>NW_026137616.1:0-2484041 GCF_009805555.1 Andrographis paniculata | reverse complement strand
TCTATTGCAAATTTCTTGTACCAAACACACCCTAGATGAAGAAAGAAGATAGTATTCTAAGAAAAATAGAAGAAATAATTGATAATTATTAAACAATCATTGCAAAATCTCTTGTTAGTAAGGCCAAGTTTATGTACTGCTCATGATTGATGTTATTGAATTTACAACATTATCAATAAATATATTCTTTCATCTTACAATATATTTATTTAAATTAAAACTAAGTAAAAGAAATGAAGATTTGTTTGTGCTGTTAAATAGTTTGAAAAGATATTTTTTATATATAAAATATAGAAAAAATGTATAGATAATATAAAATTAATGAACATTTATAATTTATTATTTTTCTTGTAAAAATATGTTGATTTGTTAAAAAAAAATACAAATTTTAACAAAAAATACTTCAATATCTTTTTTTATTATTATTTTAGTCTGTTTATTTAAATCTTCTCATTTCTTTCTTTTCAGTAACGTTACATTCAATATAAATGCGAAAATATTCGTACCTTTATCATTATATTATTATTTTTATATAAAATAATAATAATTAAAAAAAAAAAGACAAAAACATTTTTTTTATATATATATATATTATTTGTACTTATATTTTGATAAAAATAGTAATATACCTTTAGGTGCCAATAGTAAACGAAAAAATTACTAGTAATATACACAAAAATAAGATCCAATAGACAAAAACACAGATCGTTATATGAAACGTGGCCTGTGGCTTATCCAGCCAATCCCTACGTTCTCATCTGTCTCCTTTAGCCAATCACTGCTTGCCACCTCAGCACATCAATTATTGGCTTCGCCATCTTGGTCCACGTCTCTTCCAAATATTTTTTTAATACATAATAGTCCCTCCGTCACATTGTCATTTCTATCCGTCCCATATATCATATCACTTAGGGGTGGACACGGTTCGGATATTTGCAAATATACAGGTATTTGATATCCGAACCGAACCGAACAAATATTCGAAACCGCGAACCGAAACTGAACCGAAAATTTCGGTTAACCGAATCTTCGGTTAACCGAAAATATTTGTACTATTTGCAAATATCCAAATCGAACCGAATTCAAACAAATATTGACAAATAAATCTACTTTTGGAATTGAAACACTCATAAACAACAACACAATATCAGTTCAATTAAAAACAAATTAACATGAAACATAAAGTATATTTAAAAGTCAAATTACAATATCCACAAAAATAAATCTGCGTGTGCATCTTTTCACCGTCGAATTCCTGAAAAATAAGATAATAAAATAATTCTTTTTAGAAAAAATCAATAATAATGCACTGCAATTATAGTATAATAAAATTTATTTACTAAAAAAAACTGCACACTAAATTGAGTAGAGATTCAAGTTTTCTTCAAACACATGAATTCCTGGAAAAAAAAAATAATAATATAATATTTTTTAAAAAAAAATCAATAAAACTAAGAAATAAGCTATAAGTATAAATAATATATTTATTTATCACAAAATGTTGAAAGCTCAATAATCTAAATTTTCTGGAATTAGCAACAAAAGTAATTTGTAATTGAAGCAACCTGTAAATTAAAATTAAAAGTGAATTTTCAAGAGTAATAATATTTAATTTTTTTTTACTGTACAGAAAATTTTTTTAAAAAAAAAAGACAAAAGAAATAATTTATAATAAAAAAAATACTGATACTACAAAGAAAGTATACCTCATTCTATTCATCTAAATCCAGAAGATGTGCTTCCCATGCTGTAAACAAAAAATTAAGAAACAATAAAAAAACATATATTTTACATTTAAATTTAAATTTTTACTAAGTATTTAAAATTAAATAAAATACCTGCTTCGATATTTTCAAAATCTTCACGCTTATTTTCATCAACAATGTTTGGATTACCTCTTCGAATCCAATCTTGTGTACATATTAATGCTTCAACCAACTTTGGGGTAAGAGAATTCCGAAAATGATCAATAACACGACCTCCCGTGCTGAAAGCTGATTCTGAAGCAACCGTAGATACTGGAATGGCCAATACATCTCTTGCCATACGAGAAAGGATCGGATATTTTGATCCCGTTGTTTTCCACCAATATAAGATATCAAAATTCGATTGGGTCATCTTTTCACATTCGTCATCCAAGTATTTATCCAACTCAGATTTTAACACACCATGCACTTCAATTGCTTCAAATTCCTCCAACTCTTTCTGCAATCTTTTCTCAAAGTCATCAATTTGGGAAAAATTTGGTGTAGTACTACAGCAGGCCATGCTAGAAGGTTCCACTTCAATGTTAGATATTGAAGTGGAATTATATTCATCAAACATCATTCTCAAAACATCCTGAATTGACTGAAGCAATTCTTTTGCTTCACTCTCTACATACACGCGATTTATCATAAAATTCACCCAACGCATTTTATGGCGCGGATCAAGAATAGTTGCAAGATAAATAATTGGATTGACATTTTTCCAATCTCCCCAATATTTAAAAAACTTTCCAGACATCTTGGAAACCATTGATCTAACTAATGAATCCGGAT
Source organism: Andrographis paniculata (assembly GCF_009805555.1). Lineage (NCBI taxonomy): Eukaryota > Viridiplantae > Streptophyta > Magnoliopsida > Lamiales > Acanthaceae > Andrographis > Andrographis paniculata. The sequence continues at coordinate 2,481,501 of NW_026137616.1, read as the reverse complement.
CTTCCACCATTGATTGAATATTATATGCAGCACGAAAAATTTCTTTCATATATAAGTTCCCAGTTGCATACTTAGAGCCTGAGATTCTAACAGTTGTATCATAAAAACATTTCAAAAATGGTAGAAATCCACGTGCATAAGACCAATCATCCTCTGTAGGTGGGACTTTGTCGTTCTTTTTCAACTCATCCTTATATTTGTCATCTTCTCATTCCAACAAATCAAACGCATCTTTCACTCTTAAGGCGGAATCCAACATTTTATATGTTGAATTCCATCTTGTATCGACATCCAATGAAGCAATAGCATTCGTATTCAATCTTTGTTTTTCCATCAAATTTTTGAATGCTTGTTTACGATTTGAAGAAGACCTCACATAAAGAATAGCAGACCGAATTCGCTCAATTGAACCCTTTATTTCATTCAATCCATCCTTAACAATAAGATTCAGAATATGTGCACCGCATCTCATATGTAAAAACTTTCCATCCAAAGTCACCCCTTCCCATTTCTTCAACCTATCTTTTAGATATCTTAAACCAACATCATTTGCGCTTGCATTGTCAACCGTTATAGTGACAACATTTTTAATTTTCCAGGCCACCAAACAATCCTAAACTTTCTTTCCAATCGCATAACCCGAATGACCAAGAATTGGTGAGAAGTTTAAAATTTTTTTGTGCAAATTCCAATCATCATCAATAAAATGGGCAGTTAATGACATATAACTCAAATTTTGGCAAGATGTCCAAATATCTGTAGTCAGACAAACACTACCCTTGTAATTCTTGATAAAGGTCTCCAACTTTGACTTCTCATATTGAAAAATTTTAATGCAATCTCTAACAAGTGTTCTTCGGGACGGAATTCCTAATCGAGGTTGAATGACACTCATGCAATCACGAAATCCTTCTGATTCTACAGTTCTAAATGGCATCTCATCAACAATAATCCATTTAGCAAGAGCTTTACGACATTGTTGTTGATCAAATGACAAAAAAGAATTAACACCAACACATTCATTCTCTTTTTTTGGTTGATAATGCATTATTGTTTGTTTCAATTTTTTACCCATATGCCCATCATCCTCAACTTCATTCAGAATTGTCTTGCACCTTTTCAAATGATTCAACATAGCACTAGTACTTGTGCCTAGTTTAGATTTGCACGTAATCAATGTAGAACAATGATTGCATTTTGCCTTATCTCCAGATTCAGTCCTTTTAAAATTATCCCAAGCAACAGATCGAAATTTAGGTACCTTAGGAGCAGGACAATCATCTGCTACTTGAGTTTGAAAATCCTTTGATTCTGGTTGAGATTGTGTTTCTAGCATAAAAGATTCCATAGGATACCCGTCTGTTTTTGAACCCATTGATTCCATTAAACCTGCATAAATAAAAATAATTTTATTTAGTGAGAAATAACGGAAAAAAATATAAATAATAGATAAGCTTCAATTAACACTCATTACCAATTTTGGATTCAAAATAAATAAGTTAGCATTTTAATTGTTAAAAAAAATAATAATAAAACCTGCACAATTATATTTATATTTTGGAAAAAAATTTTGAACAAAAAAAACGGTCCACTAAAAAAACAATAAAAAACTCTGCACAATGTAAATAAAATGGAAAAAATTTTATAATCTTGAATCGACTATTTGTAGTTGTTACCCGAAAGATTTTGTAGTTATATTGTGCGCGAAGAGTTGAAAACGATTGTCTGGATAGTTGCACACAAACTGCAGAAGATGGGTGAAGCCGTGCTGAGAGATGGAATAAAAAATCGCAGAAACAAGATGAAGCTACCGCTGATTGGCTGAAAAATCGCAAGATGGTGAACAGGTGAAGTACCGCCGATGTCCAGGAGGTAGACGAAGAAATTAGGGTTGTGAAATCGCGTTTGAGATTTGGGAGATGGGGTTTGGCGGTTTGCACTGGGTTTGAACCGGGTCTGCACTGGGGGACTGGCTGTAATGTATATTATTAATGATAATTTATATAAATAAATTATAAATATATAATATAACATAATTAATTTATTATAAAATTATCCGGTTCGGTTAACCGAACCGAAAAAAAGGTTAGAAACCGAAACCGAACCGAACCAAACAAATACCAAATATGCAGTATTTGTATTCGAACCGAATTTGCTCGGTTAACCGAAAATTCGGTTCGATTCAGTTCGGTTCAACGGTTCTGCGGTTCGGTTCGGATATTTTGCCCACCCCTAATATCACTTTCCTTTTTTGAAAAATAATTACACACTTTAATCTCATTTTAAATTTTTTAATTTTTTTTATTTTAATTAAACTAATTAGTTATCTTAATTTTAATTTAAAATTATTTATATTATAAGATAATTATTTTCAATAATACATTCTTAATTATATACTAGTTACACCCCTCCTAAAATACCGTGTCTACAGTCTAGCAGACACGATATCTAGAACGGAGGGAGTACAATATCTTATAAAAATATGCTTATTTTTTTTATTTATCTCCAAAAAGTATTCTTGTTTTTCTGTTAATAAAACATTTTACTTTTTTTCGTCTCAAAATAAATAATAAAAAATTATAGAGATATTTGAAATTGACATAAAAATTAAAAAATAATAATATTATATTGATAGTAGATATAAAAATATTTTTAAAATCTAAAATATTCTTACTTTATTTAATTATTGTGAAAAAATGAAAATAATTTTGAAAAAAATAGAAAGTTAGTTAAAAAAAAGTAAAAATAAGATTATTATTTTAAAACAAATGAAAATGACAAAATAAAGCTATTGTTTTAAAATGTAAGAATTATTTTTAATATTTTTTATTATAAAATATATAAGTACAAAAAAGTTCCAATCAAAATCTCACATGTTGAAACTAGTGCCGAAATATTTTTTTAATTAAAAATGCAACATTCAATGTAAAATATTCTATATGCACCATATGTAGTGTCATATACACGAGAATTTGTAATTAATAAATAATTAATAATATATTAATAAAAGTAATAACAATGTAACAATATAATTACAATTTAAAATTAAAATAACTAATTAATATAATTAAAATTAAAAATTAAAAATTTAAAAATTTAAAACATGATTAAAGTGTATAATATTTTTTCAAAAAAAGAAAAATGACATACCATGTGGGACATAACAAAATAACATATACACTATTAAACAATATTACTTGAATTTATGAGGAGTATAATTAATAATTAAAAATAATTTTATATTAATATTAAGATAACTAATTAGTCTACTTAAAATTTAAAAAAATTATAAATTAAAAAATTTAAAATAAAATTAAAGGATATAATTTTTAAAAATAAAAATAAAAAATGACAGAATATAAGTGGAATATACTAAATTAAAAAGATGGACATAATAAACAGAATATAGAGACTAACATCTTATTATCAAATAAAATATATATTTAATTATTTAATATTCATTTGCTTACTATATAGTTAGAGAACCCTCCCAACTTATTTATTTATTTAGAAATTATATATTGTAATACTTATCAAATTGTTGTCAACACAGCTATTATATTATTAACGCATGGTTGTATATTTCACACATCAACCCTAGGGGCTTCTTGGTAAGGAGAAATTAAAATAGAAAATTAAAAATATTTTGGTTTAAGTTTGGTATTAAAATAATATTTGATTGGATGTTTTGTGAGAAAAAAAACGTGTATTTTTTTTCGAAAAAAGCAGAATCCAAATAATAAAATTTGAAAAAATTTGGGTAAAGAAACATACCCTTAATTTTGTTTTTTTGTTTAATTGAGCAAAGAATTTAAGATTGAGAAACAAATAATTTATCATTTTCTAATTTTATTTTTCTTTTATATTTAGAGAAATGGAGAGAAATAAAATTGAATAAGTACATGTATTTGTTTATTCAGTGTCTGTTTGTATTGACTTAAAAAATAAATAGAAGTCAAAGTAGAATCAGTTCGATTTTATATTTGGATTAATCATTATAAAAATAGTTTTATAAAATATTACTTGGATGTAACACTGTTGGAAGTGTTTTTAAACAATTAAAATTACTCAAAAAAAGACTTGTTGTTAATATAATTGTATTTTTCTATAAAAATTTTATAATTTATCTTTAAATTTTATTAATTATATTTTAAATTTTAAATTCAAGGATAATATATCAATTAAGAATAAAATTACAATTTTTAATATTAAATTATTTGTATTTTATAATTTTTATTTTAAAATTTTATAAATTATATTTAATAAGTTTACTATAATTAAAAAAAATTATATACTCCTATTTAAAAATTTATTATCTTAATTATAATTTTAAATTTTAATTTAAGGGTAACATATAAATTAAAAATAATAGTATAACTATATTTTTTAATTTATATTAAAATATAATATATAAATTAATTATTTTTATATTATATTATATTAATAATTGTTTTATCTCACAAATCACATTAATTGCTTGACCAACAGTATCTCGATCTTTAACTAATAAAGTGTTATAAATATTAGGCATTTTGCTCGAAAAAAAAGCTACATCTAGTACAGGACCGATGATTTGGACGATATGTCCTAGGTTACTATTATTATTATTATTATTAAAACATTAATTTTAACTGAAAGTGTTTAGATTTATTTCAAAAGCTATCTGCAAAGCATTTTTCAGTTTCAAAAGTTATATATGCTTTTGGATAAAAGGTAATACAAGTAAGTATGTACAAAGTTATTTCTTTTAGAAGTAGAAGCCAAAAATTTCTACCAAAAATCAATTAAAACATTTCTACCAAAAATCAATTCAAACGTGACTTTATTTTATTTATAATTTAACTTTATAGTTTAATTTCTATTTATTTGTTTTTCTTTTCTTCACTTTTTTACTACTCTTTTTGTTTTACATATTATGTCACAGTTTTCAATTATGTCTATATCATATCCTATGTCACTTTTTTCTTTTGGAAAAAATATTACACACTTTAATCATATTTTAAATTATATAATATATATTTTTTAATTTTAATCAGACTAATTAATTATTTTAATTTTAAACGGACTAATTAGTTATTTTAATTTTAATTTATAATTATTTATTTTATATTGTGTACTTAATTTTACTGATACATTATTAATTATTTTTTAATCAAATCCCTTATAAATTTGTTTATCTACGCTAACTAATTGTGACATTATATTCGAACAGAAGGAGTATTATTTAACTTTTACAATTTTTATATGATGAAAATCCAATAAAACATTATATTCAAATTAAAATAAGTTATCATACTAAAAAAAATAAAATAATAACTATATAATATCACCCAAGTTATCATTTTCTATAGATTGATTTTTTAATTTTTTTTTTCTACTAGAAATATACTGCATTCTTTATATATAATATTTACAATTTTCAATTAATTCTTTCGTTGTATCAAATAAAACAATCAATTCTCATTTTTTACTGATTTTATATATATATAATTTTATTTTCTACTATCATTTATCCCGAAATTCAATTCTCTATACTCAACACACCTTAAGAGTTTACTTTATTCACAGTTTGTGAACTCCTTTTAATACATCATTAATTTATGTAATTATTAAAAGAATTAACTAATGGAATTTGCACTTTTAATATTATAGATTTATTATCAATTATTACAATTTATGATACTATTATTTAGGCAATTAAAATAGTTTTATAGTTTTCTTGAATATTTTGTGAAAAAATTATAATGTTATTGAAAAATATAAATAATACTAGTATTTATTTAATAGAAATGATAGTAAAAGGTGAAAGAATAATACTATATGCCATATATGCAAGTATTATTATATAGAAAGAGTTATAGTGCTAATTGGGCATAAAATATAAAATAAGATATATCTTTATTACATACAATATACGTATTGTTTAGTCATAATTACATTGTGTCATATAAACATATGTTATGTGATAAATTTAACTGCTTAATGTATTATGTGAGATATATTACATACTCCATCCGTCTCATTAATAAGTATCCAATTACTTTTTACGCGTAGTTTTAAGTATATTAGTATTATATTAAGATATAGTAGAAATAAAGTTAAAATGACTAAAATAACCTTATTAGTATGTATGATATAAAGGTAACGACATTTGTGTAATATATTGTAAGTTGTAAGGGTTTTTGTAATGTTAGGTAGATAGTACAGTTACTAAAAAAAAAAAAAATGTATACTTTGTTATAGGACGGACTAAAATGAAAAAATGGATACTTTGTTATGGGACGGATAAAGTATTATTAATTCATATAATATATTTATATTATATTAATATAAATAAAATATAGCATATTGTGTGCGGTTCTAGCTGCCGCCATTATTATGTACCTATATATAAATAACATCTCTATATATACAAATTTGTCAACTTTACATGTTTCTAAATAAATACATACAAATTCGTATAATGCACGGCAATGAATTGCAATTTGTATGATTTAAAATATTTATATTTCGTAATAATTCATTCATATTAAATCCTTGCTTAAATAAATATGTTACTTATCTTAATATGTATTAGTATCGTATGCATATAATTTTAATATAAATAAGTTTCAGAATAAATACCTTTTTTCATTTTTTTTGTTTAATATAATATATTTTTTAATAAATATATATGAAAAAAACTAAATTTATGTTAATATTTGATATTAAAAATAACTATGTAATTTATTAAATATGGGCAGAGTTACGGTAGTAATTTGAAAAATTAGCATTCAAATTAGCACACGTAAAATATAAAATAATACATATTTTTATTACACACTGCATATGTCGTTTGCAGTAAAAACATATATTGTTTGTTTATAATTGCAACGTGTGTTGTATAAGAGTATGTCATATGCTAAAATCAATTGTTGTATGAATTGTATAAGACTATATCATGTGTTGTTAGTTCATATGTTGTATATATATTATATTAATATAAATGATTTATTATCAACAATAATATCGTGTGATATTTATTAATAAATTATGTATTATTCAGCGCAATGTGAATTTGACGCAATAGATATAAACACATTGGTGCTATATCAGCCACATGTCAATATTTAAATTATAGGGATATTTAAGACTATTGCAAGTTAAATGGAGTATATATAACTATTTTTATATATGTTTCAGGTAATGTAAACAATAATGGATACCTAGACTAAAAACTAATTTACCTTTTTAATTTAGGGTAAATTGTTTTCTCAGTTCCGTAACTGGACTCCTTTATCATTTTATCAGTTAATTGTCGCTGACTTGGCGGGACACCTGGCGGACACGTCACCTCCGGCGAGCCACGCAGGCATCTCCGGCGCCGGAGGACTAAAACAGCGAAAATCTTTCACTTATGAAACTAATTTGCGACATGCTCCACTTACATGACTAAAATGATAAGGGGTCTGGACTAAAAAAACAGTTTACCCTTTAATTTAATATATTAAATATAATGATGTTGATATTAATAGAATTTTGCTACTTTTAAATTTTATAAGTTAAAAAGAATATTTGTTTTGTGTTATTTCTTTTTCACTATTTATATTTTTATATAAAAAAAATCACATACAATATCAAATTTATATATAAAACATCATATTTAGTAGCTTTCTTCACATAAAAAATATTGAAATAAAATTTAAAAATAAAAATAAAAGTACAATAAGAATACACCAAAAAAAAATCTATTTAAGAAGAAGGAGGGAAGGCGGGCGGAAACTAAGATAACAGTCAGCTGAAAAACGTTAGCTAGCTAGGCTAGCGCGCAATGACTTTCTCTGATAGGGGCTCGTTATATTTGTGTTCTTTCCCTAAAATTTTTTCGACAATTAATATTACAAATATATGTATTCGGTATATTTTTACACAAAATATATAATATATTTACTCTATGTATTTTTTAAAAATTAATAATTTAATTATATTATTATAATGATAAGCTTGATTGACTCTAATATAAAAATAAAAATAATAATAATAATAATAATAATAATAATAATAATAATAATAAATACTTCAAATTGAAAGTACAAAACAAACAAACACATTATGCAACATCTTTAATACTTACATGGGTAACAATGATTCAATGCATACAAAATGTTGAATGATATTGTTAAAGACTTTGTTAGGTTAATCGTTCAATAGTAAATTTATTCGTATTTTATATTTATTATTGAAATTGTTCATTAATCAATAGAGGATAAATTGTTAATTTAGCCTCGTATTTGACATCCATTATTATTTTAGAATTTTAAATAAATTATGTCTGAAAATAATTTCGCAAGTAAAAATATTTCGTTAAAATGGTTATCCGGTGTCGGATTCGCCACGTTACCTTGCCGTTGCTAACATACACTGACGCAACTGAGCATGTCATCGGCATGTCGATGCCACGTTAGCAACATGTGAATTTATTTTTAAAATTGCTTAAATTTAAAATTACTAGCGTACCAAATCCGATACTTTATGATCATTTTAACGAAAAAAATTTTATTTGTGAAATTTATTTTCAAAAAAAAATTCATTCAAAATTTTAGAATGATAAAAGGATTATACACGTGACTAAGAAAATAATTTATCCTTTAATATATTGTTACTCAATTAAGTGCGTATTTTTTCAAAGCAAAAAAAAGTAATAATAATTGAAACGCTTACCAATCAATATCATACTTTCGTATATTTAACATAAAAATAGTCCAATTAAAAATACAACACAATTCAGTCGTATTAAAAGTACTTCTTTAATTATATGTTAATTGTCATTATAAAATATACTTCAACATACATGATATAATAATGCTTAAAATGTTTTTCTTACGTCTCGAAACAATTGATATATTTGATTTGTGGCGCAGTATTTAAGATAGTACTCTCTCCGTCTTAAAACTATTTTGAGTTGTATTTGACACGAGATTTAAGGAATATTGATATTATATTGGTAGTGGGTAAAAAGTACGGGTAAAATATTTTTTTGCCATTGTGAGTGTATTAGTGTAAAAAATAGTGGCAATTGTGCAATAATAATGAAAGAGTAAGAGTAGTTTTATAGTGATATAATTATTTATGGAAATAAGACTATTATTCTGGGACTGGCAAAAATGGTAAATAATATAATTATATTGAGACGGATAAAGTATTATTTAGTGAGTTAATAATAGTGATTTATGATATTATTTTATTTATTTTCATATGAATGGTGATTTTTTTAAAAATAAAAATTAATATATATGATTAAAAAAATTTAAAGTATACATTTAAATATTTTAAACATTTCATCTCAATAAAATACATATAATATGAATATTATTTTGTAAGAAATTTATATAATACAATTAAATAAAATATTTTTATTTATTTACAATTAACATAAACTATTTTTTGAAAAAAAATATAAAAATTTTAAATGTATATACAAATATTGATTTATTTAAAAAAAGATAAAAAAAAGTTTTTGAATGCATCGTATGTGTAAAATATTATAAATTTAATTAAATTGATTGAAAAAATATAGAAATAAAATAATTTTATGTGAATTTTAATATAAATCTTAGAAATTCAATTAAATTTGATTTATATTTATTAAATATATTAAATATTGATAAATTTATTAAAAATAAAAAGATGTAAATTATTTTTGGACGAAAAAAATACATGATCTTAGAATATTAACAAAATAATCTTAAATTTGCACAATTATATTTGTCGGGCTTGTCTTACTGATTTTTGTACTCAGTCTATCATTTTTTATTTATTTATTTTTTTCAAATTACGCCCATAAGTAGCTTTAATTATAATAATTTAAATTGTCAATATTTCAACAATCACTTTATCACTACATTTTAGCTTATGTCCACATATAGTGATGATTTAACTTGTCCTTTTCTAAGCTAATTAAATTTTTCTTTGACTATGGTTTGTTCGTCAAATAATTTTATTTATTATGAATTTATAAAAAATAATATATATATTTATATATATAAAACATATTAACTGAATGTATATAATATATTCCTCAGTCCCTTAACAATCTATCAATATTTTCAACTTGGTCCGTGCTATAACAAAGTATCTATTTTTTATTTTTTGTAATTATACTATCTACCTAACATTACAAATACCCTTCAAATTTACAATATATTACACAAATGTCATTAGCTTTATATCATACAATACTAATAGGGTTAATTTAGTCTTTTTACTTTTATTTCTACTTTATCCCAATATAATACTAATATTTCTAAAACTCTGTGCAAAAAGCAAATTGATATATGAATATGAAACGAAGGAAGTATTATTATCTATCCACCTTTAAAAAATTAATAATTTAATATAAAATATTATTTTTATATTATTGATATGATTATTTCTATAATATTTTTCTTAGCTATAAAATTCAATAAGAACAAATAAATTTCGAAATATAGATGAAAGAAGATAGAATGCATAAGAAAATATATTGCTAAAGAATGTGAATTAACTCTATTTATAACCAACCACAAAAATAAGTTTCGGAGCTGAAATCAAAATCAAATGTTAAATACACAAGCGATTGGTTAAATTTTACTTTAAAAGATTGAAAATCACGAACTAATAAAATTACTCAAAATATTCGATTTGAGATGGGGCAAATAATGCATATTAACTCAACAGATAATCAATCACGAGAATAAATTTTGAACATAAAATCATAACTAAAAGATTAAAAGCACAAATGATAGACTAAATTCCAATGTAAATGATTGGAAGCCACGAACATATAAAATCGTTCTAAAGATCCGATCCGAGATAGTTCAGAAAATATGAATTAACCCGACGGATAACTAATTGTGAGAATAAATCTTGAACCTAAAATCATAATCAAATGCTAAAACACTGTAAAAATTGGGCAAACTCAACATCAATATGATATTGTCTGCTTAGGCCGAGTCCACGTGAATTTGTTTGAACTTCTCTGAAGAGCTTTGTACTAGTGAAGTTAGATGTGAAATTTATAAAATGTAAGCTTTTTTTTTTTAATTTTTGAATATGAGACTTGAGTTTGTACCTCAATAATTTTATCTACAAACCAATGACCATATAACATATGATCTCTCCTCTAATGATATTTTAATTCATATGTTCATTTTGCACCGTCTTTATCAACAAATGGACTCATCGTCTGATCATACATATCGGGACAAATCGTCCAATTGTTCAACTGACCATCACAACATCAAAAAGACTTTCAACATAAGACACCACCACATATTTCAATTATGAAGTTAACGAGAGCTTCTCATCACCAATACCCAATGTCATCCACTCCACTTCACTAACTAACTCTTTTAAATCGAGCTCTGATACCACTATGATCAACAAAAATGCAATTCTCTTGCAAAAATATATGGAACAATAACGAATTACGTGTGCAAATAAAATATGAAAGCAACACAACTATTTTCAATATGAAAAGTTATTTAAGATAAAGGAAAAATTCATTTGTGGTTACCAAAGAAAAAGATCTACTATAACCAAATTGGGTACAAGAGTTTTAAAATATATATATATATAACTGAAATATTGATTTAAATAATATTTTGAAGTAATATATTTTTGTTTTTTAATTCAAAAATGTTGTATTACACATCATTAATAATAATAATAAATAAATAAATAAATAAATAAATAAATATTGAATCTTTTTTTTTTATACTAAATCTGCATCCATCGTTTGCTTAAGACAAACTGCTTATTTTTTATGTAACACAATTTCATTTCAAAACATTTACGAAAAAACACATGCAGTTGTACCTTTAATTATTTGATTAAAAATGATCCAATTTCAACTCAAATTAAGATTATTTTATTCACATATCATAATTAAGAAAGCAAAGATTCATAAATTATTATTATTATTATTATTATTATTATTATTATTATTATTATTATTATTATTAATGTTGAAGACTTATTGGGCCTATTGGGCTAAAAAAATCTGGACAAATATTCCTTCGGCCCAATCCATCAAAGCCACGCATATAGTCCGTCTAACTTTTAAGTCTTTCGTACGGAACGGAGAACTTTACTTCGCCGGCGGGGACGAGAAAGTAGCCAGTAGGTGGGTGATTCGGCGGAGGAGCTCATCGGCGGCGGCTGGACGATCTGAACTTGAGGTCCGAACCAAAATAGTTTCGTCTGGCGTGTTAATTTATGGAGTAATGGATATAGATTATAGGAACAAGCTTGTCCTCGCACCTATGGTTCGAGTTGTAAGAGTTTCTCTGCTCTTAATGCGTATGCTTGCTTATCAACTGATGCGAGGCTTTGTTTCCTTCTCGAGACCTTCTGTTTTTGCTTCTCTGGCGTTTGAGCTTTGTGCTTGGAATTTTTAGGGCACGTTGCCGTTGAGGCTGCTAGCTGCTGAATATGGTGCTGATATTACGTACGGAGAGGAGATTATTGATCACAAAATCCTGAAGTGCCAGCGCAGGGTTAATGGTACGGTTATCGCTAGATTTGGTTTGATTTTGATCACTGAATTTCATTTTATTTCTAATGGTGCATTAGATTTGGCTGCGGTGTTCGGCAATGTGTAGAAGCCTTTTTCGCTTTCGTGTAATTGTACGAGTGACGTTGTTGGTGTTCTACTTTTGTTAGATGTGCTTGGGACTATTGATGTGGTGGAGAATGGAACAGGTAGTGTTGTGTTTAGAACATGTCCTGAGGAGCAAAATCGGGTGGTTTTCCAGATGGGAACTTCAGATCCTATTAGAGCTCTTCGTGCTGCTCAGATTGTGTAAGTTAGTTTCCTCTTTCTGGTATTTTATTTTCTGAAGCTATATGCTATAGAAAGGGTTTGAAAGCCTATTCATGGAGTGAGGGGCATAGGGCTTCAATTTTACATATCCGAGACTTTGAAGAGCACTAGTGAGTTCGATTTTCTGTTGCATTTTAGTGTACTGTGAGTGGATTGATATATCAGTGTAGTAAAAATGCTCTTATAGTGGCATCTGTAGAGGTTATTTTTTTCGGTTTTGTAAGTGAATTTTAAGAGGGGAAACTGTGTGATATTGAAAATTAACAATAGCTAAAAGTGGGGATTGGTGAACATGAAAATTTGTTTGACTAGTTTGGCAAAGTCAACTATCTGTGGGGTAGATTGTTCGCTGTGCAAATATTATCACTATGAATAGAAGTTTGCATTATGTATCATACATGGCTACAAGTTGATACAAATTATGGTACTAGTCACTGAATGTTGAAACAAACCAAAAAGATAAAACTTTTGCCACTGAGAAGTCAAAGCTTAATGTCTTGCAGGCGCTGAAACAAGGCTAAGCAGCCTTCCATTAATGATAGTGAACTTACTGTTTTAGGCTAACTCTTCCCTGATGTAAGCAATATTTCCAAATTATGGAAACAAGTTGTACAGTGTTTATTAATTTTCAACACGGTGTCTATTGATATATTGTGAATATTATATAAAACTATTTAGAATATAACTAGAAAATGGCATTGAAGAAACAAATGTTGGCACCTTGTGTTAACATTTGGATGTGTCATTTGCAGCATTTTAGGAGTTTTGGATACGACATTTTTTCTGTGGAGGACGGATGGCTACTTAACATGTGGCCTCTTCATAGATGGTTATTTTGTGAGTTAACTTCACTCTGTGTATCTAGTTGTGAGTATTTCTATTTGGGCATGTTCCCTTGAAAACATCAGCACAATCATATACACTTGAGAACTGAAAACACTTATTGTCTCTGCAGTTGGCCTACCACCACTAATAGTAGGAGATCCATCTACATGGATTAAAATACATTTGAACTTGAGTTGTTAGTGTACACAAAGGAGTATTTCCTGAAATTGATTGTCTGCAATCAAAGATGGAGACATTCAATTCATTTCAAAGAAGTCTATTAGTTTTTCACCATGTGGGCTATGTCTATGTCACAAGGACCAACCGTTGCCCAATGAGAAGTTGAGCGTCGAGGAGATAGTCCTATACTATTTCTCCTAGATTGTACTACTAGTTGGTTGTTGTAAGTTATGTTTTGTGATGGTGATGGTGAAGCGCGTAGGTGACCATCCTAAATGTAAACGACTTGCTAAATTGGTCGAATCATTAATGGTCAAAATGGAATCTAGTTGTCCATTTCTCTATTGCAGATAGACAAATCTGCATTTTTTTTTCCTTAATTTTTTGGTCGGTGCACTTGTGTACGGTGTGTTCCTAGGTTATTTGCAAACATTTGCAAATTTTAATTAATAATTTGAGATTGCTACACCAATATGTGATACTAAACCAATAGAAGGACAGCTTTGAAACTATATGTTACAACCAACACTTTGTATTTATATGCTAGCCAAAGTGTATAATCCAAAGCTGGAAAGATTAATAATAAAGGATCGATTGATTTTTAATTTTAAAAAATTGTCAAGTGGATGCTTATACATAATAAGTTAATCATCTTTGCTTTGAAGAAATATAAAATGGGTGATCCTTTGGAAGTCTTTCAAGTTGACTGTTCATGAGTGAGGATAAGAGGCACTGGTAAGAATCTAAAAGGCTTGCAGCCCTATGTGGTAAAGATATGGTGCTACAAATGGCAGCAGAGGAAACTCATGCCTGCAAGTTGTACTTGACTACTTGTTAAACCAATTTGCTGCCTGGTAATGCATAGATTCTTGGGACTACATTGTAAGTAAGATGAAATGATTATATTGCATTCTCTTGAGTACAGAAGAGTGTATATAATCAGAAGTTGGGGAGATGAGTAATAAGAGTTTAAAAAAATGAATGGCTATTCATCTTAGTAAAACAACATTCTTTTCGAAAGCCTACCCATATTGATTTCAAAGCTAACCGTATTTAAAAGTGGGTGCAAGTGAGGGATAAAATACTAGAAAAGTGTGCACAAATAGGACAAAAAATTCTAGAAATAACTTATATTGATACATGGGGCTAGTTTAAGATCAAATATTAAAAATGCCCCGTATCCATTGTGGTGAGACCAGATTGTTCCACAAAGGTATGATTATTGAATTGCTCTGCATAAATAGTGATCATTGATATAAAAAATATTCTCAGTGACCTTTTGAAAAGTTGGTTAGTTGTATCTATTCCCTATCATACGCTTGCTGTGTCACCTCACTGTTTTTATTTGCCTTCTCTTTTAGCTCCAGGGATGTTGCTGCAGTTGACATAAACATGGGCTGCCCCAAGTCATTCTCCATTAGTGGTGGAATGGGTGCTGCATTGTTGACAAAACCTGAGCTTATTCATGACGTACGTCTGCACTTGAGTCCAGTATGGGCTAGCTTGTTTTTTCATATAGTCAAGCATGCTACCTTTTGTCTTATATCATTCACTCGTGAAATTCCAGATTCTAACAACGCTGAAAAGAAACATTGAAAAACCTGTAACATGCAAGATCCGCTTATTAAAGTCACCTCAGGATACTGTAGAATTAGCACGCAGAATTGAGAAAACTGGCGTTTCTGCTCTAGCTGTTCATGGAAGGTATCTTCAATCAGTTTTCTGCTTGAAAACGTGAACTATTTTACAAAGTCCTTGTGCAGTTTTTCTTATGCTTGTATGCCCAGAGTGATGTGGTGATGATACTCGTAACTTCCTCCAGCTGCAATATTTTATTTTGTACAAGAAACCCTAACGATGTTTTTGAGCTGTCTTAGCTGGTTATAGATCTTTCGACATTGTCTTTATATCAAAGGTTGTTATTGTTTCCCCATCCTAATTCAGCTGATTCCGCTAATGAAGCATTTATTATTATCATTGTTTATAACGAGCAGGAAAGTTGCTGACCGGCCGAGAGATCCTGCAAAGTGGAGCGAGATTTCTGATGTTGTGGCTGCAGTTTCTATCCCCGTCATAGCTAATGGTGATGTATTCGAGTATGAAGATTTCGAACGCCTCAAAGTTGCAACAGGTAGATATAATCGCCTAATAGTTTCATATACTTTGGGTTATTTATTAGGGTATTAATATTATAATTTCTGTATTCCTGTACTCAAGTATTTTTTCGTGATAGTGGTCTTCTGTGCATTTGAATTAGTTATCATGGATTCATGGAATCATAGTTTTACTTGTGGGCTGAATGAATGAATTAATTACTTCATGGTATTATATTTGTCTTCCTAATCAATCACTTCCACTAGACCTTGTTCTTAATTGTTCGAACATAAAAGAAAAGCTATATTATAGGTCCCCAACAACATGGTAATGAGACCATTGCCCTTGCAATTTGCATATGTTGAAAGTTGTTATTCTGTAGTGCCCCACTCTTCTACAATTTGGAGTTCCAAAGTCTCTTAATGTTTGCTCCTTATGAAATCTTTCCTACCCTATAAAATTTATTGGAAAGTATTGAGCGGGTACCATTTGCAGAGCATGTGCTTTTTGCAATGTGGTTTATTCAATCTTTACCACAGGTCACAGCATTCTTTCCTGAGGCAGACTTCTTTTCTGAAGAGGAGATTCATGATGCTCATTTTGGTATATAATTTTTGCTTAGATGATTTTTTACATTGTTATGAAGAATTTTCTTAAAAAGCCTTCCCTGGCACGCCTAATATACTCTTCCCTTCATGCATAATGCCAGTATGACAACATTAAGATTCCTCGATTGTTGGCTAATGTTGATTGCTCAGAATTCTCTTCTGACACTGACTGTTGGTTGTGTGCCTTGTTATGTTGGCTAGTACCGTTTTAAGTTCTTGCCATTGTTATAAATGCTTGTTTTTCTAGGGCAAGTGATGTACTGATGTTCATCACTGTCTAATGGTGC
Organism: Andrographis paniculata; assembly: GCF_009805555.1. Taxonomy (NCBI): domain Eukaryota; kingdom Viridiplantae; phylum Streptophyta; class Magnoliopsida; order Lamiales; family Acanthaceae; genus Andrographis; species Andrographis paniculata. Next base: position 2,464,666 of record NW_026137616.1, on the reverse strand, counting down.
GTGCAATTTACAGTGCAATCTTTTTAAGGTTATTCTGTTAACTCTCTTCTATAATTTTATTCCTCCCACAGGCGCTTCATCTGTTATGGTTGCAAGAGGTGCGCTTTGGAATGCATCTATTTTTTCCCCCAAAGGAAAATTGTTGTGGGATGATGTGAAGAAAGAGTATGTTCAGAAGGTATTCGGAACCCCCTTCCTATATGTATATATATTAGGTTTCCCGTTGTCTCCATTTTTTGGATAGCGTATCTACACATATGTCCAACTTACGAAAGGATTCTTGTGTCAGTGCATCTTGTGGGACAATGACCTCAAGAGCGCTAAACATACATTGAAGGAAATGATAATGCATCATTCTTGTCTTGAATTTCCTGAGGGGAAGGCTGTCATCAAGTCGGAGACCTTAGCAGACCTGGCGTAAGTTTGTGTGTGTTTTCTGTTTTCTTACCTTCTGGAATTTTTCTGTGGGAGATTCAAATGCATTGAGTCGTATTCGAAATGAACGAATGTTCATGTGTGGCAATTCATGCTAGAGTTTGAACTGTGATGTGGAATTAATTAAGTAAATGACACAGATGAAATGATACACTTTACATAGCTCTCCAATTATTTGTTAAATGGAATATAGATTGTTGATTTGGCAAAACTAATTTTTATTTTTTTCTGCATGACTTGTTTTGAACTTGTCAGACGACTCTACGGAGAAGATGAGTACTATGAGCAGATAAACAAGATCCGGCCATATTTTGGCAAAAGCAGATGACATTACAGATTGTGCTCTTCCGGGTACCATTGAAATCTTCTGCCCAATAATTAGTTCTTTCCTTAAAAATGGTAGCAATGTTTTCTGATGTTTGTTTGAAGGATTCCTACCAATTTCCACGTCCACCAAATTTTTTTCCCCAAAAAAACATTAAATCAATCACTTATTTTTTATATTATATTAAAAATCAACTTTATATTCAAAACATTACATCACCACACTATCTATTTATACAATTATTCAAATTTAAAATTTTTACTATTTAAATTTCAATCTAAAATCCAAACCCCCAAACAAACATACTCTCCACTTGGAAAGTTGCTTCGATTGGGGAAGGAAAAATTAAAACAAGGATGCATTTTGTCAGGAGTTTCTAGTAGCGATAGTTCAGTTCAAGCATATGATAGATAAAAACTATTTAGAGTAAGGTTTACTGGCGTGCAGCCACGGAGTAGCATCTTTTATGATGTGTTATTTATTCCTGAGATTTCGTGAAATTTGCACAAAACTGGATATGCTTTCACTGGCTGAAATAGATTGTTTCAATAGTAGGGCGTATTAGGGAGTAGAGGGTAATGGTTTAATTTCACCTCAAGTTGTAATGACCTCTTATTGAGACCCCATTTGGTTGGGATGTGTGTTTGCGTTTTGGTTTGAAATTTTTGAATGAAAAATAGGTATTAGGGGTGATGCTCTGAGTGGAAAATAGTTACTTTAGGGGAGAAAGAATGTGTTACCCTAGAATTTATAGTACGGAAACAAGATGATGATGTAAACATATACCCATGGTTTCTGTTTTGGAATGTTTTTTATTTGTTGTTTCATACATTGAAATAGGTGTTGAAAATACACACCCTCACTGCAATGCTTGAGTGGAGTGTAGATTGCATATTTACTTAGTCCTTAAATCATACACTACTTTTTAATTATCTAACCACTTATAGGTGTTGTATCATTTTACCTCTGGTCTGAATGGAGGGAGAGTTGCATACAACCGCCGGCCAGGGAGAGCTGTTGTGTTGCGACCGAAAGTATTTTGAGTTTTGTGTCTTCCAATGGGTTATTGTTAATCTTTGCATGTCTTTCCACAAATTTACATTATAGAACAAATTTTTTTTTGGGCAAGTCACTGAAGATGTCCTGCCCTCAAACCAGTTAATCCCTCGTTTATATATAATAGTTCATGCTTGTAATGATTTTTTTTTTTTAAATCCCAATTGGTATTATTCTTGAAGTCGTATGGATTTGTTCATTTAAATTTTAATGGGGTTATTTTTTATTTTCTTTAACTTTTTAATCCCAATTGGTATTATACTCTTAAGACTTCAAAAATAAAGAGAATTTTCGATATTTTACTATTCAGTTTTTACACTTTCCAATAAAGAGAATTTTTTTTCTACTTCTAAAATATTATATCAAATTATTATTTTTAAAAAAGTGGTTCGTTGAGATGATATCATGAGATTATTAACGAAATTAATAGGTGTAGTTAGAACTTTGTTGCCTATACGAACTCTACTCAACGTGCCTTCAAAATTTATGGTGTTTTTGTTATTTTGAATTTAATTTTAATTTTATATTTTTGTAAAAAGATATAGAATTAAACGATCATATGTTGCAACCAAACAGTTATGATCGTCGGGTCGAGGTGTAAATTTGCTATTTCTTTATCAAACGTGCGTGTGCATTTCAAGTGATTAGGGATGCTTGGACTTAATGTTGCTTTGGAAACTTTTAATTTAAAGAATTGAAGTGATCAGATATGAAATTTAACATTATATGTTCGAAGAAATGCTTCACTTATCAAAACACATCCTAAAATTTTTGCTAAAGTTCTTAGCGTCAAATCTAAGCAAATTTTGGAAAATTCAAAATTAAAATCAGTTATTAGTCTTGAACCTAGCACGGTGAATGAAAATTCACGTACATATTATAAGTGGAATATTTTTTCCATCTATTTTCTTTTAGTTAGTTTATAAAATGTAGAATGACTTAGAACGACCACCAATTACACCGTCTAAAGATATACGCTAAAAAACCAACAATTTCTTGTACACATTTACTAGTAGAAAAGGGGATTAGGACTACCTAAATTTGCCCCTCACTGGAGTCCCTTGCAACTAAAAGTACTTTAAATTGATTAAGATCCAATTTATTTATTTATTTTCTATGTCTTATTCATATCTAAAAACACATCCCCCTTTTGCCACCCTTTCAAAAGACTTATTAGGTTCACTTCCCTTTCAACTACTTTTATCACTATTCAATCTTAAAATAGACAAATAAAAAATTCTAACCAATTTACCAACTAATAGTCAATTCAGCATAACGAAAGTACTTTTTTCCGATCAAAAGTACTATGTAAAATAACAATATTACCTCAAAGCAGTCGCATCGATCGTCCTCCGTCGAGTACTCCGCCCTGTCTTCGACAAAAACACAAGTATAAACAGTTATGTGCATAGATTGAAGGTCTTAAAAACATCTACTTACACAAAACAAACGACGGCGGCGTGACACAATAGCAGGGTAATCAATACAGCAATACACAAAGCATATATCCAGTAAGTATTCAATCACACTAATTCATAAGACTTTGCAAACCCATCATAGAATATGATATAAATATAAAATGAACACAAAGTAGGCATTTTTGCACTCTGAGAACAGAAAAAAAAAAAAAAAAAACCATAAGGCACTCCCGACGTAGTTTTTGCTCGATGATATCACAAGTCTTTCCACTCCCAACATCATGAACAGATAGCAATTCACCTGAAAGGCTAAAGCTAGTTACTGTTCTTAGCTTTCTCCATTCCCCTGGGAGCTGTAAACCGAACAAGTTCAATTAGAAGCACTTTTTTAAACATCAATCAGCACACAAAAATAAATGACACATAAGCAATGTATTAATGTGCTGCTATTCTCAGTGAAATCTGAATGATAAACTGGACTTAGACACGGCAAAAATAAAATAAAATGTCGTAAATATATCAAAAACATTCCCCCCAAATTCTTGTTTTTGATTATGAATTTTTTTTGTTGCAACACCTAATTTCAAATTGCAGAGAATCAATGATGAAGGCATAAGATTGCCAACCAGCAAGAATTCACTCACCTAATCCAATAGCATCTGAGCCTTTCATAATTTTGAGCCTCTTGCATGTGGCAGTGAACATCCTGAAAATAAATGGCAGATTTTTATGATACTATTACAAGTCCATGGGAAATAATATTCCAAGATCAAGCGCCAGCAACAACTAGTATAAACAAGTCACGCAGCTTTGGGTTGGTCTCAGAAATTTTATATTTTCAAAAAAAGATTCCTATAGGATGAAACCCATAAAAAGGTAAGACTAAGTGTCATATATATTTTAGTGTAGTTTGATCAGCAGTAGTACCAGAGCAAGATGTTCATAACCAATATTTATTTTAAAGATTTATTTTTCTAAAATGAGTTGTTGCAACAGCTAAGGTGCTTACCCAATAATATCTACCAAGGGAAATTGCAAAGCTTAGTTATAGATAAGCAGTACCATTAAACACGAAAAAATGAAAGAAAACTCACTCCCACGGGACATCCCCAACAAGCATCCAATCGCCATCCTTATCTTCATATGTCAACACATACTCAGATCCACTGAGCAGATCCTTCAACTTAGTCTCACTCAGCACTTCCCTACTCGGAGCACCCTGGGGCCCACATTGTCCTGAACAAGATATAATGCTAAAATAAGATCTCTGGCAAAAGAAATATATTCCAGATTGCATTAGCAACTTACCCAATGTAAAACAGCTGAACATTTTCTCTAGAGCAGATGAGAGTTCTTGATAGGTAGAGTACATCCTCAGATCCACCTTCCTCAGATATGGAGCACCGTCCATACTAACCTTGACAAAAAGAGCACCAGGACCTGGTTTACCATCAACTTCATCATTGTTCTTTGAAGTTGTTGCCAGAGTGTTCTTGCGGAAAGATCTGATAGGAGGCCAACCGACAACTTGTGCCCTGCAAACACAACAAATTTACCATAACATAAAGCTTCAGAATCATCAAACTTCTGGCCATGGTAAGTGCTTCACTTGTACTTACTTTGCAGCAGGTGCACTACTGGTGTTGGAATTGTTCTTGTTATTGCATTTCTCAGTTATCTTTGTAGGCATTTCAGTCTTAGTAGATGGCTTGGAAAGCATTACATTGATTCCAGCATTAGTAGGTAGCTTTGTTTGTCCTGGATCGTATCCTGCAGTGTTAAACATCCAATTTCCTTCACAAAAAGTGTTTTTGGGTTCGGAAAATCCATCGACAGTGTGTGCAAAGCCTCTTTTGTTCCCAGAAACAATTGTCTTTTGTGGCAGTGAGTTGATTCCATCCTTCAAAGGAATCAAAGGGAACAATTGTTTTTCATCGAGCTTTCCCGGGCTTGGCAGGGTGAAGTCGAGATCACGTTCTGGCGATTGAGATCCGGGAAGACCAAGCCTCAATTCTGTGGCATTCAGATTCAGATTGTTTGTGCTCTTCTCAGACACATTTGAGACTACGCTGCTCTCCACTGATGAAGAGCCAGACAATCCCAAGTAATTCCGTTCTTTCAAACCTGATGCATTCTGGTGAATAGAGTCTGCAGATTCCGTAGAAGCCATGAAAGAACCATTACACTGAATTTTCCCCTCAACCTCTGAGTGCAGTGGCGACATTAAGTTTGGAACGTACAATGCAGTAAAAATCTGCAGTACCACAGGGTATTATCACAAATAACTTGTTCTAAATTCTATTAAAATCATGCAAATAAAGCTATTAAAATCTAGACATTTAGCTATTTCTATGTTTCACAGTTCAGATGGATCTTTTCTAAGAAAGCAACTGCAATCAGTTCTAAATTATAACAATAACACAGAAACCGGTGATAAATTTGATTCGACATCTCTGCACATATAACAATAATCAGAATTTTATTGATTCAATAAAAATGAGATTTAAAAAAAAAAAAAGACACACACACACATTTCCTCTAGAGCTGCAGACTTGAATCTTTAAGAAGGTCAAAGATAACAGTATTTCTTAACTGTTGCAAGATCTTAAGAAGAGACTTGTGTTTCCAACTACAAACTAACCAAAGAAACGCATTAATTTATTGTTTCTTATTATTATTATTATTAAAATGATAATACAAAGTAGATCAGTAATTTTTTTTCTAGCTACAGTATATATGTCAAAAACATAACAAAATCATCAGAGGAACAAGAAAGTAAGAAAAACTAAATACACCAGCTTACCACTGGGAAAATGGTTCGGCACTGTAAATAAATAGCTCAAGCAATTCCTGCAAATATATCCATGTTTCGGACAAACAAGAATCGAATGGATTTTTAAACATACTAGAAGGTGAGAAAGGAAAATCCAGAGAAATGAAGCTCATAAAGCTCATATTGAAATTTCCTAACAAGTGCTTTTCAACTTTTGCATGAAAAAAAAATAAGTAAATAAAAACGATAATATAAAGCATAAAGGCATGTACCTCTTCAAAGATGAAAAATCACACCGAAATTACCATTAGAGCAAAAATCGTTAAAAAAAATACTAAAAACAACAATGTAAATGCAGATATATTCAACCAAAACATAACCTAAGAAGATCCAAGCCACAAACCATCACACACAGTGTACATACCAAAACTAACTAAAATCACAAAAAAACTGCCAAACATCACGAGATCTCAGCAGAATTTCACCTAGTTTAAGCTCGAAAGAGATAAGAAACCACAAAAAAAACCAAAATAAATAAATAAACAACAAAAACAAAACCACTGCTACCTTCGCCAGAAAAACATGCACGAGAAGAGAACAACATACCTGAAGATCCTTCGCGCTGTGTGCAGTGACAATAAAACTCCAAAGAAGATGAAGATTGAGCGAGTTCTGTAACTGTAGAAAAAGCAGGAAACCCAAAGCAGAGAGAATTTTTAAGGCCCCTCCATTCAAGCAGAAAGCTATAAACAAAATACTAACAAAAAAAGCATGAGAGAGGAGCTTTTATAATATATATATATATATATATTTAATATTATTTTTTCTCCGCTTCAGTACGATGGCAAATGAGTAAATTTCGCTGGGTATATTCTCATCGCTCATCGACGGCTGGGATTGGCTTCCCAGAGCGAATCTCCACCGTCCAAAATGACCATAAAATAATTACTGTCCCGCTTGCAGGTGGTTAATGGTGACAGCCAAATATGCCTTTTTACAGCATTAATTCGAGACAGTCCCTGGGCGCTTTGCTCCCCGGTTCTACTTGAAATGACGTAAATGCCCTCTCCACCTCGAAATGACCAATCTGCCCCTGTACGGACTCTCTTTTGCTGGCACACCTGTCGTTGTTCGATTCGTACGCTGTCGCATAGCCTCACGTGTAGGCAATTTTTGCTTGTTTTTTTTGGCAAAGGAAAAAATCAATCGCCCGCGAAGGGTGAAAAAGTAATTTCATGAGGCAGTTGGTGGGATTCGACAGTGGAAGTCATTAGTCAGCATTGCATGTCTGCGATTATATTTGTGCCTAAACATCATTATTACGCCTCTCCAACCTTCCCGTGCCTCCCCGCATGCAAAATGACTTAATTGCCCCCGCCATCTTTGCGCGGGGCCCACCATAATTATATCTTAATTGAAAATTAAACTGAACCCAGCTGAGTTGAAATTTCGTGGGAAAAAAGTATTTTGGTGGGGGCGGGGGTGAAAGTGAGAAGAATAAAAAGTTGAGGGGGGGAAAAGGAAAAGGAGGAAGAGTGCACGCAAAGGGCATTAATGAGGGAAGAAGGGAAAGGAGGGGACAGAGGAAAACAAGGGGTGGAAATAGTGATTGTTTTGGGGGACAAGAAAGCGGCAATCCCACTTGACCTGACAGCGACATTTCTTATTTAATTATTTGTTTATTGTAATTATTTATTTTTTGTCACGCATGTACTTCCAATTCTCCCTTCGTTTAATAATGGAAAAAAAACATGTATTCAATATTTTATTAAATAAATTTACAATTTAAACGGATAAGTTAATATATATATATATATCTATTAAATATATTTGGGATTTTATGGACTTGTTTGGCTTTGTTTTTTCAATATATATATATATATATTAGATTATTTTGCAAAAATCTATAATTAATATAAAATATTTTTATTTATATAATTTACCCAATTCTCTATATCTAATATCAAAAATAATAAAATTTCAAATCACAATACTAAACAAACAAACCATTTGTTTTGTAGTCTAACTCATATCTTTTATTATTCTTTTTACATCTAAATTTATACTTATTTTATTTTTTAATGATTATAAAAAATATATTCAAAATCATATCATTTTTATATAAATTTTATCATAAAAAAATAACAATTATTATATACGTTAACTGAAATTTGAACTCAACCAAATAAGTATAGAACTCAAAGTAATGAGTTGATCTAGGGGAAGTACACTTATATCTCACTTTTCCACTATTTCATATTCCCTTCGTTATTTTGTTTCTTCTCCTTCTTCCATTATTTCTCATCTCCCATTTGTGTTTTTTATTTTCCTTTCAAATTTTCTTCACCTCTTTCGTTCCAGAGCAAGGATTGTAAGGTTTTAGTGATTCTGTCGGCAAGTGAAGCAGAAGATTGCTGCGAAGGAGTTTGGGGGACGAATGTTGACGGGGGATAGGGTTTCCGGCAGTTGAGCGCAAAGAGGTAAGGAAAATCGAACTACATTTCATTTTGGGTTTTAATTGTTTAGTCGATTTCGTAAATTAATGCAATTTTCTATAAATCTGTGATAGGACCATCCTACACACTAATCCGGCGTTTCCTTCATTCCTCGCAAAGGGTTTCATATGGAAGCCAGAAAAATATGGATAGTTGTGCAATGCCGCGCATTTTTAGGTTTGTTTTTCTGCTTCAATTTCTACAGAAAGCAACCACTTATACGGAACGAGCACAGCCGTGCTTGATTAATTCTATTGTGCTACTTTTGGGTTACGTGAAGCACACAACAAACAAATCGACCACCGCCATGCAAATGTAGCTGCATTTCTCTATCCGGTGCATTTAGTGTTGTTTTCGAATAACCATGGACTCATGCATGGCCGTGCACACGCTTGTCCTTCCACATGCAGCTGTAGGCAAGATTTAGAAGTAGATTCGGAATTCTTTTTCTTTTTAGTTACGGATGAAAAAAATAATAATAAAGAAAAAAAAATCCACTGCTCTTCACATATATTCCATTACTTTTATATTTAATATAAATTATTTTCAATCAAATTAAAAATCTCATCACTTCAATCATCACTTATCAAATCACTATCCAGCAAAACTCCCCAAACCCCAACAAAACCTACTATACCAAAGAAATACGAATTCTAAAAAATTCAAATTCAAACCAAACTCAAACTCATTCTTTCCAAACCCAATATAAAGAAACACGCCCTATATTCTTTTCTCTCGTAAAATATCATATCATACATTATTTTAATACTCTTAAACAAAAAATTTCCAAATCCCATAAAAAAAGACACATCCAAACGTGTTCTTTTGGAGTTACATTATTATTATTATATTTTTAATTATACAATATTCGTTGTTTTTTCTAAGAATATATATTCTACTCTCTCTCCACCTCTACGAGTTATATTCATATTTTGCGTCATTATACTTAACATTAGAATATCCTTATGTTTATGTATTTTTTTGAACAAATGTCATTACATTAGTATTATAAAACATCAATAGAAATATTTTTGTTCTTTTTTAAATTATTTACACTATATTTTGATATAATAATTAATATTCAAATATCAACCCATAAAAAATAAATGTGATACTTAGAACCGAACCAACATAGTATAACCGTTTTACTTTATTTAGTTATCCGTTATAAATATATCAATTTTTTTATTTATCTTTTATAACTAATTTTAGTGATTTAGTTTAAAAAGGTTTTTTATTATATATATATAATACAAACAATTATATGGTAATATTAAAAAATAATATTTTAGTTTGAACTGACGAATTTTTTGAGAAAAATAAAATATATATATTATATATATATAATTTGTATACAAATAATTTTGAGTTAACAAACCTAGTATTCTTTCTATTCAATGTATTTATAATAATATCGCTCAATAAATTTTCTAAAAACAATCATAAGTCAAAAGGATTTTTTTAAAAAATAAATAAATAAAATTATTTCCATTCAACACAACTATTTATATATATAAAAAATATTATTATTTCTGAAATTCCAAAATAATACTTGTATGACAAAGAAATATTATTTTTTCTCATAAAATTTTATATTAAATTACTAATCAACTCAAATACCAAAATAAAAATAAATACACAATTAAGCTCCAAAATAATAATAATACATCACTTCATTTCATTGCCGTAGGATTTTAATAAAACATCATTATTTTCAACATAATTTTATACTCCCTCAATTCAAAAAAAAAAAAAAATAGTCTTATTTATGATTTGTCTGACCAAAACAATAATCTCATTATAAAAGCAACTACTACTATATTACAATAAACTATCATTACTTTTTTATTATTATTATTACTCAAATATTTATTTTTATGCTTAAATTAAAACGTTTTTACAACAATAAAAAAAAAAAAAATTTATTCGTTACCTTTTACTCTCTGTCAATATAATATCAATATTTTTAAAATTTGTATCCAAAGAAAAAATTTTATTCTTCTAAAACAGAAATAATATAAAAATACAGAAGTATTAATTTTTATGTAGAATATCGGGTGTGTTCGTTTTGTGAAAATGAATTGAAAAAATATTTTTTTTTTTATGTGAAGTATAAAAAATCGTGTATAGAATATAAAAATAATAAATATGTATGGAGTAATATTTTTTAGAAATATGTGAAGAGAAAATTAAAAAGAACAAATCCATATTTTATAGTAATTATTAAAAAGAGGTGTAAACTGTATAGCAAAAAACTATAGTGCTCATATAATTTTTTAAATAAAAATAAAAATAAATATTAAATATAATATTTGTTTTAAGACAATAATGAATAATACAAATTAAATGAAAAGTATGGGACTATGGGTAAATATAGCTCTAACTTTGGAACTTCACTATTATTAAATATGCATATATATATATATATACACAATGCCTGTTTATTTGAGGTTTTGAATTTGAGTCTGAGATTTAAATAATAAATATTTTTAATTAAAATTGTATGATATAATATAAAAATGTGATATTTTAATATAATAAAAAATAAATATTTGATTTGATATTAAAAAATATATATATAAAATAAATAATAAAATTTTTATAAGATTCTGACTGTCAATGCATAAAATACTAGCACATGCATATATCACTGTATATGTTGCCAGCGGCACTTTCTATTCTGGCATCATAGTATCAACATTATGGCTGCAGTAACATATTTATGTCAAATATTTTGAACTTTTTAATTTGTTTGAAAATAATAAACAATAATATAAAATGCGTATTTGATATAACGTATGTATTGTATATAATATTTGATCTGTTCCAATTCAAACTACTTATTTTATCATTTTTGTTTGTTTTTTCATAATATTATTTTTTTTTATTTTAGAAAAAATAATCACATATTAGTATCAAAATTTATTTAACTTTTATTTAAATAACAAATATACAATTACTTTATATATAAAGTTAAATACAAAAATATCAAAAAAAAATTTACAAATTTTTATTAATGAATAAAATACTATTATTTCTTAATATACAATAAATTCCCAAAAAGACCCATTGAAATGGAACAACATGAGTAATATTTTTTATTTATTTATTTTTTTATGGAATTTTTTAAATGAACACACATTGTAATGCTATCTGGTATTGAAATAACATGCATTGTTATTTATACTCCATTTCGTCCCACATACCACGTCTACGTTGCGGTTTCTGTCCATCCCATATATCATATCATTTTCTTTTTTTAGAAAATAATTACACATTTTAATCTCATTTTAAACTTTTTAATTTTTTTTAAAAATTTTAATTAAACTAATTAGTTATCTTAATCTTAATTTATTATTTATATTATCGGATAATTATTTTCACTAATATATTCTTAATTATCTACTAATTATACTCATCTTAAAATACAGTGTCTACAGTGTAGCAGACACGGTATGTAGGACGGAGGGAGTATATTATATATTGTAATGTATAATAATATGACATATGTTGAGATCAATATATAATAATATATTTTGTATGAACTATTATTATATGTTATACATTCATACGTTTCAAAGTACTCCCTTCGTCATGCAAATGTGTGTTCATTTGATCGGACACAAATTTTAATAAAAGTGGGTAATAATGATTATCTTTTTCTTTTATAGTAAAAAAATGTGCAAAAATATAATAATTTTTTACTTAAAAAAAATGAAAATATTTTTCAATGACAACCCCAAAAAAGTAAGTATAAATTTGAATAACGGAGGGAGTATTATATAGCAAAATGTTCATAAATGGAGTATTTTTATTTCTGCATTGTGCTAATACGTAGCATATATTGTTTGGATTATTGTAATATGTTGTTAATTGAATTATTATATTACTATCTCTGTCCCCACTTGCAATTTTCATTTTTTTTATTTTTGTTTGTCCTATTTATTCTGTTATTTTCTTTTTTCTTTTAAAAAGAATTATACATTTCATTCTCATTGAAAAAATTTTAGTTTATAAATTAATTAGATTAATTAACTATGTTAATCTTAATTTAAAATTATTTTTATTATGCTATAATTATTTTTATTAATATATTTTTAATTATTTACTAATAATACTTCTCTTAAATTCTCAACACCGAACAGTGGTAGTAATATAAATTGTATTATTTATGTATATATTTTAAAATTTATTATTCTTCTAACACCTTAACATCAGGCAATGTATATATAATCCTTTAAAATTCATATCTAATATTTATTTTATTTTTTTCAAAAAATTTCTTGTATATTATGACAATACTTGAAGGTTTTGAAATATTTTATATAAAAATATGAATGATAGGAATGGAATGATCCACCAAATGATGCCAAAAAAACATCAAATTTATGGCATGGCATGGTAAAGAGACATGTCGGTGACATAAGAATTAATGATTGTCTGCCAGTTGCCTTTGCATGCTTTGCTCTCTCTTCATCTCCAAATATTCATAATAATAATAATAATAATAATAATAATAATATACTATGTATAATAGTATTATAATAAAAAATGGAGAAAAAATTATTTTTGTTCCAATATAATTAAAATTTATTAATTTTGATCTCAATATAAAAATTTTATTATTTTTTATCTCAATATAACAAAAACTCATCATTTTTTATCGCAGTATAATCAAAACTCATTATTTTTGGTCCAAATATAAAATTTTTATCAATTTTAGTCCAATATAACCAAAACTCATCATTTTTTGTCCCAATATAATTAAACCTTATATTTTTTGGTCACACCGTCAACAAATCGACAGAAAATGCTAACGTGGACTTGCAAGATTGTACAATTTATTCGAATATAAATATAAGGTTTGATTTCTTTTCACGTTAATATTTTTCGTTTTCGTCGGTTTGTTGACAGTGAGACCAAAAAAGATAAGGTTTGATTATATTGAGACAAAAAATTATGAGTTTTGATTATATTGGAACTAAAATTGATAAAAAATTTATATTAAGACAAAAAATGATGAGTTTTGGTTATATTGAAACAAAAAAATGATGAGTTTTGGTTATATTGGAACCAAATTTGATAAAAATTTTATATTGAGACCAAATTGATGAATTTTTGTTATATTATGACTAAAAATAATTTTTTCCTTAAAAAATGATTACTCATTTTTCTTATAGGTGATATTAAATGATAGTAAGATATAATTAATATGAAAAAGTCATTTTATTTATCGTTAATATATAACTTCTTATTACTTTTATAATTTGATTAAAGATATTTTAGGTAAATTTAATAATCTTATGCAACAATTTTATTATAGTAAACATTGAGTTATTTTATTATATGATTATATAATTCATTAAAATAATTGTGTATTAGAATTCTATTATGCAAAGTAAATGTATCCTATCTGTTGTATTTCTGTTAGCTACTCTACTAATAATGATTTATTTGATTTTAATCTTTTGTCGCTTATATATGATTTAATTTAATTAATTGAATGCAAATTGATGAACACAAGTTGACTCAACTTACCGAGTAATACATATCTGTATATCAATTTATTTTTTATACGAAATTTTAGAAATATTAGTATTATATTAAAATAATGTAAAAATGAAGGTGAAAAGACTAAATTAACCATATTAATATTGTATGATATAAATGTAATAATATTTATATAATATATTGTAAATTGAAAATGTATTTATAATGTTAGATAGATAGTACAATTAGTAAAAATAAATAAATAAATAAATATTTTGTTATAGGACGAACGAAAAATTGGATAGATTGTTAATGACAGAGGAGTAGTTACTAAAACCAATAGATTGTGATAACTGTTATCTTACATAATACCATAACATTTTCTTATCTTTTGTTTGTAGAATTAGGATAAATTTTTTAATAGTAAAAATAAAAATTTAAATGAAATTAATTATTTAGTATGTTATAGATAAATATTGATGAATATTTTTAATATTAAGTTAATTTTTTAATATAAATAAAAATAAATGTGCAATTTGATCAATTTCCATTAATTTATTGTTATTACTAATAGTATAAACTTTTGAAGATCCCACAACCGAACACACAATTTTTTCTACTTTTCATAAAGTATTTAGGGTGTGTGTGTGTTTTTTTTTCAAAAGAAAAAACACATTTTTTCAGAAATATATTTTTTAAATAAATTAATATATTGTATACACTTATTATTTTTATATTTTTTTTATAATTCTCTATATCTCATATAAAAAAAAAATATTTATTCAAATTCTTTCACTATAGTTACATGTTAGAACAAGAAACTATAGTGGCCGCGGTTATGTTGAGTGTGAAAATTTGAATTCAGAATTTTAGACAATCTCCAATTCACAATTCTATTTTTTCAAGAATATCACAAAATTTTCAATTCTTTTCAATTCTTGCATAATACTACTTCCTCCTTCCCATTCCCATGTAATATGGGTGTATTACCGTAGACACGAGAATTTAGGTAAAGTATAATTAGTAAATAATTAAGAAGTATATTAGTAAAAATAATTATTATTTAGTAAAAATAATTATAGATTAAGATTAAGATAAGTAAATAGTTTAATTAAAATTAAGAAAATTATAAAATTTAAAATGCGATTAAAGTGCATAATTATATTTCCAAAAATAGAAATGACAAGTTATTGGGGACAGACGAAAATAAAAAATAGGGACAAATTATGTGGGACGGAGCGAGTAATTCATTTCCAATCATATCCTCTATTTTTATAAATTATACTAATTCACCTCTAACCACACTGTCTATTTTTTAAGGATCAATAATATTTTATCTATATTTCATTGTATATATATATTTTTAATAATTTTTTAAATTTATAAATAACATCAAATATTTTATGTATTTTAATACATTTAATTTTGAAAATAATTTAATATTATTTTAATAAATTAAATTAAAATGTTCTATTATTTAATCATAAAAATAATAAATATTTAAAATAAAATAAATAAAATATTTAATATTATCAAATAATATTTATGCAAAATATAAATACAAATGAAAATACATAGTATTATTTGATTAAATATAATAAATACAATATAAAATTTAATACTAATTAAAAAATATAAATAAAAAATTAATTTATTTTATAAATAATAAAATAAAAATCATAAAATATAATTTAAAAATAATTTTTATGAATTTTAATTTTTATTGTTGAAATTTCTGATAAATCGATCAGGATGATAACTGAGTTAAATACTACGTGTTAATTTAATTAACTTAAAACACTAATGTAAAATAATTAGAATTTCATTGCAAGATAAATAACATGTGATCATTAGCATATTAATTTAAAATAATTAATATTTCACCGCAATCACATTAATAAAATATAATTTAAATAAAAAATCTAAAAATAAAATACAACATCAAACACACCAAAACCTAAACATATTAATTAACTATAATGTACTACAACTAATCAAACATATCTACGATAGCACATACATTTTTCTAATATAATAATAAAAATATATAAAATATTCGGTATGTATAAAATATTTAGTATACTATACAGTATAAGAAAATATTTTATCCCACACATATCCTATTATATGCTCCTTCCGTCCAGCTAAAAAATATATATATTTATATTTTAGGACGTTTGATTACAAAATAAATATTTCATTAAATATTTTATTTTATTTTTTTCACAAATACCCTTACTTTATATCACATTATTACTTTTACACCAAAGAGCAAGGGCAAAGATGTCATTACACTACTTTTAACTACACATTATAATTAAAATACTATTATTTCTTAAATATTGCGCTAAAAATAAATGTATTGGACGGAGGGAGTATGTATATATATATATATAACACTATAGCTCAGGGTGTTGACCCTGTTCCCTTGTATTCCTAACTTTTCATTTTTTTTGGTTTTTAAAATTTTTTTAATGGAATTTTTCAAAACATATATATATATATATCAATAATTATTATTATTATTATTTTTTTTAAAATAACGAGATAGTTTGATAGTTTCTTAATTAATTTATTTATTTTTAAATTCAGTTTGTGTATTATACATTGAAAAATATGGATAATACGAATGTATATATATATTCTTTTAATAATTTAGCAAAATCAGAATATAGACAATTAGCCTCTCGCATCGGATTTCGGAAAGGCGTGTTGAAAGTCCAACAAAAGTTTGGCAAAGATTTGGTGACTCTCCCTCTATATTTATTTTCAAATGCGCTCTTTTTGAAAAAATATTTTTATTTTTAGAATAAATTTTATTTTTAATATATTTTGCAGATAAATTACGATGCAAAGAATAAGAAGAAGATAAAAATATAATATCCATTAATATTTTTAATATATTTTATAGATATTTTTTATTTTATTTTCTATTGAAGAAGAAAAAGGTAATATATTCATTTACTTTTTGATATATTTTGCAAATATTTTTTTATTTTATTTATTTTGCAAATAAATTAAAAAAAAAGATAAACATATAATATTCATACAATAAAATATAAATATAATATTCATATTAAAATATATTAAATAATATAATTATATTTTATGTTTTTCTATATAAATTTTATTTTATTTTTTATTTATGTTATGTTATATAAAGATATTGAATAATATAATATTATTTTATTTTATTTTATTTTTCAATTTTTATTTTATTTTTTATTTTTTAGTATATATTGATTTTTAGAGATTTAAAAAGTTATAATTAAAATTAAATTAATTTCAATATCTGTAATATAAAATTAAAACAAATAATTATTTGTTATTCTGTTAAATCAAATTAAATATAATAAATAAATTTTAATAATAAATATAGTTAATTATTTTAATTTTTTTCAAATAAAAATTAATATTTAAACATACATGTATAAGTATAATGTAATATTATTTTAAAATAGTTACTCCCTCAGTTCCAATACAATATTTTTATTTACCATTTTTGTTCGTTCCAAAATAATAGTCTTATTTCCATAAATAACTATATCACCATAAAATTACCTCTAACACAATTACCCATACTTTTTTACACTAATACACTAACGTTGATAAAAAAGTCTTTTACCTATACTTTTTACCAACTACGGGTTGACACGCTAGTACTAAATAAAGTTGTGTTTGTTTGGAGTTTGAATTTTGAGTTGGAATTTGAATAGTAAAAATTTTTAATTTGAATAGTTGTATGATGTGATGTTTTGAATGTAAAATTGATTTTTGATTTTTAATATAATATAAAAAATAAAAAATAGTTATTTGATTTGATGATTTTGGAAGAAAAAAATGAGATGAACAGTATAAATCCAATCCAATATCCCAAACAAACACACCCTTATAAATAAACATATAAAATGAATGGGAATAATTAAAGGGTTGAAAATTGAATGAGCATTGAATTAGTGGGTTAGGATCCACAGATAATGCGGGGCTGTGCCACGACACTGGGGCCCACCTTCAATTATTTAACCCTAACCCTTTACCGGCAACCGCCTCCCCCGGTTTGCTTGCTTCCATACAAATTACGGAGTACTATTATATTTAATTTTAATTAAATTTTATTTTGTAAATTTTCTTTTAACTTAATAAAGAAATGATGAATAAATAATAAAAGAAAAAAAAAGGCAGATTTATTTATTTATTTAAGAAAGGAGTATGATGATTTCCATTCCATTGCAGGCTTGCATCATCAAGCCCAGCCCAGATACTATTTTAATTTTTATTTTTTAAAAAATAAAAATGTTATTAAAGTGAAGTTCAAAAAGGATAGAAATGGGTTCATGTGTTCAAATGAATTAAAAGAAATATTATGGATCTCATGGGCCGGGCCTGGCAAAGAAATACAACTGATACTATTATGACTTTTGTTAGGCTCAGTTTACATACCACAATTTGTAAATTTAAATACTACTATTTACTTAGTCCCGTAAGGGATGGTCCAGTGGTGGTGTAGGAATTGGATTTGCAAACTCCCAACGGCTCAGGTCACCTGCCACATATAGTTCGCCTAGTGTGACTTTTCCGTCGGGTCTGATTTCGGTCGGCGATTTACCACCCAGTGCGCAGCGGCTGCAGGTATCCACATCATCTAAAAAAAAACTTTTGATAGACAAAAGAAAATGTTCCAAAATTTGGTCCAAAACCTCATCTAGAATATCATCTTTTTGAAAAATTAAAGACAAGTGATTATTAGACACAAGATTCCTTAGGTATTGGAATTTATTCTATTATATATGATTTGATACATTTTACACTTAAAAAACATAAACAGTCTCTTAAGTTAAGATTGAGGCTTTTTTTTTTTAATTGTTTAGAACAATAAAATATAAATAATAAAAAATTGGATAGGAACAAGAAAAGAAAAAAAAAAAGCATCCCCTAAATAATTAATAAGTAAATTTCAATGAATGAGATAAACCTATCACCTTAAATAATGATTTGAGATCATAATTTAATAATCCAACAAGTTAAACATGTTGATCAATCACAAAATCAGGTGCTCTAATATCACTTCTCAATCATATATTTCAAGTATAAATCTATATATAAGAATATATTTCTTTTTTTTTTTTTTTTTTTTTTTTTAACAAGAAGGAATATGTATTATTTGTGTCCATACGTAACAATCATATTTGAAAATGGAATAATATGATTTTTCATTACATAATCAGATATGACTTAAATCATTTAATTTGATTAATATATAATGAAAGTGTATCACTCCACTTTCAAGGCCTCCATTTATGTGCGTACGTGTAAGTAATTTGTTTATGTTGCTTTTCTTTTTTTTTTTTTCAAAAAAAATAAAAAATTATTCAATCCACTTATTTATTTAAAATTATATTGAAATATTTGATTTTTATATAAAATATAATACTTCCTCCGTCATAAAAAATTTAAGTATATTTTTTTTATTTGTCCATCATAAAAAATAAGCCTATTTTACTTTTTGCAAAAAAAATTATACAATTATCTTTTTATAATTATTAACGATTTTTTTTAAAGAACAGAAACAAATTAAATTAACACTCAGTACGTAAATCAAATAAATTTATTTTTACATAATAGGAGTAATATTTAATAATTAATTTCACTTAAGAATAAATATAAAATAAAATTTAAAAAGACTTAAGGAACACACCCTTAATTAAGAATAAGCATATAATTAAACCCTAAATTTGGAAACAACCTCACATTTCCCAACCCAAAGAATAAACCCTATTCACATCTCTCTCTCTCTCTCTATATATATATACACAAATTAATACATAATGAAGGATTTGATAAATATTGATTAAGAACAAGAGTCCAAAGAAATGAACGAAGCACCAAAATATGCTTCTCCTTATCCTGCCCACGGTATAACCTCTCTCTCTCTCTCTCTCTCTCTCTCTCTCTCTCTCTCTCTCTCTCTCTCTCTCTCTCTCTCTCTTAATTTCTTCTAAGTTTTTATGTATTTTGAAATATTATATATTATCCACAAAATGATGTATCGTATATATATATATGTATGTATATATAGGTCAGTATGAGGGGCCGCCGGTGATGGCGCCTCCGCAGTATTACGCTGCGCCGCCTCCATCCAGAAAACCAGGTCTTCTTGAGGGCTGGTATTCTCTCTCTCTCCCTCCCTCTCTCTCTCTCTCTCTCTCTCTATATATATATATATGTATATATATACACACAAACGTATCACTTAGTAGTATATTTTATTTTGGTCCACTATAAAAATATAATTCAATTTATTGAATGTTATGGTTTGATTACTTTGAGATATTGTTTGAACACTGAAGTGTGAAATTTTGTATAATACGTAGATGTTGAAAAAATATAGGAGTAACTTGATGTTAATTTAAAGGCTAAATTACACAAAATCCACAAGTTTGTTTCATGAAATTGCACCAAATCCCCCATACTTCTTAAACTGCGTCAAACTCCCTCGTGGTTTCATAAACTTTGCATTTAGCCCCTCAGTGGTCCTTATTTAACGGTATTTGACCTAAAAGTGCTCAAACTGCAATAAATTTTAGAATCTCAATTTCTAAACCTCTAAAATTACGTATATATTTATTTATTTATTTTTATATATTTAGCTTAAAAAAATAGTAAAAATAAACTCTCAAAACCTGAGAAAAATAACTATTTTTGAGTATATTTACTATTTTTTTTGGGTAAATATATATATAAAATATTTATAATTTTAGGGATTTATAAATTGAGATTTTAAAATTTATTCGTAGTTTGAGCGCATTAAGTTCAAATACCGTTAAATAAGGACCACTGCGGGGGTTAGATGCAAAGTTTATGAAACCACGAGGGAGTTTGACTACGAGGGATTTGGTGCAATTTCATGAAACCACGGGTGGATTTTGTGCAATTTAGCCTAATTTAAAAGATAATACTCCTCTGTCCCAATACAATAGTCTTGTTTACCATTTTTGTCCATCCTAAAACAATAATCTAATTTTCATAAATAACCATATCACCGTAAAACTATTCATACTTTTTCATTATTATTTCACAATTGCCACTATTTTTTACACTAATATACTCACATGGGCAAAAAAGTCATTTATCCTTACTTTGTACCAACTACCAATATAATATCAATATTCTTTAAATTTCGTGTTCAACACAGTAAAACTATACTTTTTGGACGGAGGAAGTATATTATATTAAATTATTGAATTTTTAGTGAATATATATAGTATCCTTCATACGACTTAAAAGTATTCATTTTATCATTTTCGTCTGTACAAGTAAAAAGTATCAATTGGTTTTCTTATAGTAAAAGTATCACTCAACTAAATACTAAAATATTGTTATTTTTTTTAATTATTTTTTCAATACCATTAATATCAAAAATAAAAATAAATAAATTTACATCTAAATATCTCTAAAATACTAATATATTTAAATCTACTCGAAAAGTCAAATGATTATATTTTACTTGACAAAAAATCCCCATGTCTCAGTCGTATGTATCTATCTGTTTATTTCCTTGCACTATTTTAAAATTATATATATTTTTAGTACCATAATCATCACCTATATGTAAAATGATAAATATATATTGAAGACACACAAGCAAAATTTGAGTAAACCGAACATAATATTATACTTAGATAATAGGTTTGTTTGGTTGTGTTTTTAAACAATTTCATTATTCTACTGTATATATAACATATTTTTCTTTTTTTTGGAAAATCGGTTCTGTTTATTTGTAAGATTTTACCTTTAATTTTACTATTTCAATTTTTTTCTTTTCAAAAAAATCAAATTAAACACTCAATTTTTATTTATCTTATTATATTAAAATCTAATTTATATTCAAAATATCACATCAAACAATTATTTCAATTCAAAATTTTATTATTCAAAATTAAAATTCAAAACCAAAATCTCACATAACTTTTATTCATGTAAAAGAACCAAACATGCATTAGAACAGATTTACTATTGTTAGTTGTTTATTAATAGTATTAATTAATTATAAAATTTGTGGTTAGTCTTGCAGCTTTATGCTGCTGCTGCTTAATCGACGAGTGCTGCTGCGATCCCTCTATCATCTTCATCTGCTCCTGATAATCTCTTCATTATAATTAATTATTAATTAGTTTAATTAAATTTATATATTATCTATAATTATGTTGTCTAATTGTATTTCTGATTTCTCGAATATTTGAATGATTCAATATATATATATATATATAATCACGAGTTTGTTGTAATTACTGACCGTGAGGTCATGGGTTCAAACCCCCGACGCCTTAGGTCACCTGCCACACATATAGTTAGCCTAGTGTGACTTTCTCGTCGAGCTTGGTTTGCAGGGTATTAGGTTCGGCCGGGGGTTTACCCAGTGCGCACTTTTGGGTAGCGACTGCGGGTTCCTACGTTATAAAAAAAAAGAAAAAATCCGGCAAGCCATGTTCACGCCACACTGGCAAGTATCAGTTCCGGTGACGGAGGATATCCATGACTAAAATGAAAATTTCTGTATTGATTATTCATTAGGTGTTATCATGGTTGTTT
Organism: Andrographis paniculata; assembly: GCF_009805555.1. Classification (NCBI taxonomy): domain Eukaryota; kingdom Viridiplantae; phylum Streptophyta; class Magnoliopsida; order Lamiales; family Acanthaceae; genus Andrographis; species Andrographis paniculata. The sequence goes on along the minus strand of NW_026137616.1, from coordinate 2,442,085 downwards.
TGTATTAATTTTATCTCAAAATAATTGTAAGCTTTAGAAATTTAAATAAATTATACCATATACAAATGTTAATAAACAATTAGCTAGTTACAACATTATGGAATAGTTGAACTTTTCACTGTAAGAAAAAATCATTTTTGTAATAAAATCTTTTTGTCTCTAAATCTATTTTTTCCGTTACTAATGACATTAGAGACGGAAATAGGAATGAAATTACGTTAGCTACGTGAACTTTAGGGACGGAATTCCGTTACAAATATATTATTTTTTTGTAGTATTTGTTTGAATGCAAAAAATTGTTATGAATTGAGTTAGAATTAATAATGTTGTTAATTCTCATCAAATAAAAACACTACTTAAACTTATTGCATTTAAATATAAATGCATCGAACGTAATTCTATTCAATATATACTAAAGGAGTGTAAAATACTAGGTGATATAAAAACGATCTGACATGTATTAAAATTATAAATAAAATCAAAATACAAATAAAATGTGTTTATATACCGTCAAACCTAATATTTATACACTAAAGAACGAAAGAGGCAATGTTCGAGCCCGCTTCCAAGAACATTGACACTAATCAAGAATTTACGATTTCTTACATTTTTATTGTCATTTTCATTCTTTTTATCGTTTCTCATACGCAACCATGTCTTACCCGAAAACTCTCTCTATATTCATAGCACTCTTTTTTAACACAATTCTTTCATTTGACATTGATTAAAAAACAAAGACAAGAAGAAATATATTTAGGGTTTTTATACACCTATATACATATCTATAATGAATTGAAGACATTATGATTGTTGGGTCTAACTTAAAAGAGAAAAAATGGATAAAAGATATTCCTTCCGTCCTAATACAATAGTCCTGTTTACCATTTTTGTCCGTCCCAAAATAATAGTCTTATTTCCATAAATAATCATATTACCATAAAAACTACCCCTACTTTTTCATTTTTATTACACAATTGCCACTACTTTTTACACTAATACACTCACAAAGGGAAAAAAGTCTTTTATCCATACTTTTTACCAACTATCAATATTATATTAATATTCTTAAATCTCATGCCCAACCCAATTAAGACTATATTTATAGGACGGAGGGAGTATATAGTTAAGTAAAAAAGGAGGGATGGGTGTATATGCAATCCATGTTAGGGAACTTGATGCTTGTCACTCTCTATGGTTGTCAATTTAATGCATCATATATATATTTTTCCTTATGAGTAATCTTTGTCTTTCCATTTATATCATGTTAAAGTTAATTATTTATCATATTACTACTTTATATGGCAATATATATCTTTTTTAAGATCAATTATAAATTTTTCATTCATTAATCTTAAAAGAATATTATAAATTATCTTGTCGAGTAAGAATATAATCTAAGTAAACATGATTGTTCTTCGTACTGAATTAAGACCAATCTCGATAAAAAATGAGCCATTATTAGTTGTTGTTAAGGTATAAATAGGAAAATACTATCTAAAAACTTATATAAATTTTATACAAATATATTTTTATTCTTGAAGTGAAAGGTATGTAATTTTAGTACAATTTTTAAGATTGTACGTGTTCCATTAGAAAAAAATAAAATGACGATGAATCTACATTAAGGAACACAATTTATAATTTCTTATTTTGCTACATATTTATAAAGTAATAATCAATATAAAAATTTATAAATCCACTACCAGAAAATTAGGCTATAGCTGCGGTAAAAAAAGTCACGGTTTTAGTACAAATTGGTGACTTTTTACTAAAAAGTCACGGAAAAATGTACGGAACTATTTCCGTTGAATTTTGCTGATGACTTTTTTTAAGTTGTGATATTTCTGTGACAATAAGTTAATAAAATAATACCATGACATGACCGTGACTTTATATAGCAACAGAAGCTGCAACAAAATTTCGTAAATATTTTATAATTGTGACATTTTCGTGACAATAAGTTACAAAATAATACCATTACACCTCTGTGACTTTATATTAACGAAAACTGTAACAATTCCGTGATTTTATATTTTTGAAAAAAAAAATTATATTATAATTTGTGTTCAATGCAACCACACACGATTATTTTTTTCGGAATTACTTCGTACCACACTATTTTTCAACCAATGTTGAAGAGTTTCGAACTAGTGACCTTATTATAGTTATTAAAGACTTACACGACCTGTCATGCCAACTTAGCTATCTACCATAAAGTATTACTTTTTGTTTGTTATTATATTTTAACTATATAAATATTATTGATTATAAATTTATCTTTTAAAAATATATACATATTTATTTAATATATCATCATGAATTTTTAACAAAAAATTGAATAGCTACGAACGATATTGAATAAAGATATTGAAGATGATTTTATTATTTTGTTATTACTTTGAATAGCTACAAACGATAATAAGAAAAATTTATAATTATTTTCGTTTCTTATGTTGTGAAGTTTGATTTTAAAAAGTCACGAAAATTATACTATGACAATATCTGTAATAATTTAAAATGTTGGAAATATTTTGGTTATTTTTGCCGCAACTTAAAGTAGTCAAGAAAAATTTTTGTGACAATTCTTGTGACGAAATAATCAAAAGACACGTAATAGACATATCTTGGACATTTTCGTTACACAAGCCGTTACTTTAAATAGTCACGGAAAGTTGTTTGTAGCTTTTTCAGCAAATATTATTTACGGAATAGTCAAAACAAAAAGTTGTGACATAAATTTGTCACGAAATTACTTTCCGTGACTTTTAATTGTTACGGATTAAAATTTGCAATAAATTTCCGCAATTATCAACCTTTTTTCTAGTAGTGATCATAAGTTAAAAATTTTCGATACCTCTTGTTCTGCCACGCAATGCTTACTGTGATTTCTTTTTTTTACTAGATGTAAGTTATTATATTTGACTAATAATTTATCTAGCACATATTCAAATAATAATGGTTGAATTATTTAAAAAATAGATCAAATATATATATATACACACATATATATAGGATCAAAATAGCATATCTTAAGATATTCTTTTACACAATTGGGAAAATACAATTATATTAGTCCTTTGTTGATGTGCCATTGTCGATCAGCTAAGTTCTTGCCTTAAGTTATTTAATTTTATAAATTATACTTATATATTGATAACAGAAAAAAAAGTTTAAATATAAATGAATAAAACTTCGTAAAATTCTTTTTTCGAATATTCACGGGTCGAACATGATATATGATCGTAGATTGACTATTTTACAATTTTCAAGACACATTGTTGATGTCTTAAAATTAAAATCCTGTGGCTATTTTCATTTTTCTTTTGCCTAATTGGACAACATTAATTTGATAGTTATTATCTACAACAAAATGACATAGAAAATTGTATTCCCATATAATAAACTAAATCTTATCTAATCCAGTTTTACTATGTTTAATTATTTAATTTATTTGATGTCCTGCCAAGTGCCATGACCAATTTTTATTAAACAACACTAATAAAAGCCTTGCATCAATTATTGGTTCTGAATATTAATAATTGTGCTAATTAACCACTACACATATAATCCTTAATTGTACTAATAAAAGCCTTGCATCAATCATTAACTTTATCGAAATATTTAAGTAAAGTTTTTATGATATATAGGATTAAATATTCACATAGAATCTAGTAATGTTGAATGCTAACGATTTTAAATTTCATAGGATTTGTTCTATTATTATTATTCTTGTTGTTGTTGATTTTTTTTTTCTTTTAATTTACCATACATTTTTACTATTTTAGGTATAATAGCAACTGAATTTTATGTTTTTGAATGAAAATTAAAAGATTATAATATCCCTTCCTCTCCAAAAAGAAAAATATTCATTTATTTTTTAATTTAATTAATGTATAGGAGTATTTAATTTGTAAAAATAGTTGTATTAAGTGAAATTAGATGAAAAAGACAAAAATAATCTTATATTTTATGTTTTTTTTTAAAGATATAAAAATTATTGAGGAATATTATTGTAACTATACATTGACTTGTATGTATATTATTTATAAGAAATAAATACTTTTATGACGAATGACCAAATAAAGCGAAACATATACTTTTTTTTGTCGAATGGAGGAGTAAAAACAAACAAAAAGAATATAAGTTACTATGAATTTTAATATGTTTATATGACATAAGAAAACATATATACTAAAACTACTTTATTATTATGTTGTATTACTAGAAGTCTTGAATAACATATAGTACAATTTTTGTGTTTTGATGAGAAATATGAAGATAGAGATATCTTTGGTATCATATGATTAATTATTGTATATATATATAAACATATTTTTTTAATTATCAAACTATCTTGTGACTAATTATTATATATATATATATGTATATATTCTAGTGAGGAAGAATCTTGAGACTAAAAGACTTTTGAAGCCAAACAAACCATCCTCTATACTTCTTGGTATTGATAAGCTCTGATCTTCCTTGTGTCATGTTTGTCTTCACATTTTCTTTCTTGCATAACACAAAATTCCTTACATCATATGATCCTATTGTTTCCCATGGTTTAAGGGCTGTCGCAAAAATTCGTAGAACGAATAAGATTATTAAGGCGATAGTATAAGATTGCGGTAAAATAAAAACAACAAGATTAATACACACTATATGAATTCAATAATATTTTCGTATGCATATGTATTAAGAAATTTAAAAGGCTAACTACTTCTTTGAGACTCGATTTAAATTAATGTGAGTTTTTTTTTTGCATATAATGTCTTGATTTCAATAGATTCTATGCGATTAAAAAAAAAAAAAAACCCCGAGATTCTTATTTTTAATCATTGTGGTTTGTTATAGTTAAAATAGTATTAGCTATGACCTAATTGGTATCTACTACCATTAAACTTAATTATACACTTATTATAATTTTCTATAAAATAGATTATTTCTTTCACAAAATATTACTTTACTTCCGCTGTTCGGAAATTTAGCTCCATTTTTTTGTATTTTTACAAAAAATGGGACTAAATTTCCTGGATAGAGGAAGTACATATATATATATATATAAGAATCAAAATCAAACTCCAAAAGAGCACATTTAAAGGATTTTGATTCAATTTAACTTATTATAATTTCAATAGTAGAAGTAAATTAATCTTTAAGCTTAAATTTAATATGATCATAAGCGTATATACATACCGTCGAATTCAGCATTGGCACGGTAAAGAATAAAGCAATTGGTATCGAGGCCCAAGATTGGAAGGCGACCCTCACGAGCATATAGCTTTAGGGTAGTCTCGATGACCCTCGCACTATTATCATCTTGGCTCACGACGAATCTCAATGGCCCGGCACTTCCAAATACATTGATAGTGATCAAGAATCTATTATTCTTTACATTCTTGCTATCAACGTCGTCCTTTTTACCACTTCTCATCATATTCAACCGTGTCTTTTCCGAGAAGCTCCTCATCATCATCATCTTCGACTTCATATGATCACTAGGCCATTAATGAAAAACATTCGAACGATAATATATGTGTATATATATATATATATATGGCTTCACTAGAGAGAGAGAGAGGGAGAGGGGGAGAGAGTTGTTAGGTTGTAAAACCATATAATTTTTTAGGGTTTATATGTTCCTATATATATATATAAAATCAGTTGAAGGATTGGTGATTGTTAGGTTCAAATTTAAAGAGAGAGAGAGAATGATGAAATGGTAACTTAGCTTAGCATAAAATGTTGAACAAAAAGGAAGGAGCACAATGCTATGGAACTTGATTCTTCTTGTTTAATTTCTATGGTATTCATCACTTTACACTATATATTATTATATCTTTATGTTTTCAAAATTAAATACAAATCTCTTTACTAAGATATATATATATATATATATACTTCCTCTCCTTGCCATTAAATCTATGTTGTTTTTGTTTTTACAAAAAAATAAACACTTTATATTCACATAAAATACTTCTTCAATATTTTATTTATTTATATACATGTTACCAATATTTACATTTAATTTATCCAAAATAATAATAATAATAATAATATTAATTTTATACTTTATATCATAAACAACTAATATATATTATATTCATGGCAACTGCATGAACATATTATTTTAAGAGAACAATTATTGTCATTTACAATTTATCTTTAATATACATTTTTGGAGACTTCTATTTGTTTGTAGGTTTCATCTGATCTAATATTATTTATTATTATTTTTTTATTATCATTTAAAGGATCGAATTAAACTTAAATATTTTGAATTAAATTTAAATGTTTTTTATTAATTAAAATATTATATTAACTATATTAACTTTCATTCAAAATAACACCTCATATAGTTATTTCGATCACATAAATAAAATAAAATCCAATTTTTCAGTAAAATAATAATTATTTTCAAATCCAAATCGAACTCACGTAAATTTGTCTCTAATATATACATATATATATATACATATTATGTTTCTCTAAGGTAGGCAAGTTATACAATATTCACTAGTTAGTCTTTTAATTTATGGGTTTATATATATATATATATATAAATTTAGAATTTTAAATATGTTTCGAATATAATATTTAAGGCAAAAATATATACTTTATATATTTCTAAAATTTAATTTATTATACAACTTCATAGTATTTCTTTTTTAAATATATTTTTTTCTCTAACAACATTTAATATAATGTTAAACTAAAAAAGCTAAAACTAAAATAAAATAAAAATAAGAATGAAGGTATGGTTCATGACTGTTAATTCTTAACTACTCCATTGATGTGATTGCCACATATTAAAAATATAATATTAGTATATAAATGAAATACATTTCCATGCCTACTGATAATAATTATTGGTTAATTAAGGGAACGTTAGATTGAATTTAAAATTAATGTACAGATAATAAATGGTTTTTTTTTTTTTTTTTTAAATGATATAATAAAATAATATATAGTGCTTTCTTTCTTAACACTTTCTAAAAGAACAACCTTAGTTAATATATTTGCAATAGTATATATAGTACTTTTTCTCTTACCCTAAACTCTAACTTTCTATAATTTGCATTCAAAGGTTGTGTTATAACATTTGTTGTCCTTATAGAGATCAATTTCCTTTTAAAGTTTAGAATTATGTGTCTAATATTCATAAAATATTTAGATCCAAACTTGTCAATTTTTTTTCCCCATACCATTGTATTGTCAATGATTCTCATCAGCAAGATAGACAATTTTGAAATTCCCGATATACAACTTTTTTATGTCATAACATTTGCTAAATTATTTGCTTCAATTCCTTGAATTGAATCTACTTTGATTAATTTTTGTAGAATCAAATATTCATAAAAAAAAAAAAAAAATGCTTCAAATTTTCTTTATTTGGGATAAATCCTGTCACATTTTTTTCAATAAAATTTTAATTGAATAATTCCCTCCTTCGAATGCATACATAACATCAAGATCAATAAAGGGAGTCATCTAAAAATATTCTCCGTTTTTTTTAAAGTAAAAAATCATTACACTTTTCTACTTTTTTTTTTTACTATAAAAAAAATAACAATTATTACTCACTTTTATTAAAATTCATGCCCGGTCAAATGAACACACATTTGCATGACAGATGGAGTATGTCACAAGAACAATAGCATGATTCATACCCTTAACATCATTATACCGCAAACATGTTTGATCCTTACACAATAAGGGGCTATCTATATAAGGAAAGCCTACAACAATAAAATACTTCACGACTAAAGATAAGAGTTATCGTGTAATAAGAATTATAATGTGTCTCTACATCCTTCAAAGATATAGGATTTATTTTTATTGATCTCTTTGTTTTCCCATTAGATCCCCAAAACAGTTTATTAGCGAGATCTAAAATTTCGGGGAAAAAAAGATATAGGATATAAGAACCGAGCACTCCTCAGTCTATCATATCATAGTTCTGACCACATAATAACATTGCGTCGTTACTATCTTATACTAAATAAAATTAATTACCGTTACCAAATTATTCAAAATCTTGTCCATTTCACTACCAAAGAACAAGGAGGAATAATAGAGCCATACCTGCCGTGTGAAGTCGTGGATGCTGAGAAACCGCATGTCGATCAGAGGAGGTGAAAAAAATCTATTCCACCACCAATAAATTGTTCTGCATCAATCCCTCGCCAACGGAGGGAAACTCAGGTGACAGCAGCCACTCCCCGTCTACTAAGAACTTGATTTCATACCTTCACAACATTATGAAATAAATGTAAAAGACAACAAAGTCAAGATCAGTTGCATGTCGATATAATGTCTGTCAGGAAATACCTCCCGGGTTTTAGCATTAATGTTGTGGAAAAGGTCATGTAAGATCCAGTATACTCTGGGGAGAGATGTTCCCCTTGAGTCCAGCCATCGAATGTGCCCATCACTTGCACACTCTGCATTGAATCATGGTGTAGTAGTTTCGTACGTCCCTAAACACTTTTTTGTAACTTGATATTCCAGAAAAAAACTTGTTGATATAAGCACTAACTTTTTGGGTAAATTGCAGAATACCTCATGCGAAATGCAAACATTTTAAAACCAACCTTTGAAATACAAATTACCAAAGAGGCTCCCAACCCCTGAAGTAAATTGCAGTGGGATTCTCTTCCCCTCTCTCTCTCTCTCTCTCTCATATTTCATAGGGCTGATCTACAATTTACCCTTATTTTGTATGGAAATGCATTTTGCACAAGTCAATAATTTTCAAAGATCAATAACACATGTAAATTGTGGAATTTATAATTTTAAAAATGAATGCATCAAGCGCAATGTTTCCAACACTAAACAGGAGCAAACACTGTGAGCAACCAAACGAATCGATTTAACATGAACTGTGTGATAAATGAAGCCCAAATACTCCAAGACCGAGCATGGATTACCAGGCAGAAACATTTTTAACACTTTTATTATTTTTCTACAATTAGTTAACCATCAGAATATAAAGGGAATAAAAGCATACATCTTTTAAAGGAGAAACTATTGATTTACCTCTGCCATGCCAGACCATGATATTGGAACCTCTTTCAATTGTGCCATGTCCACATCCTTGACCTGTTCCTCCACCTTTTTGCTGACAACTTTCACATCATGGAAAAATCAAACATGAAAATTCTGGGCATCATTTATTTAATACAGATAACTCTGCCTAACAACACCAAGCACCACTCTGCTATTTTTATCATTGATTATTTCAGAAGTTGCATATGAGATGGTTTGAATGATTTATGGAAACTTAAGATTACTATAAAAGTCTAGAAAAGAAATAGTATTCTAAATCGTACATGGCACACTTCCATAACACCTAAGTTTAGAGAGGAGGTGACTGTTTAATATGGTGTTAGAAACCAAACAAGAGGCATGCTCGATTCCCGAGAACCATGTACAAAAGTTATTTCATGATCTACATTTACATAGACTTTTGCCCAAAGAGTTTGAAAATGCCAGTTTCTATTTGTAAAAATGTCAATTTGGAAACCATGAAATTGGCTGATATAAACTAACTAATATGTGGGCATATAGAAAATGATGCAAATCTCCTATAGCATTTTTATCATCAATAAATATAGGACTAATATCACAAAATTCCGGTTTGTACTATATCCAACTTTAAATTGTGGGATTAAGATTAAATTAGCTATATCATATAACTTAAAATTGCAATTTTTCCACCAATAGAATATAATACAATTTAGAACTAATTTACCTTGCAGTCGTGAGAGTAAGTGATACTGAATGTATTTTCCTTTGATCTTTCTTGAGCCAACTGGAACACTATAATTAGCAATTTCTTTTGCCAAATTAACAAGATTCTGCAGGTAAACAGTGACTTATTATTAGGTTAAGACCATGGCTGAAAATCCAAAATTCCTGCATTAAGTAGAAAAAATAAAAAATAAAAAACCTTACCTCAATTTCATGTTCAATGATGGCCAGCTCACTCTTGAATTTAACAAGTTCACCTTCCTTTTCTTGTAACTGCATTTACAAATTTCCACTCTTTGGCACTTGTAAAATTCGAAAGTTAAGTTCGCTTCAATATGATAAATCAGACCACGGTGCTCCAACACACCCTCTCACATGCAAGTGTATTCGTCTCACACACCTTTAATGTGAAGCAATTTTCTTAACCGGGCGACAGAAGATTCAAACACGGAACCATCACTCTACTTCTATATTAAATACCAATCACCTAAAAGCAACTACAACACATTCCATTATAACCTTCACATCCTAATCTTGCACACTAACTTCTAAGCTACTTCATGCAAAAACCTCAAAAATTATGGTTATCAATGAACAGTTAATAAATAAGTGTTGCAATGCCATACCTGGCGCTTCAGAAACCGATTGTACTGATTTGCTTCACTCAACTTCTTTGCAAGATTCGAACGCTCTGAGTTAGCAAGCCATGCCTTCAACTGTCACAGATAGCACACATTAGCCTTGAGAGAGAATGCATAATCCATGGAATGATCACACCTTCCTTTTTAATCCATCTGCTAAATGTATCACCTCTTCACTGCTCGGTGGCTGTGCAGGGGGCTCATCTGGATCAGATACCTCATCTGTGGAGAAATTCCTTGACTGCACTGCCAAGAATTCTTCCTCCAAACTAATAGGATCACAAAACACTCTCCAACGTTCATGACGAAGTGGAGAATTTCTACAAATGGAAATCAAATTCGCCTCGTTCAATCTTTTCCCTTTCAAACCAGCCGTAGTGATTTGAAATTTATCTTCTCTTTTCATGTTGATCCTGCGCAAACCACAGCTACTCTCAATCAACACTACATAATTCGCTCAATTCACTTATCCGCGGAACATAAACTCCACAGAATCAACAATTTTCAATTTTCCTTTCTCATCAAAATTCATCAATTTGATTAGTACCGTTACCCTCCATTCAAGTTCCAATTTATGTACTACGAGCTAGCATCCATATCCAACCACATTATCCAATCTTTATATAACATAATTTTCGAAAGAACTTTCACTATAGTCAATACAATGCTCCGTCGCCGTACAAGTCGAATGTGCCACAATCGCCGAAAGAAAACCCACAGATATGGCGCTAATAATAGAATCACCTGGGCAAAAGGTGCTGCGAAGCAGTGCTGACCATTCCGCACTCCATAATTCACGATTCCACTGCCAAATACAAAAAAAAAATAAAAATCACGAACCTAAGAAATGCTAAAAGCCTAAAAAAGTAGAGTAAAACAGCGTCCGCGAATTGGAGTCACGCATTTGATCAAACACATTGGGAAGCTTAGCTTACTAAATCCAGATTGACAACCGTACGAACCGAGAAACGCGTCAGATTGAAGAGCTTTTACGGATGGAATTTGGGGAATCGGAGACCAGCGCTGAAAGCGTTCTTGGAGCGTCCAAGATGAGTGTGAGGCTGGAAAGCAGTGCGCGGCCATCGGGACGATGTTGACACGTGGTCGGTCCTTAAACTGACACGTGTTCTGTGTGGGGACCAAATTTAATAAAAGAAATACTTCTAAAAGTGGATATGTTTTGACAGCTTGCAGTAAATATTTTTGGTATTACTAAAAAACATGATATTATAAAAATTAAAGTTATAGGTTCTGTTTAGACAACACAACACATTTATACTTATTTGGTATTATTTATTTTTTAAAAAATATTACATTAAATATAATTTTTTTTTTTCATAAAATATTAAATTAAATATTAATTTTTATTTTATTTTTAAATTTTTAAATTTTAAAAAATCTCAAAAAACCCCTATCTAAACAAATCCATAAAAGTCTCCTAAAGTCCAAACAGAATCAAATTGTACAAATAAGTTTAAGGGTCCGGTTGATACATTGAAGTGAATTATAAAGAAACAATAATAGAGAAGATAAAAACAATTTAATAGAAAATGAGAAATGACCATTTTGATAAGAATTCAGTCTAGCAATAGAAATAATAATGGAGATTATATTATTATTAAAAAAATGAGAAATGACGTTGAAAGAACAATGTATTGCAAAATGATGGATAAAGAGGAAACTGAAAATTCTAATAACAGCTGGTGTGTTTTTATATTTAAACATTATTTTTTTATTATTTGTGAATTCCGCATTTTTAAAAAATTATATATATATTTTAATATTATCATAAATTATTTTAATACTAAATTTAAATTAAATTCTTTCAAATTCTATCAAAATAAACACACCTAAATAGAATGTGAATGTGTATAAATATTAGTTTATTTTGCTGATTTCTTCTACATAATTTCTTTTTTTTTTTTTTTAATTGGAATAGTAATTTAATTTTACAAAATAAAATTATATCTTTTTATAAGTAATTTTGAAAGTTTAAAAATTAGAAAATAAAAATAAAATTATCAAACTTACATATATATATATATTTTAATTCTTTCAATTTCTCTTTACAAAGGAGAAAATAAAATAAGAAAATCACTTTCAAATTAATTATCTGATTTAAACAAATGAATATAAAACAAATAACTTTTTAATCATTCAATGTTATAATAATATTTTTAATTTAATTTAGTATTATTTATGTATCTCTATTTAATAATATATTAAATCTATTATTTATTTATTTTTTAAATATAGCCAAATAGATGTAGTTCAACCTCAATTTAATTTATCATAACACCAATGCTTCATGGTTACTTCAATAAATATTAATTTGTTACTAATCACCAATAGCAGTTATATTATTATATACAAATTCATTGCTAATTAAACTCACAGTAATTTTTTTTTTTTTTTTTTTATCTAATTGTATATAATAATTATCAATTTTGATACAATTAATTTTTTTTAGCCTTGTTGGCTGTGCTCACCATCCTATTTTGAATATAATTCATTTTACACCATTCAATAAACTTTCAGAACCAAAATCAAACATTGGATTCACCTATTTACAAGTCAAAATTCAACTGGATAAAAAATGTCACCTCGTAAAATGATGAAAATTCAACACTTGGAATGCTCATCACACATTTAATAAAAACCCAAAAAATTATAAAGAAGGCACAGTTTATTACCAAATAAGTTGTTACACAAAAACTACAAAACTGCAATAAACAAGACAGGCAGAGTGTGTTTCTTACCGGTAAATAAATGGATTGGAATGGAGATATCTGCTCACTTGGATTTCCGTTGATCGGAAACTCTAGCGCCCATGATCTTGCAGACGGGCTCATCCTTGGATCGTAAAAGTTTGAGCGCCGGGTGAACTTTGAGATCTTGCGCCACTATTTTCTGGCCGACATCCAGCTCGCTTAAGTCCACATCGATGTAAGGGGGGATGATGTCTGCCGGACACTTGTATTTCACAGTTCTTTTAATGATGTTCAGTTGCGAACCTGCAAAGTGAAATGCTGTTAGGGATTTGTAGATAAAGAGAGACCCGATTTCGATACACTTTGAAAAAATGGTATCTAAGTCTGAGCTAGAGAAGATCTATGAGCACAAAATTCATTTCCTTAATCCTGTTAAAAGGGTTCGATCTCATTAACTAACAATTTATGAAATTTGACTGCTCTAAGATTAAGCTAAATATTTTAATTTGATTTATAAGTGGATAGTAATCGCACACAAATAATTATTTATTATTCCATAGTCGTAAGTACGTGTGTAACTATCATCGAGAAGATGAGATTAGAACAAGTAGGAGATCATCACAAGCTAATAACATAAAACCTTTTTTGGGTATTATATATCAGATATTGCCTCTGATGAACTGAAATTAAAAATCTAGGAGACAAGTGTCAAATTGGCGAAATTATTACAATTAATGATTCCTACCGACATCAAGTAGCACACACGATAGTATGAAACTGAATACCAGCGTTTGATGAAAATTAAAAACTTAAGATGCAAAGTAGCAGTATTACAAATGTAATTTCATTCTTCGTACCTTTTTTCAATCCAGGAGAAACATCTTCTCCTCTGAACACGAGAGGAACATCCACCTTTAACCAAGCAGTAGATGGTGCTCGGATGAAGGTAACATTGAGCACTGCATCGCTGCCGGCTTGTAGATGAAGCTGAAGTGCATCAAGAAAGATAATATTGGTGAGAATTATAGATAGCTCGAGATATAAATCATACCGACATGTTTGAAGAAAACAATTGATAATCATAAGAAAAACCATCAAGCACTAGTGAAATCCAATTCAAAATGTTGTATTACTCATGCATTTGTTTCTGTTAAGATCCATTGTGGAGCAATGAACTATGCTCTAAATCGCTTCAAGATACTTGTAGTTGAGAAAATCTAGAGCTACACTAATTTCCGAGATACTTGTAGTTGAGAAAATCTAGAGCTACACTAATTTCCAACATTTCCCAAGTTCTTTTACTTCATAAACGTATCCAGAGTGGCATTCCATCTTCAACAAGAACAAAATTATCCAAATTCCTGAAGTACAATTCCATGGCATTGACAGTTCATTATGCAGCTTAAGATCAATTGTAATATGAAGTGTGCCACGACTTCATCCTCATTGCACTATCATAATATATTACTCTAATTTTGGAGGCACCCTTAAACCACAAAACAAAAACTATATATAAGTTTCCACTAATCACCAAATTCATGAACACTCATATGGAATTATGCTAGTTTCTCAACTAGCATACATCCTAAAAATCCATCATTAAATACACACAACAGGAGCAAGAAATTATCACACGAACATGTAAAATCTAGTATAGATAAATCAAAACAATTTAAGTTGGAAGATTATCAAAAAACTTCACAAGCTCAAACCAACATTAAAAGAAAGTGTAAACTTTGACTATAACAGGCTCTTACTGTAAGAGTAAATTTTCCATTAGCATCGAAATGTGTACATTAACGAGTATTAAAACGACTGCTCATCATCATGTATCATCGGAAATTAACTAAAAAGAAAAGAGTAACAAAAGCTCCGTACCTTCCGAGGCAAAACGCGGACTTTCTCAACAATATCCTGCGACTCGAAATCCGATCGAACCTCGAGATCAAAAAGCCGGGAAAGGAAGAAGGATCGACCGAGATGATTCACGAGCTTCTTTATCTGATTAGTCCGTACGGAGATGAGGAGCTTGTTGCCTCCGTGCTGTCCATCTTCAGCCTCGAAGACGATGCTAGGGACGCGACCAGAAGATCTCTCCTTAGCGGCGATGTTCTTCCCGGACTTTGGGCGCGGAATCGCGAAGATTGTCTCGTCGTACTTAGGGTCCGGCCTGGGGAGGCCTTCCAGGTAGGTGAATTCAGGCACAGTCTCTACTTCTTGGAGAACCGCCGCCGTTGATAATCGGCGGGCGGTGGCTGTGCATAATGCGGCTACTCGTCGGAGCAGCATTTGGGCAGGAGTTGGGTGCGCCGGCGCGAGGAAGGGTTTTGGAGAGGCTTAAGCGAAATAGGCAACTTTGGAATGGGTCAATTGGGCCTCAGCCCAACTTTCTTTTTATAAATTTTGACCCATAATAATAATAAAGGCTTTTTTTTTTTTTTTTTTTTTTTTTAAGTTTTAAATAATTTTAAAGTATTATAAAAAATATTTTTTTTTTCATGTTTTTATTGAATTTTATTATTAAATATATATAAATTTATATAATATTTTTAGTGGATAGTGTAATTACAAATTCTAAGGGAACATACTTGAAGTATATTTATATAAAATATATAAATATTATTTGTTTATTTATGTTTGATTTCTTTAATATTGAAATGAAAATGAATATCATATTATATTTTTAATATCTTAATAATTGTAAAAATAAAATAAAATATAAGTAATGTAGTAATGCATAAAAATAATACATATATAAATACTATCATTAATCTCAGGACATAATATATTAACATAACAATAGTACATATATAAATACTATAATTGATCTCAAGACATAATATATTAATACAACATACTTCCTCCGTCCCAAAAGAGTTGTCTTATTTTTCTATTTTCGTCCGTCCCAAAACAATTGTCTTGTTTCCTTATTTAGTAACTATAATCCCCACTTTATATCAAAATTATTCTTACTTTTCCATACTACTCGTAATTATTACTCTAACATACTTTTTAAAATCCTTAAAAAAGTAAAGCATTTTAGTCTTTTACATTCTATTTTATATCCACTTTGAAATAATACTATTATCCCTTAATTCTCGTGTCAAAGAAGACGTCTTTTCTGGGACGAAAATAATATTCAAGAAGAATAACTATCAACCTATGCTTTCAATTAACATAGTATGTGCTATGTGTGTTTGTTTGGGGGATTTAATAAGATTTCTACTATTCATCCAATTTTTTCCCCCCAAAAACATCAAATCAAACACCTATTTTTCATTTTTTATATTATACTAAAAATCAATTTTACATTCAAAACATCACATCAACACCTATTTATATCACATCATACAACTATTCAAATTCAAAATTTTTACTATTCAAATCCCAACTCAAAATCCAAACCCCCAAACAAACACACCCCATGATGTATGTCAATCTTCTGTGTTAGTTGGAAGTATGTATTGATATGTATGCATTTAGGGTGTGTTTGTTTGGGGGATTGGATTTAATTTTCACTATTCATCTCATTTTTTCATCAAAAAAATATCAAATCAAACACCTATTTTTTATTTTTTATATTATACTAAAAATTAATTTTACATTCAAAATATCACATCAACACTTATTTATATCACATCATACAACTATTCAAATTTAAAATTTTTACTGTTCAAATCTCAACTAAAAATCCAAACCCCCAAAACAAACACACCTTTAGGGAGTCTGAGTCGTTAAATTAATGTAAATTTGAATTCTATGAAAAATACGGTAAAAATTAAACATTCTTTTAAATGATTAGATATAATGCGTGATTGAAATAATCTTTTCCATGTAAATAATACATGAAGTCTTGTTTTCAAACCTGTTAATTGTTCTTTATTCACATCAATTGAATTTTTAAAGTGAAAATGTTAGATTTAAAGTTGGATTGCAACTAAATATTTTATTATTATTATTATTATTTTTTTAAAAAAAGATTGATTACATTGATTTTATTTTTTTTCGTTAAATTGATAGTCACATTTTAGTAGAATTTATTTATATATATTTTTGGATTTTAATACTTGTTTCGATAATAATTCTATTTAAAATAGAATAATTATCTTGTGACGGAGAGAGCACATTATAAACGCTAAATTTTTTACTCTACAATGTACTTCCAAAATAAAAAACGAAAATATGTTGCTATAATTAAGGTTCTAAAGGGAAACATTATGATTAAAATGCTTGTTTTATGAAATTGAAATATTATGTGATAATGTGAGAGTTTATTTTTATAATTAATTTGGAATTTAATTATACAAAAATTTTAATTTTTACGACAGAATCAAATATATAGATGTAGTTCTATTCTATATGTGACGTTGCTAAATAGTTAATTAAACTTGAAAAAATATATTTTCAATTTAACCTTACTGAAATCAAATGCTTGCTTGTTTTTAAGTTTCAATCATATTTGAATGCGATAGACTTTGATACATTTGGTTAGAATTTTATGTTATATTTTTTTGATAACATACATAACTATTTTATGTTTAATATATGTTTTTATTGCATTAACTATTTTTTAACGATTGTAAGAATACTTCTAATGATAATAACATATTTCTACTTCGGATTAAATTTTATAAAATAACCACAAATGGTCGATAAGAAATAAGATAAAGATTATTAGTGTCTTTCAGTTTTACGGTATCTGAATCCAACATAACCTGACTCAAGAATATTTGATTTTTAATTTTAAATGCCAAAATCGTCCAAATCGTTTCTTCTACCTATTCTTCTCTTCGATATGTTCATTCCCATCTATTTCTTTCTTGTTTGAGTTCATTCATTTTTTTGTGAAATTTCGTGTTGGGTTACTTTGTGTTGAATCCATCGGTCTATACACTCTGTGAATGTTGCATCATTGGACGAGTTAGAATTATTAGCACATAAGTGATTTTGATATGAGCCTAAAAAATATATATATTTTTTAAATTTATACCTTTATTTTTCTAATTCTTTATTTCATCGTTTTAATTTCTTTTTAATAACATTATCCATTAATTTTTCGTGTGAGATTCATAAATTGCTGGACAAGCTTTTCATCCGATTGAAACCCCACATTTGTATTAGAGTTCGATTCGAAGGAGTTAGTTGGTAAAATAAGCTAACATTAGTTGTGTGGAACTCCCATTGACCTTGTGATTGGAAATATGCAGCAGTGTCTTATGTCGAAAATCTTTCCGATAATTGTAGTCAAACGGTGCGTCTATTTGTTGATAAAATTAGTGTCAAATGGACAAATCAATGAAATATCATTGGATATGACAAACTATACTGTCCTTAGAGAAGAAATAATGAGTTATATGATCTTAAATTTAAATGAATAATTGTGGAGAGAAAAAATAATGAGTTATATGATTCTAAGTTTGAATGAATGATTGTTGAGATGCAAACTAATTCTCATGTTGGAATATCATAAAAATTTATATTCTAAATTTTTTTTAAAAGAAAAATATCTAGTCATATATTTATACTACTTCTGTCTCTTGAGAATGACATGATTTATATTTTGCGTCATTGTAGTTAACGATAGAAATATTTTTATATTTGTATAATTTAATCCACAAATATTATTATATTTGTATTTTAAAAAACTAATAAAAATATTTTTTTTTCATTTTTTCTATATTTATATTGTATTAATAGGGTATGATACTATTCTTATGAAATAAAAATAGTATATTATTTATTATATTATATTAAAATTTTAAATTTTTTATTTAAAATATTATATTAATATATATTTATATCAAATTAAATAATTATTTTAATATAAAATTTTTGTATATAAATTTGAAATTAAAAACCAAAATCTTAAAGAATAAAAAAAAAATATATATATAGAAAAAGTCGGTCAATACCACTAACAAACAGTCAAACACGTTTCTAACAATCATAGCAGGATGAGCACCGTCCATCTACGGGCCCCACAAAAATAAACGGTGATGAACAACCTGGTTTGGAAACTCCCGGTGCTCTCAATAAATCAAAGTCCTGGATTTTAACCCAGCTAGTAACAGCGCAGCAGCGGAGATTGCGTAACCAATGACGCGGTAATGTAATAAAAGCCATGCAATTAATGCAACACCCATAATAATGATAATATAATAATAATAATAATTACTCCTGGCAAATTTCAAAATAGAATTAAATGACCAGAAAAAGAAAAAAGAGAAATTTCAAACCCAAATTAATTGCTCTTCACACTGCACCACCCTACCTACCTCAAGCCAAGCATATTAAGTCGAATCTCATATATATATATATATATATTGCAGAAGTGGGTTTTAATTTCTTCAGGTTGCAGGCGAAAATGGCGTTTGGGAATAATAATAATAATGCAGGAGGAGGAGGTACGATGATGATGATGATGTTGGGGCTGCTGAGGATTAGTGTAATAAGAGGAATAAATCTTGCCAAAAGGGACTCAACAAGCAGTGATCCTTACGTTATTGTTAAGATGGGCAAACAGGTCTTTCTCTCTCTCTCTCTAAATCTCTCTTTCATTCTCACTCATCTGATCTGTTACAGTAATTTTTTCCCCAGTGTGTTAGGATCATCAGGTTTTGTTTTTTTTTTTTTTTGATTTTAATTGTTGGATTGGCAGGTTTGTATTTAAAATAGGATAGATTAAGTAGGGTAAATGAAATGGGGTGAAAGTTTTCAGGTTTAGATGAACTGTGGTTTGAAATTGATTTGGAATGAAATGTTTATTTGAATTTTTTATTTAAATAATCGGTACCACATAATTTATTATTTTTTTAAATATAATTATACATCATATTTTGAAATTTATAATATATATTTTTTTATTTTAATTAAACTATGGCTTTGTTCTTTCTATTCATTTTTTTGCAAAAAAAATTAATATACTATATAAATTTACTATTTTTATATTCTCTACACTCTATAAATCATAATTATTTTTTATGATACTTTTTTTAATTATTTATTAATTATACAATACTTGAAATTGTCTAAGCTAAATAGAATAAATTATTTGAAAATAGAGTAATATTTTAAAGTGATGTTTTGTGATATGAAATACTGTATTTTTATTGATATTTTATTGTGGAAGTTTACATTTTTAGTTAATAGTATACTAGTATGTTGACCCGTGCATTGCACGGATTTTATAAATTATTAAATTTATATTGTATAAATAATTTATTATACAGAAAAATATCAAAAAAATAAAAATATATTTCGAATCAGCCGATCATTACTACAAAATATTATATAATTAATTTATGATATCAGAAATTGAAGACTCGTGTGGTGAAGAAGAGCCTAAATCCGGAGTGGAATGAAGAGCTTACGCTGTCTATTACCGATCCAAATCTTCCCATCAAATTCGTAAGTTTATTCTCTCTCTACATTTTAGTGAAAAAAAGAGTTTGCTTAGTTTTGATTTTGGTCTAAGGTTGAATTATTTTTATTTAGGTTTAAATTTAATTAGTATTTTAGTATTAAATTTTATTTAAAAAAATAATATATTCTTATTCAAAACTCTTCGAGCTTATTACGACCAAAATTGAACAAACTTGAAATAACCATCAAATTTAGTCCGATAGAAGTCCGATGTGATTTTTCATAAAAATTATTGTATAAAAAAATACAATATATACTCACTTCATTCATTCTCAATGTATCAGTAATTCTTTAATAAAAAATATGCATACATTTTCCACAATATTACATTCTATTAAAAAGTAAATGAATTTAAATGTAAAAATATTTTTTTATTTTTCTATTGTACTATTATATGTAAAATACTAGTAATATTTAAAACATATGTCTAAAACATAAATGATTACATTCGCAGTTGATGGAAAAATATAGTGTATATATATTTTTTATTCACTCAAAATTAACAATTAAAACAAAATGTTATTATTTTTTCTATTATTGAAAATAATTTCTTATATATAATATAAAAAACACATTTATTCAAAAACACAAAGTCGATATAAATTTAAATTAGTAATCTTCGTAAAGATTATAACAACCCCTTGTTTTAAATGATTTTTTCTTAACAGCTAGTTTACGACAAAGATACCTTTTTCGACGACAAAATGGGAGATGCAGAGCTCGACATCAAGACATTTATTGAAATAGTGAATTTGCAAATGAAGGATGCGCCGGACAAAACCATAATCACAACGATAAAACCACAACGCGACAATTGCTTGTCTGAAGAAAGCTCTATTGTATGGGAAGACGGCAATCTTGTCCAACATATGTTTCTGAGGCTTAGAAATGTCGAATCCGGTGAAATAGAGCTCAAGTTGCGTTGGATCAATGTCCCTAGCTCGTAATTATAGAGCATAGCATAATGCCGGCAAATTTTATTTAAATTCTTCGCATATAAATTACAATGTAGAACCTTTTATCATTGTCATGAAAATTATCGACAATTTCAGACATATTTAGTTTGGGGATTTTATTTTGAGCTTAGTTTTCGTTTTATGTACTTGCATTGTCTCTTTACATTATTGGCATATTTGATAGACATGCTACTCTTTCGCCCTATTTTTGAACGAAAAAACTCAGGATTTGTTTGGTTGAAGTGATTTGAATTAAAAGCATTTCAAAATATTCTATCAAGTTTATTAATTTCGTTTAGTAATATAATGAATTTTAAGTGTTACGTATATACATATATATATATATATACTACATTCTCTCGACAACACTTGTGTTTACTTATATAATACAAGATTGATACTCCCTCCGTCCCAGATACCATATCTACGTTGTCGTTTCTGTCCGTTCCACATACCATGTCACTTTCATTTTTTTAAAATGATTACACACTTTAATCTCATTTTAAATTTTTAAATTTTATTTTTTTAATTTTAATTAAACTAATTAGTTATCTTAATTTTAATTTGTAATTATTTATATTATAGGATAATTATTTTCACTAATACATTCTTAATTATCTACTAATTACACCCTTCCTAAAATATCGTGTCTACAGTGTAGCAGACACGGTATCTGGGAACGGAGGAAGTAACTTTTACTCTAAATTTATTTAAGCATGGCAATAGGACTTACTTATTTTATTATTGTTAAAAATGAATATTACAAAATATATAGATATTCTAATATTATTTTATAATAATTAGCATAGACGGTGTTATATATATATATATATAATTAATAGTGAGTTTGAATATATATATACATATATACATACATATATCTATCTATTGAAAAAAGGAAAAAAATGAAAATTTATAAATAAGTCACACTTTACAAATTTTAAAAAATATTTAAAATGAAAAATTGCAATCAATCTCCAAATAGAACAATCCCATTTTACATTACACACAAGTTTGGCAATTCAGACAAGTAGCTGGCCTTATTACATATTACACACATACGCAAATTAAAATATATATATATATATATGTATGGTTACAGAACTTCATATTCCATGCATAGAGATGTCTAGATTATAATTTGGAGCCATAGATACACACAACATGCACCATTAATGGGTGAGAAGATAAGCATCCAATAATTTGGTAAGGCCATCTGCAACCTTGGTGTAAATGTCGGGATTTGGGACTGCCTCATTAAGTTTTTCGAACTCGATGCTCCACGTCGCGCACCCTTCGCTCGCGCTCACTCTCACCTTGAAACTCGAATACATTTGCAGGAGATCGCCCTCCAAGACATCAAAGGTTATTGACTTCTCCTCGTCGTCGAGTTCAACAACTTTCATCTTCAAGCTCATCGGCTTACCTACAATTAATTAATTAATTTTAATTTACCAGGGAAAACACTTAACATTTTTGCCTCGAAATTAAGATATGTATACTTAATTAATGTGGGATTTAATTTAGTTAAAAAAATTTAATTAATATATCTTGTGTAAATTAAATTTGAGTCGCATATACATATATATATATATATTCAAAGTATATTATTTGTTGAGTGAAATATATATATAGAGAGAGAGATTCATGTAATACTTATGCTGATTAGTTAAATATTATTATCTTAATTATATTTTTATATATAATTAAATGATATAAATTAATATAAAACAATTTCAGCACCTAATTCATAGCAGTAAATTTTTAAGAAAGTATCAACATATTTAAAAACATGATAAAATTAAAATTTATAATTCTAATTCAAATAATTATCTTATTTCACACCTTACATAGCTTGGATATAATCATTTATATAAACTAGTATATTAAGACGAATTAATTGTAATTTCAAGATTTAATAAGTCAAAGTAAACATATAAGTAAAATACTATATAAGTTAATTTTATCCACTCTCATCACCGGTGCCAAACACACCCGCAAGAATTAGACATATATATATATAAGAAAAATTGCAAATTTTGGTCTGTGTGATATAATTATAAATGATCATTTTTAGACAATTATTTTTAAAATTTTATATTTTATTAAATGTCTCAACAGTAACCCGTAATTTTGTCCTATGACCTCTAAAAAATAACGTAATCTTATATAGTATTGTTGGTGCTGAGGTGGACACTGGTGACATTTTTTTCAGCAATGCCACTCAGCGTCCATCTGAGCGCCGAAAATGCCACATAGGATCATATGATACGCACATGATTTTTTCGGCACCGGATGACAAAATTAAGGCCTATTAATGCCCTAAAATGCAAATATATAAATATACATATGTAAAAATAATAATTTACTTCATATATAAGAAAAAATTTGTAATTTTTCTATATATATCACAAAATAATTTTAAAAGACGACTAAACACGTACCGATAACATATTCGATTAACTTGACATTTCCAATCTTGCCTTCCTCTCCTTCAATAACCTCAACTTTCTTCACAATCTGAGGATTCAGATTAACATATTGGGACATGTTATACTTATTGAAATTATAGATCTTCGAAGGGGCAGATTTGATCTCTGTCTTTACACTGATCATATCAATCTGAGCCATTTCTTACACAATCAATAGAATAATTAAGAGAAAAGAACAAACAACCTTAATTTAATTTGTTGTAAGGAAACCAAGTTCGTCTCCAGGGCTTTATATACTGTAGAGTTCGATATATTTAATTTCCATATAATATATATATATATATTTATATTTATATATTATATAAGAATGTGGTGCAAAGCAAAAGCAGAAATGGTTTATAGATCGATAGAGAAGAATATGTACTGCCTTTTATTACATATATGCTTTTTAAAATTTTGGCATTATTCGTCAAATTATAATATATTTTTTTTTGCTCAACTTAAGACTAATATGATATTATATATTTTGGACAAAGTTGTATAGATTTATTTTTAAACTTATTTCAAAAAGCATTACATTATAAGGTGAGTTTTTTCTTTTTAATCTTCCAAAGTAGAATTTAGTTTGCACTCCAACACACATATATATACATATTTTAATTTAAATATTATATTAAATATATATATATTTAGAAAATAAAAAAATATTACTTTTAATATTTATTTCAAATACCGAATTTTTTATTACTACCTCTCAATTATATTCTCATTTCCGAGAATCTGAAAAAAAATATTATCAAAATCCTCCAGGTCACCTGCCACACATGTTCGCGTAGTGTGAATTATCTTTTCATGCCTATTTTGCAGATTATTAGGTTCGGCCGGAAATTTATCCAGTGCCCTTTCGATCCCACCTCATAAACAGAAAAAAAAAAAAAAAAATATCCTCAAAAACTCTTGTTTAAACAAATATATTTTGGGGGGATAATTGCAATCTTTGTCCCGTAGTAATTATTGTCGCTTTGGTTGTGCAATTTAAATTTATTCTGATTCAATTGATCCACTACTTTTGTAAACTTTACTGATTTTGGCTAAAATTCTTGAATATGTTGTCCATATTATATGCTTTTTAGATATATATATATATATGTTGGGAAGAAAAGATGTTTCGCCAGTATACTTCGAACACCTATTCAAGGGCCAACTCCCGAAGCGTAGTTATATCACAGTTGTAACATTCTACTGTCAATTGAATTTATGCGAAAAATACAAAGCAGTAAATGAGACAAGAGTTTGTTTACCCGGTTCGGATATAAACAATCCTAGATTCGGGGATACCAATCCAGGAGAAGTTCACTAATCAGTCCTGAGGACATAGACAACCACAACTCCTTCAACTCATCCTCCTAACATGGTTTACCTTGAAAATTCCCTCCACAGGATTATGTTGTCACAAACTCGTGCTGACAATGACCACGGAGCAGAGCTGCTCAGAATCTGGACGCCTCCCTTGATCGGAACTTCGATTTCTCCTTCCTCCGATGAGGTCTCCAGCAAAATAAAAGTGTCTAACACTCACTCAATACATGTAGAAGAGAATGGTTGGAGTTAAAAGGATTTAACTCACTTTTTTCTCTCACTACACACACTCTCAAAACCTTCCAACAACCACATTCTCTCCTCACAATTATTTATAAAGCCATCTTATAAGACAAAATCAATTAAAATTCTTTGCACATAAATGGAATGATGTATTCCTGCATAATTATGATACAATTTGACCATCCAAAACATCTATTCCTTTGACTTGTTTGCTCACCAATCGAAAAAGAGTGTAAAACAAACAATATTGTTGACAATCTGTTGCAGCAATGTAGGAAAAAATAAAGACCATATGCCAAAATAAATTGGGGTTCCAACAATATATATATATATATATAAAAGAAACTTCTATTAGGAAAATTATAGATTTTGTTTATATACATATTTTTTAAAAATTTTGACACTATTTATTAATAGTAATTCAAAAATATATATATACCATCAATTTTTATTTTTTTTATTTCTTTACAAAATATCATATCAAATATTTGAACTTTTTACTATTCTTACAATTTTTGAAAATTCCAAAAGCATGTATTTAAATAGAGCCATAAATTGTGTAAGTAGACAAAACATCGCCGTAAATTTAAATTATGAGATAAGTAACTATTGCAGTTAATGAGACGGAGAGAGTAGATTTAACCTACTCATGTAACATGTCCACATGATAATTATCTACGGTTGAATGTTATATTGAATAATAAAAAATTTACCGAAGAAACTATAAGGGATCTAATCATAACAATATTTGATTTTATTTGTATTGTGAGAGTTTGAATATCAAATCCTAATAAAGCTTGGGGCATTGATACCATGCTAAAATAGCAAAAATCAGCACGGCTAAAATTAATTTCATCCCTTAATCTCATTTAGTATTTGGTATAGATTTAATAGAAACGTAAAAATATATTTTTATCATAAATAATATATAAGCACACACAAATAGACGATATAATTGTAATCACACTCACACGTATAAGCACATGCACACTAAAGAAGAAGAAACTTCGAACAAGACGCCGATGAATGCCGTGTGAATGCTAGCTGCCTTATTGTCGGAAAAGTTAAACTTGAAGATTTAACTATATTATTTCATATTTATTATTAGTTTCTGTTTGTACCCTAATTTTTAACATTGCAAATTACGTTTCAATTTTAATTTATTTTTGCAAAAACAATTATTAAAAAATTACTACTATTTTGCTTACTGATTGATCGAATTTGAGATTGATTGGAACAACGTTTCATGTCACTTTGTTGTAATCTCTACGTATTTTGCTACCTATCCAATGGAGTTTTGCTCTTTCGACTTGGCTTCCGTATCTTTGAAGTGCTTCTAGTCTTCGAATTTTGACTTAATTCTCCTGCTTAATTTGTATTCTATCAATTTATAATATTATATCTGAAATATTTGGTTAAATTATGCAATTTATGGCTATATTTGATCTATGTATGTTCTAGCTATTATCTTTATTTGAAATATCAACTGAATTATGCAACTCAAGCCTTTGTCGGATCTAAACTATTAAATTGATGAAATAAGTGAAACTTGAATGTTAATTTCTAGCTAGTGGTTTTTCTATGGAAATTTTGCAAATTTTTATATTATAATAAAATTTCAATTTCAATTTCAATGTCCATGACTTTTTGTTGACCGCAAAGGCACACATAATAAGAAAATATCAATTTTTTGTAACAAAGTTTTTTCATCTCTAAATTTACTTTTTTTTGTTACTAATGATATTAGAGACGGAATTAGAGAGGAAATTGTGTTAACTACGTAAAATTTATAAATAGAATTCTGTTACTCATATACTATTTTTTTGTAGTGACAATTAATTCATATCAATGAATTTTAATACAACGATGGACTTCCAATGTATTTTATGGATAACTTTTTAGTTGAATCAACAGATGAAACACAAAAACATCAAATAAAACCTCTATTTTTTTTATTTTTTTTATATTATACTAAAAATTAATTTTACATTCAAAATATCACATCAACACCTATTTATATCACATCATACAACTATTCAAATTCAAAATTTTTATTATTCAAATCCCAACTTAAAATTCAGACCCCCAAACAAACACACCATATATTTTTTTGCCCATCTTTTTTCGGTAGAAGGAATTATATATATAATAAGATAGTAGAATTGCAATACAAGGAACATAGACGCTCCGAGAGCCCCTTAGCTTGTCTAGATGATAATAACAACAACAACAACATTAAAAGTAATAGTTATGTAATCACTACAAAAAAAGTACTATATTTGTAACGAAATTTCGTTCCTAAAGTTCACATAGCTAACGTAATTTCATCTCTAATTCCGTCTCTAATATCATTAGTAACGAAAAAAGTGAATTTAGAAACGAAAAAACCTCGTTACAAAATTAATAATTTCTTGTAGTGAATGTGGTTGTATACATACTCATGTAAACTATCGAAGAAAAACACGGTATGTTTAAATGTATTTTGAGGTTGTTTTTATATTTTGAAAATTATAAAACTTTAAATAACTAAAATAATTTTTTAATGTGTTTTTGTTTTACAAAAAAGGGTATTATATTTGGCTTTTGATTTCAAATCAGAATTACTATTACGATTTTCAATAACAATATATTATTATTTTTTTTACGATCACATCAAAATAGTATTAATAAAATCAAACTTTAAAATTAAAGCAATCCCAACATAAAAGTAAACTCGAAAACACAAATAAAACAAACTCCATATACAAGCTAAGATTGTTTATTATATATGACATAAAATAAAGTGGTCGTCGTTCCAACATCAAGTGCAGGACTAACTAGTTAGAACAGTCGAGACACACTTCCTTTATTGCATACTTATATATATATAATATAATACAAACGCACACACACATGCACGTATGTGTGTGTATATGTATACACGCACGTACATACGTACGTATATATCTATTACTTTGTGAGCCTCTAATTTCTTACATATATATGTCCTGCGACATTAATGTTCTTACGATTATTATTTCACCTCATCAGCTCAGTTGACGAGAAGATAAACATCCAATGCTTTGGTGGCTGCAACCGCAAGGTTTGCATACATGTCGGGATCCGGGACAGAATCGTTCGCTTTCTCGTAGTTAAAGTTCCACTGCACTTGATTCTTACCAATCACAATCTCGACCGCGAAGGTCACATAAAACCCGAGTATCTCTCCCTCGACAGCCACGAATATTATGATCTTGTTCACGCCATCCACCTTTTGGGTCTGAAACTTCGCGCTCCCCGGCTTGTCTGCCATCATCAATCATGTTGATGATCGATCGACATATATATATATATATATATATGCGCACAAATACTTCATGATAAATATATGTGTGTATATGTTGTGCTTCGGAGAATAACACTAGGGTTTGATCGTTCTAGCTAGTTCTTTATGTGATAAATTATATTGGAGTTTATAGCGGTAATCGGAAAGGAAATGAGTTCCAACATGAATGTCTGTTACTGTCTGTGCTGAATTTTAAAATTTAGTATAATTATGAAATGCACGATCTAAAAACAAATAACACAGGATGCTGGGGCAGACAATATATGTATATACTAATATGATACAAATATAATATATGAATTTACCGGACATGACATAGTCTTACATATTGCATGAAATATATTTATATATATATACATGCATAGTAATTGAGAATTCCTTACATTTTTGTAGGATTAGTTATTTTTTGAAACAATATATTTTCTCTGTTTCAAAACTTTTATCATTATTTTTATTTTTTCCTTTTTTATCCGATCTTTTTTTTTTTAATCTTTCTAGATATAATTTATAAAATCAGTGTTAAAATAGTAAAAATCCATCAAAATAATACTTCTTCGCCATTCAAATCAATTCTTATTTTCCTTTTTCGGTTGTCACCCAAATCAGAGTTAACGCGAGGCTAGCTAGCCAAAAATCAAAGTTTATCAGTAGCGCGATGATAAATTTCTTAGAGAAAAATAGCTTTATAACTATACATAGGCAATCATCCAGTAGAGGGAGAATTAAGGGTGTGTGCCTATGCTCATCATATATACATAAGAAACGATAAAAATTCGATGGAATTAAAGTTGCGAAATATATACATATATATATGGAAAGCAAAAAATAAAATAAAATAAAATAAGAAAAATCCGAGTACGTACCCCCGACTAGATATTTAATGTGCATGACACTTCCGGGCTGGCCTTCCTGGCCTTGGACTACTTCAGCCTTTTGCACGATATGAGGAAGAATTGTGGGGAGTTGGGAGGCATTATGTATCAAGAAATTATAGAATTTTTCAGGGGAAGATTTGATATCTGCCTTTACTGCAAGCTGAGATGTCTGAGCCATTTCTGATCTTACTTAGAAAGCTTTTTTGTATTTTTCGAATACTTTCAGGTGATTTTTGTAGTTTGATCGATGCAAGAAGTGGAAGCCAATATGGCCTCTTATATATAGTATGGATTTTGGAATAATACAAAGAAAAAGGAATATTGTGAAAAAGGATATGTGGATTAATTTTGCATTATTGATTCAGTGGAACATGACATCGATTTTGTTACATCATTCGAATCAGATGCATATTGGCTTGACATACTATTTATGGGGAATCGTCTATCGATGAGGGTTTCTTTCTTTGAAATTATGGGCCGTTTGGTACCGAAAATAGAATTGCAGAGAAATTAGAGTAGAGAATAGAATCGAAGAGAAATAAAATTGAGTAGAGAATGAGAATTAATTCTCTTGTTTGATAAAATAGAGAATTCATTTGAGAAATATAAAAAAAATGCAGATATATGAATGATTAAACAAAAATAAATAATTAATCCTATAAAAAGAAAGTTTTAACGAATAAGAATTCATGAAAAATATTTTTGGTAATTTATTTTTTAGAAAAATTATACATTATATATAATGTTTTTTAAGATTATATTTTAGTACAATTTCTTAAAATATCGTAAAAATTAAATACTTTAAAAATAAATTAAGTTTGTTTTTTATAAAATTAAAATAATATAATTTTAAAAAAATTATAAAAATTAAATAGTACAAAATAATTTAAAAATTAAAAAATTATATATACTGCAATATCATTTCTCTCCATTTCTCTGGTGAGAAGAGAAATGAAAATGATTTATTTCTCAAGTTCTATTTCTCAGACTCAAACAAACAAGAAAAATGATACTATTTCTATTTCTCTGGTCTCATTTCTTTATACCAAACACAACCTTAAGGATAAATTGAATAGTTTTGTGTGATATAATGTGATTTTTTTAGTAGTAAGTTTAATTTTTGTTATAATATATATTAAATAAAAAATATGTTCTTTTATATATATATTGTTAGGAAAATTTTGATGAATAGTTTATGACAAAACTCAAACATTAGAGAAAGTGACAGCACCACACTCGCCCCACCTTCCTAAAAAATCATATTACTCTATGCGTCTGTCCTAATTATGCTATTTTGTTTAGGTACGAAAATTAAAAAAAATTATGATATTTTATTAATGTAAAAATTGGTAAATAAAAAGTAAAGTGCGACATTAAGGAAATTTATTAAAAATTTGATAAAATAGTAATGAAATAAGTAAGAAAAAAATTAAATAATAATAACTAATTAATTATTATTTACTAAAATATGAATCAAGGTAAATAATTATTTACTATAAATTATTGTACATAAATTTAAAAGCAAACATAACATAATTATAACCGTAGGAGTATTTTTCTTTTTAAAAAGTATCATATCAAATATTATTTAAATAAAAAATTCAATTTTAAAATTCAATCTAAATAGAAAAAAAAAAAAAACACACTTGAAAAAAAAATTATTTTACATTTTTAAAAATTATAGTCATTATATACACTACTACAGAAAAAATTATTTTTTGTAACAAAATATTTTTGTCTCTAAATCTATTTTTTCCGTTATTAATGACATTAGAGACGGAATTAGAAATGGAATTACGTTAGCTACGTGAACATTAGGGACGGAATTCCGTTACAAATATATTATTTTTTTGTAGTGATATATCTGGAGTATGTGTTTTTATTAAAAATAAATAAATTGTAATCAAATCAAAATCAACACACAGAAATACACTCTTGGTAATAATGTAACGGAGTACTATATTACGAAATTGGAAATTTTTAATTTTTTTAATTCTTTGATAATAATGTATATATTTATTATATGTATATCTATACATGTGATTGCATGTACAATTATTTATCTATTTTCACTGTAAGATTTTGCATGACTGTCACATATGAGATTTGCAGATAAAGACAAGAAATACAAAACTTACATGATTATAAAACAAGAATACTAAATATGTATATATATAAATAGTGAAAATTAAAATTCCCAAATATCTTTGACTTTCCTCAAATAATTTCATAGATTACTATATATCCCTTTTTATTTTGGTTGGGAGTTTGGAGTTTGAGTTTGAATTTTAAATAGTAAAAAATTAAATTTAAAAAGTTGTATAATGTGTTATAAATAGGTATTGATGTGATAGTTTGAATATAAGATTATTTTTTAGTATAATACTCCATCCGTCCCAGATACCGTGTCTGGTATTTTAGGAGGGGTGTAAATATAAATAATTATAAATTAAGATTAAGATAACTAATTAGTTTAATTAAAATTAAAAAAAAATAAAATTAAAAAATTTAAAATGAGATTAAAGTGTGTAATCATTTTCCAAAAACGGAAAGTGACATGGTAAGTGGGACGGACAGAAACGGCAACATGGACATGGTATCTGGGACGGAGGGAGTATTTTTTTATTAAAAAAAATAGTGTTTTAATTGATATTTTTGGATGAAAAAAAATAGTAAATAATAATATGCCACCAAACAAGAATGATTTTTGTATACAAATTCAAAGGTTTGAAAAAAACAAACAGAAAAACTACAAAGTATAAGATCTAAACACAATTATATATATATATATAATAAAATTGAAGAATAAGTACATGATTAAGTTTGTAATTATTTTATTGAACTCTAATGTTAAAAAAAAAAAAAAAAAAAACGGTTCAAGAGAGAAATATGAGAATTGGATTCTTTGAGGGTTACTATCTATGAACTGACATATTCTTCTAATTATGTCAACATATATTCAAGAATACGTGTATTTAGTTGTAATTTCAAATAGAAATTAATATTATTTATATCATATGATTCACAATAAAAATATATTTTTATATATTGGATTTTGAGTTAGGATTTGAATAGTAAAAATTTTGAATTGGAATAGTCATACGATGTGATATGAATAAGTGTTGATGTGATGTTTTAAGTGTAAAATTGATTTTTAAAACAATATAGAAAAAAAAAAGTATTTAATTTCATATTTTTTGAGAGAAAATTTTGGATGAACAATGGATTTCTTACAAAATCCCTCAAACAAACACACAATAAATAACTCTACTTACGTACACATTTTTAAAAACTTTTACCACTATTTACTAATATATAGTAATTTTTTAAAAAGATATATATAATACTTATTTATCATTACAAAATATTGCATCAAATATTGTATTATCTCTAATTTTTTAAATTTCAAATTTTCAAAAATCTTTATCTGAACGGAGACTTAATGCAAAGATAAGGAAAATTGCAAAAAATATTTCATACGTATACCTCATTATCACTTTTGTCCTGTATTTATCTCTCTAGTAAAATATATTCCATATATTTTCAAAAGTCGCTATTTCTATCATTTGCCCGCGCGTGGCCGCGCGTGATTGCGCGTAAGGACGCGTGGTGTGAATTTCACGTGCGAGAAAATGACATAAATAGCGACTTTTGTAAACATGTGGGATATATTTTGCCAGGAAGATAAATACAGAGCGAAAGTGATAATAAGGTATAAGTGTGGAATATTTTTTTGCAATTTACTCTGCAAAGATAATTTCCCACAAAATTAACACCATGCATGAAAGGACATCACGATCATATATATATATATATATATATATAAAGTTTTGATTTTTGGCAATTTTCCCTGCAATAATGTCGCCATAGTAAAAAGAAAAGAATAAATAAAACTCTTTCATACCTTTTTTTTGATAATTCTTGTATTATAAGATAAAATTAAATATTTATACATCTTTAGGCATAGCTACAGAAAGTATTTAACAACTTATTATGTATATCATTTGATTTTTTACTCTATTGAATCTGTATTCTTTTGCCATATTCCATTTACTTTTTATTTATTTGTTTTTACTTAAAAGTAATTTCAAATAGTCTCTAAAGTATATTTAAGTGAACATTGCCCGGCAGACCAATACAAGTTCTTTAAGTGTATTTTTTCGTCACTCATGTGTATTTTAAGAAATTTTTCAATAGTCACTTACTATAAAATTATCAAAGAAAATAAGCTTGCATAGCTCTGAAGTTCTTTTAAGTGAACTTTCGAAAAACAAATACATACATTGTGGATATAAATAATTTAATCAATTCTCTTCAATTCAAATTTAATTCTACTTAATTTCTGGTATCACATCAACATTCAAATTAAAAATAGCAAATAAAATCGATCCAATAATAATAATAATATACTCCCTCCGTCCCAATACAATAGTCTTGTTTACCATTTTTGTCTGTTCCAAAACAATACTCTTATTTCCATAAATAACCATATCACTGTAGAACTACCCCTATTTTTTCATTTTTATTACAAAATTACCACTACTTTTTACACTAATACACTCACAAGAGCAAAAAAAGTCTTTTATCTATACTTTTTAACCCCTACCCATATAATATTAATATTTCTTAAATCTCGTGTCCAATCCAATTAAAATTATATTTATGGGACAGAGTGAATAGTTGTTAGTCTAATGGTATTATTACTACCGTAGGACGATCAATTTCATACGCAATGCATGCATTGCAAGGAGAGTTTAGGCATAATATATTTTTTGTGAGATACAAAATATAATTATTGTCGAAAAACATGAGTGAAAATTAATTATAAATATATGAATAATTAAATATAAATTTATTATTATTTTTTTTTTGGATCAATTATTGAATATATTCCACATGACTTTACCTTTGTTATCTATAAATGCATACATATATCAATCATTGTAGGGCACCATAAATTTCAAACTTTACTGAATATATTCCTCTTGACTTTGATAGATAATTACTTCTACAGTTCACATCGAATCCAGTTCTTCATTGATAGGTAATTTTTGTTCAATTATAGGGAAAATAATTAAATTAATTATTATAAAAGGTTTTCATAAATTTATTGTAGAACGTCTTTATTTTAGAAATTCCATATTGTATAATTTTAATTAGTACTATGGAAAATAATTTTTATTTTATTTTATTTTTCAACGATAGTCTCCAATTCAGGTGTCCATTCATAAATAGATCAGGCAGAATTTAACACTTTGTCAAAAAAATTCCCTTTTGATAGAATAAAACAAATAATTCTTTAACTTCTTTAAATGACAAAGCATTAAATAATTCCCTACAGTGCAAAAAAAAAAAAGATAGACAATATATGAACTTAGTTTAAATAGCTCACAGTTTTATATATAAAGTATGTTGTATAAACATATTTTATGCGATAAATTCAATTATAGTACGTGTTAAGTTAATCTCAAACCTAAACATTTATTCTTGGCACAGTGACAAAACCACTTTATGCTTCTGTGGTCGTTGACTTTAAAAACAACTACTCTGAACTTGCTAGTTGCTTTAGGTTTGGTGGCTGCTCAAATCAAAATGGACATCCTAAATTTGTCATTTAGTGATCAGAACTGATATCATTCATTGGTTGGATAAAAAGGGAATTTATTGCATGTCATTTCACGGCAGTTGTAGTTGTATTTTTTACATAGCTTGAAGTTTTGTGGAAAGTTAAGTGTGAGAGTGATTTTGAGAGATTGGGTAATAAGAGAATTATTGTGTTTATCTTCTCAACCACTTCCCTTCCACTTCCATGAGTGAGTGATTCACACTGTATTCCTGCCAGAAAAGCCTAGAGATTGAAGGAAGATCGGAGTTCCGACCAGGCGAACATTCGAACTCTGTGCAGCCCAGCTATATGTCAATTGTTAGTACGCGTTTGTAACAACTTATGCCTGTGGAGGGAATTTCCTAGGTAATTAATTTGTAGTTTGGGTTGGTGGAGGTTTGGATGTTTTGTTATTAATATCAGCACTGATTAATGAACATCTTCTTGATTGGTATTCCCCGAATGTAGGATAGTTTATATCCGAACCGGGTAAACAAATAACTTGTCATTTATTGCTTTGAAATCCTTTCATTTATTTCATTGACAAGTTGGTGTTATAACTATGATATAACTACGCTTCGGGAGTTGGCCCATTAGGATAAGTGTACGAGGATTTAATGGAGTAGCACTTGTTTCCATCCCAACAGTATGTTATTTATGGATTTTGTTGTCCGTTTATATAATTTATTTGTATTATATTAATATATATTATATTATTTATTTATATTTTATGTGTTGTTTATTAATAACTCATGTAACGTTGGCATTGTAACAACAATTATTGATATAACTAGGTATATTCCATTATAAAATTTATGTTCCTTTAAGTTACATTGGTGTAAAAAAAAAAGAGTAAACATCCCACAAAAATTTAAATAAATTAAATATGTAGTATTATTATTATTATTATTATTATTATTATTATTATTATTATTATTGTTGTTGTTGTTGTTGTTGTTGTTGTTGTTGTTGTTGTTTTGTCTCATTCTAAGGGTGTATTTGTTTTGTGAAATAATTTGAAAATATATATATTTTTATTTATGTAAGGTACTGATAATTGTGGAGTTAATATAAAAATAATAAATGTATGTAATTTATTAAAAATTTTTAAGAAGTGTGTGTGTGTATTTTTATTTTTATTTGCAGAACACAGAATTTTATGAACAAATCATATATATATATCCAACTTTTAATGTTGGAGCTTATTAAAATTCATTCTTCTCGAATCATAAATTTTGTATTGTATAAGCAGTCATTTTATTTGCCGTTCAATTTTTTCGAATTTAAATAATCTCGAGTTTAATAAACTGTGTTTCTTTGTCATTTTTTGATTATTTTTATTTTTTTTTTACAATTTTTTTTAAAAAAATATCAAATCAAACTCATATTTATTTTATTTTTATATTACATTAAAAATTAATAATGCATTCAAAACATCACACTAACAAACAATACTTCAAATAATTATTCTTAGTCAAAATCCCAAACCTAACTCCAAAATCCATGAACAAACACACCCTAAGATTTTTCATATTCAATTTTGTAATTTGTTTTTCAAATCTTATATTTTAAATAGTGCAACAAAAGCTTGATGCATTAAAATTCAGATAATTGGATAATAAAACACATTTGCCAGCCTAGCAAATTGAAAAAAATTTCATTCAAATCTATGTTCACTTTCTTTTCTGTGGGTTGTCATCGAAAAATATTTTTATTTCTCTTTTTAAGTATAGAAAATATATATATATATTATGACATTACTTGTGATCTTTATTGATAAATACATTTGATATTTTTTATGGTATTTTAGATTTAGACATATGTACACATATATACATAGTTAGTTACGCTTGCCTGTCTATAAATAGTCAGACACGTGGAATAATGCTCTCTTGATAGTTGGTAGTTTCCAAATTAATATTCAAGAGAAATATATATGTATATATATATAATTAATGTGTTTACTCGTCTTTTTTTTAATATTTATTTTCTATTAAAAATTATTATTATTCAAAACGAGATGTTTTTGTTATTATTTATAGTTTTAAGTACTTTTTTTAGTGAGTTGTATGGTATTATGAAAATATTATAGAGCTAGAGTGATATTTTGTGTGTTTTTATTTTTTTTAAATTTTATTATTAAATACACATATTGTAATTTTTTTAATAAATTTTTTAGAAGTCGCATATCTTATAAACACTTAACACACTAATAAAAGAAAAAAAAATAGAAAAGTAAACACACTCAAAAAGTATATATATTTATGGACAAACAACAAAAATGTCACTATTGAGAGGTATCATATAATTCAATATATATATATATATATGTGTGTGTGAGAATCAAATTATCTTTTGATGCATTATGTTGAACACAATTTTAGATATTATTTAATCAGTTCTTTTATTTCAACGATGCTTGGATAATATAATTAAATTATTATATAAATTTATTAAATGCTTACTTTGTCTTACATAAAAATATACTATTAAGTTACATTATTTAATATTATTAAATAATTCTATTAATGGTTAATTCAAATTTTATATATATATATATATATATACATATTCCTGCTCCACCCTTGATGAAAAATAACTTTGATACAAAATTTGCATTCATTGAAAAAAAAAAAAAAAAAAAAAAAAAATCAATCCGCTGTAAAGATTGATTCTTAATTAGTTCAGAAAGAGACAACACCGAATCAAGAATTTGTTTATTTGTGATTTTTTACTTTTATTTTTAAAATAGTATATTTAATATAATATTTATTTTTATTTAAAATATTATATGAAATTATTTTTTATTTTCAATATATGTATATATATATATATATATAAGTAATAATCTTGATCCATTGTAACACTACCGTGAAACAAATAATAATCATACAATTTCTTGAGTTGAGAAAATTGTTGGTTATGATTAATTAATTTTGTCTACGCTAAAAAAACAATAAAAATAAAGATAAAAAATAAAAAATAATAAAAAAAACCCAATTCAAGTTAAGCTAGCTAATTACTTTTTAAATTTATTTTAATTTAGAATATTGCAATTTTAATTTGCCAAATAATTCATGAATTAATATATTTAATAACTCCAAGAAATGCACACAGTTAATTAATACTCCCTTAGTTCAATTTGTTTTGTCCTAAATCATATCTACACGGTTTTTTTAGGTAATTAATTTTTTGTTCTGAAAAATTTGTCTTTTGCGTCTAAGATATAAATAATGTATGTTCAAATAAAAATAATAAATGAATAAATGGTAAACAAGTAAAACTTCTGTATAAAAATAAAAATAGGACAACAGTTCCTTATAGTTGCTTATTGTATTTCTTTTATTTTTTTTTACTATTCAACATCTCAATTTTCATTCAAAAATCAAGATATTATATGATGCTCATTAATTTTTATTCAAAAGACATCATTTAAACTATTATTTCACTTTAAAAACAATCAACATGTACAAGAAATATCAAACATGTACAAGAAATGTACAATTGAATTGAGGTTGTCTAGAAATGATGTGTGCTCACATTATTTACTAGGCAAAGAACAAAAAAGTTAAATTTGAAGATCAATTTATATCCAACTGGACTCATATACAATCTAAATAAAATCCACACATAACCTATGAATTTATTGTTTAATTTTATTTATTTATTTATTTTTATAGTCAATAATCCCAAATATGACCAAAAAAAAAAAAAGTAAGATAAAGAAGACGTGTAGCATAATATTTGGTAAGAACCACCCGTCCTCAATTAAAACTACACCGGTAAGGATCTCATGTTGAAATTATAAATTCAGTATTGTTGAATCTAATTACAATCTTTGATTTAGATATTGTTATTTTAATTAAAATTATTAAAAATAAATTCAGCATATATTGAATCAATATAAACATCCACGTATGATCTCTTTTCGAACTATTTAGAATTAATTACAACTTTGAAGCCTAGTTCAAAATTTACTTATATATATATATATGTGTGTCTTTTCATACTATTTTTTTTCCTTCGCCAAAATACAATTTTTTATTTTTTTTGGGTAAAATACAAAGCTAAACATAACCAAAAAATATATATATATATACACACGAGACAAAATGGTAATTGATCATAGATATGACTAAATTTGCAATTTTTCCGGCCATATTTTACTAGCGCGAAATCCTACTTCAATCTTAGCCGGACAAGTTGCATAGAATTCCTTTAATCATCGAGGTATCAATTTCAATCCAATGCTAAAGCTAACAACAAGATCCCCACTTACTAATATTCTTGGGCACACAAAATCGACACTATAAATAGCCCCAAAATCGAGTCTAGGCTTACCACACCAGCAAGAAAAACTACTTTTCTTTAGCTACATATAAACCCCAAGTGTTAGCCAAAAAAATCTCGTTCGAAAAAAATGGCTCAAATGTCCGAGATGTGTGTAACAGCTTCGATCAAAGCTTCCCCACAAAAGTGGTATAATTTCTTGAAATATGAGGGCACCAAAATTGCTGCTATTGTTCCTGAAATAGTGAAAGAAGCCAAGTTGATTTACGGACAAGAAGGCCATGTTGGAAATGTCAAGCTCTTTGTCTATGCATTTGGTAATAAAATTCTTACACAAATTTATTTCAATAACGCTATCCGTTATCAATATACATTTTTTTGTTATCATTTTTGTTTTATAATTTTGCGCGGTCATATTTTGACTAGATAAGTTGTAATTGTATTTTTTTTTTAATTGTTCTACTGTTCAAACTAAATTCAAAATTAGACTTCAAAAGAACATGCAATAATGTGTATAAATGAAATATACTCCTTCTATTCTGGTCCATAGTGTTATTTTGGGTTTTTGTAGCAGATTAAAATATAATACTAATATTTTATTGGACAGATGAATTGTTTTCGTTTCTATTTTATGTATATGTGTAATGGTATATTTTTAAATTATGTAAAAGTTAATAGTATTATAATATTAGTATGTGATTTCTTTTTCTATAATATAAAATAAATACTTTTGAGTGAGATAAACGAAAATGATAAAATGTTCGTTACTTTCAAGACAGAGGGAGTACATATAAATATATATATAGAGAAAGAAAATTGTAAAAAATATCTCACATGTGTATCTCAATTATCACTTTTGTCTTGTATTTATATATCCTACATATTTACAAAAGTCACTATTTTTATCATTTGGTATATAAGAA
Organism: Andrographis paniculata; assembly: GCF_009805555.1. Lineage (NCBI taxonomy): Eukaryota > Viridiplantae > Streptophyta > Magnoliopsida > Lamiales > Acanthaceae > Andrographis > Andrographis paniculata. The sequence continues at coordinate 2,401,550 of NW_026137616.1, read as the reverse complement.
ACGACTTTTACAAATATAAGTGATAATGGGACATACATGTGGAATATTTTTTGCAATTTTTCCTGCGTATACACTATAAAAAAATAGTATATTTGTAACGGAATTCCGTCACTAAAGATCACGTAGCTAACGTAATTTCATCATTAATTTCGTCTCTAATATCATTAGTAACGGAAAAAGTGAATTTAAAGACGAAAAAATCTCGTTACAAAAATAATATTTTACTGTAGTGATATATATATATATATGTGGAAGATTCTCGTCATGCATTAATCCTTCGAAAGCTAATGTAATATCCCTCTTTATTGGTAGGCGCGGTCAAGGGGAGTGCGCAACTGGAGACCACAGTACTTAACGACAGCGCGACAACTGTTGGTGTTAAGGTCATCGCCGGGGATATTCTGCAGTTGTATCCTCATTTCGCATTTACAGCCACCATCAAGCAGGGGTCGATAGTCTGGTCAATCGACTACGAGAAAGCTAGCGCTCTGATCCCGGATCCGACCATTTATGCTCAGCTTTTGGTTCAAATCACGGCCGCCTTGGATGCCTGGATCCTTATCCATTGATCGCCATTAATGCAACTGCAAATTGGAGCTCAAGAATGAAGCAATATGAATAATGAAGCATATATATATATATAGTTGTGTGTAATGTGTGTGTGTATGTAATAAAGGGCATGCATATATGTTGTTTGTCTTGCTATGGACAAACAGCGTGTGTGTGCGCCCGCGCTCTACTTTAATTGTCTACTTTCTCGGTGTGTATCGAAACTTAATTTTAATTTAAATTTCTACTCTTAACTTGCTATGTTTACTATGTTCGATCTTTTCTTTTTTAAAAGTTTTGTGTGTGTATATATATATATATATTCATAAACGATATTTGAATAATTATTTTTACTTAGAAAATATTACAATATTAAATATAAATTAAAGTATTTAATTGTGGACATGTTTGAAATCTATTAAAATGACGTTATAATTAATAAGAACTTATTAAGGTTCCGTTTATATAGACAATTTTGGAGTTTTGAAATGAATTTGTATTTACATTTTTCTGGAATTAAAATGTGTTCGATATAAATTTTGAAGATATTTTGAATAATTTTTTATTGTGATATTATATGTAGTAATAAGTAATGTGATTGATTGTGTGGAAATAAGATATTGATTTAATATAGTATTTGATTAAAAAAATTAATTAAAATTATTTTATAAATATATTAATACAAATATAATCAATATATATTATTTGTAATGAATAAAAGTTTACATAATAAAAAATATAAATTATTTTATTATTACTATAAAATAAAAATAAAATAACATAGGGCATATGTAGTATATATTTTATATAATATAATATATTAAATATAAATAGTTAGCCCTAATTATTTGAGTGAAATTCACCTTATTAATGCAACATAGTCACTTTTTTTTCCGAGTCATTCTTTTTTTTTTATTACTATATACTAATATTCATAATTTTATATAAAAATTTATACTTTTTATATTATAAAACATTAAAATCATTTAAAAAGTAAAAATTAAAAATTAAAAATTACTAAGTAAATACAAACAATCCATTGTTTCATAGGTTTACTTATATATATATATATATATGTATAACCCCATCAAAGTATGAAACAATATAAAAGAATGAATTTAAATTGGATAATGATTTTGGATTACATGCGCTGATTTGTTAAATTAATTCATCATGTACTCAATTAATGCTAACCATTGATCAGAGAAGGATAATTTAGTCAATTCAAACATTTATTGTTACTCAATGATGCTAAGTTAATTCAGTCATGTTGAATCGGTTGTATAATTATAACTATGTACATATATTTGTATATTCACTTATTGAGAATATGTACCTATCGATAACAACATTTATTTGCCTGTTTATATATGGTATAAGAACTTTGGAAATTTTTATAGTATATTAGATTTATATAGTTAGAGATAGTTTGAATATTGTCTGTTTATAAATATGGAATCCAATGATCACTTGATGATAGTTTCCAAATTAATACTCAAGACAAATATATATATATATATATATATATCTGAGTATAATATGTTACTTGTCTTTTGATTATTTGAGTGGTTTTTAAGTTTGATTTTATTTTTTGTTTTAATAGTTTGTGTGACCAATAACTTTAATTTTATTTTTTAGAAATAATAGAATCGTGTTGGTTAAACAATAAAGAAATTAAAATGAGATTTCAAAAGGCTATTTGGTTTTGGCTTGAGTTTAACTTGTTTATTAAGTTTTAGTTTATACAGTATTTTAATTGATATTTTGTAGAAGAAAATAGTCATTTTTTACTGGAAAAGTATGGAGTGAATTATGATAAATTTGATTTGAAATTAAAATCAAACAAACTCTAGTTTTGATTTGAGTTTGAATTTATTTTATTTTATTTTAACTTTGATTAAATAGTATTTTAATATGATATTTTACAAGTAAAAATAACGATCACAGATAGCCTATTGATTGAGATTAATCAACAGGCCTAATCCATCGGATTATGTTCTAATCAAACAGCAAAGATGGGTCACGACGGCAAAATAAAACAATAATATTGGACGGTTTTTCTAGATGATGAAGAAGTACGAGAAGCATTAACATATGCTCCTCATTCTTCTTTCAACAATATTACGAACAAGATGATGTCCAAGATCGGAGGAAGAACCTAGAGAAAATTTTATTTCATGTTTTTCATTATGTTGGTTTTATTTGTAAAGTACTGTGTTCTAACGATAATAGAATATATCTTCAAAAAACATTCTTTTATTATTTGCATATGTATTTTTTGTATTATTTGCATATAATATATACTCAAAAAGCACTCTCATAGGCTCTTCTTATGTTCTAATGAGTCTACGCTTTCGCCAAAAGAGAATTAATTATTTTGATTTTTGACATGAATATTATAATTGCATAATCAGATTCTAAAATATATACATAAAAAGCACTCTCTTATTATTTGCATAGATTCGTTTTATGCTCTAACGAATCAAAATATGTGTTCTCGCCAAAAGAAAATTAAATACTTTGATTTTTTTATAAGAGTACGATGATTGCATAATTAGAGCATGAATATATTACCATAAAACACCGCATTATTGTTTGTATAGATTCTTATTGTGCTACAACGAATCAAAGTTTGTACTGTCGTCGAAAGAGAATTAATTAAATTTGTTGATTTATTATAATTAAGATTACTATCATTGAATAATCAGAGTATGAAATATACTCACATTATTATTTTCATTGGCTCTTCTCCACCTTATATATAATTTTAGTACCGTAATATATATATATATATCGTACTCCAATCTTGGCCAGACAAGTTGCATAGAATTCCTTCAATCATCGAGGCATCATCGGTCTCAATCCAACGCTAAAGGTAACAACAACGTTCCCACTTACTAATATTCTTGCGTGTGCGCACAAAATCGACACTATAAATAGCCCCAAAATCGAGTTCAACTTCCTTACAAGAACAAAAAAAAAAACTAGTTTTGTTTAATAACATAGCAATTGTTTGCACAAAATCAAAACTTGTTGAAAAGCTATGGCTCAGATGTCTGAGATAATTGTATCAGTAAAGACCTCAGTTCCCCCACAATACTTCTATAATTTCTTGAAATATGATGCTACCAAAGTTGCCACTAGGGCCCCTATGATAGTGAAAGAATCCAAGTTGATTTCGGGACAAGAAGGCCAAGTTGGAAATATCAAGCTCTTTGTCTATTTTCATGGTAATAATATTAATTCTTACACATTTATTTTCATTCCCCTATTGATTATCGGATATATATGTATATATGTATATTGTGTGTGAAATCCAAATATTTGTCACATAGGTTTCATGGGAAAATATATATATATGAATTTTTTTTAATGTTTATTGCATATATAGATATATATATATATATGTACGTGGCTAAAAATTTTGCGATCATGGTTCATGCATACAAAAAATAAGTTTGAAAAAATAAATAAACATAGTGAAAAATGTTTAAAACATGAAGTGTTTTTTACCTTTTCTTCTCGGTTTTCTAATATTTCGATCTTTTATTAATATATATTTGTGTGCGTCCATATGCTATGTATCATTAAAAATTTTGTGATCACGATGGTTCATACATACAAAAAAAAAAAAAAAAAAATTGAAAAAAAATAAACAAGAGTGAAAAATATTTGAAACTTGAAAAGTGATTTATTTTTGCTTTCTCTTCTCGGTTTTCTAATATTTCAACCTTTCTATATATATATAACAATTCTATATTTTTCTTACTAAGATACCATATTAGTTATTACTCGATAAAAGTTAACAATTACACATATACAACAAAAGTCTTCAAACAGACAAAACGTCGTTCTCAATAACATCATCGCAATTCTTCATATCTAAGAATAAAAGCATTTAAAACTATAAACACAAAACAAGCTAACAAACCGTATGTAATGATCCTTGTGTTGGTAGGCCCAATCACAAAGACCGTGAAGCTGGAAACCACAGGACTTTACGACAAAGAGAAAATGTTGAGCTTTAAGGTGATCGAACATGAGGAAATCCAGCAATTGTATCCTTATTTCATGGTGACAGCAATTTTCAAGGAGGGGTCGGTCGATTGGAAGATCAACTATGAGAAAGCTAGCCCTATCACCCCCAAACCGATTGTTTATGCGCAGCTTTTGGTTCAAGTCACAGAAGCGTTGGAACCATACCTTATCGGCCATTAAAGGCCATTGCAATCTGAGCTTGAAGCTCAAGAACAATCGAATACGAAGCATATATATATATATATATATATTCTTATGAATATAATGTAATGTAATGTAATGTTGTATGGAATAAAGGGATTGCCTTGAGTTTGTCTTTGTTGGAAATTGATGAATCGAACAATACACCTTCGAACATTTCAAATAGGGTTAATTCCCAAAGCGTGGTTAGTCACAGTTATAATAGCATATTGTCAACGAATTAAACATAGAAGTTCAAAGCAATAAATGAGGCAAGGTGTTTGGTAACCTAGTTTGGTTATAAGCCAACTTACATTCGGAAGATTCTAATTCGGAAGAAGTTCTACTAATCAGTCCTGATTACAGAATATAAAATAATCACAACTCCTTCAACTCAACCTCCTATCATGGCTTATCTTAGAAAATATCTTTACAAATTCAAGTTGTCACAAACACGTATTGACAACCATCATACAACAAAGCAGCTCAGGGTACGGTCATCTCCACACTACAAGAAAAAATCATTTTTGTAACAAAACTTTTTTGTCTCTAAATCTACTTTTTTCGTTACTAATGATATTAGAGACAGAATTAGGAACGGAATTACGTTAGCTACGTGAACTTTAGGGACGGAATTTCGTTACAAATATATTATTTTTTTGTAGTGCCACCGGTCGAACCTCTTGTAACTCCGATCTCCGATAAACTTTCCGGCAGAATAAAGTGTCAAATACTCATTCAAAACATGGAGAAGAGATTAACAGATGGTCACTACAAGAAAAAATCATTTTTGTAACGAAACTTTTTTGTCTCTAAATCTACTTTTTCCGTTACTAATGACATTAGAGACGGAATTAGGAATGGAATTACGTTAGCTACGTGAACATTAGGGACGGAATTCCGTTACAAATATTTTTTTTTTTTGTAGTGGGTGAAAGCGTTACACAATATTTCTCTTTCAAACAATACATTCTCAAACCTTGCTCATAACCATTATGCGCCTACTCTTGCTTCGTACAAATCCAAGTTAGTTTCCCTTAGCACTGAAATGGGATGAAGTGAGTATCCATACACCTGTCATACTTTGACATTTTTTAAATATCCATTTTATCTTTTGTAAATATTTAAAGGATCGGACAAATTGATTAGATACAAGCCCACACAACATGTCTTCGGATATGGGCTATATAGGGTTTGAGTTCCGAGTTGGGCACGGGTTGTAGGGTCGGGTGGGGTTGAGCCAAACAATATTGACACTCATGATTTTATTACTTCTATTTTAACAAATAGTATTAAAATATTTTTTGTGTTGACAAACGAAATAATAACAATCGTACTTTGGATAGTGGATAGGGCAAAATGAGTATATAATTTGAAAAACAAAAATTAAAATGAAACTTTAAATAGGAAAAAAGGAAAAATACATCTTTAATTTATTGGTGCAAATTGAAGGGTAAAGCTATATAAGTCCATTTAAAAAGAAATTTTGAAATTTATTTACATTTGAAAATTTTTGGATTTGAATTTTTTTTAATTGAAAAAATAGTCTTGTAGTTTAAAATGCCTTTAGATAGAAAATTTTAGTAACATATTTTGACATATTTTTTTTTATCGAAATATTAATAATAAATAAATTGTGTTTCAAATAGACAAAAATTTTAAGTATTTTAGGAACCTTTAACAAAAACAACACACATCTTTTAAATAATTCAGAATATAAATTTCAAATGAAAAATAAAATATTTCAAATTTGAACTCATGTCTACCCACCACCAACACATGACTCACCGGCCACACATGTTTCGTCTAATGTTACTTTGGGTGTGTTTGTTTGGGGAATTAGATTTAAATTTCACTATTCATCCAATTTTTTCCTCCAAAAAATATTATATCAAACACTTATTTTTTTATTTTTTATATTATATTAAAAATAATTTTTACATTCAAAACTTTTACTATTCAAATCTCAATGCAAAATCCAAACCTCCAAACAAACACACCCTTAGAGTATTAGGTTCGGTATTTATTAAAATAAAAATAATAAAATTATAAATAAATAAAATATACTATGGGTGTGTTCTTTGGAAGATTTCTCCAAATTTTTACTATTTATTCAATTTTTGTTCTCCAAAAATATCAAATCAAATACTTATTTTTTATTTTTTATATTATACTAAAAATTAATTTTACATCAAAACATCGTATCTGTTTATATCACTATCTCAATTCAAAATGCAAAACCCCCAACAAACATTGTGTATAAATTTAAAATATGGCAAAAGAACATAATAGTACTAGTTGACCTGGCACGAGAATAAATTCACAGCCCAAATAACTTGAAAATTCAGCAGTAATTTCTCCGAACCCACAAAATGAAAGATAGCTCAAACTCACATGTATTGCAAATGCAGTAAAAACTCAAATCACTCCCCAAAAAATGTCCAAATAATTTCAGCAGAAACAAAGCCAGGGCCATGACATAATGAGAAAACATCCATTTAAATTCTACAAATCTACAAAGGCTTCCGCGACAAATCTATCCTATAAAGATTGCCTACGGTCATGCTATTTAAGGGCCATTGTTCCCATTTAAATGTGGACTGTCTCACCGTCGTCAAGAGAGCCAAGAAGAAAAGGCGACAATAGGTAACATCATAATCAGTCCATAGTTCACCAAGTAATCATTTTGCTTCCCAGTTTCCATCTTCTTAAGAAGTGTATTCCAAGTACACGTAAATGGGCAAGCGACCTTGTTATCCTGCAATATTATATACACGCCAGTATCATCTTAAACAAAACTTGATCGGACGTGAATCTTTAAAAGCAAATACATAACTAGACCATATTTTATAAAATATTTAAAACAAAGCTAAGGCTTTTGCACAACCCATAGCAACCTAACGTATTGGATCCCATCAAAACTTCGAAGTTAAGCTGGGTGATCTTCCGGGAAGTGCTCGTGTTACACCCAAAAATAAAAAAAGAAAAAGAAAACATTTATATATGAAGTTTATGGGTACCTGAGAGGAATGAGATTCTTCTAAAGTGTTTGAAACCTCAAGTATTCGCCTGTCCTCGCTTGGTTGATCCGAAGGAACTTGAATTTTTGGTTTTCTTGCATTTCTTCTTGAGAAAGCTCGATAAGGTGAATCAGTATGGATTGTTTCCATGACAGAACCGAAGAAATTGGTAACGGGTACCTTATATTGTCAGAAGCAAAATTAGAGGGTGCATTTGAGAAAGTATGTAACACACATTAAAGTGTAAAACTTCAGCTAAGCAATAATTTATCAGACACGAGTTCATAAAAGTTCATTTCTTTTTTCAACCGCAGAAGGGTAATTATACACCAAGCTAGGGCAGAGATATACATTACACAGAACGACGAGATAAAAGCAAAGCATATGTGTATAAAAAAAATAAATAAATAAATTGTGTACCTCCTTCAAGTGCCGTTGGTATAGATCAGTTCGATAATATGCCGTTGACATCAACATATTCGGATTGTAGGAGTTGAAAAGGCTGCACATTGAAGGAATTTTAATTGTGAATAAAGGTAAGAAGTTCTGTTCATCTAACGAAAAAAAATTCAAAAACTGGGCCAATGTCATGTCTGAGCAATACTTGTCAACAAGCCTGAATGGATCATTGAAACAATCATTCCAGAAGGCCTAAATCTTTTTAGGAGGATAAAATAATAATACCCAAGAGTTTCTACTTACCCCTCTTAACTACTTACGTACCTATGTTATTATCGATTAAACAATCTTAAATTAAATTAAGCACTTAATCATTAATCTTGAGTGTTAAATAGTCAGCAAAGAGGACTAATATTTTAGTTTCTTGTTTGCACCTCTTAATTACATATGTTATTATCGATCCAATGAAGATGAACAAGATCTTGTTTGATATGAATATGGAGTATGTTACAGGTAGATGAGAATTTCGATTGAATTGTTCAACTAAGTGGCTCCACTTTACACAAACTTAGGCCACAAAAGTAATTGTCAGCGCACAATTTATAATTTGTCTACGGATAAAACAAAATATTTAAGAAGGTAATTATTACATCATATAACTATAATGCAACTTTTAAAGATATTAAATACAGCTTTCCTAAAATTACCTGCTTAATGAGGCATTGTCGTACATATTTAACCTCTCAAAAAATGCAAGGGTGTAAAATGTGAATCGATCTACAACTGATACACCAACCTATATAAGAGCATACAAAGACAGGAAACTGAAATGAGTGCAGGAGAAAAATCAACAATATGAGCAATCAATGAAACTAATGAGCCAGAAGATCAATTAAAATAAGCAATCGAACTTACATCAGAATCCAAATGATGTGAATACGAGTTCTCCCCTTTCATGCTACTTCCTATGGCCAGCACACCGGGTGATTGAAGCTGCCATATGATAAAGATGCTACACATTTTATTACTACCCGGATGCAATATAGTTAAGGCTAGTATTCCTTGCAAAGTGACAATATTAAACTGTTCTATCTTTATCAAAGGAGAGAGAGAGAGAGATTTTCATTTCTCAATTAATGGAAAACAGAACTAAAGTTCGCTCACTTGAGAAAAAAGGGTGGCGGCTTGGCACGTGTCAACCATGATCAGCAGCTCCTTAAATCTGATCATTAAAGCAGAACAACGATCAATTTTCCATATCAATTATTTTAAAAAAGAAAATGGTTTGTTTATCACCATACAAAGGAATCTATTACATAAAATTCAGATTCAGCGCCTCAAAGTTAGCAAATGCGTTTATGGTACACACAATGTACAGCTTATGTGGTTCTTGCATAGATACGACAAAGACATATCACATGTTCCGCATCCTTATCTTATATAAAACTGTGGAAAATAAAACATCCAACTACTACAAAACATTCGGGCACTTACACAGTCTTACCTGTGCTTTTCCTTCATTTGTTTAACAGCATCAGCTAGATCGTGGCTTTGAAGCTCCTCGGAGTCCTGAAATTTTAGAAATTCATCCCCGCCATGCCCTGTCATGTATAGAAGTATATGACTACCTTCATCACTCAAAAGCCGTTTTGACCTAGGTACAGCTGGCTCATGCCTCCCAGTCAGCACCCGAAGAAAGTTTTCGACAGTGACCTCATATCCACGGTAATCAACCTATTATAGAGCATAATGTAGTCAAAGAAACAACCAGAGCAGTAAGCACAAACACATAAAAATCAAAATCAAATAGAAGAAGCACAAACAAGAAGATTAATGTTAACATGGATTGAAATTTACACCGGATCGCTCACTCTTGCATAAAAGCATATGATTTTAATCGAAAAAGAAACCTGATCTCACCTCAACATTGTCTCCATACAAATTAAGATGGTGATTTTCATTGTTGAAGACTTGGGCAGGATACTTGTTTCGAGCATTGCAGGCCATATCATCAGCTAGCATAAGAATTATCCTCTCATCGGGTATTCCCAATCGCTTCACAGTCCTGGAAGACATTACCATCATATACAAAAATAAGAACACTGTTTTCATATCAAATTTTCTCAAGCACCTAACGAAATAAAGCACATTTACCTATACAGCGATAAAGTATTGGCCATGTGCCGATAATTGAACCTGAATGCAGTGATGAGAGCAAATTGCCATTAGAAATCTAAATGGAACTTCCAGTAAACTAGTCTAGAAATGGAACTAATGTTGATTAGAAAAAATGGGAAATCTTAAGCGATTTTTGCGTCTCCAAATTTTCAAATTGCCTTCAAGACATAACGTCGAACACTTGCTGTGCAGTCTTCTGAACCCCAAATTTCATTCAGAATGTGCAAATTATCATCGATTAAAGGAGCTGCGCAGATTGAGGAAAACGGGAGGAAATCGAGGGAGCATTACGAACCAGAAGCGGGAAGTGCAAACAAGCACAGCCCAGTTGTTTGTGTGCATCGTGGAAGCAGTAGAAGACGCAGAGGGGATTACGTTGCAGAGAAGCGCCGCCCAAATCAAGATCGGCAAGAAGAAACCCTTCATCTTCAATTTCAGGCGATAATCATCGACAGCCTGCAATTTCGAAATTGAATTCTGGTTTCTAATTGCAACTTTAAATGGGTATTTCTTGCATCAAGCTTTACGAATGCCGCCTGTCGGGCTGATTTCAGTTTTAAAAGTAACGGGGGTTCGGTTGCGCGTGGCTCGCAAGACTGAGGTAGCTCGGATCTGCTTCGCGGCGGTCGAAATTTACTGTTCACACATCAAATGTACAATAATTTAAGGTGTGTTTGTGCGAAGGATTTTGAAATTTTACGAGTTTGTTTAGATAAAAAAAAAAAAAAAAAAAAAAAGCCGTACATTTTTCATTCGAATGTTATTATGTTTAAATATCAAATTAAATACTTAATTTTTTATTTTTTATATTTTATCAAAAACTAATTTTATATTAAAATATTACATTAATACTTATTTATACAATTGTTGAGTAAAAAAAATCCAAACGGCCCAGAAGTCGGGCGAAAGAAAGTCGGACAAGGAAGGATGATCGGCCGATACGGAAGTCAGACAAGACAAAGTCAGGCACAGAGATTAGGTGTAATAAGGTCGTGTGCGGAGCCCAGGTGTGATAAGGTCGGGCAAAACAGAAGTATCGGCAGACGCGGAGGTCTATCAAGACAAATGTCTATTTAACCAGTTGTCCATCTAAGGAGATAAGGCAAACAGAGCTGGTCGGTTGGTTCGCTGTCAGATGGTTCATAGTCGGTTGGCCCGAGGTCGGACCAAATGAGGTCGGGCGAAGAAAGGTCGGCTGATACTGAGGTCGGTCGAAAGAGGAAGTCGGGTGAAAAAGGTCGGCTGATACTGAGGTCAGTCGAAAGAGGAAGTCGGGCGAAGAAGGTCGGCTGGTACTGAGGTCGGTCGAAAGAGGAAGTCGGGCGAAGAAGGTCGGCTGGTACTGAGGTAGGTCGAAACAGAAAGTTGGGCGAAGAAGGTCGGATGGTACTGAGGTCGGTCGAAACACGGTATGTTAATTGGTCGTCTATTTAAGTAAACAGTAGTTCAGTCACTTGGTTGGGGCGACCATTAAATTGTCTGGATGATTCGTTGTTCAGCCGATTGGAGAAATCAAATGGTGGTCACTTGATGGAGCGGCCGATGAGTCGTTTGATCTAGCGACCAGTCTTAGAAGCCAGAGGTTATTGCCTGGGCGGTTGAGTAGTCGGTCGGGACCAGCCGCCCATTTAAGGCGGTGAAGTCTTCAGAGGCGGTCGGCCGAGACAGTTGAGTGCTGTAACTTGCGCGAGCGGTTGGTGAGTCGGTTAACACACGTGTTGACAGAAGAGGACTTTATGGGCGGTTGTTAGCGGTTGTTGTAACCGACCAGACGGCGGTTCAAACCGTTTCTTTAAAGAGTTTTAAACAGGTTTGTTAAGAAACCATCTTCAATCGACATCAATATTTCTTTTGGAAATCACCATTTTATTTTTCAGTCTTTATTTTATATTTTTCTATTTTATTTATTAATCCTACAGTTTTTAGAGATATCAGGCACTAATTATATCAAATTCGAAAATAATTTTTTATTTTTGAATTTTACTTTTTATTTTTTAAAAAATACATTAACAACAATATTGCTATTGAAATTCGAATTTCTTCTTAAATATCAACCTAAAATCTAAATTTTCAGACACACATCATAATAAATATTTTTAATATTAATCTATAATAATTTAGTAACATATATCCCTTTTGTCTGAATCCAAGGCTAATAGATTATAAAATAATATTTCATTCAGTTTATTACAAAGTTGACATTTGATTTTTTTTAATATTTAAATATTAAAAGTCGATTATATATTTATATTATATATTTATAATATATTTGATATACAAAAATAAATAAAAAAATTGTAGTTTTGTAATATAGAAATTATTTTTTTAATATTAAGATTTTAAGTTCAAATCTTATATGTCTCAAACATTTAGAAATATAAATAAAAATATTTATTTTTTTTAAAAAATAGAAATAAAAAAAAATTTGAGTGAGACAAAAATTAAATGTATGTTCACTTAAAAATAATATATAATTAATTAAATTAATTTATATTTATTAAATATATTTTTATTTAAAAATATTATTTGTTATGGGACAACAAAAAAAAAAATCCATTAAAATAAAAGAAAATGTATATTATATACATTGAGAATTATATTAAAAAATATAGCAGGCAAACAAATGTATGTTTACTTAATAAAAAAAAATTGACATTTTCTAAAATTTATAATATCAAAACATATATATCTAATTTGTGACAAGATATATATTTGTTTTTATATAAAAATTAAAAAATAATACTCCATTTATCCCATTTACTATGTTCATATCTCTGTTTTTATTTGTCCACTTATTTTGTTATTTTTTTAAAAAAGAAATTATATATTTTAATTTAATTTAATTTTTTTTATAATTTTTTAATAATTAATTATCTTAATTTATAATTATTTTTACTACACAATAATTATTTTTATTAATATATTTTTAATTATTTACTAATTATATTTCTACTAAATTATTGTATTTGCAGTATAGTGGACATAATATTCGAAATGGAGAGAGGAGTATTTAAATTATAATTTATTGTAATTTTTATTAAAAGAAAAAAAGCTTTTTCGTATTTTAACTTAATATAATAATAAGAAGTGTAGTCAAATTTACTCACTCTCTGGTCTCACTTTCTATTTTTGTGCGTTCATTTATTCTCACTTTTTTTTAAAAAAAAAATATTATAAATTTTAATTTTATTTTAAAATTTTAATTATACTAATTATTTATTTTAATTTTAATTTAAAATATTTTTATTAATATATTTTTAATTATTTACTAATTATATTTTTTTTAAACTCTCGTGTTTAAGGACCACTACAGAACGGAGTGTGTTTAAGGACCACTACAGAACGGAGTGGTGCAGAAATAATTATAGCAGAATATATGCTTACTCAATATGTATAATAATATATATATATTTTACTATTTATTAGTAAAAAATTATAAATTTAATACAAAATATATTTTTTATATTTAGTATTGGAAAAATAATAATAATAATAAGGACAAGAAGTGAGAATATCCCCCACTTGGGGAGTATGATTCGAGTTTAATCCGAAATACGTATGCAATTTTAAAAAACAAAAAAAAATATACTTAATTGGATGTGTTTTTTAGTTAAATTTGAAAATATTAATTTTAATTTAATATTAAAATAATATTTGATAGAAATATTATGTAAATATATATATATATATATTTTTTGAAAAAAAAAATAAAAAAATAAAATTTAAAAATTTTGGTTAAAGAAGCCAGTGCTAAATGTTGGTAAACAGAGAGCATCTCTGCATATTCATTACGTAGTTAATAATGCAAGGCATTGTCCAAATCAAAATTACAAAAAGTTAAAAGCAGAATATTTAATTAATTACTCTCTCCTTCGTCCCATGTAATATAAGTGTATTACCGTAGCCACGAAAATTTAGGTAAAATATAATTAGTAAATAATTAAAAAGTGTATTAATAAAAATAATTATTATTTAGTAAAAATAATTATAAATTAAGATTAAGATAAGTAAATAGTTTAATTAAAATTAAGAAAATTATAAATTTTAAAATTTAAAATGCGATTAAAGTGCATAATTATATTTTTAAAAATAAAAATAACAAGTTATGTGAGACGGAAAATAAAAATTAGGGACAAATTATGTGTGACGGAGCGAGTATTATATATAAACACTAACGGCAAAGCAAACCCTAGACAGGTTAATGAACTATTAGTATTATTATTATTATTATTATTATTAGGAAAGTTGACCGTTACACTTGATCGTACGGTCAGGAAGCAGCCTTGGTCATCATCTTCTTAAACTCATCGAAGTTGATGCAGCCGTCGCCGTCAACGTCGTAACTTCCGATCATACCCTCGCACTCCTTCGTGGTGCACTTCTCCCCCAAGCACTTCAGCACCGCGTGAAGTTCAATCGCCGTTATCTTTCCGTCACCGTCCTTGTCGTACATCTCAAACGCCTCCTTCATCTCCGCCACCGCATCGCCGCCGCCGCCGCAGTGGAACGCCCTGAATTCGCTCAGATTTATGGATCCGTCGCCGTCGGTGTCCAGCTCCGACATCGCGCGCGCAACCTCGTCCTCCGCCGTCGGCGAGCCCAGAGCCGTCAGAACCGCGCCGAACTCCGCCGCGCTGATCTTTCCGTCGCCGTTAGCGTCGAACTTGTTGAAGACTTTGGAGACTTCGTCGCCGGCGTCGTCTTGCGCCGTCAACGGCGGCGGATTCGGGTTCGGATTTAGATTTTTCGCCATTGGTGGTGTTGGATGAGAGTGGGGTGGGGCTGGGGTGGGGTGGGTTGCAATTTATTTATAGGGAAAGCTTTACGCGTTCCCGACGCGTGGAGTGAAAACTCCGCTTCCTTTTGTGGTACGGACCACGTGGGCGATCGGCTGCTCCCGGAGCAGTGAACCGTGTCGGTCAAAAGCCTTTTATTGGCAGGAGTGCGTGTGGCTATTTTTAGAAGCTTCCGGGATCTGAACACCAGGTAGATCTGTGCCGTTTGATGTGTACGATCGACGCGTGCGATTGTTGCCATGGATGGTGCGGATCATCTTGGTTTCATAGGACCCTGGAGCTGCAAGAAAATACACGGTTGAGAAGGTTAAAAGGGAGTTTTCTACCCACTAGTCCGCCGACACGTGAAAGCAATTTTATTTTTTTCTTTTTTCTTTCAATAGTTTTCTAAAGGCAGGTTTAGGTTATTTTTTCAAATTTTTATTATTTAATAAATCAATTTTATTTTAAGATATTACATTTAAAATTATTTTATTCTGTATCTTATACTTCCTTCATCCAATTTTTATTGTCGGCATGATTTTTTAAGTGATTGTTTTTTTGTTATGAATTGACAAATTTGTCATTAATTTTATGATAAATATTAAAAGTAATAAATGAATGAAGGGTAAAAATGTATATTTTTGTTTAAAAAATAAAATAAGACAATAATTATTGGACGTCCCAATTAGGAAAGTATGACATTAGTTTATGGATAGAGAGAGTAATATAAAATATATATATATATAGAAAATATTTTTTAATTTCAAAATAAAATTATTGGTGTGTTGTGTGGGTATTAATATATTAATATTTTATTGTACTCTGTTATATTCCCTCCGATCCATAATAAAGTATCTATTTTTATATTTTAGTCTGTCTCATAACAAAGTATTCACTTCCTTTTTTTTAAAATAATTATACTATCTACCTAACATTACAAATACCCTTACAACTTGCAATATATTACACAAATATCATTAACTTTATATCACATAATACTAATAAGGTTATTTTAGTCATTTTTATTTTATTCATATTATATCCTAATATAATACTAATATTTCTAAAATTTCATATAAAAAAACAAATAGATACATAGTTATGAAAGGGATAATATATTAACAATTGAAATCGCATTGAAATGCACAAATATTCGTAACATGTAACTAATCCATTGAGTATTTGAGCCAACCATGTAAGATTAGTTTCTAATTTTAGAAACTTCAAATTTATGCAAAACCTTAATTCTATTT
Organism: Andrographis paniculata; assembly: GCF_009805555.1. NCBI lineage: Eukaryota > Viridiplantae > Streptophyta > Magnoliopsida > Lamiales > Acanthaceae > Andrographis > Andrographis paniculata. The sequence goes on along the minus strand of NW_026137616.1, from coordinate 2,385,155 downwards.
GAAGTAAATACTATATATCCATTTGGATCTTGAGGCACAAAAAGTCCATTCCCTAGTAAGAAGGAGAGCCATAACATCATACGCAGCATCTCCCTTATAACCCTTTTCTTGCACACTCTTGTCCTCAATTTTGTATCTATCCTAAACTTTTTGAATCTTCAAATTTTCTTGTTTTTTTCTTACACATAATTTTTCTTAAAAATGGCTGAGGATCCACAGGACATCGCGGATCGGGAGCGCATTTTCAAGCGCTGTGACATCAACGGGGACGGCCAAGTGTCTGCCACCGAGCTCGGAGAGGCGCTTAAGGTGTTGGGCTGTGTGACGCCGGAGGAAGTCAACCGGATGATGTCCGAGCTCGATAGTGACGGTGATGGATTCATCTCATTCGACGAGTTCACTGAGTTTGCAAGAAAGAATCGAGGTCTCATTCGAGATGTTGCAAAAATATTCTAATATTTAAATGATAAGTAACTAAATTATTATTATTATTGGAAAAAAAGAAGACTTTAGGATTGATTTGTTGGAAAATATTGATAGAAATGCATTAATAGTTAGAAATTTATTGTATGATTTAAATACATATACATACTATTTTAGGTTAGGTGGTTTGTTGTAAGAGAAGTTTTGAGTAGTAAAGTAACACCACATTTTGTAGTGTGCAGGTTCGTATTATACAAATTTATGATTTTTAAAAAATACCAAAACAATAATAATAATAATAATAATAATAATAAATCAACTCTTGAAAATAAAACATAAGTAAATACTTGTTATGTAAATTTATTTGTTATATATTACACAGGCCAAAAGAAAATACCAACAAAAAATAAAATAAAATAAAATCTTGAAAATAAAACATAATTAATACTCCCTCCGTTCCCTTAACATTTATGTTATTAATTGGTATTATTGATGACATTTGTGCAATATTATATAAATAGTAGGATAATTTTATATTTTAATGGAATTACATTTACTAAAAAAAGAAAATAGATACATTTGAGTGGTATTATTTGATGACATTTGTGTAATATTATATAAAGGGTGGGGTAATTTTATATTTTAATGGAATTACATTTACTAAAAAAACATGAATACTTTTGCGATGAACAAACTAACGGACGGAGTACCTGATGTGAATCTATCTGTAAAATAAAATATAAAATCGCTAGAAGGAGGGCTTGAACCTCCGACCTTGTGGTTAACAGCCACACGCTCTAACCAACTGAGCTATTCCAGCTATGCATTCTATTTATATTTTTCTTAATTTTTATTGTAATAATAAATATTTCATGAATGGTTACTTTTGTCGAAATAATACTCCTTCTCTCCCGTAATAAAGTATCAATTTTTTCATTATAGTCTGGCCTATAATAAAGTATCAATTCCCTTTTTTAATAATTGTATTATCTACCTAACATTACAAATACCCTTACAACTTACAATATATTACACAAATACTATTACCTTTATATCACACCATACTAATAAAGTTATTTTAGTCATTTCTACTTTATTCCTATTACATCTTAATATATTACTAATATTTTTAAAAATACGTGCAAAAAACAAATAGATACCTATTTATTGGACAGAAGGAGTATGTAATAGTATTTCAAATGTGTTGTTGTTTGATTTCTAAATATATTGCACAATATTATTACATTTTTTAAAAATTACAAAATATATATATTTTTTTATGAGATATGAAAAATTATGTTGAAAATATATAAAAGTAATACTCCCTTCGGCTAGGTAATATGAGACTATTACTGTAAATACGAAAATTTAGGTAAAATATAATTAGTAAGTAATTAAGAAGTGTATTAGTAAAAATAATTATTGTATAATAAAAATAATTATAGATTAAAATTAGATACTAAATTGTGATTAAAATGTATAAGCATATTTCCAAAAGAATGAAATAACAAATTACTTGGGATAGATAAAAATAGAAAATAGAGACAATTTATATGGGACAGAGGCAGTTTTATTTTTTTTTTGTTGAATATTGACTTTTTGTAAAAAAAAAAAAATAATACATATATACACTCTATTCGTCCCAATTGAAGGTATTTTTACTACCGTTTAATTTTCATCAATCTCATTTAAAAGTATCAATTTTATATTATAATAAAAGTAATTATACATTAATATCAACCTACGATTAATTCTTATATAAGTTATACTGTTACTAACTAGAATACTAGTATTATTTTTAAAATAATAATTATGATATTTTTTCTTTTGAAATTATAAATTAAATGAATATTTTTTAAAAAATTAAAAGTATTTTACTTTCTTCGTCATGCAAATATGTGCTCATTTGATAGAATATAAATTTTAATAAAAGTGAGTAATAATTATTAATTTTTTCTTTGATAGTAAAAATTAATACAAAAGTGAAATGATTTTTTACTTTAAAAAAATAAAAAATAAGTATAAATTTAAACGACGGAGGGAGTAATATTTTTTCAGAAACATGTAAATATTTATTTTATATTTTATAAAATACATGTCTAATAGTATATATTTTTATTATTATAAAAGATTTTAAAAATTTAAAACTTGAAAAATTTTGGTGTAAGAATAGCCTTGAACAGTTGAACCATCAAAAAATAAATAAATAACATCAATTTTAGATACGTCATTCGAATAACGTGAAATCAAAACAAACAATCTTGCTGGTGGGGTGCACCTACCTTCTTGCCAAATACACGTCTTTCTCCCTCTGTCTACAGATTTTCCGAAGATGGGCGGAAGATGCTTTCCACGTTAACAAATCACGCTCATGAGTCCTCCCGGGATCGGATTATTATTTGTATGCCAATCCTTCCTGCTGAATTTTGATGGTAAAGTCTATCTTCGTTGGTGAATTATTTCCCCTACATTTTCAGAAAATCTACTTCTCCGGCAGGTACAATTATTGCTGCTCTAACTACTCCTCGACGCGTTTTATGCATATATATTCATTGATCGTACATCTCTCTACGCGTCTTTAAATACATATAGATGTACTGTATCGGAGTAGGCTCGTTTTAACTTTTAGGGTTGGATTGTTTGGCCCAGGCGGAGCGGGAAGAAGTATTCAATGGCGCCTCAGCCGATTCTGGCTGTGGCGCTTCCTTCGGAGACTGGTCGGGTTATCAGCATTCAGTCTCACACTGTTCAGGTTTTTGCGACTAATTCAATGCACTTCGTCTTTAATATTGGTTTTTTTTAAATTTTTTGGTCTGTGCTGCGCTTTTGGTTTCTGACTTGTGATTGAATTTGCATTGGGCAGTGTAAAATTGTTGTAATTGCTATAGGAGAATAAATTAACTACATCATTTGTGAAATATGATCTTAATAGTAAAAGCAGTTCTTGGCAGATGAATGTTATGTTGAATGATGATAATGTGTGTATTTTTGTGTTTGTGTTGTAAATCTTGTTCATCTTCCATTATGTTTTGGGAGTCAACTTGTTAAATGAGTGCGGAATTATATAGTCAGTCTGCCTTTTACTTACTTTCACATAACAATTTAGGGATATGTGGGCAACAAATCGGCTGTATTTCCTCTACAACTGCTTGGATACGATGTTGACCCAATCAATTCGGTACAGTTCTCTAACCACACAGGCAAGCTGTTCAATATTATATTCGTACAGTCTTAAGGTTTCAAGCACAACTAGTGAATCCGTAGATGTTCATATATTTCTAAGATGAATTAAGTGTGGGAGTTTGTGCAGGGTATCCTACTTTTAAAGGTCAGGTTCTGAATGGAGATCAACTCTGGGATTTGATAGAGGGACTCGAAGCTAATAATTTATTGTACTATACACATTTACTAACAGGTATAAAATTTTGTTTTTTCGATAGCATGGTGAATTCATTGCTTACAGTGACATTATGGTATGTTTGTTGGGATATTGTGTTCAGTTCATTAGTGTAATCAACGATTTCTGTTTATGATATTATCGTGATACCTTATCTACACAACTTCTGTTTGAATATATGATCTTTGATAAATTTAGTGTGTTGTCTGTTTGTCTAGTGCTAACTGCGCATCTTCTTAATATATCTCCATTAATGCTTCCATGTAGGTTATATTGGTTCAGTTTCCTTCTTGAACACTGTACTAAAGGTTGTCGATAAGCTTAGGTCTGTCAACCCTGAACTTAAATATGGTAAGTACTTTATTATCAACTGATATAAGTTGTACAAAGCCGTTGGCAGTAATTTTATCCCTTGTTTTTTTGGCATTTTCTGATGAATCAATGCGTTATACTAAAATGTTTCTTCATTCAGGCTTGTTTCTTTAGTCCTGCTCCGAACAGTGCATGATAATTATATAAAATTTACATTACTATTAAAGTAATTAATGTTTTTCTCATTACTTTTGGTAAGTACTTATTTCTTGCATATCTTTCGATATGATTTTTTTGTCAGTATGTGACCCAGTGTTGGGCGATGAGAGAAAACTGTATGTTCCCCAAGAGTTAATATCTGTGTATCGAGAAAAGGTATTTTAATTTTGCACTGTTTCCACTATTTGTATGGTAGTTTTTCTTCAGTGAAAGCACTAGTTAATGAATCTGAATTTTCTTTGAGTAATTCACTTATTATTAGGCGTTGACAAGGAACTAGTCCAATCAAGTTCTTTGTTCTACTTTTGACCCCCTTGAACTGCCAGATTGAATATTGTATTACTTGGAAAAATTGGATTTGTCAAAGGGAACAGTGAAAAGATATATAAAAAAAAAAAAAAAAATGAAATTGTGACTATAAACTAAGAAAGGTACCTTGTTCGGAATTTCTCATCAGATAGGCCTAGTGAGAAAAGGCAATATGCATCCAGTTCTTTTGCTATGGCAGGGACACCCGCCTCTTTCTTCTTACTTCCTTTCTCAGTTGGAGAACAAATTATGCAATCTTAACTAACTAGCTGCTAGCAAAGGGCTTTCACTAGCTGTAATGGCAGATTGATTCCGGCTTTTTCCTGAAACATGGGCAAGTGCTGGTGGTACTTACTAGTTTGGTGAAGCTACCCTTGCTTGCTTTGTTGACCTTGTAACTTAGAGTGAAAATGTTGAACTTTTTGACCTAAATCTCTCCCTAATGTCTACTCCTTATTTCTAAATGGCCACTTTTTTTGTCTTTTGCTTGCAAATAGTGACCAGCTGTTGGCACCTACTTAAGGAATAATAAATTTAAAAGCACACTTTTGCATTTTAGAGGGCTAGATTTACTTGTTTTCCATATGTTTTAATTTCTTACATGTACTAAAATCATGTCTTACCCGGTAAATATATTGGGTATAGTATACTTGTTAAATGTTAATTTTAATCTATGCTTTAGCTGTTTACAGTTGAATCAAGAGTCAGACTCTACGCAAGTGACCACGTACTATTGACGCCTTTTAAGTTGTAGCAGCAAAGAAGTTTAGTGTATATAGCATCGTGTCGATGAAAATTGCAGTAACTATGCAACTTGGCTTTCATTTATAGAAAGGAAGAAAATGGTTTTGGGGATTTATGATGAAGGATAATTAGAATGAAAAGTTAGTTACGATCACAATACAATAAATGGTTTATATATGTTCAATGATTCGGTCACTCCATGAAAATCTTGCTGAGGTGTAATCTTTCATTTTTCATTTGAGCAGGTTGTGCCTGTTGCTTCTATGTTGACTCCAAATCAATTTGAGGCTGAACTGTTGACAGGTTTGAGGTATGAGACTATGAGAGAACCACACCACCTAAGAATCTTGTTTGTAGAGTATAATTTGTCTGTATCAACTATGAATGTAATCAAACTTGCCATATAAAACGGTTGGTTTCTTACATTCTATATAGAGTGTAATTTGTCTGTATCAACTATGGGTTTTAATCAAATTTGCCATACAAAACTGTTAGTTGCTTGCTTGCTATATTAGATGTGTCTATTCTGCAATTCGCAATATTGATCATTCCACGTATTTAATGATAACTAATATTGTTTGTATTACCATAACTGTCACCAGAAGAGATCCAGCATGTGAATTAGCCATTTTTTTTTCCCATCATCGTCATTATTATTATTTCAAAGCTCATTACATCCTTTTTACCTTTAAGGTTGACATCGGAGCAAGATGGTAGGGAAGCTTGTAATATTCTTCATGCTGCTGGACCATCACAGGTTTAATGTCACACTCAAATCAAATTCATTGTTTCATGCAGTCCTAAAATTTATTTCCTTCTTGATGTATGCCTTTAATCGAATGTTAAGAACTCCTAATAACTAGGTTCAGTGTATCCATGTACTTAAAGTAAAAAATATTATCAAGACGGTTCATAATACTCAATGGAAACAGTTGATACTGTACTGTGGCACGATTTATTTGTAGTCAACAATTAGCTCATCAACATATGTTTTGTGTTAAAGCAGTTGATTATGGTGTTGAGGTTTATAGTTTGATTCGCAATAGTACTTCATTCAGATAATTCTTTAAAGGTAATATTTGCATCTTGAATATCATGATCTACACTTTTTCAGGTTGTGCTAACGAGCATAAACATAGATGGTCATCTTCTTCTAATCGGCAGTCACTTGAAAGAGAAGGTACTGACACATGCAAGCTCGCAACATCTATTTTATTGTTCACATGCTGTAATTGATTTATGGAATATCATATTTTTATCTTTCTGGATGCTCCTTTATTTCGCTCTATACTTCTCAACATTGTTTTGTAAAACTGTCCTCGAATTTTTATGCAATCAAACTTTTATTTGATTAACTTTGATGATGATAGGGCAAGCCACCCATGCAATTCAGGATTTCAATTCCGAGAATTCCTGCATACTTTACGGTATATAATTGTTTGACTACCACTTTATTTCTTATAGTATATTGATCTGATCCAAGCTGAGCGTTTGAGGAAGTAGATGCATTTAATTCCATAAATGAATATTTTTCATCTTCCTTTATATCTGTCTTTCCTAAATGACTGAGTGGATGCTGCTACTAAGCTTTCCTTCTCATTATCAATACTAACATATTAGCATTCCATTTGATTCTGCTTCACGAATCATGATCCTTCATTCAGTGTTTGTTCATGCACTCACTCTTCTATTTTTATATTACCTCTTTTCATTATACATATTTGTTTGCAGGGAACAGGAGATTTATTGACGGCTCTGTTGCTTGGTTGGAGCAATGTAATTTTTTAAATAACCCTCAAATACACTCCAATCATCTTCTTGTTATATATTATATGTCATTCTTTGTCCTAATTATGCCTTGGTTTCAGAAATATCCAGACAACCTGGACAGAGCAGCCGAACTTTCTGTATCAAGTTTGCAGGTATGCTTGTTGCACTATTCATCGGTGTCACAACTTTCAGACTTGATGCAACTTTAATAGTTACTCTTATTCCGAGTATCTAATTGGTTGGGTTCATAGATTCATCACCCTTTTTGAATATTACATTTTAGATGACATTAAAATAGTTGATTTAATTTTCTTTTAAAAATACTATGACTTACAAAGAAGTGATTCAACTGGAGTTCTACAATTGCTACAGCACTTGGGATTTTGGTTTCATCACTCGAAAGAGTTGGAATCGCATGAAATTTAATAGCAACTTTAACGAGATCCTAAATTCTAGGGGTAATGCCGGCAAGCATTTTTGTGTTGGTGTGCACTTTTGAGCGAGCAATGCTTGGTAAATATGGTTGTTTTTGCCATCGAACTTTAACAATAGTCTAAAGAAAAAGCTATCAAGGGTAGCAACTTCAATTTATAGTTCCGGTTGCCAAATTTATTTTTACTAAAGAATAAACTTGTCTTCGTCTACACAAATATTTTTGAAACTTTTGGTACTATTCATCAATCGGTGTACTTCCATATGCAAATATGTGGTCACGATCCCTTATATTGTTGCAGGCACTTTTATCTAGGACATTAGACGACTACTCGAGGGCCGGGCATGATGTCGGGTCGAGCAGTTTGGAGATTCGGTTGATTCAAAGTCAGGATGATATTCGCAATCCTGAAATCAAATTCAAGGCCGAGGTATACAACTGATGTTTATTCTTTATCCTCGAAGCAAAAAATCCAAAATATTTTTTCCAATATAACCACATCATTTTTCAGCGAAAAACTCAAGTTATTTGCTTGGGAACAAAACAATTCTGTGTTGCATGATGATCTTGTCTATCTTATATATATATTTATGCATATGGGGATCTTTTTTTATATGATTTGCATATTTTAAAATTTAAATGAAAACCAGGTATTTTATATGATTTTTTTTTTCTTTTAATAATAATTTTAAATAGCATTGTACCTCAGACAAACACACCCTCATTTAGGATTGTCAATTTGTGTGTGATGTGTTTTAGTCGGGTTGAGCTATTGGCTAACAAAAACACTGTTAACTCGAACTCAAAACTTGACCGGTAAAACACAAATTCTTTCAGGTTGGTTCAAGTTGACTTGACTTAAATTCAGGTCACCCGGAATCCGAATAAACCCGACACGAACCTGATATGGAACATACTCAAAAATTTAAAAAATTTAAATTAACCTAAAAAAAAATCATTTTTATTTACTTTTTTATATTATTAATATAATATAAATATTATAAATTAAATTAATAATAATAAATAATTTCAAGTAAACTCGAAAAACGAAACCCGATGGGATTTTTACATTTCGGGTTACCAGGTCAATCTGAAATCCGACCCGAATACAACATGATTTTTTATTTTTTTTTGTCGTTTTGAATTCGAGTCAGACCCAATATTTTGCAAACCTGAAATATTCAAATTTGAACCTGAAAAATTTCGGGTCGAACTAGTTTAGTTTCCTGGTCGGATTTAATTTTGACATCCCTACCTTCATTCTTCAAATCTTTCCTATGTAAATTAGGATCAAATCTAATAACTTACAAATTAAACTACTATCGAATCTAATAACTTGCAAATTAAACAGGTATAAGTGTCGTCCTTTTAGAATAAACTCAGAAGTAATGTATGCAGCATTTTCGTGTAAGAATAGTTAAGTACAAAGAACAACAACAACTGCAATGATAATAATAATAATAATAATAATAATAATAATAATAATAATGACAATAATTTATCTACCTTTCAAAAATGCCCTTCACATAAACCATACCCTTTTCACTCAGCTGCAGCTCCTTCCTCATCTCCTCTATCTGCTGGTCGTCCCCCTGCACCATAATTTCGGACAGGTTCCCGTCGTCGCCCACCGTCATCTTCACCTTTATCTGCTCCTTCCGGGACGCCTTTTTCCAGTAATACACTCCTCTGGTTTTGCATCGAAGAATAATACACAAATCAATCAATCTTTTAATGTCGAATTCAGAGTAGACATTACTATGGTGCTAGTTATTGTAAGAGCTTACGCGAGGGGGCTCAATATGGTGAGCGAGAACCAGTTGTTTCCGACATCCGGGAAAGTTATTGTGAGAACGAGGGCTACGCTAGCGAGACTGATGCACGTGCAGAAAGTCAGTAGCGCCGCCTGGCCACGGCTCGGCACCATCATCCCTTCGAACCTGTGATCAAACTTTAAATTTGTAAATACTCCCCTCCGTCCCATTCAAAACTATCTATTTCCTTCTTTATTATAAGTAAAAGTACAACTACATTAATACCAAAATACTCTTAATTTTAATTTAAATTACAAATATACCATTACACGTACAATTATTTTTTTTATATAAAATCGAAGGACAAAAATATCAAAACTTTTTACATATTTTTATTGACTACTAAAATACAATTACTTCTTAATCTACTACAAAACTCCAAAGGATCTCTTTCAAATGGGACTACGGAGTACATTCTTATAACTATGTAGACAAAAACGTGTCATTTTTACTTGTTAATGCCCCTATATGTTGTAATGAACAATTGTGATCGGTAAGCTACCAGATAGAATCGCCTTTTAAAACATATCATGGCTCGAAGAACATAAAATTCTGAAAAATAGCAATGAATCGCTAAAAACTATCCTATTTTGAAGGCTACTTATTGTGGTATTAGAGGATTATGGGGTGGATCAAATGTTCAATGATTCTCGCATCGATGATTGAGTTGGAACGACGCCTAAAGATGCATCTTACTTATGTACTAAATTCTTTCTGGTTGAAGAATCTCGTTCTAATTGCTCTAGAATAATCGGGAGATTCTCTAGAAGCGCTATGCAGTATACTATCAATCGCAATACTTCAAAAGAATTCATTTAAGCCATGAAACTGAAATCAGTCGAACTATTTTGGCATAATGATGTAAAACTAATACAGGCTTACGTTATCGTCTCTCCTCTGTCTGCAACTGCAAAATTGTTGCGAGTAAAAAAGGAAAGTATTTCGCCCGCGACTTGGTTGGGTGATTTCTTCCAGCCTGTCCCTTCTCCGATGAACGTCTTCTGCACAACCTGATCTAGCACCAAAACAAGTCGTTAAATATATTGATGTAACATAAGAATGGCTGCGTAAACATTTGTAGCTGTAGGATAGCATTACCTTCGACTTGACTGATCTCTTTATGAGGGACCAAAGGCCGGGAACTGAGATAACAAAAAGACCCAGAGAAGTGTAGTAACTGGCCAACGAGTAACCTGTGGCATCAGCGAGGTGAAAGAGTGTCTGCGGGTGGTGGTGGATGTGCTCAATAAAAGGCGATGAAGTAGATAAGAGGGTGTCATCTAGGGAGGATGATAGTCGAACTACAAGGCTTCTGTCTCTTTTTGGCATTCGATTGTGTCCAATACGGTGCAGTTCTCGAGTTGATAGTGTGGAACAGTGAGTGATAGGAGTGATTAACAGTCTTGTTGTCGCCATTGCTGATGGCTCGAAAGCTGTAAAAGGACTCAATCAGGTTTACAGTTAGCTCTCAAGATACAAAATGAATCGTTTATATAGCCTTGAAAAATATTGGTCCTCCCGAAAAATCTAAGCATTTGAAATTGCAAGTTGAAGAGCAATAAAGATTCAAAAATTCATCGATGGAAATGTTAACTAAACCGTCTCATCCAAAAATTTAAACTAATATTAGTTGCGCCGTATGCCAAGCTTCCTAGGGTGTGTTTGGTCTAGAAAAATAGGGATAGGGAAATAGCAATATCCCATTTTTCTTGTTTGATTGGGTTGGAGAATTCAAATCCGACAGATAATCTCTATTTTCATTTCTCTTCCGAGTAACTCAGAAAAATAGAAAAATGAAGAGAAGTGAAAATTGCGAAATGTATAGAACATGTTTATTTATTATTATTTTTTTGTACTATTTAACTTTCATAGTTATTTTAGATACACTATTTTTAATTTTACAAAACATCATCTAGCATTCAAATTATTATTCAAAAACAAAACCAAAAAACACCTGTTTATTTCTCCAAGGATTCCAATTTCACTAAAACTCATTTGTTGCTCGACTCATCTTAATTGATGCATCAAAGTAGATTTCTCAATTGAATTTTAAAATTTTCATTCGCAATACAATGTGGATTTCTTTTCTCTCCAATTCTATTTTATAGTGTCATTTCTTCCACAATTTTTCTTGTAGTTTCATTCTTTGTATTAAACGACCCTTAATTTTATCTTTATTGGAGACTATGAACCTAAACTCTTTTCGAAAGTGCAAAAAGCTGATGGATTCATTGACAAAAATGTCTAACAAAATCAGAGGACAAACTTGAATAATCAATCTTCTTTCTGGAATACACAAGTTCATTTATGGCTAAACAGCTTTAAACCAGCAATATCTAACAAAACCATTTCAAAATGCACAATGAACAGCAGTATGAAGCCTAATCTGGAATGCCAAATAATAAACCAAAGCAGAGTCGATTCCACATACACAAAGAGTGTTTTAAGGAAAAAGAAGTGTAAATTTACACAAAATCGTCAACAATCAATGGAACAGTCAAAATCCCCAAACGTAAAATACAAACGAGCAGACCAATTCGAGCTAGGGTTTATCAACTCATACTTCTAATTTCTGCCATTTCGTTTATCTCAATTAAGTCAGAACATTAACACAATTGTGATTCACTTTCGCTATGAGACGCGATAATCACTCCCATGCTAAACAAAGAAGACGCGACCGAGAGATTGTGCATGCTTAAAACGAAATTGAAAGAAAAATTACTAGCAGTATGCAGTATGGAAAGAAGACGCGATGATAATCACTCCTATGGCAATATAATTATTTTCAATAAGTTGCAAAAATACCTGGCTGTGGATAAACTTCTGGAAGAGTTTGATATGCAGTATGCAGTATGGGCTGGTGCATTCATAACCGTCTATCGGAGGTGTTCATACAAAGAGACGAAGCCATGGATGAACAAACCAGAGCTTCACAGTCCTCTGGCGTGTTATCTATTTGTCCATTCAATTTTACTTCTCTTTTAAGCTTATATACTTTCAATATTTTATTTAAATATTTATAAATTTATTGTTTTTTTAAATTTATTATAAAAATTGATACATCATCTCTAGACTAATTATATAGGAATTATAAGTATGTTTCATCTATTTTGTTCTTTTTTATTTTTAAATAAAAAATAAAAAATATCATTATTTTATATATTTTAATTTTAATTTTTAATTATTTTTACTTATTAATTATTTACTAATTACACAAATTTTTATATTTAATATAATTTTTTTATATTATTAACATGAATTTTTTATACTTAACATGATTTCTTTTATATTTAAAAAATTATTGTATTTTTTATATTATTGGGACAAATTTTTTATACTTAATATAATTTCATTTTTCAATCAAGACATTAAACAATTTATTATGGAGTATTATATATATATATATATAATAATTAATTAAAACACTAAACAAAACATATCCATCATTATCCTACGGTAAATTAAAATTAAATTAAAAAGTTATACAATAATATTTTTAATGTTAAATTTAATTACATAAAAAAAATATTATTTATTAAATAATTATAACTAAAAAGAATATCAAAATAAGGATATTATAATTTTTTAAAAAAAGTTATCTCTTAAATAAATTACACTGTTCTTGTAATACGGTTACGCCTAAATTAGGTTTCCAATTTCAATTGGCATTTCAATCATTTCACAGGCGAATGTTAATGGAGTAGAGAAACTCCATCCCAATCGCTTTGAACAGGAATATTCTCGTGAATTCGTTACCGAAATCGATAGGGATGGCAGGAATTAACAATTCTAACGAGCCAAGCACAGCTCCTCAAGCCGATCGATGGTATGATTTAACCCTAGGCTCCTCCTTCAAGGATCTGAATCCTTCCAGATTCTGCACTTTTCGCTGTATGTACGCTTCTCTTTTCCCTTTTTAGATCTCAGTGTCCTGAACTTTTGCGATTTCGTTATCAATTGGTTTGATTATTGGCAGATGATGTATTTCGGATGCGTTTCAGATATTTACTAACATGATTCAGTTTTAATTCAATAAATGTGGTGCAGTTCTGATCGATTTTGTTCATGATTCATCTTTCTTCTGCAAATTGGCTCGTTCTGTGAATAAAAGTCATAAATTTGAAACCCTATGGAAGTGATATGATATTAGTTTACCAATTTAACAACCAAAGAATTGCCATACGGATTATATTCATACACATTTACCTCGTGAGGGATTATTGTGCCATTTTATTTTAGTTTTGATATTGGATTCCTGTGAGATATGCTTATGTGGAACACTAGAAGTGATTTATCTTATATATTTTTTGTTTGAAAGATGAGTTCAAGCCAGCTTCTATAGACAAGAATCAGCGGGGCACGTTGCATAAGAGTAAGGACAATAAGGTGACTGTAGAGTTTCATAACATCCAACCGGGGAAGCCCAAGGTGACATTTGAAGGCAGTAGTGAGGATTACAAGGATAATGATGCTGTTCTTTTCTTTGACGGGGAATCCTTTCGGTTAGAACGGTTGCACCGTGCTGTTAAGCGATTGAGGCATAACAGGTCGCTGGGTGAATCCACAGGAACTGCTCTAGGACACTCTGATGCTAGTTCTCCTCCGGTCGGGAAAGTGGCTAAGCATCAGCCTGTGAATAAGGATTTGTTCCCTGCAGTGCCTGTGAGTTGTCTTTCGATATATTTTAGTTTACTTTGTAAAGAAAATTAAGGGATTGAAACATAGATTTGTGTGAAGTTGATTTTCTTAATTTCAGATTTCTAGCAGTAATTTGATTGTATTCACTATGGTTGCTTTGCTGCAGTATTAATCAAATGACACGTTTTGTTTGCTGCAATTTGTGTAGGTTGAAGTTGAACGAATCGAGATTGGGGATTTCAAAAGCTCGGGTATGTTTGTTTGTTTTTTTTTTTTTTTCTGCAATTAGTTTCAGCATGAGCTACAACAGATTTTGCTCCCTTTCTTTTTTAATATAATTGATTCGATCCGTGTATAATTTGTAGTCAAAGAAACTGTGATCTAAATACTGTTTAGCATCTATAACTCCCAATCACATGGGATTGGATAAGCTAATATATATATTATAATAATTATGATAAAAAAATGGCGAGCCTGTCCGTTATGATCTCCAACAGAGTGAATATGGCCCTTCGAACTGTATAGAAGATACAACAATTGAGCCTGACGTTACTAATATATACTTCACCCATTAATCGTTTCAATTTGTGTATTTTTGTCCAATTCGACTTTTCTTACGTCCTTGCATATATGTATTTATATATGTGTTATATTGTAAGATTCTGTGCTGCGACGTTACTTCATCAGTAGAATCAGCCACACTCTCCTGTGATATGTCTATAACTACGAAGTTTATAATCCTGTTTGAGAAGCAAAAATCCTTTTAATTTATTGGGCCGTCTATTAACTTTCTGTGCCATAAGAAACATCTGACATGAACGTAGGCAATCTTGATTCTTGAACGTAATCTTATTGTTGGTGGTTGAAGGCTTTTTTCATTTCTCCTGATTGAGATTATCCGTAGATGCCATTACATACGACTTTTCTTATGTGTTGTGAAAATCTTGCACCGAACATGTATGCTAGTTACGCGGACCCCATTCCTAATATATTTCAATTTTGTTCACCAGATGCAAAACCGCGGCAAGAGAAGACCGTGGAGTATCCTCCTCCACCACCGGGAAACTCATCGAACCCCTCACCATCCCCAAAGAACGACGACCAAGACGAGCATTTGGACATTATGAACGACGACGATGACAATGGCAACGAAGTCGATATTGGTGGTAGCATCGAGGTGAAGGAACTGAATTTCGACATCAACGAACCGCACCCAACTTATTCGGAAGACGAAATCGCCGACGTCGATGTCAGCGACGACGAAGGCGACAAGGGACCGAATGCTGCAGAAGCCCTCAGAGCCCAAGTTGCGGGAGAAAGAGACGGCGGCGAGACTTCGAGCTCCAGCGGCAGCAGCGGGAGCGAAAGCAGCGGCAGCGGGAGCGGCACCGGCAGCAAGAGCGCCAGCAGCAGCAGCAGCAGCGACAGCGAGAGCAGCGACGCGGATTCTGTTACATCGGTTTGAAAATGAAAAAGGTGCGTTTGGATTTTAAACGTTTTAGATGGAAAATAAGTTTTGGACGTGATGTTTTTTGTTTGTGACCGAAAATGCAAACAAACACACATAAACTAAAGTCTCCGGGATCTTTCGGGGGAGTTCTTGTTCATTGGTTTCTATTTTTTCTGTTCTATCTTTCCTCTTACTTTATTTTTTATTTATAAGTAATTATACAATGACAAAGTATGTGTATTTTTTTGTTTATATGAAATGTAATTTTATTAAAAAAGAAATGAAAATTTTGAGTGGAGTACTAAAATCAAAAATCAAAAAATAAGAAAATTTTGAGGGATGAAATATAAAATATACATTCTCCCTCCATTATTAAACATACTTTTATTTTTTATTATAGTCTGTATAAATTAAAATTTTATTTTTTTAAAAAAATAATTTTTAATTAAATATTAAAATACTTATATTTTTTATTTTTACACATTACTTTTTAAAAAATAAAATAAATATTACATTATTTTTAAAACTCGTATCTATAAAATATTAATTTTTCCTAATATATATGTAATTACATTGATAATATATACATACTTCATTGGTTCTATATTTTCTGTTTAGTTTTTTTTTTAGGCATGAAAAATTTTGGTAAATATAATTAATAAATAATTAAAAAATGTATTATTAAAATAATAATTATTATAAATAATTAAAATAAAGATAATTTTAATCTAATTAAAATTTTAAAAAATATTAATTGTAAAATTTAAAATATAATTAAAAGATATAATTAATTTTATTAAAATAAAATGAAAGAGGGAAGTACAGAGTAATATTGTGTCCGAAAATCATAATTTATAAAAGTTAATTTGACAGATAAACCCAGAATGATTGATATCGGATAAGATCTGTTTTTTGCGGGGAGCTGCAATCGTTGGTGTATTTAGCTTCGGAAGTCCTGGCCTTCAACACCCGAAATATTTAAATCCATTTTCAGCTCTGCCTCTCCAACTTCTCGTAGTTTTTCTGGTGCTTTCCAAACTCTTCCATGGCTGCCGTCGCTTACTGCTCGCTTCCACTTGCTCCTGAAACCTCCGAACGCCTCTTCAACGCCTCACCGAGGCTCGGCATCTCTTCCACTTCCAGAAAGCTCAAAGCGAACAGGCTCTCCTTCTTTCCTAGACTCTCGAGACTGCCGCCGCTCCTTCAAGGTAATCCTCGTTCCTCAATTCTGAAAATTTCGATTCCATTGCGTGTAGTTTGATTTATATGCTCCTTGTATCATTCAGTAATTTCTAATTGTAATTAGATGTTTGCTCGATTATCCACACGAAAACTGCAAAACCCTTTACCCCTTCAATATTTCAAATTTAATTATCAACTAAGCATTTTTATGAAGCACAGATTTTCTTTTAACTCAATGATTGTGAGGAAAAGAGGTTATTTGATTATTGGAAAAACTATCAGTAAGATTGGAAAGTAGTTTCAGAAGTTCTGTGGATCTTCCTATCCGTGAAGAATTTAGCTATCTTAAGCCTTTTTCATGGTGTTAATCAGGAAGAAGACGACAAACTCTTGTGCAAATCTTATACTGCAAGATAGCAACCTATGTTTACTAATCATCAATTTAGGGAATATTATCAGAAACATAGCATGATAATATGTGATCGAAAAATTCGAATTCCTGACTTGGATACATCAAATGAGATGAAGACAATGAAATTGTGAAATGTGCTTAAGAACAGCAAATGAATGTTTTGTAAGGCCATCAAAAGGAGAAGCTTCTTGATTAACTATCCAATGCTCCTGATAATGTATTACAGTCATTTTTCGTTAGTTTCATTATCGTATTTATGTGTTTTTGAGGAGTTGTCAATGTAGAGTGTTGTTTTTGATCAGTGAAGTCCAAGCCGGAGGATTCTGACTATACTCTGAGCACGACTACCTTCACCGAGTTCAATCAATTGCTTCTTCCGGTGGTAGATCGCAACCCGTATCTCTCTGAGGGTACAAAGCAGGTATTAATTACTTCATTCTTTTGTGTGTTCTTTTTCATTTCTTGCATAATTCAAATGTTCTTTGAGAATAATGTTGTCTGTCACTTGGTTGTTGTTGAGCTCAACTATTTTATATAACTTATTTCCATGGTACCATCTTAGAGATTATTGCCTTTCGTTCAAGAAATTCCTTCCTCTCTATTAATCTAAGATGTTTGGATTTTTCCGAACTCCATGATCATACCCACTCTGATCAAAACGTAACTTTTACTTGCTCAAATAACAACTAAGGTGAAGGAGGTTTTAGGGTCCCTCATAATGAATTTCGAGATGTGCTTCTTGACATTAAAAAAATAAAAAATAAAAAAATGTTGCCCCATTGCTAATGAAAAACAAGTTACTTGTGTGCAGTTGTCTATTAGTACTATGTAGAAGTAGTGTAATTGGCTAACTGAATAACTCTGAAGTGAACCATTTTTTTTGTTTTTGTTTTTAAGCTCAACTTGTTCATTACTTAAGTTTGAGTCGAATGTTAAGCAGCATCAGCTTGTAAAAACTATTCGGATTTGATTCATTGAGTGATTTTATGTTAAAGAAGCTGAGCTAAAATACTCAACCTAAGCAAGCCGATATAAGATCAAAAGAAACTATATACTTTCGGATTTTTTTTTTGACACCAGTTTACCAAATAAAAAGATTATTATCATCTCCTTAACGAACATTATCAATTGTGAATGAATTTTGAGTTTGTTCATTACTTATTGGTCAAATTGTATGATCTCTCATCTAGTTTTAACTTGCCATTCAAGTCGTGCCTGTGAACAACCTGTTCATATTACTTCATCTTTAAAAACCACCTTGACAAGGCGATTGTTGTGAAGAGATATGTATCGATGAATCTGTGTTAAGTCACTGGGTACATGAAGATATCTAACATTGAAAGAGATCTTTGTGTATTTATGAAATTAATCCTTTACGGTATGCTACTTCAAAGGATTATAGTATATATCTCAATCTTATGATTAGTATTATACTTATCTATTTTAGTAGTAATCGTTCCACTCTAATCAAATCATAATAAACATAGCTTACGATGCTTGTGCGACAATGGACTTGATATGTTCTTGTTTCTTATTGGTTGGTAGGCCACAGCTACTACTGCTGCTTTAGCAAAGAAGTATGGTGCTGAGATAACGGTCGTAGGTATGATTCCAAGTACTGGAAACCTCACTTTTCATCGACAAAGATTGCCTTCCTATTGTGGCTTTTTTATATTGGAATTATTAAACTTCCACCAATATGCTCTGTAGTTATTGATGAGAAAGAAAAGGAAACATTAACCCAGCACGATACTCAGCTAGCTAGCATTCGATGGCATTTATCCGAAGGTCAGTTTTCTATGTTTACAAATACTCCCTTCTCTTCATTTGACGCGATGCTGAAAACTACTAGCAGATTCGATTGATAGACTTTACGTTCAATTTGAATCTACTCAGCAAACAAGTATAGATGGATGCTAATATTGTTGACTATACAACAATTACCGAGGGCTAAAAATGCGTGGAGCTTTAACTGATGTAACTTGGATTCAAATTGAAATCCTAACGTAAAGTGTGGGATCAAAATTCGTCCCGGATTCACTCAGTTAGTTCTTACGTTGAATGAATCGATGATGCAGGGGGTTTCCAAGAATTCAAGTTGTTGGAGCGACTCGGGGAAGGGAACAAGCCAACTGCCATAATCGGAGAGGTTGCCGATGACATGAACATGGATTTGGTGATAATGAGCATGGAGGCAATCCACTCCAAAAAAGTGGATGCCAACCTGCTGGCCGAGTTCATTCCCTGCCCCGTGATACTCTTACCACTCTGATTATGGGGGTTCTGGCTTTCGATTTTTTTTTTTTTTCATCACGACACCAACCATGATCCGGAGACCACCACCGGAGAAACTACTGCTTTGGATTATGATTAAGTTAGAAAGTCGGTCGAGTCGAGGGGGGAATTGAACTGTAATCGTGGTTTGTCTAGACTAGTCATGTGTGTTAGCTATGCCTATGGCTTGATTTGAAACTCCATGGCTGGCTTTGGAAGGGGAGTCGTTTTTGTGTATACATGTTTTGAATGCAGAAATGGGCATGCATTTTGTTTAAAAATAAAATAGGCACTTTTTGAGTTTTATTTTTTATTTTTTTTTTTTTTTTTTGATGATATAGGAACCATTGCAGCTACTTTTCGAGATGATTCACAGCGAACTAGATGTAGCAAGTCTAACTTAAAAGACACAAGAGGCTTGAACTCATAATCTCCGCTTGAGCTCATTTGAGCTTTTAATTATGTCAAAGTTTGTTCCTTTTCGGTGTTTAGAGAAATTTTTACTGGTTGGAATTTTTTTTATTTATAAAATATTATATTAAATACTATTTTAATAGAAAACCTAAACCTTCAAACCTAACCCAAAAGAGAAACACAAACGCAACTTAAGCCTTTTACACAGTATCGATTAAATTTGTACTCTAAACTTACCATATACTCCCTTCGTCCACATTAAAAAAAAAAAAAAAAAAAAAAAAGTAGAAAAAGTAAAAAAAATAAAGTTCAACATTAAAAAAAGTAAAAAAAAAATAATAATAATTAAGAGTATTTTTGAAAATTTGGTTGTAAATAAATATAGAAGGAAGAGTAATTATTAAATATAATTATTTTTTTTTTTTCAAATTAATGTGGTAAATTTAATATACCTATGAAAAAAGTAAAAATAAATTTGGTAGACAGAGGGAGGAAGTTTAAATAAAAACTAATCTCTTTATATATATATATATAAATATTTTAAATATAAAATCATACAAAACATTACATTTAAATTTCGATATTAATATCAAATTCACTCAAACAACTGACGGCCTATTTAATGCGTTCGAGTCAAGTAATGTGGGCTACGCAACATTTGGACCTGATTGTGATCCGTCGCTAAAATAGATTCATGGATGCGTATTTCTATTACTAAAATATAACAATTAAGATACATTTTTTTTTCCATATTAAATAGCATAGTCTCTCTATATGTTCCTTCTTTATACTTATCTTAAGCACAACTGGGCTTTAATTTGGGCATAGTGGAAGTCCCAAGTAGGCCAATATGAAGCACACAACAAGTAAATTCACAGAAGACATATAAATATAAAGAGCAGAGAAAAAGAAAGAATAATAATCAGAAAGAGTTGTAATTTATATTGTAATTAAAGTACTATATTTTTTATTATTATTTATTTTAAACCTGGCAAAGGCATATATATATATAACGCTTGAAGCAACATGGTGTAAGGAAAAGGGTGAATATTGTTAGAAGAAAATGAATGTCAGAACATGAAGACGTGCATTGGAATTCAGTCAGTAGTTAAGTTGACACCAAACGGTTGTTGCAAACGTAACTGGTGCCACCATGCACACACGACAATTATTAATTAAAAAAAAAAAAAAAAACAGATTCAGGCTCTGAGTGACATAAAACTTTCATAAGCAATAATAAGAATACTTAAATCAAATCAGAAACTTTGCTCAAATAGCTACAATAATTTAAGTGATAGACCATAAAGGTAGAAAAGCAATTTGAATGCCAAACAGTGCAGCAGGCAGCAGCTTCTTATCTCAAGTAATATATGTATACTGGATTATTATTTACGTGCTTTGGAAATCACTATATATATAGGTATATATATATATGTCATCGTTTACAGTTGCCATATCTTACTCAATTCATTCATCTATAGCCATTTCTAAGTGACGCTAATTACACTTATCCTATATGTATTCATGGAAAGAATCATATTCAGTTTTGAAATTATCAATTTTAACCAGTTTGAAACCCGAGTTTAATCCCCAAAAAATCAATATGGATTGGAAAGAGGGAGGAGCAGATAAACTCACAGTTTTTTTTTATTAGTCTTAATTCGGTGGTGTATCTTCAACGAGGTAGCGCTGCACCAGCCATGAGACGCTCCTCCTCAGTGAGAGAGTGGCGGAAATGGCAGCGGTGGCCGTACGGGCAGATGTCTCCCGCGAGCACCATGCGGCAGACCTCAGTCTTGTAGCGAGGATGCCTGATCACAGGTCGGAGTTCTTTGATACCGTGAGCGAACTGGCAATTCTCCCCGTACGGACACGCTCCTGTTTCCTGCCACTTGTTGCATAGCTCCGTTTTGAACATTCCTTGGTTGTACACGTCGAGTTCGACTGCCTCTTCTTCCTTTTTGGTCCCTGCAGCAGCTGTTGGTATGTACACTCTCTGCTGCCATCAACGTTCAGCATCAGAGAAGTCAGAATCGCAGTGCCACCATTATTGTGGATGTAATTAGATATGCATCTTGTACCAGAAAACAGTACAAACAACATAAGTTCCGCGATCAATTAATCAATCACCATCAGGCATTATATACTTGCAGAAACGGATAGTAAAGATTAGATGAAATTACGCAAAACTGAATCGATGCCTGATATTAGGCGCTACTTTGATATATGAAAAAAGTCATAGGACATTGGACAATTCCAATTTCTAATTCGGAGGAAATTTATTTATGCTTCAGCAGACGGTTATATCTCCAGTTCTCTAGCTTCAAATCTAGTTGTGATCCATCATGTTCTCTTCGGATTTCAACATTTGAAATGTCGAACTCTGTTAAAAGAAATATTAGAAAATGTGTGTCACTCCTCGCATTTTCTGATAATCGTTTGGAATTTATTCATTCAAGTTTAATCTAACGCGACAGTACAAATAACCACCACTATATGCAAAAAATTTGACGTGAGCAAGTGAAAATTAGTAGTAAAATGGCGCATTAGAGATCAAATTCGCGTACTCACCGATGCAGCAGCGGACTGACACTCTGCTTTATGGCCGCTAGTTTCACGACCGTGTCGAGACATCCTCAGATAATCACTGGAGCGCACCGAGATGCTCTTCGGAAGCGAGATTCGCTCGGAACTCCTCCGCTCCACACGATTATGTTCAGAAAGAGGTTGAGTTCCAGCAACGTGATAGCCAAGCTGACCAGCGGCGGGGGGTGAAGCAGAGGGAGAGGCAACGCTCAGGCGGTTGAGCTCAGACAAGAGACGGTCACGAGAGAAAAGCAACGCGATGCGGCGAGAGAGATCAGCGTTGGACATACGTAGAGACTCATTCTCGCGACGGAGCGCTTCAACCTCCTCAACAGAGTCGTGAAGCCGAGCAATACATAGCTTATAGCGGTTGTAAAGCTGCTGATACTCCAGAACACAGCTAGCATCCTGGAGGCGGCGATCGGTGTCGCCGCCGTCGTCGAAGGACGCTGTCTCAGTCGGAGAACTCGAGTAGCAGTTCTGAAAAAGCGACGTGTAGAACGAGGCGCCGGAGTTCACATAGCTCGGAGACGTCGGCGACAGGAACGGATTTCCGTCAAAAAATTGCAGCGGCGCCTCCTCCTCGGCGGAGGACTTATCCCCCGCCGCGAGACCGTCGTACGAATAATCCTCCTTCTGCATCTCTGCCGCACTACTGGAGACGGACGCCGCACAGTCAGTGCGCATATATACACACAAAAGACGCGCGCAATCCCCTGCGGTGCGGGTCCACCGTAGCGAATACACCGCGAATTTTCAGCCGTCGATCTTAATTTGCTTGGAGTTGAATCAATGGCCGATCGAGGGCCGAAACTTAGTGTAGGTGGCCCCCCTATACTGTTAGATCTGAAAACCGTTAGGGTAACAGAACGGGTGGGACAGCGAGGTACCTATAGTGCCAGGCTATACACACACGGTTAGTTGAAATTTTTATAAGGAATGTTAAAATTAATTATTTATTTAATTTATTTAATTAAAAAATAAAAAATAAAAAAAATAAAAAGTAACGTGGCATGGAAGAATAGTAAGGTTAAGTAATGAGATAAAGAAAGGGTTTGCTTCAAATGGTCAAGAAAGCATAATTTTATCAACCACAATCATTCAATTTTGTTACATATGGTTGCTTCTTTGGTACAATTTTAACTAATTTATTCATCTCATCTGACTATGAGAAAGGTCAGAATTCAATCAATATTATTTATTTGATATGCTGATATATATATAAGTATGATTTATAATTTAATTTATAATAATTGATTGATTGATTGATTGATTGGATATATATATATATATGTTTGTGATACGTGCATGAAATATTATGTAATTTGGTATTTTGGTTATTTTCATGTTTGTTTGTATGTCGGGGAAGCATTCAATTATTCCACCGAATATATGAGTTTGTTGGAACGTTGCTAGCCCATATATGTTTATATCGCTCTAAAAAAATATATATGGTGTGTTTGATTTAAATTTCAAATCAAAATAATTTTAATAAAAATACATTATTATTTTTTACAAAAATATTATAATAAAGTACTCTTTTCGTCCCACAATGGGTGTCTTGGTCACTGTGGACACGAGAATTTATGATAAATATAATTAATAAATAATTAAGAATGTATTAGTAAAAATAATTAACCTATAATATAAATCATTATAGATTAAGATTAAGATAACTAATTAGTTTAATTAAAATTTAAAAAAAATTAAATTAGAAAATTTAAAATAAGATTAAGATGGGTAATAATTTTCAAAAAGAAAAAGTGGCATGAGATGTGTGACAGACATAAATGGCAATATAGACATGGTAAGTGGGATGGAGGGAGTATTGTTTAATTAGATATTTTTGAAGGAATTTTTAATATAAATTCTTCAAAACTCCTAAATAAACACACTCATGATAGTCAGTTAATATTCATTCTAACCCAATTAAATAATTTATACTTCCTCTGTCCAGCTAATTTGTTGACTTTAGCTTTGACACACAGAGTTTTAGGTATTGTGTAATTAGTATATAATTAAAAATAATATTAGTAAAAATAATTACATATTAAGATTATGACGACCAATTAATTTAATTTAATTTAATTAAAAAAATATATAAATTATAAACTTTTAAAAATATGATTAAAATTTATAATTATATTTCCAAAAAAAATGACATTATATGGGACGAACTAAAATAAAAATAGTAGATAAATTATATAGGACGAAAAGAGTAATTTTTAAATATTATTATATATAGGTATAAACATTACACTATTAATACTTAGGTAGCAATATATATAACCATATAGTTCCTCTATTTAAGTGTAAGATATACATTCAATTTGAAGAAATAATATTATTTTAATTGTAGTGAATAATTAAAAGTAGTGTAAATATTATTTTACCCTTAATTTTTAATATAAAAATAATAATATAATGATAAAATATAAATATTTGTAAAAAGAAATGGAATCATAGTTATTAAATATATATATATACACTTTAATTGATCACTTGTAAAATAAATTGAAATATTTAGAGTCTTATTATATATATATATATATAAACAACACATTGCTTATATTCAGTGACAAAATTAGCATCTAAATTTCGGGGGCAAAATATTATAATTTATTCAATATATAGCTAATAAATTTAAATAAATAATAATGACAAAATTATACTCCCTCCGTCTCATATCTATATATCAATTTGCTTTTTGCACAGAGTTTTAAGATAAAGTAAAATAAAGGTAAAAAGACTAAATTAACCCTATTAATATTGTATGATATAAAGGCAATGACATTTGTCTAATATATTGTAAATTGGAAGGGTATAGATAGTACAATTACTAAAAAAAAAAGAAATTGATACTTTGTTATGGACAGACCAAATGAAAAAATGAATAGATTGTTAAAGGACGGAGGGAGTATATGAATTTACATAGTTTTGGGGAAGGGGGAGCAAATTGTATATAAATACATAAAAATTAATATTTTTAATATTAAAAAAATCATCAAAAATTTGGCTTGGGGTCCAATTAATCCTCCAAGTTCTATTGTAGTTTCGTCCCTACTTATATTTAGTCAACACTATATAGTTATATATTACTCCCTCCGTCCAACTAGAAAGTATACACATTTTTATTTTGGGACGTCCAATTACAAAGTAAACATTTCATTAAATACTTCATATACCAAAAAGTAAGGGCAAAAATGTCATTACACTATTTTTAACTACCCGCTATAATTAAAATACTATTATTTCTTAACCATCGTGCCAAAAGTAAATGTATACTTTATCCGTGGAGGGAGGAAGGACATGATTAATATTAATTTAACATTTAGTTGGTAGAATAATTTAGAATATTTAGATTTAATATTATTGTATTAATTTAACATTTAGTTGGTAGAATAATTTAGAATATTTAGATTTAATATTATTGTATATATACAAATAACACAATGAGTTTGTTTGTTTAATCATGATATAATTAGCAATATATACAATATATATTTTATTATTTAATGAAAAATTAATATTCAATATATAATATTATCTTTTTATTATCGGATTTCATACTTCATATAAAAAACTTACCACAAACTAAAATATTACACAAACACATCCACTGTTAGTTTTTAGTCGAGGGTAAACTGTTTTTTTAGTCCCGTAACTGGACCCTTTTATCATTTTAGTCCCGTAAGTGGAGCATGTCGCAAACTAGTTCCATAAGTGAAAAATTTTCGCTGTTTTAGTCCTCCGGCGCTGGAGACGCCCGCGTGGCTCGCCGGAGGTGACGTGTCCGCCAGGTGTCCAGCCAGGTCAGCGACACCTGGCGGACACGTGCATTTATTATTATTTTTTGTTTATTTTTAATTTTTTTTAATTGGACCAAATAAAAAAATACAAATAAAATTAAAAATAAGTTTTTAAAAATGAAAAAAAAAAAAAAATCACGTATCCGCCAGTTATGGGACTAGTTTGCGACAGGCTCCACTTACGGGACTAAAAAAACAGTTTATCCTAATACATATTACTTAGCATTCATTCAATACATATTACTTAGATACCTTAAAATATTTAGATAACAATAGGTATATAGATATGCAAACAACATAGCATTAACATTTAAGCGTCATATATGGTTCATCTAGTGTAACTTATCTTGTCGGACCTAGTTTGTAAGATATTAGATTCGGTCGAAAATTTATCCAGTGTGTTTCGGATAATGACTGCGTGTTCCCACGTTATAAAAAATATATATATAATTACTAAAATAATTTATTATTATTGGATAGAGGGAATATATTATTAATAAATTTTTATTGAATCAGGTCAGTAAGGTTGTATTTGAATTTTTTTTTTCGTTTGCCATGTAACAATCTAATGAAAATTTGTAAACTCTTCTTGTAAGACATCATATTCAAGTGTATTTACATATATATTTTTCTATAATTTGGGTACTAATTGGGGGTGTTTGTTTGGGAATTCTCCCCAAATTTTACTATTCATCAATTTATTTTTTTTTTAAAAGATATCAAATTAAATATTTATTTTTTATTTTTTATATTATACGAAAAATTAATTTTATATTCAAAACACCACATCAACACATATTTATATCACATCATACCACTATTCTATTTCAAAATTTTTACTATTTAAAAATCTCAACTCAAAATTCAAACCCCCAAATAAACACACCCTAATCAATGTTGGTATTTTTTTTAAAAAAAAAAAATATAACATCAATTATATATATATATATTATTTTAAATTCTATATTAAACATTTTATATATAACATCCGATCCGGTTCATACTACCATATTTATTTTATATTTAAATAGTTATTAAATATGATATATTTTTATAAATTTTCGTTATTCAATTGTATTCTCATTTGAGCACAAATTTAAAAAATAAATAAATAACAATAAAAATTTTATCTTTTAAGATAAAAAAAAAACAATATTTTTTTACTTAAAAAAAAACTTAGATGATAAAAAAAAGTGAAAATAAATTTAAACAATACAAAGAATAATAAATAATACTCCCTCCGTCCCACATACCATGTCCACGTTGCCGTTTTTGTCCGTCCCACGTACTAAGTCACTTTCTTTTTTGGAAATGATTACACACTTTAATCTCATTTTAAATTTTTTAATTTTATTTTTTTTAATTTTAATTAAACTAATTAGTTATTTTAATCTTAATTTATATTATAATATAATTATTTTTACTAATACATTTTTAATTAGTAGTATCTACTAATTACATCCTTCTAAAAGGGAATAATAGTTATATAGTAAATATTTTATTCTAACAGTAATTAACGAACTGGACGGTCATAAACCGTAGAAGCGCGTTTCAGAAACCAGCGTTTTAGAAAAAGCGTAACTGCGGCGGCAGCGCTATTTATTGTGGCCGAGTTCCAGAGAAGGAGCGAGGGATTTGTGTATCTCGAGAATCAGTCGGTTCTCGAACTCACTTCTCGAATACGGCACGCGCGCCTCACGTGCGTTGGGGATCCTCTTCATCCCCAGGACGCCGGCGGTGGCGTTGCGGTTGCGATTGCGATTTCCGGCGAGTCTCAGCATCATCTTCACGTAGGCATTCCTGAATCTGCACCAGAGCCTGCGCGGTGACAAGGCAACCGCCGCCCTGACCCTGAAACGACGTAGTTTTAGGATCCGCTTCCGCGGCCGCTCTGCGCCGCCGAGTTTGATGCTGCTTCTGTTTCCTATGGCTCCTCCCCTCATTATTTATATTATTTTTATATTGTTCGTCGAATATATATTAGGGTAAAAGGAGATAAGCTTTCGATCATGTTGGGAAGGGAATTGGTGTAAATGACAGTTTAGCCCCTGGAAACCGTTAGGGATATTGACTGTATTGATAGTGCTGGTGACGTGGCAGCGCCGCACAAGCCGGAGGGAAGAGGTGAGTGACGGCTTGGCGGCTCGGGTTTTATTATGCTTAACTGTTAGTACATTTTATGGTCCCCATAATTAAATTTGTGTTCTTAAGGATAAGGTTGGAATATGAGTTTTGACAATGAATTGTTAGTTATGGGTTGACATTCAATTAGTTATTATTTGATTTAATTAGATAAAATAGTTATTTGATAGTAATTGTTTAAATATAAAACGATAACTAAAAATATTTATACTTATATATATTATATTAAATATTAATTAATTTATTATTTTACTAAAATTATAACTTAAAATATCTCATTTTATTTTCTAATATAAATATGATAAAAAAAATTATCTATAAATAAATATGTATATAGATATAGATATAGATATAGATATATATATTTAAAATTTATTACTTCATCCGCTCCGAACGAAAGTATACATTTGAGTTTTTATAAGAGATTAAAAAATAATATTTTATTTAGTTAGTGAAATTATGTAAGATAATTTGGATAATTTTATCTTATATATATATATGTAATTGTATACTTGTAATTTATGCAAAAATTAAATATATTTGGTATTGATCGTAATTGTTTTAATTATAATAAAAATAAATATTTAATTATGACAAACAAAAATAGTAAAAATTGTATAATATTAATTTATGCTAATTATGTATATATTTGTATTATGTAGTAATTTTATTTTACAAAATAATATATATTAAATATATTTATTGAGCTATGATTTTTAAAATACTTTAATATATATTTTAATTTTTTATAATCAAATACATATTATATCATAATTAAACCATCAATCAAACAACATTACAATTAAATCAACTTAACTGAACTTTCCACTAAAAATCAAACAAATTTTTTTAATTTCTCCCCGTCTTCAAGAATGTCAATGAGTGGTCAACGGTTTGAACTACATCTCATCGGCCTATGAACCAAATATACTTAACATTTAGAAGTGAGAAATAAAGTATTACCATTCGATCATATAATGTGTGTTCGTTTTTTATTGAGAAAGAACTAAATGTTGTGTACGAACAATGTAATGCAAGTCAGAAAATTTTACATAAAATGCAAATTTTTGTTTACACAATATATTCCGGTGATAGCGGCGATTTTAGTATGCTCTCGTCTTCGTCCATAACCATATCAACGATCTCCAACTTTTCCTCGTTCAATTCCTCATTCTGAATCGCTTTTAGTGTTTGCAACACTTCTTCCATCGACGGCCTCATATCCTTGTCTTGTTGTAGGCACCGAAAGGCCAATTCTGCGACTAATGTGACCGTCCTTTTCAGAACACCACTCGTCTCAAATCCAATATTGGGATCAACTAGCTCGTGCAATTCTCGGTTCAAAATCTTGGACACCGCCATATTTGAAAGGTTTATATCCCGGCGTTGCCTATTGGTATCCACGGCTTGCAGTGATGATATAAGCTCAACCAATACGACTCCAAAACTGTACACGTCGCTCTTCTCTGTGACTTGATAGCATTGATAATACTCGGGGTCCACGTAGCCCGGGGTTCCTTGCGGGGCCGTGGACACGTGAGTGACATTGTTAGGAAACAATCTTGATAATCCGAAATCAGCTACTTTTACGTGAAAGTTTTTGTCCAGAAGAATATTTGTTGTTTTTACATCACGATGGATGATATCTGATCTATGGAGATATGCCAAGGCATCGGATGTTTCGATGGCAATGTTGAGCCGAATAGGCCAAGAGAGTAGGCCTACCTCGCCACGCTTCCCGTGTAAATGATCGGCCACCGTTCCATTAGGTATGTATTCGTAAACAAGCAAGAGTTCTCGACTTTTCCTAGAAGTGTATCCGTACAATGTGACAAGGTTTGTGTGCCTCAATCTAGTTAATATCTCGACTTCATTCGTGAATTGCTCCACGCGCTTGAAACCATGCTCGTATAACCGTTTGACCGCAACCATCCGACCATCGGATAACACCCCTATATTAATTATAAATAGAGAAAGAAAAAAAAAAGAAAAGAGAAAAATTACGTTAAAAAAATATAAATATATTTAAAACATTACATCTCGCAACTATATTTTATTTAAAATAATATATCTGATATTTATTTCCTATTCAAAATTTCACTCTTTCAAAAACAAGAAAATATTTCTAAAGCACAATTAAAATGCACTCTAGATTTTTCGTGTATCATTAAAAGTAACGATGAAACAATATAAGTAAGCATAATCGTAATACCTTAAATTTTTTTTTTTTTAATTTTTTATCTTTCTTAAGTTTAAAAATCCTCATTATATACTCTCTTTGTTCACTAGTAAATTTCTTATTTGTCATTTTAGTTTGTCTGAATCAAAATTTCGTTTTTTCTTTAAAAGTAACACTCAACTAAATATCAAAATATTCTTATTTTTTATTTTTCACATTATGGTCAAATGAATATTATATTACTTTATTACATTGTATATCTATAAAAAATACTAATTTATCTTAATTCGCGTGTAAATCAAATAAAAAATTTACTATTAACCAAAAGAAGTAACATAGTAGCCCAAAAATATTGAGTAAAAGCAAAACATGCCTACCATAATATACGGTACCAAATGCACCATATCCGAGTTCCCTTGAAGGATCAAAATTACCGGTGGCTTGTTCAAGTTGCGCATAGTTGAAAAGTTTCACGCCACGACACGACGACATTTCCGTCCCGCGATGTGGATCGACCAACGATGCGACGCCGCCGGAATTATCCCAAGGGATGGATGATGGTGTTAAGGCTTTGGTTGGAGGTGAAAAGGAAGATATGTTTTCACCCTTGGTAATAATTTGGGGTGAATACGCGACACGACGTCGTTTCTGTTGCTGCTTCAGACACGAGAATATCGACCACCCTACGGCAATAACGCCCAACACTGCTCCCGCTACGTAAAGGCCTGCATATACCCGTACGGCCATACGTACATCCACAACTCGATAATTACGCTATTTAATTTAAATATTAATTATATATATATAATTATCCAATTATTAATTGTTACCGATATTTCTTCCCGTACTGGGATGATGTCCATCGCTAGCTGAAACTGAGACAAAATAAAAATTGGACTTATTATATATATAATTAAAATAAATAAAATAAACTAGCAATAAAGTCAACCAATGATTTATAACTAATATTTTAGATGAGCCGTTGGGAGAAGCTCCTCACTCACCTAATCTTCTTTTTAAAAATAAATAAATTTAAAAACTATTAAGTTAAATATTTATTTTTAATATAAAATATTATATTAATTAAAAAAAATTACACAAAAATAAAGCACTATTCAAATTTTATATTATAATCTGCTCCAATCCCACACAATTAGACATAGTGACAACTACCCGTGGAATGGGTTTAATTTCCATTTTAAAATAACATATCATTGCTTTAATATACTATTATTTAAAAGTTCGAACAGCCACACAAATTAATCAGTATAAATATTTAATTTAATTAAAGATAGTAATTAGACAATTTTATAAATTAAAACTTGAATACTCCTTTATATATATAAGAATAAAAGACAAGGTCTCCAGACTATTAGATTGACAAGCATTTTCGAGTAACAACTGCAGGTTCTACGTAAAAAAAAAAAAAAAAAAAAAATTAAAAATAATATTTTTTTAAAAAAAAATTGTAACACATACCGTCACTGGTATTATTGAGCTCCGGCGACAGCGGCGGCATCGGAGCCGGCAAAGTACGGTACTCCATCCGACAAGTGTTGGCAGTGTACGGTGGATCGGGGCAGAAACACACGGTCTGATTAACGTAACCGCACCGGCCCCTCGACGCCGTGCAGGAGGTGCAAGCCTGGCCGGCGCCGCCAATTTTCCATCTGATCAGGAACCCCTGCCGGAGAATTCCTACAAATTCCGTTCCGTTCAACAGCCCTTCTCTCGGACCGTTCACAGGCCCGGGAACAACGACGCTGGCGTTGCACTTACCGGGGCCGTATTCCCCGGGGACAATGTGCGCAACGATGTTGTCCCCACACGAAATGTTGTGGGGACCACCGAGGCCCAGGCATCCGTACAAGAATGTGTAGTTCATGTAGGGACCGGCATAGTCGAAGACCGAGTAGTCGAGGGTCGTGTTGGTCATTTTCGTCGGGCAAGTGTCGATCCCTATCGAGAAAAATAGAAGTTAAAATGTAACAGAAGTTAATGGCTCGAGCTTTTATGAGTAAAACAAATATTGATTCAAACTCAAATCTAAGTTTCGAGCTGTATCTAATATTTATTAGTTTTTTTTTTTTTTTTTTTTTTTGTTCAAATTCAAAATACTCTTTTTATCACTTTTGTTAATCTCATTTTCAAGTATTCATTTCATTTTTTTAAAAAAATAACTGTTTACTAATACTGAAATACCTTTAACTTTTATTTAAATTATAAAGATACAATTACACATACAATTACTTTGTACGTAAAGTCAAATTATAAAAATCCTTAGGTACTTCCACTAACCAATAAAATATTACTCCCTCCGTCCAATTTTGTCCTAGAGTATATTTACACAGTTTTTTAGATAATTATTTTTTTATTATATATTAACAAATTTATCATTTATAGTAAAATGGAGATTTAAATTGGTAAATGATTGAAAAGGTAAAAAGGTAATTTTGTGTTTAAAAATAAAAATAAGACAATAATTGTTCAACGACCTAAGTAAAAAAATATGGCATTAGTTTGTAAATGAAAAGAATATTATTTTTTAATTTATCTCCAAAAGACTCATTTGAATTGAAACAAATAGTGTATAATATATAATAAAAACATAAAATTATTTGAGTTATCTTCTCTAACTCAACTTTTACGACAATTCTACTCACTATACTTCATTAAACACTCGATAAACAAATTGTTTTGAAATTTCAACTTTACCACCGATCATAATATCCTCGCGGACAATCCTCATAGTTTGAGCAGACGGGTCGATTTCAAGGACTCGGAAATTCATTCCAAGGATATCGATGTTGGTGATGTTTGTCTGATAATTACATGATAGGACGAATCCGGGATAGCCACAATACGAAGGGTCATCGCGACCAACGAAGGGGTAGCCGACGCCGGAAATGGTGGCGCCGCACGTGAACATGTTGCCACACGTGTGGTAGAATTGGTCGGGTCGGGTCGACCCAGTGGAGAATGGAGAAAAAGAGAGAAGAAGTAGCCATGGAAGTATGGATGCAGAAAGATCCATGTTTGGACGAAGACTTACTAAGCATTGATATTGATATAGTAGGAATGGTAGTTGGATAGAATTAATCAAAATTAATATTTAATTAATCTATACTTTTTTTTATTTATTTATTATTGAAACCACTATGATCAAATCAACTTATTATATTATAGTGGTTCTAGTTTAAAATTAATTTAGAATGAATAGTTTATTTGAATTTTTTATTTAAATAATATTTTGATATAATAGTTTATTATATTTGTTTTACTTAATTTGTCTATTTTTTCTATATTTCAGTTTGTCTTTATTTTCTTTTTTAAAAATATAATTATATATTTTAATTATATTCTAAAATTTATAATTTATAATTTTTTTATTTTAATTAATCTTAATTATTTTTATTAAATCATAATTATTTTTATTAATATATTTTTTAATTATTTACTAATTACTCAATAATTAAAAATTCGTGCATAACTTAATTGGGACAAAATAACGACCGGGGAGTAATATATATTTTTTTGTTGAAAATTGTGCAGAATATTTAAATTTAAAATAGTAAAAGGAGAAACTTAATTGAATGTATCATTTAATTAATGGGTCAAGAATGTGTAGTTGTAGTGTATTTGTCAATATATATATATATATATATATTCGATAAGACTTAAAAAATACAATAAAATAAAAAAAATTAAAATATAATTCCCAGAGGTTGTTAGTTCAGTTGTCACTCACGAGGATATTATTAAAACAGGCATTTAAATTTTCTACTAATACTATTATTATTATTACACCAAAATTTACAATATTATGTGTTTGTTTGTTTTTATTTTAAATAAAAAATATTTTTATTCAGTCTATATAGTTTTAATAAAAATGTATTGTTATATTTTATATAATATTATATTTAAATATTGTTTTAATTAAAATTAAAATAAAATATTCAAACTCAAATAAAAAAATAAATAAACTCATAATAATCTACAATTTTACAGTTAATTTTTTTTTTTAATCATATATATCATAACTCATATCTAATATATATTATCCGGGGTGTGTTTGTTTGGGGGTTGAATTTTTGAGTTGGAATTTGAATAGTAAAAATTTTGAATTTGAATAGTTGTGATATAAATAGGTGTTGATGTGATGTTTTGAATGTAAAATTATTTTTTAGTATAATATAAAAAATATTCCCTCAGTCCTGGATATTTTGTCCGCATTACTGTAGACACGGAAATTTATGAGGGGCATAATTAATAAATAATTAAAAATATATTAGTGAAGATAATTATCATATAATAAAAATAATTATAGATTAAGATAAATATAATTGATTAGTATAATTAAAATTAAAAAATATTATAAATTAAATTTTTAAAAATAAGATTAAAGTATATAATTATTTTTCAAAAAAGAAAAGTGACAAAATAAATAGGACGGACGGAAATTGAAAGATAGACATGAGAAGTGGGACGGACGGAGTAAAAAATAGGTGTTTGATTTGATGTTTTTGGAAAAAAAAATTGAATGAATAGTATATTTGGAAGAGAATCCACCAAACAAACACGGGTTTGTTCGTTTGAAGGATTTTAACAAAATCCTACTAATCATCCAAAACTTTTTCCCAAAAAACATCAAATCAAACACCTATTTTTTATTTTTTATATTATACTAAAAATAAATTTTACATTCAAAACATCGCATCAACATCTATTTATATCACATCATACTACTATTTAAATTTAAAATTTTTACTATTCAAATTCAAACTCAAAATTCAAACCACCAAACAAACACAGCTTTCAATGTATTTAGATTAAAACATCATTATTAAAATTCAAATTTTTGTTACTAACTCCAATAATAACTGCCAGTGTCCAAATCAAACTTTTTCTTGAAAATTTAAAAACTTGAAATTTGGGGGAAAAAAAAATGTAAAATTGTGAATGATTGGTACTTAAATTCACGCCTGCCTTCAATCCCATTTATTTTTGCAACAAATAAAATAGCATATGATAAAATCATTACAATTGTTTGGATCCATTATTATTTTGCATCCTTTTCTGCTGACAATTTTTATGCTTTAATTATAACATCATACTTTCTATCTAGCATACTCCCTCCGTCCCGTCCCATATAATATGGGTGTATTACCGTAAACACAGAAATTTAGGTAAAATATAATTAGTAAATAATTAATAAGTGTATTAGTAAAAATAATAATTATTTAATAAAAATAATTATAGATTAAGATTAAGATAAGTAAATAATTTAATTAAAATTAAGAAAATTTAAAATTTAAAATGCCATTAAAGTGCATAATTATATTTTCAAAAATAGAAATGACAAGTTATGTGAGACGGACGAAAATAAAAAACAGGGACAAATTATGTGGGATTGAGGGAGTATTTTTTTAAATTGTTTACTCGAGTTCCATATGTATTATTTGATTTAATTTTTTAAAAAATTAAGTCATACTGTATTGTTATTTTTAATAAAAATATATTATTTTTTAATAAATTACCACTCGAACTATTATTTAAATATAAATTAAATGTATTTAAATGTATTTTCTTTTGTGTTATAATAATAATAATTTTTATTATTATTTTACTAAAGTCACGAGCCATTTGGATTTGAAAAGAGATTTAAAATGTAAACTTGAAATTCATCAAAAATGTTAAAACCTCTCGTTTGACTATATTAAGATTTGTAGAGGTATTTTAAATACTTCTTAAAAATTATTATTATATTTGGAATTTTTTAATTTTGTAGAAATTATTTTAAAACTATATGTTATAAATGTTTAGAAAAATTGTACAGATATGCTGACCAAAAAGAAAAATATACTTCTTCCCTATGACAAAATAAGGTTAATATTCTATTTTTTGGTTTTTGTTTTCTTTTTTTTTTTTCTAAAAATTTATGCATATTTTATTTATAGTAAAATATTTTATCCATCTATAATTTCATTGTCACCCAATTAACTTGCTAATTTAAAAACTAACAAAAAAAAAAAGCAATCAAATGACACACAAAAAAAAAAAAAAGAAACATTTTAAAATGACTTACCATATATTTCAAATTAATACAAAATCAACTTTCAAGTTCCTTGTGGATTTGAAATCCACTTTATCCAAATATTGTACTCCTCCGTCCCGTTGGAAGGGTGGTGTTTGCTTTTTACATGTAGATTTTTAAAATTAGTATTATATTGGATTGTAGTAAAAAAGACAAAAATACCCCTATTAGTATGGTGTAATATAAAAGTAATGACATTTGTGTAATATATTGTAAGTTGAAAGGGTATTTATTATGTAAAGTAGGTAGTACAATTACTAAATTAGGAAATGGTAATCTTGTTTTGGGACAGACGAAAATGAAAAATTATAACATTTCAATGGGACGGAGAGAGTATCAAATTTGGTCAATTGACTTGAAACCATTTGCACCTCAAATACCTTAATCGAGACAAGTTCTTGAGTTCTTATATTCATAATTTATTTTATATATATACAAACTATTATATATATATATCTAAAAAATATCAAAATATAAAAAATAATAAAAATACGTAAAGATTAAAAAAGATGTATTATAAAGTCATAAAAAAGACATAAATGTGTACAATAATTTTATATTAAAAAAAGATGTACATAAAGTCATAAAGAAAATCAAATTGATGTGTTTGTTTGTATATTTTGGTCAGAATCATTACTATTCATAAAATATTTCTACTACATTGTTAAATTAAATATTTAATATTGAATATTTAATTTTTAATTTTTATATTATATTATTAAAAATTAATTTTACACTTAAAATACTGTACCAACATAATATAACGACACATACTTACATAAGAAAAAGTATATATTTTTGGAAAGATCAAAATGTGTCAATACATGGAAACACACACCCCAACCTGTTTAAGTGCAGGTGCAAAGGAAAATTAATGAATCTTTTTTCAAACTATTTTATGAGGTTGTTTATTTAACTATACGACGGATAGAGTATAATTGTGAGTATGTTTGAAAGTGTATTCTTGAGAGAAAAAATATTGTTCGAAACTCTAACCATTGTTCCTCCTAATCTACATGTTTTGAACCAGTATTTTTCATTAAAACTCACCAGAGGAGTTTCTAGAGAGTGGAGTAATCAAAATTAGATAAGATGACCAAGCTCTGAGTTGCCTTACTCTATGGTTGTTGTCGGTACATGTATGTGACAACCAAAGCATATAGAGGTATTTTCCAAGGTTAGCCATTGTAGAAAAATGGGTTGAAGAAGTTTGTGGTTGTTTTGTTATGTACTTAATATTGATTATAGTTGAACTACTCCTAAATTGTAATCCTCCAAATGTATTTATAACGGAACTAGATTGTCAAATACCTTGTCTCAATAACTGCTTTGGATTTCTACATTTATTTCGTTGGCAGTAGGTTGTTGTAATTGTGAGATAACAATACTATGGAGAGTTGACCCCTTTGTTGGTGTTAGACAAAAATTTGGCTGAGCCCTATTTTCCAACAAACACCTACAATATTGACGTGTCACAACAGTTATTTTTATTTAACTTTTGCGTTTTTGTTCTATTTTACTCTTTATATTATTATATATTGGGAAGATACAACAATGACTATTATATATCGATTCTTAATCAGAGTTATATTTAAAATCAAGATTATCTCCGAGGTGTGAAGAGGGCAAACTCCTTGAAAAGTCCTACTACTATGATAGGTGACTGCATGGAAAGTCTTAGTACTAGGATGTATGACCCGCAGGAAAATAGATGCCGTGATCGAGGCGACCATCCGATGGAGGAGTAAATGGCATGCACAAAAACGGAGGATAATGGCCGAAGGCCAAAATGCAGAGGGCAGATGTACAATGATGTTGAGATCAACGGGTACTTGTTGATGTTGCATGCTAGACATGGGTACTCGCTAGATCATTCTTTTTGACATTATTGTAGTATATTTCGATGAAATTAAAACTTTGATGCATCTTTTCTTCTTATAAAATAATTATTCCCCAATTGTCTTGTTTTTTACAGGAAGAATAATTATCCATCAATTTAGATTATTTAGCACACTTTTCGGAATGGACTACACTTGTCTTGATCTTGATCTTGCGTACTCAACAAACATATTGATTCGATGGACTAACAATCCAATTAAGGATCATTAGACTACTATTGTGAGGCTAAGAACTGAGGTTGATAAGATTTAGAACAAATGGGATTGTAGATGGACAAAGTGGAGCATCTGATGATTTATGGTCTAGCAAAACAATACTTGTTCCAACGTATTAAAGTTGTTAACTAGTTGATGTTGATATGAGCCAAGCTCTTCGGGTATGTTTAGTTGTGAGATTTTAGTGCTAGTTTTACTATTCTAATTTTTTTTACAAAAAAAAAACAAAAAAAAAATAATCAAATACACTTATTTTTATATCACATCAAATAATTATTTTAATTTAAAATTTTACTACTTAAAACCAAAACCAAAACCAAACATACCCTTGATTATTGAGCTCGGCTCCTAAAAGACTCAAGCTCGGCTCTAATGATTGAGATTTGCAAGTTCTATTTATACTCCTTCTGTCCCACATAATTTGTCCATATTTTCTATTTTCGTCCGTCCCACATAACCTGTCATTTCTATTTTTGGAAATATAATTATCCACTTTAATCACATTTTAAATTTTATAATTTTTTTTAATTTTAATTAAACTACTTATTTATCTTTATCTTAATCTATAATTATTTTTACTAAATAATAATTATTTTTACTAATAGACTTCTGAATTACTTATTAATTATACTTTACCTAAATTTTTGTATCTAAAGTAATAAGCTCAAAATATCTTGGACGGGAGGGAGTATTAAATTAAAAAATAATATAATTTAAAAATTTTACTATTTTCAAACAATCCCCCCTCCCAAAAAAAAATATAAATATAAATAAAAAATTATAATATAAATATTCATGCCTACCAAAAAATTTTGACAAAATTGACATTTTATATTTTTTTTCAAAAGAGCTGATATTCTATACTATTGTATATCTATTCCAGCCAAAGTCAAATGAAAATTTTTAAATTTGCACAAAATTTACTAGTGTCTTGGAAATATCTGTGTACATCATTAATAAAAATATGTTCCCAACGTATTTTATAAATTTGAATATTTAAAAATTCACCTAAATTTTTATTTATTACTCCCTCCGTCCTATGTAATATGGGTGTATTACCGTAGACATGATAATTTATGTAAAGTATAATTAGTAAGTAATTAAAAAATGTATTAGTAAAAATAATTATAAATTAAAATTAAGATAATTAAATAGTTTAATTAAGATTAAAAAAATTAAATTTTAAATTTTAAAATATGTTAAAGTGTATAATTAATTTTCCAAAAAAAAAATGATAAATTATATGGAACTGACAAAAATAAAAAATATGGACAAATTATGAGGACGGAGGGAGTAATTGTTTTATCACCGAAGCTGGTGTGGCATTTTATATCATTTGTCAACAATGCATTCAGTGCACCGATTGACTTATTGAGGTAAACTTTAATAATTGATAATTTTATTAAATAATAACATGTAAATTAAAATGCTAGTGTGTTTATTTTTTTTTCTTTAATTAATTACGCCATTTAAAATATTTTTATTTTATTTTTAATAAAATATTATATTAGCAATCTACAATTTTCTTCTACGTTTCAGACATATTCACAAAAAGTATCATTATTTGTCTATACTTAAATGATGGAAAAGAGTATATTTTTATACTTTTTTTTTTTTTTTTTATCTCAAATAATTTGTTTATTCTTTTTACTTCGGTCTGTTGTATATAATTTGATATTTTTTTTAAAATATAATTATACACTTTAATGAAATTTTATAATTCATAAATTTTTTTATTTTAATTAAATTATTTAGTCATTTTAATTTTAATCTATAATTAGTTTCATTATATCATATTTTTTATTAATAAACTTGTTAATTACTTACTAATTACATAATATTTAAAATTTTGTACCAGCTAAAGTAAACAAATTTACTGAGATGAAGGGAATAATATTTATTTTGTTACTTAAGATATATAGTACTCCCTACGTCCCAAAAATAGGTATCTATTTGCTTTTTTACATAGTTTTAGAAATATTAGTATTATATTGAAATATAATATGAATAAAATAGAAATGACCAAAATAACCTTATTAGTATGTGTGATATAAAGGTAATGACATTTGTATAATATATTGTAAGTTGTAAGGGTATTTGTAATGTTAAGTAGATAATACAGTTACTAAAAGAGAAAATGGATAATTTGTTACGAGACGAATTAAAATGAAAAAATTGATATTTTATTATGTAACAGAAGGAGTATTATAATTTTAAAAAATAAATATTAATGACTCATACTATTTTATAGTTTAAAACAGCAGTCAATAAATTTTTGTAAGTATAATTATATTAAATGTTTTGTATATGATTCCATTTTTTCACCGTTCAATAATACTTCTTTATCTCAACTAAATTGTTATATTTAGTTTAAGTACGAAGTTTTAGGTATTGCGTAATTAGTAAATAACTAAAAATGTATTAATAAAAATAATTATAATTTAATAAAAATAATTATAAATTAATATTAAAATTAAGATACTAAATAATTTAATTAAAATAAAAAATTTATAAATTATGATTTTTAAAATATGATTAAAGCGTATAATTATACTTCCAAAAATAAATAATAAATTACGTGGGATAGACGAAAATAAAA
The DNA here is from genome assembly GCF_009805555.1 of Andrographis paniculata. NCBI lineage: Eukaryota > Viridiplantae > Streptophyta > Magnoliopsida > Lamiales > Acanthaceae > Andrographis > Andrographis paniculata. Next base: position 2,343,841 of record NW_026137616.1, on the reverse strand, counting down.
ATATGAGACAAATTAAGTGGGACGGATGGAATATAATTCTATCTTCCGATCAAAAAAATATATAATAAATAATATAATTCTATCTTATTCTAATACATTTTTTATATAACGTGGAATCCGCAGCCACTACTCGACGTGCGTTCTGGGCAAATTTTGGCTGAATAATAGTCTGTAAATTAAATCATCCAATACATCTTCTTAATTTATTTGATTATGATTTGAAATTAATTTTAAAAAATATATTATTTTGAATTTTTATTTAAATAAGTAAATATTTTTGTTTAATATTTTAATTTGATATATATTTTTTTATCGTGTTAATGATATTAAAAAGAAATTATATTAAATATTGACTTTTATAACACACTTAAATATTTCCTCCGTCTAATATTTATATATCTATTTGTTTTTACTTAATATTGAGAATATGAATCGTAAATTATAATTTGGGTGAATAAAATTAAAATTTTGATGTGATTTATTTTTTAAAATAATCATATAATATTTTATTAAAATTAGACTTGAATAGTGATATTTTTTATTTAAAATTAAAAAAAAAACACACCGTCACTCTTTTAGTAAATTCTACATATTATATATATTTCTTCGCTTTAAGTTATTTAATTTATTTTTTACTTTTTCAATTTTTTCTTGGTGTTTTTCAGGGATAGACATTTTGTCTAAAAAGTTAATTATCTATGATATTTTGAAACTTTTAAAAAATAAAAAGTAAATCCATCGTATATTTTTTTAAAAAAAAAATAAAATAATATATATATATATATCTGTCTTATTAAAGACAACCCATCCATCTCTGTTATTATTATTACCATCATTTCCTATACACTCCTCCGCCGGCGGCCGCCGCGGACTGTTCCCAGATCTCGTTTTCCGATCCATTTTTTTTTAGGGTTTACCCTTTAATTTCACCTAATTCATCGCCGGATTTTCACAGCAGTCGATCGGAATCCACCGGAATGGCCACTCTGCAGAAATTCAAGCTTTTAGCGACCCAGTGCGCCGTCGCCGGAAGCCCGACGAGGAGCCCGACGACGAGTCCGGTCATCCACCTCCGCCGCCGGAAAACCCTCCGAATGCTGCTCGGCCGGGAGGACAGGAGGATTCCGGCACCGTACGACGGCGGCGACGGCGAGAAGAGGCGGCCGCCGGAGAAAGGGAAAGATCTGTCTGTGAGGCAAAAGCTGAAGGATTTGTTTGTGGCATCGCCGCCGGCTAATCCTGAGAATTTGAGACAAGGATTTCCGCCGTCCGGCGGCGGCGGAGGGAGGCGGAGCGGTGCCAGATCGATGCGGCCGCTGACGGCGACTTTCCGGCAACGGCTACTTAGGCGTGCCTGGCGGCCGGCGCTTGTTGCCATTCCTGAGTAATATTAATTTAATGTACGGAAATAATTAGTAATTAATTAGGATTTTTTTTTTTTTTTATAGTATTGACAAAATTGGGATTTTCTTTCACTATTATTAATACATTTGATTATTTAATAATTTGTCTTTTTGTTAGTTAGAATTTGTTCTAAACATGATTCTATGGATATTCAAAATAATCAATTGAATTATTGAAAAAAAGAATTATGCCCAAATACTTAGGTTATGTTCACACATATTTTTCAATTAAAGTTTTGATAGTATTTATTAGTATTTTTTTTTAATTACATCCAATATTTCTTCAATATTATATCAAATATCTAATGTTTTAGAAAAACTTTAAACCTTCAACAAATCTTATCTAAACTGGCTTTATTTTTATTAAATAACTTGTGTTTAGCTTCTTTTTTTTTTTCATTTGAAATAATTGTTATATTTTATATATATATATATATATATAAAACATGTGTATTTTTGCTTTGAACGACTATTAAGAAAACTTCAAAAAAAAAAAAAAGAAATAAGCACATCCTTATTGTATTGTATGATGTGATATAAATAGGTGTTAATGTGATGTTTTGAATATAAAATTAATTTTTAATATAATATAAAAAAATGAAAAATAGATGGTTGATTTGATATTTTTAGATGAAAAAAATTGAATAAATAGTGTAAATTCAATCCAAACCTCCAAACTAACACATTCTTAGAGTATGATTTGGCATTTAAATTTAAATAATAATTTTAAATAATATTTTGTGTAATAAAATACTATAACTCCGCTCACCTGTGCTTTTTAGATGAAATAATTTTTTGTGCTATACAGAAAATTTTAAAATATATTATTTTATATTGAATATAATTTTTTATTTTTTTCTAATAATTTTTTTTTACCGTTCGATAATGAATATTTAATTTTTTTACTTTTTATAAAATATTTTAATTTTTTATTATTTTAAAAATCACAATTAAAAATAGTGTTTAAAGAAGAGTATATTTTTATAGAAAATATAAAAATTATATAATAAAAATCTGAAACCAAACTTTAAATTATTAAAAAATAAAGTCAAAATCAGATTCAGTCTTATCCTTTATATTTAATTTTATGTTACTCTTTTTAAATATATACTACTTATTATACTTTTGTAAAAATAAAATGAAAAATGTTGTATATTTAATTTAATTGTGGCAAAATATACAAATCATTGTACTATCCCATTTGGTAAAAGTACTAAAGTAAAAAAATGATACGGTTGTATGGGATGAACTCGTAAATGTGATTTGGATTTCGAATATATATATATATATATATATTAAACGAAGTACTTACATAAAGTCATGCTTACAATAATAAATATATTACTCCCTTCGTCCAGTGCATATAATTTGTTCTTATTTTTTATTTTCGTCCGTCCCATGTAACTTGTCCTTTTTATTTTTTAAAATATAATTATGCACTTTAATAGCATTTTAAATTTTAAATTTTAAATTTATAATTTTAATTAAACTATTTACTTATCTTAATCTTAATTTATAATTATTTTTACTAAATAATAATTATTTTTACTAATACACTTTTAAATTATTTACTCCCTCCGTTCCACATAATTTGTCTCTATTTTCTATTTTCGTCCGTCTCACGTAACTTGTCATTTCTATTTTTGAAAATATAATTATACACTTTAATCGCATTTTAAATTTTATAATTTTTTAATTTTAATTAAACTATTTACTTATTTTAATCTTAATCTATAATTATTTTTACTAAATAATAATTATTTTTACTAATACACTTCTTAATTACTTATTAATTATACTTTACTTAAATTCTCGTGTCTACAGTAATAGACCGTAGTACATGGGACGGAGAGAGTACTAATTATATTTTACTTAAATTCCCGTGTCTGCAGTAATAAACCCATATTACATGTTACAAGGGATCGAGCGAGTAATAATGATGACCATTACTAAATTATTTCTCAAAGCAAACAATTCCGAAGCAAAAATTTTAGATCATACCTAAAATATTTTTTTATTTATATAAATTACAAATGCAAACACGATATTTAAAATAATGACATGCAAGTTGCTGCGAGCAGAAGCAACTGTGTCATCAGCACAGAATTTTGAATTTGAAAATTGTTGGCAAATCTCAACCGTCCGTTAAGGCCGTCACACAGGCTCCATAGCCTCCACGTTTCATCGTATTTCACTTCCAACAAAACAATAATAATAAAGTTTTTATATTTTTCCTAATTTTTAAAATTCATACAGAAATTAATGAAAAACAACAAATTATTATTCCCCATCTAAAAAGTATACAATTATTTTTGTTTTATTATAATTAATATTAAAAATATTTTTATATTTATATAAATTATTTCATAAATATTATTATATTTGTATTATTAAAAATTAATATAAATATATTTATATATTTTTTATTTATACTTATATTTGATGTAATAATTAATAATTAATATTAAAAAAAAAAAACAAACTGTATATTTTTATTTTTATTTTTTTGCTAGAGGAAGATAGTACTTATTTTCTATAGTACTTTTACTATTCTCATCCTCACATTTTTACTTAAAAAAAAAAACAAATAATAATTTTGGTCTCATTAAAATTTTTTGATCAATTTAAATTTAATTTTTTGATAGCTAATTTGGCTGATTACAATCGTGTTGAATGGCTTAAAAAAGCAACTAAATTTTACAAAAAAACAAGTTATTCACATTCTAACATAACATTTTATGGAGTCCGTTCCAAAATACTCATTCGGTCCCAAAGTATAGTCTTATTGTGTTAGACACATGATTTAAGGAATATTGATACTTTCTCCGTCCATACACAAAGTATATATTTACTTTTGACGCAATGTTTAAGAAATAATAGTATTTTAATTATAGTAGGTAATTAAAAGTAGTGTAACGACATTTTTGTCCTTGCCTTTTGGTGTAAAAGTAATAATGTGATATAAAGTAAGTGAATTTTTGGGAAAAAAAAAAAGTATTTAATAAAATATTTACTTTGTAATTGGACGTCCCAAAATAGAAATATATATACTTTTTAGCTGGACGGAGGGAGTATTATATTGATAATTGGTAAAAAGTAAGGACAAATGACTTTTTTGGCCTTGTGAGTATATTAGTGTAAAAAGTAGTGACAATTGTGTAATAATAATGAAAAAAATTGAGATAGTTTTATCATGATATGACTATTTATGGAGATAAGGCTATTGCTTTGGGACGGACAAAAATAGTAAATAACAATATTGTAGTGGGACGGAGAGAATAATAGTTTTATTTTCACTTTTAGTAACCAACCTTTCATATTTTTACCAAATTATTTCTAATTTTTCACAATAATTACACAGGAGCATTTTAGTTTTTTTAAAATATTTTTACATCAACTATCAAATAATATTATTAATTTTTAATTTTCGTGCTTATTTCAAATGTCTCTATTATTTGGGACAAGCAGTATTTTTTATATATCATAATAATAAAATTAAAAAAAAAATCTAAAAACGCTATGAGCACTAGACACATTCAACATTTAGGTGCTCTCGGTACGGCCGGCCCGGCCCGGCCCAACCCGACAAAGAAAGACTGATGAAGTCCACATTGATGTCGAGCTTACGACCCATATCATACATACTTGCTCTTCACCATTATTATTGGTGCTTGCATTTATTTAGGCTGTGTTTTATATTTTCTTAAAACAATATATTATATTTCCTTCATCCCAAAACTATAATCTTAATTAGGTCGGGCACAAGATTTAAGAAATATTAATTTTATATTAATAGTTAGTAAAAAATATAAATAAAATTTTTTTTTGCCCTTATGAGTGTATAGTGTAAAAAGTAGTGACAATTGTATAATAAAAATAAAAAAGTAGAAGTAGTTTTATGGTGATATAGTTATTTATATAAATAAGACTATTATTTTGGGACGGACAAAAATGGTAAATAAGATTATTGTATCGGGACGGAAGGAGTATAAAATATTAATTTAAATTATTTTTAAAAAATTCGAAATTTCAATATTTTCATGAAAAAGGAGTTTTTTTTTTTTTTTTTTTTTTTAAATGAAATTAGTTTCTAAATGTAGTAATTCTACTTTCAAACCTCAAATTTTAAATTTAACTATTAACCACTTTTTTTTTTAAGTATCAAAATAAAAAATAAAATGCAAAAGATCAGCGTCAACTGTCAAGAACGATACAGGTGTAATTTTGTTCAACGTTGACTCCAAGTCTTCGTCTGCACATGCATTAAAATTTAAGCATTAAATTATATCGTGACCAATAATTTGATGGAACATTCAAAATTTGCCTCCTGATATATACATTGTCATGTTTTATTCTTATATGATTTTCTAACAAATATAAATATATAACAACAAATTTAAATAATACTATAGTGTAAGAATTTTGATTTCTCATATATTACAGCACAAAAATTAAAATTATTACATATATACATATATATACCTTAGGAGACAGTTAACGTGTGTTTGTTTAGGGGTTTGAATTTTGAGTTGAGATTTGAATAATAAAAAAATTGAATTGAAATAATAATATGATGTGATATTAATAAGTATTGATGTGATATTTTGAATGTAAAATTGATTTTTAGTATAATATAAAAAAATATAAAAATAAGTATTCGAGTTAATATTTTGAGGGAAAAAATATTGTATGAACAGTGTAAATCATTCTCAATCCTCCAAACAAAGACACCTGTAAATGTTTACTAATTACAAAAAAGATAATAGTATTATAATAATGATGATAGGCAATTGAATTAGATAATTTGTTTTTTCTCTTTCTTTTTTTAATTTTTTTTTTTTTTTTCAAAAATAACCAAATGAATTTTGCATCGGCTTGGTCCGCCAATATTAAAACTTTACTTTTATTTTTTCAAATTATTAAGACATCATATATATATTATATATTTTAAAATCTTAATTATTTATTAAATATATATATTTCTATCTCATAAAAAAAATATATCAATTCATTTTTTATACCATTATATTTAATATTAAATTCGAAAAAAAAGGAAATATTTTTATATTTTATATTTATATTACACAATTCAAATATATATATATTTTTTAATTTCACTTATTAATATTTAAAAATATGCATGCAGAAAATAAATATCTTATTAGTTATTACAAAAGGAAGCAAAAAAAACTCAAAATTTTTTATATATATGAAACACAAATTATATATTTTTATTTTAAAATATAAATCAAAGCTATCTTTTCTTGCTATATTATTAAATTTTACTTTCTTGTCTATTAAATATATATTTTTTAATTATAATAAATAATTTTTACATATTTTTATATTTATATCATTTAATATTAAATTTACACGTAACAACTATTGACTCATTATATTTTTTAAAATATTTTTATTTTATATAAAAATCAATTAATATAATACTATATCGATTAAATCTCTATCTAGCCCATACATATTTTATACGGGAGTATATTTTAACTCATTTTATCCTATTTGAATGGATATTTTATTTATTTATTTTAAATATAAAAGATTGTATAAATAATAGTATAATAATAATAATAACTATGTGTAATATATTTTTTTTTTTCTGTTTCAAAATAATAATTTTATTTTATTATTTTTGTCCGTCTAAAAAAGAAAATAGTTTTATTTTTATTTTTGGTAAGATGTTTTCACTTTTCTACAAAACTATCATCACCTTTTTACAATAATAATTATGTAGAAATATTTTAGTATTTTAAAAACATTTTTACATACATTCAATATAGTAATATTATTATTTCTTAATTCTAGTTAATCCCAGATGGAGTATTAATTTGTTTTAAAAATAATATATCTATTTTTCTATTCATTTTATTTTTTTAAGTAATTGTACATAATCTTTCTAACGTTACAAATACTTTTTTAATTTACAATATATTATATAAATATCATTACTTTTATATAATACTATACTAATAAGATTAATTTAATTTTTTAATTTTTATTTTTACGATATTTTAATATAATACTAATATTTTAAAAAATTTATTAAAAAAAAAAAAGCAAAATGATAAATATATATGGAATCGGATGGAGTATATTGATTTATTTTGATAAAAAGAAGAAATCCAAAATAAACACTTAAAATGAATAAATTAATGCCAAGACCTCATCATCTGAGGTCTTCACCACGATGAAATATCCCAAATTCCCCAAAAAATTTCTCCTCCTCCTCCTCCTCCTCATCATCTTCCTCTCAATTAATTTTCCGGCGGGATCTCTCGCCCAACCCAACGGCGCCGGCGACGGCGACTGTGGGAAGCCATTCGACTGCGCCAACAAATACAACCTAACCTATCCCTTCTATGACGCAACCACCGCCGATCTGCCGAGCATAAAGCTCTGCGGCCACCCAAGCTTCGCCCTCCAGTGCGACGGCGCCGGCGACCCTTTCCTCAGTTCCTCACAGGTAACCTACCGGCTTCTCAACGTCAGCTTCCTCAATCACACTCTCAAACTCGCCAGAGATGACCTATCCATCGACGTCTGCCGGGGCCGGGGGGATCGCGCCATGGACACCATTTTCGACCCCAATTTCTTCCAAATCTCGCCGGAATCCGACGCCGCGGGAAACATCACTCTTTACTACGACTGTAGCTCCGTCGGCGGCCGGAGTACGATTCTCAATCAATTTTCCTGCAACTCGAGCGACGGAACTGAGACCGTGAATTTCTTCTGGGTTAGGAATGGTTATAATTCGTCGGCCGGCGGCGCCGCCTGCAGGCGACGGATAACGGTGCCGGTGGACGGGGCGGCGGCGCGTGCGCTGTACAGGAATTCGTCGAGAGGTGCTTTGCAAGCTGCTGTGCGGGATGGGTTTTTTGTCCGATGGTCGGCCGATAATGACGCGTGCGGCGAGTGCTCCAGACTCGGCGGCGCGTGTGCATACAAAATCAGTCACTCTACAGTGCCGACGGCGAATGGGTTTTACTGTTCCAAGCCCTCACTCAACAAAAACAAAAACGTTAACCCACGCGCCAAAAAACAATTACCAACGGGTTTGTGTAAATACTCCTCAAAGGCTCAATTTGCTCAACTTTTTTTCCCCATTAAATTAATGCGGTGTGTTTTATTATTATTTTTTTAAGTTGGCATTTTTTCAAAATACTTTTTTTTTACAAAGTAAATATATTACACACTAATTTGATTTTTACACGCAAATTAAGAAAATTTAATATTTTATAGATATACAGTGTTAAAATAATGTAATATCTATTTTATCTCAAAAAATAATATGAAAAAGTAAAAACTAGAAGTATTTTGGTATTGAAAGTTATTTTTTCTAAAAAAGAAAATAAAAATTTTGATTTGGACAGATTAAATGAAAAATGAGAAGTTTAGCAGTGAACGGATCAAGTATTTATATAATTTTCTATATTTTATACTCTCTCCCTCCCGAATTTATCTATCCATTTTGTTGATGCATGGGATTTTAAGAATATTAGTATTATATTTGGGTAAAGTAGAAATACAAGTAAAAATACTAAATTAACCTATTAGTGTTGTATGATACAAAGGTAATAGTATTTGTGTAATATATTGTAAATTATAAGGGTATTTGTAATGTTAGGTAGAAAGTACAATTACTAAAAAAAGAAACAGATACTTTGTTATGAGACGGACCAAAATGAAAAGATAGATAGATTGTTAAATATATAAGAAAAATATATTTTAAATTATTTCACTATACAAACAAACACATTTATTTATAATTAAAAAATTAATTTACAATCTTACATTATTCATATTTTAATGGTATGTTTTCGATGGATTTGAAAAAAAATTAATTTGAATTAAGTATTAAGATAATGTATTATAAGATATTTTGTGGAAGAAAAATATATATATATATATTTTTTTGAAAAAATAGAGTTCAAATAATAAAAATTGTGAATTTTATAGCAAAAGAACAAACTTTTAAAATCACCATTATATATATATATTATTCTTTCTGTCCCATGATCTATTTTCATTTTTTAGTCCGTGTAACATAAGATGATTTATTATTATTATTATTATTATTTGGTAGATTTAACAATTTTAAATATTTAATAATTATAAATTAATTTAATTAAATTTCAATTTTTTTTCTAATGAAATTCATTAAAAATCTTTTTGTTTATTTTAAATAAACAAATATATTATTTATATATAAAAAATTTTATTTTTATAAAATTAATTTATATTAATGATAGATAAATAAATATAAATTTTTTATTTATTTGTATTATATGAAATTTTATTCTTTAAATATGATAATCATATTGTATATATATATTAAAATATTTAACACATATTTCAAATTTTTTAAATTATAAATATTAATTTTAATTTTAATAATACTAACAATACTATTTTTATAAAAATAATAAAATAATATCATAATTAATAAATTATATTTTTATATTAAAATATTGAGTTTGTTTACTTAGTGTTTTTAAATGAATATATTTTTTTATATTATGTATGAAAATATTATGTTGGTAATATACTAATGAATATTTTTTTGTTGAAATATCGATTATTATTATGAGTGAATTCAATATTTATACTCAATCCGTCCACTTAATAAATTTATATTTATTTTTTGTATCATTATATTTGATATTGAAAATATCTTTATATTTGTATATTTTTTTGTATAAACATCATTATATTAGTATTATAAGACCCTAATATAAGTATTTTTTTATTTTTTTTTAATTTGTACTACGTTTTGATATAATAATTAATAGTCAAATATTAACACACAAAAAACAAATGTAAACTTTACAAGTAGACAAAGAAAAATTATTTTAATGTGTATATTGTATTTTTTAAAAAATATTATTTATAAGAAATCGTTCCAACTTAAAAATATTTACTGAACAAACTCATTATTCTTTATGTCATTTTATGTAAACGGATGTGTTTGTTCATTTAATTAGTATCTTCTTTATCTTCATATACTTGCAAATTACAAATTTATCCAAAAAAATCATAATATTTTACTATTAATAAAATATTATTCCCTTCTTACTAGTGAAAGATATTCATTTGATTTATGAAAGTGAATTAAAGTACATTAGTAATTTATAGATATATAATGGATATATAGTACTTCATCGGTTCAATTAGAAAGTATACATAAACATTTCATTAAATATCCTATTTTTTTTTTCACAAATACCTTTACTTTACATCATATCATTACTTTTATACAAAAAAAAAAGTAAAGGCAAAAATGTCATTACACTACTTTTAACTACTCACTATAATTAAAATACTATTATTTCTTAAACACCGCGCCAAAATTTTACTTTTGACAAAATAATAGTACTTTTTATTCTAATGGATAAAATATTTTTTATTATAGTAAAAATGAATAAATATATATATACATTTTAAGTAGAATGAAAAAGGTATATTTTGTTTATTTAGATATTCTTTCTTTTTTGTATAAACTAGGCGTGGGAAAGAAAATACCACCGCATATACAATTTCGAAAAGAATTTATGGTGAGTATATAAATTGATATTCTCAGTATATACTAATTTCAGTATATATTGAAAATATTGTGTATTATTTAGATACTCGATATATATATACACTGATAACATCAATATACGGTACAGTATCAATATGAAAAAATATCATTTAAAAAATTTCGATAAAATATACAATATGCAGTATAAGGTATCGACTCACCTCTAAATATAAACTACTCGTTTTCATCTATTTAATGTTTTATTCATAAAATACTTAATTAACAATAATATTTTATGTAATTTTTAGTTATTGTTACTTTGAATTAATAATTAAAAAAAGGTTAATTAGTCATTTAAATTGTTATATATATACATATTATTAAACCGTATTTATTTTTGCAGATAGAGCTCCAACGGCTGCTCCTGACCACCCGTTTCAAAGCAGCAATGCCTCAAATTTGGTCCCAAGTATATCTCAATATATATATATATATATATATTTTAATTATCATAGTGATGAAATTAGTATCTAAATGTTGGAGAAGGGGAGGGAAAATATTATAATTTATTTAATATTTAATTAATAAATTTAAATAAATAATAATAATATAATTATATATAAATTTAGATAATTTTGAAATGACAAATTGTATATAAATATATAAAAATTAATATTTTTAAGACCAACTCCAACCCACTACATATGCAGTGGGTTGAGCAAAAAATGTGGGTGGGGGACTCCAACCCACCCCACCTCCACTCCATTTTTGGAATGGAGATTTTATGATATTTTTTTTTTGTATTTTTTGAGATGTATTGTGTAATTTTATTTTTTAGAATATGATATATAATTTTATTTTTTGAAAAGTAATATAGAATTTTTATTTTTAAAATTAATATATAATTTTACTTTTCGAAAAGTTATATAATTTTATTTTTTTAAAGTTACGTGTACTTTTATTTATAAAAATTTATGTATAATTTTTTATTTTAAATAGTTATTTGTCTTGAAAGCATTAAATTATTTATTTAAAATTATTTTATTTGTAATAGTTATTAATTATAAATGTTAATTTTAATATATGTAATTTTTAAATAAAATATAAATGATATGTGTATGGATTATAATGTTAAAATAATTAAAATTGGGGTGTAATTTATAAATATAAAAAGTTATGGAGTAAAATTACTGTATTTGTATTATAGCAACTGCAAAAATGGAATGACGAATTGGAGATAGTCTAACACTAAAAAAATATATAAAAAATTGGGCTTGGACTCTAGTGTAGTTCCGTCCGGAGTATAGATATTGATATATGCATGTGTGATTTTCGTGGTTAAGCAATTTAATTTATTGGCATTTTCTTTAAATTTCAGGTCAGAAGCACAGACAGCCTAACCAAACGAGGATTAAATTAGGTAGAACTTATATAAATTTGGATTCCTACATATAATTTAATTATTAATTTTTATAACCCCTCTATATATTCATTATATTTTGCTTTAGTACTTTACACGAAACCGAAATACCTACTAAACAAATAACCAAAATACAATAATGAAATATAAAGGCAGATAAATACTTATTACAAACTATAAACACAAATCATATACCTCTTTCGTCCCATAATTATGTATCCGTTTGCTTTTTGCACGAGATTTTAGAAATATTAGTATTATATTATAATGTAGTATGAATAAAATAGAAATGACTAAACTAACCTTATTAGTATGGTGTGATATAAAGTAACGATATTTGTGTAATATATTGTAAGTTGTAAAGGTATTTATAATATTAGGTAGATAGTACAGTTACTTTTTGATACTTTGTTATGGGACAGACTAAAATGAAAAAATTAGGAGAAAGTATATTATATATATATATATATATAAGAGATCAATGTGGACTCCATTTTTTAAAAAAGTTATACAATCCTCCAATCTCAAAATTTTGAAATTTTTTTTTATTTATTTTTTTTACAGTTTTATTGAATTAGACAGAATTACAATTTTTATTATTTGATATAAGTGATAAAGGGGTGATATGGTTAAAGAATAAACAAAATTGTTATTTTAATTGATGTTGTTCATAATAAACAAAATTGTTATTTTAACATTATATTATTTTAGTTATATTACATATTTTATTTCAAATATTAAAGGTAAATCATAATTTTTAAATATTTTTCTATAAAATAATATTTTAATTTATTTTAAATGATAATGTTTTTATTTTTTTTTAAAAAATATTTGTTATTTATTTAATTATTACTATTTCTATAAAAAAAATTATTATTCTTAAACTTATTAAAATATTTAAAAATAACAATAAAATTTATAAAAATTTCTATAATAATGTATTTTGAAATAATAATAAACTTTTGTTGATTGTTCCGTGCGTAGCATGGAGCTTTCCGCTAATTTATATATATTTTACGACTACAATCAGAGTTCATTTGTACGGGAGGATCCATGTTCCTCAAAACTATTTATATGTGTATGTACAGTACTCTCTCTGTCCCAAACATTCTGCAACATTTTATTTTTGGGTATGTCTCAAACACTCTCCAATGTTTCTAAAATAGGAAATAATTAATTATACTTAAATCTCTACCTCACACTTTATCCCCTCCCATCATCTAAATAAAAAAATAAAATATATATTTCTCTCTCCATCACATCACCTAATTTCTAAATTATCATACTTAATACTACTCACCTAAAAAACCCATGCCAAAAGTAAATGCTGCACTTTTATTTTGGACGGGAGAGTATTATTTTAATAATTATAATAAAAATGACCTTTTAATAGTGCAAATTTTATATTAACTTTTTAACCAATAGTCTGTTTAAATTAATATTGATTTAATAATAGTAGTTGATTTTAAAATAATTTTACTAGTAATACATTTGTTTATAATAAAATATAAACCCAAACTATTGTGGATTATAATATCACATCCAATCATTTTTATTTTCGTCCCGAGCTCCATGCATGACAAAAAATATGAGCGTGTTTATTTTGTATTTCTTTTAATTATTTTTTATTTTTTTGTCTTTAAATAATATTAATTATTAGATCAAAATTTAGTACAAAATTTTATCTTATACCATTTTTTCCCCTTTTTTTTTCTTCAAAAATTTGTCATTTTTAAATGTCTATTTTGTCTTAACTTTATATCTCCATCAAATGGTCTCTCTTTCCAATAGCAATTATTGATTCCATCGTATGGTTGTCTTTATACAGGGATTCGAATCTTGAGTTTGGAATTTAAAATTTTAAATTTAAATAATTATTTTATATAATATAATATATATTTAATTTAATAAGATTTTTGCATAAAAAATAATTAAGAGTAAAAATCCCCTAAAGAACCCCAAAAAAATCACAACATTTTTTTTTTTTTTTCCATTGGTGATGAACACATCAAATTTTATTACAAAAAATATTACCGTACTATATTTTCAAGAACTTAGCCTATGCGGTTTTATTTTGTTTGTGCATATGTACTATGATAATATTTGGGATAAATGCAAAATATATATTTTAATTAAATACAAATCTTATAACTTAATTTGTTTGTGACAATTCTTTTTTCATTAGGGTTGGCATTTGGTGCAATTGGTTTAATTTTAGCATTCATTCTTGTTTCAACATGGTGTTGGAAATCAAGATATTTTCCTCATGCAATGGCAAATCCAAATATAGAAAAGTTTCTACAAGAAGATGAATCACTCACTCGACAAAGGTATAGTTTTCGAAACTAAATCGAATTTATATATATAGTTGTTATCTTCTAAAAAAAAAATGTATTTATTTCATAGTAGTTTCTCAAATCAAATCGTACTATTTGAATTAGAAATTTAAAAAATAAAAATAAAAATGCACCTTTAACAAAGTAATATTTCCTCCATCCCATTGACATTTACTTTTTGCACGTAAATATTTTAATATTAGTATTATATTGAGTTGTAGTAAAAAAATGATAAAAATACCTTTATTAATAATGTGTAATATAAAAGTAATAACATTTGTGTAATATACTGAAGTTAGAAGAGTATTTATTATGTTAAATAATATTATAATTACTAGATTAGAAAATAATAACTTTATTTTTGAACGAATAAAAATAAAAAATAGTAACCTTTTAATAGAATGAATGAAGTATATCAATTTTTTTTTTAAATATAAAATTCAAACTAAATCTACTCAATCCAAACAAAAGAACGATTGGTGTTTTTTTCTAGCTCGTTCAAGTTTTGTTTATTTTGTGGGTTATTTTTATGTAGGTATAGATATTCCGAAATCAAGAAAATGACGAGAAACTTTAATGACAAGCTCGGTCAAGGAGGATACGGTAGTGTCTATCGAGGAATGTTGCCCAACGGATGCCTTGTCGCGGTCAAGGTTTTAGTCGAGATGGATAGCAACGACGAAGAATTCATCAATGAAGTTGCGAGCATTAGCCGAACTTCTCATGTCAACATTGTCCGTCTATTAGGGTTTTGCTACGAGAAAAACAAAAGAGCTTTAGTCTACGAATATATGCCCAAAAAATCATTGGATAAGTACATTGGAGATCCAAACACAAACCTCGACGTGGAGACATTGTACAAGGTTGCCCTAGGGGTCGCCAAGGGTTTGGAATATCTACACCGAGGTTGCGCTACAAGGATCATCCACTTCGACATCAAGCCACAAAACATTCTTTTGGACGAGAATTTGTGTCCAAAAATATCTGATTTTGGGCTCGCCAAATTGTGTAAGAGGAAGACAAGTATATTCTCGGTGTTTGGGACAAGAGGCACCATTGGATACATCGCTCCCGAGGTATTCTCCCGAAATTTTGGAGGAGTTTCTGACAAATCCGATGTCTATAGCTATGGAATCATGATTCTTGAAATGGCCGGAGCAAAGGAATTTTCGAAAGTTGATGTGGTCCAATCAAGTGAGAATTATTTTCCGGATAAGATCTATGAACAAACGATACTCCCCGATTGTCTTGATAGAGAACCTATGGATTGTAATGAATCCATGATTGAGGATGTTAAGGACGAGAGATCGAGGAAAATGTTTCGCGTAGGATTTTGGTGTATACAGACAATGCCATCGGATAGGCCATCGATGTCTAAGGTTGTCGAAATGCTTGAAGGAAAGCTTGAATCGATACATATCCCTCCAAAGCCATATTTGTTTAGTCCTAGACAATTGCGACACAAATTTTCGCCTTCATTGTCTGTTCATTTTGAGATCGAAGCATCGAGTGAATATGATCGATTGGGGACTACTACAGAAGCTACGTCGTCCTCTACACTTTCTTGAAATGCAAAGAGATTGATCGAGGGGAAGATATATGGTTAGAAACCAAGGGTTCTGTTCATTTTGGATATAAATACTCGATAATATAAAAAATAATATTTATAAAATATAATATTTTATATTAAATTGTAATTTTTCTTTTGAATAAATTTTATATTATATGTTGTGTAAGTATGTATATATTGTCTCTCTTTTATAATATTTATCAAATAATCGTGTCACTAAGAAATTGTTTGAATGAATATTCTCGTATGTATGCATACGTTGAAAGTCGACAATGTTAAAAAAAAATACTGAATTTGTTCTCATGGTATTTGTTCTTTCTAAGAAAATTTAATAATATTTTATTAATAAAATTTTGTTTAATTATATAATTTATGTAAATTTTTATTAACAAAATAAATTGTACGTCGAAATAGATATAATTATAATAAATTATATTTTTATTATTAATTAATTAATTCGAAGACGATTAGCGAATTGATGAAAGATGTCGACGGACGAGAGAAACAGACTTTGACTTGGTAATTTGTATGGGGAAGTAAATTAGGGTTTATTTTTAAAAATAGCTGTTATTATATTTATATAATTTTAGTAATATATTTTAAAATTATTTTATTTTAAAACATTGTTAATATTTTAACAAATTGGGCTGAGTTTGGCACGGTCTGAATTTACAGGCAAAGGTCTGTCATTGTTTTCAACTGGGCTTGTATCGACTAAGTAATTTTGGGTCTATTATAAAATTCTGATTTTTTTATTTATTTAGTATTGCCCCTAGCCAATAACCAGTAGTATTTATCCGCTGTTTTACTCAACGCTGTACTTTCTTTACCGGAAAATATCTTCTGCAACTTCTCTTCTGCTGCCGCCGGCGCCGGCGTCGCTAAATCATCCTCATCCAATCTAACGAGTGCTGCTCCGAAGCACAATCGACCGACCACAGCAATTCGCATACAGAAAGTAAAAAACGATAGCAACAGTGAAGATTCAGTTACCCAGCTCCATCGCTTTATTTTGCATTTCTGTGTAGTATCCTTGTTGATTAGGTCAATTTATTTATTTATTTTTTTATTATTATTATTATTTTTCAATTTTAGATTCTACAGCATGTTGTTAGTTTCGTGTTCTGTTCGAAATTGTAATGTGTTTGGTTCTCTAATTCAACTGTGTTCTCCCTTGAGAAGTTTGGATTCTGGAACAGGTTTTCTGAGACTTTATTGCGTGATGCTGCAGGTCAATGTTGTTTGCAAGTTTTGCACCTGAATTTTGTCCGAGTGGCATCTCTTATCCGGCGTTCGGAACTCCGCATTCTACTCCGAAGCATTTGCCTCCGTCTCGGCTTCGGGTCGCGGCTTCGTCAGCGGCACCTAATGGAGTGAAGGTTGAGTACACGCCGTGGCTGGTTGTTGGATTGGGGAATCCAGGGAATAAGTATCACGGAACTCGCCACAATGTAATTGTGGCTCGTAATTAGAGGATTTAATTCTTTACTTCTAGCTCCGCTCTGTAAATGAATATCCTCCTATGCATCTGATACTTGGTTTGAAATTTTGGGGCTATTTTTGATGAATAGGTAGGGTTTGAGATGATTGATCGTATCTCAGAGGCAGAAGGTATTCTGATGAACACTATACAATCCAAAGCTTTGATTGGCATAGGTGCTAATTCTGCCACTTCTTTATATTCACATCTTAAATATAGAAAAGTGTTAATGATACAAAGATTTTTGGCTGATATAGTAAAAACTGTGTTTGGATGCAATCAGCGCAGGTTCCATTGGCCAGGTCCCGGTTTTACTGGCCAAGCCTCAGACATATATGAACTTCAGTGGAGAATCGGTATGCCCTCCACTCTATCTCATGAAATCTAGTTAAATCGTGGTCCATTTATTTTTCCGAGATTACTGTGATAGTAAAGATACAATGAAGAGACATTTGCTATTAATGTTTGATGAAGCTACTGATGCTGCATTATAAGAGAGTATGTTGGAACTTGAAACTGTAGATAACATCAGTGGTGCTCTATTTATGAATCATTTGTAATATTTTATGCCCCTTCTAATATGGTGTAATTCAGTTATGAGGATTGAGAAATATTATGTTCACTGAATCTTGGGCAATGGCTGCCTATTAGAATGTTAAATGATAGATGGCTTCGGGGTTGCCCATGAAGCTTCTTTATGTAATATGTTTGGTTCTTACATATTACATTTGTTCATTAGGTCTTAATTTTGAATATTAACATCGCCCACAGGATAGAATTTTCATTGCAATTCATTGCCTTTTGTTATGATCATTTTTTCCCAGCCTTCCGAATATCCATTTCCTAAGTACAGTTAACATGAATAGTGCTATAGATAGGAGCATGTTGCCTTTCTATGCTTGATACTGAACATCAGTTTGTGTTAGTGGCCTGAACTTGAAAATGAAACGTCAATTGATTACATTAGTTTTCTGAATATAATCCACAGACAAAATGTGTTATAATGTCAGCTTCTATCTCATTGCAAGTTTTTTGATCATATTTATTTGAGGTGTCATGTAATATTTCCGTATAATGTATTCAATTTAGGCAGCATGTGACACCTCAATACTATCAGTTTCAAATTTCAATTTGATCTTACTAATTGGTTTAAACCAAAAATATGTGGTTGCCGTTGCTGCATAAGATGATAGCACTTTCAGTTCACATAATTCTACAATGCTTGTAATAGAATCAATATACTAATGCAGCTGATATAAATATTCTATTGGATTCACGCCATGACTAAATTAGACTTTTTTGTGTGTTAGGAATATTAGCAAATTTTTAGCTCATGTTCCAGTTACAGTTATGGCGAGTTGAAGGATGAGGGTGATTTCACTTTCCTTGCTAATGCTTTGTATTTCCATTTTATGCTTCTCTCCAATAACAGGTTGGACCTCTTGCTGCATATTATCGAGTACCACTGCGTCACATTCTACTGGTCAGAATCATAATTTAATTTGGTCTCTTGTTACATTATTTAACCTTTTATTTCGTCCAAAATTTTTTCTGAGGACCAATACTAGAGTCCACTCATAATTAATGCAGACATTCTAACTAGCTTTCCATGTACCTTACAGGTTTATGATGAAATGAGCTTACCCAACGGAGTTTTGAGACTTCAGCCCAAGGGAGGACACGGTCACCACAATGGGTAATGTGTCTTAATCATAATTGCAAACAGATTTTAAAACCCATTTTGGTATGATTGAAGAGAACGAAGTCATAGATGCTTTAGTCACGTGCTTTTGTGTGTTATGTTTGCATTTCTACGACAATAATCACTGATATATCTGAATATATGAGCTGTTGGAGCGTAAAATGTGGATAGTTTAGATTTATTAGTTTGCATTTGAGAGAGGCCTCTACAAGATGTAGAAACTGTCAAAGTAGAATAGGCCCCCCTTTTTTCTTTCTATTTTTTCCCCTTCACTGTCCGTTTGCTCGAATTTCATATTTAACTAACATCAGTACTTTAACATTCATTGTCTTGGGAAATCCTGCTTAATAATCTTTAAATTTCATGCTGCATGACAAACTTTTGGAAGTTTATTCTCAAAAAGAATACGTATCGTTGTTCTTGATTTCAGTGTGAAGAGCGTCATGGAGCATTTAGATGGTCGTCGTGAATTCCCCCGCTTTTGCATTGGTCAGTTCAGTTATATTCTAAACATGCTTTCTGGTTCACGCCAATATTTGATCAAGCACCGATTTCAGGCATTGGAAATCCACCCGGTATGATGGATATGAAGGCTTATCTTCTCCAAAAATTCAGTCCCATCGAGCGACAACAGGTATGTGTATGTTGTCGAGTCTAGACATAGACATTTCGAGCATAAAGATTTCAAGAACAGTGGATTTAAATAGAATGAAATGTTGAGACAGGTGGATGATGCACTGGAGCAAGGTGTTGAAGCTGCAAGAACACTTGTTCAGCAAGGATTCAGCACTCAAATCACCCAATTTAATCTTGGTCAGAAATATAAGTACCATAAGGTTTGATTCCTTTTACTTCATATATCTGCATAGTAGAGGGCATGATCGACTAATATATCTATATCTATATCTATATCTATATCTATATATATGTATAATTAATTCTATGATGCCTGTTCTGATCTCATGTTTGATTAGGATTCACTATAATTAAATCAAATTATCCCAAGTGTGTAGGATAAAATATATGATGAATTCACATAAATGACTCATTAGAATGAGTAAAAATGGATATTAATTATCTTCATAGATAATAGAAATGATTAAATATATTTAAGGATAGTAGAAAATATCTCATTCTTTTGCTTACTAATGCAGAAGAAATAGGGCAGCTTTTATTAGTTTGAATAGTGAATCATTTTCATGTTTGTGAAAAGAGTATTTATATGCAGAGTCAGTCCATGGCAGGAAAAATACCCTCAACAAAAACAGCCATATTGAGAAAGTTTAGGAGAGTATTTAATACGTAAATTTTAACTGCTTTAAAAAATGAATGATAATTCAGTGGGAATAGAGCTGTTTACCTAACCAAGTCGTTCGTGAACTCGGCTCGGTCAAAGCTCGTTCGCGAATGTTAACGAACCGAGCCGAACAACATAAACAAGCTCATTTGATTAACGAACGAGCTCAAACTTTGTTTGCGAACGTTCACAAACGTTAGTTTAAATAATATATTTATTATAAATATTATATATATATATAGAAAATTATAATTTATAAATAAATAAAATATTAATTTAAAATATATAAATAAAATAATTTTAAATTTTCTTTATAATTTATATGTAAATTTAAAAAATAAGACAAACGAGCTCGAACGAGTTTAAACGAACCGAATACGAACACGAGCTCAAACAAGAAAAATCTTTAACGAGGCGAGCTCGAACACTACGAACGAACACGAGCTTTGTTCGCGAACGTTAACGAACACGTAAAATTTGGCTCGGCTCGAATCGTTAACCATTCTAAATGAGAATGTAAACAAGCTTTATATTAATACTCCCTCTGTTCTATAATAAAGTATCTATTTTTTCATAGTAGTTCGTTTCATAATAAAGTATCAATTTGTTTTTAGTAACTGTGCTATCTACGTAACATTATAAATATTTTTACAATTTACAATATATTACACAAATGTTATTGTCTTTATATTATACATATTAATAAGATTATTTTAATTATTTCTATTTTATTTCTACTATATTTTAATATAATATTAATATTTTTAAAATTACGTACAAGTACAAACACATCGATGTTTTATATGTTACGAGTATATATTTTGTTACACCTAAAAGAAACAAATTCTGAAGATAGATTCAACCAACATGATGTGTGAGTGCTGTGCTGTCTAACCTTCTAATAAGTTATTGTGGGCTCCCGGGAGCCCCACTCCCTGACCATCAATTGCGTGGTGTAAAATTGAGAGAGTTGGGCTCCACGGACTCTCCAATAATCCACCCTGTAAAGCTTCTGGAAGCAATAAGGCTGTGTTTTTTTTTAAAAAAAAAACAAAATTACATATACGTTTTCCACTTTGGCCATTTTAGTTTAGACAAATAGTTTTAAGTACGGAGTAATTATTAAATATTTAAAAAGTCTTTTAGTAAAAATAATTATTTTTTTTGTTATTTAATTATGTGCTCATTTGATCGGACGAGTTTTTAAAAAAATATGTAAAAATAGAAATTTTTATTTTTTTTAAAGAAAAATAGTATTTTTTTATTAAAAAAAACGGTAAAAAAAAATGATGATAGATTTAGATGACGGAGGAAGTATAATTTAATAAAAATGATTATAGATTAAAATTAATATAACTAAATAGTTTATTTAAAATACAATTTTAAATGTGGTTAAAATATATAATTATATTTCTAAAAATGAAAGATATGTGGACATAAGGACTGGACTAATTAATTGGGAAGGAGGGAGTAATATATTATATATATTTATTATTTTTACATTTATTATACAATTTTTTCTATTTCACATTAAAAAAATATTTATTCAAATTATCTCACATAATAACACACCTTTATTATTTATTTATTTATTATTTACCCTAATTCACTAAAAAAAATTGAAAAAAATTGAATATTTTGATTTTGTTTATACTATTCACAATTTTAAAAATATATATTAAATCAAATATTTTTTTTTTATATAATGCTAAAAATTAATTTTATATTTACAATATTACATTAGTCCATTCTTATATGATATTAGATAATTATTCAAATTTAAATTTTTGTTATTTAAATTAAAATCCAAAATAAAAAAACCCTCAAACATTAAAAATAAACTCCTTCGTCATGAGTGTTTTTGCTTTTAATCCATAAATATATTATTTGTATCTATTTTTAGTAATATCAATATTAAATATATTTTACAAGTATAAATTAATCTCCAGTCATCCAGCATTATTGGATGAAATGATTTGCGTTTTTATGAAATAATTTATGATTTGTGTCAGAGATTATTATTTTATTGATATATAATAATATATGTTTTAAATTTTTTATACATATATTAATTTATATTTTAAAAATATTAACATAATCATATAAAAAAATAATATAATAATATCATAATTTATTGACATTACTTTTTTTTTTTTTTTTTTTCCCAAATATCTAAATAATCAGAATAAATCTTTTAATCAAATTTCATTATAGGAGTATATAATACTAATAAAATTTTTACAATTTTGCCTTCGTAGGTATAAAGGAAGGGGATGTCTTTGTAAAAGTTAGGTGTTTTTTATATTTGTATATATACTATTTTTCCTATAATATGAATCAAATACATTTGATTTGAGTAAGACAGACATAAATAATAAAAATCATACATTAAATTAGAACGAAAAAAGTATATTAGTGTAAAGTATGTTTCGCTTGATTTCGTGCAAGTGACTTGACTTGATGTAATTCTGTCTCGGTCCCAAATATGATGTTTTTCTACAGTAGATACGACAATTTAAGAGAAATATAATTAATAATGTATTAGTGAAAATAATTATTATTTAATAAAAATATTTTAAAATTAAGATTAAGATAACTAATTAGTATAATTAAAATTTAAAAAAAATTCAAAATTTTAAAATAAAATTAAAGGGTATAATATTTTTACAAAACCGAAAGTGACACAATAAATTAGACAGATAGAAATAAAAAAGTGGACACGGTAAGTGAAACGGAAGGAGCAATAGTTTACTTTGATACTCCTTCCGTCCCATAACAAACTATCTATTTTTTCATTTAGTCCGTCCCATAACAAAGTATTCATTTCTTTTTTTTAGTAATTGTACTATTTACTTAACACTACAAATACCCTTACAACTTACGATATATTATTATATTTATATCACACAATACTAATAAGGTTATTTTAGTCGTTTCTACTTTATTCTTACTACATCCTAATATAATATTAATATTTCTAAAACTTCGTACAAAAAGCAAACGAATACATAATTATGAACGGAGAAAGTATTTTATAAATATTATAAAAATATTTTTATTAAAAATTGTGTGAAAAAATAATTATTAGATATGTTAAGAGGTCAAAGAAAATTGGTGTTTTTCATTTTATATTTTTGTATAAATAAATTTTTTATGTTATATATAGAATTATGTAAGTAATATAAAAAATAATATTTTATATTAATTTTTATTTTTTTATGGTGAATAGAGTAATATATATTATATTAATTGTATATAGTATATTTTTTATATATTTATTAAGAATAGTACCATTCAAAATCTAATGTATTATATATTGGATTTATTCATTAAATTTATTTTTTAATCGGATGTAATATATTATATTATTTTTAATTTTTTTTTTATTATTTTTTAAGAAAAGTAAACAAAGCAAAATTTTCAAGGTGGTGGTTTTGAATAAAAATAATATTAAATTTAACTTTTTTAAAGATTAATTGTTACATTAAATAGTCTACACATATATTTTAATAAAAATATATAATACTATATTTAAATTTTAGTTATTTATTTTTCATATGAAGATACCCAACCTACCTCATAAATATATAATAGGAGTATTTATTTAACACAACGATTATCAAGTTCAACATTAACTTAACCCGTCAGACTAGGAATTTGAACATGACGGGTCGGATCGGGTCGGGTAATAAGCAGCCGCCTTCGGCCTGATTCAGACTGAGTACGAGTGACTGTTGCCCTTTCAAAATTTCAAAATCCTTTAGAGAATGAAGGAATCGGAAAAGAGTTCACAGTCAATTTGATTTAATTAATTAATACTTTCTTCTTGTTCTTATCCTTTCCGATGGAGAAAATGGAGCCGAAGCCGAAGAGATTCGCCGGAGGAACGTTGAGCAGAACTGGATGAATCAATTTCATCCTGTTGTTGCTGGTGTGATATCCATGGCTGTTGTTCCGCTTCAACGGCGGCGGCCAGGCGGATTGGGGTTTCTTCGGCCGACTGTTTGATGAACTGTTCGTCGGGAAACTCTGCGCCATTGACGACGAGCGCTTGCCGCCGGCGGTTGAGCCAGTCGAGCTGCTTCTCGACAGCAGCGGCAATGGACAGAGAGATCCTCCGCCGCCGCCGCAGTTGAAGCTTGAGCTTCGCTTGAACCGCCAGAACGACGACTTACACTTCTCCGCCGCTTCTGGAAGCTTCGTCTCGTCGTCGCTGGAGTTTTTCGCTTTTGGAGGAGGAGGAGGATACGATCGGCGTACTATCGGAGCCGCCGGAGGACGACGTGGAGGCGCAAGCCGTGGATCCTCCTTAGATGTTCTAGGCGGTAGGATTCTTCGCTTGATTTCTACCGGTAGGATCTTCCCATCGGAGAAGAGCTCATCAGCGGAGGACGATTCTAGGTCAAAACTTCCTCGCGAAACGCAGAAATCGAAATCGACGGAGGAGAAAGAGGCGGAGGACGACGACGAGGAGCTCGTACGGACGAACTCTTCGCCGGACGGCGCGGCGGCGTCGGATCCGGGAAGATCGTACGAAAAGGAGATCCTAGGGCTACCAGAATCGTCGGAGAAAACCTCAATCGCCATGGCAATATCCAAACCAACAAATGAACCAATCAATTCAACCTTCAGTTGCTGGATTCGGAAAATACCTAAATGAACAAAAATCAAACAATTTGAACACACTTAAACAGACTTAACTGCAACAATCCAAAAATCAACAAATCAATTCAGCCTCCAGTTGCTGGATTCCAAAAACACCAAACCAAATGAACAAAAATCAAACAATTCGAACACCGTTAAACAGACTTAACTGCAACAATCCAAAAATCAACAAATCAATTCAACCTCCAGTTGCTGGATTCCAAAAACACCAAACTAAATGAACAAAAATCAAACAATTTAAACACCGTTAAACAAACTTAATTGCAACACTGAAAAATCAACGGCGCCAATAGTCGCCTAACCTGCACGCAAATTTGAATGATACCTCCTTCGGAAGGAACAGCTGTTGATGACCAAACAACGAGAGGAAATATTCAAAGCGGAAGAAATTGAAAAGGAAAACAGATGTAGAGAAAATCTGCCAAGTTATTCTCTACAAAATCAAATTGAGAGGTTGGAAAGCGATGGTAGCCTTTATATAGGGACTCAGGCCCTGCGGGACCCACTACCAAATAATATATTATTATTAAAATGGCAATATAATTCTCTATTTACATTTACTTGCCAAAATATTACAAAAATACTAATTTTAATTTTAATAACAGTACACTTAACATCTTTAATTATATATATTTGCCAGATATTATAAAACATATAAATTAATTTAAACAGAAATATTAATGATTAATTCATTCGGATCTCCTTCTATATTAATAATAATTACTTTTTAAAATTTATATATATTAGTTAATATTTTTTTGGTTTATAAATGCATTTTGTTCTAAATACAATGCTCAAAAAAAGTCTGTATAAATAGCAATTTAGAGTAAAAAATTTTATACTCCCTCCCTCCCCATATACCGTGCTATACTATAGACACAGTATTTTAGGAGGGGTATAATTAGTAGATAATTAGTGAAAATAATTATCATATAATATAAATAATTATAAATTAAGATTAAGATAGTCGATTAGTTTAATTAAAATTAAAAAAATAAATTAAAAAGTTTAAAATAAAATTAAACTGTGTAATATTTTCCAAAAAAGAAAAATGATATGGAATGTGGGACGGATAGAAACGACAACATGGATATGGTATGTGGGACGGATATTATTCAATAGTAGTAATTTTTTTAAAAATATCACATCAATCTTTTTTTTTATTATTGCTCACAAAATATTATTTCAAATATTTATTATTTTTAATTTTTTTTCCAAAATTTCTAATTTTCCAAAATATTATAGGTACTTTATATTTTGTTAAGAAAAATTCCACCTTTATAAAATAAATCGAATATAATAAAACTTAATAGGTGTCTTTACTCTTTAGTCTGTGTTTTCTTAAGATATGAATTTTATTGATTTTAAGGTAAAATAGTGATTAAGTGCAATATTTTATATGTAGAATTAATATATTTTTATTAAAAGTAATAAAATAATATAATATTGAAAGTAATAAAACATGAAAAAATAAATTTTACAAAATATATATGTACCTACTTTTGAAGTAGAAAAATAATGTATTCGCATTACTAATTTCAATTTCTATATAAATGGCAACAGCCCCCCCCCCCCCCCCCCCCCACCTAAACAGTGAAAATTTAAGAACTATAATATATATGTATATATATATATATTTCCAGATGATCAAATAATAATTGACTTCTTATTTATATTTTTAATAGTCGGCAGGAATTTTGGAAACATTAAAATATTTATTTATAATTATTATCTATTATTTTATTCAAATATTTTAATAAGATTTAGGCCATCTCCATCATTTCAAGGGTGATTTTATTTCAATCATAAATTTCAATTTTCACTCCCCAATTTTAATTTATCTTATATATTATAATCCATTCCTCACATATATATATATTATAATCCATACCTATATAATTTATATTTTTTTAAAATTTACATATATGAAAATTAACATATATAAATAACTATTACAAATAAAATAATTCTAAAAAAATAAAATTATATCACTTTTTTTAAAAAATAAAATTATATATTATTATTTAAATAATAAATAAAAATTATACAATACATAAAAAATAATAATAATAAATAACAAAAATACACTGAACACCACAAAATACTACAAAAACTATAGAGATAGTGTTACAAAACGGCATAAATAGGGGGATTTGGGGGTGGGTTGGAGCCCGTCCCCCATTTTTGGCACAATCCACTGTATTTAACAGCATTTTAGGGTTTGCTTTTGTTTGTGTATTCTATTAAATATTTAATTTTCATTTAAAATTTGAAATCTAAAATTAATGTCAATTTAAATACTACACCATCTCGTACTTATTTGATTTTTTCTTTTTGTTTTTTCAAAATAATCTCGTATTTGTTTTTTTTTGTTAAAGGTAAAATAATAAATTTATATAATATTTAAAATTAAATTATTACTTTTTGATAAGTATATAAATATAGATTATATTATATTTATATTTGTGATAATATTAATAAAAAGATATATTATACAAAAATATCATTACATTTATATTAATTATTTCTACTTTATTTCTAATATATTTAAATATAATATTAATATTTTACATAAAGGGTGTGTTTGTTTAGGAGATTGAATTGATTTACACTGTTCATCCAATTTTTTTCCCAAAAGCATCAAATCAAACACCTATTTTTTATTTTTATATTATATTAAAAATCAATTTTACATTCAAAATATCACATCAATACAACTATTCAAATTCAAAACTTTTACTATTCAAATCCCAACTCAAAATCAAAACCCCAGACAAACATACCCAAAAAAGGAAATGATATTTAGTTATAAAACTGGTGAATTATTGAAAATTTTTATTAGATATAGAATTAAAACAAATTAAATTAATTATTTTTTCTCTCTCAAATGTGCATGTGATCGTGCAATTTAATAATTGTGGTCGAAATAATCCAAAGAAAAAAAAAATGTAAATATATATATATATAAATTGCAGTCACTGTAACAATCAGGTATTTGACAATTACAAAATAAATTATTGTACTCTATCTGACAATCTATTGCGATATTTTCATGGTGTTATTGATCGAAGGCCAATGGTTCATATTTTATTTCCCTCCAATAACAATAAAAATAAATAAAAATATAAAAATCCCAAATCAGATGATACATTATTGTATTCAGAAACACAGTGAATAATATCACTTCGTATGCGAAATGCTGCAAAATAATGGTTTATACGAACCACGGAATTTTTTTCTTTAAATCATATATAAATATGTTTAGAGTATGAAGTTTTGTAAAAGCCTTTTTTATGCAACCGAATAAATTTTAAATTTCACCAGAAGGATAACCTTATGTAAATATCAGTAAAAAAAAAAATTAAAAAATTACACGTTACACTTTCCCTAATTTGACACTACTCATTTTTCAAAACATATCACATCAAATATACTTTTTCTCTCACAAAATATCAAATCAAATACTACCAATTTATTTTTTCCGAACTTTCAAATTTCCAAAAACCCCTTATCTAAACAGACCCCATATTTTTCGAAAGCTCTTTGAACGTCAAGATAGTCACAAACACTTGAAACAGATGACTTTTAACACCACTACTAACTTACAAATAAGAAAGAACAATGAAACCTTTCACTTCAAATCCATATATATTTATTCGATACAATTTTCAATAGAAATGGAATATTTCTTTTACAAAATCACGTTAGAATACTGATTCAATTAAAATTAAATAAAAGGCAGCCAAACAAACCCTTCGACTATTTATCTATATTTTCATATTTTAACTGTTAATTCCTCAAAAAATATACATAAAATATTTTCTTTACATAAACTCAAAAGTTCTGAATTCAATCAAAAAACTAAAAAAGAAAGACCCCCGGGGGTTCTGAAGAGTAAGCTTGTCAAAATGACTTAAAAGTAGTAAAAAAACAAAAAAACCACTTGATACACACATGTTATTATTCCAATTCACACCTCTGAAATGCAAAACAAGAAACAAAATTGCATCATTCAGCTTGCAAACATTATTAGTTTTCACCAAGAAATATTGCATTTACTCAAGGTAGGATTACGGTAAAACAAAAACCACTAGCAACAATCCAGACTAATATATAAAGATAAGTTAACTAATCAACGGAGTATCAGCATTTCTGGAAAAAAGGAGCAACCCTTGCATGCATCAAAATTAAAACCAAAATCTTCTCAAAACTTCCAACGACAAATAACAAATGTATAATTTCTTAAATAAGACAGGTGACCTGTTCTTCACTCGGTCAGGGGAAATTCAAAGACGACGTCTTTCCCACAGAGCTTCCTGTAGACACCAGAGAACGTCTCCAGCTTGTTCTCAGTGTCATTCTTTGCCTTCGGGTCCAAGAAAACCTGGAACAACAGAAAATTGACATTACATCAGTCAAATGCAAATACTAAACAAATATGAAATCAGTCATCTCCAAGAAGATACTATTACCTTCATAATCTTTGATCCATCGAGTCTGTATCTGACACGCTTGCCAACAATCTCAGCAGGATAGACAATGTCCTCCAGTGTAGCTTCATGCACAGCAGTCAGTGTACGGGTGCGCGGCCTTTGAGCAGCGGAGCCCTTCTTTGGTGGGCGCAGGATTCTCCTGGTTGCAATGAGAACTACTTCCTGCTCATCGAAACAGGGAATGTCAAACATGTATAGCATCACAAATCATCGTCAGAAGTACCATAAATGAATGATTTGCAGTGTTTTCTAGAGGAGAAAATTGGATTCAAAATCATAAATAGACAAACTGCATTGGTACATTTGGTAATTTAAATTCAAATTAGAACCAATTTCAAATTTGAACTAAAAGTAATATACTATTCAAAATTGAATTAGTAACTAAATTGGCAATTTAATGGATTACCTAATAGGCAGAATTCACTTCACTACTCAAAATGTGACAAGAATGAGTACTCAAAACTAATTAGTATTAAGTGGAGTAACCTTCAAGGTGAGCCCCAACATTTCTTCCAATGTGGGGATATATTCAGCACTCCCTCGTGGAGATAAGATCATCTCGAAATCCAAATATGATCACTACCCAATACAGGTATGATGACTCTAATACCATATTAAGAAGAAATCCAAGTTCTAACTTAAACCAAATGGTTTTAAATGGAGTAATACTTAAAACCTTATAAGATAGGATAGTCCCAACATTTCTTCCAATGTGGGATATATTCAACATATTGACAGCTATCATAAACTAATTATTTAGTGGAGCAACAAAATCAACATACAAGTTGAATAAGTAAGCTTCATAACTATAATCAATATTACCTTTCCACTGAACTTTTTCTCTAGTTCTCTCACCAGCCTGGGGTGGATCTTACGGAAGGATTTCCTCAATCTATAGGGCACATGGATCACAACAGCTTTCTTGCCTCCAGGGATATCAATTTGCCTGCATTAGGCGATAATAACTCAACATCATACAATAGTAGGGCAGTCATGCGCAGATCCCCTAAAAAACACTTACACAGCAGAATTGATGTAGAGGTCTTTCAAATCACTCTTAATCTCTTGATTCGTATTTTCCAAATCAAACAAAGCCTGTAAATGCACCCCAAAAAAAGTTAGTTCTACTGCTGCAAAAAGACCAAAACAGTTCAGCATCTTTCAAGAAACCATTTAGATTACCTGAGCCACATTCTCCTCAAACTCTGTGGGCTCGGAGTCCTTGTCTTTGTGAATCTTTTGCAATGCGGTATACATCTTGCAACTGTGTAAGAATAATCACATAAATAGCTTCTTCAGAAGTTCAAGCAAATTAAAAAACTAGTGAATTCTTTCCATGGAACACCGTGTTTAACTTGTTCCACACCCCTTTCGTTCAGACATAAGTAAGTCCCCATAAAAATCTTCCCTTTTGTTAAAAGACTATTGGATTATTCAAAGTAACACAATGATACAGAGAGGTCCTAGCAGGAATTCATATCGGGTATGGCAGCACCCTTGTGATTCTTGAAAAGCAAATCAGTTACATATATAATAACCAGTGGACTTAAAATAGAAAAACATAATCTTGATCTAGATGCTGGTAACGATTAACGAAGGCAACAATCACTCGTAAAAGCAAATACACTAAGAATAAACTAGCCATGAAAGATACAGAGAAAAATCAAAAAAAGAAGAAGAATTCGAACGCATAAAAATTGGACGGATTTCAATTCGAAATTCACAGATCGTCCGGCATCCAACGGAGAATGACTATAAGGTGTAACGCGAAGGATACCACGGCTAGAAACAGTACCTCGGAGGAGATGCTCGAATGCGATTGAGCTCCTACGTCGGCGCCGGCAGCCGCTCTCAAGTCGCAAAGCAAATGGGGTATCACAAGGGCAAGGGTGGCGAGGGTTTTATGCTGGCAACAATGAAAACCCTAGCAAATCAACGGTTGAGATGTACAGAACGTTAATAAAATAATCTGGACCGTCAAAACTATGGGCCTATTTGGGCTTTGGGTAGATATGTTATGGGCTTCCAGAATGTCTTCACACACGAGCCCAAAATCATTGTAGATTATAGGAATTAAATTAATGATACTAATAGTGAAAATACAAATTTATTTAATTCAATGAACTATGTAAAAGACTAAAAGAGTGCATATTCTTCTGTTTAAACAGTAAACGTCCAATATGACATTTTATTATTATTATTATTATTATTATTATTATTATTATTATGTGCAAAAATTATGGCTTTTATTTTTAAATGATTAAAAATGACTCTACCTTTCAAACTAACTCAGCAATTTATTTTTCCCTACAGAACAATGGTTTCGATTATTATTTCTTTGGAATCAAAATCATTACTAAAAATACAAATTTATTCCAAACTTCAACACCAAATTCGAATCGAATAATTTAGTCCAAAGTTGTCAGCCATGAGAGGATAGCTTGTGCACCCTTTTCCCATGAGCAATCGAGCATCATGTCATGGGCAACGCCGTCGACTGTTACAGGCGAGACCCCGTAGAACCTCCCGGTTTCGCTCAATCCCTCCGCATCCTACAGACACCAGAATACTCATGGCGATTCAAGGATCGTTCGCTTTAAAATCGATAACCTTAAAGTAAGTATAACATGGAGGTAGGGACACGAAACATGAATGGATCGAATGCCCGAATCTAATAAACTCTTACCACGATGAAGTCATCAGCTGCTCCCACAACATGAACCTTAATGGAGGCGTCTTTCATGGGAGGAACTGGCAGCGATGCATTCAGCTTGCGTAGATCAAATAAAGGCGTCTGCATGCTTTCGGTCATCAGCTTTTGGTACCTGGAATGCATTTAAATTCGAAAATGGTTTATAACTGTTCAGTGTATGTATCGCGGGTGATTGAAAGCTGAAAGTGCAATGAATTCTACGACTAATGTAACTAGAAATAGAGTCGAACTTGAGATCATACAATATACTTCAATAATACTCTATCCACTACAAAAGCCCTTATATCTTACGACCGAGATGATTAATGCAAATTTACGCCTATTCTAATGTAAATTTACAAGTACTCACCGAGAGACAAGGTGATCATCCATGGTGGAAGAGAAGAAAGTTTCCCGACAAAGTGGTAAGTTAGTTTGGAAAGCTTTCGCAGCCAAACTCCGTGTCACCTGTCCCATATCATACCGTGTGGGTGTAGGAGAAACACATTAGCTAAGAGTGCCAAACACTAGCGTATAGTGATTCAATCACATCGAAAATAACCACAATAGCCTAAACCACATTGGAAAATCATTGCACATGAGCAGACTGCAAAAGCTAAAAGCATAAAAACAGTGTACATTAAACTGAGGCAGCAAGATGTTTTACCTTAAACGCTGCGATTGGTTTGGTGAATAGATACCGCCAAACTAGGCCGCTAATTGAAAAGAATATATCCATTAATCTGGTGAATATAACAGTGTGTGAAGTGAGACTACAGTTTTCGAGACTCACCTGTTTCCGGAAGGAGGTACGGAGCAAACAAGAACACTGCCGGACAGATATGGATTCAGATTCTCTGAAATATAGTAGTAGAGAAGAGATGTCGCATTACAAAATGTCATAGTCACTTAAGACTAGATTACTAGATTTGCCTTTCCTTGTAGTATCTGTAATTTGGTTTTTCAGCATGGCCCATCAAGAAACAATAAAATTTGCGGCAAAAATATAAGTGACCTTGCGATTTCCCATTACCTACATTTGCGAGGTAGTACTGAACAATAAGACCCCCAAAGGAATGACCCAGCAACACTGGCGGGAGCTGAATCTCCTTTGCAATAAAATCAGCCACATCAGCAGCATGAGTCTACTGCACACACGAAGTTCCCGTTTTTAGAAAGCCTCACACCGCAGACCATCTTAGTAAAATAGATAATTTGTAGAAAACAAAAAATACCTGGAGTGAACCTGCTACTGACCCTGCAGGCGAATCACTTTCTCCCTGAAACAAATGATAAAATGGCTTAGAATCAATACCTAATTCGACCCTGTTTTTGGTGCTCAAATCTTTATAATGTTCTATCTTTCTTTGTTTTTGAAATATATCCAATGTATTTTACAGGGGGTGGCAAAGGGCACTTGCAGGCTATGGTCCGGCGCCCCCATTGCCATACCTCCATACAAATATCATTATACTCACGAATCTCAGTTCTTTTAAACCAAATGTCCCTAAACAGCAAGCATACAGCCATACAACAGAAAATGGAAACATATGGAATTCTAAGCTTAACTATTATAGCAGAGGCTATTTTGAGAATTCCTCCACCAAGAACTTATTACGAAAGGAGTTCATGTAAATGCAGCTAATGAATGCAGGAAATAGCACCAGATAAATCAGGAATCGAAACAAATTACCACAATTCAGCAATATGATTTTCTTTTTTTTCTTCGATTAGTGATTAGCATTCTCAGAAATTGAAAAACGACATTTAGCAACCTAATCGAAGAAACTAGGAAGCAATTTAAAGCATAGCCTCGTCAACAACAAAATCCCCAAAACATTAGGGTTTGTCAACTTCCGATCTTAAAGAAATTAGGGGTTGGAGAACAATACCTGACCGAGCAAGCTCAGAGCATAGCAATCAAAACCATGGCCAGAAAAGAAAGGGAACCAATGCTCGGCCCAGCACCAAGCCGCATGGAAGCTTCCATGGACAAACACCAACGGCAGATTCCGAGATTTCTGGTCTCGCCCTTTCTGGACGATGAACTCCATGTTAAGCCCAGAGGGGAGCTCATGGAAACGACGAGACTGCCCCTCCTTCAGCTCGTAAGGGACCTTCATCTTGTAGCTTTCCGGCTTCAGAACTGCTCGGGGCATTACCGGGAACCGTGGGTTAAACATGGTTGCCAGAATCGTGGCCGCCATTGGTGTACTTAGAACTTTCTACAAATCTCTCCTTCCTCTCCTCGGCTTCTGTTCCTGAATTACGATTGAATTGGAGAATGGGTCCGATCCAATTTCACCTGGTCCGGGTCGGGTCTTAATGAATCAATCCAGCTCTATTTCGAAAGTTTAAATCTCAAATAAGGTCCAAATTTTCTTACAGATTATGAAAGTTAAAACATGGAGAAAATTAGATAATGTACAAAGGATTAGTTGTCAATGACGTATTGTATTGATTCAACGTTCTTTTTCAAAAGCTTCAACGGTTCTTGCTTATAGCTGTGGTGATAAAATGTGCAAGAATTCCAATGGGACAAAACATCAGGCACAAAGAAACAGAATGCCTCGTCTCTATGTTGTCTCGTAGGCCTTCGAAATAAACCTGTCTGCTCCAACATAACCACCAATGTTAAATTTTACAGAATTTCAGAACTACATGTTATTAATAATGCATTTGGGTGTGTATAGAGAGGGGGGAGAGTGACCTTGCAGCGAAAAGATCGACTATCAGCAAGTGGATCCAAGC
Organism: Andrographis paniculata; assembly: GCF_009805555.1. Taxonomy (NCBI): domain Eukaryota; kingdom Viridiplantae; phylum Streptophyta; class Magnoliopsida; order Lamiales; family Acanthaceae; genus Andrographis; species Andrographis paniculata. The sequence continues at coordinate 2,308,497 of NW_026137616.1, read as the reverse complement.
AGAAGATAGAGTCATCTGACTAGAGAACATCTTCGATATACTCGACAGCTGAATAACAAGAATTAGTCAAGTGTTTCAGTCCAAAGTGTAGTGTAGTGTAGTGTAATGAACTAATGTAGATTTTTCAGTTCTAGAGAAGTCGTAGAAAGTAAACAAACCTCAGGTAACCAGTATTTACTTGCGAACATCAGCCGTATTGTATCGGGCGTCCAGGACAGATACAATAGATACGCATATAATATGCCAAGAACAATGTATGGCATGCTGCTCGACACGAGTTTCTTAGTCTGCAGAAACACAGAACCAAAGAGCAATCTAGGCCAATTCACAACTTCAAAAGTTCATTGCTATCAAACAATGAGCAACAGAAATGTAAACTTACAAACTCAGCTCGTGGGGCTACGACCATTGAGGTGTAAAATGGAAGTACTGCTACTGTCCCCAATGTAAAAGCACTGCTAGCTATCTGATAGTTAGGGAGCCCTGCAAAGAAAAAGATACAGAGCCATGATGCAGTTTAAGTTCATTGAATCAAATTATGGGTGCATGCGTGTTTTTTTTTTTTTTTAATGAACACAAGCACCTACAACAAGAGGCGATATAGTAATGGTTAGAGATACACGGTAAGCTATAATTTAGGTAACAATGGAGGAGTGTGAAGTCTCATATCTTACAGTTATAGTTAAGTATGAATTACATGAAGAACCTTAGAGAATATCATAAAGAATTACATGAAGCACATGTCACCAAGCCTTTTCTTCTGAGAATTTTTCTTCTATGTTTTGATGCATCAATGGTTATTGATCCTCCAAGAAAACTCCATCCAATACATGGATTTGCTTCTTTCCCCACAACTCGCCAGCCAAAAATTTTAGTGTTTGAATTTTTACGAGCAGATGAACATCTGGTGTTGTCAATGTTTTTCCATGAGGTGTTCAACGGCATTCTTGGTCGATCAATCTATGGACAGAGGAACTAAAATGATCAAGTGCTCAACCTTGTTATATGATACATTAACAGTAGGAAAAAAAAAAAGGCAACCCTCTATGAAAAAATGATAATTCATTTATTGTTCTTCCTCTATAAACTGGCAATACATCAAATAGCAAGCAAATGAGCCATAGTACATCAACACTACAATCATACAACAAATTTCCTTTCTTTTACACACTCAGAGAGGGAAAAAAAAAAAAAAAAAATCCGCATGCCAGTACATTTTCTACAAAAGTAACACAAAATGACACAGAAAATCAGAGAAGACAGGATAATCTTGTAAGAAAATATAAAAAGGGAACCAGAAAATTATCGAATGAATTCACAACAAAGTAAATATTGCACCAGCTTTTAGTAGATCTTCTCACTCCACTCATGCCACAATAATAGTAAAAAGGATCAGCCTCATAGTTTAAGGAAATTGATGGCAACTAACTGTGTGTTTTGTGTTTGCAAAGTAATTTGATGTAATGTTTTGCGAGAAAAATTGTTTGGGAAACATGAAAGATGCATAGCAACTAAATACAACAAATTTGCTCAAAAAACAAAACCTGAATGGTTGGTTAAGCAATCTAAGGAAATTCCTTATTGGAAAAAACAAAATAGGTTTGCTGGACTATTATTGTGAATAGAAGAAGAAAGAATTTGCAACTGCAATAATTTTTGTAATCGTCTCATATAAGACTGGCTTAGACATTGATCAAATGTAGGCAGGAATTTTGTTCCCTTAAAAAATGTCTGAATTTATAAAACAAGCCTATAGATACATTTTTGGGAGGCAATTTGTTGGAACAGGCCAACTCAGCACTTGGATTTCTTACAAAAATGCCTTCGTACTGATGGAGTTCATTTGGGACTTATGTGGAATTTTCCACACATCTTCCAAACGTGGGGACTTAGATTTGCACCCAACACAACTAACCCTGCCAAATAGGGAATAGAATAATCCCAATTCCAAACCCTAATCCCCGAAATTGCACAGTACAATAACACTTTCCATGCCTATTACACAGCTGATGCATAAGCTATCAATTCACCTCTGCACATTTCATAACGTATGACAACCTATTTGATCTAAAAACAGCAACGAAGCACATTTCTTAACGGAAGGATAAACAAATATCCAAATCAAATGGCCAAACAGCGAAGCAAAGCACCAGTATGAAGCAAATATCTTACAATAAGTAAATGCAGCAACAACTACATTCGCAAATGGTAAATTGGCAGCAAAAATAAATCAGCAAACGCGAATGGAAGTGTCCAAATCCAAATAACCGACAAAGTGAGAAGCCATTGGAGTGGACAGCGCAAATCCTTACCCAAAGAGAAGAACCGCATATCCGCGAGCTGAAAACACAGCTAGATAATTCCATATCCAAAATTTAATGGGAAAATTAAAAATTAAAAAACTCAACACTCTGTGAATCAGCTTGAGCAAGCGTTAGGCTATCCGTTCCGGAGGGAGACAGGAAGAGAACACCATGAGAGTGGGGGGAATGGAGGTTGAATTGATGTCGAAGGCGGAAGTTAACTGAGTAATGAAACTTTGCAAAACTCCAGACAGTAAAGTTCATTGAAGGAAAAAGGGGGAAGTGTCCCGCTGCTGAGTGATGTAATCTAAAGATTCTAGCCAATCTGGATAAGCCACGTGTCGATATGTACACGTGGCTTACATGCCGATTTTGTTGGATGACATTAACGCGATTGTGGGCTGTGTGGCGGATACGACAAAACCAAAAATCCGACTTGAATAATAAAAATAAGTAAAAATAAATAATTAATAAATATATATAAAATATTATTTAATTTGAATATAGTAAAACGAGTTCTAGATCATTTAATTATTTTTTCAGGTTTGATTTAAAATGCGTTTAGTTATCGGTTTAATTGAGTTGAAAATTGGATTAATTTTTTTTTATTAATAATGTAAATATATTTAATTATTTTAATAATTATATTTTTATAAAATATATATCATATGAATATTATTTTAAAAGTAATAGAATTTTATATAATATAAATAAATAAAAATAATAGCATTTATTTATAATTAAGATAATTTAATTTTATAAATAAAAAAATTTAAATATATATAAATATTTATATATTAAAAATAAAAATAAAAGATTTTGAACATGAATCCCAATATTTTGAGAAGAAATTAGAAGAAATATAATGTCAATTTCGATTGGAAAGTCAACCAAACGCACCCTTCATCTTCAAGATTTGAATACTTTTTTTCATAACTTCAATACATCTTTCAAGGATTCGAAGGGCTTGGTATTTAGGTCATCTCCAATCCACCGTATTTTATGCAGTGGATTGTACCAAAAATAGTGGGAGGGGCTTCAATCCACCCTCAAATTCTATTTTTGTAGAAATTAACAGTGTTACTCTATTTTTGAAGTGGAGTTTTTGTGGTGTTTTTTATATTTTTGGTATTTTTTTTATAATTTTAATTTTTTAGTAGATGATATATAATTTTATATTTAAAAAAATTGTATGCAATTTTATTTTTTTTGAAAAATAATGTATAATTTTATTTTTTAAAAGTGATATAATTTTAGTTTTTAGAAAGTAATATATAATTTTATTTTTTAAATGTTAATTTTTATATATGTAATTTTTAAATAATTTATAAATTATATGTGTATGGATCTAATGTAAAAATAAATTAAAGTTGGAGTGTAATTTATAAATATGAAAAGTTATATAAAATAATATAAAAGAGGAATATATAGAGAATATATTTTTAGAGTAAAAATTGAAATTTATGGTTGGAGCTATATTTTTACTGTAGCAACTATAAAAATGGAATAGAGGGTTGGAGATGGCCTTAGTTTGGTTTTTCTGAAATTTGGAGGGATCATTCTTAAAATATACTACGACATTTGATTAATTTTAAATATTTATTTTTTAATGCCGAAGTGCTACTTTTATTAAAAAATTATAGTAACTTAAAAAATTCTACTATAATTTAAATTATATACTAGTATAATATTTTAACTTGTGTTTTATTTTTATTTTATACATTTCTAAAATAGTTATTAGTTTTGATATGATGTAAATATATATATTTTTTAAATATTTGTATTAAATAAAAAAGAAAGAAAATACGAACCAAATTATTCTATATACTCATACAGAAAATATTAAGATATAATAATTTTAAAATTGTTGCAAATAATATTCTCTGTCTCTCTAAAAGTTGTACTAGCTCTCTTGCCGATATAATTTTATATTTTTGTCAGTATATAGTACAATTTTTTTATTTTAATAATTATACTACCTAATTTAATAAATATATTTATAATTTACAATATATTATAAATATTATTCCTTTATAACATACTATACTAATAAAAAAATTTATTTTATTTTTTATTTATTAGGGAGGGAGGAAGTATTTATTTTTGCATCATTTTATTCACATAGAAGTTAAATGAAACTGTTATGACGGGAGATAATGAGATAATAGTATATATTTTTTAGGTTTTTTTATTACTCGTTTTATAATATTCCCTACGTCCTCAAGAGAAAAAAAAAAGGCAACGTGCCCGAATTCACTCTCCCATAAACAAGGATACTGTTTCTCTACGAATTTCATGAAGCTGAATCGATTTCATTCCGCGAGGTAACTTTGATCGATTGAGGAGATGGATGGTTGTACAAATTCAATAGCGATAGGTCGGCTTGTTTGCCCCAAGCCAAGGAGGTCGCCCCGTCCAATTTAACAACCTCGCCAGCGCCAATGAGGATTCGCGGCAGGTAATTTTCTTCAGCTTGCATTTTCGCGTTACTTTTGGTTTCACTTGTTGATGTATGTCCTGTTACGTGAAACAGTAATGACGTTGTAGCGTTTGAATCGAAAGCCGCGGGTGCAGAATCTCTCGATTTTATTCTTCGTAAGGTATATAAAACCTGCATTTTCGAAATTCGTTGTGCGTTTCGATATTCTGATTAATAGGTTGGATTGGTTTGCAGTTCCAGTTCCAGTTGCAGTTGTGAGTTATGAGATTTAGCTAATGTTTATTTGTTTTTTTTATTGATTTAATTCATGAGATTATGCATTGATACATGTTCGCGACACACCACGCACACACATACGTATCTTGAGTTATACACACATGTTTTGGATGCTCAGTAATTGTCTTCCAAGGATTACTATAATTTCTTCGAGTCCATTCACTACCTGCAATTTTGCAGTTTTAGGGATTAAATGTTCGTGCCTGCTTGCACACTTTACAAGGTTACATGTAGTTTTAAGTCAGTTGATTACACAATAAAGGGCAAATGATGCATACACTATATGGTGCATCTGCTTAAATCTGTGTTCAGTTCTGTTGCTGCAGTCAACCATTTCAAGCTGTAATAGACACTTTTAGGAAAGCACATTCATCTTAAGCATACAAGTTTTCGCATCCTTGAAATCGATTTATGATGGAATCAAATATTCATTTCTCATATTGACTTTACTCTTTGGATTTCCATAAATTTAAGCTTGCATCAGATGCTGTTGGAATCTTCATTAATACATATTTTTACTACTGTGATACACCTGATTCTCCTTGGTTTTGATTAATATAGATGTGTTATATATATTGTTTAGTTACTTTGTTGGATTAGAACTTTTGGAAGCTTTTTAATTTCGTCATTTCCATAAAGCTTTAGAAGTTTAGTTATATACATTTTCTTCAACACTATCACTTTATCAGTTTCGACAATTTAAATTACTGATTTCAACAAGATTATCCTAGCTTTTACAGAGTATCAAAAACCATAAAACTGAACATGTCTCCCAAAATGTTATAGTGAAGAAAGAAACCCAGTCACTGAATGAGGAATTCTGTTTAGAAATAATCAAAAAGACTTGAGTATGGTTTGTAATTTCAAGACTCGGTTGTATCTTTATCGAAGATTTAACTTGTAAGATTGATATTCATTCAATAGATTCATCTCATGTTCCCAGCTAAACCCAATCCCAAAAAAGGATATGCATAGTGTTCGAATGCAATGTTCGTTAAAAGCTTTAAACTTTGAAAGATTCACTGCCATCTGTTTCTAGCTGTCGAGTTCTTGCGCTGCATATCCTTTGTATGAATCCATTTTCTAATTAGTTTCTTGTCTCGTTTCTAAAGGAAGACATCGAAGTAGACCACTGCAGGGATACCCCATCATCTCCCCCATTCTTCTTTGGATCTCCGCCTTGCAGAGCATCGAATCCTTTAGTTCATGATGACTATTTCTGGGTTGGCAAGGCTTCCATGCTTTCATCATCTTCATGTTCACCCAAATCTCCAACAGCTTCTTCCCGAGCAAAACAAGCTGTTGTAAGAGTTGAAGGCTTCAATTTTCAAAGCTCCCGTGCTGTTGCAACTGCATAGGTCGATGTCGATGGAGAAGGTAATATAAGGAGCAACCTGAACAAGTAAGTAAAGATCTTCCAATTTTCTGTTTTACTGATTCTGTGAGATTAAAATGCTTCTCTTGATTGTGTAGATAGATTAGTTTTCATGAATGATAATAATCCAAATTTCCTTAGGTATGTTTCTTTTAATGTAGTTTGAAAAATTTTGGTTTGAGTTTAGTATTAAAATAATGTATGATGAAATATTTTGTAAAAAAAATATATATATTTTTTTAAAAACATAGAATTCAAATAGTAAAAACCTGAACTTTGAGGTTAAAAAACAAACCCTTGATATATTTTCAATTTATATTAATAATGAATTAGATGTTTAATTTATCAAAATAAAATAAAATCCATACGAGAATAATTACGTAATATAAAAATTCAAATTCTTCAACTTATAAAAAAAATAAATAAGATGTGAGAAATATAAATATTACATCGTTTACCCACCAAATATAAAATAATATTTTAAATTTTAAATATAATAAATCATATCACATATAAATCATAATTTGAAATCTCAATCCTAAAAAAAAAAATAATAATAAATAAAGATCCATAAACCAAACAACCCTTAGTTCTTTCCTGTGAAATATAATAATCCCTGGTAAGGCTATAAGTATATTATTATTTTTTCTTTTTGTTAGTTCATAAAAGATATTTTTTAAATAATAAATTTATTTATTTTAAAAGTAATTAACAATATAAATTAATTAAATTAAATTTATAACCTCTTATACATGGCATTACTTAATTTTTTTTTATTTTTATCTCTTTTTTTAATAAATAAATATTTTAATTTATAATTATTTTTTTATTTTTTATAAATATATATATTTTTTATTTATTTGTATTATATAAAAATATATTATTTATAAAATGATATCTATATTTTAAATATTTTATTAAAATATAATTATAAAAATATTTAAAATACCAACAATATTATTTATATAAAAAATAATAAAAAATAAACTTAAAATACGGTGTATACTAAAAGTTCAACTGATCGGGGACATAGGAGCATTAAATAATTATTGAAGCAAAAATATAGAATACAATAAATAAATAGAGGCAATGGGCTAGAGTGAGGTAGCCCTTTTCATTTATGTCGGGTCCAGTCAATTAGTGGACAATGTTTCTCTATTTATGACAATTAGCTGAACATAGGATATGATAAACATAATAACCTACTCCCTAAATTACAATTAATTAATTAATTTTAGTTAGTGGCTAAACTTGTAACCCTAAATTAAATTGAATGCACGTTCCATTAATAAAAATTATCACTATAATAATTTTATCTTCAAGACTTACTTTTTTTTTTTACATATTTTATTAATGAAAAATAATACTTTATTTATTTATTTCATAGTCAATTTCAATATATGCATATCTTATATATATATAACGTGGGAATTCACAATTGTTATATTTGGGGCATTTTTTTGGATAGATTTTCAATCGAATTTAATAGCCTGCAAACTAGGTCTGTAGACACCACGATATATATCGCTTTGGTTATTGCAAAGATTAAATACATATATATTGTGATTTCAGTACGATAAATAAAAGTACGTTGTGACGGATTATGATTAATGATCGAATAACAAACAAAAATATAAAGAAGATACAGATTTACGAGATTCACTAACAACGTCTTGGCTACGTCCACGGGCAGAAATGGACAACTGATTTATTAAGAACGACTACGTTAGATTTCATATCTCTAATTTTTCAAATAAACTAAGAGAACACATCAAAAGAGTTCAGTCCAATATCAACTCCAAAACCCAATACTCTATATCGTTGGGCCGAGGTCACTCCGCACCTCCGGATTCTCCTTGTAAACTCAACAAAGTGACAAACTAAATTCAATACATATCAGCAATACATATATAATAAATGTTAATATAATATATATCATATATTTTGAAAATACTTATATAATTTCATGCAGTACAATATTTTTAAATTTTAACACAGTAAACAAATTATAGCACAATATATATATATATAATTCATATACTACATACTTGTATACTTCCTCTGTTCCATAACTATGTATCAATTTGCTTTTTGCACGAAATTTTAGAAATATTAGTATTATATTAGAATATAGTATGAATAAAGTAGAAATAACTAAAAGAAACTTATTAGTATTGTGTGATACAAAGATAATGACATTTGTGTAATATATTGTAAGTTGTAAGGGCATTTGTAATGTTAGGTAGATAGTACAATTATTAAAAAATAAAATAGATACTTTGTTATGAGACGGACTAAAATACAAAAATAAATAATTTGTTATGGGACGAACAAAATATAACAGAGTACAATGTATTTCTGTAAATCAAATGTACTAACTTGATCGAATCAATATGGTGCAAGTCAACTGCCTAATCTATCCATCTCAATGTCCATTTTTATTCCATAAAACATTTCTATTGTTGAGTGCCCAAAATAGCTTCCGTCACCAATTCAAGGCTATTAAATAGGGGAATTTAATTTGCGGCAACTCTATGTGACACTATCCTAACTTTTGTGAAATAAATTTTTAGTAATTTCTTTGAAAAATAATATGAATTCATTACCCAATTAAAGTTACATTAATTCAATTTGTGGGGCAATTTATATTAATTGCATACTCAAAATCGATTTTAAATTTTAATAACAACTTATGCCAATGCTACAAAAATATTGAATTAGGTATGGCGGTCACCACCTTAATGAATGTAAATTAAAATGGCCCTTTATATAGTTGTTCTCTTGTCAAAAACTTACACATAATTCATTCATAGTAAATAATTTTATTTTACAATAATTTCATTATTTATATTTTAACACATAATAATCAATTTATCCCACTATTTTATTATTTATTCTATAAATTTTTTTTAATAATATTTCACATTTACCTTTTATATATTTTACTTTTATATTAAAATACTACTCCCTCCGTCCCAAACAAGGTGCAACATTTGCTTTTAACACGGGTTTTTAGATGGGTAGTATTAAGTAGGATAACTTAGAAATTAGGTGATGTGATGGAGAGAGAAATATATATATATTTTTTTATTTGGATGGTGCGAGGGAATAAAGTGTAGAGTAGAAATTAAATATAATTAATTATTTCCTATTTTGGAAATATTGCAGGGTGTTTGGGACATACAAAAAAAAAATGTTGCAGGGGTGTTTGGGACGGAGGGAGTATTATTTTTTATTCTTTTTATCCAGACGTTATGGTATAATTAGTTCGGACAGATGAAGTAATTAATTACATGATATCTCGGAGGCTTCCTAAGCATTTCTAAAGGAATGACTTTATGTTAATATTACTACAAACAATCTAAAGGGAGAAAACATTAAATAAGGTTATTGTCGAAGATGAGTTATTTAGAAAAAAAAAAAAAAAAAACCCATTTTTATTTTCGACTGTCAATTATGTTGTGAGCAACACAACACGTAAGATTCATGTGTGGTTGTCACGGGTGCTTCGATCACTTATCCCATTCTCTAATGATATTATGATTCATTTTGTTATCACAATAACACAATCTTGCATTGAATGGGGCGTCGATCGAACTTGGAAAGAAATTTTATATAAAACAATTGGTATTAATTATATACATCAGGTAAAGTCCGATAAATAGTTTGTTTGGTTTTGATTTAAAATTGAGGGAGGTGGCAATTTGAGTTTCGGTTTAATAGAATGTTGATGTGGTTTTTATGATAAAAAAATATTATATTTTTAATAAAAACTGTATGAGATAAATAATAAAATTATTTATTAGAATATCTTTTTTTTAAAAAAAAAATATTTTTATCCGGTTATAGGTTTGGGTGTTGAAAAGAGAATTTAGCAATGATGTATAAATGTAGTTCAATACATTTGTTGTATATATATGTACATTTTAAAAATTATATTATTATTTTTATTATACTCGAAAATGCGCACTGGGTAAACTCCCGGCCGAACTTAATACCCTGCAAATCGATGTTATTTTGAATGATAAATTTGCACTGCTTGATGATTAAAATTCAACCTTAGCTTGTGTATTGTGGATCATTCAATAATTTAATATAGAAAGATAATAAATTTAATCTCATGTGTAAAATGTATGAAGTTTATTCAAATTTTAATCTAAGAATTAGTTTGATGTCATTGTTTTAATATTTAGGCACAACAGAAACTCTCATGATTTCCCAATCCTACCCTATGTTTGGCTACACAAGTCTATATTAGCTCATTTATTTTTTTAAAAAAAATTGAAATGATTTATTTTCATTTACTAATTAGAAACAATAGCAAAATACATATATTTCAATTGGGTGTGTTTGTTTGTGGGTTTGGATATTTTAATATTTGGGATTGAATTTTTTAATAGTAAAAATTCAGATCAAAATAGTTGTTTGATATGATATAAATAGATGTTTATGTGATATTTTGAATGTAAAATAAAATTGTAGTAAAATATAAAAAAAAAAAGTAATTATTTGATTTGATATTTTTTTTAAGACAAAATATCTTAATAGTAAAAATTTGTGAAAAAACCTCCAAAGAACATAGCATCTTTTCTATTTTGTGTGTATCTTATTAATATCTTATGTGATAATATCAATTGTAATATAGTATGATTATTGTTATATACGGTTAGTTTATATGTTCTCTTTATATTACTCCCTCCATCTGAGATATGGTGTTATGGTTTACTGTAAACACGAAAATTTTAAAGAGCATGATTATTAAATAATTAAAAATGTATTAATAAAAATAATTATAGTATAATATAAATAATTATAGATTATGATTAATATAAATAATTATAAATTATGATTAATATAAATAATTAGTATAATTAAAATTATATATTATAAATTAAAATCTTTAAAATATAATTAAAATGTGTATTTCTTTTTTTAAAAAAATAAAATTAATATAAGACGTATGACTTGATACAAAAGAAATCGTGTCATAATATGTAAGATGAATAGAATATATTTAAAATATATTTCATGTTGTCTGTTTATATACAATCAACACCATAATTGGCGCCCTCCCAATTTAAATCTAAGGAATGATCTCTTATAATTTTATGATCATAACTTAACTAGATTTTATATTGAATTATTTTCACAATTAAAAAAAAAAAAAATTTGACAGAAATGTCTCCAATGACAGAGTTGCTGACGTGACAGGGTTGTGAGTTGTGACATATTGGAGATTGTGTGGATGATACATGAAAAATATTTTAAAATTATTTTAGAACTATGATTAGTATTTGTATAAGATTAATCTCATAACTAAAATTTTTTGACATAAATGATCTTCAAAGAATGTCTACGAGTTATCGATACAATCTCCGGCTCATGAGGACCATTTCTATCCAATTTCTTTTAATTATAGAATTAATCCAATACAAAGTTTATTATGATGCTAAAATAACAATGTACGAGACTAAAAAAATAATTTTCTCATAAATATATTATAACCAACTAAACATATCATTTAGGTATACATTGTAGCTTATACAATGGCAGTGAGTTTCTTTACGACAACTCATTTGAAACAGTAAAAAAAAATATATTTTTTTTAATTAAAAGTATTCTTTTTATAATTTTATTTGTCCTATTAAAAAGTATCTTTTATTTTATTTTTTTAGTAAAAATAATTATACATTACTTAAATACTCATAAGTTTTATTTAAATTACAAACATACAATTATATATAATTATTTTATACATAAAATCAAATGACAAAAATATCAAAAACTTACTTCCTCCGTTCCAAAACAATAGTCTCATTTTCATTTTTGATAACAAGTTCTCCGTTTTTTTACAAAACTATCCCTAATTTTTCACAATAATTACATAAATTATGTTCATTTTAGTCTTTTAAATATAATTTTACACTCACTGTCAATATAATATTATTATTCCACTGTCAATATAATATTATTATTCTTTAATTACTGTATTAATACCAAATGTAGCTATTGTTTTGAGATAAAAGAGATTATTTCTTAATCTAAAACCAAAAAAAACCCATTAGACCCTTTCAAATATGACCCAGAAAGTACATACTATTAACATTATAAATGCATGTGTAGATACATATATATATATATATATGCATATAGACACACACCAACTGCCTTAAATTTTGCAATATCTACTCAGAGAACATACAAACAGCTAGCTAGCTGCTGGGATGAATGAGATTTTAGAACATTTTAAATGCCTCACAAATTAAAAAAAAAAAAAAAAAAAGCTTTTATTTTACGTTCATGGTGGCCTTAGCCTTCCATCAATTACTAATCTAACTACTCTCCATTTATATGTATCTATCTATCTATATATATATATATATATAGAGAGAGAGAGAGAGAGAGAGAGAGATGAAGTGCAGCAGGACACTTCTTTATTGTGTTGACACCTGTCTTGCTGTCTCTGTTAAATCTAAACCCTAGCTAATATAATTGATTAATTATTTATTTAATTTTCGTATATCCGTAATTTTGATTAATTTATTAGTAATAATTTTTTTGTGTGGATTGGATTTAGATTAGAGAGGACATAAAATTAATTAAAGAAAGTGATGATCATGAAGAAGCAAATCAAACAATGCCTGTTGGCTGTCTGTCCATCCTTAAACGTCATTAACTAAACTTAAATAACAAGAAACTAATTACTGCTAAATTGGATCATGGATAATTAATTAATTAATTAATTAAAATTCTGAATGGGAAAAATAATTAACATTACACGATCATGACGAACTGGATCTAATTAATTAAATCCTGATCGAATTTCGAACCCCCCAAAAAATTTAAATAAAATTAAATGGAAGAAGAAGACGACACACCCACCGTACCAGCACCATAATACGTAGTGGTAGTAGTAGTTATAGTAATCTTACATTTATTTATATATAATATATATATATATAAATATAAGTATAAATATTGATTGATTGATTGACCGATCAATTATTTAATTAATTTAATTTAATTAATTAGAGCTTGATTATTTCTGGAATGTGCACAGGGTACCTGTGGATGCAGTCCTCCCATGGCCCCTCCGCCGGAGTTTTGATCGTCCGGTTGCACTTCCAGACGGCGCTGTTGCATTTGAATCCGCTTCCGAACGCAATCTGCCAGACGCGATCGCCCTTCTTCATCCTCCCTTTGGCCTCGATGTATCCGATTTCGTACCAGAGGGAAGACGACGACGTATTGCCGAACCGGTGGAGAGTCATCCGCGACGCCTCCACGTGCTCCGGCGACAGCTGGAGGTTCTTCTGCAACTCGTCGATCACCGCCCGCCCGCCGGCGTGGATGCAGAAGTGCTCGAAAGCTTGCTTGAAGTCAGGGATGTACGGCTTCCATTTAGGGTTGAAGATTTTCCGGCCGATTAGGGTGAAGAGGAAGAGGAGCTGCTCCGACGCCGGCAGGACAAGCGGACCGATCGTCGTGATGTTCGATTTCAGAGCTTCGCCGGCGATCACCATTAAATCCTTTGAGAGATTGATTCCGACTTTTCCGGCGGGGTCCTCCTGCTCGTACACGCACTTGTACGCTTTGTCGTCGGAGCCTTTGTGCGTGCGGACCACGTGCACCAGCTTGTACTTCGCGCGGCGGCTCTCCCGGCGTTTGTTGGTGAGGAGGATGGCGGCGCCGCCCATCCGGAAGAGGCAATTGGGGAGGAGCATCGCCCGTTCACTTCCCTGGTAGTAATTTGGGGTAATGATTTCTGTGCTGACAATTAGGGCGTAGGAATTTGGGTGAACTTGGAGGAGATCTCGAGCTAAATCGACGGCGATTATTCCGGCGCTGCACCCCATGCCGGAGATGTTGAAGCTCTTCACGTTGCTCCGGAGCTTGTACTTGTTGACGACCATGGCGGACAGCGACGGCGTCGGCGAGAAGAGGCTGCAATTGACGATGAGAATGTCGATGTCCTTGGGACGAACTCCGGTCTTCTCCATCAGCGCGTCGATGGCGGAGAAGATGACGACCTCCGCCTCGCCTCTGGCGGACTCCATCGTCGGCGTCGGCGGAATGTAGTGAATCGCCGGCGGGAGGCAGGTCTCCTCGCCGAGGCCGGATCTTTCTAGAATCCGCATCTGGAAATCGACGCTTTTGGGGTTATCTTTGAGGATGAGTCTAGAATGTTCCATAAAGGTCGAGAAGGGCACGCGGCACATGACCGGCGCTTTGTAGCAGGCGTAGTCGACCAGGTATATCGCGCGCGGCTTCGAGATAAAATACGCCGTCGCCACGCCGACCACCGCGAAGGCGGAGGAGAGTATCTCCGCCGCCGAGAGCTGCGCCGCGCGGAGGCGGAGCGCCGCCACGTCGTCGTCTCCCAGGCTGAGTATTTTCACGAAAACCGCCGCAATTATGGGGACGAGGAGAAAGGCGACGATGTGGTTGACGAGATATTGGTAGCCGAGCTTCACGTACTTGAGCCTCGCGGCGGCGGCGGCGGCGGCGGCGGAAGTTCTTTGTTGAGGCATGACGGCGGCGGCGGAGGGGAGAAGGCGGAGGAGGATAGTCGGAAATGTTTAGGGGAAGGGAAGGATATAAAGGGAAGGGATAATAATAATAATGTAAAGAGCAATAAATGAAGGCAGGTGAAAGCAGTTAATGTCCCTTAGCTGTGACTGAATGAATTAATGAATGACAAGTTTATGTTACATTGTCTAATTCATAATACGCACTGCCGACTTTAATTACTCTAATTAGATAACATCAAATATAAATCGAAAATATAATATTAACCTAATACAAATATAATATATTTAATATTCTCCTCGTCCAATTTATATTGTTTTAAAATATATTTCCACTATTTTTTAAATAATTGTCTTTTTGTTATGAATAGACAAATTTGATCTTAATTGTATGATAGAGATTAAACAAAAAGACAAATTTGTTCTTAACGGTATAATAGAGATTAAAATTAGTAAATGAATAAAAGATAAAAAAAAATAAATTTGTGTTTAAAAGAGAAAATAAGACAATAGTTGTTGGACATCCTAAATAAAAAAATAACACATTAGTTTGTAAACGGTTCCATCCCAAATGAAAGGGACCCTTTGGAGTTTTGCAATAGATTAAAAAGTAATAATATTTTATTGGTTAGTAGAAGTGTATAAGAGATTTTATATTTTTGCCCTATGATTTTTTATGTAAAGTAATTGTATGTGTAATATTATACTTGTAATTCATGTAAAAGTTAAAAAAGTATTTTGGTATTAGTATATTGTTATTTTTTCTAAAATAGAAAAAAAAATTCTATAGAGTGAGACGGACAAAAATAATAAAAAAGATACTTTGAAGAGTATTATAATTGGATGTGGTTCACATCAACATTGTACCCATTTGACCAATTAACACACTAACTAGAAATAATTAAAATTTTATTATAAAAATAGATAGCATATGCTAGGTGGGTTATATAGTGTGTTATTTCTATAATTTTTTTATTGTATTACATAAAATTATACTCTCTCCTGTCACATTGAAAGGTTGTCATTTTTTATTTATGTCTCTTTTAAAACAAGGTTATCATTTTTTAATTTAGTAGTTGTACTACCTATCTAAAATAATAAATATCTTTTCAACATACAATATATTACACAAATATCATTATTTGTATATTACACATACTAATAGGGGTATTTTTATCTTTTTTACTACAACTCAATATAATACTAATATTAAAAAATTTACGTAAAAAAGTATACGTCACAATTTCAATGGAACAGAAGGAAATATAACATGTGTTATATCTTGTATTAATATTTGAAGTGTGAGTTATACACTATGTAGTGTGTTATATAATTCACTTATTGTGCTAAAATCAAAATATATTGTACTAACTATAATAATAATATAATATACTCCGTCCGTCCCATTGAAAGGTTGCCATTTTCTATTTTTGTCCGTCCCAAAACAGGTTACCATTTTCTAATTTAGTAATTGTACTACATATCTAACATAATAAATATCATTCCAACTTACAATATTACACAAATGTCATTACTTTTATATTACACAATACTAATAGGGGTATTTTCGTCATTTTCACAACAATCCAATATATTACTAATATTAAAAAATCTACGTGCAAAAAGCAAACGCCACCCTTGTTCCGGGACGGAGAGAGTAGTATTTTTTTTATAACATGTGTTTATAAGATGAACTTAACATCCAATCAACACAATAATCAGAACGACTATAGTTGTGCTATAACATAGAACAAACGTTGCATACTAATAACCTATAATAATCTACACACACATACGTGTGTTTGTTTGGAGGATTTGTAAGGATTTTAACTATTCTATCATATTTTATTCTAAAAAAAATATCAAATTAAACATTTATTTTTTATTTTTTATATTATACTAAAAATTATTTTTACATTCAAAACATCATATTAACATCTATTTGCATTACATCGTACAACTATTTTAATTCAATATTTTTACTGTTCAAATCTCAACTCAAAATCCAAACCCCATATAAAAATACATTTAACTCAAGATATATATTGTCAACTTAATTATACAATTCTCAATCTTTTAAAAAATATACTCATTTTCTTTTTCTTAAATAAATAAGTATTAAATTACTATAAAAAATAATATATATACAAAAGAAATAGACCGTTATACTTGGAGGGGTTTGGTTAGTTGGTTGGTTGGTAGTGAGGAATCAATACAAAATTTTCTTTTGGATTTAATTTAAATTAATTATTGGCGGCACTGTAATAAAAACACATTGCTCTCTCTATATATTCTCATCAAAGTCGTCTTCCAAAAGTCGTATATCTATTTCTTTTAATGGTCTCCACCTCAATTTTAAAATAATAATAATAATATAATAATAATATACAATATAAAATATACATAGGCAATATAAAATAATTCTAACAAACTCAAATTAAAGTTTTTACTTTCACCACCAAATCCACATATTTTTTAATAATAAATAAGGGTAAATTGTATAATATTTATTTCTATTTTATTATAAATGTATAAAATATTCAGTATTTTATTTATTGCGTTTTCTTTGAATTTTCTCCGATAAAAGTTATAAGTATCGTGATTATTTTATTTTCATTCTAAGATGAGGGAACAAATTCAAGAATAAATTGATTAATAGAAAATTATTTCTTTGCAGCAATCATATACAATAAATTAAATACAGACATTATATATATTGGGGCATAATTAGAGTCCAATATATTATTCATTCATAAAATCTATAGTCAGTTTATTTTTTTTTTTCAATGAAATAACATGGGGGAGATTAAAATAATCAAACCAATATAAATAGAACACTTCCCAAAGAAAAAATACAAATAAAAATTAAATACTTATATTCTTTATGATAATCATATAACAAAATATCTTGCAAAGTAATCTAATAAGGCATCATTGGTACAACAGGAAATGTGTTTCTAGGGTCTGTTTCTTTACCTCAATTTCTTCAAATTTTATTATTTGGACTCTGCGTTTTTTTAAAAAAATATATTTTTTTTTTCTCTCACAAAATATCTCATGAAATATTATTTAAATACAAAATTCAAACCAAATTTTCTCAAACTCAACCAAAAGAAACACACTTTACAGTATCTTCAGACGATGATATGTGAAAATTGAATAAAAATTAACATTTTCATATTCCAAAAATGGTGTGATCATTTTTGAAGAGGGAATGATCATTAATCTCACAAAGTCATTATTGTTTGGCTGTTGTTTGAAATTAATTTGAAATTGAGGATTGATTAGAATTTTTTATTTAAATAATATTTTTATGTGATATTTTTTAAAAGAAAATAGTTGTATATTGTTATTCAAAAAGTGTTGATTTCAATTTGAAATTGCAAATTCTTTTGGTCATTTATGCTTTTATTAATCCATGAGATTTTTCTTAAGGGCGTGTTTGTTTGAGAGTTTGGATATTTGTTTGGGATTTCAATAGTAATAATTTTGAATTTGAACAAGTGTATAACGTGATATAAATAAGTATTGATACGATGGTTTAAATTTGCTTGAAAATTTTGTTTTTTCTATTTTTAATTATTTAATATTTAAATTTGTCTTAAGTTAATATTATATTTAATAATGATTTATTTAAAATATTAAAAAGAGGGAACATAAATAATAATAAAAAGAAAAAAGCACACGTTTGTTACAATCTTTATTAAAAAAAATTAAATATTGATAATAATAAATAAATAAAATTTTATTAATTAAATCTGCATCATTGTCTACTTATTTGACAATGTTATCCTCTTCTTTTTATCATATTTTAAAATCATTCAAAAAAATTGTTTTTATTTAAAAACAACTATAAACAAAAACAAAATAAAAAAATAAAAAAATAGGACCATATATTTTCTTTATTCTTTTTTATATTTGTGTCAAAGGTTAAAATAAACACATCACATCTTAGGGTGTGTTTGTTTGGGGTTTTGGATTTTGATTTGGGATTTGAATAGTAAAAATTTTGAATTTGAATAGTTGTATAATGTGATATAAATATGTGTTGATGTAATATTTTGAATGTAAAATTAATTTTTAGTATAATATAAAAAATAAAAAATAGGTATTTGATTTTATATTTTTTGAGGGAAAAAATGAAATGAATAGTATATTTAAAATCCAATCCCCCAAACAAACACACGTCAACCAATAGAGACAATTTTACGTTACTCGTGAACTTGTGGTGCGACAATGGACTCGTGACTGTAAAGTTATCAATTCAAACCCTCGACGTTTTCAAATTGTCTACCATACATAGTGTTGAGATCAAAAGGAAATCTGAGATCGGAGAAATCCGAAGTTATTGATCCAAAATTTAAAAAATCGAACCCAAGCCTCGTGAATTAGGCGATTTCCGCAAACCAAAAAAATAAATAGAAACTTCGGAGAAATTTCGCAAGGTTTTGAAAGAAATTTAAGGCCTCCATATATCTCAACCAACTAAAGTCCAAGCTCAAGTACAAGCATTAGCCCAATTCAATCTATGCTCCAAATTTATTTTTTATTAGTTTTGAAGTCTAATACAATATATGGTGGGTGAACTTTATTTCATTTTTCCATGCGAGACAATGTCATTTTATTTCTCTTCCTCTCGCTTAGTATAACTTGTTTTACCAAGTCTAATTTGCAGACTTTTAAGTACGATTAAAAAATTATTCTGAACACACTCAAAAAGTAACAATTGTTAATTTCACGTTATAAAAAAAAAAAAGAAAAAAAAAAAAAGAAAAAAGAGAGAGACAATTTTATGTAAGAATGGTTGTATAAGCTCTTAAAGAGAACTACTACTAATAATAACTAATCATACTTTCTCCATGAGCATAAATTTATGCATACTTTTTATTTTATTTATTATATTTGTCAAATTTATATTATTTAAATGGACTATTTTTTACATCTACTTAAATCCTCCCTCCGTCGTATTGTGTTATTGTTACGGTAGATACAAAAATTTATGAGATGTATAATTAGTAAATAAATTAAGAATGTATTAATAAAATTAATTACAATATAATACAAATAATTATATACTAGAGTTAAAATAACTAATTAGTTTAATAAATTTTTAAAAAATTATAAGTTATAAAATTTAAAATATAATTAAAATGTATAATTTTTTTTTTCAAAAAAAAAATAAAATTACATAACATACGAGGTAGACCAAAATAAAAAAAAAAAATGACATTACAAGTGGACAGAGGGAGTATAACTTATATTTCAACACATAATAACACTTGTTATCGATATCATTATATCCAATATGATTTTTATTTCTATGTATATATAAAAATTAATATATAAATATAAATAATAAATAATAATAAAAAATAATAAAATAATAAAATAATAATAAAAAAAAATCCTGTGACATTTGATGGTTGGGGTAGTTACTTGGTGAGTTGAGACCAATTAATATTTTCCATAAACGAACCAAAGAATCCTGCATGCTCCCATCAATGCCACTGCTATATCTCCCTCCGCTAAATTACTTACGTTTGATTTAGACATAACAATTAAAAAATAATGATAATTTAATATTAAAATAAGGTGAGTAAATAAATAAAATAATTTAGGATATTATAAAAATTTATTAAAAAATAATAGGATAAGTAAAAAAGACAATGACAAATTAATTATTATTTATTAAAATAAAAATAATAAATTATTTGCTACAAGTTTAACGAACATTAAAAAAAAATTAATTATATAGTTTTGACGAATGGATGGACAAGATCCAGTTAAAAAGTCCCGGCTAGAAAATCGATCAGGAAGGAGTACTTGATTTTATTTTCTTGAAATTTGATTTTGTATTTTAATTTAAATATAACATTATATGAAAATATAATTTTTTTATTAAAATTTTAAAAAATTGAAACGAAACTCCTAGCATGCAGACTCATCTATATATATATATACATTATAAACCAAAATAACATAATATATTTATTTTCGGGTAATTTTATAGTTCGAATTAATAAATTTTAAAACTTTTTAAAAATTACAAAATTAATGTACAACAACTACGTATCATAATTTTTTTCTTTTTTATATGGTTTAAAATCACTAATATAATTCTTAAATAAATCATCGAATTTTTTTTTTTTTGAAAATTCTTTACTATTTCTTCCTCCAAAAAAATAAATAAAACTTTTTTTTAAAAAAAAAAAAATTATGTTATACTAAAAAATACTTTTATATTCGAAATATTATATTAATATTTATTTCTATCAAAGTTCAAATAATTATTTACAAAAAAAAGTAGCATTGTTTTGATTTATTTTAGTTATTTTTTGTATATTATATAAATATATATATATATTAAAAAGATAAAAGTAAAATATATTTTCTTTAGTTGGTTCCTTGAATACTCTATATAAATATATATATATATATATATATATTATGAAGGGGGTGGTGGGGTGAGGGGTGGGGGGCTGAAATATTATTTTTTATAATAAATAACAACAATTATTTTTTGAAAAACAAAATGCAGCTAAAACTAAACACAAACATAATAAATTCTCCAATTTTTTTTATTTTACTCTATCTCATAACAAAGTATCAATTTTTTTTTTTTTAAAGTAATTGTACTATCTACTTAACATTACAAGTACTCTTACAACTTACAATATATTACACAAATATCATTAACTTTAATACTAATAAAATTATTTTAATCATTTCTATTTTATTTCTACTATATCCTATAATATAATACTGATATTTCTAAAACTACGTGAAAAAAATAAACATATACATAATTATGAGACGGGGGGAGTATATTAAAAAAAAAACAGCATTTGGGTTCGTTTCTTATATTTCTAAATTAAAATTTAACACGGAGTTTGTTTGCCTAAAGTTTTTCTCCAACACGATTTTTTATATACATATATTATCATTTCACAAATACGATTTCTTATGACATCACGTCAAAACAAAAATTTCAAATCAAAACATTAAACAAACAAACTCACTATTTATTATACATATCTTTTAATTATAAAATATTATTTCAAAATACTATTTAAACAAATATTTAAGTCAGTCCTATATTTTAAATCAATTTCATTACTACTTTACATGACATGAAAATGTTGAAGCACATTATTATTTGTCCATAATATATACTCCGTCTATTCGTCCTAATTATGTCAGATTGTTTGGACATGAGGAAAAAAAAAATAAATAAATGATATTTTAATATGAAAATAGTGTAGATAAAAATAAATCAGGATATTATAAGAAATTTATTAAAAAAATAATAAAAAAATATTATAAATAAAAATAATAATTAATTAATTATTATTAAAGTAAACATAATAAAATTGTAAATAAATAAATATATTTATTATGAATAATAATAATAATAATAATAATAATAACACTCGTACTTATCACCTTTATATTTCAAATTAAATTAAAAAAATAAATAAATTGTTTCACTTACTTGAATGAACCATCACACATCAAGCTTTTAATTTTTGCACTTTGCACGAAATTGACAATAAATAAAAATGGAATCTTGCAATAGGTGTTGTCTTAACAATATGGGCTGTCTTGATAACGAGTTTGATTAATTGATTGTGTTTTGATATTTAATAATAATAATAATTTTAAAGATAATATAGTGCTAAATAAATTGTAAATATATAATATGAATTTTCAAATAAAATTATTCTAGGGTGATGTTTTAAATTAATATATATATATATATATTCGAAACAATTATTTCCATGTGCCCCTACAAAATAATTAATGTTATAATCTATTGTCATGTCTACTACACATCTTAATTATTTCGAAGTCAATATCTTAATTAAATCACACTTAGGTCACATTTTATTTTAAAATTTTTAAGTGACCTAAGAGGAGTCGTCATTCAAAATAGTGGGCCACTAGCAAATTAATCTCTACTGCCAAACTATTACAATTATTAATAATTTTCAATTTATATGTAAAAAAATATTTTAGTTTGAATTTTTCTTAATATGAAAATCAAAAACTTATATTGATAATATAAAAAAATAATATTTTGTATTAAATATTTTTTTAAAAAATATATATATATATATACTCCCTCTGCCACGCACAAAATAGATAGTTATTTTTTGGCGCATTGTTTAAGAAATAATAGTATTTTAATTATAATGGGTAGTTAAAATTAGTATAATGATATTTTTGTCTTTTTTTTTTTGTGTGTAAAAATAATGAGGTGATGTAAAATAAGGGTATTTGTAAAAAAAATATGAAGTATTTAATGCAATGTTTATATATAATTAGACATCTTAAAATATAAATATGTATATTTTTGGACGGAGCGAGTATTATATATATATATATATATATTAAAAATTATGTTAATTTTTATTTTATTATTATTATTGAACAAACAAACCCTATGTTTCTGTTTACATAAGCTAAAAAACTAATTTGGGCATGATTTATCTACAGTAGTATTTTCAAATAATATTACACTAGTTTTTTTTTTTTTTTTTTTTTCACTAAGGATTATACTATTTAATGTATTCAAATTAGTACTCTCTCCATCCTAATACAATAGTATTTTATTTACCATCTTTCTCCGTCCCAAAACAATAGTCTTATTTCCATACATAACAATATCATCGTAAAACTACTCGTACTTTTTCATTTTTATTACACAATTGTCACTGTTTTTTACACTAATACACCCATAAGGGTAAAAAAGTTTTTTATTCATATTTTTTTATCAACTATCAATATAATTTCAATATTTTTTAAATCTTTTGTGTGGCCAATCCAATTAAGATTATATTTATTGACAGACGGGCAGGGCTGATGATCCCCTCCTTAATAAAATTATTATTTTACATAAAAATGTTATTGAAATATGATTGTCAACGCATTTTTTATTAGATATAAAACATTAGAGCTTTGAGGTTATTTTCAATCGATTTTTTTTATTTTTTATTTTTTTAATTTTATCACCACTTCAAGCTATTCTATTTTTTTTTAGGAAGAATTGGAGATGATTCGAGGAATCTTTTTTCATATATTAAATATATTTTTTTCATTTATGGAGACAATTGGAATTATACTTTTCTTTTACTAAGATTTCGTTCAAATTTATTATTTAAATAATTTTTTTCTTTTAAAAATATCAAATTAAATACTACTTTCATTAAATTATAAGGATCTCATTTACTTTTTTTTTTTTTTTTTTTCGTGTTGATCTTTCAATATTAATTATTATATCAAAACGTAGTATAATTAAAAAAAAATTGCAAAAATACTTCAATTAATATCTTATAATATTAATGGAAAGACGTTTGTATAAAAAATTATACAAATATAACGATATTTTTAATGTTAAATACAATAACGTAAAATATAAATGTAACCCTTAGACCATCTCCAATAGAATAGATTTTCCTCTATTTTTGCAGAGTGGGGAGAAAAAAACTGCTCCAACCCACCCTGCAATTTTGCAGAATTCACCCGCTGATTTCAGCGGGATGCAATTTTTTTATTTATTTTAATATAATTATCTATTTATATATAATTATATTTTTTAATATAATTCCAGCTGGGTGCAATTTGTACACTTTTTAAAAAATATTAATTAAAAATATTATTATAATTTAAATATATAAAAATAATAAAATATTAAATTTTATTTGTAGTTTAAAAAATTATGTAAAATAAAATATAAAGAGAATATTTTTTAACCCTGCAAAAATAGAGGGTATGGTTGGAGAAGAGACCCTGCAAAAATAGAGGGTATGGTTGGAGATGGTTACTGTAGCAGACCCTGCAAAAATGGAGAAATGTATCGTAGACTCTGCAAAAATAGAGAAATGTATTGTAGATCCTGCAGAAATGGAAAATGGAGAAATGTATTGTAGACCCTGCAAAAATAGAGACATGTATTGTAGACCCTGCGAAAATGGAGTTATGGGTTGGAGATGGTCTTAGAGGCGGACAAAATAAATAGTATTTATTTTTTATTTTATATATTAAACTAAAAATTAATTTTACATTCAAAATAATAAATTAATATCTATTTACATCACATAATAACTATTTGAATTTAAAATTTTTACAATTCAAATTTAAAATCCACGCCGACACCGACACACCCAACCTATTTTAATACTTATACATATTGTTTGGTTTGAATAGCGACCAAACAAACAAATTTGAGGCCAAATTGTGAAGATTTTAGTTATATAAGATATACTAACAATTTGATAAAAATTGATAATTAATTATTTCAGAGGATATACCTTTTTATTTATTTTATTTGTAATTTACAAAATATGTTGATGGGATGTAAAGTAAAATTATATTAGGCACATTTTAGAACATATCGAATGTAATTAATATTGGGGGCTTTGGCTTTGCAATGTAGCAGAGATAGATAGATTAGTTAGGTATTAGGTATTTTTTTTAATTAATTAATTAATGTGCCCTTCGTTTAAATAATATCATATTGAATATAATATGATTGTTCAAATTTAAAAATTTCAATGTTTTAAATGAAATAAATATTAAATTGATATTTTTAAATTCAACACCTAACCCACTCGTGTAATAATACAAATGATGGTATATAAATTTTTGAACCAATAGGACATTCCTTTCTTATTTTCCCAGCAACGGTGGAAACAAGAATTCGTGACGTGTTTGTTTGAAATTGATGTGATATTTTGAATGTAAAATTGATTTGTAGTATAACATTACAAAAAATTTAAAATAAATACTTAATTTGATATTTATAGGAAAAAAATTTGTAAGAAACCATAGAAATCCTACCAAATCCTTCAAACAAATACACCCTTAAAATATCGACAAACACACCCTTAAAATATCAAGATTTAACGCAAACAAGAACAAATCATACAAAAAATTTGTGGTTAATGAACGGATTCGAAATATGAGGTAATGAGTTCAAACACTGAAATGTCCAGATTTTGTCTGTCACAAAAAAAAAAAAATAAATAAAAAAAGCTATAAAAGGAGGAATAAGAGAGGATTTTAAAAAAAATAAAAAAATAGTAGAACTGTGCTTCTCAGAGATGCTGGGAAGATGTGATTCCATTGCCATGTGTATATGTATATACATGTATATATATATAATATATAATATATATGTTTTGTTTTTATAATTTATATTGAATTTATTGTTATATTTAAATTTGGTAGTATTTTTATAATTCATAATATTTTGTATTCTACAAAATGATACTAATATTGAATATATTTTATCAATTTGAAATTTGAAATATAAAAATACAATTTTGATATTAAAATTAAAATTTAAAAGTAAATTAAAACTAAATTTAATTAAATCATAAATAATATAACTTTTTTCCCATAATGTTTTAATAAATCGAAATATTGACAAACAATAATATAATATAATAATTAATACTAAAAATTAAAAATCATATATATATATAATATGAAAATAAAAATTTATTAAAAAATTAGAATGAGTATCTTTGTTATACCGCTGAAATGGTTATTTTCAAAAAACGGTTATCTCCGTTGCAAATGGTCTAAGGAATCAAATATTTTTCATAGAAGGTAGGGAAACTTAAGTACGTTGATCTCGACAGGACAATATACATTTATTATTTTTTGTAATAGAATAAAAATTAATAGTATACAAATTGAAAAAAAAATCAATATTGTACAACAAAAAATATTCATTACATGAACTTAGTCAAAGTGCGAACATTATAAAAACCATATTTACTTGGAAAAAAACAAAACAAAACAAATAATACTATCTACTTTAGATTGATTTTGAAATGGTTGAATAATAATAATATTTAAATTGAAAATAAAAATGCAGTGAACCGCAGAAGCTGATCACTCTCTGTCTCTCTCTCGCACCCTATTTCTCATTCCATTCTAGAGAGTGAGAGAGAGAGAGTTGAAACACTCTTATCCCTGCCATTGCCAACGACATTAGTAAATTTCCCAAATTCATCCATCACCAAATGGCATGCTAGTTAAACAAAAACTGAAAACAATAGAGTGACAAGGAACAAAACCCAGATTTCATTCACCAGTTTCTCAAAAAAAATCATCATCAGTCCAAGGAGGCTATGCTATTTCTTCTTTTTCTTGCATAGCATAAGCACAGCACAGCCTCAACATCATCATCATCATCCACTTTCAGTTTCAGTTGTCGAATTCGTGGATGTGATCCAATAGGTAGTTAGCAGTGAGCTCTTCATTCTTGTTGCACGCGAAGAACACTTCCAGCACCAAATCTCGATTGAAACCCATTGCTTCAAGCTAACACACACACCACACCAACAATCAATCAATCAATCAATCTTCAAATATATAAATAAATCAAGAAACTGGTGAGATTGAGAGTTGGCAAGCATGGTGATGATAGCGATCAAAACAAACAAAAACCTTACTCGATCAATTGCTTCCTGCTCCTGTGCTGTGATGGTCACAGTCTGTGCCATACCCTCTCCTGCTAGTTGCCCTAGCAGATTCCTGAATCATATTGAGAGAAAACACAGGGCAAACACAGGTTTAGAAGAATGGAAATAATAAAAAATAAATTAAAACAACCCTTCTTTCAAGGAATTTGAACATCCACTTGATATTGAATATAACCAACTTCTTACCCCTCTCCCTCGACAGGCTCACTTAATAGCTGTTGGAAGTCAGATTGATGATCTTGTATCATCCGCACAAGGTGTGGATTTTGCTTCGCAAGTTCTTGAAGCATAGGCTGCAAATTTCAGATCATCAGTGATCCAAATGTTGGTATAAATGCTAAAATACATATATAAATTGGCAATGCAATGGTATACATACCTGCAATATTTGAGGATTGGCTTGCACCATGGCTCGCAATGATTGAAACTGTGATTCAAAATAGTATCATGCAAAAATTACATAAAGAAAATAAAATCAGGAGACAGCCTATTAATGACAAACTATAAGTTAATCATGTAAAGAACAGGTTGAGTTGGCACCTGTTGACTGTTGCGAAGAAAATCTAATGTGCCAGCACTAGCGTTTGAACCCAAATTCGGGAGGCCCTGGTCAGAAAAAGCATATCATTCATAAACCATACACAATTTCCCTTGAATTAATGTTTAGTAAATTGTATGAATTCGAGAAAACATTTACCTGAGGAAATAGATCCAACGGATTGGCATTTGGACCACCAGAAGACACTGCCGGTTGTGCAGCCAGGCCTGGAGGATTCGCAGGTTGTTGACTGGCGGGAGGTTGAGCCACAGGAAGAACTTCGGGTTGCTCTGGAATACCCTGATAATTAAATTATATCCATGGTCAAAACATGAAGCAATGAAAGAGAATATATAAACATTACAGGTATACTAAATGCCTTTTTAAAAGAGCCAACATTTCTTCTACTGAAATTTGAAAAGATGAATAAATGGAGAAAGCTACTGCGATTCGGGGAAAGGAAACTCACTGAATAGAGGTACTCAATAGCTCTTTCTGGATTATTATAAGCAGCCCTTAGTGCACGGACAACTGTATCTCTGTCCCAACTTCCACCACCCATATCAATAATTTGTTGAATAGTGGCCTCCAAGTTAGTTCCAGCAACAAGATTTGATGCTGCTTGACCATACACATCAGTTGATCTGCTTGAACAAAGAGAAATAAATCAATAAATACTACCTGGGACATAAAATATTATAAATGTTCAGGTAATATATAATCCAGATAAACTCACAAAGCAGGGGTGGGTGTTGGAGCTGGAGTAGATTCAGGAACTGATTGCAGGCTGCAAAGCAAGCAGTGATGCATTAAGTTATAACAGAAGAATATTTATTTTACTATAATATAAAACTTGAATACTACAGAAAGCTCACGGTGCAACAGTGGGGGCTGGTGAAGGAGCTGCTGTTACGGGTTGTGTAGGTGGAGATGTATTACTCACAGGTTGATTCTGAAGAGTAATTACATAAAACAACATAAAGATGGGTCAGATTATATGAATTGTAAAGATCATAAAGTCTACCAAGAAACTTCACATCAAAGATGTAAAAATAAAGGACTATTGTTTAAAATTTGCAAAGACATGCATGCACAATAAAAAAATGCATTGTCTAGTTTTATTTCTAGCATAATCATGGATGAAATAATGAAACTCCCAATCAAAATCTACCAAGATCCCAAGTCATGAGGGCTATATCCATTAGATTAAAGGTACATTTAAGAAAAGAAAATATGGAAATCTCCTCCTGATTGACAGTCCAGACTAACATGGGCAGAGACATAACACAGAATGGCTTGCTTATTTGAAAGCAGTCAGATGTGAGCATTGATTTTTATTTTTTCTATTTAGACAAACCAAATACAAGCAGATAACCACATAATCAATCATAACAAGATACAGAAACAATTATCCAATAGAGGTGCACAACAACTATGCAATTCATAATCTCAATGAAGTTACATATTTGCAGCTAAGACTACATGATTCACATAATGTGGATAAGATCATGCATGGGAAACAGCCCATTAAATTTATAATACAAGTGCAATGCAAAGCCATAGGGAGTGAAATTACAGAGCAAATTATTCTGTGTTTGAGGGCTTTTCGGTTCATTTTGTTTTCTATATTTTTTCATAGGAACTTAGTAATGTTTTTCAGCATGCGATAATAACCCATTCAACAGTTTCCGAGAGTTGTGAAGCACCACATTCCACAACTAAGGGCTTGTTTGGTTTTGATTTGAGATTGGGATTTTGATTGGAATAGTAATATTTTGTGAGAAAAAATAAATAATGTATTTTTATTGGGAATTGTAAGAGCTGAATAGTGGTGTTTTTTATTTGAAATAAAATACAAGCACACCCTAACTTTATCTTACAAATCTTGCATATCCAATGAAGACACAATGGAACCAATAAACAAAGAAATATATATATATTCTGATAAAATATATATATATATATATATAGCTAGAAAAAGGGAAAACTGACTCTCCTCCAGAACTTAACTGTAAACAGCATTTGCACAAACCGATAGAATTACACCACAATCAATCCATGTGTTGCCCAAAGCTCACATATTTAAGCCATATAAACTAGACAAACACACCAAAATCAAAGTCCTAATTATGCAAACCCAAAATGGAAAATATATAGGCATGTGGACTTACTGTACTTGACGGTGCAGCAGCTGCAGTTGCGGCTCCACTCGATGAAGCCTTACTCTGCAAATTTTGCATGATGAAGATGCAGTCAAGTGTAAATATTTATTACTTTTGGAGCAACAATATTATGTGTTAGAGCTGCCTGAGTACATATACTAAGCATGTCAACATATACAAAGAATCCAGCCACAGCTGATGCAATACCTATTTGCATGTGGAAACATCAATTTGTTTTACCCTTTGTTCATGGAGGGAATTTTGTACAATGTTGTTTATAATGTAAAATTCACCAAAATAAAATTACAAATTACCTTGCTCAGCATAATGACTACAAAACTGTTTTCAGCAACTTTATTCTCTTCAAGGGTTGTATCATCCACAAGAACTGTTCCTTGATGAATAAGCATCTGCTGACTAGCAGGGTACACATTAGAACCATGCACAGTCTCAATTCGCTTCTTTGCATCTGCCACCTAAAATTAAAAAAATATAAATTCGGTTATTTAATGATTACAAAAGATGAAAGAAAGAGCAAAGAAAATCAAGGGAAAAACAAAAAAAAAAGTCAGTCCATGTAGCTAAAAAGAAGTTCTGCAGGAATAGTTACCAATATAAAATTACATACAGCGCCTTCCAGTTCAAAACCACTAAAAGAAACCACAATTTATTCAAAACGTCAACAATAAAACATCAGAGAATGATTGAATTCCAATGAAATAATTTGTTAAACCAATTTATGATCATTGTTGCAATTCAATGGAAGTGTCCTCAGTGGAGACTCTAGATGTTACGTTCATGATATCACATCGCAGTGAAATTTTATTTTCAAACAAAAACTACAAATACAATATTTCAAGAAAAAGATTACTATGGACAAAATTCACACAGAAATACATAGCATACCCAATGAAATAGAATAATCTGTTGCTGTCCTAATAACAATTTTCTACATATACTTTTGTTCAGCAAACATATATAAAGATCCTACCTCTTCAATGGCGCTAAAAACCAAAATAGAAATTTAGGTTAATTACAGACGACATTACTATCATAACAAGCACTACTAACGAAAACCTACAAAATAAAATTCACGTTCACCGAACCAAGCTAATCCCAGAGGAAAGCAAATACAATTCCCCATTTCCCTGCCCCTAAAGTAATGCCACCTCGAACAATCTAAAGATAACAACAACAAACCCAAAACAATACGGAAACTAGAAGCGAATCCCCAAAAGCTGAAACCCAAAAATCAAGACACGATGAAAACTACGAAACCCTAATTACAACCCAATGTCGATACCCAAAAACCCATATAAAGAAAATGCACACGCACGCGTACGCCGTATTTCATGTATTAACAGAGTAAAAGCAAAGGCCAACAGTTCATACAGTGTCTTTAGGTTCCACTTCGATCTCGAAATGAGAGCCCCTCAGAGTCTTCACGAAAATCTTCATCTTTATTTGAAACTCACACTTGTCGCCGATTCCACACTCAGTATACAATCGCGCCTCGAAATCGCCGGTCGCCGCCGCGGTAGGTAAAAGGCAAAAGAATCGGAGCAAAATCAGAAACAACTCCTCGAGGAGGAGCGATGACCTTGAAACTTCAAGGTTTATATAGCAGGAACAGGGCAATGATTGGGTCACATGCCGGTTACGGTTCTCATATCCAAGCCAGTAGATGGCTGACACGTGTTGCCGAAAATAAAATATATTTTATACGTAAGTATAAAAAAATTGGTAAATAATATAAAAATAATAAATATATATAATTTATTAATTTTTTATTTTAGAAAATATGTTTGAAAAAGTTTTTTATAAAAATTACATCCTAGATATTCTTCGCAAAGTGTAACAATATCCTGAGAAATAGGACTTAAATCGTTTTATAGAGTTTGGTCTATCCGAAATCAGTTATTGTTATAATTTTTTTGGATACATTTTTACTAAAAACTAAATACGATGGAGATACAACTCGCACAGTCGCATGTTATATTTTTAAAACAAATAAATAAAAATTGTAACATCAAATACTGACAAATTTTTTTATAATACAAATAAATAAAAATTTAATAATATATATATGTAGGCATAATATAAATTTATTATCAAATTATACAACCTAAACCCAAATTACTCCAAACTCCTTAAAGAAACACATCTTAACCTTCTTAAAAAAGCATCTAAGAACAAAATCGTAAGATGCACTCATCGTCGAAGCATCGAAAGAAAGTATAAATATGAGAGTATTTGTATGAACGCTATAAGAACAAGCTATCCAATAAAATCTAAATACTATTAACCGGGTCATCGATAAATCAAGTGCCGCGTAACGACACCTCCAATTGCTCGATTCTTTTAGCTAAGTCATGCTTTCCGCAATGCTTCAAGCCATCGGCCACCATGTCGAAGCTTTGCGACATAGGTATGAGCTTCAACTCCGTCATTTCCATCAAATAGTTCGCCGCTTCAACAAACTTGCCTCCACGGACACACATCTTTACGAGCATAGTGTACACAGGTCGGTTCGGGGGATGTCCCTTAACCTTCATGTCGGAGAAGAAACAAAATGCGTCGTCGAATTGTCCCCGCCGACAAAGAGACTTCAAAATCGGGGCGTATAGACTCGGGAACGGCGAGTGCCCGGCCTCGATCGATTTGTGGAGCATCGTAAAAGCCTCGTCGACTCTCCCGACTCTCGCCGACATGGTTATCATAATCTTGTACGTATTAGTGTCTGGAAAAAAGCCCAATCTGCAGACGTCGAGGAAAAGCTCGATGCAAAAGTCGATCTCCCCCGACTTGCAAAGGGCCTCGGCTAAAGAATTGAATGTCGATACATCGGGAACGAATCCCTCCTTCGTCATTTTCCGCACCAACCCTTTCGCTGACTCGAGATACCCCGCATTCAACAAACCATCGATCAATAAATCGCGGCCGCGGACGGGCGGATTGAATCCCTTCTTGCTCATCTCCTCTAAGAACTCTTGTGCCTCTCTCATCTTCCCTGCCGAGCACCACGCATTGACGAGAATCGAATAGGTTCTCTTGTCGGGAACGTTCGATTTTCTGATCATTCGACGTATCAACGCATAAGCGCCTTGGAAGTTCTTGACTTCGCAGAGAGCGAACAGAAGTGAGTTGTACACTTCGGTCGTTTGCGGGCAGTCGAAGTTTTTGAGCCCGTTGAAGAGGTCGACGGCTTGATCGATGAGTCCGTGTTTACCGTATTGCTCGATGATGAAAGACACGACGGACGGGGTAATCGCGACGTTCTGCTCTTTCATATTGTGTGCGACCTTCCACATCGTCTCCCAATGGCGCGTCCGGGCAAGAATCTTGAGGAGCTCCTCGAATTCGACGGTGGTGGGATCATAGCGCGGGTGATTCGTTCGAGCCCAATTGAAGAAGCGGAAGGACTCGATCCCGGAGTTGCAGCAACTACGAAGGACGCGGTAGACTAATTCCGAGTCGACTATTTTCGATATCCTCATCTTGTTGAGGGTTCTCTCCATGTAGACGTCTCTTCGGACAATGTTCGATATGTGATGCACCGTGGCAAAGTAATCGTCATTTTGTAAGCCTCGAGCATCGCCATGGCCTCCGATTGATCGAAAAGAGCTGTCTCCGGTGGCCGGAGTTTTATCATTATGGAAGCCTCGAGCATCGCCACAGCCTCCTATTGATCGGAAAGAGCTGTCTCTGGTGGCCGGAGTTTTATCATTATGGAAGGCTTGAGTGTCACTGCCACTGCCGCTGCGTCCGATTAATCGGAAAGAGCTGTCTCCAGTGGTCAGAGTTTTCACAAATGCAGTGATAGTAGATCGCCGGATTCGAGTCGAATTTCGACGAATCATAAGCATTCAAATGTTCTTGATGGATGGAATGATCAAATTAGAGACTGTTTCTAACCACGAAAGCACCTGCATAATTGAAGAGGTGATTGTGTAAGAAATGAACAAAAATCAAAACAAACAATTAGTTTAGCTGTTCAATTGCAGATATCAGAATGAATTTGAAGCGAAACCTAATTGAATCGTAAGCACAAAATAAATAGAATTTTGTTTTATGAATACGGTAATCTGGAAGAAAGGAAATTCAAAGAGGCATTTCATCGAACACGTTGTGTGCATCGATGCGGAACGGCAGTGTAAATTAACTCAGAAATGGATAATGTCCTGAAGTGAAATTTTCAGCAGAGTTTACATTGAATCGAGGGGTAGTGAACAGGGAGGGGACTAGGTTGGAAGTGATGGTACGGAACGTACCTGATTGATTGACAGCAGATTGCATAAGAACATTGGATTTGGAGAGGAAAGGCATTTGTCTCAATCTGCCATTACAGAGTTCTGAAGCGAATTGAGCTTCAAAGATTGAGAGCTTCCATTGTCAATAATCCGTCGATGCCGAACATGCAGCTTTCTTTGAACTGAAGTAGTGCGATGTTTTGCAGTTTTGTTTGTGTTCCGACTGTGTGGGAATACTTTTGAAATTAAAATTTATATACTATTAAAGAATATTGTTAAATTTTCAAAATAAAAATAAATATACTACATAGTAATTTAATAATTAAAAAAAAAAATACTCCTATGTCCCATAACAATAGTCCATTTTGATATTTATTTACAAAACTATCGTTATTTTCTACACAATAACTACAAAAATACAAGCATTCTTTTAAAAATACTTTTATACTAATATAATGAATATAATAATATTATTTCTCATTTACTGGGCTCATGTCAACTGTATGTTTTTCTAAGAGCATACACAATCCAAGTACGAAGGGCCACCCAAAAATCCCGAATGCATAAAACAATTTCATGTTTAAATTACTTAAAATTACAATAATAATAAATATCTATATTTAAAACTAAATTAATCTCTAAAAAATTTTAAATTTTTTTTTTTCCCATAGGACAAAAGCAGGATGAGGCAAAGATAGGCTCTAGGACCATGCTTCAACATGATACTTACCAGCCTTTTCCAGCGTCCGAATCCACCGGAGCGCCGCCTCCCTCGCAACCCCGGCTTCCCTTTCCACCACCTCCTCAAATGCCGCCAGCACATCCGCCGGCATCTTATTAGCAGATCCAGCGACAAAAACAGCAGCACCCTGAGCAAGTAAATCCCAAACCTTTCTGCTCTGCTCCCGAATTCTATGCTGCACGTACACTTTCCGCGGCTGATCCCTCGAAAAGGCGACAAAGAGTCCTCCGCCCTTCGATTCTGAGAGCACCCCATCCCTCTCTGCGAGGGAGAGCAAGAATTCCCGGTACAGAAAGTCATCTTTCTCACTTCTACATCCGAAAAAAAAGAGGACCGGGGCAGTCGGGACTGTGTTGCTCTGTATCGCCCTTTCCTCCAAAAATCCACGGAATGGGGCACACCCAGTCCCAGGCCCGACTAGGATAAGAGGGAGGGATGGAGGGGGTCGAGGGAGAGAGCCTCTGCTAAACCATGCCGGGATGTTGATGCCTGTTTCAGGTCAGTTATCGATCAATGAAACAGCTGTAACAAAGATAATCTCAGAGTAACTCACCCTGCTGAGGATCAATGCTAGCAAGCCATGATGAGCAAAGGCCTGTCCGTATTCGCTTGTAGGGAGTTGTCCAAGAGACAACACTGACGGTCAAGTGGACCTGGTTTGGATGGGCAGAGAGAGAAGAAGCAATGGAGAAAGCCCGCGGCTTCAATGGAGGAACCAGCTGGACCAGCCACTCAAACGGCATTTGCACGGAGGGAAAATCCTCGAGTACCTGTGTAATGGAGATGAAAGGAATCAAAAATTGGTGAAGGGGCACTTCAAGATTTGGCATGCATCATAAAACGTGTATATCGACACCTCCAAGACAGTTCTTCGTTCTTTCTGGTTGTATTGGTATAAGTCATCTCTTCCTTCGGGAGAGGCAAAGTATTGGAGCCTTTCCTTTTCGTGTTCAGCAGTGGCGAAATGGCTCATTATCTGAAGAAATATGTGTCACATTGAAACAGATTAAATAAATATCAATATTTTCGGTAAGCATATTGGCAACTTTAAGATGTCACTTGAGAAGACGTACACATTGGCAAGATAATAACATAGTGTCCGTCTTATAAGTTGCCTAATGTTATTGAATCAAACTTTTGAATATGCATACCTCAAAGAAATAGCGCCTCGGAGAAGCAGAGGCCACATCCATTGTTAACTCGATGAAGGACTTTATTTTCACTGGGAACAAAGAATGATTCGAAGAACCAAGATTCTTCTTATCTCTAGGCTGAACCTGAAAACATGCATCCAAGGAATATAGAGAAATAGCACAAACATTATATGTAGTATTGAGCACAGGGAATAAAGAAATTGGAGAAATACCTACAATTATGTATGATTCAGGGTTGAGATTACAACGTTTTATAAAAGCATCAACGGCAGCTGGGCTTTGTCCAGGAAGAATTTCAAGAACATCGCCCACTTCATAATCTATTGACTGCAAAAAGGTAAATGAAATTAAGTAAAAACTTTTCAAGAGGGTTATAGAAGTCAAACAAATCAAACAGTCAGACTTACAGAGGAAAGTGCTTCAAATTCAAAGTGACGTACGTCCTTCCCACAGTTCTCCCTACTCAATCGATGATTCTTGGTCTACACTGGCAAATATCAAATGATCAGGGATATGCGTACAAAAATACAGCAAAACTGTTTTGATACCGATAACATTGCTGGAAGCCAACACATGAACCCACTCATTAGCACCCTCAACCATGTAATGAAGAAAGACGGACAGGTGTAACGGCTGCGGGTTCCCACGTCATCAAAAAAAAAAAAAAAATGAAAGACGGACAGGTGACATGTTTTTTATCCTATCATTTTTTTACTTGGTTTAGTTGAAGCCAAGTTCATCTTAATTAAGAACAATGTATCAAGAGTTGCCTGCCTACCATGGACAGTTATCACCATTCACACAAATATGATTCAAGGGTTAGTTTTTGCAGAAGCTATGGCCTGCATAATGATCTTCCATAGTTTCCTTAAAGGACCTTCTGGTAAGAATCAACTTATCACTTTAATTTATTTTAGGAAAGGCAGTTGCATAAGTTTTCTGGACTTAGGATACTGTTAGCTGAAATGAAGAGAACACAATGCACTATTCGTAATGCAAAATATTTAAACCAGTTCAATAATCAAGGCAGAGAAACTTGAAACTTACCATTCTGAGGAAACAATCAGGTCTATTTTTGCCAGAAAGTTTCCCAGGGGTCATCATGCGAGCACTTTCAATTTGAATCCCGTTATACTTTAAATCTGTCAGCATCAAATGAGTGGCTAATAAGTAATGAGAACAAAATTTAAATTAGAGAAAATACCCAAAAATCTGTCAATATTACTGCTCCATTCATCTAATCTATGTGATTAAATCAAAATCACGGTTTCTTGCCATAGATATTCCAACAAAATTCAGTTCAAGTAAACAACCTGCAGAAGTCGAAAAAGGGTGCATAGCTTCTTCAGCGTCATGATACAAAATTTGCACCTTTGGCAGATCAATTGAAATAGTGTCACGGGTCACAAAATCAGGGCCATTTGGAAGTAATTTGGGAATCTTTTGATACAATGTATTAAACAAAGCCGACATCCAGGGATCTAAGGCTC
Source organism: Andrographis paniculata (assembly GCF_009805555.1). NCBI lineage: Eukaryota > Viridiplantae > Streptophyta > Magnoliopsida > Lamiales > Acanthaceae > Andrographis > Andrographis paniculata. The sequence goes on along the minus strand of NW_026137616.1, from coordinate 2,270,745 downwards.
CTTCATACCTGTCAAAGAATTTATAAGCTGTTTATCAACACATTTATTGCACATCTAAACTCCATGGTTTCCACCGTGGAGCCTAACTCAACAAACTCATACACATTCAAAGATCAAAAAAGGTAAGCAATAGACAAGCATAAGACCCAAAATGCATGCATCTTCAGAAGGCTAATGTCGGGAAATGCAGATGAGATTCAGGCCTTATCCAATAAAAAATGTGAAACACTCAACATGTCAGCTTCACAATTAAATGTAGCAAGAGAAAAAGCAATAACTTAAACATACAAAAATGACAAGGGTAAATACTTAAATACATTTGAAACAAAAATCAAAAGAATGATGTCCAACCTTTCTTTATCCTAGTTTTCTGTACTAGTAGAAGGTATGAACTATGTGAAAGATCTCAAAAAGGAACTTGTTACTAAAAGGTGTGGGTTGTTAGCACAAAATGCTTGCCCAGGATCCTATGAGAGTTAAAAGATCCATCTATGAACAATTTTGGTGATGTTCCTGAGATCTATATTGCATATAGTCCCTCACACTACTAATTGTTGATTAACAGAGAAATCCTTAACTACTTGAGAGTTGAGATATCTGGTTGGCTGTATTTTTTATTTCGTATTTTTGTTCTTACTAGAACTGCTGTTCTTTTAATTCTGCATCAAAGCATTTGAAGGCTAACTGCTGAAATTAGCATGCAAAACAATTGATCCAAAGAAAAACCTACTACTATCTGAACTCCATGTTTTAGTGATAAACTTCAGTGGAGATTGAACCATATAAATTGTGTAGAAGTGTACCCTGAAGGATGCTGATCATCTCCCAGTCCTCTTTCAACAATTGCTGTTCCACCAAGATCTGATAGCCGCTTATCTAGCTTCTTTGCCACAAACTGGCAACAGAAAACAAATTATGTTTATCAACATGTGTCTAGAAAATATATATATATATATATATCATTAACCAAATAATGCGTGATTGATCTAAAATATAGACCTGATGTTTTTACAAAACAAAATCAATATAATTCTTGAAGATACTGAATCATTAGAATTTCCATGATTTCATTATTGTGTAAACATGATAATTGATATACATCTCACTAATTATGGCCATCATATGTACCAAATTTTAACAAGAATTTGATCAGACAGATTTTCAGAAAGTGTGATATAAGAAAAAATAGCAAAACTCTTTGTGCATGTTAAATAGAAAATGCAGAACAGGACATTCACAAGCAATATAGCATCATTACTAAATAAAATTTGCAACAAATGTAAATGATAATATATTTTCTAAACTGATAAGCACAAGATTCACGTAAAATGATAAAATATAAGTGAACACAAGATTCAAGCATTACATTATACTTTTGGTAGCTCGAATCCCCTAAACCAAACACTGCATAGTTAACTCCTTTTAGCCATTCTCTCGTCAGATTCTTTTGCAATAAGAACCTCCAAAAAATCTGAAAGGAAGTAGTTCAATACACTGTTGTAATATGTAATAAAGTAATTCACGAATAATATAACCCATGACATTCTTCTACTAAAAGTTATACAAAACCTTCATGGAGTCTGGGTTGTCTCCTTGTCCAGTGGTGGACACCACAAAAATCACCACCTCATTATCGGGCAAGTCGCTCTGAATTGAGAAAATACAACTGCTTATTTATCAATTGTAATAAAAATAAATAAATAATAGAGGTAGCATATTAATCCATCCTCTAACGTAATAAATAAAAGACAGCCATGTCACTGAACTGTTCAATCGCAGAAATAAGAAATGCATATCTAAGTATCTAACCATACCACAAATTACTAAATGGTATGCTGTGATAATCATCTAGGCACAATTAAATGAAGCTTGCAAAGCCTAGTTATCAAAATATGCAAAAAAAAAAAGAAGGGATGCTTTGCGAAATAATAAGTGGTTGAAATACAGGTTGAAATTCATCAATGGAGAGAACAGAAACAGAGGGGCAGCCACGACGCTCAGCTTCACGGCCAAGTCGCTCAGCAGCATCGATTGCATTTCCAGTCTGTGAGGCATATAGTATCAGCAGCTGCTTCTCAAGATCTCCCAAGATTGAGCCCATCAAGATTTCAAAAGAAACACCTGTCAATAAGACCAAATGCAACATATAAAATGTTGTGAAATTTAATAAATATATGGAGACACATAGGATCACAACTAAGATCAAGTTAATCAAATATAGGGATTTAAACTAAAACTCTCATAGAAAAGTCACGAAACAAACCATCCAAAAGAATTCATTAACGTTCATGTACATATAAAATTCATCATTACTTTAAAAATAGTATAAGTGGCGACATGCTTCATACTTGTTCAACTAACAATAAAGTAGCACAGGCACACTACATTGACTACTTGGTACAATATCAAACCATTAGCAAATGCAATCAATTGCCAGAGATACAGCAATTGTCTTTTAATAGACTTCATCAACGTGGACTTACTCACCGCGATAATGCATAAACTATGCGATTAATTCAAGAGGATGTTCATCCACCACAACTCAGTACAAATCTCACTTTTATTACAACTCAATATTGCTCCACTAATGTCAGAAATAAACATCCACCATTTTATTTTATTCTTGAAAGTTTAAATTTGACCAGTTTTGTTGTGGAAAGAGAAATAATAATTCGTTCCTTAATCCAAATAAGTCAAAATACGTTTAATTGAGATATAATCCAGCATACAGCTCAAATAACCAGGTCCCCTCCATCCCCGCCCCCCTCCCACTCCATACGCACATACCCAGTGAAATAGGCCACAAATTTCACACTTCGCTAATAATATAGTATAATAATAACATAAATATTGAATGATACCGTGCTAAAACTAAAATCAATGGACGCGGAGGATAAAGGGAGAGGCAGTTAGGTTTCCCGCCGCCGGGTGTTAACTTGGATTGAGAGTAGATAGTGGTGATTCAGTAGTTGATACAAGGATTTTGAATCTGACCACTTTAGGTGACACTCAAAATCGGTAAATCAGATGAATCGCCACGGCGACGGCAAGGCGGCAGCGGACTCTGTTCGTGGGGAAAAATATAAAACCTCGCGGGGGAAAGAAATTTTTTTGTAGTTTATATTCCGAATATTGTAGCAGTTATAAAGGCGAAGGGTTGTTTAGATTCGGCGTTTCTTCTATCCGAACTTCTAAATTATTGAGCAAAAATTATTTTTAATCGAATTCAATTTTATAATTATCAATTTTAATTTTATTAAAAAAAAATTATCAAAATTTATCAATTTTAATACATAAAAACTAAAATATATTAATATATATTTTAACCATTGTAATATATATTTTTCAAATTTTATAATTAATTTTTAAAATAACTTTAATGTATATAAAATATTAAATAATTATAGTTTATAATTTAAATGAAATTAGAATTAAAATAATCTACAAAATATTTTATTATTATTATATTAATTTAAATAAACAATAAATACAACATCTTGGGTATATTGTATTCTTACTATATAAATAAATACTCCCACCTTTTACTTATTGTCTTCATTTTTTTTATTTTTTCATTTCTCATTTATTTGGTTACTTTTTTAAGAGAATTACTTGATTCGTTAAGTTAGAAAATATAAATATTTTTATTTTGAAACGTATAATTATAAAGTAAATATTTTATTAAATATATTTTATTTTTTCACAAAATATTAATATTTTAAATCACATCATTATTTTTATATAAAAAATATGGACAAAAATATTATAATATTTCTGTGTGGACAGAGAGAGTATTAATTTTAACTTCATTTTATTTTATTTTTTCTAAAATTTTAATTAAACTAATTAATTATTTTAATTTAACTATAAAATTATTTTTATTATACGATAATTATTTTTATTATACGATAATTATTTTTATTTGTAAATTATTAATTATTTACTAATTATGCTCTCCTAAATTTCATGTCTAATTATATCTTCCTAATTTTCAAGTAAAAATAATTATAGTATAATTAACAATTTAATTATTTGAATTGTTTTATATCCATAGTGAAATAATATATTTTTTATTTCAATCATCATTCGTAATACTTCATTCATGTATTTGTCCGTTCTATAAGATATGAATTATTTATATTTAATATAATTAATAAATATCAATCAATTTAATTAATTTTTAATAATTCATTTATTTATATATCTTCAATAAATAATTATTTTTATTTATATTTAAAATTTATTATATTGTATAAAATTAATTTTAGATTAATTATAAATAAATAAATATTATTTATTTATAGAGTATAAAATTTTTTAATCTAAAAAATAGTATTCTTGTATATACTTTATTTACAATTGCACCAAAAAAAAATAATTTAAATTGAAATTGTATATAAAATGTATATATATATAGTAACAACATTGATTTGGTGTTTCTTTGATAAGTTTGTAAAAAATTTGTTTGAATTTAATATAAAAATAATATTTGATAAGATATTTTGTGAGAAAAAAATTTAAAGAAACATACTGTAAGTGTTATTTTAGATTTAATATTTTTTCATAAAATATTTTATATTATTATTTTTAAAATGATAATTGAAAATTAGTATTTAAAAAATTGAATGGTTTTTTTTATTTAAGTTGTACTTATCTATTGCACCCAAAAATAATTGAAATTGAAATTGTATATAAAAGGGAGTATACAATCTTATTTCCTATATAAGCGTACAGACCAGCATAGTTTTAATCGACCGTCGTCTCGACTTCTCCCAAGTCTCGACGTCTCCCTTCGTCGAAAAAAATGGCGACCTCAATGGCGGTAAACGGCCGAAGGTGCTGAATACTCTTGATCGCTGCTGCACTTCCCTGTCCCGGTGCAAAATCCAGACAGCAATCCCCGTTAAATGCTAGTATTTTATTTGCCCCGACGAAGATTATTTTAAGTAATCTGAGACTTGGAGTGAAGTAGCTGAAAATTGTAATTAACTTTCCTGCACGAATTTGTAAGGAAGTTTCCGATTAAAATGGCGGTGGACTCAGGTGCAGTTCCGGAGCCGAGTGTATCAGGGAAGGAGACGGTAGCCAACCCCCCTAAGAATGAGGAGAGCAAGCCCCAGGGCCAGGACAGTGTCGTTCCACTGCCTAGAAAGCGGAATCCTGCGCTCGGGATTCGGAAGGTGGGAAATCGGATTTATGATCCCGTCAATGGGAAGACTTTGCCATCAGGTATTCTTTTGCATTTCACTTGGTGTGTTGTTGTTTAGTTGGAACGAAGTTTGGAGTAAATTGGGGCTGAATTTGTGTGATGCTGTCATTTGTTTGTTTGATATTTGGACTATCGATGATTTCTTTGCCTGTGTGTTCTTTGATTTATGTACATGTTTGTATAGTAATACAATAGACTCTGTCACGTGTGAGAAACGGAGCAATGGGTAAAATGCAACCTAGAAATGGTAATGCTGTGGAATTAAATAGAGATTCAATGGTGATGTAACCAGAATTTGATGATTTGGACAGTTTTATGATTTGGTTAGACAATTTGTAATGGACTAATGGCATTACCTTTTGTTGTTGATCTTGAAGCATGTTGTGAGTGTGACTTGAAAGATTTGGTAGTTGGTGAACGGAGAGATTATCGGTTTGGCCCCTATTTGTCGTTATGCATTAAATGCAGCGGGAATGAGTCAGAATCTAGGAGTATATTTGGACCGAATCTTGATTACTTACTGATGCGATAGCCTTAAATTCTGGCATACCAGAAAGTATATTGTGAGTGGTGTCATTATGCATTAAAAGTTGCAGGAAATGAGTCAGAATCTAGGAGTGTATTGGGACCGAATCTTGAGCAGGCTACCATTGCGATAGCCTATAGCCTTAAATGCTGGCATATCAGGAAGTATATTGTGAGTGGTGAAGATTATGTGTAGATCAATCATTGATTGGGAAATGACAATTGTGAAAATGATTCGGGGAATTTGATTGAGAGTGTTGTGCATCTTTTATGTTAGTGAGTTCAGCTTCCTGGCATAAAATCCAATGGTTAATCTCGTATAAATTTTTGTGTGAAGCCATATGATTTTCAGGCGTAGTAGCATTCTTATAGGTTACTGGTCGAATCTAATATAGTAAGTAGCCACCTAGTGTGGCAAGTCACAGTATTTAGTCGGTTTGGTGAACCTTTTATGACTTGTTTCGTTTTATCTGTGATACAAGTTTTCTAAATTGTGTTCATTTCCTTGATATTTATGCTTGACACTTCGAAGTGTCGGCAAAAGACCCTGGATCTTGTGGCAGCATGCAAGTTTCAGAGGATTAACAAACCATGCCCGAGTATGTACTGTCACAAGTGTCTCTGGATCTTATTGTATATTTTCCGAATCTTATTTTATTGTGATGATATTTTCCAAGTTAGATACGGCGAGAGGGCTGAGGAAGTAGCGGGTTTGGAGCAGTGGCTTGCCCCCAATGCAGGGGCATTTGCAACTGCAGCTTTTGCATGTGAGTCTTCTGAATTATTTTTGAATGATTTTTGCAGCATTTTCCTGATAGCGTAATTATACATTACATCGATAGGAAAAAAAGAAATGAAGATCCCACTGGTATTGCCACAAAGAAAGCAAAAGCTAAGGGATTTTCCTCAGTCGCTGAAATGCTACTTAAAACGACACCCCTAGAGGGAGCGACTGAAAAGGTAGCTTCTTTGAATTACTTGCATGATTTTCCTATTATCCACATGGCATGGGGCATATTCCTTAAAAAACGTGTGCCTGATTAATCTTATGCTCTCCTTTTGCATTGACAGGCCCACTTGTCCAGAGAGCCAGAAAAGGGTTCTACCTCTGGTGAAAAGAAGTCGAATAAGCTTAAAGCTCATCAAAAAAGAAAAATAGATTGTTGTACAAAACATGAACCCGAAGGGAATGGTTCAAGTGGCAGCTCACATGCTGATGAGCAGAAACCAAGGAAGAGGTCAGTGAATGAGGATATCAAGAATAAGGATATTCTTGTTGGCATTCCCTTGCCAGAGGGAGAAAGGGTGAGACATGTGGGTGGAGTTGATTTACCGGCAGAAGATGTCGGTAATGCCTTACAGTTCATGGAATTCTGTGCTACTTTTGGGGAGGCAAGTATCTTTATGTTGCTATTTATGTGTTAATGGTGTTCATTTTACTTTCTGACACCATGTGTATATTAATTCCTTCTTCCATTGGAGCCTAAAACATGTCATTACATTGACGGTATCTACGTGATAACCAACATTTATCTTTCATTTTATTGGAGCTAATATAGAAGTTAAAATCTATTTATTAACGTTGCTATTGTAAAATATGGTTACTCACATTTGTTAATTTCTGTACTGGGAATTAATCCTGTTTGGCTATTGTTATTGTGGTTAATGTTTGTGATGTGTGTTGTGTTTAATTTGAATGGTTTCTAAAACCTTTTTAAATTCCTCTCTTAGGTGTTTTTCTCATTGTTGTTTTTTTGGTTTTGGATGAACAGGTCTTTATTACTAAAAAGGAGCAAGCAGAACTTATTCTTCAAGACATCTATGATGTGAGAACTGGATGCAGAGGAAAATTGTCTCCGAATATCCAGTTTCATATTAACCTCCTCTCTCATTTGCTGGAGCATCAAGGGGAAGAGTATGCGTTGCCACTCCACATCAAATTTTCCTTTATTTAATTTTCCTCAATGACTTGATATCTGCTTTTGTTTTCTTTTTATTCTCATATAGATCTGTAGAACTCAGCACATCAGATAGGGAGAACTCATGGTTTGATGCGGTCAAGAAATACTTGTCTCCACCTCAAAGTGTTCTTAAAGCACAGGGAGTGGATCCTCTTGAGAACATAGGTGATTATGATACTTTCACTGCTTCGGAAAAGCTTAGGCTTTTAAACATTCTCTGCGATGAAGCCCTTGTAACTGAGTAAGTATTGTTTCACTTTTATTTCATTTTACATTGTTATAGTTTTTGAAATTTACCTGCCTACATTTTTTTTTTCACTGGATAGTAAAGTGAGGAGTCGGATGGAAGAAAATAATGCAAAACTTGCCAGCAAGGTCAAGGAAGCTAAACGAAAAATTAATGCTGCAATGGATAAGGTAATAGTTATTGGTAAATAATTTTCTAACCCAGGACTTCTGTTTCTCAGATTTTCCACTCTTGGATACTTGAACTCTATGCAGGAGAAGCAGTTGAAGCGGAAAATGAAAGATGATATTGCCCAAGCAATTTCTGCCAAGGAGGGTTCAATTTCTGAGCATGAAGCAATTGTTTCTGGTATCAAATGTGAGATAGAGCATGCTCGGGCTGAGGTTCTCGAGTCAAAGGCCATGCTTCCAAAGAGTAAGTATAATATAGCTCCTTTTTATCTTCATATGTGTTTGTTTGCATATTTCCATTTAATTGCATCGCTACTTGTTGTTCATTGTAACTTAATTTATGTAAACATTTATTTTACACTAAAAAATTTCTACAATAAAAACCCCCACTATTTTCTCATATTCTAAAAATGCTCTTATCTTACATAGGTAGATTAGATGTAGTGATTGTGATTATTATCATCTTCGGAAATGGCTTCTTCTGTACTTTAATCAATTCATATGTATGATATCACCTTCAATTGTAACCTGTGTAGCACATATTTGTCTGAAATTGATTTATACTAACAGTGTTCAATTTTGTAGAAGATCAGATTTCAGATGCTGTGAGAACAGGGCCAATACTGGTTGGCTCTGGTGGCCATGTGTACTGGAAATTGAACTCTTTGGGGGATTTGGAAGTGCTGCATCAAAGTAAGTCGTGGAATGTTTTGTAATTCTTATCACCTAATGCTTATACCTAAAGTTTATTTTGACAACTGTTACTCCCAACGGATATTGGAAATGGGGATTCCCTTTCCTTAGACGAGAAATGGTTCACCATTAATGATGAAGGGAAAGAAGTTGTTGAAAAGCATATTGCTTATGCAAGGTATGTCCCCATCTTCATCAAGCTTCTATTCTTCACCAATGAAAAAAATAAAATTAGGATGAATTTCTGCTTTGAATGCTTTGAGGGTGTTGGATATGCATTTCTTTAAATGAAAAATAAGTTTTCAATGTTAAATTGATTTTGTATGTTATGATTTGATTGAAAAATAGTTGTTGGATATTGTGGCTCTTTAGGTGAAAATGAATCTAACAGTAAATAGAGACAAAAGCAGCTTTTAATTTCAATAAAGATATGTTTCCCCGTGTTACTCCTTACAGGTTAAAAATATACTTAGTGGCTGCATTTTCAAGATTATTCTTTTATCGATGAATTACTGAATTGGGAAGAAATCTCCATCACTTGCCATCAATATTTCGCTCTGTTTTTGTCGAACAATCACTCTATTTCCAGTATGAAAACTTTGTTTGTATTCACAAAGTGGTATGTTGTTTTATGCAACAGCATCAAGCGAAGAAGGCCAAGGAGGACTCCGAAGAGGAAGGATGCTGATGCTTTGGTTCCAGTTGAAGAACATCTTTGATATAATTTCCACTTATTAGATTCTTGGGTTGAGGAGAGTTCTTCCTCTGGAGTCATCATCCAAATCCACCACATGGACGACTGGGAGTTACTCTTCTCAGCTGTCCTTGGATGAGGGAGGACCTTCCACCAAAGGAGAATATTGACTACGGCTAGGGGTGGGCATTTCGATTTGGTAGTTGGGGTCTGATCCGATCCAATTCCATCTGGTTCAAGTTAATCAGGTTGGTATGTTTTTAAAATGTGTAAAATATGTGTAGAAGTTGCGGGTTTCAGGTACCTGATAAAAATTATCCAGTCGGGATTCGGGTAATACCCGAAACCCAATCAGATACCCAAAGTTTAATTTAAATGTAAATAATATTATACTCTATCCGTCCTAATTCAAAATATTCTTTTTACCATTTTGTCTGTTCTGTTTCAAATATCCATTTAATAGAAGTAATTATATACTAATACCAAAATACTTTCAACTTTTACTTAAAATACAAACATATTATTACTTGTATAATTGTTTATAATTCTAGAATAAATTTCATTTATACTCTTACTTGTACAATTGTTTATAAATTTATATTGTTATGACATATTTAATTTGTTTACTTAAGTTTTGAGCTGCGCATGATTAAAAATTAAATAAATGTTGAAAATTATTTAGCATGATTTATACTAAAAATAATAATAAAACACAGATAATTAAGGTACCTAAAACTCAATAATATTTCTTCAAATCTTAATTCAATGTATTTTTTTACTATTTTAGTCAGTTTATTAAAAAATATCTCTTTTATTTTTTTAGTAAAATTAATCATACACTAATATCACAATACTATTTAATTTTTATTTAAATTACAAACTTATATCATAAGAAGTACAAATTACTTTATAAAAAATATGATATCACAATTCACAACCCAATGGTAGTATTCACTTGGATTCTCTTCTCTTTAAAGTGCTCTGAAGGCCCTTGTCAGTCAGTCAGTCAGTCTTGTGAAGTAGCCAGCCATCTTCATTAGTTTCTCCACATTCATCTTCACTTCATTAGCTGCCAACCAATGCCAATGGCAACAATGCCTTATGTATAGTCAGTCAGTCACTCCCAACCAAATGAACTTCACAAGCATTAATTAAGGAGATAAGATGAGATTGAGATTGAGATTGAGATGCCTTAGCTTCCTCACCCACCCAAAAGAGGAGTTCATATGGTGGATTTGGATCATCACTCAGACATCCTACTCAGATCCACATTTCACCTACATCCATTCCTCATTTGGTTATTTGATTCAATTATATCATTCAGCTACATTCTTCAACTGGACTGGAACTCAACCATCTCCATCTGCATCCTTCCTCCTCAGGTTCCCCCTCAGCCTTCTTCGCTTGATGCTGCTGCACAAAACATATATACCACTTTCTCAATACAAACAAGGTTTGAATATTGGAAATAGAGTAAATTAATGTTCGACAAAAACAGGGCGAAATATTGATGAGAAGTCTGCAGATTTCAGTAATTCATCAGAAATACAGATGAAAGAAAATTCTTGAGAATAAGTGTATCTTCAACCAGTAATTTGGAGTAACAAGGGAAACATATATATGTTTGTCTCTATTTATTGTTAGATTCATTTTCACCTAAAGACCCATAGTATCCAACAACTATTTTTCAATCAAAACATAGCATACCAAATGAATTTGACATTGAAAACTTAGTTCTCATATAAAGAAATGCATATCCAACACCCCCATAGCATTGAAAGCACAAACAATTTTCGATTCTAGTATTGAGCGAGAGGTTACACCTAGAGGTTCTGTATTATGGGACAACCCTACTCCACTAGTACCAATGGACAGCATAAGGGAAGAAGCACTACATCACACACCCTAATTTTATTTGTTTCATGGTGAAGAAGAATAGAAGCTTGATGGAGATGGGGACATACCTTGCATAAGCAATGTTCTTTTCAATGACTTCTTTCCCTTCGCCATTAATGGTGAACCATTTCTCGTCTAAAGTAAGGGAATCCCCATTTCCAATATCTGTTGGGAGTAATAGTTGTCAAAAATAAGCTTTAGGTATATAAGTATTAAGTGATAAAAATTACAAAACATTGATTACACACTTACTTTGATGCAGCACTTCCGAATCCCCCAAACAGTTCAATTTCCAGTACACATGGCCTCCAGATCCAACCAGTATTGGCTCAGTTCTTACAGCATCTGAATTCTTAGTTTCTACAAAATTTTAGTGTATAATAAATGTTTACATAACATAAAGTTACAACGAACAAAAAGTAGCAATGTGATTAAATGGCAATGTGCAAACAAAAATAGTGTGAAGATACAAAGAAACTATAATATAATACCCTTTGGAAGCATGGCCTTCGACTCGAGGACCTCAGCCCGAGCCTGCTCCAACTCAGATTTGGTACCAGAAACAGTGGCTTTACGCTCAGCAATTGAAAGCAGGGCACCCCCCTTGGCAGATATTGCTTGGGCAATATCGTCTTTCATTTTCTGCTTCAGCTGCTTCTCCTGCATAAAAGTTCAAGTATCCGAGAATATAATAAAAATTCTGAGAAAGAAAAGTCCTGGGTTAGAAAATTATTTACCAATATCTATTACCTTCTCCATTGCAGCATTAATTTTTTCTTTAGCTTCCTTTACCTTGCTGGTAAGTTTTGCATTATTTTCTAAAATCCAACTCCTCACTTTTCTATCCAGTGAAATACAAAAAGTGTAGAAAGGTAAAGCTCAAAAACTGTCAGAATGTAAAATGAAATGAAAGGAAAACAATACTTACTCAGTTACGAGAGCTTCATCACAGAGAATGTTTAAAAGCCTAAGCTTTTCCGAAGCAGTGAAAGTGTCGTAATCATCTGTGTTCTCAAGAGAATCAATTCTCTGTGATTTGAGAACACTTTGTGATGCAGACAAGAATTCCTTGAGCGCATCAAACCAGGAGTTCTCCCCATCTGATGGGCTGATTTCTACAGATCTATGCAATGAAAAAAAAAAGAAGACACAGTTGTCAAGTCATTGAGGTAAATTAAATACAGGAAATTTTGATGTGTAGGGACAGCACATACTCTTTTCCCTGATCCTCCAGTAGATGAGAGAGGAGGTTAATATGAAAGTGGATATTTGGAGAAAATTCTCCTTTGCATCCAGTTGTCACATTATAGATGTCTCGAAGAATAAGTTCAGCTTGCTTCTTGTTAACATCAAAGACCTGTCCATCCCAAACCAAGAAAACAATGAGAAGAGAAAAGCAAATAGAAATATAGTAACAATAGTAAAACAATTAACAAATGTGAGTAACCATATATCTGTATCAACGTTAATAAATAGCTTTTGTCAATGTGAAACATAAATGTCGTGTGCTGTTGGAACTAAGTAAAATGAACATCACAAACACATAAATAGCACATAAGGATACTTGCCTCGCCAAAAGTAGAACAAAATGACATGAACTGAATTGCATTCCCGGCATCTTCTGTGGGTACATCAACTCCACCCACACTGCCCACCGCTTCTCCCTCTGGCAAGGGAAGATCACATGAACCATTCCCTTCATATTCATGTTTTTTACCAGAATCTAGCTTTCTTTTTTGATGAGTATTATTAGTCTCATTTGGCTGCTTCTCGCCAGAGGTACAACCCTCTCCGGACAAACGGGCCTACAAATTTCAAAAGGAGAGCATATGATCAATCTGGCAACCAAAAAATCAGATTCCTTCAGTAATGTAGCCATAGAAGAAGCTACCTTTTCAGCAGCTCTCTCTTGGTGTGTTGTTTTAAGTAGCATTTCAGCGACTGAAGAAAATCCCCTAGCTTTTGCTTTCTTGGCAGCAATACCAGTGGGATCTTCATTTCTTTTTTTCCTATCAATGTATAATTACACCATCAGAAAAATGCTGAAAATTAGTCATTCAAAAATAATTCAGAAGACTCACATGCAAAAGCTGCAGTTGCAAATGCCCCTGCATTTGGGGCAAGTCCACTGCTCCAAACCCGCTACTTCCTCCCCCCTCTCGCCATATCTAACTTGGAAAAAATCATTACAATAAAATTAGATTCTGAAAATATACAATAAAGTGTTGAATTTAAAATTATCATAACCAAGAGATGATAGAAATAACCTGTTCCACAGACACTTATGACAGTACATAATCGGGCATGGTTTGTTGATCCTCTGAAACTTGCATGCTACCACAAGATCCAGGGTCTTTTGCCGACACTTCCAAAGGTCAAGCATAAATATCAAGGAAATGAAAACAATTTAGAAAACTTTGTTTCATAGAAAATAAATCATAAAAGCTTCACCAAGCATATTAAAGCCAGAGCAAAAGAAGCAAGATATTAATAGCCGACTAAGTGTTGTGACTTGCCACACTGGATATAATTTATGTTTCCAAACTAGTTGTCTCAATCTATGAATGATCTTGGCATAATCTTTACCACTCCCAATATGTTTTTCTTGTATGCAAGCATTTAAAGCTATCGCAATGGTAAACTAATCAAGATTCGATATACTCGTAAATTCTGACATATTTCCCGCAACTTTTAATGCATAGCGACACCCGTCATGATATGCTTTCTGGGATGCCAGCATTTAAGGCTATTGCAACGGTAAATTAATGTAAACTAATCAACTTTTAATTTAATGCATAACGACAAATAAGAGCCAAACCGAGAACCTCCATGTTCACGGATTGCTCGAATCTTTCAAGTCACACTTACATCAACATGCTTCAAGATCAACAAAAGGTAATGCCATCACACAATATAATGTCTAACCAAATCTTGAAGCTGTTCAAATCAACAAATTCAGTTTACTTCACCATTGGATCTCTATATTTATTTTTATATTAATTACATTAAATTGAATGAATTCACAGAGTAACAAAATAAAAAATTACTTGCATTCACCTCAATTATGAAAAGCCACACAAAGAACACACAATCAATCATCGATAGTCCACAGTTCAAACAAAAAGATGACAAAATCAAACAAACAAATTCAGCCTCAACCAAACACCAACTGATGCTCCGGTCACAAGGAATGCATATGAATAACTAATACCTGATGGCAAGTCTTCCCATTGACGGGATCATAAATCCGACTCCCCACCTTTCTAACTCCAGGCGTGGTGTTCCGCTGCCCAGGAGATGGAACAACACTGCCCTCTCTGGCAGCCATTGAGATCGCCATTTTTTAGGACTTAGAGAGACTTGGAGGAGTCTGAGATGAGAGGATGGTCGATCCAAACGATGATGCCACTGTATAGTTATATATATAGGAAAATTAAAATAATGTTGTTACCTTGTATAAATTTTAGGTAATACAAAGAGATATTATTCCTATAATATTTTCTTAGGCGGTATAATATATTATTTCAAATTTCAAATTATTATTTTTGGTGCAATTAGTAAGTACAACTGTATGGATACCTTCTTTATTTTTTTTGGTGCAATTACTAAGTACGGCCGGATACTTTCTTTATTTTTTTGGTGCAATTAGTAAGTACGGCTGGATACTTTTTTTATTTTTTGGTGCAATTGGTAAGTACATAGGGTAAAAAAGGAAATATATTATTTCAATACATTTTTTTTTTTTATGTAATGGATAAATACAGCTGGATACACAATTTATTTTTTTGAATAAAACTTGATATAATTAGGATGGTAATAAAATTTTGGGAAAACTATTTGTTTTTTTTTATACCTTATTTATTTTAGTTCTGTAAGTGAAATTTATTTTTTTTTGGCACAATTGGTCCTCCGGCTCAAAGATGTGCATGTGGCACCCGTCTGACAAGACGGAGCACACGTGTCTATTCGGTAGGCGTAAAATAATTCACTTTCGAAACTATAATGATAAAGAAGGTCAATTGCGAAACTAAAAAAATTCCATGTCCGTCACCCGGAGCTTTGTGCCAAAAAATTCACATATGAGAGATTTCTATATAACTCCGGTTACGAGAATAAAATGATAAAAGACTAAATAAAAAATATTTTCCCTTAAATATATTATTATATAATACAAACATATATTACTCTTATAATATTTTGTAGGCAGTTCAATGTATTATTTCAAAATTTAAAATTATTATTTTTGTGTAATTGCTAAATACAATTTGAAATGTGTTTTATTTTACTGTATTAAGTAAGAACATAAATATATTATTTTTGGTATATTGGTCAATGGTAAGTAAAACTTGATACACCATTTGGGTAAAAATGAACATATATGATTTCAAATACAAACTTATTATTATTATTTTTTATTATTATTTATTTTTGTGTAATTGATCAATACATCTGGATACATATTTTATTTTTCAGTGTTTTGCATAAAAATAAAAATAAGTAGGATACTAATAATTAATTATTATGTATAAATATAATGTAATCAAACATATATTATTAATGTAATATTTTGTAGGTGAATTAATATATTATTTTAAAATAGGATAGTAACAAAATTTATTATTATGTATAAATATTATGTCATACAAAAAATGTATTAATTCTTATAATATTTTGTAGGCTATTAATATACCATTTAAAATTTTAAAATTGTTACTTTGGTGTAATTGATAAATATATAACTTAATAAAATTATATAAAATTTATTTTACATCTAAATGAAGCAAGCTTGGTCTCTAATTGAAGCTAACACTTGTATCTATATCTAAAACTAAACAAAAAGAAAAAAGAAAGTTTCAAGAAGAGCAAAAAAATTCTTCTAACACACTATAAAATTCTTCAGTAATTTTTAAAAATTAGAAAAAATCGATTTTACATTCAAATAGAGCAAACTTCATCATTACTCATTGACGATAATATTCCACTCTCCGGGCGTCACTAGAGCTTATCCTCCGTGAGGCTATCTCCGAGCCAAAGCAACAATAGACTCCAAGAAATTGCCTAAACGGCTGAGGTTCACCATCAAGACCCCAAACCAACTTTTGAGTCTCAACAGTGAACTCAATCATCCTCCCAATCATTCATCAAGTCCAGACTACTAGATCAGCAGACACCATCAAGGGGATCCATATGAAGATAACTGATCGAATTTGCCAAGGGCGACAAATACAAACAGCCTGCAGAGCAACCAACAGAGCAAACAGTCGATGAGACAACCATGGTGGAGGACATCATAATCAATTTACCAATTTTGCAAGTGTCTCCATGAGCAACTTTCCCAATTCGAGGCGACCCAATACCTTATAGTTGGACATTCCACTCCTTCGGAACAGACTCCGGTCCGAGCTCTAGAGATGTGTTATTTGAAGAGCACCTCAATCATATCATTGAACTTCCATTGCATCCGCATCAGCATCTGCTTCAGATGGAAGTGGAACTCAGCTAGATTCTTCGACTGGAACAGAAGCATCAGCATCCTTCCTCTTCAGATTCCTCCTTGGCCTTCTTCGCTTCATGCTGCTGCAGAGAACATACTTCTTTGTGAATACAAACAAGATCTGATTACTGGAAATAGAGTAAATGTTCGACAAAAACAGGCTGAAATACTGATGAAGTGATGGAGATTTCTTTCCAATTCAGTAATTCATCAGAAATACTGATAAAAGCAATATATCTTTGTTGAAAAGCTGTGTTTGTCTCTATTTACTGTTACAATAAGTTTCACTTAAAAAGCCACAATATCCAACAACTATTTTTCAATCAAAACCTAACATCCAAAATCAATTCAACATTTAAAAATCACATTGAAAGCTTATTTCTCATATAAAGAAATGCATATCCAACACCCCCAAAGCATGCAAAACACAAACACACCCTAAATTCTTTTCATGGTGAAGAAGCATAGAAGCTCGATGGAGACGGGGACATACCTTGCATAAGCAGCATGCTTTTCAACGGCTTCTTTCCCTTCATCGTTAATGGTGAACCATTTCTCGTCCAAGGTAAGAGAATCCCCATTTCCAATATCTGTTGGGAGTAATAGTTGTGAAAAATAAGCTTTAGGTATAAGCATTAGGTGATAAAATTACAAAACATTGATTACACGACTTACTTTGATGCAGAACTTCCGAATCCTCCAAACAGTTCAATTTCCAGTACACATGGCCACCAGAGCCAACCAGTATTGGCTCAGTTCTTACAGCATCTGAATTTTTAGTTTCTACAAAATTTTAAGGTAAAATAAATGTTTACATAACATAAAGTTGCAACGAACAAAAAGTAGCAATGTGTGCAAACAAGAATAGTATGAAGATACAAAGGGACTATAGTATACTTACTCTTTGGAAGCATGGCCTTTGACTCGAGGACCTCAGCCCGAGCCAGCTCCATCTCAGATTTGGTAACAGAAACAACGGCTTCATGCTCCGAAATTGAAAGCGGGGAATCCTCTTTGTCAGAAATTGCTTGGGCAATATCATCTTTCATTTTCCGCTTCAACTGCTTCTCCTGCATAGAGTTCAAGTATCCGAGAATGAAAAATCTGAGAAACAGAAGTGCTGGTTTAGAAATTCATTTTACTAATATTTATTACCATATCCATTGCTGCATTAATTCTTCGTTTAGCTTCCTTGACCTTGCTGGCAAGTTTTGCATTATCTTCTTCCATCCAACTCCTCAATTTTCTATTGGGTGAAAATAAAAAAGAGTAGATTATAGACAGGTAGTTAAACACGTGATCACAATGTAAAATGAAATAAAAGGGAAACATTACTTACTCGGTTGCAAGGGCTTCATCACAGAGAATGTTTAAAAGCCTAAGCTTTTCCGAAGCAGTGAAAGTGTCGTAATCATCTGTGTTCTCAAGAGAATCAATTCTCTGTGATTTGAGAACACTTTGAGATGCAGACAAGAATTCCTTGAGCGCATCAAACCAGGAGTTCTCCCCATCTGATGGGCTGATTTCTACAGATCTATGCAATGAAAAAAAATAAATAGAAGACACAGTTGTCAAGTCATTGAGGGAAATTAAATACAGGAAAATATGATGTGGAGTGGCAGCACATACTCTTCCCCCTGATGCTCCAGTAAATGAGAGAGGAGGTTAATATGAAACAGGACGTTTGGAGAAGTATTTCCTTCACGTCCAGTTATCACATTATAGATATCTTGAAGAATATGTTTTGCTTGCTCCTCTTTAATATCCAAGACCTGTCCATCCGAAACCGAAAAAACAATGAGAAAAGAATATCAAATACAAATATAGTATCAATAGGCAAACATGATTAAGTTCCTCTTAACATATGTGATTAACCATCACTGTCATATTAGCTCAACAAAGTGAAAGATACATGTTGGTTATCATGTAAATATCATCAATGTTATTGATATGTTTTAGGTGTCCAAAGGAAAAGGCAATAATATACACATGGTGTTGGAACTAAGTAAAATGAACACCATTAACACATCAATAGCACATAAGGATACTTGCCTCGCCATATGTAGCACAAAATTGCATGAACTGAATGGCATTCCCGGCATCTTCTGTGGGTAAGTCAACTCCACCCACACTGCTCACCACTTCTCCCTCTGGCACAGAAAGAGCACATGAACCATTCCCTTCAGGTTCATGTTTTGTACCACAATCTGGCTTTCTTTTCTGACGAGTATTAGGGTCACTTGACTTCTTCTCGCCAGAGGTAGAACCCTCTCCGGACAAATGGGCCTACAAAGTTCAAAAGGAGAGCATATGATCAATCTGGCAACCAAAACATCAGACTCCTTCAGTAACGTAACCATCAAAGAAGGTACCTTTTCAGCAGCTCTCTCTTGGGGCGTCGTTTTAAGAAGCATTTCAGCTACTGAGGAAAATCCCTTAGCTTTTGCTTTCTTTGCGGCAATACCAGTGGGATCTTCATTTCTTTTTCTCCTATCAATATATAATTACGCCATTAGGAAAATGCTGCAAAGTAGTCATTAAAAAATAATTCAGAAGACTCACATGCAAAAGCTGCAGTTGCAAATGGCCCTGCATTTGGGGCAAGTCCACTGCTCCAAACCCGCTACTTCCTCAGCCCTCTCGCCGTATCTAACTTGGAAAAAATCATCACAACAAAATTAGATTCTGAAAATATACAATAAAGTTTTGAATTTAAAATTATCATAATGAAGAGATGATAGAAATAACCTGTTCCAGAGACACTTGTGACAGTACATAATGGGGCATCGTTTGCTGATCCTCTGAAACTTGCATGCTACCACAAGATCTAGGGTCTTTTGCCGACACTTCCAAAGGTCAAGTATAAATATCAAGGAAATGAAAACAATTTAGAAAACTTGTTTCACAAAAAATATATAAGCCATAAAAGCTTCACCAAGCATATTAAAGCCACAGGAAAAGAAGCAAGAGATTAATAACCGACAAAATGTCATGACTTGCCCACTAGATAATTTATGTTTCCACACTAGTAAACTCAATCTATGAACTACGCATAATCTTCACCACTCACACTATGATTTGTTGTATGCCGCACCAGCATTTAAAGCTATTGCAACAGTAAACTAATCAAGATTCGGTATATAATCATAAATTCTGACTTATTTCCGAAAATTTTAATGCGTAACGACACCAGTCAATCAGTCATGATATATTTTCTAGTATGCCAGCATTTATTAAGGCTAATGCAACGGTAAACTAATCAAGATTCAGTAAATATACTCCTAGATTCGGTAAACTAATCAACTTTTTAATTTAATGCATAACGACAAAAGAGCCAAACCGATAACATCCATGTTCACCAATTGCCCGAATCTTTCATTTCACACTTACAACATGCTTCAAGATCAACAAAAGATAATGCAAAACTTGAAACTGTCCAAATCAACAAATTCATGTTACTTCGCCCTTGGATCTCTATATTTAATTTCACATTAATAGCATTAAGATCCAAAGTAAATGTACAAAATGTTATTCACCTCCAAGCTCCATGCAACACATCAATCTCACAAACAATCAAGGTTACTTGCATCATTGCATGCACCTCAATTACCACACAAATTAGAACACATCCACAATCCACATATCAAACAAACAAATTCAGCCCCAACTTTACCCTAAGCCCTCAGTACTCCAACTAAACACCACTGAGTGCAAATGAATGAATAATACCTGATGGCAAGTCTTCCCATTGACGGAATCATAAATCCGACTCCCCACCTTCCTAACTCTGGGCGCGGTGTTCCGCTGCCTAGGCGGTGGAACAACACTGCCCTCACCCGCCGCCATTGAGGTAGCCATTTTTCTCGGACTGAGAGAGACTTAGAGGAGTCTTGAGATGAGAGGGTGATGGTTGTATCAAAACAATGATGCAGCTGGTTTGTATAAGTTCTCTCTCTCTATATATATATATATATAGAAAAATAAAAATAATGTTGTTACCGATTAACATGTATAAATTTTAAGTAATACAAACAGATATTGTTCATAATATTCTTTTACGCGAATTAATGCATTATTTAAAATTTTAAAATTGTTATCTTGTTGTAATAGGTAAATACAATGTTTTAGTTTCGTGTGTATTGAGTCAAAATAGAGATATATTATTTAAAATTTTTAATTATTATTTTGGTATAATTGGTAAGTACAGTGGCCTAATATTATTTTAGGCAATGTAATATATTATTTTAAAATTTAAAATTTTTATCTTGGTGTAATAGGTAAATGCAATGTTTTATTTTTCTGTATATTGAGTAAAAATAGAAATATATTATTTAAAATTTGTAATTATTATTTTGGTATAATTGGTAAGTACAATTGTGTAATATTCTTTTATGTGGTTTAATAAATTATTTCAAATTTGAAAATTATTATTTTGGTATAATAGGTAAATACAATATTTTTTTGTTTCTGTGTACCTGAGTAGAAATAGAAATATATTATTTAAAATTTCTAATTATTATTTTGGTGTAATGGTTAAGTACAATTGTGTAATATTATTTTAAGTGGTTTAATACATTATTTCAAATTTTAAAATTTTTATTTTGATGTAATAGGTAAATACAATGTTTTATTTTTCGTATATTGAGTAAAAATAGAAATATATTATTTCATATTATTATTTTGGTGTAATTGGTAAGTACAGTTGTGTAATATTCTTTTACGCGGTTTAATACATTATTTTAAATTTTAAAATTATTATTTTGGTGTAATAGGTAAATGCAACGTTTTATTTATTATATTATACAACACGAATTTTGATGAGCTTACATACAAGATTTAACATTTTCTAAGTAGTATGACGATATTTTAAATTCCATTAAACAATTTATTATTTGATACTATTTTTTAGCGTCTAATATAATACATATTAATAGATGAAGAAAAAATATTAGAAAAATATTACAGCATCATCACACAAACTTAACATTTGGTTAAAGAAAAAAAGGGTTATTCAAAAAGATACAAATTATTGTGCAACATTGAGCTTGAATTGATATTTTCAATCCTTAACCAACTTCTTCTCACTTTTTTGGGAAAAATTATTTTGAATCTCAAGTTGAATCATATACTACATGCAACAAAGAATATATTATTACTTAATTTCTACTATGGGCGTGTTTGTTTGGGGGTTTGGATTTTGAGTTAGAATAGTTGTATGATATCATATAAAGAGACATTGATGTGATATTTTGAATGTAAAAATAATTTTTAGTATAATATAAAAATGAAAAATAGGTGTTTGATTTGATATTTTTGGAATAAAAATAATAAATTTGGAGAAAAATCCCCAAACAAACACACCCTATAAGCATTCTGAATATATAGTGATAGTGATACACCCCAAACAAACACACCCTATAAACAAAATTTGGATAGTGATACACCCCAACCCCATTATTTTTATTTTTTTATATGTAAATTTTTTAATTTTTTTTGAATATATAATGAATTGCCCCTCAACCCCCCCCCCCCCCCCCACCCCCCCATTTTATTTTATTCATATTCTAAAAATTGTTTCTCACTATTTAAATATTGTTTTGCATATATGTTATATATAATATATTGATTTATAATTATAAACATATTATATATAAAAATAAATAATAAATCCTATAAAATTCATGCCACTGTTTTCATAATTTTCTCATTCTCTTTTATTTTATTTTATAGAAGAAAGATTTTGTGAAAATTAAAAATAAATTTATCATGAAAAGATATCGAAACATGAGATATCAAAGATATACATTACCAGCTCTTAATATTATTGGTTTATAATGTTGAATTATTTTAAGATAAAAATACTTTATTATTTATTTTTTAAAATGATTTATTAATAGAATATTAAAATTTTTTACGGACATTTTGCCCCCCCCCCCTCCCCCCTCGGATGTTGGTGTAATATATTTTCATATTCCTCCACAAAAAATATATCTATTTACCCATTACACAACATAATAATTTTAAATTTGAAATAGTATAATTTTATTTTTACTATGTACAAAAAAAAACCAATAATAAAGGGCATGTCCAATTATATTTACCAATAACACCAAAATAACAACTAAAAAATTTAAAATAATATATTAAACCGTGTAGAAAAATATTATAAGAATAATATTTATTTGTATAATTATATAAAATTTATACATAATGATAAATGCTATTATTATCCTAATTATTTCTATTCTTACCCGGCACACAGAGGAATAAAATTCATATTTGTTGTATTTATCAATCATACCAAAAATAAATAAATAAATAAATAAATTGTATTTAACATAACATATTTCATTTTCTTTACCTCACACAGAAAAAATGTATCCACCTAGCATTTTACCAATTTTACCAAAATAATAATTTTAGATTTAAAATAATATACTTCTATTTTTACTCAATACACGGAAAAATATACGTTTGTCCAATTATATTTACCAATTACACTCAAACAAAAATTTTAAAATAGAAAATATTATAAAAAATAATATTCCCTTCGTCCCACATAAGAAGCAATATTTTGATTCCGACATGAAAATTTAGATGGATAGAATAAAGTAGAAATTAAGTAATATGATGAGAAAAAAATGTATATTTATATTTTTATTTGAGTAGTATGATAGGATAAAGTATATTAATATTTTAGAAATATTGCATAGTATATCTGACAAACTAAAATAAAAAAAAATATATTATATGTGGTACCAAATGAGTATTTGTTTGTATTATATAAAATGTATACACAGTAATAACTTTATTACTATTATAATTATATCTATATTTAGCCAGCACACACTGTTTTATTTACCGATCACAAAAAAAAAAAAAGTTTAAATTATATTTAAAATAATTTTTTTTTTACACAACAAAAAGGAAAAAATCACCATATATCCATATGTATTTAACAATTACATTAAAATAATAATTTTAAATTTAATATATAATAATATATTTCTATTTTTACTCTATACATAGAAAAACAAAGCACTTTTCAATTGAATTTACCAATTATACTAAAATAATAATTTTAAAGTTTGAAATAATATCTCAAAACAAACTACAAAATATTACAAGAATAATATAGATTTATATATAATAATAAACTTTATAACTATCCTACTCATTTCTATTTTTAAGTAGCACACAGAACAATAAAATATGTATCAATTGCATTATCAATTACACCAAAAAAATAAATTAAAATTGTATTTGAAATAATATATTTTCATTTTTACCCAACTCATGTATTCAGTTGTAATTATCAATTATAATAAAATAATAATTTTAAATTTAAAATAATATATTTCTATTTTGACTCAATATACAAAAAAAAAAAAAACACATTTCAATTGTATTTGTAAATAACACCAAAAAAAAAAATTTAAAATTTAAAATAATATATTAAACAACCTACAAAATATTAGAAGAATAATACTCCGTATTACATAATATTTATACATAATAATAAATTTTTATTACAATCCTATTTATTTATATTTTCACCCAATACACAAAAAAATAAAATCTGTATCCTATTGTATTCACCGGTCATACAAAAAACAAAATTTAAAGTGTATTTGAAATAATATATTTTCATTTTTACCCAAATTATGTACCCGATTGTACTTAAAAATTATACCAAAATAATAATTTGAAATTTGAAATAATATATTTATACATTCACTCAATACACAAAAAAAGTAAAAATAAATAAATAAAACACATCCAACTATATTTACTCATTATACTAAAATAATAATTATAAAAGAAATATTATGTATTACAAATAATTATACATAATAATAAATTTATTACTATCCTAATTATTTCAATTATGTATCCAACTGTACTTACCAATTATATCAAAATAATAATTTAAAATTTAAAATAATATATTTCTATTTTTACTCTATGCAGGAAAAAATAAAACATTGTATTTACTTATTACACAAAAATAATAATTTTAAATTTTGAAATAATGTATTAAAACTTACACCAAAATAATAAGTTGAAATTTGAAATAATATATTTATATTTTTACTCTATACATGGAAAAATAAAACATTTATTACATCAAAATAACAATTTTAAAATTTGAAATAATACATTACACTGCCTAAAACAATATTAGGCAACTGCACTTATCAATTACACAAAAATAATAATTTAAAATTTTAAAAATATATCTCTATTTTTACTCAATACACTGGAAACTAAAACATTGTATTTACCAATTACAATAAGATAACAATTTTAACAAGATAACAATTATAAAATTTGAAATACTGTATTAAATGGCCTGAAGAATATTAGGCAACTGTACTTACCAATTAAACCAAAATAATAATTAAAAATTTTAAATAATATATTTTTATTTTTACTCCATACACAGAAAAAAATAAAACATTGTAGTTACCTTTTCCACCAAAATAATAATTTTAAAATTTGAAATAATGTATTACACCTAAAAGATATTACAAGACTGTAGTTACCAATCACACCTAAATAACAATTTTAAAATTTGAAATAATGTATTACACGGAGTAAAAACAAGACTGTAGTTAACAATTACACCAAAATAATAATTCAAACATTAAAATAATATATTTCTATTTTACTCAATACACAAAAAAAAAAAAAAATATTGTATTTACCTATTACACTAAAATAACAATTTTAAAATCTGAATTAATATATTAAACTGCATAAAAGAATATTACTAATAGTATCTGTTTGTAAATTTATACATGGTAACAACATTATTTTTATCTTCCTTTATATAAGGAACTTATACAGACCAGCTACATCATCGTTTTCATCAATCATCATCTTCTCATCTCATACTCCTCCGAGTCTCCCTCAATCCGAAAAAATGGCGACCTCAATGGCGGCCGGAGAGGGCAGTGTTGTTCCACAGCCTAGGCAGCGGAACACCACGCCCGGAGTTAAGAAGGTGGGGAGTCGGATTTATGATTCCGTCAATGGGAAGACTTGCCATCAGGTATTATTCATTCATTTGCCCTCAGTGGTGTTTAGCTGGAGTGAGGGTTTAGGATAAAGTGGGGCTGAATTTGTTTGTTTGATCTGTAGACTGTCTATGTGTTCTAATTTGTGTGGTATAGAGATCCAATGGTGAAGTAACCTGAATATGTTGGTTTGGACAGTTTCAAGTTTTGCATTATCTTTTGTTGATCTTGAGCATGTTGTAAGTGTGACTTGAAATATCCGGGCAATAGGTGAACATGGAGGCTATCGGTTCGGCTCTTATTTGTAGTTATGCATTAAATTAAATGTTGATTACTGATTAGTTTACTGAATCTAGGAGTATTTTTAACTAATCTTGATTAGTTTTACGTTGCGTTAGCCATAATAAATGCTGGCATACAAGAAAGCATATTGTGAGTGGCGAAGATTATGCGCAGTTCATTCATAGATTGAGACAGCTAGTGCGGAAACATAAATTATATCTAGTGTGGCAAGTCACGACATTAGTAGTTATTAATTGCTTGCTTGCTTCTTTCGCTGTGGTTTTAATATTCTTCGTGAATCTTTTATGGCTTATTTTCTGTGAAACAAAGTTTTCTAACTTGTTTTCATTTCCTTGATATTAATGCTTGACTTTTCGAAGTGTCGGCAAAAGACCCTGGATCTTGTGGTAGCATGCAAGTTTCAGAGGATGAACAAACCATGCCCGATTATGTACTGTCACAAGTGTCTCTGGAACAGGTTATTTTATCATCTCTTCATTATGATAATTTTCAATTCAACACCTTATTGTATATTTTCCGAATCTTATTTTATTGTGATGATTTTTTCCAAGTTAGATACGGCGAGAGGGCTGAGGAAGTAGCGGGTTTGGGGCAGTGGACTTGCCCCAAATGCAGGGGCATTTGCAACTGCAGCGTCTGCATGTGAGTCTTCTGAATTATTTTTGAATGATAATTGCAGCATTTTCCTGATGCGTAATTATACATTTATAGGAAAAAAAGGAATGAAGATCCCACTGGTATTGCCACAAAGAAAGCAAAAGCTAGGGGATTTTCCTCAGTCGCCGAAATGCTATATAAAACGACGCCCCAAGAGAGAGCTGCTGAAAAGGTAGCTTCTTTGAATTACTAGCATGATTTTCCTATTATCCACATGGCATATTCCTTCAAAAACGTGTGTCCGATTGATCCTATGCTCTCCTTTTGCATTGACAGGCCCACTTGTCCAGAGAGCCAGAAAAGGGTTCTACCTCTGGTGAAAAGAAGCCAAATGAGCTTAAAGCTCATCAAAAAAGAAAACAAGATTGTTCTACAAAACATGAGCCTGAAGGGAATGGTTCATGTGACAGCTCAAACGCTGATGAGCAGAAACCAAGGGAGAGACCAGTGAATGAGGATATTCTTGCTGGCATTCCCTTGCCAGAGGGAGAAAGGGTGAGACATGTGGGCGGAGTTGATTTACCGGCAGAAGATGTCGGTAATGCCTTACAGTTTATGGAATTTTGTGCTACTTTTGGGGAGGCAAGTATCTTTATGTTGCTATTTATGTGTTAATGGTTTGTAAAACCTTATAAAATTTCCTCTCTTGGGTGTTTTTCTCAGAGTCTTTTTTGGCTTTGGATGAACAGGTCTTTGATACTAAAAAGGAGCAAGCAAAACTTATACTTCAAGACATTTATAATGTGAGAACTGGATGCAAAGGAGAAGTTTCTATGAATGTCAAATTTCATATTAACCTCCTCTCTCATTTACTGGAGCATCAGGGGGAAGAGTATGTGCTGCCACTCCACATCATATTTTCCTGTATTTGATTTCCCTCAATGACTTGACAATTGGTTGCTTTTCTATTCTTGCATAGATCTGTGGAACTCAGCACATCAGATATGGAGAAATCATGGTTTGATGTGCTCAAGAAATGCTTGTCTCCGTCCCAAAGTGTTCTTAAAGCACAGGGAGTTGATTCTCTGGAGAGCACAGATAATTATGACACTTTCACTGCTTCGCAAAAGCTTAGGCTTTTAAACATTCTCTGCGATGAAGCCCTTGCAACTGAGTAAGTATAGTTTCCCTTTTATTTCATTCTACATTGTGATAGATCTTTAAGTTCACCTGTCTACAACCTACATTTTGTTTTTCTCACTGGATAGAAAAATGAGGAGCTGGATGGAAGAAGATAATGCAAAACTTGGCAGCAAGGTCAAGGAAGCTAGACAAAAAATTAATGCGGCAATGGATAAGGTAATAAATATTGGTAAATAATTTTCTAAACGAGCACTTCCGTTTCTCAGATTTTTCATCTCGGACACTTGAACTCTATGCAGGAGAAGCAGCTGAAGCGGAAAATGAAAGATGATATTGCCCAAGCAATTTCTGACAAAGAGGGTGCCCCTCTTTCAATTTCGGAGCATGAAGCCATTGTTTCTGTTACCAAATGTGAGATGGAGCAGGCTCGGGCTGAGGTCCTCGAGTCAAAGGCCATGCTTCCAAAAAGTAAGTATATTATAGCCCCTATGTATCTTCATACTATTTTTGTTTGCATATTGCTGTTTAATCACATATATTTCTGAAATTGATATTGTGCTAACATCGTGTAATTTTGTAGAAGCGAAGATTTCCGATGCTGTAAGAACAGAGCCAATACTGGTTGGCACCGGTGGCCATGTGTACTGGAAACTGAACTTTTTGCGGGATTCGGAAGTTCTGCATCAAAGTAAGTCGTGTAATGTTTTGTAATTCTTATCACCTAATGCTTATACCTAAAGCTTATTTTTGACAACTATTACTCCCAACAGATATTGGACATGGGGATTCCCTTACCTTGGACGAGAAATGGTTCACCATTAATGATGAAGGGAAAGAAGTCGTTGAAAAGCACATTGCTTATGCAAGGTATGTCCCCATCTCCATCAAGCTTCTATTCTTCTTCACCATTGAAAAAAATAAATTAGGGTGTGTTTGTGCTTTGAATGCTTTGGGGGTGTTGGATATGCATTTCCTTATATGAGAAATAAGTTTTCAATGTGATTTTAAGATGTTAAACTGATTTTGAATGGTATGTTTTGATTGAAAAATAGTTGTTGGATATTGTTGCTTTTTAGGTGAAAATGGAAAGAAATGTCCATCATTTCCCATAAATATTTCGCCCTGTTTTTGTCGAGCACTTACTCTATTTAATTCCAATAATCAAACTTTGTTTGTATTCACAAAGATGTATGTTTTGTGCAGCAGCATCAAGCGAAAAAGGCCAAGGAGGAATCTGAAGAGGAATGATGCTAATAGTTCAGTTCCAGTCGAAGCATCTAACTCAGCTCCATCTGAAGCAGATGCAGATGCAGATGCAATGGAAGTCCAATGATATAATTGAGGTGGTGTTCAAATAACCAGATCGTTGGGAAGCTCGGACTGCCATCTGTTCTGAAGGAATGGATATATGCATGTGAAATTTCCAAGTCACGAGGGTGGGTAGGGTGTCAATAACGCCTTCAATATAATTTCGATGGGGTACTTGACTTCCGCTCATTAGATTCTTCGGTTGAGGAGAGTTCTCCTTCGTCGTCATCCATCATCATCCAAATCCACCACATGGACTCGGAGTTCCTCTTCTGGCTGGCAGGGTGAAGTAGGCATTCCATCACCTTAATGCTTGTGATCGTGCTGGAGATTAATTGGCACGTAGTCGGGTGGCGAAGTGTAGACGAATAGGATAACCTTCCTCGCGGCGAG
Organism: Andrographis paniculata; assembly: GCF_009805555.1. Classification (NCBI taxonomy): domain Eukaryota; kingdom Viridiplantae; phylum Streptophyta; class Magnoliopsida; order Lamiales; family Acanthaceae; genus Andrographis; species Andrographis paniculata. Next base: position 2,241,092 of record NW_026137616.1, on the reverse strand, counting down.
GTATCTCTTTGTGAAGCTCCTTTGGACTATATATATATAGCCCCAACGAAGATTTCTTATCTACTCGCTCTTGGAGTCACCTGCATAATTGGCAAAGTGGTTATGATGCCCTCGGCCCTCTAGCTGGCTCATAGACTGTTTGGTCTTCTGGTCGCTCTGCCTGTTTGCTACGTCGCCCTTGCCAAATGCAGTTTTGTGTGTACTTGTAAAAACAAATGTAGTCGAAATAATATTCCGAACATGGTTTAACATTTTTTTTGTGTGTACGATAAAATTTTATAACGCATATTATTGATTATTTTAAATATAATATAAAACTTTTGTGTGTAGGATAAAATTTTAAAAAAACATATTATTGATTATTTTAAATATAATATAAATTTTGTTACTATCCTAAGTATTTCAATTTTTATCTTACACATAGAAAAGTAAAATATGTATCCAATATTATTTACCAATTAAATCAGAAAAATAAATTTAAAATTGTTTTTGAAATAATATATTTCTATTTTAACCCAATTTATGTATCCAGTTGTATTTACCAATTATATCAAAATAATAATTTAAAATTTACCAATTATACAAAACAATAAATTTTATTACTATCCTAATTATTTCAAATTTTATCTTAGAAATAGAAAAGTAAAATGTGTATCCAACTGTATTTACCAATTAAATAAAAAATTTAAATTATATTTGAAATAATATATTTCCATTTTTACCCAACTCATGTATCCCATAGTTCTATTTTCACTCATACACAAAATAATACTCCCCCTGTCCATTTTTTAATGTCATACTTACTTGATATTTACACGTATTTTTAAATAATTAGAGTTTTTGTTATAAAATGAAAAATTTGTCTTTAATTTTATATATATAAAAAAGAGTAAATAAATTAAGGGCAAAAGAGTAAATTTTGTGTATAAAAATAGAAAAAAAAGATAATAATAGTTGGACATTCCAAATAAAAAAATAGAACGTAGTTTGTGGAAGAAGAGAGTAAAACAACTTTTCAAGTGTATTTATCAATTACACCAAAATAATGGTTTTAAATTTTGAAATAGTATATTAACCTGCCTACAAAACACTAGAAGAATAATATATGTTTGTATGTTAATTTGTTCAGCATTTTTAGATTAAATAATTTTTTTTTGTGTGGTACAAGAAATAGTGTCAAAAATATAAAATATATTATTTTAGGTTGAATATTTGATTTTATTTTTTTTGAATATTTGAATTTTTTTTTTTACTTTTTTTACTTTTGTATAATATATCTCAAGTTTATTTACCAATTACACTAAAATAATAATTTTAAATTTGAAATAATATTAAACATCCTACAAAATATTACAAGAATTTGCTATAATAATTTCACTCAATACAAAATATTAAAAATTTTGGGAAAAAATAATGAAATTGTATTATTGATCATGGTGACTAAATACAAAACATGAGTCAAATCTAAGTAATCTATGCATAAAACCAAATATAAATATAAATCTAAAACTAAATATTTAAAATATTTCAACACACAAAATAATAAAATAAATTTTCAAGTTTATTTACCAATTACACGAAAATAATAATTTTAAAATTTGAAATAATATTAAACAGCCTACAAAATATTACAAGAATTATGTTTGTATTAAGTAATATTTATACATAGTAATAAATTTTATTATTATCCTAATTATTTCAATTTTTATTCTACACATAGAAAAGTAAAATATGTATCTAGTTGTATTTACCAATTACTTCAAAAAGTAAATTTAAATTGTATTTGAAATAATACATTTATATTTTTACCCAACTTATGTATCAGGTTGTAATTACCTACCAAATAATAATTTTATATTTAAAATAATATATTTCTATTTTCACTTAATGCACAAAAAATAAAAAATTTTCAATTGTATTTACCAATTACACCAAAATAATAATTTTAAATTTTGAAATAATATATTAAACAGCCTACAAAATATTATAAGAATTATGTTTGTGGTATTTTATATTACATAATATTTATACATCATAATAAAATTTATTACTATCTTCTAATTATTTCAATTTTTTACCCGACACATAGAAAAAGTAAAATGTGTATTTAGCCGCATTTACCAATTATATAAAAAAATAAATTTAAATTGTATTTGAAAAAATATATTTCCATTTTACCCAACTCATAGAAAATTAATAAATGTATCCGGCTATACTTAACAATTACACCAAAATAATAATTTGAAATTTGAAATAATATATTTCAATTTTTAATCAATACGGAGGAAAACCAATTAAACCAACATAGTAATTTCAGAATTTGAAATAATATATTAAAGTGTTTAAAGAATATCACAATAATATATGTTTGTATTACATAAATTTATACATGGTAACAATATTATTTTTATTTTCCTAAATAAATATATAGGAACTTAAACAAACCAGCACCATTAATTATATTTTCCTATATAAATATACAGACCTTATACGGACCAGCAGCATCATCGTTTTGATAGACTATCGTCTTCTCATCTCAAACTCCTCCAAGTCTTTCTTAATCGGAAAAAATGGCGACCTCAATGGCGGCGGGAGAGGGCAATGTTGTTCCACCACCTAGCCAGCGGAACACTGCGCCTGTGGTTAGGAAGGTGGGGAGTCGGATTTATGATCCCGTCAATGGGAAGACTTGCCATCAGGTATTAATTACTCATTTGCATTCGGTGAGGCTGGAACATCAGTTGGTGTTTGGTTGGGGCTGAATTTTTTTGTTTGATGCTGTCATTTTTTTTGAACTGTGAACTATCCATTATTGCTTGTGTCTTCTTTGTGTGGAGTTCCATAATTGAGGTGCATTGCATTCAAGTGATTTTTTATTTTTTTACTTTGTGAATTAAGCTTGATTGAAAGTGTTATGTTCTATACTCGTGAAGTTGATGCGGTGAATGGATTGGACGTGAATAACATTTTGTACTTGTTAATTTAGATCGTAATGCATTTAATTTGAAGTTAAATATAGAGATCCAATGATGAAGTAACCTGATTTTGTTGATTTGGACAGTTTCAAGATTTACATTACCTTTTTTGTTGATCTTGAAGCATGTTGTAAGTCTGACTTAAGATTCGGTCAATTAGCGAACGTGGAGATTATCGATTCGATTTGGCTCTTATTTGTCGTTATGCATTAAATTAAAAGTTGAGTAGTTTACTAAATCTAGGAGCACATTTACTGAATCTTGATTAGTTTACCATTGAGATAGCTTTAAATGCTCGCATACAAGAAAGAATATTGTGAGTAGTGAATATTATGCTCAGATTATTCATAGATTGAGACAACTAGTTTGGAAACATAAATTATCTAGTGTGGCAAGTCACGTCATTTAGTCGGTTATTAATTTCTTGCTTCTTTTCCTGTGGCTTTAATATGCTTGGTGAAGCTTTTACGACTTATCCTCCGTGAAACAAGTTTTCTAAATTGTTTTCATTTCCTCAATTTTTATGCTTGACTTTACGCAAGTGTCGGCAAAAGACCTTGGATCTTGCGGTAGCATGCAAGCTTCAGAGGATTAACAAACCATGCCCGATTATGTACTGTCACAAGTGTCTCTGGAACAGGTTATTTCTATCATCTCTTCATTACGATAATTTTCAATTCAACACCTTATTGTATATTTTCCGAATCTTATTTTATTGTGATGATTTTTTCCAAGTTAGATGCGGCGAGAGGGCTGAGGAAGTAGCGGGTTTGGGGCAGTGGACTTGCCCCAAATGCAGGGGCATTTGCAACTGCAGCGTCTGCATGTGAGTCTTCTGAATTATTTTTGAATGACTAATTTGCAGCATTTTCCTGATCGCGTAATTATGCATCGATAGGAAAAAAAGAAATGATGATCCCGCTGGTATTGCCGCAAAGAAAGCAAAAGCTAGGGGATTTTCTTCAGTCGCTGAAATGCTTCTTAAAACAACGGCGGAAGAGAGAGCTGCTGAAAAGGTAGATTCTTCTATCGATGTTTACTGAAGCAGTCTAATGTTTTGGTTGCCAGATTGATCATATGCTCTCCTTCTGAAATTTGTAGGCCTGTTTGGGTTCTACCTCTGCCGAGAAGAAGTCAAATGAGCCTAACACTCGTCAAAAGAGAAAGCTAGATTCTGGTAAAAAACATGAATCTGAAGGGAATGGTTCATGTGATCTTCCCTTGCCAGAGGGAGAAGCGGTGAGTAGTGTGGGTGGAGTTGATTTACCCACAGAAGATGCCGGGAATGCCTTTCAGTTCATGGAATTTTGTGCTACTTTTGGCAAGGCAAGTATCTTTATGTGTTTGTGATGTTCATTTTACTTAGTTCCGACAGCACACGACATTTATGTTTCACATTGTCAAAAGCTATTTATTAACGTTGATACAGATATATGGTTACTCACATTTGTTAATTGTTTTACTATTGTTACTATATTTCTATTTGCTTTTCTCTTCTCATTGCTTTCTTGGTTTGGGATGGACAGGTCTTTGATGTTAACAAGAAGCAAGCTGAACTTATTCTTCGAGACATCTATAATGTGACAACTGGATGCAAAGGAGAATTTTCTCCAAATATCCACTTTCATATTAACCTCCTCTCTCATCTACTGGAGGATCAGGGAAAAGAGTATGTGTTGCCACTCCACATCAAATTTTCCTGTATTTAATTTACCTCAATGACTTGACAACTGTGTCTTTTTTTTCATTGCATAGATCTGTAGAAATCAGCCCATCAGATGGGGAGAACTCCTGGTTTGATGCGCTCAAGGAATTCTTGTCTGCATCCCAAAGTGTTCTCAAATCACAGAGAATTGATTCTCTTGAGAACACAGATGATTATGATACTTTCACTGCTTCGGAAAAGCTTAAGCTTTTAAACATTCTCTGTGATGAAGCTCTCGTAACTGTGTAAGTATTGTTTTCCTTTCATTTCATTTTACAATCTGACAGTTTTTTAAGTTTACCTTTCTATACTTTTTTATTTCACCGGATAGAAAAGCGAGGAGCTGGATTTTAGGAAATAATGCAAAACTTGCCAGCAAGGTCGAGGAAGCTAAAGAAAAAGTTAATGCTGCAATGGAGAAGGTAATAGATAATTGCTAAATAATTTTCTAACCCAGGACTTCTGTTTCTCAGATTTTTTATTCTCGGATACTTGAACTCTATGCAGGAGAAGCAGTTGAAGCAGAAAATGAAAGATGATATTGCGCAAGCAATTATTGCCCAGGGGGGTGCCCTGCTTTCAATTTCAGAGCGTGAAGCCATTGTTTCTGGTACCAAATCTGAGTTGGAGCAGGCTCGGGCCGAGGTCCTCAAGTCAAAGGCCATGCTTCCAAAAAGTAAGTATATTATAGCCCCTATATATCTTCATACTATTTTTGTTTGCATATTGCCGTTTAATCACATATATTTCTGAAAATTGATTGTGTGCTAACACTTTTTGTAGAAGCGAAGATTCCCGATGCTGTAAGAACAGAGCCAATAATCGTTGGCATCGGTGGCCATGTGTACTGGAAATTGAACTGTTTGGGGGATTCGGAAGTGCTCCATCAAAGTAAGTCGTGGAATGTTTTGTAATTTAATCACCTAATGCTTATACCTAAAGCTTATTTTTCACAACTGTTACTCCCAACAGATAATGGAAATGGGGATTCCCTTTCCTTAGACGAGAAATGGTTCACCCTTAATGATGAAGGGAAAGAAGTTGAAAAGCATGCTGCTTATGCAAGGTATGTCCTCATCTACATCAGACTTAAGTCTATTCTTCACCATGAAAAAGAAAAAAAAAATTAGAGTGTGTTTGTGCTTTGAATGCTTTCGGGGTGTTGGATATACATTACTTTATATAAGAAATAAGATTTCAATGTGATTTTGAATGTTAGATTGATTTTAGATGTTATGTTTTGATTGAAAAATAAGTTTTGGATATTGTGGCTATTTAGGTGAAAATTATTTTAACAGTAAATAGAGAGACACAGCCATTCAATGCATATATGTTTCCGTGGTTACTCCTAATTATTGGTTCAAAATACACTTAGTGGGTGCATATTAAAGATTTTTCTCTTATCTGTATTTCAATTGAATTACTGAATTGGAAAGAAATCTCCATCACTTCCCATCAATATTTTGCCCTGTTTTTGTTGAATAATCACTCTATTTTCAGTAATCAAACTTTGTATTCACAAAGGGGTATGTTTTATGCAGCAGCGTCAAGCGTAGAAGGCCAAGGAGGACTCTGAAGAGGAAGGATGCTGATGCTTAATTCGGTTCCAGTCGAAGAAGCTAGCTGAGTTCCACTCGTTAGATTCTTCTGTTGAGGAGAGTTGTTCCTTGGAGTCATGATCCAAATCCACCACATGGACTACTGGGAGCTGCTGGTTGGGTGAGGCAAACATCTTAATGCTTGTGATCGTATGGGACTAAATGGGAAATTGGCTCCTAGTCTGGTGAGGAAGTGTATAGGCTATGCATCTATCTGGCAGTGAAGTATCGCTTTCTGAAGCTCGGCTGTTCTTGAGTAACAGCGAATATTGACTACTGCTCTTCAAGTCCTGTCTCACTTATGGAGTGCATGTCTTTTTCAGCTTTCTTTTTTCTGGATCTCAACAAGAATCCGAGCTTGTTGTTCCGCCAGTTCCTTCTCCAATTCTTCTCCCTCTTCTTCAAAGAAGTCGAATGTCCGGCTCCTTTGTTGGTTATGATGTCCTCCACCATGATTGTCTCATCGACTGTTTGCTCTGTTGGTTGCTCTGCAGGCTGTTTGTTTTCATCGCCCTTGGCAAATTCAATGGCCATCTTATGGATCCCCTTGATGATGTTTTCTGATCTAGTAGTTTGGACTTCATGAATGATTGGGAGGATGGTTTGTGTTCACTGATGAGACTCAATAATCAAGTTTCCTCCTAGTGTAAAATAATTTTCATATATGTTTTTAAAGTTATTATGGCTCTATTTTTTTGGCAGAAAATGTGTTTGATGAATTTTCTATTATCTGGACTTTTTTTATCTTTTTGTTTAATTTGAAGAGTTGAAATAGGTAGATATCATTTCAGATGTAGGTATATGTGTTTGTTTTGTGTTTTTAGTTTAAGATATATATTGTTTTTTATAAAAAAAATAATACTTCCTCCGTCATGCAAATGTGTGTTCATTTGATCGGGCACGAATTTTAATAAAAGTGAATAATAATTGTTATTTTTTCTTTTATAGTAAAAAAATGTAATAATTTTTTACTGAAAAAAATAAATAAGAATATTTTTCAGTGACAACAAAAAAGGAAAGTGAATATAGATTTGAATGAGGAAGAGAGTATTTCATATTGAATTTGAGTATATAGAATATATATATATTGTATTTTATACTAATATTAATTAAAAAATCATATTGGAATTTTTAACAATGATATATTACATCATTAAATTTTAAAATTTTATTTGTATTTATTTTTTTATTGAGCACACATAAAACTTTTCAATTATATGCGAAATACTGAATTAATCTACCTCTATTTTATTATATGAAATTGCATACAAGCATCTGAAAAATAAAATATTAAACTTCACCTATAATATCCAACAGACAATAATTAAACTCACATAAAATATCATCATAGTTTTTTTTTCACTTACAAATTATATTATATGAAACTGATTACAAGTATATGGGAAAATAAAATATTAAACTGCCAACATATTTATTATCCTAGTTATTTTTACAAATTACAATTTTACACTTACATATTGTATTATATAAAACGACAATAATATTAAATTACCTTACCCAAATATTATTATCCTAATTGTTTCATTTTTTATCCTGCACATTGAAAAATAAAGATAGTATAAACTAGCATTCTAGTTGTTTTTCACCAACTACATTTTTCCACTTACATGACGTATTATGTGTCCACTAGAAAATAAAATGTTAAATCACCGGCTCATATACTATTTATGTTTTTATTGGAAACTTAGAAAAAATAAAATGTGTATATACTATCATCCAACTCTTTTTATCAATTACACTTTTCTACTTACAAGTTGTATTATGTGAAATAACTTACAAACAAACTCAAACAATAAAATGTTAAGCCGTACGCCCACAAAATTTATTTAGCACACAAGAAAAATATAACATGTATAATCACAAGTGTTTTTGCCAACCACTTAAAATTTGTATTATATAAAACTTCTTACAACACATTGGAAAAACAAAATATTAAACCGATTATATCAAAATTATTTCTATTTTTACCCGACACACGAAAATATAGTACATATATTCAACTGCATTTACTAATTACACTAAAATAATAATTTTATATTTAAAATTATATATTTCTATTTTTACTCAATACACAAAAATAACAATTCTAAAATATAAAACAATACATTAAACTGAATAAAAATATTATAAGAATAATATTTGTTTGTATTATATAAAGTTTAAACATGGTTTATTACTATGACAATGATTTCTAATGTTATCCTTCACACACAAAAAAAAAATATATGAAAATAAATTTAAATTGTATTTAAAATAATGTATTTCTATTTTAACTCAACAAAATGAAAAAAAAAAAAAAAATCATATACACAGCTATTTAGTAATTACGCCAAAATAATACTGTAAATTTAATATATAGTAATATATTTCTATTTTTACTCTCTATCCATAAAAAAATGGAAGCACATTTTCGATTGTATCTACAGATTACATCAAAATAATAATTCTAAATTTTGAAATAATATATTAAACCACCTACAAAATATTACAAGAATAATACTATGTTTGTACTACTTAATAATAAACTTTATTACTATCCTATTTATTTATATTTTTACGCAACACACAAAAAAATAAGATGTATGTCCAGTAGTATTTACCAATCAAACCAAATAATAAATTTAAATTGTATTTGAAATAATTTTTTTTTTTTTATCCAACTCATACATCTGATTATACTTACCAATTACACCAAACTAATAATCTTAAATATAAAATAATATATTTATATTTCATTCAATACACAAAAAATAAAACACGGTGCCAACTGCATTTACCAATTAAACCAAAATAATAATTTTACATTTTGAAATAATACATTTAAACCGCCTAAAAAATATTACGAGAATAATATGTGTTTGTATTAAATAATATTTATACATAATAATAAATTTTATTTACTATTATACGTATTTCTATTTTTACGCGACAGGCGGAAAAATAAAATGTGTATCAAATTGTATTTATCAATTATACACACACAAAAAAAAAAAAAAAATTATTTAAAATATATATTTTTATTTTTACCCAATTCATGTATCTATTTATACTTACTATTTACCAATTACCGTGGGACAGGACAATATTGTTCCATCGCCTAGGAAGTACATCACTACGCTCGGCTTTAGGAATGTAGGGAGTCGTATTTATGATCCCATCAATGGGAAGACTTGCCACCAGATATATATTATTCATTTGTACTCAGTTGGTGTTTTGTTGGGGCTGAATTTTTTTGTTTGATGCTGTCATTTTTTGTTTGAACGGTTGACTATTGATGATTGCTTGTTTGTTCTTTGTGTGGCGTTCGGTAATTGAGATGCATACAAGTAATTTTATTATTGTTTTAACTCAGTGAACTAAGTTTGATTGATAGTCTTATGTGTTATTCTTATGAGATTGATGTGGTACATAGATTGGAGATGAATAATATTTTGTACATGTTAATATGAATCGTAATGTCATAGACTGTGAAGTAATTAATGTAAAATTAAATAGAGATCCAAATGGTGAAATAAGTTTTTTATTATTTTTACTTTGTGAATTAAGCTTGATTGATAGTATTTTGTGTTACTCTCGTGAGATTGTTGTGGTGCGTTGATTGAAGGTGAATAACATTTTGTACAAGTAATTTGGATCGTAATTCAGTGGATTGTGAAATATTTAATGTGAAATTAAATTTGAAATCCAAATTGTGAAGTAAATTTTTTATTGTTTTTAACATGTGAATTAAACTTGATGGATGGTGTTATGTGCTATTCGGGTGAGATGTTTAATTTGGATCGTAATGCAATAGACAGTGAAATAATTAATATGAAATTAAATAGAGATCCAAATTGTGAAGTAAATTTTTATTTATTTATTCTCTAAATTAACCTTGATTGGTAGTATTATGTATTATTCTTGTGAGATTAATGTGATGCATGGACTAGAGGTGAATAATAGTATTTAGTATATGTTTATTGTGAAGTAATTAATGTGAAATTAAATAAAAATTCAAATTGTGAAATAAATTTGTTATTCTTTTTACTTTGTGAATTAAACTTAATAAATAGTGTTATATGTTATTCTCGTGAGAATGATGTAGTATATGGATCAGAGGTGAATAACATTTTGTACATGTTAATTTGAATTTTAATGCAATAGATTGTGAAGTAATTAATGTGAAATTAAATATAGATCCAAATTTTGAAGTAAATTATTTAATGTTTTTACTCTATGAGTTAAGCTTGATTGATTGTGTTATGTGTTATTCTCGAGAGATTGACATGGTGAATTGATTGAAGGTGAATAACATTTTGTACATATTAATTTAGATCCTAATGCAATCGAGTGTGAAGTAATTAATGAGAAATTAAATAGAGATCCAAATGGTGAAGTAATTTTTTATTTTTTTTACTTTATAAAATGAGCTTGATTGTGTTATGTGTTATTATTGTTAGATTAATGTGGTGCAAGGAATGAAGGTGAATAATATTTTGTAAGTGTTAATTTGGATTGTAATGCAACATACTGTGAAGTAATTAATGTAAAATTAAATAGAAATTCAAATGGATAGGTATTTTTTTTTTTTTTTACTATATGAATTAAGTTTAATTGATAGTGTTATGCGCTATTATCATGAAATTGATGTGGTGCATGAATTGGAGGTGGATAATATTTTGTACATGATAATTTGGGTTGTAATGCAATAGATTGGAAACTAATTAATGTGAAGTCAAAATAAAGATCTAAATGGTGAAGTAATGTTATATTATTTTAACACTGTAAAATAACTTTGATTGATACTATTACGTAATATTCTCATGAGATTGATGTGGTACATGGATTGGGGATGAATAATCTTTTGTACATGTTAATTTGAATCGTAATGCAATAGATTGTAAAGTAATTAACGTGGAATTCAAATGGTGAAGAAATTTTTTATTGTTTTTACTCTATTGAATTGAGCTTGATTGATCATGTTATGTGTTATTCTCATGAAATTGACGTGATGAATGGATTGGAGATTAATAACATTTTGCAAATGTTAATTTGGATCATAATGCAATAGACTGTGAATTAGTTAATGTAAATGTAAATACAAATCCAAATGGTAAAGTAATTTTTAATTGTTTCTACTCTGTAAATTGAGCTTGATTGATAGCGATATGTGTTATTTTTGTGATATTGATGTAGTGCATAGATTGGAGATTGATAACATTTTGTACATATTAATTTGGATCGTAATGTAATAGACTGTGAAATAATTATTCTTAAATTAAAAACAGATCTAAATAGTGGAGTAAATTATTTATTGTTTTTACTATGTGAATTAAGCTTGATTGATTGTGTTATATGTTATTCTCGAAATATTGATGTGGTGCATGGATGAGATCTGAATAGCATTTTGTATATGTTAGTTTAGATTGTGATGCTATAGACTGTGAAGTAATTAAAGTGAAATCAAACAATGATCCAAATGGTAAAGTAATATATTTTTATTATTTGAACTCTTTGAATTAACCTTGATTGATAGTATTATGTGTTATTCTTGTGAGATTGATGTAGTGCATGGATTGAAGGTGACTAATATTTTGAGCATGCTAATTTGGGTCGTAATATCATAAACTTTGAAGTAATTGAGGTGAAATTAAAAAGAGATTCAAATGATGAAGTAATTTTATTTTTATTTTTTACTATGTGAATTAAGCTTGACTGATTGTATCGTGTGTTATTCTGGTGAGATTAATGTATTGCATGGATTGAAGATGGATAATATTTTATACATGTTAATTTGAATCGTAATGCAATAGACTGTAAACTAATTAACTGAAATTAAATAAAAATTCAAATAGTAAAATAATATTTTTATTATTTTTACTTTGTGGATTAATCTTAATTGATATAATTATGTACTATTCTAGTGAGATTGATATGGTGCATGGATTGGAGGTGAGTAACAATTTTTTATATTTTTAAATAATGATATATTACATTATTAGATTTTAAATTTTTATTTGTATTTATATTTTATTGAGCACCCATAAAATTTTTAAATTATATGTGAAATACTGAATTAATCCACGCATGTTCCATTACGTGAAATTGCTTACAAGCATCCTAAAAAATAAAATGTTAAACTTTACATATGATATTCAACAGACAATAATTAGACTTATATAAACTATCATCATAGTTTTTCCACTTACAAATTGTATTATATAAAACAGATTACAAGTACATTGGAAAATAAAATACTTCCTCCGTCCCATAAATATAGTCTTAATTGGGTTGGATACGGGATTTAAGGAATATTGATATTATATTGGTAGTTGGTAAAAAGTATTGATAAAAGACTTTTTTGTCCTTACGAATATATTAGTGTAAAAAGTAGTGGCAATTGTGTAATAAAAATGAAAAAGTAGGGGTAGTTTTACGGTGATATGGTTATTTATAAAAATAAGACTATTAATTTAGGACGGACAAAAATAGTAAACAAGACTATTGTATTGGGACGAAATATTAAACTGTCAACATAATTATTATTCTACTTGTTTTTACAAACTACAATTTTACACTTACAAATTGTATATATGAAACCGTTTGCCTGACACATTGTAAAATAATAATGTTAAACTATATCTTACCCAAATATTATTATCCCAATTGTTTCATTTTTTATTCTGCACACTGAAAAATAAAGCGAGTATAAACTAGCATTCTAGTTGTTTTTCACCGGCTACAATTTTTCATTCACATGTATTACGTGTCTACTAAAAAATAAAATATTAAATCACCATATCACAGACTATTTATCTTTTTATTGGAAACTAAAAAAATAAAATATGAATATACTATTATTCAACTTTTTTTTGTCAATAATACTTTTTTTTTTTACAAGTTGTATTATCTGAAATCACTTACAAACACACTCAAAAACAATAAAATGTTCACAAATTTTATTTAGCACACAAGAAAAAATATGACATGTATAATTACAATTATTTTTACCAACACATTGAAAAACAAAATATTAAACCGATTTTATCCAAATTATTTCTATTTTTACTCAACACAAAAAATATAATGCATATATTCAACTATATTTATCAATTATACCAAAATAACATGTGTGTCAAGTTGTATTTACCAATCACACTAAAAAAATAAATTTAAATTGTATTTGAAATAATATATTTTTATTTTTATTCAATTCATGTATCTTGTTGTACTTACTAATTACACCAAATTAATAATCGTAAACTTAAAATAATATAATTTTATTTTCATTCAATACACAAAAAATAAAAATAAAAATAAGTTGTCAATTATATTTACTAATTACACCAAAATAATAATTTAAATTTTAAAATAATATATTAAACCGCCAACAAAATATTACAAGAATAATAGCAAATGTTTGTAATAATATTTATACATAATAATGAATTTTATTACTATTCTAATTATTTCATTTTATACCCAGTACACATAAAAATAAAATATGTATCAATTGTACTTACCAATTACATCACAAAACAAATTTAAATTGTATTTGAAATAATATGGTTTCATTTTTACTCCAACTAATATTATTATTTTTTAATATATTATAAAATTTCAAAAATTTAATTGAATTTGGACTATAAAAAATACTTTAAACTCAGAATAAAAAGTCAAATAAATTTAAATTATTAATTTATTTAAAATATTATTAGTAATATAATTAAACGTAAATCAAATTCATGATTATAAAAAAAACAAATACTCCTGATTTTATGGGACAAAATAGTATTTTTATTTTTACTCAATACATTAAGGGTGTGTTTGTTGGAGGATTTGGATTTTGAATTGGAATTTAAACGGTAAAAATTTTTAATTTGAATAGTTGTATAATGTGATATAAATAGGTATTGATGTGATTTTTTGGATATAAAATTAATTTTTAGTATAATATAAAAAATAAAAAAATAAGTATTTGATTTAATATTTTTTTTAAGAAAAAATGAGATAAATAGTAAATTTAAATTCAATTCCCAAACAAACACACACTAAAAAATACCATCGTGTCAAACTGTATTTAACCATTACACAAAAATAATCATTTTTAAATTTAAATTTATATATTAAACCGCATAAATATTGTATATAAAGGGTATATTTCTCCAAGGGCTTTGGCCCAAACCTCCTGTTTTTGGGTTTTTTTTTTTTTTTAAATTAAAATTTTATTTAATATTTATTATAATTAAATGAAAATATATATATATATAATATATATGTTATTTTATAGAAAATAAAATTTTTTATAATATAAATAAATAAAAATTTAAATATATATTGGATATAGTATAAATTTATAATCAAATCATGCAATATAAATTTTATCAATTAAATTTAATACATATTTATATTATTTTATTCACTATTCATCGAATCAATACACATCAAAACTGCCCGAACCCAACCAAACCCAACAAAAGAAACAAAAAATCCAAATAATCCCAAATTCAAATAAAAACCAAATTAAACCCAACTTTCCCCTAACTCCCCTAAAAAAACATACCCAAAATTTATACTCTCAACGTTATTTTTATTTTCCTATACATATAAAAGTAGTATACAGAACAGCTGCATCATCGTTTTCATCGACCATTGTCTCATCTCATACCCTCAAGTCTCTCTCAGCAGGAGAAAATGGCGACTCCAATGGCGGGAAACGAACGAAGTTGCTAAATATTGAGGATCGCTGCTGTAGTTCCTCCCTATCCCATCCAGACAGTAATCCCGTTAAATGCTACTAATTTATTTGCCCTGACGAAGATTATTAAGTAATCTGAGACTGAGAATCAAGTAGCTGAAATTCGAATTAACTTTCCTGCACATATTTGTACGGTAGATTCCGATTTAAAATGGCGGTGGACTCTGGTGCGGTTGAGGAGCCTACTGTCTCAGGGAAGGAGACGGTAGCCAACCCCCGTCAGAATGGGGAAAGCGAGTCCCAAGGTCAGGACAGTGCTGTTCCACCTCCTAGGAAACGGAATACTGCTCTCGGGATTCGGAAGGTAGGGAGTCGGATTTATGATCCCGTCAATGGGAAGACTTGCCATCAGGTATTATTCATTTGCATTCTGGTGTTCTGTTGGAGCTAGGGTTTAGGGTAAATTGGGGCTGAATTGGGTTTGTTTGATGCTGTCATTTGTTTGTTTGATCTGTGGACTATCGATGATTTCCTGTGTGTTCTTTGTGTGGCAGATCGTTAATTGAGATGCATGCAAGTAATTTTTTACTTTTTTTACTTTGTGAATTAAATAAAGATCCAATAGTGAAGTAACCTAAATTTGCGGATTTGGATAGTTTCAAGATTTGGTTAGACAGTGTGTGATGGCATTACCTTTTGTTGATCTTGAAGAATGTGACTTGAAAGATTTGGGTAGTTAGCAAACAGAGAGGTTATCAGCTTGTCGTTATGCATTAAAAACGTTGCAGGAAATGAGTCAAATACTAGGAGTATATTTTACCAAATCTTGATTAGTTTACCGTTGCGATAGCATTAAATGATGGCATACAAGAAAGTATATTGTGAGTGGTGAAGATTATGTGTAGATCAATCATTGATTGAGAGATGAAATTGGTGATAATGATTTGGGGAATTTGATTGAAACAACTGTGAATTGGATTATTGTCCCAAGATGGAGTGGGTTGTGCATCTTTTATGTTACTGAGTTCATTTTCTAGAAATAAAATCCAACAGTTAATCTAGTATAAATTTTTGTGTGAAGCCATATGATTTTCGATAGAGTTTCCTTTTGTGTGGTAGCATTCTTATAGGTTACTGGTGGAATCTAATATGGTAAGTAGGCACCAAGTGTGGAAAGATAAATTACCTAGTGTGGCAAGCCACAACATTGGTTACTAATCTCTTGCTTATTTCTTATTTTATTTTTATGGCAATATCTTGCTTATGTTTTATGGCTTTAATATGCTTGGTGTAGCTTTTATGGCTTACTTTCTGTGAAACAAGTTTTCTAAATTGTTTTCATTTCCTCAATGTTATGCTTGATGCTTGGAAGTGTCGGCAAAAGACCCGGGATCTTGTGGCAGCATGCAAGTTTCAAAGGATTAACAAACCATGTCCTATTATGTATTGTCACAAGTGTCTCTGGAACAGGTTATTTCTATCATCTCTTCATTTTTTATAATTTTAAATTCAAGACTTTATTGTACACTTGCATAATCTAATTTTATTGTGATAATTTTTTCCAAGTTAGATATGGCGAGAGGGCTGAAGAAGTAGCAAGTTTAGAGCAGTGGACTTGTCCCAAATGCAGGGGCATTTGCAACTGTAGCTTTTGCATGTGAGTCTTCTGAATTATTTTTTAATGACTTTGCACCATTTTCCTGATAGCGCAATTATGCATTGATAGGAAAAAAAGAGGTGATGATCCCACTGGTATTGCTGCCAAGGAGGCAAAAGCTAGCGGATTTTCCTCTGTCGCTGAAATGCTACTTAAAACAACGGCCGAAGAGAGAGCTGCTAAAAAGGTAGCTTCTTCATATTACATGCATGATTTCCTATTTTTCACATGGCACTTGGCATAGTCCTTCAAAAACGTGTGCCTCCTCAAGTTGTTTGTTCATTTGACGGGTATTGAAGGAGTCTAAGGTTTATCTTTTAAATTTTAGAACACCCAGTGTTTTTGCTAGTATCATCTATGGCAAATTACTATTGTTTTGGTTGCCAGATTGACCCAATGCCCTCCTGTTGAAATTGACAGGCTGGTTCGTCCAGAGAGCCAGGAAAGGTTTCTACCTCCAGTGAAAAGAAGTCAAATAATCCTAATCCTCGTCACAAAAGAAAACTAGATTGTGGTACAAAATGTGAACCTGAACCTGAAGGGAATGGTGCATGTGACCTTCCCTTACCAGAGGGAGAAGCAGTGAGCAGTGTGGGTGGAGTTGATTTACCCACAGAAGATGCCGGGAATGCCATTCAGTTCATGGAATTTTGTGCTACTTTTGGTGAGGTGAGTATGTTTATGTGTTAATGATGTTCATTTTACTTAGTTCCGACACGATGTGTATATTATTGCTTTTTTCCTTTGGACACCTAAAACATGTCAATAACATTGATGACATTTTTTATCAAAAACATGTCAATAACATTGATGACATTTTTTATCAAAGTTAAAATCTATTTATTAATGTTGATATTGCTGGTTACTCACATTTGTTAATTTTTTTACATGGAAGTTAATTTTGTTTGCCTATTGTTACTATATTTGTATTTTACTTTTTTTAATTATTTTTTTTTTCTCATTGTTTTTTTGGTTTTGGATGGACAGGTCTTTGATATTAAAGAGGACCAAGCAAAACTTATTCTTCAAGATATCTATAACGTGAGAACTGGACGCAAACGAAAAATTTCTCCGAATGTCCAGTTCCATATTAATCTCCTCTGTCATTTACTGGAGCATCAGGGGGAAGAGTATGTGTTGCCACTCCACATCAAATTTTCCTGTATTTAATTTACCTCAATGACTTGACAACTGCTAAAAAAATTATTGCGTAGATATGTAGAACTCAGACCATCAAATAGGAAGAACTCATGGTTTGATGCGCTCAAGAAATGCTTGTCTGGATCCCAAAGTGTTCTTAAAGCACAGGGAGTTAATTCTCTTGAGAATAGAGATGTTTATGATACTTTCACTGCTTCGGAGAAGCTTAGGCTTTTAAACATTCTCTGCGATGAAGCCCTTGTAACTGAGTAAGTATTCTTTCCCTTTTATTTCATTTTTCATTGTGATAGTTTTTGCAGTTCACCTATCTACAATCTACATTTTGTTTTTTTTTTTTCACTGGATAGAAATGTGAGAAGTCAGATGGAAGACAATAATGCAAAACTTGTCAGCAAGGTCAAGGAAGCTAAACGAAAAGTTAATGCTGCAATAGATAAGGTAGTAGATATTGCCATATTGGTAAATAATTTTCTAACCCAGGACTTCTGTTTCTCATATTTTTCATTCTCGGATACTTGAACTCTATGTAGGAGAAGCAGTTGAAGAGGAAAATGAAAGATGATATTGCCCAAGCAGTTTCTGCCAAGGAGGGTGCCTCGCTTTCAAGTTCTGAGCATGAAGCCCTTGTTATTGGCATCAAAGGTGAGATAGAGCAGGCTCGGGCGGAGGTCCTTCAGTCAAAGGCCGTGCTTCCAAAGAGTAAGTATATTAATAGTCCCTTTGTATCTTCATACTATTGACTTTATAAATGTTTGTTTGCATGCCATCTAATCACATTGCTACTTTTTGTTCGTTGTAACTTTATTGTATGTAAACATTTATTATACACTAAAATTTCTACATTGAAAACCCCACTATTTTCTCATATTCTAAAATTGCTCTTATCTTTACATAGGTAGATGTAGTGATTGTGATTATTACCATTTTCTGAAATGGCTTCTTTGATACTTTGATTTATTCATATATATATCACCTTGAAGTTTAATCTTTTTAGTACATATTTGTCTGAAATTGATTTAATACTAATGCTGTTCAATTTTGTAGAATCTAAGATTTCCGATGCTGTAAGAACAGAGCCAATACTGGTTGGATCTGGTGGCCATGTGTATTGGAAATTGAACTGTTTAGGGGATTCAGAAGTGCTCCATCAAAGTAAGTCGTGGAATTTTTTGTAATTCTTATCACCTAATGCTTGTACCTTAACCTATTTTTGACAACTATTACTCCTAACAGATATTGGAAATGGGGATTCCCTTTCCTTAGACGAGAAATGGTTCACCATTAATGATGAAGGGAAAGAAGTCGTTGAAAAGCACATTGCTTATGCAAGGTAAGTCCCCATCTCCATCAAGCTTCTATTCTTCTTCACCATGAAAAAAAAAGTTAGGGTGTGTTTGTGCTTTGAATGCTTTGGGGCTGTTGGATGTGCATTTCTTTTTTTATGAGAAATAAGTTTTCAGTGTGATTTTTTAATGTGAAATTGATTTTGGATGTTATGTTTTGATTGAAAAATATTTGTTTGATGTTGTGGCTTTTTAGGTGAAAATTATTTCTACAGTAAATAGAAACAAACATAGCCTTTCAATACATAAATGCTCTCCTTGTTACTCCTTGTTCAAAATACACATAGTGGTTGCATTTTCAAGGTTATTCTTTTCTTTGTATTTCTGATGAATTACTGAATCGTAACCATATATGAATCGAAAGAAATCTCCATCACTTCCCCATCAATATATTGCCCTGTTTTTGTCGAACAATTGCTCTCTTTCTAGTAATCAAACTTTGTATTCACAATGTGGTATGTTTGCTGCTGCAGCAGCAGCAGCAGCAAGCAAAGAAGATCAAGGAGGAATCTGAAGAGGAAGGATGCTGATGGTTCGGGTCCAGTCGAAGAATCTAGCTCAGTTCCATCTGAAGCAGATGCAGATGCAAATGCAATGGTAGTTCAATGATATAATTCAGGTGCTCTTCAAATTATATACTAATTTAAAACTCACAGGCAGAGTTACAGTTAGTGACAGTGTAGAATCATATCTTCACATGTTGTAACTTGTTAGGATTAAAGATGAGATGCAAGAATGAATGTTTGTAAATTTAAATTAGGCCTTTTGGTATTCTGTTTTATGTTTGGTTAAGTCATTGTTCAGAAATGATTTAGATTTGATTTTGGTATCCAAATCTGCATTTACATTACTAATGTGTTGTTGGTTATAATAATATTGTCTTTATATTTGTATTTTGTTCTCTCTCTGTTTGTTTTTCAAATGCCTTATGCATGCCTTGGGGTATATAAGGGAATGTTATATAGGTGTTAGGATTTTTATTTTATTTTTTTTTTATTATTATTTTTTTTCAATTTATGATAATCTATATAGTTTTTAATTTTCACATTAAAGTTTGTACTTTCAAAATATTCTAAATTCAAGTTGGAATTGTAAAATTTGATTGAGCATGTTGGTTGGCTTATAGCTTTGCCTTAAAGAAATTTTGGATTGTAATTTTGCGATCAAATAGATATAATTTTGTTTGTCATCTTATATTTATCTACAATTTTTTAAGATTTTATTATAATTCTTATTTTAATTTTAAATTATGTTATTATTTTTTTTTTAAAAAAAAAAGCATTCAATATTTATTGCGATGCAACTGAATTTTAATTATTTTTTAGATGTTAATTATATTTTATTTTATTTTTTATAGAATGCATTTAAATATATTAATATACAGTTTTTTTTTAATCTTATTAAAAAATTATGGATCAGCTAGAAATATTATACTGAAAATTTTACGGCATATCATATACCATAATATATAAATATGGATATACAAAAATATCATTATCATACTATACCGTAAATACTGATATGAAAAAATACAATATTGATGTTTTATCGAACTATTGAGTATATTTTAAATCAGTATATTGAGAATTACTATATAAAAATTTTGATATTGATCTCTATCATTTTTCAATACATTAGTATATTATCTATCATACTGCAAATTATTTGTATATTGAAAAATAAATAAGAAAAAAACCAAAAATATTAAAATTATCATAATTAGAAATAAACAAATAAATATAATACTTTTATTTTATTTTATTTATTTTATTCGATATCATGGTATATACTTTAATATCTATATATATTTATATGGCAATAATATGCAATATTGTTTTGTATTTTTTTATTTTTATTACAAAATATATTAGTAAAAATAATTATTGTATAATAAAATATTTATAAATTAAAATTAAAATAACTAAATAATTTAATTAAAATTTAAAAATTTTAAATTTTAAATCGTATAATTAACTAAAAATTTAACCCTTTGTCAATAACCCTAACCTGACCAAGAAAAAAAAAAAAAAAAAAAAAAAAAAAAAAAAAAAAAACCCTAACCTGACCAAGAAAAGAAAAGAACGAACCTAGTACCCATATTCTTCTTCTACATTCTTCCCTTTCTCTCATGTTTCTTGTAACGGAATCGGAACGAGAAACTCCAAACCAGAATGATTTTTCAAGCACATTGAGTGCCTGTGTGTTCTTGATCCGGCGTTCGGTGATTGAGCTGCATGATGCAAGTAAAGAATTTCTTTTTATTTTTTTTACTCTTTGAATTAACCTTGGGCGAAATGCATCTAGATATGTATGGTGGTGGGAATGATTTGGGGAGTTTGATTGGAACACTTTTGAATTGGATTATTGTCCTAAGATGGATTGTGCTGTGCATCTTTTATATTAGTGAGATCATTTTTCTTCAAAAAAATCCAATGGTTAATCAAGTATAAAATTTTGTGTGAAGCCATATGAGTTTCGATAAAAGCTTCATTTGTGTGGTATCATTCTTATAGGCTACTGGTGAATCTAATATGGTAAGTAGCCACTTAGCGTTGATACATAAACTACCTAGTGTGGCAAGTTACGACATTCAGTCGGTTATTAACATCTTGCTTCTGTTGTTATGACTTTAATATGCTTGGTGAACCTTTTATGACTTAATTAGTTCTATCTATAAAAGAAGTTTTCTAAATTGTTTCAATATCCTCGATATTTATCCTTGACTTTTGGAAGCAGCGGCAAAAGACCTGGGATCTTGTGGTAGGATGCAAGTTTCATAGGATTAACAAACCATGCCTTATTATGTATTGTCAGAAGTGTCTCTTAAACAGGTTATTTCTATCATCTCTTCATTATGTTTATTTTAAATTCAACACTTATTGAATACCTATCTAATCTTATTGCGACGATTTCATCCAAGTTCGATATTGCGAGAGGGCTGAAGAAGTAGCTAGTTTGGAGCAGTGGACTTACCCCAAATGCAGGGGCATTTGCATGTGAGTCTTTTGAATTATTTTTTTAATGACTTTGCAGCAATTTTCTGGTGGCCTAATAATGGATTGATAGGGATAAAAGAGGCGACAAACTCACTGGTATTCTCATTAATAGAGCAAAAGCTAGAGGATTTTCTTCTGTATCTGAAATGCTACTTATAACGATGCTGACATGATTTGCTGCAAAAAAGGTAGCTTCTTCGAATTACTTGCATGATTTCCTATATTCACATGGACTGCTATGTGCGACTAAAAGTTATTTCTCTTGTTAATGACATGGCATAGTCGTTCAAAAACGTGTGCTTCCTCGAAGCACGATTTATAAACTTTGATATAACGATTTTTGTCATTTGCCTTTTCACCATTGTTCGCTTATTTATATGTCCAAAAGGGTAAACTCATTGATAAATCACACACACACAGACACTGAAACCCTAGCCTTACGAATTCCCCAGCGGCGCATCCTTCATTGACCTGCCGTCAGCAACCCTTGTGTTCTGTTTCGATTGGCTTTGGCTTCTCTGAGATCAACATCTGTATTCCTTGCAGGCTCCCAGCAGCAGAAATGGAATCAGTATGTCCATTTATAAATATGAAATGGGCTTTGGAATTAGGATGATGTTTTGTAGTGCTTTCTATTATTTATATGTTTGTTTGCTTTCCTGAATTTATTATATTCGGTGATGCAATATGCCCGGCATTTGGAACTTAACTTGATTGCATATTTCAATGCTTGAATTTAATTTTTTGTTGCAAAAAAAGTTGTTTTGTGTTTTTTTTTAACTTGATGGTTACTGAAGGAGTCTAAGGTTTATCTTTTACCTTTTGAAACATGCTGTATGTTTGCCAGTATCATCTATGGCAATTATTAATGTTTTGGTTGCCAGATTAATCCTATGCTCTCTTTTTGAAATTGGCAGGCCCACTTGTGCAGAGACCCAGGAATGGGTTTTACCTCTGGTGAAAAGTCAATCAAGCTTAAAGTTCCTCAAAAAAGAAAACAAGATTGTGGTACAAAACCAAAGATACCAAGGCAGAAGCCAGTGAATGATGATATTGAGGTGAGAGGTGTGGGAGGAGTTGATTTACCGGCAGAAGATGCCAGGAATGCCATTCAGTTCATGGAATTTTTTTGGAGTTAATATAAAAGTTAAAATCTATTTATCAACGTTGATATTGAAGGTTACTCACATTTGTTAATTTCTTTACTGGGAAACTAATCCTGTTGCCTATTGTTATTGTTGTTAATGTTTGTTATGTGTGTTGTGTTTAATTTGACTGGTTTCAAAGTTGTAAAACCTTTTCAAATTCCTCTCTTAGGCCTGTATTTTGCATTTCTTTTCTCATTGTTTGTGTTTTTTGGATGGACAGGTCTTTGATATTACAAAGGAGCAACCAGAGCTTATTCTTCAAGATAAGTATAATGTGATAACTGGATGCAAGGGAAAATTTTCTCCGAATGTCCAGTTTCACATTAAACTCCTCTCTCATTTACTGGAGGATCAGGGGGGAGAGTATGTGTTCCCGCTCCACATCAAATTTTCCAGTATTTAATTTACCTCTATGATCTGACAATGGCTTTTTTTGTTCTTTTTTTTTTTTTTTTTTGTATAGATATGTAAAACTGAGCCCATCAGATGGGGAGAACTCATGGTTTGATGTGCTCAAGAAATGCTTGCCTGCATCCCAAAGTGTTCTTAAAGAACAGGGAGTCGATCCTCTTGAGAACATGAGTTCTAAGGAAAACGATCTAAGCAGGATGAAGAGTGAGCTCGACTCGAAGGAAAGGAGTTTGAGCAGATGGGAAGCGAATCTAGAACTCGAACAAAGTGAAATTGCTTCAAGACAAGAGATGAATGATAGTAAGACTGAAGAGCTCGATCGGAGGGAGAAGATTTTAGGATCAGTTAGCGAATTTACATGCAACTGTTACAAGGAATATCGAGCTACCCACAGCCAACAAACCGTGCCCTATTATGTATTGTCTAAAGTGCCTCTTGAACAGGTTATTTCTATCTTCTCTTCATTATGATGATTTTTAATTCAACACTTTATTGAATACTCTGGCAATCTAATTTTATTGTGATGATTTTGTCCAAGTTAGGTATGGAGAGATGGCCGACGAAGTAGCTAGTTTGGAGCAATGGACTTGCCCCAAGCAAGTCCTCGAGTCAGAGGCCATGCTTTCAAAGGGTAAGTGTATTATAGTCTCTTTGTATTTTCATACTATTAATGACTTTATATATGTTTGTTTGCATGTAGTCATTTAATCAAATTGCTACTTTTTGTTTGTTGTAACTTTATTTTATGTAAACATTTATGTTACACTAAAATTTCTTCACTAAAAATTTTGTAGAAACTAAGAATTCAGATGCTGTAAGAACTGAGCCAATACTGGTTGGATCAGGTGATCATGTGCACTGGAAATTGAACTGTTTGGAGGATTCGGAAGTGCTGCATCAAAGTAAGTCGCGTAATGTTTTGAATGTGAAATAGTTTGGATGTTGTGTTTTGATTGAGAAAGATTTGTTGGATTTTGTGGCTTTTCAGGTGAAATAGTTTGGGATTTGAACAGTAAAAATTTTGAATGCATTGTTTATGTGATGTTTTGAATGTAAAATTGATTTTTTTAGTAGAATATAAAAAATAAAGAATGTGTTCGGATGTTTTTTTAGGGAAAAAAAAAAAAAATGACTGATCAGTAAAGTTTGAGAAAAAATCTCCAAACAAACACATGGGGGAAAAATTGAATGAAGTAGAATGGTTGCATTCTCGAGATTGTTCTTTTATTTGTACCTCTGATGAATTACTGAATTGGAACCCCATATGGGATGTAAAGAAATCTCCTTCGCATCCCATCAATATTTTGCCCCTTTTTTTTTTTTTTTTTTTCTGTCGAACAATCACTCTACTGCCAAACCGCCAGGCCATTCATCTATTTGTCTGAGAGGCTGATCTAAAAAATATATATATTTTTATTGGAAAATAAAATATGTATAAATTATTATTTCAACTATTTTTACTAATCTATTACATAAAATTTTTTGAATGAAATTATAGAAGGCACAATACACACAGAGAATAAATAAATAAAGTAAAAAAGTAAAATTCTTAATAAAATATACTATGTGAGACCTTGTATTTGTTTTATTAGACACTGGTTGTTATACTAGTTATTATTTTTTATCCAACACATAAAAATATAAAATTAGTATAGTTTATCAGGTTGAGAAACCATTTATAAGCACACTAAAAAAATAAAACGTTTAAATTGTCCATCCACAAGTTGTTATCCTAATTGTTTTTTATTTGATCCAATACATAAAAAATAAAATTGATATAAATTGTCACTGTAATTATTTTTACCAACCACATGTATTTTGTAAAACTACTTAGTACATTAGAAAATAAAATCTTGAACCACCTTACACACATAACATATTGAGTCCTTTCACACATCGTGTACATATGAAATAATTTTTGGTATGCGGTATGAAAAACTATGTAAAAAAAATATACTATTTCCGTCTCATAACAAGGTATTCATTTACCTTTTGCGTTATTGTACTTAATTATAATTTTGTATG
This sequence comes from Andrographis paniculata, assembly GCF_009805555.1. NCBI lineage: Eukaryota > Viridiplantae > Streptophyta > Magnoliopsida > Lamiales > Acanthaceae > Andrographis > Andrographis paniculata. The sequence continues at coordinate 2,215,375 of NW_026137616.1, read as the reverse complement.
CAAATGTCATTATATTAGTATTATAAGATACTAATAAAAATATTTTTGCAATTTTTTCTTGATTTGTAATACGTTTTAATATAATAATTAATATCCAAAGATCAACATACAAAAAAGTAAATGGGTACTTAGTTATGGGACGGAGGGAGTATAAAATATTGTATTATTCCAAGTCGAATATTTGACCTTTTTATTTTTTTTAATGACTTTTTGATTTTTTATAATAAATATATAATTTATTTTTTTTACTTTATATTTTTGTATAAAATATTTTATATATTTTTATTATTATTTTTTAAGAATCGCAATTAAAAAATAATATTGAAACTACAAAAAGAAAAAACATCAATCAAATTAAACTTGAATTATATATATATGTGAACAAAGTGTATAAATAAGCAATAAAATGCATGATAAAAAATAGAGTAAAAAGGGGATTGAATAAAAATAGAGACAACTCAGTCAAGTTTATGTGTTGTTTGATGCGTTTCTATTGCCGTGATCAATTTCTTTCCAACTTTTTATCTTTTTTATTATTCAACTAATTTTTTGTTTCTAAAAGTATTAAATTAAATATATATTTTAATGTTTTATATTATACTTATATTATATATACATTAAGTCATAAAGTCATTAAAGGTATACTTATTTGAGAATTTGAATTTGTGTTTAAAATCTGAAATAATAAAATTTTAAATTTGAATAAGTACATCATATTAATATAAATATATATATATAAATATAATATTTTAAATATAAAATTAATATTATAATATAAAAAATAGATAAATATTATAAATTTGATAAAATTTTCTATAAAAACACCCTGTAAAAAACATATCAATTACATAATACAATTATTTTAATTATAAAATTTTATTATTCAAAAATAAAATTTAAAATTCAATTTCAAATTACATTCATACAAATTTGATATTAAAATAATGTAACATAACATATTTTATTAAAAAAAACAAATTTAAAATTTAAAATACAAATAGTAAAAGTGGGAGTTTGAACCCAAATGTAACTCCTTTTTCAAGTCCAAGCCATGTAAGTAACCCTAACCCCCAAACCCACAGTAACCTAAAACCTAATTCCCAATTTCCCATTTTCCTCTCCTCCTTCCTCTCTTGGACCCTCACTCCTCATCTTCTTCTTCCCCCTCTTTCCCTGTCTATTGTGTTTCTTGTAACGGAATCGGAACGAGGAGCCCGACCCGGATCCAACTCGGCCGTTTTGCCAACCACATCGGTTGCTTGTGTGTTCTTTATGCGGCGTTCGGTGACTGAGCTGCACGATGCAAGTAAAGATTTTTTTTTTTGTGCTGTATTCTCGTCAGATGGATAATAGATTGATGTGATACTTTGTTTGGCATGTGTGAGAAACGGAGCAATCGGTAAAATGCAACCTAGAAATGGTGAAGTAACCTGAAATTTATTGATTTGAACTGTCTCAAGATTTGGTTAGAGTGTGTGTGCGACGGCATTGCCTTTTGTTTGTCTTGAAGCATGTTGTGAGTGTGACTTGAACCTGTACGTTATATTTTTACTCTAATTTGTCGTTATGCATTAGAGTTGCAGAAATTGAGTCGGTATCTAGGAGTATATTTTGACTGAATCTTGATTAGTTTTCCATTGCTATATTCTTAAATGCTGGCATACCAGAAAGTATATTGTTACTTGTGAGTGATGAAGATTATACATAGACCAATCATTGATTAAGACATGACTGTGATGGGAATGATTTGGAGAATTTTGATTGCAACATTTGTGATTGCAACTTTTATGTTAGCTGAGTTCATTTTCTCCGCATAAAATCCAATGGATAATCTATTACAAAATCTTGTGTGAAGCCAAAGCCATATGATTTTCAATAAAGTTTCTTGCGTGGCAGGATTCCTATAGATTACTGGTTAAATCTAATATGATAAGTAGCCACCTAGTGTGGAAACATAAACCACCTAGTGTGGCAAGTCATGGCATTTAGTCGGTTATGGATATCTTGCTTGTGTTGCTATGACTTTAATATGCTTGATGAAGCTTTATGACTTGATTTAGTTTTATCTCTGAAACAAGTTTTCTAAATTCTTTTTGTTTGCTCAATATGTCTGCTTGACGTTTGGAAGTGTCATGCATGTGGCAAATGACCCGGGATCTTGTGGCAGCATGCAAGTTTCAGAGTATTAACAAACCATGCCCTATTATGTATTTTCAGAAGTGTCTCTTGAACAGGTTATTTCTATCTTCTCTTCATTATGATGATTTTAAATTCAACACTTTATTGAATACTTGGACAATCTAATCTTATTGTGACGATTTCATCCAAGTTAGATATTGCGAGACGGCTGAAGAAGTAGCTAGTTTGGAGCAATGGACTTGCCCCGAATGCAGGGGCAGCTTTTGCATGTGAGTCTTCTGAATTATTACTGAATGACTTTGCAGCATTTTTTTGATGGCGTAATTATGCATTGATAGGAAAAAGGAGGTGAAAAACCCGCCGGTATTCTCACCAATGAAGCAAAAGCTAGAAGATTTTCCTCTGTATCTGAAATGCTACTTAGAACGACGCCTTGCAAGCAAATTTGCTGCAAAGAAAGGTAGCTTCTTCAAATTGCATGCGTGATTTCCTATTTTTCACATGGACTGCCATGTGCACTGAAAGTTATTTCTCTTGTTAATGACGTGGCATAGTCCTTCAAAAATGCGTGCCTCATTAAAGCACGATTTGAAACTTTGAAATAAGGATTTCCCGCTTTCGCCTTTTTCCACCATTATTAGGGTATTGTATGTCCAAAAGTGTAAAAACTCATTTATAAATCACTAAATCAGACATACCGAGACCTGCAACCCTAGCCATACGAAGCAGCGGCGCCGCGTCGCGCATCCTTCATTGACCTTCCGTCAGCAACCCTCGTGTTCTCTGTTGATTGGCTTTGGCTTCTCTAAGATCAACACTCCGCATTCCTTCCAGGCACCCCAGTAGCAGAAATGAAATCAGTTATATTCTTTTTATTAATATGAAATGGGTTTTGGAATTTGGATGATGTTTTGTAGTGATTTCTATTATTTATATGCTTGTTTGCTTTCCTGAATTTATTACTATGGATGATGCAATAGCTCGGCATTTGGATCTAACTTGATTGCATCTTTCTATGCTTGGAACTTAAATTTTTGTTGCGAAAAAAGTTGTTTTATTTTTTCTTTTATGGTTCCTGGAAGAGTGTAAGATTTATCTTTTAATTTTGAAACATGCAGTGTGCTTGCCAGTATCATCTATGTCAATTACTAATGTTTTGGTTGCCACATTGATCCTGTGCTCTCCTTTTAAATTGACAGGCCAATTTGCCAGTGAACCAGGATATTCTTACCGGCCTTCCCTTTCCAGAGGGAGAAAAGGTGAGACATGTTGGTGGAGTTGATTTACCGGAAGAAGATGCTGGGAATGCCTTACAGTTCATGCAATTTTGTGCTACGTTTGGTGAGGCAAGTATCTTTATTTGCTATATATGTGTTAAAATGTTAATGATGTTCATTTTACTTAGTTCCGACACCATGTGTATATTATTGCCTTTTCCTTTGGACACCTAAAACATGTCAATAACATTGATGATATCATTATGACCAACATTTATCTTTCATTTTGTTGGAGCTAATATAGAAGTTGAAATCTATTTATTAATGGTGATATTGATGGTTACTCACATTTGTTAATTTTTTTACTGGGAATTTATCTTGTTTTCCTATTGTTATTGTGGTTAATGTTTGTTATGTGTGTTGTGTTTAATTTGACTGGTTTCAAGGATGTATAACCTTCTAACATTCCTCTCTTAAGTGTGTATTTGCTTTTCTCTTCTCATTGGTTTTGGATGGACAGGTCTTCGATGTTAACAAGAAGCAAGCTGAACTTATTCTTCGAGACATCTATAATGTGACAACTGGATGCAAAGGAGAATTTTCTCCGAATGTCCAATTTCATATTAACCTCCTCTCTCATTTACTGCAGGATCAGGGAGCAGAGTATGTGTTGCCACTCCACATCAAATTTTCATGTATTTAATTTAACTCAATGACTTGACAACTGTGTTTTCTGTTTTTTTTTTCATTGCATAGATCTGTAGAAATCAGCCCATCGGATGGGGAGAACTATTGGTTTGATGCGCTCAAGGATTTCTTGTCCGCATCCCAAAGTGTTCTCAAATCACAGAGAATTGATTCTCTTGAGAACACAGATGATTACGACACTTTTACTGCTTCAGAAAAGCTCAGGCTTTTAAACATTCTCTGTGATGAAGCTCTTGAAACTGAGTAAGTATTGTTTTCCTTTCATTTCATTTTACATTCTGACAGTTTTTGAAGTTTACCTTTCTACACATTTTTATTTAACTGGATAGAAAAGCAAGGAGCTGGATTTTAGAAAATAATGCAAAACTTGCCAGCAAGGTCAAGGAAGCTAAAGAAAAAGTTAGTGCTGCAATGGAGAAGGTAATAGATATTGCTAAATAATTTTCTAACCCATGACTTCTGTTTCTCAGATTTTTTATTCTCGGATACTTGAACTCTATGCAGGAGAAGCAGCTAAAGCAGAAATCGAAAGATGATATTGCCCAAGCAATTATTGCCAAGGGGGGTGCCCTGCTTTCAATTTCTGAGCGTAGAGCCATTATTTCTGGTACCAAATCTGAGTTGGAGCAGGCTCGGGCTGAGGTCCTCGAGTCAAAGGCCATGCTTCCAAAGGGTAAATATATTATAGTCTCTTTGTATTTGCATACTATTATTGACTTTATATATGTTTGTTTGCATGTTGCCATTTAATCACATGCTGCGTTTTGTTCGATGTAACTCTATTGTATGTAAACATTTATTTTAAACTAAAATTTCTACCCTAAAAAACCCCACTATTTTCTAATGTTCTGGAAATGATCTTATCTTTACAGAGGTAGATGTAGTGATTGTGATTAGTACCATATTCTGAAATGGTTTCTGTGTAGTACATATTTGTCTGAAATTGATTTTATATACTACTGGCCAATTTTGTAGAAACTAAAAATTCCGACGCTGTAAGAACAGAGCCAATACTGGTTGGCTCTGGTGGCCATGTGTACTGGAAACTGAACTGCTTGGGGGATTCGGAAGTGCTGCATCAAAGTAAGTCGTGTAATCAATGTTTTGTAATTTTTATCACCTAATGCTTACACCTAAAGCCTAATTTTCACAACTATTACTCCCAACAGATGTTGGAAATGGTGATTCCCTTACCTTGGACGAGCAATGGTTCACCATTAACGATGAAGGGAAAGAAGCAGTTGAAAAGCATGCGGCTTATGCAAGGTATGCCCCCGTCTCCATCGGGCTTCTATGCTTCTTCACCATGAAAAATATGTATATATAAGCTTCTATGCTTCTTCGCCATGAAAAATATATATATATATATACACGCATTTAGTGATTGCATTTTCATGATTATTCTTTTATCTGTATTTCCAATGAATTACTGAATTTGGAACCACATAAAGGGATAGTAAAGAAATCTCTATCACTTCCCATCAATATTTTGCCCAGTTTTTTCAAACAATCACCATACTTCCCGTAATCAAACTTTGTATTCACAAAGTGTTGTGTTTGCTGCAGCAGCATCAAGCGAAGAAGGCCGAGGCGGAATCTGAGGAGGAAGGATGCTGATTGTTCGAGCCCAGTCGACGAATCTACCTCAGTTGCATCTGAAGCAGAAGCAGATGCTGATGCAATGGAAGTTGAATGATATCATTCAGGTGCTCTTCGAAGTTCAAATGCTGTAGGCTTTAGGTTACAGAGTGTGTATATCACTGCAAGGAATTAACATTTTTTTTAACAGAGTTTTTTTCTTGTCCTTAAATCAGTTTTTTTCGTTACTAATAACATTATCCCGAAAGTTAACTTTACTTATAACATTATTTTTTTAATGACGTATGTAGATGGTGGTCCTAAAATGTGATATAATAATGTGATACTCCCTCCATCTCGCAACAAGATTTGTCATTGACTATTTGTGCGTTGATATTTGAATATTAATTATGATATTAATACGTAGTATAAATCAAGAAAAGAAAACAAAAATATATTTGTCAGTAAATTATTATGACCCAGGGATAGAGGGAGTATTAAACTTATGATAATCCATATATTTATACTACGTTAAATAAATTATGTTTTGATTATTTGTAGCTACACAATTTGCAAGTAGTATCTTGTGCCTTAAAAATACTGAGTTCATGTTAGAATTGGAAAAAATAATATTTAATATTTTTAAAGAAAATGATTTTTTTTTTTTTATTTTGTATAATTATTGAGTGTATATACATATTAATATATTTTTTTATAATATTATTGAAAATCGTATTTGAGTTTGTTGTTAGGTGAATAACAGGACATGGGCTAGTTCAACTTTTTATTTTTTAATTTTAACTTTTAATATTTTTTTCAACTTAATTGACCCAATTCACTTCACCGTTAATTTAACCCGACCCTGAGCTGGGATGGTCCGCCCCATTTAGATAATTTTGACTCACTACTTTATATATATATATATTTATTATATTTTTAATTTTAATTGTAATAATAAAAAAAGTATATGGGATGTACATGTGTTTGATATCCATACATAAAGTCTTGGTGGGCCTTTAAAAGGAAAGCCTATTTTACAAAATTGACTTTCAAATATATACATTTTAATTCGAATGAAATAATTCATTGGACCAAAAATCCCATTTTTTGTGAAAAGCAAGAAAACAAATGGAGGTTTGTCAAAATCATCCATCCAAAGTTCCAAACACTCATCAAAAGAAGATAAATTTTAAAAGTAAAGAGAAAGTAGTATTATATTTTATTATTTTTGAATTATAAATTATAATTTATTAAATAAAAATATATATAATTTATTTACAAAATATAAAACATATAATCGAATATTCAACGAGTTAATATTTAATATTACTCGCTCCCTCTAAATATCAATTTTATGTGATTTTCTTTGTAAATGAACAAAAACAATTAACATCTGTCTTGTATAATATGAGTGTTTTACCGTAAATTCAAAAATTTAGGTAAAATATAATTAGTAAATAATTAAAAGATTTATTAGTGAAAATAATTATTATATAGTAAAAAATAATTATAGATTAAGATAACTAAGTAATTTAATTAAAATTAAAAAAAATTAAAATTTAAAATTTAAAATGCGACTAAAATGTATAATTATATTTAAAAAAAAAACAAATTACATGGAATTGACGAAATAAGAAAATATAGAAAGATTACGTGAAACGAAGGATGTTATATGTTTTGACAGGCGAAAATATATTTTTCCTATATATTTGAATAAAACAAATACAACTCGTCAGTGATTTCATATTTTATTTTTCTATGTGATATGTGCTCAAAATGTAAAATAAATACGGGTGAGTTTATTATTTTTATTTTTTTTTAAAGATTGTATTTTTTATGTTAGGTATGATCAATTATAAAACTAATATAAAAAATAATATTTTATTGAGTTTTTATTTTTTATAAATAGACAAAATATATAAATTATATATATTAATTTATGAAAAAATTGAACGAACAAAGCCACAATCTAAATATAATACTTTTTTTGTTCTAAATAAATAAATTATTTATATTTTTTATTTTCGTCTATTTTATATAATTTTTTAAAATATAATTATATCACAATCATATTTATTAATTATATTTTATTTAAATATTTTGTGTTTACAGTAATATAAATAATTTATTAGAGACTGAAAGAATAAAAAAATATACTACAAAATAACATCACAAGATAATAGATTGTGTGTGCTGACAGTACTATTTTCCAAATGAGCATGATAATTGAAGCAATATATTTCAGGAATACAATAAAAATAAATAAAAGAGATATAAAAGAGGAGAGTTGAATGGGAAATGGGTAGTAGAAAGTTGAAGTCGCATTAGCACTTTATGTAAAGTGCGCATGGGCATAGGGATTGCGTTTGCTAAGGTGTAACCAGCACGAATCACAGGGAACCGCACTGTAGAGAAGAAACAGTGGGTGGGTGGGTGGGTGGGGTGCTGGCCCCCGCCACCCAACGGACCAAACACTGGACTGGACTGGAGCCCCGCTCCCCAGCAGATCCGAGAAATCCGTTGATAAGTCCTGACCTGCCACCCCACTGCCATTCCGTTCCACGCTCCTCCCCTCCCGCTTGCACCCCACGCGCTTCCAGCGAATTCCTTCCTTATTTTCCTATTTATTTACTTTTATTTTACTTCACATTTAAATCTTATATTTTTCGTTAAATCTATATTTACTTTTTTATTTATAAAAAATACTTTCCTTTATAGCAAAATATCCTTTTGGAATGTTTTTTGTCTGCCAATTATTTTTAAATTAACATAATTTTTATAGAAAAATCGCGCCCAATATAATTTTTATAAAAATAATAACACTGTAAATATAATATATAATGTGATATTTTGTCTTAGGTTGTGTTTGTTTGAGGGATTTTGTGGGATTTTTATTATTTCCATAATTTTTTTTCTCAAAAAATATCAAATCAAATATTTATTTTTTATTTTTTATATTATACTAAAAATCAATTTTACATTCAAAATATCGTATCATACAACTATTCAAATTCAAAATTTTTACTATTCAAATCTCAACCCAAAATTCAAACCCTCGAACAAACACACCCTTAATAAATTTTTATAATATTTTTTTATAAAAATTAATATAATTCTTTAAATTACTCTCTCATCCAAGTTCAATAATAGTTATATTTTTTTTCATTTTAGTTTATTTCATAGTTGATTATCTATTTAACAAATATAAATTATTTAATTAAATTTTTAATATTTTATATATAAGATCCATTCATTTTTATTTTATTTCTTTTTATTTTTACCTCTTTTCAAACAATTTAAAATGATCCACTCAAATTTTTTTCTATCTTTTTTTAAATAACTAAATATCTTTATCTCATTTAAAACTCTTTTTTTATACAAAATTAATTTATATTAATCATAAATAAATATTAATATTTTTTATTTGATTTTATTATATAAAATTTTATTCGCTACAAAATAATATTTATATTATATATATATTTATTGAAATATAGTGTTTAAAATATTTTAATATATTTTCTAATTTTTAATTTGTTTTATCTATTTTTATTGTAAAAATATCAAAGTTATGATTCACATAAATATTAATAAAATAATATTACAATTTATTATTAATTTAATAAACTAAATTCGGTTAAATATCATATTACTAGTCAAATTCTTGTGGATCGATTAAACATCTCTTTTTTAAAAAACTTTCCCTTTAAAACTAAAAGCGTATTTTTTTTGGTTGAGTTTTGAAAAAATTGATTTAAATTTGATATTAAATTAATATTTGATATAATATTTTTGTTAAATACAGAGTTTAAATAGTCAAATTTAAAAAAATTTAATTAAAAAGAAAATCACATCTAAATATATTTTTTCTCTAATTTTTTTTTTTTTTTTTTTTTCCAATATGAACTTTCTAGAGTGGCAACGCAAAACGGCAAAATCACGAAAATTCGCAATAATTAAGTCTTTTTTTGTAAGTACATTTGAAAATAATTAAATTTATTTGTATGTATGTATATGCGTGCTGTTCGATATATATAAATATATTAATAAATTGAACAACGTGGACCACGTATATATGTCTACATATGTATGTTAATAGCTCAAAAAAAATTTAAATTGACATATAATGTATGTATGTATATATTTGTTACTGACACACCTTTTGCGTCATTTATTTCGGTGTGTTATCTGTATTTTGTATCAATTTTTACAGCTTCAAATATTTTAAATATATATTTAATTTATAATTTTAAAAATAATCTAAAATACAAATAAAGATATCTTCAGTATTTTTGTTCTGACATATCAATGGTTTCATTACTGTGTAATTGTGTTTCATTTTAAAATTAAATAGCTCAATTATATATACTGTCTCATAATAAATTATTTATTTTTTTATTTTAGTCCGTCCCATAATCAAATATTTTTTTTTTTTTACAAATATCCTTACAACTTACAATATATTACATAAATATCATTACCTTTGTATCACATATATTAATAAGGTTATTTTAGTCGTTTTCACTTTATTTCTACTATATCTCAATATACTATTAATATTTCTAAAACTACATCTAAAAAAATGAATATTTATTTATGAGACGGAGGAGGGAGTATATAAAATTATCAATTTACATATTTTTTACTATTAGTCTGTGTGAATTATGGGCTAGATTTCGAAGAGTAATAGTTTATATTTTTTAAAAAACGTCCTACTTTTAGATCGGTGAATTGTAAATATAATTTCAAAGACAATTTTAATAAAATTTTCTGAAAATTTGTTTTCATTAAAAACGATAAAATTGTTAATCCTCCGTTCCAATACAATAGTTTTATTTACCATTTTTGTCCGTCCAAAAGCAATAGCTTTATTTCCATAAATAACCATATTACTGTAAAATCACTCTTACTTTTTCATTATTATTACACAATTGCTACTACTTTTTACATTAATATACTCACAAGGCCAAAAAAGTTTTTTACCCGTACTTTTTACTTACTGCCAATATAATATCAATATTTTTTAAATTTTGTATCAAACTCAACCCAAACTATAGTTTTAGGACGGATAAAATATTACTTTCTTGGTCTCAACTATAATGTCCAATTTACAGTAGACAAAGAAATTCAAAAGGTATATAATTATAAATAATTAAGAATATATTAGTGAAAATAATTATTATATAATAAAAATAATTTAAAATTAAAATTAAAATAATTAATTAATATAATTAAAATGTAGATGAAATTAAAATATATAATTTTTTTAAAAAAATATGTATTTTAAATTACAAATTAGGTAGAAAATTTTTAAAAGGGGGAAGAGATTTGGCGGCATAAGAACTGGTAATATAAAAAAATATATATACATATAAAAGAGAGAGGGGGAGGGTTTCATTAATGATTGGAAGGTGAAACACACGCGCAGGGAAAAACCCCCAAGGAAAACGACAGAAATAGTATAGAGTGGGATTCACACTCAGACTCAGACTCAGACTCAGTCCCCCACCCACCCCTTATCCCTACCCTACCCAGCCCACCCCGGGTATATATACAGTTCCTCCCCTCCCTCCCCTCCCCTGCAGCCTACCCACCCATCCCTCGTCTTCCCTATCCTCCTCCTCGAGCCAAAACAGTTGAAGCACAGTAATCCCTATCCGATTTCACCTCCTTGAGGTTGAGGAGGAGTAATTTCATTAGAAGAAACAGTAGCAGTAGCAGTAGTAATGGCGGATTTGTTGTTGTTGTTGATATGAAGGAGCGGCAACGGTGGCAGCCGGAAGAAGACGCGCTACTCCGCGCATACGTGAAGCAGTACGGCCCCAAGGAATGGAACCTAATCTCGCAGAGGATGGGGAAAACCCTAGATCGAGATCCTAAATCGTGTCTGGAGAGATGGAAGAATTACCTCAAGCCTGGGATTAAGAAAGGCTCCCTCACGCCGGAGGAGCAGAGCCTCGTCATCTCCTTGCAGGCAAGGTACGGCAACAAGTGGAAGAAGATCGCCGCCGAGGTCCCCGGCCGGACCGCCAAGCGACTCGGAAAGTGGTGGGAGGTTTTCAAGGAGAAGCAGCTCAAGGCGGAGCAGCACAAGTCCAGAAAGACGAATCAGATCGATTACGCCGCCGCGCCGGGAACCGCCGCCGCCGCCGCCGGATCGTCCTCCGAGAGCGCCGCGCAGGGGAAGTACGACCACATCCTTGAGACCTTCGCCGAGAAGTACGTCCAGCCTAAGATGTTCAGCTTTCAGTCCCCTGCTGCGGCGGTGATTCTCCCCGGCGCCGGAATTCCTCTCCCCGTCCCCGAACCGCCACCGCCTCCGCCTCCTCCGCCGCCGCCTGTTCTCTCCCTCGGCTCGGAGCCGTCGAACTGCGCCGCCGCCTCGCTCCTGCCGTGGATGAATTTAAACACCACTCCTCCCAAAACGGCGTCGTCGTTAACCACTACCACATCCTCCTCCTCGACGCCGTCCCCCTCCGTAAGCCTAACTCTCTCCCCATCGGAGCCGGCGGTCCTCGACCCGGAGCCGCCGTGCCGGCTGATTCCGTTCCAGCAACAGCTGAGCCTCCTAATCCAGCACTGCAAGGAGCTGGAAGAAGGCCGGGAAACGTGGCTCCGCCACAAGAAGGAGGCGACGTGGCGGCTTACCCGTCTGGAGCAGCAGCTAGAGTCGGAGAAGGCGCGGCGGCGGAAGGAGAAGAAGGAGGAAACAGAGGCGGCGATTCGGCGGCTCCGGGAAGAGGAGGCGTCGTACATTAGCCGGCTGGAAGGGGAATACCGGGAGCAGATGAAGGCGGTGCAGAGGGAAGCGGAGGCCAAAGAGGCAAAGCTAATGGAGGCCTGGTGCAGCAATCACGTGAAGCTGGGGAAGGTCCTGGACCAGGTGGGGGCCCACGGCGGCCATGGCTGCTCTGCACCTGCATCTCTATCTCTATCTGTATCTGCATCTATATCTGACCGCCCACCAATATAACCCCAACCCAGCTACCTATGTGCTATGAACATTCAACATTCAAACTATCAACTGTGAAAGAAGAAAGAAATGTGAAAGAAAGGGTTGGGAAAGAGGGAGCAAATTAAACACACAAACTCAAGCCTTACAATTATTAATGATATTGCTACCCAATCTCTTTGCACTTACAAATTTGCCTGCCCTGCCCATATATTCTATTCTATCAATTCAATTCCAATGCAATGCAACTTTTGGTCAGTTATATAGCAATAGCATCAAGCATGTTTTTTAATTTTTTTTTTTTATGTACATTGGAGGCTACTACTTGCTCCGTTATAGGATAGCTAGTTTTCATTTGAAACTAGGCAGATTCCATTCTCAAATATATTAATTTAAATAATGTTTTTATTGATCTTACTTACAGCACTTGACATCTAAGTCGTTGTAGTATAGTGGTGAGTATCCCCGCCTGTCACGCGGGAGACCCGGGTTCGATCCCCGGCAACGGCGACATTTTTTCATTTTTCAATTTATTATTAATTTCTTCCTAGCAAGGGTCTATGTCACGTGACGTGAGGACAGAATGCCCATATTTCATTCATTCATTCATTTTTATTACACTAGTATTTGTAGAAGAATCATGGCCCAGTCTCATGCTCATTTTATATATACAATAAACTAATATTTTCTTTCATCCATATTTATTTTTATCATTTAAATTTATTCTTATTTTTCAATAATAAAAAAATACTACTTATTTCAAATTTTTATTTTTATCTAGCCGATCAAATGGGCAGAACAGTAAATATGATATTTCTTAGGATAGAAAAAGTAATAGGTCATATTCTTCTAATTTTCAAGGAAGGGCAGATACAAAAGCAACATAAGCATAAATAGTTGAGTTAAACTTGCAATGAAAGCATCAATTATCCCTAGAAGCAATGTAATCAGCCAAGGCCAGCAATGGAGCTGCTTTACCTGGATCAAACCCCTCCAGCTGCTCTTTAGCCTCCCTCTTCAGCTGCTCTGCAAATTCTCTCGACTTCTCAATCCCGATCAGCTTCGGGTATGTCGTCTTGTCCGCCACCAGATCCTTCCCGGCCGTCTTCCCCAGCTCCTCCGAGCACTTGGTCACGTCTAGGATGTCGTCCACCACCTGGAACAGCAGCCCGATGCACCTCGCGAATTTCCTCAGCCGCTCCACTTCCGACTCTGTCGCACCTCCCAATATGGCGCCCAACACCACTGAACCTTCCAGCAGCGCCGCCGTCTTGTGGAGGTGGATGAACTCTAGAAGCTCCAGCCCCACCTCCGAAATCCCCTCCGAACATATGTCCACCACTTGCCCTGCCACCAATCCCTCTGCACCAATGCACCTTGACAACTCACCAATGGCGGATACTACCCTGCAGCAATGTATATTGAATGACTCAACATGAGCTCGTGGATTTTGAAATGCAAAACATGAATCGAGCACTTGTTGAATTGGATTTGAATCTAGGAGTAGGTTTCAACGAGGAGCAACAAATTTGCCATATCTTGTATTAGCTATAATTTGATTAGTTTAATGCCAATCGAAAGAGTTCAAATAGCAGAAATGAGTAATGGCAGCATATCTTGTAATCAACTGTTGAAGAAAAAATTAGGTTAACTTTTTGAAGTACCTACATGTTGGTAGGGACGTCCTCAGTGGCCGTCGCCAAATGTTCGAAGGCGAAGGCGAGGAGTGCGTCGCCGGCGAGGACGGCGACGTCCTCGCCGTACACCTTGTGGTTCGTCGGTTTCCCCCTTCGCAGGTCGTCGTTGTCCATACAGGGGAGGTCGTCGTGCATCAGCGACATGGTGTGAATCATCTCCACCGCACAGGCGGCCGGGAGGGCGGCGGCCTGCTCACCGCCGACCAGCTCGCAGGCGGCGATGCAGAGCATCGGCCGGACGCGTTTCCCCCCGGCGAGAAGCGAGTACCTCATCGATTCGTGTATCGTGACCGGATCTCTGACGGGGACCGCCTCCTCCAAGGCGGCGTTCACGGCGCTCGCCTTGTTGAGCATGTACTTTTTGAGATCGAAGGCATGCGGTTTCCCGGTGGCGACGGTTTCCTCGATTATGGCAGAGGAAATCGACATAGGGCGAAACCTCGAGGGTTTGAGGAAATTGAATTGCTCCGGTCGGAAGCCTCCGCCGGAAATCGACCGCGACCACGTCGCAATTGGATTCACCACCGCACTCATTGTCGGTAGAATAGATCAAATCGCAGTCGGAATTCAAAACCCCCAAAATTCCTATTCAGTTTCCAAAATTCACAAAAGTAAATGATAAAAAATCCTTCACTCACTTACGCCGCTGTGTGCCTTTATTTGTTGCAGAAGCGAGCAAGGACGGAGAGGCTGCAGGTACTGGAAGTCGGTAAATCCACCATTGATGGCTGGTTATTTCTGCTCGAGGGGAGAAGATAGATATAGGGCGCTCTCTGTATGTATAATGTGTGTATATATATATATGTGTGTGTGTATGTATGTATGTCTCACGTGTATTTGTATGTACGTTGATTCCATTTTCGGCAAGGCAAAGTGTAGATTAATAATTAATTTATATAATAATTGTCGGGGGTAATAAAGAAATAGTTGTGGCCACAAATGCAAATACAATTAACCTTTATCATATTGCGTTTTGTTCATATTAGGTGGTTGGGACTGAATCATTATTTTTTATTTCAAAATTATTTTAAATCTGGAACAAACAAACCCTAGTAATTATATTCCCTTCGTAATTGTCGCTGTTTTTGGAGTGAGTGAGATTTTCCTCATTATTATTATTATTATTATTATAAATTAATTTGAGAATCTGACCTGAACCGTTTTATATAAGTCACCTTTTCAACAAAAATAATTGAGGTTTTATAAATATACAATTAAATTTATTTTTAAAATAATATTATTGATGATAGCATCAGCTGGATAAGAGGTCGGATACGGCGGTTTGATAGTGTCGATTCGAGAGAGAAGGAGATGAGAGGTGGATTGACGGTTTCTTACAATCGTTTTTGAAAATTCGAAAAGCGAAAAGACTGAATAAAAAAATATATATATCTTTTCAAATTATTTCGTAAAACGAACACCTCCAAAAATATTTTTATTTCCCTGTTTAACTTTTTTATTTTTTATTTTTCATACCAAACATACATAATATTAAAATATCAATAATGGATGGAATATGTTTAGCATATTATGCAAACAATAAATAAATTTACAATATCTCGTAAGGAATGTCTGATGGTGTGTGTGGATGAACTTATGACCATAAGATTATGAGTGTTATATTTCCTCCGTCCCATATTTATATATTCATTTACTTTTTACATGGAGTTTTAGAAATATTTCTATTATATTGAAATATAGTAGATTGCCCTTATTAGTATTATATGATATAAAAATAATAACATTTGTGTAATATATTGTAAATTGGAAAAATATTTGTAATGTTATGAGACAAACGAAAATAAAAAAATAAATAGATTGTTAAGGAACGGAGAAACCTATAATTCACCTGAAATGATTTGTCTTGTCATCATGAAATAATAAATTTAAATTTTGTCCAAACCTACGAGAATAATAAAAAAATATATTGAGATGCGACATGGTATTATATGTATGTAAGTGTCATCAAATTTTGATGAAAGTTTGGCATGAGAACGCTTTTAAGCCACAAAATTAAAGAAACGGAATTAATAAATGCTGAAGAAGCGTGGGGGCGACACTAATAAAATAAAAACCACGTGCACCATACTCAAACCAATCAATGTCAAGAAGTGAAACACACTCAAATATAGGTTTGATTGTATCGCTCTCAAACAATGTGCAATATTTATTTTTGGGACGAATTTTTTAGGTAGGTAGTGCTCCTTTCGTCCCAAACATCTTGCAATATTTTATTTTTTATTTGTCCCAAACTCACTGTAATATTTTCAAATTTAAAAATAATTAATAATATTTTTATACATATATTAATATACACTTCACTTTATTCCATCACATCACTCGTATAAAAAAACAAATAATCATTTGTCTCTCCAATCACATCATTTAATATCCAAACTATCTCAAATTACTACACTTAATACTTCCTACCTAAATTTCCGTGTCAAACACAAATGTTGCACGATATTTGGGACGGAGGGAATATTAAATATGATAATTTAGAAATTAAGTGATATGATGAATAGAGAAATATATATTTATTTTTTTATTTGGATGATGTAAGGGGACAAAGAGTAGGATAAAGATTTAAATATAATTAATTATTTTCTATTTTAGAAATATTGCAGAGTGTTTGAAACATATCCAAAAAAACAAATATTGCAGAGTGTTTGAGACGGAGGGAATATTTTTAAAATTTATTTTTAATATTTTTATTGTTAAATTAAAAATAATAATTGCCAGTACAATTCAATTGTCATTTGAGTGTTAGTTAAATGTTTTTTTACTGCATAACATTCACATTTATATATATATATATATATAATATTATCTTATCTTAATAACTAATTTCTCTGTTCATTTGTAAAATTTACATTCATTTTTTTATTATATCAAAATGTTACATAAATTAAAGAAGAATGATAAAAATATTTTTACGAGTGTTTTATAATATTAATAAAATAATATTTATATAAAATATTATACAAATATAAAAATATTTTTAATATTAAGTATAATATGCAAAAAATAAATATAAACTTATTAAGGGTGTGTTTGTTTGAAGGATTTCGGAGGATTTCTACTATTCATCCAATTTTTTCCCCCAAAAACATCACATCAAACACCTATTTTTCATTTTTTATATTATACTAAAAATCAATTTTACATTCAAAACATCACATCAAACTCTATTTATATCACATCATACAACTATTCAAATTCAAAATTTTTACTATTCAAATCCCAATCCAAAATCCAAACCCCCAAACAAACACAAACAAACACACCCTAAGTGAACGAGGAGAATTATTATTTTATCATATCAATTGTCATCATGTCAACAATTTTTCAAAGCTAATGATGAGATTAAATAATTACTGCTCATTCCCATAATTAAATATTCATTTGTTTTTGTACGTAATTTTAAAAATATTAGTATTATATTGGGCCGTAATAGGAATAAAGTAAAAATAACTAAAATGATCTTATTAGTATATGTGATATAAAGGTAGTGACATTTGTGTAATATACTGTAAGTTGTAAGGGTATTTGTAATGTTAGGTAGATAATACAGTTACTAGAAAAAATGAATAATTTGTTATGTGACGGAATAAAACGAAAAAATAAATATTTTGTTATGGGACGAAGGGGAAGGAGTACTATTATTACTTGAAAGAAACTAAAAGAGATTTCTTTTATTTTATTTTTTAATTGAACCAAATTAATTAGTATAGTGTATAATGGGATCAAAATATTTTTTCTCCTTATTAAATGTATTGTTATAAAACAACATAATACTCCCACGTACCGGTCAAAATAGTTATATTTATTTTTTTCGTCATAAATTTATTTTTATATTTGTATAATAATTTATACAAATGTCAACTGTCATTGTATTAGTATTATAAACTACTAATAAAAATATGTTTTGTTTTTTCCTCTTAATTTGTACTATATTTTGATATAATAATTAATATTCAAATATTAAAACAAGTAAAAATCTCTTGTACCATGATAGAAGGAGTATATGTTAATCTAAAAAAAATTGGCACAATATTTCAACTATCACATCAAAAAATGTGAATTAAAATTGTATCATTTTCATTTCATCTTGGGGGCATTATTTTGGATCAAGAATTAAAAAATGTGAATTTAAATCGGTTTTTGTGTCGGGTTCGTGTCGATCAATTTATTATAGTGTTTGGTTCGTGTTGACTCATTTATTGTCGTGTTTATCCGGAAACATAATTAAGTCGAAATTCTTAATTGAAATTCAATTATTGTTTCTCGTGTTGTCTTTATTTTTTATTGGATTTAATGTAATGTGTTTAAATTGAATTATTTAAAATTAAATTTAATTTAAATTAATATTAATTATTAAATTAAAATTATTTTGTATATATAATAAATATATTAATTAATATTAATCCTACTTGTTTATTAACGTATCAAATATTGAAATCATTAACCCAAATTCAATTATGTCGTATTAAATTCTTGTTGAGTTGTCTTATCCTGTCAGTTATTGCAGACTCTAGTGACAAAAATATATTATTATATTTTGTTCATAGAATAAATTAAATTAAAGCCCAATTTCCAGCCCAAAACAAAATTCAAAGATCAAAATTCAATCATTATAATTGTTGCCCAAGAATCTGGAAGTTGAAGGTGCCGTCTTCTTCCCTGTTCACTTCAGTTCCGGCGATCGGCGATCGGTGCAGAAGATGTCCGGATTCGAATTTTAAGAATGTGATAGGTGTACAATTGCTGGTGAGTTCAAATTTTCTAGGTTTCCACTCCGCTGTCAATTTCGAGAAGAATGTGCGTGTGTTTTAGGGTTCTTACTGAATTGAATGGAGTTCAACTGTTTATTTGATCTTCTATTCTCATCTCTGCAGGTTTCCTTACATTTTCCTTTTTTTTTTTTTTTTTTGTGTACTTATATTATTGTTTTTGCTCATGCCTTGGTTTCTTCTGCGGTGCACAGCTATGCCGTCCGTTCACTTCCGCCACAATCTACAGATGAAAAAGGTTTCAGCATTACATGGTGGAATCCGAGGCTGAGAATTGGGATCTTGTATGTGGCGGGAAATCTATAATTCGGGATATTTTGGAGGCACGTACCGCATTCAATCAATATACTTCGTGCTACCGCTCAGAGAAGCAGGTTCATACGATCGAGTTTGTAGGATAATATAGGTTCTTAGCGGTGGGAAAATGCAGTCCAAATTAGTAAATAGATCAGCCTTTGAGGCAGAAACAGCCATGGAAATTAGGCTCAGAGAAGCTTATTCTTCTCTGGAACCCAAACTCAAGGCCCCTTTCCCTCTAACTATCCCAACTCCTGAAGAATACTCAGCTCTCAACAGAGCGATACTCTACTGCATTCTATGCGAAACCAACATTGCTGCTGAAGTTCACATTAAGCATTTGCACGGGATCGTGACCGATGGTTATGAGTATTTCACTGCACTGCTTGTCAACGTTGTGAATGAATTGTATGGTAGCCTTGTTGATTCTGCGAAGAGGCGGTTGATAAGAGTGACTCATGAGATGGTTAATGTAGCAGCCGTTGGATTTGATGGTTTGTTGGTGGCCCTTTTGAGGCAGATTGTTGGTGGCGATTTTGGTGAGGAGAATCTGTGGCTTTCCTTTGAAATGGTCAATCTTTTCTCTAGTAAATGGGAATGTTTGATAGAAGAAATGCCTGTAGTTATGACGGGTGCGTTGTATGTGTTCCTCAGGCTACTGGCTGATCATTGCAGGGTGAATGTTCCAAACATCGAGCCGTTGAGGCGGATGGAGATTGATTTCTGTGTTAGAGTGTTGAGGGAGAATTTCTCTTCATGCTTGATGGTTGGTCGGGATCTTATTAGGCTATTGCAAGATTTGGTTAATGTACCTGAGTTATGTGCTGTCTGGAAAGATTTGCTGTATAACCCAAAAACTTTTAAAGTCATTGAATTTGTGGACATCTCCCAGATATATAGCACACGGACTTCAAAATGGTATTTTTTGCTTAGGTTGACTCCCCAAATGGAATCACAGTTGAAGTTTCTGCTGACTCATGTGAAATTTGGTAGTCAAAAGCGCTATCAGAGTTGGTTTGCGCAGAAGTTTTTTTCGGTACCCAATAGGAGTGGTGCAGTGGTTGATATTGTGAGGTTTATATGTTGTTCGGTGCATCCATCGAATGAAATTATCCACTCGGGAATAATCCCCAGATGGGCAGTGATAGGTTGGTTGCTGAAGTCAGATTTCCAAAGTTATGTTGCAGCAAATCTGAAGCTAGCTTTGTTTTATGATTGGCTCTTCTTCGATGAAAAAATGGATAGTATTATGAACATCGAGCCGGCTGTTTTACTGATGGTGCATTCTATCCCTAGATATATTGACATTACACATACATTGCTTGAATTTTTATTCATGCTGTTGGATAATTACGATGTTGAGAGGAAGGCGATCGTGTCTCGTGGAATATCAACAGCTTTCCAAACTCTTGTTCGAAAAGGTGTGGTTCAATCCCTTGATGTTATATTGAGCTGCAATCTCCTTTCTCCAATTCTCAAGGAAAGGTTGAAAAACTTTCTGTCCACTTGATTTGCAATATCATAAAAGTTTCACAGGCACTATAATCCCCATTGCGCCGAATGTCAAGTCTGGAATACCCAACGATAGCCTTATCTGGCAGTTGAGCATCAATTCATATTGGAATTGTGGCTAGAATATCTGAATGCTTTTCCTGGAAGCTTGGACGCCACTCGAACTTATAGTTTTTTGCCGGTAATTATTCTATCCTTACTGATCATTTGCTGCATTTGAATAACTCAGTTAGAGGACCCTTATTCTGGTGTATCAAACCACACCATCATGGTTGCTATTGTTGACTGTTTAAGATCCATTACACTTAGCTGCTCTAATGGTTAGCTGATTCCTTGATGATATTTATTTTCGCTGGTGCCTTCCCCCGATTTAGCCTTTTGGTGTGCTGAAAAATTGACTTCATTATGTATTGTTCTTAGACTTCTATTGTAATTCATCATGTCTATGGTCTTTCACATTTTGTACTGGTGAACGTAAAAGTGATAAGTGAGGCACAATTTTGGTTAAATCTGTTTGTCTTTGCTCTACCTTGTTATCGATTTTTACGATTCTTGAGGTGCTGCTTATAACAAGAGAATCATAGTCGAGCAAAACATTGATTTGATGGCTTAATAATACAATGATGAAGGTAGCTATTCGACGATTGAGCTCAAGCCAGGTTTAATTAAGTTTTACTAATACAAAGATTTAATGCTTGGGTGGTTTATCTCATTTTTAGACCAACCATTCAAAGTTTAGGATAGACTCAGAATTTTGTTGTCATAAAGACAAAAACAATGCAAAGTTCCTGCGATCGACTATAAATATGATGGTCTCATTGATTCGTAACAGCATCAATTGTGATGAGCATTGTGCATTTACTCTGCAGGGTCCTCAGAAGGTGATGTTAGTATGCTGAAGCGACGCTGACTCCCGTGTAAAAGAGATAAGGATGTATCGCCGGAAAAACTCCCAACAATTATTGAACTCGGTTGATCAGACTGAATGGCATCTATTTACAAGCACAAGGTTTGCTCTGACCTGTAGATTGTAATAGAAGAGTATACCTTCGAAAAACATGTTTACTGTAATGGATAAGCTTATGATAGATATTTAATCCTGTCAGATGTGATAAATGATTTAGTCCATGCCTTGAAATGATGCATATATATGAACTCACTCGACTAGGCCTCCATACTTTGCTTTTTATTCGGACAAGAAGGAAGTATTGGATCGATTTATCTAGACGAGCAGATTATTTGTTTAGTACACCACTTTGTTGATTATAAGTCTTGGCCATTAAAAAATAAATGCTTAATATTTAATTAAATATAATATATCTTAGAAGAAAATAAATTTTAATAAAAATAAATATATGATATTTAATTATTTATATATGTATATATTTGTATACTAAATATCAACTACTGGTAATGATGTAGTCTATCAGCGAAGCTCTCAGCCTCCAACTTATCCTTTAAGCCATAGCTTTGGCTAGTCCTAACAAAAAAAAAAAGATCTAAATTTGCTCAATATAAAAGGTAGACAAATATGGGGTGTGTTCTTTTTTTTTTTTTTGTATTGTTAGATGGATATAATTGATGCATTAGGTGCCTTAAATAATACTTTGTATTGTATTATTGATTTTTTTAGTGAAAAAAAGAATATATATTATATTGTGTTAATATATACTTGCTCCGTTGTTCAAATCTATGCTTACTTTTCTTTTTGGATTGTCATCGAAAATTATTTTCGTTTCTCTTTTTAAGTAAAAAATTATTATATTTTTGTATTTTTTTTACTATAAAAGAAAAAATTAATAATTATTACTCATTTTTATTTTTATTTTTAAATTCACCTAACCGGGTCATTAATTACTCGTCATCCTCACACATTTTAGAAAATGACAATAACTATAGAGTGATGTGTGTTTGCTTCTTCGTACTCGAGTCGGATGGCTTGCTCCTTGCACTCTCGTGAGGCCGGAAACATCCATTTTTATTTTTTTCAAGAATTCTTTTAGGAAAATATCCTCGTACAAAACAATATTAATCCATTCATCATCATGAATGATTTTAAGACAATTTTAAAAAACTTTTGATGAACGCCTCGATGGCTTGATGGCCTTGTTTGTGGCCATATCATCAAAATATGAGCAAAATTTCACACCATCAAGTCATCACTTAGTTAACAATCTACTCTTTTTTTTTTTCTTTTTTTTTTTTACTTTTATTACGTGGGAATCCGCAGTCGCTACCGGAAAGTGTGCACTGGATAAACTTCCAACCAAACTTAATACCTTGTAAACCAGGCCCGGAGTTAACAATTTATTACATGGGAATCCGCAGTCGCTACCGGAAAATGTGCACTGGATAAACTTCCAACCAAACCTAATACCTTGTAAACCAGACCCGGAGTTAACAATTTATTACGTGGGAATCCGCAGTCGCTACCGGAAAGTGTGCACTAGATAATCTTCCGACCAAACCTAATACCCTATAAAACAGGCCCGGAGTTAACAATCTACTCTTGATTCTTGAATGAGTCAAGTACATCAATATGCAAATATTTAATTTAATTCACTATAGCATATTATTATTAACTATCTTAGTAAATTGTAGCCACTTCAAGTAATTAACCATTTCATATTATAGGTACATGAAACAAAATATTATGCATATTCCAATACACAATTTTTAAATCCTCAAAGGCCAAATTTTGTTGGAACAATTAAAGCTTGCATTTTATGTTGTCACTTGATAAAAAAGAAAATCCTCAATTCTTGAAACCTTAATCTAGATTCCACAAATCCCAAAAGCTGGCAAGATCTTCTTCAGTGTCCATCCCTTGATCATCAATCTACAACAAAAAAACATAAGATAATAAAAATATTAGAGACAAATTAATAGGTAGAAAAAAAAAAAAAAAAATCTCCAAGATTTTTCTACCATTTAATTTCTAATTTGATCCTAATGCATATTCATATGAAAGAACTTATATATTACATTTTATTTATGAAAGTGATTTTAGTTTCACATTATTTTTTTTTTTCTTCACCCTTATATTATTTTAATTCAAAATTTTATTTTACGATCCTTAATGTCACAAATTAAAACCCTAATTAATTTAGTTTACCTGGCTTCCATAGTCATAGCCGAAAGGTATAAAATCATCAAAATTGGCGGCAAGACCGGGGTCAAAGGCATCTCCTAAGGCCGGCTGGATCATCGGGGCAGCTGGTTCAGCTGCCGTCTTATTCATTCCTTGATCATTATTTTCGACCACTGGATTCATTGTCTGAAGATTTGTGACATCATTGTTGGTCGAGACATTGTTGCTCGAAGGGGGCAAGGATTCCATGCCTTGGAATGGTGCAATTGAACTGTGTGGCGCCGAAATTTCTGTAATAACCGGAGGGACTAATCCCAACCCCTTCGGCGCCAAAGAACTTGTTGATGCCACGGTACCTTGCACTTGCTTTGATGAATCTTGCCGGAATTTCTGCGCATGGTCGGAATTTGGACAAGAAATGTTGGATCAATTTATCAATTTCAAGACAAGCTTCGTGTGTGGTGTCGATTATTTGCTTACATCGGATAATATAAGGATAAAAGAATAGAACAAGATCCAATGTAAGAAAATAGTAGCCTTATTTTCGAGAAAATTTGGCTACTTATTATTTACATTCGCTCTCGTTCTGTTTTTAGGTATGCATTACTTAATGCACCTTTAATTCGAAGTAATATAATTGACTTGACTTTATTAATTGATCTTATTTTTTTAAATACTTACTAATCATACATATCAATAATTCACACATCTCATAATTTAATTCAAATTTAATCTTTATATCTTTTCAAATTTATTTTTGTACTATTTATCAAAAAAAAAATTTTGAAAAAATTACATCAAATAGAACTATTTTTATTTAAAATATTATATTGAAATTTATTTTCTATTCAAAATATCATATGCAATACTTATTTTCTATTCCAATATTTTGTTATTTCTAGAATTCGAAAACACGTTTAAATATATCCGTACAAACCGTGATGTGTCTATATATATATATATATATTCATACCTGAAGATGACTCGCAACTTGCATTCTCGTCAGACCAGGAACGTTCATATGTTCAAGAATTTCTTTAGGATAACTTCCTGGTACAAAACAAAAATATCAATCCATAATTCATTCCCATGGATGATTTTAAGACCATAAATGGGATCGAAAAATTTGATTAGAAGGAAATTAAGCATCATACTGTCATTGCCAAGCTGTTCAATTGCTTCGAGGAACTTCTTGTGAAGTTCCGGAGTCCATTCCACGGATGGTTTTGGCCTAAAAGATGACTTGAGGCCCGAACCATCGAAGCTAATAATATTGTGATGCTCGACGTGGTTTTTTGCCGTTTGTTTTCCACGATCCGTTGCTTTGCACCTTTTTGATGGACTCGATTTTACCATAATAGTCGAGCCTTTGCTTTTGCCTTTGCCTTTGCATTTACCTTTATCTTTACCTTTACCTTTATCTTCGGCTTTTCGGATTTGGTCATTATTATTTTTTTTACCTTTTCGGATTTGTTCCCTTAGGACATGTTGCCAAAGGTACTTCATGGTACCCTCCGAAATGGGTTTTTCTATGACAAGAAATGCTCCATCTTTTATTGCAATCTTCACCATCGCCTCATCCTTAGCATTCGATGAAGACATCACTTTAATTTGTTTGTCCAGAAAGACAAAAAAAAATAAATGATCAGTCGAACATCGATTAGAATTGAAAGTGAAACTAAAAGAAGTGAATAATTATTAGAGGGGGGGTTTGAAATTAGAGTAGAGTATAGAATTGCAACTATCTAAATAGATGAATAAATTATTAATCGGAGAAAATAGAGTTTTAACCTGTGAAAATTCATAAAGAAATATTTTTTGTGACCTTTTCAAAACAATTATAAATTATATACAATATTTTATAAAATTATATTATAGTATAATTTTTAAAAAAGTTGTAAATATTAAGTACTTGAATAATAAATTTAATGTGATTTTTGTAAAATTAAAATAATATAATTTTAAAATTTTATAAAAATTAAATAGTAAAAAAAAATGATAAAAAAAATTAAAAATAATAACTGAACATTCATTTCCCTCCATTTATATGAAAGGAAGATGAAATCAGAGAAATAAAAATAATTTATTTTTTCAACTTTTTTTTTTCAACATTTATATTTCTCTCAATTCTGTGTACCAAACACACTCTTATTATTATATATAATTAGGGAGTTATGGAAACAAACTGATGGCATTGATGCCCATGGAGATTGCGTCGCGCATGAGTTTGTATCCAGGCAAGTTCATGTCGATCAATGCCACATCAAACTTAACGTCGCCATCGAACATTGCCGAATAGGCACATGAAATATCCTCAAACGCTGTCACTGCAATGACAACATATGCGTGTATATATATATATACACGGTTGTGGTTACAGTACTAAATGATTTTATTCAATCAAGACATCAAATATAAATGAACAATACATTAACGCTTCTATTAGGGTGTTGATTGAAGTTTATCACCATTATATTGATTATCCAAATCAGCACGTATAATTACTTTAGACACTGTACTAAAATAGAATTGACAATGCATATTATATAAAATGTTTGCTTACACTAACAATTTTATTTTATACTCCATTCGTCGGGCTCTAAGGGTTTCATTTATTTTTTTTTTACTCCCCTCATAATTACTTTCAAACTATGGCGGACATAACCGGATTCATACATAAAAAATTTTTCAAACTAAATTCAAAACCGTCACAAATATAACCGGATTCATACATAAAAGTTTTCAAAATAAATTCGAAACCGTCGCAAATATAACCGAAATCACTCATAAAAGTTACTGACATAAACTTCAAACGGTCGCCCAACATAACCGAATTCACACATAAAAGTTTGCGCAAGTGAGCTTGTCACAAATTGAAGTAAGGTTCGATGTAGAAACTCGAAATCAAGAACGCAAAAGATCAAAGCCAATTCAACCTATGATCCTAATCAAATAAATCTAAACCGATTGTTAAATCAACATCAAAGAAAAAAAAAAAAAAAAAAAACTTTCATTTTTACTATTCGATTTTTCAAAATCTCTACAAAAACATTATATATAATACATGATTTTATATAATTCATATATATATAAACACGAAGCTAGCAATTCCAAATGAATAATATGTCCCGATTCTCCCACATGAAAAAAAAAAAAAAAAAAAGGAGGCCAAACACAACCGTGTTCATATTACGTACCTTTAAAACACATAAAGAAAAACAAGAACTCATCACAAATAAAACATGCGATCGAATCGAAATCCTAAGTCGAATCATAAAATTCTCACAAGAAGAATAGTTAATAACATATAATACTAATTAATAATACCTTTAAATGGATAAGATTGCAGCTTTCGAGCAGTGTCGAGAAGAGAATCCATGTCACTATCAACCACAAGCACGTGCACTGAAACAATCCTTGGATCGTGAAATGCCATTGATCGATCGATCAATAATCCTACTATAAAATTTAAACTGATAATAATTTAATTCAAAAACCAAATTAAATTATTTTATTTTATTTTTGAAATCCTTTTCTCCAGAAGATGATATATGAGAACGAAACTGCTGATCACTACTGCAATTATAGGTTGGGGAATTATATGGTCTGAAAAAAAATAAAACACAATTACATATATATATATATATATAGTACTACAGAAAGTAAAGGAAAGGAAGTTCAGTCAGGCAAGAAACAATGTGGTAATTATTTATTTATTTATTTAGATTTAATTAGAAAAAATGTGTAGAAGAAACTTGTAACTGATGTGAGCATAGCTTTGCATTTTCTGCCAAAGTCAAACTGTAATATAGAAATTGTTGGGAGTTATATTTTCCTTTTATCTATGTTTGGTTCGAGGGAAATGGAGAAAATTTTATGATATTTGATTTATGTATTTTTTTTTTATTTTTTTAATGGGAAGGAGAAAATTAGGGTGTGTTTATCCGTGGAATTTTGGTTTGGGGCGTTGTTTGACAATTAGCTAATAGTTGTTAGCTGTTAGCTGATTCGATTAGCTCTTTGTATTTAAATGTTTGGTAAAACAACCGTTTGATATTAGTTGTTTAAATGTAAAATGACAGTCGAATACATTTCTATTTTATTTTATTTTTTCTAATATATTCAATTGTGTTTTTTTAGTTTAGAATGTTTGAATTTTTTTTTATTAGTTATTAAAAATTGTAAAAGTGTTATAAAATAGTATTTATTTTTATTATAATTAGATTTAAAAAATAATATATTTTTATTAAAAAATATATATAGTTTTTTTTTCTATTAAAAATGGATGTAAAATATAAAATAATATATTTATCGTGTTAATTATTGATTAGTTCCTTATATTTATAATTTTCAATAAATTTAATTTGTTTAATTTTTTTTAGTATAAAATTTATATAATCTAAATTTAATATAAAAATAAATTATTAATATTTATATTTTCTGTTTTATGTTGATTTTAATAAATTTATATATTTTACAATTAAAATAATTTTTATATAAAAATTAATTATTTTAAATTTATAAAAGTAAAACTATAATATAATAAAATATTCTAATATAATTAATAAATAATTAAAATATATATATATTTGTGTAAAATGTATAATAAATTTTTAATGGCAAAGAAGGAATAAAAAAATTTGAACTACTGAGTAGTTAGCTTTTCAAAAATTAGTTTTTTTTGCAAAAAAAAAACTAATTTACCAAACACTTTCACCGGTCAAACTGCTAAAAGCTCTTGAAAAAAACTCTTTGCTAAACACCCTCTTGGTTTTTGGTTTTGAATAATAAAATTTTGAATTGAAATAGTTGTTTGATATGATATTTTGAATGTAAAATTAAATTTTAATGTAATATTATAAATGAAAATAAGAGTTTGATTTGATAATTTTTTTAGGAAAAAAAAAAACATTGAAGAAGTAAATTTAAAACTAAAATTGCACAAGTAAATACACCTACAATATTTCCTTTTCTCTCCAATTTGGAGGAATTAAACAGGCGACAATTAGAGTACTGATTTCACTAAAAATCATCATATTAACTTGAAATAATAGTATTTCATCGTAATTTTAACAATATGTATTGTGTTATATATATATTGTAATGTGTCGTTCTCCATGAAATTATATAATGTATTGTTAAAATATACATTATATATTTTATTAACATATGTTGTCGGATATGTTATATTTTTTTTTATAAATATGTGCTGATTAGATCGACACTGTGAAAAATTGATCCAATCAACAACCAAAACTAATTAAAGATGGGAGAGAATTATATTGAAATTTTTGTAATTAATTATTTTTCTATAATACTCTTAATGCTTATATCCTTCGATTCTATACTTTACAAGTAATTTTTAATTTTATCAAATAATAATATAAAATTAGAACAATATTATTACAATTTTAATTGTTTCGCTCCCTACATTTCTCCTCTATTAAATTTTCTACCCTTCCCTACGACCTGCTGAACCAAATGCTCCCTTAAAATTTGCATTTGTATTTGAGTTTATTAAAATAATAAAAATTTATATTGAAATAATATTTGATGTGATATATATTGAATGAAATATAATTTTTAAAATGCTCCCTTTGTTGAGAGTAATATATTGATTTTTTCACTAGATTTAAAAATTAATAGTAATATTTTTGTAATATATTTAAAATTATAAAAACATTATTTATGATGATTGGTAAAAATACATTTTTTTTTTCATCACGAAACACTATCAAATATTATTTGAATAGGTAAATAGTTGGAATATATTTTAATGTAAGAATTATTTATTATAAATAAAAATACATTAATAAAAACAATAGATGTGTTTTCATACTATTACTTAATAAAATATAATAAATGGTAAAAAATCTTGAATTAAGCATAATAAGTTGTGTATATTTTAAAATCTTCTAAAATATAAATTATTGTAACTAAAATACATAACATTTTACCGAATTAATAATACCACCAACAAAAAATAAAACTCTAATTAAATAGTAGTGACAAATTATTACTCCTGCTAAATTTTCTTCGAACTTCCTATACGTAAAAGTGAAACCACTCATTTCTTGGTAAGTGGTCCGCGGACCAGATTCCTTCTGGACGATCTCGCCCGTTGAAGACGCGATTCAACAAAATAAACGGCTACGATCATCCAATATTATTTCAATTGATCATGCCTCGCACCACACATTTTTCAAAATGTGTAGTCCGTGGACCAGATTTATCTGTGGAGATCTGGAGCGTCCATTTCTTGGCCCCATAAATTTGACGGCTCAGATAAGCCAATAAGGTCGGGACCAGATAGCCTGCGCCCATATGGTAGAATTCCACCGACATCCGCCCCTATCTTTTCCCTAATTGCCGCAGAGACGAGAAAAAAACCTACCCTCGATTCGACTTCGGCGATAAGGGTTTCCATCTTCATCGAGTGTCAACGCCGCCCGGTCGCGGGCCCAGTCGTCGATCGGGACGCCACCAAAATCGTCGCCGCGGTATGAGTCGTTGCGATCTTGGATCCCGATTTTGCAGAATGTGACGTGGCTATTCGGTCCGTCAGTCTTTGAGTTTGTCTGCTGTGTTAATCGGGTAACTTTTCGAGGCTCGTCTGTTTCTTTAAGATAAAATTAGAATTGATGTTCATGTGATGTTTGTATTACTGTTTTTACTGTTTTAATTTTGCTTAATTGGGGATTTTTAGTCGATGGAAGGAAATGAATGGGGAGGGTGAAGGGTTTAGGGTTGTGTTTGTGGGAAATTGGTTCCTAGTCTGAAGTTTGATTGATGAATTTAGAGTTTGCGTGCGGAATTAGGGAAATGAATTGAATTTTGTTGTTTTGACATCACAGAAGTTATGGATTCTACATCTGGGAACGGGAGTCGTGAAGACGTTGTTTCTGTGGATATGAATGTTGATCTTGCTCATACGGAGTTGGGCAACGGAGCTGGTGAAGTTGATGCGGGGAAGGTCTCATCTATAATCCGTCAGTTGGAGTCTAGATTGGCAGTAGGCCAAGTGGTGGCTGATATAGAAGAGGCGTATTCGTTGTACAAAACTTATGCATTGGCTAAAGGTTTTAGTGTGAGGAAATCAAAGAATCGGTACTTTGAGAAGACGCAAGAAGTCCGGCTGAAGGTCTTCTTGTGCAACAAAGAAGGGGAGAAGCATAGTAAACCTAAGAAAGGGAACCGTGTGAAGTCAGATTTTAAAACAGGGTGTAAAGCTAGGCTTGAAATTTCGCGAGAGAGGAATAGTGAGTGGAAGGTGAAGCAATTTCACGTTGATCACAACCATGAATTGGCCCTTCCCGATGAGACTCACTTGTTAAAATCAGCTCGCGATATGACAGTGGGTGTTGTTGGAGTCTTGGAGAACATGTTCAGTTTTGGAAAAGGCTCCTCTGATGCATTGAGTTATGTAGAAGAAGAGTGTGGTGAAGAAGATAGTAGGGGTTTAAATGTCAAGGATGCATATAACCTGATAAATGTTATAAAGAGATCAAAGATTGACAGTACGGATTGTAGAGGATTGTTTCAGCATTTCCAGAATAGGGCTAGCCAGAATGATTGTTTCTTTTGGGATGCAGAATTCAATGAACTTGGTTTGATGAAGAATTTTTTTTGGAGGGATAATAGATGTGGTGTTGATTATGACTATTTTGGCGATGTAGTTTCTTTTGATGCCACCTACAGAATCAACAAATATAACTTGATTTGTGCGCCATTTGTTGGGATCAACCATCATGGGCAAAATGTGATGTTTGGGTGTGCCTTTCTGTCGGATGAAACTGTTATGACGTTTGAGTGGTTGTTCAAGACTTTCGCAAGAGCTATGGGAAATAAGCATCCCCAAACAATCTTCACAAATCCCTGCCAAACTATGTCAATGGCCATCGAGAATGCGTTTCCCAATACATGCCATCGATTTTGCCAATGGCATATAAAAAAGGACGCACCCTCCCATCTTGGAAGCCTTAACAACAATGCAAAGTTTAAAAGTTTGTTCAAGAAATGCTTGGATGGTTGTGAATCAGAAGCAGATTTCGAGGCAACTTGGAACGAAATGATCAGCAATCATGGTTGCCATAACAACAAGTGGTTGAATGATATGTATGAAGTACGCCAAAAATGGTCCACTGCTTACTATGGCAATGAGTTCAATGCTGGGCTTAAGTCTACCTGTCGTAGCGAAAGTGGAAATCATGTCTTGAAAGAGATTAGTGATAAGGCCACTTCTTTGTACAACTTTGTGATTGCTTTCGAGGAACTTGTGGCACGTTGGCGTGCAAAAGAGAAAAATGAGGATTTCAATTGCAAACAAGGGAAGCTCACGCGTGTTGTAAAGCATAGCCCATTGCTGAACCATGCTGGGAATGTTTACACGAATGCATTTTACAAGAAATTTGAACAAGAGCTAATGAATGGCACGATGGCCAACTCAAGGGTGAGTAAATTTTCATGTGGCGGCACGTCATATATGTATGAAGTGATTTCTCATGAAACCGAACAAGTTAGAAGTTTGGTTTTTGATACAGCTACCATGGATGTGAAATGCAGTTGCAAAAAATTTGAGGCTACCGGCATCCTTTGTTCGCATGCTTTGTTAGTGTTCACAACTGAAAATGTGCATAAAATTCCCGAGAGATATATTGTTAGTCGGTGGACCACGAATGTGAAGAATAAGATAGAGCACAGCGATCCGCGGACTGGAAATGATTCCGAGGTGGTTTATTCCAATCAGATCATGAGATTCACTCATGATTTAATCATGAGAAGTAAGTCGCATTTGGAGACGAGGGAAATTCTGGCAAGATGCTTAGAGGATGCAGCTTCCAAAATAGACAGCTTTTTTGTTAGACTGAACTCAGAAACTAATTCATCTAGACACACAGGAATGAATAATGCAGTAAGCATCATGGAAGCTATCGGAATAAATAGCGACACAGGTGGTGTCGATGCTCCCGTTGAGTCAAGAAGGGTTTCAAATGCAGCGCTGAGCCTGTGTGAGATAAGTAACAAAAGAAAGCCTCCACAGACCGGCGAATCTTCGGGTAAGAAGATTTTTTTAGTTTTAAATTTAAGTTATGATTTGTTTTTTTGGCCTGCATCTTTTTATTAAATTGTGCAGTTTACAATGCAGGGAAATTGAAAAAGAATCCTCGAGATAAATTTCAACCTTGCCCGCCGCAAATGTCAAATCCCGGTCTTTCACAGTCAGTTATGCCCAGAGCTTGTGAACAACCTACCTATCCAACGCAGGCAACGCCGATAATGCTTCATTCGATTCATACAGAAATCAATGCCCCGTCACAAATGTTTTATGCATTGCCCACCGGGAATAATGGCATGCATGCCCAGGTATTGCAATTCCGACTATCTATATCTTATATGTAATTGAGAAAATAAGCTACTTGATTTCATTTTTATTTTGATTATGCAATTGCAATATTGCATTTGCTTTTTGTACTTAATCAGTTAATTGGGCTGTCGATGATTATTCTGAAACACACTAAGTTAGTACAGAAAAATTAATTTACTCAAGTTTTAGTTTCTCATCATGTTGGTAATTTTTAGGGGGCGACGAGGGATTCTTGAACACCTGGGAGTTTGCTGTACGCCATTTCAATATAAGCCGTTCAATGAAATGCTCATTTCTTTTCAAGTGAAGAGCATATTTGAATACTTTTAGGCTGTCTGTCCTCAGTCACTTTGGAAAGGACTCGCTGTAAATTTTATGATTGTCAAGAGTAAGATTGTCGATCAATACTGGTAGCCCTTTTATGCTCTTTTTTTTTTTTTGGTTGGCAATTCAAGACTCCTTTGCCATTTGAATTTGTGTAGCTCTCAACTTGCCATGCCTTCACCTGTCGTTGTGTTGTCCGTGTACTGTGCTGTGTTATTAAAATGAACTCAGAACTACTTCCTACATGCTCGAAACCCCTGCTGGTCTTGTTATTTACATTTGCCTGTGCTGTGTTTTTCGCTGGTTGGGTATGTATGAATTTATACAAGTCGATGATATTTCAGCATCGATCATCTTCTCTTATGTGCTGCCGGTTCTTACTATTTACTTGCGAATTTCTACTGTCCGTGTTCTTGGCATATTGCTTATTAGTTCCGATTTGGGCTCTGATCTCTTCGTAGCAGCACCGGGGTTAGCAGCGCGCCGGCGAAAATGGTGAGGGATTATTTAACAGGCAGAGTTTCTAAGACATAACAGGTGAAAGGTACTTTCAGTCATAGTTTTAGCTGTGTTTCTTGAAACTTTTTTCTTCAAATGTGACTTATAAAATTTGTAATGTTTTTAATTAGCTTTTGTATTGTTTATGTGATCATAATTTTATATCAAGTATATGTATCTCCTAGTTTTATGCATTTTTATAGGAATAAATTATTATTTTTTTAATTATAGTAAAAGTAAATATATTTAATTACTGGAATATTCCTAATTTTTAGGAAAAAAAAATTATTTGATTTGTACTTCTAAAACAAAATTATCAAAATTATTTTATAAAGATAAAAAAAATGATTAACTATCTAGATAAACTAGTTTAATAAATTTGTACAAGTCTATAAATATAGTAATTGCAAGTGAATAATATCTATAATATTTATAACATGAAACTTTAATTTGAAAAGAATATATGTATTTCAATTCATAAAAATAAATATATTTTATTAATCGAGGGAGCTCGTAAAATTGCAAGATAAAGTTAAATATAGTATCTTGAGTTTTTTATTTTTTTCTCTTTTGTATTATACAAATTAGAGATTTTCTTTAAAATAATTTTTTTTTTAATATTACATTCGATATTTATTTTCTATTAAAAATATTATATAGTTAAATTTATTTTTATTTTTAAATATTCCATCTAATACCTATTTAACGTTTGGTCGGATATCGTCTGATGGATTTGATTAAAAACTAATTTTATTATTAGAATAAAGTAGGGGTAAAAATGATTTTTCACTGGGGTTTAGTATTATTATTTCTCTAACTCTCTTTACAAACTTTAAATCTTAGAAATTTTTAATATAATGTCACGTGTAATAATTAAATCTATCTTTCAAAAGAAAATACTGAGTATTCTAATGATAATTGAATAAAATTATTAATATTTTTTCTAAGATATAATTATGTAAAATTTAGTATTAAGTTAGCTATTAATAAAAAAATAAAATAGCATTTTTAACATTAGTACTAGTATTATTTAATCTCACATACAATTGAAAGATTAATGTATTGTTTACACAAGACATTTTCGTTCATTTGACACTATTTATTTTTAAAAAATATTATATCAAATACATTTTTTTTCTCTCATAGGAGCATCTCCAATCTCAGCGGGTTAGTTTATTTGCCATCGGTTGGAGCGCCAATTTTTGTGTTGCACTGTAGCAACGTAAAAAAAATGGCCGTTGCTTTTATATATATTTTTTTAAAAAAAAAAATTATATTAACTTTAAAATTTATTTTTTATTTTTCTAATTTTTTTTAAAGATTTTTAATTATAAAAATAAAAAGTTGTTTAAAATAATAAGAAAAATTGAATATTTGAAAAATAAAAGTTGGAATAAAATTACTGTAGCAACTGCATATTTTGAATTAAAACCGGATAAATGGAGTTGATAGGTTGGAGATGGCCAAAACATCAAATCAAATATTAATTTTTTACTTTTTTTTCAAATTTTCAAAAACCTCCAAGAACTCTATCTAAACAAACCCTAAGATTGTATTCTTTTGTGTGTTTTACGGTAGGTTTTTACTATCTAAATTATTTTTTTTCCTTCTAAAAGATCACATTAAACAATTACTTTTCGTTTTTTATATTATACTGCAAATTTATTTTACATTCAAAATATCACATCGATCTCTATTTATATCATATCAAACAACGGTTCAAATTCAACTTTTTATTATTAAAAAATTCAAACCCAAAAACTAAAACACACCCTAATAATTATTTTAATTTTTAAATTTTATAATTTTTTTAATTTCAATTAAACTATTTAATTATTTTAATTTTAATCCATAATATTTTTTCTATACTTAAATATTTTTATTAATATAATTTTTTAATTACGCATTAATTATATTTTATTTAAATTTATGTATCTACATACATACTCATATTAACTAGGATGGGGAGTACTATTTAAAGAAGGACGTATATATGTACTATTTTATATATTACTATTATTTAATTTATGTATATAATAAAATTAAATTAAAAGTATTTCATTAATTCATAATAAATCTAAACTTTTAACTACACCTCCAAACTTACATCCAAACAAATATACATGCATTTTTGCATTTTTATTTTTAAAAAATTTCAAAATAATTTGTTTTTATTATAGTTAATATTAATTTGAAATATAGTATCGATTTTAATTTTTATTTAAATAAAATTTTAATATATTATTTTGTAAAAAAAATAAATATATTTTTTTATTAAAAAACTTAAAATTTGAATGTTATTAATTTTAATTTAAAATTGTAACCAAATACACCTTCAATTGCATATATGTTGAGGTAAATAATATGTTATACCCAATAATATAAATATAACATCTTATTGTGCATTTAATAGGATATACTTAAGTAAAATTGGTTATAACTCCTACGTGGTTTTGAAGTTCAGCGTAAAATCTCTCTATATTTTAAAAATTGCATAATACCCCTTTATATTTTAAAAAACGTTGCATGAAACCCCACCACCATGAAACTTTCCTCGTGTGATAAAAAGATGATTTATTATCTATATATTTTGCATGGTATGGGGGTTTTATGCAATATTTTTTAAAGTATAAATGAGTCTTATGCAATTTTTTAAAGTAAAATGGAGATTTATGTTGAGTTTCGAAACCACAAGGAAGTTATGGGCAATTTTGTCATGTACTTATATAATAATTATGAATTGATTAAATTATAAATATTATATACTTCAATTATACAAAAAAAAAAAAAATACTATTATATACTTTAAACATACAAAATTATACAATAAATAATATTAATTTCAATTTAACTTCACTTATTGATATTCCCATCTCTAAGATAGATTTTAGTCACTCTATAGTAGGTAGTCAAATAAATCTACATGCTCAATCTAAATAAATAAAAGTAGCTTAATAGAAATTATACAATAAATAATATTTCCTCTGTCACATTAAAATGTTGTTATTTTATATTTTCGTCTGTCCCAAAACAAATTTATCATTTTTTAATTTAGTAATTGTACTATCTACCTAATATAATAAATACCCTTCTAACTTACTTTATATTACACAAATATCATTACTTTTATATTACACAATACTAATAAGGATATTTTTGTTTTTTTCACTACAATCCATTATAATACTAATATTCAAAAATTTATGTGCAAAAAATAAACGACAACCTTGCACAAGGATAGAGGGAGTATTATTTTCTCTCTTAATTTCTTTTATTAGCTACTGTCATTCAATAAAAATATATCAATTTTTATATGAAATGAATTTTAATAAAAAATAAAAATATACAATATAAAATGTGCTTTTTATATTTAATTTTTTAGTTTTAATTTTGTGTTTAAATAATAATTAATATATAATATTTTGTAAGAATATTTTGTAATAATATTTTGTGTTCCTTTAGAAAATATAAGTTAAAAGAGAAATGAAAATTAAAATAAATATATAAATAATTTTTTTTTTTGTGTTATTGAAAGTGAGAATTGAGAATTAATAGTAATAAATTACTTTTCATTTTTATTTTTAATTTTCTCATATATATTTTATAAAAAAAAAAAAAAACTTGATATTATGAGACTAAAAAACAAAAATATTATTCCCACAATCTGACCTTTAAGCGTCATATTTATCTTTTGCGTCATTATATTTAACATTAAAAATATTTTTATATTTATATAATTCTTTCATTAGTATTATAAGACACTAATTGGAATATTTTTGTATTTTTTTAATTTGTATTACATTTTGATATAATAATTAATATTAAAAATCAATCCACAAAAAATAAATGAGACATTCACAGTTAGACGAATATAGTACTCCCTCCGTCCCACATACCATGTCCACGTTGCTGTTTATGTCCGTCCCACATACTATGTCATTTTCCTTTTTTGAAAAATGATTATACACTTTAACCTCATTTTAAACTTTTTAATTTATTTTTTTAATTTTAATTAAACTAATTAGTTATATTAATCTTAATTTATAATTATTTATATTATAGGATAATTATTTTCACTAATATATTCTTGATTATCTACTAATTACACCCCTCCTAAAATATCGTGTTTACAGTGTATATTATTTTGAATTTTTGATATGTTAAAAAATTATACAAATATCATATTGAAAAATTTATACCGATAATTCAGCATATCAAATGACTTGTACCATCGATTTATATATCGTTCAATAAAAACAAATATTGAAATTAAAATATTTTTCCTATTAAAAAATAGAAACACAAAATTCAAGAATTCGTATGTATAGTAGCAAAAGTTGTGTTCATCCCACCACAATTTGACGCGATTTCTATTTGTGTCATTCCATAACAATTGATATATTTTTAATTTGGATAAAAATTATTAAATTAAAACATATTTAATAAATATAAATCAATATAATTAACTATATAACATATAACATTATAAATAAAAAAAATCTTTTAAATTAAATATTTGATTTTTTGTAGTAAATATTTTTACATTTTAATTTTTATAAAAAATATTTTTTATTATTATTTATTAGTAGTACTCCCTCTGTCCCGGAT
This sequence comes from Andrographis paniculata, assembly GCF_009805555.1. Taxonomy (NCBI): domain Eukaryota; kingdom Viridiplantae; phylum Streptophyta; class Magnoliopsida; order Lamiales; family Acanthaceae; genus Andrographis; species Andrographis paniculata. The sequence continues at coordinate 2,176,597 of NW_026137616.1, read as the reverse complement.
AATTTGACCACGTTACTATATACACGAGAATTTATGAGAGGTATAATTAGTAAATAATTAAAAATGTATTAGTGAAAATAATTATCGTATAATAAAAATATTATATATTAAGATTAAGATAATTGATTAGTATAATTAAAATTAAAAAAATTAAAAATTAAAATTTTAAAAATAAAATTAAAGTGTATAATTATTTTTTAAAAAAAAAGTGAAAAAATAAATGGTAGTGACGGAAATGGAAAGATGGATATGAGAAGTGGGACGAAAGGAGTATTATTTTTTAAATAGCAATTAAAAAATGGTGCAAATTCAAGGACAAACACACCCGAGGGGCAATTAGCAGTGTAATTACAGGAAATGACAAAAAGCTGTCTTTTTTATTATAAGTATAACAAAACGGCGAAGAAAGACATTAACCTCGCTCGGCTCGATACTCCATTCCATTCATCTCAAAGGGTTTTCACTTCCCTTCCAATTTCAATTTCTAGGGCACTCAGCTCCATCTTCCCCACCTCCAACACTCGCTGGAATTCCGTCAGAATCTTCGCCATACCATGCCTCATCACGATTCCGGCGCCCGATCTTGCAGAATGTAGCCACCTCTTCGTTTCCCTACTTTCGCTTTAGGTCACTGCTTTCGGCAGGTAATTCATCGTTGCAATCCAGTCCTTTTTAGGTTTTTTCTTTGTTGGGATGAATGCTTCATACAGCCTTTTTATCGCTATTGTTTTCCAGTGAATTTCCTTTCATGTCTAGGGTTGAAATGATAGAACATAAGTAAGCTGGTCGGGGAAGGGTTGTTATGGGTTACAGTTTTGGGGATCGTGGACTGTAGTTTGAACTTAAAATTGTAGATAATTGGGATGTGCGTATAAGATCATGACGATTGATTCGTATGTTGTTTCTGTTTTGGAAATGCAGAAAAGAATGGATTCTACATCTGGGAGTGGCAGTAGGGATGAGGCCATTTCTGTTGATATGAATGTTGATCTTGCTACAACGGAATCAGCTAGTGGAGGTGGAGAGGTTGATGCAGGGAAGGTGGCTTCGATAATCAGGCAATTGGAAGCTAGACTGGCAGTAGGTCAAGTAGTGGCCGATATCGATGAGGCGTATTCGTTGTACACAACGTATGCATTGGCTAAAGGCTTTAGTGTCAGGAAGTCGAAAAATCGGTACTTTGAGAAGACTCAAGAAGTCCGGTTGAAGATGTTTCTATGTAATAAAGAAGGGGAGAAGATTAGTAAACCTAAAAAGGCAAGCCGCGCTAAATTAGAGACGAAAACGGGGTGTAAAGCGAAGCTGGAGATTTCGCGTGAGAGGAATAGTGTGTGGAAGGTTAGGCAGTTCCACACTGAGCACAACCATGAATTGGCGCTTCCTGATGAGGCTCAGTTGTTGAAATCTGCACGTGAGATGACGGTGGGTGTGGTTGGGGTGTTGGAGAAAATGTTCAGTTTTGGAAAAAGCCCATCAGATGCTTTGAATGACGTTGCAGGGGAAGATGATAAGACCTTAAATTTTAAGGATGCTAACAGCCTGATTAATGTTATCAAAAGTGCGAAGATCAATACTGTGGATTGTCGGGAATTGTTCCAATATTTTCAGAGTAGGGTTAGTTCGAATGACGGGTTTTTTTGGGATGGAGAATTTAATGAACTAGGGTTAATGAAAAATATCTTTTGGAGGGACAGCAGATGTGGCATTGATTACGACTGTTTTGGTGACGTTGTTTCCTTTGATGCCACCTATAGAATCGAAAAAGATGATTTGATTTGCGCGCCATTTGTTGGGATCAACCATCACGGACACAACGTAATGTTTGGGTGTGCATTTCTGTCCGACGAAACAGTTCAGACATTTGAATGGTTGTTTGGAACTTTCTTGAGAGCAATGGATAACAAGCACCCACAAACATTGTTTACGAATCCATGCAAGGTAATGATGACTGCCATTCAGAATGTGTTTCCAAATACATGCCATCGATTTTGCCAATGGCATATCATGAAGGATGCAACATGTCAGCTTGAAAGCCTTATTGACAATGCCGAATTTAGAAGCTTGTTTGAGAAATGCATGGATGGCTGTGACTCCGAAGTGGATTTTGACGGGACGTGGAATGGAATGATAAACAACTATGATTGCCGTGACAACAAATGGTTGAATGATATGTACAACCTTCGTCAGAAATGGTCTACATTATACTATGGGGATGAGTTTAATGCTGGATTTAGGACTACCTGTAGAAGCGAACATGGAAATCATGTGTTGGAAGAAATTAGTAATGAGGTCTCATCTTTGTATGAATTTGTGATCACCTTTGAGGAGCTTGTGGGACGGTGGCGCAGAAAGGAAAGGATCGAAGATTTTAATTGCAAACAAGGGAAGCTGACACGTGGCCTGAAACACAGCCCTCTACTGAATCATGCTGCGAGTGTTTACACAAATGCAGTCTACGAGAAATTCGAACTAGAGCTGATGAGTGGTACCATGGCAAATTCAAGAGTTAGTAAAGGTACTTATGGGGCCACATCATGGATGTACGAAGTAATTTCTCATGAGACAGATCAAATTAGGACTTTGGTTTTTGATACAGCTACCTTGGAAATTAAGTGCAGCTGTAAAAAATTTGAGTCAATGGGCATCCTTTGTTTGCATGCACTATTAGTATTGACAACTGAAAATGTGCACAAAATTCCTGAGAGATATATTCTCAGTCGTTGGACAACAAATGTGAAGAGTAGGATAGAAAATGGCGACACAAGGAATGTAAATGATCCCGACATGGCCGATCCCAATCAGTTTCTCAGATTTACTCATGACTTAATCATGAGAAGTAAGCAACACTTGGAGACAAGGGAAATTCTCATCAGATGCTTAGAGGATGCAGCTTCAAAAATAGACAACTTCTTCCTTAGGCTGAACTCAGAAACAAAATCGTCTAAACGGACAGGAATGACTAATGTATCAAACATCATGGAAGCTATAAATAGTGAGACGGGTGGTTTTGATGTTCCTATCGAGCCAAATAGAGTTTCTAATGCAGTGCTAAGCCTTTGTGAGATAAGCAACAAGAAAAAGCTGCAACCAGCTGCTGAATCTTCAAGTAAACAATAAATTTTACTAAAATTTTGGCGCTGAATCACTCACTTCCTGCAATTTTGTTATTCCACACTTTTCTTGTATGCAGGGAAATCGAAGAGGGCTGCTACAGATAAATTTCAGACTTTGCCGCAGCAAATGTCACTTATGAGCCGAGCTTGTGAACCAACTGCATTCCCTTCAGAAACAGCTCAACTGTTGTTTCATCCAATTCACTCGGAAATGAACCCTGCTGCGTCACAAATGTTTTATGCATTGCCTACTGGGAATATTGGCATGCATGCCCAGGTACTGAAATGAGGATTATTGTCTTCAAATGCTAGGCGAATTTGACTACCTCTCCTTTTGTTTCGTGAAAATATGCCTTGTTGTATTTGGTATATTTTTTTTTCCGTAATGGTGATAGATAGTAAAGACTTCGAAACATGTGTTTGTTTGAGGGTTTGAATTTTGGGTTTAGATTTTTTAATAGTAAAATTTTGAATTTGAATAGTCATTGATGTAATATAAATAGGTAATTATGTGATTATTTTTTTATGTAAATTTGATTTTTAGCATAATATAAAAAATAAAAAATAAAAAATAGGAGTTCGATTTTATGTTTTTTTGTGGGAAAAAATTAATTGGACACTGAAAATTCTTGAAAAAATAAAAGTTGTCATTTTAAAACTAACCTAAACAATGACAAAACTAGAGTCTGGAAAAAATGTGTCAATATTATTCGAGTTATATATGGTAAAATATAATTGGCAATAAATATTTTGTTTTAATCACATAACTTGGAGGCCATTAAATTCGATTGAAGAATAGGAGCCTGAGTTGGATGGCTGATGTTATTGTACGCATCAACGTTAATCATTCAGAAAGTTATGGGACTAAACGAGTAAAAATTGGTGCATATTATGAGACTTTTAAAATGCGGTGCTAAGATTAAACTGTGCGACATCATTGTACTAAATAGTAATAGTTCTCTTGATGCAACTAAATGCTCAGTTTCGACAAAGCTATATATAAGTTAATCATCTATTGTGACATGGTTATTTTCTTATCAAGTTATCTTGGCAATCTACAGGGGTCGTCGCGGGATCCTTGAAAAACCATGACTCCTACTTTGTACCTGCTCTTGATTTTGAGGTGTTGAGAGATGCATTTTTTTGGGTCAAGCCGAGGAATGTTTGGATACTTCAAAAAACTACATTCGAGAAACTCACTGTAAATTTTATGCCTTCATGAGCAAGATGTCATTAATTCATACTTGCTGCTTCTAATCTGCTATTGGCCAAATTGTTTCTATTTCAAATATGGGGCTCGACTTATCTGCCTTTACATTATGGCCGTTGCTGGTTGTTCGATCATGGCTCTGTATACAGTGTAATTAAAGTTGTTTTAACCTTGTTCGCCGTGTATTACTGTGTGGTGCTATTGTTGCTAGTCATTAACCGTGAATTGTGTGATCATATGCCCGTGTGCTATTTTTGCTTCCATGTCATGGCTTCTGCTCATATCATTCCTTTTGCTGTCTGGCTTCATAGATGCAAAAATTTTGCGGCAAAGCTGGTTTTAGAAGGTGTAGTTAGAGTTTTGTGTTTCTACCAGTTTCTGCGTGTACATTTCTAGTCTCGTGGGTTCCTAATCAAATCAGAAAAATGTTACTGTTGTCGTAAGTGCTCGTTATGATCGATATTGATTAAGAGTTAGATGTTTTTGAAAGATATAGCTGAATCCAAATTGGTAAAGCCACGGCGGCGCCCCTTGTTCTTCTGTAAACTCTCTTTGCTGGGGTTTATATAGCATTGAAGTTTGTCTGTTGATTTCATTTATATAATTTTATCGCGCAAAACCTCTTGTGTGGTTTGATGTTGAGTTGGGCATTAGTGATATGGTATAGTCCTGCATTATGTTATTTGAGTTGTGACATTAATCCTATGATGCTTTATTATGCCTACAAAGTTTCCATTAATCTGCATTTTTTCCGAATGGTCGAAGATTTTGCCGTGGGTTGAAATCCTTTTGATTTACGGACTCTGAAGAGTAGCGACCGTGAGTTTCTCGTGAAAAAAATACTAAAAAATACTAAGAGACTATTTTATTGACTGACTTGATTTGCAAAGTTTTGCATGCTCCTTCCGTCCAATTTAAATTGAGATCTTTCATTGTTGGTGTACCAAGTAGTGCCATTTAGTGAATTAATAATAGTAATTTATGATAATTTTTATTTATTTATCATGTGAATAATAATGTTGATATTTTTCTAAGTAAAATTTAATATGTATATATATATGAATAAATTATATAATACAATTAAATAAGAAAAATATTTTATTTATTATAATTAACCTAAATTATTTGTTTTAAAGAAAATATAAAAAGTTTTAAATGTAAATAAAAATGTTTGGGTATTGATGAGAAATAAATATATAAAAAGGCATATATGAGATGTTATAAATTTAGTAAGTTGATTGAGAAGAAAATAGATAGAAGTTAAAGGATTTTGTTTGGATTCTAAGTTTAAGATATTATAAATTTAATCAAGTGATTTATATTTATTTTATCCATGTAGAGAAGTTGACTTAAACTAAGATTAAACAAACATATCCAAAAAAATGATAAAATTTTATATCGAATGTGTTTGAATGAATTTGAAGTTTGAATAATAAAAAAATTTAATATGAATGGTCCTTTGACGTGATATAAATAAATATTTTATTTAACATTTTGAATATAAAATTAATATTTAATATAAATTTTTTTTTCTAAATATAAGCATTTAATCTGTTTTTTCTTTAAGGAAAAAATAGTAAAAAAAGAACTTATAAAAAAACTCTAACCAAATATGTTGAGAAAGAAATGATATTTGATACATATATATATATTTTTTTATGTAAAATTTTATTCTAATAAAATATACTTATAAACTTTCTTAAGTTTATCTACTCTAATACGCCATCTATAGCTATCTCTCTCTTCTTCTTCTTCTTCTTTTTTTTTTAATTTTTTTTATTTTTTATTTAATGACGAAGTGTAGTCTGTAGTTATCTCGTGGTCAAGCAAGTGATTGATGATATTGATAGATATGGACACACTGACGATTGATTTCTTATAATATAGGAAACACATGCTATTATTTTATTTTACTTCAAAACTAGGTATTAAATATTTTAAGTAAAATAATAATGTATGTTAATATAATATTTAAATAAAAAACTTAAAATATTAGATAACATAACTTATAAGAAAATAAAAAGTTCTTTAAAAATACTAGCTTTTGTTAATTTCTTATCCTATTTTTATTATTAAATTAATTTTTTTTATAAAAAAATATCAAAATAAATAATTATAAAAATATTTTTATCTTTAAAATATTAAATTAACTTACGGTACATTAAATAGTTATTCAAATTCAAACTTTTTATTATTAAAAAAATTTAAACTCAAAATCGAAATCTCATATAAATTTATTGAAGAGGTACGAGATTTGCTTGAGTTGTTGATTGATTATACTAAGGGTGTGTTTGTTTGGGGGTTTGGATTTTGAGTTGGGATTTGAATAGTAAAAATTTTGAATTTGAATAGTTGTATGATATGATATAAATAGGTGTTGATACGATGTTTTGAATGTAAAATTGTTTTTTTAGTATAATATAAAAAATAAAAAATAAGTTTTTGATTTGATATTTTTGGGGAAAAAAAATTGGATGAATAGTGTAAATCCAATCCAATCACCTGAACAAACACACCCTAAGTGCAGAAGGAAACTAACATGGTGTTGTTTTAAAAAAAAATTAATTAAATTAATAACTTGAAAATAATATTTTCAAGAAATTTATATACTTAGCTAAATTATTGTCTATCGATTTCTTTGTATCAATCCGATTAAATCAACAGCAATATATATATATATATAATAAAGCAGCAATATATATTTGACAACATATAATAATATCATATACAATACATATTTAAATATATAGTATATATTCTAACAGCATATAATATATTTATATAACACAATATATTATTAATTTAAATACAATACAATATTATATTTATATAATACTGTAAATTAAATAAATGAACTTATTATTTTATAACCATGAATAATACAATCTTCCGCTTACCGTGTACATCTTTTTATTTATGGTTGTCTCATTTATTTGTCATTTTTTCTAAAAAACAAATTATATATTTTAATTTCATTTAAAAAATATATAGTTATAATTTTTTCAATGTTAATTAAACTAATTAGTTATTTTAATTTTAATTTAAAATTATTTTTATTAAATGATAATTGTTTTTATTAATACACTCTTAATTATTTGATAATTATACTTTTTTTAAATCTCATTTCTATAGTAAAACGGACACGTAATCGGGACGGATGGAGTAGTATAAAATTATATTTATTTTGTTATTGTTGTTATGTAAATGTTTCTTTCTCTCATAAAAGAAATATACTCATTCCGTCTCATAATTAAATATCCGTTTATTTTTTGCATTGAGTTTTAAAAATATTATTATTATATTGAGATGTAGTAGGAATAAAATAGAAATGACTAAAATAACCTTATTAATATTGTGTGATATAAATGTAATGACATTTGTGTAATATATTATAAGCTGTAAGGTATTTGTAATGTTAGATAGATAGTGCATTTACTAAAAAAAAAAATGAATACTTTGTTATAGGGACGGACTAAAATAAAAAAAAATGAATATTTTTTTATGAGATGGATGGATAGATTATACATTTTCCTCTATTAGAGATTTTTTTTTTTAAATAAAAAATCATATCACTTGTTTTATCATACAAGTAAGCCTAATTAGTTGCTATTTTCTTTCTTTTTAATTTAATTTAATTTAATTTTTTTTTTTATGATGAATAGTTGCTAGTTTTGAATAAATAGTAAAAGAACCTTGTCATACAACTAGACACACATTTTGTTGTTGTTTACTCATTATTGATTTTGTCTTTTAGTTTGAATAGAAATTTTAATACTATTTTCTGTAACAAAAAAAATTTATATATCATTACCAAATATATATATATATATATATTGTAAAAATGGTATAATAAAATAAAATTGAAACAAAAATCCAAAAATATATATATATATATAAATAACTTTTTTAGTTTTACCATTATAATAAATTTCTTCCACAATTACCTATTAAAAGAAAAATTTAATCTAATAATAGGAGCTACGTACAATAAGAGACTTCATACGTCCCAATCAATCGAAATGGATGGTACGTTGAATCTTGTAATTCAACACTATTAAAGTTAATCATAGAGTGTGTTTTGCAATTAGCTGATAGATAAATTGATTAGTCGGTTTGATTAGCTGATTCGATTAGTTGTTTGTATTAAAATATTTGATAAAATAGTTGTTTATACGTAAAATGATAATTAAGAATATTTTTATATTTTATTTTTAAAATATTTAGTTAATTTTTCGGTGGGTAGACTTAAAAAATTTATTATTAATTTTAAAAATTAATTTTTTTTTTATTTTAACATATTTTGTAAATAATTAATGCAAACTTATTAAAAATATATATATTATTTTCATTAGAAATAGTATAAATATAAAAGAACAAAAATCATTAGTATATGTATTTTTATTAATTTAATTTAGTTAATATGTATTTACATTAAAATTTATAATTTTAAATAAATATATTTATTTTAATAAAAATATTATGTGATATAAAATAATATATAAATTAATCAATAATACTAATATATTTATATTACATGTATTCTAAACAATTTAAACAAATTTATAAATAAAATAATTAACATATAAAAAATAATTATTTTAAATTTATAAACATGAATTTATAAGTTATTAGAAGAAAATATATCTAAAAAATTAATAAATAGTGTAATAAAAAAATATTAATATATATGAAAGAATTAATTAATTTTAAGGACAAATAAAGAATATAAAAATTAAATTGAAAAAGCTAATCTGAAAAACTGGGATATACAGTTTTTTCAAAATTAATTTTTTTGGACCCAATAAACTAATTGAAAACGCTAATTTACCAAACAGTAAAATTAGCTGGTTTAATAGTTAAAAAGCTTATCAATAAACTAAAAACTCTTGAAAAAAAAAAAAAAAAAAATTGTTTACCAAACACCATCCTAATCCTTAATAATTTTAAAAAACTAAATTAATTTAATTAATTAAAATATTAGATAACTAAGTTTTATTTGGAATATGCTGAATATAAATAATAAATCAGCACACTATCTTCTTTTCCAATTAATTGGTTGTTTTTGCTATCATTTTATTATGCTTTTGTCTTTACCTTATTTTATACATGTTAAATTATAATAAACTAGAGTGGAGTCCGTGTACTATCGCGGCATAGCTATAAATTTTATTGAATTATTAAAATTTATTTTTGTTAAGTAATAATTAAATTATTTTTAATATAAAAATTATTTGAATAAATTAAATTATTTTTAAATATAATATTTTAAATAAAAAAGTAGTCAATTATGATTTATGAAATGTATATATATATACTTCACTAAATAATATTTTTTCCGTCTCAAAAGAGATGTTTTATTTTTTTATTTTTCTCAATGTCAAAATAATTGTCTTGTTTCTTTATTTAATACGGTGGTCCCTATTTTATAACAAAATTATTCATACTTTTTCAAGCTATTGCTAATTATTACTTAACTATTTTTTAAAAAATCATTCAAAAAGGAAGAGCATTTTAATATTTTACATTTTATTTTATACTTATTTTCAATTAAATACTACTACTACTATTCATTAATTCCCGTGTCAACTTTCAACTAATCGTCTCTTCTGGGAAGTAGGGAATATGACATTTTACAAATGATTTGATTATTGTAATTTTAAATTGATTTAAAATAGAGTATTTAATTTTAATCTTATTTAAAAAATATTTTAATATAATACTATTTTATAAAAAATAAAAGTATATTTTTATTAAAATAGTACGAATAAATCATATTTAATTTTGACTTAAAATATATATATATATCTAATAAAATCAATAGTAGTAGTATATGTTTTGAGAGGGTTGTTGTATGGTTTTACTTTTTTATTTTTTGTTGTATATGTTTTATATTTATAATTTTCAAAAAAGAAAAACTTGTGCTTATGGAATGAATCAGATCTGAATTTGAATGTAAATTATGATTTAAAAGAGATAATTAAAAATTCCGAAGTAAAAAATACAAAACACACTGATTTCGGCGGCAACAACGGCGGTGATTTCTTCGGGGTCGGGGGATGAATTTGGCTAGAGCGGACAGAAATTCTGACGATGATTTGGTTGATAGAAATTGAATAAAATAAACCTGCTGATTTTGATGTCGTCGGCGGCGGTGTCGATCGGTGGTTGCGGCGTCGACTGTCGCAGGCTAGGGCGACGATGTAATTACTGGGAGATATGTTATGACGCACGGAGGAATTACAGTTTAGATTGTCATATTTTTATTTGTTAGACTGATTAGACAGGATATAAATTTGGTGGGTGGGTGGGTAGATTCGTAGAAGAAAGTAAACGTTAGTTTAAATGTAAGTAAGCTAGAAACCAAACACAAACACGTTCTTCTATAACTGCAAATTTAACTATAAATAAGTCAGGCAAAATTCTAAGGTTACATCCAATCAATCAATGGGTACTGACAGTGACACCGTCGTCTCCTCCTCCTACGACGATCTTCATCACAGTCTCAATGTCGCCGTCCTCTCCAGCCCCGGCATGGGCCACTTCATCCCGGCCCTCCTCCTAGCCAACCGCCTCGCCGCCCACCACCGCGTCAGAGTCACCCTCTTCCTCGTCGCCACCAGCGCCGCCGCCGGCCGGCCGAACCTCCCACCGCACGACCCTCTGGTTCGGATCCTCACTCTCCCGCCGGTCGACATCTCCCACCTCGTCAACCCCTCCACCCAAGTCTTCACCAAGCTCTGCCTAATGGTCCGCCAGGCCTTGCCCGCCGTCCGCGCCGCCGTCGCCGCCATGGACCCCCGCCCCGACGCCCTCATCGCCACCCACTTCGCCTACCAAGCTCTCGAAATCGCCGCCGAGTTTGGTCTCCCTAAGTACGTCTACTTTCCTTCCTCGGCCTGGTTCACCGCCTTGACCGCGTACCTCCCGGTGCTTGACCGGGAAATCGCCGGCGAGTACGTCGATCAGGCGGCGGCGCTGAGGATTCCGGGGTGTAAACCGCTCCGGACGGGGGACGTCGTGCAGCCGATGATGAACCGGAAGGAAGAACAGCACGAGGATTATGTAAGAATGGGGAAGAATATTCCATTGTTCGACGGGATCTTGTGCAATTCATGGCAAGATTTGGAGCCCGAAACTTTCCGGGCTTTCAAGGAGAACGAAGCTCTGAAATCCGTCGTGAAAATTCCGGTTTACCCCATCGGACCGCTGAGTCTGTGCAGCCATGTTGAACCGGGCGGGTCAGGTTCCGAGTTGATGACGTGGCTAGACCGGCAGCCGAGCGAGTCGGTGGTCTACGTTTCGTTCGGGAGTGGTGGGGTTTTATCAGCCGATCAAATCACCGAGCTGGCTTGGGGTTTGGAGCTGAGCCGGCAGAGGTTTCTCTGGGTGGTTCGGCCGCCGGCCGACAACGGAGGCCACGTCGACGGCGCGTTTTTTAACATGGGGAAAGCCGCCGCCGGCGGACTTGAGCTTGACTACCTACCGGACGGGTTCTCGGCCCGGACGCGGGACAGGGGAGTTGTGGTCCCGGAGTGGGCTCCGCAGGTGGAGATCCTGAAGCATCCCGGCGTCGGAGGGTTTCTGTCGCACTGCGGCTGGAATTCGTGTTTGGAGAGCGTGATGAGCGGCGCGCCGATGGTCGCGTGGCCGCTGTACGCCGAGCAGAGGATGAACGCGGCGTTCATGGCGGAGGAGGCCGGCGTGGCGGTGAGGGTTACGGCGGAGGGAGTGGTGGGGAGGTGGGAGATAGAGGAGAAGGTGAGGGCGGTGATGGAAGGGAAGACGATGAGAGAGAAGGCTAAGCAGCTGCAGAAGAGCGCCGCCGATGGGCTGCGCCGCGGCGGCGCATCGGAGGCGGCGATGCGCAGTGTGCTGGCGCGGATAGTCGGACAAAAAATGTAGCTGAGCCGAGCTAGGCAGGTAGCTGTGTTATTTCTTGTACTACTTTGACATAAAAATATATGAATAAAAATATAAAAAATTTAATAATTTATCTCGGTATAAATTATTTTAATTAATTTTAATTTCACCGATAAAAAATGAATGAAAGTGACATGAAAGTTGATCTGAATAAAATATTGCCGTGTATAATATAATACACCTGTATTATTGCAGTAAGCAATATGTTGAATTAAAATACATGGTTATGTTTCATCATACACGGCAGTGTTCCATTCCATTATATATATATACTAGAGGGGAGTTGTGCTATGCACGGGTAGTTATAAATTTTGTTGAATTATGAAAGTTAATTTTTGTTGTTAAATATATAATATTTTTAATTCATGATAAAATTTTAATATGAGAATCATTTGAATAAATTAAAATATTTTACACTATCAAGTTTTAATATTCCATATATTAGAGATTGATAGATTTATCGATTAAGTATATATACTGCAAAATTGAAATATTTTTAGCGCGGTGTTTAAGAAATAATAGTATTTGAATTACAGTGGATAGTTAAAAGTAATGTAATGACATTTTTTGTCTTGTTTTTTGGTGTAAAAGTAATGATGTAATGAAAAGTAAAGGTATTTGTGGAAAAAAGTGAGATATTTAATGAAATGTTTACTTTGTAATTGGACGTCCTAAAATAGATATATGTATACTTTCTAATTGGATGGAGGCAGTATATTAGTGGTGTCTATTAATATTTTAATAAACAATTTTTAACATTATAATTTAGTTAAAAATTATGTCGGTAAAAAATAAATAAAGCCAAAGTCAAATTTCATCTTGTCACTATCATTTTAATATAATTAAATTATAAAACAACTTCTCTATTCGGGATAATTATGCCATATTTTTTATCCATTAACTTATATATAATTTATTTATAATAAAAACGTTATTCATTCACAAATTTATTATCCTTATTTGAACAAATAATGATAAAATTTGTAACTATTTTTCTACTTACTTCACTATAATATCATTTATTTATCTTTTTAGATATTCTATCTTTTCACTAAAATACTTTTATTTTTTAGTCTTCATTTCTAGATAATATAACACAGAAAGTCTGGACGAATTCCAACCGCTGGTTCCGATACCGAAACCGTCATCGAAGTGAAACCGAAACCTGTTTTCTCACGGTTCGGTTTCGATTTTTCTTTTTTTTGAATCATGAATAGACGGTTCAATCGACGATTTTTTTATTTTTATAATGTTATTATTTTTACTTTAACACAAATTCTAATGAAAAATAGTTATATTTTAAATAAAAATATATTTATTTTCTTTGGAAACATTTTTAAAAAACAGCAAAAATAAATATTCTGATAAAAATTTCATAATTTCCAATAACTAATAATAAAAATTCTACATATACTATACAACAAAGTAATGCAACTAAATATTTTAAAAATAAAATATAAAATAGTTTTAATTGTTATTTTACATATAAACAACTAATATCAATCAATTATTTTACTAAATATTTGAACAGAAGTAGCTAATATGTTCAGCTAGTCAAACCCGCTAATAAAATTAATTATCAACTAATAACTGATTGTCAAACACCCTCAAATATATATTTTTTATCTTTTTAATTAAATTTGATATAAAATTATTAATATAAATTTGAAATAATGAGTTTTTTGGGTTTATTTATAACATAATTTTTCATAAATATTATTTTAAAAAAATATAATATATACACGTATCAAAACACTATATATAATATATACACTTTATAAAACTCAAGACAATCGATAATACAATATAAAATATTAGTAATTTTTATATTTCGATATAATTTTTCATATATCACGCAAAATTTATATTCATTCAAAAACCACAAAATGATTAAAATTATACTAAATAACTTAAAATTTATTTTTACAAATTTTATGATGTTAATATTTACTGTTTATATATGAGATATTAATTTTCTTTGATCGCGAAATTTTTATAGTATTTGACTGAAATATAATAAATGATGTATGTATTTGTATAATTTTAGTTGAGTTTTGATTTTTACAGATTTTGAGCATTGAATTTTTTAATGTATTTGTATAATTTTAGTTTTGAGTTTTGATTTTTACAGATTTTGAGCATTGAATTTTTAAATGTATTTGTAAAATTTTGAATTTTAATGATTATGTAGAATATAATGATTAAAAGTGTGTTCTTTTTTATTTTTTTTACATATTTTTTCTTTAAAAAATTATATATTACATATACTTATTATTGTTATATTTTTAATACAAGTATTTATACTTCATAAAAAAATATATTTTTTCAAACTATTTTACAAAATAAATACACCCTAAATTTTATTACAATGAAAGAAAATTGGTATAATAGTATATAATAAATAATTAAATTTAAAATAAAAAAATAAAATATTTATTATTATATTTATAAAATTAAATAATCTCCATAAATTTCTTCCCTTATTTTTTATTTTATTTTTATTTTAAATGGTGTGGCCCACATCAAATTTTAAAAACAAAAAAATTAAAATAGGACAATTGGCCGAACGTTTTCGTCTCCAAATATATAATATATAAGATATATATATATCTTGACGATGATAGAACACAACGTATGTAATGGACACAGCCGTATTTCTTTATGTTGATCTACAAATTGTCTCTTTCTTTGTGGCCAGCAACAATAGAAATTATAATTATAGACTTTGAACCATTACATATATAAGAGTTCTTCAATAATGATATAAATACGAAATAGCCACCGCTATATATAACAATTAATAAAAATAATAATTTAAAAAAAATAATAAGATTAAGAAAACGAATAAAAGAAATATGTTATATTTTATAAAATTATAGATGAACTACCAACATCTTATTGCAAATTTTACTGATGGATTAAAAAAAAAAAACAAATCATGAACGCTTTCGAAAAATTTCTACTTGATCAGACGATTAATGAAGAGATATTTTTTTAGTATTCTTCTTATGATCTTCATATTCTTCTTATGATCATTATTTCTTCATTTTTTTTTATAATCATTATTTCTTCTGCATCTGTTTTCTGTATTAAATAATCAAAGAAAAATATATTAATATAAATAAAAAGAATACAATTTTTAAAAATAAAACCAATTTTTAAAAAAAATTAAATAATTTATAAAAAAGTAAATATATATATATATAGATATACAAAATTCTAATTTTATTCATATTTTTGTTATTAGTGTCTAAATAAATCTGAATTTTATTAAATTATTTGGTATTATAACAAATTTTAATTAATTATTTAAAATTATTATGTAAAATAAAATGATTTCAAAATTATGATACGATGATTACTCATACTATGATAGTTTTACATCAAATCGATAGAAATTTAATTTCTATTCATTTTTTTTACATGAGAAGAAAAAATAAAATAAAATCTATTTCAAATAAATATTTGTACTTGAGATAGTTTATTGTAGAGCGACTAATATTTTTATAAGATTTGTTTATTGCATTAATGATATTTTATTTGATTGAGATTGTTTTAATATCTATAATAATTTTATATTTTGATATGTAATATATATCATTCATAAATCAAATAATTTTTAAATTAGCATAAATTTTATGTCATAGTAGCTATTTTTATTGTCAATAAAAAATTTCACTGTTGTAATCTATTTTATTTTATATATTAATAAATAGAAAGTAGAGTTACCATGTAAAAATTAGTTTTAGTTAAAAATATCAACATATGTATTTAAAAAAAAATAAATATATTACACAAATTCATTAATATTACCAACACAAATTCCTATATCTTATACTAAAAAATTTCACTTCAAATCAAACCATAAAACAAACAACCCTTATGTGTGTTTGGTACAGAACTTTGACAGCAGAAACATGAAAATGTTTCAATTTCTCTTATTTGTTTGAATTAGATAAATTGAAGTTGAGAAATAACTCATTTATATTTCTCATTTCATTGAAGAAAAATGATGTTACAATATATGTTTATTTTTATTTTTTTTAAAAAAAATTATATAGAATTTCAATTTTACAAAAATTACATATAATTTGATATTAAATTTTTTAATTTTTAGGATTTAAAAAAAAAAATTGTACTGAAATATAATATTACAAAATATTGTATATAATTTATAATTTTTTTTTTAAAAAAAAAAGTTACCAAAAAATATTTTTACATGAATTCTATTAAAATTCTTTTTTGTCCGATTAATTATTTATTGTTGTTTGATGCATTCACTGCATTTTTTTTTCAACTCAATTCTCTGTACTACCAAACAAACAGATGATTAATTCTCATTCTCCACTCAATTAATTTTCTCTGCAATTATATTCTATTCTAATTTCTTTACAATTTCATTCTTGTACCAAACGAATGGTGAGTAAAATGAATAAGAAATAAGTAAAATGAATGGAGAACAAGAAATAAATTTGTAAAAATAAAAAGTAAAATGAAATAGATAGGAAGTGAATACGAAATTAAATATAAAATTAGAAAAATAATTTAATATATGGAAAATGAATAAGAAATTAACAGTGTATATAAGGAGTGAATAGAAAAATAAATTATACAATATCTATTTTCTTTAAAAAAAAAACCAAAATATATATTATACTATTTATATAATGTGTATACTGTATATCTTATATATATATTATATATTTATATATTACATGTTTTTATTTTAAATTTTTAATTAAGAAACATGGATTTTATTGCATGTTATTAATATGCAATACTTTCTCTCTTTTGATATATCAATTTTTAAGTGATCTTAAAATATTAATTATTATATTATTTAAATTATTATATAAAAAAATGACAAAAATATTTATATTAGTTTTTTATAATATATATTTGTGCAAAAATTATATAATAATAATTTTAATGTTAAATACAACAAAAGCCTAACAAAGAGATTATAACATATTTTTGTTAACGTTTTTATTATTTTAGTATTTATTCAAAAAAATCACACCAATTTCTAAACACCACAAAATTGAAAACAAAAAAGACACTATTAAAATATATAAACTCATGAACATGACCGTAAAATAATAAATTCAATCATTTTACGAACATAACAACCTGCAAACTATGATATCAGTAAGTCCTATCGTAGCTAAGAGAATGCCAACACTTAGAGGACATATATATATAAGAGTTACGGCGACAGTGATGAGGAAAAACAAATAACAATTTCGGGTATAGTTTCCATACTATGTATCCCGGGCAAGAATGAATCGAGGCAGAAAAAGAGAAAAGCACAACTTTTCACATGAACAAAATGAATTAAAGATTATGTTTGCTCCTCAACCACAAGATAAACAAAAACCCGAAGCTAACTAAATACAAAATGATTGATCTGAGTTCCAAAAACATGATAACTGAGAATAATATCTCCTCATGTAAATCAAGTAGTGCATCCTTCCCACGAGACTAATTTAAAAAGAATAAATAACTTCCAGGCAATGGTGTACCATGCATTTTATGTCATAAACTTCTTGCTGTCGATGTCACTCCGCTGCTCTCCCCTTGATTTAAGTGCAAGTTTTGTAAGCTCTGAATACACGCAGAAGATTATGGCATTAGGATCCACATAATGCCAGAGAAAGAAAGAGAAAACAACAAAGTAATACAGCATATGAAGTTTTTAAGCATGTTATTCGCATAAGCAGTAAGCATATGGAACCCTGGAATTTCAAATTAAGGTGTTTAGATTAACCTTAGATGCAAGTCTAGTGCTTGCACTTGGTGACGATTCCCGCTAAAGAATGTCTAGTACAGTGGCTACTTACCGAGCTGAAAAAAAAAATTACAATCTTTATTTCCTGAGATTAGAGCAGAACTTGCTTCTTTAAACACAGATTTTGTTCACCAAAGTGGATATATGAACCAGAAGGTCATTATTTTACACTGCATCCATAGAACCTATTTATTTAGTCATGCTGGCATCCATTATAAAAGGATGACAGAGTTCACAGAATTGTTCACATCCCTGAGTTTTATTAAGCAGTAACCAAAGGTAGGTTATTTGACTAATGGAAGGCGAAGAAGCTTAGGGAAACAAGAGCCACAGATGGAATGCAGCATTGGTAGTTCGATCTTTAAAGGAAATGAAAATGGGCAATTGGGAACGTAATAGAACATTCCTGCTTACGGCTTCTCATCCTTATATATGGGTTTCTAATGAGCCACGGCATTGAAAATTCAAGTAGAACCAAGCTAGCACATTGATGACCAAGGTGACACGTGTATTTTAGGGATGATTGTTAATAAGTAGTGGTTGTCAACTAACTAGAAGGGAATTCGATCGGTCACTGGATAAACCTCATGTTCTTGTTAGGCATAAGTAAGAATTTCTTTTCCTCCTCGAAAACCTGAGATTCTCACTCAGAAATGAAGCCTAAAGAGTGCACAATAGATAGGGAAACAATAGCTATAGAACAAAACTAACCTAATTAATATTAAACCACAAACGCCATCCTGAGGTTGTTGGGAATATTAAACATTTAGAAAATGTAATATAATAAGCGCCCCACTAAGACTAAAGATTATGGCGAGGGCTAGTCATAATTGTTGCCAACTACTTGATTAAAACATTCTACTACTCTAGGCATATTTCATTTTAATGCCAACATATCCTTGAACATTCAAAGAGTTGATAGTTCACCTCACTATAACTACCACAATTGTATTGATCAATTTACACCAAAACAATGTTTTTTAAGTAGCTATGTTTCTGTCAACATTTCAATATCATCAATCACGGTTACATAGAGGCCCATGTTGGTTGTGCACAAATCACCAAGATTTCATCTAAACCTTTTTGCAACTAGATTTCATATTTAATTGGGGAGCCTTATTGCATAATCATCACCTACGCATCAACATCTCACTTTTCCCTCAAGTGGCAGAATAAATTAGGTAATTGCAATTATTCGAAATCCCATTTATAAGCTTTTAACAATTCCCACTGATCAAGATAAAACTGAGATGAGTCCCCAAAGCTTGAATCTTACACGAGACAAAAACCTAGCCAACTACACATTTGAGGGTTGAGCTCACAATCTTTTTTAGCATATCAACTCCCCCGAACTACCAGATCAATAACTGTTTTTAGGGATTACAAATCTCTAACCCAGAATTCATTTCTAGCCATTTACCCCTCCATATCAAACAATTAAGGGTAACTTTTTATAGCAGGAATTCTTGGCATATGATAGAGACCCCCACATTTCCATTAAACTACTACACAATTAATTGGCTTTTCAAATTAGTAGAGTTTTAAACTGATGTCTCAATCAGATACACCAATTATAAACAGCTACAATCAAAATATAAATTTAAGGCAAAGATACTCACCAACGACAAAGAAGAATGCTGAGAAGGTAGATCGAGCATGAGGTAGCGAGTGGACATCCGAGCGATCTCTGCAATGGCAGCCTCCCTGATTTCAGGCACCTCGCTCGTCAAATCCTCGAAGGCAGCCACAAAAGCCTCCTGCCAAAATCCCCCCAATCGCGCCCTCTGGTTGTTAGCGTACACGTCCCACATGTGCCTCACCAGCTTCTCCCTCTCCTCCATTTCCTAATTTGGGGAAAAGAAAACGCCATCAGAAATCATTCAAACCCTAGTTCCAAGGACAGGCGCGAATCAGATAGCGAAGGTGAGCGGAAGAATCATATATTACAAGGACGTCGAGATCCTGGGAGACACGGGACATATAATCGTTGTCGAATCGATTTTTCAGATCTCCAGCTGACCACCGGAGAGTCACGGTGCCGGTGAGCATCGACCAGAACGCCAGCAACAAAATCGCGGCGAGCGCCCAAAACTTGTAGCGGCCGCGGCCGAGAATTCCGGACGAATCCGAGGAGCTGTCCTTTCTGTGGATCGCCGAGGAAGATGACAGAATCGAGGAGGATGTGGGCGTGGATACGGGGAGCACGTCATCATCCTTCATATCGAATCAGATGAATCGTGAGAGAAAGCAACAGAAATCCAATGTCGGAGCTCCGGAATCAATGGCGGCGTCGATCTCAACCATGGAGCGGCGATTTTCCGGCGAATGAATGTGAAGGCGGTGAGTGTGTGGATTATTGTGCAAAGTGTAGGCCACCGCAACCAAATGGCAGTGCCGGCCGGGACTCTCAACGTAAATTAAATAATTTAAATATTATATATATTATAATTAGTAGATAATTAAAAATATATTAGTTAAAATAATTATTTTATAATATAAATAATTATAAATTAAAATTAAAATAACTAATTAGTTTTATTAAAATTTTAAAAAAATAAATTTTAAAAATTTAAAATTAGATTAAAATGCATAATTATTTTTTTTTTAAAAAAATAATATGGCATATAAGACGGACATGAACTATAATGTTGACCTGGTATGTGGGATGAGGGAGTATATCATTTAATGGTTAGATTTCATTAATAATAATTAATTTTGGAGCGTAATAATAAAAATTATATATATATTATATCGTTTAGGACGCCTAAGTATAAATTGTTGTTTGTATTTTTTTTCTTATAAAGAATATTATTATTCACCTAAAATAATAATAATATTTTGTTGTCCGTATTTGAGAAATTGCTTAATTGTGTATAAAAGTAATGGTATACAGTTAGATTTTGTAATAAAAATGATCAATTATTTATTAGGAAAAAAATTAATTTTCATCTCAATATAATTAAAATTTATCAATAAACAATTTCAATCAATTTGGTCCCAAAGTTGAAAAATAATAGAAATTGATGACGTTGACATAAAGGAGGTGACGCAATGTACCATTATACACGGCTATGTATATTTCATATATAATTATATATGACCCTGTTATTACACGGTCATGTATAATTTTGTACGGCGGTGTACATTTATGTTTTAGTTTAAAATTTTATTTTTTGTTATATTTTTTAAAAAAAAAATAATTTTGAATTAAAATAGTTGATATAGTTAAAATGGACAATATCAATAGTAATCATAATATAATTAAAGTTTATCAATTTTAATCCAAATATAAAAATTTATAAGATGTATTCTTTTGAAATATTTTATCTAAATTTTATTATTCATAAATAAAATTTATCTTGCAAACATCCAATTATACAACTATTTTTTAATTTTGTATATTATAGTAGTATTAAAAATTAATTTATTATTTCAATACATTGGATGTTAATAAGAGAAAAAATTTTGGTAAATAGTAGTATAATTTTAGACAAAATCTTTCTAACATACTCGATAAATATTTATATTTGAACTAAAATTTATACATTTTAATTATATTATGATTATTATTGATTTTATTTTTTTCATTTTAACTATATCAACTATTCTAAATTCAAAAACGAAATATATTAAAAAATAACAAAAAATAAAATAAAATTTTAGACCAAAACATAAAAGTATACGGCCTTGTAAAATTATACATGGTCGTGTAACAATATGGCCATATATAATTATACACTGAAATATATATGGTCTTGTAACAATATGACCCTGTATAATTGTACATGATCGTGTAATAACATGATCATGTATAATTATACAATGTAATATACATGGCCATGTAACAATATAGTCGTGTATAATTATACATGACCGTGTAATAGCATGATCATCTATAATTATACACTGAAATATACATGATCACGTAACAACATAGTTGTATATAATTGTACATTACCGTGTAATAATATAACTATGTATAATTATAGACTTAAATATACATGGCCGTATAATTGTACATGACCGTGTAATTTTGAAGTGATCTGCCACGTCACCTCCGTTGTTGTGTCCTCGTCAGCAACCAAAATTAATTGAAATTATTTATAATATAACCAAAATTGATTGAATTGTTTATAATGAAATTAAAATTGATTGAATTTTTTATATTAAAACCAAAATCAATAAATTTTGATTATATTGGAACCAAAATTAATTTTTTCCCTATTTATCATTACTTGTATCCTTCTTGAGAAATGTACTTTAGCACTCCCTCAATTCTTTCAATCAAAATATAGTAATATCTTTTCTTCTACAAAAAGCTCAAAATCTAACCTCCCATATGACATTCAAGAAAGTCAAAAAGTTCTAAACTCATTATGTATGCAAACCAACCAATTCTCCATATTACAGTGAAAAGTTACAATGGGGAATCAATTCAATGTTTGATAAAACATTCAAATGTTAGAAACTAAAACTAATCATACAACTCAATCCAATATGCATCAGAAACAACAATCACAATCAAATGGGCATAGAGTGGTACCTCCTGCGTCCGCCTTCCCAATTCCCAACTCGGCCTCGGAATAAATGGATAATCCATCTGCAGTTTTCTTCCTCGATCGAGATGTGGAATCACCAAATGCAAACTCATGGGAGGATTTTCTTCTTTCACTCTTCGCACCCTTTCCCCTACCTGACTTTTCATGCGATTTTGGATTCCCAGTTGATGCTTGAGATTTTTTTATTGTATTGGTGTCTTTACCCTCCTTTTCAGGTCCTTCCCTTTTCTTTTTGGCGAAAATTTCATCAATCTCACTTCCCATTCTTTTGCGTTTTGGAGATGATTTACTCGGCTCCACTACAGGTTGTTCATTTGGATCCTTGAAGTTGTTCATTTTCGCTTTTATCTTCTTCATCTTAAGCTCCTGCTGCAACTGAAGTAGCAGAGGTTAGAGTTATACTTGAGGCAATTGAGTAATGGAGGAGGAGATTGAATTGAGACAGCCTCAACTTTGATTAGGCAGGACGAGAGGAAACTGAACAGAGATAGGAGAAAGTAACAAATGAAAGATACACAGATTGTATCAGCATGAGTTGGAGAGATTAATGTATGAATCAATAGCAATTTATATTCTTCTAACACAACTCATCCACAAGCATACTATCGGAGAACAGATCTTAAATTCTAAAAAGAGATGAACAAAGCCGTGATTTGAATTAAGCAGCATTTATAACGGGAAACATGCTTTACCAATTTAAATGCCTTGTCCAACTTCACCAATTGAGGCCGTGATTTTTTCTTCGGGTCCCTTCTGTAATTGTAGCCATTTCATCCCAACTGGATCATTACAAGAACTCATTACCAGAATCACACATGTAATAATTGTAATATCAAAATGTGTTCACACAAACATACAAAGACTTACAGGATTCTCCCATAACTCAGTATGTATAGTATGTTCAAATAGATTTAAAACCAAATTTTTGAATATAACCAAAAGAGCATTAACATATACATATATATATATATATACATGAAAATTGTCCCGGCATCAGAAAACACAAACAAAACTCTCATCCCTAGCACACCACAATAACCAGAGTTTGGTTCAATCAACTAATTGGTGGTGTCAATACGGGCTACGAGCATGCTAGCCCAACCCGCCACCCAATGCAACCCACACAGGTTTGAGAGGGCTGGCGAAGCGACAGCAATGGCGGGCTAACATTTACTAGAGTCCACCCCAATCCATCAGCAGGAGTGGCAGCTAGGCAACCAATACACAGGTTTTTTTGCAGTTTAAAAGTATATATATTAAAATTATAAAGTGTAATAAGCAATATGTGAACACAAACATATTTACATAGACACTAACTTTTGGCATTATCATCGTCCGTAAATTTTTCAAAAAATCATCACATGAAACAACTTTTCAGAATCGAATATAATTGCATAGTAAATTTCAAATAATAATTTTCAAAAATACTTATATACCTCAACACATTGTTTCAGTAAGGTTTATTCATCAACATAAACATGGGTTTTTTTTTTTCGAAGTCTCACAACTTTTAAATACACACATAATCTAAAGCAATCTTAATTTCCTTCAAGTTAACCCTCGATAATATAATCTATGAAGTGGATGATTTCAATTCAATGAATGAATGAATAAAATGCAAACAGTATTTGAAACCATGCCAGCATACAAATGATCGGAAAAGGCACAGAAGAACCAAAACATGGAATTTATACAAGAGAAACAAAAGGTGGTCCGATGCCACCATAACAGAAAGCTCTGAACCAAAAAAACAGAAGAAAAAATAAACCTTATTGTCAGACTGAAATAGGATACGACGGCGACGGCGCTGAAGATGAAGATGAAGGCGACGGTGACGGAAACGGCGAGCGAAGACAAATACGAAGACAAAATGTAACAGGAGAGGCAAAGACGAAAGCCGGGGCGGAGAAGAAGGCTGCTGCGGCAGGAGGAGAAGAAGAAGAAGAATTGGGAAGGGGAGAGACGGCGGCCGGTTTAGGGTTGATTTTTTTTTATTACTATTATTATTGTATAGAGTATAATTTAAGATATATATATATATATTTTAAAAAATAATAATAAGTAAAATTAATAAATTAAAATTAAAATTAATTAGTGATATAAGAAGTTGTCACTCTAAATTTTATATTTATAATTTTTTTAATTTTAATTAAAATAATTTATTTTTTTAATTTAATTTATAATTTTTTTAATTATATAATAATACTCTCGTTTTTTATTAAAATGATATAATATAATAAAATATAATTAATTATTTTATATTTTAAAAATATTGATGATACAAATTAAAATATAAATTATTACATAGGTTCGTCTAGATCGGTAAGTTTTTTACTTTTATTTTTAAAAAAAAATATTTAGTTAAAATTATTATTTTATTTTTTTAATAATAATAATAAATATAATATTATAATATAATATAAAAATAATTAATTTATATATTATATTCTAATAAAAAGTATATATAATTATATATTATTTAATTTAGATGTCACTCCCTTCGTCTCAAATACTATGTCCACGTTGCCGTTTCTGTCCGTCCCATATACCATGTCACTTTCTTTTTTTGGAAAATGATTACACACTTTAATCTTTTTTTAAATTTTTAAAATTTTTTTTTAATTTTAATTAAACTAATTAGTTATCTTAATCTTAATTTATAATTATTTATATTACAGAATAATTATTTTCACTAATACATTCTTAATTATCTACTAATTACCTTCTTCCTAAAATACCGTGTCTACAGTGTAGCAAATACGGTATCTGGGACGGAGGGAATATTACTTTAATTATAATTCAAAATTATAATTAAAATACCAAATTTAAAATTTAAAAAGTATCTACATTTTTTAAAAAAATACAAATCAATGTAATTTTTTTTTTATTTTTCATAAAACAATTATGCTTCAATAGTATACTCAATTGTTAGGAATTTTATTCTCAAATATGAAACGGCGAAGTGTGCAAAATAGATTGCACTTTAATACCAGAATATTTGTTATATATTGTGTTTTGGCCCACACATATATATGCACTCTTTTTTGGGTTAACATACAATTTCTATTTTATGCAAATATTTAAACATCGTATCAAAACCTATTTTTCTTTTGAGATAGACATATCTATTAATCCTTATTGCTTTTGCCGTCAACGCCAGCGCGTGGCAGCCGCATGCGCCTGTGACGCAGATCGACGTTGTATCCCTTAGACAACCGCCGGCTTATCTCCGTGTCCGGCGGTTTTAGGCCGCCGTCTCCTGCTTCGATCCCCGATATCCTAGTATGATCGGTTTTGCCATCTGACTTGAATTTATTTTGCAACTGTTACTGGGTTGGCTTGCCCAGTCTGATTTTCTGCACGATTCTTTTGCGCGCACTATACTATTCTTGATTTTCTCGATTCATAGTATAACTCTTAATGTGGATCATGTAAACGCTTTTGGAATTACTGTTATTTTTTATAGTGATAATTATGATTTGTAGGCTGAATCCATGAAGAGTTTCTTGATTGGTAAAAGATTATGATGCTATGTTACTGGTGACTTTTCTGCACCAGAATGTTGTCACTTCTATGGCGCCCCTCAACAATAAGGATTTCACGGACTATCGAAATACCTCTTCAAAATCCATTTTCAGATTCAACTTCTCCGCATGGACACTGCCAAGAAAGCTTGGGATTATTTGCAGCATTGATATCATGTCACTGGAGACATGCATTTTTATCAGCTTATAGGGTCATTGAATGCACTGACACATGACTCGCGCCAAGATATGAATGAGTTCATCTTTACTATACAGTCTATGTGGGATCGCATTGATGAGGCCGACATACAGATTGAGCATTTTCGGTTGATTCAGCTTTTGATGAAGCTTGGTCCAGAATATGAATCTGTGCGTACTTCTTTGCTTCATCTTCATCCCTTGCCTTCAAAAGAAACAACGATGAAAGAGATTTTGTTTTAGGACACCCGCCTCAAGATGTTCAAGGCTATTGCTCTTGATTCGGCTTTGGCAGTTCTCTTTTCTACTCCTCATCGCAGAGATAATCGCAAGGGTGCCCGACCACCGCAGTCTGATAAATGTCGCAGTTGCCCGAATGTTGATCATCTTTATATCTATTGCCCTAAGGTTGAGTGTCACTACTGTAATCAGAAAGGTCACATCTGTCCGCATTGTCCCAAGAATCCCAAGGCTGGTCAGTCCTCTTCTTGCTCTTCCTCTACCATTGTTGTTGCCACTAGCGTATCACAGTCGCCTCAACCGCCTCCCACTCTTGAGAAGCTACGTCACATGCTCACTCAGGTTTATCAATTCATCCTTCATTAGCCTCGACATCAGGTAACAA
Organism: Andrographis paniculata; assembly: GCF_009805555.1. Taxonomy (NCBI): domain Eukaryota; kingdom Viridiplantae; phylum Streptophyta; class Magnoliopsida; order Lamiales; family Acanthaceae; genus Andrographis; species Andrographis paniculata. Next base: position 2,149,660 of record NW_026137616.1, on the reverse strand, counting down.
CACATAGTATATTGATTTTGTCTGTTGTAACCACATGACACCTGACCCTCGCCTTTTACATTCCTCCCAACCCGTCACCCCATCCCTCTCATACTTACCGTTGATGGCACCTCCATGCGCATTACCCATACTGGCCATATATCGTCCCCCAACGTTGATGATGTTTATGTCATTCCCAAATTAGCCTAAACTTTGCGTCTGTTGGTCAGTTGGTTGAGCTGGATTTTATTGTAAATTTTTCATCTTCTGGTGTGCATATTCAGGACACGCAGACGGGTCAGATACTTAGGACGGGTCGCAAGGCAGGCCGCCTATTTGAGCTTGACTACCTTTGCACTTTCGCCAGACACCATCTCTTTCCGCTGCAATCTCTTATTCCTCTTCCTATTACTGGCACCTCAGACTTGGTCATGCCTCCCTATCTAAACTCATGTCTTTTACAAATACAGGTGTTTTAGACACAGTTCGTTTTGAGTCTTTTGATTGCTTGCATTGTAAACTTGGAAAACAACAAGTTTTACCTTTTTTGAGTAACTTGTTTATTGTTGATAAACCTTTTTCATTAGTACATTCTGATATTTGGGGGCCCTTTCTTGTTGCTACTTTTACTTGGATTTACTTTATATGCAAGCGGTCTGAACTTGCTTCCATTTACTCTGCATTCGCTAAAATGGTGCAAACTCAATTCTCGTGTCAAATTCGGACTCTTCGCACTGACAATGCCCTCGAATATAATGATTATGCCTTTCTTAATTTTTTGTCCACCCAAGGTATTCTTGTCCAGCGTTCTTGTCCCTACACATCTCAACAAAATGGTAGGGCAGAACGCAAGCATCGTCATATTTTAAACACAGTTCGAGTCATGTTGTTATCTGCGAGTTGTCAAGATCGGTTCTGGGGCAAGGCTGTTCTTATTGGTGACACAAGAACTGAGTTTGCACCATTTTAGCGAATGCAGAGTAAATTAAAGCAAGTTCAGACCGCTTACCCTTCTATGTCATTCATGATACCATACCTTTTGAAAAGTTTTTCCGCCAAGTACCTGATTAGTCTCATCTTCATCTTTTTGGTTGTGTCAGCTTTGTTCATCTTCCTCCTCATGAACGTAACAAATTATAACCACGCACCCGTCTGTGTTGTTTTCTTGGGTATGGGATAGAACATAAAGGTTATCAATGTTGGGATCTTGTGTCGAATCGTCTACGTATCTCTCGGGATGTTACTTTTTTTAAGTATAAGTTCTTTTCCTCTGAGTCTAAATTTTTCATTCCCTTTAAGTCAAAGTCCCCGTTCTTTGTTCTCGATTCCTCTCTTCCTCTTGCAGGTCCCGAACTCCCTTTTGTTCCTGTTCTGGATTCTTCTCCCCCTCCTGCAGGTCCCGAACCCCCGTTTGTTTCTGTTTTGGATTCCTCTCATCCTCCTACAGGTCTTGAACCCCCGTCTGTTCCTGCTGGTCTGTCTGATGTTGATCCATCCCCACCAACTGACCTTCCTTCGCCTCCTGAGCATGTGCCCGACCCTCCGGAAATTTCAGTTCCTACCGCCACTGAACGACGACCCATCCGTGTAAGTCGTCATCCCTCTCATCTACTAGATTATTATTGTTTTTTTGTCATTTTATCTCACCATGAACCCAGGGCCTTTCGTGAGGCGAACTGTGATCCTTTGTGGCGCGATGCTATGTCTGAGGAATTGCAGGCTCTTGAGAAGACTTGCACGTGGGATATCATCGATCTCCCTCATAGCAAGAAACCTATTAGTTGCAAGTGGGTGTACAAAATCAAAACTCACTCCAATGGTTCTGTTGAGCGCTACAAGGCTCGCCTTGTAGCCAGGGATTTTTCGCAGGAGTATGGTATTGATTGTGAGGAGACATTTGCTCCAGTTGCTCGTTTGACATCTGTCCGTTCTCTCCTTGCTGTTGTCGTTGTTCGATGTTGGCAATTATTACAGTTTGATGTGAAGAATGCGTTTCTTCATAGAGATTTGTCTGAGGAAGTCTACATAACCCCTCCACCTGGCTCAGATTTTTCAGCGAAGGTATGTCAACTGCACTGTGCCCTTTATGGACTGAAATAGGCGCCCTGAGCTTGGTTCGCCAAGTTTAGTGTTGCGTTCCTTCAGTATGGCTTTTCTGCATCTCCCTATGACTATGCTCTCTTTATTCGCCGTTTTCCTGCCGGGATCATTATTCTCTTGTTGTATGTCGATGACATGGTTATTACCGACGACAATATTTCTGGTATATCCGATCTACAAATCTACCTTCATCGACACTTTGACATGAAGAGTCTTGGTCAACTCCGTTATTTTCTCGAACTTGAGATTTCTGACGCTCCAGATGGCATATATCTATCTCAGATGAAATATGCATATGATCTCATATCTCGTTCATGTCTGACTGATAGCCAGATTGCATCCACCCCTCTCGAGGGGAACTACGGACGTGCTCCTTTCGACGGCACTCCACTAGAGGATCCCTTCCGCTATCGGAAGTTCGTGGGATCCCTGATATACTTAACGGTCACTCGCCCTGACATAGCTCATGTGTTTCATGTTGTTGCTCAATTCATGACTAATCCTCAGACAGTTCACAATGATGATGTGTTGCGCATCCTTCGTTATGTCAAGGGAACACTCCTACACAGTCTTCATTTTTCTTCTGACTCTCCATTGGTTCTTGCAGGTTTCTCTGATGCTGAATGGGCAGGTGATCCGATTGATCGTTGCTCTATTACATGTTATTGTTTTTTTCTTGGGAGTTTCCTTGTTTCTTGGCGCAACAAGAAACATACTCTCGTTTATCGCTCCAGTGCAGAGTCAGAGTATCGTGCTCTTGCGGATTCAACTTCAAAGTTCCTTTGGCTTCGTCGGCTTTTTTCTAATCTCGGGGTTCGTCGGCCTTCTTCCACTTCTCTCAATTGTGACAGCACGAACGCAATTCAAATCTCCCAAAATGATGTCTTTCACGAGCGCACCAAGAATATTGAGATTGATTGTCACTTTGTTCGTCAGCATGTTCTTGTAGGCACTATTAATCTATCTTCTGTCTCTTCCGAGGATCAGACTGCGGATATCTTCACCAAGTCTCTCTTCAAAGGCCGGTTCTCCACATTGTTGAGCAAACTCAAGTTGGTTTCTACTTTATTACCTTGAGTTTGAGGGGGGTGTTAGCATATTGTTATATATTGCCTTTTGGGCCCCACGTATATATGTTTATATATATGCACTTTCTTTTTAGGTTAACATAAAAATTTTATTTTCCGCAAATATTCAAACAAAAAATATTATGGAAGATATAAATTTGCCGGATAATTGACAAATTATTGTAGAACAATGTTGAAACTCCGATGCCTCAATTGCGAGCTTAATGCAATATTTCAAAATACAAACCCTATTGCTAGAGTTGTCATTGTTTCTTCAGCCATACCTCTTATATGTTATATATATAATTCATTTAGTGTGATTTATCTTTATCATATTTAATTTGTAAATTATTAAGTTTTATCAAAAATTCATCTAAAATATATTTAAAAACTAACAATTGTGAATTCCAATGTCTTAAAAAAATATATAAAAAATAAAAATATATCAAGTGTAACACTATAATTCAAATATCTAGGTCATATGGCTAAGATTTGTCACAATTGTTTGGGCCTGAGCTTAATTCTCAATTTAGATATTTTTTTAGTTTGTCTTTATTTTTGTGCATCTCAACAGAATGTCTGACCTTAAATTTTTATAATAGATAAATATATAATAGTATACTAGCAGAAAAATCCGTGCTACGCACGATATAATCAACGAAAGTTTGTTAGTTATTTCAAAATACATTATTATAGAAATAATAGAAATAAATTAAATATGTACGTAGGTATATACAATATATATATATTTTTAAGTTATACTTCCTCCGTCCACGCACAAAGTAAACATTTACTTTTGGTGCGATATTTAAGAAATAATAGTATTTTAATTATAATGGGTAATTAAAAGTAGTAAAATTACATTTTTACCCTTGTTTTTTGGTGTAAAAGTAACGATGTGATGTAAATTAAGGGTATTTGTGAAAAAAAACGAGATACTTAATGAAACATTTACTTTGTAATTGAACGTCCCAAAATAAAAATATGTATACTTTCTAACTTGACGGATGGAGTATTTGCTTGTAAATTTTTACAAATTTTTAATTATTCCTACAAATTAACATAAATTTATATTTCTTTATATTCGAACAGAGATTATTGCCATTGAATACACATTTCATCACATTACATTATAAACATCAGTCTTTATATATACATCTTATTCGGATGCATAATTAATTTGATTTTAAAAACTAATAATTAAATAATTAATCTGTCCACCTGCCACCTATTTCTTCTTCTTCCCCACTCCTCTTATTCTTCTCTTTGTATTTCTTCTCCTTAGAAATCTTCTCACATGATAGACTTCATTTACAACTGTTATCTATATCTATCTTTGAAAAAGAAAAAAGTTAAAAGAAATAAATTATTTAATCAACCTACCATAAAAAAAAAATAATAATAATAATAATAATAAAAATTACAGAAATAAATACAATTTTTTCTATGTAGTCATATAGAAGGAATTTACCCATCCTCCAAAAGAAAATTTTATTAAAGTTAAAACTTCAAATTTGAAGTTAAAACTATAAAAATAAGGTAGTAGAAGATAATAAACACAAAATATTGATAAATGTGCGTTTTTAGATATTGCATTACATAATATTTCAATTACATTATAATTTTTTCATTATTAGAAAATCCTTTATATAATAAATGATTAACTAACTTTTTTATTTACATTACACTATTGAAAATAAGATCAAAATATGTGTCAATATTAATACGAATATTATATTGAAATACGATGCTTATTTAGAACATAAAAATTATTATCATAACAAACAAATTTAGAAAAGTAAAGTAGTTATACAAAGATGTGATATTCAAAATTAAAATACTTTGTAAATTAATAGCCCATATACCATAGAAAAAAAAAATTAAAATTTTTTTATTAAAAAAATTTAAAACAGAAAATTCATAATCTTTTAAAATAAAAGTTTACATAAAAAAGATCATAAAAATCATGCCGTTATGTCCCTTGGTTCTTTTTCCTTTCCCTTTTTTTTTTTTAAATTCTTTTTTGTCCCAACTGCCACACATATAAGAGAAAACCCAAGTTAGTTAATTTTTTCATCTTTTCTCCTCTTGAACTGGTGTCGAGATTGTTGGTATTCCACTGTCGCGGTTACTCGATATATTTTTATCAGTAAATAGTTTCCGTATAAATAAATAATTTATTCTTAGAGTCGACGGAAAAACTTCAATTTGGCATCATTTCCTACAAATAAAAATTACATTGCAAGTTCAATTTATATTAGAAACATTATAACAATTTATTTCAAATCCTTTGAATTTATCGAACAAACCTCATATGCAAAAATACAAATAAATTAATAGCAAAAAAAACTAATCAAATAAACCCAAAATACTATAATACCAAAATTAAAATGAAATTATTACTAATCAAACTAAAGGCATAATCTGAATATTTAGGAAAAACAAAACCAAATAGAACCTTGAGATTAAATTCAGGCATAGTGACTTCCTGTTTCGTCTTCTTCGTTCAACCGATAGAAGAAATTGAATCGACCGACAATGATTCTAAAGCCAATTCCGCCGACGATTCCACCGACGGCCTTGACTGTGACGGCTCAGCTCCGGCTCAGCATCAACAACTCAAGGCAGCAGGAGAACGGCGGCGACATGATCTTCACTGGACCAACCCTGGGCTCGTGATGGACAGAATAACGGCGGCTCGGAGTAGCAGCTGCTCCTCCTGTCTTCTCCAACGAACGGCGACGACCAGCTCCGGCGATTCCTTCTTTCACTCGATTTTTCCTCTGATCATCACACTGGCGAGAAGACAGCGGTTTTCGGCTAAGCCCCATGGTGCGCGATGGCCTATGGTAACCACGTTTGAAGTAGGTGAAGGTCGGCATTTTCACACTAAGCCACAATCACACTAAGCCACAACAGCAACTGGAATCGGTCATCTGAAAGGCCTTTTAAGTCGCCGGAAAACTCACCGGAATCTCTCGGCTTTTCACTCACAGCACTTTACCTTTCATTGATTGTGCTCCCAACTGCAATAAACCTCAAATTGTCTGAGCAATCCAGGGTTGAATAAATAGATAGATATATAAATTTTTTGTGAATCGAAAGATTGCATCGAAAAATCAAAGGTTGCATTAGAAAATCAAAGAAAATGAAAAGCCACAAAGCGTGCAAGAATTGCACACAATTATTATTTTTTTATCATTATTTTTATACATTTAATGTAAAATCTAATGCATATTAACAATTACACAATTGAATTATACCAATATTATTATTATTATTATTATTATTATTATTATTAATGTATCCAGAATATGTATAGAATACTATAATTTATAAATATTTTTAGTCAAAAGAAAATTCAGGTTAAATAAATTATATAGAGAGACTATGTATATACTATATATATATATATATTTATATAAGATAGTAATTAATTTTAAATTTGTTATGAACTATTTATGCAATTCTTTCATTAAAAAATTTTATTAAATAAAATACAATCATTGTATAAAATATAATTTTATAATAGCAATTATTTTAATTCTATTTATAATGACATTTATATGTCGTATATACATATTTATTTTAATTTTAATTTTTTAAAAATATGTATAATTCATTAATGGTAATTTAATTTATAAATATATTAACACATACTATATAAAATAATAATTTACAATTTACACATATACAATAAAATCTATCTCAATATTTATAATATTATTTATTTATTAACATATTAGAAAATTGTCACATATATCTTTTACACATGCATGTACATATATTTATAATGGTTGATATATAAAAAAAAAAAATATTATTAAATTATTAGAATTAAATTATTAGAATTCTATCTAATATATTAAGTATTTAAAAATAATCATTAAAATAAATATATAACAATTATTATATATAATTCATATGATATTATAGGAGCTCATTGTGGGGTCTATTGGTGCAAAAAACTTGAATTTTTTTAGCAATTTTGTATTTCTTTTAAAATAATTTGATTGATAGGAATATATGATATTATAGGAGCTCATTATGGGGTCCATTGGTGCAAAAAACTTGAATTTTTTAGCAATTTTGCATTTTTTTTAAAAATAATTTGATTGGCCATTATTTTTTATTATGATTATAAAAATATGAATCATATATAATAATTGTTATATATATTTATTTTAATGGTTATTTTTAAATGTATATCGTATATCATATCATATATATCTATATATTTTAACTGATTGTAAGCTCCACTTTAACAAAAAGCATAAAATAAAAGAGTTTTTGCATTTTTTTATAAAATTTTTGATTGATTAATACATTTGATTGACATATATATATTTATGCAATCTTATATATATTATATATATATATATTTGAACTTCATTATGAGTTTTATTACAATATAAAATAAAAATTTCTACCTATTTAATGAATATGTTTATAGGTATATGTATATATCGTATTAATATATAAGTGTGAAAAAAAAAAAAAAAATTCATATGCATGAAATTTGAATTTAAAAGAAAAATAAAAATTGTAATTATTTATTTTTTCATTTTTTTAATTGGATATGATATTTGATTAGTCATTGTATTTATTTTTAATTTTTTTTTTAAAGTTTTTATTTGTTATAATATCTGTTTGAATATAATTTTAAAGAATTTTGAATATCTTTTTATTTATTTAATATATGTTTTAAACTAATTATTATTGTAATAATTTTTATATGGATATATATTGTATTAATATATTTATATATGTGAAAAAGGATGAATAATACTCCCTCCGTCCCATGTAACATGGGTCTATTACTGTAGACACAAAAATTTAGGTAAAGTATAATTAATAAGCAATTAAGAAATGTATTAGAAAAAATAATTATTATTTAATAAAAATAATTATAGATTAAGATTAAGATAACTAAATAGTTTAATTAAGATTAAAAAAATTTAAATTTAAATTTTAAAATACGATTAAAGTGTATAATTAATTTTTCAAGAAAGGAAATGACAAATTACATGGGACGGACGAAAATAGAAAATAGGGACAAATTATGTGGGACTGAGGGAGTATTTATTATAGATAATTAATTATACTGAGTGTTTATATAAATGACATAATATATATATATATATATTTTTGTAATCTTCAATTTATTTAAAACAGTGCAGAAATTCGAAGTGTTTGTTATGGAAAAGAGAAAACCATGATTATAATTTTATTGGAAGTTGAAACGTTTTTTTAAAAAATTATTTTACAAAATAAAACTAGCAAATTAATTAGTGATTATAAATATCTTTTTTATGTACAGATCTCATCGGCCAATTCCATTGAATGCTACACCAAAGCCATCTCCATCAACCGCGCCGTCGAAATTTTCTGCCGTCAAGACCCTTAGCGCAGGGAGAACCCCGATCAAACTCACCAGGCTCATTCCTGCCGATGTCACCGCCTGTGCGAATGTTACCGAGGTCGGTTAGGCCGATATTGTTGCCGAATTGAGCAGTTCAGGTTCTCTCCTTGGTTGTCGGTAGTCATGTCCTTACTCTACGGGCAACAGCTTTGAACAGCCTGATCGTGTGCAATTCTATTGTTATCGAAGTAATTAATGCTCTCCGATGATGTGTAAATTTCATGTGTATATAATATTTTTTGTAACACTTTTGTAGCAGTTTGTTTGCTTTTTTTTTAGTATAGTTTGATTTGTTGCAGCTATGAATTAACTAACATCGTACTGAATGTTTTTTTGGTTTATTGACATCTTTCTCTCTTATTTGATTTTGTTCTGACTTTATCTAAAAATATGAATTATGTAGTAAAATACAGTATAAAATATACTCTAATTTATCTTGGTTCATTTTCTGGAAATAACTATGACTATCAATCTGCATGAAGAATGAAGATAATGAAAGAAGTATGGCAGTGAAATTGAAAATAAGTGGAAAAGATTTTTAGTTTTTAATAATCAGTTATTTTGTTAAATTTAAAATTTAGCATTATTTTATAATTTATTTTTGTTTTATATTTTTTTAATAAAATTTATTACTGATAAATAACATATAGCATAACAATATACGTTTATGAAATTAAACCATAACTCAATTAATTTTAAAGATTTTATAAGCCACTCTCAATTTAATATATACATTATAAATTTACTACTAGCGTTTAAACCCGTGTTGTGCACAAGATTATTATAATTAAATTTAATTGCTATATCATTTTTATTTAATTTTATAAATATTTCAAATAAATAAAAAAATATTTATATATATCTTTAATTAAAAATATATAAAAATAAATTATTTTTTAATTATAATTATATTGTTAATAATTTACCAAAGAAAATTTGCAAAAGAAGAATTGATCATATTAACTATAAAATACATACTATTAAATTATCTATACAAAAGCTATACTAAAAATAAAAGTTATAAAATTAAAGTATTTTATTATATTTTTTAAAATTTATTGTACAAAATTATAATATATTATCTAAAAGGGGAAAAAATTAAGTTAAAAAATGTGAAATATTAATTTCAATTTTTTTATAATTTTTAAATTATTATTTTATATGACATGATCTACATAATCTATCAAATATTATTTCTAATAAATAAATAATATTTTCCATAAAGTTACCTAAATATAATAATTAGTTAGTAAAATAATACAGTAGATTAAAGTAATTAATAAAAAAATATATAAAGCAAACTTATAAAAATATAGATAAAATAAAATTATAATATCAAACTATCAATATTTATAACTATAATTATAATTACTCTAAAACATATTAAAGACATAAATATCTATAGAGTAAAAAAATTATAATTCAAAGATAATTATGACCGTGCAGACAGTCTTTTTTATAATGTGAAGACCCGCAGTCGTTACCCGAAAGTGTATACTGGACAAACGTTCGGCTAAATTTAATGCCCTACAAATTAGGCTAAGCAAGTCACTACTATACAAATACAATTATTTTATGCCTATGGATCATGGTGCTTGATATATTTCATACCATACTTAACATTATAAAAATTCTTTTATATTAATATATCATTTAAATATATTTAAAATATAATTATGATAATAATATTTGAATAATCGTCACAACCGCAAAGAATAAACCATTGGCATACGATCTGTGCTGTTAATTATTTGTAGCAACTTCGTACTGCCGTGATGTTCTCATAATTTTTTATTTTATCCTGAAGTAATTTTTTGTTTAGATAATATTTGATAATCAAATTATCATTTTTTTTATTAATAGACATTATATTAAAATATATATTTTTTCATTCTATATACATTGTTCGTACTTTTTATTTTGTCTGTTACATATAATTTGTCATTTAAAAAAATATAATTATATTTTTAAATTTAATAATTTATAATTTTTAAATTTTAATGAAATTATTATTTATTTTAATAATAATCTAAAAATAATAAACTTCTTAGCTATTTACTAATTATAATTCATAAAAAAATAAGGAAATAAAAATTAGTAAATAATTATAATGACATTTATTTTGGTATTGGTATATAATTATTTTTACTAAAATAAAAAATAGATACTTTGAATTTTTTTTTTGAATGACAAAGTCCCATAAATTAATAAAATTACTCAAAAAAATATAGAAAATTAATTTTAAATTAGATATTGTATTAACACAATGTTTTGTTCCTTTAAAGTATGAAACCAAATGAAATAAATTTCTAATTTTATTTGATCTATATGAGTTGTTTATTATTATTAGGTTTGTTTGTTTAGTTTTTTGATCTAAAATTATTTTATATGAAATATAAATAATTGTATAATTAATATAAATAATAATATTTTATATTAAATATTAATTTTTGTAAAAAAATAATATATTGAGAATGGTGTAAGAAAATTAAATGAATAAAAAATAGAATTATTTAAATAGAATGAAGAATTTTTATTTTAATTTAAAATATTATATTGAATATCTATTTATTTTATATTAAATATTATTATAATATTATAGTATTATTTTAGTTATATTATATATTTTATTTCAAATATATAAAATAAATCATAATTTTTTATTATTAGATATTTAGTTTTTATAATTTATGATTAAATAATACTTCATGTGTTATTCAATTGTATGTTCATTTGACCAAGTACAAATTTTTTAAAATATATATAAAAATAATATTTTATACTTTTTAGGATACAGAAAAAGTAAAAAAAAAAATTGCTATTTTTTTATTAAACAATGAATCGAAATAAATTTAGATGACAACCGAAAAAAAAAATAAATTAATATTGTCTTTTTAAAAATATTTAGCCATTGTTATTTATTTAATTATTATCTTTTATAAAAATTTAATATTCTTAAACTTATCAAAATATTAAAATACATGAAAAATAAACATAAAATCTAATAAAAATAATTTTAATAATATATTTTAAAATAAATTGTAAAAATTAATATACAGTATTTACATTTTTTTTTTTATCGATTTCACCGTGCGTAGCATGGGTCTCCCGCTAGTTTATATTAATCTGTAGGAATAATTAAAAATTTGTAAAAATTTACAAGCAAATACTCTCTCCGTCCAGTTAGAAAGTATACATATTTTTATTTTGGGATGTTCAATTACAAAATAAATATTTCATTAAATACCTCACTTTTTTTCACAAATACCCTTAGTTTACATCACATCATCACTTTTACATAAAAAAAACAAAGGTAAAAATATAATTTTACTACTTTTAATTACCCACTCGTTAATGTATCGTGCGCATAGCACGTGTTTTCCCGCTAATATATATATAAATAAATCCAGCTAAGAGCATTTGTTTCTCTCTCTTAGTGTTTCCATTCCTTGTTTCAAACAAACACACCATCCATCAATCTCAGCCCTTCGTTTCCAATCCACGTCATCGATCCGTGAGGTTGTGATCGAACGGCTGTGGATTGCTTGATCGAGGATCACGCTTTATCTCCTCCGTCAATCTAACCCTACCGCGGTCAAACATAACTCAACCCTAACTCATCTAACTCGACCGTGACTCACCTCTGGTATGTATAGCGAGAGAGGCAGAGCTTTTGTAGAGAGAGAACGTGGGAGAGAGGGGATAAGCATCCTGTTTCTAGGGTTTTAAGCGTTTCCTTGACGAATTTTGTCGGTGAAGGCGTTGATTGTGTAGGTATTTGTATGCGTGTTGGTTAGGGGGAAAGAGTTTGGGGAGTGATGGATGAGATCTGGGAGAGGGCGGTGGAGACGGCATTGGATGGCCAGACCAACGCCGATTTGGTCCGGACGTTGACGCTTGACAGCATGGTGAAGTGCGTCCATGGCCGTTTGCCTCAGCCGTCGATTTTCGAGAAGTTTAAAAATTTGCAGCATCTGTCGATGGCCAATATCGGTGTATCGTCGCTGGAGCAGTTCCCTCGCCTCCGTAATTTGCAGAAGCTTAACCTGTCGGACAACAGGATCACCGGAGGGCTTGAATATTTGGTCGAGGCGGGGCTTGAATCGCTGCGGGACCTTGATTTATCGAATAACCGTATTTCGGAGATTGACGACTTGAGACCATTGGCGCAGCTGCGATTGGTGTCTCTAGATCTCTACGAGTGTCCGGTTACGCGAGTTAAGGACTATCGATCTCGTGTGTTCGGCTTGATTGGATCGTTGAAATATTTGGATAAGATGGACGCGGAGGAGAACGAGAGGCTGGAATCGGATGACGATGAGGAAGATGAGGAGGAGGAGGAGGAGGATCCGGAGAGTGGAGAGATCGACGGTGAGGATCATTTGTCAAGGCCGAATAACTGGGAGCGAGCAGGTAGCGAGGGAGTTGTGGACGTTGATGATGATGAGGAGAGCGATGCCAATGAGAAAGAACCAGAGATTTCCCGAGGAGTTAATGGGATAGCCACCAGTGGCAATTCCCATCACCATTCTAACGGATTTAGAGTGGAGCCTGTTGGTGGAGAGGAGGATGAAGATGATGGAGAAGAGGATGATGATGACGATGGGGAAGAAGAGGATGATTTAGTCGATGAAGTAGACGAAGACGTGGTGGAAGTTCATGAGATTAACGATAGTGATGATGGGGAAGATGGGTTGGATGATGACGATGACGTGGATGATGATGAGGATGAGGAGGAAGAAGAGGTGGACAATGATGAGAGGGATTTTGAGGAGCCTGGAAGTGCAGGGAAGTTGCCTAGCACGGAGGGAGAAATTGATGGTCACGAACAGGGAGAGGATGATGCGGATGAGGATGATGATGGGGAGACGGGGGAAGAGGAACAGGCTGTTGAGGAGGATGCTGAATTTGAGGACGATGAAAGGGCTGAGGATGAGGTGATAATCCACATGCGTTTGAAACAACAAAACATCACTTGTGAAGTATCTGATTTTTTGTCCAAAATGTGCTTTTATATGGTTTCTTGTTTGATAATTGAATATCTGATCCTTTTTTTGACAAATTTTTTTAATATAGCTATACATGGTATGGTATTTTTGGTATACTAAGAGTTTATTTTGTGTTCTAGTTGTTTGTTCTTGATTTTTCACGTGCTTCAGGTTTCATAAGTCATAAAATTTTGAATTGTGTTTTCTAGTTTAACGTTTTTAATTGGTATACTGAAGTATTGAATTCTTTGATGATTTTTTTGTGACTGCACCTGTTTCAAGTGAATTATCTTGCTCCTTGGTTGACTGGTTGAGTTATTTTGTCTGCTGTTTATGTATACCAATTTTTCATGGTTGCAATTGATCTGGTGTGTGGATTACTGAAGTTTTTTACTTTGAAACAAGAACAGCCATGTTTCAAAGCCCGGCATTTTTAATGAGCTGCTGGTGTTATGTTTTTTTGTGTTTTTCCCCTAACCAGAAAATGAATTATTAATAGAAGTTTATTTATTTTCCTCAGTAGTACGTGGCAAAAAATATTTCTATTTTTTGGTAATGCTCATCTGCTTTATAATCCCTTGTTATTTATGTAAAAGTCAATGAGATTCAAGCTTTTGAATATGTGTTTTCTCTTGAATGAGACAATTGTTACCACTCTTTTGCTGATACTGAAATTTAGTCAACTTTCCTATTTTTGTGACTATGAGGTTTAAAAATAGTAGATTTTCTTGTATTTATTGGCTCTGTGATTTAGGGTTCAACTGTTAATTATATGGTTCAGGAATGTGCTAACTTATTTATATGTTTTATCAGTTTTGTTATGGCTAAAATCCTCCTTGTTAGTGGTTGGATTACTCAGATTTTTCTGCTTATTCATGGTCTGTCTGCTTTCAAATGTAGAAGCCTCATGTTTATTATGTCTTCCATTGAATTTATTTTCTAGAGCTTTGGTAGATTGAATTTATTTTCTTTTTTTGCATGAAGTTTGTTGATATAGTTAGAGTATTTGAAATTATTCCATGTCTTGCTAATTTTTTACTCAATTAACTCCAGGAAGATGAATTCGGTGGCTCTGAGTACCTGGTTCAGCCGGTGAGACGCCCAGAACCAGAATTGGTAGGTAGTGACATGGGCGAAGGTGAAGATCCCGAACTCGAGGAAGAAGACATCGAAGGCGAGGACGAAGACGAAGATGATGAAGATGGTGAAGTCCAGGAAGTGCTTCCATCTTCTTCCAACAAGAGAAAAAGAAGCAACAGCGACGATGACGATGACGACGAGGATGGTAACAGCGATGAAGAAGACATTGTGCAGAACAACAAATCCTCAAAGCGGCAGTAGGAACAAAAAAAAGAGAAGAAGAAACTATGGCGCCAGTGGTAAAGTAGTTTCGATTCGATTCCATTCGATTCCATTCTGAAAACAAAAATGGTGGGAAAGAAATGAAAAGGGAAGAGTTTAAAAAATAATTAGTTTGGGTGGGGTGTTTGTGTTTTGGAGGGAAATAGCCTGACTTGACTGATTATGTGGTGTGTGAGAGATGGGACAGTACAAAAATGTTTAAAAGTTAGTTATCTTAGTTACATTTCCCGCTATATATATGGTCTGGTCTGTCTTTCTGTGATTTTCAAATGGCAGTTGTGTTGTGAGTCGAGTCGAGTTGGTTGGTTGGTTGGTTGGTTCAACTCGCGCCCTCACTCACCAACTTATCTATCATCTTATATGCCAGTATATTATTCTAATTTGTTTGTTTATTTATTTATTTATTTGGTGATTGCATGGATTGCCTTGCCTTGCTATTTTGGGTCTTTTATTTACTATTTACGCATTGATTTTATTAGTGTGGGTTTTGCAGGTGGCTGGGCTAGCCGCCAGCCGACTGAGCCTTTCATTGTGAGTGAGCGAACAAGTGGCTGAGTCCATTGTATTGATGCGATGCATGGTTAAACGGCGACGTTTCTTGTTTTGGGATGGAAGGCAAGCAATTTTTGGATGTCGTCACTACTCTTAGTAGCGCTTTCTTGTGCCTCTGAGTAACGCTTTTTGTGAATCGGAATTCGGAGGCTATCAAGTGGTCCCCCTAGTTAATTTTAAGAAGATGACATTAATAATAATAATAATAATAATAATCATAATATCCTATTTTCAAAGATGAGACGAGATTTGGCAAAGTATACTGTTAATTTTTTAAAGATATATGTTTTATTTTATAAATATATTTATTGGTTTATTTAATTAATTTCAATTAATTTTGTTTAAATAAAAAAGAAAAAAGAAAAGAAGATGATAAAATTATGTCGGGCTTTCACATTGCAAACTACTTTAACACAAATTTTCTAAAATTTTAATCTGATTTTTTGTTTTTTTTCTGAAAAAAATAAAATATTTCATTATATATTAGTATTTATTTTAATATCAAAATCCAAATTAATTTTTTCCACTTGGTATAAAGCAACGAAAGAGCCATAGAGCCAGCCTCACGTTAATTGGTAAAAATTTTAATGGCTCCCAGACGCACCATCCTTTTTGCAATTTCGATCGCAGGGTACGCATTTACGCATTTCATTCTTCAATTCTCCATCATCCTCATCACCATTGTGTTTCTTCCACGTGATCAATCTGTTGTTTGATTTTGCAGGGAACGGCGGCCATGGTCGTCTTCTCCGCATCGTAATTACTCCTTTTTTCCCTGAATTGGACAACAGAGAGCACTAAACAATCGGAATACGTAGGGCACCGGTTACGGCTACGGCGTCGTTCCGTCCTCCATCTGAGCGGCGCCAATCCATGAATGGCGGTTCCTTATTCTCCTGAAATCACACCGTCTTCCAATTATTCTCCGGCAGCCTCTTCGCCGATCAAATTTTCCTTCGCTTTGGCAGATCCTTCTCCGTCGTCAGTTAAGTGCAACTCGCCGTCAGAAAATGCTCCCCAACCGGAATCCCCACCCCCGCCGCCGCGCACGCACGTGCCAAATACCGGCGCGGCCATAATCGCCGGAATTGTTGGCGGCGCAGCGGTGGTTGCCGCCGTCGCCGCTTGCCTTTTCTGGTTGTTCATGTACAGAAGAAGAAGCTGGAGTCAAAACGACGACGTACCGCCTCATTACCTAGATCCAGAACGCCCTCCCAAAGGTCCATTCTAAATTTTATATTTTCAATTATTAATACCACATCAAATACATATTTTTTTCTACCCCATCCCATTCAGTTCTAAATGTCCAATTTACTTTTGAATGTTAATTATTATATGAAAACTTAATACAAAATAAGAAGAAAAAAAACACTATTATAATGATAATTTTGCAAAAAAAATTATATAATAAGAATATTTTTAATGTTAAGCACAATAATGCAAAAACATAAATGAGACTCTGAGAGTAGGACATACGGGTATAATATACTATTATTTTTTGACAGTTGGATTTAAATAGTAATAATTTTGAATTTGAGTAGTTATATGATGTGATATAAATATGTATTAATGTGATGTTTTGAATATAAAATTAATTTTTAGTATAATATAAAAATATAAAATAGACGTTTGATTTAATATTTTTTATAAAAGAATAAATTGATGAATAATAAATTTTGAAAAAAATCTTTGGAACGAACACACCCTTAAATTCATATTATAAATTCAAATAGGCGACAGCCGATGGAATGAACCGGGAAAAAATAGTCCGGAGCCATCGGAACCAATGACAAGCTCCCCGCCATCCCCTGGAAGCCTTATCAGCCTGTCATCGAGCTTCTCCGGCCATTCACCGAAGCAGCCTGTGCGGCAATTCACCTACGAGGAGTTGGCGATAGCGACAAACGGATTCTCCGAGTTAAATTTGTTAGGACAGGGCATGTTCGGGGACGTGTACAAAGGCATATTGTCCGATGGGAGCTTGAGGGAGGTGGCGGTGAAGAGGCTCAACTCCGGCGACGGTGGCGACCGGGAATTCCAATCGGAGGTGGAAAATATCGGCAGCGCCCATCACCGGCACATTGTGTCCCTCGTTGGCTATTGCATCGGAAATGGCCAAAAAATGCTTGTCTACCATTTTATTCCGAACAATAATCTTGAATGTCATCTACATGGTAATATTTTCGATACTTATCATTTAAATTTTTTTATTTATATATTTAAGTATAAAATTTGAAAAATCAAATAATGTATAATTTTGTTATTTTCATACGATGCAGAAAAAGGACAACCGCCGATGGATTGGACGAAGAAAGTTCGTGTAGCGGCGGGATTGGCTAAAGGGCTTGCCTACCTACATCGTATATGTAAATTATAATGTTTAAAAATATGTTTATTTTCGAACGATAGTTACTGTACTGAATTTTATATTATTACAGGTCATCCTGCAATAATTCACGGTGATGTTAAAGCTACGAATATCTTTCTTGACGGTGATTTTGAAGCTATGGTATGTTAATATAAAAGTGAAGTACCAAATATTTCAATTTAAGTATATACCAGTGCATGTTATTAATTTATATGTTGTAACATTTAATTTTGAATTTTTTATGTACTTAGGTAGGAGACTTTGGTCTGGCTAAGCTTTTGTCAGCAGATACCATGGGAACATCTGGGTAAGTTATTAAATAGTATAATTTAAATAAAGGTTAATGTAATATTTTAAATATAAAATTATTTTTTGATATAATAATAAAAACAATACTATTTGATTAAATAATTTTTAATAAAAGTTAAAAAATAATCATTAAAATTTAAGGAAACCTACAATCTAGTACAGCTACAGTATCATAAATATTTAATACAGTGTATAATTTATGAGCATAATTGCAAATTAAAATTAGAAAAATACAAAATTTGAGAATATTATCACTTTAAAAAAATAAAATAAAATTGTTAGAAATTTTGAGAAAAAATAAGAAAATTATTTTATTGATATATTGGGTAATATAAATCTAAGTAAAATCAAATATAAATATAAATTTAGTAAATATAAAATTTAATATCTAAAATATTTTAATAAAAATAAAATTAAACATGAATTATTATTATTAACAGGTATTTGGCTCCCGAGCGCGCGGGTGGTGGAAAACTAACAAAGGAATCCGATGTTTTCTCGTTCGGAGTTGTTCTTTTGGAGCTTATAACTGGCCGGAGAGCTGTGGACTCCGACGGCAATTACCTAGTCGAATGGGTATGTATACATACATATATATATATATATATATAAATAAAACGATGACAAAAATGAAATTATTAATGAAATAATGTTAGGCGAGGCCAATTTTAGTAAAAGCATTGGAGGAGAAGGATTTTGATGAGATGATAGATTCAAGAGTGGGAAGCAATTACAATGTGCATGAGTTGGAGGTCATGGCTACATGCGCTGCAGCTTGTATACATCATTCCGACAAACGGCGCCCTAAAATGACCCAGGTTATTTATATATTTAATTAATTTAATCCACATATTATTATTATTATTATTATTATTATTATTATTATTATTATTATTATTATTGTTGCTTTTTGCTAAATATAATCTCGATCCTAACATTCTAATTCTAATCCTTAATTGTAGACTTGTTTGGTAGATTTTGATAGATTTCTACTGTTCATACAAATTTTTTTCCTCAAAAATATCAAATCAAAAACTCATATTTCATGTCCCGTAAGGAATGGCCCGATAGTGTGGGGTTGAACTTGTGACCCATGAGGTCATGGGTTCAAACCTCACACCTAATGTGACTTACCGGCTGGGGCTTACTATTCAAAAACACACCCTTAGTGTGTTTAGTTGATATGTATATATGTATATATATATATTAATTATAATTTGGATGTTATATTTGTGAAACACAATTATACTTTTCCGTCTCAATTCAAAGTATATTTTTTACTATTTTCGTCAATTTCATTCAAAAGTAATATTTTTATATTTTTTTTAAAAAATAATTATATTCTAATAATACTAAAATACATTTATTTTACTTAAATTACAAATATACAATTATAAAGTAAAAAAGCAAAAATATCAAAATTTCTTACATATTTTCACTAACTAATAAAATAATATTATTTTTTTAGTATATTACAAAACTTCAAAGAGTACATTTAAATTAGTACGGAAGAAGTGTATTTTAATAGTAAATTACGAGGGTAACAAATGGCCAAATTACACATTATGCTTGAATAGTAAATTATGAGGGTAACAAATGGCCAAATTACACATTATGCTTGTCATGCAAACTTTAGGGTGTGTTTGTCTGAGAGTTTGGATTTTGAGTTGGGATTTGAATAGTAAAAATTTTAAATTTGAATAGTTGTATGATGTGATATAAACAGGTGTTGATGTAATGTTTTTAATGTAAAATTAATTTTTAGTATAATATAAAAAATAAAAAATAGGTATTTGATTTGATATTTTTTTAGAGAAATAAATTGAATGAATAGTGTATTTGGGGAAAAATCCCCCAAACAAAACTATTTTATTTTAAATAAATTTAAAGATGTTCTTCAACAAATTTACAATAAATAATCTAATTTTTTATTTTTTAAAATGATATTGATATATATAATTTTTTATTTTTGCAGATAGTCGATGCCTTAGACGACGTTTCAATAGTGAAGAATCTAAGGAAAAGCGAAGAGTGAGGACAAGGTGTAGCACGTGTTAACAAGTAGCATGCTTCTATCAGGGCAAAATTAGAAATTAATAACAATAAGTTGTAAAATAAAATGACGACAAGAATAATCAAGATTTATGTCGAATTATCTTATTTTACGTCTCGATACATAATTTAAATCCTAAACATTGTTTTGTTATATATGTTAATGGATTGTTATCCTCAAAATATTATTTTGGAGTGTTGGACCATACGGCTCGACCACTTCAACCCGTGGAGAAAAGCTAGAGGGCCTAACCGGCTTGGCTCATCCGCATGAGCTGCGGTTCGGACGGGGCAACCGATCGGTCATCAGGCCAATCGTGCCAAATTAGAGTTGAATGTATTATTTGGTAGAATAGAACAATCATGTTGCTGCCCCAATTCTATGCATATTTAGATAAATACAATTTACACGATTCATAATAAATTTACATAAAAACAGACAAAAACAACAAAGTTCTATTAATCAAACCCACGACGCCTTAGGTCACCTGCCATACATGATTCACCTAGTGTGCCTTTTCTGTCGAGCCTGGTTTTCAGAGTATTAGGTTCGACCGGGGGTTTACCCAGTGCGTATTTTCGGACAGCGGATGCAGATTCCCACGTCATAAAAAAATAAAAAATAAAAAAGAAGGAGATTTCAAATACAATATATATGGCATAACAGATTTTAATCGTTCAAACAAGTTGGCCAACCAACAACTGAATTCTCTCCAAGGTGTGTTACTATTAATAAATTACTAATACAATACTCAATATATAATTCGTAACACCGCAACAAGACCAAACAAATTTCGTAACAACAAGACAAATTATCCAACAACAATAAAATAGACAAATTTATACAGTAGCAAATAATATAAAGATATTTTTAATATTAAATATAACGACGCAAAAGTTAAATATAACCTTTAAAGACGAACAGATGAAGCACCTTTATTTTTACAATAAATACATCAAATACTTCGTGTTTTAGTTATTATGTATTTTTTTCATGTGTTAAATTAAAATAAACACAACATTTTTCCTCTAAAGTTGTAAATAGACATAATTACCCAAATTCTATATAAATAAAAAATATTCAAACTAGCCTTATTTAAATAAAATAAATAAATAATTGATTGATTATTTATTTTATATTTTATTTTAAAAATTTAGGGGTGTATTCTTCCACCAATTTAATTTTTTTTAAAAATAATTAATATATTACACACAATTATTATTTTTATATTATTTACACAATTTTCTATATCTTAAATAAAAAAAATCTCTTTAAATAATTTTACTAGAGAACAACTCAGCTCCAAAAAATAATTAAATAAATGGTTAATAAATTATTTATTTTATTAAAAGAAAATACTATTTAAGATATTTTACTATTTTTTACTTATATAAAACTTTGTATTATACATTCACGGCAAGTAAAATTTGAAAGTGTCCATCCTCTACGAGTATCCCATTGTAATTATTAGTACATATAGTTGTTGTTTTGAGAAATAATTTTAAAAAAATATTTTTTTTTATATAAATTATAGAGAATTGTATAAATAATATAAAAATAATGAATATGTATAATATACTAATATTAATATTTAAAAAAAAATACGTTAAAAAATACTAAAAAAACAATTTTTTTAGTCTCATCTTATTTATTCATTATTTCTATGTTTGTTTTTTAAAGGAACAATATTTATAAACTTTGTCATATTTTAAAATTTATAATTAATAATATTTTAATTTTAATTAAATAATTATTTATTTTAATATTAATTTATAATTAATTATATTATATAATACTTCATTCTATATCAAATTTACTACTATTATTTTTTTTAATTATTAATAAATTAATATTTAACTATTATTTTTATTCGATATTTATTTACAACAATAACTATTACATTATCTTTTTTCATTTTTTTCAATTCTAATTAAAATTTTAAAATACTCTTAAATATCATTTTACTTTCATCGTATTTTTAATAAAATATTTATTTTTTTAATTTCTAATTTTATCGGCCAAAAAAAATAATTAATTTTTAAAATTAAACATAAAATATGAAATGCAGGGAGTAAAATAATGATAAAATAAAACGTGTGCACGATTTATAGGGCAGCGTGCAAAGTATGGAATTCAAAAAGCTGTCTTTGAGTGGCATTTTAGAAATAAACCTTAATTATGAGGGCAACTTAAAAGACGTATGTTTCCCGCTCGGCACCTAGCCTAGCCTAGCCTACCCTCGGCTCGCCTCCCATACATTGTGAGCGTTCAAATCCTGTCATTCACAGTATTTCGTACTTCCTTTTCCCACATCGCTGTTCATTTTCCCCGCCTCCATTCTCTCTGGTTTGCCTTCCTCTGACGAAGCTAGCCCGGGAGCAAGGAGCGGAAAAAGGTCGTACGGTGCCTCAAACTTCGTGGTAACTGGTTATAGTCCCACATTTTTCGGATATTGAGCGAGCGGTTGAATTTCGTGGGTAAGGTTTGATCGGTTGTTTTTGTTGGTGGTTTTGGAACTGTTTGTTTGCTCTTTTTTTTTTTTTTTTTTAAATATATGTAGATGAAGTGCTTGGGGAAGATTTTTTTCTTGCTTGATTAATGCTCTGCGAAGTTTTTGGTTTAATATTTTTGGGCTTTAGGGTTTGAACTTGAAGAGGTACGATGGCGGATAACGAAGTGAAGAGCGAAACTGTGGCAGATTCTCCTACCTCTGTGCTCGAGGACGAGGTACAGCTACAGCAAGTTTAGCTTCTTTTTTTTTTTTTTTAGTATTTTCTCTGAAAAGACAAATCTCACTGCAGACCCTTTTTTTGGGCGTTTTTGTAACACGATCTTTACTTTTGAATAATTGACGGCTCTTCCGGGGAAAATGGAGAACCATTTTTGCTGTGTTATGACACTACATCTTTTGCCAATTGAGCTATTCTCATTGGTTATTTCTAATGTAGATTGCTGTTTGCCGTTTGCTGATATTATTTTTCATTTCTATATTTCTCTTGTGATTTTGTGATGAAGAATTGCAAGGAGAACATTAATGTTGAATCAGAGGTATGTAAAGAAAAGAATCTTAAGGAAGAGCCGCTGATGGAAGAGGAGGAGACAGCAGATGAGCCAAAGGAAGAACCTCATTTGAGTGATATTCAGTTCCGTAAACTGGATGAACTTTTAACACAGACTCAACTTTTCTCGGAGTTTCTGCTAGAAAAGATGGATGATATTACAAAGGTTTCTTTCAATGTTGAAGCATTGAGTCTTTTGGAATGATATAGTAGTAGCTAATGTAATCTGTTTTCAATCTCTTAGAGTCGGTTGGAGGATGACACGAAACCCACTACAGGAGGCAAGAAAGGTAGAGGTTCCAAACGAAAGGCCGGTTCAAGTTACAATGATGTAAGTGTGTTGATCTTTACTTCTTATCTTTTTGTAGTTTCGAGTAATTGAATTTTGATTACCCTAATTGCCTATTGATGTAATGTCTCAATGTGTGCTGTTATGCTTTATCGAATCTGAACATTTCTGTCCTTATTGAAACATCTTGTATCCATTTGTAGAGGAAAGCCAAAAGAGCTGTTGCAGCCATGCTCACCAGATCCAAAGACGGTGATTCTGTAGAAGATTCTGCTCTTACAGCTGAAGAGAAAGATGAGAAAGAGCAAGCTGAACTGGTACCCTTGTTGACTGGTGGGAAGTTGAAGTCATACCAAATTAAAGGTGTAAAATGGATGATCTCGTTGTGGCAGAATGGACTGAATGGAATTCTTGCTGATCAAATGGGTCTTGGAAAAACAATTCAAACCATTGCATTCCTTGCCCATCTAAAAGGAAATGGATTGCATGGTCCTTATTTGATTATTGCGCCACTTTCCACACTATCAAATTGGGTGAATGAAATACGCAGGTATATATCTTGATATATATTTGGTATTTGTGTTGGTGAAAGACTTTTCTTTCAATTTGCTTTCTCTGCATATAATAATATGACTGTGACACAGGATAACTGTTCATTTCCATTTTTCTAGGTTTGTGCCATCTATGGATGTTGTCTTATACCATGGAGATAAGACAGAAAGGGAAGAAATTATAAGAAAGCACATGCCTCGGACTATAGGTCCTAAGTTCCCAATTGTCCTTACTTCTTATGAAGTGGCTCTAAGGGATGCAAAACGAACATTGAGGCACTACAGCTGGAAGTACTTGGTAGTTGATGAGGTATACTTGTGTGTTCACGTTATACCTACTTTTGAGAATCGATTGCTATATTTATATGATGCAATACACTACAGGGACACAGGTTAAAGAACTCTAAATGTAAATTGGTGAAAGAACTGAAATTCATACCGGTGGAGAACAAGCTTCTCTTGACTGGAACACCTCTGCAAAACAACTTAGCGGAGCTATGGTCGTTGCTGAATTTCATTCTTCCTGATATATTTTCCTCTCATGAAGAGTTCGAATCATGGTAATAAGCTTCTTTCTGTTAAAACTTTCATTCGTTATTTTACCTTCAAATCCGTGTTTCAGATACTCCATCAACATTGAATCAATTTGATAAAATTAGTTTCTTTAATACTGACAATAATTCCAAAGATGTTTTAATTGACTTGCATGGTTGGAGATATTAGTTTTATTCTACTCTGTATAGTGGTAGTAATCAATTTCATTGCAAATCAGAGTGTTGCATTGTGGCTGAAAAGATGAAAATGAAAATGCAGCACTGTGTTGAATTTCTCTGAAACTTATATAGATATGCTTTTTATCTGAGCTATAAGTAGTGTCAATATTGATTGTACTAAATATAAAGCTATTATTTTCCATATATGTGTGTTGCATCTTCCAGGTTCAACTTTTCAGGAAGGTCCACTAGTGAAGACCTAAAGGAAGAAATAGAAGAGAAAAGAAAGGCGCAGGTGTGCATCTGACCATGAATTGAATTTTTTGTGTTTATTTTCATACTTAAAAGCTTTCATTATTTGCAGGTTGTGGCCAAACTCCATGCTATTTTGCGTCCATTTCTTTTACGTAGAATGAAAGAAGATGTGGAACAGTTGCTTCCTCGGAAGAAAGAGATTATTCTCTATGCTACAATGACTACCTGCCAAAAAGATTTCCAGGATCATCTCATTAATAGAACATTGGAAGGTCACCTCAGAGAGAAGACACAGTTTGGTAATGATGATTCAACTTGACTTTATGTTTATCATTGTTAAACTTAATTAATGTTTAGGTTTTGAATAAATAATTCAGAATAAAGGATGAGTGGCTTGGCTTGGTTATTTAGAATACATCTAACAATGATCTAAGATATTATTTTTTCGTAATTTGTGATTGATGCACTGTTGCCTAGGTATAAATGAAAAGAACGCCTTCAATTACATGAATTTAATCAAAACTAATTAGGTGTGTTGTTACAATCTTCTACTTGTGGTATTTAATCTTTCGTGATTCTTAGAATTACTTGAATATAATGACACCATGAATTGGTGGATGAACAGGATATTTTCTAATTTCAGAGTTTGGTATAAATTTTTTGCCAGAACTGTCTTGTTCTTACACCATGTTATGTAAATAGCAAATTTACATTGGCTTGTGTTACTCTTGTTGTGGTGATATATATATATATTGTCAAAGTAACTTGAATCTCAATAAACTTTTATTTTGTAATATGGTATCTTTTCATCTTTTTATTTATTTATAGCATGTTTTCTGTGCCTCTGTTTTTGTATGTCTTTGATGCTATCTGCAGTGCTGTTAGCTAACTAGTCTAGTTTCATCAAAGTGATACCAAGACAATTGACCTGAATGAGTGATTTTATTGATTTGCAGCCTATGGCATGAAAGGGAAGCTCAATAATTTGATGATTCAGCTTAGAAAGAACTGCAACCATCCTGACTTGTTGGAGTCTGTATTTGATGGTTCCTGTATGTTTATACTTTTGAAAATAATTTAAATTTTAACACCATTCTTCCCAAGGATCTAATTCAATCCTTATTCTGGCAGATACTTATCCTCCTGTAGAACAGATAGTGGAGCAGTGTGGCAAGTTTCGGCTCTTGGACAGATTATTGTCCAAATTATTTGCCCTCAAGCACAAAGTATTTCAAGCTTGTTTCTTTTGTTGTGTGGAGATAAACACGAGAGTTTGAATTTTTGTTTTGTTTGATTTTTCATATGGACTTTTGTTTTGGAATGACAGGTTTTGATATTTTCTCAATGGTGTAAGATCTTGGACATAATGGATTACTATTTCAGCGAAAAAGGTTTTGAAGTCTGCAGAATTGATGGCAATGTTAAATTGGAAGATCGAAGGAGACAAGTATTGTTGTTTCCACTGTCTTTATATTCTATCATTCAATTCTTTATTGTTTGTTTCTCTTTTTTCTTCTTGTGGGAAGCATCTTTAATAATTGCTAGTTTCTTTATTTTTTGTGCTCTTGTTTCACTTTTCTTGTAAATTTTCTCAGGCGATACTGTTTTTCGGATGAGAAATAGTTGTTTGTCCTCTGGTTGCATTCACATTCACATTAGTCTTGGACTCTTAGTTGGTTGTTTTTGGCTCCATGCACTGTTCTCACTATTTCTGTTCATGAGTTATATCTGGCAAGCATGGCTGAAATCACTAATTAAATGTTTTTAGCACTATTTCTATGAATTACAATCAAATTCTTGTGATGCCTGAGTTACCAAATGATTGATTTGGATCACACTTTTTTTTTTTTTTTTCAAAAAAAAATTTGGATTAATTGATTATCGATTAGTATTGACCTACAGCTAAGCTAAATAATCATAACCTCTTATTGATGGTGAACTGGTTATTGTTTTACTTTGGTGAAACCACAGATTGAGGAATTCAATGACGTGGACAGTAATGTTCGAATCTTTCTCCTAAGCACCAGGGCAGGAGGTCTGGGTATTAATCTCACTGCAGCGGATACCTGCATTTTATACGACAGTGATTGGGTACCTAATTCGACATTCTTACCATCATCACTTAGCAACTTCTTGGAGCACATTGTATCTATGTATATTTCTGGGTAGGCTTGTGAATCTTTTTATAAGAGGAATTAAGGAAGTTGCAATTGCATTCCAGAATCCCCAGATGGATTTACAGGCAATGGATCGATGCCACAGAATCGGTCAAACAAAACCTGTTCATGTATATCGACTGGCCACTGCTCAATCTATTGAGGTATTCAATGTTCTTCTCACCTTTCCCTCCTCCATTTGCTGTCATCAATGGCAAAAGTCATATTTTAAATTTTTCTAGGGTCGAATTCTGAGAAGAGCTTTTAGCAAGTTGAAGTTGGAACACGTGGTGATTGGGAAGGGACAGTTCAAGCAGGAAAGATCCAAGTCTGATGGAACAGATGTCATGACTGTTAGTATACATCAAAATTGTTATTCCCTTGCATTGTATTAGACCCAAGCCCGCCATAAATGTCATATTTGCGTGTATATATGTCAATATTTTGCTGTCATTGTGCTCTTATTTTAGGAAGAGGAACTGCTGGCTCTTCTTCAAGACGATAAAGATGAAGAGGATAAATGGATTCAGACAGACATTAGCGATGAAGATCTAGACAAAGTTCTTGACCGTAGCGATCTGGTTAATCTAACAGAAGACCAGAAGGCAGCCAAGACGAAACCAAATGTTGTTCCTCAAAAGGGACCTGGTTGGGAGGTGGTGATCCCGACTGCAACCGGAGGAATGCTGTCCACTCTAAACAGCTAATATGTCTGGTTCTTGCAATGCTGCGCTCGACTCAACCCGACTCCCTGCCTTATAGATGAAGGTCAAATTGTTTTGTAATCTTTGCCCCCAACATTTTCCCTCTCAATTTTCATTAATACCTTGGGAGCAATGCATCAAACTCTACCTCAGCAGATGCTGGAATTTCGTAATAGGTAGCTTGAAGTTGATCGATGATGCGACGGCGAGCCGGAAGTCATTTTGAAACCGCCGGTTCTTGTAGTTGATCAAACTGTTTTGATGATGGAAACCCAGTTTGCAATGCTGTTTTGAGTTCTTGATCTGATGAGTTCATGCTACGTTCGAATATGTTGGTTTTGTTTTATAAAACAGGTAGTAACGAAAAATAGTAAATTAGAATAGCCTTGCATTGGGAGTTTCATTTATTTGGAAATGATGCCTAATATTCTGTTCTATTAATATAAATATAATCCATTTAATAAAAAACGAAAAAAAAAAAAAAAAGAATTCTAAACAGAGAAGCAAGCCTTTTCGGAAACACGGCTGAGCCGGTGGCAACGTGGCTTAGCCGGCTACGGCTTGCGTCGTGGCTGGAAATTTGTCTGCGCGTTCAATCCTCCGCCATTACCTTTCATCAGCGTTATAATTATTACTATATGCTTTTTTAATTATAATAAATAATAATAATATTTTAAATTACATATACACAGAAGTTTCAGTCTCATGCAAAACTAACTTGTAAATTAATTTCATTGGTTCGTACTGAATAAATAAATTTACCCAAGGCATTAAAGTAATGCACGTGTTCATACATGTCTGTGTATGTATATATATATACACAGATGGTGTGTCTTCAGCAGAATCGTTTCTTTTCTGCACGACCGTCAGTGCCTCTCCCTCAATCCATCGACGAAGCTCACGCGGATCAGTCCAGCCGTAGATCACCGTCGCTGCACGTACACGAAGAGGCGTAGAGATGTGGAGGTGCTTGTCGCGAGGCCTGCGCATTCCTTCCAACTATTCGCGCTCTGCTGACTCCCACTCCCTTCGCCGCTTGTTCTCAACTCGATCGGTTCGTCTTTTTCTATTTTTGTGATGTTTTGATCCATGGTTAGGTTTCGTGTGTTGGAGCTGATTTTCTGATTTTCAGTTTTTTTCTTTTTTTTTTGGGTGGATTTGAGTTTAGCTTGTTGCTGGATGAGTCGGGGTTCGGGATATGGTTAGGTGATTATTTTCGTTTGTGTTTGATTGTTTTGGTTATTGTTTTTCTATAGGCTGGATCGTATACAGTGGTGGATCATACTTACGATGCATTGGTGGTGGGTGCTGGAGGCGCGGGTCTCAGGGCCGCGATAGGGTTGTCGGAGCATGGATTCAATACAGCTTGCATTACCAAGCTATTTCCTACTCGTTCTCATACCGTTGCCGCGCAGGTAATTTTTGGTTCTTTTTAGCTTCATACATCTATATTTCTGTGATCACTTGTTTGTTCTGGTGCAAGATTTGTCCTTGATAATTGTTTTCCTTTTGGTTCTACTTAATAAAGTCTACAGGTGTTATTTCTTCGATTTCTTCTGTTGATTTTCTTGTATCTATCACTTAGGTGAGAGTATATAACGATCTGCGTAGCATATGGATAAGTTTTGTACTGGTCTATTTTTCATGTATTTATTCCCTAGAAAAATCGCCTCCATGACTCATTTAAATATAAAACATCACGTCCTAGCATCCTACTACTGCTCTTACGGACAAAAACATCAAAACAAAAACAAAAACACAAAAGATCACACCCAGAATGTGATTCTTTGAATCTATTTTGTGCAGCTTAAATCTATTTTTTAATTTCATCAGGTGGATCATTTGCTTTTTTTTCTCTTTCTAGTCTTCCCTGTTTAGTACCAAGATATTTTAACAATTGAATTTGTATACAAACCGAGGTACAGTCAACTATTTTTAATGACCTGAGGACCTAATTCTCATTAACATTATTCATTACTATTAGAAATCACTTCATGTATCGACTCAAAGAGTTTTATTTTTGCTTTCAAAACCTGTAAGGTATCTGAGCACATTGAAAGGTGTGGCAAATTTTAAGAATAGCATTGTTAATTTGATTATGTATGTATTAGAGACATTTCCTCCAGAATGTTCACTTTCACTTTCCACCAGATGTAGTTTAGAATAATTGATTCAAATCCGAATACAATAAATTAAAACAGTTTGTGGACCTGCATTTGATGGAATGATTTGATTGCCAAGCTCAAGTGCATTCTCAATTAAAACCTTCGATATTAATGCAACCCAGCGGATCCCTATATATCTGGTTAAATGCTGCTATTTTATCTGATTTTCAACTATAATCATTAACGTGTTGTGTTGGTTATGACAATAAGTTGTGATATTTGTAATTTTCTGATGGGTGTCATCTTAGTAACAAATTTTTTGCTGTTTTTCCAATGCAGGGGGGGATAAATGCTGCACTTGGAAATATGACAGAGGATGATTGGAGGTGGCATATGTATGATACAGTAAAGGGTAGCGATTGGCTAGGTAAAGTAGTTCAAATATATGACACTTTATGTGGTTTTAGTTTGCATGCCTGTGTCTGTGTGTCATGCTTTGCTTATGAAATCAATCTGCATGGTTCTGCAACAGATGAAAAATGGCAACTGATCTATTTCTGAAGTAAATTGTTTTGACTATTCTTCGGGCATACTAGCATTAAAAGAATATTTCAAGTACAATTGTTGATAGTTAATTATGTAGTTTTGTATCCCAGCTTCAGTATCTATTTGTTACTGTTAGTGTTATTGTTATTTGTTCTGATGCAGTTTCTCATTAACACAAAAATGCTCAATTGGTGTTGAAATTCACTTCAAATACATTGTAGGGTTTCATTTCGGTTTTATTATATTGGGTGTCGATATTGTGTTTGTACAGGGGATCAAGATGCCATTCAATACATGTGTAGAGAAGCCCCCAAAGCAGTTATAGAACTTGAAAATTATGGTTTACCATTCTCCCGGACTGATGAGGGTAAGATATACCAACGTGCATTTGGTGGTCAAAGCTTAGATTTTGGAAAAGGTACGCGATTCAGCATGGAAACCAAAAGTCCTTTGTTTGTGACATTATCATTACTATTGTTAGATATTACTATTATTACCATTATTTTGATGAGATAATATACTTCTATAGGTGGACAAGCATACCGTTGTGCTTGTGCTGCTGATCGAACTGGACACGCGTTATTGCACACTCTGTATGGTCAGGCTATGAAGCATAATACACAATTTTTTGTGGAATACTTCGCTCTTGATTTAATCATGGGAAATGATGGTAGGTTTTCCTAGCCCTTTCTCCTCTATATGCATTTTGCGTCCACTCATTAAACAGTTTCTTCCATGCTACACAATAATGGACTCGATATCTCTCGCAATCAGGATTTTTAATGTAGTCTCAAGTTATTTTCTGTTAATTATATGGGATACTGGATACTGCAAGAAAAATGTACTCCCAACCAACATTTCTCACCTGTAATATGGTCAACTTGTTGTTACTTCTTGATATACAGATAAGATGGCATATACAATATGCTAACTAAGCTGTGTGTGTTGGTTGATGTCAGGTAGCTGTCAAGGTGTTATTGCCTTAAATATGGAAGATGGCACTTTACATCGTTTCCGTGCTGCTTCAACAATTCTTGCTACTGGGGTAATCATCTGTCTTGAAGGATATTCTGTATTAAACATAGTTGTGAAATCCTCACTCTGTGCAACATATGTTGCTTGTTTTGGCTTATCTTACAGGGTTATGGTAGAGCATACTTTTCTGCAACTTCTGCTCACACTTGCACTGGTGATGGCAATGCCATGGTGGCACGTGCAGGGCTTCCTCTTGAGGTACTCTCAGTTAGTTTACATCATAAACTTGGGATTGAATATCCAGTACTTAGATCATGTTAATTCTTCTTGCAGGATCTTGAGTTTGTACAATTCCATCCAACAGGCATATATGGTGCTGGATGTCTCATTACAGAAGGTTTACTTATTTGACCTTCATTTAATATTCAGTTTCTATTTTCTTCCCTCAGCTCTTAGCTTCGTTTATTTTCATTGTCATCTTGCCAGGATCCCGTGGTGAAGGTGGAATTCTAAGAAATAGTGAGGGTGAAAGATTCATGGAACGATATGCCCCAACCGCAAAGGATCTTGCGTCTAGAGATGTTGTATCAAGATCTATGACCATGGAGATTCGAGAAGGGCGTGGTGTTGGTAAGTTTTGTTAACAATGAGGCAGATGCAATTGGGTCAGAGTTTTGATTATGAACTAGTTAACACATGTCGGCATCCACATCAACTCATTATGACGACCAATTACTTAATTCTCTTGGTTTATAAAAGTAGAGTTTTTTGGAAAAGCTTGCCTTACACTTCTTAACAGAACACTGTTAATCTTGTGTTGGTCATCTGATAGTCTTAATGAAATATCCCTTCTAGGGATGCTTTCTTTTCACTACCTAATTCCTTACGAATTTTATAAAGTAGTGGTTCTCATGTGTGTGCGTATGCTCCCACATAATGATCCCAGATTTTGGGTTGAGGGCTGTTACTTAGACTGTGGTTTTTGGTACCTGCATCATTGGCATTGGTCGCTTCTTGTACTGTCTGTCGCCTCTATCCTTTCTATTTCAAAATTTTGATTCTTGGATGGATGGATGAATAGAACGTGTGAGAATTGGACGGTGTTATGTTGGAAGCAAGCATTCATAGTTTTGATTGCGAATATCAGAAATATTGCAATCTGCACAAGATATTGCCTACCATTATGTGCAAGTAGACATGCTATGGTGAAAATCTTTTGCATTGGGAGCAATTTTATCTGCCGAGCTGTTTGTCACGTGTACTTTTCTCGCCAGTATTTTTAAAAAAACAAAGTTCCTGGTTAATAAGTAAACATGATATATTCATTGAAGTGATCGGATACTGATTCAAACCCTTGTTTCATGTGCTGAATTTTTGGCTTTCATCAGGACCCATGAAAGATCACATCTACCTCCACTTGAACCATTTACCTCCTGAGGTCCTCAAGGAGAGACTTCCCGGCATTTCTGAAACTGCAGCAATTTTTGCTGGTGTTGATGTAACCAAGGAGCCTATTCCAGTTTTGCCAACTGTGCATTACAACATGGGTGGAATTCCCACAAATTACCATGGAGAGGTAACCTGAAAGCACATATTTTACAAATTGTATATTATAGACTTATGGATTTCTTTCTCTCTCTCTCGTACACTCTGTAAATATATATTGTATTTATTGTTGTTAAGGTGGTTACCATAAAAAATGATGATCCTGATACTGTGGTGCCTGGACTATTCGCTGCTGGAGAAGCTGCTTGTGCGTCTGTTCATGGTGCCAACAGACTGGGAGCCAATTCACTTCTTGACATTGTTGTCTTTGGGAGGGCTTGTGCAAACAGAGTTGCAGAGATCCACAGGCCAGGTAAGCAGCCGGCATTTTTTTAACATTAGTAATGATTGGATAGCATACCGTCCAAATTGGAGATATATTTGCATGTTATATTTCAGGAGAGAAACAAAAATCGCTGGAAAAGGATGCGGGAGAGAGAACCATTGCTTGGTTGGACAAACTTCGAAATTCAAACGGCTCCCTTCCAACAGCAGACATCCGATTGAACATGCAGCGGGTAATGCAAAACAACGCTGCTGTATTTCGAACGCAGGAAACACTGGAGGAAGGTACTGACATTAGATCTTCCCTGTCTTTGTTCTTGTCTGCTTTTTCCAGCCTATCCAACAATATATTGCTGCATCTTTATATGGCTTTTTGGTTAATCTTATTAAGGTTGCCAGTTGATCGACAAAACCTGGGAAAGTTTCCATGATGTCAAATTGTTGGACAGGAGTATGATATGGTATCTTCATCAACAAGATCCCTGTTTTTCAATCATTGTGTGAATGCCAATGCAGTCGGTTCGACTTAATCCCTTGTTTTATAAAATTTCAGGAACACAGATTTGATAGAGACAATCGAGTTAGAGAACCTTCTAATTAATGCATGTATCACAATGCACTCTGCTGAAGCTAGGAAAGAAAGTAGAGGAGCTCATGCACGCGAAGATTTCACGGTTAGTTCCAAATCCATTTCCATTTCCATTTCCATTTCCATGATCATCTACTTTTGGCTGCTCAACCACTTCTGACCCCTTTCGGTTTCTTGATGTTGGTTTTTGCAGAAACGAGATGATGCAAAGTGGATGAAACACACACTAGGGTATGTGATTGATTTAGTAAAAACAATTATGCAATGTAGTTGACGGATAACTAAAATGATTAGTGCACTGCAGGTACTGGGAAGAGGAGAAGGTTCGGCTAGATTACAGGCCAGTTCATATGAACACACTCGACGACGAAGTTGAATCGTTCCCTCCCAAGGCTAGAGTATACTAAATCACTAGTTACTACGGCTCTTGTGTTTCCTCTTAAGGTTCGATTGATTATTGAGGATGCAATAAGTTATAATACTCTAGTATTTAATAGCAAAGGGCAAAGGGTTTGGTGATAAGCATGAGTGAGTTTGCTGTGCTGCTGATATGATTTGATCTGATGATGATACAAACTAAAGTGTGAATAACTAGAAGAAGCAAACGAGCAACTCCTCATTGTTACTCATTTTCATCTCAGAATGAAGGACAAAAGGCAACAGTTTTTATTCTCTTAGGGTACAGGTTTTGTTTGTTCGGAGTTTGAATTTTGGATTGAGATTTTGAATGGTAAAATATTTGAATATGAATAACTGTATGATATAAAAAATTAAAAATAGGTGTTTGATTTTATATTTGTGAATAGTAAAATTCACACCAATCCTTCAAACAAACACACATCCTAATATATTCAGCAATTTAGTTAGGGTGTGTACGCTCTGAAGGATTTTGGTAAAAAAATTTATCATTTATTCAATTTTTTTTCTTTAAATACATCAAATTAAATACTTATTTTTTATTTTTTATATTATAAAAAAATATATATATACATTCAAAAAATCAACATCGATTTATTTCTATATTTTGATATTAGACTTGTTCGAGTCAAAAATAAATAAACATTAATTTACCCTTCATAAAATAAACTTAAAAAAATACAATAAGAATAATAATAATAATAATAATTATTATTATTATTATAAATATTCTTATACATTATATAAATATTAATTTTGCTAACAATCAATCAATCAATAATAATAATAATAATAATAATAAATGTTTCGAAGTGCAAACATAATTTATGTTTTAGAACAACATGCTAATTCATAAATACAGTTTTCATTTATCGAATATTTTTGTAGTCTTTCACTTCCATTATTTTATGAATATAATCTTTTCAAAATTAAAAACTATATAATTGTCAAAATGCTATTTATTTACTTAGGGTTAGGGGGTTGCTCACTGGAGATTTAGTTATGAAACTAATTAAAAAGGCTAAACTGTGGACCAAATTCTCCGTACTTTTAAAATTGCGTCAAACTCCTCGTTGTTTTATAAATTTTGTGCATTCAAACTGCAAATATATTTATTTTTTTTATATTTACCCTCAAAAAATAATAAATATACTCAAAAATAATTATTTTTTCAGATTTTAAGAGTTTATTTTTACTATTTTTTAGGCTAAATATATAAAAAAATAAATTTATTTGTAATTTTAGGAGTTTAGAAATTGAGATTTTAAAATTTATTCGCAGTTTGAGCTCATTTAAAACAAATACCGTTGAATAAGGATTGCTGAAGGGGTTAGACGCAAAGTTTATGAAATCACGAGAAAATTTGACACAATTTTAAAAATATAGAGAATTTGATGCAATTTAGCGAATTAAAAATTTGTCACACCTAAATAGTCCATTTCCAATTTGATGCAAATGGCTAAAATATGATTGGCTTTATATTCTCTGTGCTCCCAACCAAGCATTTCACTTTTACCACACTAAACCTAAACAATATTTCACATATATATATATATATTTTCTTCTTATACAAATTTATTTATCGATAAAATATTATTTTTTGACTCTACTTCAAAAGGTAAATAATACACTTTACATAAAATTGATAAAAAATAATAAGTTATTATGATTATATTTATTTGCACTACAGGTCATCTATTTTAACACATACTCCTTTTTAATAGATTAAAAAAATTACAATTCAATTCTCTTTTAAGATGGGTTAACAAGTTGAATTCTTGATGACTAATAATTTTGTACTTTTCTTAATTTAAATTTTTATCTAAACATTTAATATGATATTATATTTCGATAAAAAAAAAATAATAATACAATAATAATTGCATATTGGAGGTACTAAAAATAATATCAAAAGTATATAGAAGCTGATATGCACCCTACCAAACGAGGTTAAAAATTTGAATAAAAGATTAAGGCTGTGGTCGTTCAAGCCAAAAATACTATACATATTTCTCTAAAAATATTATCTAACGAATATATATTATTTAACAAAAAAAGTTTTCAATAACAAAACATGATTTATATATTATCTGCGTATTCTTACGATTGAAATAGAGAATTTCAGTTTTATATTATAATATATAGAATTGATGTGATATTTCATAATCTAACACATAGAATTTCAGTTTTATATTTAAATAGTTATATAATATGATATAAATTAGAATTAATGTGATGTTATATTTACTTTGATATTTTTGAGAAATTTTTTTGTAGGAATAGTATAAAAATCCCACAAACAAACACAATTAACACAGAGAAGCTAAACTAACGGAAGCATGCATGCATATCTTGACGGCGAAGGATAGAACTCTAGACAGAGAAGGATCCACGTGGCGGGTATTGAGCAGCATGAGCTACACGTGTCCTCCACAACACCAAATCCTCCTTCCTCATCCCCCATTATTTATAATGTGCATGTGTTCATCGGATCATCAAATTAAATTGCAGAAGAAGACACAGATAGAGAGAAAGATAGATCTAGAACTATATAGTACCAGTAATTAAATAAATATTAGCAGTAATGGCGGCTAGTGTTGGTCCTCCTACGTTTGCATACACAATAGTGTACGTGAAGGACGTCGCCAAGTCCGTCTCCTTCTACGCCAACGCCTTCGGCTACAAACTCCGCCGCATCGACAACTCCCGCAGGTCTATTGAATTAATTAATTAATTAATTGTTATTATCATCTGATTGATGATCTGATGTGATCAGATGGGGGGAGCTGGAGAGCGGCGCCACCACCATAGCCTTCACGCCGCGGGAGCAGCGCGAAACCGACGAGCTGACCGGGAAAGTCCGGACGCCGGAGAGGAACACCGTCGAGGTGTGCTTCGACTACGCCGATGTCGACGCCGCCTACAAGAGGGCGTTGGACAACGGCGCCGAGGCGGTCAGCCCGCCGGAGGACAAGGAATGGGGCCAGAGAGTCGGCTACGTCCGAGACATCGACGGCATCGTCGTCAGAATGGGAACCCATCTCCCATCATAATCCATCTATGAATTTCAATTTAATAGACAAATGGTAGCAGAGACATGCTTGTCTGTCGACGATCATTATCGTTTGTGGATAAATAAATGAATTAATGATCTATTTTCTTAATACTTTGATCCTTTTAGGTAAGATAAGATAATTATTCTGTGAATTTTGCACATCTCACTTGATCATAGGCTTAGGTATAATCATTCTGCACATCTCACATCTCATGTAATACCAGTCTTAGGTCTCAAGCTCAAGTCTCACATCACTTGTTCGTCGTGTAAGATGATCATTCCGTGAGTTCTGGACATCTCATGTGATATTAGAATCATAGGTGTCAAGCTCGAGTCTCGCCTGTTCTTGTCGCATATCTCCACTGCATCGGAGAGGACAATTAAGGATGTTTTATCTTAAAAGCGTTTACGTGAGACGGTCATCCGACAATCAAGAAAACAGGTTTATCCAACAATCAAGAAAAGAGAACAGGCAGCATTGCATTCTCTAAACAAGCAGCATCATCAATTGAATTGGCAGCACAGCAGAGATGGCTATATTACTTATTTACTTATTGATGAGATTGTAAATGAGCTGAGGTGAGTCTCTCTATTTGGATCGCTTTCCCTCCTTTTTCTTGATAACTTCATCAACATACATTATCCCTTTCCCTTTGTAAACTTCCGGCGGCTTACAGCTTCGGACAGCCGCCGCG
This sequence comes from Andrographis paniculata, assembly GCF_009805555.1. Lineage (NCBI taxonomy): Eukaryota > Viridiplantae > Streptophyta > Magnoliopsida > Lamiales > Acanthaceae > Andrographis > Andrographis paniculata. The sequence continues at coordinate 2,111,521 of NW_026137616.1, read as the reverse complement.
AATTGATGTGTCCTGTCCTTATCAATCCCTGTGCAGCAAATCACGTGCAGAACACACGCACGGCAGGAGGCACCGTCAGCTCTACCTCATGGCTGTAACCCAGTTTCAGGTACAGAAGCTTTCCTCCACCTTCAGCCCTGGCCTTGAACCCAACTCCAACAATCTTCAGAAAACGGAACAACTTGGCTTCCATTACCAACTATCTCACACACAGCATCAAATAGCTGAGATATATCAATCTTCAATCAAGAAAATATCGAATTTGCATCACAAGGAAAATCCAGTCTAATAACAAACAATATACCTACTATCATATAGTTAAAGTCTTTATATAATCCAGCTAATTGTGGACTTAGATTTTTCACAAATTTAATCTAATTTATTTCCTCAAACTATGATCTTAAAAGAGACAGGACGCTAGTACTTGAGGGTATGATATCTTCAAACCTTCTACCACAGAATCACAAGCAAGAGAAAGTCGGGCTCATGATCCCTCTGACATTAATGACCGCCCTAAGCTATGGGATTTGTTTCAGTTTCTTAAATTTCCCAAAAATCACAGTATCAATCTCCTAATTTTGAATTAAAAAAAAAAAGCTGTCACCAAGTTGCCACAACATATGCGACCAAGAAATTGAATGTTTTTAACCTCAAGCAATCCTCCGTTGCATTAACTAACAATGGAATCTTACTGTTCTCGGTCCCATCTCTGCACCAATACATCCCACACAGCTTTTTCAAGCTTAAATTCTTCCCAGTTAACAAGAATTATCGAGTTCCAATTGCAATATTCAGACTACTCACTGAAACCCCATCTCTCTTTTTCACACAAGCATTTTGTCGAACAGGTGGTGGCAAGTCATTACGGACCAAATGGTGCACAGTTACCTACTGGGACAATTAAAAAAATGAAAAAGCCCTAACTTTCTGAGCAATCTTAACAGAAATTACCACCATGAAAAAACATCGGCGAGCACAACAGTAGAATTGCAACAAAGATTAAAATAGAGATGCATAAACCTCCAAAGAGAAACATTTAGGATTGCCAAACGTACCCGAGAACGAACCTCTCAATGAATTAAGGGAGATGATTGGTGAATCTGAGAGAATCACGCTTCCATTCCCCAAATTGAAATGGTGCCAAAACTTCGCTAGTAATCGATCCTTGAATTGACACCCTCGAGTTAGGGTGTAGAGACCACCTATGACTAATGAACTATTACACGCTTATGTGTGTCAACTGATAAAAAATTGTTAGATGGAATAATAATAATAGTAATAATGGTTTGATTTGGAATTGAAATTGAAATTAAATTTGTAATTTAACTAGTATTTTAATATTATAATTTTTATATAAAATAAAAATAAATACACCCTAAATCTTTATAATGCAAAAAATTTAAATTATTGCATTAGGATATTACAAATCAGTATCCTCCTCGGCATTATCATCAGATATTACATTTTCTTTTAGGTTGCGGACAAAAGGAGTTTTGGGCAGAAAATATTGCTGCTGAGCAGCCTCCGTTCCGCGATGCAGTTGTTTAACCTTCATGGCTTTTGATGTTAATTGCCGAAGATCCGAATACTCTTGCAGTGCAAGCCTCATAACATCTGCAACAGTGCTCTCCGACGATGAAGTATAAAATCTCTCGTAGAAAGCTTTTTCCTACTCGACCCACGTACATATCGAATTGGGACATGGTGCGGCGTACTGTTGAATTTGAATATACTTCACGTTGGAAAAATGTGGGATTTCTCACTGAGGCGAAGGATCACTCCACTTATCACCAATTGGTTTTAGGTTGAAAGTCGGGTCACTTCTTAACATAGTATCATTGAGTTTGGATCCTGAATGGATTTTCGAGATTATCATCTCGAGTGAGAGTGTTGAATATATATCCTCATTGAAAAAAATGTGGGATCTCCTCTAAGCTTATAAGGGTGAAGGGTCACCCCAATTGGTTTTAGATTGAAAGTCTGAATCATTTTTTAACACATATCAGCTCAATGCGGGACTTTTCAAATATAAACACACCGCTGCATTGCGCCAAAACCTATCGGAAACATCGCAGTTTGAGGAATCAGAGTATGAGCAACCACTATGGCCGAGGGAGATGTGTACCCGTACAGTCCATGTACAAAGACGCCCATGGGACTGTAGGCCTGCCCTAAACCCCATACGCAGGCATAAAGCCAGCAGAGTACCATGGAGGAACCATGTCATATCTTGGAAAATACGTCGGATGCAATAGTGGTACTCAACCGGCCCAATTTGTCGCTAAATTTTTCTCGGAAACCAATTGCGGTTGTGGCACTGATGATGTAGAATGCAACAGGTGGTGGCTGAGGGTAGATTGTCATGACAGGTGGAAAAATAACCTGCTGAGCTGCTGGAGCAGCTATCGAGCTAGGTAGCGACATCGTTGGAAAGAACACTCATTTGTTGTCAATGAATAAGTGGTTCTTTTGCCGATGTGTGTGTCATTTTGCGCCGCCGGCAGGTGGTCGCCAACATGCTCTTTCAATCCATGGCCGTCCTTGGAGTTCATTGGATCGCTCAATATTTTTAAAGGCATGTGTTAAAATGATGAATAATATTTATGTGTTATGTGTTGCTAGTTATTTTTTCTATCGAATGGGTTGCGGTAGGACTATCGCGACTTGAGCCTAAAGATTATTAAGGCCGACATTATTATTGCCCCAGAAGTTTGTTTGTGATGATAGTGGACCCAAAATTGAGACAGTGTAATAGATTGATGAAACATCTATGGAAGGAATCTAAATTAGTTATAACTAATTTAGTAGTTGAACAAATTAGATTGTTAAGGGTATATTATGGTAGTTTTTAGTAGAGTATTGAGTGAGAAAAATCAAACATTGAGGATGAGGAATTTGGAGGAAAGATTGAGTATGGGAAATCATCAAGAAATGAGTAGATAGATTTCTTGAGTGTGTAGTTCGATAGTATCCACACATCCTGTGCAGTTCAATCTTGGTTATCGTTTCGTTGTGCTTCTATTGTTCTTTGTCACTAGTATGTTCATAAGCAGTTCAATCGTCTAATGAATAACCAATATTGATTTTTTAAGTTTGTTGCTACTGTGTGTAAGTCAATCGTTTTTCAGGGCCAACATTGTGCTTCAACAATAACTATTTGATGTTTGTATTGTTATAATGTGTTAATCGAAGAGCCTCAATCAACATCATAATAAGTGCAGTTTTTAAATATAACAACTTAAAGAATACAATTGCTTGAAAATAAGATATTCTTTCCGTCTCACTTCAAAGTATTTTTCTTTTATTTTTTATCATTTTTGTCTGTTCCACTTCAAGTATCAATTTTCTATTTTTAAAAAAAAAGTGATTATACATTAATACTAAAATATCCTTAATTATTATATTACAAACTTACCATTACATAGACAATTATTTTATACATAAAATCAAAATGCAAAAATATTAAAAATTCTTACACATTTTCTTTAACTAATAAAATATTTTAGTATTATTTTATTTTAAAATATTGAAAAATTAACCCTTCTTTGATTGGATTCTCATTCCGTCTTTGTTTATAAGCCCATCAAGCTATTATATATTTATGTGGTAATTTTAAAATATATACTTACATAACTTTTAGTTCAAATTCATCTAAACCAACAATCAACAACTCTTTTTTTTTTAAACAAATGAAAATTGGTAAATGATTTTTTTATTTTTTTTTTCGTTTTCCTATCAAATCAGAATTATCTAATAAATCAAATTGGTGTATTTGAATCCCAAAACCTTGTCGGCCTACTGTAATTCACCTTATTTGGAAATACCTTTTTAAGTAAGGTGAAATAATATTCTCCGTCTGTCCCGGTGGAAGATTGTCGTTTACTCTTTTTTTCACGTAGATTTTTAAATATTAGTATTATAATGGGTTGTAACGAAAAAGATGAAAATGCCTCTAGTAGTATTGTGTAATATAAAAGTAACGACATTTGTGTAATATAGTGTAAGTTGGAAGGGTATTTATTATGTTAGCTAGGTAGTACAATTACTAAATTACGAAATAATAACTTTGTTTTGGAACAGACGAAAATGAAAAATGACAACCTTTGACGAAGGGAGTATATAGAGTAAGAAGGATTTGAAAAAAAGAAAGAAAAATATGAGATAATTTAATTTTTATTTTTATTCATTCAAAAATTCAGTCAACCAGCGTGGCCAATAATAATGCAAAATATGTACATATATATGTGCTTTAAGCTATCTTTTTTGTATTCAATTACTCCTTACATATATATATATATATATATATATATTTATATTTATATGATAGTTCATTGGTTGGTGTGATATGTATATCCTTGCATGTAAATATATGTATATGTTCAATATTCTAGAAGACCACAGCCAAAAAAGATAACTAAAGGTAAGAAAGAAAGATTATATTTATATATATATATATATATCGAATTGAAGAAGAAAGAAAGAAAAAAATTGAAATGAATTAAGGTACACTACATTCAAATCATCGAGACAAGGGAAATTATTAAAAGAGAAGAAGCAAATTAATTAAAGTCTATCCTCCTATAGCTATATATAGGAAGACCGATCGAGGCACAATTTAATTTGAACCTTACAATTACCACCTTACACAAATTAAATCAAAATCATATTTTAATTTATTATTATTATTATTATTATACGATCAATACAATAAAATGCAATTAATATAATTAGCTAATTAAGGCATCAACGATAGATATTACTATATTAAGTTTAAGTACATATGATCGATATACGGGTGGCAAATAAAAAGCAAAAATCCTGTCAAGAACGACGTCGTTTTGCTGCCACTGATATGGACCAATCACCAATCCAACCCCCCCTCTCTCTCTCTCTCTCTCTCTCTCTCTCTCTCTCTATATCTATATATATATAATAGTATATGTATTTGTAGAGTGAGAAAAGAGGTAGGTAGAGAAGTGGGAGAGTGGGATGGATTGATTCTTGAGAAATTAATTAATTAATTAATTAATTAAAATTCCAGATGTGATATGCGATCCCTTGTTGCTTTTGAGGAATGTTTATTCTTTTTTTTTCTTCTTTAATGGGTTTTGGGGCTAATTCAATACTGTTTGTTCTTTTCGTGACTTGTGACTTGTGGACGTGTAGTGTATTGTATTGTATTGTAGTAATCAATAATACCCACATATATATATATATTTAATATTTATGTATGGTATAAATATAATGAGACCAATAATTAAATGAACAATTATATATTATTAATTGAGAGGGATAGAAACAAGAATTGGGAATGGTATTTGCATGCATGCATGCATGGGGGAGGGGGAGGGCCCAATGAAATCCCACGTGGCACGTGCATTAATAATGCCAATCATTGAACCTTTTTTGGGCTTTTAACAATATCTCATTATTTTATTTCATTTATTTTTAAGTTTTGGGGAAAATAATAATAATATTAATTAATTGATAATAAGATCTTATCGTCTTATGACACTAGTGTCATATGTCTATCTGGAAATGATGATTATTCCTTACATGTACAAATGATGGGACGATATCTAGCTTTATAAATGTGTCGTTACTTTACATTATTTTTGGATTTGGTATTTTATTAATTAAATACTATACACGTCGTAGATATATGTATCTATATATGATGCTCTGACCTACAGATACGCATCATTATTAGGGCGGTCTCGAACTTTATGAGCTCTTGAGTGAAAATAAATTATAAATTCTATAAACACTTTAAAATAAATTTTCAAAATAATATCACTTATTGGCGTCGAATGGGGAAATGTTGAATGTGATCGTAGTCTGGACAATGTTAATTTGAGAAAAAAAGATGAAAGACAGTCTGTTCAAATTTTCGAAAAGCGAAAAGGATTGAAGGAGGATGAAAGAGATAAGAGATAAGGTGATGGAGGTTTGGTCTCAGTTGGTGGGCACAATACGATAAAGGTGTGAGGTAAAGAAGTGTAAACGATGATTAAACTTGAAAAGATAGAGTAAAACCTGATTAGGAAGAAAGAGATAGAAAAAATATAGTATATAAATATAATTAGAATTTAAAATTTAATTTTTAAAATTAAATAGGATAATTATGAATGAAGAAAAAAAAAACTAAAAGTAAAAATGTAATTTTAAAATTTAATAATAATAATAGATAATAATTTAAAATATGGACCATCTATGACCTGAATAGTTTTTCACCCTGCTCTTGTTATAAGCCTGATAATTATCGAATATGTTTACGCTATAAATGCAGGGTTGTTTCGCTTTTTCTTCAACCAAAATCAATACTAATTCATTTAAATAATTTTCAATAATTTTTCTAATATATGCAAAATAGTATTTAAACTAAAATTTAATTTCAAATAAATAAACAAACGTATGTTTCAAGAGTTTTCTTTGTGTAATTAAATATTCTTACATCATATTGCAACAATATTGTTATTAATTCAAAATGTAAGCATAAATTGGAAGTTTTTGAATATGCACACTTTAAAAGTGCTTGTTCACGATTTTACATTTTGAGTTGATATTTCAATAATAAAAATTTTAAATTAAAATAATTGTACGATATGATATTTTACATATAAAATTAATTTTTAATATGATATAAAAACATAAAAAATTGATATTTTATATTATATTAAAAAAAAAGAAAAAAAAAAGAAAAAAAAAGATCTTGATGAATATATCTTTAAGAAAATCCAATTAACGAACTAACCCATGGGAATGTCTTTTTCGTGACAATTTAAATTATGGGTTAATAAAATAGTAGTATGAACGTAGGGGCGGTCAAAATTGGACAGTTGAAAAGAATGGGTCCCACCAAATCCGAGGAGAAGTCATGATTGGAATTCAGTAAAGTGGGAGAGAGAAACACACAATTTCGGATAATTATTTATATATTTGCTTAATAAATACTCCCTCTTTCTCCCAAATACACCTCCATGTTGCCGTTTCTGTCCGTCCCACGTATCAATGTCACTTTCTTTAAAATGATTACACATTTTAAAATTTTTAAATTTTATTTTTTTAATTTTAATTAAATTAATTAGTTATCTTAATCTTAATTTATAATTATTTATATTATAGGATAATTATTTTCACTAATATATTCTTAATTATCTATTAATTATACCCCTTCTAAAATACCGTATCTATAATGTACAGACACGGTATATGCGGAGGGGGTATTTCGTAACATTTTATGATTTTTTATAACATAATGAAAAATATACAGCAACTACTGAGAAAAATCTATAAGAATTACTAATTTTAATAAAATTTCAAGAAAAAAATAAGTAAAATAAAAAATAATAAAAAAAGAAGGAGCGTTGGGGAAACGCGCCTAATGGGGCGCGTAGTAATAAAACAACGTCGGGCAAATCGAAGTTTGGAAAGCGGTGGTCGTCCAACTGCCTCACTCACAACTCCAATCTCAAGACAACAATAAATAAATAATAAATAAATATTTAGTTAGATATAAAAATTGAATCCAATTATTATAGTGTGTTTTGAATCTTTTGATCGAATCGATCATCGATATATTCCACCACTTCCATCATCGTCGATGTGGGCCCACCTTTTTTGTACTTGTCGTTTTGTCCCTCCACACATTACTTACTTGTGATGTGTTTTTGCTATAAAAGATGGTTAAAGTATTTCCTTGCCACACAAGATTTTAGGCAATTCAAAAAAGAAGTTGTATAAATATATAAACAAACAAATAAATGGGATTAGGGTGGGGTGGGGTGGGGTGGGGTGGCGTAACGAAGTGGTAGTAGAATAATAAGGGCTTTTTTTTTTTTTTTTTTTTTGGGTTCCCAAGTTTCATCCCTACTTTGGGTCAAAGATTTGTTGTTAGGACAGGAGAGAGGGAGACAGGACAGATGTTGATGATTGCAACCCTACTCCCAAATAATCTTTCACTTTTATCATTATGGTATATATATATATATATACATCGTCACAAGAATCTATCATATCAGATCTTATTCCTCTCTTCTCAATATCAATCTTATTCATAACATCACTTGCCACTTTTCTTGGAATCAAGAATCATGCACCCCATTGTCCTATCCATCTTTCTACTACCATATATTCTTCTTGTATGGTAATAATGGTAATGGTAATGGTCCTATCACAATCCAAAATAAATATTTTGATAGGTTTAAAAATAATAGTATAAAGTTGGATATAAAAATAAATATTTGATGTAATAAAATAAATAGACTCCAAATGTGATGTTTTGAAAAAAAAAAATGTAATGTCTTATTGGACAATGAATTTTTAGGAACATTGTGGAAGACAAGTTTGAAAATATACGCAGCCTAACTATTTGGTTTTATTTTTATTTTGGTTTTGGTTTTCATTAGATGGCCAATAGTTATTAATTTTCATAATTTGGTAATGAGATATTGTAATCCCAAATAAAGGCTCAAAATCATAGTATATTTTAAAATATTGTGTTGTGAATTTGTAGACTGTTATGTTTTAGGATTAAATAGTGTATTGAAAAATATACTATATATTAGAAATCATTTTACATTTATACTCATAAAATAGTAAAATAGTTCAAACCAGTTCTTTATTAGGAATAATACAAAGGGACAAAAAAAAAAGGAGTAAATAACGTCTACATTAATTTAAAAACCTATAGAATTGAAAAGGCAAAATCCGATTCTATAATACATATTGTTGATGGTCTAAGTAAGCAAGCAAGCATTCAAAATTTTAGAAAAGAATATTTTAAATAAAGAACAAAGTATGCAAATCTAGAGAGCTGTATTTTTTTTTTTTTATTATTATTATTTTTTCTATGACGTGAGAATCTGCAGCCGCTACTCGAAAGTGTGAACTGGATAAATTACCTGCTGAACCTAATACCTCATACTTGTGCATGAATGAATTAATTAATTTATAACACATAATTATAATAACAATAATAATACAGAGAAAATCCATCAAGGCATCATGCATGCACACGCACACAGATATATATATATGTAGTGTATGTATAATTGAAGTGGAGGCGGCGGAGGGTGGCCGCCGGCGGTGGGTACGTACGGCGGCGGGCGGAGGAATTGAAATATATGATCTGTATTAATTGGGGTTTGCAGAGGCAGTGTTGTGTTGTGGTGCCTCGTGATCGGAGAAGTTGGTCACGTGGGTTCTTTTGACCAATACCCTTTTACGTACAGACATACATACATACATACGTATGTCTATCTATCTATGTATCTATCTATCTATTACTAGTTGTAATATTAATTATTAATTATTAATGTACTTGTCTCCTCTATATATACTGCCACCCTACTGGTTGTTATTATTATTATTATTATTATTGTGGTCTTGCACCAAATTACACTCCCTGCATACTCCAACCTGCTGTCCTCTTTCTCTGTCATTTCATATCATATCATATACTAATATTTGTTTATAAAGTCGATATACATACGACAGACAGACATCTCTTCTTCATCTCTGCTGCTGCCCTGATCAGAAATCAGCTCTCTATCCTAAGTAGTTGTTCTTTTCTTTATTACCACTCCCTCCCTATCATTATTAGTATATTACATACATTGTTGTCGAGATTTAATTATATAATTTATAATATTAGTAGTAGCTATGTATCATCATCAGCATCAGCATCAGAGCAATTCGTTTTCGATGGTGTTGGCCATGGCGAACGGCCACAGGGGATTTGATGACGACGATGAACAGGAAATGTACGGATATGGCTCTGCGCCCGCCGTCGATTGCACGCTGTCGTTAGGGACGCCGTCGACGCGCCTCTCCGGCGACGCCGATCAGAGTCATAATAATAATAATAGTAAGGAGATGAAGAAACGGTCTTCTTACATGTCAGGTTTCGGCTGGAATATATTGCCCAAGAATACGGCGTCGTCTCATCACACCGCCCCCAAGGGACGCTCCAATGGCGCCGCCGGAGACCCGCTTCTGGCGCGGCGGTGCGCCAATTGCGACACCACCTCCACTCCTCTCTGGAGGAACGGCCCGCGAGGCCCTAAGGTGAAATTTAATTGATTAATCAATTGCGGATTTAATTTGTTAATCAATTCGTTGAAATTTGACGATCGATCGGCGTTGGGTTCGCACAGTCCCTCTGCAACGCCTGCGGGATTCGTTTCAAGAAGGAAGAGCGGCGGGCGACGGCGGCGGCCGCCACCGGCGCCGACGCGCAATACATGATGAACACTCCGTGGCCGCCGCCGTCGGCAACAAATCACCACCACAAAACGACGTCGTGTTACCCCTCCCACTACCCCGGCGGCAACGAATTCCGGTTCTCCGAGAACGACGGGAGCGGCGCCGACGCCGACGCCGGCGGGATTCCGTTTCTTTCGTGGCGGTTCAACGTGACCGACCGGGCGAGCTTCGTGCATGACTTCACAAGATAACCAACCCAGCGGTCGACCTCGACCGTCGCCGTCACCGTCACCGTCACCGTCAGTCAGGCTTCAATTATTAATTAATTAATTAACATAGTATGATAATGATAGTAGTAGGAGTATAATTATTATTTATTAGTAAGGGGGCCAGAATCCCATCTGACGATGGCGATTGATGGACGGTTGATAGGTATGGGTCCAGAAAAATTCTTTTTCTTTTCAGATATATATATTTATGTGTTGTGTGTGTTTTTTGAATGTGTTTCATTTCGATGTTTACGTATACACATGACTTCATTCTACTATACTGTCTCTATATATATATATATATATATACATATGTTCTTTTTGCTCTTTGTCTTTTCTTTTTTCTTTATGCAGACTGTCTCTATATTCTTATATATGTGTGTGTATTTTTGGGAGGGTGAAGTTGGTCTGTATCAAGCTTTGTAGGAAGGAATACGACAGGATATTTGTGCAAAATGGCCGTTGGCCTCTATCAGCATCTGTTGTTGTCTCTTTGATGACATGCTTTGCCTGTACATTTTTCTATATAACTTCTACCGATTAAGAATAAATAAAATTGAACTTTGAAAATATACTACTCCCTCCCTCTTTTTATTTTGGAACATTCAATTGCAAACTAAATATTTTATTGAATATCTTATTTTTTTTTTTACAAATATTTTTATTTTACATTATATTATTATTTTTATACCAAAAGACTCATTACATTACTTTTAACTACCCATTATAATGAATTTGAATCAGTTGCTGAAAACTTAGTTTTCAGCACTGTGCTGAAAATAATTTCAACCCTCGGATCTTGAAGGATGATGAATTAGACGACGACGATGATGATGATGATGAGTAGGGTTGTGTTGGTGGTGGCAATGTGGAGGTGGTGGCAAACAGTTGAGTTTATTGGTGGTGATGGTAGTAGCGCATGAACAACTGGGTGGAGGAGAAGAAGGGGGTGGTGGTGGAGGAGGAGGAGGCGGCGGTGGCGGCAGTGGTGGTAGAGGAGGACAATTTCGTGGAGATGAAGAAAACGGCGACAATAGTGTTAGAGGACAGCTTGAATGGAAATGGTAGAGGAGACGGCCGCTCTGGTAGTGAAGAAAAAGAAGAGAAGCTGGTGGGTGTGGTGGGGGGAGGTGGAGGCGGCAGTGGCGGTGAAGGAGGAGGGAGTGGTGATAGGAGGGCTGATTTCGGAAGATCAGCATGTGCTGATTTCGAAGTGTTCAGCGCATGATCCGGATCCTTCATTATATACTGTTCTATTTTTATTTTAACCGATTAATACTATCTTCTTAAAAAAAAAGAAAAAAAATAATCTCAACCGTTATAATTTCTATATCATTAAAAATTAAATAAATTAAAATAATTAATATAATATCAATATTTTTTAAATATATCTTTATTAATTTTATTTTTATTTTTATTTTTTGTAAATCAGACCACTTAGAACAAACCAAAAAAAAAGTAGTCAGCTAACGAATTGATTTTCTATTAAAACAATTATTACTATTCAAAAAATACTCTAATTACTATTTTGGAGAGAATGTATAGACGGCAATCCGATTTTTGCCAGTGTCGATCTCGATCTGGTTGCGATTGTGCAGAACCTCCAGATGAAAAAACTTCCTGGCTTTCCTGAAGAAGACGGATTCCTTCTTCTTCCATCTCCGGCAATGCGCCATTATCACCGCCGCACCTTTCTCCACCACCAACAATTTTAGGGTTTCGAGAAGGGGATCGTAAACCCGCGGGTCGTACACCAAATCCGACCCCAAAACCACCTCATACGCCCGACCCGGCCCCATGATTTCCTCCACGTGCCGCCGCTCGCCCCACCGCAGCGCCGCCACCTCCACCGCCCCGCCGCGGGCCGCCACGGCTGCGGCATTGGCATCCACGTTGAACTGAAGGTTCGGCAGCGCCGCGGGGAGGTCGGTGGCTGTCACTTTGGCGCCGAAGAGCGCCGCGGCGGCGATTGCCACGAGGCCGGTTCCGGATCCGAGCTCCAGGATTCGGGTCGGGGCGGGCGGGAAGGGGAGGAGCGGGTTCGGGTGGAGGCGGTGGCGGTCGAGGAGAGCTACCAGGGCGGTGGCCGCCGGCCAGACCTGGAAGGGGATGCCTTGAGAGGGGATCTGGCGGAGGACTATGGCGGCGCCGATAGAGGGCAGTTGGTGGGTCTGATGGATTTCTGACGGAGTTTCGCCGTCTTCGGCGGCCGCCGGCGGCGGCGGCAGCGGCGATTCGTCGTCTGATGAGATTGGTTGAGGCATTGGCAATGGCATTGTTGGTGGAATCTGTTTAGGGTTTTGACTTTTTGAATATTTTGGTTAAACGATTTTGCAAATCGTCAAAACCCATATAGCGATTTTTATCTAAATTTTGATAGATGAATTAGTATTAACATGTCCCAGTTATTATGTTTCTGGATATTAAAATGTCAATAATACTCCCTCACTCTAATTTGTACATTAATTAAAAAATATAATAGTAAAAATAATAATTATTTAATAAAAGTAATAATAATAAATTAAAATTAAAATTAAAATTAAAATATTTAAATAATTTAATTAAAATAAAAAATTATAAATTTTAAAATATAATTAAAATGTATAATTATATATTTTTTTTTAAAAAAAATGACAAATTGTGGGAGAACCAAAAATAGAATAAGGGAACAAATTAGGTTGGACATATAGGAAACCTCGAGCATTAGGGATAACAACTGGTTGATGCATTCTTTGATGCTCCCTAAATGCCTTAGGCCACATAACTTCTTTATGGTCATTTCTTCAATATTCTTCGGATAGAATGAGTATTTTATGTTTGCCTCGAACACACCAATTTTGTCTATTCAAATTGTTTCTCGATATCATCTGCCAAGTATAAGATCTTACTATTGATCCCATTGTTTCCGACTCTAAAGCCAATTGCATTGTTGATGGATTAAAAAGCTATCGAGTTTTTCGTATGATATATTTTGAAGATCACGATGCTCGAATGCACGGCATCTCCCAACAAGACCACCTTGTATAATACACTATCCTCCTCCAAGTGTATGCCAACTTTTTCCGTAGCTCTTTCCACAACTTTGTTATCTTCTCAAAGAATATGTAGCATTCAACTCATTTGGGGACGTCAAGATGAATAATTCTTCTACTCAATGGACTTTATGACCAAAATCTCGAGTTTGATCGCCCGAATTAGTGAAGTAACCAGTGAATCATAATACTTTTTTCTTGTGTGTTTTTTGTACTTTCATCTGTATATTGTTGTCACCGTTATTTCCTTCAAACATGATACTATTATTATTTTCTACAACCCACACATATTTTCAAGAATGTTACTCGGATATCACATATCACAGGCTAACTTTAATTTGTCGACTTATGTCGTATGCTCCATAGAAACTCACTTTATTGAAAAAAAAATATATTAACATAACTAATAAATATTACTTTTGTAACTAATTTTGGCGGACGTTAAGAATATAATAAAAATATATATATTAATATATGTGTGAATGAGAGATTAATGTGTAAGGCCAAACTAGAAATTAAAAAAAAAAAATGTATATATATATAATCAAAACGCTGGGTATACAATATTTTAGAAATTAGTCTTTTGAGTCTAATAAATTAATATATAATTAATTTACTAAACACTTAAAATAATTAATTTTCGGCGTTCCAAAACAATAGCTTTATTTTAATATAGTTTATCCCAAAATAATAATCTCATTTTTATTTTTAGTAACCAACCATCTATTTTTTACAAAATTATCTTTATTTTTTTCAATAATTACATAAAGTACGGAATTTTGGTATTTTCAAAATACTTTTACACTAATTATCAATATAATACTACATTCGTCCACTGTCAATCTATCTCTTCACTTTTTGCATGTTAATATTTGAATATTAATTATTATATCAAAACGTAGTACAAATCAAGAAAAAACGACAAAAATACTTCTATTGGTGTCTTATAATATTAATGTAATGATATTTGTACGAAAAATTATACAAATATAATGATATTTTTAATACTAAAAATAATAACGTTAAATACAAATAAATATATTAGCTGTCGACGAAAGTAGTACTATTATTCCTTAATTTTCTAATCTATCTCAAATGTCACTTTAATAAGCTTGGAATAAACTAATTCACCGGTGTCCAAAATTATTTCTAGATGCAGGACTATATATAAGGATTTAGACAAGACTTTTCTACTGTCATGAGCAAAAAAATAAATTGTATTATAAAAATATTATTAAATTTATTTTAAAATAATAGTAATAATAGATATATCAATAAATTTTAAAGTAAAATTTATTTTAATCACATATATATAGTAAATGATATAAACAATTTGTATCAGTAAAAAATAGATGATATTTTTTATTGTTATAAAAACAATAGTCCAATAATAATAATAATATAGGCCATCGGCCAAAGATAATTGTAAAAAGGAAAGAAAATTTTAATTTTGATCAATGAGATAAATTTAAAACTTAATATACATATTAATAATATGAATAAATATATAATTACTCATATGGTTACTTTCAAGAGCCTGCCAGAATCATTTAGGATACAAATTAATTTTGGATTTAATAAATAAATTTAATTTCAAATAGAAAATAACATAATGATACTATAATTTTTATTATTATTTTTTTAGATATTTTATATAAGTAATTGTAGACACTAAAAATATATGACTAAAATCAATTAAATATTATGTATTTTGGAAGAAAATAAAATTCCAATAAAATAAATATATGGTATTTAATTATGCACATATGTTAATTTTTGTACAATAAATATCAATCATTAATGTAAAAATATGGAAGATATCGTACAACAAATATTACGTGCATAAATAGAGCCATAATAAATTTGGCAGCAAAATAAATTAATATTGTCAATAAAGGAAGTATATAAATTAATATCTTCCAAAAAAGGCAATGATATAAAGATTTTGACGAGAAAGGAAAGTGCACAATCAAATCCGTAAAAAATGGAAAACAGCATCTGATGGAAAATGAAAGATTATAAAATCTTTTCATACACGTGGCACCATCCGAAAAGGAAGCCAAGGCCACTCATCCCCTATAAATAGAAACCATGGCCAATTCATTTGACACACCGAAGTTTCATCGATGATAAAAACAAAGGGGTAAGTCTCTAAACTCTCTCTGTATTGTTCTTCATGTTCTTCGTATCCTTCGAAGGGTTCTTCGTCGAAAGTCACTGATGTGGACAAATGCTTCAATATTGGTTGACGAATCGATGAAGTTAACGTTCTTCGTCGTATGTTTAAGCTGGAGGAAGGATCAAAGCTCTCAAAGCCGTTGAGGAATTCGTCAAAGCCAAGGGAAGGTCTTCAAAGTTCCTCTCAAAGCTTCAAGATGTTCATTGCGTTCTCACCAAAGCATCAACTCGGCCCTCTTCGATCAAAAAGTCAAAGGGACATGCCACCAAAAGCGTTATAGAGCGTCAAATCCACCTTCTCAAAAGATCAAAGCTGCAGATCGTTTAAAGAGGACATCAAATCTAAGGCTTGGGATCAAATCACCCGCACGGAGACCAAAGCCCTCCAAAAGCGGAAAAGATAAATCAAAGATCAAAGCTGTGTATCGTCCAAAGAAGACATCAAATCCAAAGCTGATGATCAAATCGCCCACGCGGAGACCGAAGCTCTCCAAAAAGCGGCAAAGACAAATCAAAGATCAAAGCTGCGGATCGTCCAAAGAAGACATCAAATCCAAAGCTGAGGATCAAATCGCCCACGCAGAGACCGAAACTCTCCAAAAAGCGGCAAAGACAAATCAAAGATCAAAGCTGCGGATCGTCCAAAAAGACATCAAATCCAAATCTGAGGATCAAATCGCCCACGCGGAGACCGAAGCTCTCCAAAAGGCGGAAAAGGCAAACCAAAGATCAAAATTGCGGATCGTCTAAAGAAGACATCAAATCCAAAGCCGACGATCGAATCGCCCACACGGATACCAAAGTCCTCCAAAAGCGGCAAAGCCAAAACAAAGGTCAAAGTCGTGGATCGTCTAAAGAAGACAACAAATCCAAAGACGATGATCAAATCGCCAATACGGAGACCAAAGTTCTCCAAAAGCGGCAAAGCCAAAACAAAGATCAAAGTCGCGGATCGTCTAAAAAAGACAACAAATCCAAAGACGATGATCAAATCGCCAATACGGAGACCAAAGTTCTCCAAAAGCGGCAAAGCCAAAACAAAGATCAAAGTCGCGGATCGTCTAAAAAAGACAACAAATCCAAAGACGAGATCGGATCGCCAACATGGAGACCAAAGTCCTCCAAAAGCGGCAAAGCCTCGGATCGTCTAAAAAAAGAGACATCAAATTCAAAGCTGACGATCAAATCGCCCGCACGGAGACCAAAATCTCCAAAAGTCGGCAAAATCAAACCGAAGACCAAATCTCTTCGGATCAAAGAAGTCATAGAAAATCAAGTTGGAAAATAAATTCACGGAGAATCAAAGGACCCATTTATAGAATAGGACCCGCTTTAAATTCAAATCAAATATAATTTATACAAATTTTGTGTTTATTAAAAATAACACAATTTTTTGTCCACAGTAATAATAATATATTTAAAAATATATATATAAGTATCGATCAAATGAACATAATTTCAAAGGAGAGAAGAGTAACAAATTTTGATACGTTTCTAAATGAAGCTCACGTCCACGTTATTCTAGAGTCTTGTTTGAAAGTTATGTCTGTGCAATGTTGAATTTGAAAACTCAACTACTTACTTTTATTAAAAAAATGGAATAAAATAAAATAAAATAAAATACCAAAATATTGAAAAAAAAAATAAAAATAAAAATTGCAGTGGCGGAGAGAAATATCTCATTTTCCCCATAAATAATACAGTAATTACATGAAAAAAAAATATCCAAGAATTATTTAAACTACCACTTAATAGTAGAATAGTTTGTGAAAAAAAAAAGAAGAAAAAATTCAAATAAAACATAATTCAAATGCTATATGATACTTCCGTCCATTTACAAGGTTTACATTTACTTTTGGCGCAGTGTTTAAGAAATAATAGTATTTTAATTATAGTGAATAGTTAAAAATAGTGTAATGATATTTTTGCCTTTACTTTTTTGTGTAAAAGCACAAAAAAGTAATGATGTGATGTAAAACAATGATATTTGTAGAAAAAAATAGGGTATTAAATGAAATGTTAACCTTGTAATTGAACGTCCCATAAATATATAAACATTGTAAATTGACAGAGGAAGTATTATTTTTCTATGTCCCAAAATAAGAATATTTTTGTATTACTACTTAGACAGAAATAGTAATAAAATTTTAAAGTTAGTGTTAAAGATACACATAATTTTTTCCTAAGATTTATGTAATAATAATATTTACTGAGGTAGTAATAAAATTTTAAGAGTTAATGTTAAAGATACGCATAACTTTTTCTTAAGATTTATGTAATAATAATATTCTCTCCGTTCCAGGATTGACATTTACTTTTTTTTTTAAGTAGATTTTTTAATATTTATTTATATTATAATATATTATAATAAAAAGATAAAAATATTTTTATAAATATTATATAATATAAAAATAATATTTAAAAAATATTTATTATATTAAATAGATACAATTCAAAAATTCAAAGATAGAAAATATGTGCGCAAAAGTTGACTGGTTTAGTCTCCCTTTGAGCTGTCTCTGTCTCTCCATCTCTCTCTTGTAAGTTTGTTTGCTTACTTAAAGCTCCACTTCACCGCACACATCCGCCGTGCCTCTCGTCGCCGAGCTCTATTCTCTTCGCCGGAAAAATGGCAGCAGCTTTACCGAGGATCAAGTTAGGGTCGCAGGGCCTGGAGGTTTCTGCCCAAGGGCTGGGCTGTATGGGAATGTCCGCCTTCTACGGGCCTCCGAAGCCCGAAGCCAAGATGATTGAGCTCATCAACCATGCTATCCGCTCCGGAATCACGCACCTCGATACCTCCGATGCCTATGGTCCTTACACTAACGAAGTACTCGTCGGCAAGGTCTGTTTAATATCTCGCTTCTGGTTTCGCCCTTCGCAAATTGATCGATTATACTGTCTGAAATTGAATGTACATGATTAATTGTTTAGGGCAAAGTATCGTGATTCAATTAGTTTTCATAGATTGAACAGTGAATGCTTTTCCATCAACAAATTAGGGCTACTAATTTCACTCTTTAAAATTTGAGGTTGTAACGCAGAAACTGAATTATAAGTTAGTGGTCGTGTAGCTTGATTTAATGGTCGAATTTGAAGTTAGAATCACATCTGATTTCTTCAGGCACTGAAAGGAGGGATGCGGGAAAAAGTAGAGTTAGCGACCAAATTCGGATTCAAACTTGATGGCTCAAACATAACAATTGTTGGTGATCCAAAACATGTCAGGGCTGCTTGCGAGGACAGTTTGAAGCGGCTTGATGTCGACTGTATCGATCTTTATTACCAGCATCGTGTTGACACGACTGTGCCCATTGAAGTCACAGTTAGTAGCTATCTTCCTGATTGATCTTAAAATAGTTTTTATCAATTACAAGTGATGCCTCTAACTTGCCATGAAAGATCTTTGCACCAATTAATTGACCTTATTGTTGTTGTTGTTCTGTTAAAGGTTGGAGAGCTAAAGAAACTGGTTGAGGAAGGTAAGATTAAGTACATAGGTTTGTCCGAGGCCTCTGCTTCGACAATTCGAAGAGCACATGCTGTTCATCCGATAACAGCAGTCCAGTTAGAGTGGTCTTTGTGGGCAAGAGAAGTAGAAGAAGAAATTGTTCCGGTCTGCAGGTCTGGCTAAATTATACCTTCTAAATCATTGTATCATGAGCTAGGACTTAGGTATCGTTGAATATTACACAAAGTTTGTTTCTGATTTTCAGAGAACTTGGGATCGGTATTGTAGCCTACAGCCCTCTTGGGAGGGGGTTCTTTTCAGGAGGTTCACAACTGATACAGAATTTATCAGTTGAAGACCGGAGGAAGGTATGTATCTCTGTCATGGATGCAAAATCTAATGTTTGATGCCCATTTGTTCATTTCTTTGAATAGGTAGTAGCATTAAAAAATGATAGTTTTTCAAAATACTATACAATGTTTGGTTGGTGTTTGGGTTTGATTTTTAGTTTAAATAGTATTTTGACATAATATTTTGAAAGACGGTAAGAGTTGCATAGTGAAAAACTGAAATTAGGTGCAAAAAGAATGGACCTTCTTCTTTGAGGCATTGCAATGGCGTAAAGGATATAGGAAAATTATTTAGATGTTTTGGTTGGTTTGAGTGATAAAAAATTGAACATAAAATAAAATTTTGATGGCAATATTTAAATAAAAAATAGGTATTGGACATGTTAATATATGCCTTGAATTTAGTTTGCCCACTGCGCCGTGCCGTATTGGGCTTTGGAGTTGGTATTGAGCGAGCCCGTCTGATGTATTCTCTTAGTTTATTTGAATAGACTTAGAGATATGAAATCTGTAATCTCTAACACAGTCGTCCTCAATAAATCTGTTCTCCATTTCTGTATGTGAATATAGTCAATATGTTGGGGAACCACGTATATTTGTATCTTCTTTACGTTTTATGTTTGTTAGTCTATCAGGATCTTTTATTTTTTGAAAAGAGAATTGTTGATGAATGTATTTGAAAACATAAGGGTTTGTTTGGCATTTATGTAAATAGTATTTGGATGTGATGTTTTGTATATTTTTATTAGAATCCGATAGGCTGAGTAGTGATTTTGATTTGAAATACAATCCAAACCAAGTGTAGATAATCTAACAAGTTTCGGGCCTCATCGAAAGTGCATATATGCTTTACTATTCAGGAGTTCCCGAGGTTCAAACCCGAGAATTTGGAGCACAACGAGAACTTGTTCAACCGGGTGAAAGATCTTGCGGCTAGAAAGGGATGCACTCCGTCGCAACTCGCGCTCGCATGGGTCCATCACCAAGGGAAGGATGTTTGTCCTATTCCGGGCACCACCAAAATCGCCAATCTCAACGACAACATAGGCGCCCTGTCTGTGAAGCTCTCCCCGGAAGACATGTCCGAGCTTGAGTCCATTGCTTCAGCCGGAGCTGTCAAAGGCGAACTGAATCCAGCCGGGCATCTCACATGGAGAAACTCCGAAACACCACCCCTCTCGGCATGGAAGCCCACATAAATTAAAGAAGAAGATCGTTCGTTTTGTTATATTGTGTGCTTGTAATAATAATGCCGTAACTTGTGAGTTGCGACGCCCGGATTTTATTGTGTCGAGGATCTCTATCTATGTGTTTCTTCGACTGGAACCACATTTTTAGCGTGTGATGAATAAATGTGTGAACATTTTGGGAGACTAGCCTACGGTTCGAACAACCTTTTGTTGGGTCGATGAAGAGTCCCGGAATCTTTTCAAGTTTGAAAATAAATTTTCACATAGTATTATAATAATAATAAAAAATAAATATTTGATTGGATGATTTTGAAAAAATATATATATATATATATATAAATTGTGTACTACATCTATTTAAAACCTTGACTGACACTAGTGATTGAATATAGTTTGATGTTAGTTGGATTCATTATTTTTTGATGAAAATTATTATAAGTTGCATTTGTATTATAAGGTATTTTTTTACTATTTTGATCAAATTTAAAAGTAATTTTTAATAGTAAAAGTAATTCATATTTAATATCAAAATACTTTTCAAGTTTTATAAAAATATTTATTTATTTATTTTATACTTGTAAAATAAAAAATATCTAATATATTTATAGTAATTAATAAAATATTATTATTTTTAAAAAAAATTTGAATACTATGATCGAGACATTAGGAATGTTAACATATGCCTATGTTTATATTTGGTGTGTATTTGACTGTGGATTGAATTTTAAATACACTGTTCATTCCATTTTTTTCTCCTAAAAAATATCAAATTAAATACCCATTTTTTTTATATTATACTAAAATTCATTTTACATTCAAAATATTATATCAACACCTATTTATATCACGTTATACGATTATTCAAATTCAAAATTTTTACCGTTTAAATTCCAACTCAAAATCCAAACCTCCAAACAAACACACCCTTAGTACTCTATAATAAGCAATTACTCTATAATAAGCAATAGAACAATAACAAACGTTTAATATTCTGTCTTTCAAATATGTGCTCGATTGTTTTTTTTTTTTGGTACAATTTAATGTGAGTGTATTTTTGTTATTTATTTATTAATTTTTTTGTAGTAAAGAAAAAAAAAATATCTGAATTTTGCTAAAGAGAAAAATAAAAACATTTCAAAAGTAAACAAATTAGAATTAAATTACTTTGTATTAAATAAAATTATAAACACTATACGCAATTTCCATTGTAATATAAGGCTGAGACTATAATTTCTATACAACAAATTAAAGGCGTGTTTGGTTGGCTTTGCATTATTAAATACTAGTATTAAATAATAAATAAATACATGTCCCAATAAATCATCACTCATTTTCATGCACAAAATTTACCAAAAAAATATTTTACGATATATATTATCATATAAAATGACGCAATATATTATTCTTCAAAATATCTACAATCTACACTCCTCTTTATTAATAAAAACTTTAATTATTTATATATATATATATATAAACTTCTCTTTACAAGCAACATTTATTGTTATTTAAAATATTTAACTAAAAATATATTATACTTAAATTTTTTTATATTACAAGAAATACTAATTTTTAATAATTTTTTTTACTATTCTTAAGTTAATAGTATAAAACTGCAAAATACTTCCAAAAAATATTTAAACACGTTCTTACTTTGTTGCTTTACTTTTTATAGTTTAATATTGATATATATCGAGACAAAAAAAACTTAATGCTTATTTTTATTTTTTATTTTTAACTTCAAATCAAAGACTAAGACTGTTCATTTCATTAAATTTTTTTTAATAAAAATACAATATTTTACTTTTACAAAACAATATATCAAAATATTACTAATATAAAAGAATCAAACCAAAAAATCAAAATCAAACCAAAATCCAACCTATAGAAACATCTAGGGTGTGTTTGTTTGTGGTTTTGTGTTTTTTTGGTTTGGATTTTTTAATAGTAAAAAATTGAATTTGAATAGTTGTTTCCTATGATATAAATAAATATTGATGTGATGTTTTAAATGTAAAATAAATTTATAATATAATATAAATCAGGAAAAGTAATTGTTTGATTTGATATTTTTGAAGAGAAAAAAATATATGTATAATAAAAATGTGTGATAAAATCTACAAAAGAATACTCTAGAACTTAAAAAATAAAATATTCAATTTTATACCATAAAAAGAAATAATACACAAATCATCACACCCTAAAAAAATCTACAGGAAATTAAACAAACACTGGAATCCCGTGAAATTGCAAAAACGCCCCTACTCCGTTATGGCTGCCAATCTCGCCGTAAACTTCCCTCTTCTCCGGACCACTGCGGCGGCGCCGCCGCCGCGCCTCCTACCCCTCTCCCCCTCCCACGCAACCTTCCTCGATTTTTTCAGTCCATGGTCGACGGAGAATTCCACCGCCTTCCGGCGGCAGCCGCAATATATTTCCCGGCGACTCTTCACCAGGGCGGCGCTGGCCTTCACCGCCAATGCGGCTATCTCTTCCGGCCGGAGCCGCCGGTTGAGGCGGCTCAACGGCAGCGCGAAGTAAATGTGTCCGGGGAGGAGATCGTCGTCGGCGCCGACGGCCGGAACGACGTCGTCGAATTCAAGCTCGTCGGAATTGCAGATGAAGCAGGTAGGGTTTCTCTGCAACACGTGGACGGCCTTGATTGGATAGGGAAACTCCTCCAATCTGCCATTGTCGAAGATCAGCTTCGCCGGCGCCGTTACAGCCGGTGCCGATTCGCAGGAGTTGCAGAGACCCATTCAATTAATTACCTCAATTCCTCCTCAATACACACAGATATATAAATACACACATTTATACATATATATATATATATTGTGTGTATATATTATTAGAAAAATGGCGATTTGATCCAACTGAACATGAAATAAGAAATTCGAATGGATTCAATTACAGGAAGGGTAGGCAGCGTGCCAAACTGTGGGAGCTTCACGATGACGATTAGGTTCAATTCTCTGTATTCTTACAACCTCTGTATGTATTTTATGCGTATTTATGTATATATACGTATATACATGTGTATTTAATCACCGTTTTGGGGATAATATGTACGAGCTCCTTGGACTTGAAGTCCCGGGAGCCGTGTGGTTATTGGGTAGCGGAGCCGGGACCCGTGGTTCCGGGACCGTTGAGTAATTTACTTACTCACCGCTTTGTTCTGGATAATTGTAGTGCTTATCTTATTTTTGCAGAGGAATCGATCTTTACGTGAAAATGGGAAGAAGAAATAAATATTGATAAATCGTGTAAAAAAAATAAATTGAATTTTTTTCTAAGTAGCTTTACTCAATTTGAAAAAAAAATAAAAAAATCATCCAAGTTGATGACAAAGTTAGCAAATTAAAAGTAAATAATGTAATCCAGCCATTTACTTTAAATCGCACTTGATTTTTTATAAACTATATATATTTTTATTTTAAAATATTTTTAAGTAATTATCGTATATTTTTTTTATATATATATTTTTATTTTACCATCAAATCATTATTCTTATATATACTTATTTTTTTGATTTGTGATATTTTAATATTAATTATTATATCAACGTAATACAATTTAAGTGATGACAAAATTTTTTTCTTATAATATATTTTTTTAAACTCGGTACTATATAAACATTTTTCAGTACAATGTTTTTACTATTCAGTTTATTAACCTTTTTCTCAAATAAACCATTGTATCAGTTTGTTTGATTAGTATTTTGATTTAAAAATTTTTAAATGAACTATTAAAAATAAGTACCAATAATATAAAAAATAATATTTTCATAAAATGTATATATATATATATATTAAAAATTCGTATCACAAATTAAATTTTGATCAAACAAACCAAGTATTTCCTTCAAGCAAAATTTTACCAAAATAAATCAGGGGACAACAAAACTTCAAGAACTACTAATAGCTGCATCTAATTTTCGCAACATACCTTCAACCCAAAACAGCCTTCTTCTTCTTCTTCAAGCAGATTTCCAGACATGATCCGACCGATCATATTCGCCAGAAATCCCGGGAAGCAACTCAATGCACGTCGCTACCATCGATCCGATCAAAGTCCCTCGACTTTAACAAGTTCCCCCGGCGAATAAAAACACTTGGCATTCGGATTTCAAATGATCCTTCATCCGATGCAGCGTCGCGTAGACAAGATCCGAAGCCTCGTGTCTCTCATCCGAAACCATGAATTCGAAAACACGGCCTCCAACCTCAATCGAGCTGACCGCGTCGCTCTTTCTCACGCCGAGACTCCTCATGAGTTTTCTCACTTTCTTCGCCTCATCCCATCGCTGATCCTCGAAAAATACGTTCGCCAACAGCACATACAACCCCCCTGTGTTCGCGCACGGTTCCAACTCCAGCACCTGCTTCAAAACCATCTTCGCAATTGGAACATTCCGGAAAGTTCGACAGGCGCCAAGAACAGATCCCCAGATTACCACATCCGGCCGCATTTCCATTTCTCCGACCAGCCTAAGCGCCTCCTTTAACAGCCCTCGTCGCCCGAGAATATCAACCATACACGCATAATGTTCGATATCGTAACGTATTCCATAAACACTCCTCATTTTGCTAAAGAAATACCTCCCAATTTCGATATTCCCGCAATGACAGCAGGCGGAAAGCAAGCCACCGAATGTAGCCGCATCAGGCTGTGTTCCGCTAGCCTCCATCTCCTGAAAAAGCTCGACTGCTTTATCTCCGTGACCGTGTAATGCAAGAGCGTTAATCACCGTATTCCACGAAACAACGTTTTTCTCCGGCATGTTAAGAAAGATCTCCAATGCCTTCTCGGTTAAACCACATTTCGCATACATGTCCATAAGCGAATTACAAAGCTCAATAGTAGGTTCCATCCCGATTCCACACAAATAGTCGTGCAATTTCTTTCCCGTAACCAAGTCCCCCGTATGACTACACGCAGAAAGAACACTAACCACCGTAGTTTCATCAGGAACAAAACACAAATCACACATTTTACGAAACAATTCTATGCATTTTCTATAGTGACCATTTAGAAGATAGCAAGAGATCATTGAATTCCAAGAAACCACATTTTTCACAGGCATTCGATTAAAAGTACTCTCGGCTAATTCAACAAATCCATGTTTAGCATATGCACTCACAAAAGAAGTCCACGACACCACAGTTTTATCCGGGATTCGATCAAACACCATTTTTGCCATCTGCAAATCCCCGCACTTGGCGTACATATCAAGAAGAGCATTATGAACATAAACGTCGACATAAACTGCATTCGCTTCAATAAACCAATGAACAAACTTCCCTAACACCACACCACGGATTATCGAACAAACCGAGAGCAAACTAACAAAGGTATGACCATCAGGCATCACTCCATCCTCCCTCATGCCACAAAACAATGAAAAAGCTTCTCTCCACCCCCCGAATTTCGCATAGCCACCGATCATCGAGTTCCACGAAACTAATGTCCTAAACTCCATACCATCAAAGACTTTCCGGGCGCACTCTATCCTCCCACAACCAATGTAGAAATTCACAAGCCCGTTTTGCACGAATACATGAGACTCTGAAAACCCTGTTTTCACGGCATTCGAATGAACCACAACCCCTTGCCTGTACGCCATTAGATTCCCACAAGCTTTGAGAATAAAAGGAAAGGTGAACTCATTCGGGGAAGCACCTGAGCAGACCATTTTCTGGTAAAGCCTAATAACTTCATCGTAGCTTTTCACACCCGAAGACGCCCTTATCATAGTATTGTACATGTGCCGATTCGGATTGGGAATTTTGTCGAACAGGTAATGCGCGTGCACCACGTCCCCAAAGGGAGACAAAGCGCAGACGGAAATTACTTTGCTTAGGGTTATGGCATCCTCGCCGTACCCACGGAGGATGATTTGGGCGTGGACTAACTTGAGCTCCGCCACGGAAGTGCATTTTCCGACGAGGAATTGAAGCCGTTGGATTGGTAAGGAAGAAGCGTTGCTGTAGCGTCGGAACGGAGTGGCCAGTCTGTTGGGGGGTTTAACGGTCATTTCTGAATGAGGTTAATAATTTTGAAGGAAAAATAATATGTCGAAGGGCGTTTTGGTAATTACACAATATTAATAGGTTGAACAAAAATTTGGCCCATGCAGGTCTCGAACCTGCGACCTTCGCGTTATTAGCACGACGCTCTAACCAGCTGAGCTAATAGGCCATTGTTGAAATTGTACTTTATTTAAAGTTTATTTATAATTTTAATTACTTCAATTTTCAGATGATATCTATAGCTTTAGAAATAATACCCAACAAATATTTTATTTAAAAATAATAAAAAAAAATAAAAGAAAATACATGTGTCCATATTAAATATTTGAATTTTAAAATTATTTGTAATTTTTGCCGGCTCTATGTACGTAGATAAACATGAACAATATATTTAGCAAATATATATGCTAATCTAAATAGATCCATCATATAGACATATACATGTATTGTATACAGATTGAAGTATTTATACTTATTCCATTCATTTTTACTCGCATAAAAAAATGTAGTATAACAAAGTTTGTGTAATAATAATTTAATATATATATATATATTATTAAAAATTATAAGTATTTTATTTTATTTTTTTGGATTGAAAAAACCTAAACCAAACACGAGTTTCTATAAAATCTTTGGGAATGTTTCTTTTTTTTCTTTTCAATTTCAATTTTGTAGCATGGGACTTTTATAATTCATAATAAAAATATTTATTTTTTCTTATAAAATATTACAATAAAACCTTATATAAATAAAACATTATATAGATTTCTACAAAACGAGCAATATGTATTATATAGAGCATTAGAAATACTTTTCTAAAATCTCGATTTAAAAACAAACACATATCACATGGCTCTTATTTTATAAGTATATTGTTATTTGTACTAAAGATTGATATTGACATGCAAACAAAAAAAATAAAATAAAATTACATTACATATTTTTGAAATATATTTTTATATCAACAATCTATATAAATTAATAAAATAATATTTAAAGTATTTAGTCAATCCTATTCCTAACATGGTTAAATAAACAATAGTAAATAATTATGGCATCAATATTTATTTAAATAATTCATTTGGCTTTTTTAACTTTTTCATATACATATGCTATGGACTATAATTCATAATTTATTTCTAATGATTAAATTTTAATACATTATTGCTTATATTAAATATTTTATTATATAGTATATAAATTTTCTTTAAAAATGTTAAATATTTACTATAAAATTTTTACTAAAAATAATATATTTAAAAATATGTAACAAACTTTGGTAAATCCATCCCTCAGTATATGGTTTGCCATTGGGCATTGCCAAGGAAAATCTCAAGAATGAACAGGAATAAAGGATATATTTGCTTTATCATCCAAAAGTATTTTTAAATGAAATATAACTTTTAAAGCTGGTAACTGTGAAAATAAGCCCTTATTCTCTTATTCATTATATCTAGGCTTTCAATTAACACACCATAACTACTGCAAAATCGATGGACTTTACTGAAATTGAACCTTGTGCAGGAAGACAGGACTTGTTTGTTCAGAATGCCATCCAAGTATCGATCGAAGAAGTCGAATAGCTCACCTGTTTTCAAATAAACATGACAAGATTGAGTTCCCAACATATGCCCATTAACGGCATCGAAGAAAAGTAAGAGGAAACAAGTAACCAAATTGTGCAGAATGATAAGCATGTTCAGCTGCAAACAGCACAGATTAAATTACCATAGCAGAAATATGCAACGATGAGCAAAGAACTCGATGAGCAAATTATACAAGTATTGTTTTGGTGAATGCATTATGTATGTTTAAGCAACATTTATTTGTGAACAACAACTATGAGGACTATCTGTCTTGCAGCATCGGATCAATCAAGACCGGTAAATTATCCAAATGGTATAAGTATCTACTCTTCTTAATAGCTGCGTGACTCAGAGACAGCATTTCAAGCTAGAGAAATTTATTCGGACAAATTGTATTCTAAACAGTGGAATTTTAGTGTCCTTTGCAGCTTAGAATCAAGAAATATGGCCAGTAGTTGCTGAATATTAAACTTCGGACAAATTGTATTCTAAACAGTCAACTTTTAGTGTCCTCTGCAGCTTAGAATCAAGAAATATGGCCATTAGTTGCTGAATATTAAACTTCGGACAAATTGTATTCTAAAAGTCTACTTTTAGTGTCCTTTGCAGCTTAGAATCAAGAAATATGGCCAGTAACTGCTGAATATTAAACGAACTACGCAGAATCAAAAAGTTTGATCTGCTACTTAAAGAGAATGAGATAATATAAGGGTTAGCTCGAAATATGTAGAGGGCAACAAGAAAGTGTAAACTTCAAAAAAAACAAATAAAACAAAACTGAAGCACGTCGTTAGGAAAAAGATACCTTAGTGTATTCGACGAATTCGAAAAACCAGAGAACACATTGGAGTACGTCTTGGTCAGATATGCAAAGTTGGAAACAGGGGACAAAGATGGCATCCTTTCACCTTTCCTCAAAAGATCTGCCAAGTCAAGCCTCCGCAACACCAACACAGCCCGAGACTCCCGCCATAAGAACACCATCAATCCATTTTGAATAACAAATAACGAGCCAGGTTTAGAACCAGGGTACCTGAACCCGTAACCATTTGCAATACCTTCTCCCAAGTAAGACTGCTTAACATCAATATGATTCGAGTCCTCATCCGTATCCCACGGGAATGTGTCCGTTGATGGTTGATCTATATTAACAATGAACATAGCCGAGCCATTAGGGTGCAGGACATAAGATGTACCTTCCAATATCTTTGTGCCAATTAGTAAACGCTGCCCTTCGGACTCCTCGTATGAAATTAAGATAAAGAAAAGGGCTTTTCCTGGCTTGTCCTCAGATGGCTTCCCCGGGGGCCAACCAAAAGTTCCCCCCCATAGACCGGCATATTCATGGCCTGGCTTTGGCGCGCACACCGGCAGCTTATACAGGGCAAATCGGCTGTCGTGCATATTCGGCCACGCTCGGTATGAAGATAGTTTCATAGTCACAGCACGTAAGCATAAACCGATGGTATCTCCTGATTGAAGAAATTCATGAAGCTGCACGTGTTTCGCCTCAGAAGCTGAAGAAAGCTTCTTATGCAACTCACGGCTACTACTATTTGTTGTTGCGCTCGATTTCCCGAGTATCTGTTTTATGCCATTTCGCAAAAACCCCGAGAGGGTCCTGCCTTTAGTGCATGGAGCCTGACCTTCATCTCCACCACGTGAAGAACGATATCCGCTAACACAATCGAGACGCTTACAGATCTCGCTTGTTCCCAATTCAGTAGGATTTAGAGGTGATTCCAAATCAGACATATGACCATGATTCCCTGCTCCACGGCGTTTGTACATTTGCAAAAGCAACGACCTCCTTTCATGCAACAAGGCCACATCCCGTTGCCAGTCGGCATCATCCTTTCTCAGATGAGGAAACAACAGCCCATTCGCTTCACTGGGAACAATCAATCTGACTTGGCTAGTGACAACGTCTAAAAGCCTTCTCCGATCACCAAATGCCAAACGGCTAAAAGGTATCGCAGGCCCCTTCTGTCCAACAATCCTCTGCGACTTAGAAGCCCTGGTATTTGACCTAGATAACCTACACGACACCTCTTCATCTGCTTCATTAGCAAAACTTTTGCTATATGCTAGTTTCCCTCCATTTCTTTTATGCCTAGACTCTACCTCAAGCAAAAGCACGTTCCAATTCCCATCGGCGGATTTAAGAAAACCAGGATAAACATAATCAATCCCCCGCTCCCTCCCATGTAAGAAAAATGCCGAAGAGCCCTCATGATTGCAGATAATTTCAAACACAGGAGTCCACAAGATCGGACCGTCTTCGAGCCCTAGAGGACCAACCTCCTGAGGGATTATCCGACAAGCAACAACTGATAAAAATCCAGGCATGATGTACACCACATTGCCGAGCTCCGGATTCTGGTGAACCCAAATGCCCATCAATGGACGAACACTCAACAAGAATCGGCAAAGAGATTTGAATGAAGAAACCCCCTTCCTCCACTCAATCAGAGTAGGGCACTGAACCATTCCCAGCTTATCACATTGAAACAACCACACCTTGTCCGAAGCCACACACAGATTCAGATCCCTACAGGTGAGACCCAGGCTACAAACATCCCTCGGCGAGAGGGAAGCCGTGATTACAGAAAACACATCGTCCGGCAGAGACAAGAGCAAGCTTGATCCACAGAGATCAGGCGACATTTTTACAGATTTAATTTTGTCTACTCCACACCAAGTTCTCAGCCAATTTCAGATTCTCACGCAATCGAATCAATTTTTCACGCCGAAATTGAAAACTAGGATCCTCCCATCCAACAACGCAGCTTTCAATTGAAAAACATATATATTAACTATAAACGAAAAAACTAAAACCCTAACCTGGAAGCAAATTTGAACATCTCAGATTCGACGATCCATGGCACAAACAACCAACAACAATTGACACTAATTCAAGCTCTCAGAAGCCGAAGATTTACCAAATTAATGCGGAAGTCAACTGGTCGGGCTTGACATATATTCGTCAAGCTGATGAAGAAGAAAATTTCCAACAAGGAGTCCGATCCGATGATTGAATCTAGAACTTGTGCACCGCACAACACTACAGTGAAGACATGAGAGAGGAATACTGGAGAGGGGTCCGCCGTCAGCATCAGTCATCCATCACTTGGAAATCTGCCAAAAAATTTCCAGCCTACCATCGTTGAATTCGGCCTCGAACTTCTTGCAAGGTCCAACGGGCGTCCATGATTGCCTCACATGTTCCAAGTTCCAACCTCCCCACTTTATTTTATTTTTATTCTTTAATTAATTTAACAAATATTGAAATTTAATGATGATTAAGACGGTCGGTCATTAGTGTCGTCATTTTGAAAGTGCTTTTCAGCCTTATAAAATAAATTAGTAATTCAAATTATTTGACACGTTGGATTTCCCAAATCATTTCAATTTATTTAATTTATAATTGATTCAATTATTTAATTTATTTTCAATATACAAATGTTTTTTTAATAATATGTTGATGAATATTGAGTATATATAATACTATTCACGTGTTGAATTAGTTGAGTTATCTTCATCATGAAAATTGTACCAAATTCAATGAGTGAGAGGGAGAGCCAATTATTGCACTTATTAATACATGATTCTTTAATTTCTTTTTTCTTTCTTTTTTTTTTTTAAAAAAAAGATTATTATAAAAAAAAAATCAATTTTTTTAATAAATTTTTTTTTTGTATGCTATGAAAAACTGTTGATAATATAAAAAAATAATATGTTGTGTTGAATAATTGATTTTTTACTAGTGAATTGATATATATATTATAATAATGTGTGTATATTTGTATTTGTTTAACAATATTTATGAAAAATTATTCTATTAAAAAAATAGTGGACAAAGGAACTGTATAAATTCAACTTACAATATATTTTTAAATTAATAAAATAAATATATTACTAATACTTTCATGGCTTTATATAACTAAATAAAGTAAAATTCAAAGGATTAAAAAATACAATCGGTCAATGTTGTAGAATGGCAATACAAACAATTTTATTTTGTTTCTTTTTCTATCTAGATACTTCATTCGTCTCATATTGGGTGTTTTAGTCACTGTAGATACGAGAATTTAAAATAAATATAATTAATAGATAATTACGAATGTATTTGTAAAAATAATTAACTAATAATATATTAAGATTAAGATAATCAATTAGTTTAATTAAAATTTAAAAATTAAATTAAAAAATTTAAAATAAAATTAAAATGAACAATCATTTTAAAAAAAAAATAACATGAGATGTGGGACGAACAGAAACTACAACATGGATATGGTAAGTGGGACGAAAAAAATATTATTTAAATATGCAAATAGTATTAAAATCTTTCTAAAGGTCTATACATCTAGTAAAAAATGTGTATAGAAAAAAAAGATATACTACTCCATATTTTAATACTTTTACATTAATTTTGGGGTTTGTTTAATTTAAATTTAAATTTAGATTTTTAATTTAAATAATATTTTAATTTAATATTTAAAAAAAATTATTTTTATTAGAAATAATTTAAATAGTAGTCTCTTATCGACTTACAGATCATATATATTTTCTATCTTCATATATTTTAAAGCATACTAAACACATAGTTGATACTCTCTCTGTCCTATGTAATATGAGCGTAACGTAAACACAAAAATTTAAGTAAAATAAAATTAGTAAGTAATTAAAAGGTGTATTAATAAAAATAATTATAAATTAAAATTAAAATAATTAAATAGGTAATTATATTAAAAAAATTATAAAATTTAAACTATTAATTAAAGTGTATAATTAATAGGCCGGGCCAAATCATCCAACGGCCCATGGGAATATTTATTTATTATATTTCACAATAAATACAAATTTCAATTGGACCTTGGTCCATTAACTTCACGCGACCCGACCCGGACCATATTAAAAGCTACTAAAAATTGGAAATACTTCGACGGTTTGACAATAGAACAAGTCAAGAAAAAGAAGTACGAGAACGAAAGCAATGTCGTCGGCCGAAGATGATGAACTGCGTCGCCGGAAACTTGAAGAAGCCCTCGAAGTCAAATCTCTCCGTCGTATAATCAGCGCTTATCTCAAGTACTTCCTCTGTCTTACTTGCTGTTAGCGATGCTAGCATGTGCGCATACAGTTTCCCCTAATTTCAATTCTGGTGCTTTAATAACACGAAATCCTGGGCCGAGTGCGTGTTTTCTGCTGACCTAGTATATGCACTAACCAATTATTTCAATTACATTTCTAGTGAATGAGTTTATCAGTGATCAGTCCCAGGATTACATTTCAAAATGGCAAATATTGAATAATAGTAGTTCAATAGATTCCTGTTGTCTAATTGAAGTACAGCTAGGAGTTTAGGACTTACATGGGATTATTGCACAATTATTGAAGCTCTAAAATCAATTAATTATTGGGATTTGGGAGTTGGGTTGGTTCTGCACTGAAAGTAGGCTCGAAGCTTGCATGAATCTTTAAAACTAAACATTCACCATCACGAAGGAACGAAATATCGTCTCAAACATTCGTTCTTTTATGTTTATCCATCAGTTATTGGATATGAAGCTAAATATCTAGCT
Source organism: Andrographis paniculata (assembly GCF_009805555.1). Taxonomy (NCBI): domain Eukaryota; kingdom Viridiplantae; phylum Streptophyta; class Magnoliopsida; order Lamiales; family Acanthaceae; genus Andrographis; species Andrographis paniculata. Next base: position 2,077,642 of record NW_026137616.1, on the reverse strand, counting down.
TTCTTCCAAGTTAACGAGTATGGAGCAAAGTATATATTGATTTTTTAGTTAACTATGTCTCATCTTTTGGTTTCTGGCCAAGGATCTGCTACATAGAGCATATACTGAATTCATCAAGTTTCTGTTGTACTTCCTCTAGTCACCCCACCAATCAAACCAACCCCATAACTTATGTATTTTGCTTTATTTATAGGGTAGGGAGCTTCTGACTTTGAAAAAATAAAGGAGTTCTTGAGTGGATTAGTTTTGCTCATATATGATTGTGTTATTGCCTATGTAGCCCTTCCACTATGTGGCAGTGGCTTCATATGCACCAGTTGTCATCACCTAGAGATTGGCCATTTTACTTGTTTTTTTAATTGGAATGATAAATCGTACTTTATGAAACAGAACACAGGTGATATTGTCTGTTTTCATCATGTTTAACACAGCTATCCAGAAGCAGCTGAGGAGGATATTAGAAGATATGAAAGATGCTTCCAAAGGCTTCCCCTTTCCCACAAGGTTTCTTTCTTGTCAACAGTGTTGTATACATGTAAAATGTTGGGCCAGTGAATTGTGGATGAGTTGATTAGAAGTAATTATTTGAACTGATTAGCTCTGTATTTGTGTTGTATCGATCATCAAACAAAGAGTTTCGCTGGTTCCCATCTGTTCTATTTTATTCCTTTTGGGTTATGATTGATAGCTCCATCAATTAGAGATTTCTGTATATGAAATTTCTCACTTTAATTATTATAAAATATTACAGTTGATTGAAGTTATCATGTTGCCATTTTAATAATTGAACACACTGATTTGTGGCATTGGGTTTTTGCAGGCACTGCTAGCACATCTTCCGATGAAATTTCAGAGACTTAAATGGTATATCTGACCATTCATCTTGTTTATTTGAATAATGAGATAACACTCCTGGCTGAGTTATGATTGAATAGTTACTTGTTTTGTGAATAATACATGGTTCCTTTTATACGCTTTGAAGATAGAATAACCTGAGGGATTACAATGCTTTCTCTATCTATCTCAAAAACTAATAATAAATATAATACATAGACAATGTGATTAACTGTGGAGCAATATTAATAAAGTGAGGGCTCGAATGGCAGATTTCCTTGCAAAACATGGTGCCAGCGGAAAACCCAGATATCTCAGTCTGGTTATAAGTCTCAGTCAGATCAAGTGTTTTATTTGTTTACTTTCTTTTCTAGTCTTGTAGGCGTGTTCCAGCCAGTTGGATGTTTGAGACCTGATGTTTACTTGGGCTGTAATTTGCTATCTTTATTTTTAATATAGCCCTTTCTTTGAGAGAGAGAGAGAGAGGACTAACCAGGACTGTATGATTTCCCTGACATGAGAGTCATGGGCAATGAATTTGAAAATGGATTAACTTCCATGCTTCTGGGCGTGGCTGTTCTAACTTTAGTATGTATAAATGGATTAGAGCTTTTATTCTTCTAGAAAAAGAGTTCATGTTTAATAAGAAATCAAAAGTGAAAGCCAAAAATCCTTGATGCACTTAATAAACTGCACTGCACAGATATTTAATATAATTTGATTAATTTTTAGTGTTGGGTTCTCTCCCGTAATATCTTGGCTGATATGAGTTATTATTTGCTCCTTTCAGGTGTGTTTAATAAGAAATCAAAAGTGAAAGACAAAAATCCTTGATACACTTAAAAAACTGTACTTCACAGATATTGAATATAATTTGAATAATCTTTAGTGTTGGGTTTTCTCCCATAATTTCTTGGCTGATATGAGTTATTATTTGCTCCTTTCAGGTGTGTTTCACAAAATTCCTATTTCATATTTGAAATGCTTAAGGTGATTCATGGATCTATATTCTCGAATCTCCTCTGTGTTTGATTCCTCATTTAGTACGCATGCATTGTCTTCTCATTTATCAGATGATTGTTTCCTCATATGTGTATAGTTTCTGAATGCATCTTTCTAGCTTCAAAATAGTGGAAAGGTGAAATTTCACTATATTCTGTATAGGGTCTGGCCCTATCCAATTTATTTGTAGCTCAATTATTGTTTTAAAGTTATCTCCACTGTTGATTTTGGTAGGCCTTTGAACCCCCCCTTGATATGAGTGCGGACACTTATATTTCTGAAGACCAATCCATGGGGAATCCCTCTGATAACAACCTTTTGTATGGTGAAGCAAAACCTCTTTCTTGCCAATGTGACTCAGAAAGTGGAAAAAGCCATGTTGTGAAGTTCGATGAAACTGGTGAATGTGCTACTGAACCATATGGTTCTCTTAAACAAGGAAATGCTATCGAGGTCTCACAAGCGTCCTCTGGCTTCTCCTTTAAAATTTGTTCAATTGTTGTCTAGGTTCAATTTTATTTTCATCATGAAAATTTGACCACTGTAGATAACAACAGGATAAGCCAATTGAGTGTCTGAACAAAAATGAGGGGGACTGCTCTGTAGGCTCAGAGTGTAATGGACAGGCAGAAAAGGCCAATTACCATGATTGTCAGAATGTTGAAAGTTCACTGGCATCATCTTCCCAGCTCTGTTGTGATGGACATGTAAGGTCTTAGTTTCAAAATTTTCTACTAACCGATGCATATTCTATATTTATATTCCTGTTAAGTTATCTTTCAGCACAAATGTCTTTTATATTAGGACTTTAGCATTGTGGATTGGAACAATAAAATTGCTCATTCCGAGAGGCCAGGGTAGCTGTTATATGTGGTGAAGTGCTGTGATCTCTTTTTCTTAAATTGTTTTTCATATTATATAGAAGCATTTCATGGAGAGAAGAGTGAGTAGGGAAGAAGGGCTGAGCCTCATGCGAACTTGAAGGGTTCAAGATGGGATGGGTTTTGGGGGCGGGACTGCGCTGGGGTGGGGCGGGTTCTGAGGCCTATAGTTTTCTGGTTGGGCAGATTTTGGGGCCTGTAAAATCCATCCCGAATCCGCCCCGTTGCCATCCCTATTTATACAGTTTATTTAAAGAATTGATACATATATATATATATAATTGTGGTGGATGGACAAGCTATTAAGTACAAAGATATATTTTATATCATCAAATATTTTTGCATGCAGTTTAGCTGAAACACACTAATTTATCTGCTATGCTGTTAAGTTGGTTATCCTTCACTAATTTGCTTCATAGCTTCTTTCAGGTATCCTCATCATCACCTGATTGGCTGAACACATCATTGCTGTTTCATGTACCTTTAGCTGATGTAGATAAGGTGTACTATCTTATGGAAACTCTTAGCAATCACGTTCCACTTTTTATTTTTTTGCTAATGAATTTCCATTGATCATAACTCTTATGATTGTGTCCACATAACATAATAGTAAAATGCGGACACTTGGTCTCTTTACAGTGACAGAAAAAAAAATTGAGCTCCGTAGCATGAGAAGGATGAGATTCACAGTTTCTCTGAAGTGGCTTTGTGTTGTCAAAATGATTGATGAATTTGAAACCTAGTTGGTAGCAATTGAATAGTTAGTTAATGATCCTTATCTCTGAGTTTTATTCATGATCAAATTGCTTGAATTTGAGCAACTTTGACTTTTATGATCAATAGAATATAAAGGTTTTGCACTCGAGATTATCCTAGTTGAGCTGTCAAGATAGTTGGGTGAATTTGAACATCTAGTTGGTAGATATTGAATTTTTGGTTGGTGATTCCGTTCTCTAGAGTTTTACTCATGTCAAATTGCTTGAATTTGAGCAAGTTGTGGCTTTTATAATCAATAGAATATATAGGTTTTGCACTAGAGTTAAATGCTTCCTGAAAATTTATACCTGGTTGTACCTAGCTTGCAACTGGATTAACATGGGTATTATAGAATTATATCCAGTTTTTTAGTTATTTGTGAAAGTCAGTATTGGTATTACTTCAGTAAGAGCCTTGAAGTTAGTATTGGTGTTTGGTTAACACATAACAGGTAGGTGATAATATATCGTTTTGGTAGATGATTTATTCACATTTAAGCCATTCCAAACTGAGATTATGTCATTTATTACACACCACATTGCACCATCAATGTTTTCTTACCTATGCCCTTGTTCTGCTTCTCTCCCGATTGATTTCTCCAAAGCTTTTCCATCCATTATTTATCTATTTAGGTATTCATAAGTTATTGGTACTGTCAGAATTTGTATTTTATGTTCATAATGGCATGGTTCTATCCGAAGGTGCAGGCTTTCCTTATGTTGCATTGTCATACATTAATATTTCTTCCCACGTTAATTTCATTTGGCCAACAAAGATTTAGTTATTCAAATATATACATTTGTATTCCAGGTTCGGTGCATCATAAGGAACATAGTCAGAGATTGGGCAGCTGAGGTGAATATTTGATTTTCATGCTATTTATGAATGCAGCATTGACAGTTAAAAATGAACATAATAAATCCAGATAAAACTGTAAAAAGCAAAAGCAAAGGTAGAAAGATATCTTTTTACATTTTTTTTCCTTGTTTTCAGGGTCAACAAGAACGTGACGAGTGCTATAAGCCAATTCTTAAGGAACTTGAACAATTATTTCCACATCGTTCTGAGGACAGGTGCGTATGTGATGTTTTTCTATGAGACTCAGATGGTAGGATTTTACTTTTTGGCTTTATTGGGATAACACATTTGTATTTAAACTTTACGTTTGAGAACAAAGACGATGTCTAGGTGGTAACTCTAGTCATGTCATTATGAATTCTGATATATTGTCTTTCCTTGAACAGACATCCTCCTGCATGTTTAGTTCCAGGAGCTGGACTTGGTAGGTTGGCATTAGAAATCTCATCTCTAGGTGTGTTTTAAGATGAGTGCCTATCACTTTATTATGACAATTCTAACTAGGAGCCTGATCATTTTGTATTTATTTATTTTTTATTTTCTTGAATGCCACAGGTTTCGTATGTCAAGGAAATGAGTTTTCCTACTACATGATGATATGCTCCAGCTTTATACTAAATCAGTAAGAGACTTACTATGACTCTTCTTTAAAAGATCAGGTCCAGGCTTCATACTGATTTTTTAGTTTAATAGCTGCGAAGTTGCTGAGGAATGGACAATATACCCATGGATACACAGTAACTGCAATTCAATTTCAGATGACGACCAGCTTCGCCCGGTTTCAATTCCAGATATTCATCCTGCTAGGTATTGGCTAAATAATTGTTCACTCTGTATGTGAATATTCTTCTGGTCCATTGCTTTGTTTTTCTTTTTCGATCGGATGGTCCATTGCTTTGTTGCTTGCGTAACTTGCTGTCACGTTTCTTATGTTATGTAATGTACACCTTCCCCAAAGAAAAGTACATATGTGTGACTCCCTCCACCATGTCATGAATGTGTAATCTAGCATGTTAGAGGTCATTGGCATTTAGGTGTTCGTTTTAGGCTTGTAGCCACCTTTGTCCTATCCTATGTGTACTTGAACTTGTAAAATTGTGTTTTCCTTAACACTTCAAGATAGTGGTACAAGGTACAGAGAAACAAAAGAAAGAAATACTTCCAACATTTTTCCTGGAACCAAACCACCTATTCACAATTGAAATTTGTCGGAACAGTGCAGGGATCACAGAAGGCTTCTCTATGTGTGGAGGTGATTTTGTTGAAGTCTATAGTGATCAAAGCCAAGTAGGTAAGAACTGCATTGTTTGTTCTTTTTTTATTTTCATGGATATGGAGATGTCTGCAGGTGGCAGTTACTTCAGTACATAACACCGCCATGGCAATATATATATGTGTGTGTGTGTGTGTGTGTTGAAAGTTAAGCCTAAAGCCTCAAGTTTGGGCATGCAGCGTGTCATCATTTTTCCATAGCCTGTTCTGAGTTATTACTATTTCAGCATCAGCTCTACATTCATCATATAACATATAGGCATAATTTTAAGAAGATTGTTGATCTTTCAGAACTTGCGGTACATAAACTATGCTAACTAAAGTGAGCTAAAGCAGTTTCTATGATTACCTCCTGCTTCATACCTTCTCATCTGCTTGGTCCTTAATTTCCTTTTTATGTTTCCATTCATGCATTCAGGAGTCTGGGATGCTGTTGTGACTTGTTTCTTTATTGATACGGCACACAATATTGTTGAATATATTGAAATTATCTCGAAGATTCTCAAAGATGGTGGTGTAAGTAGTTTACAGATGTATGCTTGCTAAATCCTTTTTTCTTCATATCTAAATCTGAGTGGTTGGCAGGTCTGGATAAATTTGGGGCCACTGCTTTACCATTTTGCTGATATGTATAACCATGAAGATGTAAGCCCTTTAACCCTATTTAGATAAGCATTTTTTCCTTATCATCAGCTCGAGAAATGGGTGATCCATCGAGTCCTCTCTCTGCCCCTGTGTTTTCCTTCCAATTTTCTTCTTTCAGGAGATGTCTATTGAGTTGAGCTTGGAACACGTAAAGAGGGTTGCATATAATTATGGATTTGCAATGGAGGTATGCTAACATTTATCCGAGAAGCTTCTGTTTACCACTAGAAATCTAATAAGCAATAGTTTATTTGTTGAAAAACAGAAGGAATCAACAATAGCTACAACTTACACCACAAATCCAAGATCAATGATGCAAGTAAGATGTGGTTTGGTTCCCTACTTATGTTCTTTATATTCCTGACTTCATCTTGCATATGACTTCCATTCCTTCTTATTAACACAGAACCGATATTATGCTGCATTTTGGACCATGCGCAAAAAGCCATCGGCAACAACAGAATAAAATTTATGCTGCAGTTTGTTTGTTGCCAAATTTCATCTCCCTTGAAAAAGGTTATTCTTATCAACATATTGCAGTTTAGAGATCCAAAGGCATAAAGATCCTTCTGAAGTTTCAGTGCACTGGACTTGTTCATTATTGCTTTTGTCACATTTTATTTAGATTTCCTTCCATTACTTTACACACTTTTCGTCATCAAAGCAATCATGGTTGTTATTCCTGTCATGGTTCTAGCTTTCTGTTCAATACTACTATCTTTCTTTTATTGTTTCCATTGTTTGGCATTCGTATGATACCAAAACCAATGTTTGTTACATGAGATATTGTTCATAGCTTTTGAAGAAGAATCCCACAGATGAATATTTTGTGTTTTATACAGTTTGGGTCTTGGGTATATTCCCAGAGTATAAAAGGAAGGGGTGGGCAAAAAAATTGAACCGAACCGAGTTTTCGATTAACCGAACAGATTCGGTTCGAATACAAATACTGATATTTATTCGGTTCGGTTTTGATTTTTGATGTTTTTTTCGGTTTGGTTAACCGAATTAAATATATTTATATATTTATATGATTCAATTTTAAAATTTATATTAATAATTATATTCGGTTTCGATTCGGATATTTGAAATATTTGCAAATATTTTGATTTAATTAGAATTTAAATTATTTTTTAATTTTGATTCGGTTCAATTATTTGCAAATATTTTTGTTAGTTCGGTTAACCGAAATTTTCGGTTCAGATACGATTTGCGGTTTCGGGTATTTATTCGGTTCGGTTTAGATATCAAATTATTCTTTAATCTTCCATATCTACTACTTCAGTTGGAGGTTTCAGGACATTCATACAGCCCAAACTGTTGGTTGTGTTATCTTTAATTTCTATATAATTTTATCTGTGCATCTTTATTATTATAGTTATTTTCAACACCACATTAGTTTGTGCATTATTTTTATTTTTATTTTTTATTTTTTGGGTGAAAGAGAGTATATTCAAACATTATTTCTTTCAAAAATAATAAAAATTAAAATCTACATTTTTTTGGGTGAAAGAGAGTATATTCAAACATTATTTCTTACAAAAATAATAAAAATTAAAATCTACAAATATAAACTAAATACTCTATGAGACCAACTGATACTCTCTTGCTCTGAAGAATTGGCATTGGTGAAAGATATTTAGTGACGATGATAATGGTGAAGAAGAAATTGCAATGGATGCCACTGCCAAGTGGCAACCACTCCCCTCACCCTCACACCTGATTTACATTATTGATTGATTGATTTGTGATTTGGATTTGGAGGGTCAACTCTTCTCTTTGTCTTTCTTGATTCAAAACATCCATCACAATCCATAAACAACCAACACTGAATTACACAGTTTTTTGGAAGCACATATTCATATATGTTAGGGTTTTGTTCACTAGTATATACAGAAAGAAACTTGGGTTGCTGCATCTTCTGTGGAAAATAAACCAAAGAAGAAGACGAACCAGAAGGAAGGAAAAGAAGTGAAAATGGGGTTGTGGTCATTGCTGGAGGTATCATCTATGCCAATACTTCAGCTGCTCATTATTAGCCTTTTGGGGGCTGCCATGGCAACCCAATATCTTAACCTTCTTCCTCCCCATGCCTGCAAATCATTGAATCGGGTAAACCCTCTCTCTCTCTCTCTCTCTATATATATATATATATATATATCTGTGTGTGTATATATAATATATACGGTTCCTTATTTTGTATCTTTAAACTCATAGCTAGGCATCTAAAATAAAATGGATTAGTTTAGACACTGCAGTTTTTTGATCAACTTGTTACTGTTACTGTTACATTCAATGGAGTAAATAGGCGAAAAAGAAAAAAAATGATCTCTCTGAACCTACAAGACAATCAAGAAACCATAGTGAATTCTAGACTAAAAATACTCAATATTCCAGATTAATGTTCTTAAGTTAATACATCTGTAAAGTTCTATGATCAAACAAATATAGCCAAAGTATAGTTTAACAAATAACTGAATCAATTTATCGCCTTTTCCAGAGGTTGTGGTAAGGTTAAGTTTTCGAAGCATTAAAACTTCTTGTTCTGTTTTGCCATTCTTGATTATAGCCTGCCCTGTGGTTGGGACTTGGAAGGTTCATACTTTGTTGATTAAATTGTAATATATGCAATTGTCTTGTTGACCTCCGCTTCTCGTAGATTATTTTCCTTGAACTCGATAATGGTGTTGAACACAAGTCGGGACTATGTCCTAATGAAACATAAACACCTTAAATGACAATCTAAAGATATTATTGCAATTATATAAACATGTAGGTGTATATATCTTATAATGTGTGTTTTCTGGTGATTCAGATAGTGTTTGTGGTGTTCACTCCAGCCCTGATTTTTGCAAGTCTGGCAAAGACCGTCCATTTTCAAGACATAATCTCATGGTAAGATCAATGATATATTTAGGATCTTGTCTTACTTTGATTTTCCAATTGCATTCCATGTCGAAATATTATTTAACATATGGTTCCATTTTGTTGTCGTTTTTAACCACTAGGCATTCAGCAACTTTACTATACGATATCCACAATCATTCAATTGCTCACCACATATTTTATACTATTCAACAGATTTCTCATATGATTTAACAATTTTCTTAATATAGTTTAACAATTCTCTTTTATACCTATGATCAAACAATCCACCACCCAATTTCTCGATATATATAAGCAATCAATCAATTTTCTTCTTCTTTATTTCAAAATTTCTAATGCATATATATACACACACATATATATATGTGTGGAGAAATGTTGATTATGCGAATTGACTTAAATTACATCAACATGTGCTATGAGGATTGTTACCATAACATACATCTTTTACTGAGATTAGTCGTCATATATATTGTGTGGATTATTATCATGTATTATAAGGCTTTAACCTAAACTATATATATTTATATGTAGGTGGTTTATGGCAGCTAACATAGGAATAACTTTTCTGGTTGGAGGAATTCTTGGATGGATTGCAGTTAAAATCCTTAAACCTCAACCATATCTGCAAGATCTCATCATCGCTATGTGTGCCACAGGTGTGTAAATATATATATATATATATAAATTGAATGATTAGAAGTAGCATGCTGTGTGCTGTGTGAATTATTACCAATACCATGTACTGGAAATTCAGAATCATACCATACATTTTTTCTATGTTAATATGTATTGTATGAACTATTACTAAGTTCTGTCATTATTTGTGTTATTTTAAGGTGCAATCTTGTGATGAGATTAATTAGGACATATATTGTGTGTACTATCACCGTATCCTGATTAGGGCTAGCTAATCAACAAAGTATTGATTAGCCCTAATCAGCACTCTAATGGAACAGGGAACTTTGCAAACATTCTACTGGTAATAATTCCAGCAATCTGCAGTGAGGATGGGAGCCCATTTGGGGACAAGACTGTTTGTAGACAACTGGGGCTTTCATATGTCTCTTTCTCCATGGCTGTAAGCTTTCCTTACACCCTTATTTATATATACATGTCAAATTTCTCCATTCAATTACTCTTTCACATTTACATAGAATGAGGCGACCTAATCGCTGAACTTAAAACTTGTTGCCGATCAAAAGATTGGGTCGTTCTACACATGGACTTACACTTACCACTTAATACAAAGTGCCAAGGCAAAATATTGCGCAATGTTAGGGAATGCCGATGAGTCTTCTAAAGAGGCCAACAATGGCACCGAAGCAAATGAGACGGCTAGTCTTCTTCTCAATCTAGACGAACGTGTCGTGATACCTTCCAATGTCGCCGGAGATGATAAAATTATATTAGATGTAAGTTCTTTCGCCAAATTTGTCTTACTCTCTTCTATTTTTATCAATACTTGTTGTGTTTGCAACTAGAAACAATGCATGTTTTCAATCATTTTATTTATTGACAACTTAGGATTATATACAAATTGTCTTATATTTGGATGAGCCATGGTGGTTTTTTCTTTCAAAATAAAATTTTCAATTTCTTTAGGTGAAATTCTTCGGATTCGACTATAAAAACTCATACAAATTGAACTCGGACAATGTTTATATCTCGGTTTCTCATCCATGTACTTTGAGCGCAGAAAAAAAATTTGGAGCATAGTGCGACATTATGGACTTATACATCAACAATTTTCCATCGGTTAGCGAAGGAGCTAAAGGCACCTCCGGTCCTAGCTGCAGTAAGTCGAGTTTATTCACTTATAAAATCATTTTTATCCATCATCAACAATTAATCTTGAGTTCATATGCATTGATTAATTTCAGATTTTAGGATTCCTTGTTGGGGCAATTTCATTTCTTCGAAATCTTATTATTGGCGACACAGCTCCACTTCGAGCGCTTAATGAGTCCATTACATTACTCGGGTGCGCAAATAATTACATATATGTGTTCATCTGTGCTCACATACTTACATTGATTTTGTGTCCATATTCCAAGTGTGTAATAAGGCTGTTTTTGTCTTATTTAAAGCTATAATCGATCAAACTGTTGAATTTAATACATGTGGACTCGATTAATTTGCATTTTCAAATTCACTCATTTGTGAAAAGAAAATTTGTGCTCTAAAAAATGTATAACAAATTGAGCCCACATGTATTAAATTTGATACTTGGATTTATTACAACTTAAAATCGGATCAAGTTAAATTACACAATAACATCAAGGATCATTCTATTTTTGTACAGGGATGGAACTATTCCTTGCATAACTTTGATCTTAGGTGGCAACTTAACTCAAGGTACATTTTAGTGATTTTTTTTCCCCTATATATATGCAAAATATTTGCAATCGAACATCATATGTAGTATAGATAATATGTAAAAGGCAAAAACAATCGATGCAGGGATAAGCAAGGCACAAGTAGGACCAATGGTGGTGATGACAGTGATCGGCATAAGATACTTGATACTTCCCGTCACCGGAATTTTTGTCGTGAAAGTAGCTTCATACTTAGGCTTCCTTCCCTCGGACCCTCTTTACCACTTTATTTTGATGATTCAATTTGCGCTTCCACCCGGGATAAATATCGGTATGCATCTTTTTTTTGTATTGTTTTCAAATTGAAATAGTTTGTAACATATAATCTTTTATATAGAAAATAAGCATATTTTTACCTAGAACTATAAGGCTGTTTAGTAGAAAATTTTGGCATCTAAACTAGTTTGGGGGCATGTTCTAGCTGACCATTAAATGTTATTGTTATTCATTTTGTTTATTTTTTGAATGGAAGAACATATTAAATATGAATTTGTAAAGAATAAATTGGCCCTATTTAAATTCAAAATTTATGTACTTATATTAGTGTTTTCTGATAAATTTCATCCTAAATGAATGATGAAATTGTAGGTACAATGACACAACTATTTGATGTGGCACAAGAAGAATGTTCGATGCTGTATCTTTGGACATACTTAGTTGCAGCTTTTGCTCTTACAGGATGGTCAATTTTTCTAATGTGGATCTTGTCCTAAACTTCTAACATCCACAAACTTAAATATTTCGTCGATCGAATTTTATCGTATACTATTATTAGTTTCAGCACAAGAAATATATTCATTAAATCCATTTCTTTTTAACATTGAATCGATGTTGTCAAGACACACTAGAAGTTGTAAGTGAAACAAGAAATAGAAAGACAATGTTGAAAGAAGCCCAAGTACTACAAAATGACAACAAACATTCGACAAAATCTATTAACATATTCACAAAACACACAAATCAATTCACATAAGATTCTGATATTCTCGAGAAAACTGCAAAAGATATCTTCATGTATACTCCATTATCACTTTTGTCACTTTTGTCTTGTATTTATCTCTCTGACAAAATATATCCTACATGTTTGTAAAAGTTACTATTTTTGTAATTTGGCTGGCCGTGCGTGACGCTCACACCATGCGCGGCTACGTGCAACCAAATAGCGAATTTTGCAAACATGTAAAATATATTTTGACAACAAGATAAATACATGACAAAAGTAATAATAGAGAATACATAGAAGATATTTTTTTGCAATTTTCCCGATATTCTCAAATCAAATGTACCTCTTCTTCGTTGGCAGCCAACAAAGAGTACTTAACCCGAAGCGATATTTTTCCCTTGTCGACGACGAGCCGAGCACCCGACGCCACCCAGTAACCCGGCGAGTCCTGAGGCCCCCTCGTCATTTCCGTGGTATCGACAAATCGGAGAAGCTTCCGCGTCTGTGTAGGCATCGGTGGACCTTCCGGATACAATGCAGAGTTGATGTTAACGTCGGATGGCTTCGGAGGAGGCTTGTGCGCAGTCGAAAACGTGGTGCTGATGATGCTCGAAATGATTCCCGATTTTTGAGCCAACGCAGACGATCCATCCCATTCGGGTATTTTCACGACTGCGGCGCCGCTAACTCTGGAGAAATTCAAGCGCAAGAACAAGACATTTTTCATACCCGATTCCTTGACTTCGAACTGCGCTCCGGTGACTATCGAGAGTTCGTCGTCGGACTCGACTGGCGCGGTGCAGACATGCGAGAAGCTCTTCCACTGGACCTTCTCGTAGTACCTCCTGTCATAAGAATTGGTTTCGTTTCCGGTCGATCCGTTGCCGAGTTGGAAGCATTTCGGCATGGAGGATAGATGCTGCAAATGGATTGCTAAGCAGTTGCTCTTCTTTCCTTCTAAATATAATCGCAATCCCGTCACAGGTCTGTCGCCCGAATCCACCTGTTATTCAGCCACATTGTTCGGTGAGCTTATTCGGACAGCCATTTCGATTCCATCAATTAGTACATACAATTAAAACCGAGATTGAGCCTATTCTCCCAAATGACCGATCTTACCTCATTCGTATTGACGTGAAGTTTAGGTCCCATCAGACTGAACTGCAAAGCTGCGCTGCCGTGTGGCTTCCTATCAGGGCCGAGGGGAACGTCACCAAAAACAGGAGCCCATTGTCGAGGGAGTTGAAATTCCAAGAATTGATGGAGTTCTTCTATTGGCGGCTTGTCTGCATAAGTAGCAAGATTTGATATGAATCCAGTGTGTCGATTCAGACAATGTCAGGCACATGATAACAAGAACGCCAACAAAAACTTGAAAATCACGTCGAAATTCAATCAAGAAAAAATGGCCCAAATTTTTTTTCAATCCAGCATAGTATCTACTCAAGCATACCTCCAAACAATGTGTATGCGATACTGAGGAACAACAAAACGAATTGTAACTTTAACAGAAAGTGGTTCTTACATCGCAAGTATAGATTAATGGCATGACCCAAGAATCCACTCCCATCGATTCCACTCAACAGCGATGATATTGGAATAAAAGACATTGAGATCACTTCAGGTTCAAGGTGAACCGACTGACACCATTTACCATGATGCAGATTCATATTGTTGCTTCCACCTCTTCTCCTCCGAAAGAAAGTAATGTCCTGGAATTTTCATTTTAAAGAATAAATGCACGGTACATGCTAGCTAATCATACAAAAGAACAGTGGCTGGAATCGAGAATGCCTCAGATACATGGCATTGCATCCTCTGTCAATTACCTCTCGGTTAGAGTCGAAACTTGGATTCAAGTAAGCAAGTCCCTGTTCATGGCTCACATGCTGAAACAGATTCAAAGATTTATGTGATCAAATATAAAAGGCTATTAATAAATGGGAATCGTGTTTTAGAATTCAGTATTTTTTTCAGAAAATCGAAACCAAAGTAGGCAAAGAACACATGGCAAACATAATCACATCAAAACAAAAACCGAACACTTGAAAATAAAAGCCGGGAAAAGTGCAATAGTAAAACCAACCAATTCCCCCCTTTGGGATTTCCCATCATGCAATCCAGATTGTCCACTTGCATCGGAAAACCACTTGTCCGCAACATCCTTCAATCTTTTCTGCACTTCAACCGTCTGGATCATCGACGAATGCTGCTGCTTTACATATATCACATCCTTTCCTCCCATCTTGACACCGACAACAACATGGGTACCGTAATTCTCTATAAACCTGGAAATACATTGTCGAAAATTACTTATAAAACAGCAATGTCTCTAACTAAAGGGCATATCCAAATGTCATTAATTGGAAGACTGAATAATGATTTAGCAGGCAGACATTTCCTACAAAAAGGCATCGTCATGTAATCTGCAACCTTCTTGGGGAGTGAGAAAATGCTCGTATAAGGAAGTAAAAAAAATTCAGTAATACAATGAAAACATGAATAGCTATTAATGTGCAGAAACACTACTCACCTCGCCAATGCAGCTGGATCCCACGCGGATGGAACTGCTTTTTTGACATGATCGCGTAAAGTCACTTGAGACTTCTCTAAAGCGATGCTATAGAGTGTGATGAACACCCCGTCAAAAGCAAGGGATTTCGTAAAAGCAGCATCTTTCTGCCAACGACCTGAAAATTCAAATGCGGCATTGAAGTGGCCTGTTGGGATTTTACTCGAAAGTGATACTTCCTGGTTGAACTGTTCTGACATCTAGAAGATGAAATTTTTATCATTACCATTTGGATCAAATCCCATTCATTCAATCAGAAGTCTGCTAGTTTTTAGCAATCACGATGAATTCATTGCACAAACCAACTCTTCGATTCATAGTTTAACCAAATATACAAGATAAGCAAATCAAATTCATTATGTTTAAAGATCAAACATCCAAATCTGTTGGGAATTTCCTGCTTTGGTATCACTTGATGTGACTGTTTTCTTCGAAATGGTTCTTGCTGGTACAGAGTGTATGAATGTGTGGAACCGATAGCGACACATTTAGATTCCTTTGTTTAATTTTATTGACTAAAACTTATGGCTATTATAACTATGCAAACGAATTTCTTACTCATTTGAAAATAGACACAAACCTTACAATATTCATAATGATCTCAGAACCTAAATTATACCAACAAAATCATAATTCTGCCATCCTTAGCTTTCTAACATTTTTGTGAAGAATAAAATTGATTTGAACAAAAATGCATATCCTGGAAACCAACAAGAAGAAATGCATTCAACATTCTGTTGATCAATAGCATATTAACTTCTGCCATTAAAAACAATAAATTACCTGTTGGAAAGACAAAATGTCAGAGCTGAATCTCATCCTCTCCCCCTTATCACAGTTAATGGATTTCGATACATTCTGGACCAAAATGCCCCCAGGAATGGCGATATCTCTGACCTGATCATCTTCCATGGCGATCAGCCTAGACCCCTCTTTTGTGGATTCCTGACGCTTGCAGTACTTCAATCGCAAGTCTAGCGTCAGATCGTAACCCATTCCGATGCTCCGCACCGCCTCCTCCGCCGCAGCCCTCAGCCTCAACGCCGTCTCCTTCCTACTACTACTACTACTACTGCTGCTACTACCTTCCATAGCTTAATTATTCGACAACAGAATATAGGTCTCCAAAACCCTAATTTTGGGGGGCAAATTAATGATCAGAGACGGTGAATTAACCGAGCGGAATAGAAGTCAACCAGCGGTCATCCATCCGCCATTATCGTGTGAACTGTGACGAATATTGGTGGGTGGGGAAGTAACAGATTAGGAATTGGGCTTTGAATTGGAAAATTGGGGACTGGTCAAGAATTGGGAAGCGGGCAAGCTTGATCAATCGAAAGGAGACGATATGATGTGGAGTACTTTTTATTGGGTATTATTTTAGGTATTTTGGTGAGGTGGGGTTGGTGGGAGAAGTTCGTAATGGGATTTTATTGGATTGAGCATTGAAATGTTGAAATTGAGCGTTGATGGATGGTGAGAGTGGTGGCGGTGCCGGCGACGGCAAGTCAACCTGGTGGCGCCGCTGGCGGCGGCGCGCGGGAAATGAAAACGACGGGTAGTATTTTCAGTTTTATCACGTGTTTTGTTTAGAATTTTTTTTTTTTTTTTTTCTTTAAGCGGTAATTTGGTGAGATTAGTAAACGAGTAGGAGTTTTTTTATTATTTAAGTAGTAATTTAAATTAAATACACTTCATTCGTCACACGAATTTTGTCCAATATACTGTAAATGTGAGAACTTTGCTAAAAATATAATTAGTAAATAATTTAAAAATATATTAATAAAAATACTTATAAATAAAAATAATTAAATAATTTAATTAAAATTTAAAAAATTATAAAATATAGAATATATAGTTATATTTTAAAAAATAGAAAAATAAAATTATGTAGAAATATGTTTCATAACAAATTATTAATATTAAATAATATAATTAAAAAAGGTTTAATATTCTCTCTGTCCCGTCGTTTACTTTTAGTTTATAAATATTAGTATTATATTAGAATATAGTAAAAAAGTAAAAATAAAAATAAAAAAAAAGCTAAATTGCCCTATTAATATTGTATGATACAAAGGTAATCACATTTGTATGTAATATATTGTAAATTAATAGATAGTAAAGTTACTAAAAAAACGAAATTGATACTTTGTTATAGGATGTTTGGGGGTTTGGATTTTGAGTTGAGATTTGAATAATAAAAATTTTAAATTTGAATAGTTGTATGATATGATATAAATAGATGTTAATGTAATATTTTGAATGTAAAATTGATTTTTAGTATAATATAAAAAATGAAAAATAAGTGTTTTGATTTTATATTTTTTTGGAAAAAAAATAGGATGAATAGTATATTTGGGGAAGAATCTCAAACAAACAAACCCTTGGTATTCCTAAGTTGGGGATATAGAAAATATTGAAACAATAACCTTGCAAATTCGGAAAAGTTACAATGAATTATATATTCCCTCCGTCCGATGAAAGAGTGGCGTTTGCTTTTTGAGCATATATTTTTTAAAATATGTGTAATTATTTTAATAAAAACATATATAATATGATACTCTTTGTCAAAATTAGTTACATTTGTAAATCACGCAAAAAAAAAAAAGTTTAATAAATTTTGGTGGACGAAAATAATATTGTTTTGTAAAAAATAAAATTTTATATAATACAAATAAATAAAAAAATATAATTAATTATTTAATTTTAACATAAATTTTTTTTATAAATAAATAATAAATTTTGAATGTATATAAATATATTTATTTATTAAAAAATAAAAGATTATAAACAACTTTTAAGTGAATAGTACATGATAATATTTTTAAAAAAATAAGTAAAATTATGGTAAGTACCGACAGGAGTTAAAAAGCTAACCAAACTACAAGACCTTTTTTACATTATAAATTTTTATTTATTTGACACTATTTAATTTTTAAAATAAATTATATTAAATATATTTTTTATCTTATAAAAATATTAAATTAAATATTAAATTTTTATTTAATTTTTCAAATAAAGCCGTTGTATTTATTACAAAAATAAATAAATAAATAACTTTGATTATGGAGAAAAATACACCCAGTCCAATTTTAATTGAACCAACAGACTTTTCTTCCAATTTACTGGATTTTGAGGACTCATGTCCAAAATTTGGAATGGGTTCAAACCGGATGCCTCGAGGCATTTGCCGCTTAGGGTGTATTTTTCGGTCTGATTTGCGGGATATTAAGTTCGATAAAAAAGGCAGCGATTTCGGATAGCACCAGATTCCCACTTCATATTAAAAAAATAAATAAATAAATAAAAATTAGTATTTCATTATCAATTACAAAGGAAAATCATCAGTAATTGGATAGCCGTTGCGCCTTCGGCTGCTTCTCGCTTCCTTTGTGGCTGAAAAACGAAGCAGACACTACCTCCAAATTTCCCAGCAATTATTTGACAGCCCCACGAACACTGCCGGCTAAGATGGCGGCAGTCGCCGACTATTGCCGCCTGAATTTTGTTTTGTCCTCAAGTATTCCTTGCCGCCCTTCTATCTTCAGTAGCCCCGGTTGCTTGAGCTTAAAGGAGTTTGGAGTTCCAGTCTGTCGGAGAAAATGTTTGGGTACGTGCAAAGTCAGTGTTTTGCGCGCGAAATCACGTCGTAGTTCGGGGGCGCGCTGCCAGGCTACTGGCACTGATGTTCATCCCAGACACGCTCCTTCGGATTCGGAACTAGAAATCGCCGCTCGTGTAGGAAAAGATCGCCTCTTGAAGGTCCAAAATATTTGCTTTAGCTTGTAGAAACAGAGAGATTGTAATTTGTTGTGTTATTAGTTGCCTTAGAGTGAATCTTCGTGCTTATGTAAGTTCTCAAATTTGTAAAAGGAAGATGTGGTTTTAGATTTGTGATAATGCTTTCAACATGAATTTGCATTGTTTAATTTAATTTATAATGAGCGTAATTTGTTAATTCCGTCTGTTTTCATTCTAGGGTTAATGAGTTTGTGTAATTCTGTTGTAGGTACACCCCTCAAATCTTAGGAATTTCAGCATTATAGCTCATATTGATCATGGAAAATCCACGCTGGCAGATAAACTACTGCAGATGACTGGCACAGTGGAGAGAAGAGAAATGAAGGAACAGTTTCTTGATAATATGGACCTGGAGAGAGAAAGGGGCATCACCATCAAGCTGCAGGTCTTCTGCATTACAAACTTGAAACATATACAAAAAGCTTTGGAACAACTTCCAGGCATTCTTAATCTATTAATTGTTATTATAAATGTCAATGATTTATGTAGTAAGCTGATATTACAGTGCCTAAAAACTTGTATTTAATACAATGCAAAAATGTAGATGGAATTGAAGTAAATGCTTCTCTTTTATGATGTGCTATATGTGGCCAAGTTGGATGTAGTACTGAGTCGGTATTTTTGAATCCACGGCAGGGACTATGTAACCTTGAATAAGTTATTTGACATTTAGCTGAAGGAAAAGTGTAGTAATTATTGTACTATTAGTATAGGGAAACTTAATGCCCTGAGCATAACAGTTGTTCTTGTTCGGATAAGCTTGTATCTTCCTAGATTTTTGGATTTTCAATGTGTGGGAAGCCTTACGAAGCAAGAACAACATTCTTTTTACATCTGATATGAAATATTTAATGATCCATACATGAGATAATCCTATTCTCATTCTACTTTTTGTTGAATGAAACTTTTATCTTTCTTAGGCTGCACGGATGCGCTTTATGTACAACAATGAACCATATTGCCTGAATCTTATTGATACCCCAGGTCATGTTGATTTCTCCTATGAGGTATACTCTTGGCACAATAAGATATAATGGTCATATTTTAAATATTTCATATCATGACACTGTTTTAATCATTTTATTAGGTTTCTCGGTCTCTTGCTGCATGTGAGGGTGCTCTTCTTGTTGTAGATGCATCCCAGGTATTAATGCATTCTTCTAAATTTTTTGGTACCTATTTATCTCCCATCTAACCTCTTCCCAGCACTATCACTCAAAAAATGAAAACGAATAGATTAAAAGCAAAGGAGTTCTATTGTTTTACAAGCCAAACATGATAGTAATTCTTTCAGTTCTGTTTCTTACATGAAATCATGAGTGTACTGATTGGTGATGAACACGTTCTTAGGGAGTGGAGGCCCAAACATTGGCTAATGTCTATTTGGCCCTGGAAAACAATCTCGAGATAATTCCTGTAAGTCAATTGTTAATTTTTCTTATAAGGTATTAGTAAACTACTAAACTCATAATTTCAATCCTGTGTTTGACCTTTTTGTCACTTAAAAGTTTCTACTTTCTTGCCTACTTGTATTACTTGCATGGAAAGAATTCGCTGCATCCAGATGTGTACTTTAGGGAGTTACTTTCAATTTGCAGGTTCTTAACAAAATTGATCTTCCAGGTGCTGAGCCAGAACGTGTTTGTCGGGAGATAGAAGAGGTTTGTTGCATAAACTGTACTTCAGTGAGGAATTTAAGTACCTAATTATTGGCCTTATAGTCTGTTTAATGCATTGATCATTTTATATTTATTCACCCATGGTGTCATTGCCATGCTTTCTAGTTGTAAAATTAATTTCAATGTATGAAAATTATTTCATTCACTCAGTGCTTTGTTTCCAATGATATATTCCTGGCACGAGTCAGAATATTACAATCTCAGAACACTCTAGATCTGTTAAAATTGTAACTTCAGTTATGTCTTTATTTTCTTAATAGGTTGTTGGTCTTGATTGTAGCAATGCAATATACTGCTCAGCAAAGGTTGGCATCTATTCCCCACTTCCCGTCATCTGTTGCATATATCTGAAAGTGAGTGTGACCTATCTTGTATCGAACATTTCTTTTCTTTTGTAGGAAGGAATAGGCATCCATGAAATCCTATGTGCAATTGTTCAAAAGATCCCCCCACCTCAGGATACTGCAGATAAGCCCTTGAGGGCTCTCATATTTGATAGGTATCTTATTTAGGTATTATGATCAAACTCCTTAATGCTGTGATTATATGTAATATTCATTGGTATCATGATTCATATAGCTATTTGCATGGTTTTACTATAATTGGTGCTCATAATGATGATGCTGCTGTAATTTCTGATGTTTTTCTTTTGCAACTGGAAAGAGAGTTGGAATTAGATGCAGTTGCTAGATATGATTGTTAACCATTTCTCATTGGCACTTCTTACACTACTTTGACAATGTTTAGGTCCATGTTCTCTTAGGAAATTGAAAATTTTTCAATCTCTAATATTGTGTTACGAAATCATTTCTTTTGCTGACAAATATGTAACCAAATATCATCCTTAGCAGTTAGTGAAAAAAGGTTCTGATTTCTTGTGTATTTTTTCAGTATTAGTTTTTGAAATAGTGAAGTTAGTGTTGTTGATTTTGCATTGTTTATTGTTATTCTTTTGGGGCTACTGATGGATTCTGTTTGTTTGCAGTTACTATGATGCCTACCGAGGTGTCATTGTATATTTTCGACTTATTGATGGAACTCTAAAAAAAGGTGACAGGATCATTTTTATGGCCAGTGGAAAGGTATGGGCATGTGGTCTTAAAGCTAGTTAGATATAATTGTGGAGAGCTTTCAGAACTTAGTGGCTAATGAATACCATTTTGGCAATTTTTAACGTGATTTCCTTGGAAGGAAATATTCAAAGATGAACGATAGTATAGATATTCCTCAGCGGATTTCCCCAACAATATACCACAATTCATCAATTTAGCACAAAAGCAGGGTTTCCCTGATGGAGTCATTTGTTTTATTATTGTTCTTGTTGATTTTTATTATGCTTAAGGTTGGTTTAGGAATTACATTTCTTAATTGAAGCACACATTTTGGTGGACATGTATGCAATACAATTATTTATATTTATAAAACTTTCAAAAACCTGGCATGCACCTGAATTGAACTTTTACGTGCAGGACTATTATGCTGATGAGGTTGGTGTTTTATCTCCCAACCAATTGCAGGTTGACGAGTTATTTTCCGGAGAGGTAGAAAACTTTTAGTGACCTTTTTTTATATCAGGAGCATCATATAACTCTAGTTGTTGATAACTTGGCAATTTCAGTTCTTGGCTTTATTGTACTGTCGTTGTCATTGTTGTTGTTGTTATTATTTTTCTCTTTGTCGTGTGTCTCCGTACTTCTCTTATGATTCTTCTGCCATTTCTCTACATTTTGTGTTTTTATTATAATCAGTTCCTTTCAGGTGGGTTATCTTTCAGCTTCTATAAGATCTGTTGCAGATGCTAGGGTTGGCGATACGATAACACATTTCAGTAGAAGGGCAGAAGAATCACTTCCAGGATACAAAGAGGCTACTCCAATGGTTTTCTGTGGCTTGTTTCCTGTTGATGCTGACCAGTATACATCTATAACATTTTCGTTTTTCACCAAATGCAACTATGCAGATACTGAAATAAAATTTCTTTGTGATTCTTGTTTTAGATTTCCCGAGTTGCGTGATGCTTTAGAGAAACTGCAGCTTAATGATGCTGCTCTAAAGGTATGGTTCATTCCATGAATGATTATTTGTTACTTCATACATAGAATTTGCATTTTACTCTGACCACAAGTAAATATCGACAACTTATTAATAACTAATTTATCTAACAATTATTAATTTTCTTTTGACCACAGAATAGTTTTCATAATATCTCGTGCATCTTTTTCATCAAAAGAAGGGGAACTTGTCCTCATCAACCATTGGTTTTGTATATAAAAATGAGTTTAAGGTCTCCATGCCACAGTCTAGGTTATTTTTCAACAAGTAATATATTTTTTTCCTCATAGTTCCATTTGCTTGAAAGACACTTGAAAACTAAGTCTGGTGTATGTATCTAAGTTGAGTTGATTTAGTTTATTCTGGAATCTACTCATGCAGGAGTAAAATAGTGTATTGATTGTGCATGTGGTGTTTCTACTCTACTGCTGAAATTCTTCATAATGGAGAAGATATGGGCATATGTATGTTGCACTATCTCTTCCCACACTCAGTTAGACATGGATAAAAATATGTTTTGGATAGAAGTGGGTATTTTTTTGTGGTATTGGAATAAAATGCATGTCCATGGTGGAGTTGATAAAAGTCACATTAGTGACTGAATAAACTATGGGAATCCTAAGAATGCAGCATAATGATAACATATGGCTACTAAATTGAATAGTTAATGGCAAACAGTGGAACTGTTTCCCCTTTTTGATCTTCCTTGTTTTCTGTTAACCCATGAATTACTAATGAAGCTGGGTCGATGGCGTCTACTGTAACTTGAACATATATCTTAAATTCCATTCACCTGGATTTTCAATTCTTACTTCATTTCTTCATATTTCTCTCTGTTGATAACATAATTAGATTAGAAAGATAAACCCCTTAACGATTGTAGAATGATTATTGAAAGCAATAAATACACTCCAATACTCGGTAGAAAAGGTTATCTAATACTCTTGGGATCATGCATTTAATTGATAAGTATGAAAAGCTACCCTGTCTTCATTGTTCTCCTTTCACTTAAAATAGAAAAATAATTGTCAACCTGACTCAACCAATACTTGAACATGGTGAGTTGTATAATGCCTTAAATATTTCAATTACATTCCTTTATAATGACATGCCAGTACATTCCTTTGCGCCTCTTTCCCATAAGTTTTAGTTGCCCACACAATTGATACACTGCTCTCTTCATGTTGAACGACTTCTGCCACAATGTCAATTTATTTTACAGTTTGAACCAGAGACCTCAAGTGCCATGGGGTTCGGCTTTAGATGTGGCTTTCTTGGTCTTCTTCATATGGAAATCGTTCAGGTTAGAGTTTTAAAATTTTCTGGTGGGTTAAATTTTGTTGTGTTTAGAATTCCATGTATCACAAGGAGTTAATCTTGCAGGAAAGACTGGAACGAGAGTACAATTTGAACCTGATAATTACAGCCCCAAGCGTTGTTTATCGTGTAAATTGTGCAAACGGTGATACTGTAATTTCTTCTCTTCCTATTCTCATTCTCTAATGATGCCTTCTACTTTTGTCTAATTTTTGTTCGGCGATTTTGAGTTAATGAACAATTTCCTTACAACCAAATTATGGTTGCCACAATTTATCGGTAGTTTTGATGTATATCAAGTGTAACAAATTACTGAATGTTGACACTGCTTATTTTGAAGTATTTGTACTTAGGGCAAATGATTTTTAGACATGACAAAAATTAGTTAGAATCAAAGGTCCTTGGATGATAAAATTGTTAAAGATGCAGATGAATGTTAATAACTGGACAAGAGAATCTGCATCAAGCTTGCAGTCCAGTATAAAAATAATTCACTGAAGATCTAGCATTTATTTGAAGGAGAACTTGATATTTTACTGTTCAAGAAACTTATGAATGTTTCGATGCAATAGAGAAACCCATATATTTGTCAATGTACTTGTTACTTCACGACTGTGTCCTCACATTGCAACTGGGTATTGAGAATGTCTAGTATTTTCTGTTCCTTGACTTGCTTTTGAAGCTGATGCTATTTGCTTGTGTCTTTTCCTGTGTGTCTCTTGTTTTCATATCTACATTTCTTTTCATTCTAACAAAGATGTAGTTCGAACAAATGGTTTTTTATATTTCAAAACTTGTTTGTGGTCACCGATTAAAATTTATGCTAATAAAGTTGTTGATTGGATAACCAGGCTAATTAGCAACTGTTGAAGTTCAATGTTGAATTTAAAATTTGAGGGATACTTCCTTTTAGAGCATGTTCCAATTATTTGGTATCTCATAAAAGATTTGCATTTACTGATTCAATGTTGTGCCTCAAATTTGTGTTGATTCTTCTGGATATAAGATAATGCATGCACATTTATTTTCTTCATGCCTTGTATGCTTGTGATTTAGGTTGAGTGTTCGAATCCATCCTTACTTCCTGAACCTGGAAACAGAAGGTCAATTGAAGAACCATTTGTTAAGGTTGTTAAATTTAGTGACCAAATTTATTAGCTACGGTCCAGCATGCTCTCAATGGTAACACTGTAATATCTTGATCAGATTGAAATACTCACTCCAAAAGATTATATTGGAGCACTTATGGAGCTTGCTCAGGAACGTAGAGGAGAATTCAAGGAAATTAAATACATCACTGAGGATAGAGCATCACTCTTATATGAGTTACCGCTGGCTGAGGTATCCTCCTTTATATAATGTAGAACATTCTAATTCTGCAATCAGTTTGAGAAACCCTTATAATTCATTTTGTAGATGGTGGGTGACTTCTTTGATCAGCTGAAGTCCAGGAGTAAAGGCTATGCCAGTATGGAGTACTCCTTCATTGGGTAATATTATTCAACATATGTTATGATAGTATATTATATTCTTAGATTGTGTTAATTAACACACGGGAATAAATAGTGTCTGATATGTTGGAAATTGGGAAATAGTGTCTGATATGAGCCTTATTTAGATAAATTACTTATATAAAATAATATAGAGTTTCACTACTATATTTGGATTTGGAATGGAATATTTATGTTTCTTCGCAGAATTTAATAATTTGATCTTACTAAATGCCGTTTGTCATAATTTTGCCTGTCTAGCCCCTATTCTTGAATTTCTCTATTTCCGTGCACAACTTGCCCAAAATGGCAAACTAGGATCTGCTCCCAATTGACAGTACTAGAATTGGCTAATTGCATAAATTTCTTTGCTTTATTAAAACATATTCATTCATTTTCTGGAAACGGAAGGGTACAAATTTAAGTTCGTTAGTAGGAAAATTAGAATGTTGAATAGGCAAGACAATCAGAGTACTATTGTTGAAAAGCCAAGGGCATGTGACAAGTCGTCGATGATTGTTTAGCCCTCATTTAGTTGCAAAGTATTAATACATAGGCACTCTTTTAATATAAAATAATAAAAAGCTGTTGATCGGAATAATAGTCTTGATCAGTTACTCAAGCCTTCCCATTGTATTTATAATTCTTGGGGTACATTGGATAGAGAAATATCATATCATCCTATAAATAGTGTTAGAATAAGAAACTGAAATTCTCTTTTTTAATCATAAGAATACGTACATATTTATAGTGATATATGATATATAAATCGTCTAAATAAGACAAGAATCCCACGAATCTCTTAAAATAACTACCATAAATATAATATATTGCTTCTAAATATATTTTAACACTCCTCCTCAAACTCAAGATATAATGGAACAAACTTGAGTTTGTCAGAAGTAATCGAAAAATATATAGGCGAGATCTTCCACGTACGAATTTGAATTCGTTTAGATTGACTGAAAGTGGTGCAGCCGTCCAATGAATCAGAGTCAGAAGCAGAACTCTGAACACCGTTAGAGTTGGAAACAGGACTCGCTCGCTCACAACAGAACTAGAGTAAAAAACAGGACTCGCTTATTATATAGAGCTAGAGTCGGAAACAGGACTCGCTCCCTCACAATAGATCTAGAGTTGGAAACAGGAATCCATCGCTCTCAATAGAGTTAGAGTCGAAAACAGGACTCTTAACGGCGTTAGAGTCGAAAGTAAACTATGTCAGTGGAGAAGTAGAGACGGAGGCGACATGAAAATAACAGCATGATCGTGGATAAAAACAAATAGATTAATAAAATATAAAAATATATACGAGATATAACGGGTTATGAAGATACTCGGAGATAATTTGGCTCGGATACCATGTTAGAATAAGAAACTGAAATTCTCTTTTTCAATCATAAGAACACGTATATATTTATCGTGATATATAAATCGTCTAAATAAGACAAAAATCCCATGAATCTCTTAAATAAAATAACTACCATAAATATTATATATTGCTTCTAAATATATTTTAACAAATACAAATTAAAGAAAGAGAAAGAGAATTAAGATCTGATATTGTCTTAATCATAGCTAAGATCAAATAGTATCCAATCATGTCTTTTTAGTATCCTAACAAAAACTTCTTTCTGGTGATGAGTGTCTTGTCACTGAAACAATAACTCACATTTCACACAGTGATGTATGGATAAATTCATAGCATATACTAAGCCCAACTGGACATATACACCTTTCTGACTGTTAAACATGTGTGTGATAATATATTCACTTGAATCCTACAGGTATAGAGAAAGCGACCTAGTGAAGCTCGACATTCAAATTAATGGGGATCCAGTGGAGCCTCTTTCGACTATTGTACATAAAGACAAGGTGAGCAACTCAGCTGACTTTAATTTGAGCCATGACTTTTCAAAATGTTCTTCTTACTAGGCTAATGTGTGTAGTAGCATTAGATTGTAATAACACCTACCACCAAGTGCTATTTATTCAATAGCTACCTATCAAGAATCTCTTATATTTCTTATTAATGAGTTCTTCAAGTCTGTAGTGGCATGGTTGTCGTTTCTCAGTTCATTTTGATGGAACAATGCCCTGCAGGTAGTTTATTTATTTTCCGTCCTCTGTCCGTCCCTCTCTCATCTCTCATACACTCAGTTTTATGTTATTCTCCTTACCTATTTTTGTCTTATTTTCGATGATGATTTCATGTATATGGCTTTTCAGTCTCGTTCTTGTGCAAATACCACTCGCTCGTGTTTGTTCTCCTTTGAGTCATCTTGAATTTAAGATACATACCTCCTTTGTAGGCTTATCCTGTTGGAAGGGCTTTGACTCAAAAACTGAAGGAACTAATACCAAGACAGATGTTTAAAGTACCAATCCAGGTAAGATTTACATATTTGTTAACCACTCCATTTAAGAACAGGTAAAAGAAATGCAATATCCAGAGGTGTGCTCCTCGTATAGTTAGTTATCAATAGCAATGATATATCACGTCTTTATCCATTGGGAATTAACTTCCAAAGTGCTATCCATGAACACAGCTGACACAAGCACCCGGAGGTGCTTTTTTGTTTGTGTTTTTGGATGTTCTGCCTTGATGAACTTATATCAAGAGATAGTCTCTTCTGGGCTCTCATAAGTTGCTTTCCAAATTAATCAAGATGATTGATCCACCTGCATGAACAAACACACACAAGATAAATGCTTGCAATTTTTGCTCCACTATTACAAAAACTGTAAAATATCCTTTTGTATTCGACAGGCTTGCATAGGCTCAAAAGTGATTGCCAGTGAAGCTTTATCTGCTATCAGGAAAGATGTTCTTGCGAAATGCTATGGTGAGTTTACCTCAATTTATAGCTAAACGACGTATTAATCATAACATTCCCATCAAACAAATATATTATGGCTCCTTCGTTATCTTTGGTATTTCAATTTTATTTTTATTTACTTCAATGTACATTTAATCTCACCATGCACCCTATGGTTCCTCAACTTGTTCTGTAGGTGGGGACATCTCGCGGAAAAAGAAGCTTTTACGCAAACAGGTAACACACAATTGCTTCATTATCAGCAATATTCACAAAAACCATTTTAGGTACCTTGAAACTAAAAACATTTCTGAATGGATCGATCAGGCGGAAGGAAAGAAAAGAATGAAAGCAATTGGAAAGGTAGATGTACCCCAAGAAGCATTCATGGCTGTGCTCAAACTCGAAAAGGAAGTTCTATGATTTGCAAATGCGCATACACCACCGGAAGAAGTCGTCATCATCGGAAGTGATTTTCGACTATACCAGAAACAACAGGAGTGGTTTCATAAAGGAATTGACACCCAATGAGCCAATGATGGACATGAAATATGAAAGAAGTTAGTACATTCAAGCCATCACTATTCACTTGCCAAAACTATGTACACTTTGGATTTATGTATCTCAAATGTATATTGAATTGATCCAACTGATTGATCTAAACCTATTTTTTTGCTGGTTTATCTTTTGTTTTTTCAGTTGGGATTCAGATTTATGTTTTGATTTTGAGTTTTAGTTTGAACCATTGTTTAAATGTAATATTCTGAATAGCTGTATTTATTTTTTATTTTAGAAATTCCAAATAAATACTAATTCTCATTAATGGCCTTGACACAGACGGTGGTTGGGACAACATGCAAGCAACAATGAATATTTTTCATAAAGTATTCTACCAATAGAATTGCACTAACAAGTCTTGCAATATTGACCAATCCCATATATTATTACACACTTTGCACAATTGTTCAACCCATTTTAGGTATATAAACATAAAATAATCCCAACTTGCATGCATTGTTCAACCATGAAATAATATAAAAAGACGTATATTTAAAAAAAAAACAACACCCAAATATTATTACAATAATAATACATATTAAAAACATTATAGTATAGGCGACAAAAACATCATACTTCTTATCCCTACACACCTCCTAAGTCGCCGTCGCCGTCCGGTCGCCGAACGGCGACACTCCGGCCCACACTGAAACTATGTCAATCTCCAAAAACTTTACCATACAACAAAATAATTTTTACATGCAAAAAATTCTGTTTACACGACACTTTTTAGAATTTTTGACAATATTATCACATAAATTTTATTTTTAAAAAAATATATATTATACTGTATCAAATACTTAATTTTATTTTTATTTATTTGTTTTTTCCTGAATGTAACAAAAAACTTACTCTTGAAATATTTTAATTAAACGTTCGGTAGATCGTCGAAACCAACAATGCCGCTCCTTTCATACATCCACGCCGCCCTCCGCCGCCGCATGGGCTTTTCCGGCGTCGCTCTCACTCATCTTCCACCGCCTTTCTTCTCGGCAGTGTTCCTGCTCTTCTTCTCTCCCATGGCCGTCCTCTCCGGCCCGGTTTCCGTCTCCTCCATCAGCCCCAACTTCACCGCTTCTTACTACAGCTTCATCGACAGCTCCGGCGCGTTCCTGTCTTCACCCGACACCACTTTCCAGGCCCGAATCTCCTCCATCAACTCTGATTCCAAATCCTTCTACTTCGTCGTCGTCCACGTTCCCTCCAACGCCGTCATCTGGTCGGCCAATCGGAATTCTCCCATCTCGCAATCCTCGGAGCTTCGATTCTCGAACTACGGCCTCGCTTTATACGACGATTCCGGCAGCCCGCCGCCGGTTTGGTCAACGCCGGAGAACATCTCCGCCGCCGCATCTCTCCGCCTTCTGGAATCGGGAAATTTAGCCCTACTCGACTCCGCCAATGTTTCTCTGTGGCAAAGCTTCGATCATCCAACGGACGTGATTGTTCCAGGCCAGAATCTAACGGTTGGGAAGCCCCTGATTTCTTCCTCAACTGATAGCAATTTTTCCGAAGGTAATTACCGATTGGTACTTTCCGACGACGACGCGATGCTGCAATGGAAAGGGATGACTTATTGGAAGATGTCGATGGACCCTCGAGCTTTCCGGCACACGGCCGCCGCCACCGTCGAATACATGATGATGAACACTAGCGGTGTCTATTTGATGGGGAAGAATGGCATTAATCATCTTGATGCTATAGTCATCATTAGTATCGAATTCAACGATTCTTCCGGCGACGATTCGATGAGCTTTCGAACAATAAAGCTCGATCACAACGGCGCGGTCGACATTGTCAAAACAAGCGCGAAGTACGCGTCGAATGTGCGAGAATTCACGAGCCCCGTCGACTCGTGTCGAACACCGTATATATGTGGGAGCCTCGGCGTTTGTTCTAATGGAGGTTATTGTCGATGCGCACTGTCGTTCCATCCGGGAACGAGCAACAGCGAATGTGTGCCGGCGGAAGGTTCTAATTTGGCGATGGAAGGTTCTTGCAATAGCTCGATTATGTCGTCGATCAATTATTTGAGCCTTAGGGAGGATTTGGACTACGTCTTGAACGATTTCGTCGATCCAACGATGGTTAATGCGAATCTCTCGACTTGCCAAAGGTCGTGCTCGACGAATTGCTCTTGCATGGGTGTGTTCTACGTTCGAAACTCGGGGTCGTGTTATTTCGTCACGGATAGTTTTGGTTCGCTCGTGATCAAGTCAAGTTCGACGAGCGACGGGAGCCGTATGGGCTATGTTAAAGTCGTTAATAACAACGTCGTTTCGAGTGAGAAATTGCGAAAGTTCCCTATCTTGGTTGTGGCCTTATTGTTGCCACTCTTAGCTATAGTCGCAGTGATATCGGTGGCGAGTTTGATTTGGTTTAGGAGGGCGAAAACCTCGAAAATTGATCGAGGATACGCTTCGCCGTTGTCATTCGAAAACGGAGATGAACTCTTCGATTCGATCCCAGGATTGCCCGTGGCGTTCGACTACAACAACCTTTTCACGGCGACGAAAGGCTTCGCTACTAAAATTGGCGCCGGCGGGTTCGGGAGCGTGTACAAAGGCACGCTCCCGGACGGGACCGACGTTGCCGTGAAAAAGATCACTTGCTTAGGATCCCAAGGGAAGAGGGAGTTCCTAAGCGAGATCGCCGCTATCGGAAAAGTTCATCATGTGAATTTAGTTAGGCTAAAAGGCTTTTGCGCCGAAAACGGGCAAAGGCTTCTGGTGTACGAGTTTATGAACCGGGGCTCGATCGACCGCACCTTATTCGAGGGCGGTGATTGCGTCCTCGGGTGGGACGAGAGGTTCGGGATTGCACTTGGCGCGGCGAGAGGGCTTGCGTACTTGCACTCGGGGTGCGAGTACACCATAATTCACTGCGATATCAAACCGGAAAATATTCTCGTCGACGACAAGTTGCATGTTAAGATATCCGACTTCGGGCTATCGAAGCTCGTTGGCCCTGACGAGTCGGGGATTTTTACGACGATGCGCGGCACCCGGGGGTATTTGGCGCCGGAGTGGCTCACCGGCGCGTCGATTTCCGACAAGACGGACGTGTACAGCTATGGAATGATGCTGTTCGAACTTGTAAGTGGCAAGAAGAACTCCTCCTTGCAACACCGGAGCGGTTCGGGGGACGGACCGGGCGGGTCGAACCGGGCGGTTTACTTCCCGCTGCTGGCCCTGGAAATGCATGAGGAGAAACGGTACGTGGAGCTGGTGGACCGGCGGTTGGGGGGGAGGGTGGGGGTGGAGGGGGTGGAGAAGGTGGTTAGGGTGGCGCTGTGGTGCGTGCAGGAAGAGCCGAGGCGGCGGCCGTCTATGGCGAATGTGGTGGGGATGCTGGAAGGCGGGGTGGCGGTGGCGGAGCCGGAGGTGGAGGGGCTGAACTTCTTGAGGTTTTATGGCCGGAGATTGGCGGAGGCCGGCGGCGAAGAGGTGGCGTTCTATGAACAACCTGAAAGTGGGTTTAACAGATCGTATGATTCTTTGTCGTCGTACATGTCGGATGGAATCTCCGGGGCCAGATAGGACCTGCTAAAGGCAGTTCCATCTTAATGTAAATAAATCATATCACAAATACTTATATTCAGTCGCCGACGGAAGTAGTATATTATTAGAGAGGGTGGGGTAAAATAATATATTATCCTCCACTTAATAAATTTATATTTATCTTTTACATACTAATATTAAATATTAATTATTACATCAAATATAATTCAAATTTTTAAAAATTTTTATTAGTAAATATTGATATATTATATTTTGTAAAAAAAATAAAAAATTAATACAATTTCTTATTAAAAAAAATCAAAACTTTGATATTTTTATTATTTTTTAATTTATTTTAAATATTTTTTATAGATTATGTATATATTATTCTTTTTAAATAAAAAAATTTAATAAAATAGGATAAAAGTGAAATTGCGATTGGGCAAGGGCAGCCCACCCTTGCCCCTTAATAGGTTCGCCACTACTTATATTAATATTCTTTATATAATGATTTGATGATAAAATAGGAATATGTAATATTAAAGTAAAAGATATTTTTTTTTATTTATGTAAAAGATAACTAAAAAGAAAATAAGAAAATTTGAGTATTAAAATAGAAAAATAAAGAATCTTTGAATCTCTTTAGGCCCAAGTTTTGTTCAAAATGAAATTTAGTTAAGTTAAATTATCTTATTCGACTCGGCCCAACATTAGCAATGTTGGTAGTGGGCCTAGTGGATACAATATTAGTTACATTTCTTTAGGTTCTTATTACCTTTGTTATAAACTGATTACCTTCAAATAAAATAAAAATAACTAAATATTTATTATTAAAAAAAATTAAAATTTTAAATTTAACAGAAATTATCTAGTATATATATTGATTTATTTGAATAATTTCAATGTTTAAAATAATAAATTATATATTTCAATATATTAAAATTTATATGAATTAATATTTAATAATTGAAATAAAAAATTATATAAAAATATGTATAAATAAATAAATAATTTATATATTTTATATAATTTAAATGTTGAGATAAATACGATGTGAATGAGAGATAATGAATTAGAGACTATATCTATAACAGATACTCTAATGAATAATTAGAAATGTATTTGTTTGTATTTAAGTTTCAATCTCGAAATTGCAGAACAATTATTCATTATGAAAATTATATCTAAAATATTTACAAATTCAATACAATTCAAAATATGAACTTTTGGTGAATTCTTGGAAGCTATTAATAAGCCAGTAAATAAAAAAGTACAAATATATCTTTTTTATTAAAAATGTAAAAAACTGACAATTACGAGGCGGTTTTTATTTCATTCTTTTGATCCTAATGTAACGTGTTCGGAAGCTGACACGTCTGGCACCTAGGTCATGTTCGCGCTGAGGCTCAAACCAACCGTTCCCTGTACGCAACACGCCCGGGATATACCATACTGAGAGAATCATGCGGAATACGTACATGCACCAAGATATGGGTCATTAGTCGACGTACGAGACTCGTTCCGTCATCTGGCTTATGTTCTTCATGTAGCATTCAGACCGAATGACTCTATGAACTGTGTGAACAAGGTTTTAGTATGTGTATTGGCATTCTGGGCAGGTCGCAATAAGTGCCTGACAGCACGAAGAGGTTGCCGATCTATCACCCACCACAAGGCAGTCAAGAAGGAAAACCCCAGTGGGTTGACAATAGGTAAAAGTCAATAGCTGTTTCCTCCTGTTTAGCTACTAATTAAAAACCGTAAGACCGGATAAACTCTCTTTTTTCCTCGCACACGTGGGACGAACTATAGCCGAGAACCAGGGGCAAAAATGTCGGTCCGTCCGTGACACTAAGCCTACATATAAAAGAGTATATTTTGTTTATTGTTATTTTTTATTTACTATTTAATATTTCAATTTTCAATAATATTTTGCTGATGTTATGAATTTATTTAATCGAACTTGATCAAATCCATTAAAATATTATTTAATTTTGCTACGTCGGACGATAAACTGCACCTATTGTGGCTGCAATTTAAAAGATACATACAAAAACAATGTCGACTGTGTTTGGATAAGCACAAATTAAATAATTTTGCACGTGCAGTGCGTCGTGTGGACACATTTGATTTTAATTTTGACTTTTATAAATAAATAAATTTGTCTTGGGTATGAATAGAGAACTCATAATAATTCTAAAGTGCGACATACTCTATAATTAAATGTCAGCAATTCATAAAAACCCCCCACAATATTACAAATATTAATTTTATAATTATCCACTTGATTAGAATCTTATTAAATTTTGAATGACTTTGGACTTTTCAAGACAAAAAAAAAAATTATTTTATTTTTATTTTATTTATATAAAGTAGCATAGAGACAAAATGACAACATTGGTGAAGATGTTTCGAGGAATGTAAGTTAGGATAGGGAAAGTTTTGGACTTTGGACACTTTGGTGACCACAATGAAAGTGACAATTTTCATCTAGGTTCACTCTGTCTCTCACTACACTCTTTTTGTTTCTATTTATTTATTTATTTTTTAATAGAATAATAATAATATCATTTTCAACATTTTTAAATTTTGAAAGATTTGATTTTTATTGTGTAAATGAATCTATAGGAATGCATACGAATTGAAAATATATATTTTATCCGTCCCAATGCAAAGTACTCATTTTATCATTTTTATCTGTCTCACTGAAAAAAATTCATTTTATATTTTAGAAAAAGGTAATCATACATTAATATCAAAATACTTTTAATTTTAATTTAAATTACAAATAAAGTTAAAGAACAAAAAATGTTAAAACATTTTACATATTTTTACTAATCAATAAAATACTATTCACTCTCTTGTGTAAATTTATGCCCATTTGACCTGACACAAATTTTAAAAAAAAAAATGAGTAAAAATATACTTTTTTTTTTTATGGTAAAAAGGAAATAGAAAAAATGATTTTTTTACTAAAATAGGAAACAATAATACATTTTGATGACAATAAAAAAAAGTAAAAATAAAATTAAATAACGGAGGAGTATTATTTTTTAATTTAATTTAAAATTCCAAATTATCAATTTGAATTGGGACATAGGGGTAGATAATAAGAGCATAGACTGTTGACTTATAACCTTAAAATCATAAGTTCAAAATATGTATAATTTGATTTAATTTATTAACGTGGAGTTTGAAAAATAGAATATACTTTTGTTTGTTTGTGGGTCTCAATTTAAATTTTACTATCTATTATTTTAAAAAATATACATATCTATATATAATAAAATAAAACAAATGTTTTTTTGTGTTATACTAAAAATAATAATTATACAATTATGATTTGTTTTTTAATTATTTATACATAACTTGGTTTATTTTATTTTATTTTTCTAAATGACACTCAGATAATATTTGTGGCATGCATGCATGTAGTTACTACTTTTCAATTGACCTATTAATATATATATATAACAAACTAAAAATAAAGTTAAGTGTATGTAAATCTTGTCCTAGATTATAATTATAAAAATCTCCAACTAAATTAATACATTATGTGCAATATTGCATGCGTGAATTAAATAAAATTCAAAGGAAGTAACTTAGCAACTTCCTAAAATAAAATTCATCTCACTTGTACCCTTTTAGAACCTATCAACTTTTATTATTATTATTATTATTATTATTATTATTATTATTATTAATCAATGAATTAATGGAAAAGAGTGGATGATCGCATTTTGACTTTTCCATAAAAATTTAATTGGTTAATTACCCCATAGTAAGTTTTTTTTATTAATTATTTAAAATTGTAAAAATATATTCCCTTCATCCCAAAAGTAAGTATTCATTTGCTTTTTGGACGTAGTTTTAGAAATATTAATATTATATTGGGATATTGTAGGAATAGAATATAAATTACTAAAATAACTATAAAGGTAATGACATTTATGTAATACAGTGTATTGTAAGTTGTAAGGGTATTTGTAATGTTAAGCAGATATTACAGTTACTTAAAAAAATGAAATGAATACTTTGTTATGGGACATAGTAAAATAAAAAAATGAATACTTTATTATGGGACGGAGGGAGTAAAATAAATAGGAGAATTGTAATGTTATTTAAGTGAAGTAATTTTTATATTTTAAATTTTTTTGTTATAATTAACAACAAAAATAAATTATTTTTTTATTAAAATGATGTAATAATGTATAAAAGATTTGAATCTTATTTTCAGTATTACAATATTGAACCATATAACTATTTCAATACTTGATTTGATACATTTATATTTTTACTCCATTAATCAAAATATTGTACTATTAACTAATGATTTATTCTTGTACAACTTCACAAAATTATTATAAAAAAAAATAATAATATACAATATATAATATATATACAAACTTATAAAAATTAATAAAACATAATCCACTGTAATTATTTCATGATTCTTTTATACTTTCACAATAAAAATATTTAAAACTATAAAAATAAATAAACAATTTGAAGTGTTTTATGTTGTGTATAAAAATATATACACATGGGTATAAAATCATGATAACTAATGATATATTGTATTGGATTGTTAATTTTTAATTATGAGTAGATTATTGAGTAGAGTATGTAATTTCAAATACAAATTTATACTATTATTCATATTTCATGGGTTCCGATAAAAATATATTAATTTTTTATAAAATATTAGGTTAAAATATTATTTAAATAAAAATTAAAATAATAAATAAATAATAGCGATACATTACAATGGTTGAGTCCTTCTGTCTTGCGTTCAATTCTCAATCTAATATTCCCTTCGTTCTATGTAATATGGACATGTTAGTGTAGATATGATAATTTAGGTAAAATATAATTAATAAGTAATTAAAAAGTGTATTTAGTAAAAATAATTATTGCAATTAAGATTAAGATAACTAAATAGTTTAATTAAAATTAAAAGAATTTTAAATTTAAATTTTAAAATGAAATTAAAATGTATAATTATATTTTTAAAAATAAATAAATAAATTTTTTGGGAAGGATAAAAATATAAAATAAAGACAAATTATAATTCCGGAAACGGTGGCATGCAAATCAACATGCAAGTGATAAATTTCAAAGGTGGATGCATATAACTTATGACGTGTCTTTGGATAAATTTGAAAACACACACACGCTTATCCGTCCCCACTTTCTCAATGGTCCAACATTACATTTATTTATTTATTTATTTTGGTACACTTACCATAAAATTTATTCGAATTTATTTTAATTTCAATTTTTCAAAAGGAATAAATAATTGAAAATCATCCTCCCACTCAACACCACAAACTTGTTTCAGTTCAGTAAAATTGCAGTAAGATTTTTATAATAAACCCATAAATTAATGTTTAATTTATCATTATATAAATAAATATTTTCTCCGTCGAATTTCTATTGTCCTACTAAAATATATTTGTACGATTTTTTAGGGGATTGTCTTTTTGTTATGAATTGACAAATTTATCCTTAATTGTATAATAAAAATTAAAAATAATAAGACAATAGTTGTTGGACGTCCCAAATAAATAAGCAGGACATTAGTTTATTAACTAATTGAGTAATAATTAATGTCGACTGAAATGAATTCAGACGAGTCAAAGTTTGACTGGCTCGAAAATACTGCTGTTGTTGGCTGGTGACAGTCACAGTCACAGTCACAGATGGGCGCCGCCAACTTTTCAACAGCTCACAGGTCACAAGACTCTCGTCCTTTCCCTTCCCGACCTGGTGCGGGTGACGGAAGCCGTGACGCATTACCCACACGTGGGTCACCTCCGTCCACGTGTCCTTTCCTCATTTGATTGTCAACTCCCATTTCATGTGTCTTCGGTCGACTCAGTCAGTCAGTCGGTCTCCCACCTGAAAGTCTCAACTCCTTCCTCCCCAAGCTAACATTATTCTAACCATAATAATAATAATAATAATAATAATAATAATCCCTCTGATTCGTGTGCACGATATTTAGGTCAAATATACTGCTACCGTACTAGCATTTTATTTATCTTACACACGAAATTTTAAATATTACTAAATATTACTTCCTCCCGTTCAATTTCTATTGCCTAAAATATATTTGTATAATTTTTAAGTAATTATCTTTTTGTTATAAATGGACAAATTTGTCTATAGTAGATATTAAAAGTAATAAATAAATAAAAGGTAAAAATATAAAATTTTTATTTACAAAAGAAAATAGAACAATAGTTGTTGGACGTTCAAATAGGAAAGTAGAACACTAGTTTATGGACGGAAGGAGTATATAATTAATAAGTAATTAATAAGTGTATTAATAAAAATAATTATAAATTAAAATAAAAAAAAGTTATGATTTATGAATTTCAAAATATAATATTTTTAAAAAAACTTATATTTCAGTCGAATTGATATCTTTCTTGCCATTTACCCCTTCATGATTCTTGCATAAGCTTTTATAAACATATATTGAGTATATGAAATATGTGCTTTGTATTAAATACTCCCACATTTCAGATAATTTGTTCATATTCCTGTAAATACGAAAATTTAGATAGAATATAATTAATAAATATATTAGTAAAAATAATTATTATATAATTAAAATAAATAGATTAATTAAAATAACTAAATAATTTAATTAATATTAAAAAAATTATAAATTATTAATTTTAAAATATGATTAAATTATATAATTATAAACACAGAAAGAGATAAATTATAAGAAACATGTTGAATTGAAAGAATGAATATTTTATGTGAGACAAAAATTATATAATTTTAATACTTTTAAAATTATTTTTATAAACTTTTTAATTAAATTTTAAAATAATATGAAGGTTTTGTTTTTTTTTTATTAAATAAAAACTAATACTACTATTATTTAGTTTATACCATTCTCAAGATTTAATAAAATATTAAACTAAAGAATTAAAACTAATAGTCAATCTGAGCATTCTTCAGCCTTTTCTCCTTAAGATTTTAAAGAGTTTTTTATTATTTTAAAATTTTCGATTTTAATTGCATTCTAAATTGATTTAAATTTTTTCCATATAATATATATGTTTCTTTAGTAATTTTAGATTTTAGTAAAAATAATTATCATATATTAAAATTAAAATAACTAACTAATTTAATTAAAATAAAAAAAATTATAAATTATTAAATTTAAAATATAATGTATAATTATTTTTTAAAAAAATTTTACATAGTGCGGCAAGAATATATAAGATTGTCATAATTAAAGAAAATAATAATTTTATATTTATGATATACATGCTTAAAATAATATCTACAAATTATGTAATCAAATATATAATTTACTTGTCCCGTAAGGGATGGCTTGGTAGTGTAGGGGTTGGACGTGGGACCGTGAGGTTATGGGTTCACACCTCCGACGCCTCATGTCACTTGTCACATATGGTTCGCCTAGTGTGACTTTCCCGTCGGGCCTGGTTTGCAAAGTATTAGGTTCGGCCGGAAGACTTTCAGGTAGCGACTGCGGGTTCCCACTTTATCCAAAAAAAATAAATATATAATTTACTTTTTAAAATTGTATTACTAGCAAACAACTCAAAAGTCGCTAAAAACAACTCATCATTAGCTCAATTGGAATAAAAATATTTATCTTGCCTTTCAACATCATGTTTTACAATACACACAAATGTATATATATATATATATATATTCATCACTTGTTAATTAGTTTATATTATAGTAACTAGCTACTGCTATAATATTTTATCCGTTTGTCAAATTTAATTTTTTTTAAAAAAAAAACAATTGTTATAAAATAATATTATAATTTTTCTTTATAGCAAAAAATACGTTACTTTTTTTGTGTTTTTTATTATAAAAAATAAAGGTAACTTTTATTAAACTCTCTAATTTTAAATTTAATTATCATTCCCTATACACTAAATTCTTCTCATTTACTCCGTATTCTTATTAATTTATTCCTTTTTATCCTTTATTTACTTAAAATTCCTACAATATCTCTGCTATTTTTTTGTTATCTTCACGTATAAACCTTAATTTCTACCGTATAATTTCACTTTTTTACCTTAAAAAAGAAACAAATAAGTAGATAGACAACAATATAAAAAGTAAATAATTATAAAAATATATATATTTGCAACTCTTAAACAATAATACAAAATATTTATTAAAATATTAATATATGTGATACTCAATTTTGCAAATGTTGTTAAATAATAAGTAAATTAATTTCATATATATATATACACGTACAAATAAATTATATATATATTTAAATGTTCACACTTATTAAATTTTAATACAAAATATTTATAAAGAATATTAATTTTTTATTGAATAAAGTATAAATAAGTTAATGAACATGTACTTCGAACATTGTTCATCGTTATTTTACGAAAAAAATAAAATAAAATTGATAATTGTTTATATAAATTAAGGGTTTTGAGTTACATTAAGTATATAGAATTATAAATAAAATATTATTTTGAGGGCAAAATTGGAAGTTTATAAATGAAAATGTGTAAAATTATAAATAGAGAGTTGCAAGTAATAAGTAAGGAATTACAAGGAACAAATATATGAATAGGGACTGACGAAAACAATTTGTGAAATAGGAATTTTAAGAGAATTAACCGAAAAAATAATAATAATATTTATTTTTATTAAAACTCATGCCCAAGTATTTGAACACAGTTAAATAACATACCGAGTAATTTATTTCTTCAAAGTTCTCATATTATTGATTTATTTAAATTGAACATAGATTAATTTTGCCTTGCTTAATAATAATAGTAATATATCAAAATTGAGTCGAGTTTAAATATGACCCATATTTGATTTTACTTAATGATAAATATTAAGGTCATATGCATAAAAATTGTATTATTAATTATATATTAAAAGGAGGATGGAAATTTCAAATTAGAAGAAAAAAATACTTTATTAATTATATAATCTCTACACCCTTAATATTACTTTATTTGGATTCGACACAGATATTAAAAAAACAAATTTATTTTATTAAAATATAGTTGAATGTATTTTTAAAATTTTAATTATAAATTAAAATAAATGAAAAGATAATATAATAAAATATAATAATATTCAGTGTAAATAAATGTGAAATAAAAAATAATTAAATACTATTGTTATTTCGCAAAAATTAATAATATGATAAATTTAATGGATAAATTAGATAAAAATAAATACAGATTTAGTTGACAAAAGATACATTATATAATATTTCAATATATATATGGTATTTATGTATGTAAGTTAGGACATATCTTTTTTTACTTTTATTTTTGCTTTCGTATTTTTGAGGTAAAGATGGTTGTTACATATAATTGTATTTTGTAGTATTAAATAAAAATTGAATTTGATATTTTAAAAATAAAAAATAAAATAGTAAAAAATGAGAAGAAAAACAAAAAAAATTAATATGTTTGTTAAGGGTGTGTTTGTTTGGGGGTTTGGATTTTGAGTTGGGATTTGAATAGTAAAAATTTTGAATTTGAATAGTTGTATGATGTGATATAAATAGGTATTGGTGTGATGTTTTGAATGTAAAATTGATTTTTAGTATAATATAAAAAATAAAAAATAGATGTTTGACTTGATGTTTTAGAGAAAAAAAAATAGAATAAATAGTACAAATCTTCACAAATCCCTCAAACAAACACACCCTAAGTGTTTTTGGTCATTTGCTGACACAATTATCTAAAAATACAATATATATATATAATACAATATTTTATTCATTAAAAAAATTAAGAATTCAATAGAAAATATATTTTTAATATTACAATACAATTTATCATACATAAAATTCCTATAAAAAAACATATCGATTTAAAAACACAGAGTTAACAAGTGTATGGGCAACATCTATAACAAGTGTTTGTTTAATTATTTATATTTTTATTTATTTATTATTCAATTTATTATTAATTTTTCTACAAATGTGTATTTTTTAAAAATAATCTAATCTAAAAATGTTGAACTAAAAAATAAAAAAAAATAAAAATTATTCAATAAAACATTAACATTATTCGACATAATATACTGTTTAATTTAACAATTCTAACATATAAAAATTATTGAAAACATTTTATATAATTTCTTTAGCCTCTCTAATAACAACCGTTAAATAAAAGTATCATTTACTAAATAATTATATTGTAATTCAATGTAAAATAAAATAATATTAAAGTACAACACATTACCTTCACAGCTTCGGCCGCACTGTAAAGCAAATAATATAAATAATATTCCCTCGGTTTTTAATACAATTGTGTGTTTATTTGATTGGATACGAATTTTAATAAAAATAAATAATAATAATTATTTTTTTTCTTTTATAGTAAAAAAAATACAAAAATATAATAATTTTTTACTTAAAAAAAAAGCGAGAATATATTTCAATGACAACTTAAAAAAAAATGAGTATACATTTGAACAACGAAAGTAGTAATTATCAAAATATAATGGGTCCCACACCAATATAATAGTTGTACTTGCTATTTTCTCCTTGTAATTTATACGTCATCATCCCGACGAAAGAATTTATTTAAAATTTTATAATAAATTAAAGAATAACAGTAATATTTCATTAATGAGTAAAAATATCTTCAGA
The DNA here is from genome assembly GCF_009805555.1 of Andrographis paniculata. Lineage (NCBI taxonomy): Eukaryota > Viridiplantae > Streptophyta > Magnoliopsida > Lamiales > Acanthaceae > Andrographis > Andrographis paniculata. The sequence goes on along the minus strand of NW_026137616.1, from coordinate 2,034,751 downwards.
TTGCCATTGATTTTTGTATATTGATATTTAAATATTAATTATTATATTAATACATAGTATAAAAAAATAAAAGATAAAATATATTTATTAATCTCTTATAATATAAATACAATGACATTTGTAGAATAAATTATTTAAATATAAAGATATTTTCAATGCCAAGTAAAATGACTTAAAAATCAAATGACAACTTTGCAGCCGGACCAACGAAGTATTTAATACTCCATCTATCCCATATTTATCTATCTATTCGTTAGCTTTTTGCAAAATTTTTTAAAAATATTAGTATTATATTAGAATGCAATAGAAATAAAGGTAACAAAAACTAAATTAGTCTTGTTAGTATTTTACAATATAAATATAATTATATTTGTATAATATATTATTAATTGAAAAGATATTAACAACATAAATTACTAAAACCAAATGTATATTCTGTTATAAAATCGACCAAAATAAAAAAGAAAAAATAGTTTATTAAGAAATGAAAAAAATATATCTTAATATTTTTATCTTTTATATTTTATGTATATTTGTAATGCTGTATTACTTAAAAAAACATTATATATGAAATATCTTTAAGATATACGTAAACAAAAGCTATATATTGTATACTATATTCAGATTAATATTATTTTTTTAAAAAAAATAAATCATAGTGGTGATAAATAATGAAATAAAATAAAATAATAAAGACAAGTTGATAGAAAATGGCGTTCGAGGAGATGAGGGAGGCAAGAGTCACGCAGCCCCAACCCACCCACCCACCGCTACGCGACAAACCCACCCCTTACCTTAAATCCCCAAAATCAACGCCACCAGAAAACAACATTTTCAAAATTAATTATAAAATTACAAAAAATATAAAAATAAAAATCAACACCAGCCCAGATTCAATGTCCCACGTTTCTAAAAATAAAAATAATAAATACATTCATCATATTATTGCGTAGAAAATTGAGTCAATTTGCCGATCGCCCGCTCTATATATACATCCCCACCGCTCTCACGTTCTTCGTTTTAGAGAAGAAGGAACAACAAATAAGAAAGCTAGGGTTTAGCAGAGCAGAGCAGAGGAGAATTGAGAATCGAAATCATAATCCGAAGAAGAAGAAGAAGAGATCAGCGAATCAATTAATTAATTGATTATGAAGAAGAGTGGGGAGTTGAACTTGCCGGCGGGATTCCGATTCCATCCCACCGACGACGAGCTCGTCCAGCATTACCTTTGCCGGAAGTGCGCCGGACAGAGGATTTCCGTCCCCATTATCGCCGAAATCAACCTCTACAACTTCGATCCATGGCAGCTTCCCGGTATGCATATCACATACTAATTAATAGATTAATTGCATAATTAATTGATTGAAAATTGATCTGTATTGATTGATGGATTGATCAATGGCAGGAATGTCTCTGTACGGCGAGAAGGAGTGGTACTTCTTCTCACCGCGGGACCGGAAGTACCCGAACGGTTCGCGGCCGAACCGGGCGGCGGGGACCGGGTACTGGAAGGCGACCGGCGCCGACAAGCCGGTCGGGAAGCCGAAGACTCTGGGGATCAAAAAGGCCCTGGTTTTCTACGCCGGCAAAGCCCCCAGAGGCGTCAAGACCAATTGGATCATGCACGAGTACCGCCTCGCCAATGTCGATCGATCCGCCGACAACAACAAGAAGAAGAACAACAACAATAATCTAAGGGTAATGAACTTTTAACATCCTATCTGCCATTTCGTGTGTCCTTAAAGATTGTCTCAATCGATTGAATTAATGATTTTTTTGCTTGCAGCTTGATGATTGGGTTTTATGCCGGATATACAACAAGAAAGGGACCCTGGAGAGGCACGTCGCCGGCGGCGATGATCAAGGTCCGATCAAGAAGGGGGAGGTCGAATTAATGTCGGAATATATCCAAGAGGAGAAGCCCAATGTGGGTGGCTGCAAGAACAAGACCAGTAGTACATCGCCGGAGTCGTCGAGCATGATGTCCGAGCACGTGCTGTCGCCGGAGGTGGAGAGCGAGCCGAAATGGAGCGACCTGCTGGTGCAAAACGATTTTCAGTTAATGAGTAATAGTAGTGTTAGTTATTTGGATGGGTTCGATCACAATGATCCCTTCGTCTCCAACATGATCCATTACTACGACAATTCCGGCGCCGGAGACCAGTTGTCGGGGCTCTTCTTCCACCCCGACGCCGCCTTTGGGTACATGCAGAAGCCCTTTTGAGTAACTTAGAAGAACAGAGGAAGAAGAAAAGAAATGGGGCGGGGCGGGGCAGGGCAGCCTAATTTGGAAGGGCTGTTCCTGTTATGATTATCTAGAAGATTCTAGAAGGAAAACAGGGCAGGGTTAGAATATACTAGGAATCGATTCTTTGATATATATATATATATATATATTCTACTCTTGACCTAATTAAGTAAGGATGAAAGAATATGTTAGAAATTAGAATGATATGATTAAATATTTGTTGTAAATAAAATATGTATTGTGAGAAACTCTTTGTAACTGTGAAAGTTGCATAACTTGAGAGACCAGGGAGTTTTGCCTCTTCTTATATAAAGTATATGCAAGTTGAGTGTGTTGTGCAATGTATATTGTTAAACCAAAGTTTTGTCTCCTTTCTTATCCAAAAAATAGATATTTCATTTTATAAACAATTATAGCATAAAAAATAAATTAACTCTGCCTCTCTCTTTAATCTAACAAACACAAACCAAACATTATTGGAACAGTAGAAATTTCTTATAATAGCCAGAGTTTTCAGGCTACGGAGCCGCTAACAACAATTTTCAGGCCTCGGAACTAAATTGTTGTCTCTACGGAGTCGAAAGCAACAATCTCTATTGGACTGTGATGCCTTCACAAAGCAAAAGATTGGTCCATTAACTTTGGGACAACAAATCTTTGGACAATGTCGCTTCCACTCCGAAACAATGCTTTCATAAAGTTGAAGATTGTTGCCTCCGCGGAGCCAAAAATAGTAACCTCCTTTGACTCTAGGATAACAACTCCATACCAAAAGACAATGGTAGATCCACGTGCTTCTAAGTTTTGTTCAAAAGATTTCCTGGAGATAGACCGACATAAGAAAGAAATGAAGACTCCGTACAATTCAAAGTTGTGGGGATAAAACCCCGTAGACCGGCTAAGGTATACTAGAGACGGTTCGGAGTGAGTCGTAGACCGGTTCAAGTGCAATGGATGCGGCTCAGAGTAAGTCCAACGGTTGAAAATTGAGTAGAGGGAGTTGTCAGGTGGTGGAATGAGTGAGAATTGAATGGAGAGAGTTGTCAGAAATTGTAGGTAGTGGAAGAAATAACTAAAAACCACCTATTTAGTAGAAAAATAATTACTTTTTGATCTTAAGATAAATGTAGGAAAACACACACCACAAAAACATCCAATTTATCCAAAAGTGTATCTTTAATTTTTTTTCAATAGTTTATCAAATATGTTCTAATTCATGTTCTCTATTGTTAATTTATATTTTCAGCATGCTTTTATCCAGTTTTCAGTAAATTTATCCAAACTTTAGGCTGAACGCGGTATAGGCTACAGCGAAGAAGTCGCCTCCAATCCGACAACAGAATTCACGAATAGACTTAAAACCGTTGAATTTTAGATTCCAACAAATACATTACTGATCTGTATCAGATTAAGTATTAGATCCAAACATCTAATTCAATAGAACATTTTAACAAGAGAAAATATCTTCCATCGAATAATAACAATACAACAAGACAGAATTTAAACATGCAATATTAAAAAAATAAACGGATTTTTGTGTTTGAATAAAAAAAAAAAGATGAAATATATAAAAATAATAAAAAATATTTGATGATATTTATAAATTTTTAAAAATATTTAAAATAAATTATATTAAATAAAATATTATTTGACTTTGCAAAAATATGATTAGAGATGAATTAGTATATCAGCTAGAAATATAAGGTAAAATTAGCGATAATTTATTGTATAAATAAAGAAATTTGTGATAGTTTTGAAATTATAAATTGGAGATGGTGTAAATCTTAAAAACACAAAATTTCTAAGAATTCAAAAATCCAATTCAAATCCCGACTTAATTCCTTCAAATCTCATCAAAACAAGCACACCCTTAGTTATTACTCTCTCCGTCCCACATACCGTGTCCACGTTGTTTCACGTACCATGTCACTTTCCTTTTTTGGAAAACAATTATGCACTTTAATCTCATTTTAAACTTTTAAATTTTATTTTATTTTTTAAATTTTAATAAACTAATTAGTTATCTTAATTTTAATTTATAATTATTTATATAATTATTTATATTATAGAATAATTATTTTCACTAATACATTTTTTATTATCTGCTAATTATACCGCTCATAAAATACTGTAGCAACAGACACTGTACGTGGGACATAGGAGTATTATTATTATTTTTCATAAAGCAATGGGTTTAGGACAACTTCTGGGCATGGGTCAATTTCAGACATAATGCCCAATTGACCCAGATCCATTTATCGAATCGGATCAAATATGGGTCGGGCTTATATATTCGGCAATTTCCTCGATGATCTTCAGATGCAACGCGTAGCCGTCTCTGAATCTGAATTATCGTTTTGGGTTCCAGTGCGATGGATCAGATTTGATTATCCGCTTAGTCTTGGATGATAGATCTTGTAGTCTCGTGACCTTCTAGGTGTCGGCATTTTGGACTGCGCAGTTGGGATGTCTTCAGCTCAGGACCCGTTTTATATTGTCAAGGACGAGATTCAGGATTCGGTATGCATCTTTTTCTGCTTAATTTCCCCTTTACGAATTTGAGGTCGATAATTTTTAATTATGATGATTTTGTTTACCAATATGTCCGTTTTTAGGGATCCTTTCGTCGTTTTGTGTTTCAATGGCGGTTTTTGATGCTTTACTGCTTGAGTAGTATTTAAAAATAGGTTTGGTATAAAACTCGAGATTAATATTCTGTTGTGTATGTGTATGTATGTTTGTATTACATGTGGCTGGCTGAGATTGATGTGGATCTTGTTTGAAGTTAAAAGTTTGGCGATTTGTATTTGAGATCGATGCTGTGGAGGCTTAACATAAGCTTTGGAAAAATTGTGCACTGAAAGAATTATGAAGGTGTTCTGGATTTTAGAAGAATGCGTAGATATTCTTATTTAAAAAAAATGGATGGGGAAAGGTTTTAAGCTATGAGATCTTGTGTTGATGCATGTAATTTTGATAAATCAGTTGGGATGTTTTTTAGTGAAATCTTTCAGATATGGTTTTAATCACTTGACCAAGAAATTGAACTTGTAAAGCAGTTCCCTGATTGCTTGTAAGGAGACCAAAAATTTGTGTGTGCTAACAAAATTTCACCCATTACTTTTTGGATTCTGAGCATGAGGTTCTTCAGTATCTTGTGTTTTTGTCAATTTGTTTCATATAGTGGAATGGGTTCAATTATATTGGTTTGATTTTGTTTCGTATGTGTTTGAGCTGTATTTAACATTGTAGCATTTTAGATCTTGGAATCAATGGAATCTGTTTGAAATCATCCCCCAAATGCATATCTTTGTTGGCTTCTTCTTGTTATGTGATGTTAAATAGTTCCATCTACCCTTGTTTTATTAGATTGATAAGTTGCTTTCGACATATCACCAATGGGAACGGATACCTTCTGATACGGGAGAGCAACATCATCTGACCAAAGAGCTTCTTTCTGGATGTGAAAGTATTGAATGGCAGGTACGATTTTGATGTACTTTAGTCAAGATCTATCTTTCCAAGGCAACAAAATTGTATGTTTCTGAACATTACACTAGAATCTAGATGCGATCATAAATTAATTCTTGTGAACTGATTGCTCTTTACACTAAATATTAAAGACGCTTCAATCCATCTCAATATCTTGTATGTATGTTCAAATTAATATTGTGTATAAGCTATCATATAGAATGGGAGATAAAGAAGGCATACATTCGTATAATCATATCATACATAACCGGTGACAACTATTCACCTACAGAAATATTACCATAGCTAGGCCAGATACTTCAACCTAATTAAATTCCGCCAAAGTATTCTCTTATAATATTTTGGAACCCCTTTACATTGGAATGTATATGTCAGAAGTACTCAAATTGTCATATAATTCACATAAATGCTTTGTTATTTTATTTTATTTTGGAGAAAAAAATGAGATTTTATTGATATAGTGGCGGATAGAGAAACATTGATACAACCAAGTAGATAACACATCATTCCCAGAAATACTTGTTAAGTGAATATGTCGAGTACTTGCTAGAAGTATTGATTTACTCGCTTGATAGTGTAGAGCTTCATTCTTCAAGCGATTCCAATACGATAAAATATCATTGTTCTTCTGTTTCAGACTGGACAAACTTTTTTTTCCCATTATCTGTACCCTTGCAGCATCAATATCAATATCATGAACTGCATGGATTTTATTTTATGATAGAACTGTACATAAACATATCTTTTCAAAATCATAGAATCTCATTGTTCTGCACCTTATTGCATTGATTAACGGTCCAATTCTTGCTGCGAATTCTCTAACTTGAGTGTTCTGATTGAATCCCCTACTTCCAAAATTCTTGTCTAGATTTTGTAAATCTTGGCTTCTTCAGTGACTTCTGATTATGTTTTTCTTTTTCCGACCCCAAAACTCTTTTGCAGTCCTAAGGAACATACATGTATCACTAAATCTCCCATGCATTTACAGATCTAGTTTTGAACAATTCTTAAAAATTACACACCTCACAAACTTTTCGTTTAAATTATTTGAGCATTTCATGAAGATAAATGCCCCCACAAATGATGATAATTATAAGATTTTCTTTGCTTAGATAATGGCTTTGTTATAGTGGCTCTGTTGCTTATTACATTGTGGTAAATAAGCATATTTCTCAAATCGATACTGAATTTGTTTCCTCATAGAAAGGTGGATGAATTAGAGAAGACAATCGCAGTTGCAGCTAGAGATCCTTCTTGGTATGGTATTAATGAAACAGAGCTTGATAAACGAAGAAGATGGACCAGCAATGCTCGTACTCAGGTGCCTTATTATATTTATAATCAGATTTCATAATTTTGATATTGATTAGTTTCTCTGTGCTTTTTGTCCATTAAATTCCACACCTATGCCTTTTCTGCAACAGGTGCAAAATGTGAAGAGAACTGTAGCTAGTGGAAATGAGTTGAATGGCACAAGCACCTCAAATATCAATGGATTGCGGAGGGAACTTATGAGACTCCCTGATCCCCACCAAGCTGATAAATCAGCTCACTATGCTACCCAGCACAATGATGATTTCATATCATCAGAATCAGATAGACAACTTCTTCTGATGAGGTGACTCTTTTAAAAAAACCATATATTAATCCGTTTCCTTAATATTCTTGCTGGTTTTCTTTATTCTGTATGCATTGAGACTCCCTTATTCTGATGTCTTATGCATGTTATAGCTTGGTTCAAAAGTGTACTTTAATATTCTTTATCTATATATATTGGAGGGGTGGTAATTGATATATGTCAGTAGCGATATTGAAGTGTTTACATTGGAGTCAACACACTGGAACTGAGTGAAGTTCTCAAGGATGGGTGTGAGATTGCAAGGCTACTGGTCTTCTATTTGAGTAATGCTAGGAAATACATTATTCAGTAAGTTTATTCTCAAAATGAAATACTTGGGGGTAAAGAAACAGAGGGAAGTGATATCCACACTAAAAGACTGGTAGAGCTATGAGGTTATGACATATAGCTTCGCAGATGCTGTCAATGGAAGAGCCATATGATTAGGTCATCTTTTATCTCAAGGATAGTTCAAACTTTATACTAAAAAGTTGTAGTGAAAGAGAAGGGCTTGAAAAACGCCGTTATTATCTTTATATGAGAGCCATCCATACTCATTTAATTTTGTAGATGTGTAAATGAAAAATTTTGGAATATGGATCAACCAGATGAACGAGGCAGTATGTCTGTACTTTAACCACTACACTAATGGTCATACTCCCTCATGCTATGTAGTAGCCTTAATTCTTGACAAAGATGTTTTTGTTTATGCCATCAAGTAAGCATATGCTGTCTCCACATGTTTTGAATCTCTCGACTGAGAAGAGTTGTGTCATTCAGGCAACAAGATGAAGAGCTAGATGAACTCAGTGCTAGTGTGCAAAGAATTGGAGGTGTCGGGCTCACGATTCATGAAGAGCTCCTTGCGCAGGTAAATGTTGTGTTTTGAAGTAATGGTAGCATATATTGGCAGGTTTCTTTTAGCTTCAGATGATGCTTAGCCTTCCATTCTGATACTTTTCTCTTTCTGTGAAGAGATGATGAAATTTGTAATGTGCTAAAATTTCAGGAGAAGATTATAGATGAATTGGGCACAGAAATGGACAGCACAACAAACCGACTCGATTTTGTTCAGGTGAACATTTTCTTTTTCAAACTGCATCCTACAAATGCCCCATGCGATCAGCTAATTACATTATTGGCATTCATAAAATTGACATTTGATGGTTTCTATGAATCTGTAAATAATAATAATAATAAATTGACACTCTCACTTTGTCTTTGAAAAAGTACTAGTTTTATTTTAGTTATTCAGATTTAACCAGAAAATAGAAAAATACCTGCTAACGAGTTACACAAAATTATGCATGCAAAAATTGATTTATTGTTGTAGCAGGCATTGAATTGTAGTTTAAAATCTGAATTTCTCTGCACCGAAGGTGGATTTGTATAGACACAAACACTTCTTATGAATCAAGAATTGCAATTTCCCTTGCATGTATTGAATGTTTGTATGCAAATCTCACTTTGATATTGTTCTGATGCAGAAAAAAGTTGCCATGGTTATGAAGAAGGCTAGCTTAAAAGGGCAAATCTTGATGGTTGTGTTCTTACTCGTTCTGTTTATAATCCTATTTGTGCTTGTCTTCCTCACATAGAGAGCTCGAAAATTATGAAACTGAGAACGAGAATTCTGGGTTACAATAAAAAAAATGCTTTGCTTTCTGACTGTAAATGGAATATTTGCCGGATTAAAGAGATCCTTGAACTTGGGAACAGACACCGTATACTGGTTGTGGTTGGGATTCTGTGATTTAATTTTTCTTTAATGTGATAGTTTTGTGGATTTCAGTTTTGGTTGTAGACGTTAAGCTTGCCCGTTGGTATCTATCACTTTGATCTGTTGATAATTAGAGTGCCTCTAGTCGACATTGTCTATATGTTAATTGTCGATGAAGTTAATTTTTGTATACTAGCAATAACAGTAGTTTTAGAACTTGTGATTAAACAAACATGTGGGCTTCAAAGGGTTTCTTGCCTTGTGTAGGGTGGTTGAGTTCTTGAACTTTCTCGAAATTTCGACACTTTTGGTGTCGTCGGGTCGAGTGTAATAACATATAAACTACGGAAGCCGGAAAGTTATTAAAGACAAGTTCTGGGTAATAGGCTTGGCCAAAAAAGTGATGGTAGGATTTGAATAGTTAACTATAGATTAAACATTACACTAACTCGGCCACCCTTGAGGGCATGTGGGAACTTTCATAGTTGTTTTAGTATAACTAAATATATATATATATATATATTTTAATTTTATTGTTTTAGGTATTTTTAGAATGGCAAGATCAATGACTTAGGCATGTGTTTGGAACATGTAATCAAATCATTTTCATATATTAATCACTTAAGGCATTTCCAACCCAGAGTTGCAATGCTAATTTTGGTGTTATGGTGTTTTTTTTTAATTATTTTTTAAATTTTTGTATATTAGTTTTTGTATTATTTTTTATTTTTATTTTTTTATTAATAATAATATTAATTGTAGATATAAAAAATAGTTTAAAATAATATATAAATTGAAATATTTGAAGAATATTCTTTCTGGATAAAAATAGAGTTATGGGTTGGCGTACAAATATTGTAACAACATTTTTTGAGTTAAATCTGTATAAATAGAGTTTGTGGATTGGAGATAGCCTTAGGGTTTGGACTTGTGAATAGTAAAAAGTTGATTTTAAATAGTTTTGCGATGTGTTATAAATATATATTGATGTGGCGTTTTGAATATAAACAAATATGTAGTGCAATATAAAAATAAGTAATTGTTTAATTTTTTAATTTTTTTTTTTGAGAGAAAAAAATCTGAATAGTAAAATTGTGCTGGACCTTAAAAAAAACACAACTTTAATCACCAGCCTAAATTCATCGTGGCCATTAGATGATGGATAAGATCAACGGATGAGATTATTTATATGGTGTTGAATCGTAATAAAAAATGAAAATTGTTTTTTTTGTTGAAAAATATAAAAATACAATGCATGTTATATTGCCAGTTGAAAAAAATACATCCATCGGTTAAAAAATGATAAATTAGATAAGAAAAATATTATTGTATTTTTTAGTTATATTTTTAGTTTGATAATTTATTTAATAATAATTTAGATATGATATTTTATGAGATTTGAGTAATATAAAAATTATAAAAAATAAATAATAGTAAAAAAATAAAAAATAAAAAATAAATAGAAATTAAATCGTAAAAATTAAATATAAAAATAAAATAAATAAATATATAAATACATAGCACTTTTTTAATTTCATTTCTCTCAATTTCAATTAAACTAGATAATATGAAATAATTTATTTCTCAACTCTGAATTCTTTGTCTCAACCAAACAAGAAAAATTGAGGCATTTCAATTTCTCTGTACCAAACACTGAATTGGGTAAAATTGTTTGAAAAAGATACAGAGAATTGTGTAAATAATATAAAAATAATAAGTATATAATATATTATTTTTATTTTTTGAAAAATATATTTTTATAAAAATTGTGGAAGAATGCACCGAATTGTTCAACCATTTGTTATGTACATTCAATTTAACTGCAGGTTCATCATCACATGCAGGTCATGTGCTTTTCTTTTCTGCACAATTTCCATTTGTGGGGTTTCCAATTCTTGGAATTTAATTGAAGACAAACATGTCTACGGCAACCTTATCTAAATTATCTGTTTCTCAATTCCTTTAGAAAGAAAAAACAAAAAAAGTTCTGGAAACTTAGAAAATTATTATAAAAATAAAGGGTCTATATATATATATATCCAACTCTAAATCTATTCAATTTAAAATTGAATATTTAAAATATCTCAATATTTCCTCAAACTTAAGTGGGATAATAGAAACAATTTGAGTTTGCAAAAAAAGATTAATATCTAAAATATTTCAACGTCTCGCATAAACACTATAAAAAAATAATATATTTGTAACGGAATTTCGTCCCTAAAGTTCACGTAGCTAACGTAATTGCATTACTAATTCCGTCTCTAATGTCATTAGTAACGGAAAAAGTAGATTTAGAGAAAAAAAGTTTCGTTACAAAAATGATTTTTTCTTGTAGTAAAACCAACTTGAGTTTGCAAAGAGAGATTAATATATAAAATATCTCAATATTCTCTCAGATTATAGCAGAACTCAGGTGGTATAGCAAAAATCAAGTTGAGTTTGCAAAAGAGATATTAATATCTAAAATATCTCAATATTCCCTTAAACTAAAGTGGTGTAACAGAAACCAATTTGAGTTAGTAGACTATTTTTACTGCTAACAGAAAAGTAGACTCCGATAACATGCCATTACAAGAAATTATCAATTTTGTAACGAGGTTTTTTCGTTCCTAAATTCACTTTTTCCGTTACTAATGATATTAGAGACGGAATTAGAGGCGGAATTACGTTAGCTACGTGAACTTTAGAAACGGAATTCCGTTACAAATATACTATTTTTTTTGTAGTGTGTGAAAAAATAAATTATGAAAATTTAGAAAATCACGTTATATTAATCATCAATTTTTTTTTAGCCAATCTCACATTCTTTCCTCCTCTTGGATCAATCGCAATTGTTCTTCATATTCCTTTCGAGCTATTTCTGCACTTCGTTTTTCCTCCCTCATAATATCATCAAAACCGGCCTCCATGTCGCTACGTCATCATCATCATCAGTCTTGGAATTTTGTTAGGATTATACCCAAACATCTTTCTGATCATATTTATGGCATTTTCATCATCATCATCGTCGAGCTTCCTCTTAGGCTTCGGTTTCATGTCTGGTTGCCTGCTGCTCGTTTCATGATACTCCTTTCTTTGTACTGATGATTTACGAACATATCATCATCAGCAGCATGTTGGGATGATACAGTTGTAGGAGGATTTGGATATCTTGTTCGGAAAATAGAAATGAATAGTCCCTTGTGTATTTTAGCATTTGGATTTTTCTCATCAAGTTGGATTGAGGTTTTAGATGGGGCTGAAGCAAGTAGAGGTCTTCTTCATATTCTTATTAGTAGTATGAGATTTAGTAATTTCCAAATCGGGATTCCATCTGCTTTCTTGAATCACTCTTTGAGCAATAACAAGTTGCCAAGGACCGAAAAAATGAACCATAGTTGTCTTTGCGCCAATGTACATGTACTAGTTTTGTCGCAAGAATTTGCTTCATTTTTTCTTCTTCTTCTTCATCTTCATCTGCTTTCTGATCGACTCTTTTAGCTTCTGCCTTGATGCAAGGTATTCTACGTGCTCATCTCTTGCATTTGCATATCCCCGCATTGCACTCATCATCCTAATTAGACAAGTATATGGACGGTGATTGCAAAGAATCAGAGCGACGGAGCGAGGATCTCATGAAAACAATTATGGAATGACGTTAATCTTGATGATAGGTTAAGAAGCTGTAGAATTTGATGGAAATTTGGGGATGAAATCCTCAGCGCGAGAAAAAATTATTTTTGTAACAAAATTTTTTTTTTGTCTCTAAATCTACTTTTTCCGTTACTAATGACATTAGAGACGGAATTAGTAATGGAATTACGTTGAACTTTAGAGACGAAATTTCGTTACAAATATATTATTTTTTTGTAGTGATTTAAATATCTAAAATATCTCAATACTGAATAAAGTTTCTTTTCACATAGCTTTATTTATTACTCATTCCGTCCGCCTCTAATGATCCATTTACCTTTTGCGTCATGGCCTCTAATCGAAGTATTTTTACAATTTTCTTTTTTTAATTTATACTATATTTTGATATATTAATTAATATTTAAAATTAAGACGTAAAAAATAAATGAAACCATCTAAGCGGGACGAAATAGTATCTAATCTTTTCCTCAAATCAATTTTTGTGTGGGACAACTGAAATGTGCCCGTCACAGTATCTGTCTGCCAAATTTGTTCTTTAAGCTAATTAAAAATAAGTTTAATATATATATATATATAAATAATCTCCATATCGATTCATGTTCCTTAATTTACTCATTACAGGGTTTTGAGGTTGTTGTGTATGAGATTGGGTTGGTAAGAAACACTGACTGCTCACCCAACCAGATTGAAAGTTAAAAAAAAACACCTATTTGTGTGATTCTTTCATTTTGGTCAGCTCCCAAATATTGCATATATATGGGTTTTTTTTGGGATTTTGTTTTTCTGGTGAGCAGTTAGTTAGCAGTTGGAGGCTTTTGTGTAAAGAATAGTTTTTATTTTATTTAATTTAATTTATTTATATAAAGAGGGATGGGATTTTGGCCATTTTGGCACTGAAGGAATCTTCTTTATGGATCGCCGGAGTTGGCCGTGGCGGCGGAAGACTTCCGACAAAATTTCCGGCCGGGAAACCGTCGGCAGCTCGCCGGAACAACATCAGGTTCGGTTTCATTATCGATCGTTTTATTATATTTAATTAATTTCACAAAAGCTATCTCTATATCTAAATTCAATGGTAGATTTGGGGCGTGTTTTTATTTTATTTTTTTAAGTTTAGTTTAATTTAATTTAAGTATACAATACCACGTTTCTTTTTAAAAAATATATTTATACGAAAATATTATACTTCCTCCGTCTCGGTGCAAGATTGTCGTTTACTTTTTTTACGTATATTTTTGAATATTAGTATTATAATAAATTGTAGTGAAAAAGACGAAAATACCTCTATTAGTATTGTGTAACATAAAAGTAATGACATTGATGTAATATAGTGTAAGTTTGAGAGGTATTTATTATATTAGATAGGTAGTACAATTAAAATAATAATCTTATTTTGGGACAGACGAAAATGAAAAATGGTAGTATATTTTATGCTTCCTATATTATAAGTATTTTTTACTATTTTTATCTATTTTATTTCAAAATATCTTTTTTTTTTAAAAAACAAAATAATCATACACTAATACCAAAATACCTTTAACTTTGACTTAAATTATAAATATACCGTTACATATACAGTTACTTCATACCTAAGCCTGTGTTTGTTTGGAGAATTTTCACTATTCGCACAAAATTTTTTTTCAAAAAATATAAAATTAAATACCTATTTTTTATTTTTTATATTATACTAAAAATTAAATTTACATTCAAAACATTCATACTTATTTATATCACATCATACAACTATTTCAATTTAAATTTTTACTATTCAAATCTTGAACTCAAAATCCAAACCTTCAAACAAACACACCCAAATACAAAAAGCAAAAACATTAAAAAACTCTTACGCACTTCCACTAATTAATAAAATACTATTATTTTTTAATCTATTACAAAATTATAAAAGTCCATTAATATAGAACGGAATTAAAGAACAGATGATGGAAAAATTACTGTTCACAAAAAAAAAAAAATTATTGTATTTTCAACTTAATAATAAATAAATAGTTAATTATATAAAAAAATTAAATAAAAATTAAATATAATATTTAAATCTCTCACATTACATGTCCCATTTGTGTTTGATGTTATGAAGGTTTTGTCTTATCTATAGTCTGTTGCGTCTGTGTTAAACAAACAGGACAGAGTGTTCATACTACATTACTACGACACCAACATGTGACTTACTCGAATAATAAATTTTTATTTTAAAAAAGTATTATATTAAATATTTATTATTTTAGACAAAATATCATGTATTTAACTTTTTATTATTTTTATTTTTTAAATTCCAAAACTTTTACCATCTCAAAACAAATTAAATCTTGTTGAATTTCCCGTTCAAGGCCGTGTTTGAGTTATTGATTTACCAAAGTAATATTAACACAATTTTTAAATAAATTCTTGATAGTAAATAAATTGAAACGTACATTTTGTGTTATATTTAGCTTTGATCGATGTCGTTTCATTGTTGACAGATACAATTGAATCATAACACACAATGTTCGGAACCTATTTGGAATGTAGCCACGAGCGGCGACGGGCAAGTACTCAACAATACGGTCGAGACTCTCTCGGTAAAGCTATCCGACGCCCTTATTAATATTCGAGCCAAGGACGACCTAGTAAGGAAACACGCCAAAGTTGCCGAGGAAGCCGTCTCCGGTATCTCTCTCTCTCTCTCTCTCTATATATATATATATATGAGTTAGTTCTATAAATGACCATCTCTTAAAAGTATAAGTTTATGAGTGCACAATTAATTACATATTATATAATCAACCAACGGCTAGTATCAGTGACGGAATCAACTGTAAAATTTCGAGGGGTAATATATATATTTTTTATATCAATTCAATATTGTCTTTTTAAAATTTCTTTCGACAAAATATTTTTTACTTAAAAAATCATTATAAAATAAAAAATCAGTTGGGAGAAGGGGGGGAGAGAATTAATAATTTTATTATTTTTTATACATATATTTTGGGGCTTGGGTTTCAGCTGCCCCTAGCCCCATGTAAATCCGTCCCTGGCTAGCATGTTGATCATCACATTTCTTATTCCGGACATAGGATGGGAAAGAGCGGAGAACGAAGTTGTATCTTTGAAGAAGCAAAACAACGCGTTGGCTCAAAAAACCTCGGCTCTCGAGGAGCACATCGGCCATCTCGATGGAGCGCTTAAGGAGTGCTTGAGACAGCTCCGGCGAGCAAGGGAGGAACAAGAGGAGAAGATCTGCGACGCGATTGTGAGAGAAACAAGCAAATGGGAATCCACAAAATCCGAATTCGAAAGCCAGCTCGCCGAGCTTCGAGCTCGGCTTCAAGACACCAAAACCGAAGCGGATAATGCGCTCTCTAGGGTCAAGGCTGCCGAGGACGAGAACTCGGCGCTAAAGTCAAAACTACACTCGAAAACCAAAGAGCTCGAGCCAATGATTTTGTCTACGAGTCGTGATACTAGAAATTTTTCGAGAAGCTCAATTAGTCCTCCGGTCGGGATTGATCTAATGGATGATTTCCTCGAGATGGAGAGACTCGCGGCCCTACCCGATGGCGAGACTACTTCTCAGAATGAAATGGATGCATTGACGAACATTGTGGCCGAGCTCGAAGAGGATTTGAAGAAAATAAAATTTGAGAACAAAAATTTGGAGTCTGCTTTGAATGAGTCCCGAATCGAGTTGAAGCAAATGGAGGCTAAGGCGATTGAAATGAAAAAAGAATTGGATTTAGCTAATGAGGCAAAGAGAAATTCTCGGGAAGAGGCCGAGTATATGAGTGTCGAGCTTACGAGTATAAAAGATAGTTTGGATGAAGCAAACAATGCGAAGATCAAACTAGAGAAGGAACTTGTGGATACTAAATCGAAAAAAGAACAAGCCGAGGCGAAGATTGTAGAAATGGGATCCGAGTTAGAAACATTGCGGTCGAGCATTACTAACTTAGAAAAAGAGCTCGAGATGGAGAGGTATTTTTCGAAGGAAGCTATCGCAAAGGGCGAACAATTGGAAGCCGAGATGTCGAGGATGAAACTTGATTCTCATCACACAAGATTCGCGAGTTTTGACGAGGTTAGAATCCTTTCGATTCTTTATACACTGTTTTGCCTTTAATATACAACTTATGCGTCAAATAGTCATTTCACCTAAAAGTTTAAATTAATAAAAAAAATATACATAATTCATTACATAATATATAATTTTTCAATATTGTCCATTGAATAAACTTTTTGTTTGGTCATTTTTATGGTAGAAATACTAGGACCATATTTACGTGTATTTTGAGATACTTTTTTCGTCCAGAATAATTATATTACCTCCGTCTCGCAAAAAAGTAACATTTGTTTTTTGCACGTATATTTTTTAATATTAGTATTATATTGGTTTATAGTGAAAAAATACAAAATTTTCCCTATTAGATTGTGTGGTAAAAAAGTAATGGTATTTGTGTAATATATTGGAAGTTGTAAAAGTATTAATTATGTTAGGTAGGTAGTACAATTACTAAATTAGCAAATAATATTTTTTTTTTCGGGTGGACAAAAATGGAAAATAGTATCATTTTTATGGGACGGGGGAGTACTATTTTCTTTAGTTATCTGTACGTATGTATAATCTATTTATTGTAAATAATTTTATCTATTCATAATTTCATTATCTCTACTTTAATAAATAATAACTAATTTAATATTATTTTTCTATTTATTTATTTTTTATTAATTCTTTAATAAATTTTCTATAATACTTTTACTTTTTTTTATCTACTTTATTTTTATATTTAAATACGATCATTTCTTAGTTTCCGTGTCCTCGTATTATGATATAATTAGTCTGGATGGAGAAAGTAATTTTTTTTTATTTTTTATTTTTTTTTAATGTTTTGAGTTGTTTATTTTTGTTAAATATAATATTTTTTATTGTAATTATTTTTTTACTATGCAATATTTTTCTACCGATGCATAGGATCAAGAATTGGCAGCAACCGCTAGTCAATTTGCCGAGTGCCAAAAGACGATTGCTTCTCTTAGTCGTCAATTGAAATCTCTCGCGACATATGAAGACTTCTTGATCGATCCTGACAGATCGATATCCGTACTTTAGCCCGCGATCTTCCAAAATGCATGTATATATGTATATATATATATATATGAAATTCCATGAAGGTTAATTTTACTCATTCATAACTTAAGAAATGGTGTGATTGTAACGTTTATTTCGAAAAAATAAAAAATTTATTTGATTGTATTATCAAAATTTTTGTTGAAATCAACTTCAAGATATAAAATTTGTGCCGGTAGTATTGAAATTTGTTTAAAGGCAAATAATAGTACATTAGTGTTGTGAATTTATATTCAATAATATACTAAATACAAAATATTAGCAGCGGTGAACTCCTCCCGTGAAGATTTCTTATTACCCGACGAACTCGAACTTCCTATCTTTATCTTTCTTTCACCGGCGAGAGGGATAATTGGATTTCGACGCTCACCGGAATTGGCTATCGAAAACCTCACCGGAATCATGATTTCTCCCTTTCTTCTTTCTCTATCTCTCCATCGGATTCCCTCGAGGTTTTTTTCTCTTAAAAATGAGACTCACTCCTCACTTAAAAAATATGATAAATTTTGATTGTGTTTGGAAAAAAATTAATTTAAATTTATTATTAAAATAATGTTTAATAGGATGTTTTATTAAAATAAAAATATAAATTTTTTTTTTCGATAAAATTTAAATAGTAAAATTGGAGAAAACTTGTCAAAAGAATATTTTTACCCCTCCTATAAACTAACCTCTCAAACCCTCAAATAACCCACGGTTTATCATCTAACCATCTAACACGCTTAGGGTTAGGGTTAAAGGGTTTGGATTAAGAATCAGATTAAAGGGTTTGGATTGAGTCTAATGGACCGGGCTGGATTATCTTATTATTTTTTTCGAAAAATGCATTAGATTAGGTCTAGAAAGACCAAAATTTTCAAAAATTAGTTTATTGAATTATTATTATTATTATTATTATTATTATTATTATTGTCTATTCTAGACTTTTATTATTTAGAATATTTAGAAAATTGCGATGCTCAAATTGTCTATATACATATATAAAAGAACAATTTCCTCTAAATAATGGATGTGTTCTTTTTAAATCCTATAACTTTTGATTTTAATTATTTTTTAAATAACTTAGTTCATGTCGATGTTTGCAATATCCAATAAATATATTTTATTAAGAACGATGTAATTCAATAATAAAAAAAATTGAAAAAAAAAATGTAGAAAACATAGCCAATAACGACTATATGTTATTCATTCTTTAAACCACGATAAAGCGATATATCACTATTCATCATTTACAAGGATATGTGCAAGTACATGTATCAACTATCAAACAACGCCCGCTGGCTAGACTTCCGAATGTTTTTTTGCAGTCGGCATTGCATTTGGCCCGCTGGCACAAGTCGCCCGAAGGAATAGTCTTTGTGCAAATCCCGGCCGCCGGCTCATGACCTATGAATAAATATATTTTTCATATTATTAAGTGAGTAACTCGACGTTCATCAATAATCTTGTTATATGCACGAGAAAGAAGATAAATTAGATTTTTTTTAAAAAAAATATATATTTCAAATGATTTTTTTCTTGAAATACAAATATATATATAATATAATATTTGAATATTTCCTTTTCAATTTGAAGAGCATAAAATAAAGGGAAAAAAAATAAGTTTGTACCATTGCAAAAAAGAAGTAAGACAAGTAGAAAAACATAGGAAGCCATTTTCGCCATGATATGTATATCGATATGTATCTATATATTTTTTTTCACTCGAATAAAATTACTAATGCATGACAACATATTTATAGCCATATGATAATTGTGGATAAAGTTTTGTGACAAGATTAATAGGAAATCTTGTAACGGTTACACACTCATTGCTTTATAATATCATATACCATATCTTAATACTTAATATAATATACAATTAATAATATTATTAACCACCAAATATCTTAGGCTATCTCACACCAATATTATGTGAAATATATATATATATATATAATAATTACTATAATAATATGTTATAGGACGGCGGTTACAGTGCTGAATTTTAAAATTTAATATTGTACTGACAGTACGCAGTATATGTATTATATAATTTATTATAGCACGCCCAACAATTGATTTTAGCACACTATATAATGTTATACAACACACTTGTCTTTATTACACACATTTGTTGTAGGTACTAATTTGAAAAATTAGAATAACCGTTCTCTATGCTATATACATTACTACTCCATCCGTCCCAGATACCGTGTCTGTTACACTGTAGACACGGTATTTTAGGAGGGATGTAATTAATAGATAATTAAGAATGTATTAGTGAAAATAATTATCCTATAATATAAATAATTATAAATTAACATTAATATAACTAATTAGTTTAATTAAAAAAATAAAATTTAAAAATTTAAAATGAGATTCAAGTGTGTAATAATTTTCCAAAAAAGGAAAGTGACATGGTACGTGGGACGGACAGAAACGGCAACGTCGACATGGTATATGTGACGGAGGGAGTATAATATTTACTTAATATTATAGTATGCTATTATAGTATTATAAAATATTATTACATTTGTATTTGATATTTATCCAATTAAAATATGATGTATACATGTATATTTATTTATAAGATATATATTTTAAATATATATATATATATTACTTTGATATTTACTTAATACTGTAGTATGCTATTATAGTACTTATAAAATATTATTACATTCGTATTTGATATTTATCCAATTAAAATATGATGTATAAAATATTTTTCATATGCATATTTATTTTTAAGATATATATTTTAAATTATATAGATTCATAAAAAATCAAATCCCGGAATTAGAAATATGTACTTAATGCATTTATTTTCTACTTATTTTTCTTTTTGTATTATACAATTTCAATTTTCCTTTTCTTCTACCAAAAATTTACTTTTTTTGTCATTCAAATTGATATCTACTTTATTTTTTGGATTGTCATAAAATAAAAAAATTACTTTTTATTTCATTTTACAAAAAAAAAAAAAATTATCTCAATCCATCAAAAAATATGCTAAAAACTTTTGGGAATGTAGATTAAGAAAAATAGTATTTTGATGTTACTTTTGTACTTTTTTTGAGAAAAAGATGTGTTTTTTTTTAGAGTTTTTATCCAAAATTTTATTATTTAATAATTTATTTTTTTTTCAAAAAATATTTAATCAATTTTACTTTTAAGATATTACATCAACATCTGTTTATATTAGGTTATATAAGTATTCAAATTCAAAAATTTTACTTTTCAAATCTTAAATACAAAATCCAAAACAAATGAGTATAATTGAAAGTTTTGTGGGGTTGATAAAAATATAATATAAATTGAGTGTAAAAAGAAAATGACATAAATGTAAATTAATATCAAAATAATGTGTAAAAATTATAAAATGAATTATACTTTTTTTACTAAAAATGGTATGACAAAATAAAATGGTAAAATAAACATAATTTTGATGGACCAAGTATCACTTTTATACCTTTTTTTTTTTTTATACTATAAATGAAAAAGTAATAATTATTATGCACTCTTATTAAAACATCCACACAACCAAATGAACATAATTATTTAGCTGTTCTAACTAGAAAGGAAGGACGAGTTCATGATCTCGTGAATTACTTCTCAAAAAATTCAAACATATAACACAATCATTTTTTTTTATACAAAACATTACATCAAACTTCGGTACTTACTCAAATACCGCTCGAAATCAATCCTCAACAAAAACATTCAACAAATTGAAAGTACAAACAACATCGAAGAAAACATATCGCTCGCTAGGCTAAAAAAATTAACCGAGACGCATAGCAACGGGAACATTCTTCTTAGGATTATTACAAATCCTCGAGTTGTAAGTGCGCGCGATCATCTCAATTAATATCGGAAATTGGCACATGGAAAAAAGAACGATGGGGATGACCGATAGAACAATGATCGGGATAGTGATCCAAGACAGCTTCTCATGGAGGATCAAATACAACGCGGCCCCAAAAGATGCCATCATCGTAACAATGGATAGGAACAAGCAAGTGAGCCCGAAAATCAACTTTGTGGGCAATGACTTGAGGAAATCTTCCTCGGCGTAGCGCGCTGTAAGAATTCCGAGGAACATTAGCAAGGAGGTCGAGGAGGTGAAGAGCGAGAGCGCGTTGGAGATCATAAATATGAGAAATGGAGTTGGGTGAGTTTCTAACATGGTTGGTTGGCCATTGTCGTTTCTATTACCACCGGGTACGGTGAAAGCTGTGGTGAACATGACGGCTGCAATAAGGGTTCCCACGATCATGCTCGACCCCGCGGTGTTTTTCATCCAAGTTTCCGCCTCGGCCATTAGGGCCTTGTGCTCGTCCGTGAAAAGGGTTTCGGGGTTTTTGTTGTTCTCGTTTACTTCGTCTTTGAGCTTTGGTTGAACAATGCTCTCGACTTCCTATATAGAGGAATCGTTAAAAAGTAATAATCGAGTATATATATATATATATCAAATAAAAAGCCTACATCTAATTTTTTTTTCTAAAATTACAAAACCAAACATCTAATTTTTATTTACTATATTACACAAAAAAAGAGTTTTTCATTAAAAATATTACATCAAATATCTATTTATATTATATCAAAATACTATTTCAATTCAAATTGTTATTGTTTACAAACCTCAAACCTAAAGCCAACTTTTAAAGAAATACATCCAATGTTTTTGTCTGATTTTTTTCCCCTAAATCCTATCTCAATTTTCGTGAAGGGTGTTATTATCGACACAAAGATTGCGTTCTTTCAATTTTAAAATTTTTTATTGTTAATTATTAAAAATTATAAAAACATTAGTAAAATATATATTTTCAAATATTTTGTGATAGAAAATAATATATTTTTACTAAGAACTGTGTAA
The DNA here is from genome assembly GCF_009805555.1 of Andrographis paniculata. NCBI lineage: Eukaryota > Viridiplantae > Streptophyta > Magnoliopsida > Lamiales > Acanthaceae > Andrographis > Andrographis paniculata. The sequence goes on along the minus strand of NW_026137616.1, from coordinate 2,012,060 downwards.
TAAACAAACAAAGTCATAGTAGAGATCTTGTATAGAAATTATCGTGTATCTCATTCATCTTCACTTTAATAATCTTACATCTGAAACTTATGCATATAGAGATCGAATCCACAATGTATGCATAAGTGTCACGTGCACACACAAGCCATTAGATCGACGCGGATGGATGAGATACAAGACAACTTAGTACATTGTCTAATTAAGCGACCAAAACGATAAAATATGTCATAAAAAAATTTAGTTGTTATCCCATAATCAGAAATTAAATAAAAAAAAGCATCGAACGGATGAAATAATACCTTAAACCACTGTAGCTCCCGTTGCATTTGCAGCGCTGCTCCAGAAACACGCGCTAGTTGAGAAGGCGGAGATAATTTTGCCGCGAGATGTAAGTAATTGTTTTTGAAAGCGTCGTGTCTGCGCGCCATTATGTTTTTCTTGATTCCAAGGCCATGTATGAGGCCAAATATACTTTCTTGTCGTAGCACAATCGCATGTGCAAAAATTGTTCTTCCCTTTTCATCTTTCTTCCATATGACCTCCGGCTTATACTTTAGCATCTCGGATATGAACTCAATAATCCCGTGCTTTATAGCATCGTAAATTATTGAGTCAATGCCCATATTTCGAAGCTCCATATCGCTCAATGTTTGTAGCTCCTGGAACATGCTACTTAGGAGTTTCATAGATTCGTCGTGTACCAATTTTCTATGATGGATTGATTTTATCTTCGGAACTAAATTTCAAATAAATTAGTCGATAAAATGTAAAAATAATCAAAAGGGTAAATATAATTTTTTTTTTTTTTAGCATAATATACTAAAATAAAATTTTAGAAAAGCTTGCTAATGTGATTGAATTAGTTAAAAATTGCAATTAAATATGAACATATATAACAATTAATTATTATGAAATGTGATGATCATGGGACATAAAATAGACATACACTTACTTGCAAGGAATAATTATGTGAAATTTGTCTTGTATACACATTTGTCAATTTTATCATATAACATGATAGTATTTTGAGGATTGTCTATATATAAGGTGTTTAGAAATATATATATATCTCCAATTATACAAAATTATAAATAAGACAATATTAATATCTCCAATATTTTTTTCGATAAAAAAAATGAAATAAAATTATGTATTACCCATGTTAAAATAAATTAAAGTCTACATATAAATCAAGAAGGAAAGAATATACTTACCAAAGCATCCTAATATGGTCCACCCTAATTTATGGAACAAACCTAGAGCAACAAAAACATTCAAAAATGGTTATGTTGAGATATTTTAGATATTCATATTTAGTAGATTTATATCTAGATTTAATCTTATTTATAGATGATTACTTAGATTTGAGTCTATCGAGTCTATTTTGTATGGCCTATATATAGGCTCCTTATTTGACGATAATAAAACAATCTCATTATTTTCCCCCAAAATTTCTAACAGGTTAATTAGCAAAATCAAATTCCAAAATTAAACCTCACAACATTAGTAACAACATACAATTTGACATGCAATCGTATGCTGAGATTAATTACAATTTGTCATTTTTTACCATGTAATTAATCCCATCGTTGTCAACAAAGAACACACTCATTTTCTATATAAAAGATCAAATCCAATAATTAGTTTGTCTAAAAAACAATAAACCAAAACAACTCGTAATCTTCTCATAACACTAATTAATACAAGGTATATAAGAAACTTATGATCGACTTCAACTTGAACTCAATTATAATTTATATAACTTGAAGGAAAAGCGAGTGGAAATATATATACTCACCTCGAAAAGTAGGGTTCTCATCGTCTTGCATGTTATTGTTATCAAATTCTTCTCGAGTTGGTTCGTGAATATGAACTGTTCTGTGCTCCACATTGTCGGTGTTGTCTTCACCATGCGGCGATGGTCCTTTTTCATCGTCCCAAGGAGAATGAATTCGAACACCTATGTAATTATATGTATATATATGTGTGTGTGTGTGTGCACGCGCGCGATCGAGTTCAAATATATATGTAAACATATAACACAATTTTGGTAAGAAATTAAAAATATGAGATCGTAGGCATAAGTCATTAACCCCCTACATAGTTAGAACAACGAAGATTACGAATTCATGTAAAAATAATCTATGTTTAGCCTATAATTACTTGAAATAAATTGTGCTCATCGGTTCGAAATGAAAAAAACTTACAATAATAGATCCATTTCTCCCAAAGCGCAAACTTGGTCGCGCTAGGAAATGCCGAGGGCTTTTGCGCCAATATTTTCAGAGCATAATGGCCAGTAGAGTCCGGCGTGATACCCAATCTAGGATACTTTTTAAGAAGCATCGAAGCAGTATCTATACAAAAAACAAGTATTTAATCAAAATTATCGATATAAAAATAGATTTGTTTATCCAAAAAACTTTTTACAGAAGTGAAATTAATAATATATGAATTTTTCATACTTGTTCACTTTAAATATCAAAATGATAAGAAGTATCATTACATATTTCCCTACAATATTTAAGAACATTGTTTTACAAGCTTCATTAAATGTATTCTTCTCTAAAATTTGCTACACTAGATGATATATTTGTAGAACTCGAATTTGAAAGTAAATTTATCCTTTCTAACAAAAAAATAATAAAAAAAAATTTACCCTTTTGACAGTGAGAAAACATAATATTCAATATATATACATAGCAACGGATCTAGTAAGGGGCTTGCGTGTTGATCAGCTTCTTCCAATACTTTTTTAATTTTTTTCTAAGTGAAATTTTATTTTATTTTCTTACAATTTTATTTATTTTTTAAAAAGTCGAATTGTTAGTATGAATTGCAAAATTATAGTTCAAAAAGTTAAAACTAAAATGAAATCATAAAAAATTGACCGACTAGACAGCTTTATCCTCAAAAAGTTAAGAGGCTGATTCCGTCACTATATATACATAGTAAAGGCTTACCATAAATTTCCGCAGTAATAAGACAATTGAGCAGCTTCACTCCATTCTCGCCATTTTCCAAGCTCAACTTCGATTTTGGCGTCGCGTTGTAGAGATAATGAACCATTTTTTTCTGTCCATACAAAGCTGCAACGATCACCGGAAGCTGGCCATCCTCGTGCTCGTTTTCCATGGTCAGTAAACTATTGTTCATATTCACCATTAACTTCGCCAATTTGGTCGCACCACATATCGCGGCAAGAGATAGCGCAGTCGCTCCATAGTCATTGATCATCGCCAAGTCGCGCCCCTCCATCTTGCCTACCAAATAATCGGCGATCTCTATGTATCCGCATAAAATTGCAACGTGGAGAGCTGTATCGTTGTGAGATGATACCCTTGCTCTAACTGCATCCGGTGTTTGTTCAATCATGGCTTTCGTTTTCTGAAAATCGCCGTCTTCTATTGCACGGTAAAGGACTTCGTATTTGAGGTATGTTTTGGTCTCTACATGATAAGATTCGCGATAATATCAATAGTTTATTGTGCAATAAGATCAAGAGAATTTTTATTTTTAGTACGATAAGTGACACTCATTAGTATTTTGGTTATTTAACACGAGCTGTAAGTAAATTATTTTCTATTTCATTCTTTATCGTTCCTTTTATTATCGATTTAGAGGTTGATATTTGAGTTTTGAATAATGAAATTGGTTTTTACTCTAATACAAAAAATAAATATTCAATTTGATTTTTTTTTTTAATCGGAAGAATTAATGAACAATAAAAGTTAAGTTGAAAATCCAAAAACAAATATAAGTCAAAATCTCTTGCTTATAAAAACTAAAATTCCATTTATTTATTTTTTTTCCTCCTATCAAAGTATCTATACGTTTTAAAGCTTGAATTTTCACAATTTTTGTAAATATGAACATTTCATTTTCTTATAAATCTTTTGCACCAAAAATTATAATTCCCTCTTGTGAAAATGTGATTAATTATAGGTTTATTCACCCATCATTTTTTTTCCAACACAATTTCCATATATATTTTATAATATCACAAAAATCAACATTTAACATAAAATTTTATATTTTATATTACCGACGCAATTTTCCATACCTTGACATGACAAAAATTCAAATCAAAATACTAAACAAACAAACCCATATTATACCGTTTTCTACGACTTGATGTTCATCTTCATGATCGGACGAAGGTGGCAGTCGCGGCACCAAAGCCTTTTCCGCGAGATGAGTCCATGCATACAAAGCGGATACATGTACCTTGTCGAACTTGGAATATATACTCGTTCCACACGACAATTGAATGGCATGCGACGCCAACGCATTTTTCCTCTTCCAATTGGCGTGTAATTCTTCTTCTCTTTTATCCGGCTCGGGTTCTTTCCCGGAGACAACGCCCCATAGGTCATGCCCGACCAAATAATTCTTCAGACAACGCTTCCATTGCTCGTAGTTATCCTCCGTCAACGTCTCCGGCACAATTAATCCAACCCCTTCACAAAATAAATAAATAAAATTTCAACAAATACTTGTAAATGAAAATTGCTCCAACAGCCAAATTAAATTTAAATATCTGTTCAAGAAATCTATTTACCTGAAACAGGTGCCATAATTTGCTTAATTAATTAAGCTATGATATGAGGGAAGAGTAAACTCATTCCGACTACTAAAGTGACACCAAGTTTGTAATTTATATAATATGAACAAATTCACATTTAAAAAAAAAAAAAAAAAAAATTGTATATACAATGAATAATCACTTTATTTATACTATATTCGTCCCAATTTTTATTTTCTTTCTAGTCTTTTTTTAATTGGGATGTCTAAGAATTTTTGTAATTTTTTTTAATTTATACATAATATATTTATAAAGTCGTAAAAAAAAAAAAAAATAGTAAAAAATTATTAAAATTCTACAATCTTAAAAGACAGCTCTAAGACTAAAAATAACAAAAGTAATGAGGACGTAATTTCACACTAATTTTTATATTTTTAAACTATTAAATTAAATATATAGTTTTATTTAAAATATCATAGTAATAAATAATTTATACTTTATTGTTACAATAATTAAATATTTTATTTCAATTAAAATTTTAATATATTTCAATTCTATATGGTAACTACCAAACACACCTTACTTGAAGAGCACTCTTTGAATGCTGAAAAAGTACAAATTCTCGTTATGCTTTCCTCTTTTTCTTTTGTCCGTTTGAACCCTTTCACTTTGTACTAGGAAAATTATGGAGTGTGGATTTGGTGCTAACCGAATCACAATATATGGATTTGTAATAATACAATATATATTATATTATACTCTTTCCGTCCCATTGGAAGTGTGACATTTGCTTTTTGCACGTAAATTTTTTAATATTAGTAATATATTGGATTGTAATAAAAAGATAAAAATACCCATTAGTATGGTGTACTATAAAAGTAATACATTTGTGTAACATATTGTAAATTGAAAGAGTATTTATTATGTTAGGTAGGTAGTACAATAACTAAATTATAAAATGGTAATATTGTTTTGAGACGGACGAAAATAGAAAATGGTAACATTTCAATGAGACGGGGGGAGTATTATATATATATATTGTATACTTTTATTATATATTCCGATTGGATCAAATCAGCGTAAAATCTGCAGCCAAAATTATAGTACTAGAACACTTATGATACTGTTGTATTATTTTCGTCCGACTCTAAGGTTTCATTTGATTTTTGTGGATTGATCTTCGACTATTAACTATTATATCAAAATGTGGTACAAATAAAAAAAAATTGTAAAAATACTTTAATTAGTATCTTATAATACTAATATAAAGACATTTGTACAAAAAAAAATTATATAAATATAAAAATATTTTTAATATTAAATACAATGAAATAAAAAGTAAAGGTGACCCATACATATAGATGAATGAAATATTATTTGAGACATTTGAATGGTAATAAAGACAATTTGATAAATTCAAATCTAAATAATATAAATATATAGATAAGACTAAATTTTAATTTATTAAATCTAAAACTAAATAAGTAAATAAATAAATGATCCGTATTTTAACATATTAAAACTTTGGGTGAGATGGTCAATTATATCATCTAACATGGTATTATTTTTTAAAAAATTTTGTATCATTCCATTTCTGAACTTTTTCAAGTACATTATATTTGATACTATTTTCTTACAAATTATTATGTCAAATTCTAACATTATTATTAAAATTCTATTCTAAAATGGAGAATAAAAACATACAATAATTAATTAATTATTAAAAGTTTAATTTGAATGAATTAAATTTATAAACTCTGCTCTTACTAATTGGTTGAATGAATTGGATCTGATTTATTGGGCTAATGAATTGGATCGAATCATGGGGACATTGTATTAAGATTAGCATTAAATGCTACAAACGATCAAATGCGAATTAGTTTCTGCAACGCAGCGACAGCAAAAGCACACTACGTCTCACTAAATCAAGCCACAAGTCAAAATTTATATTTCCATCGCATTGAATTTCCCGTCATCCAGAACCTCAAAAACCCCCAATTCTCGATGAGCTCCGGTTGATTATCCACAGTTCTTGAGAATGGCGGCAGTGTCAAGAGCTTATGCCCGCGCAAAGAAACTGGCGCCCGTTTTGAACTTAGCGAGCAAGGAAAGTCCAGCCTTCGGATCGGTCCCTCGAAGGTGGGTTTCTGTCGATAATGGCGGACGCGCGGAAGAGTTAAATAAAGGAAAGAGATTCGTCGGCGTGTGGGGAAATGGGGATTTCGGGAGGCTCGGATTGGGCAGTTTGGATTCCCAGTGGAGGCCCAAACCGATTGCGTCGTCTGCTTTTGATGATCAGAGTTTGATCGAGGTTGCTTGCGGCGGCGCTCACACAGTTTTTCTCACTGGTGAATTTTCTACTTATTCTTGTCTGTTTTCGAACATTTTGTTTTTTGACATTGGACAATGGATAGTATGATTTGATGAGAATCCATCGCGTTTTTTTGAATTTACATTGAAAAGGTTTCTGCTGTGGATGTTGTTGAACTTCAAATGGCTATTGCTAGAATTCTGTTTGAATTTGTCGTAATAATTAGACAACAAAAGGTTTCTGAATTGAAGGATTTGTTGGGAATGAAAGAATGGCGTATGGGGTATCTTTTGAAGCATGGACTTTGTTGATCACCGTAAATTCGATGAATTAGATGGTTGCAGGGGATAAGCTCTTTAATTTTGCATACTCCGAATAGAACTCATTGTGGTCAAAGAATATGTGTATGTGTTGGTGGCTAACTGCCGGAGTTCTTGGCAATCGATGCATAGAAAAATGCAGTTTCAAATTAATGGCATCAGAAATTGTCTTTTTGTGCGGTATACGAGCCTCGGTTATGCCTGAAAATAGCTTATGATGTTGCCATAATTTTTATCGCCCTAAACTTTGCATACTCCGATCGATCTCATTTTGTTCAAAGAAAATGTGTATGTTTTGGTGGCTAACTGCTATAGTTCTTGGCAATCGTTGCATATGAAAATGCAATTTTCAATTAATTGTAACAAAAGTAATCTTTTTGCGCAGTAGACGAACCTCGGGTATCTCTGAGAATAGCTTATGATGCTGCAGAATTTTTCTAATCATTTATTTCTGGTTGTAATCAGCCATTTGATGGCTGAAATCTTGTGCTTCGTCACTTGATCATTGCAAGTGGTGGATTTATAGGATTTTTATTGTAAACTTCGGAATATAGCTTTACTTTTATCTATATTTCAGCTATTGAAATTTCTTAAAGTAACTTTATGTGGCAGAAAATGGAGATGTGTATGCTACGGGACTCAATGACTTCGGACAGCTAGGGATATCAGATTTTCAAAATTATGCAATTGTATGCCACCGCGACAATATCCCCATTTTTCCCACTCTGCTGTTTAAAAGTGGTTTTGTTTCAAGAAAAATAAATAAATTAAAATGGTTGATATTGGTTAATAATTTTGTGTTGGCAAAAATCAAGAATATTATGTGTTTACTGCTTCCACTGTTTAGACATTTTCACGTTACTTATAGTGATGTTGAAAGAGTACAGTTCCTTCTTTGCCCATTCCTTTATCATTAAGGAACTTTTTTTTTTCTTTTTTAAGATTCAATGGTTCACTTTGTCTGCTGATACTTCATTTTGGTAATAATCGTTGCAGAAGCCTCTCAGGATTTCTAGTATTCCTAAAAGGATTATTAAAATTTCGGCCGGTTATCATCATTCTGCTGCCATTACAGGTTCAGTATTCAAAAACATCTTTTTAAATTTGTTAGCAAGTACGATGGTGCTGCTAAACTTTCCCAGAGATTTTGTATATTTACTTCCACAAAGTGAATCCATGTGCCAGTATGTATATATCTACCTTGAAACTGAGTTAATATTATATTATGGATGTGCTTAATTTTTTATTTCCCTTTTACTTAATTTTAAATGACTGAATTCGATTACTCCATAGATTAAACGATCTATTGTTGCGACAACTTAATGTCTTTTGGCTGGTTTTGGAGCTTTATTTCCACGCCTGTTGTAGTTGCAGCAGCTTTTCACAATCGATGTATTAAGAACTTTTTCATTGTACTCTAATTATATGCTAATCTGTCTCTTCATAGTTGACGGTGAACTCTATGTCTGGGGGAAGAATGCAAATGGACAACTCGGCCTTGGAAAGAGTAAGTGATACTGTCTCCATTTAATTCTGTCGTCATAAATGTGAATAGTCTTAAACCCTGATGTAGGTGCCTGAAAACATGGCATTGTTAAAAAGTATCATCATTATCAGTGATTATAAATCTAGAGGTCAAACAGATTTTTGGTTTTTGTTATTTGTCTAATTTCATCAATTTAGTTATTACAATTCACTTGCATCCGCTGTAATCATCTCTTGTTTGGGGCTGATTTGCAGAAGCAGAAAATATCATTCCTCTTCCACGTAAAGTTGAATGCTTAGATGGAGTCACCATTAAAAGTGTATCATTGGGATTCGAGCATTCAATTGCTGTCACAGGTCTGATAAATGTATCTTAATGCTCTTATCTAACAACCAGCAGCCTTGTCCACAGTACTTTACAATTGTCTATGAATTGCTGTCATGGCAGATAGTTCACCATTGTTATCTCTTATATGTTTTCACCAGATAAAGGGGAAGCTCTGAGTTGGGGAGGAGGAGAGTCTGGAAGACTTGGGCATGGACATGGGTCGAGCATTTTTGGTTTCCAAACAAGTAGCAGGTTTTCTTCTAAGAAATTATAGTCATCTAATTTTAAACTGTGGTATCATGATACTCTGCATATAGAATGTGCGGCACCTATCATCTTTATTAGCATGTATTGCTTCGTGAAACAATAAGAAATTTTGAGTATATATATTTTTATTTTTATGGTAAAGAAAGTCTATTTGCCTGTTAAAGATGTTTGTTCCATAGAAAAAGTAACTCCATGTGCTTTTGTCATTTGATGGATTGAAACAAGACTTCTAGATTGTAATTCTTCATTTGTCAACTGTGTTGCTGATCATGTCTCTGAAAAATTACTAGGAAAGCTGATAAGAAATAATTTTATTTTTTTTCTTTCGACATTGCTCGCAGACAAGAGTAGCAATCCATTATCTACCTCCGGTTTATATATTTTTTGGTTTCCTCAATTTCTGACTGATGTTTGATCAAGTTGTTCCTATGGTCAAATGCAGTGAGTATACACCCCGACTAATTAAGGGGCTTGAGGGGATCAAGGTAGTTTTTACATTACCATTTTACTTTTTCTTAAAATCTATATTTCATTTGAAGAATCTGTCTGAGAACAATGAATCACTATATTAGGTCAAAAGTGTTGCTGCGGGGATGCTGCACTCCACCTGCATTTGTGGTATTTCACTTGTGTATTTACGGTTAATGTGCTCGTCTTATTTTTTATCTTATAATTAGCTTAACCAAGCTCTCAAATTTGGTTAAATATCACAGAAAATGGCTGTGTATATTTCTTTGGCGAAAGAGAATTAGGGAAATGGGTATGATCTTAATTCATCAATTACTGCAATCCGATTCTTACAATGTTTTCTACAAACTCCCACTCACTCTCCTGTCTAATTATCATTAACTTTATTTTCAAAAGGGTTTTGGAAAAGCTAAAAGTGCGACGACTCCATCTATGATTAGCCCGCTACCAACTTCGGAAGAGGTTGCATGTGGTGGTTATCACACCTGTGTTGTCACAAGTAATCCTTTCATCGAACATATGCTTTAATTTCATTTTCATTTAAACAAGAGCATGAGTAATTCACACCTTTCCTGTTTCCGAATTTGAGATATTAAATATTAAGCTTTTCTCAATTGAAACTTGCATCAAAGGATAGTTTGAAGAGAAAACAGCATGTGCTTTTCGAATATAGATGTGTTCCTATACAAACCAATATGGATAATGTCTTAAACCAGTTCATGATTTTTCACAAAAAAAAAAAAAAAAAAAAACATATTTGGACTTCCACATTATATAATCTCTATAGCTTCTCTTTTAAGTTGAATAATAATTATTTGTGGACTATGCTCTCATTCTATGTCGGAGTTATACAATGCATTGTTTTTTCTTTTTTAATACTGGCCTAATCGATATAACAGAAGTACTGGGTTGAGTGCGTTCATCGTTTTTAGGGATCTTCCAATTCCGAAGCCCCTTTTACTTTAGTGTAAAATTTTCTCTAGCGCTGTCTAATGATAAATCCCACGAGGATAACGGAAATTCTAGACACAGGAATACGATAATAAAAATTAAACCATGTAACACAAGCTCACAAAATTGGCTTCAATTTCAACCATGTGAGACTACTACTCTCCGAAAAAAATAAAAAATAAAAACCACTATGTAATTTTGGAGTTGTGCATCTACACACGCTTGTTGAGCTTCAAAGAATCTTTTTGCATTTCGTCATATTATTCAGATTAGGTATTTTGACATACTATCAATTTAAACGTCCAAAGAGCATCCAATTTCATTACCACTACCAATTTCCTTGCACTTTTCTGGCCTAGTTTCTCTGTAAAGCAAAATGTTTTAGAAACACTTCTTTTTATGGCAGACGGTGGAGAAATGTACACTTGGGGCTCCAACGAGAACGGTTGCCTTGGGATAGGGTATATGCTATGCTTCACATATAATCATGTTATATAAGAAATTCGTTGTAATTTATTTTCTATGCAATAATGTGCTTCATTTGATTGGCGTAATGTTTATCAGTGGCACAGATATTTCTTACACCCCTGAAAGAGTTCAAGGTCCACTCTTGAGGCAATCAGTTACCAAGGTTAGTAATGTCTACTGTCCTGAAAACTTAGATGCATGCTTTGTCGTCAGCAATGTTCTTGTTCTTGTTACCTGATTTGTGTCCTAAGCATGTCTAGAATCGCATTTACAGGCATCAAAATAATGCTGAAATAATCATATTTTCCATTCCAATTTAATCGCCAACATTTAGTTGCGTATTCTTGTTTTCATATACAATATTGCTGTAAACAGGTATCATGTGGTTGGAAGCATACTGCGGCAATTTCTGGCAATTCTTTCTAACTCTCTATTCTAATTAACATGAAGTATTCTGTTGGTTTGAATTTGGTATCGTTTCTTATTTGGAGCTCATGCCTCTTGCCGTTTTGCTAATCTCTAGGTGGCTTTATTTACACATGGGGCTGGGGTGGATCGAATGGAACGTTTAAAGATGATGGCCATTCTCCCGGAGGACAATTGGTCAGTTTTATCACCGTACTTTTTCTTGCAAAATTATTTATGCTCATAATTTTACTCAAATCAGCTCGTTGAGAATTCCTATTGCATTATGTTGAGTGATTTTCCTTGAGCCCATTTGATTAAATGTACAGCTAATCCATCGAATAAATCACTCACGAACACTATTACAGAAAAGAACACTCGATAGTAGTATTTGCGCCATATTACACTAGTATCTCCATTTGCCAGTTGTGTTTTAGTTTTGAGAAAATTTTGTTTAGTGGATTTACCTTGGTTTGTTCACGGATTGAATCGACATGATTATTGCAAATGAACATACCTAGTTTGGTGAATCAAAGAGTAAGTGGCTGATCCGTTACTCGTCTGGATTTGGTCTCATCTTCCAAATAATTGATGAAATTATTGTTCCTAATTTATAGTATTCATGGAAACTAAATGAGATATAAATGTAGAAATTGTTTTCAGGAATCCGGCACATTCTTTTGAAGGCTGATTTAATTTTCCGGTTCTTGTTTTTTTGTTTGAACAGAGGTTTTAATGTGATGTTTTGTAAAAAAAATAATGTATTTTGTATAGAATTATAATTATTGCATAGTAAAAAAATTGAAACTCCAAAAATATAGAAATTTCAATCATGCATAAGTTTGTGAGTAAATTACATATTTCAGAAGCAATGGGTTTGTTTGGTTTTGATTTAAAAATTGAGTTTTTTATTTGAGTTATGATTTAAATAGTATTTTGATGCAGTATTTTGTGAGAAGAAATAAAAAAAAAAAATTAAAACTGTGCAGACTGAATAGCGTTGATTTGTGTTCAAAACACAAACCAAACATACCTAATATTGTTTGTGTTGTGTTCCACTTCATATGCAAATTTCATTATATCGACTAAATAAAGTGGCCATTTCCAGGGACAAGGCGACGATGTTGACTACAGCGAGCCGATGTTGCTCAACCTTCCCGAGAACATCAAAGCTACACAAATATCTTGTGGATTTAATCATACAGCGGCCTTGTTCCAATGTATCCACCTTTTAACCAACAATTTCTTCCTTTTATTGCAACGATCCTACCTTAATCGAAAATAATCATTAAGTTGTGCGTCGCATTGTTTTCCAGGTTCGTGAAATTTCCATGCCATGTAATTGATTTTCTGTGGAGCCTTGCAAACAATTTTATGAAGGTACATAAAGCGTGGCTACGCGAATAAGTGGAAGAGCCGGAGTCGAATATATGATGATGGTGACACTTTTTATGTGGCTTTGCCGTTCTTTCGAACTGTCCTTGGGATTGTATTTGAGGTATATATATATACATATGTTTATACACACATACAGGTCTGTATCTATACGTCGAATTGGGGATGAAATGAACACATCAGAACAGGGTGCAAGTTCACGCCTATCTTCATTTGGATGTTTTGAGTTTTTATGCTAATGGCTCTCTGGTTTACCGTTTTAATGCCTGATTTGAAATATATGAAACGGCGACGTTTCCGACTGGGTAATAGTTGGCATATCTTCCGGATGGTTTTATATTAATATTACTTCAGTTTGGCTCTAAAGTTTCATTTTTTTTTTATCGTATTAGATTTTAAATATTAATTATTATATCAAAACGTAGTATAAATTAAAAAAAAAATTACAAAAGATACTTTCATCAGTGTCTATAATAGAGACGGACGAAAGGAGTATAACATAAATATATAATGTCATGATGTATATAAGTTAAACTATGATAAATTATACTGTCCATCGGTCCTAAATAAAAAAATAAGTATATTCATCGTATCACTTCATTATTTGTTCTATTTAATCCTTCTCACTAATAAATATATACTTTAATTAAATAGTATTTTCAATATGAATATAAATAAATAAAATATATATTTATATATAATAAACATAATAATAATAATAATAATAAATAAAATAGAAAGGTTAACAGTGCCAAGCAAAGCAACCGGATCCAAAGTTCAATTAATTTTCACATTTGTATTTATATTATTTAACACTCCATTTAATTTTGTATCCAAATATATATGTAAAAGTTTTAATGAAAATGTGTAATAAATAGTATAATTTTTTTTATAATAAAAAAGAAAGTAAAAATATTTTTTAATAACACAAAAAAGAAAAAATTAATTCGAATCATGGAAAAAAATTAAAATTTTAAATTATATATATATTTACGCATAAAAAATTTGCTAAGGCTACTTGTTACACTTCCCCTATTTCTTCATCTTCTTTCTTCTCATCCCAACGAACTTAACGGTAACTATTTGCAGCAACCATTCTTTAATTTCCTTGTTCAAGCTTCGGGAATCAATAATCACAACTGGTAAGCTTACATTGGCCGATCGATTCCCAAAATTCAACGTTGTTCTAAATTCAAGCTTCATTTTTAGGCATTCGTCGTTTTTGTCCACCACCTGTTCGACGAAATGCGCAACCGAGCTGAATTCCTTTTCTTCTAATCCCATCTGTTTCCTTTACACTCAGATCGATAAACAGACAGATACATATGGACGTAGGACATTACATCCTGGACGGAAATGCAGATGCCGTGGAGTTCTGTCCCCACGAATCGTGCTCCGACGTGCTAGCAGCCTCCACTTATGTCCTTCAAGAGGGCGATGAGCCTCGCCGGTCAGGTAGCATTTCGCTATTTAATGTTAACGCTGATGCTGGTCTGCTTGAGTTGATTCAGACAGTCGAAACCGCCGGAATTTTCGATGTCAAGTGGAGCCCGAGACTCTCCTCCGATAGCAGCTTGCCGTTGCTTGCTCAAGCGGACGCCGATGGTTATGTTAGGATTTATAGCCTTCAATGTCGTGGTTCAGATGGTTCGCAGATAAAAGGTATGAGTCGTGTTTGATTTCTTAATGTTTTTGTTCTTGATAGTGATTATTCGGTGAGTTGAAAAGCACTTTCGAAACCTAATTTTGAAAGCCTCGGACTTCACTACCTCATCATTTCAACAATTGTGGTTTGATTTTTGCGACTTCTCTCCAAGGTTTGTTTTGGTCGTGTATTTATTTTTATCGATGATATGATCGAATGTTTGGAGGCTAAAAACATGGTCGTAGCTTCAATACCATTGGTCTATTTACCGGCGAGGGTCGCGTGTTTTGTGTTTCTTTTTTAGCTTCTATACAGTTTTTCACCATTTAGACTTCACGTTTTCTGAAGAAAAAAGGTTCAAAATTGGTCTATTTAAAGGCGAGGGTCGCGTATTTTTGTGTTTCTTACATCTCATAAGGTGTGTTTCTTTTTAGCTTGTATACAATTTTTTACTATTTAGCCTTCACGTTTTCTGAAGAAAAAAATCAAAATTAAATGTCTGATACGCATACTTTGTAAGCGAGAATGTAGAGGCTTAAGTTCCGATTTCAATCTTAAGGCAAAGTTGTTGATCATTTCTTACCTTTTTCACTCGTGTTGTTTTCTGTCGACACGGGATAGTTCGTTTATTCCTAAGAATTTCGGGTTCAATGCAGAGAATTGTCTAAGCGAAGTATGCGGGCAAATGATCAGCTCTTCAATGTGCTTGTACATCGATTGGAATCCGTCGGGAAATGCCATGGCAGTCGGGCGTTCCGATGGATCGGTTTCTGTAGTCTCGCTCGACGAGTCCCGCCTGAGCATACGACACGATTGGAAGGCGCACGACTTCGAGGTCTGGGCTGCTTCATTCGACATCCAGCAACCAACGCTAGTGTACACCGGCTCGGACGACTGCAAGTTCGCTTGTTGGGATATCCGCGACGATCCTTCCAAGTTGGTATTCCAAAACTCTAAAGCTCACAAAATGGGCGTTTGCTGCGTCGCGAAAAGCCCCGGCGATTCGAATACACTGTTGACCGGGAGCTACGACGAGCACTTGAGGATTTGGGATGTTAGGTCGATGTCAAAGCCTGTTGTCGAGTCGTCAATTTGTTTAGGCGGAGGCATTTGGAGGATCAAACACCATCCGTCTAGGACGGGACGGGCGCTCGCAGCGTGCATGCACAATGGCTTTGCGATTGTGAGGTTCGAAAGCGATAAGATCGAAGTGGTCGAAACCTACAACAAACATGGTTCGCTCGCATACGGAGCTGATTGGCAAAGAGGCACGTCGCCGAATCTTCCGGTGATTGCGACGTGCTCGTTTTACGATCGACTCCTTCGTGTCTGGACTCCGAAACAGTAAGATTCTCATAACTTCCCAACTCTTTTAAAGACAAGGTTACTATGAATGTTTGTGTCCTAAAACTTGAACTTGTGCCTTATTTATGTCGACTTCGTCGAATGATGAGATATCTATAGCTCTATGTAGACAGAACTGGCTACTCAAATAGCCTACCCAACTCACGGGACATAAAAGATATATACAGTTAGAAGTTCGAATGATATGACTATCCTTAAAATCGTTCGATTCTTGGGGGGTCGTTGCTATCCTAACGACGGGTGTATGGGGTCGAAGACTAATACATGCAAGAAAATTCCTAAGATAAACATAGGCATTGCATGAATAACACAATACAGAATCAATCGAATCTCAGGTGTATTTCACATCATTTTGAACTTCTCGGAGCCTATGATAAACACACAATTTTTACTCATACGCGACTAAGCGTGTGGTCTTTCTCGGGTTTCTCTTTTCCCTCACAAATACACTAATGAATCCAAATGTTGTGACTAATGCACGTAGTAGTGTCGCACACAACAACGAGCACTTGATAGTTCAGTAAAAAATTGAAGTTCATCAAAAATGGTTTCTATCGTTGTACGTTGTAATCGAGCATGGCAAATTGAAGCAGAAAAGAAAAAATTTACTTTCTCCAAATCACAACCATCTATGATGTGTTTAGTCATCACCTGAAATGTGTGCTAAAATTGGCGGCCTGCCGAAGAACCCTTCCTGTATATGCTCATGAACTTGGCCACAAACTCTGCATCATCGGAGCACATTAGTGAGGCATTAAGAGAACTAGTCGAAACTCTCAAGAGTTTGATTCCAGTGTTACAAAATGTTAAATTTGAAATAAAAACGATAGTATATTCATATGTAAGTCACCAAGCTATTCAAAGTGGTTCTTTTACCTTCTAGTTTTAATAAGGCAGTCATCCCGATAGGGAGTTTCTTATCCTGCAAATCAAACTCAAATCATTCATTTGTTGTTCCTTCAGATCCTCATTATTCGGAACTTGAGTTTAGTAAGTATAGCAAGGGGTTTTGACTTACGTAGTAAGCATACCAATAGTAAACTTCCCTCTTCCGACTAGCCTCAATGCCATGAAGTAATTGCTCGACAAGCTTCTGTAATATAGCAGTTTGTGAAATTGCATATTTTGCAAATGCATAATGTCTGTCTAATAAAATCATCTCCAGAATTATACAAGGAGCATGGAAAATGGCGCTTATAAGTATAGTACATTACCAGGAGGATTAATCTTGGATGAACATAATCGGCCAGAAGTTTTTGGATCTTCCCCCTTACAATAAATAATCTAGCCAAAAGAAATATAAGGTTCGCTGTTAGAAATATTGAATAAAAAGTTCATTGATAGACAAGCTACAAAGATCATCGGTAACAATGAAAATCTTTAATTACTAGCAAAATAGCAACAACGAGTCAAAGCTAAACCTCTTTGACATTGGATCTGCTAAAATATCTGCCGCTAGTTCAACAACAACATCTTCCCATCCGAGAGGAATAGGTTGGTCTTCAGAAAAAGGATAACTGAAGATACATGCTTGTTAGGAAGAGTAAAAGATCAAAAAAAATAAAAATAACTTGTCACTGATTAACGTACTTGTGCGCTTTGCAGGCTTCAAGTGCCATGATTGCTCTCCTTAGATTATGCTTTGATTTGTTTGCAATCTTGGCAGCAAAACTCATCGATAGTTCAAAGCCTTCTTCTTTAGCTATCTGGGAAAGAACCTCCATTACCTATGCAGGCAATAAAAGAATGGGACAGGACGATTTAAAACCATGTCATAAAATAAAATACATATAAAGGATGACATGTTGACTAAGCAAAACAGGACATGAAAATAACAGCAAAAAGTATTTTTTTACCTCATGAGTTTTGAGAGGTTCAACTTCGATGACCTTGCAGCGGCTCTTTACAGATTCAATAACATCTACATCATCTTCACAGGAGATAAGTAGTTTGCAAGAATCGGTGTAGCAGTCCATGATCCATTTTATCAAGTGTTGCATGTTATCCGTAGCTTTGTCAACATCATAGAGAACCAATACTACAGTAGCCGATGAAATCTGTTACTACATTGATTTCTGACAATGAATTTCAAGCGGGAGCACATTCATGATACAATTGAGAAGATGCACCTTTATAATCTGCCCTCAAAGGAACAACACTTATTTCTGGGGGGGCCGCATGCTCGCTGCTTATTTTCTTGACTAGGGCTGTTAATGCATATGCTGCTTTTGGTTCTGAGTATACATTGAGCTCCACATGGTGAGGGCTCGAAGTAACTGGAACAACAATTTGCATCGGCCTTGGTTCCTGTTTATAAAACAAAGAATAAAATTAAGATCAAGAAAATAAGGAAAATAGTATTGATGACAAGATTGGTAATTTGGAGGATCAACAAGCTATGAAGTTGGGAAGGCCGTATTATATTTTATTCAGACAGGTGATTTAAAAAGCAACCATTTGAGAGTTAAAAAGCACAGTCCTGTGCGCAGTTGTGAATGGTGCATGGCATAAAGATCTTCCCAAATCCATGGTGCAAGTGGTTCAACCATGCTAGTTGCCAGATCGACCATCTTCCCAAATCCATGGTGCAAGTGGTTCAACCATGCTAGTTGCCAGATCGACCATCAGTATAAAAAGAAATATAATAAAATGAATTTATACTAGCTATAGTTTTCATAATAGTAAAAGGTGGATTAAAGTGGTCGCCACTAATGTGCTTTAATGAAGTCAAGTGCCTGAGTATAAGAATGGCACTAAACTAACATGTAATGCAATCCATTTGCATGTATGCATCTACCGACTTTTATATTGATATTCTCAAATAAATGACTACAGTGTTGATTTCCTTCTATTCATCCTCAACATCAACTCAAACTAATAATAGACATATGTGCAATAAGCAAAAAACTAAAGCAGGTTTGAGCATGACTCCAATGGGTATTCAGAACATGAAAATTTAAAACATTTCCAATAGACATAAAAACATGAGAAGGACCTATCAAATTTCAAGCATACCATAATGTGAAAGTACCGTAAGTCGTGTGATATCTGCAAAAGGGGAAAAAAACACAAAAAAAAAAGCATTAACTGATAAGAAAATTGAAGTTAACTTTATAAAGTCAAGTGTATTCAATCTCAGAGGACGTACATTCGAAACAGATTCCCCATATATCTCTTGGAGAAGTGCCATTGTCAATGCTTTCTTACAAGTACCAGGAGGTCCTTTCATCAAGATGTGAGGAAAGATATCACTGTTTGCCTAAGAAACAATCTAGAGTAAGTCACCAATAAATTAAATTTAACTACAGTCATAGCTAAATGTCAAAAAAGATAACTAGAGTGTGCCATTGTTAAACAGATATGTACTCGTCTTTGGGTGGAAGTACAGACAATGTATTTGAATCCCTAGTGAAGGCATCTGTAGAGACTTACAATTTTCTGTAGAAGCAGTGCTTCTTGCTTGTGAAAAGTGAACCTGCTCAACAAAGCAGGCTGATGTTTATCAGCCCAAAGTGGTCTCAATCTTTCAACCACAACCGCATTACTAATAAACAAAGCTTCATCAAAAGGCCTGTCTTTCTCTGGAGATTTATTGGACTTCCTGCAAGTTCCTTTCTTAATGCAAGAAAACCACACATCTGAGTGACTCTTTCGCCTGTTTGCTATAAACTTTCTTGCACTCGCACTAGTAGTCGTAGTTGAGCCACTTAAAGTGCTGCTTTGCCTGCTAACACCAGAAGTAGAATTTGTGGTCATTTGTGACATTCCTCGAGAATTATTGTTGAACGGTGCCTTCTCTGCAGTTGCATCAACATAACCCGGTGGCTTGGGCAGAAGCTCCTTTGGATGAGATGGAATCACCCGGGAGAAGAAAATATCTCCCGGAGAAATGGAATCAGTGCTCTCAATGTCAACAGCATGTCTGTTCAACCCACGGGATATCTTGGCTTTTGCCACCATTTCATTGATCTCACCCCCCAAAGGGCCACCATGCTTGTGGTTGTTAGGCAATGGGGAAAGCTTTCTGTGCTCTTTCTTATGCTCCCCTTGATCATTGCTTATTTGCTGTCCTCTCACTCTTAACCTCCCTTTTGGGGTGGATGCTGCCCGCCTACCATAACCCGAGCGTTCACGCCCCCTACTGGCTTCGAAATACTCCCCTGCAGCTTTGTCGGTATCAAAATGGCTCCTGCGATCATACATTGCAAAAGGACTGACACTAGTTTTCCTATCATTATCAGTATTAGTCCTACGCTCAGATTGCGAAAACTGACAAGCTTTACCAGCATTATCGCTACAATTTGCCCTCCGTTGTTCAGACATCACGAATGGACTAACATATCTATCAGAGTAAGTTCTTCGAGAAAGAGGGCTCACATTTCTGCGCAAATCAGGTTTCAAAACACCGTCGGCTTCTCCACGCGGTCTGTACGGAGACTTGCTGTGCCTCCTCCGAGGTGTACCATTACCAATTTCATGGCGATTGAGAAGATCATAGTCCGCCGCATTATCAGACGGCTGCCGCCTAATCTCGCGCTTAGGGCTTTCATGCCAGTCAGTCTCCGTATCCGACGGCTCGTAGCCGCTTCTTCTTCTGGCGCGCTGCAACGAGCTGTCCATCTATCAGGAATCGATCAATCCAACTCTCCAAAGAATTCGGGTCCAAAGTCCAAACCCGGGGCACGACATGAAATTGCAGCAGGGTGTGATATACGGAGAGAATTTTGTCAGAATGATGAATCCAAAGTGATGAACTGGCTGGCGGCGAGAACATAGTCGATGCACGACGATGCCTACGAGGTCCAAACATCGATGTTGACGACGGCTGCCTTGTCTCCAACGTCGCCGCAGATTGCGAAGTTCGCCGCGACAGCTACTCTCCATATGCTGACAAAAAAATCGCCCTTCCCGCGTGATTCGTACATATACGTCCGTAAATATATATATTGGGCCGAATCATAGTGGATTGGGCCGATCAGTATTGGCCCATTAATGGTGGGCCCAATTGTGGGCCGGGAGGGTCCTGTAAAATTGAATTACAAAAATCTCAAGTAATTCCGACCGTCAGATGAAACTAACAAAGGTATCAACGGACAGGATTTAATGAGAAGGGAGATGATCGTAGCCGTCCAATAAGAAAGATCTGAGGGACGTGGGACCCCATAGGAAGGGAAGACGAAGCTATGAGAAAAAGTGGTTTGGAACAGGTGTGCTTGAGTTTTCCATTAACCTGTGGTGTCGTCCGTCAGAGGTGACAATGGTTACCCACAGAGACAGAGGCCTTCGCCACTTGAAGAACCCGTCGACGTCTCGAAAGTCCATAAAATCTTCTGTCCTGTCAGTAGCACTCTATGTGATCCTGTTGTTCACTCTGTCAATATTTGTTTTCATACTGTACAGTAAGGATATTCTCGATGATGAGCACGCCATGCCTCTACTTAGAGTTGAGAAGTCCGAATCGAAGCAGGTGCGTTTATTTGATATATATTGTATATATTTCTGTTATCGTGTATGGATTTGACTGTTAGGATTCTCTCCAGCCCCCACTCGTTCTTTATTTTATAAGTTGGTTAATTTATTGATTTGATTCGTTATGTTTGTTACCGCATTAAGCAAATCGGAGCTGTTAGGACGTTGTGATTGATTGTTGGCTGCCATTTTTTGGATAATTTTAGAGATTCGTGGATCACTCCGGTGGATTTTGGATGTTTGAGGGATTTTATTATTAGTAGTATTATTACATTGAAATTGGATAGTTGGTAATACATTGTTTATGAGGTGGATTCATTAAGTTCTGTCAATTTTAGGTTTATAAAAATATAGTGGTATAAGTAATTTGAAGAATCCATATATTGTGATTGATTCAAGGAAAAAAAAAAAGTGGAGAAGAGTAAAGAAAATTGCCCAGATTTGACAAGCAGAGAGATTATAGGTGGAATTTGAAGGGTAGAGTAAATTAACTGAATAGGGAGAGAAGTAGGCTGAGAGAGGAAGGGATAATGTTCAATCACCTAGCCACCGATCTCATGCTAAATAAAATTCCAAAAGATCAATACACATAACACCATATTTAGAATTATTGGATTTGTTGTTAAGTTTTTTATATTACATCTGAAACTCCTAGAATCACTGTCCTTTGGAAAAGGATGGATTGTTAGTGTTTAGCATTTGAAAGATATAAAGCAGAGAACATTTTGGACTAGTATAAGTTCCATTTGTGTGGGGTGTGTCTGTGGTTAGTATCATTCATTATGTTAAAGCTCCTTGAGTTATTTGTATCCACTTTCTGTACAATTTGGCAAACCCACCATTATGCATAGCCTATTGTCTTGACAACTCCAAGGAATCCTTGAGGTTCTGGCATACCTAATTGCGACAGTGTGATCATAAGTCTTTTAAATTATTCAAATGTATCAAGCTTCCCACAAATAGTTTCCATTATTTTTTTTGCAGCAATTAGAGGTTCAACTTTGGGAAACACCTTCTAGCTACAGTTTACATCCATGCATTGAACCAACTAATAAATATAAAGGTACTGTCCTGTGTTCTTCTACAATTAACCTTGTTGTCCTTGTAAGAGGGTGTTCTTAACTAACAGTATTTGCAAAAGAATTCATACCATCTTCATAAGCATTTCTGATGAACTGCTTGATTTGAAAATTAGAACTTGAATCTTACTACATTTGTGTGAACTAAGTGTTCTCTTGTCTCACGCCACTCATCCACCCCTGCCTCATTCTGCACCTTGATATAATTCTGCGACCCACTAAAATTGAACTACCTTTTTTCCATTTTTAGTTGTGCTGGGTTGGGATCGCTATATCACTGTCCGAAGTAATGGAGGACTGAATCAAATGCGCACTGGGGTAAGTAGTTTTGGTTTGTAAACTTTTGGTGGAATAATTTTAGTTCACCCATGACCCGTGTGAATGATTCATATTAGTTCTAAACAAACGCTAAACCCTAAGCAAAAATTATTATATAATAATATGAAAATTAATGAAAAGTTGATATCTTACAAACCATCCCACGTCTCAATTTTTAGTTGGAGGGGGTTTGCAACATATGCATTAGTTCAACATGATGTTTTTCCAACCTTAGCTTTTATGCAAGGAATCTCATTTCTCTCTTTCTTTTTTCTTTTTTCTTTTTTTCTTTTTATTGTCACTTTTACAATAACTTTAGATAGCCGATATGGTTGCTGTGGCACACATAATGAATGCCACGTTGGTGATTCCACAACTGGACAAGCGTTCTTTCTGGCAAGATACAAGGTATGTGGGTTTGCTGAAATTTATTTTTTGCTTCATGCCCAGATACCAACTTATTAATTGTTATATATCAGAAAAAAAAAAATGTGGCTGTCACAAGGGCTGTCTTATTGTATATCATAATATTATGCTTATAGATGTCGTATATGAGTACTTGCTTGCTTTCGAGTTAATTAACATTGGATTATTTGCAGTACATTTTCTGATGTATTTGATGAACCTCATTTCATTAAACATTTACAACAAGATGTGAGGATTGTGAAGGAGCTTCCTAAAGAACTCGAATCTCTACCTCGAGCTAGGAAGCACTTCACCTCATGGTCTGGTGTGGGCTACTACGAGGAAATGAAACAATTATGGAAAGATTATCGGGCAAGTATCTCGCATTTGTTATAATCCACCTTGTTAATGTTTATGTACCAATATATATATATATGATTGTGGGGAACTACTACATTGAGCAAAGGAAGGTTAATATAGTGTTATCATGTGAATCCTTACTTTAGTCTGGAACAAATAATGCTTAGTGATTTGAAACTGGTAGACCTAGTGTTCATAAGCATTCATGTTTGTAGAAAGGTAAATGCTAATATTGCTATGATTCCAATTGAACAGCCTTACAATCCACTGCAAGATAACGTTAAAAAGAAGGCAAAAAATGCATTACAATAAGTGTTGCATTTCAAAAATCCCTTTATACAAAATGCTATCCAAACTCATTTAACAACCTAACAAATTAAAACATTATCTTTGCATTGAAGGTAAAGCGTTTAGAAAAAAAGTGACCTGCCCAATTCAACCTGACAAGTAACGCAATACTATACAGGATGGTTTGTTTTCTTATAATATGTATAAAATTTGAATTCTAGATTAAACACTGTCAAAATATCTTTTGCAAAGTTTGAACTAAAATATATAAACAAACAAATAAAATACCTGCTCTCTCACTGAAAGATGCTTATGGAATGTCTCAGCTGTATGAACATGGAACTGAAAAGATATTAAAATGGTTCACAAGATTTGGGATGCTCTGCCTTGATATGAGCATTTTGGAAAACATGCATCCAAAGTAGGACATTGGAATCTTAGATTTCTCTTTAACTGCAAGTTAGTATATTTGCAATATATTATTTATGCTTTTGGTTGACCTATTCATATATTGTGTAGGTAATTCATGTTGCAAAATCAGATTCTAGACTCGCAAACAATGACCTGCCTCTTGATATACAGAGATTAAGATGCCGTGCTCTGTATCATGCTCTTCGTTTTTCTCCTTCCATCGAAAATCTGGCAAAGGTGAAGACCATTGTTATTCCCTTAAATATGAAACCTAATAGGACAATGATAATCAATTAAGAGAAAGCTTGAATATGTTCCCATTAAATGTTTACAACCATTCACTGCATTGATGTAATGGTTTGGAAAGTTTTTTATAGTCATATTACAAAGCCGAGGTAGAGAAATTATACACTGTTTTTTACTTTTACTCAAGCATTTAAGAGGTTTCCTACGGGGATTACCTTTATATTAGGTTATGAGTATAAATGACAGTGAACACCACAGAAGCTTGTGGGGCGACTGCGATCACGTGCAGAACGATACATTGTGCTTCATCTACGCTATGAGAAAGATATGCTGTCATTTACTGGATGTACCTACGGCCTCAGTGATGCAGAATCAGAGGAGCTCAGAGTGATGAGGTGAAACACTTTTTTCCCTTCGTATATGGTGACATTATGAATTCATTAAATCTCAGCATTGCTTTGAAATTATTCACCTTCCACATAACTTTGTTATCATCATTTGGCTGCTGCTCTTTGAAAAGTTCTGATGTCTTAAGGTATCAATATTATTTCTCTGAGCCACATTTCATGCATTGCCATTTTTTTTGTATCTCTTGGATTTGTCAGGGAGAAGACAAATCATTGGAAGATTAAGAATATCAATCCAATAGAACAAAGAATTGGCGGCCTCTGCCCTCTAACACCCAAAGAGGTTGGAATATTTCTTCAAGCTCTCCGATACCCACCATCTACCTTGATATATATTGCTGCTGGGGAAATTTATGGCGGTGACAGACATCTCTCAGAGCTGACATCTCGCTTTCCAAACGTAGTTTCCAAAGTTAGTTGAGTTGGATTCAATTTACTAGTACTAGAGAGCATTATCTGCAAAACCAATACTTTTAAGCAGCCTTACTGAGTTTCTCTTTCCTGTCAGGAAATGCTTGCAACCGAAGAAGAACTAAAAACTTTTTCCCATCATGCAACCCAATCCGCCGCCCTTGATTATATAATATCGCTAGAGAGTGATCTTTTTGTTCCATCCCATTCTGGGAACATGGCAATAGCAGTGGAAGGTCATCGCAGATTCTTAGGGCATCGGAAAACGATCACTCCAGACAGGTATTGTTGGCATCAAATTCATGTTGCTACATAATCTAAGCTAGTCCCTTGTTTTCTGTATTACATAGATATGGTGTGGTATTTTTCATTCTTCTCATGCCCCACTCCCCACCCCCCCATAGATTTATTTACTATATAA
This sequence comes from Andrographis paniculata, assembly GCF_009805555.1. Lineage (NCBI taxonomy): Eukaryota > Viridiplantae > Streptophyta > Magnoliopsida > Lamiales > Acanthaceae > Andrographis > Andrographis paniculata. The sequence goes on along the minus strand of NW_026137616.1, from coordinate 1,986,312 downwards.
ACATAGTGACATCATCTTATGTTAACTCTAGCTAATGAGCATCTAGCGGTGCCAATGGGGAAATTCAATAAACTGCAGCAAAAGTGCAGATTTGATTCAACTTAAGAAAAGCTTTAGTTCCTAAATACCACCATCTCAATTCCTTTGTTTTCATTATCACATTGGATATATTTTTTAATCGACAAACCATGTTTGTCAAAAAGTGGGTATCTACCCTTTTATCAGTACGGCCGGGGTTAGCATGATTGTTGAAATTGTCTGTCTGTGTTACTTACATAGACTGATATGTGTGTCCTTTCTCCTCCTGTGGATATTCTGTTATGCTGCGAATTATGTCTAACATGTCTCAGCACGCAAGGAACATGTGAATCTCAATTTAAACCGCGCTTTACTTTTGGTATCGGGTCATCTAAACTTATGTGAAAATAATTCCTGTAAAAGACAGATTGGTATGGTTAGGCACCTTTGAGAATTGATAAAAGTCGAAATCCATCATACTTCATAACCTTTTTTTTTGGTTCGCGCATCATTGACTGATATATTTTGCAGGCAACGACTGGTTGAACTATTCGATAAATTGGAGGCTGGAACTCTTAACATGTCATCCTTTTCTCGTCTTGTTAGGCAACTGCATAGAAATAGGTACATGTTTTACTTCTCATAGCTTAATACATGTGCCCTCTACTTACGGAACTTCAATTCAAGTGTCAATTTTTGTGGTTGATTCAGATCATGAGAATGAAAATCCTTATTATAGCAAAGAAAAGCCATGGACTACTCAATTTCATCCCTAATGTATTTTAAAAACTGATTAAAGTGAAGCTTAGATCTGCAAGTTTTAACAATCACTAGTCTCCATCTTAGGCTGCTTTTACAGTATTTTCATATTAAAAACAAAACAAAAGAAAAAAAGGTTCCATCTTAACACTCATTTACTTCGACAAACTTTATAAATTCACCTCGGATTTTCAGGTCTGGAGCCCCACGGAGAAGACACGGTGCTCCTTCTGGAATCAAGGGCCGCGCAAGATTGAGACTCGAGGAACCATTCTACCAAAACCCATTCCCAGAATGTATATGCAAATCATCAGAGTAGGCAGAGAGGTATTTGGCATTGCCCTTGTATTTTTAGCCTTTTAAATTTAGCATAGATTTAGATTTTTTGTCTTTTTTTATTAAAAATTGGTGACACTTATTATTTTTACTTCTCAAATGTTGATAGTCGATCTCAAATTCAGAATTAAATAGGTGGGTTGTAAAATTTGCTGCCCTTAGTTTAGTAGGATGGAGATGAAGGAATGAATTATCAAACCTTTTTCTTTTCCTTTTTTTTTTTTCCTTTTTTTTGCACTTCATGCTGGAAATATTCAGTTATTAGTTAAACGGGAATCACAAATTTGGTTTGAGTTTTGTATTAAAATAATGTTTGATGAGATGTCTGTGTGAAAAAAATGTACTCTTTTTTTTTTTTTTTAAGGCAGAGACAAAATAGTAAAAAAACTTGTGTATTATTATTATTGTTATTATTATTATTATTTTAGCTCTTCATTATGTGAATTTACAACTGGAAATCCATTCTGAGTCCACGCCAGATATCCTCCTCTCATATTGCACACATGCTTGAACCCCTGCAAAGTACAAGTTTACCCTCGCTTGCATTATTTAATAGTAATAATTCGAATGTGTTGTTCTTCGATTTGTTAAATTACTATTTTAACAAAAAATTAATAAAAATTAAAATTAAAAATGCTTACAGCATTGACAAGATCTGTAGCTGCTGGCAAAGATCTCACTCCACTTCTACAGCTCTGAAATTAACATGATAACATTGTGTAAAATAAATTATATATTTCAATATAAGAGAAAATGCATCAAGCATAACACTTCCCAAATTATCTACTCCCTCCGTCAGCATATTTTGTTTGTTTTACCGTAGATACGAGAATTTACGAGGAAATTTTTTTAAAATAAGATTAGAATGTATAATTTTTTTTCAAAAAATAAAAATAACAAAATAAATGGGACGGACGTAAATGGAAAGGTGGATATAAAAAGTGGGATGGATGAAGTATTATTTATTATTTTTTTACATATATTTTTTCATTTAAAATATTAATAATATTTATTTCTGAAAATAATTACCAAATTTCTTAGTGAAGTTTTGGTAAACAAGGTATATTTTTTTTATTGGTTTTGTGTAAATTTTGGCTTGAATTTAGTATTAAAAATAATGTATGATAAAGATATTTTATTATGAAAATATATATATATATATTTCGACGCATATATCGTACCACAATCAGCCGATCTTCCTTGCCGTAACGAGACCGAACTTGATCTATGAAATTAGGGTTCTTCACCATACCTGCAGATGAATTTGAATCTTTTTTATCCTCAAAATCAACTATTCAATTTGACATCAATATCATAACACAAAATCATATGAAGAGAACGAACCACGAGGAGAATCAAACATAACCGGAATGTTCACCGCCTTCTCCAAATGTCCTTTTCCGAATTCCTCTTCAGTTCTATTTCAATTTTTTCCAGAGATCGATATCAATCTATCAAATTGTAGTAGCATAAAGTCAAATACGATTTCATGGAAGTACTTCAACAATTACCTGACATCCAAACAAAGGTAATTATTATCGACGCCGCCGTTACTGCTGAGAAGGCTTCTGGCCTCATTCACATCGATGGTGACGACGTCTTCAGCCGAAGAAGATGACAGCAGAAGCCAGAACCGAAGAAGAAACACTATATGAGCCATAATAGTACAAGCGCCCATCGTACCGTACGTACCTTAATTAAGCAGTACCCTTAATTAATTAATTCCCGGAGAGAAATGGATTCGGTCGGCCATTAATAGAGAGATGGAGAGGAGAAATTCACTAATACTGTGAGCTTTGAACAGGAAGCTGCAGCTTGATTCACTCACGGCCGCCATTGGAGAAGCAAACTCAGATTCAACGAAGGTAGAAGAAACCACTGCACAAAAGGAGGGGCGTTTGTTGCATTGTATTGCATTTCCGTGGGCCGAATTTTAGTTAATTATAGAAGGCAATTACAGTAATTTGGACATCCGTATAAAAATATATACAAAAGTTTTGAATTTAATTTTAATAAATAATGCTCCATTGTCCCTTTAGGGTTTGTTTGTTTGAGGATTTTAATTTTGGATCCATATTTAAATGTAAAAATTTTGAATATGAATAATTGTATTATGTGATATAAATAATAATTTATGTAATATTTTGAATTAAAATTAATTTTTAGTATAATATAAAATGTAAAAAAAAAAAAAGTGTTTGGTTTAATATTTTTAAATGAAATTTTTTATAGAGATGGTAGAAATCCCAAAAAAAGAAAGTGTTTTGGTTTAATAATTTATGTCTTCATTCTTTTTTTTGAAAAAAAAAATTGATTTAAAATATAATATTTATTTAAATTTTTTATTTCAATCAAATTCAAATGTTAGTTATTTTTTATTTTATTTCGTCCTAAAAGAAGGTTGTAACATAATAAATACTTTTTTAACTTACTTTATATTATACAAATATCATTATTTTTCTATTACACTAGGGGCATTTTTTTTTTTTTTATCTTTTTCACTACAATCCAATGTAATACTAATATTAAAAAATTTACGTCCAAAAAATAAACAGTAACATTTCTACGGGACTGAGTAAATATTATGTTGGTGAAAAAAAATATATATTTTTATTAAAATTGTTTCGAATGAATAATATAATAATAATTTTGATATAAAATCAACTATAAATTTAAATAATGTAGTATTAATTTTAATTTAAAATATTATTGATTTTAATTTGTAATGACTAATTGTTACTAAAATTTTAGAAAATAAAAAAGAGACAATTAAGCTCATTACATAAAGTAAAAAGTATATATTTTTATTTTAAAATAATATATATTATATTTTTTTATATAAATCACACATCAAATATTATTTTATTTAAAAATGCCTTGTAAATGAAGTCTTATAATAGTAATAATTTAATATTATTATTATTTAAGGAATGAAATATGAAAATGGGGTGTACTTTATTAACTTGTATATGTTTACTTCGAATATCTTTATTTTTAATTTTTAATTTTTTTTTTATATGATGTGGAAATCCGTAGTCACTAACCGAAAGCGCGCACTGAGTAAACCTCGATCAAATAAATGCTTTGTTGACACGGAGGATGTGTTTGATTTGCATTTTAAACTACATTTATTTTTGTTTATAAATATTGGGAATTTGGTTATTAATATTAGAAAGTATGAAAATGTTATAAAATAATTATTTATATATTTTTATTGAAAAAATATAAGTATTACTTTTATTAAGAATAGTGTAAAAGTATAAAATAATAAATCTTATATATATATATTAGTATAATATTAATTATTAATCAATTTATAATTCAATTATATTTATAAATGTTAGTTTATTTATTCTATTATTTCTTTTTAATGTAAAGTGTATATAATACTATATACATTAATTAATTAACAATGTTTATGTTTTTTATTTTGATTTAATTTTAACTTTTAAATTAATCATTTAAAATTTATAAAATTAAAATTATAGTTTAGTAAATAAAAATATATTGAAATAATTAATTAATATAAAAATATATATATTTATATGTATGAAATGAATAATTAATTGATACTAAAAAAAATATTGGGTAAATATTATAGTATTATTTATATAATATCTTTATAGTACTAAATACAAATTGAATATATCTATAATGACAAAATAAAATATTGTGTAAATGTTATAATATTATTTATATAATATAATTATAGCAATTTCAGATTTTCAAAATATATCTAACTGCTGTGTATCTGTATATTTATTAAAATTAAAATTTTTAGGAAAGATATTATCATTATCCCAACTTTGGTACCAAAAAGGAAAAAAAAAAAAAAAAAAAAAAAAAAAAAACTGATATTATTCTAATCTGCATTGAGAGTTGAGATGTAATAATATTAATTAAAGATTTAAAGGTAATTAATTCAACCACTATAAAAATAATAGCAATAAAATATATATATACAGAGAATGTTGATAGACACGAAGAAGACGAGGGTAAAACCGTAAATTCACTACAAATTGAGAGACTGAGAGACCGCAGTAAAAAGAGAGAGAAAGCAAGAAAGGTAGCCATGGCGGCACTCTGCCCAACAGCTCATTTGCTCTGTACCATCAAAAACACACACTCTTGTCTTCTTCCCCATTCCCATTTCTCATTCCAACGCTGAACCAGCAGCCGCGCCTGCTTCCTTCCGCCTCGCCATTTGCGGTGCTGTTTTGATTTCGATCTGTGTTCGGAACAGCGAAGAAGAAGAAGATTGACGATTGTGTGCTTTTTGAACCTCTGATTTTTTAAGTTTGCAGCGATAATCGTGCATTTTTTTTTTGTTGGATTTTGGACTGGAAATGCCGGAATCTGAAAGTTGAATCGAGATTGGGGATTGTTCGTGGAGAATGGGGTGTTGGTACTCGAGATTGATCGAGAGAGAGGAGAAGGTGTCGAGATGCAAGGCGAGGATGAGGTACATGAAGCAGGTCGTCAAGGCGCGCCACTCCTTCGCGGCGGCGCACGTCATGTACGTCCGCTCGCTGCGGAGTATCGGCGCCGCGCTCCTGCAATTCGCCACCGCCGAGAATGGACTCCACCGTCGCCACTTACCGCCGCCGCCTTCATCTCCGCCTCGTCCGCCGCGCCGCACTAATCCGCCGCCCCCTCCCCATCCCCGCCCGCCGATGAGCCCGACTTCCTGGACGACAACCTCCACGGCGACCTCCTCCGCCATCCATCCACCGCCTCCGCCGCCTGCGGCAGGCACCTCCGCCTGGGATTTTTGGGATCCTTTCATGCCGACGGCCGGACGGTCTGTGGATGAGGAGGAATGGGAGGAGGAGGCGACGACGACGTCGGCGTCGGAGGCCGCCGCGACGACCGTCGCCGGAACACAACCGCCGTCTGTAGCGACGGCGACGTCCACCTCCAACACGACCACCGGCAGCGAGCTTGCGGTGGTGGTGTCCACCAAGAGCAAGGATCTGGCGGAGATCATCCAGGAGCTAGACGACTATTTCCTGCAGGCTGCCAATTCCGGTAGGCCGCTGTCGTCGCTGTTAGAAGTCCCCACCGGCAGTTTCCATAGCCAAACAACTTCAGGTAACTCTCATCTGCAAATTGCTAACCATGTGAACCTTTCTTTGTCCTGTTGCATCTGTAATGTTTACTTTTTCTGCTTTCTTCCAAATATTAAATTAGGTTAAAATTGTCCATGATTTAAATCAGTGAGTAGGTTGGAGAATTTCCCCAATTAGTTCCATGAGATTCATGGAGGTTGAAGGTGGAGCCCTTGTGGTACAGTACAGATCTATTTATATAGAAAATTTGTTGCAGGAATCTTTTTAGAACTGGTTGTTGATAAATGAATTTGAATTATCATTGAGAATGTGAACATACTTTCACCCTCTGTTAAAAAGCCGTTCCACAGGCCTAAAGAGTCATACCTTTCGGGCACATTGCTGGTGTAATGTGGATCAAGATTAGTGAGGATTGTGAAAGATTATATATTAGATGTTTAGATCAGCATCTTGGGAAGTAAGAGACAGCCGGGCAACATTCCCGAGCTTCAGTAAACTACATCTCTCAATATTAACCTTGTTTTCTGGTTTTAACTTTCTCTACAGCTTTGATTGTCTTATGTGGTATCTGGTATTATGGTAATGTAGATCAAGATTAGGGAGGATTGTGAAAGATTATATATTGGGTGTTTAGATCATCATCTCGGGATGTACAAGACAGCCCGGCAACATTCCTGAGCTTCAGTAAACCACATCTCTCAATATTAACATTGTTTCCTGGTTTAACTTTCTCTACAGCTTTGATTGGGTTATGTGGTCTGGCATTATGGTAGAAAATTCGACATCTAAGTAGTGGATTCGAGCCTTTAGGGGGAGAACTTGAGAATTTTGAGTTTGATTAGAAATCTAATTCGACAGGGAAAGATTATTTTGTGGTGTTCTAATCATGGAGTTCTGCATTGCAGGTAAGGACTATGGACATGGCAAAAGTTTGAATCCGCTAATGTGGACGTGGGGTTCTAGCAGTGCGAAATGGAACACATTTGGGAAGTTCTGTGAAGATCCATTCGAAAAACAATTAGGCCCACTCAATGGTAATACCTCTTTCAACCATTGTTCAACGGTCGAGCGGCTATACACATGGGAGAAGAAACTTTACCAGGAGGTCAAGGTATATCATATTAGCCACTGCCAAAGTTTAATCTTATCAACCATACATAATTTTAAGTAATGCCGCTTATTCCGAGGGTAGGGTAGGAAGACATTGGATCTTGGTTTTGCTGATTTCTCTCATGCTTTAATAATGTTGTATTGAAATCGATCCGTGCTTAGGTTTTGTTTGTCCATGTGCCATGTCAAAGTGGCTTATAGATCCATTTTCTTAGGTTGTTCTTTGGGAGTTAATTAGTTTCTTTTATATTTCCTTCGTGTGTTTGAGAATGTTTCGTAAATACTCTCTTGTTTACTCTAATAGCATCGGTAATTGATCCAAACCCTTGAGGGATTTATTAGAACAATTTGAGTGTAAAAAAACATGATGTTACAATAGGCATATTTTCGAAACTTCTAAGGGTGTGTTTGTTTGCGGGTTTTAGTATTTGGATTTTTAATAGTAAAAAGTTGAATTTGAATAGTTGTTTGATGTGATATAAATAGAGATTTATCTTATATTTAAATATAAAATAAATTTGTAGTATAATATAAAAAAGAAAGTAATTATTTTATGTGATATTTTTTTAGGGGAAAAAGAATTTGAATAGTAAAATATGTGGTAAAATCACAAAAGAAAGCAACCTAAATGTTATTTTTGTGTCTAGTTATTACTAGTGAAGTATCAAGTTATTACTGTGTTTATTAGATTCTTGATGCAATAAGATCTATAAACACGACGATTTGACAGTGATCTATGTTTTGACACATAATCTTTTGTATGCTTTCAGAATGCCGAGTTCTTAAAATTAGAGCACGAGAAAAAGGTGGCCGCACTCCGGAAGCTAGAGCTAAAGAACGCCGATTACATAAAGACAGAGAAGGCAAAAAAGGAAGCCGAGAAATTTGAATCACAGATGCTGGTAGCCTCGCAAGCCATCGAAACCATCTCTGCTGAGATCATCAAATTGAGGGAATCGATGCTTTACCCACAACTACTCGAGCTCATACAAGGGTCAGTATTCTTCTCCATACAAATTACCATTCTTGATCTAAACTACGCCACCTTCTAAAAAGACTCGTCCCGTTTCAGGCTGACAAACATGTGGAGAAGCATGTACGAGTTCCATCAGGTCCAGACCCACATCGTCCAACAGCTCAAGTATCTCGACTGCATCCCGTCGACCGAGCCGACCTCCGAAATCCATCGCCAATCGACGCTCCAGCTCGAGCTTGAAGCTCAGCAATGGCACATCTCCTTCTGCAACCTCATGAAAGCACACCGCGACTACGTCCAATCCCTCACGGGATGGCTACGCCTCTCCCTATTCCAAGTCGGCAACAATCCAGTCCACAAAACCGGGCAGGACTCCGCCGTCTACTCCCTCTGCGAAGAATGGCAGCTCGCGATCAACAACGCCCCCGACAAAGTGGCCTCCGAGGGAATCAAGAGCTTCTTGTCGATGATCCACGCCATTGTCGTGCAACAAGCTGACGAACAGAAACAAAAGAAGCGATCCGAATCAGCTTATAAGGAGCTCGAGAAGAAGGCAGCTGAACTCCGTTCGTTGGAAAACAAGCTCGGCCCGTATTCAACCCTAGAATCCTCCACGACCAAGAATCCCATCCGGGAAAAAAGAGCGAAAATGGAGATGGTTAGGAGTAAGGCACAGGATGAGCAAGCTAAGCACGAGAAAGCAGTCGGGGTCACAAGAGCAATGACGATGAACAACTTACAGATGGGACTCCCGCACATTTTTCAGGCATTGACGGGATTCGCTAACGTCTGCAAGCAGGGATTCGAATCTGTGCAGAATCAGGCGAAGAGCACCGGCGACCTGCATAACGTGAAATTGTTGATGCCGTGAAATGGAACTGAATCGGAGAAAAGGTACGCTTACGGTTATGATTTCAAGCCTTTCAATTTGAGTTTGTTTATATGTGTTTGTGTTCGTGTTTATGCCGGGATTTAGGGTCGATTGGGATGACTTTTATAGAATAAGATTTCAACATGTTCCCTAGCAATGCAGTGATGATTTAGGTTTTAGTTTAGGTTCTTCAAGTTTAGGAATGTTTAGTAGTTTGTTTTTGTTGTGCTGAAAATTTGGTGTAGCATAGTTGTAGCTGCTTCTGTGTGTTTTAGGACAGACACATGATGGAGTTTTATCTTTACATATATATTTTTTGTTGTTCTTCTGTCTTTGTGTCATTTTTTCCATTTAGTTAGTTTAACTCGTGATTCATGTTCAAATTTTATTTTAATTTAGGAAATGGTATATAATACCACTCCCTCCACATAAATTTCTTCTTTTTTTATAAAAAAATATAATTATACATTTTAAAATCATATTTTAGATTTTATAATTTTTTTTTTAATTTTAATTTTAATTTGTCATTATTTTTATTATATAATAATTTTTTTATTAATTTTTTTAAAATATAAGTAGCGGATTAATCTAATATTTAAAATACATTTTTTATTTTTTTATAAATAAAAAATAAATATTTGATGCCATAATTTAAAAATTATAATCTCTCAATCCTACTCCAACAGACCTAATAAAAAATAATACTAACATTTTATAAGTAATTATATTATTAATAAGTATTTAATTTTTTTTTTAGTATTTTAACATTAATATAATATTACTTTTTCTAGATACCCTTGTGCAATGGCATTTATAATCCATGTAAAAAATAAATGTAGTTTGGTATTAATATAGATTTTTTTTTAATAGAACAAATAGAAATAATAAAAGAATGTAATTTGAATTGGAACTGAAAATATATTAATAAATAATGCTAAATCAAAAAAAAAAAAAATCTAACAATTTATGAAATTAAAAATCAGTAATGCAAAAAGGAAAAAAAAAAACTAATTCGAGATCTCAACAAAAAACCACAAACTCTACAACAGTACTATGTTATGTTGAATAAACTACCGTGTTTTGGAAACACTCTATACAACCATTAGAAGAGTCAATCCAATCCAAAGATACACAGTTTATATACAGAATCACAAAAGACAAATAGAACTAAGAGAAACCATTACCCAACAAATATTTACCACTCTTCTATTTCATCTTCATCTTCATCATCAGCATTGCTGTCCAAACCAGAATCACAATGCTTGTCTTGAATGGAATAAACTTCATTACTTTCGGGTGTTCGGCATCTGAGCCAATAATTAAGAGCAGGCCGAAACTCAGTCGCTATAGCCGAAGTTCTATTCAAGATTATACTGGTACGTCCTTGTGTTCTTTCACTCACCATTTGAAACTGCAGAATCAATAATGAGAGGATATAAATAAGAAAAAGATGAAAGGAAGTGTCATAGATTGATTCTAAACATGAGCTTGAATGAACACTGGCAATCATTTCAGCATATTAAAAAGAAATATTCCAAGATCACCTGTGACAGATGAATATATGTCATAAGCAACAATGGAATTCTACGGGTTTGTTTACCTTGTATTTGTATTTTAGTTAATTGTTGGATATGATGTTTTATACGAAAAATAAATATGTTTTCGATATTACATAACAAAGAAACAGAATAAAAAACCCAGAGCCTATATACCGGGACTTTCAATTGCAATGGACTCAAGGATGATTTTGGGGAAATATGACGAAAGCTAACCTCAATTGAGCATGTGACGAATATACAAAGTGTTCTTTCTAGGAGAGACGTAAATTTTTGCTAATTAAACATCTTTTATAAGTAACCAATTTTTTAAGATAATGATGCAGCAGCATCAAGCTATAACATAATCAGATAGGGTACATGTGTTCGAGTGCAATTGATTCTATATTGCATATATTTCTAGCGTATACACAGAATACACCAGTTGCAACACAATTTCTAATTTAATGTTGGAATCACTTATATTTGTTAGAACACAATCAATCAAAGCACATACATTCATTCAACAATAAGTTCTCCAATTTAGTATGCTAACAAACTTCGAAGCAAGTAAAAAATTGAGTTAGGGAGGAGTTAACCTTATTGAGCCGTATTGATTGTTCAACTTGCCAAATCCTCGGACGGCGAATAGCATGCCACCTACATTGCCAGAATGACAGCTATAAAATAGTATTCACCAAAAATAAACGAAATTATTCTATTTAAAACTATACCTAGACACTGGATTAGTATTTCCAAATAAGACTCCACGAACGGCAACTGATGCAGCAATGGATTGTACGAGATTCTCAGCTTCAAAGTTTCGAAGCAAAGATCCTCTTGGGGGACTAAGGAGCAAGTCAGTATCACTTAAATACGTACTGACAACCCATGCATCTTCGATTGCCTCCTCGCTCAAAAAATCCAAAACTGTAAAGCACAATCATAGAAACAAGAAATTTCTGAATTCTAACGACTTTGTAAATGTTACCAGCATAATTACATATGGAAGATCACTTTTTGCATAGCAAATTTTACCATTTTCATGAAGAAAATCTCCAACACTCCTTGCCTGGCAATGTGCCTGGCTAAGCACCAACTCTGGAGCATCCATTTTGAGTGGGCACCGGACATATTTCTCCTTGAGACGAATTGCTCCATCTACAATACAATAGAAACTATTATCAGAAAAGTCACAATATAACTTCCTATTCAAACGAATTTTGCCTACAAATCAGTGGATATAATTCCTCAACTGTTTCAGTTTCAAACAGTTGAAACAGGTACACTAATATAAGAAAAAGTTAAATGCGTCGTTGGCATCTCAATGCCTTGTATTGTAAATCAATAGGCCATGTTTCTTTCAATGAGGTAGCACCATGAGTCACTCTATTACTACACAAACCAACATGAGACACATTTGTGCATATAGAAACTGCTTACCAAACCGCAACATTCGTCCTATTTTAAGCATCTCAAATTGGCAGCTGAAATTTTTATCTTAAAGAGCCAAGATCATGCTTATCTAGGTTGCAGTTGAATCTTAGGTGCACCCACATACCATCTTGCCACCATAGTATCTCACCAAGAAGTTCAGGAAAAAAAAACACCAAAAAAAATGAGAGGAGAAGGAATGAAACATGAGCATGCACCCAACCAATGTACATCTACGCCAAAGACATATGGTCATACTTCAAAACATTTTACAATTGTTCTAAACTAGAAATTCATTTAAGCAAAATTTTGGGTTTCAACTCAAGGCAGAATGGGTGAAGCACCATATCATATTTTTCCAGATAGCCTTTATAATCATATTGGATATCCGAAACACATAAAGCAGTTAAAGACAACTGCAGTCATATTAGAATACCTGAACCAACACCTCCATCCTCTCTTTTGTTGTGCAAAAATTTACCCAAAGCATGAAATAAAGATATGGTTTCATCTTTTCCAAATGGCATTGGAAATCCACCATCCAAGTCAGCACTTCCGGCCACTTTATCTTCTAGACTAGCTGGAAGAGTCTTTGAAAGAGATGTAGAATGCACCGAATGTGGTTTCAAAGAGAAGTACTGTAAAGATGTAATTGCATGTCTAATATCACCTCCACTGGCTTTTGCTATTTCGCCAATCTCAGCATCACTTACTTCAAACCTCTCTGCTTTGCATATCTTGGAAAGAACTTTTTTGATGGAATTGACAGTAACTGGGTTAAATGTAACCTGAGAGATGAAAATGTTTTGAGAGAGAGAGAGAGAGAGAGAAGGTTGCTTATAAAAAAAATAGGATTCAATTAGGACAAGTTGAGAAGAAAACCTTAAAAGCCCCAGCATTTTGTAGAGATAGCTGAAGTTCTTCCCAATACCGACTGCCGTGGTCCACATACTCAGATCTACCACAGTCATTGATTAATATGGCTGTTGGAAGACAAACAGATTGCACAAGAAGATGCAAGCATCTCTTGAGTCTTCCACCCGCAATCTTTCCATTTACCACAGGAAGATCATCAACCAAAAATATAACTGGAGATGGAGATACTTGAGTCAAAGATGAGGAATTCACTCCATATTTCCTTATTCTCTCAACAAAACTTTCAAATTCGTCCAGCTTTGAGATGTACTGTATCCCTGGTTGACAATCCCAGGAGTTGCATAATGAAAAAGAGAGACATTAAAGTTTAATGAAGCTGGGACCAAACATCAAAACGCAATCCCCAATACCTAACCAAGATATTGTACTCAACCAAAAGCTGCTACACCAACATAATAATAAAATAAAAATAAATATACTAATAATAATATATTCTTAAGAAAAACAAGTATAAAAAAGCATTAATGATGTTGCAATTGACCTGGGAATTACTTCATGCGAACACTTGCATCAAATTCAAAGTTTTGAAAGAAATTCCGAAGTCTACAGTAATTAGAACTTCAAAACATTACTCTTTCCTGCATTGCACCAACCCAAAACAGCAGTGGAGGTCAAATCTAACCTCTAAGGCTCTACCTCATTCAAAGTCCCATATATAAATTCATCACATAGTGGAATCTAATTTAGGGTGTGTTTGTCTGGGGGATTGAATTTTAAATACACTATTCATCCCATTTTTTTCTCCCAAAAACATCAAATCAAGCATCCATTTTTCATTTTTTATATTATACTAAAAATCAATTTTACATTCAAAACATCACATCAACACCTATTTATATCACATCATACAACTATTCAAATTCAAAATTTTTACTATTCAAAACCCAACTTAAAATCCAAACCCCCAAACAAACACACCCTAAAGGTCTCAATATACTTACCTTCTAACAAAAAAATCACGTCAAGTGGTTTATGACATAGAGAAAAAATTGATAGGTGACAATAAAGGAGAGATTAAGAAGAAAAAAAAAATGAAAAGATATCTTTTCATTACAAAGCAGTTACATGTATACATTTAGGAATTTATGTGGCCTCTAAGATGCAGTTGATATTTTTTAAAATTATCTACATTTTCCCATTAGAACAAGAAATAAAACATTCTTCCACATGACACGAGTTTGCATATTTGGATAATTTGCTTACACACATTGAAAAGGCTTGGAATCTTTTCTGAAAGGACCTTTGTCATTTCGCTTACATTATACAATAGCAGATACAAGTAGTACTTGCTAACGAGGTGCGCATCTTGAAAGACAATTAATCATACCAGAATTAGAATGATGCAGGTGCTCTTGCCATATCGTCGGTGTTGGTGCATTCCATTCAAGCACTTCCGCTCCAAGATGACATGCAATTGCATAAATTGTAGCCTGCATAATGATGTCAATCATAGATAAGTTCCAGATATATTGAAATAGTGAATGTGCTGAGAAAGAAAGATTATCCCAATGCATACTAATGATATGCTTCAAAAAAATATATGAACTTAACTCCAGAGAAAAATAGTGCTTACAGATTTTCCAACTCCAGCTTGACCAGAAAGTAGGATCACGTTACTGCGTGAACTAACCTGTACATAATCCAAAGCAATATTGGATGTGTAGAAACGAATAAGGCAGAAAATGTTTACTTGCTACTTTGACACTATGTGTAAATATAACCAACCTAATAAAACTAAGACTACTTCAGCTAAGTTCATGTGCCATCATTATATTTTAATGAGTTCTTCATGCCTATCAAGCTGTAAGGTTAGTTATTGCCCGTGTCTTTACCTATGTAATTTGTTATTTTGAACAATATAAGACAAAATTACAAATGTGTCAAATGGAAAGGAAATATATAGGATTATATTAACCCTTGAAAGGCACACACCCTATTACCCTAATATGGGTACAAGTTGATGATAAAAGTTATTGTCATTCGTTGTCACAATTTAAATTGACTTGGATTCACTTTTCTTAAGTCTACAATAAATAGTGTTGGTCATGTGACAAAATCATGGACCCCTGATCAAACCAAAGCAAACATCAGAAGGCTAATGAAGGTTGAACCTCAAAGTAAAAGCATCACCTAACATTAATGGACTAGAGTAGCTTGTATATTTATCCATAGGAAAAGCAACTACTCAAAGTAATATGCTCTAACAGGAAAGAATGGGACTATGATCAAAGATATATAATACCTCAGAATTTTGGAGTTTCTCCTCAAGCCACCTTTTAACTTCTTCAACCTGCAAGTCAAGATGCACACAGAGGCATTAAAAATCAAATAATAAGATACATAGTTAAACATTTACAACTATATATACCTTCTTTTTATGAACTGCAAGCTCTTCCAGGCAGCTAGGTTTATACTTTTCAACCCATTGATCTTTGCTACTTCTTGAACCTGCAGGGATTCATTGAATTATAGTAAACTTGATAAAATAAAATTTAATATATATATATATATATAGTGTGCATGAAGAATGCATGGCCTATTTAACTTACGAACTGATATAAAATGACTTTTTCATGGAATGGGAGATGACAAATGCACACTTTGAATAAAAAAATTCATAATGATCATGAGATAACATGGATTATATAAAAGAACTAACTTCAAAAGGAATCAATGATGCACTCAAATCTCGAAGTCATGCATCAACAAATAGAAAATTATAAATTGTGAGGTCTCATCATAAAAAACAGGAAAATTTATCTCAAACTACAATTGGAAACAAATGCAGTCGCGTGGAAAATTCTTTTACAGCAGCATACCAGATGTTACCTTGAACTGTGTAAACCCTTGATCAAATTCCTCAGATAACTTTTTTAGCTACAAATAGCAATGGCAAGAGAAAACCATGTAAGTTCCCATAATAAAATAATGAATTAAAAAAATAAAAAAATAAAAAACTGCGGAATTAGATATTCCACTCATAAGTCATAACTGATGTGACAATTCTTTAATTCACGTGTGTGTGTGTGTGTGTGTATATATATATAAACCCATGAGGCATTCAAGAATGATCACAAAACTATTTTTTCTATTAAGATTAAGATAATAAATAAAAATCTAATGAGGAATGTGCAATCAACTACAAATTAGAATTATTTGGCACATAAAACTATGTCAAAACTCAATCTAGGCTCCAGCATCCCTCCTCTACCACACAAGTCCAAAAGTACTAAATGTTAGAGAGGTCTTTGAGAATGTTTGCTGATGAAAATAGATATTGAAATCAATGAAAATAAATATTCTACGCAGACTCCTCATTTCACAAACCTTTACAAAGTTCTATTGACAAACACAAATCATAGAAATGTACCTCATCAAAATCACTGAAACCGTAGAGCTCCAACGGCCGGGAGTGGGAATGCGACTGCGAAACCCTTTTAGCCCTTTTAGGGTTTTTCCTCGTGGGTGCTGATTTCGAAGATCTTAGACCGGTTTTCGATAACCCACTGCTACTTTTATCTTCACCGTCGTCTGATGATGACGAAATAACGATGGCTTGGTTCCTCTTCCCCTTCCCCATGGGAGGTCAATCCTCGGATAGTCTGGTAGAGCTTCAGCTTCCTCAGTACAAAAAAATCCCGCGCACCCAATACTGAAGGACTCCCGTTTATCTCAGTGGAATCTGAAAATGGCGCGGGGTTTTACGCTCTCTTTTGCGTACCACGGAAGATTGTCCGTGCATATATATCCGCTGATTATTTCAATTGCGAAAATGGGCCAATTTGGTTTGTGCCAGCCCGAATTTGTAATGTAAATTGGGCCTAAGAGAAAATTATAGCTAGCCCAGTCCAAATCCCGTCCCACGTGCTATAGATTTATTTCTCGGAAAAAATTACTTATTTTTATATTATTATAATTTTTTTATATTTCAAATTTTTTTAAAAAAAATTCAAATTAAAATATAATGGATTCGTTTTTTTCAAAATTTTTTTAACATTATTTTTATATTATCTATATAATTTTTATATTTATATCAAAAAATATTTCTTCAAATCACAACACAAAACAAATATTTTTTAAGTTTTTATTTTTTTCATTTTAAAACAAAAATATTATTTATAGTAATTTTACTATCTATATAGTATAATAAATATTTTTAAAATTTTTAATTATTATTTTATTACACAGTTCTAATACGATATATTCCGAAAATCAGGGGTAAGAAAAAAATATGACATGCTAAGGCAAGGCAAGAGAAATGGGGGGACCCGTATTTGGAGCCGTTGGTAGGAAAGACATAAATGCAGACTTTACTGCGTGAAAAGCGTTAATGGAGGAGGAGCGCTTCAACGGCAGCATTCCCTTCCTTCCTTCCGCGGGAATCCTATTTTTGGCGATGGCAGGATGGATGGCCACCCAAATTTCTCTCACACCCTTTCCGGATTAAACACCTCCTTTTTGTTTCTCTCTCGGGATTTCGACTCTCCATTTTCGATCTATCTTCTTCTTCTTCCGAGCATTGCAAAAAATGTCTTGTTATTAGGGTTAGGGTTTGAACCTGGTCGGTGGAGCAATGCCTAGGCTGACGATTGCGGGCGATGATCTAGTCGTGTGTCAATTGCATCGGCTCTTTTAGGGAAGATCGGTTCGGAGTGAGCGAGTGGAGAAGATTGGGGTAATTTTTTTCATTTGGAAGAATGAGCGCTTCAAGATTCATCAAGTGTGTGACGGTGGGTGATGGTGCGGTTGGGAAGACTTGTCTCTTGATTTCCTACACCAGCAACACCTTTCCGACGGTCTGCCATTCTTCTTCCTGATCATCGCTGTTGTTGTTGCTGTAGATCTCATTTAATTTAATCAGTGCGCGTTTTTTTTTTCAATTCCTTGCGATATTCAAGTTTTTCCCCTGTTTTTCATTATCATTTTTGTTGTGAATAGGATAAACCGTTTTGCTTGATGATTTTGAACCTGCTTCCGGATAATGTTTTGTTGTTGCAGATCTTCCTTGCCCTTGGGAAATTTCTTGAAAATAATACAATTTTGAGAGATTGAATATCTATGTACAAATGAAATTATTTGGTTTTTGAAGTATTTATTGAAAGATATCCTTGGATTAGTGGGAAGTTCATGGGCATTTGATACTGTGAGGCCTAAATGTTACAGTGTCTTGTTTCTATGATGATAAGATATTAATGGAGTGCAGATTATATGTGGTTTATATGAAATTGTTTGTATGTGATCAAGTCTTTATGTATTCCACACTAAGGGACGTCATGAGCCCGCTTTTATTAGATATGGCATGGTGACGAGCATGATAATTTTGGATGTCACATTTTTTTCTCTGTGTTTTTGTGGAATTTCTTGAAACGGAGAATCTTTGAGAAATTGGATGGTTGTATGTTAGATTTATTCAATCATAAAATTATGTACACCAAATCTGTCTTTGAATTTAATTAGTGAGACATCGATAGATTTGACATTTTGAGTTTCTGGCATTTGCTTAATGTCGCAGACTGATTTGAAAATTCTGGGTGATGTTGATAAGGTTCAGATTTCTTGACTTATGCATAAAATGTTTGTGTGCAATCAGATCTATTGTGTTTCATGCCATGTGGCTTCATGAGCAGTGATTTTCTTACTAGTTATGAATCGGTGATAAACTCTAGTGTCTTAACCTATTGAGTTTCTAAGTATCAACAGTGTTTTCCTTCTATTTATAATCTTCATCGTTAAACATACATCCTTAGAAGAACTCGCACTAGGCTATAATGATTATAGTAATTATGTGTAATGTGGAAATGTATACCATATGGAAACTGGTTCTGCTATTTGAAGAGTTGTTACAAATATATATATTCCTATGCATGCCTCCAAGTAGGTGACTTAAAGTTTATGATCTCGTTGGATGTTAACCTATCTTTTATAATACTGCATGATGTGAGACAATATTAATATGGTTTTGTGAATGAAACAGGATTATGTTCCTACTGTATTTGATAATTTCAGTGCAAATGTGGTTGTCAATGGAGCCACTGTTAACCTTGGCCTGTGGGATACTGCAGGTAATTACCACACAAACACACACCTATGCAAATATGTTTATGCATTTTAATGCTTGTACATGCAGCTTTATATTCCTGGAATGTGTCTTTGTATATGCCTGTTAACATTTTATGAACCTTCAATATTCACTTGTCGAACAGGACAGGAAGACTATAACAGATTAAGACCCTTGAGTTATCGCGGAGCTGATGTTTTCATCCTTGCATTTTCTCTCATTAGCAAGGCAAGCTACGAAAATGTTTCCAAGAAGGTAACAATTCTGTGACCTGTGCGAGATATTTTTGTTGTCTCCCTTGCCTTTTTTCTACCAACTAACAGTCTCATTTGTCCTGATATGTCTTTTGTGCTTGTACTTAACTTTTGCAGTGGATTCCTGAATTGAATCATTATGCCCCTGGTGTACCCATAGTCCTTGTTGGCACAAAACTTGGTATGATTTGTTCCAATTTTTCTTCAGTTCACTGATAAATTTCTATGCATAATAAATTTGTCTTAGGTATCGTGGAAACTGCTGTTAATAATTTATGGACTTTAAATTTGCATGGTTGTGATATGCATCTATCTATTAAAAGTTACTTGTAATGTGATGGAGTTAATGCTACAAGCAGGAGGACGACGACTGTTATAAGTAGTTTGAGTTCATTATTTTTGGCATTATAACTGCTCTAGGTGATAATTAAATATTTTAGCATGGCGCATCTATTATATGTCATGACAACCTGAGGTTTATTCATTCAAGTTACAGCTTACGTATGCAATGCTTCTATAGCTGTCCATGGCATATGCACACCTAGTCTGAATGCTGTTCTTGTACTATGGTATTTTTAAGCTTCAACAAATGCTACTGTGCTGAGCGCAACTTGAGTCTCTTCTTCTGCCTTTTCTGTAAAGATTTGATTGAAGTTCATACAAATTTGTTTTTGTTTTACTCATCATAATTTTTACCTATGAATGGTATTTGAATAAACTTTTATGTATAATTTTCTGTAAGTTTGTAATGTACCATGATGTGTTGCTGTCACATTACTTATTCTTGGGTACTATGTTTAAAGGCAGCGTTATTAAAACATATGTTATTGATACCTTTTCAACTATCAGTTGTAACTGCTGTTGACTTAATCTAGACGAGTTATTTTCACTGAGAGTATTTCTGAAAGATTAGTCTCCAGATACTGTCAGTTAAATGTAAGCAACCATGGATGGAAGAGAAAGCTCGAGATCGCCTCTGTTGAGTATTGTTGATAGATTTCACCCTCTTTTTCTAATTTTTTGTTTCCATAGTTTATATATTTCTAACTTTTATTTAGCCATCCTTGTTAGATCATCTTATAAACCTGATAATCTTAATTGAGACCTAAATGTCGGTGTATCATTTATCTATAACAATTTCATTCTCTACCTAATTGTGTTGTGATTCAAAATTGCTTATACTTCACAAAGCGCCTAGCTGAAGTTACGGTTGTTTCTTATAATGTTTTTATGAGTTTCAGATCTTCGGGATGACAAGCAATTCATTGAAGATCATCCAGGGGCTGTGCCGATCACTACAGCTCAGGTATTTTGAATGCACACATTCGTCCAACTTTCTTTTTTCTTTTGTTTCTCAATCCTCTCTTATTAATACAAGAATTGAATTCCAGGGCGAGGAACTGCGAAAACTGATTGATGCTCCTTCTTACATCGAATGCAGTGCAAAAACCCAAGAGGTATGCAATTCACCCCACCCCCACCCCCACCCCCCCTCTTATCTTTTACCATTTTCAATTCTTCGATCCAATGTGTATAATAATACATACAAGATTGATTTTTGTTTCATATTTATTCCAGAATGTGAAAGGAGTTTTCGACGCAGCCATCAAAGTTGTTCTTCAGCCACCAAAGCAAAAGAAGAAGAAAGGAAAAGCCAAGACCTGCTCTATATTGTAATTTCCCTTTAATCTGTTCGATTTTCTTATGTACTTTTTTTGGGGCTTTTTTTTTTTCTTTTTTTTTTTTTTTTTAAGGTTTGAATTAAATTTAACCCGCGGATTTTCCTTGGCGCACATAGATTGTCATCATACTTTGATTTCTTGTGCTTATTATTCTATATCTAATTTGCCTAGAATGGATTCCTCTATGCATTTTGATTCTAAGCTGTATAATTTTGCACATTTGATTTCTTGCAGAGTTGATTGTGATGCTCTTTACTTATCTTATGCTTCTTCTAATTTGCCTGTAATTCCTTTGTCTATTCATTTAAGTTGCACAAGTTTTCATACTTTGGCTCTGATTAAGTAGAGATTTTTAAGTTTTTAAAACTTTTAATAGCAGTAAATATATATATATATATATAGTTATTTGCTGTAATATTTCATTAAATATATAATGTATATATATATACATTAAATATATAATGTATATATATATATTATTGATGAATAGGGTTAAAAGATAAGTAAATATGTATGTAAAAAAGTTGCATGTTAACATTTTCTTATTTTTTATTGGAAGTCATTTGCTGTGTGTGTTTTTAAGAAGAAATTATCAAAATTTTTATTTCACCAAATCTTTTTTCTTTTTCAACATCAAAATAAATATTTATTTTATATTATATTAAAATTTATTTAATAATGATATTCTTTTCATTTATCTATTTGAATTTTATTATTTTGTACTTAGATTAAAAAATATGTGTAATGGAGTGGTATATTTATAATTTGTGTAAAAATTAGAAGTTAAAAGTTAGACAAATATAGGTATTTTTATTTGGGAGAAAGGGAGTAAAAACTATTACATTAATTTTTTGTTTTTAATATTATAATATAAATTAAATAATAAACTCAAAATATCAAAGGTTATCAGGTTTTTTATATAAAAGAATTCATTGATTTTAGTCTTATTGTATATAATTGTAATTAATTTTAGTATTTACTGTATAGACATTGACGAAAATTTCAATGTGGCATCCGACCTAAATCGACAGTTAGAGTTTGCTGATTTAATTAAGTTGGAACATTAATCTGAAGTAATTATTATATTGAATTTTTGATTTTTTTTTTTAAATAGATTGGATATATATATTATTGCATTTTTAAATAATATATTTTTAGAATCGTATTAGTACAAAAAATACTTGGATAAACAAAAAATAATAATAATACTTCCTCGATCCACTCGATAGGTATATATTTTGTTATTTTTTATTATTCTAATACAAAATATATTTTTTTAAAAAATATGTATAGATCCACTGCGTATTACAAATACTTTTACATATATATAATCATTGTCGTCAATATCCACACACTATAGGTGCAGATTTTACATACCAAAACTTCATCAATTATCATTAAAAAAAAACAATTATTAAATTCTGTACAAAATGTAATATATTTACACTTTTTAAGTGGACGGATAAAGTATTTTATTTTTAAAATAATTACAAAAATTATATAGTAAAAAGTAAATAAATTAAACTCATGTATGTTTGTTTGGAAATTTAATTTAAAATAGAAGTAATAACATAAGTATTAATAAAACAAAAATAACATTGGGGCCGATATAAAAGAAAATTCATCAATTTAAGTTCTACTCTTTAGTACAAAATATTTTTATTTCAATACAACAAATAAAACATACAACACACACAATATATATAACTCATACAACATATATATTATATAACACAGTATATGCTACATAATTTGTGATGAATGTTAAATATATTATTTTTTTTATAACCGAAATGATTTATTATATCTCACATAAAAATATATATATATAGTTTGATTACATCAATTTGATAATCACATTTTAAAAACATACAATTTCTTACAAAAATATTAAACAATTTTACAAACATAAAAGAAAAATATAATCACAAACCAAACACATCATGACATCATGTTTGAAATGAAAAATCTCTTATTTATTTGGTATATAATTTTTCATTCATCGAAAAGTGCTGCACAAATAGTACATACAGTAAGTCTGTGCAGAGTCTATATAAGATGACTGCAAATTAGATTCGACAGGCAAGACAGCGGACTATGTGTGACAGGTGACATGAAGCGTCGGAGGTTCAACGGGACGACTGTGCAATCCTTTTTGGTTTTTGTTAACAGTGTCTAGGAAATATAAGATAATTGATTTAAGTTGTAAAAAGATAGATGATAAATCATGAAAATACTACATTTCATATTAGTGCGAAAAAAATAAATTATATTGTCTTCTTGTGGTCAACTCTGAGGCTGATTAACCAGCCAAAGAATACAGAGTTAATTAATATGTACATTGATGAGAGTTGTTGTAGTGAGAGAAAGTGTATTTCATACTCTCTATTTTGTTCCACTAATTTTCTAAATTTTTTTTTTAAGTTTACTCAACTTTGAAGTTGTCGGAGAAGTCGCCAGAGATTGAAAGAATCGGAGGATCAATCTGAGATCTTAATCAACTAATCGATTGTCTTACTCTTTGCTAATGTACTTGTGTAGGATTTGCAAAGTAAAGATGAAAAATTAGGGTTAGAGAAGTGTTTGTAGTTGATGAATATTGTAATACAATGATAGGATGACAGTGAAAATTCCCCTAAATTGATATATCGGAATGTAAGTTGATTATAACTTAATTAGGTTAACAAAGTCGTGTGTCATTTATTACTTTTGTGCATTTGTATTTATTTCGTTGACACTAAATTGCAATTACTATGAGTTTATCGTACTGTAATTTTTTTATATTTTCAAAGTGTCAGATCGTAATACTGTCTATTTATTATGAAAATTGGCCTTTATATGGTAGTTCGTGACTAGTAATCCAAACCCTATTACCAATGCATCTTTCTATTTTGAATCTTGATCTGACAAAAAAAATATACATATATATATAATTATTTTATTAAAAATAATCATCTGCAAAAATTCAAGTGGTTATTTTTTTAAATTCATAACAGTAACAAATTTGTTTATTATATTTGGGCAATGAAAGTTTCAATATTAATTTCTCAATATATATTATACTAAAACAAAACTTGCAATATATATTTTTTTAATTAAAATAATTTATTGCACCGTAATTGAAACATAGACTATAAATCATGTTTTATTTTATCAAAAAAATTTCAAAATTTATGTTTTTATTTTCCTTCTCATCAAATATTATTAATGTCCTCTCCAATTTATAAAAATATTCACATGGTTTGTATAAATAAATATATAAATAACATTAACTAGTCAATCAGTAACTTTAGATTATTTGATATTGGCATAGTTTATAAATTATGATTTCTTTTATTTTACGAAATGTGTATTTTAGAAAGAACCCCACGTGTTTTGCCCCTCCAATTTCCAATTCTATAATAATAACAATAATAATAAGTAAGTAAGTATGTGCGTTTGTTTGGGGATTTTTTCCAAATATACTGTTCATTCAATTCTCTCAAAAATATCAAATCAAATATTTATTATTTATTTTTTTATATATTATATTAAAAATTAATTTTACTTTCAAAAAATCACATCAACACTTATTTATATCACATCATACCACTATTCAAATTCAAAAATTTTTACTATTCAAATCCCAACTCAAAATTCAAACTTCCAAACAAATACATCTGTTCAGCAGTCAACATCAGAAAAAAATATATATATATTATTATTTAATTAAGCATTATTATTATTTTTCGAAATAATTTTTTAAGCGCTCGTAAAATTATGTATAGAGACTATTTTTTTTTTTTTATTTATGATGGGTTTGTATGTGTGGAATTTTATTTTGTGTCGTTTTAACAATAGCTTAGATACAGTGTTTTTGTTTTGTGTAATTGTTAAAAATATATATATATATATTAATGTAATTGAATTAATTCTATAGAAAATATAAAATAATAAATATACGTAGTATATTAATTATTTTTTTTTTAAAAAAAAGACATGTAAAAAAATTATAGAAAAAATAAAACCATAATATTTTATCATAAAAATAGTATATTATACAACTAAATTGAAACTAAACTTAAAAAATAAATTAAAAAAATGTGTATATATCCTTGTATTTTTTTCATAGTGTTTATTATCATTATTATTATTATTATTATTATTATTATTGCTAAATTAGAATTTTGGTATTTTTCTGATGTTTGATTAAAATTCAGGAGCATAATGATTATTTTTAATCATTGGATCAATTCTACTGACAATCCAACGATTGAATTTGATTGAGAGTATTTTGATAATTCAAAAAATTAATTAAGATATCTAATTTTTAATAAAAAATCAATTAGAAAAAATTATTGTAACTATCTTCGATAATTTCGGGATTAAGTTTTATTTAAACAAAACAAAAACATTTGCAAATAATTATTTTTAAAATCGTATAAATTCAAATTATAAAGATATATACAGTATTATAAGATGATGTCTCTATAATATTATTACGATGTTTTCCATAAAATACTTTTCTTATATATTTTAATTTAACGATGTCCAAATAAATGTATTATGATATATTCTATCAACTCGTCGATTATGATATGACAATTATTTAAATAAATTAAAAATCAAATATATATATATATAATAACCTTTTAATCATTCTCACTCCATCTTATCTTATTTACCAGACCCTAAATTCACCGTGCACATACCCCTCTCCCATCGCGCTGCCTCTTGCCTCCGTCTGCAACACAGTCCGCCGCCGCTGCTAACCTCTTCAGCCACGCCCCCCGCTGCCGCCGACCTCTCCGGCCATTCCTGCTGCCGTCAAATAACCGCCGCCGCCATCGATTCCTTCTATATCTGCACATTCGCACTTGAAGGAAGTTGGCGACGACGCGCAATTCCTCTTTTATTTAGAAGTTCACATTTTACGAATCTTCCAATGACGGATTCAACTAAGCACAATCAAGTATCATCACCAAGAAAGATAGCATATTTCAACAACGAGAAGGTGTTTGGGCCAAGCGGACAGATTTGGTGGTTGTGTTTTCAATACTATGTAATGTTTGTATGGTGATCATGCGTGCATGTGCATTATTGATTAGTCTTTTTTAGAAAAAAAAAATATCGACACAGTTATTCCTAATAATCTTTTTGTTGGTCTCCGAACACGTACGATGTATATTAATAACACATATGTTGTTTAACTCACGATAGACTGATGATACTAAACCTTATTGTGCACACTTTTATTTCATGTTATAATTCACATTTATTATTTGCATATTGCATAGTTATGATATATTGATCAAATTTAAATGGTAGACTATGTTATATATATTTTTCACCATTATGTTTATAAATATGATATATAACTTCATTAGACATGATATACATCATATATAAATGATGTAAGTTGCATATAGGAATGTTGTACGTATAGTTATGATATATCATTTTATGATTTATATATTGCATAGTTATGATGTATTAGTCAAGTTTAAATGATGGATTATGTTATATATATATATTTTTCACCATTATATTTATATGTATAATTGAGTGACAACATCTTCTGAACATATTCGTTTATTATTGGGGTAAATTTTATTGCGGCAATAATGAATGTATTGTATATTTGATGATCACTTTTTGCCTTTTTGTATTTGTTTTTGCACGCCAAATATTTGTCTATGCGCATATCTACAATATGACTTGTACATTGGAGCTTGAAAAAGATGCATTTGTCCAATAGTCGTCACGTGAAGAGTCAAAATGATATATATTGTTATAAAGTATGCTGTTTATTTTAATGTAATATTGTTTACGGAATATAGTATTATGATGTCGCTTTTGCGCGAATATTGAGTAACTAAATTACTTGCTTTTATTTTTTTTATGTAGTATATGATTGGATAAATATTTTATATGTTTTTTAGACATTTAAATAATAAAAAAATAATAACTATGATTAAATTTGGAGACGGTTTCAACTTTTCATATTTGTAGAAGTTGATTATAAATTTAAGGGCAAATTATTTTAATTCTAACACTTTAAAATTTGGATAAAATATATTGTTTATCTTATTGGTTTCAAATATAATTTCATAGAGCAACCAATTAAATTATATTAGAGAATTAAAATTTTTAAGTGAGTACTTACATAAATTCTACAAAAATATAATAACTTTTAAAATCGTCTTAAGAAAATAATGTAAACAATTTCTTTTTAATTTCAGGCTATATATCATTCGCACAAATATTGGATTCGATAATTATGATAAATTTAATGTATCTAATTGAACTAATGGAAGTATGCAAGTCTTCTATTGTTCCCGTCATTGATTAAATAATTCTCGTGTGCAACTATTGATACGTTGATTGACTGATACGACTATGATGCATATTTATTTAGAATATGATGTATAGAAGATAGGTATATGATGTAATAAAAATTCGTTTACTTTCTCGATCGATAAAAAAACTTACCCCATTCCGTAAATTCTAAAGCGTTATTTTCGTCTACAACACACTAGAACAGACCAAAATGCACATCATTTTGTTTCATCTTGTTTCACGCTCCAATTTCTTCACAATTTATTTTCTTGGATGGATGTCAGTGAAAGATGTAGTTATCTTTTTTTTTTTTTTTTTATGTGAACCGACTAAAATTATGAATACGACTTGCATTTATCTGTATTTATATTCCCTTAATTTATGTTAAAATAAAGTATTGACTTATTAATTATTAAAATTAAATTGCATATCTACCCCTAACTACAGTATTATCCGCTGATTAAGATTTTGATCCAACGACTGATATATTTTTAGGATGATACTGAATACAATATTCAGGACCATACCCAAATTGTTTTATGTATATGATTCCAAAAAAATAGAATCCGTACCTATAACAATAGAAATCTAAAAATTCACATAAAATATTATTTCATAATTATTTATATCTTCCCGTAAAAATACTGAAAATTATAAACAATTAGGACATTTTTTAAAAACTTTATCTCCTAAATTTTACTATTATTTGAATTCTATATAATGAAACCAAATACTACTCCCTCCGTCCACGGATAAAGTATACATTTATTTTTGGCGCAGAATTTAAGAAATAATAGTATTTTAATTATAGTGGGTAGGTAAAAGTAACGTAATGACATTTGTGCCCTTGCTTTTTTGTATAAAAATAATGATGTGATGTAAAGTAAGAGTATTTGTGAAAAAAAAAGTGCGGTATTTAATGAAATGTTTACTTTGTAATTGGATGTCCCCAAATAGAAATATGTATACTTTGTAGCTGGACGGAGAGAGTATTATTTAAATCCAATACTCAATCAAATACTATTTCATAATACAATCCAAAGACAACACCCTTCATTTTATTAAATTATTATCAAATGTTTTGTAAAAAAAATAATATAATAAATAATTAACTTTAAAATTTTTTAATGTAAAAATAAAATAAAATTACAAAAAAGAGAATCTCATTTTTTTAGGAAAAATTATATTTTTAACTCCGTGGCTTTCTTGTTGTTTTAGTTCAATAACTAAGTCTTTATAAAAATTATTTCATAAGTTAATTTTTCTTTCTGCACATCGAAGATATGCATATAACATCTGTCTGGCATGCCGAAAAACACATATTCGCCAAATAGACATCATCCACCGGACACATAAATATATATATTTTTTACAGATACGCTATGCTTTGACGTACCAAATAGATGTCACATGCCCATCTTCATGTTGATGACCAATTATGCAAAAATAAAATAAAATAAAATTCAATAAGTTCTATACAAACACTAATTACGAAATTTAAGACTTGAAAATACAAATTTTCCTAGAGAATTTATTGGTAGCAAATGTCTTGAAAAATGACACTTACTCGTTGGGAATCCAATGATGTGTTCGGTTTGCTCATCCTATTCCTATGCATTTTCATTGGAAAAAAATTTGTCTAATTTGATTTTTCAAAGAAAAAAATTGAGAATAGGTGTGTTTGTTTGGGGAATTTTACCCAAAGTACACTATTCATCTAATTTTTTTCCCAAAAATATCAAATCAAACATCTATTTTTTATTTTTTATATCATATTAAAAATCAATTTTACATTCAAAAACATCACATCAACACTTATTTATATTAAATCATACAATTATTTAAATTCAAAATTTTTATTATTCAAATCCAACTCAAAATCCAAACCCCAAACAAACACAGTCAAAATCTTGCAGGTAATACACTCAATTATTATTTTTTTTTATCAAAAATTATAAAAGAGAATAATATTGATTTAAGTTTAAAACATAAACAAAAAAACACAATTTTTAGAATGTATTTTTTAATCTATTATTTTACTTTTTTTATAATTTGAAATATTTATATTTATATTTTGTTTATTTTTAATATAAAATTTATATGATAAATATAGATTTATTTTATTGTAATTTGTAATGGACGTGGATTTAAATTTTTTATTTAAATAATATTTTGATATTATATTTTAAAAAAAATATATTATACTTTTATTGTAATCAAACAAACCATATTATATATTACTAGTATATATATTGGCTAGTAATAAAATTATACGGTTACAAATACTTTCTTCATTCCTTAAATTAATTTTTATTTTTTTTTACTTAGACTTATAAATTTACTCAATTATTAATTTTAATAAAATAAACAAATCTAATACTCCTATTTAAATATTAATATTATCATTAATTTAATATTTATTTACAATAAATAGGATGTAACTATACTAATTTTATTGTAAAAAAAATAAAAAAAAAAAAAAAAAGAAGAAGATTTAATTAGCCATATGAAGGGCTGCAGATTTATCAATTATTTTTTTAAAAATAAAAAATAAAAAATTAGTTTGTTCGCTTCAATAAATTATTTTAAATAAAAATCTAAATGACCAAACAACACTAAATAGTCTAATTATTTTTATCTGTCAAAAATTAAAAATTATATAATAAACTAACAATGGATCAATATATATTAGTTTGGTTATAATTTGAAATTAATGGTTAGATTATTTAATATTTTATTTAAATAATATTTTGATATGATATTATTTTTAAAAAAATAATGTATTTTTATTTAAAATTCTATAGGATAAATACGATATTAATTTTAATTTAAAATTACAAATATAATATTTTTTTATTGTCAATTAAACTTATATATAACTCATTACAATAGACAAATTTATATGTTCATAATTTTATTATCTTACACTTTCACCAATAAGAAACAATGTTTCATGATCAACTTTTTTTTTTTTTTTTTCATTAAATCTTTAATTAAATTTTCTTATTACCAAAATTTTTATATTATCTTCAGTGTGTTTGTTTGTTTGTTTTTTTTTTTTACTCTATTTTTACATTGAAAAACTGTTATTTATTAGTATTTGTATACAGACATAAAGAATTCAAGAAGTAATATATAAATAGTAGTTGATTGTATTTTTGTGTTTATTATTATTTAATTATTTTTTATGTTTATTGAGTATAAATTTGAGAATATTTATAATATATAAGAAGATTAATTTGCTAAAAATAAATATATTTTGATTCGACTAAAGGAAATGAAATATATTTATCTTATTGGCAAACCAATAAGAATTTAAGGTGTGTTTGGTTTATTTCTATTTTGATTAACATATTAGTATTTTAAGAGGGGTATAATCAATACATAAACAAAAATATATTTGTGAAAATAATTAATTTATAATATAAATAATTATAAATTAAGATTAAGATAATTAATTAGTTTAATTAAAATTAAAAAATAAATAAATTAAAAAGTTTAAAATGAGGTTAAGATGTGTGTGGGATGGAGAGAAACGACAACGTGCACCTGGTATGTGGCACGAAGAGAGTAATTTTTAATACATATTTAAATTTAATTTAGTTACATATATTATAATAAATTAAATATTAGTTAATAAATTATTTTTTTAACTGTAACTTTCAACTTAAAACTTGTAACTAAATGCACCCTTAATATGATGTAAGTAGCATAAACAAACGCTTATGCAATTAATTAGTAGTAATTTATTACAGATGCGTATGGGAAAGAAAGAAGACGGCTCGTTTTTAATTATCTGCAGTAATTAATTATCTGCAGTAAATAAATAAAAAATAATAATAAAAAAATAATAAAAATAATGAAAGTAGAAAATGGGTAATCTCTATTGCTAAGCAAAGCATCAGAAAGATACCTAGTTGAGAGAGAGAGAGAGAGTGTGTGTGTGTGTGAGAGAGAGAGAGAGAGAGAGAGGGTTTCTTTTTTCTCTCTGTAGAAGCCCAAAGAGGAGAGAAGAAGGAACGCCAGGAGGAACGCTCCGCCATCCTCCATTTCCGTCTCTCGATCGGATTCTGATCGCATTTTTGGAAAGTTGGAAATCGATTCGATTCGATTCGATTGATTTTTATTTTTTCTGTTTTATTTTGTTCTTCTTTCCTGTTTTTTGTTTAACCTTTAATCTTGCTATTTTTTGGGATTACTTGGTCGGTCGCTGGAATCGACCTGGGTGATTTGGGGTCGGATTTTGGAGAATCATTGCTCAGTGCTTTGATCTTTGAAAAAGTGGTTTGATTTGAGCGAGCAATTGAAACCCCTATCCATTTTTGGGAATTGAGAAAACCCTAATTTTTGGAATCGGCCGAGTGTCGTTGCGGGGGAGTTGGTCTGACGCTGTGCGCTTGAGCTGTTTGTAAGAATCGTAAAGGCTTGTTGATTGGGAGAGCAATTGCCCGGAAATTTTTTATGGCTGCGGCGTCGAACTCGTCAACATCCCCTGTTCAAGCTCAGAATTCTCCACGGAGTCGCCAGACGCGGCGGCCTTTGGCTGCGCGTGGAAATCCGCCCCCATCCGAAAGCTTATCTCCTCCTCCTCTTTCTTTATCGGAAACTGCTGATCCGGAGCAGTTTGTTACTTCTTCTTCTACTGCCTCTTTTGAATCTTCCCAGTCCAAGGAAGCCGACACAGTGACGGCCGACTCTAGTTATTTGGGCGAGGATGGCTCTCCTGTCCCGGCCGGCGCAGATGCTCTGGTGGACAACAATGATAATAGCGGTGCAGCCAAGAGAGCTTGGAACAAGCCGTCCAATGGCCCTACTGCGGAGGTGGGTGCAGTGATGGGTGCAGAATCTTGGCCTGCTCTCTCAGAATCTGCTCGTGCTTCCCCCAAATCATCTCCTATATATTCTGTCAAAGCTCCTTCCCATGGACCAATCACTGTTTCGCAGGTTTTCAGTCTTTTTAATTTTTTTATTCTATGTATATATATATATATAGATATAGATATTTGGGCTTGTTCTGTTGATGCATTATGGTTGTAGTTATTATGATGGATATTGTGAATGATTTTTAACCCATCATATTGCTGCTTATGTGTATTAATAGGATGTGGCAGTAGGTTCTTTGTCGTCACCGAAAAAAGTTAATGTTGGCATATCTAGCCCACATTCAAGTTCAAATCCGGCAACCCCTACTCGACAGAAGTCGATGAAGCAGCGTGGTGGTAGCAGTTTAAGCCACAACACCATTGCCGCGAATGGTAGCTTATCTCAAGCACCTACTGCAGGTGCTGTGGCCGAGGCGCCACCTTTGCATACTGGAAAATCTGGTGGTTCTGGGGGAGAGCCTGCAAGGGATAGCATCCAAAGGGATGGTGGTTCGAAAGGTGGATCTCATGGCGGAAATGAACAGCAGCAGCAGCAGCATCGTGGATCTTTTAGAAGGAATAATAGTGGGTCATTTTCTCGAGGGGACAATTCTTATCATCACAGCAATGGTGGCAGACGTGATCAGGATCGTGGAAAGCAGGACTGGGGTGCTTCACAGAGAAATTTTGGTGGCCGAGACGGTCAGGCATCCCATCAGAGGGGGGCTGGTTCAAGGCCCTTCTTACGTGGATCAGCTCCAAATGCACCTTTTATTCCTCCTCTGGTACTGCCCTTTCCTACGATGGTCTACACTGGTAAGATGTCTGAACTGGAGTCGTTCTTTAATATTTATGCATATACTTTCTGCTGACGATTTGGTGCTGCTTGCAGAAATGCCAACACCTGTATATTATGTCCCTGGGCCTCTTCCAGATTCAGTTAGACCCATGCCTATGGTTCCAATTTCACCAGTATATCTTCCCATGCCCGATCCCAACTTGGCTACCAAGATAGTGAATCAAATAGATTACTACTTTAGGTATTGTCCTTTCCTCTCTTTTTTTTTTTTTTTAATTTTTTATGGAATCATTTGAATAATTTAACTTGTTGGCTGTGCCCTGCTGATTGGCTGACATTTATTCCTTGCAGTAATGAGAACTTGGTAAAAGACACGTTCTTGCGCCAGAACATGGACAATGAGGGATGGGTTTCTATTAATTTAATAGCAGGTTTCAAGAAAGTAAGCTGGCTCAAACTTATAACTGGGGGGTCACTTAATAAGTACTTTAAACTTTGATCCATTAGCTGATCCTTGATTTATTATAGTTTGGGTTAAGGTCTAAATGATTCATCTTTTTGTTGGTTAAGTAAGGTATGGATATAGAAAGGATTAGAAAATCAAACACTAATTATATTAAAAGGATTTTAGTACTTAACATAATCTACAGCATTAATTATGCTATCTAAACCTTAAATTGAATGTGGGAGACTTGAGATTGTGTTAAATTCGGACATGTTAAAATAAATAGAAAAGCATGATCATCACCAGTTGTTTGGATTTTAGAAATTTTTAAAGAAGTTATACTAGAAATAAAGTGTAGTGTAAGAGTGTGTTGTACCAAGTATTTTTTTAAGCTTTTATAGATGAAACACTTGCAACTTAAGCTTAGCAGTTTTGGCTGGTCTAAGAGTTAGTTATCGAATTTCCCACGATTTTGACAACAGTAGTAGCATGTGCATAGGATATATAATTAGGACCTCCTAAAGGATCTGAAAATGACTAGCTTATAGAAATAAAGGATATTGTAAAGTGTGCTATTTGTGGTAAGAGTAAGTCCTTACCCATGATGTTTAGTTTAGAATGGAAGTCATTAATAAAATTATTCAGCAATTTAAGTGCAGCAGGATTTGCAGCATGGTATATAGTTGTTTATGGCACTTGCCAATGCTGTAGAATACTGTTATAGCGCCATTTTTATGGTAAACTGCTGGCTTCACTAAAGAACACTATGATTTTTGTCTTGAGCTCCTTTGAGTCTTTGACCAAAAGCTTAAATGGTGCAGATTGGTCTGCCTTCTATTCTGTGCTTGCAATTGCCCTTCTGCATTCTTTCAAAATAAACCAGAGGGTAGAAATCACTTGTGTTTTCCCCCTTCTAAATTCTAATTCTATTTTGCATTTTAACAATTGCTTAACTGTGTGTGAATTCGTTCCATTAATTTTTTATACTACATTATCCTCTGCTTCTAGTTATTTTATTTTTTACTTCTCTGCTTTCTTTAATTTGTTGTTGATCTTCATCTCTAATTTTAGCTATGCCATCCGAGGCTAGATTTATTACTTGTATTTGTGACAGTCATTATGTTTGCTGTGCATTACAAGGAATTCATTTATAATTAATTTTTGTGAAGATTATTAATAATTTCTTATGCTTATTTTAGGGACTTTGCATATTTTCTATGAATAATGTTTAGATATGGAACATATTCATAATACATGAAATAAAGATAATCTAAAGAATTCATTTTGTAGGATAAATCCAAAATGTCTGAAGAAAGAAAAAAGTCATCTGTAAAAGACGACTTGATATAGTAATTTGTCAAAGAAATTATGACCACTAGTGTGGAACAATAGTAAATTTAACATGTTTAAAAACCCATGGTTGTATGGATAAAATAGTGCACACAACGATATAACCACAAATGGTTGCAATGCTTGTAGATGGATGGCAGTGTGCAACTATGGTTAGCCTGCTACTTTGTTTGCACATTCAATAAGTGTGCAAATGGAGAGGTTATACACCTGTGCACACCAGAGCCTGTTATAGGCATATCTAGATTTGTTTACCTAGGGATGACAGCACTACAGGGCCAAAATCTCAGTTCCTGGAGTGCAGCAGTGCCTTGAAGTCTCTTACTTACATGGGCAAGTATACTGTGCTGCTCATTGGTGTGCGTCAACTAGCAGTGTTGTATTCTATATATTTTCTTTTGCAGTTGAATTGTGTGGTACAGTGTCATAGCTCTTCTTGGTTCTTCCCCCCCATAAGAGTCTAAAGATGAACTGGATATTTGAAATAACTTTTTTTAGGAAAAATTTAAACCGAAAGATCATGTTATGGATCTTGCTTTTGGATCAAATTGAATAACTTGTATTCATTGTAGAATAAGATTACAACATTTGTAAGTGGATTAAATGTGAATAGTTTTATACTACTATTTACTAATTTCTTTGGAAAAACTGGAAATTCTCTACTTCCATTAGGATAGAATGTACATCTTTATAGTGTAAATAAATGTCCTAAATAAGTTTAGAATTTCACTTTTTTTTTTTTTTTTAATAAGTCTAGTATCAAATTGTCAAGATATACAAACACACATATTCCAAGTTTATATGTTAAAAATATTTAATTCATGTGTATTTTCTAAAATAATTTGTATTACTAGAAACATTATTATAGCATACCATCTAGGATTCCTTAAGGAGACTTGAAGTGTGATCGTATCTGTTTTGTAGAATTGAGTAGCCATCTGGGAAAAAGATTTCTGGAAGCACCAATCTGCAATACCCATGTTATCTATTGGTTATTGTTTTTTTGTGCTAGCTGATAGAGAATCTATGCACTTAATAGTTTATCTGTTCTCGTCATATTAGGCCCTATTGAAGTGGATACTGATCTACGAACCTTTGGTAACTGTGTGCAGATAATGTTGTTTAAGTGAGGCTTTACTTCTTTGACTTAAACTAATGAATGGAGCACTTATGTGTTTTCCTTTATGATAGTTTTGGAAGGAGCATACAGGAGAGGTTCCTCCTAGAAATTTGTTAAATTGCAGAATTAACATATAGCTCCTCTTCGTTTTAATTATTGAGTGATGGAGATTACAATCATCTAAATGAAAAATGATCACTTTTCTGGCAATACAATATATTGTCAAAGAAGGCACATAAGTGGTTATTTTCAGTGTTGGTGTTTGTGTTGCCAATTATTGGAAGAGGCTTATGTAATGCATGAGAGTTCTGATTAAAGCACATGTACTTCGAGCATGAAATTCAATAATTTCAAACATTTCTGATGCAAAAGCTATTTTCAATTGGACTGTAGAATCCTCAGAAAAGGGCCCAAAGTTTTAGCAACTCGTTTCTTTGGTGCATCTTTTAGGACTGAACTATCACAGAATGCTCCCCTTTTATTTTACAATGCAATTAATGTTTAGGTTATAATATCCATAATCGGATTCAATTTCTTTGTTTGGATTTTGCTTCATTTAAGCCTTGGCTTCTTGTTTTTCTCTCTATGAAAATTTGACATTTTACATGTAAATAACTGGGTTGAGCATTTATAGAATCAATATGGTTTTCGTTCTTTTTAACACAGTTCTTTTAAGCACCTTCTGTGAAGAATTTTGTCTTTCCCGTCTTTACAGGTCATGCAGCTGACGGATAACATCCAGATTATACTGGATGCTATTCAAGCTTCAAATGTCGTGCAAGTACAGGTGACTTGTGTTTGAATTAGTTTTTCTGTTGAGTATCTTTATCATGGAGTTTATTGTCAAGAATGGTGTTTATAATTTTATCGCTTTAGAAAGGCAAGAATCTGCCGGATAGTCACTATCTTGGCAAACCATTTGTTTAGTCCCTTAAATATTTAAATATGTTTAATTTTCAGTTTCCATTGCCGTATGTATTTATTTACTTACCCACCTTTTTGTTTCGGGTAGCTTGTCTGATATTATTACATCTTTGTATCATTGTAGGGTGATAAAGTGAGGCGCAGAAATGATTGGATTAAATGGATAATGCCACCGACTCAACCCGCACATTTGATTCATGAACCTAGCCAGGATGTCCTTGCATCAAAAGTCGGCAGTATTTCGCTCAATGAAAATGCAGCCACATAGAGGCATGCATCTACGTCGTCTGGGCGAAAATGACACCATTGGCACAATCTCTGATTACTCTGCCTCTACACTGGATTCTTCCATATGAAAAAGCTTTTCAAACTCTGCGCCCCCACCCTGCACCCTGCACCCCCAACTTTTGGGATGTTTTCCTTTTGAGAAAAATTGCAGAAAGACCTAGCAGCAGCTTGGGCTGAATATATTATCCCAACCGTATATGTTGGTTATTATTTATTGGCATGATTTCCCTCGAGACATTAGACTACCGAACTTCTTGTTGAAGAGGGAAGGAGAACATATATATATATATATATTTATATGATATCGACAGAATAATATGCAGGGTTGCTTTTTTTATGACACTGAAGATCATGTGGATTGAGCTTCTTCAGGTCTATTTTTTCATATATGAGGTGATTATGTCACTCTTGTTTCCTATTTATCTTTCATGGATTTACTTGTGCTTGTTTGTGCATTGTTTAGATGTTCTATTTATTGTTGGTTAGTCAGAATATTAAAATTTGAAATATAGTAGTCCTTTCGTTTCACATAATTTGTTTCAATTTTTTATTTTCGTCCGTCTCATATAATTTTTCATTTCTTTTTTTGAAAAATTGATTATATACTTTAATTATATTTTAAATTTTAAAATTTAGTTTTTTTAAATTTTAATTAAATTATTTAGCTAAATTCAATGTTATCTAGACGGAGGGAGTATATAGCAGATTGTTCAAGCTTTTTGAAAGAAAGGTCTGTATGTTAAATTTATGTTAATCTAGTTATAATAATAACAAATAATTATTCTACTGTTATTTTGTTATTATTACATTTGTTTAATTTTATTTTATTTTATTTATCAATTTTTTTTGTATTTTTTGAGAATATATTTTTATTTTAATAAAAATAATAATTATATATAATGTAAATAATTATAAATAAAGATTAAAATAATTAAATAATTTTAATAAATTTTAAATAATTATAAATTATAAATTTTAAAATGTAATTAAAGTATATAATTATTAATTAAAAAAAGACATTACGTGGAAATGAAAATTCAAAATAAATTTATGTGGGATAAGGAATATTTTCATATGATATTTTATTTAAATAGTATTTTAATATTATATTTTGTAAAAAAAAATAATATATTATTATTAAAAATTCTAAAGGGAAAAAGTGAATAACTGTATTTTAGTTTGAAATTGCAAAAATTAAATCCATTATTATGATTTCATGTTTAGTTGCGGGTTTTGGTTTTAAATAATTTTTTAATAATAAAATTTTAATTTGAAATAGTTATTTGATGTGATATAAATATATATTGATAAGATATTTTTAATGTATAATTTAAATTTTAGTATAATATAATAAATGAAAATGATGTGTTTTGATTTGATATTCTCCGAGGAATTTTTTTTTAATATTAAAATCAAACCAAAAATTGCATTAATTTTGTAAAAACCACTTTAATCTCCATTTAATCTTCAAAAACTGTCTAAATCAACGCCCGAAGTTGTAAAATACTTCATTAAATTCCAGTAATTTTATGCTCAACAAATGTCATAAATTACTGGATAAACATCACGCCACACACATTTCAACCATTTCATTTATAACGGATGCCTCATATGCGCCTGTATAGTAAATATTATATACTATTTATATTGCGTGTTATGATTTTATTTTATTTTATTTTTATTTTTTATAAAAAACTTATGTAAAAGATAATTATTAAATATAATATTTTCTATAAAAAATAAATATTAAATACTCCCTCCGTCCCATAATAAAATATCTATTTTTTTATTTTAGTCCGTCTAATATCTATTTATTTTTTTAAGTAATTGTATTATCTACCTAACGTTACAAATATCTTTACAACTTACAATATATTACACAAATGTTATTATATTTATATCACACAATACTAATAAGATTATTTTAATCATTTCTATTTTATTTTTACTATATTCTAATATAATACTAATATTTTTAAATTTTTTTTGAAAAAAATAATAGATACATAGTTATCGTTACGAGACTGAGGGATTATAACTATTTATATATATATATATATATATATAAATACTAACTATTTATATCTCAATTAAATTCAGCTTTAAATTATGTTAGTCAAGTCAAAATTTAGCATTCCGGAGCAAAAATTTCACTTAATTTGATGTGAAACCTAACATGGATCCATCCAAACCAATTTAATGTTATCAAAATACTTTAATTATTTTAAAAGAATGTCAACTATAAAAAAAAAAAAAATCGAACATTTCGATTATTAGAGACACAAATAATAAAAATTAAACTTCATTTAAAGTTACATTTGACTTAAAAATAATTATATATGCTAATATAAGAGTTGAAAATACAAGCTTTATTTAAATATGAATGTTTGAATCTTTTTGAAAATTGTGAAGAACCACACGTATATATATGTTTTTATGATTTAAAAAAAAAATTAATTTGAATTTAATATTAAAATTCTATAATTGAATATTTCGTGAGAAAAATAAATTTTAAAAAAAAATATAAACTTCAATTAATAAAAATTGAGATTTAAGTCAAAAGAAACATACTCATAGTATGGCACATTTTATTATTTTGATTATTTAATTAAAGTTTGTGTATAAATAGTTTTATTGAGAATATTTAATTTTTATATTTTTTTATATTTATTTTAAAAATACAAGAATATAATGATGTTTTTTTTTTTTTTAAATGGTACCATTATTAAATTATGAAATAATAATTTATTTTTAGACAGATAAAAAATAAAAAACGCTAATATTTCAATAGGAGAAAAGAAATAAATAAAATCAAAAAAATTCGGAGTAGTATTTAAATGTATATAAAATTCTTGAGAATTTATACTGTATATTTATATATATAGATACAGTTATTGGGGAAATAAAACCTAACAACAAACCAACCCCTCGATTCCCAAAAGTAGAGATTCCTTCCTTCCGCATCGCCAATCTGCCAATGAGAAGAATCCACTGTTGTTGATGATTCCATATCCATGGCCTTCTACGCCTACCCATCCCGTCCTTTCCCCGCCTCATCTACATCCCCATCACCCGGATCTTATCGCCCTCTACCTTGTAGGATCAAAGAATTCGTCCGATGCGCTGTTTCCGCTGTAATTGGGAATGTTTTCTCCGCAATCTTCACATTTTTCTTCGCCTTGGGTATGCTTTGATCTCTCTCGCCTTGTTTGTTGTAATTGAGTTCGTGTGCATGATGGTTGCTGTTTTTGATCCGATGTTGTTGTTCGTCTGTGCGATCTATGAATGTGTTCTTCCTCTGTTGGTTTTCCGATGATAGTTGGGCTGATTTTTTTGCTGTCTCGTAATCCGTAAACCTTGTTTGGCATTGGTAGTTTTTGAATTGGCCATTTTTGGATCTCTTTGGCTGGGGGTTAGGTAATGAATCTTAAGTTTGTGAACTAGGTTTGAAAATTTCCTTCAATTTGGGGTTGTTTATCTTCTCCGCGTGTATTTGTGCTGAATTTTGTATTTGAATGGTTTGGTTGATTTGGAGAATTGTTTGGGTGAGCAAATGCAATTCTTAGTAGTTTTTTTTTTTTTTTTTTCATGTTGATGAAGGAACTTTGGTTTGTGTTTGCAGTAGGTACATTGTTAGGAGCAATGACAGGAGCACTGATTGGCCAAGAGACTGAAAGTGGGTTTATTAGAGGAGCTTCTGTTGGGGCTATTTCCGGAGCTGTTTTCTCTATTGAAGTCTTCGAATCCTCGCTGCTGTTATGGCAATCTGATGAATCTGGGCTGGGTTGTCTTCTCTATCTGGTGAGAAATTACACATACTTATTCCTTTAATAGTTGCATTTGTGCTGTGTTAGTTCGGTATTTGTAGTTTCGTTTGTAATTGGATTTATCAGGTGCACAACCTACACACGGCACTTTTAAATCAAAACATCGAATAGGAAACATATTTTGGACCTTTTGCATTCCATCTGTGGCTGCCGATCACAATCTGTAAGGAATTCACTAAAATTGGTTAATATAATTATACGACTCAATCTAGGATTATTGTAGCTTGTCCAACTGTCACCGGGCTCTGCAGACTGTGGCACTGGATGGTTCAATTAACCGATGGATCTTTAAATCATATTGGGCATAACAAAGCCTGTTTTATCCATCTTCAACTCTTTGCCAAGATTTCTACTGATTCCTCTTGGTTGATCATAAATGATAGGATACGAGTATGGAATTATATTGGATTATCTATTTTTAATTATACTTATCATCTACTAAAATTAAATGTTATAATGAATGTAAAATATCATAATATTGAGTAAATCAATAGATCAATCTTATGCATTAAATAAACATACTAGTGTAACGAATCAATAGTGGCTCTGAACATGATATCTACAGAGTTTTACTTCACCAGTATTGGGTGTTTATGATATTATGAATAATATGATTTTGATTCATGTCATTAGGTTTATTCTATTCCATTAATATCCTTCGAGTGATATATTTTCACCACATACTTAAATGGCCTAAGAAACTCATAAATTATGTGTATATAGATTTCCACACTTGTATATTATGTGGCAGATTCTGTTATAATATTCGTTCTCTTAGTGCATGTTTAATGATGCGATTATAATTCCAGATGACTATTTTGTTACATAAATTAGCTTAGTTATTATACAATGGCCTATTTTTAATCAAAGCCCGAATCCTTCATGTTAAACATGTGGATTCAATATTTCAATTTTTTTTTGTTTTTGATTTTCAAACGATCCTACCACTCAACACTATGACAATGTTTACTTTGCGGTACTTTTTAATATTGATGTTGTATTTTATAATGTAATATCGAAGAGTACATCAAAGTAAACGAGCCCTGTCATGATTGCTAGATGGCTATTTCCTTTTAATTAACTGCTGAAAAAATTCTAATTCTGACTGGTCGAATGGGTGTCCTTATCGCTAAATTATGACTTCTAATCTACTGGTGTCTAGATCGATGTCATAGCCAGCCTTCTAAGCGGCAGACTAGTTCGTGAACGTATTGGTCCAGCAATGCTTAGTGCAGTGCAAAGTCAGGTATGAGTCTGCTCGATTGCCTTCCATTTATATTTTTACCAATACTCGAATCAGTTTCATTGACTCGGATAATTTCCTTTTACTGATCAGATGGGAGCTGTTGAAGCACCGTTTGAAGAAATCCCCAACCTTTTTGATACAGGCGGGGCAAAAGGTTTGTTGGTCGACACTGTCGAAAAGATCCCGAAATTCACAATCACTGGAGATGACAGCTTTGATACTTCCGGCGAGGGTGTCTCTTGTTCTGTTTGCCTTCAGGTGCTCTCCCCCCCCCCCCCCCCAATCCCTTGTCTGATCTTTCACCGATTCTTCGAACTGGTTTAATGAATCCGTACTTTTTTCAACACTCAGGACTTTCAGCTGGGGGAAACTGTGCGACGTTTGCCACATTGCGACCACATGTTTCACCTACCTTGCATCGACACTTGGCTGGTGAGACACGGTTCGTGCCCATTGTGTAGACGGGACCTCTGATACTTGTTTTGCTGAACACTACACGAAATGCCGGTTCCATGTAAGTCGTAGGACTTCCTTTATTTGATTGACGACCCCACCACATCCCCCCCCCCCTCTCCCTCGGTCGTAGAGTACATTTTTGTGTTCCCTTTGTGATGTAACCTTGTATGTATGTAAATTCGAACACCAGCTTGAGCTCTATGTTGTGTCTGTTGTATAAAATGAAATTTTGACTTGTGCTGGTGTTCCCATGTTGGTACTTTATTATGTGTCCTGATTGAGTGTTGTTGTTGTCGATATGGATTGATCCTATGGTCGTTTTGTTTGTGTTAGTAAGGACCCGTGCTCTATTGGTTAAAATTCGAACCTTTTTGCGCTCATTGTAGCGTAGGTTATGCTCGTTGCGCATTGTTTTGTTATAAAAGGTTTCGGTATAAAAAATGTGAAACGTAGTACTTTAAATGGCTTCTAAGGTAAAATGTAGCAATTTGGCATATGTACTAGACCTGCATTACATATGTTCATTACTTAATTGTTGTTTCTATTTTCGAAGTTAGTGTTTTATTTACACTTGAAATTATGTATAAAATGTATTGAACAATGTGAGACGTTGAAGAGTTTCTTGTTGAACTAAATATGAACTTTGTTGAAAATTGGGTTGAGATTTATTTATTTTTGGTAACATTGGAAGCTGTAGCCACTATCCAAAAATGTATACTAGATAAATCTCCGCCCGAATTTAATATCGGATAAGTTACACAAACCATATCTGACAGGTAGATTTGGAGACGTCGGTGTTTGAACTTATACCTCACGATCACAAATTCACTTCCTAACCATCAGGTCGAACTGACATAAAAGAAAATATAATTTTGCTGAAAATAAAAAAATAGTTTTTTTTTTTTTTTTTGGTTATATTAGCTGAATCACGTGTGTCATAAGTTAAAATAAAAAATGCTGGCACTGTAATAAATAAATAAATAAAACTTACAAAATTTCTAATACTACCAAATCACATTGATTGCAATACAATGAACACTCACTGTATCAAATGAATTCATTTCACCATACAATTAAATTAGCTCATTTTATGTCTAAATTTCAGTGTGTATATAGCAATATATATATAATAAAAATAAAAAAATAAAAGATTAATTAACCCAAAACGTGATGAGATCTCATGGCACAAATGAAATGTAGGAAAGATAAGAAACAGAGAGAAATTAGGAGAGACTGACTAAGCTCACTCCACAACTGATCTCATTTCTCCCTCTTCATCCTCTCATTAACTTTTTTTTTTTAATTTAATCTTCCCATTCATCGATCTATCTATCTCTCACTCTTCTGCCTGCCTCTCTGCTATTGTCATTCTCATGATATTTTCATACACTACAATATACATACCTACATACAGTGCACTGTGCATATAATAATATGGCTATGCAAAACAAATAAAGGAAGAAGCTCCGATCTATCGTAGGCAACCGGCTGCGAGGCGAGTTAGGGCTTTTTCTATTTTGTGTGTTTGTTATATTAATTAATTTGATTGGAAATCGAAAACAAAATGCATCACCTGGATGTGAAGAATAGCGTGAAATCGGAGAATGTGGATGCAAATCCTCCGGTGTGCCCGAAGCCCCGTCGCCTGAGATCCACCTCGCCGTCGCTGCAGTTCCTTGAGCATTCCCTCCTTCGCACCAATCACCAGTAAGATTATTTTACGTTACTAATTTTTTTCAAAATAAATATTTCTGAAACTGTTTGATTTGAATATCATAT
Organism: Andrographis paniculata; assembly: GCF_009805555.1. Classification (NCBI taxonomy): domain Eukaryota; kingdom Viridiplantae; phylum Streptophyta; class Magnoliopsida; order Lamiales; family Acanthaceae; genus Andrographis; species Andrographis paniculata. The sequence continues at coordinate 1,941,860 of NW_026137616.1, read as the reverse complement.
ATTTCAGGCAAACAAATTGTGATGGAAGGAGAGGCATTCTCAACACTATTGACGACAAGGTAACTGGATCTTATCGATATATATATTATCCCGCGATTTAGGTGCACATTTTTCCACAATGTTAAGTCGATGATTAATATTATAATAACGAACCTGATAAACACGCAGGTGAGAACGGATTTGGAAACAGAGTTAGGCGGGGGCGGCGGATGGTGGTGCGAATCTTCTTCTCCGCCGAGAAGATGCGAGAATCCTCTAGTCCACGACAATCACTTTCTCCAAATACGTCGCCACACCTACACGGATGTCTTCCCGTCGTACAAAACATCGGCCTAGGGCTAGGCTAGATCACTATCATCTCGTACATATGTTACAAATTTGGTGTAATTCTTCGATTATCGTCATGCACCGGGTTTAGCTCGAAGGAAAGGAAACCCTAATTAGGGTTTATAATATCGTATCATATGTATGTGTTCAGTGAGTTTTTTAAGCGCATACAAGACAACGTAACTGTTGAATAACGGCTACTGTATATGTGTCAACATATCCCATTGTAGACTCAAATATTGTTAAGAGGGTGTTTTTGTCATTAGCTTTCAATAATATATATATATATATATATTTTTTTTTTATCTAAATATTTACACTCTTTACACAACCACTTATTGAAATTTTAATATATATTTTTTCTATTTTAAAGTATTTTTTTTAAAAATTATTTTAAATTGTCATATTCAAAAGTATTTATTTTAATTGTAATAAAGATAATTATACAATAATATAAAAATATTGTTAATTTTTACCTAAATTATAAATATATCATTACACATATAATTATTTAAAACGTTAAAATATTTTACACACTTTTATTAATTAATAAAATAATAGTACTATTTTTCTGAACACATGACCTCAAACGGGTTTATTCTGCTCAAACGGGTTTATTCTGCACCAAGTTATTCCTTACAAAACTTCACAAGACGGATAGACTTTTTTGTTGGATGAAAGTGTTTAATGTTATTTTTGATGTTTTTTAGATTTGATGAGATTTTTGTCGTTGAAAATTTAGAATTATAATGTTTTCTTTTCTAAATAAAAAATAAAAATTTAAAGAAAAAAGAATTCAAAAAAAGTATTTATTTATTTCTATACCTATAAGTTATGTTTATACAAATTTTAAGAGAAAACTGGGTTTATTAAAGTCCTATAGCTAGACTAAAGATAATTGATGTGTTTGGTTATTATTTCAAATAGTATAGTTTTTCGATGTTTAATACAAAAATTTTAATTTAAAAGAAAATGTTATAATTAAAATATTATTTAAATTAAATTTGAAATAAAAAATTCAAAAAGTGTGTGTGTTTATTTTTGGTTTAATTTTTAAAAAATACAAAGTCAAATTATAATTTAAGAAATTTTTGTCAAAATAAACACACTAGAATTGATAAGAGTACAAAATGTGGTAGTAAAATGTAATTGATGTAAATGCCGGCCCGATCCGGCCCGAGTGGAACTCACCGACTCTGTACGGACGGAAAAATATTAATTTGTCTGGCGACAAGAACAGCAACCATTTGACTTGACTTACTGAGAGAGTACGTACGTACGTATTTGTACTTCTTCCCAAAATGATCGCTTTGGGGGTTTCACAAATTCCGGACTCGGAGGAGCTGTTGGATTCCGCCGTCCAACAATTGCCGACTTACCATCAATTATGGCGGGGAAGAGCAGGCACCACTACGGGAGGATTGCGCCGCTGCGGAAAGCGGCGTTTCTTTGTGCGCTTCTAATGGTATCGTTCCTGATTGCGATCTTTTTATCTTTCGGAATTTTCTCCTTTTCCAGCGGCAATTCCAAGGATTCTCCCGAGGTCCACGATATCAATTCCATCGCTCGCAATTTAATTCGATCGTAAGCGCGCTGACCTGCTACGGGTTGAATTCTGGAATGTTTTGTTTACAGCTAGGGTTTTAATTGTTATTTGCGTGCTTTGGGTTGGTTGATTGTTTCAGAGGTGATGGAGATGGGGAAAGTAGTGATAAGTGGGTTGAAATTGTTTCATGGGAGCCTAGAGCCTCCGTTTTCCATAATTTCTTGGTAATTTCTGATACTCGAATCTCTTCTTAGTTATCAATCCTTTGTTGAAATGACCTGTTTTTATCTGCTCAGATATTGATCTGTAGTGAATCATTACTGTGACAGGTGAGTTTGATTAAAATGCTACAATTGGATGATTCTTTTATCTTATTTTCACCTCAAGATTAGTTATTAATCATGAAAAATGCATGGGAATGGTGAGACAATAATGATAACGATCAAGCTTGGAACATCTGCGAAAATTTTTGTTTTTTATTTTTTTCAGAAAGTCGTTAGCATGGTTTTATACATCAATTATGTTTGCTGAAATCTTTCCATCCTTTATGGCAGTCAAAAGAGGAGTGTGAATATCTTATCAGTGTTGCAGCGCCACATATGGAAAAGTCGACTGTTGTTGATTCTGACACTGGGAAAAGTGTAGATAGCAGGTATGCCGACACTCATCCATAATTAAATATTCAGCAATCCTTATTTGAAATTTCTTCATAATTCTGCTCCGCTGTATGAATAACAAAATGATTACCAACATAGATAGTGTGACACATATAAATAATCAAAAGCTTTCTCACGTGTCTTGTGGCCATAATCTGGTCCAGTCATACTCAAACAAGACATTTACTTGAAGGACCACAAGTAAAATAATAGAAATTATTATGAGGAAGTGGTGGAAATAGTTCTATGACAGCATAATTAATAAAATAAATAAGGGTGAATTTAAATTCTTGATCCAAAATGTCAGAAACAGATGTCACTTTACACACAAATGCAAGATCACTATTCATTCTAATGTGGCCTGCTTGGATCTAAGTTTTTCTCAGTGGTGCTATTTGTGCTGCTTCCATATCACTCATGTATAAAATCAACATTGGTTCCGTCAATTTCCTTAAGTGCCTAATTTCATATTTGACCTTATATTAGATGATCTGTCCCAAGATCCACCTTTGGACAATATTGATTTGGCTTACTTTTTGTGTCTGTTTTGCAAGTATATTAGTCTGAAAGAAAGTCAATCATTTTCTATGTATTTTTACTTTTAATCATTTTCTATGTATTTTTACTTTTCTTTCTACTTGTCATATGAAATTTTTTCTTGCAGAGTGCGTACAAGTTTTGGAACATTTCTTGATAGAGGTCGTGATGCAATCGTGCAGAAAATTGAGAAAAGAATTGCGGATTTTACCTTTCTCCCTGTTGGTATGCACTTATTACTTAACAGAAACAATATATTATCTTTGATAAGTCATAAATGAAATTTTATGTTTACAAACATTTAGGGGTCATATCTGGTGGATCAGACACTATGTAGAGTTGCTTAGGGATTCCAATGGATCAAGTAAAAAGTGGAACTTGATTGGACAATACATTATGTGTATCTTTTTGATGATTGAACTCAACTACAAGCATGAAGCTTATAAGTTACATCATGTTTTTAGAAACTTCTTATCTTCTTGTGAATCATTGAAGATTTAATTTTCGATCACAGTCGTCATACCTTAGCAAAAGTGCGATGCTAGTCCTATTTAGTAATAACAGCCAATTTTGGGCAATATCAGTATCATGTTTTTTACATTATCTTTAAATTTAGCAATTGTCCTGGATAGCTGCTCCTTTTTTGGGTTTCATGTTTGATGTGTTGGTAATATTTACATTCTGAACATACTTTCACTTTCCTTTATGACGAACAGAGCATGGTGAAGGTCTTCAAGTTCTCCACTATGAAGTAGGCCAAAAGTACGAGCCACACTACGATTATTTTTCAGATGAATTCAATACCCAGAATGGGGGCCAGCGCATTGCTACTGTTCTCATGTACTTGTAAGTGACCTTTAAAGAAAAAAAAAAACAAAACAAAAACCTAAGCAAAAAACATCCCATTTCTTTGTTTGACATGTGCTCCTTGAATGCTTGGCTTCTATTGTGCATTACAGGTCAGATGTTGAAGAAGGGGGAGAAACTGTATTTCCAGCTGCCAAAGGGAACTTTAGTTCTGTGCCCTGGTGGAATGAGCTCTCAGAATGTGGAAAAAGAGGGCTTTCAATTAAACCCAAAAGAGGTGATGCACTGCTTTTCTGGAGCATGAACCCAGATGCATCGTTGGATCCATCGAGCTTGCACGGTTAGTTGTGGTTCTAGTCGTGGTTCTCTACTCTATTTTTTACTCTTTGCATCCCCACTAATTTTCAATTGCTATTCCTAAAAAATTACTCTCTCCGTTCCAGATACCGTGTCTGCTACACTGTAGACACTGTATTTTAGGAGGGGTGTAATCAGTAAATAATTAAGAATGTATTAGTGAAAATAATTATTCTATAATATAAATAATTATAAATTAAGATTAAGATAACTAATTAGTTTAATTAAAATTAAAAAAAATTAAAAAATTTAAAATGAAATTAAAGTGTGTAATCATTTTCCAAAAAAGGAAAGTGACATGGTATGTGGGACGGACATAAAAGGCAACGTGGACATGGTATATGGGACGGAGGGAGTAATAATAAACAATAGCTTATATTTACTTATATATAAAAATTATATTATATATTGTGAAATATTTTTAATTAAAAATTTATGTGAACAAGTATATAATTCTATTTATAATAAAATTTAAATTGATTTATTTTCAAATTATTAGATTTAGTTTTAATAATTTTTAATCTATATAAATAAATTTATATTGAAATAAATTAATAAAGTAGGGTACATTAAAAAAGTAAAGTACGAGTATTGTAAGGAATTTATTAAAGAAAATATGAAAAGATCATTATTTATTGAAGTAATAAAATTGTGGATGAATAAAATTGTTTATTATATATGATGCATAAGTTACCAAACATTAAAAAAAAGAATAGTGACATAATTATCCGTCCCGAATGGATTAATTAGGGTGTGTTTGTTTGGGGGTTTGGATTTTGAGTTGAGATTTGAATAGTAAAAATTTTGAATTTAAATAGTTGTATGATGTGATATAAATAGGTGTTAATGTGATGTTTTGAATGAAAAAAATGATATTTAGTATGATATAAAAAATGAAAAATAGGCGTTTGATTTGATGTTTTTTGGGGGAAAAAATAGAATGAATTAGTGGAAATTAAATCCAAACCCCCAAACAAACACACCCTAACAAAATCTATTTTACTTCCCCAATTTAAGGTTGGTAACACTAATAGGTTAAGTAATCATTCTTGTGGTATAATTTTCAACAATGTACATAAAAGATTGTGGGAATATGCTAATGAGTTAATTGCCCAAAGATTTATTAAGCTCAATGACTAGAATTTGATGAGATATTGCAACCGACTTCTGAAAATGCAACTTACCACGGCAGTATCGTACCAACATGCTTATAGATATGTTCTCTTGCAGGTGGCTGCCCTGTCATAAAGGGGAATAAATGGTCTTCCACAAAATGGCTGCGTGTACACGAGTACAAGGTCTAGTTTGCAATATGGTAAATCAATATACGATAATCTTATTTACTGTACACATACATGCATGCATATCTAGTGCCACAAAATATATGAATATATGTCCATTGCAAGTTAGTTTTATTTGAGCAATTATTTTAGTTGTGATCCAAATAGTGCTGAATTTTCAATTTGAATTTAACTTGTGGCAATGTTAGTCTCCCAATATGTTTTAGCCATCAAAACTAACATAATTCACTCATGCTATGTTAGATTACTAGAATTCGTGCTGAGAGCTTAGAAAGTAATTAATACTATATGAGTGACTCATTAGTTTTGACTCATTATTAATACTATGTTCTGCATACAGAGTGATCAAAATTAGAAATTCTATCTACGGCTGCACGCCTCTCTATACAGTCTTGGTATAGCTAGCCGTGGAAACTAGAAGTGAATCAAAGAATGGAAATGAACAAAATTAAAGTAAAACACCTGTAGGTGAACTTTACATGAGGACTTAACTAAATACTATAAAGAAACCCGAGCTTAAAAAAAAAAAGAAAAAACAGAATGTAGCCTTACCAGTGCATAAAGTAGGTTCTCGCCAATAGGAAGTTAATAATGTTGTTTGAATGGGACTTATGGAACTAAGTCATTTTGGATTTGCATTGTAGTGGACTATCGTGGGTAAGGATTTCGCACCAATATCGTTTCTCGTCAAAGCTAACCTCCCATTCAGGGATGCCATCTCAGGAACTGAACAGGTATATTGTAAAGTTATTGCAACAATCGGGAAAGTATTTAATGACATTACTATGGAGTCTGAGGAATTTTTAATATGTAGAAATTTTGAAAAAGCTGATAATAATACAGATTACTGGTTCACACGCTTGGTTGGAATGTAGCTGAGGCCCTTCTAATATATTGAAGTAAAATGAATACGAATGTGCATGTGTGTAATATGAGAGAATTATGTGTTGAATCTGGTTAAAAATATTGTTGTTGAATCAACTAATAACGTTATTTATTTAACAGTCGTAAAAGAAATAGGTTGAATGGTACAAAATATCAGCACAATGTCGAGCTATTGAACAATGAACTATGATGTAGATATATTGAGTTTAAACCATAGATGTATCATTTTATGATGCTTATATATGGATCTAGAGAGAATTCACTGATATTTAATTTTGAATTGTTCAATGTTTCTACTGGAAGGTGGGAAAAATGAATCAGCACAATCCTCATCTTCAATATATATGTGTGTATATATACAAGAGTAGTGTCGAGTAACAGATACAGTTTTAACAGCAAAAACTAACTAGAGACGTCAAAGTTACTTTATCTTGCTCCCTCGATCATCTTCCACTGATCTTCCATCCCTGTTGGATCTTTCTACAAAAGGAAATGCTTACTGGAAATAACAGATTCCATTCCCCGGGATACCTATATTGCATCTGCATTGCCTACCAAGATAAGCTACTAATAATGTAGATGCAGAGCAGGGCACAAAAACTGTGGACAATATCGAAATTTTTTATCTTGATTCAGTAAGCTTTTCAGGTTGAAATCCAGATATTGCAGCTAGCTCCGACAACTGCTGCTCCCCATTCAAAACCTGCAGCAGATTTAAGTATAATCGACAGGTCCAAAATGGTAGCAGAGAATATATAATATATAGCATAGATGAGAGAGTTTGAAAGGCCAGAAAAAAAAAAAAAAAAGTTATCGAAAACACGAAAATAGGTCAGGAATTCTTCATACATCTATGGAAGAAAGATATCATGCATACATACCTGACCATTAATAATCCAGGTTGGGAACCCTTCAATTTTAGCATCCTGACATGCCTTAGCCACTTTAGTTTCTTTGCTTGCTCCATCAGGGAAGCACTCTATGTAGTCCAATAATTTTGCAGCTTCACGTCCGAATATCTTCCAATATCACAATCCAATAAATTTGATAAAAAAAATAGTTAGCACATGAATTGTTACATTTACTTCCTTTACTCAAGTATCATAGTTCAACTATTGAGGTTTTCACTACAAGCAATAATATTAAGGTCATTGGCTAGTTGCCCGCCAAGATATCGGGGGTTTGTTTCTTTTACCTCAAAACCCCAGATCTGTACTATTTGGACCCTGCGTTTCCAAAAAAAAAATACATTTTCTCCTTTCACAAATCATTCAATCATACATTATTTTAATAACAAACTCATCAAAGAAACACACCGATTTCACTCTATGGATCTTTGATTTTTTTAGTAGAGAATGGAGTTTAATACACTAATAATATATAATCTACAGAAAAATGAGCAATCATACCCATCTTGCTTGCGGGTTTATCTACATCGAACCAGAACTGCCAAAGGTGTACTATCATGATCCCATAATATAGAGAAGTAAAAAGTTTTAAGGATGTTTTTATATATAAATATTATTATACATGGATATAGGATTGAATTTTAATTTTAATAAAAGTACCTGAAGCATCAAGTATATTTCCACAGTAAGAATCTATCTTGATTAGGATTTGGATTCTAGAAGGTTGGGTTAGAATGCTAGTTTATATATATATATATGTATGTATATATTGCTTGCATAAAAAATTGAAAGTTTTAACTATTCACTTAAATGAGATCCATAGTTTCCTAACAGTACCTCCTTCTGTTCATGGCAATGTGTACACCAAAAAGCTCCATATAATTTGGCTCCAATTGAACGTAGATGATTAGCTAGAGAAATCGCCAAAGGACTTGATTTTGTTTGGACCTCCGTTTCAAAATATGGAATTTCAATATCTGCCAATCTATCAAACATATGATAATGAAATTAACACAGAAATCAACAGTGCAGATGCTCGCGAAGTATATGCTGCAGACAATTTCCTAATCAAAAGTTCAAAACAGATTGTGGACAAATCTATGGGATGACACATGGACAAACAGTAAGGAGATATTTAAGGTTTGAATAGTTCGAAACAACCATTGCCATGGGGTTAACAAATGTGAAGCAACCATAGAAAATAATCGCAGGTTAAATAATTGGAAAATAGATTGGCTCATTTATTGTGTTACTACAGCAATGCTTTCTAGTTAATTATAACTTCACACACAATTTTGCCATCTTATTCCACAACAGACATCCCTCAGTATTGTATAACTCAGCTAAAAATAATAATGAGAGTAATTTTGGTAAGTTTCCATAATAAGAAAAGGCATAATGAATGGAGAAAAAAACAATAAGGTTGGAAAAGGAAAAAGAAATCTGAGAATTATAAATTAACCATATGCCCATGTAAGCATTCTGAAGACAACATTTAGACATATTTCGAAAATTTATTGATCTTGAAAAAGCATGGAGCATAGTTAATAAAGATGTATAGCATAGACGTTAAAAGGATAAAAGATAAAAGCTAACAGCTATGTGCTTGCCACCTATAGGAATATCAAGCTATTTTCTCAAATACCATAAATGTGCCTTGAGGCCATTGTCTAAATCATCAATGAATTACTGAACACATACAAATCTAACCCGAGAATTAGATTATATGCAGACATCTATATCAATGATCAATGAGACAGCAAAGAGAATCAAACATAAACTTAGAGGGAGGCAGTAGAATTGAAATATACAAATCACTAGAGAAGCATCCAAAAATTTCAGTGTTTAAAATCTATACTCAAAAGAAAATAGAGTAATAAGGAGAAATGCAATAATCACTCAAGCATGTATAAATGGATTGTGTTGTCCATATTCTAGAAATCTTCAAAATTACTCTATTTTCATTGGTTATTATAGTGTTTCAAAGTTTAAATTTTAATTAAATATTAATATTTGACTATAAATTATTATAGTAAATATAAATCTTCTAATGTAATAGATATATTTGTATACTCAGTCAATATTTTAATATGAAAATATGATAACATTTTCTTCACATTAATATTCCTTTTCTGCAAAGCACAAATACCCTCAACATAAAAATGACCATTTGTATTTTGTTCAGACTATGTGAGTAATATCCTTTCCCCACAGTCCTTATTGTGACACAGACCTTTACAAGGAGAGCTTGGGATGACTTTATTTTATTTTATTCTTTTTTCACTATAGCTTAATGTGAGCAAACTTTAAATACTCTCTCCATCACCTAAAATGTGCGCAAACCTTTGGGTGTATGTTTTAATATGGGTGTGTATTTATTGTTTCTTTTTGCTTTTATAATAAAAAAAATACAAAAAATATGATTTTTTTACTAAAATAGTAAATATGAATATTTTTAGATGACGGGTAAAAGGAGAAAGTGAGCACATTTCTATGTGACAAGGATATGGTTGATTTAGGAGTATACCCGCATACTATATAAGGCAAACTCACATACAAATGTCCCAATGCAACCATCAAATGACCAGCCAACAAAAAAGCCAAAGCAAACAAACCTACCTTTTATTATAGCACACCTCAATTTATCTTAAAAAGCCATCACTTAAGGATATGATTGAAGCATTTAGTTACCTTGAGGGGCCTGGTTGTGCAACATTATAAGATGCAGTCAAACTAACAACGACCAGACAAGCTATGAATAGCTGCAAGCCCAATACACTTTGTAGTTCTTGTAGCCTAAACCTCTGCAAATCGAACCAAAAATTCTCTGCGATTGTTAGTCATAGCACAAATCTCTTAACATTTTCAAAAGAAAGAATAGTGATCATGTGAGAGAAAAACCTTTAGGGTGATGAAGAATAAGCTGAAGGATAATATCGCTGATGTCAAACAATATATACACAGTTCTCCAACAAATTCAGTATTCAGAATGTACAAGAAATATGCACTAGCAACTGCCATGGAACTAGTTACTCCAAGTAAGATAATTTCACCAGAAGTTTTCTGCGTCTCAAATGTCCTTTCCGTACCACCCAATTGGAAGCCAACAGCCGTGACTAGACCATATACAAGCATGCCAATCAATGGAAGAGGGATGCCTAAAGTGAAAAGCATGGATGTTAAGATTCTTCTTAATTTGCACCAGAAAATAGTACAGAACAAAAAAAGATATATGAAAAATAGAAAAGGAAAGAAAGAAAATAACAAATATAGGGATCATCAAACAGGAATATCACCGCCGAGTGAATATGCATAAACATGTGCCAAGAGAAAAACCCCTAAAACCAACATAAATGTTCAACTAGAAATATCAAGAAGAGCTTGTGACGCATTATGCAAAAGAGATTCAATTGACACAAAGAAGATACTATTAGCAGGTTTCATTCATTGTTAAAGCATGTATTAATTCAGCAGGCAAGCACAGAAGATACAGAATGGCAATTGATTTCAGCATTTCCAACCAGAGCACAGAATTCTCCATTCAACAGGTATTGCATGAAATGCAACAATCCTTATGCCCTAGATTTACAAAATTAAATTCAGATGCACAAAGCAAACATTATTACTACGCAATTTCAACTTCAAGAGCAACTAAGGCCAGAGGAGTACCAAAGACATTAGAGTAATCACTGGTGAGGATGGAGGTGCAAGAGCCCCCTCCCGTCGGGCAGAACGCGTCCGTGTCGGCGAGCTTCAGGTAAGTCAAATATCCAGTCTCCAAAAACCCAATTCCTCCCAGACCTACTAACCATTTGTAAACTGAAACGCCTGAATCATCATCGCCATCAACAGTAGCAGAAGAAGACGGCGTTTCCGACGAAGAAGGCGATGACACAGTTTCAGCCTCGGTTTGGTCGGCTTGCTCACTGCGCTCCGACACGCAACTAACTCGAATCAACACATTCCCCTGCCCACCGGCAAAAATCAGTTACAAACTTGCAAGCACCACCAATTGGCAGCAATTCAAACGCACGGCCACACAAAAAATGAAAAATATGAGGGAGAAAAGGGAGAAAAGAGAGAAATCAGGAACTCAAACCTTGAATTGGGGAAGAGAAACAGCGCAAAGGGAATGAGAAGCAGCAACAGTAGCAGTAGCAGAAGAAAGATTTGAAGCTCGACGAAAATAAATCGAAGGAGATGATATCGCCGAGCAGCTCGCCGCCGCCGTCAACATTAGCTCCTCTACTCGGCCGGCGCACTGTACTGCGTTTTCGTCGTCGTCGACGGCGGCGTTTTCTGGCCTATGAAGATAGCAGAAGCGATGATTGGTTCTTCGTTCTAACCAAAATTTCTGAAAAATTAAAATAAAATAAAATAAATGAATTTTTATAAATAGAACTACGATTAAATTAACAAAAGCCCAATTAAATATATCACTCAAGCGCAAATACACTATGCTCAGAAAGCCCAATTTGTGGCCCGGCCCAATTATAATATTCTCAAATAGCCGAATTATCTACCAGCCCGGCCCAAGATTGAAGTCCATCGTCGTCTTCAACAGCTCTTCCTTTCTGCTTCGACTTTCTCCAAATTTGGTAAGGTATGTGTGTTTGTTGGTTGTTTCCTCTTCAATTTGGTCTTTCTCCGTGCAATTATTTTCTGCAGAGATTTATGCATCTTATTAAATCAATTGAAGACTCAAGCACATATTATTTTTATTTTTTATTTTTTTATTTTTTGCTTGTCAATGGATGCAAATTCATTTTCATGTCATCGCAGCTCACAATCAATTAGTAAGCTGCTGAGGTTTAGGATTATATAGATATAAGTGTTTAAACTCATGTTCATATTGGAAATAATTTGTTTTTAGCCTCGCCTAATTCGATCTTCCCTACGTTTTTGTTGTTGTTGCTCTTATCTTTGCTACACAAATGTCTGTGCTAGGAACTGCAGATAAAGATGATTTTCTTGTGCTGGTCTCGTCCATCTCAGAAAGAACAGAAAGCCTGCATTGCAATGTAACTTTTCCTGCTCTTTGATTTATATATTATATATACCTTTCTTATGTTATTTTTGAATGCTTACAATTGCACCTCTCATGGCTTCCTCAACAGGTCTGGTTCCTTCAATTATCACAGTAATTATAATGGTGCTACAGCTGAACCTGTAGTTACACTAAAAGAGAAGCTATCAGGCAGTAGTTTCTTTGTAAACCATGCTCGTGTGTTAGTTGGCTCAGGTCTCGACACTTTCGAGAAAGGCAAGAGTGCTCTGCAGAATTGGAGGTTATGTTTCGCGAAAGCCATGAAGTCAATAGCATTATGTTGATTGCAATTCGGAACTGATTGTTGTTGTTTTGCAGGCATTTTAGTTTGAATTGGGCATTTGTCGATCCAAAGACTCCTATTCAGAGTGGGACGAAGATCTGTGTGTGTAGCAAGGCAATTTTCCCATGGCTCATGATGCCATTACAGGTTATATATGTTGATGAATCCAGAAACTCAAATTTTGACGCGGCTTCGTTTAGTTTTGGCAGTGGAACTCTTCGAGGACATCTCCTGGTAATTTATCTTTCGATTTTCAATCATGATGCTGTTTATGATCCCTCTCTTCATATTTCAATATGGTAATGGACATGAAAGATATTATTTCAAATATGCTCCTAGTTCTTCCCATTTCCGAATTCTGTATGGCAATTACTGTTTCCTGTAAGATTAGATGATCATGAGAACAAACCTTCGAAAAACATACAATACCTGTGGTTTAGCTTTACTCTATTAAATCAAATTTTGGACAATGATTTTGTAGCATGGATGTGGATCATTTAAAGTTGTATCCTGCGGTTGCTTATATAAATATTGACTGAAATCAAGAGTCATAGATCTATTGCTGATGATATAGTTCACGAAAATGTATGGATTATGGAAGCCATTCCTAAAGGATATGGTGTTTTCTTGGACAGATCGTGTCGCGTAAAAAATCAAAACAATCATAGCTAAGAACAAGGTGAACCTTAAATGAGCTGTCTCTTTTGGCCCCATTTGGTATTGTCCAAACTGAGCCCTTCGAACTAACAAGATTCACATATCAGAACAAACTAGGAATACTTTAATTCCATCATGTGCACAGTCAAGACACTGTTATAGCTACTTTAATTCTTGATTATTATTGTTGTTGTTTCAAATTCTATTGCTATGTGTGGCCAATGAATGGTTGGTATGGAATGCAGGCAGGCGAAGAACGCTTCTCGATCACAATGGATGAGAAGAACAATGTTTGGTATGAAATACTTTCATTTTCGAAGCCTGACCACATCCTATCAGCAATCGGATATCCATATGTACTAATGATGCAGAAGCGGTTCACCCGCGACTCTACATTAGCAATGCAGAAACATTTATCCCCCAAGTTAGAGGATGCAAGTAGTGTTCCTTGAACAAACCACCCTTTGCTTCTTATGGTATGTCTGTAGCTTATGTGTTATAATATATTTGGCAATTTTTCAGCACCATTAAAGCTTTTGTTTATACATGTCTTTCTTTAGTATTGTGTTTTGGTTTTACAATAAAAATAAGGAAAAATTGCAAAAAATAAAAATGTCCTGTATTTAGATCCCATTATTATTTTGAATATATATATTTTTTTTATTTTTACAATTTATGACATATACTTCCGACATTATTTTTTATTTATGATGCTGAAAAAACGCAAGTGACTGTCATATGGGCCTTTGTGTCATATCCAGTGTATACGTGGATATATACCTCGGTCATTATCTTTGCCCATTAGCGTCGAAAAACAATTTCTTCCCGGGTTTGTTTGTTTGTTTGTTTTTTTTTTTTTTTTTTTTTCAATTTTATCCAATTGAACCAATTGTCCTATGATTACGTGGGCGATGATACAAGCAACGACGACGTCCATGTATGAGCTGGTCATGACACGAAAGCGCATACGGCGTTTTTCGGCGCCTAAAGATAAACATAATTTTTGTAGTACTAGTAATGTTTTAAATTGTGAAAGTGAAAAAATATATATATATATTTAAAAATGATAATTCAACATGCAGATTTTGCAATTTTCTTTAGAAATCATTATTGTATCTAATATTTGATATTAGAAATTAGATATATTTTTGTAAGAATTGTTGTCTACTATAGAAACTCTTGAACAAAATACTGTATGTGAACATGGGCTATGTTTGGGCGTAAGTTTGTACGCTTATAATTATTAATGACTTTATTTATGTTTTAAATGAAGGGTTGATATAAATAGAAATTCAAAGAATAGATTTTGATTAAAAAAAAAAAGAAAGAAATATTAAAATCTAACATTGTGTAATTTGATGTAGATAAGCAGGAGGAGAGTACAAGAAGTGGATATTGTGTTGCCAACTTGCCATCCGCCAAACACGCCCATCCATGGCTAAATACAGAAGGGTTATTTCAGCAAACCGCCTGCAGTCCCAACGGATTTCCTTTTCTTTTCTTCATCATCTCCACAGCCTAAAATTAGCAAACCAGCGTCGGAGAGACCAGACTAGAATGTCGCAGAAGCGATTGTGGGAGGAGGAAGAAGAAAAAGAAGAATCGGAATCAGAAAAAGAAGACAAAGAACGAATACTACCGGTGCTACTGCTGCAGCGCCATAGCCGACCCTGTTTGATGCCAGGATTATCCCTGTCTAGGTCTGGCGTGTTTTTAATTTGTATTTTGGATTTTTAGCTCGTTGATTTCGCTTCAAGAAGGAAGCAATCAATCGCGGCCGTCGGAGAAGAATGGACCACGATGGCGATTGCTTCAGCAAGGAGGAGCTTTTCAACCCCATCCTCGCCATGGGCACGCAGGTTTCCTGTCTGCTTGTCATCTCGCATTTCTTCCAGCTTCTGCTCAAACCCTTGGGGCAGCCGGCGCCCGTCGCGCAAATCCTCGTAAGTACGTCACCAGAACACATGTGGATATACATACATACAGCATTCGATTCAATTCCCAAATTTTGGTGAGAAATTTTTTGTGTCTAATTGTCTATTTCAATCCACAAATTAGGGTTCTGACATTGCATTTTTTGGCTGACCACAGGCAGGATTCGTGCTGGGGCCATCCGGTTTATCACACATAGATGGGGTAAAGGGTTTCTTCTTCACCATTTCTTCTACTGACTACTATGAAACCATGGCTCTCTACTCCAGAATCATCATCATGTTCCTGATTGGGCTGGAGACTGATGTCCCTTATTTAAGGCGCAACTTACGCGAGGCCTTCATCATTTCTTGCTCAAGCAGCTTCATCTGCACCGTTTTTGCCTTATCTGTGACCACTTTTATATTCCAAGAGATAGGAGGCCATGGCTCTGTGGCTGTGATGGCCTTAACGCTCTCCATAATCTTGTCGAACACGGCGTCGCCTTTCGTGTTGCGTCTGGCGCATGATCTCCGGTTTGCAAGTACTGACATTGGGAGGTTGGCTATATCCTCTTCCCTTGTGGCCGACGCTTATGCTGTGTTTTTGTTGATCATCATTTCCAAGCAGAAGCACCGCTACAATGGCCTTAAGTGGTTCTTTTACGGCATCCTGCATTTCATTGTGATTATATCGGTTATCCTCCTTAACATGCACTTATCGGATTGGCTCAATAAGAGACACAGGAATCTAAAGTACCTGAGGAGCACAGGAATGTCTGTTCTTCTGGCTATCTTATTCAGCGGTGCCACCATTCTCGAAACAATGGGATTCAGCAGTGTGGTTGCTTGTTTTCTCATTGGCGCGACATTTCCAAGGGGCGGCAAGTCATACCGGACACTCTTGAATAAGCTTTCGTATTTTGTCCACAACTTCGTTCTTCCCCTGTACTTGGGGTATAGTGGATTCAAGGCGGACATTACACTTATCAATTCTTTCCGAAACTTTGCCATAGTTATGATCATTATACTTCTGAGCATTGGAGGCAAAGTAACTGGCACAATAGCTGCTTGCCTTCACCTCAAAATCCCCCCAAATGAAGCCGTACTTCTCGCTTTCTTGATGAACTTGAAAGGCCATGTCGACTTGCTTGCTCTGTCCGTTGGCTTGGAGAGTACCGTAAGCGTCTTTACTTGCAATTATCATCAATTCCTTTTCATTATCATTAGAATTGTTAAATGATCATCTCACTTGAATAGCGAAAAGAAGTTTACAATATAGTTCTATAAGATATCTAAGAACAAGTTCAACTGTGGCAGCAATGCTAAGATGCGCTGAAATGGGAAATCGAATGTTTTTATTTGTTGCAGGTAATGTCAAGCCAGGTATTCTACAACCTGATGATAATAGCCGTGGTAATAAACTCACTGATTTGGGGACCTGTAATAGCCTTCATGGTAAGGAGAGAGACTGAGATCTTTGGTTATAAGCATATAGCTTTCGAATTTCAATCGCCTGAGAGTGAATTAAAACTGCTGGCTTGTGTGCATGGTCCTCGTCCCGTGGCGACCATGATAGGACTGATTTCGAGTTGTAGAGGGTCTGAATCCGTTGCTATTACTCCTTACTTGATGCATTTAATCGAGCTACCGGAAAGGACCAAAAAGAACTTACTTTACAATCAAAAGGAGGAAGATGAACTCAGCGACGATGATAATTATGGCGGAAATGACGTGGTGGAAATTAATGAAGCCGTGGATATCTTTTACGCCGAAACTGGGCTACTTATCCATCAAGCCAAGATTGTCGCACCTTTCGCTACCATGTACGCCGATGTGTGCGAATTTGCAGAGGACAAAAGATCCTCTATCATCATCCTACCGTTTCACAAGCACCAGAGAATCGACGGGAAGCTCGAATCTGGCAAGGAGGGCATCAGGGCTACAAACCAGAAAGTTCTGTGCCACGCCAAGTGTTCGGTCGGCATCCTCGTCGACCGTGGGCTAACTGCTAGCATGTCCCATATGTCGGGAACTGGCTCGTTGCAACACATGGCTTTGCTGTTTTTTGGTGGTCCGGATGATCGTGAAGCGTTGGGGCTCAGTAAACGCATCGGGATGCACCATCACATCAACCTCACGGTGATCCGGTTCCTCCATAGGACGATGCCGATGGAGAATAGGGAAATAGACGTTGCTCATAACGAAGAGGATTTGTTGATGGCGATCACGAACCATGCATCGGAGTATGACGCAGACAACGCTGCCATGACCGACTTCTTTAACAGGTATCCTCCCGATTTCGACGTTTCAAATAGCTTGATTCAATATATTCGCGCATTGATCATGAATCGAGATTTTTTTTGTTCTAACGACCGGTTACCATCGACAAATGCAGCTACGTGACGTCGGGTGTTGTAGGGTACGTCGAGAAATACGTGGAGGACGGGAGGCAGACGGCGTCGGAGCTGAGAGACATGTCGGAAATGTATTCGATGTTCATTGTGGGGAAAGGGAGCGGGGGGAGCTGCGTTTTGACGAACGGGATGAGCGATTGGGAGGAGTGCCCGGAGCTGGGGAAGGTGGGCGATTTCTTGGCGTCGTCAGACTTCGATCTTTGCAGTGGTTCGATATTAGTTGTTCAGCAGTACAGAGCTTCCAAGGGTGGGGATGAAGATCAATGACAGAGAATTTCTTTGGATCTTGTAAGTCATTTTTTATTACAGCAACATACAAATTATATATACATTTGATTTTGAGAAAGGAAGGAAGGGATGATGGGATATGGATTGATGATCGATTAATAGTGAGTGAGTGAGTTTAAAAGATTGGTTTGGATGCTGATTCTCATCTGATGTCTTCATTTGAATTTGAATTTGAATGTGAATTTGAATTGTTATTGTAATGTAAATATTTGGAGTTGTTGTCTGTCTTGTTGGATGCTATGAATACTTGCTTGTAATGTAATGATAATGTTGTATGAGATGTTTGAGCTCAAGTGGGCCGGGTCGACTTGGACCCGGATCGGATCCAGCTTGTTTTTAATCTAGTCCAGAATGGGGACCAATTTAAAAAATAGATCTGAGTTTAGTTACGAGTCATCAGATGGATTCTCTCTCGACTTAATAATTTAGAATCAATTTGGGCCCATCGACCTGGACCGCTATGCTAATGAGCATATTTTCATGGTCTGACTCATAATCGGTCCGTTATACTAAAAATTTTAATTGATTTTTAAGTTGAAATTAATTTAATTCAAATCGTTACGGTCCTTGGATTAATATTTTTTTTCAAGAAAAACAGAGAGAAATTTTTCACTAAGATTTCAAATAACACTCCGGGCCTATCCATATGGGCAACTTTGAGTTGGAGTTGGATTTGGGATTGAAATAAATTTTTGAGGGTTTGGGATTTAAATAGTTGCCCTCTTTTGCCCTAATTTATTTATAATTTCTCTTATTATCGTAACTATTCAATCTCTAGTTGTGAATTGATTTATTATTTAAAGTATTGAATTATATAAAATTTTGAATTGAATATACTTTTACAAAGTGCAAAATTATTTATTTGTTTTTTTTTAAATAAAAAATAAAAATTATATCATCATTATTTATTGTTTTATCTTACAATATTATATTTAAAATATTATTTAAATAACATACAAAATCAATGACAAAATCGCTTGTTTGTTTTGTTTTTAGTTTATTTGAAAAAGAAACACACACTTCTTTTTCTTGTTTTTTATTTACACTTTTTACTTATGAGTTATGAGGAGCAAAATGCACAATTCACTTTTCATGTGGGTTATTTCGAAGTTAACTATTTAAGAAGGGTGTAAACTGCAAATAACTGAAACATTAAACCCCGAGATCTTTCTTTCTCTCGCAAATCGAATCGAATAAATATTTGTATTTCGATTTTAAGAAAGTTTGAAAGGTCAAGGAGATTGCAGTTTCACCTTGTGAGCCAGGCGAAAGGGTTTAGGGTTTGTTCATCTCCAACTGCTGCGCTATGGTGAGATCTCTATCTGATTCAATAGAATTTGGTCTCGTTTGTGTTTTTCTCCGGATGGTAGATGTTGATAATATCGTGAATTTTGATTATTTTGCAGGCCGATTCTCCTCGCAAACGGTAAGACTTTTGTATTCTGTTTGTTCTTTCCGATTTTTCCCTCGTTAGGTTGGATTTCCGTTTCCTTATATTTGTCCTTGTGTTTCTGATCTATATGTTGGAGTTCGACGGCCTTTAGGGTTTTGTTTTATTTATTAGGTACGATTCTAGGTTGGATGCTTGTAATTTTTGGTCGCGCAATTGTTCCGAGTTAGGCTGCTTGTTTGATTTAAATGTCAGTAATCTTTTATCCTTCCGGGTTGTAACCTTCGAGTTTTGTCTCCTTTTTGTTTTTGGTGGTTCATTTGTGGGTTTTCATTTCATAAGTTATTTTGGTTATATGATGCTTTAAAGCCGTGTTTGATTCGATAGTAGCATGTTGCATTGTTGTCACAGCGTCGCCATGGGCCCGCCATGGCATCATGGCGCCTTTTAGGGGGCACCGCAACACTTCGCCTCGCCTTATTACAGAAGAGTGTTTGGAGGTGCTTAAGCAACGCCGTGGCAACGCCAGGGCGATGCCATGGCACTGGAAAGGCTAGCCCAGAGCCTTGTAAAGCCAAACCCAAGCCTCAAAACCGCTTCGACATCAACCTTGAAACTGAACCTTAACTTGTCATCCTCTCTCTCCCCTCTCATCTCTCTCCCTGCTCTCTTCTGGTCTAGTTGCTAATGTTCACTGCTTTGTGCAGCCACTCCCCTTCTCATCTCTCTCCCCTCTCTTCTGGTCTAGTCGCTAATAGCCGCACATCACATCATGGAGTTTTTTTTTACTATTTCTTATATTTCTTAATTTGTTATCTACTTCATTGCTCTGGTAGTTCTATTATTCATTTATTATACTATTAATATTAGTCTTTTGGGTTTTACATTATTATTTATTTTTAAATTTCAAATTATTTATTTATTTTTATTTTATTTTGTATTTTCTTGGCATGTTACTATAAAATTAATAATTATAGTCATTAATTTCTTATAACATATAATATATAAAAGATTTTATACATGTGCGCTGTGTTCGCCATTTTATCGCCATGGCGGTATGGCGGTTCACAGGCGCCACGCCGCAAAAGGGCGCCGTGACAACCTTGGCATGTTGGATGCAGCTGTGATTGTTCAACCATTGGAATGTGAGAAGTGAAATTTATGAAATTTGTCTGCAAGCTTTTTTAAGTTTACATTAGAAGGAAAATCCTCCTTAAAAGGATTTTCCCCGTTTTGATTGGGAGATTGCGTGAATCTCTTTTGTTATTAAATGACTAAAGCTTTTTGAGAATATAAACTCACTTGCATCGGTTATAAATAAATAAATATAAACTGTGTGGTAGCCTGGTAGGTCTGTATTCATATTTTTGGGAAGATTTAAATCTATGGACAAACAAATTACTAATAATCATTTTATTTATGATATAATTCTATGTTGAACTTTGATGTGGAGCAGTTTGTGTCGTCCATCAATCTACTATGTTGAACTTGAGAACTTATGTCATCGAGTTGATTGGATAGTTTTTCTCTTTGAATGTGGTGCAAGCTGATTACCGTGCAATTTCTATTTTCCATAGGTTCCTGAAATACTTGTATCTTTTAGGATCCAAGAAGTTATAATTGTGATGTTCCCTTCCAATTATAGTTGACAGTTAGTACAGCCTAATGCAATCTGTTTTTAGGTATGCTCGCTCCCCTTCTCCATGGGAGCAAAACTCAAGATCTAGATCGAGGTCAAGATCCCGGTCCAAATCTCGGTCTAGGTCATGGTCTAGACCTAAGGAAAGACCCAGGTCCAGGTCCCGGTCCAGATCTGCATCAAGAGGTCGTAGCAGGTTAGATGCAGTATTGTGTAATATGTTTTGTGTTGGTCAAACTCTTATCCATTGACAGTAATAGTTATGAGTGTTGTTGCTTTACCTCGGTACCTGTGCAGGGTTGATGCTGGTAACCCTGGTAATACTCTTTATGTGACTGGCTTATCTACAAGGGTTACTGAAAGAGACCTTGAAGATCATTTCTCTCGGGAAGGAAAGGTTTGATCTTACGCATAAACACATTTTAATCCTGGTATGATGAAATGCTGAGCAAAGTAAGGCCAGTTTTTTCTACATAGAAGATATTGAAGCTCTATTGATTTGTTGGTACCTGTAGATATAACTATAACTTATTGGTTTTTTATTTATTTTAATCTTATAATCGTTCTGATGTTCTTTAAATACCTTTTGCATTTACTGGAACCACTTTTTTGCACTACTCATGTTCTTTACGGCTCCATTCTATAGGTGAAATCAGTATTTCTGGTTGTGGAGCCTCGTTCTCGAGTATCTCGTGGCTTTGCATTTATTACTATGGACTCCCTTGAAGATGCCAACCGCTGCATCAAACATCTCAACCAATCAGTGTTGGAAGGCCGATACATAACTGTTGAAAAGGTAAATCACTAGTCTGGTAGAAACTGGCGTCTGATCTGGCCACTTTGTTAAATCGATACGTTTGACCTGAAGGTTTTCTGGTTATATTCAGAAGATATTCCGTCAGCTATGTTGGCAGAAATCAAAGATGATCAGTCCCATCCATCGCCACAAGCTAAAACAGCTTTTCAATTGCATCTGATCAACAACTAAATAGCATCTTTATTGCCCAACAACTATACAACCTCAGCAAACAATCAACTCTCAATTAATCAACGGTCTTTGACAACATTGTAATCAAGCTTTTATGGTATCACATACCAGGCATTGATATCTTCTTTGTCTTCGTGTTTTCTATAATTTTATTAATTAGGCAAATGTGTCGTAAGTGTGCTTTTTCCGAGTCACCTCAAGCGTGTGTTACTCTCATATGCATTCTACAAAAGCTAATTAGAGTCGTATGTGTAGTTTTCCGAGTCTTTGTCGTGATGGTGCCTGCAGAATATGATTTTTCTCTATCTCTACTCAACCTGTCAAATGTGCTTTAATTTAAGTAGATTACACGAAGTAAGACAATGTATATTTATCTTTTTAGTCACGGAGGAAGCGAGCAAGGACACCCACTCCTGGTCACTATCTTGGGCTCAAAAGCAGCACTCGGGGTGATGGTGAGTTGTTTTGTGTCATTACATGGGGTTACCATTTATTTTGACATGAAAACTAACATATTGCTTTGCTGAAGGTTATCGTGGTAGATACCGTGGGGGTTCAAGCCGTGATGATTATGGCCCCCGGAGATCTCCAAGGCGCTCCCCTTACAGAGGTGGACGGGATTACTCCCCTAGACGGTCCCCATCCGGGGGAAGGTACAGAAGAGAAAGGTCCAGGTCATTTTCTCCTGTTGAAAGAAACTATGCACGTGGTTCCCGGTGAAAAGGTACCATCAAGCTAGTAGCGATTGCTTTTCTACATGAGAGTTGTTGTGAGGGCTTTTAAGTCATGTTTGCTTAGGTTTGAGATTCCAACCTCCTCTCGATTGCTATTTGTCTCTTATTTGTTATGTCTTATGTGTGTTCTGCTCTCTTGTCACTTCTTTAAGACCGAAGCATTTGGTTTATTTTAGGGTTCTGACTCCCGTGTGTTAGCTACATGTTTCTGCAATATTAATGTTCAATAGTTGGCTTGTCTATGGTGTCGTGGTGCCTGCATGTTTAAACACATTTAGATAGAAAACATCCACTGTTTTTAAATTTGCCTGGAGTCCTAGTGCAAGTCACAGGAACACTTTCTTGCTCTTTATCAAAAGTAGATTTCATATATATATATATATATATATATAAAGTAATAGGGTAGATTTTATAGAACAAAAATATATACAACTTTCAGTTAATTGATTATCAAAGTAAATAAGGCCGAATTATCACCTCTGCCTCCAATAATAACCACGAAACTCACATACAAAGATTGTACTAAATGTAGTTAAAATTCATGGAAAAGAAAAAACTCAAATAATGACACGTTAAATTAATTGAATTGATAATATAATAATAATGGAGAGATTGGAAGGTTATGGAAAATTGTATCCAGTTTGTACAACAAACACTTGGTAACCACCAAACAAACCAATTGCACGCTACACTGTGTTAACTGTCTCTAAAGCTATCATTTTTATCATCATTTGCTCGCTGGCGTATTCTGTTCTCAAGACAGCAATCTAAAATATTTGCATTGCATTGCATCGCATGAACAATGGAAAATTCAGGAATGGAATGAATGAAGCAGCACCGGAATCTCTCTCCGTGTCTCACCTCTACACTCTCGAATTTGCTATGAAAATGTGAGTCGAGAAAAGAGTGACCTCCCAGAATCGGTTGAAGGGCTCGCTGCAACTTCCATTGAAGAGCGATAGGCTTGTTGACATTTCTGCATCTGCAAGAATACAAATACATACACATATGTACCCCGGGTTATTAGCTCTTGGATCGACATTTGTGGATTTTGGCTAGTGAGAATGTATTGGAAGTTGGGGAAGTAAGCAGTCTATGCAACAGTAGAGCATCGACTAGGAAAAAGGTAAAGGGCAAAATTACCTCGTCGGGGCTGAACTGAAGAAGCATTGCAATTACAGGTAGAAGCCTCTCTACTTCACCTAGTAATTCGGACACAAAAATCTTATGTGAGCATGCATTTGCTCAACCAAACCAGCAGTTAAAAGTTAAAACAGTAATGAAAACAAAATCGTAAATATCTCGAATTAGGCAGCCAACAATGAAAGAAAAGGACTTCATGTGATCTGCTTTGTGAGCCACATTGTTTGTCGAAAAATTCCCAAGCACAATCACTATTTCCCTTGTTGCATCAGTTTATAGGTTGCTTTCGCGCGCGAGTTCTCCATCCTAACTTGTGGCGCAGTTTGAAATGAGAATAGATTTGGCATGTTTAAACACTTGAAGGCTCTTGTGTTCTAATAGATCATTGATCTTATGAAACCATGACAGCTTAGATGACAAATCAAGTAGCCTGATTACAAATTCTATCCCTGGAAAAAGTTGAAAACCTTCGAATACCTCTAAAGTGTAGGAATATAACCCAAAATTATTGTTGTCTTCCAAATAAATCTTAGGAAAAATTATATTGTCATTAATGGAATAGGTAAATACTTACACTAAGATTGGGGTTAAGGAAAGGAGATGCCCTACTAAATAATTCACATGTAATTTTAAAACCAGAATTTCAAGAAATTTTTTTGACCCTGGTCAGTAACATTAAATATAGAGAAAAGTCTAATTATTGTTATTGTTCAATCTAGAAATTAAAGCCACAAATTTTGTGCAGTTGATGTTTTGGGGAAGGGAATCATGCAAATGGAAAAGCAGGGGCGACGAAGGAAAATGGATATAAAGATACCAGTCTCTAGAAGCTTTAAGATGACATTTTTAAGGTATGTCAGGTCCACCCCTTCCCTCTTTTGCACTCTCTCCATGTTCCGGAGCTCCTCCTTCAGCATGGCTTCCTGCATCACAAGAAAGATTTAATGAAGTAATAATCGATCTCATTTCAAGTGGTAAAACTACAATTAAAATATGAGTCAAAATCTCTTTAGAATGCAGTCAAAAGGAAGAACTCAACTTGCTTCGCTTGGGTGAAATGCATTAGAAAGATAAATTTAAGATTTTCAATGGCATTGGCATTCTATGACAAGAACTAAAGTCATGTTTAAGAACTGAGACATCTAGGGATAAAACTGAACATATAAGCGAGATCAAGGTTTTCATCCAAATGGTCATTTGTTCATGTGTTGCCCGCCACCATTTTTGAAAAAATTATTCGTGTATTGTGTTATACAGGAAAACACTGAAAAATCAGTGAGTGCATTTAAGCAACAGAAAGTGTTTAAACATACAGTATACTTCAGATATCACAAACTTGTAGACATGATCCTCGTTCACATTTGTCAATAGCCAAAAGTCATTATTAGATAATCTTTGAATTGAGCTAGTTAAAAGATACCATATAAGATAGAACCAAATGAAAAGTGATTCAATGCTCATAATTAATGACTCTGTACGTTTTAAGCCTAGAAACTTTTGTAGACACTCTCATTCACATATACTCAGATGCTTCGATTGGATACAATTAGCATAATGTAGTACCTGTTGCCTGTGAAGGCGATTTTCATGCTCCAACTCCTCAATTTCTTCCTGCATTCAAAACATTAAAAGCTCAGGTGTTTATTCATCTCAACAAGGTTCAGCAGAAAATAAAATATAAAAATAAGCAATGTTACTAGTTTTTCTGGCTTATTCTTTTTTTTTTAACATTAGTTTAGATATTATTTTCAGTTTTCTACTCCCAATCATATTAAGATAGCCCTGTATGGTCCCCAAAATTTATTCGCTGATCTAAATTAGATGTTTATTTCCATTGAAAAAAAAATAGTAATAAATCCATATAGAATTGCAGCAATCGATAGAATGTATTAAGTAATTCTCATCCAGCTTTTTGCAGAGTGACATACTTGAAGTGCAAGAATATGTCGCTGTGTTTGAGCAAGCTCCTCTTCCCTCTGTGCTTGTTGTCTAGCCAAAATCTGAAATAACAACTCTTCTTTAAAAACATGATTCCAAATGATTCGTGCAGGAAACTTTGAGTGTAGCCCCAAAAGGGAAAGATTTCATATTATCAGAGTAAAGCGAAATCACTTATTTTCAGTGGTTCTCTAGAGCATGACAAAAAGCTTCATGCATCTTGCAGATTACATACATGAGTAGAATGTTTCTAATTCGATATGCATAGGTCTGTACAATATTCAAATGAAGTATACAGAAATATTCTTCTACAGAGTATATCCCATTTCCATCATTTTGTCACAACAGAATTTCCCTAAAAAACTAGCTGATAAAGATGAAGCAATCCAATCCTTCCACTAAAGAGCAGTTTGTCACAATAATTATCATAAAATACAGTGCGCACAAAACCATTCACAATTAGAAATTAGTTCATGAGATTGTTAGAGATACAGAAACTATAGAAAGGACATGCTTCAGTGTCAAGAACATTAACTGAAGAATGAAGACTCCAAGAAAGAGAAGCTGCTTACTAGTATTTGTTGCTCCGCCATTGAAGTACTAGCATTGCAAGCTTCCTGCTTTTGAAAAGCTGCAGCCATCCATCCAAAGGGTAAATTTGGACTAAGTCAACTTTTTGTTAGGTTTAACATAAGTTCTGGCAATAATACCACACTCACAACTTGAAAACAGATCCTATTACCTGTTCTTTCATCCTGGGATTCGACCTGAAAATTAATAACAGGAGTCAAAATTCTCATCCTAATTCTGCAATCTTATTGCCATCCTTTTAGAGCAATTTCGTAACAACTACATAAGAATACGTAGACAGAAAAAAAAAAAACTGAAAGTATACAATTTGTTTAGAGAAGAAGTGCATACAGATGACTTTGAATCCAGCAACTGACGAAGATTTTTATTCTCATCCAAAATCCTAGATATCTCTTTGTCTTTCTCCTCCAACATTTTATCAGCAAGATCTTGAAAAGAATTTTGTTCTTCCTATGGAATAGAACGCTCAATTACAAGAATTGAATACAATATTTAATATTAAAGATAACAGCAAGGGATTCTACCTTCAGCCTTTTACAAGTTGACTTCAAATCTTCTATTTCTTTTAGTGAGTTTTGGCTAGAGGACTCCTCGCTTTGTCTTTCCAGTGTTTCACATCTCACTATGCAAACATTACTCAAGTTGGTCAAAACATAATCTACCTGCATAGAATTTAAAAAACAAAGGAAAATATTTTATCTGAATAAGCTTTAGAAGGGGAAGATTGTGTAGGTACATCGCCATGTTTGTTCAACATCTTGTAGGCTTTTGTCCCATGTTTCTTTCTCAGATTGGTGCATGGAAAGAGCAGAGTCCAACTTCAGTTGCAAGCTCTTGATCTGCTTTTCAGCAGTGCTGAGAGCTTCATCCCTGTGTAAGTCCAAGTAAATAAATCAGAGCAATGGGAAATTGAACATAGCAATTGATTATGAATTCCTTCAGCATCAAGAATTTCAATTTCACGTGAAGTGACCTGAATACATAAGAAAAAAGTGAACCGAAACCTCTCAAACTGATGCTCATGAAATACCTAGGACTGCATTTCCTGAATCCCAGGAGGGATTGTCACCGTACATATTATAAATTTATAAGTAACTCTTTAACATCTTTTGTAGTAAATAACTGCTCAAGTGATGCTGACGGTTTTCAACTTATCCAAAAAAGTCTAGCATGTGTGCAGGCATAGGAATATGCATACATATAATTAACTGCATTCACCACAACTAATAATGAATTTGACATAATATAGAATGTCATCTCTTGAGAAACTATTGTTCAGAATGATATTGTCTCTGCCGATGATGAATGATGTGATACATAGGAACTCATCAAATATTATATTCATGGTTTTTCATTTATGTTCAATGAATAGAGCTCGGCACTTGGATTCCTCCCATGTTAATTTTTAATTTTAATAATAGTTGTACACAGATGAATCACATCTATTTGTTAGAAAAACCTATTAATTTATTAGAAGTTTTAAAGAAGAAGAAAATTGAATTTAATGAAAATTAGTGTTAATACATATGCATACAAAATATATATACTCCATCCATCCAGAATCAATCTATCAATTTTGCTATTTTGATCGGTCCTAAATAAATCTATCCATTTTCTTTTTAGTAACTGTGGTCTTTAAAAAAAAGGGAAAAAAAATACATCTTACCTATTATCACAACAATTCCATCAACATAATTGAACTACATTACAAAAACATCACTAGGGGTAAAATTTTATGTCACTCTTCTATTGCACTACATATATAATATAAATAATATTATAAAATCTACATGTAAAAAGTAGATATAAAGTAAATAAAAACAAAAATACAGGATGGAGGGAGTATCATTATTATTGACCAAATGACAAATAACAGAACAAGATCTTCCTTTTGATTCAATATTATACATGCACACATACACGCAATGTCAGAAAATGTTAATAATTGATCAAATAAGTTGAATTGCATAAACTAGAATACCAGATAGTAGGGATTGCCAATTTCCGCTCATCAAACCATCAAAGTTTTATGAAGATTAAAATTATATGCTTTATGCATATAAATCCAGGATATTTGAAATATGCACATGCAATCCACATATCATGATGTAGTATATGATATGGTCACCTGCTGGAAATTTCCTTCTCAGAATTAGTCAAAGCATCTTTCACATCTTGGAGAACCTTGTCCTTCTCTGCAGATACTAACAATATCTCCTTCTCAGCTTCCTGAATACCATGAAATAAGAGAAATTCAATACTTTATATCAAGGATACTTTCATGTATGTTTGACAAGTAATTAAATCACTGCTTTAACCTTAAGGGCTTCCTCAAGTGCTTTTAATTGATCATTGTCCCTAGCAGCAGCGAGGTCTGAATCCTTCTTTTGAAGCAATGCATGAGCCCGAACTTTGTATGAAGCAAATTCACTCTCGATGCTCTTTATCTACAAGGTGAAACCATGGAGAAGAAGATAAATAGATGAGAAATTTAAGATTTTTTTTTTTTCCTTTTTTAAAGAACTCATCACAATGACACAATTAGACTTGTCCACATGGTTCCAAAAATGGTTCAAACCCGTCAGTTTTCGATCAAAGACAAGACTTGTGAACAAACTATAACCAAAACCACATTTTATAAAATTCAACTTCAGTTCCACATTTTATAAAACCATAAACCAATATTTGAATAGACGATTTACTAAGTATTTATTTTTCCATGGATTAAACAATAATTGTTTTATAGACTTAAATAATCACTTTGTCCGACTCTAAGATTCTCATTTATCTTTTGTGTCATTGTACTTAACATTAAAAATATTCTTATATTTATATAATTTTTTGTATAAATGTCATTACAATAGTATTATCAGATACTAATAGAAGTATTTTTGCTCTTTTTCCTTAATTTTACTACGTTTTCATATAATAATTAATATTCAAAGATCAACACGCAAAAAGTAAATGAGACCCTTAGAGCCGAACGGAGGTAGTATAAGATATATAAATTACAATGAAGTCATGCCATAGGATGAAAAATAAAGCCTGAGCAACATTTTAGTTGTAGCGTGTTAGGGGAAACTGGTCATCAGATTAACTAACTTCCATGTCTAAGTTTTAGATGAATATAGACAGCCAAATTCATCAAAATTAAACAAGAATAGAGCTGTAAGTGTTCTTATATTTGGCATAAGTGGGAATTTAATATGGTTAGGGAAAGAAAGGAAAGAGAAAAGAACCTTTTCTTTGGCTTCGTTAATCTCAGAATCTTTTGCGCTCAGCTTCTGAGTTTGAACAGAAAGCTCCAACTCCAATTGACCTGAATATGTGTGATGCACATATGTATGAAATTGGTGATTCATACCCTAACCGAAAACTAAGGTGTCAGAGAGAGGAGGAAGACTTACTTCTTAATTTCGCTGCTTCAACTTCAGCCCGTATCCTGCTACTCTCAGAAATCTCCAGCTTTGATCTCAAGGACTGGAGCGTGGCTTCTAAACCTTCTTTTTCTTTCTCCTGAATGTGACATAAGAAACAGATGTATACATCATCCGCTCATGTTAAATACATACTTTATGTTTTACAGTGCAACATTGTTAAATGACAGCGCTCTGGATCACTACTTGAAACCAATATTATAATTAATTATCCAGACAGAAAAAACAAGCACTATCCAACAATTTTAAACGAATTAAGCTTAACTCCAACTACTGATTTTTTTGCCATATTTTAAAATTTATCATTCAATTATAATGGGGGACTAGTTTTTGTATATTAAGCAACATCCTTTCCAATGACCACCCAATCTCTTAGAAAGCTAATAAACCTATATCATATATTCACCAAGATAAACAAAAGCGTGCATGGACGGATGGTGGCATTCCATATAATTATGGATAACTTAATATGTTGGTTGACCCATAAAATAAGGCAATAATTACCAGGTCAAGGGACAGACAAGTAAGAACTACATCTTAACCATATTTCTCAAGTAAAAATCATGCCTGTTTTATGAGAAGATGTTTACATTTTAGTATAAGTTGAATAACTAATACGAAATACTTCGATACTGGATATATGAACGAAATTTCTACACCTATGCAGAAGATATTTATTACTAATTGTTTTATGATGGGAGCTTATCAGGGTAGGAAAACCATTGTTGCCTAATTCATTACATCAACATGGCAAATATGTGCAGAGTACAAAACCTACATTTTCATCTCTGATATGAGTTAGCTCTCCCTTTAAAGTTTCCATTGCAGCTCTAAGCCGTGCTGCTTCACCACTTGAAGCTGCATCCATCTCTGCAATTTTAGTGTCTTTCTCGGCAACCAAAGTCTGGAAATAGAAAAATATTTAGCACTTGATATTTTCTGGGGGCCTCATTAACTCCTGCTTGCAGGATGCATGGGAATAGTAATAAGATGACAATAAAATATTCAGAAAAAACTTTTACAACACAGGAAAAGATTTATAAAATTACTACAACACTATTATTATCAGAAATCATGAAAAAGAGCAAGATCTTGAAGCATACCCTAAGAGATGATATTGTTTCAGCTGCTCGACTTCTCTCCGCCAAAACTTCAGCAATTTGAGCTTGCATATCCTCTACTTGCTTTAGGTACAAGTGAAGTTTAGAAAGTCAGTAAGGTGCAATCTGAAGTAGGGCGACCTGAAGATAAGAAAATTAAGTTTCAAAATAGTAAAAAGAGCACGCACTTTACCTTTTGGTGCTTTAGAGAGAGTTCCTCAATTGACAATTGACGTTTTTCATCAGCTGCCTGAAGTAAACCTCGCATCTCTTCCAACATCTAGGGGAAAACATACACAGCTCATATTGTCATACATATACATGAGGTAAATACTCTTAACGAGACACTAAATTGTCAATCTTTTTATTAGTAAATATATAGGCAACAAATAATCAAATCATAAACTTCATGAATTTAGGGTTTGTTCTCATGTTTTTTTCTCCTATTTTTTTTTATTATTCAATCTTTCATTTGCCTTTCAAAAACATCACAGCCAACATCTATTTTCATACAGAACATAACATCCAACAACTATTTTTCACCACCTCAAAAATATCAAACCAAAAACAAAAACAAAAGCACAAACGAACACACCCTTAATTACTTTATCTATATGTACAAATGTTGACACTAAGTAGAAAATAATTGTGTTAGTATAAAAATCAATATTTATATAGATGGAGCCACGGAGGCAGACATTACACTGCATTTACTAAAGGACATTGTTTGAGCCTATGCCTGAAATTAAGAATATATAGACTGGCGCCTGTGCTTAAGTCTTGGGATACATGGGGTAACAACAGAACCCTAACTTTCAATTATAAAAAGATTAAAAGATTGACCTTTCTGATCAACAAAACTGAACATTATTCAGGCACTTGCTCATCAGTGAAGGCCAAATAAGTTGTTTTTATTTTTTATTTCTTTTTGGAGAGAAAGTAATAATTATATATTAGCATAAGTGAAAGAATTCAATACCAGAAAGAAGAGAGTCTCGAATGAGGTACTTCTTCAAGTGGATTAAATGTCCCAAATAATATTTGTTTTACCAACTATTATGGGGCTTGTTTACCTTCTTTTTTCTTTTTCCCCTTCAATTTCTCAATTTTCCTTCACAATCATCACATCAACACTTATTTTTATTCAAAACATCAAATTTAAGAACTATTTCACCTCAAAAACATCAAAACCAAAAACACAAAAACTAGAAAAATACACAAGTAAACAAACCCATGATTAACCAAATTTTCCATTATATTTCTTGATATTTTCCAAGCTAGAGTAGTAGCAAAAAAACAGCTATTATGATTAACCAACTTACTCATCATATTTTTTAATGTTTGCATTATCCATGCTATCATAGTAGAAAAATTACTATCTAACACAACTTCCTCTTAACTGCTACAAGAGTGGACCTATAAGTATGTGCAACAGTTGCATCAAACATTCATGCCAATTGTTCCTGCACTTTATTAACATCTAAAATACAAAAAATGAGCAATGTTTGTTTCTATCAATCAACTTAGGACTCAGAAATAAGTGTTAAATCTTGTTCTTGCACTTTCTTAACATCTAAAATACAAAAGATGAGCAATGTTTGTTTCCGTGTGAACGAATTACCAATGGATGTTTCCTTGTTCCTAGTTAAAAGCTACATTAGATGGAATCAAGTATTATTGAACCAATTATGTTTAACAGTGAAATTTTCAGTATACATGTAGGGTGTGTTTGTTTGGGGGATTGGATTTTAAATACACTATTCATCCAATTTTTTCCCCCAAAAAACATCAAATCAAACACCTATTTTTTATTTTTTATATTATACTAAAAATCAATTTTACATTCAAAATATCACATCAATACCTATTTATATCACATCATACAACTATTCAAATTCAAAATTTTTACTATTCAAATCCCAACTCAAAATTCAAACCCCCAAACCAACACACCCATAATATACAGTCTATATTTACTGTTTTGACAATATTTCATAGGTGAGAAAGCATTAAGCAAACATCAAATCCATAGGTATTTGAACCTGAGTACCCAAGAGAAAGCAGAATATCAATATGCTTTCCTTTTTGCTTATTATATTGTCATTATATAGGGTGCTTTATTATAATGGAAAACACTACAATTTGTTTTTAACACTATTTGCCAGTTTCACTCAATGACATAGTGACAACTGACAAGTAAGCACATAAACTTTATTAAGTTTTGGGGAGTAAGATAAACTCATAAAAAATGGATTATGTTAAAGAGAAAAATATGGGCAAAGAATGTGTATGAATATATGTGAAAAGGCAATACAGATTCATATGAGAGGGGGTAAAGAAAACATTTTATTACGAATTTTATCAATTATAAGTAAATGGATTCAAGGTTAAAAATAATTAAGATAGAATAACAGAAGAATGATACCTTTACCATGGATAAGGAAATACCTGATCTTTTTCTTGAATGGACTGCTGCATTGCCTCTAGAGCATTCTCTTTGGGTACCAGTGAGTGTCGTAATTCTTCAATGGTGTCTCGAAGTCTATAAAGAGAAATTCATCAAACAATTTCAAATAAACAAAAGAATGTCTTGATGTGTAAATGACTAACTTTTTCTAATAAGCATCTACTAGAACTTTTTAATCCAAATACAAAGGCAGAAATTTAAAGCACACTTAAAATAATTTTCCACTTCAAAAAAATAAATTAATATAACTTTAAAAATCATGTAAGATGATATTTCTGGTGTGGAGAATGTCATATCTTCCATACAGATTACTTAGCATAATTCTTGTGCTGTAATACAATATAAGTAAACGCTATATCCAGGAGAACTATCAGCGCTGAACTGCAGAATGATTGTGACCACTGTTGAAAAATCTTAATATAAACAATTTTAAATTTCACAACAATAACCATCTTGATAAACATCATTTTTTTTGTAAAAGGAAAATCAATGATCAACTGAAAAAGAAGATATGATAATAAGTTAATAAAAGAAAAGAAAATCACAGCAAAAAAGCTTTCTGGAGACTCTACTTGTTGTTAGCACTGCGCAGTTGTTGCCTCTCCCCATCCATTGCTTTCAGTGCTTCATTTGCATGTTGTCTTGTTCGATCTAGCTCTTGTTGTAATGCCGACAGCTGGGAAGACGCAAGGTCAGACTTCTCTTTAACTTCACTTAACTGCGCTTCAAGATCATCTTTTTCCTGAAAAAGGAATACCATAATTATAGCTGAATCCTTTAAAGGAAACTTCATTGCAACGCTTAACCTTCTGAAAAACACTATTACCATAAGAACATTAAACCTGGTTGACCAAGAATGTTTACAGTGACAAACAGGGGCTGATAGACTGGATATACCAAAGAATTATCAACTAGAGTTGAGCGTACACAACTAATACCATTAGCTGTTCTCTAGTTCCTAGTTAATTATGAGACTAATGGGATTTCAGATAAGCTCAATGATGAATGATAAAAATGTTATACTGTTTGATTTGTTAACATCAGAATGAGGGGGCAAAAAAAATTGTCTTCTTGAATGGGTCAAAACAATTACCATGGAGCAGCCAACCCAACAAACATAACTTACCAAAATGATGTGGAACTAAAAGTGATGTATTCAATTTTCTCAGGACAAACTAGTAAAATCTTTATGACAGTGCTACATCTCAGAAATTTGGATACCAATAGTTCAAGAAGTTGACTTAAGCCAAGTTCCTTTTATTTTGTATCACATGGATAACTCCATCTATGCTTATGTGCATGAAAGAACAAATGATAAACAGTATCAAATTATGCCAAGCACTTTCAGTGTAAAAGGAACCCCTCTAATCAAAACATTTAAAAAAAAAAAGTTCATCTCACATTCAAAAGAGAATATATGTAAAGGAGAGAGAACAAACCAAACAAAATAAAAGCACAAGGTAAGTGTATGTTGTGTAGCTTTAAACCAGCATATACAAGCTAGGAACTTAGATTAATCAATTTTTAGGATATGTAGAAAACCATCAGATAAAAGCTTCCAGAACACTGGGAAGTGGAGATATAGAATAGATCAAATTTTTCACTGAAACCATTCAGATGTCTTGGCACAGATAGTTACAGATGACCAACACAGCCCTTACGCATCTTATTATCAGTGTTTAGCTCCTAGAAGTTCCAAAGTATGGAAGGCATTTTTTCATGATGGAGTTGTCCTACCCAACAAGAGATACATGTCCACTAATTTTGTAAATTTCACCATGCC
The DNA here is from genome assembly GCF_009805555.1 of Andrographis paniculata. Lineage (NCBI taxonomy): Eukaryota > Viridiplantae > Streptophyta > Magnoliopsida > Lamiales > Acanthaceae > Andrographis > Andrographis paniculata. The sequence goes on along the minus strand of NW_026137616.1, from coordinate 1,906,724 downwards.
TAGGACAGGGTGGCTCCTAGTATCTTACTACCTTACAGACATTTTAGCTTCAAAACAATCATGTTGACCAGTAAAGTTATTGAAGTTAACAAAAATGCACCAAATAATTGTGGCTTAATGCAGGAAGAAACATTGCATAATGCAAACAATCAGAATTCAACTATCACACCCCATTCATAATCAAACTAATGAACAAACACACACAGAAACACAGCGACAAACTCATATGATACATATATACCACTATACTAATCATTAATTCAACCATTATATCATATTATGCATAAATAGGAGTGTTGGGGGTTGTAAACACAGAGAAAACAGAAATAGAAAAACACAAATTATACATAAACATTCGAACCAAGAATATACATTATTTCTACCACTCAAATTAACTGATGAGGTAACGAACAAACCCATGATAGTGATGTCTCATCTAAGCCAATCAAATAAAAAACCAAAAGAGGGAGAATGAGGAATGGTAAATCATAAATCAACATATCTGGATAACATGAGTAAAAGTGAAATTGATAGCTTACTTTCTGAACCTCCTGAATGCGTTGCTTAGCTCTTTTATGAAGCCTGTTCAACTTGGAATCGAGCTCTGAATATTTCTCATCCCGCTCTTTTATTTCTTGATTCATCTTCTCTTGAACTGTGCCAAAATAATAAAAAAAATTTAATGGTTAGTCCAAACGAACAATAAACCTAGATAAAGAACAAGATTTGATCTTCACTTATTGATCAACTATCAAGCTATAAACCAATCCAACTTTTTTTTTAAAGGTGGACCATATCCATGGTTAAAAGTACAGATATTGAATCCACAAAAAAATTAATGCTACTGACAATCTCAGATCTGACATATATATCTAAAAGATCATCCAACCTTCAGCAAGCTTGGCAGATAGCTCTTGTGCTTTCATGTCGGCCTCAGAATGTGCTGCTCTTAGATGCTTCAGAGCCTCTTCCACAGCACCTCGTGTTTGCCTTTCCTCATCAAGTTCTCTCCTTAGAGATTCTAATTCTCCACCAAGCTTTTTCTGATCATCCTGACCACCCAAAACATGGTGAACCTGAACTTCTCTTCCACCAGATTGGTCAGAGTGCAGCAGGTGATCCTTCAACCCCTCGTATTGGGACTTCATATATTCATTCTGGAAATTAAGTTCTACCACCATCTGTACAAGTTCGTCTTGACCGTAATTAGAATCCATGTCCCCGTGATATCCATTCTCCTTGACTTGACTTTGATCCATCAAATTACTTGAGTTACCCGGATCACCATCACGTTTTTTCGAATCTACATCATGGTTCTCCACTGCCACACTGCTTTCCTCAACCTCTTCAGACATTATTCAATGCCAGCCCGTTGAAGAGGCCTTCCGTACGGTTTGAGTTAGTTATTCGAACAGCTATCCTCGCCCTAAGCTGGGAAATTTATAAATAGCATACAATCATTATAAGAAAATTAAACAGATACAGCAAACAGCATTGGCATCGAAATGATTAGACGTTCCCCTAAACTCTGGAGAAATTTCAACATTCAAACAAAATCAACTTGAGAAGAGATCAAAAGACACATAAATTAAGCAAATAAACAGACAAAAGCGGAAAATTGATATCAAGCAATTCATAATTCTGTCGAGGCACCCATGGCCATTAGGATCGAGAATCGAGTGACACCGTAGCTTACATCGAATCATGGAAAGGTCAGAAATCAAGCAATTCCGCGAGTGATCAGAGGCCACCTCCGACCCGAGAAACTCAAAAGTCGCGGGATTGATGAGCAAGCAAAGGCGGAGCTCCAGATCTAGAAATCAGATTGGAATTTACGCAAAAGAACACCAATCAGCGCTGAAAATGGGGGCTGTGTTCCCGGCGCATCACAACCCGCACTCTGCCACGCATTTCACACGCAGCTACGATCACATAATTTAGTCCTCCTTAGCTTCAAGCTTCACTAATAACCCTCTTCATGGCCAATTTTCTCAAGTTCAACTGAAATCTTTTTTATTTCAAGGGTTAAATATCATCCCCCAAAAAGGTAAAAACAGAATAGAACAGAGGTGTGTGACTGTGTAATGAACATGGTAATTCTTATTTATCTTGAATAACTTTTATAGGGATTTGAAGGATATATATATATATATATATATATATTCAACTTTTAGCAATTATTGAGCGAGACATATATAGGAACAAATTAATATATTATAAAATAAAAAATAAAAAATAGGGTGGGATAGCCCTATTCAGCAATGGCTTGTTATAAATTGTTACAATTAAATTAGCATGAATTATTTATCGGTTTATATTATTTTAAAATGTACTGAGAATTCCATAAAATAAAAATATTTACAAAAAAACAGGTTTTTTTTAATTTCTAGCATATACTTTTGACGTACATTTTAAATTTATAATAAAAAGAGTAATATTTATTATATGAATTATATTATGTATTTTATTATATTAATATGTGATTATAACAATAAGCACATAAGTATAATTTGTCTTATCGAATTTAATTTATTAAATTTGATCGATAATTTAGCTAGACTACAGTTGAATAATAGCAATTGAGAGTTATCATTAATAATAATAAACATTTTTTTTAGTCTTAATTGATGATTTATTTTTAGGGTAATCATCGGAATTGACACGTAATTGATGATGTGATTTCGTCGATCATAAGGATTTAATAAATCAATTCTAGATGAACAACAAGTAGATTTTTTTTTAATGTAAATTTTATTTTTAAAAAATTTACTTTGCATTCACGTGGAGCTAATGAATCAGACATGTTAGCGCCCGATCAGCACTGCGAGCTATATCATCAACGACATATCAATTATAGTTATATAAAACCATTTATACAAAAAAATAAATAAATATAATTGCGGAATTGTTTCTATATAATGTATATATAGAGTTCTAAAGTAATAACAGATGTGAGGTACAAAATTAAAAATCAAGTTACTCTAATAATAATAAAAAAGAAAGTAAATTATTTTATATTTGATCTCTATTATCATTTTAATACTCTAAACCCAATTTTTGTTAACTTTTGACATAAATTGTTGGAGAAACAATCTTTTGTTACTGGAATTGACAAGTGGTTAATGATGTGACTCGCTGGTGCTGATTTGGCGTCATGTCAAATATGTCAATTTTATGTGGACAACAAGTAGATTTTTTATTTTTAAAAATTCAATTATAGCTCATATAGAACTGATGGATCATACACATTAGCACCGAAATCATCAATGATGTATCAACTTCGATAATAAAAAACCATTTTTACAAAATAAATAATAATTATTATTATAGGACAATTTTCATACGATGTCTCGTTTAGAATTCTAAAATAATAACAAGGATTGAGGCTAAAAATCAATTCCCTCTAATAATAATAATAATAATATTCTAACTTGTTCAGTTTTGAATGCCATAATGATACAGGGTTAATTTGTGTTCAAAGTCATTAGTTCAGAGCCTGACATTTCTAAACTTTGCCTTCAACCAGATATTTACCCAATGAAAAAAAATAAATAAATAACAATCAATTTCCACACTTTGAATTAATCAATCATCAGCTAGTGAAATTAAATATTATTGCTTGTTTGATTGTGATTAATTAGATTTTTTCTTTATTTAGGTTTCAATATATATAATATCTCTATATAATATATTTAGTTATGTGTGCATATACATTAATAAAATTGAATGTGATCATTTTAATAGAAAAATTTGTGTTAAATGATGATTAGGGCATGTTCACTTCGATGAATGTTTTTTTTTTTTTTAGTATGTTAATATATACATATATATTGTATTGTTTATAATAACGATGAAAAAATCATGGCATCGGCAAAAAAAATAAATTGATTGAACAAACTTTGTGATAACATGGAGTTGGATTTTAATATGAACTAATGTAAACTTTATCTTTACCAATATCACCGAGTATATATACTTTTGAAATAATTATTTAATATAATATAAAAAATAAAAAATAAATATTTGATTTAATATTTACTCAATACCCGAGCAACTTAAACGTACTTTTCCCAAATACTAACATATAAAATGCATTCATTTATATATAAAATGAAAGGCCACACCTCATCATATTCAGAAATGGATCGATCATTCATCATATTTATAATCCGAAGAAATTCACGATGAACACATAAACATAACACAATGTAGCAAGTAAATACCGGCAACAAGATAAGAGCAGAGGGTACCTAGCTAGGCAACTGATTCATTCAAATTGGTAATGCTTGTCGACGGCTTTCGAAACATCCCAGGTGCAGCTCATGCCCTTAGGGAACACAACCAGGTCGCCTGCACCGATCTCCACTGCCTTATCCGATCCTTCCGGGTACACCTTCACCTTCCCCTCCAGCAGGTAGCACGTCTCCTTCGAAGAATATGTCCATGGAAATTTGCTTGGAGGACATCCCCACCTATTTTCATAAACAAATTATCAAAGCTCGCTAGCTAGAAACCAAGTGTGATACAACTCCACGGTTAAAATGCAGACACATTCAAAATTTTCAGTTTTCCTCACTCAAATCTTGCGATAAAAAATATGCACCGAAATATCACACTCATCGACAACATATGCTATAGTTCAAGTGACAGCTGAGACAGTAAAATAAAGATAGTTTGTAAAGGACAGTTGAAAGCTTAGTCTAGCCAAAGCAGTGTTAATCTGCCGCAGTTAACAACCATGACACGATATATAATGCAGTCTCCTAAAGCACAAATGGCATCACATAAATTACTGTTGAGAGAAACGAAATAAAGAATAAGAAGAATTAAACAATATCAATCGTTTGCCTAAGAACAATAAAACGGTACCAACAGTATGTCCAAAATTCCTCAACCCCTGGTTAGTAAAACTAAAATAATTCAATAAACAATAAATAGACCCAACCCAAAAAATAAAATTTCATAATTAAAAGCTTGGCTAAATAAATATTAAAAGGGTGATAAATAAAAACCCAAGGTTGCGAAAGCAAGCCTAAGCCCATCCCCGCCTCCGGTATCCCTGCTCCCTATCAACTACACTAAAGATCATTCAAACCATTGTCAAAAAAAAAAAAAGAAAAAATTAATTTTTTTTTTTAATTTTTTTTTTTAGAAAAAGATCATTCAAACTACAAAAAACCCACTAAATTTCGTAAGCAACAAATATCGGAACCGGGCTAGACAAATTTCTTCATTCCAACAAAATGACATTACTCAAAATCCCCATACAAGAGTTAAACTTAGTAATATCTAAGAAAATGGTATATGGTGCAATCTCTTAAAGCACAAATAGCATCCCATAAAACAGATCCTTAACTACACTAAACATCATTCAAACCACAAAAAACCCCACTAAATATTGTCGGCAACAAATATCAGAACCGGACTAGACAAATTTCTTTATTTCAACAAAATGGCATCACTTAAAAGTTGCCAAAAGAATTATGGTTAGATTGTAAAATTCGTTGCATAGCAAAATAGAATAGATTTATACAATTTGAATCGACACCCTGTTAGAAATAATATGAGAGAATAAACAAAATTAAAATTTGATCGTGAAACCGAATCGAGGGAAAGCCCTTTTATCGGCTCAGGGGATAAGGTAACTGGGGTAGTTTACGACCATAGTTACTATCTTAATGACAATCATGATTGTCATTAATTAAACCAACGAATAGATTTTTATCCGAATAGACTTGAACCATTCCAATTTGGACTTCGACTTTGTTCTCGAGACTAAATAAATCATTTTGGAATGGCTATTGTGCTTTCAAGCAAAACTTGATATTGCCAAGTCAAGCAATTACTAAGCTCAAGATCCATGATCCTCGACTCGTGACATGTAACCGGTCTGAGCGCGTGTGGCTTACTAGTGAGTGCCTCGACCATGCTTCTTGCTACTTTAATTATACAGAATCAACCCAAAACTTAATAATTTACAAGTCTAGATAATTGAAAAAATCTCAATTAATTCACTTATTTGACCCAATACATTTCTACTTACCAAATACTAGTTGATTTCGGTTTCAAGAAATAAGGAACTTAATTTTTTCGTAGTTTAAATTACTTAGATTATTTTAACCTATCTATTCAATCCCTCCAACCCTCTTAACTACTCTAATTCTAACAATTGTCTTTCAAGTTTCAAGAGCATCCATAGTATCTCTTACAAGGATCTCATCAATGTTGTAGATCCATTGCTTTTCAGTTAGTTGTCTACGTTCAAGTTGGATCCAATTCCAGGCTGATTTTAGCAGTCGAAATGATTCACAATAATTCATCAAATTGTTAAGTTTAGCTTGAAATAGTACTTCTATGTTCCTAACAGAACGAACTAATAACCCTAACCACATCCATGGCGAATAACCCTAACTCAAGCATATATACACCAAACAATCATCCGTAACAACCTCAAAAACCACGACGAACCACAAACCAGCCACAAATCAACTAATCAGCCAAAGAAACGGAACAGACAGAGCAACAACAAGGAGAATCACTTACTTCGGCCAAGACCGAACACCGAGCTCGGAGAGCTGAGATTCGGAAGGGTTTCTGACAATCTTCACGCCCTGCTGCTCCGTTTCCACTGCGGAAGCCATGATTCTGAGATTCGGAGAAACTAGAGTGCGGCGGCTAAAGTATCTCCGTACCAATCCCTTCGCCGGGGTGATCCTAGTCGCGGCTTTCACGGACGGCGGCGACGAAGTAAAATGGTATCTGGACTCAGCTTTGAAGCAGGCCGAATTGGGAAAAGAGAGGCCCACGGAAGTTGTGAGACTAGCCATTTCGTAAAGATGATATAGAAGGTTATCAGGTTTGCTGCCATGGCTGTAGCGCAGAGTGTAGTAGAAGAATGATCCAATGGCCAATGGGTGATTGAGGCTAGGAAATCCACAATTTTTTTGCGCCACAAATAAGTCATTTATCCAATGGCCAACGGGGTGATTTTATTTATTTGTGATAATGTATTTTTCTCTATAATTTTATAAATTTGAAAATAATGAAAATGTAAATCCACCAAATCATTCTTTACGAGACATATTTGGTCCTTAATTTGATTCCAAATGAGTGCGTATATGCTTGAGTTATGTGAAATTCTCGTTAGAAAGTGTCTGGAAAAGATACCGCCACATGTATATGTAAAATTAGTGCAAAAGAATTAGATACACTTATGTTCCGGACGTGTATGGGAATGCGACCATGTTGTAAAAACAGAATTATGCGGGAGTGAACACGGCCATGTACTAGGTCGTAACATGAAAAAAATTGGATGAATAGTGGATTGAAAATCCAATATCCAAACAAAACACACCCTAAATCTCAATTTGAAAAAAGGAGAGATGTTTGGAGGTTTGGATTTTGAATTGAAATTTGAATAGTAAAAAATTTAATGTAATATTTTGAATGTAAAATTAATTTTTAATATAATATAAAAAATAAGTGTTTGATTTAATTTTGTAGAAAAAAAATTAAATAAATAGTAAATTTTGGGACAAATCCCCAAACAAACACACCCAAAATTTAAACCGGACGAAGCCCCACCTACAGTAAGTTACGTCTCTTCTGGCACAAAAATACACTCTCCACAGCGTAACCGTTGTGCAATGTCTTTTCAGAGACTGGAAAAAATGCCAATAAATTTATAAAAATAGTCTCCCTATACGTGGGGTTGGGGTTGGACTTATAACTACGATATAATAGGTTTGATGGTGTGGGGTTAGACTTGTAATCACGAGGTAATACCTTCAAACCATCGCTTTGTCTATCGGGTTTAATTTGCAAGAAAAATACAAACATTTTGTTTATTAGTTAATTTTTTTTTTCTATGACTTCTTTAAACTAGCCTGAATTCTATTATTAATATATATATATTTTATAAAATATCATACTAACACTATTTGAAAAAAAAAAAGTTCAAATCCAAATAATAATAATAATAAAACAAAGTAAACCCAAATATAAATATTATATTAAAATTTAATTTTTATTTTTACATTTATAAAAATATAATACTCCATTTGTACCGTGTTGATTTTTAAATATTAATTATTAATACGCAGTAGAAATCACGAAAAAAAAAAGCAAAAATATGTTTATTAGTCTCTTATAATACAAATACAATGACATTTTTCGAGTAAATTATTCAAATATAAGAATATTTTTAATATTAAGTACAATGACGCAAAAGTGTTATTTAAGTTTTAAATAGTAGTTTGATATAATATTTCACAAAATAAAATAATATACTTTTATTGGTAATAGTGCATAAATTTTAAATACTTTTAATTATTATATTACTACATCTTTTATCTAAATTTATGCTCAATACTTTTGTATAATGCAGAAAGAATGAGCACAAATTTTTATGACAAATGAAGTAATACCTAATATTACAAATTAAAAAAAAATGACAAAATATCTAATATAAAAATAGTAATATTTATACAATATAAATATAAAATATTTTTAATACCGTAAAATTGTATTTGAAACACAAGTCAAATATACCCAAAGAGTTTGTTTGACTTATGATTAAATTTATTTATTTTTTATTTAAATTTTGATTTAAGAAATATTTTTATTAATATAACTTACATATTAAAAAAAATTATTTGAGATCCCGATTTACAATTTCCTTTTATATATTCGTATAAAATCCTTGACAAACATGCCCTAATTCCTGGGGTGTGTTTGTCATGGGAATTGGATTTAGTTTTCAATGTTTATTTTATTTTTTTTTAAAAAAAATTAAATTAAATATTTTTTTTATATTATATTAAAAATTAATTTTACATTCAAAACATCGCATCAAAATTTTTTTATATCGTATTACTAACTATTTAAATTCAAAAATTTTACTGTTGAAATCCCATTTCAAAACTCCAATCCCGAACAAACACAATTAAACTTTACATGTGAAAACAAAAGAGGAGAGAAGAGGACATTTCCAATATCGAAGGCACGACTTTGCTCGCCAGCACACCACTTCACTACGCCCGTATGACCTCTTCTCCACCGGCTGCGGCGCCGCCGCCGCCGCCATCCTCCGACGAGGAGTTCTTCTCTACCGCCTCCACGTCCACTTCCTCCGATTCAAAGACAACGTCTCCATCCGCTACCCCCAGGCCTTCCTCCCCGCTTCCGCCGATCGCCATCACATGGCCTGACGGAGGGGCCCTCACCCTTGCTTGGGTCACCAATCTGATGCAGGCCTTCGACTGGGCTTCAAAAGCGCTATCTCCATCGGAATTTCCCTCCGTGCTCCCTGTTCCAGTCTTCGACAAACTTGCGCTCACCGCATCGAAGATTTTGCATAAAGAGCCCAATTGCGTGACAATTGATGGGGACTCCGGATTGGGTTCGAGTTCGAGGGTTGTAGTGGTTGGAGACGTGCACGGTCAGCTGCATGATGTATTGTTCTTGTTGAGAGAGGCAGGGTATCCAGGCGATGATCGGTTTTTCGTGTTTAATGGGGATTATGTGGATCGAGGTGCTTGGGGGCTTGAGGTTTTTCTGATATTACTGGCTTGGAAGGTTAGGATTTTTATTTTTTAATTTTTCAGCTTCTGATTTATGGATTCTTCATCTGAGGTGAGAATGTGTTGATTCTTTGTGGCATTGAGGAAGATTAGGTGGCTATTGATTCTCTGTAGTTGTTAGAGATGAAGTTAAGCAACTAACTTGGATTAAAATTCTGCCTTTTGCTGTTGTATGGTAATATATGAATCTGGCAAACAAGCTACTGCAAATTTCTCTACACTTTTCTTGTAACTTTTTAGAGAGGAAAAGGGAAACTAGAACTGATTATATGATTATGGTGGGTGGTTAGATATCTGTGAATCGAAGATCGGTGGAGAAGCCACATGTAGTTGCTTTATTATCTTGGATATATCTACTATGTATGTTCTATATTGGAAGGAAATGTGAATTTGATGCTGCTCCGTCGACAGTTGGGAAGTTAGGTCGAACCCTAAATCTTATGTTCATGCTGTCTATTTTTCTCTTTGTAATGGATGCTTGTCTTGAATAATTAGACTGGCATTCTGTGTATCGAGCCCCATTGAATATGTGGATATTATGGATTAAATATTACCCTGATGAAGTGTATCCTAAAAGGGAAGTTTTGGTAGAACTAGAAGGCTTCTAACTCCTAGAAAGAATATTTATGTGTCCTTGAAATGAAATGAAATGTGGCTGCCTTGATTACACTAATCAATGAGGACAGTGGTTAATATGTTCATTATTGAATTGCGTAGTAGTAGTTTACGTGTAATATCATGATGATCTAATTAATGGTGATAGTATTGGATAACTTGAAGAGATTATTGCATAATTATGGCATGTAAATCGTGAATGGCATCAAAACCCTAGTGGCCCCTCATGGCAGGACAGAAAAATGGCAGGTAAACTACATGATCGTAAGTAGATGTCATAAATTAAGCTGACAGAGGTAGTTAGTGATCATGATTTTTTTCATAAATTATGGTTCTTCGGGAAAACAAATAGGTAACAACTCGTGTAATTTTTGGTACCAAAGAATCTGAAAATTAGCCATTAACATATTGGGTACAGCTAGAAGCAAAAGTTTAAGCAAAACTAGGATGCTTGAAGTATCGTATGAGTTAGGGTTTGCGGGTGGTTCTGGTTGGGCGTTATCTGGGTTTCTGCGATGGGTGAGGTTTTGACTGGAAACTTGTAAACCTTAAATGAGCACCAGATTGATTAGCTACCACAATATTTATATATAGAAGAAGAATTCAAATTCTTTCTAAACAATTTTTTAGGTGATATTAAACATAAAGTCTTCTTTAATGTATATTCCACTCTTGATAGACTAAGGTCCTATGTTAAATATATTAGTGATATATAAGACTTTCTTACTACAGCATGGTACATGCAACTAGAGAACGTAGTTGTCATTTCTTTGGCGCGCTTGAAATATTCTAGTGTTCTATTAACATTGACAGCTCTATTTCTTTATCAGAGATAACCAGAGCAAGGGAACTTGTAGAAATAGGGACTAGTAAGTGGCCATGGTTTCGGTAGGATTTGAGTGCAGTAGTGCTCAGATCCTGCTTAAGCTTCAGTTTTGGTTGGGGTTTACTTTTTTCCGTTTTTGCACTAGCATATGGATGCCGAGACGAATTTGGATTGTGTGAAAAGTTGAGCTTTGAGACCATGGTGAAAGTTTAGATTGACTCTTACCATTTACTGAACAAACTAGTGCTGTATTTATGTATAAGATCTAAGTCAAATTTCAATTTTTCAATTAAACCAAATTTAGGGTACTATTAAAATAAGAATCATAATCTTTAAATGCTTCTCCGAAAGAGGCATATATTTTTAGCCACTGATGATGTAAGAAGGTTCGTGGTTAAGGCTGTCATTAGCAATTAATATGAATTATCAAATAATTGAGATTAATGTATTCCCTTAGTTTATAATCTTTGATGATGTGTTTCACTGGATGTGCTGTTATAAAGTTGCATCATTCTATTACAGATAATGTCTGTTTTATTTCTTCATTGAATACACCGGAGTTGTGATGTAATTATTATTTATTCCAAAAAAAAGGGGCATGCCCAAGGTGGATAAACACTGAATTAAACTTCTAATTAATTTGCTTCTTTCATTGTATTGAGTTCTTTCTTTTTATCAACTAGCCTTGAAAAGAAAGTTTATGAAATTGCAATCACTTCCAACTGATAAACTCGACCTATGCATAAAAGTATGCGCTTGGTTTTTTATTTATTTACTTCTCGCAGGTTCTAATGCCTCAGAGAGTATATTTACTTCGTGGAAACCATGAGTCGAAGTATTGCACTTCTGTTTACGGATTTGAGAAAGAAGTATTATCTAAATATGGAGACAATGGAAAGCATGTCTACAGAAAGTGTTTAGGCTGTTTCGAAGGACTTCCGCTTGCTTCCCTCATAGCTGGGCACGTTTACACTGCACATGGAGGGCTTTTCCGCAGCACAGCTGTCACTCCATCTAAAAGGTCTAAGAAGAAGAATCGGAAGGTTATTCACAACCCTGATGTGAAGACACTAACTCTTGGTTCCTTTGAAGAGTTGGGAAAAGCTAGACGAACTGTCCTCGATCCTCCCTGGGAAGGTCCAAACTTGATTCCTGGTGACGTTTTGTGGTCGGATCCATCAATGAACCCTGGTCTTTCTCCAAACACCGAGAGAGGTATTGGTCTCTTGTGGGGTCCAGATTGCACTGCAGAATTTCTAAATAAGTACAATTTAAAGGTATGCGATATTCTTACGCGCAACATTCAAATCAACTTCTTTGTGCGAGTCCATACCAAATGCTTTTTGTTCAGGCTTTTTTCCATCTTGATTGCTTCATTTTTAGTTGAGAAAAACTGTCTTGTGCAATCTTTACTGAACAGGGAATATGACTGATACCTGCTATTTGTTGTTGGAGTAAAAACCATGACTGTTCTAATCTCTTAAATCGTACTCACTTTAGGATAATTTTGAAACAAATTAAAGTGCATAATTCTTATTGTTTATGTAGCTTAGACTTTATCTAATTTGGTTGATGAGCTTGAGTACTGATGAGAAGGATCCTTAAATCAGTGACACCATGCTTATTGGATTCATCTTATAATTGGAGAAACTCCAGTAGAAACTTCCTTTGCTTGGATGATACTAATTGGATGATGTAATTGTGAGAAATAGTGATGGTTAATTTTAGTGGTGACTTAATTTGCCTTCGGTATCTAAGAAAAAAAATTGTAATTTTGTAAAAGCTGTTTTTATGAACTAGTTCCTTTGTGAGTATTTTTGCCTGAAATTATATCCAAATCTGGCGTTCAGCAATAATGTGATTTCTGTTTCTGTTATTAATCAAAAAATTACTAATTGTTTAAAAGAGCACCATATGTAGATTATAGTACAAATAGAAACTAACTGAAACACTTGACATCATCGACTATAGTCTAATGGTGCTGATTTTGTTGTAAGGAAACAAAGATACAAAAATTTAGAAGTACATTATAATTGAATAATCTTATAATTGAACTTCTTAATATATCCCTCCAAGTTGAATAGACATGATTTTTACTGTAACAACTTATTAAGCAACTGTTTTTGTTTGTATCGGCTCGGCTCATTAAACTAAATTTTAGTTAATTTTTTAAAATTTCAAGTCTAAATTTAATTAATTAATAATAAATTTTGTTAATAGTTTTATGTAAAAAATAAAATAAAATAAAGTGTAATATTGTATAAAATGTATATTCTTTTAATACAATAATAGTAATTTATTTTATTAACAAACATTATCAATTGTTGCCAACATGGTTTGAGCTTGTTTGTTAGCATAATGAGCTAAAATTTGTGTTTGTGTTCGACCCACTTAACTTTGCAAACGAGCTTTTAACAAATTTGAATGAACCTTAGTCAAGCTCACTTAGAACTCCTTTGTTTTACAGCTTTAGTAATAGCTAGGATAACAATGAGATTTTTAGAGAGAGAGAGAGAGTAGATGACTCAACTGTTTTTGTTCTAAAGAGACAGCAAGAAGCTATGACCAATTGGCATGACTAATATCAATGGTTCATATAATTAAAGGGAATGAAAAACCTTCATCAGTTCTGAGGAAAAAACACAAAAAAACTGCGCTTTGATGCTATGCTAGAAAATCATGATTGAACTTTCCTACTAATTGATAACAGATACCATTTATGCAGTTCAACTATAATTGGAGAAATGGAAAGTGAATTGAACTTCGAGCACAATTGCACTAGAATCAAACTGTATTACAGTCATAATTCATAATATGCGGAACAAATAATAACAGAATCTCTTTCTGCGAAGTCCTTTATCATGAAATTTTTAAGGGATATCCTTGTTTTTATTGGTGTCGAATGTGTATTGCCTTTGTTTATCACTGTTGTATAGCTATATGCCCCTTTAAATTCATTCTTTGGGTATTGCAGTTGATTATCAGGTCACATGAGGGTCCTGATGCCAGGGGAAAACGACCAGGCCTTGGAGGAATGGATTTAGGGTATACTATAGATCATGTTGTAGAATCTGGAAAGCTTATAACATTATTCAGTGCCCCTGATTATCCACAGTTTCAGGTGACTGCTTCTCATTACATTGATGCATTTTTTCCGCTGCTCTTTAAATTTGAATTGTAGCATCATCCATTAGATATTACCTTATGAGGCGTCTGTAATAATTTTGAAGATAGGTTACACACTATCATTTCAGTGATACAAATCAGTTGTCTGCATTTCCTGATTTGGATGAACTCATATGTTCTTAGGCTTTTTCACTAGTGATTTAAGGTGCATAAAATATATCCCACCCTCGCCCTTGTTTACTTTTAGAATAATAGTCTTCGTTAATTACTGAAATTATGATGCAATAGATACAATAGAATAGTGCTTTAAAATATGTATATGTTACCGGTAATTTGACCCGGAGGATCCACTTACCCAATTGCTTGATTCAATTGAATAAAAACCATATTCTTCATGTGATCCACAGGCAACAGAAGAGAGGTACCGAAACAAAGGAGCATATATTATTTTGGAGCCACCAAACTTCGACACACCTATTTTCCATACCTTTGAAGCGGTTACCCCAAGACCGAAGGTAACATTTCCACCTGATTTCGAAAATATTGTTTTAATTTATGATAGTCACATGAGTAGAACCTGCCAGAAGAAAATCGAATAAAAAAAGTACTTAACTTCTCACTTAAGTTCAATATATCATTAAATGGAACATTTGCAATGGATTTTTAACGATGTCGAGTAATTCAAATGCAGCTCGTAAGATTTATAACTATGTCTAAACTTGTGTGTGATAATCATGGCAGGTAAACCCTTATTACGATTTTGAGGATGTCATCGATTCTGATGAAGAGTTGGACATGGTATCGATGGTGCCGGAGTCTGGAGCAGAGCAACCTGCTGCTTGAAAAGGCAGAGGCACCGGCATTGTCGCTACCATACAAATGAAGTTTTGTGAATGAGCTTATCTCGGTTTTGCTTTTGTGTGTATTTGGTGTGTATTGTCGAGAGAGGGTGTTGCTATGTTACTATCTCAGCCCCTTTTTTCGAGTGTAGATTCAACCGCCTACCTATGCTTTGAGAATGCTGTGGCCAGGGGAAGATTTACTTGCTCTTGAGCTATATATATATATATATATATACATTTTGAGTAATTTGGGACTGGTTTGTACATGAGTTTGCCATGTTTCTGATTTGGAGATATGTGAGGTATCATATTTACTTGAAGTTTATTCTTCGGTCTTTTGGAGCTTTAATTTATTATTAATATTATTTATTTACTTGAGAAGTTTATATTTGGAATGAAACTTTGGGGTGTGCTTGGTTTGCATATAATAATTTGACATCATTGTGTTTGGTTTTGGGATTGGATTGTTATGTGAATGGGAAAAAAATTGAATTAAAATAGTTGTAGAATGATCGATTTGATACTTTTTAAGAGAAAAATTTGTATAAATAGTGGAAAATTCTCAAAATCCTTCAAGCTATATTACACAATCAAGGTTAAAAAAAATAAATATCAACCAATCAATCACGGTTAAAAAAATCAAGAGTCAATATTATATATGACAAAGTTGGAAGCTAATACAGAATCCAAAATACATTCGCTGCCAGTACAGACTGTGTTACCAAATTTCATGCTTATTTTTCTATCTAATGTCTGCATAAACCAAAAAAATATGACTTGAGGAAAGGATTTCTTCCCACCTATCTCAATGCATATCATATCTTCACTAAGATCAAAACACTCTCAAATTGAAAAATGAATCCAACTAAACAAAAAACATATTACCTGTTAGGATGCTTCTCAATTCTTTCCAAAAAAAAATCATTCTCAAGTATCAGTTTGTTCTGAAACTCGATTTGCAGACATTACAAAGCTTCTGCATAGCCTCTCGCAATTGCTCGGATATGATAGTGTAAAGGCATTGTTGCACAGCCTCGTTCATTCCACAGTGTGTCTCGGGCCATCCATGATGATGGAGCACTGTATCCTTCTCCCTTGACATCTGCTCAGCCTGCTGCTTCAGATTAGGGATGTTGAATACCATTGGCTCTCCAATGACGATTCTTATGTCTTTGTTCCACAATGGAACAAGCGGACGCCTTCCAAACATATAATTCTCGGGGAGAACCTGCAATGTGGTGAATCAAGAGAAATGAAAATGAAAGTATGATAGTATTAAGTAGTGTATTCACCAATCATACATACATGCATGCTTGATTTCTCCCCTTTTTGTATGAAATAGGTATAAATGCTAGTTGATGCTCAAGTGTAACGAAATTAAGTGGAATGAAGATGAATATCACACAAAAGTCGAAAATTTGGTGACTCACAAACTTCAACTTGAAAATCACAACATAGCACTAAGAAGCATCTTTTCCATGCTTTCAGGTTGGCATAGCACTCCAAAGCCAGATTTCCTCTGATTTCGCCATAGACTTAAGATTTTGTCCGAAGTTTTTATTTCTCAGACAATGGCTGGATTTATACGTTCACTCATAGCTCTTAACATCACTGGCAAACACATAATAATGTGACAAAACTATTCAAGTTTGTCAACGGCAATATAGAAATCATGGGTGTCCACAATCATGAAATTCTCAGCAGAACCACCTTTTGTGACAACCTTTTCCTCGTGCATACAGCTTATAGCCACAAGCACAAACATAATAGCAACAGTTCCCTGAAGATGTATTTGTGAAATAAATTAACTTGTTTCAAAAATATGGCGTCCCTGATAAGTGCCAATGCCTTTATTTACCCACCCCGGTTCACTCAGCTGATATACATGGAAAGACAAGATTTGAGAAAGATCATTCAACCAGTCTACACCTGTCCCACACTTCATCTTTTGCACTTAAGCTTGAGATCCTAAACAAGATCCATTCTGTGTTTTTCTAAAATTTACAATTATAAAGGATTCACACATTGACCAAACAATTTCAAAGTTCTTCCTATTCCAAAAACAATAAAATACAACACTTGCAAAATACATACAAGTCATACAAACCATACCCAAACCTCTTAGATTCAACTGCATCTTAGTAAGTTAATAGAAGTTGCATGTTCTAAGTTTAAATATTATGCACATTTATGTTTCTTGATTCACATACCATCCAATAGAGATACTTTTGATTGATCAGATATGATAGCGGACAGCCAAACGTCAACTAAAGTTCTTAGTTACACCACATTTTATCTGCTCAGAAGTTTATCTTCAAAAGGATGCAACAAAGTTAAACAAAATATTAGCTTGAGCATATCATGCTATTTGAGCTCATGAACAAAGGTCATGTTTACATTCACATATTGAATCGAATAAAAAATTTTATTTACCTTTAAAGCATCGTATATTGAATGCATGGGATAAATTTCCATGTCCTAAATATCAGATGGGCAGTCTAATATCAATATATGATAAAAATACACAAGAATAACAACACAACAACAAGCTCTTATCCTGCCCACCAAAGTAATTGGATTTGATTATAAGTGTATTCTTCACACAAGTGAATCAATCATTCCTATCATACAGCTTAAAAAATAAAAAAAATAAAAGGAAACAAAACCCAAAAACAATGAATTTTACAATTTCTGAAAAATAAATAAATTATTTTAAAGTATTTTCTAGGTACTGGGGCTCTCTATAATTTAACTGATCTAGGGTCTGTTTGTTTGGCCTTTGGGCTGAGTTTTGGATTTTGGAGGGATTTTGGATTTTGATTTTTGAATGAGGTGTTTGTTCAAGTTTTGGGATTTGTTTAGTTAAAATAAATTTAAAAGGTATGGTAGCTCAATAAAATATACTCTCGATATCATTTACATAATACAAGTAAATAAAAAAGATATTTATATTTATATATGATTAACATATATAAATATTATAAAAATAGGGAATTTTGAATGAGAAAGAAATATAATATTGTAAGTAAATCCCTGAGAATTTTGAGAAGCATAGTGTTTGCAGTGCGAGATGGGAAACAAGATGCCGAACAAACAGGCCCCTAGTATCTTTCTTTGTTGGCCAATGAGATTAAAAGAGAAAGAATATTCTGTATGCAAACCAAAGTCAAGCATTGTGCATGGAGAAAATCATAGTAATTACTCAGGCATTATGGAGATCTCAGCACAAAAGCTATTCTTGGATCACAGTTTATTATAAACAACTTTGAACGTGCTTTACCAAAACACACAATCTAACTGTTTGATGAACAAATTGGAAATTGATGGCTAAGCTATTCAGTCCATGTGTTTTAGATTAGTGAATAGGATTCATGGTTGTTTTAGACTATGAACACGATAGTTTCCATTAGCATGCAAAGATCAGGAATCACATACGACTCAAATCCAACCTCTGTTGTAGGCATTACATGGTAACTTAAATGACAGAAAAAATACCTGTTCGAAACCTCGGTGAACTATCGGTAGAACTATTGGAGTTACAGGGGCACGTGTAATCAGACTAGCAGTTCCCCATTTCAACCGCCGAATAGGTGCATCTTCTTGACATACTTTCCCCTCTGGAAAGGTATGCAGCTGTTAATTGGACAGAATAAGATGGAGTAATAATTAGACCAGACAATGATTCTTCCATAGTGCATATGATGTTTACAATTGTACAGCCTAGTAAAGAAATGATCAGTAAAACCATGATAAGCTACTCTGTATCACATGATGAAATTTTGAGTAACAAAATCAATGGCATGAGAACCCAGTACAACTGTGCTACTAACAGTTCCATGGGTTAGAATGCCCAAAAGTGGATATTTTATACATTCAAATTCTGAACCCAATAAACATGATGAATGGCCAAAATATTCACATGGTTTGTTAAACTTAAACATAACAACAACAACAACAAAAGCAGCAGCAGCAACAACATTTTACAAATAGCCATGCAATTTTTTTCAGTGTAGGAATTTCTAGTGCCTAGTGTTTAACATACAGATGTGAGTGTGTGCTCAGTAACATGTGCCAGTAGGAAGGCAGTTCGTTCTTCAAATACATCAAAAGGGGCATGATAATGAGAAGAGTACCCAAGCTCCATCGATCAAGCGGTCGAGGGCTTCATTCATGTGCTCCTGATAGATTCCACCTCCCCTTGTTATGGGAATGCACTTCCCTGTGAACACTACACTTAATGAATGAGGCATACTAAAAAAGAAAAAAGAAAAAGACGAGATTCTAAGAATCAACATGAAGGATAATAATAGCTAGCAGTGAGAATAGGTATTAATTACTATCATTTCCAACTAAACCAGAAGGGCTACTAAAACCCTCAGCTACTACCTAAGAATGTATGTCCACTTCCTACAAAGAAAACATCAAAAAAAGGAATTCACTTTACTAGCTGCTATTTCAGAATATAATTATCTCAATCCAAGTGCCTAGAACTAAAAATCATCTTTTAACTTGAGCCACCACCAACAATTCATTTACTATGGTATGGACTGGCCTATAACATGCAGGATAACTAATATCATACATTCAAGAGCATCATCAAATTCAAAAAATCTAGTGGATTCTCCACTTCCAGATATAAAGAACAGTGTAATAACTAAGCGGAAGTACTCAGGCAAATATCAATCGTCAGATGCAGCATTGCAAATTAAACTTTGAAGAGTGGAAAACTACAGATATCACACCAAGTCTGAAAAGATATGACAACACTGGATTCTTAAAGCATATGTCCTCAGCAGCAAGCACCCATCTCCCCAATTCTGCATCAGTCACAGGGAAACCCTTCATCCCCCACATTACTGGGTCATCCAACCTGAACAGGAGTAATTCAACTTATCACATTTCAGAATCACAACCACCGGATCAACGACGCAAAGAATTAAACCAATACTTCAGTCCGAAGCCAAAGCAGTCTATGAAATTCCTCGCAAACCTCTCTGAGAAACAAAGGAAACTGAATTTTATAAGCTATTAACAGAAATTACAACTTTACTTGGGAGAGTAACTGACGTGGACATGTGATTGCTGACTGTGAGAAGAGGAACGTGCGGCGGACGGTGTCGGGCTAGCCGAAGGAGGGTTTCGAGGTTGTAGACGGTTGTGGTATTGAGGAAATTAGCCACCACTTTGGCGAACGCTCCGACCGCATTGAATATAATCTTTCGGGGTATTCCGCTGAGGTGATCTCTCCTGGCCGCCCATTCCATGGTCCTCATAGCCCCGGCGCTCGTTCGTATGGTGCTCAACCGCCACCGCCGCCGCCGCCGACGCCAAGCCGTTGGTTTGAATTTATATACCCCAACTTGTCGATGTCAACATAAAAGGGCAGTCTTTAGTTCAGTTTTATGACTTTTATAAAAGTATTTTTTAATTAAATCATTTAAAAAACAAATAATTTATATTAATATTAAAATATTTTTATTTTTATTTTTATTTAAATTATAAATATTTTTAGTATTTAAAAAAAAATTAAACTAGGACGAAAAGAGCATTTAAATTTTTCTTTATAAAATATTACATCAAATTTTAATTTTTTAAAAAAAAAAAATTCAACTTGAGAACAAAAGTTTATTCTTGAATTGTATATACTATTATAAAATGTATTTTTATTATACTTATTTATTATTGTTGGTCTAAATCTCATTTAATTAAAAACAATAAATGGATAATATCATCAAAATTTTACCCACATATATGTACCGAAAGGTAGGTCCTAAATTTTACCACTCATGCACACTAAAAATAGTAAAAAAAAATGAAACACAGGGTAATTATTAATTCAATTCAACTTTTAATTTCACTTACTTTTAAAGTTTAAATTAGATATGATCACTAAAATTTAGTCAATAATTATATCAAAATAAATTTTGATTTAACTTCAAGACAACAAACATAAAATAAATTATTATTCACTTATTGTAGACTCTGACTCTAAGAATATTTATGATTTGTCAATAGATTGAATAGTGTCAATTTTAAATTTACTTTTAAACAGTAGACACTATAGTGTATCAATAATTTGATTTGCATTCATATAAGGTGCCATTATATCACCTATCAAAATTTTTTCTCCAATTAATTAATCCTTCTTGATTTTAAAATCATCGGTTCCAATAAGCATTTTTTGATGATTCGTTGTTCAATCTATATATTTTTTTGTATCTATTTCTCATCAATTAATCACATACCTGCGTCTATTTTACTTCGGGAACTTTATACGATTTTAATAAATACAGTATTATATTTGTTTATTATTGTTGGTCTCAATCTCATTTAATCAAACAATAAATGAATAATAACATCAAATTTGACCCGCACAACAACAGAGATAGGTAGTTTCTGAATTAATCTAACAACTCATGCACACTAAAAATAGTAAAAAATAAAATGAAACAGAGAGCAATTGTTAATCCAATCGGACCTTTAACTTGACGTAGCTTTAGAGTTCCAAATTAGGCATAATAACTAAAATTTAGTTAATAATTATATCAAAATAAATATCAATTCAATCTATACATTGGCTTAATTTGGAGACAACAAATATACAAATAAATTATTATTTATGACTATGAGTTCTCAGATGTGTCCGTAGATTGAATAGTGTGAATTTAACTTTACTTTCAAACAGTAAACACTAAAGTGTCAATAATTTGATTTGCATTCATATGAGGTGCAATTATACCATCATCAAATTTTATTTATTTTTTATTTTTTATTTTTTATTTTTTTATCTCCAATCAATTAATAATTATTGATAAAATCATAAGCTCCAATAAGTATTTTTGGAGGATTCATCATTCAATTCTATATATTTTTTGTATCTTCCATTTCTTATTAGCTAACCTTCATATATTTCACTTCGGAAACTCTATACGACTTTAATAAATATAGTATTATATTTGTTTATTATAGTTGGTTTCAATCTCATTTAATTTAACAATAAATGAATAATAACATCAAAATTTATCCACATATCAGCAGAGATAGGTAGTTTCTGAATTATTCTACAATTCATGCACAAAAAAAAAAAAAAAAAAAAAAAAAAAAGAGAAGAAGAAGAAGAAACACAGAGCAATTGTTAATCCACGACATTTAACTTGACCTACCTTTAGAGTTCCAGATTAGGTATGATCACTAAAATTTAGTCAATAATTATATCAAAATAAATCTCAATTCAATTTCTACATTAGCTAACTTCAAGGCAACAAATATACAAATAAATTATTATTCATGCATGGTAGATTCTGGCTATGAGAATGCTTATCAGTTCATCAGATGTGTTAGTAGATTGAATAGTGTGATTTTACCTTTAGTTTTAAATATTATAATATGTCAATAATTTGATTTGCACTCATACAAGGCGCAATTAAATCACCATCAAAATTTTATCAAAAATCAATTCATATGCACCAATAAGCATATTTGGAGGATTCATCGTTCAATTATGACTTGGAAGCATTTTTATTTAATTTTTATATAGATGGTGCATCATAGTAGGTATTATAAAAAATTATTTAAGAGTTAATAATAAAGCATGGTGTTCGTACAAAAAAAAAGGGTGTATTTGTTTAGTGAAATTATTTGTAAATATATATATATATATTTATACTAGAGAAGTAATTGTGTAAATCATACTCCTTCAAACCCGCCGTAAGTTCACAAAGTATATATATTTTTATTTTGAGATATTCAATTATAAAGTAAATATTTTATTAAGTAGATTATTTTTTTTTATAAATATTTTTACTTTACATCACATCATTATTTTTACACAAAAAAACAAGAGCAAAAATATTATTACACTATTTTTAACTACTAACTATAATTAAAATAATAATATTTCTTAAATACCGCGTCAAAAATAAATATTTACTTTATTTCTGGATGAAGGGAGTATAAAATTAGTGAATGGTATAATATATATTTTTTAAAAAATATACTCCCTCCGTCCCAATCTTATTTACTATTTTTGTTCGTTCCAAAATAATAGTTTTATTTTCATAAATAAACATATCACCATAAAACTACCCATATTTTTCATTTTTATTACACAATTACCACTATTTTTTACACTAATACACTCATAAGGACAAAAACGTCTTTTATCCGTACTTTTTACTAATTTATGGGACAGAGGGAGTATTTTTTTTTTGAATAGGAAAAAAAATACACCCTTATTCATTATATTATTTTGAAATTGAAATAATTTTATGACAGATATGAAAAATGTCATTAATATAAAATATAATATTTTATATTAAAATAGATTACTATATATTTTGTATGAATATATTTTATATAATATTACTAAAAAAAAAATACGCAGAAAAATTTTTAATGGAAGAAGATAGCCTATGTAAACATAGCACAGTACATAATTTCGCTACCAAACATTGCGTCCTAAATCCTAATTCTGTAATGCTACTACCAAACAGCACTTTCAGTCTATCACACAAGATAATTATTGAGATCGAAAATATCTTAGACGCAAATTACCAAAAGAGCCTCCAATACCACGCACCCATCTCGATCACATCAAGCTTATCCACATTTGTTTAAATAAAAAGCCCCAACGACCACTCGGAGCCCATAACCGTCATTTCACAAAGTCTAATTTGGTCATTACACAATCCCCCTACACTAACCACTAAATTCCCAAGATCACGCCACATCACCCTGATGCCCTGCCAGCACTCCATCGGACGGCTCAGAGGCCTTCACAACAAACACATAGAAAACACAAAGCCAGGAGAGGGGGAGCGAGGTCAACATCCCAGCCAATCACAGCACTGCGATGTGTTTGGCGCGGATCGATGACGTGGCAGTAGGAATTTGAAATCCCGCCCGAACCCGCGCTTCCATTTTGCCTTGTATAAAAATCGGAAGGATTTTTTGATGGGCTTTTCCCTTTGAGTCCTCTCAAAAAAAGCATTTCCTTCACATATATCTATCTCTATACTTTACACGGTAATACGTACACTCGCTTTCATTGCGATTTCGAAGAAGGGCAAAGCTAAGGCGACCGCATCTCCACGTCTTTTGGTTTTCTCTCTCTAGGTCAGTTCCGAGCTGCTCGCCGCTGAATCCGCACCATTTCGAGACGATTTAAACGTTTTTTTTTTTTTTTAAATTTTTTTTCGCTGTTGTTTTGCAGCGAAGCGATGAAGGGAGGTAGATCGCGAGCGGAGACGAAAAAATCCGATGCGAAGTGAGTTTTGACTCAATTTTTGGTTAAGATCTGATTTATAGTTTTTGGTATTTTTTGTTTTTGTGTTGATTTTTCGTCCATGGTGGACTTTGTAGACTTTCTGTTAAGAAAGGAGCGGCTGCAGCCGGAAAAAAGCCGGCGAAGAAGGGGAAGCCAGTGAAGGATCCAAACAAGCCTAAGAGGCCTGCTAGTGCTTTCTTCGTTTTCATGTATGTTTTACCTTTTTTGTTTATATGTTATTTCGTGGAAATTTCGTCTGGTTTCGGTACGCGAAGTGTTGAATATGTCGTTTATTTAACGAAGGGAGGAGTTCAGGAAGACGTACAAAGAGAAACACCCTAACAACAAATCCGTTGCCGCCGTGAGTGATTTCTTCTTTATATTCATCATTTGTGAAGATCTTGCAGTTTATTTTCTGAGTTTAGAATTTTGTCTTTGAAAAATTATTATAGGTCGGTAAAGCAGGAGGCGAAAAATGGAAATCCATGTCAGATGAAGTAAGCATCGTTTCACCGACGGCGAAGTAAATTGTCAGAGCTTACGGATTGTTCTTAATTATTGAGTTTCCTAAAATTTTGTTTCAGGAAAAAGCTCCTTACATAGCTAAAGCCGATAAGAGAAAATCAGAGTATGAAAAAAACCTCCAGGCGTACAACAAGAAATTAGTAATATCTCACTCAGATCTTCAATACAATCAATCATGCAAACCGATTTTCAACTTTGAAAAAGATTATACTAATTGAATTGCAGGCCGACGGACCTGGGGACGAGGAAGAGTCCGACAAATCTAGATCTGAAGTCAACGATGATGAAGAGGACGATGAGGAAGGCAGTGCAGAGGTACAGATCACACACTTCTTTTAATGAGTATTTTTTTTCTGCTGTTTTGATGAGTAATTTCATTTTGGATATACATGCAGGATGATGAAGATGATGACGAGTAAAAAATTGGTGAAAAGTAAGGCTGTGTTTTAGTTCTTCGTTTATTGTACAAACAAGTAAACCCCACCCCACCCCCACTACAACAAGGTAGATGCTACTACACTCTGGTGGGTTTCTTGCTTTTCTTTAAAAAAAAAAAAGAAAAAAAAATTAAAATAGATGGGTTTATACTTGGTTATGTACTGTTTTAAGATGCACTTGTTCAATGATAATCCACTCCTTAGCTAGTGCAGTAATATCTTTCCATTATTCTTTTCTTAATTTATTTGCATAAATCTGGTTTTGGGGAAGTTTCCTACTAGTGGAGCAATGCAATATGATTTTATTCTCTGTTCTATATTTTAATGCCATGCTTGCATATGAAAGGAATAACACTTCTTAAATTATATATGTTTCTATTTAAATTGGATTTGGAAAGATGTGGTATGATTCTTGTGGTGGTTGCATTTATTATTGTATTCATACGTCTTTGTTCCAAAATCCAGATTTTAATTTGCAGACATGTATGGTTATGATGGGATATTTTTGTTTGGATCAGTATCAAGGTTTTAGATGTTAAACATTGTAGTTTCTATGGAGGCGCTGATTGTGGTCTGATCAAGAACTTAGGTTTCTGTAATTGTGTGTTGAATTAATAGTTACTGTGTCGATGGCATATCTAATATAGATCTCATATGAATTATAAGTTAATGACTCAGAAAATGAATGAATAGTATATGATATTGGTTTATATAATTTGTCCTATGATTGATTTTTAACATATGGGATATTTAAACCAATATCATATATTGTATGTCATTTTTTCAATGTTATTTTGTTCGATTCCAATTGGGATCTTAACCGTATCAAAGAACACAGTTTTGTTTTTACTTGGTCTAAGATTATGAATAGTTGCACTTTGGCCGGCCATGCGACAACTTGTCATTCCATTTGGCTTGGTTAGAGCAAATCTAGTGGAATATTGTAACAGAATACTCTTAAGAGCATGGGTTTACAAAAATAATTTGTTTGAATTGATGATGTGTTTGATTGTTTTGTTTGTTTTTTGTTTTTTTTTTTCAAAATAGCAAAAAAAATTCCTCAGTGCTGAAAATTTTTTGTAGTTTTAAAATTTTAAAAAATTTATTTGTGGTTTATAAAATGTGCACGCTTGCTTTTCTTTTAAATCACAATGTCGTCGACGTTAAATTTTAGCTTTATTAGACTGTTATGTCCATATGGTTTCTCTCTCTTCTGTTCTTTTTTTTTCTCTTCTTCATAATTTTTTTTCTTCCTTCTTTCTTTTCCAAATTTTTCTTTCACACATCTTTTTCCTCAATTTTTTTTTCTTCTCTAATTTTTTTTCAGGTCATAACAGTTCTAGCTGTTTCTTTTTTTTTTTTCTTTTTTTTTTCTTTTTTCCCCATTTTTTTTTTCTTCATTAAGAAAAAAAAGAGAATAAAGAAGAGAAATGAAAGAAGAGACACAAAGAAAGGGTTGAATATCAGTTTTTTTTTTTTTTTTTTTTCCTTCAATTTTTTTTATCTTTTTTTTTTCCATTTTTTGTTTTTCTTTATTTTTTCTTTTTAATTTTTTTGTTGCAGTAAGTTCTTTCTTTTTTTTTTTTTTTTAAATTTATTTTAAATTTTGATTTCAAATAGAAATTTTAGATTTCTGATTTATGTTCTGTTTAGTAGATTTAAAATTAAAAAAAATGAATGAAGAAGAATGAGGAAGAAGAACGAGGTAGAAAAGAAGTTGTAAAAATTTGGGTGTGTTTGTTTGGGGGTTTGGATTTTGGATTGGAATTTGAAAAGTAAAAATTTTGAATTTGAATAGTTGTATGATGTGATATAAATAGGGTTTGATGTGATGTTTTGAATGTAAAATTGATTTTTAGTATAATATAAAAAATGAAAAATAGGTGTTTGATTTGATATTTTTGGGGGAAAAAAATTGGATGAATAGTGAAAATCCTCCAAAATCCTTCAAACAAACACACCGTTAGTGAACTGTGTTGAGCCCGAGTCTATATAGCGGGTCGTGGCTGATCTATCCCAATTTAGTAAAATTAAATACTTCATTCATCCGTATAATTATAATATGTATTCGACACAAAAAAAATAAAATATATTTTATTAAAAAATAATAAAAATAAAAAGATAGTTGACTCAGATAAAGTTCTTGAAGTAGATGGTCTTTTATTTTACTCCTTCTGTCTTATCTAGAGTATTATGGTAAAACACGTGAAATTTATTATAATTATAATTAAATAATTGAGATGTATCAGTAAATATAATTATTTTATAATATAAATAATTTGAAATTAAAATAATCTCATATTTATATAAAATTATTAATTAAAAAATTTTAAATAAAATTAAGGTGCATGATCAATTTTCATAAGATACGAGTACATAAAATGAAAATGTGGACACATGGAGGAGGAAGTATTTTTAATTTTTAGTATTGACTTTGTGCCTGTGTTAGCATTGACTTTGTGCTGATGTTATTGGTCGTATTGTGTTCTATTTTGATTTGATAAAAGCGTTACATTGAATATAGTCTACGTTAATAATTTTAATAAATTAAAGTCGATCAAAAGTGATTAGTTACATTAATATTTATTAAAATTTAAAATCGAAAAAAGAGAAGACATAAAACAAAAACAAACATAAAAAAAAAAAATTCTCCATCTTCAAATTCAATTTCTTCCTCCTTACTCTTTTTCTTCTTCTTCATCAAAACCAGCTTAGCGAACAAGAAAGTGCAGGTTTGACGAATGTATAGGGGTGAAAGGATGGATACTCTGAAGATTGAAGTATAGTTGAATGTGAAATCATTAGTAAAATAAGCAGGAAAATTATTCAACCTTGCGGTACAAGGAAGAAGTACTACGATGGTGATGGTGATGGCGATGGTAGTGGTGATGGCGATGGTGGGGAGGGTGGGTCCGTCCATTCCCAACCTTCAATGAAGTGAATGAAGCACCTAAAATGTCAATGGCGCGTAGAATTGCTGAGGCATCGAAACCGCCGAGACATTTCCATGAATCTCGTCTCCAGTCGCAGACGCATTCATTCCCAAACTCCTCCGTGAACGACTTTTCGCATCATAATCGTCGTCTTCCTCATCGTCATCCTTTCCTCTCCTCCACTCTCTGTAATTTTCGCATATATACAGTGCAGAGAAGATCTCTTGACGAGCTTTGATATCTTATGGGGAATTGCTTCGGATGTCGTCCTGCTAATGGCTCCAATGGTCGGATTAACTCTACCAGACCTCCGACTTCAGGTATAATCTATTTCCGTTTTGATTCGCGAACTTCATGAGGATGGAGCAGTTACCTTTAATTCGCGAACCTCAATTGTTGGACAAATCATTAAATTACCTTGTTGAAGATGAAGATGAATATTCATTCGGTATTGTTTGAGTTTCAATTCTGGATTGCTTTCCTCAGAGAATCGATTGAATTTGAAAATGATTGTGTTTAGTTAATCCTGCATTTTCTGTGTTCTACATAACTTAGGTACGTCGTCTAGTTTCAACAATGCCGGAAGCCTTTTCACAACCACAAACAGCAGCCGTGGCCTCGGCCAGTTTCCGGCTGCTTCCCGCGACGGCGATCCAGGGCGAATAATGCCGCTGTCCAATTTGAAGATGTACACATTCTCGGAATTGAGGAGTGCCACACGTAACTTCAAGCCAGACATGATGCTCGGAATCGGAGGTTTCGGGGCAGTGTACCGAGGATGGGTTGATTCGAAGACCCTCGCGCCATCTAGACAGGGCACCGGAATGTTGGTCGCCGTTAAGAAGTTGAACCCCGAGAGCACACAAGGTTTCGAGGAATGGCAGGTATGATATACCTACCATGGATGCCATTGCTTAGCTTCAACTTGTTGAATTGTTAATTAGTTGTCGATTGCGTAAAATATTGGATAATCGAAGCTTGTTATCCTATAGAATCGAATTTTACTACATCGATAAGTTGCTGAATGCAGTCGGAGGTGATCTTCTTGGGGCAACTTTCGCACCCGAACTTAGTGAGGCTTTTGGGATACTGTTGGGAAGACAGAGAGCTTCTGCTCGTTTACGAGTTTATGTCGAAGGGGAGCCTCGAAAACCATCTTTTTGGAAGTGAGAAGCTATTTCTTGGCGAAAAGCAGATCGATACCATACTATATGGTCAAATGATCGCGTAGTCGAGGTTATATGTAATTGGTTTTCTTGGATGTGCAGGAGGTGCAGCCATCGAACCACTTTCATGGGACGTACGCCTCAAAGTAGCGCTCGGAGCAGCTCGGGGCCTCGCGTTCTTGCACGCCGCGGACAAGCATGTTATCTACCGAGACTTCAAAGCATCAAATATTCTCCTCGACGGCGTAAGATCTCTTTAGTTTGTTCGTAAGGAAATGAAATGACAACTTTTGTGATTGTTATTCCTCTTTGGATTTTAGGGGTACAACGCCAAGATCTCCGATTTCGGATTGGCCAAACTCGGGCCATCTGGCGGGGATTCTCATGTGACGACGCGAGTTATGGGGACAGTCGGCTACGCGGCGCCTGAATACGTCGCAACGGGTGAGATCTCTCTCTCAAATTAGCACACGTAAAATAGCGAAACAACATATGTCTTTATTATACACAATATGTATTGATAAAAGTATATTATGTGCCTAATCAGTTGTATGTGTTATGTGAAACTATATTATGCGTTGTTAGTTCATGAGCTGTATTTATATTACTCATTCCGTCCCGTAATTAAGTATCTATTTACTTTTAGTGTATATATATTGAATATTAATTATAATATCAAAACGTATAATAAATCAAGAGAAAATGAATTTTATTAGTGTCTTATAATACTAATATAATGTCATTTGTCAAAAAAAATTATACAAATATAAGATTATTTTTAATGTTGAGTACAATGCAATGATGCAAATATAGTAAATGAATATCTTGTTATGGAACAGAGAGAGTATATTAATATTGTGTATTGTTTGTTAAGACATTGTGTGTTGTAACGCTGCCATCTATATGCATATCTCCATTGTTTCGAACTCAATTATTTGATCTGTATTGTTTGTAACAAAAGGGCATTTATACGTAAAGAGCGACGTGTACGGGTTCGGCGTGGTGGTGCTGGAGATGATGACGGGGCTTCGAGCGGTGGACACTCGTCGCCCCGCCGGACGGCATCACTTGGTGGATTGGATGAAACCGAAGCTCTCGTGCAAGAAGAAGGTGAAAGCGATTGTCGACGCGCGGCTGCAAGAGCAGTGCTCGGTGGTGGCGCTGCAGCAGCTCGCTCGCCTGACGTTCCGATGCTTGGAGAGAGAGCACAATAAGAGGCCCTCCATGAAAGAGGTTGTGATCGCCTTGGAAGCCATTGCAGCTTTGGAATAGACTACGACGATGACGACGACGACGACGAAATCTCGGGTAGAACTGCCTTTCTATATATATATATACTTACAAGCTTTCTTCCATGGCATTGCACATTCGGGAATCATCTTTGTTCTTATTTTTATTTCGATGTTTGTACATAGCTTATCGTTGTCTCCATTGTTCATCTGTATTTATTTACGCACGAAGCTTCGGATTGAAAGTTGCACTAGTGTTTGTATTAGACTAGTTAATAGTCTCTCAGTCATAATTTAAAATATTTTTTAATAATTTTTATTTATCCATTCAAAATATTCATTTCAATCATATAATAATACAAAAATAATTTTAATTTTTTATAGAAGAATAGATTAATGGCTTCACCATTAGACTCTTTTTCTCATTCCTAAAATTATACTGTTTTGTCTATTTTATTATTTTTGTCTGTTTCAAAATAATAGCTCTATAGCTCTATTTTATTTTTGTTAATTTAATCTTCATTTTTTAAAAAAAAATTATCATCAATTTTTGTAATAATTATATGTATGAGTATTTTGATCTTTTAAAAATATTTTTACACTCACTATCAATATAACACTACCCTTCTTCCCAACTAAATTGTCTCATATAGCTAAGAACTTTTAGGTAATATGTAATTAATAAGTAAATAATAAGTGTATTAATAAGAATAATTATAATTTAATAAAAATAATTATAAATTAAGATTAAGATGACTAAATAGTTTAATTAAAATAAAAAATTATAAATTATGAATTTTAAAATATAATTAAATATATAATTATATTTATATAAAAAAATAAAATTATGTAGAACAAACAAAAATAAAAAATTAGAACAAATTAAATGGAACCTAATGTGTCTATTGTTTAAAACAAAGAAAGTATTCTATTAACATATGCCATAAAATATTTATTTTTATTTTTATTAATATGTGTTAATTGGGTCAAATTATTGACTCAATTAGCAAAATATCGAATGGCCAAATGTATCTATATTATAGACAGGGTTAACTGATGATTAGCCGTAAGTACCTCCTTTTATTAATTTTTATTTCCTCAATTAAACTGTCCATATCTCATTGGATTATATTTTCCAATAATAATTTTCCATTAACGTCACAATCAATCAATAAGATTTACATAAAATACTCCTTTGTATCAAATAGGATGTGGTCACATTCTTGAATCTGATGATAAATTTTACCATACATATAAAACCACCTAATTACATTAAATAAAACAATTAATTCACATCATTCCACAAATATAAAATAATAATAATAAAATCTTTGATTTATTGGTCCACCTACTTCAAAAGTTTGCCGAAAAATCGTATATATATATACACAAAGCGGAAATTGAAGGACCCACACAAAACAACACAGCACAGAAACTGTGAATTTCCAGTTCCCCATAGCGCCGCTCTCCATTTCTGCCGTGAGTTCCACCGTTTCCGCCATTGCTTTCCTTCTGGTTCTCAATTGGCCATCCCAAGAGCGTGAGCGTGAGCGTGGGGTGGGGGTGTTCTTTTGCCTTGCATAGTTCTTGCTTCAATGATATAATATCGTTTTGATGTTACGGCACACAGTTCATTTTTGCTCACTGAAACATTTCATTTCATTCAATGTTCTTTTTGGTTTTGGTTGCAGGTTTGTTGTTCTTCTGTTTTTGATTCCTCGGAATACTCAGCAGCAAAGGTACGTAACGTAGGTAGGTAGCATTGATCGGGGAATGGCGGTTTTGTGATCTTTTGAAAATTCAATGGAATAAATTAGGGGGATGCAATTTGACAGTGATTTGTGCGATATGAAGAAGTTTGATCGTCAAAATGAAATTTGAATCCTCAATTTCATCAGAACTGCTTCCGAGAAATCTCTTGTTTCAAAATTTGCCCCTAAATGATTCGTAGTTTATGTGCAATTAGGGCTGAGTTTGATCCACTTAGGTTTCGTTTGTTGATTTGAGTGACAATAAAATGTTGCTATGATTTGAATTGTCGATGCATTTTAGACCACATCATGCTTAAAAATCAATAAATTCGAACAAAAACAAATTCATCTGCATTATGAACAACAACAATCAATCACTTGATACATTTTTATCTCTACATTGTGACTAGCCATGAATCACTCTGTATCATTTTACTTGAATAATTCTGCTACATGAATACATTCTGTCGAATACGGCGCAGGGCAGGCGCGGGTATTGGCTACTTATCTGTTAATGGACAGAAAGAAGGATAATCTTGGTGTTAAATTTTTGGGGAATTCAGTTTCCTATATGCGAAAATGGCTGTTTCGGGTGTTGTCCATTGGCCCGGTTCCGAGGCATCTAGCCTTCATTTTGGATGGGAATCGGAGGTATGCGAAGAAGCACAATCTTGGCGACGGGATGGGTCACCGAGCTGGATTTCTAGCTCTAATGTCGATAATGAAGTATTGCTACGAGCTCGGGGTGAAGTACGTGACGATATACGCATTCAGCATCGACAATTTCAGGAGGCGGCCGGAGGAAGTGCAGTCGGTGATGGATCTTATGCTCGAGAAGATCGAGGGGCTGATCAAGGAAGAAAGCCTCGTGAACGAGTACGGCGTGCGCGTCTATTTCATCGGGAACTTGAAGCTCTTGAACGATCCCGTCCGCGCAGCCGCCGAGCGCGCCATGAAGGCGACGTCGAACAACAGCAACAGCATTCTTCTCATCTGCGTCGCCTATACTTCGACGGATGAGATCACGAATGCTGCTCAAGTTTCTTGCGACGAGAAGTTGGGATTGGCCGGAGTGATCGGAGGAGAAGATGAAGACGGGGACATTGTCGTCGAGGGGGAAGAAAATGGCGAATGCAACGGACAAGATGAAGTTGAAGACGAAGATGAAGATGAGGAGATTATCAAGCTAGCGGACGTGGAGAAACATATGTCGATGGGAGTGGCTCCGGATCCGGATATTATGATCAGGACTTCCGGGGAGACGAGGCTGAGCAACTTCTTGCTGTGGCAGACCACGAACTGCCTGCTGTACTCGCCGTCAGCGCTGTGGCCGGAGATTGGGCTGCGCCACCTTGTGTGGGCGGTGCTGAACTTTCAGAGAAACCATCTTTACTTTGAGAAGAAACGGAAGCAAAATTGACTTGGTGTAGCAAAGAACTCGGAAATGTGTTGTTCGTTCTTATGGGGGAATTATTTATATACTTTTACCTTTGTTCGGGCTTTGCTTTGCGTTGTTATTGTTGATGTTATTTTATTAGATAATTTCATTAGCAATAAAATATTACTATTTTTTATATGAAATATATTATATTTTGTCCATACCACATTATTATTTTACGATGCGCAATTATAAAGTAATAATTTTACTAAATATTTCATTAACATTTATGATTTATTTATAACAAATGTCACTATTTTTGTTACATTATCTTTCTTTATCTCTCCTTACAACACATAAATAGTTTTTATATACTCCCTCAATCCCAATATCATAGTCTTGTTTACTATTTTTGTCTTGTCATAAAATAATAGTCTTATTTCCATAAATAATCATATCACCATAAAATTACTCTTATTTTTTCATTTTTATTACACAATTGTCACTACTTTTTACACTAATACACTCACAACTAATACACTCACAAGGACAAAAAAAATCTTTTAAGTATATTTTTTACCAATTACCAATATAATATCAATATTCTTAAACGTAGTGTCCAACCCAATTAAAATTATAATTTTGGAACTGAATGAGTAATATTTTTAAGTAGATATAAATATTTTTAAGATAGATAAATTTATTAAAGATATAGAAATGAGTAAATTTTTATAAATGGACAAAAAAAGAGAAGGGTCATCTGTAACGTTAAAGACGGAGGATTACAAGTAATTAAAATATTTTTATAATATTTACATATTTAATAAAATAAAATTTTCCATATATTTAGTTTAGATTAATTGATGTGTATTAATTTATATTTATGTTTATATATTAATAATATTTTTAAGTGATATTGGATGTACTATATTTATTTATTTTGTAGATACTTGATTTTATATTTTTTATTTGAACAATAAAAACAAAACACAATTGAACATATATATTAGTAAATTTATGAATAAAATTATTTAAAAAAAATACTCCTACTTAAATAATTAATTTATATAAAAAAAAATAAAAATTCATTATGAAATTTATTTATTTCATTAAAATATTAATTTTTATTGTAGTTTCTTTTATAAAAACTAAAAAACCTAATGCTATATATAAAGAATTTTAGGAGCTATATCCCTTTTTAAGTAATGGGCCTGTAGTGCTCCTCTCATCAAATCCAGCGCTTTTATTATATTTATAAATTCAAATTACAATATAATAATAATAATAATAATAATAATAATAATAAGGGGTGTTTGGAAACAGCGTTTTGAAGAGCTTTTAGGGTTGAAAAGGTTTTAGCTGTTTGATGGTAAATTAATTTTTTGAAATAGCTTTTTGGACCCAAAAAGCTAATTTCTGAAAAGCTCGTCTACCCAGCTTTTTGAAAGAGCTTTTTCATTTTAATTTTGATTATTTTTTATTTACCCTTGAAACTTAATTATTTATTTTTTACATATAAATATATTTTTATAGCAGTATTTATTAATTATTTATAATATATTTAATTTATTAAATTATATATTTATTTTTATTGTAAATTTAAAATAATAATAATTATTATTACTATATATAAATTATTTTATTTGTAAAATATATAATTTAAAACTAAATAAAATAGAAAAAACAAAGGTTATTAATTTATTTATATATATTAAAATAATAATTAACATAATAAAAATATAGATACGAAAGATTTATTATTTTATATGTTACATAATTTTAATAAAAAATTATTATTTTTTAGTAAAAAAAATTTCTTGGATCTAAATAATAAAAATAAAAATAAATATTTTATAATATTTTTATAATTTTCAATAATTAATAACAACAATTCTTATAAATTTCAAACCAAAATGAACAAAATTAAATATTTTAAAAAATAACATATCAATGTACTTGATAGTCATTTTATGTATAAACGGCTAATGTCAAACAATTGTTTTACCAAACACTTTTAATACAAACCGCTAATTGAATCAGCTAGTTAAACCAGATAATTGAATCAGCTAACAGCTAACCCTAAATAAAAAATTCGAATTTGAAATAATAATAATAATGTCGACTACTTAATTAATTATTAAAAATTGTGCATAATTTCACTATGAAAAATGCAATATTGCATAATAAACAATTTGAAAATTATATGAAAATTAATTTTAAATTTTATAATTGTTTTGTGAAATAATATTTGATATTATATTTAAAATAGAAAATTAATTTTAAATATAATATTTAAAACTATTGCAGATTAAATAATATAAATTTGAGAAAAAAAATTCATAAAACTCTTAATTTGTGTTTTCAGCTATATTTCTGCATTATTTATTTATTTATCCTTATTTGTATAAAATTATTATATTTAATAAATATTTTATTTTATATCAAAAAATATTTTCAGTACATGTAACAAAGAAAGGTAGATAAATGATTACGTTGATACATAACAAAAGTAGTACGCTTTTTCTGTTCTTTTCTTCCACATATTTTTTACCAAAAAATATTAATAAATTAAATATATTCATTACTTTTTAAGATATACACAATTATTTACATTTGACATAAAAAAATATATATTTTTCTTAAAAATTATTTTACAAAACAAACACAACATTTAGTATATTTATTTAATAACAAAAGAAAATTTAATCTAAATTCAAACTTAAAAAAAAAAAGAAAAAACCTTCAAACTCTAATGATAATATTACTTACTCCGTTCCACTTAATTTGTCCCATAATTTTATTTTTATCTGTCTCACAATTTGTCTTTTTTTTTTATATAAATACAACTATATACTTTAATTATATTTTAAAATTTATATATATTTTTAGTTTAATTAAACTATTTAGTCATATTAATCTTAATCTATAATTACTTTTATTAAATCATAATTATTTTTAACTAATATTTTTTTTAATTACTTACTAGTTACACATTATCTAAAACTTTGTACTATGACTAATAGAGTAAGGGTAAACTTTTTTTTTTTTTTTTGGTAAACTGTTTTTTAGTCCCGTAATTGGACCCCTTTATCATTTTAGTCCTGTAAGTGGAGCCTGTCGCAAACTAGTCCCATAAGTGAAAAATTTTCGTTGTTTTAGTCCTCCGGCGCCGGAGACATCCGCGTGGCTCGCCGGAGGTGACGTGTCCGCCGGGTGTCCCGCCAGGTCAGCGACACCTGGCGGATACGTGGATTTATTCTTTTTTTCATTTTTTTTAATTTTTTTAATTGTACTAGATAAAAAAATAAAATTTAAAATAAATTAAAAATAAGTTTTAAAAAAAATTAAAAAAAATTAAAAAAAAATACACGTGTCCGCCAGGTCAGTGGTCTCGCTGACCTGGCGGACACGTCACCTCCGGCAAGCCGGCATCTTCGGCGCTGGAGGACTAAAACAGCGAAAATTTTTCACTTATGTGACTAGTTTGCGACAGGCTCACTTTTTTTTAGTCCCGTAAATGGACCCTTTATCATTTTAGTCTCGTAAGTGGAGCATGTCGCAAACTAGTCTTATAAGTGAAAAATTTTCGATGTTTTAGTTCTCTGGTGTTGGAGACGCCTGGGTGGCTCGTCGGAGGCCACGTGTCCGCGGACACGAGGATTTTATTTTATTTTTTATTTTTTAAAATTTAATTTTTTTTAATTTTTTTATTTGGTCCAATTAAAAAAAATTAAAACAATTAAAAAAGTAAAATCCACGTATCCGCCAGGTGTCGTTGACCTTGCGGGATATGTGACTTCCGGTGAGCCACGCGAATGTCTCCGGTGCCGAAAGACTAAAACAACAAAAAATTTTCACTAATGATATAAAAGTCCGTTACTGTCACTAAAAAAAATAGTCTACCCACGGAGCAATATGAAAATAGCATTACAGTTATAACTGTCATGTGTGGATAAAGGATTGTGGGGGCCCAGAAGAAGGGTGGTAAGGAAACATGTCACGGGTTCTCACTCTCACCCGATACTCTCGTCTCATTGAGATGTAAACACCATTCCACATGGCCCCTTTCTTAAACATACATACATACAACAATTTTTATTTATTTATTTATTTTTGTACAAATTATTATATTTGATAACATTCAATATTTTTAAAAATAAAATTTTATTTTATTATAAATAGGATAATACAGTAACAAAAGTGTTACAAGAAAATGAAAAAGAAGGTAAATAAAAAATACGGAGGTTTTACAGTGTGTCAACCTACATCTACGGGTAGGAACCGGAGAGATTTTATTATACTGAGTATATCATACGGCTAGCAATTATAATACCCAAAACACCCTAAACCCTAAATCCATTTGTTATTAATTAATATAAGCCCAAAAAGAACTCTACCAATTGAAACAGTTTTTTCATTTTAGTTTCGGATCAGATAGATCGCTAAATTCAAGTCACGTTTCAACAAAAAATTTGATATCGATCCGACTCAATTTAGGGCAAATGGAATCTCATCATTCGATGAAATTTCTTTTAAAATTAATTTTATATTTATTTATTAAATTGGAATGAGATAATTAGTCATTTTATTTCTTAATTATATATATATATATATATATATTGAACATGCATGATTATTGATTTGATTTTTCTATATTTAGGAGTTTGTTGTAATAACTTTCGAGAATTTCCAATTTAATTATCACGTTGAAGTTGCTCTATTGCTTATAGAACATGTGTAGTAAATATTGCATTTCTTAAATTATACTCATGTCATACTACCTCATTCAAATATACATATATATATATATATATATTATTTTCATTTTGTCTCAAAAAATTATAGTACTATTTTTTGTTATAATAAATGTATAAAATATCATTAATTTTTTTTATTTTATATACAATTACAAAATTATTGCTAATATTTAAATAAATTCGGAAAATACAAGTGGAGTTTATATATTTTTAAATAATAAATTTATATGTGCTATATAAAATGGAAATAAGATGTAAAATGTAAAGCTTTTATATTCATATATTTTTAAAATTTTATTAGTATTTTATATGTAAGTTCATGATATTATATATATAGTAATAATATGTGACATACATATTTTTTTTTTTTTAAATAAAAAGGGTTATATAAGAAATACAATTAGGGCGTGTTTGGCAATTAGCTGATAGCTGTTAGCTGTTAGCTGATAGCTGATTCAATTAACTGACTAGATGATTCGATTAGCTGTTTGTATTAAAATGTTTGGTAAAACAAATGTTTGATATTAACTGTTTATACGTAAAATGACAATTGAGAACATTTATATTTTATTCTTGTTTCTAATATATTCAATTATGTTTTTTTGAGTTTAGAATGTTTAAAATTTTTTGTTATTAGTTATTGAAAATTGTAAAAGTGTTATAAAAGTATTTATTTTTATTACAGTTAGATTTAAAAAATAATATATTTTTATTAAAATATACAAATAGTTTTTTTTTTTATTGAAAATGATGTAAAATATAAAATAATAAATTTTTCGTGTATATATTTATTATGTTAGTTATCGATTAGTTCATTATATTTATAATTTTCAATAAATTTAATTTATTTTTAGTATAAAATTTATATAATGTAATTTTAATAAAAAATAAATTATTAATATTTATATTTTTTATTTTATGTTGATTTTAATAAATTTATATATTTTACAATTAAAATAATTTTTATATAAAAATTAATTATTTTAAATTTATAAAAGTAAAACTATAATATAATAACTAATATAATTAATAAATAATCAAAATATATTTATTTGTGTAAAATTTATAATAAATTTTTAAGGGCATATAAGGAATAAAATTTTTTTACAGAAAAACCTATTTCAAAACGCTGGGTAAGTTAGCTTTTCAGAAATTAGCTTTTTGGTCTAAAAAGCTATTCCAAAAAACTAATTTACCAAACACCTAAATTAGCTTTTTGACCGGTCAAACAACTAAAAGTTATTAACTAAAAGCTCTTCAAAAAATTATTTGGCAAACACCCCTTAATCAAAAAAAAAAAGAAAAAAGAATTGATTTACAACATATTAAATTTACAAAATAATTTAATTAATTTTGAACGAAAAGAGTATAATATTTTATAAAGTACAATAACATATTTTTTTTTAAAGAAAATATATATAGTATAATAAAAAAATTGACAAAAAAATCGACATAGAAATAAATTTCCTTTTAAGTTTTTTTTTTTGGTTTTAATTTATTTATTTAACCCATCAGTAATATAATATACCACGTATATTTTAATGACACAATATATAACTTTACATAATATAATATATTATTAATTTTAGCACAACAAATATATTTATATAACATCATATGTGTCGCTTGATATAATTTAAATTTGAATAAATTAAAATTATTTAGCTGGAATGCTTTTGTTGGCATATTATTAGTAAAAATTTGGAATGTTCTTTTATATTTTTTAGGTCGATAATTTAAAATTAAAATTATT
Organism: Andrographis paniculata; assembly: GCF_009805555.1. Lineage (NCBI taxonomy): Eukaryota > Viridiplantae > Streptophyta > Magnoliopsida > Lamiales > Acanthaceae > Andrographis > Andrographis paniculata. The sequence goes on along the minus strand of NW_026137616.1, from coordinate 1,866,540 downwards.
ATTTTATATAAAAAATAAATATATTAAATATAATAAATTAAAATAAATAAATAAATGTTATTGATATTAGTATTAGTATTTGGTTATGTGCATGCGAGCAGAGGTGTCCAGCGCACGGACACCCCATCCCAACTGCCTCAAACGGTAATGCCGTGACATTGCCAGCTGGCTCTTGGTTGTACACGTGTCCTCTGCTTCCCTTCATTTATTGCTGCATTTATTGCTCTGCATCCTCCCTCATCTCTCCTCTATTTCCTCCCTCCCTTTTTCTTTTCATTAATACAAAAAATAAAACCAAACCCAAATATCTACTGCTCGCTAGTCACACATATACGTACACACATTTTTATTTATTTTATAATAATATTGAGTGTTAATACGTAATTAAATAAATTTATTACCATTAAATTTAAATAATTTTTGTACCCTATTGGATTTCATTTAAAAACCTTTAATCTCGTTTTATTTTTGCTAGTTTTATTTTTTTTATTGTTAAATAAATTAAAGAAAATATCGGAAAAATATAATTAATTTAGGGAAATATTTAATTAACGTGGATTGTTTTGTTTGTTTGTTTGTTGTGACAAATGACGTTGGTTATGTTATGCGTATTTATTTATTTATTTTATTTATTTCCCCAACAAAGATAATGTATTGACCTGCGGCAATTGCATGTTGAGGTGTTGGTACTTATAAAAAGAGTTTGATTGAGAGATCTCTCTCTCTCTCTTCTTCTTTCTTTCTTTTTTCTTTTTTTTTTTTTTTTGTTTTTTTTTATTTTTTTAATTATATACTCCATTCGTCCCGAAATTAAATATCTATTTGCATAGTAGAAATAAAATTGAAATGACTAAAATAATTTTATTAGTATGTGTGATATAAAGGTAATGACATTTGTGTAATATATTGTAAATTGTAAGGGTATTTGTAATGTTAGGTAGATAGTACGCTTACTAAAAAAAGAAATAGATACTTTATTATAAGACGGACTAAAATAAAAAAATTAATATTTTGTTATGGGATGGAGGAAGTATAAATATAATATGAGAATTCAATATCGTTACTCTTTCCACTGTGTTCTGAATAAATTTTTAGTTGAATCTAATGCATGCTATATTTTTTTTATATATATATAATATGAGAATTCAATATCATTATTCTTTCACTATGTTCTAAATAAATTTTTAATTGAACTTAATACACGCTATATGAATAATGTTAAGGCTTCATTAACATAGAGATTTTTATAGCTTTAGTTTTTTTTTTTTTTTTTTTTTTTTTTTTTAATACTACTATTCAATATAGTATTTATATATAATATATAATATTTTGTTTTTGAAAAAAACGTATATTTTAGTGTATAATGCAAGTTTCAAAAATTTATAAGCCAATTAATAAAACTTAAATATTTGTCCTCCTAACATGGTCCTACGCTCGTTACTTTTTAATTGTAACAAGTTATTCATGTGAATATATTTGAATACATATATCAAATATTTTTTAAATAATTAATCATAATATTAATTGGATACAATTATTATTATTATTATTTTTTTCTATTAGGTCACTATGCAATTTTCATATTTTCTTTAAAAATATATTATTATTCCATGTAAAATAAATCAAATTATTGTGCAAATTCAAAATATAAACAAAAAATAATAATGATAAAAAAAAAAATCAAACATATACATCATGTCTCAACTAAAAGTATCTATTTTACCATTTTGCTCTTCTTAATTACTAAACAATATATTTTGCTTTTTTTGTAGTAAAGTTAATCACACACTAGTATCAAAATATCCTTTTGCTTGTTGGGAGGTTTAGATTTTTATTTGAGATTTAAATATTAAAAATTTTGAATTTTAAATAATTATATGATGTGATATGATTATGTATTGATGTGATCTTTTAAATGTAAAATTATTTTTCGGTATAATATAAAAAATAAAAAATATGTATTTTATTTGACATTTTTGAAGATTTTTTTTTGTGTGTGAATAGTAAAAATTGGATAAAATTTGATAAAAAACACATCCATTCAATTTTATATAAATTATAAACATACCATTTCACATATATATATATATAAAGTACAAAGTCCCGTGATGGATGACCCGGTGGTATTGACGTGGACTTGTGACCGTAATGTCATAGGTCTAAATCCCTGATGCCTCCAAGCCTTACTTGCCACATACGGTTCATCTAGTGTGATTTTTTTTGTTAGACCTAATTTGCAGGCTATTAAGTTCGGTCGGAGTTTACCCAGAGCGCACTCGTCGAGTAGCGGCTGCGAACTCCTACATTATAAAAATATATATACAAAAGACAAAAATATCAAAGTCATTTTAAATACTTTTCGTTTGAAACGAAGAGAGTATGCATATATGCTGTGTTTTTAGTATTTAGGAATTTTTAACTTTTGTTGTTCGTTTTTAAAAAATTATGAAAATATTTATTTTTATTAATTTTAAAATATTTTATAAAATAAAATAATATCATTTTTGTATGAAACAATACATTTATGTTTAATGTTTTCTTAAAGTAAACAAATTCACACATACATTATTGAGTATTACAAAAATACTCTTTCTTGTTTTACAAATGTTATACAAACCTTTTAGTGTGTTAGAATTCGAGGACAACACAAAATTAGAATGCTACATACTCTGTCTGTGCTCTTTTTGTACAGATTTTATTTAAAAATAAATTATCAAATGTTTAAGAACTTTTAAAATAAAATAAAATCAAATTGCAGACCCGTGGTAGTGCATTTAATGCTCCAATGTTAGTCAAATAATTCACCGTTGCAATGTATTTGTATAGCATACTGTGAGACAGTTTTGTGTGAAGAGTGAAAATCATGTTTGAATCTAGTAGTGTGTTTGTTTGGGGGATTCGATTTTGAATTGGGATTTGAATAGTAAAAAATTTGAATTTGAATAGTTGTATGACGTGATATAAATAGGTGTTGATGTGATGTTTTGAATGTAAAATTGATTTTTAGTATAATATAAAAAATAAAAAATAGGTGTCTGATTTGATATTTTTGGGAGGAAAATTTTGGATGAATAGTAAAATTTTGATAAAATTCAACAACCGAACACACCCTAAGAGAAAAAACATGTTTTTTTCTTTTTTGCTTTTCGTTTTCAGTGCTCTTTTGATATGAAGAAGATATGAACTATTGTGGAAATTTGAAGTTCATTCAAAGGAGGAAATGAAGTTCCAATAAAAGGAGATTAATCTAGTACTCCCCGTTAGATTGATAGTCGGCTAAAATTCTTGACCATTCAATTTAGTGACGAAATTAGCATCTAAATCTGAGGGGCAAAATATTATAATTTATTTAAATTTAATTGATAAATTTAAATAAAAAATAATTATAGAATTATATATAAATTTAGATAATTTTGGGTGTGGGGATGGGGAAATTATATATAAATACTTCATCCGTCTCGTAACTATAGTCTGGGTTGTGTTTGACACGTAACTTAAGGAATATTGATATTATATTAGTAGTGAGTAAAAAGTACGAGTAAAAGACTTTTTTTTTTTCTTGTGAGTGTATTAGTGTAAAAAAAATAGTGGCAATTGTGTAATAATAATGAAAAAATAATGATAGTTTTATATTGATATATTTATTTATGAAAATGAGATTATTGTTTTGAGACAGACAAAAATAAAAACAAGAATATTGTATTAAAACAGATGGAGCACATAAAAATTAATATTTTTAACACTAACAAAATCATAAAAAATTGGATTTGGGGGCCCTACTGTAGCTCCGTCATAGCCAAGTATAATTGACACACACAAACGTTATATCAACGGAATAATACCACATGTTTTTTAAGTGCAAAACTTTTTGTTTTTTATTGCCGCTGTCATTAAATCGAAAAGAGTTGACCTTTTACGAATATGTGCTCCAATTCACTCTAATTTTCCCAATATTGGCTTTCTACTGTGTAAGTAGACATCATGTAATGGTCTTATTAGATGAATAGTTTTACAAATAAAACAAAACTTTAATAATAAATATAAGTGAATAGAACCTTATTTATTTATTTATTTATTTTTAGTTTTTATCATTTGCTTAAGTAAAATGTGATAAGAAATAAATATAAAGCTGATCAAAATTATATTTTATATTTATAGTATTGTATTGAAACCTACAATTACATGGTTACACCTCAACAAAATAATAACTAGAAAGAACAAATATAAAACGTATGTATTGAGTTTATTTTTGCTAATTTACAACATTTTATTTTATTTATTTATTTATTTATTTATATGTTTGTTTGGGGATTGGATTTTAAATCCACTATCATCCCAATTTTTTTTTCAAAAAATATTAAATTAAACAACTATTTTTTATTTTTTATATTATACTAAAAATTAATTTTACATTCAAAACATCACATCAACACCTATTTATATCACATCATACAACTATTCAAATTCAAAATTTTTACTATTCAAATATAAATTCAAAATACAAACCCCAAACAAACGCACCCTAAAGTATTATATTCAAAGTTCAATTTTCATACAAAACATCATAGTTAACACTTATTATTATTATTATTATTATTATTTTTGAAAACGGAAAATCTAAAACACAATCTAAAAAAAAAAAAAAATGAATGGTAAAAAACGCTTACGATTTTTTGTTTTTATTTTTATTTTTTAAAATAAACTCACATACGACTATTACGGCGTGTGTTCATATATTTGTGGATTTATTTTATATTATATATTTTAAAAGTAATATTGAAATAATATTTTTATAAAGAAAATTAATACATTAAAAACTAATAATAATAATAATAAACTTATGGGAACAATTCCCTAATTAATATGTTTCTATTTTGGCTAATTAACTAGCTATATAATAGAGTCTGTATTTTTCTGCTTCAGTTATTATCGTATGTTTGACTTCTTCGATAATATTTATTACACACCAATAAATTAAAATTTATAAAATTTAAATCGTGTGACATTGTCAGTTACAAAAATAAAATAACATATATTCTAAATATGTTGGATACGTTGCATTATGTGTTCTTTCTAAATTTGGTTGCATTTGTAATCTTTATTAGTATTTTTCATAAAATATATATAATATTTTATAGTTTCCTTTACATAATATTTTATAGTTTTTTTTTCTATAAAATATCATATCAAAATTAATATTATATATATAATATTTCTATATAGCATAATATATATTATGTTATAAAAAAATATATGTTTTATTATTTCTTTCGTTCTACCTGGCGTATCCAGATGACTATTTTTGTCCGTCTCATATTTTATGTCACTTTCTTTTTAGAAAAATGATTATGCACATTTTCTATTTTATAATTATTACTATTTATTTTTATTTTAATCAATAATAATTTATATTATATGATAATAATTTTTATTAATATATTTTAAATTATTTATTAATTATACTTATATATTGAATTTTCGTATCTACATTAATCCAAACATAATAAGTGTGACGGATGGAATATAATATGTTGTAAATATGCTACATTGTATATAATATATATCGTATATCTTTATTACAGATACTGCTTATTTGATCCAATGAAAATATGATCCGCCACCTACTTTATTAGTTTGTTTCAAAATAATAAAAAAGATTGAATATTTTTAATATGCTATATCACATAGAAATAAATGTATTATACTATAATTCCGATAAAAATGTATTATACTACTCCATCCGTCCCAATACAATAGTCTTGTTTACTATTTTTGTCCGTTTCAAAACAATAATCCCATTTCTATAAATAATCGTATCACTATAAAACTACCCTTACTTTTTCATTATTATTACACAATTGCCGCTATTTTGTACACTAATACACTCACAAGGGCAAAAAAGTCTTTTACTTCTACTTTTTACCCATTCCCAATATAATATCAATATTTCTTAAATCCCGTGTCAAACACAATCCAGACTATAGTTCTGGGACGGAGGGAGTATAATAGTTTGGGAGAAATATTTTGTACCATATATGTAATTGAAACATACACTACAAAAAAATAATATATTTGTAATGGAATTCCGTCCCTAAAGTTCACGTAGCTAACGTAATTCCGTTCCTAATTCCGTCTCTAATGTCATTAGTAACGGAAAAAGTAGATTTAGAGACAAAAAAATTTTATTACAAAAATGATTTTTTCTTGTAGTGATATAAAAACAGTTTGGATTTAAATTGTACAAAAATTTTGATATTGTATAAAAATATAAAAATTAAATTTCAATGTTTATAAAATGAAATATTTTTTTAGAGGAAATAATTTCTTATGATTAAGAAGGATACAAAGAAAACAGGTGTTTTTAGTTTACAAAACTTTCTTACATTTATATTATTCATTAATTTTTATTTTTTTTAAATATAAAATCAAACACTTATTTTTTACTTTTTATATTATCTTAAATATTTTATATTCAAAATTTTAAGTCAAATTCTATTTATATTGCATACAATTAATTAAATTTAAAATTTTTATTATTCAAATATTAAATCAAAATCCAATCTCCAAACAAACAAAAATTCATCAAACTCACCTGATTTATTAAATGCAATCAAACGCACCACATAAGTTTGCTGCTTGTTGTCTTATTGATCGTTTTGTCGATTTTCTATTTCGATCTTCAAATTGTATTCATTTCTCATTAATTATGCAAGAACTAACAATTTTTTTTTTTTATTTATTTATTTCAAGATTTCAATTATTTATCTGAAAATATAAAATTAAATAATAATAATAATAATAATTATTATTATTATATACTCCCCTCCGTGTGATATTTTTTTATTTCCGACATAAAAATTTAAGTTGGTAATATTAAGTAGGATAATTTGAGAATTAGGTAATGTGATGAGAAAAATATATATGTATATATATTTATTTGATTGATATGACGAGATAAATTATTGTTAATTACTTTTTATTTTAAAAATATTGTAAAGTATTTGAGACATATTAAAATAAGTATTTGATACATATGAATTACATAAAAATTTACATGATAAAAAATTTAAGAAAAATTCAAAATAAATATAACCTAAATATTATTATTATTATTATTATTATTATTAATTTATTATTGCTGCCTATAACAGTCGTGTAGTGGACACATGATAATAAAACCATAAAGGAATAATCAATTGCACCCATAATATAATCTAATTAATGATTTGATTCTCAATACTCACCTTTTCGGTTACAATTTTGAAAATTTTGATTTAAGTTTTATGCAATTATTTATATTTATTCGACTCATATATTTCTATTAATTGATAAATGCACGTAATATAGAAACAATTTGTTTAGTTATGCATTAGCAATATTTGAGTACTTATATTGTTTGAAATATATAAAAATAATAATAATAATAATTTGTATATTCTATATAAGATTTCAATATAACACGTAAAATAAAATTGAGTATTTTAACGAATATTACAAAAATAAAATTTAAAAGATAAGTAGTAAGGCTCGGATGCTTTGAAAATTGTACGTATTATCCGCGTGTGTGTAACAACCCATGGTGAAAAAAGACAAAAGGGGAAATCAATCAATGGCTTCTAACATAATATAAATAAATAAATAAATAAAAAATTAGAAAAAAAAAAAAAATAATATTACAGTAGAAGAAGAATCAAGGATGGAATGCAAAACACAACACAAGAGACGCGGAAGAGGAGGCTATGGTGGGTTTGGGAGAATCAAATCAAACTAACCCACCCTTGGATTGATTGATAATACAGGCGTTATCGCCAATCTGCTTTTCTTCTTCTTCTTCTTCTTGGTTTTCATCTGCTCTGTTTCAGTGGTGGTTGGGGAAATCGAATTGGAATTGGAGGGAAGGGGAGATTGGCTGTTGTGCAGGGTTGTGTGGCTGCTGCGCAGTTACCCTTCCCAGAGCAGTAAAATTGGCAGAGTTTTGTAGCTGCGGGGAGAGAAGAGAAGAGAAGACATTGGGGCCCCATTTGGAGGAAACCAGGCAGAATTGAAAATTATTTCTTAATTATCCACCAATGTTTCCTCTCATTTTCCTCTGGAAAAGCCAGCTGCCGCTCATGCTCGACTAGTATAAACAATTGCAGCCCCTCCGCCATGGCAAATTCCTCTGATTTCCGACATCTATTTTGCGCTGTTGCAGGTTAACCTCGGTAAGTGCGTTTTCACGAGTTATTTTTTTTGGGGGAAAAAAACACTTGTTGCTGTTGTTGGTGGTGGTGTTGTTAGAATTGGGAATTCTGGATTCGAAAGGGGAAATTAGGTTTTTGGTTGCGAGGAAGGGGGGACGGAGTCTCCGCCGTGAATTTTTTGTTGGTGTTTCGGATTCTTGTGCTAATTCTGTGCGTTTTTGTTTGTTCTCGGTTCCAGGCGAGAATCGAACGGGAATTGACGAGAAATGATGATGGATTTGTCCTCGATGACGATGGACGACGCCGTGGAGGAGGTGATGCGAATCCATAGATCGTTGCCGCCCCGGCCGGGAATCGACGAGGTTGTGGCGGCGCGAACCTTAATCCAGAATGTGGAGAGAGAAGATCAGCTGCGACTCGAGGCAATCGCGAAGCAAACGAGGAGCATAGATGTCCCCGAGGAATTGTTCAGAATCTTACAGGAGATGCAGCGGAACATGATCCATTTCCAGAGCAAGGAACAGCGGCGAGAGGCGGAGAAGCTCCTGGATCTCGAAGGCGTCCACCTCGTGTTCGACGATTTGATTCAGAGAGCTTCCGAATGCATCAAGTACTCCTACTCCCGCACTCCCCAATCCCGTCCGGCCAAACCAAGCACCCCCTCCCCAGGAACCTCCAATCCTGGTTCAACTTCTGCCGCCTTCTCCCCCAGCAGTTTGAGCTCTGCTGTTCAGGCGGCCTCCAAATCTCAATCGCCATTGCCGATGGCTTCTTCGAGTTTCTACAACGATGACAGCGCTGCTGTGAGGGGTTCAAAGACCTATACATCCAAGGACGATTCTTATTTGAAAACGAAGCCATCTTTTCATGGTGATGGTGGGGTTGTCCCGTTTGGCGTTCGATCCAAGGATGTTTTTGCTGCGCCGCAAATTGTCGATCCCACTCTTAAGCCGCCTGCAACTTTCGGTGAGTCTGGTTTCCTTTTCCTGGATTTATTACTTCTTCCAATGTGTTTGTATCTATGGAGAATGAAATTGAGCCCTTTGCAGATGAAGGCGATCAGAAACTGAGCTTAATAAAGCTAGCCAGTCTCATTGAAGTGTCTGCCAAGAAGGGAACTCGAGAGCTTCTCCTCTCCGGTAAATTCTCCGATCAGGTTGAATGGCTTCCAGATTCAATAGGAAAGCTGTCGAGTTTGATCACCCTGGATCTATCTGAAAACAAGATTTCAGTGTTGCCTGACACCATAGGACGGTTATCATCGTTACAAACCTTGGATTTACATGGCAACAAAATTCAGGAACTGCCTGAATCAATTGGGGGTTTGCTCAGCTTGCTTCATCTCAATCTCCGAGGAAACCAGTTAACCTCTTTGCCTGCGAGCATCGGCCAATTAGTCCGTCTTCAGAAGCTCGATTTGAGCTCCAACGGGCTTACAGCACTTCCAGAGTCGATCGGATTGCTCGAACAGCTCCAGATAATGAACATCGAAACAAATGACATAGAGGAAATTCCTCACACCATCGGGCGTTGCGCATCTCTGAAGGAGCTTCACGCAGACTACAACCGTCTCAAAGCACTCCCCGAAGCAGTGGGACGGATTCAATCGTTGGAGATTTTAACCATCCGTTACAACAACATTAAACAGCTGCCCACCACCATGGCATCCCTTTCGAGCCTAAGGCAGCTCGATGTTAGCTTTAATGAGATCGAGTCCATCCCCGAGAGCCTGTGTTTCGCAACAACGCTTGTGAAGTTGGACATAAGCAACAATTTTGCAGATCTGCAATCCCTGCCGAGGTCCATAGGAAACCTTGAGATGCTGGAGGAATTGCTGTGCCATAACAACCAGATAAGAGTCCTTCCCGAATCTTTTGGAATGCTAAACCGGTTACGTGTGTTGAATGTTGAGGGGAATCCTTTGGCAATCCCCCCGAGGGATGTAATTGAGAAAGGAGCACAGGTGATTTGATTTGCTACCATTTCATTAACTCATATCATTCTTGTTCATATCATTTTTTCATAAACTGAAGCCATCTTTATCAACACAGGCCGTCGTCCATTACATGGCTGAGATCGGAGTGCAAAAGGACACGAAGCCACAGCCCGCGAAGAAAAAGAAACCTTGGGCTAACTTATGGTTCTTCTCAAAATCCAACAAACGAAAGCGCAATGGTTTGGCATCCACAAAAGCCTGATGTATGAGCTCTATTGTGATCGAAATATATATATGATGTTTAATCTCCTCATCAACTGATTTAGGCTTTTAGTTGTAAAATTGTATCAACTGTGGTGTGAAATTAATTCCCATTTGTTTTTTATATGCAGTGGCAGAAGCAGAAGTGCAGAAGGGGTTAGTTTGGCAGATTGGTGTGGACAGAGGAACTAACAATGGATTGATTTCAGATATGGCTCTGATCCTTCCTTGTTGGTTTTTAACATATTGTAGATTCGTCATTCTTCTTTTTGTTTTGTATTCTTGTTTTGGTTCTAATCTGGCCTCTTCCTGCTCCTGCTGTTGCTGTTGTTGTCTTCTGATTGATATATATATATCTGAAACTCCATGAGCATGAGCATGAACATGAACGAACAGCTACAATTCAGCAAAACGACATATTTACCACTGTTACATTTTCTATTTTTTTTTTTATAACTTTTACCGGATACCAATTGAGGGGGAAAGTATTAGTATTATTATTCATGAATCATGATGGATGATGACCTTTTTAGGCTTTGCTGTCATGGATTTGGATTTGGATTTGCAGCAGCACGGCATAAATGAATGATGGTGTGTTTGTCTGTGTTGAGTATTGTTGTTGGTTGCAATGGATCATCGGTCTTGCAAACTCCAACTCCTCCTGCCTGCCTGCCTGTTTCATATGCGAGTGAGGGCCACGGACCTCGGATCCCGAAGGTGGGTCCCACGTAAAAATTTAAATGGTCTGGCTTAAGCTGGTGTTGGGGTCCTTGGACGTCTGTGCCGAAGCTGGGCTTCTCTGAGCGGATGAGCTGATCAATGACCCTGGCCTAGCTGTTGACTGTGCCACCGGGGACTTGAGGTCCTGACCTAACAAAATATTGGTCTACTTTCGTCGTACCAGTGACATGAGATGTGCCAAACACATGTTTTATGTTTATATATATGGCCGCGGATGCATGTTTTCAACCTAATCAGCAGTGCACTACGCATAAGAAAATATATATACATATTATATGATAAAAATAATTGTATCTTAATATAATACAAATACTAATGCTATAGATCTTAACGTGTGTTTTGTTTGTGGATTGATTTTTTATTTTTTTTATTTTTTGAATTTGAATAATAAATTTTTTGAATTGAAATAGTTGTACGATATGATATAAATTTGTGTTAATATGACGTTTTGAATGTGCCTCTGCAAATGAGCAAATAATTGGATGACAGAGAAAGTATAAAAAATAAAAAATAAATTTTTGATTGGTATTTTTGATAATTTTTTTAATGAATAATATAAAATTTAAAAAATTTACTAAAAGAACACACCGTTTATATAACATAAGAATACAATCGATAATAAAAAAAAAATACATCCAAAATATATAATAAAATTAATAATATATAAAATTGAAGTAGATGGAGAAGAAGTTGAATGGTTGAGAAGTATTCACGGAATTCAGTTCATATATAGTTTTGTTCGTTCGTTCTTTTCTCTCTTTGTTTGCTAAACATGGTCGGATCTTTCTGTCCGTAAAACTCCTAAAACTAACTGCTTGCTCCCTTAACCGTATCTCATTTGATTTTCCACAACTCTCTCACACACGCGCTTGTTTGCTATCTGCAACTTCATTCCTCTCCATCAACACAAATTCATCAGAAATGAATGCTGGCAACGACAGCCTTTTACCACATTCTTCGTTGTATTTGAGAAATTTGCTGTATCACGTTTGCTCTGTATAATTAATTATTAATTAAGCTTGTTTGAAGGCCAGAATAATGGAGAAAGATGACAGGAAGACAGCATCTTCCAATCCAATGGCTGTCCTAAGTGCATCGCAGAAGTACGCCGCCGGAGCACTCTTTGCCATAGCCGTGCACCGCGCACAGATCCACCAGACTCTCTTTGCCTCCCGAAATAATAATGATGATGATGATGACGATGATGATGGTGGTGGTGGAGGTGCAGGAGAGCACCTCTCTCATGACGGTGGTTCCGATTTGGCTTCTGAGGAGACTCATGAGTGGATTCATCATCATTCCGGCCTCCTTCGTCCGATTTTCAAGTATTACTGAATTAGCAGCTCCTTTCTGTATACAGTCATATAATGGCGGTTGTTGATTTTGATTTGTATGTACAGGTTTCTTGAGATCGAGAGCAAAAAGTGGGGCGAACTGGAGGAATTAGCCTCTGCGGCTGATTTACCTCGTGCTGGATCTGTTAGTTGCTTCATTTCTTCGTTTTGATCGTAACTCCATGGCGTACTATGTGTAGTGATGATGATCCTTTTCTTTTCTTTTTTTCAGTTCGTAAAGCTACTCGGGGAAGAAAATGGTGAGAAATCATCGGAATCAGCCGATGAAGTTGCTCTTGCAGAAGGAATCGATGCTGTGTCTTCCAAGGTGGAGAAAACCAGGGCAAATTACGACGACATGAAGGAGAAACAAACCGAATGGGAGCAGGCGTGCCGGGAGAAGTTTACGGCGCCGGAGCCAGGGACAGAATCAAAATCTGAAGCAAGCGATCCAACTGAAAGTCCGAAGCCGAAAACTGATGTCATTGCAGAACCTGTGGCTGATCATCCCCACCGATGTTCTTCGATCTTCGATTCAGACTGTAAGCCGTTGGAAGAGGCGACGATGCTCACCTATCCGAGGAAGATCACCGTTCTATATCAGTTGCTTTCTGCTTGCCTGGCTAATCTTTCCGTAGACGGCGATAAATCCACGCCGGCGAGCAGAAAGGGATACGACGCTAGACATCGCGTCGCATTACGGTTGCTCGCGGCATGGTTCGATGTCAAATGGATAAAAATGGTACGAAAATCTCCGCGATCTCGTATGAATTAGTACTTACGAATGCATTTCCTAATTTTGGATCGATCCTCTCAAACCCTAATTTGAATCCCCTTCTCCAGGAAGCGATTGAAACCACGATTGCGTGCTCTGCAATGGCTATTTTAAAGGAGGAGGAATCGAAGCAAGAAGACGCATCGACGGACGACACGTGGGCTAAGTGGAAGCGAGGAGGGATCATCGGGGCGGCGGCATTGACCGGAGGCACATTGATGGCGATTACCGGCGGTACGCCATTTTCGACTAGGCTAGGGTAAATGGAATGCTTCTTCTCTGGATTCATTCGAACGTCGTTCACAGGTTTAGCTGCGCCGGCAATAGCCGCCGGATTCAGTGCTTTAGCGCCTACAGTTGGGGCCATAATTCCGGTGGTGGGGGCGAGTGGATGTGCCTTTCTTGCTACTGCCGCCGGCAGCGCCGCCGGATCGGTGGCGGTTGCAGCTTCGTTTGGAGGTAAGTTTAGGGTATTTATTTATATGTATTGAGTTGTCTGTTTTGTGGTAGACGACGTTGTGAAGTGTGATGGGAGTTTGAAAATGGTACGAACAGCTGCTGGAGCAGGACTGACAGGGAGCAAAATGGCAAAGAGAATTAGCGACGTGGAAGAGTTCGAGTTCAAAGCTATAGGAGAGAATCATAACCAGGGAGTAAGTTGATTTCGTTTCTTGATTTCTGTCATGGTGATCAGTTTGTTCTTGTTCTTGTATATATGAGATGGCTGAAGTTTGGGTAATTGTTCATTGGGCAGCGGCTAGCGGTGGAGATATTAGTGTCGGGATTTGTTTACGAGGAAGAGGATTTTATGAGGCCCTGGGAAGGGTACGATGATAACTTGGAAAGGTAGAGAGAAAGAAAGAAGATAGAATTGAACGAATCATTGGGTTGAAAAAAAGTAAAATGTTGATTGATTTTTAGAGATAGATAGATTTGTGTACGTAGGTACGTGGTGCAGTGGGAGTCGAAGCATCTAATTCCGATCAGCAATGCTATTCAGGACTGGGTGACATCAAGTAAGTAAATTGATGGTAAGAAATCGAAATAGAAGTAGGAAGAAGATGTTGATTAGTTAAAAGTGATGGTGGTGCAGAAATATCTCGGGAAATAATGAAGCAAGGAGCAATGATGACAGCACTGAGCACGCTGGTGACGGCAGTGGCGTGGCCAGCAACGTTGCTCTCTCTCACTAAGTTCATTGATAGCAAATGGGCAATTGCAATCGACAGGTATTCTTGTATGATCATCAATTGAACTAATTAATTGAACAGGGTGATTGGGTGTTGTGTTGTGTTGTGTAGGTCGGACAAGGCCGGGAAACTGCTGGCGGAAGTATTACAAAAGGGGCTGCAAGGTCATAGGTAGGTAGGGTGTGGTATACTAAAAAACTACTAACTTGAACGAATTGAGTGTTGATATTTGATATGGGTATGGTATGGTCATTTGATCATTTAATCTGATGCAATGCAATACAGGCCTGTGACACTGGTGGGGTTCTCACTGGGAGCTCGGGTCATTTTCAGCTGCCTCCAGACATTGGCTGAGACCCATCCACTCGATAGTACGTAGTAGTAATCTCATCTCAGTTCTCAAATGTTATGTTATTTCTCTCTCTCTCTCTCTCAAGATGTCTGTTTGTCTGTGTGTGTCATGTCAGGTGGAGGAATTGTGGAAAGAGTTGTTCTTATGGGGGCTCCAGTACCAATCTCAGACATGAACTGGGAAACCACTCGAAAGGTAATAATTACATTGGGTTGAACGAACCAGCTCTAAAACTTTAAGGGCAAAATGTTAATTTATTTTTTATTTAATATATATATTTTTTTATTTCTCCTAATCCAATAGGATAAATAAGAGAAAAAATAACTAAAAAATATTTTTTTTAAAATTTAATAATTTTTACTAAAAAAAATTTAAAATTTAAAAATATAAATTATTCTAGAGGGCATCACTGGTTGAACAGATTGACTGTATATCCTGTATTGATTCGATTAAGTCAATTCTATACGAAATTATATATTGAATTATAATACAATATATATTGCATTATAAATATATTTGAATATATATAAATATAAACTGATTTGGTCAAATCAGCATGCCGAATCAGTAGTTGACTCATGCCCATCGGGAAAGGGGTGAGCATTCGGATTTTCGTTTCGGATTTTGTTAAATCCGAATCGATCCGAAAATCCGAAATTTTTGAAAAACTAATCCAAATCGAACCGAAATAATCGAAATTCGAAATCCGAAAATTTGTAATCCGAATTAAAAAATTCGAACCAAATCGAAAATTTCGAAATTCTAAATATTTTAAGTAGGGCTTCTAGGTGGCGCGTTGGTTTTATTATTATTATTTTTAATTTTTAAATTTCTTTTATATTTTATTATTATTTTATAATATTAAATATATACTATAATATAAAAAAAAATTAAATATATTAAAATATAATTAATAAATTTGAGTTTTTTTAAAATATAATATTTTCTAATAAAATATTAAATATGTATAATAAAAAATATATTAAAATATTATATTTCGGATTTTAAGTATATCGATCTGATCCGAAAATTCGAAATTCGTTAAAAATTCAATCCGTTCTGATTCGAACCAAATTTTAAATTTCAGTTTGTTTGGATTGAATTTTCGAATTTTGAATATTTTGGTCAGTGGGGATGGATTGCTTAATTAATTAATAAATTCAGTTACTTAAGGAAATTGATGAATTGTAATTAGGCGGTGAGTGGACGGTACGTGAATGCATACTCCACAAACGACTGGATGCTTGGAATCGCATTCCGTGCCACGTAAATCTCAATTCCAATTCCAATTTCTTCCTCCACTATTATTTATCCAATTACTTATTATATTTGGGGATGACGTGGCAGTCTTCTGAGCCAGGGACTGGCTGGCATTCAAGCAGTGGAGGTCCCAGGAATCCAAAACGTATGTATGCTATCTTGTCATTTACTGTTATGTTATATGTATAATAATGATTTGATTTACAATTGCAGGTTGATGTGAGTGAAATGATCGATGGGCACTCGGCTTATCTTTGGGGGTCACAGCAGATCTTAGAACAGCTTCAACTCGACTCTTACCACCTTCCCTACCATCATATTAAAATTGTCAAATCCACTACCCGTAATCATCATCTTCCTCACCACCATCATCGCACTAACACAAAAGAGATGTTCATGGAAAATTTTGATCCACTAAACCAATCTGATTCCCTTTTCAAATCTTTCCATTCAAATAATTAATCAACTATTTTTCTATACCCTTACACCTCCCTTGTTTTTTTTTTTTTTTTTTAATGATAAAATATTTTAAGAATATTTAAATTTAATTCTTGAATGGTACCTCATCAATCTACTAATAATAGACATTTTTTTGCATTTACGGTGCTTAGGAAACACATCTTCCTATTCGGTCGACGTGGACTTTATAATCTTAATAAAATATTTTATATAAGAATATTGATATTTATTTATTCACACAGTTTTCTAATCAATATATAGATAATAAATAGACTTATGTTTAGTTTAATATACAAATAAACACAACAAACAACATCTCTTATGAGATATATTTTATTAAGATATAAATACTCGGAAGAATGTATAAATTAATAGTTTAAATATATTTTAATCAATTATCATAAATCTCTAATGTTAATTTGCAAAATCTTCCAATAACATAATGTAAATAAAGAGTATCTCATAAATCTCTACTATTAATTATTATATCAAAACGTATTGCAAATCAAAGAAAAATTGCAAAAATATTTCTATTAGTGTCTTGTAATACTAATATAATGACATTTGTATAAAAAAATTATAATAAAAAATTATACAAATATAAGGATATTTTTAACGTTAAGTACAATGAAGCAAAACGTAAATGAATATCTTGTTATGGGACAGAGGGAGTATATAATTATATAGTTTTTTAAAAATAATATATGTATTAAGGTGGATAATTAATCAATTTAAATTATATATGTATTATGGCCTGTGATTAAATAAAATCCGGTATTATAGTAAGTATTTAAATATTATTAATATTTTTCTTTTATGTTGGATTGAATAATAAAAGTTGAGATGATAATCAGAAAACTAAAAAATCCAAAAAATGTCAATACTTTGGGATCCAAATTCTAACTTTTAAAACTAATTGCTACTCCCTCCCAAATACCGTGCAATATTTCTTTTTTGTACGTTCCAAATATCCTGCAACATTTCCAAAATAGAAAATAATTAATTATACTTAATATCTACCCCATACTTTATCCCATCACATCACCCAAATAAAAAAATAAAATATATATTTCTCTCTCCATCACATCACTTAATTTTTAAATTATCCAACTTAATACTACCCATCTAAAAATTCGTGCCCAAAACAAAAATTGCACCTTATTTGGGACAGAGGGAGTATTAAATAGAGAGATTACTCACCCTTATAAATAATAAGAGCACATATTCAAAACAATATTATTTTATCATATGATTATTATATCACATAAAGTAAACTCGCCCTAAAATTATTAACAATCTATACTTACACAAGAACATATTATCTATGAATACTATTATTATATATGAGTGTATATATGTTTTAGCAATATACATAAATACTAACATTTATCTATATTAAATATTATTTTCAGTTATTAAATTTCTAAAAGTACATATATTATTTAATTATTTTAATAGGTATATATATATTTTTTTCGAACCAAAATAATATTTCTATTAAAAACTATACTCTCTCCGTTCCGAATATTTATAATTAAAAATATATTAGTAAAAATAATTATAAATTAAAATTAAGATAATTTATTAGTATAATTAAAATTAAAAATTTAAAAATTAAAAATTTTAAAATAAAATTAAAATATATAATTTTTTTTTAAAAAAATAACAAAATAAATGAGACGGAACAAAATAAAAGAGGGTACATAAAAATTGAGAGAGAGGGAGTATAAATTAAATAATATAATAATGATATAAAATCAAATTCAACATAAAAGCATGTTAGACGCACTGCACTCCAACTTATGGCCAAACGGCCTAACATACCCTTATAATTCATTGCATTTCTTTTTTACCTCAAACCAAATCAATGAATTTGTTTAAATAGGAGTTTTTGGAGTTTTTTTTTTTTTGAAGTTTTTTTGAAAATTTAGAAGTTTAAGAAAAAAATAAAAATTTAGTATTTGATTTGATATTTTATGAAAAAAAAAAATTTAATGTGACGTTTATTTTAAAAAATAAATAGTATAAAATAAATTGTATTGTATAAACAGAGTTAATATTTCTTAATAAAATAAAAAATTAAAAAGAATAATGAAAAATAAAATAAATTAAATTACAAAGCTCATCTTACGCACGTTTATCGTTTATCTTTGACGTCTACACTGCAGCAAGCCGCTTTCTTCTCGGCTACCCAATTCTTCTTCCCCTTCTTGAAGCAGAAGACCGACGAAGTTCCCTTCCCTTCCCTTCTTGCTAAATCATCAACCCTATCTCTCCATTTCTTCCTTGAGGCGCCAAAGATTTCCATCCCCATAAACTCATAATTCAACTGATTATGAATTCGTTTTATTGATCCTTTCAATTTCTTCGAAATCGACTCTAAACCCATTAGAAGCCGCAATCATCTCCTACAATAAAGAAGATGCAGAGAACGAGGCGCAGGTGCGAAGGCGTATCCATGGGCTCAATCGTACTCGATCTTCGACCCGGTCTCGGGATCGGCCCTTTCTCCCTTGGTGAAGTTTACCGAACCCCTTTTCAATTTTACCCCTTGCGATTTTGTTTTGGATCGGAAGTTTATTAGGGTTTAATGATTTTGCACTCTATTAGTCTTCTCTGGGGTTTAATTTCAATCCGGGAGTATATTTAGGTTTATCGACGGCGTGATCGCATCTTTCTGTGTTTTTGGTGATTAGGGTTTTTAACTGTCTGATCAATTTCACATTCGTATCACTTTTTTTGAGGGTATTGTGAATGTTACTGAGAAATATGTTTTGATGCAATGTCAGGAATGCCAATATGTGAAGCCTTTGCTCAAATTGATCAGCAGCCGAACGTTTATGATGTTGTTCATGTCAAGTACTATGACGAGGTTCAATTGGCTTGGTTTGCAGATCTTTATATAAATTGGAATTCATATATATTCTATTTGGGCATCTGTTTGCAGATTTTTATTTAAATTGGAATTCATGTATTCTCTTTGGGCATTTGGACAATATGGTCTTAGCCTGTTTACTAGGGTTCTTTGCAATTTTTTTATGGAACTTTCTTGTTGTGCACTCGGGAAATTATGTATATGAGTATGACACATACCTCTCGTTCACATTGATGGGATTTTGAACGAGTCCTTTTGTTATGTTTGTATTTATCAATTTGATCTCATATACTTTGATTGCTTGCGGGGCATCATTGTTTTATCTGCATCCCTGCCTAGTTGGAGTCTCTAAAAAATTCGGGGCATACACGTGTTGTTCATTTATAATTTTTTTGTATGCTATATATGGCATCTTATATCGTTTACGAAGTACATTTATTTTCTAGCCATGTTGATTTTGGTACATTCTTTTGTCGGTTCCACTGAATTGACTATTCAGAATCACATTATCATTTACATCATTTTTCCACGTTAACATTGTGCTTTAAAATTGGAACTGCGTATAACTAGTGCTAAATATCTTGTAAGAGAATTATCCTGCTTCTAATTTGTATTTGTATGTTCTTCAGGACCCTCTAAAACTTGATGTTGTTATTAGCTTCCCTGATCACGGGTTTCATCTTCGGTTTGATCCTTGGTCGCAGGTTTGTTCTTTAGAAAGAAATTAATAGTTTTTTTGTACAACTGAAAAAGAATTGCTTTTTTGAAAGGAACTTCTTGATTCTAGAATAAGAAAATACATAAAATATCCTCTCAATTACCGAGTATATATATAGTAAAAAATCTTAACTAATACTTCATTCTATGTCAGAGACTTCGTCTTATAGAAATATTTGACGTCAAACGGCTTCAGATGCGATATGCCACTGCCTTGATTGGGTATGATCTTGTGTCCTTACCTGTAAATTTTATAATTTTCAAATTCAAGAATTTCCAGTTCCTAAGTGTTCTACTTCCAGGGGACCCTCTACTCTTGCAACTTTCGTTGCTGTCTATGCTCTTTTTGGGCCAACTTATCCAGGTATTTATGACAAGGAAAGGGGGGTCTACACGCTATTTTACCCGGTAAGTTTGTCGATTATCTTAACAACTAAAACAGTTACTTTGCTAACTCTTTGGTTAATAAATTGTCCATGTTGGTAATTGTGGCCATATATTGTAGGGTTTGTCATTTGCATTTCCTATCCCCCCACAACATGCGGAGTGCTGTCAGGATCGGGAAGGTATTCATTTTTAAACCCCCATTTTTCAGTCTTCTTATTGGGAAATTTGTTTAATTTGTACTGAGAGGTTTTTTATTTTTTTAAGCTGAACTTCCCTTGGAGTTTCCTGATGGCACAACTCCTGTTACATGCCGTGTATCAGTATATGATACTTCTACGGACAGTAAGGTTGGTGTAGGATCTTTAATGGCCAAGGCATCTGTGCCTCCATTGCCTCCCGGCAGCCTCTACATGGAAGAAGTGCAAGTGAAGGTCATATACTGACTGACCTTGTTCTCTGTTATATATACGTCGCAAGAACACATTTTATATTTTTTTTGTTGCATATAATGTATTCTATTTTAAGTATATGTATATTTTCTCCCATGTGATTAAATTTGTGTGTTATTACACCCTTTTAGCTTTGCATGACACTCTCCATTTGTTGTTTAGTTAGGGGAAGAGTTGTGGTTTACAGTCGGAGGTCAGCATCTCCCTTTTGGTGCGTCAACACAGGTATGAATTTCTTTAAAGGTTTTGATCATTCGTTGGCTATACACTTTCATTCACTTTGAACGAAACCTACTTAGGTTTTCATCTTATCCTTATGATTTTGATAAATCATTTATTGAATAGAAACACTTTTCGCTGCTTCGGACATAAAATTTCCTTTCTGTTTGTTATATGTAGGATGTATGGACTGAATTGGGACGACCCTGTGGTATTCATCATAAACAGGTGTTACTTTTTTATTACCTCTTGTTGTTTTCGATATGCCAGTTTTATTTTGTGTTTCTTTTTGCATTGACTTTATGTGTGTTGAACAGGTGGACCAAATGGTAATACATTCTGCTTCGGATCCTCGTCCACGAACAACTCTTTGTGGGGATTACTTCTACAATTATTTCAAACGTGGCTTGGATATTTTATTTGATGGCCAGGTAATCTCTTCTTAGGTTGGTTGCCGATCTTACTGATTTAAATACAACTAATGTGAAGAATTTCTGGCTATCTTTGTTTGTATTGTAGACTCATAAAATCAAGAAGTTTGTTCTGCATACGAACTATCCCGGACATGCTGATTTCAACTCATACATAAAGTGCAACTTTCTGCTGTACAGTCCTGATCGTAAGTTTTCACTCTTCTTATACTATAAATAAAATAGGCCGCGGCTAATGTTGGCTAATGTTAATATATTGATTTCGAATGTCTCAGTTGGATCAAACGCTTTAAAATGCGCCATTACACCTAGCACAAAATGGGAACAAGTCAAGGTAGACGTCCGAGACTAAATAACAAATTTCATGTTTGTTTAGTGGACGTCGAGCGAAATTTTATCCACTCCACATTTCAGGCCTACATTAGTCATCAATTTCTATTATCAATTTAATTTGCCATTTTGCAGGAAATTCTTGGTGACTCGGGCCGTGCTGCAATTCAGACGCAAGGCTCTACCAGCAACCCATTTGGATCTACATTTGTATATGGTTACCCATACGTTGCATTCGAGGTCATTCTTTGGCATTTTCAAGGGTTTTCTTTGATTTATCTCACTTTTGGTGATTTAAGACATAAATTTGATGTTTACAGGTAATGAAGAATGGCTACATTGCCACTGTCACTCTCTTCCATTCATGAAGCTCTAGTACAGGTGGGGGACACTTACTTATTTCCTCGTGTGTTGAATTTATTTTAGCTTTAAGTATCTGCTAGTAATTTATGCTGCTATTTGCCATTGTCTCTATCTCTATTGGTCAAATCTTTGACCAATTTCATCGGTTTTTACTCTTTGGCAGGATTGCTGTTTGGGTGACAAGTAAAGTTTGTACAGTTAGAGTTATGGCGTTTGTATTTATTTACATTTGAAACAATTTAGTGAAATTTGAATCTTCATTTCATTGCTTTGCCTCGCTTTGGTATTTTACTCGACTTATGAAATTACCAGAGATTAAGAAAAATACTACTTTAATATTGCTTAATAAAATAATTTTATTTCCTATCGTATCACTAAAATGAATATATATTTTTCTCTTTTATTATATCATTTAATTATCAAATTACCTTATTTAATACTATGGCAGAAAACAAATATTGCATTAGAGTAATATTTATAAAGATAGAATTGAAATTTTGTAATGTTAATAATGTAAGATTTTTTATTAATATACTTGTGTAAGTATATAAAAAAATAATGTGTAAAAAATTAAATAATTACATTGAAATGATTTTCTATTTACATTATTTGTATTAAAAAATAATAGTACTAATTTTCAAAGCAACTCATAAGTACCGATTTTTCTTTTATTTGAAATTGAGTATTTTTATTTAAACTTTATTTCGATTAATGTTTTGAATTGACAAAAAAATAATATATTTTTATTAAAAATTATTAGAGAACGATAATTTTTTATTATTTAAAATTAAAAAGCAAATACATTCGAGAGTGCTTTTAAAATAAATAAAACTTTAAACAATATATAGCATAATTTAATATAACGCGTTCAATTAAAACAAACTTGGTATTCTATTGGTCTACAAAATTTATACAAATTTGACTGGACATAGATATTATAATTTTAAAGTAAAATAAATAAAAAGTAAAATATGCACATTATAATAAATTTATTAAAGAATTAATAAATTATGATAGTTTAAATAGAAATAAATAAATAAATAATAGTTATCATTATTAATTAGAATATATGGACAATAATTAAAAATAATAATAACATAATATTGATTGCGGGCGAGAAAATTAGGTAAATTGAACATAAAATAATTATTTAGCCGACATTATAAGACTTTGTTCTTTGTTTTTTCAGCATGATTTTTTTAAAAAAATTAATAAACTAAACATATTTATAAAAAATTTAACTATTTAGTGACTAGTGATACAAGGGGAGTAATAGTATTATATTATTATTATTATTATTATTATTATTATTATTAAAATTTGCATTAGAATTAGGTTGGATATGATAAAATACAAATACAAATACATACGTATGTAAACTGAAAATAGAAAGAGAAAGGGGAACGAACCGCGTGGTTTGTTTATAGCAAAACGCAGAGGGAGAGAGACACACAGAGCTCTCCGTCGGAGATAATTTCCATCCAATATCCATTCGAGCCGATCGTTCCATTTTCGATTCCACCTTCCCGTGCTTTACCTCTGTCCAATCGCATTTTGCGCAGAGGCAAGTCGCGAGGAAGGAGGAATCTGCCTGCCTGACCGACCGAGAGAGGGGGAAATAGCACCACGCAACGCAACGCAACAATCGCCATCCATGGATCCGAGGAACCCCCAATACATGATGATGACAATCGCCAGGATTTTTTCCTGAACCTTTCAGGTAGTTTTCTTAATCATGCATCGCGTCGTCGTACATTTCACGTGGTTGCGGTTTCAGATTTCTGTTTCTCGGTAATCAGCCGATGTTTTGGCCTTTGGGAATCATTGATGAGGAATCTGGACGCTCCTGTGAATATGTATCGCGTAGCCTTTTGGATTCTAGGGTAAACGGAGGAATCGATATATTCGTACATTATAAATACGTGTGTCGGTCGATAACAATGGCTTGAGATTTATAAGGTGTTTGTTATTTACGTTATGTGATTTTTCAATTCGTTGTGCAAAGCTATGTTGAAGACTCTTTCGAGAATTAGA
The DNA here is from genome assembly GCF_009805555.1 of Andrographis paniculata. Taxonomy (NCBI): domain Eukaryota; kingdom Viridiplantae; phylum Streptophyta; class Magnoliopsida; order Lamiales; family Acanthaceae; genus Andrographis; species Andrographis paniculata. The sequence continues at coordinate 1,842,244 of NW_026137616.1, read as the reverse complement.
ATTGTATCGGTGAATATTTAGTGCAAGTCAAGATGAAATAATCTTCTTCAACATTTTAGTCCGTTAGTTAATCCAAAATTTTTGGTTTTTCAGACTTAAGGTTTAATCAAAGTCCGTGATGTTTATGATCATCGATTGATAGAAGGTCAGGAAGAGTGATGTTACCCTTGCATAATGCCTGTTTTGATGTACTTTTGTCTCTTTTCTTATCATATAAAATCATATATACAGCAACAAATGAAATGGACACCTCCCTTGCAGAGATATCATGCTAACTCGAATTCTGCAAGCTGTCCCCAGGAGGAAATGCTAGGATATCATAATCATGTGTACAATGAGCTACAAAAGCTACACAAGAAGTCATGCTGAGGAATCAAGGAAGAGATTTGCAAGCTGTGTTAAGGAAGTCACCGCCAATGCAAAAGTTAATGTAGCCATGTCAGACAAACCCTTGGTAAAGAATTTGCCAAAGGAAGTAGAAAGACTGGAGAGTGAGCTGAGGCGGAAAGATGCCCGCATTGAAAAGGTATGCAAGCTATGCCACAAAGCATCTATACTTCTCTTATGCGCAACGGTATCTTTTACATTGAAACTTGCATTTGAAGCATTTTCTTATATTTTGGATGAAGGACTTAATGCAGATTTGATGCCATGTTAATTTAATGAATACATTAGCTAAACAGTTTATAAGCAAGGTCAAAACAATGCCATGTTATTGAGGAGATGCATTATATTGTTTTTATTCGTAATTATAATTTGCACAACATTTACCTAAGCAAGGCAAAGACAATTCTGGGACAAACAGTTTTTACTATTTTCCTGACAGGCAAGACAGCTGGAGGAACATTCATTTTTCCTTATGAAATTTGACACTTACACCTTTCCTCTATTCATTTCTTCATTATACTTGTTGGACAACCAACAGAATAACGTGTGCAACTTTGAGGCTCCAATGATATGTTCATTTTGATGCAGCTTGAGGAGGAGATTAGAAATCTAATTCTGCAAAGAGATATTGCTCAATCACAAGTCAAAGAACTTCTACAAATTCTCGGAGACAATGCAGGCCCCTTAACACGGGTAATATCTCAGACTGAAAGAACCATGGTATGCTTTTTTGCACTGTTCTGTTTGTTTATTTCTTTGTTATTATCCAGGTAGGATTGGGAAATTACCCTCATTTGCGAGTGCGGAAATCACCTGATCAGGAGATTCAAAGAAAAGAGACCTCTGCCTGGGCAGACACCCACTCTTTGGATGTTGATACCAGAAGAGGACAAAGTAGGAGCATTTCAGGGGATCATTTTCCGAGAGCTCCATACTTTAGTAAAAAATTTTCTTGCAGTAATGCATCCCGAATGATGTTCAGAACTTGTCCGTACTCTGATACAGGAGATTCATACCAATGTTGGGAGGAGGCACAAAATGAAAATAAAGAAACTTTGGAGGACAGATGCAAGGGAATTCATTGCATCTCAGCAGAAAAAATGCTTTCTGAAGATTACACTGGAATCCCTGTTGTCAAAGTGCGTGTAAATGGAGAAATGCAGGATGTAGAATCTGCATCGTCTGGTTCCTCTCCAAATGAGAGCTGCATGTCATCTCCTTTGAACGATGATGACAATGAAGTGAAGCAGCATGAAGCATCTGAGATCATCCCCCCAAATGAAGGTCAAAAATTAATTGCACCATCAGCTATGGATGACAAAGAATCATTTCAAATGCTGAAGAACAAAAGGGATTTTAGCTGTCTTCAGTGTCTTGTCATTACATCTCTTGACAACCCCCTTCAATATCTTGGCATTACATCTCTCGAAAATCCTTCTCTCGCACATCATCTTGCTGGTGATACCTTTGGAAGTGGAGGCTCAAGCTTTCCTAGAATGAAAAGACGCAAAGCAAGTATTTTTACTAGCTCAATCTCTCCATGGCTGACAGAGAAGCAATGCAGTGATTATACATCATCTTTAGAACCAGGAAAAGAATCTGATGATTTTGGATGGAAAACATCTGCATTAAAATTTAGCCCAGGTGTGGAAATTTTGACAACAGAATTGTCTGCTTCCTCCAGAAAGTACTATTAATATTGTGATCAATTAATCCAGTTTTTAATGTTTCAGCTGTTGAGGATGATAGTTTAAACTGCACTCCGGACACGAGGAGAGAGGCTGAGCTTTCAAACGATAAAGAATATACTGCAAAACCTGTGAGTGAAAACAATTTTCTTTATTTAGTTCTTGTTATTATTACTGAAATATTCATGTGGTTACCATCATTAAGTGTTGTTCCATCTGTTGTTTCTCTCGTGCTTTCTTATGCATAATTCTTCCTTGGTTAACATCAAGTTAGCAATCATGCAGTACTTAACTAATATAACAAAACCAAGTTTATTTGAATCATTCATTTTAGTTTAAGCATATACATTGTCTAGTTTCTTGCCAATCGTTGCGTGTACTAAAGCTTATGGATTTCGGCTGATTGATTTAATGCCGCTTTCTGATATTGCATGTAGGAGAATGATGCTGCATCAAAAGTCACCGAGTCCCATAAGAAGAATGTCAATGATGTCGGTGTACATCCTGTCGAAGATGAATCTAAAGTGGTTACAAGTTGGCCTGTTGAATTCAGGAGACTCCAAAGACAAATAATCGAACTATGGCACACTTGCCACGTCTCACTGGTGCATAGAACTTACTTCTTCCTGCTCTGTAAAGGCGATCCTTCTGATGCTATATATCTGGAGGTAGAGATAAGGAAGCTGAAATTCTTGAAGGAGAAATTTTCCCAGGGAGAAAAGGCTGTCGTGAACGGACAACGTCTAACCTTGTCATCAAGGTAAGATTTTTCCATCATGTCCTCTCCAAGGTATTAGATAAGAGCTATCTATCGATTTCGTTTATGGGATTTTTCCGAAAATCTACTATTCATAAAAAGGATTTTCCCCAATAACATTATCAAATCAAAAACTAATTTTCATTCTTTATATTATACTGAAAATCAGTTTTATATTCAAAACATCATATCAACACCTATTTATAGCATATCGTACAACTATTTCAAACAATATTTTTACTATTCAAATCTCAATTCAAAATCCAAACCCCCGAACGAACACAAGGTCTTTTAGGGGAGCAGTCTCCATTAGAATTGTTGCTCAGAATTTTCCCAGGGAGAGAAGGCTGTCATGAATCGAATAAGTGTAATCTAGTAAAGAATCGGAACTATATAATGTGCATTGTGTTTTTTTGATCATGTATCTGCTAGTTCTGCATTTAGGTGTGTCTACATGAGAAATATGAATTGATCTAAAAGGCTTTTATTATTGTTTTTCTGAACAAACAGCAAGAAAGCTCTACGGCAGGAGAGACAAGCGTTGGCGAAGCAGATGATGAAGAAGTTTTCGGAAAAGGAGCGCGAAAGGATGTTCTTGGAATGGGGGATTAGTCTCAACACCAAAATGAGACGGCAGCAGCTCGCTGACCGGGTGTGGGCAAAGACGGATGATATGAACCACATTGCCGAGAGTGCATTGCTTGTTGCAAAGCTAGTAGGGATTATCGAGCCGGGGCAATCTCTTAACAAAGAGATGTTCGGGCTGGACTTCACCCCCAAGCCCGGCTCTGGAATCAGCAGCACCTTCAAACGCAGCCTCGTCTCCATCCTGTAATAATGCTGTCCAATGAAGCTTACTACGTTACTCGCCGTCATGTCATGTCATGTCATCGTGCTTTCCAGCGGTCGACAGTAGTGTTGGTCCAGAGCTTGCATTCGATGTCGACCGGCTCGCCATCAAGGATTGAATAAAAGTCCCACCCCCTCAACGGTATGAGATTCGAATGATTCCTTCCCTTGCCTCTGCGTTGTTATTCTTCATGGACTGAAGGATTTTGCTGTGACTTCTTAACCTCCTTTCAGATGTTGTATCTTTCTTGACTTGTTTGTGTACTCCTCCTCCGGGATACATGCATACATACATACATACATATATATATATATATATAGATAGATAAAAACAAGTATGTGGTCCAGTGTTTGCTTTATTCGAAAACGTGTAAACAATGAAATCTTCTCCGCGTCTGTCTTCGAAGTTGTTAAACCTAATACGTCAAGAAAAATGACCACTGATATGATACAACAACTTTTGCTGCCTTAAAAAGGGCTACTAATAAATCCAACATCACCAATCATTTTCGTGCTCTCCAAATCAACAAATGCCACCGGAAACCGCCAGACGTCTGGTTTGATGATCGGAAAAAAAGGTAAGGTACAGAGAAGAGTGTCGATCAATCTTCACTATCCGAGCTGCCCACATCGCTGCTATAATCACTGCTATCATCCTCAATGTCAAGCTGCACATGCCGGACCTGTATTGGCTCCGGCGCCGCCTTCGGAGGCCCCACCGCCCTCGACTTCTGGTCCTCCACCCTCGGCGGAAGAGCATGAGGATCCACTGGGGGCAATGTAACCGGATCGCCGGGCTTCCATCCCGGTGGAGGAAGAATCGGCAGATCACTAGGCAATTCCACAGGCATGCCGGGCTTCCATCCAGACGGCACCACAATATTAGGCGGAAGCAGACCTTGCATGGCGGGCATGTTCGCCAGGGGATTGCTTTCAGCTGCAGGGGCTTCGATCAACGGTTCGATAATCTTCGCTTTGTCTTCATCTGTCTTTGGTAGACCGATGTCGAGATCGGCAAATGCGTAGAGCTGAGATGCACGCATCTGTTCCTCTTGGGGGGCTGGAGGAAGCGCTCCCCGGAGGGGGGCCTGTCCGGCGCCGAATTCTGGGGGTGCAAATGTGGTGTAGCTTATCTTGTGTGCGTACGACAATATGTCTGATAGATTCAGCCGAGTTGAAACAGTGGTTGTGGAGGAATCCTCAGCGTCGTCCGCCGTTGAAGCTGACCTGGCCCTTTTGGGGCGACGGTAATCAGAATAATCGTCAACGAGGATGTCGAGGACATTCTCTGCCTCCCTGAGTTTGTTGGCGAAAGCAAGGAGAGTGGAGTCTTTGGACCTGATTTCTCGGGCGAGCTTCTGTTTAGCGTCTTGAAGATCAAGAATCTCCTGGAGTTCGGCAACAGCTTCAAAGAGTTGAGTCTGGAGGATTGTGAACAAGGCAACAATCTCTTTGCTGGAGGAAGGAGATGAGTCCTTCTGAGGGAGAGATAATGACTGAGTTTGGGAGGACAAGAATGTCGGGAGGGAGCCCCGAAAGGCACTGATCCAGTGGGGGCGGTTTGGGGAAACTTCAAAAAGTTTCGAGGTTAGAGATGCCATTTGGAGGAGAAGAGATTGGGCTCTCGGGAGAGGGGGAAGAAGTGGAAGCAGAGTCGAAGAAACAGATGGAGTTGTTAACTGATTCGAGGCTGGATGGGGTGGGTGGGTCTGAGGGTTTTGGGAGGAGAATTTAGATGGAGTGGAGTTTTGAAGAGATGGTGAGTTGGGATTCGGCAGGCCAAGCCTAGCCGGAGATTGTACGATTTGGTGGGGGATATTTTGCAGCATTTTGATCACCCGGAATGCAGAAAGAGTTCCTGCAGCAATGTCAAGAACATGGAATAAGAGATGATGCATCAATAAAATGCTACTCTTTATAATGAATGACATGAAAACATACTAAGGTTATGCAATAAAAAATGAACATACAATCTTGTATACTTAATCCTTTCGTAAGAACAGATCTTAATCTTATGATTCTTATCTTTTGATGTTCTTCCGTCAATGATCATTCCGATAGTTTTGGATTTATAAAAGCTATCATTCATCAAGTAAAACTAGACTAAAAGGAATCTAGAAAGTGCAATCGATATGCAGCTTCACTAATCTTAAACAGGTACCCTTACTTCGAATTATCGAGTATGTGCGCGCATTCACCTGATTGATTCACAACCTATTGCATATTCCAACTAAAACGCCATTGCTACTTTTTAAAGCATCTACTCTAATCCTAAACCATTGTAGAACATAGCTTGCGATTACGACTCCACTAAGGCAATAGAGAATGTAGTAATGTAATTGCACAAAGGATATTGTGTCTGATTCATAAAAAAATCATAACCGAATGACTATGCCCTAACTAACATGAGATGGAAGCATCATGAGCAAAATTTTCTTGGATAGCACAGCATACTACAGTGCAACTATCTCATAATCAACCAATACTCGAGTGCTCAATTCTACAAAAATTTCAACAATGGCCAAGCCTAATCGACCACTCAAATATCCAGAGAACCAAACTTCAACTTATCCAGAAACTAATTACACGAGCAAAAAACAAAACAGAGATACAGGAAGAACTACCTGATGGCAGATAATACCAGAAACAGAATCAATCCAGCTGCGAAGAGGAACTAAGCACGAAGGAAATTCTAAACTGTCCGACCATACTTCGCCGCCATTTCACTTCGATTCACAAAACATAATTAAATTACTTCAGCAGTCAATTTCTTACTAATTCAGCATTCAAGCAGATCACTCGAGCCACAACGATCGAGATCGACCTAAAGCCCAAAAAGAAAAACCTCACCAGTACATAGTCCGTGCGGCCAATTCCACAGAGAATGAGAATCCTCGAATTCGCTCTTCAAAGAGGAGACGCAAATCGATTTCAACCCCTCCAAAATACGTGAGCGTCGTGACTATATATATCTCTTTATTTGGGCCAAGGCCCAGTCTCGAATTGGGCTTTAAAGACCGGCCCAATTACTAAAATTCTAACCGTACAGCAAACTAGCTATAACCACAGCACGTAAAACTTCCCTACCCATTCTCATTCTTCATCGATTCTTCTCCGATCAACAATGGCCAACTGCCGCCGCCGTCCATGGCCGCCTCCGCCCAATCTCGTCTTCCTCCTCCTAATCATCGCCAATTACCCCTCCGCCGCCGCCTCCGGCCTCTTCGCGAGCTTCACAACCACCCCCGCCACCGGCCCCGAAGAAGTTGAAAGCATGATGACAGCACTGAGAAGCCACGGTTCGACGCTCTTCATCAACGCCATCGCCACTTCCGACCTCAAATACGAGATCTTCGCCGCTTCCCCCGCCGCCGTCGCCGCGCCGTTCACCATCTTCGCCCCCAAGGACACCCTCCTCTACGCCCTCGACATGATCTCCGACTCCGACACCTACATCAGCACCCTCCGCTACCACGTCGTCCCCAAACAGCGCCACACCTACCTCGACCTCGTAAACCTCTCCTCCCCCTTCCTCGACACGCTGCTCCCTCACTACTCCGTCTTGATCGGAAAGACTCAGCAGGACGACGACGGCGACTTCTCGATCAACACCAACGCCACCTCCGTCGCCGTCCTGGTCGACGGCGTCCGAATCACCTCGCCGGATCTTTTCCTCGGATCCACCATTGCCGTTCACGGCATAGACGGAATTCTCGTCACCGGGCTCAACATGTACCAAGATTCCGATATATCATCGCCGGGAATCTTCGACGGAGACCCAGCTGCAACTCTATCTCCGCAGCCGCTGCTGTCGCCGGACTGGTCGGAGGACTGGAAAAACAGCAATGCACACTCCCCAGCACCTGCACCTGCACCGGAAGAATCTCCCAAGAAAAAGAAGAAGAAGAATCATGGCCGGAAAAAGAATAATAACAATAGCAATCGGAAGCGAGAGAAACGGGAGAATGGACACCATGGCCGCCGGAGGAGGCACCGGAGACTCCGAGGTCATCGTCTTGATGATCTCTAGACGCATTTCTTGCTTTACTTCTACGTCCGTACATCTGTAACTAGCTCTTAAATTTTCTTTGCCGATCATCCCTTCAACTAAATTGGGGAAATTCTTGCTTACCTACATACCTGTAATCATGACTGTGAATTTCACATAGATGACCATTAAATTCTTCAAAGCAAACTGTTTCTTCTACTGTTCATTAACAATTCTTGGATTGACCCCAAGCAATACTAAAATAAGTCAATATAGAAAATACCAGCTAGTATTTCTTTGAATCGATTGCCTTGGCAGCGTGGAACAATTCTCTTAATAAGATAAAAAAGTGATCTTTCAACAAGCCCGTCAAGTTATTGAACAGACAATGTGAAAAGAGGTTGAATCAAAGCAAAGAAAAGCAAGTATGACTATGACCTAACAGAAACTACGTGGAAGAAACCCACAAAATATTCCATGCCATGAAATCAGGAATCAAATAAATATATTTTCCATGAAACTCTTGTCAAGATTTTCAATTATCTATGAATTAGTAAAGTATAATATGATGCGTGTAATGGGGAGTGAGGGAGGCAAGTTCATACCCAATTTCCAGAGCAGCAACGCGGATCTTTCTGTTTCTATTTCTGTTTTAGAAAGCGATCAGAACTCCACACGCATACTTATGCTTGAACTAATCCATCCAAGAGGTTCATATATACTAATCACCGCCACAGCCATAGCCATCAGTACCAGCTACATTTCGATTCGATATTTCGATGGCTGAATGTTCGTCGCCGCAGTTGGATCATCTGGCATCCTTCATTGCGCAGTTATTTGGAGAAGAAGAAGCAGCAGCTGCAGAGAGGCAAGATTACAAAAATGGCGACGGTTATTGCTCCTCCTCGACAAGAAAAAGGTCGGCAGCGCAGCTGAATTACAAACCAGATCCTTGCACTAGCAGTAGCAGTTGCAATGGCAGCTCCAAGAGGCCTCGCAGGTATAGGAGTATAGTCAATCTGTACATGGCCACAAAACCCATTCATGGAGATCCTACTAACTGAATCACAGCACCAGCTCCTCAACAGCAATCAAATCTGTTTCATTTTTCAATTGCAAAACTAGGCTATCCAACGTCTCGAATGTTTGAAAGCCTTTGGGATGGGATCTATCCTCCACTGTAAATGAACAACACACTCCATCAACAAATACGATGCTTTGCCCCGGGGATTTCGTCACTTGCTTACTCTTCATATTTACGCGCATAGCCGCAACACCGCTCCAATCTTTCTGTGATGCATATATATTAGCCATTTCGACATAAGGAGCCGCAGCTTGTGGTTGTAATTGAAAAAGCTTATATGCTGCCTGTTCCCCAATATCTACGCTGCCATGAATCTTGCAAGCGCCGAGCAAAGAGCCCCAAATCCCGGCATCTGGCTTCATTGGCATTTCTTGAATAAAATCAAGTGCTTCTTTCAGCTTTCCTCGACGCCCAAGGAGATCAGTCATGCAAGCATAGTGATCTAGTCCGGGATTTATACCATAAGTTCTTTTCATCATGTCGAAAACTTCCCATCCTTTCTCCAAAAGACCTCCATGGGTGCAGGCCTGAAGGACTGCAAGGAATGTAATATGATTTGGCTTAATACCCACCTCTAACATTTCATTAAAATGATCTAATGCTTCTTGGAAGTTCCCATTCAGTGCAAATCCAGATATCATAGTTGTCCAAGAGACGACATTCTTCTCATTCATCGCAAGAAAAAGTTTCTGCGCATCTCCTTCGCTTCCACACTTCATGTACATGTCAAGCAATGCATTACATACCATTACATTGTTCTTTAGCCCCTTTGACATGGTGTAGTTATCAATCAATTTCCCGGACTCAAGGGTCCCGACTTTGCCACACCCTGCTATCAAATAGATAACCGTAAATGTATCAGGCTTCTTTCCGGAAGCTTCCATTTCGTCGAGCAATGAGAATGCTTCGCCTAAATCGCCATTTCCTGAATAACCACCAATCATAACAGTCCAAGAACAATGAGACCTCTCATTCATCCCACCAAAAATCGATCTTGCAGAGTTAAGATCTCCACACTTTGTGTACATGGAGATAAGTGTATTGAGCAATGTAGCATTCAAATTTGAACCCTCTTTTACTGCAAGAGCATGAATTCGCATCCCGTAATGTAGATACTTGGGCTCGCCAATTGCCGAAAGTAAATTAACAAATGTAACCACGTCCGGCCTATACCCACCATTAATCATACTCTGGTAAACTCCAATAGCCTTCTCCGAATCTTCGAAACAAGCACATCCAGCTATCATAGCATTCCAGGAGACGACGCACAAAGCATCCCTAGAGATGCAAGAAAACACCATCTCAGCCGAGCATAAATCTCCACACTTTCCATAGCAAGAAATCCATGTGTTAGCAACAGAGACATCGCCTCCCAATCCATATTTCATACCCAAGCAATGAACACAGCTCAACAAGCTCCCATGGTTAATGCCAGATGCCAATTGCGTCAGCCCCATTATAGTAACAGCATCGGGCATGATTCCATCACTCCTCATTCTTTTAATCAACACTGAAACACAATCGAAATCACCTATTTGAGCATACCCTACGACGATCGCATTCCAAGAGGCTACATCTCGATGGGACATTTCGTCGAACAGGCGAAGGGCACAATCCAAATTGGTACATTTGGCGTACGCATCGACGAGCGCAGTTTGTACGTATATATCCGAGGAGTAGGGAGTTTTGACAACGTCGGCGTGGATCATCCGCGAGGCTTGGAGGTCTGATAGCTTCCCACATGCTTTAGCGATGACCGGGAAAGTGAAGTTATTGGGTTTAGCATAAGACTGCTGCTTCAGGTGGCGAAAAATTACGAGGGCATTTGCAGCGTCGCCATGGCTGACAGCTTGTGCTATGCGGGAGTTCCACGACGATGTAGAAGAAGAACAAAACGTGCGGAGAAACGGGATGATGTGCGATCGAACCATGTATCAAAAACATACAATATGCATGTGCTGTACGGACACTGTACGGACCACTGACTTTAGTCCAACCGTATGCTGTTCGTTAAAAATGCTTCCTTTTAGGTATAACTGATTAATCATATTTGGGCTTAGATAAGCCCAATTAAGAATTTATAAATTGGGCCTGTATAGGACTGCTTAAGAATTTTATATGGGCCTCAAATAACTGCTAAGCCTGGCCCAATTATGATATCCTAATATGTTCTCATCCCGCGCAAATGAAGGAATCAATCTTTCGAGTCCGTCCGAAAGAGATGTCGCACCCAATTCCGGTTGATATTATTTCCGATTCCGATCAGGAATCCGGCGACAACCGCCGTCAGGATCTTGGAGACGACCCCATAGACCTCGTTACTCCGCCGCGGTTTACGCTTTGTAAGAAGAAAGTAAAGTCACAGGTGGTGTTAAACCCTTGTGACTCAACGGTGTTCGTTATCGATGATGACCCCACGCCATGTAAGCGAAGTAAGTCTTCAGAAGGTTCTAAATGCTCCGCCACTCCTTCATTCGTCGCCGAGACGCCGTTCTCCGATGCCTCCACTGCCGGATGTTCCAGAGGGAAGTTTTCGTCTTCTGGTAATTTTAAACCTCGCTGCTGCTGGTTGCTGTAATGTTGTGTGTCTGGGCTTTGCTTATCGACATTGAGATTTTGGGGATATGGGGACGATATTTTCAATTGGAACCCATTATTCTTGCTGAAAACAGGAGATAATCATGAAGGCTTCGGTTTGACGCTGGACGAAGGCCATTCGATGGTTCTTCGGTGCTATTATCGTTTGCAGATTTCTGAATGATTAATTTTGATGATTGGAAATTTTGATATTTTTGCTTGTAAAATAAGAAATGAAGAAATTTTGAAGAACTTGTATGATTTCAATTTGTAAAGCTAAACTATTTTGCTGAATTTAGGCTTTGGAGCGATCATAACTTGGTTCAGTATGTCAATTATTTTGTGGGTGATCTAGCTTTTTATTTCTTCAGGTGATGGATCAGCTACTCAGAAACTTGTAGTACCTGACACTCCTATGTCTGAAACTTTGAAACCTGAAGTTTCAATCACCAGGCATACTGAAGGAGCCTCCAATTGTGATCCTTCGTGTTCTTTGATTTCAGAACCCAATTGTGTGGGTGATTTTAATGGTAATTGTTCCAAAGTTTTAAAATAGTTTTAAAAGTAATGCATGTCTACCAGCCCAGCCCCTTGTTCTTATTTACGTAGTTTTAGGTATAATTTATAATTAAATCTTAGGATTGAAAGACAATAAAACTCTCCCAGACTTGAGCATTATGGTTATTGCAGTAATTTCTTAATTCAAATTTTCACTCTTCATGTTTGAAATGTTAATGTTAAAGGAGAGGACGTGTTTCTTTGTGCACAACACATAACAGCAATGTGGTATACATGTTATTGTCAGTAGTCCTTACATTGTATGATATAGGCTTAGAAACAGATGATGACAGGTCATGCGCTTCGATGTTTACTGCTTCTATGTAAGGATGAGCCATTTCATGCCACTATTCTTATTTTATAGCTCATTAATCCTTCTGTATAGGTACCTACATTACACATAAATGCTTTTAGTCCGGTTACAATATTATTTGTAGATGAGATGTAGGAGTCCGTTTTTTTTTTTTTTTTAAATTCACAAAGTGCCATAGTGAATTTTTTGTTACATTTTTATCTTATGATAATGGAAATTTGCCTCTTGATCTGCTTCATAAATAGCCTGATATGGCTTAACATGCAATCCTATTGCCGTTACTTTCACCTCTATATTTAATATGTAGTGTTCATTCTCATTCTTTTTTGTTATTGTAGAAATCAATGGATTGATAAGCGTGGAGTCAGATGATGGGTCTGAAGGTATTGATGAACTTGGAGATCCAAAGTATAATGAGACCGGAGTACATGACAATTTGATGGATGAGTCGGAATTTAACTCCAGATTCACATACAATTCAATAGATAACTCCAGAAATTCTTTGGTGGGTTATCCTCAGCCATGTAGCTTTTGCTGGTTAATTTCACAATTAGTTTATTATGGTATAGGTTTTCTAGTTGTTAAACACCTAATCCAAACTAAGCACTCTAATCATAATCATTCTCTCTCTATCTAATAGTTGTGTGTCGATATCTATTTTACATCTTTTGTTTCCTAGAAAAAGCATTCTTGAGAAAATTTTCATTTATTGTATTCAATTGGACTTACAGTCACCTGATGACTTGGATTTGTTCTGTACTTCTGTTATGTTGTATCTTCTTTTTAAAAAAGCTATAACAAAGATCTTTACAGGGATGCAACCAATTTGATAATGAAGCTAATGACTTGGAGCCTATGGACCAAATCTTGAAACAACAAGATAGTGATGGATGCCTCTTGAAGGATGAGAAGAAAGCAAATGAATCTAAAAAACCAAAGAGAATATCTAAGGAGATGAAAATTCGCTTGATGGAAGAAAAGAAACAACTGAAAGAAGTAACCGATACACAAATGCCAATATGAAATGCTTATACATGTTCATTCAATGATGTTTATTTGTCTGATGCATCTTCTTGATCTTTCTAAATAGCAAGAGAAGTTGTCTAAAGCTGCTACAAAGGCGCAAGCCGCCGAGATGAAAAAATTGAAGAAGGAAATGCAGAAGTGGGAAAAGGGGAAGTATGCTTTAAAATCTATAGTGGCTGAAATTGACAAGAAAGTTATTGAAATGGGGTCAATTGGAGGTAGGATTATACATAACCTGTAGAGGACATGTACCATATTTTTAATTTTTTTTCCCTTTTATCGCTTGTTGCCTGAGCAAGTGAATTTTTCTATCATAGTGTAGGACATCTACTGACAAGGTTTGCAGAAAAGGGACTAACATATAAAGTAACAACAAATCCAGTAGAAAGAACTATTGTATGGACCATGGTCATTCCTGAAGAAATGTCTGAGGTAATTTTTAATTTGTAATTTATTTGTCTTTATTTTATGATGATTTTGCATGATATTCTCATCTCTATCTTCACCATTAATGTTGTTTGATATAGATTTATACCATGTGTATTTGTGTGTGAAAGTATGTGCACTAGTCCTATATATGTTTTCCATGTTCAGTTAAAAAAATAAAATAATATTAACTGAATTTCTAAAATGCCCTGAAAACAGATATATGTGATAGAAGATAAATGATCCAATTTAAGGACCTCACATAAGTAAAAGTTCATTACAGATAGCTTGCTATGTTTTATCTATTCGTAAGACATGTATAATAGTTCTTCTTTTAGTTAGGTTTTAAGGAATTGTAATACCCTTTTGGCAGAGTTTTCACCTCTGTAACTAAGAGTGATCAAAGTAACTAGTAACTACTACTGGCTGTGATTGATCAACTTTACATGATATATCTGCAATGTGGAACTCACTAAAAACTAGGATGAAGTTCGCTGGCAATATTAGATGTATGCTATTCTTGTGGACGACCTAGAATATAAGCAATGCATACTCGTCTATTTGGCAATTCTAACATGTGTAGCATTTTCACTTTGCAATGCATTGGTCACCCAAACTCCCTTCGTAATTTTCCCAAGCTGATAGCTTTATATGCTAGCCTAGTACTACTGTTACTTTATATTGTTGGATTTAAAGCTTTACTGCTGCTGCTCCTGACTGTAATTTCTATGAATATGTTGCAGATTGCATCGGAACAAATTAAGATTTCTTATGTTTTAGTTGTATATGAGGCTGAAGAGTTCTGTAACCTAGTTGTGAATGAATCTCTTGTGGAGCACATTCATAACGTCCGGTATCATTATCCTCATCACACTATATGCTACCTCACTAATAGGCTCATGGCCTACATCAATAAAATGTGAGTGGAACTTTCTTGCCTTGTAAGTTGAAACCCCCTCCCTGAAATATACTTCGGCTATGAAAATAAACCCCTCTAGTTCAGTGCATTGCATGTGATCATTCATGTGGGTGATTTGATGAAAACTCCACTGAAAGTGGAAAAAGCACAAGTTGGACTTCATTGTTCATTAGCATACGGATACTAATATTAGAAATTACTCCAAGATTTTGAAGCATTTGCACTACATCACAAGTAGCAGGTTGCATGGTTGAAGTTTATAGTATTAGGAGTAAACAAATATGTGCACATTCGTATGTGTGTGTTATCTAGGTACAATTTGCTACGATTTTTTCCCATCGTGATTTATTGGGTACACAAATCTTGGTCTAAGGTTATTATTGTTTATAAGGTGGTGATTGAAAATATGTTTGAGTTGTTTTTCAATAACCAGTGTTGCTGGAACCTTCTTCTACCTGCAATTGAACTTTTAGGAATACAATGGATGGCTGCATCTGTTATACCCTCTTAAATATATATCTGTCGGTTTACTGTTATCGTTATATTGACTCCTAGTATGTGGAAATATAGGCATAACATCATGCTTTGCTTATCCATTTCATATTTGCTCAATCTGATAGGACTTAGTCATTTAGTTTTGAAACATGATCTAGCTACAATGATTAGAAATTAAGAATGTATCAGAAGGATTAATATACTAAACATTGATTCTGCATATTATTTTGTTGCCTCTGCCACAGGGAACAAGCAAGGTATAAGAACCCTGCAAACCATGCTGGTTGGCAGCGCCCTCCGATAGAAGAGGTTAGTAAAATTAACTTGAAGTGCAAGCAGTAGTATTAGATCATTGTTAGTGCTTACCGTAGTTGACAAGTTGTTGAACTAAATACTTGCTTTCAGGTTTTAGCAAAATTAGCCACTCATTTTTTCAAAGTACATACAAGACAATGTGTTGATGAAGCAGAATTGGCGGAACATGTGGTCGGACTTACTAGCAGCCTTGCTTCTTGCCACTTTAGGTAAGTGAAGAACCGTGATTTACTTATTAGAATTGATAAAGTATTCGACATGGAACCCTTGCGGATAAATATAAAGCTTCATCATTCATGCATGGTCTGTTTCCCAAAGTTCACTCACGCCGTTATATCATAATGTTCACCAGCATCGAAAGCATCATGCAATAAACCTAGTTATAGAAATGAACCATGTGACAAGCTTAAATTTGGATTATCACTTAGTTTCTTAGTATACATTTTCTATAACATATGTTTATGCAGGAAAAAATTGACGCGGCTATCAGTCTGTGCAAATGGGTTGATTATTCCAAAAGACTGCGTCGACAAGAATTTAATTAAGAAGAACTTATGGTACGTAGTCCATAGTTCATACCACTTAATCATGGCTGCATCTATCTATATCTAATTTCTTCAACAGTCTTTGTAAAACTTATGGAATCATGTTCCACTCAAGCTGTGGATTGAGATGGCTCCTACTACCCTGCTGTTCAATCATACATATGTTCTAATAAATTATTCATGAAGTGATTTGATGATGCATGCAGGCTAAGGGCATTGGTAGCTATCCCAAAAGTGCAACCACGGTTTGCTATATCTGTATGGAAGAAATACCCAACCATGAAGTCTCTTTTGAGTGTTTACATGGATCCAACTAAATCAGTGAGTGGTCTTTTTGACATGGGATTTGTTAGTTGTAATAATAATGGTTGATGATATGTATATATATATGTGTGTTGCAGGTGCATGAGAAAGAATTCCTGCTGAAGGACCTGAGCACAGAAGGGTTGGTTGGTGAGGACAGGCGAGTGGGGGAGGTATGTTCCAAGAGAATCTACAGAATAGTGATGGCTCAGTGTGGGAACACCAACACAGATGATGTTGAGAATGGAGCTGATTTCTTCTTCACACATCACCAATCCCAATCCCAATCCCAATCCCAATAGATCACAGACCATCACAGCCCTCTCTCTCTCTCTCCTCTCTAGATATATATATATATATATATGTATGTATGTATGTATCTTTGTCAGGGTGTGGTGTTGTTGATCTGGAAAAAGCTTTGAGGTCCCATTGTTGTGTCTGAAATCAAGAGGACACAGATGAACCACTGTGCTGTCTTATTCACAACTCAATTTGTGGCTCGTCAAAGATTCTTACGTCTCTCTCTCTTGCTTCTGTGTATGGGAATTTGAAGCCATGAAAGCTTTTCTTTTATCACATTGATGTTAAAGCAGCAATACAGTAATACCACTAATTCCATTTCAGTACATATATATTTATATTCTTAAATATATTTTCTTTCCAACCATAGAAAGTTTGTTTTGTTTGGATTTGATATTTTAAGTTAATTATATTTTGATTTAAAACAATTAAGTTTGTTTCTTTATGGTTTCAATTGGATTTAAAAGTTTGGACTTTTGATTTGGGTGATGTTTTATAAAAATATTTATTTTTCATGTAAAAAATTCAAACTAAACACATTGAATCTATAATAATAGTCGCAGTAATAATAATTTTGTTATTTTTTTAGAATAATTTTATAAATTAGATTCAGATATAAAAAATACAAGTAACAATTTTTACTTTTTATTTTTTAGTAAAATTATAAAATATTTTTAATATTTTTATCCTTAGTATCATATGTACAATATATACAAGTAATTATATAAAAATTAAAAATAGTTTAATATTAATATACAATCACCTTTACTATAATATAATAGAATAGAATATAATAGAATAGAAGATGAAAACTTTACTTTATACCAAAATAAAAAATAATAATAATAAAATAAAATTCTTTCAATTGAAAAATATAGAGAAACAAGCTTTTACTAAAAAAAATATATATTTTCTATAAAAAAAAAGTATAAATTTAAATGAATGAGAAAATATGAAACAACTATATTCTACTCCAAAATTTTTAGATACAGAGTCATTTAAAACAGCATAGATATTTCAAACCAAAAGCAAACACAACATATAAACTGTCAGGTGAAACTCTGAACTCAATTAAACTCACATTGAAGTAGAGTACAGACTATAAAATGATTTTTCATTTTCCAGAATATACAGAGTGAGAAACACAAACTTGTCTCTTTCTTTCTCCATCCACCATTCCATCCATCCATCCATTGTCTGCTTCCTGCAAACAAGTCAGAGCCAGAGTCAGTCAGCAACTAAACTTATTTCTCCATCTAATAAATTTGAAAACAAATGCAAAAAATAATTAGGGTAGGGATAGAGATAAGAGATAAAGAAACCAAATTAAATAGATAATATGGCATGGGCATCAAAGACCAAAGGAATACATACATACTGTAAGCATCCATTCACCTTGCTTAAATACAAAACCATGCTCCTTCCTCACACAACTATCAATCTTTCTTTACACTCCTATCTTTCCATGTTATTCTCTTTTTCACACGGGACGGGGGATCGGTTTCAGTAAGGAGAATCGTGGCCCGGGCTGTCGGGATGCATATCCATGGAAGTATCATTGGAACTTGGAGGATTGGTGGGATTGGTATTGTTCTCATTGCCTCGATTCCCATTGTTAGCCGAGTAACCTCCCTGAGATAAGTGATAGTTCTGGAGACTTCGGCGAACTGGGCTGGAGAGGGCATTTGAGAAAACAGAGTTCTTGGTCTGATCAGAGTTCCCCGAGCGAACTCCTTGTCCAACAGTCATGGGACCAAATGCATTCGAAGATACTACAGGGAGTCCTGACTGAGGTAACTGCATCAAAGTTTGAGGTGGTTGTTGTTGTTGCGGGACTGGAAGCCTCGGGGATGGTGGAGGCTCCTCTGTTCCATTATCGAGTTCATTCTGCAGATCAGAGCAAAGGGTGTTAGATGGATGCGAAATTTAACAGTATCCCGTGGAGAAAATTCAGCCAAAGAATTTTAGAGAAATCTATACAGAAGATTTATATGCTTATTTCACTTACACATAGAACTTCATAACTACTGGTTCCATTGCTGCTTTCATTGTGAAATTATATTCAATGACAACTTCAATATGTTGCCGTTAGAAAACTAATAGCAATGAAGCAAAGAACTTCACTAATGATACACGGATGCAAGGTATAAGAAGATGACATATCATCCATACCTCCACAATGATAGCCTAAAAGACCACTAGATGTGGATGTAGCATGGGAAGATGAGTAACAGCCCACCATGCCTAAGACTTCTACAGTGAAAGCTCTATCAAAAAAACCTTGAACCCAATCGAATACCAAATTCAATTTAAATACAATATATGTACATAACATATTTAAACAAATGTGTCTATTGATAAAAGTTATATTTAATTTTCAGGTAATGGGCATCTATCTAATATGCCTTGTGTTGGGTATTAAAAAAAATGTCAGATGGAGTTGATAGCAAAAATTTCTGCCCCAAATTTATGGACACCCATTCTGCTCTTATCCGTGTCAAAAACCATTAGCAGATTACACTGAAAAATTTAAACATTAATCACAACAGAACAGTCCCACATGGAAGGATTTTTAAGATGTGAGTTCATCAAGCCAATAGTCAGTAATAACCATTCAGGTTAGATTGGCAAAACACAGAAGTTCGTAACCTAGTATAGCTGAGTCGGATGTAACATTATAGGGTTGATGACATATATATTACATCTTGAACAATAAAATTCCACACAAACAACAAAAACTACAGGATAATGTGACAGTTCTGATCTAGAAAGAAATGTAGACTCAAAATTCATCAACAATAAATGTTTACTGGCAGTATGCAACCCCAAAATTTATACTCAGGCTAATCAGCATGATGTTATAGATGATAAAACTAAGTTAAAGGTTAGAGGTTAATGTGGTAAAGAAAGAGACCTGAATATATGTGAATATATCACCAGTCGTCACTCTGGCGCCGTTCTCTTGCTGTCTCAAGAGCCAACTGTAAAGCTTATCCTACAATACAAAAATAAACGAGTTCAGGGATGGGGAAAAACCTTGTAAAGAAAAAATTACAAATCGCAGTTCTGTGAGCAAACACATTTCCAGACTAAATTCAACATTATATATACATATCCATCATAAATTGGCATCGAAACAGGATGTCACTCATCTTCGGAATATGCGAAGCAAAACACCGACAAATACATCTAATAGCAAAGTCGTATTTCAATCAAATCGCAATCAAGACAATCTGACGACTCCATCCCATACAACGATAAAGATTAACAGTTAGTTGATAAAGAATCTGCACAAGGAGAAACAGACCAAGGCGTGGCGTTCACCGGCCTGGAAAGAGAGCTTCTGCTTGTGCATCGCATGGGTGTAGAGCTGGGAAAGGGAATTAGCGGCGCTGCAGAAACTGGTGTACATAAGACGATCGACCTCGTCGAGGCGCGAGGCATCGGATTTCCTCTTCCTTCCTCCCATGGCGAGAAGAGAATTTTGGCGAAGAGGTGCGCGTGCAGATCAAAACCCTACCGTCGAAGAAACGATATCGGTGAATTTATATACATATGCTTAACCCTAGAATCACACCACCACACTTTCGAAATATTTATTTTGTTACTTATTATTTAGATTTCAGACTCAGTAGGTTCTAAATTTTGGAAATTAAAAATTAGTATTCAATTTAATTTTTATAATATAAAAAATATATATTTAATATAATATTTTTTCAATAATAAATAGTATTAAATGAATAAAAATTATTTGTGTAACAAATGAAAATTATTTGTGGAAGAGAGTCCAATTTTTTCACAATAAATTAGTAAATTTTTTGCTAATTATATCACAATATCGAATACTAATATTAAAAAATAAAAAATAAAAAATCTCTTCTGTCATTAAATTTGTCATTAAATTTTATCTGTGACTTAAAAATAAAAATATATATATTAATAACGATAATTTTTTATAATAAAAAATAGATTAATTAATAATAATGATATTTTTATTAAAAAAGAATCATAAATATTTTTTTACAATAAAAATATATATAAATATAAATTTAGATGACATAAAATACTCCTACTATTTTATAAGTTTCGAAACAAATGATTTATTCAATTTGGAATATAATAAGGTTTAATTAATTAATAATAATACATTTTAATATTATTTGTTAATGTCTTCGTCCTAAATATTCGTAAATAATATTATACAATAAAATAATTATAAATTAATATGGAAATAATCAAAAATAAAAAATAAAAATAAATTATATGAGAGGAATAAAATACTATTTTTCATATGAGTGATAATATTAATAAATTTGAAATAATAATTTATATATAATTAAAACCAAATTTAGAATATATATTTAAATATTTTAAAAGTTATATCTCATTAAAATACATGCAATATCAATATTATTAACTAATTTTATAAAATAAAAAGTATATATTATTGTGGACTAACCAAAAAAAAAAAAAAACGTACATAGGTTTTGTGGATAGTTAGAAAATACTACTATCTCAATGCCAGTAAAAATACCCATATTAATATAGATACAATAATTTATAATAAATATAATTAGTGAGTAATTTAAAAATATACTAATAAAAGTAATTATGATATAATACAATAATTATAAATTATTAAATTTAAAATATAATTAAAAAATATTATTTATAAAAGAAAAAAATTAATTATATAAAATCGATAAAAATAAAAAATATTAATATTTTATATATGACGGAAAAAGTATAAACAAACAAACTCAAAATCTCATTATTGCTTGACATATTCTTTTACTAAAAATATACTATTATTTATTCTCATGTAATATTATATTAAAAAACTTTTTAAATAAAAATTCAAATATAACGCTCCATCTTAAATCAAATTTAAACAAAAACCAAGCAAACCTACAATTATAAGTAGTTAGGGTGTGTTCAATTTTTATTTTTATTATTATTATTATTATTTTAAGGTTGATATTTTTTTTTTCCATATTATATATAAATCATATTTTATATTGAATTTTTATAGGGTGTGTTTGTTTGGGGATTGAATTTAATTTTCACTGTTCATCGTATTTTTTCTCCCAAAAACATTAAATTAAACACTTATTTTTTATTTTTTATATTATAATAAAAATCAATTTTACATTCAAAACATCACATCAATACTTATTTATATAACATCATACAACTATTTAAATTCAAAACTTTTACTATTCAAATCTCAACTCAAAATTCAAACTCCCAAACAAACACACCCTATATTCTATCCGTTTAAGATAATATATTTATATTAATGCATATACGAAAATTTAGATAAAATATAATTAGTAAAATAATTAAAAATTTGCAAATAAAAATAATTATTATATAATTAATAAAAATAAAAAATATGAATATTTTATATAAGCTCGATGAAATGTATTTTTTTATAATACTAATACTTGTCCAAAAGTGTTTCGAAGATTTTTGTGAAATGAACAAATCTTAAAATTGGTAAAACTTTTTGATAAAAAACAATTACTTACTTATAAATTCTAATTTAGTCAAATAAAATCAATTTAACTTGGAAAGTAATTTTTATTTTTTTTACTATTAAAAAATGGTAAGAGTGAATGATGCAATAGTTAGCCAAAAGTTGGCAATCCTATTCCATCCCCATACCCATAACAGGACAGCGATGGATCCATTCCATCCGTCCTTAGTCACACGTACGTATTGCATTTCTTTCGGAGCTCCCGGACCCCTTGCTCCACACCCATCTACACCATTTATATTGCCACTCCAGGGACCGCCCAGGATTCACACCAGACAAAACAGAGAGAGACCGCCATGCCATGTGATCGCCATTACTCCCTCAATTCACTTCCAACTTAGATACACAGAAAATATATACATACCCATACGTATAGGTATAGTAGCATTAATTCCAAAATAATAATTATAATAATAATAATGGGTTCAAACCCGACTATTACATGTCCAACTTCAATATATGTTTTTGTGCACTGTGAATTGTTTTGTCAAATTTAATTTGCGAAATACTTTAGTATACGTAATATTTTGAACGTCCAATTATAAAGTAATTATTTTATTAAATATTTTATTTTTTTTACAAATATTTTTATATTACATCACATCATTATTTTTATACGAAAAAATAAGGGCAAAAATATCATTACACAACTTTTACTTGCTCACTATAATTAAAATACTATTATTTTTTAAACTTTGCGCAAAAAATAAATGTATACTTATTGTGTGGACAGAGAAAGTATTACGTTTGGTCAGGGTTTAACCAATATTCATTTTAGAGCAACAGCGACCTATTTCTAGGTTATAAAAAAATACTCTCTCTCTCTATTATCACTAATTTATCTCACTTAAATTAAACACGGTGTAGTGAGTATTTAATAAGTAATTAAAAATTTATTAAAAAAGAAATATAATTTGATTAAAATATATAATTTTATTTAAAAAAAATAGTAAAAAATAATATTCCCTTCGTTCTTTAATAATTTATTCATTTTTTTATTTTGGTCTATTCCATAACAAAATATCCGTTTTCTTGACATTATAAATATCATTATAATTTACAATATATTACACAAATGTCATTACCTTTATATCATACAATATTAATATATCATACAATATTAATATATGACTAATTTACTTTTATTTCTATTTTATCTTAATATTTTTAAAATTTTGTATAAAAAGCGATGGGACGGAGTATCGAGGAACAAATTAAGTTGGACGCTAAAATAAAATAAAATAAAATAATAATACGATAACAATAATGAATGATTGATTCTTCTTCCTCTTCATTCTTCCGTTCTAACATTGGATAGATAGCAGCACACGTCTTACGTTGCTTCTTCCTCCTCCCCTCTCTCTCTCTCTCTCATACCTCTTTCTCTCTCTACTGATCACAAACAGAATCATGGCTAGAAAGATCTCCAAAACCCTCCAATCAACCCTTTAATTTGACAAAGGAAGATGAAATCATATTGCAACTATTTCTGCAACTTGATCACATCCACCTTCTTCTTCT
The DNA here is from genome assembly GCF_009805555.1 of Andrographis paniculata. Classification (NCBI taxonomy): domain Eukaryota; kingdom Viridiplantae; phylum Streptophyta; class Magnoliopsida; order Lamiales; family Acanthaceae; genus Andrographis; species Andrographis paniculata. Next base: position 1,818,654 of record NW_026137616.1, on the reverse strand, counting down.
TCTTCTTGTCCATTGAAGCTTCCTCCAATGGCCTCCGCAGCGACGCCCAGCGCCTCATTTCTTTCAAAAACTCCCTCCCTGACCCCTCCCAGCTCCCCAACTGGGACCCCGCCGCCTCCCCCTGCACATTCGCCGGCGTCACCTGCAACAACTCCACCAGAGTCTCCTCCATCGTCCTCTCCGACCATCTCCTCAGCACCGACTTCTCCCAAGTCTCCACCTTCCTCCTCCCCCTCGACACCCTCGACACCCTCGTCCTCAAAAATGCTAATCTCTCCGGCGATATTGCTTCTGCTCCTATCCCCTCCTGCACTCCTTCCTTGCGCTTGTTAGATCTGGCCGGAAACGCCATTTCCGGCCATGTCTCCGACGTCTCAGCTATCAGGGCTTGCCCCGGCTTAGTTTCCCTCAATCTCTCCCAGAATTCCATGGATAATTTTGGTAAGGATGTTCCTGTTGATCCAGGCTTTCCCGGCTTGCCCCTCCTCCGAGTTCTTGACATTTCCGGCAACAAAATCTCCGGCTCCGGCGAAAGCGTGGTTTCGTGGCTATTGTCCGATGAGTTCCCGGCGATGGAGATCCTGTCTTTGAAGAGTAACAGACTGTCGGGGAGCTTGCCGGAGCTGAACCTGACGAACAACAATTTGATGCATTTGGACCTTTCCCTAAACAATTTCTCCTCCAAATTCCCATTCTTCGCCTCCTGCCCTAATCTGCAGCACCTCGACATGTCTTCCAATAAATTCTACGGCGAATTAGGTGACTCACTTTCCTCCTGCCGGAAACTCACCTTCCTGAACCTCACCGGCAACCATCTCTCCGGCGAGGTGCCGAATCTTCCGAGCGGGAGCATCGAGTACTTGTACCTCCAGGACAACAATTTCCAGGGCGTTCTTCCGCCATACTTGTCTGATTTCTGCACAACTCTCGTCGAATTGGATTTCTCCCGAAACCTTCTGACCGGCACTTTGCCGGAGAGCCTCGCCGCCTGCTCTGCGCTGGAGCTTCTCGACATCTCCGGCAATAATTTCACCGGCGAGCTGCCGATCGACACTCTTTTGGAGCTGACCAGTCTGAAAACTCTAGTCATGTCTTTCAACGCCTTCGTCGGCGACGTTCCCGGCTCTCTGTCTAAAATGGTGCATTTGGAAACTCTCGATTTGAGCTCCAACAACCTGTCTGGTTCGATCCCCTCCGGCCTCTGCAAAGACCCCGGCAGCAGCTTAAAGGTGTTGTACCTTCAGAATAACATGTTGGACGGCGTCATCCCCGACGGTCTCTGCAACTGCTCGCAGCTGGAATCGCTCGATCTCAGCTTAAATTATTTGACAGGAACAATTCCTTCCAGCTTAGGCTCCTTGCCCTACCTCAGAGATATCATCATGTGGCTGAATCAACTCCATGGCCAAATCCCACAAGAGTTTCTTCACTTGCAGAGCCTCGAAAAATTGATTCTTGATTTCAATTACTTGTCTGGATCGATACCCGAAGGCCTAAGCAACTGCACAAACCTGTATTGGCTCTCCCTGTCCAGCAATAACTTCTCCGGTGCAATTCCGGCGACTTTAGGCCGTCTGGCAAACCTCGCGATCCTTAAGCTTGGGAACAATTCACTGTCGGGGAGCATCCCGCCGGAGCTAGGGGATTGCCGGAGATTGATTTGGTTGGACCTGAATACGAATCTCCTCGACGGGATCATCCCTCCGGCTCTGTTCAAGCAATCCGGCAACATTGCCGTCGAATTGCTGACAGGGAAGAGTTATGCAGAGATTAAGAATGATGGAACCAAGGAGTGTCATGGAGCTGGGAATTTGCTCGAATTCGAAGGTATCCGTCGGGAGCAGCTCGATCGAGTTTTGTCGAGGTATCCGTGTAAGCTCACCCGAGTGTACCACGGCACCATTCAGCCGACGTTTAACCACAACGGGTCGATGCTTTTTCTCGATCTTTCGTACAATAAGTTGGAGGGCGTAATGCCGAAGGAGATCGGATCGATGTACTATTTGTTTGTGCTGAGTTTGGCGCACAACGATCTCTCCGGCCCGATCCCGCAAGAGCTCGGAGGGTTGAAGAACCTCGCGATACTCGACTTGTCGTATAACAGGCTTAACGGGACGATTCCGCAGGTCAAGCTCACGTTCGGCGAGCTCGACTTGTCGAACAACAATCTCTCCGGAATGATCCCTCCGGTGGCTCCGTTCGACACGATCCCAGAATATCGGTTCGCGAACAATTCCGGACTCTGCGGGTTACCCCTCCCGCGCTGTGGCTCGGGATCGCGCCCGGAAACCGACCTGCTGCATCAGAGATCGAACCGGCGACAAACTTCCCTCGCCGGGAGTGTAGCCATGGGTTTGCTACTCTCGTTCTTCTGCATTTTCGGATTGATCGTTTTGGCCATCGAGATGAGGAAGCGTAGGAAGAAACGAGAGGTGTCTCTCGATCCGTATCGGGATCACGACTCGAACACGGCGCCCAGCCCGTGGAAGTTGAGCATCAACCTAACGACGTTCGAAAAGCCTCTCAAGAAGCTCTGTTTCGCGGATCTTCTCGAAGCGACGAACGGATTCCACCACGACAGCGTGATAGGCTCTGGCGGGTTCGGCGACGTGTACAAGGCCCAGCTGAAAGACGGGAGCGTCGTCGCGATCAAGAAGCTGATACATATCAGCGGCCAGGGCGATCGGGAATTCACCGCCGAAATGCAAACGATCGGGAAGATCAAACACCACAACCTTGTGCCGCTTTTAGGCTACTGCAAGGTTGGCGAGGAACGACTTTTAGTGTACGAATACATGAAGTACGGGAGCCTTGACGATGTCCTGCACAACAGGAAGAAAGCCGGGATCAAGCTCGACTGGCCCGCGCGACGGAGAATTGCCATCGGAGCAGCGAGAGGGCTGAATTTCCTGCACCACGGCTGCATTCCGCATATCATCCACCGCGACATGAAGTCGAGCAACGTCCTGCTCGACGACAAATTGGAGTCTCGAGTCTCTGATTTCGGAATGGCTCGACTGATGAGCGCGATGGACACACATTTGAGCGTGAGCACGTTGGCCGGGACTCCGGGATACGTCCCTCCTGAGTACTACCAGAGCTTCAAATGCTCGACGAGAGGCGACGTCTATAGCTACGGGGTAGTCCTCCTCGAGCTGCTCACGGGGAGACAGCCGACAGATTCGAGTGATTTCGGGGATAATAATCTCGTCGGGTGGGTCAAGCAGCGTGGGCAGATGAAAGTGAGCGACGTCTTCGATCCTACGTTCAGGAAAGACGATCCCGGGTTGGAGCTCGAGCTTCTGCAGTACTTGAAGATCGCGTGCGCCTGCCTCGACGATCGCCCATGGAAGCGACCCACGATGAGCCAAGTGCTCGATATGTTCCGCGAAATTCAGGCCACCAGGTCGGGGATTGATTCAACATCCTCCGCGGCGCTTCACGAGGACACGGGTCTTTGCGACGCGCCCAATGGAATCGAAACGAGGATCGACGAAGGCAACGAGACCGCCGCCGGCGGCCGGTAGAGAAGGTTATTCCGGGAAGAATTCAGCAGCATTATGTATGTGATGTATTATTCTTTAATTTTGTTGTAGCTAGAAATATATGTTCAAGAAGACTCAATGGCTACTGCATTTTGCCTGTACATACATATATAGAGGGGAAGGGGGATTACAGTGTAAGAAACATGCATTAATGCTTATGCATGGATCCTCGTACGTGAATTTGCGGAAGGGTTTTGGGAGGGGACATTGAAGCATGCATGGATTTGATTGAGGGTTTGTTCTTCTGGGTTTCGATTAATAATTCCTTGTACGTAGTGTATACATTGAAGCATGCATGGATCATCGAATCAGCACCGTACGATCTCAGCTATTTATATCATATCAAATATTAAATTTCTTTTATTATATTATTTTTTTTCAAAAAAGTTATTTGAATGAAAAAATTCCGTTTAGAAAAAAACATTAGAATTTTTAAAAGTAAAAAAATTAAATTTTGATTTGGTATTTTATAAAAATATATATGTATTTAATATAATACTTTTTTAAAATAAATATTACTTCATCCGTCATTTAAATTTATTATTATTATTTTTATTGTCATCCAAATTTATTCATATTTTTTTTCCGTAACAAAATATTATTTTTTCTATTTTTTTTTTATAAAAAGAAAAATTATTTTTTATTTATTTTTTTTAAAATTCATGTTGGATCAATCCAATCAATTATCAATCAATGTCAGGAAGAAGAGTATTTAGTTTTGAAGGCAGTGTGGGTGGGGCTGGGGGGTGGTTCAATTTGACGAAGCATATATGTATTATTAGTGGCTAGTGATGGGGTGGGGTGGGGTGGGGCTGGGCAACACAGAATTAATTGAGATTGGAGTTTTGTGTGTGTGTGCGTGTCCACGCGCACGTGTAATGCTCTACTACCAGACAACATGTCTATAATCGTCCCTACATTATCAATTCCTTTTAATTCCATGTGTTTATGTGTTCTTTGTTTTAATTAAATTTTAATATTTTTTTAAAAAAATGATTTAATCAATGTAGGTGAATAATAAATTTAATTGTGAGAGTGTCTTTAAATAAATTAGTATGATTTTGATTTCAGAATAATCTAATGACTCATTCAAATATTTTGATATGAATTTTGTGTTTCAAATCGAAAATGTGACTGTTGTTTGCATTCATTTATGAACAGACACGTTTTTATTTTTTTATTTTTTTTTTCCATTTTAATGTGTTGTAATATTTCTTTACTCGTGACTAAATTGTGTATAATCATTCTCTCCTATTATGACAAACGATGAAAATTACACTCAATAATTAATACATCTATATCGTCTTTCTTTTATTAATTTTTTTCTTTTATTATTTTAATTATAATAATATATATAATTAAATTAAGAAGATATTTAAGTTTGGACGAGAACGAAAGTTCGATACATATTGATTATTGGGTCGGGCGACCATCTAACTATTCCATGTCCAATTAAATTGTTCAACAACAAATGATCATCGATCCTGGAAAACTAAAACTTGATTGTAATGAAATGAATAATCCGTTGATATTTTTGTAAGTAATAAAAAGTGTGGACGGACGGGTTTAAGGCCATGACAATGCAGCCGTTGGATGTGTTCGGGGGAGGAGGGCCCGTATGTCGCACCCTCCTCCCTCTCTCTCCAACACATTGTCTCTCTCTATAATTTTGTTTGTTCGTCGTCACACACTCAGAGGGAAGAAGAGGAGAAAATATCAGCGGATGTGTCGGGCCGGGCTGGACCGGGCTCCGAGCGATAGGGTGTGGATAGAAAAAATGAACTGAATCGTCGAACCGTTATACCAAATCGAATATTCGGTTAATCGAGCAAATTCGATTCGAATACAAATACTGTACATTTGATATTTGTTTTGATTCGGTTTTCGATTTTTTAATATATTTTTTTATTCGGTATATTATTATATTTTAAAATTTATATTAATAATAATATTCAGTTCGGGTTCGGTTTGGATATTTTGAAATATTTACACATACTTTTTTTAAATTAAAATTCTAATATATTTTTTTATTTTCGATTCGATTCGAATTATTTACAAATATTTTCATTCACAATTTTGAATATTTGTTCAATTCGACTATAATATCAATTATATACATATTTGCAAATATCGAAACTATGTCCGATGTAATAATAATTGGGGGTGGGGGTGGGAGTGGGAGTGGGGGTGGGGGTGGGGGCTTGAGATCACTGCTACGCCTCCAACGCCTAATTGAATTGAGCAGATAAGATGAATGCTGATCTCCCAAAGTAGTTGCCAGCTGCATTGGATCTTGTCTTGTTTCCCCGGCCCGGCCCGGCCCGGATCGGCTCGATTTTGTTTATGCCTCACAACTTTGTGTGATGTTTATGACGCGCTGTTATTTTTGTTGTTGTTGCGCGTTTATTCGAAAAGATTTAGAACGTAAAAACATTTTACGAGTAATGTTTGTTTAGGTAGAAGTTTATGAGCTTTGAAATTTTTTGATACAGTAAAAAAATTAGTGTGATTAGTGTTGGGTATTTAATTAAACAGGTGAAAGACAGATAAATTATTTGTCCAACATTTTATTTGATTAATTTATTTTATTTGAAAAATAAATAAATAAATAATCAAATAAATAGTTTGTTGTAACTCAATGGTGCAGTAGAACTTGGGCAATTTTTTTTTCTACACGTTATTATATACAAAATAAAATAAAAAAATATAATATATATTATATTTTCCTTCATTTTTCACTGGAAGACGGAATATCAATTTCAAAAATTCATTCTGAAAATTGTTCTTCGATTCTAATTCGGTTTGCGGAATCTGTTATTCCGTTCACAATTCGTTCTATCTTGAGAGGCGATCGGTGGAGGGTCGAATTCGCTTCAAGGAAATTGCGTGCTACACGAGGCTCGAATTTAATTTCGCATGAATTTGATTTTGTATTTTCGATTTTAGCCATATATAAGATTTCCACAAAACTATTTCTCAACGGTTAGCAGTTGAGTTTTTTAGGTTGAAAGTAATTTATTTAATTAATTAACATTTTATTTATGATGTAATATATATAAAATAAAAAAATTTTAAATATGTAAATAATTATTTTAATGATTATATTTTAATAAAATATATATAATATCATTAGATAATAAATATAAAAGTATTTTTTTTTATTAAAGTAAAAAAAAAAAAAAAAAAAAACTATACTAAACATATGTAATTGTATATATGTTAAAATTAAACAGATAAAAGTGACAAAATTATTATACATTACATGATTTGAATGAAGAGTATTAAAAATTAAATAAATTGAAAGACATACTGAGGTCGACTCTTAAAGATGTGAAAGGAGAATTATTGCAATACTTTGAGCTTGGCATAAAAGGCTGAACTCGCCCACGTGCATTGTGGGCTCACCTTTGATTGGCATGGGCCATTCCTATTTTTGTTATGAACACTCACGGTCTTTTTTTTATATACTTCCTCAGTCTCATATTACACAATACTAATAGGAATATTTTTGTCCTTTTCACTACAATTAATTATAATACTAATATTTAAAAAATTACGTCACTTGGAACGAATGGAGTATATATATAAATATAACACCATTAAAGTTTGACATTTAGGAATTTTAATTCACATACGGATCCAGTAAAATTAATTTACTTGGATCGATACAAAATATAAAAAATAAAAATAATTGAAGGTTTTTTAAAATTTTAGATAAAAAATTAAAATAAATAATATATAATAAAAATAGTAATATTTGTTTACAATATATATATTGTTAGATTAATTTAAAGCTTAAAGGGTGGTAGAATGCTTCGATACTGTACTGTATTTTCATTTTCATTGTAAATAGATATTAAATGAATATAATGTTTAAATGATAATTGTTGATATTGCCCAAAATAGTAATAATATTACCATTGAATGAGTAATGAGGGTTGTTTATTTTGTAAAATTATTTGAGAGAATATTTTTTATATAAAATATTTGATATTTGAGACCATGGAATACAACTTTTGGGTCCATATGGTGATTATAAGTTATATATATTCAACAAATAAAATATAAATACTTTAAATATATATTATTTATTTATTATTGAAGAGATAGTATAAATAAATAAGTATAAGTAAATTTTAGTGTAAATTCTTTTGAAAAATAAATAAGATGAAATAAATTTTTAATGTTTTTTTTTTTTAATCTTTAAAAAAGTTTGAATGGGAAAAAAATAACGGGCTGGGCTCATGTAAGTGGTGCGGCTGGGCCTATATAAAGGCCCAGATCCTGACCCGTAAACTGAAATATGGTACGGTTCAGACCGACCCGATAGACAATTTGAATTTGGTCCGTAGCACATTTCGGGAGTTCAATCAACAGGAGCTTATTCGATTAAGTATGATTTTGTTAGATTTTTTCAATTTTGAGTGCATTTCATTTAAATTTTTAATTTTTTTCTTTTTAAATTTGAAGGTAATTAATTTAGATTTTATTTTATTTTATTTTTTTAAATTCCAAAGTAGTCAACAATTTATAACTTTAAAAATTTATAAATTTTATTGGATTTTAATAAAATAAAAATAAAAAATTATATAGTATAAAATTTCTCTTTATAGGAAGATAATTTTATGAATTTTTAAAATTATTATTATATAAGTGATAAATGATATAATAATATCTATTATAATTTTTAACAAAAAAAATAAAGTAATAATTTAAAGCTAAAATATACTAGCAAATTATTATTATTTTATAAAAAAATATGTATGTAAACATTAAATTTTTTTTCTAAATTTAATTAATATCATATATATATATATATATTAGAAAAAAATAAAATTTCAATAAAAATAAATATATTAATCATCAGTACAAAATCTAATTAAAATGAAAAATATAAATATTATAATTAATATATTTAGAAAATATTATAATGAATTTCTTTGGAGAAAAAAAATAATATAAAATCTTAACCATAAAGTAAGAAGTTAATCAATGTACAATTTTAAATTATAAATATAATAATTAAAAAATATATTATTATTGTAATAAATATGTATTATTATTTTATTTTTTTAATTATAAAGACAAATTATATTGTCATTATAATGAAAATGTAATAAACCTATATTTTTTTTTTGTTGAACATTTAGTTTATATTTATTTATATTATTTTATTTTATTTTTTTCAAAAATTGAAAATTCTATATTTAATTTGTTTTTATATTTATTTTTATGTTAATTATGTAAATAAAAAAATAAAATATAATAAAAATATAAAAATAAATTGATAATATAATAAAAATTATGAAATTAAAAATATTAATATACTCACAAAATATTGGTATTATATATATCTTACGATAGAATTTTGCAGTAATAAAAGTATGTATATGTGCTGATACATGATTATTTTTGAATAAAATAAATATAAATAATAAAATAATATTTTTTAAAAATATATAGTATTTATTAATTTTAATTTTAATTATAAATATGGTATATTTATAAATTTTAATTTATATAAATTCATAATAATTTAATAAAATTATAAAAATATAAAAAAATCCAATCAAATGCCGACCGATTTCGGGTTTTACAAAACCCTAAACCCAAAGGCCAAAGCTTCTACCCCTCTTCTCCCGCTTCGCTCTCTCCTCAGCCTGCAACTGTCGATTCGAAGAGGAAGTGCGCTGAAATCCCATTTACTTCCATTTCACCTAGGTTGTTATTCCGTTCAGCGTCGCTTTGGTATCGCAAGTTGAGAAATTGGGCATTGAAGGGGAAAAAAGAAGATGAGGAAGAAGGTGGACCAACGTATCAGAACTCTTATTGAGAATGGGGTCAAAGCCCGCCATCGTTCTATGTTCGTCATAGTTGGTGACAAGTCCCTCGATCAGGTATTTGAATATGAACAAGATGCAATAATCCACACGCACGGATATAATGCATATATGTCTCCATTAATCTCTTGTTTTCGTTTCTTGTAACGCCAAACCAACAGATAGTTAATTTGCACTATATGTTGAGCAAATCGGTCACCAAAGCGAGGCCGACTGTGTTGTGGTGTTACAAGGACAAATTGACGCTTAGCAGGTTCATTTTCTTTATCTCTCTGCTAAAGTGTAAACCTTTTGTTATTTTATGAACTAAGCACTTACGTGACATTGATTGTTTGATGCGAGATGCTATTAAAATCCTTTTATGAGTTTTGCTTTTGGTTTGTACCAGACAGTTGGGTTGGGGTAGCATGTTATTGCTGTGATGAACTTGGCATGTGGCATAATAGTGTATTTTGGACAAAGCAAACTTCGTACTATTGAGATAATTTCTTAACGAAATAGTAAAAGATATTCATCTAAACAGGGATTAAAATGGGCTGAGTCCGGTTCTTTATACAGATTTTGAATCATCATATAATTGCCTTTTAGTTGCAAGGCATCTTGTTTAATTTCATTCTTGTTATTTGGTACTTAGTCATAAAAAAAAGCGAGCCAAGCAAGTAAAGAAGCTCATGCAGAGGGGGCTTTTGGATCCTGAGAAAGTTGATCCTTTCTCACTTTTTGTTGAAACTGCTGGAATAACTTATTGCTTATATAGAGATTCAGAGAGAGTTCTTGGTAACACGTTCGGCATGTGTATATTACAGGTACGATGCAAACCTTTAATAACCTTCAATTAGTAGGACATTCATAATTTAAATACAAGCAACTGATTCTCTTTTATCTGCATCAACTTTGATGTTTGTCTGACAAAAGGACTTTGAAGCTTTGACTCCAAATCTCCTAGCAAGGACTATTGAGACTGTTGAAGGTGGTGGCATAATAATATTGTTGCTTCGCTCTCTTTCCTCACTCACTAGTCTCTACACCATGGTTATGGTATGATAACTTATTTTTCCCCAAAATATTTTTATTTATTTTCACAAATAAATAATTCTTTGACCCAAGAAATTATAGAAGGGGTTAAGTATAGAAGTTACATGCAACTGAAAAGACTTTTTTTTTTTTCATGGATAAAAGTGTGATTTATTGTCTTCTCCTGCTTATATATTGTTAACAATTTGTAGACTTCATTGATCTCAGGATGTTCATGAGAGATTCCGTACAGAATCACATTCTCGTCCTGCTGGGCGCTTCAATGAGCGTTTTTTGCTTTCACTTGCTTCATGCAAAGCTTGCATTGTCATGGATGATGAGCTCAATATTCTTCCCGTTTCTTCTCATATGAAATCAATTACCCCAATTCCTGTTAGAGAGGTAAATTTATTAGTTTCTGGCTCATCCTGAGATTTTTCAGTTGGGAACTGCATTAGCCTTCATTTATTAAACATTCTGATTCCAATCATTTTTAGACACAAAATGCAAATATTTCATTATCTAGGATTTATTTTAAATACTGGAGGGCAAATTTAGTGAGAAAGCAATTGATATACTGAACTAGACATATGTTCTGCTAATTTTACTGTTATTATAATATATTTTTTAAAAGGATTCAGAGGGGCTTTCAGAAGCTGAAAGGGAATTGGCTAATTTAAAAGAGCAACATGATGATGACTTTCCTGTTGGACCTCTAATTAGAAAGTGCCGCACAATGGACCAGGTAATGATTTATTCGTTAGAGGAATCGACTAATAACTTTTTGGTTTGATTCTTAATATGAATTTTCAAACAGGGGAAAGCATTAATTGAATTCCTTGATGCAATCTTGGACAAGAGTCTTCGAGGTACAGTTGCTTTGCTTGCTGCTCGTGGCCGAGGAAAGTCGGCTGCTCTTGGTCTAGCAATTTCCGGTGCTGTTGCAGCAGGGTATTGTGAGATTAATAAAAAAAATTAGAGTTCTGCCTTTTCCCTCATTTCTTTGCAGGCCTTTTCCTAGACCTGACTATGCTAACTGAGAACAAACTTGCTTCCCAGATATTCCAATATTTTTGTGACTGCACCTAGCCCAGAAAATCTGAAAACTCTGTTTGAATTCATATGCAAGGGATTTGAAATGCTTGAGTACAAGGTATGTGGTTTACCTGTTGCATCCATATGTGTTTTTCCTGTTACACTGTATTTGCTATTTGTCTTCCAATAGTCAAAATGGTTTTCTGTTTGCAGAACAACTTCGCTCTCAGCTGGTTATTGTCTGAAAGCAGATGCTTTTGTATTCCTATATTCTAAAGTAGTTTTATATTTTGAGTGCATGCTATGGAGATTACATGCAAAGCAATATGCATCATGTAAAATTTATAACATAAATCTGAAACTTTTAGTGTCCATGTAGGAGCACTTGCACTATGACAAGGTGGAGAGCACAAACCCTGAATTCAAGAGAGCAATTGTCCGGATAAATGTTTACAAACAGCACAGACAGACTGTTCAAGTAAGTAAAGTCGGGAATAGAAAGTAAATTCTCTTTATTATGATCAAATTGTATCGGCCATATAGTTTTCAGCCATCATTTGAAAACTGGTCGCCATTTTCATTAAAAATGTACATCTAATCCCTTGTGGACGCTTTTGTTTGAGGGATAAAAAAAGGTAATTGCTGCATTGCTGCTCTAAGGGAAGAATATTAAGCAGCTATGGACCTGCTGCGATCTGTTTTCTCGACTGCAGTACTGTTGCATTTAAGTTTCAGTAACAGTATGAGGTAGGTGACCGTTTTCCCTGATATGTTTGCAGTATATACAGCCACATGAACATGAAAAGCTCTCCCAAGTTGAATTGCTGGTTGTTGATGAAGCTGCAGCTATACCATTACCAGTTGTGAAGTCCTTACTTGGTCCCTATCTAGTATTCCTTTCATCTACTGTGAATGGGTACAAGATATTCTTATGCTACCTTTTTCCTCTAAAAATTATATCTTGCACTAGCTTTAAATCTTAACTTCTGTGAAGGGCCACATCTGCCCTGAATCCTCTCTTCAATTATTTTTTATATTTAAATTTAGTCTCAGCAAAAGATGATTATTTGTACATTTTACCTTTTTTTTTTGGTTTCAGCTATGAAGGTACAGGAAGGTCTTTATCTTTGAAACTCCTTCAGCAACTTGAGGAGAAAAATCAGCTATCAAGTAGAAGCACTAAGAAAGTTGACTCAGGTATAGTTCTCTCCCCCGTCCCAACACTTAATTTACTTCTCTCATTTTCTTATGTAATTTCATTTCTGTGCTCTGATTTCTCATGTCTGCAGGGGTTTCCATATAATTCTGTACTTGATTTGAGTGTCACTTTGTTATGCTAAAACTTTTTTGGATTTGAATAACTGCTCTGAGTTACCAGTTATCTATGGTTATGATTAAAATCTACCAGCGAGAATGTTTAACTTTGTCCAGAATAAATTGCAGAAAGAGTGGAAAGTAGATAGTTGATGAGTAATCACTTATGAGTCATGCATACTTACGGAAACTCAATAAGCAAATAAACTAGTGTAGTTACTGGTTTGACTGGTTTTACCTCTTTAAACAGCTCTCACAAAGACAAAATGTGATAGCATGTGCACTATTTATATTCTGTTTTATTGAGGTAATGGCTGAAGAATAATTAGTTTTATTTGTTCTAATGAAATAAGATCTATTGACGTATTCTGCTTTTATAATTAAAAAAGTATCACAAGTCTCATTCATCCTGCACTCTTAGGTTATCTTATTTCAACTATTCTTTATTACTAACCAGTTAAATGGCAGGGTTGGGCTGTTTTTCGAAACATTTGGTATTACTGAATTTAACTTTATGCCCATGGTGCTTACTTGGAAATTTACGTAGTCTATCAACTGTAAACTTATTGTTTCCAATAGGAAATATGACATATGAGTTTTGATGGAACGGCATGCTTTTATTTATGGTAAAAGTTTTTCTTTAGTAAATTTTGTTTTGTCAATGAATTTCTATGGCAGGCTCGCTCTTCAAAAAAATTGAATTGAATGAGTCCATTAGATATGCTTCTGGTGATCCCATTGAATCCTGGCTTCATGGTTTGTTGTGTCTGGATGTTACAAGTTCCATCCCTGGCATTACCAGGTAATAATGTAGAAGTGTCTGGTTAAGAAATAACTGATATAATATATATTTCTTTGAGTAAATATTTGTTTTCTTTAACAGGTTACCGCCACCCAATGAGTGTGATCTCTACTATGTCAATAAAGATACCCTTTTCTCCTATCACAAGGACAGTGAATTATTTTTGCAGGTATGCATAGATGAATTGGTTTTTGTGAGTGTGGTTTGAGTTTTAACTTGTCCTTGGCTTAATCTCTATTTGTATTTTGGTTTAATTATGTCTATAATGCCATTTTGAATGCTTTATATACAGAGGATGATGGCTCTCTACGTTGCTTCTCACTACAAGAACTCTCCAAACGATCTGCAATTGATGGCTGATGCACCAGCTCACCATTTGTTTGTGCTACTTGGTATATATGAGCTCCATTATACTAGTTTCATCTACCTGACTTCCTGCCAGTGGAATGCTGATTCATTTTTTGACAGGACCTGTTGATGAGTCCAAAAACCACCTTCCTGATATTCTCTGTGTCATCCAGGTATCTTGTAATGTTTCATTTTTAATATATATATTTTTTTTTAAACAATCACAATGCTCCAATTTAATTTGCTTTTCCTTTACCTGTTTGTAACCTTATATGTGCGCCACATAAATAGCCTTCTTTTTGTGTTCTCCATTCCAGATAAACACAGTCTTCCCTTAAGTAAATAGATTTCTTTATTTGGCTGTCTCAAATAACAAACAATTTTTTGTTTACATAAATCTTATGCATTGTAAGAAATTTAAATTGACCATTTTAACAAAGCTTCCATCATCTTCAATCATACCGATCACAATATCTTTGCACGTACATATGTACAGATATCTTTTGAGGGACAAATTTCTCGTGAATCTGCAACCGAGAGTTTAAGGAACGGTCGTCAGCCCTCTGGGGATCAAATACCTTGGAAATTTTGTGAGGTGTTCAAGGATCCAGTTTTCCCAAGTCTATCAGGTGCTCGCATTGTGCGCATTGCTACCCATCCAAATGCAATGAGGGTAATTTTTTGCATGATCGTTTTGGAGTATGTGTGTATTCATTCCGTCACTTCACTCAGTAATTTCTGAATATTGCAGCTTGGCTATGGTTCAGTTGCTGTCGAGCTTTTGTCAAGGTATGCTTATTTATTTTGAAGGGTTGCTTTGTTCATTTTTCCAGTTTGTTGCTATTTTTATTTTTTCTAACTCTTCTGTCCTTTTCTTCTTGACTCCATTACCCACTGGTGACTGATGGGATTCTAATTTCAATTATTATATTTCCTTTCTCCATTTACTTTGCTTTACAAATCCATATAATCAAAGAAGATTTTCAATATAGGAAGATTTTTAGCCTGTAGGTTGCAAGTTTTTGGGTGGCAATTGGAAAGCCTCTCTAACTTTTCTACCTCTTGTTTGAGAATACAAATTTATCATACTATGACAATTACAAGTAGATGAAGTTCTTCAGGTATATGACATTGAGTGGTTATTCCTTCTAGGTACTTTGAGGGTCAATTAACACCAATCTCTGAGTTGGATGATGAAGAATTTCCAGAGAATTCTCCAGTTAGAGTCACAGAGGCTGCAGAGAAGGTCCATTTTACACCTTTCCCCCCATTGCTGTATATCTTCTGTGTTGCCTTTCTGGATTTTAGCTCTTTTTCTGTCTGTATTTTCTTACCCCCATCACATGTGAAAAAAATGCTTCCTTATTTACATTGAATATGATAATTTAAATCTTTTTCAGCTGGCTGTCAATTTGTCAAAATCTGTGTTGACATTGTACGATGATGGAACTTGAGCTTATCATGGACATGCAATCATTGAAAGGACTCTTTGTCGACTTGAAAACTGTTTTCTAAACTAATGGAATTGTGACAATTGTTGCACAGGCGCTGTTGTAAACCTGTTTCTTCTCAACTAATAAAATAACAACGAATTTAATTGATAAATTCCTTGTACCTGGCACTTGTCATGGTTGTCCTTTTCCTTTTTTGTAGTGAAGTTCTAAAGATCTAAACTGATGCAGGCTTCTTTGTTAGAAGAAAATATAAAGCCGCGGACTGATCTTCCTCCGCTGCTTGTACCACTTCGTGAACGGAGACCAGAAAAACTCCACTACGTTGGAGTTTCTTTTGGGCTTACTCTTGATCTTTTCCGGTTTTGGAGGAAGCTTAAATTTGCACCATTCTTCATCAGCCCTATTCCTGTATCAATCTAATTATTCTAACATTGTTATTTTTTTGCTGACAATGTGTTTATGAATGGGCTTATCTAATTTATTATGATGAAAATCAGAACAATGTCACCGGGGAACACACTTGTATGGTCCTGAAGCCACTAAATAACGATGATACTGAGTCCAATGGATCGGATGAGTTGGGATTTTTCCGACCTTTCTATCAAGGTTTATAGAATTTCAGTTTTGTTGGCTTCATTGAAAGAGCTGTATATTGAACTGTAGATTTATTTTTTACATAATGTTTTCAGTGTTCAGGAAGAGGTTCTCGAAACTTTTGCCCTGTGATTTTCGTCGAATGGATTACAAGCTTGCCATGAGGTATTGTTGTTATTGGTTTTTCTAATTCTGGAGTTCTTTTTCAAATATTTTGACGCCCCTTGTATTTGCAGTATATTGGATCCAAAAATCAACTTCTCAAATATGGATCTTTCCGTGCCATCCTCCGATGAACACTTAAAATCTATAAGTGAAATGTTGGATTCAGATGGTATGCAAGATCTTGAAGCATACGTAAAGAATGGTGCAGATTATCACACTGTAAGATTCTGCAAGAACTTTCTTTTAGACATTGAAAAATTTGCCATATTGTTCAAATGCTATGTTTATATGACACTTTATTCAATAAAATTATTGGAAAATAAATGAGGCAAAGATGAAGTTCAAACAGTGTAATACGATGTAGAATATAATTTAGATTGGTTTATACGGGATGCAATAGATAGAACAGATAATTTTGGAATTTCTAAAGCGAGTAGGAGTAGACGGCTTTGAATTGGTGATGAGTGGCAAGAGACATTGTAGAATTAATTTAAATTAAAATTTAAATCGAGTATACCCAACCAACAGAAGTATTGAGAAACAAATATTCATTTCAAAATAATTTGGTTTTCAGTTGCCACCCACCTATGACCCTCCATCTGGTTGTTTTTCTTCTGAATGCATATCTATTTTAGTTCTATTTTCACAGTTATTAATAGACTTCTCTTCTTTAGCATACCCTGCCTTGTGGGCTATAAGGTGATCGGTTATTAATTCACACAATGCAGATTAAGTATTTGAAGTGTGATCTTGCTCTTGCATACTTTTGGGAGAAAATTCCAGTTACATTGTCGTTGGCCCAGACTTCTATTTTGCTCTGTATTGGTTTGCAAGATAAAGATGTATCCTACGTCGAGGTACTGATTTCCCCTATTTCTTGATTGGTATATCTTTGCAGTGTGATATATATATACACACACACACAAAGCATTTGCAAATGATTTCTAGAAGCTTGTATGTGCGGTGGATACTTAAAGATTACAACATATGAGCAAATTTGGATTTTAGTGAATATTGAAATAAAATATTTCAAGAAAATTGAAGTTGTAAGGATGGTGCAAATGATGTTAACAGTTATGGTATTAGCAAGGGATCGTGCGATAAAAAGACTTTTCTATCTTCTATTTTCTTAGATGAAAGTTTTCCGGATTAGGCTAATTTCATTTCCTAATTTATTAATTGGATATGTACTCTTAACATTTTCTGTTGTGTATGCCTTCTTTAGGGAGAGATGGATCTGGAAAGAGTACAGATACTGGGTTTATACATCAAAATCATGACGAAGTTTCACAAATTCATTAGCGCCCTCGCAACCCAAGGGACTCAGCCCACCAATTCCCGACTAAAAGATGTAACTCGACTTTTGAAACACTACTATACCTCAACTTTATGCTCTATGTTCCTCTGTTTGATTGCTTTGCTTTTCAGATTATAATGGAACCACATCCGGTATCCGTGGAGGAAGATCTGACCGATGCAGCAAAGCAAGTCCAGGTTTGCAATGTTTCAACATAATATTTATCCAAACTGTTCTTCATCGTCTCATTACAACAAAAAAGAGGAATAACTTAGTTTCGATCCTATCGTCAGGATGACATGAATTCGAAAGAAGATGGTGCACTTAATCCAGATCTCCTTCAACAGTACGCCATCGTAGATAAAGATGCTGATTTCGAAAATGCCTTGCGAAATAGCGGTGCAAAGGCTCTCTCCGGCAGTCTTATTAGTGTAAAGTCGAATCGGGAGAGGAGTGAGAAACGCGGGAAACCAGCCGAGAGTGAGAAGAGTGAAAAGAAGAGAAACAAGAACGACCATAGCTCGAGATCAAACAAGAAGAGAAAGGCCTGAACCATATTTTATACACAAAACAGTCATTAATTTTATCATAACAATTTTTTTTTTACACTATTTGGAAGATGGATTCGAAGACTAATTGTGATCTACTTCTCACAATTTTGGTTATCAAATTTTTATTTATGTACTTCATTAAAATAAAAACTATTTAAATTTGAAACATAAAATTGTATATCTATACTACAACAGAAGTTGATATTATACCAAAAATATTCAAAACTTTCATTCACTCAGGGTCCATTAGCTGTTGCAGATTTTCACGTTATATATGTAAAAAAAACTTCGTTATCATTCACATTCCAGATCGAAAACCTCCTCTTCCTCCTCCTTCATTTGCCCGTTCAACATCGACAACTCTTCGCGAATGATCCCGATCTCTGGGTGCAACAAATCCCCTACAACAAACACATGAACCTGATTATTCAGCTCAATCCAGCTACACCCTGGCTCTTTACTTACCCCCCTCATACTCATCATCCTCCTAACTCTCTCGACGTCGTCTAGTCTCCCCAACGCCGTGTAAATGCTCGAAAGAAGAACATACGCAGACGATTCCCGCGACTCCAGTTCCACAAGCTTCTCTCCTGCATAAGCACCCAATTCAAAGTTCCCATGGTTCCTACAAGCACTCAAAAAAATCCGCCACAAACACAGACCATGATCGACGCTCGCCGATTCAATAAATCTTTTCGCCTCGTCGAGCTTCCCAGCCCGGCTGAGCAGATCGACCATACAAGCGTAATGCTCCAGCCTCGGAGCTATACCATACTTGACGGGCATCAGTTCGAAATACTCCCGACCTCGACCCACAAGTCCCATGTGGCTACAAGCCGAGAGAACGTTTACGAAGGTAACGGAATCGGGCTGCACGCCCTCGTGCACCATGTCTTCGAAAAGATTAAGTGCTTCGATTCCGCGACTGTTTTGAGCTAGCCCGGATATCATCGCGTTCCACGACACCACATCTCTAGCCGGCATCTTCTTAAAAATCGTGTTCCCGTCGTCAAGGCTGCCACACTTCGCGTACATCGTTAGCAGCGCGCTTCCTACCGGAACTTCGAGGTTAAACCCGTTTTTTACGACATGGCCGTGCATTTGTCTCCCGAGCTCCAACGCGGAAAGACACGAGCATGCTTTTAACAAACTCGCCATGGTTAATTCGTTCGGAGCGATCTCTTCGATCTGCATTCTGCAGTATAGAGTTATCGCTTTCTCATTGTCGCCGTTGCGCACGTATCCGCCGATCATGGATGTCCACAGTACGAGATCCGCCTTGTAGAGATAGTCAAACCCCTTTTGAGCATCGACGATTAATCCACATTTGGCGTACATGTCGACCATCGCTGTCAAAATATACATCTGGGATTCGAATCCCAGTTTGATCAAGAATGCGTGCACCTGTTTTCCAACTACGATTTCTTCGGCGTTGCTGCAAGCGTTAAGCACCCCGACTATTGTGTACTTGCTCGGCTTCATCCCGTTAGAATGCATCTCCTCGAACAATTTCAACGCCTTTTCGGCATTACCTGCCTGCGCGTACCCCGTTATCATCGCAGACCACGTGATGGCGTTCTTGTCGCTCGAGAGCTCGAACACCCGAGCCGAGTCGTTTAAGCTTCCGGATTTGGCGTACATTGTGACAACTGCATTGCCTACGGAAGCGATGTTCGACAATCCGTTCTTTATCGCCAAGCAATGAACTTGTCGACCGTTATCAGCGTAGTCGGGTGCCGTAAATGAGCTAAGAACACTGGTGAAGATGAACTCATTAGCCTCTTGTTGTTCTGAAGATAACATGTTTTTGAAAAGGATCAATGCTTCTTTAACCAGCCTCTGTGAAGCGTAGCCGGAGATCATGGTGGACCAAGTGATGGAGTTTCTTTCAGGCATTTCGTCGAACACCTTGCGGCCATCGTTCATAAGTCCCAGCTTGCAGTAAACGTTCAACAATGAACTGTACACGAACACATCCCAAGATCCGATCAGTTTCCCCGCCAGAGAATGCGCCTGTCTCGTCGCAACCGCGTCCTCCAAAATCGCCGCCGCGGAAAAGACGCCGGCGAACGTGTGGGAGTTGGGGGAGCAGCGGTGATGGAGAAGCTCCTTGAGGAGACGCAGAGCGGAGAGCGAGTAACGAGGGACGCCGAATTGAGCGTAGGCGTTGATCAGAATGTTCCACGAAACGGCGTCGTCCTGTTTGCCGGGAATTTCTTCGAACAGAACTCCGGCGTCGGCGAAGAGGTCGCATTTGGCGTAGAAATTGAGGAGAGTCGTCGAAAGCAGAGCACATCCGGGGAAGTCGCCGCTCTTAATGAGAAGCGCGTGGACGGACTTTCCACGGTTGAGGCTTTTCGAATCGGTGATGCGGCGGAGCTTCTCGAACAGCAGGCGGCGCCACTGCGCCGATCCGGCGGAGGCGGCGGCGGCAGTAGCAATGCTCATAGGGAAGAAGGGCAACAGGTATAAAAGAATTCTTCAATTTTCACTGATCGAAAATAACGAACAAATTCATATCAATTTTAGATTCTTATAGCACACACACATTGTTTAATCACAGTCTACATCTTCTAGGTATGAAGATCATCAATCAATCATCATCAATCGATCGATCATCTTCTGGAAATCTTAACCTTGAATCCATTCTTCATGTAGAGAATGACGGAGACATTAGGGGTGGCGCGGTGCCCCTCCGCCGGCTCCACCTTGTAATTATGCAGCATGGCGGCGGCCACCGCCTTCAGCTGCGTGAACGCCACCTCCTTCCCCAGGCAAGTCCGGGGACCGGCGTTGAACGCCAGGAACTTATACGATGGCTCGTGTTTAATCGTTCCTCTCTCCGTGATCCATCTCTCCGGCCTGAACTCGCCGGCGTCTTTCCCCCATATATACTCCATCCTCCCCATTGCATACAGCGAGAACATCACTTTCATCTTCGCGTCTACGTAGTGTCCGCTCGGGAGCACAACTCCCTGGACCGGCGCCTTGTGCTGGAACGGCACCGGCGGGTACAGCCGGAGCGTTTCGCACAATGCGCCGTGCAGGTAGACGAGGCCGCGGACCTCGTCGGAGCCGAACACCCTCGGCCTCCTCGTCCTGTCATTTTCCTCCGGCGTGACTCCGGCCAGCTCTTGCCGGATTTTTTTCTCCACTTCCGGATGCGTCGAGACCAGCCATGTGAACCACGTCAGCGCCGAGCTGGTCGTGTCGCGGCCAGCGATCATGAAGTTAAGTATCGTGTCGCGGAGGAACTCGTCGTCGAACGACTCGTCCCCTTCCATGTACGACGTCAATAGGTCGACGCCATTTTTTCCGGCACAGCTGAGCTCCCGCGTCCGGCCTTTCCTCGACAATTCCTCTCGCTTTCTCGATATATACTTGTTTATGATCTCGTCGAGGATGGCTCGAGCTCGGCTCATTTTCTTCTCGTGCCCGATCCCAAGCCATCTCTCGAGCTTCCACAGGCTTTCCGGCAGGCAATGGCGCATGAAGATCGCCTCCTCCGCTTCGTCCATCGCACGGGAGAACGGAACATCCGGCAATTCCGGCGACAGGCATCCGGGATCGAAACCTGTCACCAACATACACGTAGTGTCGAAAGTGAACCTCTGGAAAACGTCCTGTAAGTCGACGATCAAATCGCCCGCAGAAAAATGTTCCAGGACGGGTACCAGGCCATGTTCGACTTTCTCGAGGCTCGTCCACAACAGAAAACGCCGGAACTGCTCGTGGCTGATCAGGCTGCGGGCGATTTTCCGGTGGCGGCTCCACAGTTCGGAATCAGAGTTGAATATTCCGTCGCCGAGGACGTCGAAGATTTTCTTGAACTCCGGGCCTTTGGGGAAGTTTGTGAAGTTGGCGCTCATGATGAAGTGGACGTTGGCCGGATCGCCGGTGACGACGATGTCCATGGAGGCGAACCAGGGGCCTTTAAGGTGGAAGGTGCCGCCGGTTAGTCGGAAAAGGTCGACGCAGCGGTCGTGGACGCGGTGGACGTGGCAGAACAGGGCGGGGAGCATTCCGAGGAGGGGCCAATTCCAGGGCAGCCCGTTGATGTTTCGGAAACACCAAATGTAGAAAACGCAGATGAGTGCAAACGCGATTTCTAAGTAGGTCAGTGACGCCATTTTTGCGATTTCTGGTTCTTGAATCTGGACTGGAAGGGTCTATTTGTAGTCTTGCTGATCTTTGGAGTGGAAGAAATGTATTGGTGGAGTGTTTTCTTGACAGGTCCGTGGACCTCGGCAGCCGATGGATCCTTAGTTAGTAGATGCTTGGTATGTGGAGTTTGAGGTCCCGGAGCTTACAGGAATCACTGCATAAGGTGGAGCGGTAAATGAAAGTATTTTTTATATTACGTATATAAAAAATATATATATTTTTATAATTATTATACAAATATTTAACATCGATTATTGAATTAAAATTTTAAATAATTGAAATTATATACAATTTTAGCAACATTAATAAAAAGCTTGTTCTTTTTAATTTTATTATTATTATTAATTTTTGCCATGAATTAAGTTCTGATCCATTTAATTCAATACTCAAGCTGATGCTTATTATTTATATTGATTTATCTTATTTAATTATATTATTAATATGATTATTTCAGCATTCAATACCTTCCTTTTTTTTCTTTTTTTTTTTTTTCTGTTTTATTATTATTATTATTATTTTTAAATTTTCTATATCATAATTAAAACACATACGAACACTAGAAGCATAATAATAATGATAATAAATATATGTGCTATATATTAATCCAATTCAATTCTAATTGATTTATATGAATATTCTCTATACAAAATTATTACATTTAACATGGATTTTATAGAAACACACACATGTACTCTCCCGTCTCACATAATTTGTCTATATTTTTTATTTTCGTTCATCTCACATAATTTATTATTTTTTTAAAAAATACAGTCATAAACTTTAATTACATTTTAAATTTTATATTTTATAATTATTTTAATCTTAATTAAACTATTTAGTTATCTTAATCTTAATCTATAATTATTTTTACTATATAATAATTATTTTTATTAATACATTTCTTAATTATTTACTAATCATATTTTATCTAATTTCCGTGAGGGAGGGAGTATAATCTAACCACTTTATTGATCAAGTCAAATAAAGTATAATGCTGATTTATTATATTTGTAGATAATGATAATATATATTGTACGAATTTATATACTATAATTTAAATATTGTGAGTTCGACATTTATATTATATTAACATATAATATATATATATATAAAATATTGTTTGCTCTTTATCAAGTGCTATCAACACCTATTGAATCTTACTCCATCCGTCATTCAAATATATTATTATTATTTTTTTTAAGTTATCATTCAAATTTATTACCGTTTTCTTTTTTAGTAAAAAATACCATTTTTCTTTAAAAAAAAAATTTATTCTTATATATTTTTCTTAAAATTCGTGTCCGATCAAATGAGCACACAATTTGATAACAGAGGGAGTATAATTTAGCGTAATAATGGTTGAAAAAAACACTCAAAATCCAACTTGTTTTTATAAATAAATGATTTTTGTGAGTTATGCAAGAAATAGTACTATCATGGAAAAAACATATAGTATGGATAATAAGCCGATTATTTTCTTAAGTTGATTACGCAAAAGCTAAAAAAATTGGATTAGTTGAAAAGTCCCTTTCTCAAAACTTATAAGCTTAATCAGGTTGCCAAGATGAGTTTGGTAGTTGTTTGGTTAAAAATCACCCAACTATTCTCAAACAGTATGTAAATATATATGTTAATTTGACTTAGTATTTAATTTAATTTAATTTAATATATTTAGATTTATTTTGGATAGATAGGGAAATATTATTTAATTTATTTTACACAATTTTGGTAAAATTTTTAGAATTTAGTTGTACCTAGCACCTGACAAATCCTCTAATATTTGCATTACGTGTGTTCAACCATATTACCAAATTTCGATTTATGTTAAAGGGAAAATAGATCTAAATATATTGAGAAAATATAATAGTGTATACACTTCCTCCGCTCCAAGGCAATAGTCTTGTTTACCATTTTTATCCGTCTCAAAACAATAGTCTTGTTTCCATAAATAACCACGTCACCATAAAACTACTCCTATTTTTTTTCTTTTTATTACACAATTGTCACAACTTTTTACATTAATACACTCACAAGGGCAAAAAAGTCTTTTATCTATACTTTTTACCAACTACCGATGTAATATCAATATTTCTTAAATTTCATGTCCAACCCAATTAAGACTATATTTATGGGACAGAGGGAGTATATCAATTTAATTCAACGTGATCAGTTTTTAATATTCCTAATTTATCTTTCATAGCTTTTGAAAAGGGGTGAATGTGTTTATCTAATTGTTGAAAATATATTTGATACTTCATTTGTGCATCTAATGGTCAGATTTATTTTTTTGCGTGTATAATCTTTTGTCAAAATATCATTTTATTAATATTATAAGACATTAATGAAAGTATTTTTACAATTTTTTTTTTTAATTTGTACTATATTTTGATATAATAACTAATATTCAAAGATCAACACGCAAAAGGTAAATGAATTCTTGGAGCCGGAGGGTGGTAATATTTTTTATTTAGGTTTTTTGAATATAAAATAGTAATGTGATGTTAGTATGTGTATAGTTTGAGTTTGTATTTATATTTTGTATTAGTACCTTTATAGTTTGAGTTTGATAGAAAATAGTATTTTTTAATTTGAAGTTGAATAGGATTATTTGAGTTTGAATTATTAACTAAACATACCTAAGATTTTAAGGTTACACAAATATTTTTAGGTAGAATTTAATTATTTTTTAATCTAATATGATACTACTACTTTTGAAGGTAACCTAGGATATTAATTAATTGTTGAATAATTAAAATACAAGTAAATAAACTAAAAATTTTAATGTAGAATATTGAGATTATAATCAACAAAGTCCATGGTTTGTTTAGTTATACTTTGATATTTAAACATTTTGAATTAAAAAAAAAAATTGAATATAAATTAATGTAAAACAATTCCAAACAAACTAAATTAAAAAAAAAAAAAAGAAGAAGAAAAAATTAATCCAATTCTAATTATTATGTCATAAAATAATAAAAAATAACTTTGAATACACTTGAACAATAGTTTTCCAATGTATTTTAAGAATTTGGGTGTATTCTTTTTATAATTATTGTCTTTTGAATTTTTTCAAACTTATTTTTTTTCAAAAAAATTAATATATTACAAATATTCATTATTTTTATATTATCTACACAATTTTTTATACTTTACATTAAAAAAAAATTCTTCAAACCAAAATACAAAACAAACACACCCTCAGTTGTTAAAGTTGATCCAACTAAATGAAAGGTGGATATTGGTGCATGATATATGTAATCGTTATTTAATTTAATTATTTAATTGATCGCAAAACTTTTTGTAGTGTTGAAATATGATGGGCTAACCATGCAATCTTTCACATACTTATTTGTTCTCACACATTAGTTCATTTTGAATGTTGTGATTTTTTTTTATTTTTTTATTTTTTTATTGCAATACCGAATTAAAATTACTTTGAATTAAAAAAAAAAAAAGAAAATTGTGAGAATTTTTTTTTATACTCTCTTCGTCCCTTAATAATTCATCTATTTTTTTTTTTGGTCCGTCTCTTAATAATTTATTTATTTTTTTATTTTGGTCAGTCCCGTAACAAAGTATCTATTTCTTTTTTAGTAATTGTATCATCTATATAACATTACAAATATCCTTCAAATTTATATTACACAAATGTCGTTACTTTTATATCATACAATACTAATAGGGTCAATTTAGTTTTTTTACCATTATTTTTACTTTATTCTAATATTTTTAAAACTCAGTGTAAAAAATAAATAGATATATAGATAGGAGAGGAATAGAGTATTTGAGAGAAAGTTTGATATTATTTTGAAGGGCTTTTTGGCTACAACATTTGGAAAGTGAATGGTAAAATTATTGGAACTATCTTTTATTTGTCACATCCCTTGAGAAAAGCAAAAAAAATGAAAAAGAATTTTTTATATCTTGAAAGTGATAACTCTATATTTTTAGAAAGGATCTTGAGGGAAATTAAAATCCCCATTATTTTATTGAGTGGTTCTTGATGAGATTTTGATATATCTCTCTAATTAAAAGTTGAGTGTTGGTTTGATCAATAGTTTAAGTTTGCATAAGCCATTTATAATTTTCACTTCATCCCCAAACTACGTATTCATTTGCTTTTTGCACGTAATTTTAAAAATATTATTATTATATTAGTATATAGTATAAATGACTAAAATAACTTTATTAATATGTGTGATATAAAGGTAATGATATTTGTGTAATATATTGTAAGTTGTAAGGGTATTTGTAATGTTAAACAGAAAGTACAGTTACTGTAAAAAAAAAAAAAAATACTTTGTTATGAAACGGACTAAAATGGAAAAATAATACTTTGTTATGGGACTGACGGAGTATAATCAATAAATGAGATAGTGATTTCACAAGTCATAAAATAAATCAATAAAATTATACTCCCTCCGTCTCACATACCGTGTCTGCTACATTATAGACACGATATTTTAGGAGGGTGTAATTAGTAGATAATTAAGAATATATTAATAAAAATAATTATCCTATAATATAAATTATTATAAATTAAGATTAAGATAACTAATTAACTTAATTAAAATTTAAAAAAATAAAATTAAAAAATTTAAAATGAGATTAAAGTGTGTAATCATTTTTTTTTAAAAAGAAAGTGATATATTATTATATATTTTTAATTATTTGTTAATTATATATTTTTTTAAATTCTCATCTATATGGGACACCACATCTGAAAAGAAAAAGGTATTGTACTAAATTAAGTAAAAAAATCAGCAGTTCTTCACACTTTGGATAAAATAAATATATATGACATGTTTATAAAAATAGAAACTTTAAATTATAAAAGAGTGAATTTTGAAATATTAAAGCAGATTAATTATTTGATAAATTTTAATTAATATTATAAAAAATATAATATATGTTTTTAATATATTGTTATATAATATATAAATTTTGTTCACTAAAAATAATCAATAATTCAATATATATATTTTTTTCCTATTTACTCCCCATTATTTCTTCCCTTAAAATTGAAAAATAATAATAACAATAATAGCGGCGTCGTCGGTGGCTCCTTCTTCGCAGTTGGCTAATTAGGGTTTTGGGGTGCTAGTTTTCTGCTTCAATTTCTGCAACTGTGATAATAACTTATGTTATTGGCCACCTGTTGAGTTTGATATTACCTCAAATTTGAAGATTTGGGTATAAATTCTATGTTAAATTCAGTAAATGTTTTTCAATGTTCTTGAATTTTAGTTTATTTTTTCTGTATCTGTGTTTCTGTTTTGGCCTGATTTTTCAGTGCCTACATGAACTCGTGGTGTTACAGTAGATGAATCTGGCGTTGCCATGGTTATACTCATCGCTTGCTTTGCAGCATCCATGCATGACTTTATATCGCGCCAATGGAATATTTATCTATTTATTAATTTTTATTATTTTCATTTTTCTTCGCAGTTTTCACTGTAATTGGATGATTTTTAACAAGCCTGCAGAGAGCGCAATCGTCATTGACATGCTGTTAGTGGTATAAAGGTGAGCTTTTGCATGTGTTGTGTAAAATACTTAATACTATTAAGATTTTATTTGGTCTATAGATAAGAATGGACTGGTGAGATCATCACATTTTCTGTGCTAATTAATTCCCCTATAGTTTCTGAAACACATTTACCAAAGGCTAGCTAATTATTTTGTTCATTACTTTGGATATGGATGAAGATAACAATGTGTTGAAAATTTTTAAATGTTCACTAGCCATTCCTGTGTGTTCTTAACCAAATCCATTGTTCCTAGTTTTTGCATTATATTCCAATATCCTATTTGTTATAGCCCAGATTGTTGAATTTTTGGAACTTAATAAACCCCAAAGACTATGGATGGAATCATTTTAGGCATGCCAGGGAAATGGGCTGGCAGTAATTTTGAAGCTGCGGACATATACACGACAAAAATTGGAGGCCTTCCTGTATGCAGCCAGCTTGATTCATTATACCAATTACATATCTAAATTATAAGACAGCTTTTCTCAAACTGAGGATTCTTTTTTTATTGATTAGGATTGGCCTTCTATGATTGTGAATGAGAGGCAAGATCTGCTTGAGTGTAATACTTGCCGGAACAAACTTTCTCTCCTTGCACAGGTTTAGATCTTTTTGCTTATTAATAATAATAACGAAATTCTTTCCTTTCTGTCTTTATATTTTTCTTTAATCTTTTCGAGGTATATGCTCCATTGTCAAGTAAATCTTCAGAGGTAGAGCGAATTGTCTATGTTTTTTGCTGTCTGGTTCCAGATTGCCAGAGCCTTAGGTAAGTGTTCTGTCTTTACTCTTTAAAAAGTTCTATTTTTACTAATTAACATGTAAAGATTGAGATGATGGCGAACTTTTCTTTGAAATGATTTCTTTCACTTAGTTTTATTATGATATCACTGTGCCTTTCTCATGCCATTAACGGGTGCAGCTGGCGAGCTCTCAGAATTCAGAAGATTTTAAGCAATGAGACAGTGCATTGTCCTACTGTTTCAATTAGTAACTCTGAGAAGGATGGATGTTCATTTGGCTTTATAGAGGGAGATGCTATGGAAGGTGAAGACGAAGACGACATAGATCTGGAGCAGTTGCAGATGGCATTTTCTCAGGCTGCAAATATCAGTCCAAGTGGAAAAATGCAAAATAATGACGGTGACTCCAGTAAAAAGCATCGGCTCACCGGTCACCCAGCCAGATCTGTTAATGATAAAACACCAGGTATGCATAACTTCTGCTTTTAAGACATCTTTGATTGGATGCCATACCATGTAGCATAATTGAGCTCAAAAAGGAGGGGAAAAAATGATAATACAAGAACCATATGCTATAGCTTCTTTCGATGTAAAGATCAAAGATTGAGGTTGATAATTTTCATTGAGTTAATCTGGTACAATGTGTTGTGGTTACTTTTGTAGCTCATGTTGTCAGATGGTAAGATATGCATATTATAGCTGTTGTTAGATTTGTGGTTCCAAAATTATCACATGATAGGATATGGAATGGATAAAAGCATAAAACTGATTCTAGAATACACATAATTCAAGCTTTGGGATGTAGCAAATCTGCTCCATGTGAGGATTTCTGCTGGTGAAAATTCCCTCTAAAGCTTCTGCCATTTCGAAATACAAAAGCTCACATTGACACTGTGGTTCTGCTTTTTCAGTCTTTTACAAATGATGTGCACTTATGTCCATGTGATTTAAATTGTTTTTATACTCTTCCGTTGTCTTTGCAGTGATGCCGTGCTTTTATATATACTCTCAGGCAGAAAAACTATCCAAACAAGTTACTCCTAAAACTTTTGAAGGCACTTTGTCCTCTCTCCAAGAATGTAAGAGCAATTCTGAAGATAATTCAGATGGAGAAACATATGAAGAAGAGAATTATGAATACGATAGAGCATTAAATGCTGATAGGACATATCTTAAGTTCAAGAAGCGAATGGATGCAAACCCAGAGCAATGCTTTAGGTAAAATGCCCCTATAAAAAGCTGAGTCTTCTGCTTTCAAGTATATAGAATTCAACGTAAGTATTACCGATTGTGCCTTTCTTGCTTCCAGATATTCACATGGTGGAAAACCTTTACTGGCTTCTGCGGAGGTGGGAGATCCAGGGATATGCACACTTTGCGGTGGAGCAAGGCATTATGAGATGCAGCTGATGCCGCCTGTGATATACTTCTTGCAGGAAATAGCTGACAAAGGACAAATGAAATCTTTAGAAAAATTCGATTGGATGACTTTATTAATCTACACTTGCTCTAAGGTAAAAGCATTATCAGTATCAGGTTCTACATA
Source organism: Andrographis paniculata (assembly GCF_009805555.1). Lineage (NCBI taxonomy): Eukaryota > Viridiplantae > Streptophyta > Magnoliopsida > Lamiales > Acanthaceae > Andrographis > Andrographis paniculata. The sequence continues at coordinate 1,788,711 of NW_026137616.1, read as the reverse complement.
TGCAGCATAACCACAGTTGAATCACAGAATCATTGAGAAAATGGCAATATGGTATATTGCACATAAGTATTTTATTTTATGTCAATCTTTCAAACTTCAGAACAAGAAGAAACTAGCGGCACTTTTTCTTGCCTGGTCGCTATAGTTTCTTCTTTCTATACCATAAATTAACTCATGCTAGGACCACATCTATCTATATACAATGGTGTTGATTTGGATGGCTTCTCTGTTCTATTACAGAGTTGCACAGGCTTATCACAAGAAGGAAAATTGGACGGCGAAGACTGGATGATTGCCGAGGAGACCGTTATAGCTCAGTGCGAGTGACCTTATGCCAAAGAAAAGTTCAAAATTACTCTCCCAATTGGAATGCCATGAATGTGAAATATATAGGCAAATGCTTTTATTTGTAATTTAAGGCTGTCGAATTCAATTTATTAACTGAGGTAATATAAGCTAGCACTTTTGACATACAGCTTGCTGCAATCTCAAATCATTCATTTCTAAACAAGTAACCTATTTTTGTTGTGTTCTGTACATAGAAACAAACAGTGTAGCCTAAACAAGCTACCGATTAATCTGCTGTGAATCGGTATAGCAGCAGCAAGAAGCTTGTGAAACTGTTAGATGGGGTAGCTCATTTCCATCTCTTGGCATTTTTCAATCCCTTTGATTTCTGCTTAGCAGCTTGAAACGCTTGCATTTTTTGCTTCTTTCTAGCTTCCCTCTCCGCCTAAACAAAGTATAAAAATCGCACGCTCAGGTTATATTTAAGATCTCGAATAACAACATTAGTTGGTGTAACTTGAAACATCTCTTTTACCTTGGACATCTTGGATTTGGCCTTTGCTTTTGGGGCCTTCTCCTCTAGCTCTGCCTCCCGTTCGAGCTCCCTTTCTCTTGCTTCAAGATTTTTCTCCAGATAATACTGTGATAATCATACACCCATTGTGCCATCAAAATTTCTAATTTCACAATAGATAAAGACTAAGCATACATCGATGGCATAGATCAAAGCCATGGGAATGGCTTTTTACTTACATTGTAGTCTCCTGCATAATCCTGTATGGTCCCATCTCTAACTTCCAAGACTCTGTTAACTATCTTCTTTATGAAGTATCTGTCATGAGAAACGGTAATAACCGTGCCTTCATACTCATTAATTGCCTCCTACACCGGAAAATACAATAAATTAGCATGAGAAAATCGAGGCAGCAATGGATCACAAAAATGTGAGGAAGACCTAGGCAAACCTCAAGCATTTCTTTTGTAGGGATGTCCAAATGATTTGTTGGCTCATCCAAAACAAGAAGAGTAGAAGGTTTGACCATGAACTTGCAAAAGGCGAGCCGAGCCTGTAATAAAGGAAAGTGAGACTAGCTGGACCACGGAACATAATCGAAAGGAAGGAAAGATTCTTAAATAGCATCAACATTCATGAGAGTAATGGATAGATCTAGAAAAGGCACCAAAAAGAAGAGTGAAGATTTAAAACATGAACAAGAAAATTAAATATATCAAGCAGCATCTACCTTTTCGCCACCACTTAGAAAGGAAACTGGCCGGTCAAGCATGTCAGCCTTGAAATTATATCGGCCTAGGAGACCCTTAATGTCATCGAGTCGCCAATCTTCTGCAACTTCAGCTACAGTTTCCAGTACTGTTTTATCTAATTCAAGTGCTTCTGCCTGAAATGATATACAGAAGATTTTATGATAAATTGGAAAAAAGGATACTGAACATATAGGGCACAATATAAACAGAGATATTAACTAATTTAGACAGGGATTAGAAAAATAGCAAACCTGATTTTGTTCAAAATAATTGGGTAGCACATTGTGCTCCCCGAGCAAAACTTCTCCCTTGTCTGGTTTCTCCATGCCCATAATCAGTTTAAGCAATGTACTTTTTCCACAACCATTTGGTCCCAGAATTGCAATTTTCTCACCCCTTTCAATCTCCAAATTTGCCTTGTCAAATAGAACCTGGAGCAAAAACAATAAATCCACATGAAATATCGAAGAAAGATTGGATGGGGAGGTATGCGAATGCTCCTTAGGTCAGGTCTTTTAATGCCAAGCTAAATTTAGCTGGTCTCGCAGCATTTTAGAAATCAGAAATGTTACACATAAGAAAAAAAGCGAGCGCCATAGCACGATGGCTTACAGAACTCAAATCTTACCGTAACAGAACTATTAGCCAAATTTTATCATAATTGTTGATAAATGTGGATGAAATAAGTTGCTTCTTGTTTCAAGCACACACACATATATATATATATATCTGAGTAAGTAAATGTTGTGTGAATGATTTTGAACAACAAAATTTAGAGTTACGTAGCTATCCAAATCAAGGAACAGCCAAGCAAATTATATTCACAGCCTTATGCATATGAATGTCCTTAACATTTTCTTGAAAAGGCTTCTAATCATGTTAATGAACAAGTAACCTACCTTATCCTCATAACTGAACTCTAAATTCTTCATCATGACAACAGATCGACCACTTCTTCCACGCTCGGGAAACCTGATCTTCATCTGCTTACGTATGAAGGGCTTCTCAACCAATTCCTCTTCCTGGAGCTTTTCCAGCTTCTGTTACCCAAAAACATAAAAATACAGTTCATAAAATAGTCACAATCATACGGCATGTCTGGTGCTTCGGATAAAGTTGAATAGAACTTAAATCTGCCTCAGTATAATAATTTTCATAATAAACTTTCGTAGACCTTTTCAGCAGTAGAAGCACGGCCAGCATTTGCTCCTGCGCTCAACCTGCTTATCATGTCCTTTGTCTGTTCAATCTCCTTCTGTTGCTTTTCCCATGCTGCAAACTGAGCTTCAATCCATTCTGCCTTCGCAATAACATAATCCGAGTAATTTCCTTCGTATGTTCTAGAAACGCCCATATCAGTTTCCACAATTTTTGTACACAGTTGATCAAGAAAAGCTCTGTCATGGGATATAATAACCATTGGCACATCTTGTTTCTGTAGATAACCCTCAAGCCACTCAATTGTATCAAGATCAAGGTGGTTCGTCGGTTCATCCAAAAGCAACAAATCAGGATCCTGCAGATCATTACACTAGTGAGCAACCAACAACCAAATTTACACAAACTGTTCAAACATATAAGCATACAATGAACCTCAAAACTTCATCCATGTACTAGTCCACACAAATCAATCAAACACATGTAATACCTACATTTTAGTGCAATAAACACCCTTTCCAAAAAATCCAAATCGTGCTGCACATCATATAATCAACTACTAGTAGTACAGAGAACTGAATTCAATCCAGACATAAATTGCTGGTTAAAACTTACAACCATGCTCATACTACGAATCGAAGATGCCGCCAATAAACAAAAATGATAGCTACAATTCATGTATATACCTGCAGCAGAATCTTCCCAAGTGACATCCTCATCTGCCATCCACCACTAAACGATGCAACAAGACGATCTGTATCCTCTGGAGCAAATCCAAGATCAGGTAACAACTTATTGATCTTGGCATCAATCTTATCCAAATCAACAGCTTGAGCCCTCCTCTGCAACAAATCAAACTCATCAAGTAGCCTCCCCATCAGATCCAAATCATCCACTGACTTCTCTATGGCCTTCTGAACCTTCTCCAGCTTCTCTGCAACCTCCATTTCCTCCTTGAAAGCACTCAAAAACTCTTCCTTCACAGTCCGCGTAGACAACACCTCAAATTCTTGGCTCAGAAAAGCAACCTTTATATTATCCTTGGCCTTGATTACATTCCCTGAATCAGGCTCCTCTAATCCAGCAATCATCCTCAGCTGCGTCGTTTTGCCTGCACCATTAACCCCCACCAATCCAGCCTTTTCCCCTCTTTTCACTTCCCAGCTGACATCTTTCAACACGGTGACACCTTTATAGCTTTTGCTCACGTTTTCTAACCTGACGCCCGATGAAATACTGGATGCGCCGGTGGTGCTCTTGTTGCCGCGCTTGTAGTTAACTTCTGATTCTGCAGAGCCGTTGGAAAGCAGAGCTTCTATGTCTTCATCCTCCTCTTCAAGTGTGGTTGTAGAAGTGGAATTCTCAGTAGCAATCGAGTGTAATTTGAACGAAATTCGAGACGGATTTTTGAAGGTCGAGGTATTAACAACTGCCAATTTCAGGGAGGCGCTCGTCAAGGGAAGATGCCGGGGGCGGGCGGCGGGAGAAAGAAGGGTTGTTCCGGCGAGAAAAGGAGACCGCAGCTCCAGGAACTGGAGCTTCGACGCCAAGTCCATTTCCTCTTCTTCCTCCCCAAAATTTGCACTAAATCAGCGATAAACTTGGGGAAAGACAAAGAAATTAGTGGTACAAATACAGGGCGAAGAATCGAATGCAGAAGGAAAGCACAGAGTCCAATGAGTCTCGTCTCTTGCCGCCTCTCTTCTTCGAGAGCCATAGCCATAGCTATAGCCATGGCAGATAAGCCAACGGAGGCAGGGGTAAAGTCGTCTTTTCATTGCACAAAAACACAAGAATGTCTTTTGTGGTTCATATTCCATCCATGAGTCCGTCCTCTGCATTTGTGCCACGTGTGAAAATAAAGATTATTTAGGATTATACATATTTTTTATATAGCAAAAATTGACCCAATTCTATTTATATTAGTTTTAGTTTTAACAAGAGGGCCCAATAAGAATAATTTTAGGGTTTCTTATTGGGCTCTTTGAGTAAGGCCCAATAAGAAAATCAATATTAAAAAATAAAAAATAAAAAATCAATTTGTCCCTCGATCTTTTTATAAACAAACATCTTTCTCACCTCTGTTATTCTGTTCTGCTGCACAAGAATCTTGTTCATTGTTTGTTAGCCATGGAAGACCGCAAGGAGGTGAAGTGGAATTTCTTCTCATCTTCCTCACTTGTTTGCTGCTTTTTTCTCTTGATTGTTTTCCTCGAGGGTTTGTTATCTGTTCTATCTTAAGAACTAGATAATTTTAGCTAAAAGCTAGTTTTGTGTTCTTCTCATGGTTTTTCTGCTCTCCTTGCTTTTGTTTCAATTATTGTATGCGAAACTTTGAAGTTACTGATTCTTAGCTTCTTATTAAGTACTGTTTAGCTATGGAATTGTCTGTTTATGCAGTTAATTGCTTTCATTTGATGAATGAGGCATTCTGAAATTAGGTTTTGTGAACATGTCTAATTTAGTTTAATTGAAGAAGAAAACAGATAATATCAAAGTGTGTGCTCACGAGTAGTTTCTTTGCGAAGGAATAAGTCAAAGAAAATCTGGAGGAAGAATAAGTCATAATTCAAATTTGAAGTATGAAAGTTGTTTACAGGATTGAATTTTCAAACCAAAATATCCATTTCTATCATGCTTTTCTACAGCTGTCCTAATTTACTATGACGAAAAGAAGCTGTCATCATCGTCATTGGTGTCGTCTATCACAGGATGACAGTCTTATTGTTGCTGTAAAAGTTTCTTTGAATTTGTAGAAGCATGCTCCATGGCTGTCTGTGCCACAGTTTGGGGATTGGGATCAAAAGGGGGCGATGCCCGATTACTCTATGGATTTCTCGAAAATTAGAGAAATGAGGAAGCAGAACAAGAGGGATCCATCGAGGGCTAGTCTAGGGAATGAAGAGGAGATTGTTTCATCGAACACAAGAGATTCAAACACCACGCCAAACAACCAACATGTCTACGATCGGAGCCACTCTCCAATGGTATGCATACCTTCTAGACTATATATACTTAGCTGCCGTAATTTATTTTTGTCATGTGGTTCTATTCCTTCCTAAAAACGGCAGGTTGTGATGTCGAAGTAGCTATATCGATGCATAGTAATTAGTTAGTTAGATTGCATATAAATCTTTGCAAAAGATAAATGAATCAATCTACTTTCTTGTAACATTTAGATTTAGTTTTAGTAGAAATGAAAATTGAGATTTGCCCTTAAAAGGAAACACATTGTGGATGCCTTCTTAGCTTTGTCGACTGTTCTGATTACCAATCATGTCTGATGCCCCGGCGGGGTGCCTTGAAATCCAAAGATGTCGATTTATGAATGGAATGTACTATAACTCCTTAAATGGTTGTATTGTGCAGCAGACAAGGAGGAGCATCCTCAGGCTCAGGTGCTTCAATTGCTGCATCAAAGCATGATCACATAACAATGCATTCATCAAATCGAGCTGTATTCTTCGTATAGTGAGTCTTACCCCCCCCCCCCCCCCACCCCACTTCTCTCTCTCTCTCTATATATATGTGTGGGTGCTTAGGATGCCCTTTTGATGCTGATGTATTGATCGAGAATTGTATGGTACTATGGTTATAATTTGGAATGTTCTTGGTGTTATTAGGTTAGGATTTTGTTTCAATGTAAAATAAATTGTGGTGTTTTTGGGCATATAGATATATTTTTATTGTAAATTATGGAGTGTGAAAAATATAAGGGAAACATACATCAAGAAATTAGCATTAGCAAACAGCTTTATGTTTCAACTATGTTCTGTTAAATAATATATGATAAAATTATATAATAGAAATGATTGATTTCAATATAAAATTATATAACTTTGTATATGTTTCAACTATGTTCTGTTAAATAATATATGATAAAATTATATAATAGAAATGATTGATTTCAATATAAAATTATATAACTTTGTAACCAGTATATATTTCTAATGCTATTAGCACTATACTGACTGATCATAAACAACCCTATGTATATTATTACTATATGCTAACCCAAGGCTAATTGTTTTAATCTCAATTATATGTTGTATATATCCATATGTTAATCAACACCTTAATTATTCCCACTCTAAATATATTATTTAGTTGACTAATACAAGACATTTGTTGATCAAAATGAAAATATTTTAATGATGGTACATGGTAATTTGTTAGTTAAATGTTCAAATAAATTATTCTCTACTAATTTACACCTATTTCTTGGCCATCTATTAATCCAAGTGATCTGTTAATATTATTGATCAACAATTATAATCAATTTTTAAGTTTGATTCGACATCATAAAAAATCAAATATTCAACGACACAAAAATCAAAACTAATATGTGGATTTGGATCGTGTGCTGTGAAATGTTATATATATAGAGAGAGAGAGAGAGAGAGTGTGTTGATTTATGTACAAAATATAGTAAAATCATAGTATAAAATACTATTGACCCATTATATAAATATACACAACATATTTTACATATTGAAATCAATAAAAGTATACTACATTAACATAAATGACTTGTTATGTTTTTGTCATATATTATGTAATGAATTTTTAAATTCAACACAATAACCGTAACCCTTAACTTGGTATTTTGTAAAAAAAAAAAAAAAAAAAAAAAAAAAAAAAAAAAAAAAAAAAAAAAGATTTCTTTCAAAACCATCAAATTAAATGATTAATATTTTACTAAAAAGATCAAAATTTTATTCAAAACATTGTATAAACCACCTATTTATTCAAATCCAAAGCTTAAAAGGAACACCCATATGCTTCAAAAAAATATATATGTATATATCCAATTAGCATAGCATATATACTCGACCTATATCTTCCTTGTCCATTTTATCTTATTTTATGCTCTTCTATAAAATATATTCTTGATTCTAAGTTAGCTACCCTAGACAAAGTTGCCTGATCTTCATTCAGACATGTAAGAATGTAAATCATATCATACCAAATCAAATCAAATCAGATCAAATCACACCAAATTCATTGGCCATTCGATTTGATGAAAGGACTCCCTCCAACAACTGAATTTAATTTGGCATTTAACACGTGAAGCAGCCATTGATTCATTTCATCCATCACTATACATAATACAACAACAACAAGAAGACAGGCAGTTACAGTCACAGATAGATATAGAAGAAGACATGCACAATACAATATACAAGAATCAGACATATCGAATCACAGAACAATAATCCAGAAGATAAGCTGTAACAACAATGGCATATGTTATATACGTACGTTCATTCCTTCAAGAACCGAAAAGGCGGTTGGGCGTACCATGTTCGAGTACGGACAACTAATTGACTTACACAGATTGGTTCTCAAGGATTCTTAGATCAATCACCATCTACAGAGTGATGCCCTTTTCCTACTTTAGGAAAAGCTCACTTTAGTTAGATAGTAAAGAATAATAAACCTAAGAGGAAAAATCATTTTTTTTTCTCATTTAATATTATAATTATCAATTTTGGTCTCATTAAAATTTTTTTATCAATTTTAGTCCCACTCAAATAAAAATTTATCAATTTTAGACTAAGGTGGTTAACCGGGACTGAACACGACCGTGTTGGATGACTTCGAAGGTGACTGGGCGTCCCAGGCAGCCAACACAGCCGAGTTGGTCTCAACACGACCGTGTTGATTACGTTGCATTTCTGAACACTTTATGTCCATGTTTTCAACACTGCCATGTTCTAGACCATGTTTCTGCATGTTCACAAGCATATTTTCAATATATTATTATTTTCACTTTTTGGTTAAAATTATTTGATATATATATATTTATAATTCAACAAAAATATTTTTTACAATTATTTCATAATATAAAAAATAATTAATTTTTAATATTTTAAAAATAATATTTAATATATTAATATATATTTTTAATAATCATCATTATATATATTTTTAAAAATTTATCGTAAAAATTTTAAAAAATTATTTTAAAATAATTATTTCTATAAATTATAAATTAAATTGATTATTCAAGATAATATTTTAAAATAATACTCCCTCCGTCCCAAGTTGGATGTCTGGACGAGAATTTAGGATAAGTATAATTAGTATATAATTAAGAATGTATTTGTGAAAATAATTATTATATAATATAAATAATTATAAATTAAAATTAAGATAACTCATTAGTTTAATTAAAATTAAAAAAAATTTAAATGATTATATTAAAAATATGAGCTAGAATGTTGAGAACATGGATATTAATATAGATGTGTTCAGAACACGGGCAGAGTCGGTGTTCAGAAGTGCAGGGTAATCAACACTGACGGGTTGAGACCAACATTTTTTTGAATGAGACCAAAATTGATAATTATGATATTGAATGAGACCAAAAATGATTTTTGCTCTAAAACTTAGCTTTCCGCTACACGCACGGTGGGCTGCCGTGGGGGCATGGGCGTGGGCGTGGCGTATGCCTACTTGTTGATGCATCTCAAATAACAAGATTCTCAAAACAGGGGACACAAATATCCATCCCTGTGGATGCCCACTTAACTTACAGCAGGCCTTAAATTATCTATCGAAAAAAGAGAGAGAGTGTTTTATTCATACATACATATATATATATATATATACATTGTCAACTATAAGTATTTCTAGTCTCAACTTGACACAAAAGTAAATACCATTTCAGAATGGGAATTTACTTATGCTTGAATCCAGCATCAAATACTGATAAACTTACTATTAACAAAAATCTACAATATTAAAGATTTTCTAACCAAACTTCATAGATGGACTGAGGAACATGTGCTAAAATACCAGTTTTCTAGGCGAAAGGTAAAAGTGCGCGCAATTTTTTCAAGAAAGGATGATATATCTGTAAATATCCTAAAAGCAGCATTGGAAAAGGAAAGGACAAGTAAATATATATATATATTCGAGCATATAATAAAGTGAGGCTACGGCTTCTAGTTAAATTTATCAGCAGCAATGTATTGACAAGCAATCATCATAAACAAACATCCCTTATTCCCTCTATCTATTTATTAGTCATCCATCTTTCTCATGCATGATCACATCGTGTGTGATCGAGGACAGAATCCAATCCAATCCAACCGAATGTATCTTACACCTTCTCTTTCATCCTTCCCTTATATAAAGAGACCTGAGACCCGCTAAGTTTCTCAGAAAAGATTTACAGATACCACAAAGCACATACATATTCTAAATCCGCTTTTGAGTAATTCGTAAAGAAGAGGATGGATGCAGTGAAGGTATTAGGGTCTGCAAGCCCGGTGGTGATTTTCAGCAAAACCAATTGCTGCATCACTCATGCAGTCAATGTGCTTATAAGGGATTACGGGGCCAACCCCGTGGTATATGAGCTGGACAAGCTCCCAAATGGGAGGCAGATGGAGAAAGCATTGATGGAGCTGGGATGCAACCCGAGCACCCCGGCAGTGTTCATAGGGAGGAAATTTAGAGGGGGATCGAATGAGATTATGACCCTCAATATCAAAGGGGAGCTCAAGCAATTGCTTATTGATGCCTATGCTATTTGGGTATAGAACTATAGATACAGCATATACATACATATGGTCGAGAGTTAAGACTAGTTAACATCTACTTTACAGCTTCATCTTGTGCAATATTGAGGAACTCTTTTTGTTGTAATGTTAGTGTGTATGTGGGATCAGCAGAATTAAATGACACACTGCATTTTACGTGACTTGCAACCTATTTTACTTCGACAGAATGTTAATTTTATTTCTTGAATAACATAGATAATTACCACTTAAGACTATAATCCAATCTGATTAACAAACTTGATAAAAATCCACTTGATTTTATCTAATTCTCGAGTTTATTGTTACGGTGGCACAAAAACACATACCAAGTTGCGGCCTCTGTGTGTCCAGACCTAAAGATCCATCACAGCACAAGAATGCAACCACGGGTTTGTTTTGATCTCCAGCCAGTTCATCTCTTGAGATCATATAGTATATATAATCACCTGGAAAGAATTAAAAACAACTTAATTACTAGCTGAATCCATATAAATTGTATTGCATTGCTCATTTGTCTGTCTTGCCAATATCTGAATCCACTTACCAGTCTCAGTTGTAGTTGCTACAGATTACAATCGACCATACATCAGGAGCATGTCTCGCAGGTTCTTTGCTTCAGATGTCAAGCAGTCAAATGACTTAGACTTGGGTATTCTCCAACTCCAATTTCCGTGCTGCACATAAAACATAATCCAACTCCCATTAGCGGTGCTTCTCATAAAAATCTGAAACCCTGTGAACTATATGCCTGAATCTATCGAAGACATACATAAATACATTCCTATATTTTAAGATGTTTAGTAGAACAAAAAAGAACAGTATCAATAGGCACACCGAATGAACCTGACTACCTGTGTTGCTGGAATATTCATCCTGGCCGAACTTCCCAATCTGAGTATATCTTGCATGGGAATGATTGCAGTGTGTGCAACTGACGAAAGGGCTGCCCGAATTAACCCCCACGAAATGTCATCTTCAACAATGTAACCAAGGTATTTAATCACCTAAACAATATAACATTGCCACATTTAAATACAAGATTTTTGCCGAGGAACAATTAAACAATTTTTCTATGAAATAAAGGGGAACAAAGGTAGTGTGAGTGTCTGCCTTCAAAATTCTCACACTAAACATACTCACATTAGATTTTTCTTCTTGTGGCAAGACATCCCACCATCCTTGTATCTGAGTATATTATAGTTGTGAATTAGTACTCGACTGAGCAATATAATTGCCGTGCCCATGGCCCCCTCAAGAAAGTCTACTATTTAAAAATGACTGGTGGATTAAAGAGCAAATGCCATAAAAATTACTTCCGAGATGAACCTCTTATGGCAAATAAAAATAACTGTGCTACCATCCTTGCTCGTGAAAATGTTTTGCTGATATGGAACTACTACACTCTTCCTCATCAAAGAAATGAAGCATAAAAGCTTGCATATAAGTGCCATACTAAACAGACAGGCTTGTCCATACGGGAAAGTCTATGGCGAATACATACTGTGTCATTGTCATGGGTACCGGTATACACTACTTGATTTATTTCATGATTGTGAGGTAGATGTGGATTCTCAGCATCACTTCCAAAGCCTGGATAAAAATACAAAAATTATGACCAAGATGTGAACAAACTCTCTTTCAACAGATTTCCAACATAGGATAAGATGCGAAAAACGCTTACCAAACTGGAGGACTGCCATTCCAGGTGCGCCTATGGACCTCCTAAGTTCCACTACATCTTCCGTAATTACCCCCTGGAGCAGTATAAAAAACACAAGACTTCGACTATACCCTTGTGACAGAAAAATACATTTTTGGTATCCATCACATGATTAATATGAACTAATAATCGATTGTACCAAGTCTTCTGCTATAATATTGATTTCTCCAACAGCTTTAAAGATGGCATCGAAAAGAGATTTTCCAGGTCCAACCTACTGCCAATCAGAATATCATTTTGGAGCGTCTAGAATTGTTCATCGAAGAATTTCCAAAATTTATACAAGAGGATGCTGACCTTCCATCGGCCTACCATTGCAACTTTTGCTTCTGCAATGAAATTGATGAAATGTTACTGCTCCAGTACTCCTTGTAACAACAATACCACAAGAGTAACGTCATCTCACCAGAAGGAACAGCCCAAAAGCCAGCAAATCCTCTAAAATGATCAATCCTGAATTCATCAAATAGATTCTGTGCCCGTTTTAGACGCCGTACCCACCACGAGAATTCATCCTTTTCCATGGCTTTCCAATCATACAAAGGGCTTTTTAACACCAAAAAGCTCATCATAAATATATATATTTTTACATGGCATTGAGGAATACAAAATTCAACTAACATTTATATTAAACATGCAATATATGTACATTCAATCCCTAGAATAGAGTCAACCTGTTCCATAGTTGACCAGTTTCACTAAAAGCATCTGGAGGAACTCCGCTAACTTGAAGGGGAAAGCCATCTTTTTTCTGTAGTATCAGAGAAACTTTAAAGAACCATATTAAACACTTATGGAGTGCTAATTGTCAAGAAAGGGAGAAATTACCAGCAAAAATTGTTTCCTGTTAGCCCATACGTCAGCACTATGATAACCTACATATATAGGCATATCTCCCATTATACTGATTCCTTTCCCATGAGCATAATCATGGAGTTTCTGCCATTGTCGTTGGAACAAAAATTGCTGAGCAATAAAAGTATCTATCTGTGCAAGAGAACCAAAATTCACATGTCATGTAACCTTCCTCCACTAGAGCTGAAAGCTGAAAGGGAGTGCAGGCGAGACAACATCAACATCTTACAAATTCCTTTTTGCTTTGATAAATCTCTTCCAAAGCAGCAAGATGACGATTCTTCAATGATTCAGGCCAATCATACCAACTTAAAGTATTCAAAGTGTCATCAATTGCAGCAAAGTAAGCTGCATCTTCAAGCCAGCCTATGCAACTTTATAGCATTAGATTAGAACTAACAGGTAATTTATGGTTTCTAACTAGGTACTTTAAAGAATTAGAGAGCGAATTCTCAAAGTATTATTGAACCACACGACTTACTCCATGAACGGGTTATCTGGACACAGACTTTTTTATGGCAATTCAAAGTAAAATAATAACAATAATATAAATATTTACACACACACAACTACATGTATTGAAGTGGCTTCCAAATAGTGGATTAATGCATGATAATAAAAGAACAAATTTCCCAGAATAGTTTCATGGCATATTTCATCACCAATTGACCATAATCTGGTGTGAGCATTTTTTTTCGGAACTAAAAGTGGTTTAAAAATTCATTCCCTACTTATTGAATGTAAAGATTCTTTTTTAATGTTCATCTTGTTGGACCATTTACTCACATAATGGAAAAACAAGTGTTACCTGCAATATTTGGATTCTTACGAAATTCTTCAAGTTGGTGCTTCATGTTCCCCTCACTTGCAAGGAGCCTCTTTGCAGCCTAAACCAGTAATGGAAACCGAACTACACTTAAAAGAGTTGCCTTGTGATTCCACCATTCAGTATGCAGCAAGCATGCTGACTATTCGATATGAAAAACAAATCCTTCCAAGTAGGGTAATCATTAAACTTAATACAACTATAAAAGAAGAATATTCAGGACCTACAAGTCCCAGTGAATCAGGATAACAAACAGCAGAATCCTAGTAACAATATATCAAAGATTCACACTACAACTAAAATCAATCATAAAGCACTTGGCTTAAAGATAATCCAACTCAAAGATGTATTAATGCAACTATTACAACCAAGTAATCAAAATAACAAGCCAATACTGGTTATCAACGTTTCCGTTTAGACAGAAACTTTTGGAGTTTTGAAATTTTGGATATAGTGAAAAATTAGTATTTGATGTGATGTTTTGTGTGAGAAAAAATGTGTTTGATGTAATGTTTTTCCAAAAATTGAATAGTGCTAAAATTCCAAAAGTGTATGCAAACAGAGCCGACAAATTTATTCCAAAAAATTTTCTTTTCGTCTTATGAGCTTTAAGGTGTATGAAGTTTCATATTTGATTTTCATTTTATGACTAAATGGTTTGGCGATAGGACAATACACATATGTGCATAAATGATAAGCTCATTTCATGCTGTTTGTATAGATCACAGAGACATGATATGGTTTAATACTTTAGCGATTTTTAATAGTCTTTGATAGATAAGAGTAATTCCCTGGGCAAGCTGTTGCATAAAAAATCACTTTAATTCACAGAGACAATAGTGTGTAGTACTACTAGCTAAATGAGGAACTGAAATGGTGTATTTATGTGTTACCAAAGCTACCAAAGGATCCTTGATCTCAGCAACAGCTGAGTAATTCACATGATCCACGTCTCTGCAAGTAACAACACGCATAAGTACGAGTGCATATCTAAATAAACCTTTGAAACACTATAATACAGTATTGAGTGACTTATTTCTTACAGTGGTTTCGGAAGCTCCTCTTTTGATAGTAGTCCATCTTTGACAAGTTCCTCAAGAGAAATTAACAGAGTGTTCCCACAATTAGCATCCTAACAGTATGCAGCCACCACGAATGCAGTTAATCAATTTCACAGAAGAATAGCATCACAACATCATGCATATAACTTTCACTAGCACTCAAGAATATACAACTACGATCAAATGCATATCATATCACTGAATGTATAACTCATTTTCCATGATAGGAACACAAGCATTGTAGCATTGCAGTTGTATTATTGCTAATCCTCAAGCTATAAGTTTTTATATTTCAACTTCCAGTCTGCATTTAATTTGTCAGTCAATCTGTAATGTATTCAAAGTAACTGTGTAATAATTATATAAATGAAGTGACAGAAAATTCAACAACCTGTCCAGAGTAGGGAGAGCCCCCTTCACCAGCCCTTCTCCCAGGAGGAACAAGAGGAAGAACCTGCTAAAACGAAAAATTGATCTTATTTTTCCTGGTTCAATTTATTTAGCAAAAGTGAGGAATGTGCATTAAGCATATTGACTTCCCCAATTTAAAGCTTTACTTTCATCTTCAAACATCTATTCACTAGTCCATCAAATTAGACCACAAGCAAGTGTGAAAATGTCACACATTCAAGATCAAACCACAACACACAATAGTTATACGACCCTGCTACATCTAGAAAGCTTTTTATCAAACAAAAAATTTTCGAATTGCTGAAACAACTTCAAACCACTGAATGTGAACAATGACCTGCCAAAGGGAGCAACCGGCATCGTGAAGCCAGTCGAGGAAACGGAAGGCTTCAGGGCCAAGATCCCCAATGCCATAAGGCCCCTGAAACGACGTCGGATGGAGGAGGACCCCCGCCCTCCTTGGATTCTTCAATTCCCGTTTAGGGAGCCAGGTCTCGTAATCCAGCGGCAGGTCCTCACCTGCCGATAGGCTGCCCCCATTTTTGAAATTAACACCGACACACCTCGGCTTGGCTGGACCGGCAAGAAATCGATTTGGAGGGGAAGGAATCGAGACGGGGAAAGTGAGAGAAGTACGAATCGCCATGTGAACGGTTATTGGATCCCGTCAGCGACTTCACCGCGCTAAATGTATACACTGAATTTCGACAAAAAGGGGTAAATGGAAATGCGAAGTGGGCGGCGGTGGAGAACGATAAGCACGTGAATAGCTTTCGAAATGTGGAAAGTGAGATTTTGGGGTGCGATAAAAGTTACAGCTCCCAATTCATGGTGGGTGGATTGAATTCAGTGTCGTCACTGCAAATTTTCATCTTTCCATTTTTAGTTACATTCAGATTCAGAACTCTCACCCAGTCCAGTCCAGTCCAGTCTAGGATCAAATCACCACATCATTGCCTAAACTGCAGGGTGGCAGGTAGGATTGGAACTGTGGCTCTCTTTATGTATTAATACTAATCGTATTCTTAAATTTATCAGGGTGTGTTTGTTTTGCGGATTGGATTTAAAATATATTATTTATCTTTATTTTTTTAAAAAAATATATCAAATCAAATATCTATTTATATATATAGTATTATATAACTATTCGAATTTAAAATTTGTATGGTTTAAATCCCCTCACATTCCAAACCCCCCAAACAAACACACCCTAAGATTATATTCCTTCCGTACCAATACAATAGTCTTGTTTACCATTTTTATCCGTACCAAAACAATAGTCTTATTTTTATAAATAATCATATCATCGTAAAACTGCCATTACTTTTTTATTTTTATTACACAATTACCACTATTTTTTACACTAATACACTGAAAAAAAATTTTTTTTTATTTATACTTTTTATCAACTATCAATATAATATAATATTAATATTTCTTAAATACGGTGCTGAACCTAATTAAAACTATATTTATGGGACGGAGGAGTACTGTTTTAATTATTGCATTCAATATTAATTTTTCATTAATAGAATAAAAAAAAAAAAAATGGAACAGTTGAACAATGATTCAATTTAAACAACCATAGTCATTAATGTAATCACTCGAGACTTAATTAAATTACAGATGATGAGGCTGCCATATTAATGGCATGACATTAATTAACAATCATAAAGTCATAATCATAAATAATATATAATTATTATTGTGGTGTGTTGTGTTGTGCAGTGGCTGTTGCAGGCAGAGGATGAGTAGCTGTAGGAATGGGAGGATTGTTAGGAGGAGTCGGGCCCCTGGCTCCCACCTGCCCCTCTTCATTTTCTGCATTCTGTCAAAATCCAATATAAAAAAATAAAAATAAAAATAAAAATAATAATTAATTAATTAATTACTGCATGTACCGTATCAATGTATCTTAAATCATCTTTAAAAAAAAAATAAAATAAAACAGCAAATTTACCTCCTCAACTTCTTCGCACTCTCCTCCTCCCGCGCTCTCGTTTCCTGAAATTAAATTAATTAAAGCATATATATATTAATTTAATTTAATTTCTAGAGTGAAGTGATGATACCTGTTGGCGGTGCAGTTGGGGGAGGGGGAGGGGGAGGAGGAGGTTTGGTGCAGCCACAAGACTTAACAGATTCCACCAGATGAAGAAAGCTTTTCTTCATCTTCTCAACAACTCCCGCTGCCATTAATTAATAATCAAATAATACTAATTAATAATCTGTATTGTGTGTGTGCTCTTTAACGTAACATATCTATATATATAAAGGGGTGCCTGTGCTCGTGTCAACCAATATTTTATTAATATATATAATGTGGATTTTCCAACCCTGCCCATGTGCTTAGAAAGTTGTTCTTCTGCTTGAGGTAATTAAATCAAAATCAGACAATTAAACGAACTGGATCAGCTAGAGAAGAAATTAATTAATTATATATATATATATTGAATGTTGTTTATCTTTTTTAATTATATATATATATATATTAACCCCAGCCTTGGCCATTGTACAGTGCATCGAATCGATCATCTATGCATATATATATATATATATGTATCTCTGGCTGTGATGATCGTCATCATACCTTTTCCCAGGACAGGAGGCAAGAATTGAAGGGAAGGGAGAAACGAGGAGGCTAACAACACAGCACGTACGTCATCGTTATAAATATTTCTAAACATGTGCACGCCCCGATTCGGATCCTGCCCATCCTTCGTAATAATATTCAATATTAAATACTCCCTTCGTCCAAACAATAAATATACATTTACTTTTAGCACGTTGGTACGTAAAAATGGTGGAATGACATTTTTGCCTTTACTTTTTGGTATAAAAGTAATGATGTGATGTAAAATAAGAATATTTATGAAAAAAAACGGTTACTTTGTAATTGAACGTCCCAAAATGTACTATAATACTATTAACTAAACTTATGCTTAATTATACTATAAATAATAATAACAATGGTTAAAATATATTTACAAGTAATATATTATTATATTTATGGTAGTTATCGTTTGTAAAACTATTATCTTATTTAGATGATTTGCATATTACTATAAATATAAACATATTCTTATTATTGCAATAGAGAATTTCAGTTTATTATTCTAACAGCAATAATTTTTCCATTAATTTAAATATTATTATTATTATTAGTTTTTGTATATATAACACATAAACACGTTTTATCACTATAATTATTATTATTAATAACTTGCCTGTGAATATTGACTTAAAAAAAGTGCATTAGAATATAAATTGTCGTATCACATGCCGTCCAAGGTACAAATCAAATACAAAAGTTCTTTTTTTAAAAAAAAAAATATATATATATTTTATCAAATTTTTATTATTTATTAATTTTTTTAATATATCAAACAAATACTGATTTTTTATTTTTTATATTATTAAAAATAAATTTTATAAACAAACAAGCTAAGTGTTTTTGGATTAATTTTTTTTTTAATGTTAAGTATAAAAATTTAGTAATATCTTGTATATATTATATACTCTGTTATGTCTCACTTACCGTGTTCATATTTTCAAATCGTATGTTCGACTTATTATGTCATTTTTTTTTAAAAAAAAGAATTATACATTTTATTTTTTAATTTATAAATTTTTTTATTTTATCTGAATCTAAATTTAAAATTACTTTTATTATATAATAATTATTTTTACTCATACATTCTTAATTATTTATTAATTATATCCATCGTAAATTCTCATATGTACAATAAAAAAGATTGGAAAGAAACTATTACATTAATATGAATATATATTGACACAAACCAGAAGTGCCATTTGGCAGAGTTCTATATGCCGTTGAGCTTCAATGACCGACTATTAAATAAAATATTTTAAATATATTCCACGGGCTGCACATATAGTTCAACTACATCATTATTCTTATAGTCAAACCACACAAACTTGGTCAAACATTTTTTATTTTTTGATGTGCAGCCCTTTATTTCTCTAATATTATTATTATTTCCCCCCAAAAAGAAAGTCAATTCATTAGGTAACCACAAATAATTTATATTTAACAACATATAGTTTGATTCCCTTACATTAACAATAAGACAATTACAACCTTTTGTAGTACACCTTTTTAAGTCCAAAAATTTCCCTATATATGTCAACATCAAAATCCAGCCGTCCATTTTTTTTCTCATCAAATCTCCACCATAAAACCCCTTAACTTTCTTCTTCATTTTTCCTCACTTACCAAAATGAAGAAAACCAAAAACTCCACTACCCCTAGTTCTTACAACAACAACAACAATAATAATAACAACAACAATAACAACGACGATTTGGCAGATGTCAAAGACCATGATCGGCTCCTCCCAATCGCCAACGTTGGACGGATCATGAAAAAATCCCTCCCAACAAACGCCAAGATTTCCAAAGAAGCCAAAGAGACCGTCCAAGAATGTGTATCCGAGTTCATAAGTTTCATCACTGGCGAGGCAGCGGACAAGTGCCAACGGGAGAAAAGGAAGACGGTGAATGGGGACGATATCTTGTGGGCTATGACGACCCTTGGATTTGAAAATTATGTCGGATCCTTGAGGGTTTATCTAAACAAGTTTCGGGAGAGCGAGGGGGATAAGGCTAGCCATGACTCGGACCGTCCTAAGTACTCGTCGCATGTTGATGTGAATGATCTTGATCTTGATCTTGATCATGATCAAAATCTTGATGACAAAGATTGCTTGGATTTTGGTACTAATGATGACTATGATCATCATCAAGATGGGGTTAATGTTGTTGGCAAGAATTGTATTGACTTCCATTGATTGTGTAATTGAATGAATGGAAATATACATATCTATAAGCAATTCTCTTGTATATGAATTTTAGATAATGAAGAAGATCGTATACTTATCTTAAAAGCATGCTCATGTATCACCAAATATAATAATATACCAGAAAATTATATTTTTAATTGGGATAGAGAGAATAATTTTTTTTAAATAAATATTAAAATAATATATGAAGAGATGAAAATATGTAATTCCTTGTTAAATTTACATTTATTTTTCCCTTAAGTCTATCCGTCAAATTTGTATAATAAATAACTACCGTAAGTACCCGTGCTACGCACAGTATAATTAATAAAAATTATAATATAATAATTTATATAATTTAAAATAAAAAAATTAATCCAGTATGAAATAAATTACAATTAAAATATTTGCAAAATTTAATAAAAAATAAAATAAATTAATATATTTTAATTAATATATTTTATTTTTCATTAATATAACATACGAATATGAATAAAAAAAGGAATTAAATTTAAAAGTAAATTAAATAAACAAAATTGAAAACACTGATATACATATAAAATTAATCTAAAATTCATTAAATTTTTTAAAATTTAAAATTTAAATAAAATTATTTAAAAAATAGATATAGGATATCACATATTTGTTACTAAAATATTATATATTTATTTATGGATTATAATCTAATAAACAAAAAAAAGTAATAAAATATAAAAAATTTATGAAAAATTTATATAATAAAAATAGTTAATTATAATATTAATAAGAGAAAATAATGGAATAGTAAACTATAATTTTGAAAAACTATACAAAAATAAAAAAAAAAAAACAAAAGAAAAAAAATTTCAAAATTATGAGATTGCAGGATTTTAAAACTTTTAAAGAAAGTGGATCCACACCCTTTGCTATAGTTATATATATAGAATATATAGGATAAGATAGAATATGATAGTAATATTTATTTTTCTATCCACTCATATTTTAAACACATAATAATTTTGCTGAGGACATTATATGGTGTGTTTGTTAGACTGATTGGATTAGATTTCCACTGTTCATCTCATTTCTCCCTCTCCAAACATCAAATCAAACACCTATTTTTCATTTTTTATATTATACTAAAAATCAATTTTACATTCAAAATATTACATAAACACTTATTTATATCACATCATACAACTATTCAGATTCAAAATTTTTACTATTAAAATTTCAACTTAAAATCCAAAACCCAAACAGACACACCCTCAATGTATACTATTAATTAAATATATTCTTTAATATGTTTTTCAATATATCTATATGTAGTTTATATTTTTATATTAAAATATTATTATTTTTTCTTAATTTTTCTTTAGGATCAAACAAATGGAATTTTGTTAAGTGAAGAAAATATGTATCTTCTCCCGACAGTGCATGTTGGAGATATATGGGCAATAATAATAATAATAATAATAATAATAATAAATTGTTTAAATAGAAATCTACATTGAATTGTTTTAATATTAAGAAAAACTGGAATGGGCTAGCCCAATACAATCTGTACATAGAGCAGATTAGGTTATTTTTTGTAT
The DNA here is from genome assembly GCF_009805555.1 of Andrographis paniculata. NCBI lineage: Eukaryota > Viridiplantae > Streptophyta > Magnoliopsida > Lamiales > Acanthaceae > Andrographis > Andrographis paniculata. The sequence goes on along the minus strand of NW_026137616.1, from coordinate 1,767,200 downwards.
GTTTTAACCTGGCCCGAGATTGGTCATGTTCAATTTAGTATAATTTAAAAGAATATTGATAATAATAATTTAAAAAATTAAGTATTTAATTTGATTTTTGTAAGGAAAAAAAAAAAAAAAGGATACTTGATGTTACTTTTAAAAAAAGTCATAATTGAGTATGGGTTTGTTCTTTTTATGAAAAATACAATTTTTCAAAAATATATTTTTTTAAAAATAATATATTAGACATTGGTTTTTTTAGTTATTATGTAACTTTTTATACCAATATAAAAAAAGTATTTTCTAAAACCATTTTATTAAACATATGTTGGAAACGGGGATGGAGGATCGCCAACTCAGATCTATATGTCAGATGCAAAATGACTGTCTCATTTAAAAGTTCGACCCGTTAGGAACGGAACAATTAATTATTTATCTAAAAATAAGAGTCCCAATGACATTAATTTGTTCTTTGTTTTCAAGATTTGCTTGTAGCACTTATGCACAATAGAAATACGTAATTAATTATGCATTTCCCTGTCAGCTGAAACTTTTTAAGTGAAACGATCAATTTACACGATTATGCGATAAATTTTCTTATTGCAACAAGAACTAACATTTCAGCCTCAAACTTGGGACAACCACCAAAGGATTCGCCCGCGCGACAACCAGCCCGAACTCCTCGGTCATGTCCAAATCTTTTGGCACCAAACCATCCGGCAATCGCCAATCGAAACAATGGACTAATTGCGACACGATTAGCCGGACCTGAGTGAGCCCGAGCTGCATTCCCGGGCAGCCTCGTCTCCCGGCGCCGAACGGGAGAAGCTGAAAATGTTGCCCCCTAACATCCACGTCAGACCCGACGAACCTCTCGGGAAAAAACTCATCGGGATCAGCCCACGCATTAGGATCGCGCCCGATCGCGTAAGCGTTTACAATCACCCGCGACCCTTTCGGTATTTCGTAGCCTCGAACCGTGCAATCCTCCATCGCGTAATGAGGGATCAATAGTGGCGCGACGGGGTGTAGCCGGAGGGATTCTTTTACGACCAATTCGAGGTATTCGAGGTTTTCCAAATCCGACTCCTCGACCATCCTGTCGAGCCCGACGACGTCCTCCAATTCCCGCTGGAGCTTCGCCATTGTCGAAGGACTTTTTATGAGTTCCGACATTGTCCATTCGATGGACGCCGCCGCCGTGTCCATCGAGGCTGCAAGCATGTCCTGCGATCAAAAACAACGTTATTCTCGAAATCAGACAACATTTGATGCCAAAAAAAAAAGAGCTATCGACGTCGCACCAACAATACGGATTTAACATGGCGACGATCGAACTGAAACTCCGTTCCACCAGACGCCATAATCGACATCATCGTATCGACGATATCCTTCGTCTGATTACGATCATCGTTGTCGTCGTGATTCTCTGCAGCCTTAACATGCTCGTCGATAACTTTCTCGAAGAAATCGTCGAACACCTTCGACAGCGATTTCATCTTCCTCGTAAGCCCCTGAAGATCCAAAATCCCGAGAAACGGGAAATAGTCTCCGAAATTCGGAACCGCGGCCAATTTCATTCCTTCTTGGATGACTTTCTTGAACCCCCTCTCCGCGTCGATGTCTTTATCCTCGTACTTCTTCCCGAACACCATCCGACAGCTCATCTCAACGGCGAGCGAAGAAATCATAGCCGTTAGATCGACGGGCGCATTCTCGCTAGCATGATGTGCAAGTGAATCGATCGTAAGGCTGAGCTCCTCGCGGCGCATGGGTTGAAAAGAGTTGATTTTTGACGTGCTGAGCAACTCGATGGTGCATAGTTTGCGCATGTTGCGCCAATACGGTCCGTACGGGCCGAATGAGAGGTTGCTCTGATCCCACGAGAGGTATTTTGCGGCTTGATGCGGGGGGCGGCTGGCGAAGACGAGGTCGTAGGTTTTGAGGAAGAGTTCGGCGGCTTGTGGCGAGGAGACGACGATGTTGTCGACGAGGCCGAATCGCATGTGCATTATCGCGCCGTGTGTTTTCGCGAGTTTTCGCAAGTCTTGGTGCGGGTTCTTGCCGAGCATGTGGAGGTGCCCGATGATCGGGAGAGATTTCGGACCAGGTGGAAGACGACTGTTCTTGTTCTTGTTTTTGTTTTTGGAAGTTGTTAATAGATGGAGTAAGAATATTATTGTGGCTAGAATGGGTGTGGATGTGATGATCCAAATGAAGGGGGAGATGGCCATTGTGTTTTTTTTTTTTTTTTTTTTTTTTTGTGGTGATTTGTGTGGTTTGATTTAATTTGGGGAATCTTTTTGTTGGTTGGGAGTGAGATTTATAGAGAAAAGAGGGGTTGGAGTGGCATGTTTGGACATTAATGGAATTTGATGTAATAAGATGATTTTTTATGTCATTTTTTGAGCGGTGATGAAATTGATGTGAATAGGATTCCGACAAATTTGGAGCTAATATCGAGGGAAGTGATGACGAGGGAATATTTAGAATGATAATCGTTGCGTTACTCGACTGGGTGGTTATTTGATCGAGTATGAATTTTAAAAAAATATAATTAAAAATATAAAATGTTATTTTTAAATAAAAAAAGAAATAATATTATTTTGTTCAATTCTAAAGGTATCATTTAAAATGATAAAAATATTTTTATTAATATCTTATAATATTATTATAATGATATTTGTGAAAAAATAATATATATAAATATAAAAATATTTTTAATGATAAGTATAATAACATAAAACATCGAATAGATAGAATATTTTTTTACTAAAAAAGAATAATATAGATAAATATGATTAGTGTACTATTAGGATTAATCAATACAAATTTGGTGTAAACCGATAGTATATCGGTATAAATAAAACATATAATAGACCTTGTATATGATAATTATCTATACAATACATATTACTATTGATCGAAGTACATAATATATCTACGCAACATACACTATAAATCTAAGCTATCAACACGTTCTTCCAATTAACAAGACATATGTATATAACGATAAGTGTATATTTTGAATAAAAAATAAGTTTTTAATATAATATTTTAATAAAAAAAATATGTTTTAAAAATATTCTTCCACCCACAATATGTAAAGTAAACATTTATTTTTTTTTCAAGGTGTATAAAAAATAATAATATTTTAATTATAATGAGTAGTTAAAAGTAATATAATGATATTTTTGCCTTTAACTTTTTGTGTAAAAGTAATAATGTGAAGTAAAGTAAGAGTATTTGTGAAAAAAGTGAGGCACTTAATTAAATGTATGCTTTGTAATTGGCAGTCCCAAAATAAAAATGTATATACTTTCTAGCTGCATGGAGAGAGTATAATATTATATTAGTTGATTGTGATACTATCACTGTAGACATTGTATTTTAGGAGGGGTGTAATTAGTAGATAATTAAAAATGTATTGGTGAAATAATTATCCTATAATATAAATAATTATAAATTAAGATTAAAATAACTAATTAGTTTAATTAAAATTAAACAAAAAAATAAATTAAAAAATTTAAAATGAGATTAAAGTGTCTAATCATTTTCCAAAAAAAAAAAAGTAACATGGTATGTGGGACGGACAGAAACGGCAACGTGGACATAGTATGTGGGACGGAGGGAGTATAATATAATGATATTTTAAAAAGTATATAAATGATTGAAGTAAGAAATTTTTTGATAAATTGAGTGTATAAGTAATTGTGATATTTTTCTAAATAAAGATAATACTTCTTCTGTAATCCATCATCCAAATTTATTCTCAATTTTTTTTTTTGTCATCCAAACTTATTTTTATTTTTATTTTTAGTAAAAAAAAATCATTTTTCTATTTTTCCTTTATCTATTTTTTTTTTTTTAAAAAAACTCGTATATGGTCAAACAAATATACTTTTACATGAGGGAGAGAGTATTGAATGATATATTTCCTCCGCCGCATTGAAAGGTTGTCATTTTCCATTTTTGTCTGTTCCAAAACAAGGTTATCATTTCCTAATTTAATTAATGTACTACGTACCTAACATTATAAATATCCTTCCAACTTACATTATATTACACAAATGTCGTTATTTTTATATTATACAATACTAATAGAGGTATTTTTGTCTTTTTCACTACAATCCTTATAATATTAATATTAAAAAATTTTCGTACAAAAAGTAAACAACAACCTTGGAACGGACGGAAGGAGTACATTAGAAAGTGCCTAAAACTATTTACAATGAATGTGGTATATTTTCTTAGAAAAAAAAAAAGGAATAAAAACGAAAATTTGGTTATGTTTACTTGTAAGATTTTATAGCTCTGATTTTACTATTTTAATTTTTTTTTCTCTCCAAAAACATCAAATCAACAATTAAATTTTTATTTATTTTATTACATTAAAATTTAATTTTACATTCAAATCATCACATCAATACATATTTATATTACATCAAATCACTATTTCAATTCAAAATTTTACTATTTAAAATAAAAAACCTCACACCATTCACCCCGATTTAAAGCAGCCACGAGGCATACTTTAATTTGTTAGGTACGGCTACATTATCAATAAACATATTAAATGACAATTGGATTGTAAAACAACTAATATTCTATTTAATCATTAGTAGTATATATTAATAATATATATATATATATATATTCGATTAATTAAAAGCATCTTATATATATATATATATATATATATTAGTGTTCATTGTGCCGATTAAGAGCGGAGAAATCCAAACTTCATCTTATCTCTAGTTTGGATAGAACGAAAATGTTGGGGAAAAACAAACATGAGAGGGGCTGTTTTTTTGTATTTTAGTTTTTAGATTTTTAATTAAATAATAATAATAATAATCCATTAAGTGCATTTTAGTAAATTTGTCATAATCAATCAATAAATAAATAAATCACTTCTATGGATCTCATTTGTCAAAACAGAAATTATAAAACATTACAATAGATGCTCGCTTTCAGGCAGTGATTGCGAGTTTTCATGTCATCAAAGAAAAAAACCAACTTAGTTGTCCCGTTTGATGGTGTGAAAATAGATTCAATGATCGTGAGGTCATGAGTTCAAACTTCGACGCTTCAAGGTCGTGCCTACCACATATAGTTCGCCTAGTGTGACATTAAAATTTTTTATAATACATAATATTAATACAAATAACCTTATTATTTAAATTAATATAATACAAATACAATAAATGAACATAATATAGTGAGAATTAAATCAAATATCTCAAACGAGTAGCCCAACCAACTTTTTATTTGAAAGGAGTGTTACAATTGAGTTAACTCAACATTAGTATTATAAAAAATTTATTTTTGAATTTTTAAAAAAATATCTCATATTAACGTCTTTTTTAAATCTCCCACACTTAAATTTGTACCCTACAATTCTCTCTAGTTTGAATTTCAACAAATTTATCCTCAAATTAAAGTCTTTTTTTTTTTTTTTTTTTAGTGATATTCCATATTAAAAAGTTACAATTCAATTCTCTTGAAAAATAATTTCTAACTCATTTTGATAGCTTTAATATCGACACGTGTGAAGATTCCCAATAAAGATTCTTATATGAACAATAGACCTTTGTAGATTTTGATGATAGTGAAACACTGGACCCTCATGATGCATTTATATTTTACAAGATCCAGGGACCCAAGCGCCAGGACCCATTATAACTACATTCGACGGCCCTGTGCAATTACTGATCTAGAACACCTAACTCCGGGACCTCTCAACCCTCGGTATCACGTTTTGCTCGAAATCGGTGGAATCTTTTTGGATTTGGGCTGACTCAACTTCGAACCCAATACAGATCATCCGATAAGCTACAATCATCCATTCCTCCACCCACCGCCAGCATTCGATTATTATTTATTGGAATTGGATGCAAATTCAGTGACGAGTGACGACACCGTTTCTATTATCAATGGGGTTGGGGAAGAAGCTTCTGATCGGAAGATGTGCGCGAGCATTCGTCAGTAACCGTTCGAGGCGGTGGCTTTGCAGCGGCGCAGCGGGGCTGCAGCGCGGCGAATCCACTGCCGTGAATCCGCCGGAGATTCCGGCCTTCGATTACCAGCCGAAGCCGTACAGCGGTCCGTCAGCCGATGAGGTCCTACGGAAGCGCCAGAGATTTCTAGGACCTTCTCTGTTTTATTACTACAAAAAACCAGTAAGCCCTTGTTAATTACATTCGCGAATTTCCTCGAATTGATTATTGCATTTGAGTTATTTGGAGTACGTTGTTCTGATTTGATTGATTTCGAAATACTACAATCATCATCTTTCCTTTCGCCTGTTTTAATTTTGAATTTAATTATTGGCAGAAATTGGTGTGCTTGCTTGTAGTTAGTGATCGCTGATGATATGAAATGTTATGCAAACCTTATTTAATTCAAGATATTTGAAGAGATTCTTGTGTTTAGATATGTTTTGTACCCAAAATAACAAAAAGTATTTGATCAAAAGATGGAAAATAAGTACTTAATTTGATATTTTTGAAATGTATCGATGAACAGTGTAAACAGTGATTTAAGAACAAACAGTGTTTTCCTTATGGCTGCTATTCATTTGTGTTCTTGGATTTTGCATTGGGACAGCTTAATATTGTGGAAGGGAAGATGCAGTATTTGTTCGATGAAAATGGAAGGCGATATCTTGATGCATTTGCAGGAATTGTGACGGTTTCTTGTGGCCATTGCCATCCCGATGTGTTGGACGCTATTGTTGAACAAAGCAAACTTCTCCAGCATGCAACCACAATATACCTTCACCATGCTATTGCTGATTTCGCCGAGGCTTTAGCATCTAAAATGCCGGGAAACCTCAAGGTTATTTATTCGATGTCCACCTGTTCTGATGTCAGATTATTTGGAGCATTTGAATGCCACACATTACCACATTTATCATTTGATTGAAGAAATGACTTGGTTATAGGTTACTATATAAAAATTTCAAACTTTTGTTTTGTAGGTTGTGTATTTTGTAAATTCAGGGACAGAAGCCAATGAGCTGGCTATGCTGATGGCGCGACTGTACACCGGTAATCTTAACATGATAGCCTTGAGAAATGCATATCACGGTGGAAGTTCTAACACAATAGCATTGACTGCTCTTCACACATGGAAGTATCCAATTCCTCAGGTTATCTTCGGATTCGATTAGCTCAGCTTTGTCTTTTGAGTTCTTATGTTCCCTTAAATTAACAAAATTCTATTGAATCTTTTAGTTTAGAAGGTCCATAAACAAAGGCTTGATGCATTCAATTCCTCATATTTAATGTATTGAACACTTTGTTATTGGCAGGGTGAAATTCATCATGTTTTGAACCCAAACCCGTACCGCGGAGTGTTTGGTTCTGATGCAAAGCGCTATGCTGAAGATGTACAAGATCACATCGAACATGGAACCTCGGGCAAAGTTGGCGGTTTCATTGCGGAGACAATTCAGGTTTGTCTCCATTACTTTTATTCATGTAAAACTCTGTTTTCGGACGCATTTTTTTTATATTCTAAAACCACAGGGAGTTGGTGGAGCAGTTGAGTTAGCTCCGGGATACTTAAAAATGGTTTACGACATTGTTCATAATGCTGGTGGTGTCTGCATTGCCGATGAGGTTCAAACTGGCTTTGGCCGCACAGGCAGCCACTATTGGGGTTTTGAGACACAGGGAGTCATTCCTGATATTGTTACCATGGCTAAGGTTTCTCCTGTAATCCCTGATCTCCGAGCTTTGATTTTTTCACTTCTAACTGAAAACTATAATCAGAAGTTGAATTCGACTTGGTGAATGTTTGCAAGTAAAATAATTTCTGGAAAAAGGTTAATGGATTATCGAAACTCAGGGCATAGGCAATGGTTTGCCACTCGGAGCAGTGGTGACGACTCCTGAAATCGCCAGCGTCATGTCACAAAAAATACAGTTCAACACTTTTGGAGGAAATCCCGTCTGCTCAGCCGGAGGACTTGCAGTGCTGAATGTTATTGATAAGGAGAAACGTCAGCAGCATTGTGCCGAGGTTGGCTCTCACATGATTGAGCGTCTTAGGGATCTTCAGCAAAAACACGATAGTACGTTTTACATCTTTTTTCTCTTGATGATGGTTTGTTGGTTATCTTTATATTCATATTCATTGTAAAGAAAATTATTGATGAAATTATTGCTAGTAATCGGCGATGTGAGAGGAAGAGGCTTAATGGTGGGGGTAGAGCTTGTGAGCGACAGAAAACAGAAGACGCCCGCCAAGGCAGAAACTGCAGTGTTATTCGAAACTCTCAGAGGTTTGTATATCCTTGTGAAGTCCATGTTCTATCTTGGAAAAATATTGGCTCGCTGTAATTTTCGTGCATTGCAAATTTGTTGTGTTTAGAACTCGGTGTTCTTGTTGGGAAAGGCGGTCTTCATGGGAACGTGTTCAGAATAAAGCCGCCGATGTGTTTTACCAAAGAAGATGGAGGTAATTCCTTGAAGAACTCGGCTATTACAGCCTCCGAAACTTCGCCTACAAATGTTGTCCGGTTGTCAATTGTTTTGGTTTTTTGTAGATTTTCTGGTGGATGCATTGGACTACGCCATATCGAAGCTGTGAAGAAATGTCATTCTGCAGATCGTGCCATGATCGCGAGGCGAACATTTGTAAGAATAATGTGTTGAAGCCTCCCCCCTCCCACTCCCCCTGCTTTAGAACCATTTTTATGTTTCTCCTTTCATTTGCATTTACCGAAAATAAGTTAATTCTTATTTCGATTCGTGTTTTTTTAGTAGAAATGTTGCTAAGTGAAGCTATTTGACTCGAGCCTGCGAGAAGCTCGATTAATAGCAATGTTTATGCCCGTAGATAATCCGAAATCGAGTTCATCATAGATATGAAATGTTTGTGTTAACATTTTCAATTGAATTGAAGGATTCTGATCCTAAATTATACGCAGCGAGTACTTTTCCGATCTAGTAGTTCAGACGATGCGCGCGTCGCCACTCTGCCGGAGATCCCCGGCAGTTTCGTGCAACGACGACCACGCCGGGCTCAAATTCTCAAGTTCTCGCAAATACTTGTCCAAGGCGAGCAGCCCCCGGGCTGCCTGTCGGGCAGTGAGGAGTCGAGCCATCTGCTGCAGCGTCTCTTTCCGGAGATGATCTGCCTGTTCCAAATTCGTCGTATTTGTCAAATTTTTAGCGTGTTTTCGAGATCTTATGTCGAATAGCATGAATGAGTTTGTAATTACCTGCCCGACGAACTTTGCTAGCGCATCGAGCCTCGCCGGAGCGCCGCCTAACTGCGGGAGACGGTTTTGGTTTTCGTCTGCGCAGGTTGTGGCGACGATGGCTTCTGCGAGAATAAGTTGGAGCTTGTCGAGACCTTGTGATAAAGCGTCCTCGGCTTGCTGACATATATGTCTTAGGTTAATAATCGTCGAACGTTGTTCCTCCGGCATCGGCTCCAGCTCCGGCATCAGAACCTGTTCACGAATCAGTTACTCGGGATATCACGTTAAGGTATTTCGACATCGATACACTAAGTTCATGTTTCGTTACGTTAATAAGCTCGGAGGGTCGACAGCCACCGATCCAGAGGAAGAACCGTCGAGCTGGAGATGTCCACGTCCCGGAGATGAGATACAATACGTCGGCTCTTGCAACTTTCGCCTTTATCTCGAAGAGATTGATGTAATGCCGTACGCCTTGATTGACAAGAACTCGCAGCTCAGAATCTCCGGCGGGGGATCGCAAAATGTTCTTTAGATCCGAGATTTGTCGATACAGTTCTTCCATCCAGTATTTGTACTCTTCTTCGAAGGTAGAAATTCCTGTAGGAAGTTTTCACTTAAACGATCAAAATGTGTTACAGAGACTTGGCTGGTATCGGAAAGCTTGCTGGAACCTGGATTCGTCGCTCCGACCGGGTCGACGAGCAGCCCCTGCAGCAGCAGATTGAACTTGCTTATATTTTGTTGGGTTTGATCAATGTCGTGTAATACGTACTATGATCGATGCATGATTCAAAATATCATAAGAGGGTAAACTAATTTTTTAATCTCGTACCTAGTAAATTTTTTTTGCAATTTTAATCCTTCGAGGCTGAAGATATCTACGTGGCACCCGCGTGGCTCACTGGAGGACACGTAAATTTTTAAAATGCCAACACGTGTTCTCTGATGAGCCACGCGGATGCCAAGCAGGCATCTCCAGCACAGAAGGACTAAATTTATGAGATTTTTTCAAAACTAAAATGATAAAAGCATTATATTCAATACTATTCATTTATAAATACAAACATTGAAAAAAAAAAAAATGAATGAACAAACCCTTATAATTAGTCATTCATACGAACGAGAATGCAACATATAATGCGATTTAGGGTTCAAACTTCAAAGAGATTACAAATCAAGAACTATCCTTTGCCTATAATAATAATAATCATAATCAGAACAACCTCGATCAGCTGAATCAAAACATCATTAAAAATATCCAATCTACACATGAAAGATTATAGGTACATTCATAATATATATATATATATATATAGAGTTCAAAAAACATAAATTGCACCTGGTTGTATAGTTTGTCATCAATTTGCACAACCATTTCCGGCAGACAAAGCTTTCCTCCGGCACACATGGCAGTTGCGTCGTCGCATGTGTCCATACATCTCGAGGTCGAGAAAAAATAAAATTAGAAGTTACTCATTAGACTCGGGGAGTAAATTTCAATCAATCTCAAAACATATATAAGAATAAATTGAATTAAATTCATGTAATAAATTAAATTAAATTAAATTAATTTCTTCAATATTTGAAAAAAAATCAAGAAACCTCCAAATTAATGTTAGATATATATATATATATGTGTGTGTGCAATATTAGAAATAGAAAATAGAATTAAACCTTAAGAGATGTTGGCATAGAGATGTGTAGTGATTATTAGGGTTTTTCTGTGCAGAAAGGTGATGCAGAAACTTGAGAAGAAAATCAGTGACCATAATCGCACCAAACTTCTGCAAACCCCATTTTTTGTAGAGAAGAAGAAGAAGAAGAAGAAGAAGAAGAAGAAGAAGAAGAAGAAGAAGAAGAAGAAGAAGAAGAAGAAGAAGAAGAGCAGCAACAATGGAAAGAATTGGCAACACCAATAATATTTTCATAATTACTTAATTTGTGTGTTGAATATTGGGAATGATCAATTCTTACATCAACACCAAAAAACATACTTTCATAACACAAACTGATTCGTTTTATATATGCAAATTAGTTACACAGAATCTCTCTCTCTCTCTCTCTCTCTCTCTCTCTCTCTCTCTCTCTCTCTCTCTCTCTCTCTCTCTCTCTCTCTCTCTCTTCTCTCTCTCTCTCTCTCTCTCTCTCTCTCCTCTCTCTCTCTCTCTCTCTCTCTCTCTCTCTCTCTCTCTCTCTCTCTCTCTCTCTCTCTCTCTCTCTCTCTCTCTCTCTCTCTCTCTATATATATATATATATACACACACACCGATAACATGCATGCTCATATAGCTTGAAACAATGCCAAACAAATCAAATTTAGGGTTTGGTTTCTTGTGATTTCAAAATGAATCAATAATACTATTCACTATATACAATTTTTAATAAAAATATATTATTTTTATCGTAAACCATTACATCAAATACTATTTAAATAAAAATCAAATCAACACCAAATTTAAGCATGATCAATCCAACTCTTGGTTTTAAACTCATTTTTAACATCCGAATTACTGAGTTTTAAAATATATTTATCGCGCTATTTAATGTTTATATATATATATATATATTCCTATTCTATTTAGTTATTATTTTTTACTATTTAATAATCATATTTAATTCTAATAAATATCATACTTAAAAATTATTATTATTATAATTATTATTTTGAAATTCGTCGAGACAAAACACTAGTGTACATGAGAGAGGAATCACTGTTTTTAACATGTAGTGCTCCATCAATTTGGAAAAAGAATTAATAAAATATTATATAATGCAATGGCCACTTTCCTAAAAGGAATGGAAAAGATGAGGCAATAATATATATCTAATAAAAATATAATACTCCCTCCGTTCCACGTAGGTACATTGTAGACACGGTATTTTAGGAGGGGTGTAATTAGTAGATAATTAAGAATGTATTAGTGAAAATAATTATCCTATAATATAAATAATTATAAATTAAGATTAAGATAACTAATTAATTTAATTAAAATTTAAAAAAAATAAAATTAAAAAATTTAAAATGAAATTAAAGTGTTTAATCATTTTTCAAAAAATAAAAGTAACATGGTACGTGAAATAGACAAAAACGGCAACGTCGACATGGTATGTGGGACGGATGGAGTATCTTATTTAATAATAATAATAATAATAATAATAATATTTAGTAGTATCTTTTGGGCTCCATCAACTGATAAAGATTCCATACTCCAACTGTATTATTTCATCAACCCATTTTACTTTCCATCTCTCGTCATGCCTTTTAAAAATAAAAAATATTATTATTATTTTTTTATTATTTTATGACGCGAGAATTCCAGCCGCTACATGTCTGAAATATTAATAAATTATTATTACTATTATGGATTATTGTCAAGTTCCATTAGCATAGAAAAGTCAAAATATTCTTACCTCCATTACTTCTATTAGTTTTTCTTTTGGGGTAATTTTTAAAATTTTGATAGAAAAAAAAAAAAAAAAAAATTATTTTTGACTTAATTTTTATGTAGATCATTTTGTAAATTATACTCCCTCCGTCCTAATGCAATAGTCTGTTTATCATTTTTATTCGTCCAAAAACAATAGTCTCATTTCTATAAATAATCATATCACTATAAAATTACCCTTACTTTTTCATTATTATTACACAATTGTCACTACTTTTTATACTAATACACTTACAAGGACAAAAAAATCATTTACCCGTATTTTGTACTCACTACCGATATAATATCAATATTACTTAAATTTTGTACCAAATACAACCCAAACTATAGTTTTGAGACGGATGAAATATTTAATGATAAATGAGGGAAAATATAGTATATAAATAAAGAAAACGGTTAAAAGTGCTTAGGGTGTTTTTTTTTTTTTAAAAAATAATAAATAAATAAAAATTCACTATTCATTTCAGAGGGTTCCCAACAAAAATATTTTATTTTATTTCACAAAATTTTATATCAAAATAATATTTAAATCAAAATTCAAATCACCATATCATATTCAATTCAAAACCAAATAAACCCTTAAGACACTAAATTAGAGATAAAAAGTGAAAGATTCGAAACAAGGTAAAATTTATTAAATCATTTTTCAAGTTAATTCACATATATATATATATATATATATTTTTGACAAAAGTGAATGATATTAAGTTACCTAACAAAGATAATAAAAAAATATTTTATCAATTTTATTTTTGTATATTGTATTACTTTACTTGTTAGGTAAAGTGGCCATTCCACTAAGTGTGGCCAATATGTCTTTACCAAGTTGAGAAAATATGTATATATATATATATATATATATATTATTCATTTATTTTTATTTTTTTTAGTATCTAAAATGTTACATTTTTTAAAAGATTCTTCCCACGACTTTGGATGTAACAATGCCATAATGCCCATTGCTCCCTAAAGTTATTTTAGGCTGCCTTAAAATTTCTAAAACTTATTTGATTTTTTAAATCTAATAGTATTTTAAATGAATATAAAATTTTTTTTTGTTATATATGAAGATTTATTTCGGTAATATAAAAAAATAATTTTTTTGGATTGAATTATTGAATTTGTTATGAGTGAATTTAATATATATTATATATATTGTATAAATATATGTATATATTACATTCCCTCCGTCTCATATCTATTTATTCGTTTGCTTTTTAGAAATATTAGTATTATATTTGAATGTAAATTGAAATGGAGGCTAGAAGATTAAATTAACTTTATTAGTATTGTATGATATAAAAGTAATGATATTTGTGTAATATATTATAAGTTGAAAGACTATTTATAATGTTAGGTAGATAGTACCGTTACTAAAAATGAAAATGAATACTTTGTTACGAGACAAAAAAAAAATAAAAAAATAAATAATTTGTTAAGTGGCGGAGGGGATATTTTTTATAATATGTATAAAAAATCGTTGCTACCCAAAAAATATTGGGTAAACAAATCCAATATTAAATTAGAATTATTGAATTGTTTTTTACTTGATGAAATCCTAGTAGTTTGACTATAACAAAATAATGATGATTGCATGATAAAAAAAATTAAAAATTAAAAATTAAAAATAAAATAAAATAAAATAAAATAAAAATATCATTTTCCTCCAATGTGTTCAAAGTATTATATTATATAGTGAAACTTAGGATTTACTTATTTGGGATTTGATTTTATATTTTGGTTTGAAATTGTGATTTAAATATAATATTTTATGTTCATAGAATAATATACTTTCTGTTTTTAGTGATGATGGAAATTTCAATTTGATTGGAATTTCATTCTAACATTTCACCTATTTGGACAACAAAAAATTTATATTTATATTTTAGATGATATATTTGGAGATCATCAACAACCAACAAACTAAGGGTGTGTTTGTTTGGGGAATTGGATTTAATTTTCATTATTCATTCCATTTCCCCTCCCCCAACATCAAATCAAACACTTATTTTTCATTTTTTATATTATATTAAAAATCAATTTTACATCCAAAACATCACATCAATACCTATTTATATCACATCATACAACTATTCAAATTCAAAATTTTTACTATTCCAATCCCAATTCAAAATCCAAACCCCAAACTAGACTCAAAGACCACATAATTTTACTTATTTCAACACAAAATAATATATTCAGTCAATAGTATTATATATCATCTGACAACATATATATATATATTATTTAATATTCTTTTGTCCCATTTAATTTGTCTAATATTTTTATTTTCGTTCGTCCCACATTATTTGTTTTTTTTTTAAAAAAATATAATTATACTTTAATCTCATTTTAAAATTCATAATTTATCATTTTTTATTCATTTTAATTAAATTATTTAGTTGCCTTAATATTAATTTATAATTTTTTTATTAAATTATAATTATTTTTGAAAATATATTTTTTAATTATTTACTAATTATACAATATTTAAAATTTTGTACTTAAAAAGTAAATAGGACAATTTAGCTTCAATGGAGGGAGTACAACATCTGCAGTGTTAAATAAAATAACATATATGCTGATATACATGTGTTGACTAGAAAAATTAATATTTCACCCATTATTGCCTTTTTCTTTTACTAATTGTTGATGTTTACTTAGGGTTAGGATCTGTTTGTTTGGAGGTTTGGATTTGAATATAAAAATTTTAAATTGAAATAATTATATATGATATAAATAGATATTGACGTAATATTTTGAATGTAAAATTAATTTTTAGAATAATATAAAAAAAAATAACTGTTTGATTTGATATTTTTGAAATTTTTTTTTTAATAAATAGTGAATGTTTTCCAAAAATATTTCAATCAAACACACCCTTATTTACAATATCGTATATGCTATTCACCATTTATTTATTGATGAAAGTATGACTGAAATGTAGGGGTTGCTCTTGCGAGGTCATGGGTTCAAACCTCCGACTCCTCAGATCACCTGCCAGTTTATCCAGTGCGTATTTTCGGGTAGTGGTTGTGGGTTTTCATGTCATTAAAAAAAGTACTCCCTATAACACCTAAAAAACCGTGCATATATATCTTAAGACAATAGAAATTGGATAGAGGAAATAATAAATAAAAGAAAAAAAAGGAATAGTTAGTTTAAAAAGATTTTCCTTACCTGGTGCACCATGCCGTTACGCATCCTCGTGGAAATCAATTTTCAATTCACACAAATTCCTCCGGTCATCTGTAAGATTTGAAATCAATCTTCTTGATTGATTAGCGATGAATTTAGTAAATAGATAGGAAGAAAACAAGTAAAATAGAAATGTTTTTGGTAAAAATAAATAACACAACAGAAATAAAAATAGTTGTACTATGAGATAAAAAATAAATCATTTTTTCATTTCTCTATTATATCCAAAGAAATGTAAAGAATTATTGAATAGTAATGTATATATATAGTTGTATTTTGTTATATTTTTCAACTGAATTCTAATTAATTTTTATTATCTAATTAATTCATTTTTTCCACAATTCTATTTTCTACTCCACTTATAATAATGATCTACACTTTATTTAAAATTCTTAACAAATAAAACACAGACCCGTGTTCTATTTACATTAATAAATTTTAAAAAATTTAATACTATATCTATACAGTATCACACAATACCACATTAAATATCAAGTTTTATTTATTTATTCTAACTTCCCTATAGCTTTGAATAAACCCTCAACCGAACCTAATAGTCTGCAAATTAAATCCAACAAAACAAATCATATTAGGCAAACCATGTGGAGCATACATGACCTGATGATGTCGGGTTTGAATCCATGATTTAGTCACGAATCCATCCCTTATGAGACAAGTATTTCTTTTTTTTATAATGTGAGAATCCGCAGCCGCAGCTTGTTGAGTGTACTCTGAGTAAATTTCAGACTGAATCTAACATCCTACAAACTAGGCCCAACAAAACAAATCACATTAATCAAACTATGTGTGACACATGAGATCTAAAGACATCGAAAATTTGAATTCATAAACTCCCGATCACGAATTTACCCTCACATCACGAACAATCCCTTGCAGGTGAAGGGTACAAGTATTTTGTAATTCCAAGAAAAATGTGTTGACTACTTCAATTCCCTCCCTCGTCTCTCTCTCTCTCTCTCTCTCTTTTTCTAAAATCATGGCAAATTCGACTACTAAAAACGTGTTGACGACTTGACTACTGAGATTTCAAATTATTTAGGCAAACATTAAAAAAGAAGGCCAACAACAACACATGCCAAACAAAATACAAAGAGATGAGGAAACTTACAGCAGCAAACCTGATGATGGACATCGCCATGGCCGCATTTCTTCTTCTCCAGAGTTTTGCAGTAATTGCTGAAGATCCAAAGCTACAGACATTCACCGGAGAATACGGATCTTTTAACGAAACCAACTCCAATATGTTTTCTGTCACATCCACTGCAGCTATCAGCAACGGTGGCCTCCAGTTGACTCCAGATTCATTTACTTCAAGAGCTTTAACGGGCTACTATTCCGGAAGAATCCTCCTCAAACGTCCTTTCAGGCTGTGGGAAGAAGAAAACAGCGTTCGAAATGTGGCATCTTTTAACACCTCCTTTCTGATCAATGTATACAAATTTCACTTGAACACAACTGCCGAAGGCTTGGCTTTCGTGATCGCCCCGGACCTTGACGTGCCAACAAACAGCAATGGCCAGTTTCTTGGCCTGACAAATTCTCACTCAGATGGCATGGAAGATAACAAGTTAGTTGCGGTTGAGCTCGATGCCTCGAAGCAATACTTTGATCCAGATGACAACCATGTCGGAATTGATGTCCACAGCATCATTTCTGTAAAGACTGCATCTTTGACGCCACATAACATCTCGGTCGCACCTGCAGAAGGTGCCAGGTTTTACAACGTGTGGATCGACTACAGTGGCTTTACTAAAGTGATGGATGTGTATATTGCAGAACAGAGTGGATACTGGGATCCAACCCCGAAAAAACCAGGTTCTCCAATCTTATCAGCTGATCTTAACCTGAGAGATCACGTGAGCCAATACTCCTACTTCGGGTTCTCGGCATCCACAGGCAACGATATGCAGTTGAACAGTGTGGTGAGATGGAATCTGACGATCCACCACTTTCCAGATACAAAAACAGACAGGCAGAGCTGGAAGAGGCGGTGGAAGATAGCATTAGGATCCGCCTTGGGGGCAATGTTGCTGATTCTAATTTGTGCATCCATGGCTGGATATTGTCTCTACAAGAAGAGGATCGCATACTTGAACCATAGATTGGGCGCGGTGCTGAGATGCCTGCCCGGAATGCCAAAGGAATTCAGATTCAAGGACCTGAAAAAGGCAACCAACAGTTTCGGCAATAATAACAAGCTCGGACAAGGAGGATTCGGAGTAGTGTACAAAGGGGTTTTGGCCAAAGAGAAGATCAACATCGCAGTCAAGTGGTTTTCAAGAGAAACTACAAAAAGCCAACATGACTTCTTGGCAGAGCTTACCATTATTAACCGTCTTCGACACAAGCATCTCATCAAATTGCTTGGTAAGCAAGAAGAATTAAACTAAACAAACATATGATCTGAATTAAGTCAAATATTCAAGATGCTATCATATTACCTTTCTTTATTTTGTATCACAGGATGGTGCTACAAGAATGGGAAGTTACTCTTGGTGTATGAGTACATGCCCAATGGTAGCCTCGACCAGCACCTCTTTGTTGGAGGGGATGCAGAGCCTTTGAAGTGGAATCTCCGGCAACAAGTCCTTTCCGGTGTGGTTTCTGCCCTGCACTACCTTCACAATGAATATGATAAAAAAGTGGTCCATCGAGATCTTAAAGCCAGCAATATTATGCTTGACTCCAACTTCAATGCTCGCCTAGGTGACTTTGGTCTTGCAAGAGCTCTCGACAATGAGAAAACATCATATGCAGAGGCAGAGGGAGTGATGGGCACAATGGGATACATTGCTCCAGAATGTTTCCTAACCGGAAAAGCCACACGGCAATCTGATGTGTATGCTTTTGGGGCTGTATTGTTGGAAGTAGTCTGTGGCCAAAGGCCAGGAACTAAGATTGCTGGTTTCCAGTTCTTGGTGGATTGGGTTTGGCTGCTGCATAGGGAAGGAAGACTGCTCGAAGCCGTGGATCAAAGACTAGGCAATGACTATATAGCTGAAGAAGCCGAGAGGCTACTGCTGCTGGGATTAGCATGTTCGCATCCTAATGCTTCTGAGAGGCCTAAAACAAAGGATGTCTTTCAGATCATGTCCGGGACAATGCCACTGCCCACAGTGCCGCCTTTCAAACCGGCATTTGTATGGCCTGCAACTGCCTGTGGAGCAATGGACATGGAATCAATCAACACACAGTCAATTACAAATTCATTCATCATTTCAGGAAGGTAAGATGTTAAAAAAAATAGCTCTGTCCTCCTCACACTTGTATTTGCAATCAGAAAACAGAATCAGAAGATGCGTTTTTAATGATATAAACCAACACAACATAAAGATTTCAAATAGCATATCTACCAGCCATCATCCGCCACAAGTGATGCGACAACCGTAACCACAAAGATCCATAGACATCAGGTTTGAGATATGATGGTGTAGTGCTGTTCCAACTTTCCGGAAAACCACATCGAATCACAGTTCTAAACTCCACGCTGTGACCAATTTCAACTTTCACAACTCTGTACTATAGATTTAATGGTTCAGATTCCTCCCAAATTTTTTGAAATCTAAACCAGTTTATGGGTTGAAAAAGTACCACTGTTTTAGTATATTAGGTAAATAAATTTCCCAAACCCTTTTCTACATATATAGTTCCCAAGATTATATTCCCTAAAAATATCTATAGGAGATAATGGCATTGCAATTTATAATTGTATTGCACTACTAGAGGCTTATGATCCAAACATTATAAAAAGCAAAAACTCAAACGATTTCACTCTACATGATATTACAACCAAGCCAGTTGCAAAAAATAGCGAGAAGCACATAATTCTTCAAGACCATATGCTACTTGCTTATAGGCATACCGTGCATTTCCATGAAATATGAAATCCATGAGCACCCAAATTGGAATAATTCATCCATCCATTGAAAATTCCCTACTTTTGAAGTTTATATAGTCCAGGCAGGCGCTATGTCAACAATTCCCAATTCTAATTCTTCTATCCATAACAATGAGCCCTTGAATGGTTATGCGACTTATGTCAAAATCGATTTGCATCAATGCCTAGAAAGATCAGCTCAGTTTCTCAAATTCAAATGTCCGGCAATATGTTCCTTAACGGAAGGATGGTGTCGGAGGAATGTGTATAATTCCAGCCAATCTGCATCAAGACCAAATACAAGGTTTTATCCCCCAAATAATCTTTATAATCCCTTCTGAAAATTCTTCAATAGTTTGCAACAATGAATGTTTGTCGTCCTCCAACTACGATTTCTGTACTCTGAGAAATATTTAAGCAGTAGCCAGTATAAGAAATGGCATACATCACGCAATGATTAAGAAAAAAATACATAAGTAAATCTTCAACCTTACTAGAATAAGCAATCTCTCTGGTGGCCTTTGAGTGATCCTTGGTTTATTGATGAATCAATTATATATTAAGTGAAATGAACAAAATAAAACCTCAAAAATATTTTATACTGCTCTTAGCTCATATAGCCGAAAATAAAATCAAATTGGTGTAATCAGCTCAAAAATGCCTCAAGATCACAGCAAGTCAATATAGTGAGATGCTGAAGAAAAAAACTTCAATAAACAAAACTCAAACACCATACCAACAAATAAAAAATCGCAAAACATCTTTCCCCCTGCAGTCCAAGTCAACTGATATGCCAACCCACTTACTAAACGAAAAGAGTTGGATTCCCTTGCTTAAATAAGTAAAAAGGCAAGCAGCTGGGATGAAAAACAGGACCAATATGAAAGAAAACTAAATCATTGCAGCATGCCGAATAATCCACAATTTAAACAACAAAATATAAATCAGTCACAATTTCTTAGTTACCAGCACAGGATCAGTCTTCATGAAAGTAAAAAATCATGGAAAATAACAAAACAAATTTCCAGCGGTCAAAAATAACTCGCCTGCCACAGGTCACTTGCTATAATGACTAGCAGTTGACATGAAAAACAGAACCAACATGAAAAGAAATAAATTTATTGCAACAATTCAAATAATCCTCCATTTAGACAATAAAATATAAATGAAATAACAAATTATAAATAAAAATCACCCACGGTATGTGCATTAAAATGACTGAATGAAGAATATCAAATCCAAGCAACTCCTCAGGGGCTGAGATAACGGTATTACAAACATTCAAATAGAAAAACTTGCATACAAAAAGTTATAAGAAAATCAAACAAAAACAACCATGTAACAACTCATGAAAAGTACCAAGTAATTAGAATTCCCGGAGCAACACCAAAGAAAATGTCAACAAACAAAATTAGAAGGGTAAAAAACAAGGAGATGCGTGAGCATAAACACAAAGGAGATAATGGTCAAAACCAATAATTAGAAAATAGACAATAATAATAATGAGAGAAACAACTTCAATAATAAATATAAAAAACTATCCAAATTCAAATATAGAAGACTTTAAAGTTCAAACAAAACAGGATGTTGCATACAACATTTTGCAAATGGTTTTCCAAAAGTGTAAAAACAGTCGTCAAACAAACTATAAAATCAAAGTTGGAAAAATTAATCTGCAACACCCGACACCATGATTTAAATGTTTCCTTAGTATATTTCACCAGCCCTACGGTCATCCATCTTTTTCTCCACAACTCTGCAAAATTAAAGTAAATAGTTATACACAGCAGAAAATAGCACTAAGCCAGTAAAACAAACATCGTAGGATGATTAATTGAGAGGAAAATCACGTCAAAGAACCGGCGTATTAAACCAACTAAATAAAAAATGCAAGAAACCTTTCAGAAAACACAAGTTTGGTTGTATTTGCAGTCATTTTCATCACTGTAAATTCTACAATAACAAATTCTTTTCCCATTGAAAAGCATGGCATCAAGCACCTATTTCAATTTAAAACATCACACCCAATAGCCTATTTTCAATTCAAACTTTTATTATTACCAAAAACACAACCAAACAAAAGCTTTTCTTTCTCTAATTGAATCATCCACAACTACTGTATCTTCAAAATATCTTATCAAATTTGAGTATCAAACAAAGAAAGTAACTTTGATCCATGCAAAAACACTGACCTAGATATCATTTAATTAGTGCGATAAAGCAGAACCATAATCATACCACAATGGAGAGTAACCACCCCCGTTACCCTGGGCTGCATTCCTCGGTGAGGACGACATTCTTCCGCTTTTCATATTTGGGTACATATATTGCAACCCTTGAATCATTGTCTGACTGGAGGAGCGCTCAGCAGGAGCACCATATGCACCCGCACCCACGTGCATTGGTCCACCCACCATCCCATAATACCCTTCCATCAATGCACCTAAATTTGTATTCGCAACCATCTCACCACCAAACAAAGGATTCACAATCCCTGCTTGCTGCCCCAACAAGGCCATATTCTGCACCTGCTGCGCAGCCGCCACTGCAGCCAGCATTTGAGGCTGCATTGGCTGCAAAGCTGTTGTTATAGAGGCTGCCCCACTAGCCACTTTATTCTTCCCCTCAGCCGCCTTTCGACAATGCAATTGATGTCCTTCAAAGATTTTGTGTGGCTCCTCCAAAGCCTTCTTCGCTCCTTCCACGGTTTTATAAACAAAAATCGCATACCCTTTGAATTTCCCCGTCACCGGATCAAACCCCTTCGGCCCAGCCTCAATATCCCCAAATTTCTCGAAGAAATTCCTCAACCTCTCTGCGTTAACGTTAAACGAGACGTTACTCACATAAATCTTCCGCTGAGGATAATCGGACGAGAAATGTTGCTGAGAAACTATTCCACCGGGGCCAGGAGCAGTAGGCCCCTCCGACGCTAACTGGCACGCCGTAATACGATTCCCTACTTGGACCTTAGGGTTTTTCAACAACTTCTTCGCAGCTTTCCGAGTTTTGTAGGTGATGAAACCGTAGCCTTTACACTTCCCAGAATTTCGATCCATCACCACATTAAGATCTTCAATCTCGCCATAAGCCCCAAAAACCGATTGAACCGACTGCGTCGTGGCCTCCCAGCTCAGGCCATGAATAAAAATCTTCCGGTGGGAGATATCCCGGTCGGCGGATGATTTCACGAGAGCGTATAGGGAATCGTTCGCTAGCGCGAGGTCCGTGACGAGATTAACGAGCTGGTCCTTGGATAAGGGTTCGAGTAGGGTTTGGACCTTGGTCTGCGGGTCCATATCCGAGTCCGAATCGGAGGAACCCACCTTCGTTTGCTTGACTTTCTTCTTCTTCTTCATCTTCTTCTCGATTTTGGAAACCGAACCGGCGGCTATATTCTTCTTCACCGCCTTCCCTTTCCCCAATTTCGATTTCGCCATCGCTGCTGCAATTGGAGGCGCTACTTCGACCAAGATAGGGTAAACAAAATACGTGAACGCGAAA
Organism: Andrographis paniculata; assembly: GCF_009805555.1. Lineage (NCBI taxonomy): Eukaryota > Viridiplantae > Streptophyta > Magnoliopsida > Lamiales > Acanthaceae > Andrographis > Andrographis paniculata. The sequence goes on along the minus strand of NW_026137616.1, from coordinate 1,743,955 downwards.
TTGATGAGCATCAGAAACAACTAATGTAAACTATTTTGAATAAATAAAACATCAATTTAATTCTTTCACAAATGTCTGGGTGGTGTAGTTGGTTATCACGCTAGTCTCACACACTAGAGGTCCCCGGTTCGAACCCGGGCTCAGACAATTTTTTTCTAATTGTTTTGGGGGCAATTTGGGGAATTCACAGTGAAGAAGGTGCAAAGACTTTTCTGCGACGTATTCTTGTCCTTGGCGTTTTCCGAACTGGGACGTACTGCTCAATGGAAGTTTGGCTTCTGAAGCCCCTCTGCTTGAAGCAGAATTAAACTGCCGATCTTCCTTTGGTAGAGAAACAGCATTGTTCAAGGCGAATTGTGTGTTTTCAAATCCGTGTCTGCGAGATTGAGCTCGAATTTGTAGTAGGAATGGATATTGAAGAATCTGAGTCTTCGCCATTGGTGGTGCCGCCGAAGATCCCGCTGCCCTCGGAGATTGACCTAGAGGCGGGACCGGATGAGCAAATTCAGTGCAGAATTTGCCTTGAAACAGATGGTAAAGTTCTTCAGCGATTTTGCACTATATTGTTTCCGTTTTTTGCTTTGGGGAAGGAATTTAGTGGAAAATCGCTTTCTTGCTGTGGTAATCATATGCGTAATGAGTTCCGAATCCTGTCTATAATGTGTGTTGTGGTGTAAGCTGGAGGATATGAATATATTGTCTTCTCAACAATGTCGGTTCTGTTATAGTGCTTCCCAGGTTGGGTTTGATTTCACTTCGGAGGTATTTGTGGACTAGATGTTGATAAAAGTATCTAAAATTTGACCAGGTTTCACCCATGTTTCTGATCTTACGAAAGATTTCATATGATAGCAGTCTTTTGGTTGGACGATGTTCACTGTATAAAGAAGACACTTCCTCGCAATCATCTCTATTCATAATTTGGTTCCTAGTGTTCTAAATCATTCTTCTTCATCTTCTTCTTGGAGATTAATTTAATGTACTATTCGCGTGCTGTGTTGTTGATTTAGAGTATACACTTCCTTAAATAATGAAGGTAAATTAGAAGTTATAAGCTTTCTGCACCTTATTGACATGGATTTGTCACCTGCTGGAATGGGCCAACATCTCTGAAAAACATTTTTAAGGAACATTAGCTCTATAATTTCATTGTTTTGTTTTGAACTCTGACTCAGCAATCTAGTGGTCTTAATAACCCGGAGAATCAGTGATGCATTAGTTGAAATTTTTTATTGATGATATGATATCTAACACATGTTGTATTTGATATTATCTTCTTTCCCAGGTAGGGACTTTATTGCTCCTTGCAAGTGCAAAGGGACATCAAATTATGTCCACAGAGAATGCCTGGATCATTGGCGTGCTGTGAAGGTTCATTTAAGCTGTGAACTTTAGTACATATCTATTCTGCTTTTTTTTTTTTTCTTCTTTGTATTTGAAGTTTCATATAAACCTGGTTTTGTAAGCATTCTCTGCTAGACCACATGTATGTTAATAATTATTACAGCTAATTTGTTAAAATGCTGAGTGACATATAACTTTATGCTCTGCTTGTATGTTCTTAATATAATCAGGGTTATATCTTTCAATTTGTTGGCTTTTTTCTCCCTGCAGGAAGGGTTTGCATTTTCTCACTGCACCACTTGCAAGGCTCCTTATTATTTGAGAGTGCACATCATTGCAGATAGGAAATGGCGAACATTGAAGTTCCGGTTTTTTGTTACTCGGGACATTCTATTTATCTTTCTTGCTGTGCAACTGGTAGGTTATTTGACCTCTTTCTTTCCTGGTTTATTCAGAGTTTTCGTCATCTGTGCATTTAAGAACCATTGTTTTTGTGAGTTTTTCTTGTCATTAAATAACATCCAATCACATTTTTTTTACAGGTTATTTCTCTATTGGCATATTTGGTATATCTTATTGACGGCTTTCAAAAATTTTGGCTTCGCCTTGCCTGGGGCATTGACAGTGAATTTAGTTTCTACTATATATGTGGTAAAGAAACTTGTGTAGTTCTCTATTTTTTATATTATGTTAAATTCTGAGAATATGTAATAAATTAATAAGCTTCCTGATGCATATGGCTGAAGTTTTTCATGTTTCTACTCAGCTGTCAAAACACCTAAACCTTTTTATTATTAATTCAAAGAAGTGCATTCTTGCAAGTTATTTGCCAAGAATGAAGTATGCTAGTTGGTCTTATGCTCCAATTGATCGGATGAACTGATATTATGGTCATAAATTACAGTGGTTGGTTGAGTCATGGTGTTTTTTGGCAATTAGATTTAGAAAGGCATGATGTTGTCAAGATGGATGGACTGACATCATTTACCCACTTTCCAACTTTTCCTTGCATTCCTCTTCCTTCGCAAGTGTGTTTGTGATTATTCTCTTTTTGATTTGATCATGTCTTTTTCTTCAATCAGTTTTACAAAAGAAAACAATTGCATTCGGAGTACACAAATCTAAACACTAAACAATGGCTCTCAGACAATTTTATGACATGACAAAATGCCTGTTCTAATATTGACTTGGAACTTGTCCACTAATTTATGAAGATTCCTGTGAATATGTGGGGGGAATCCAACTTTATATTTTGCTGCAGGTGCTCTAATATTTTTTGCTTTGCTCGGATTATCTGGGTGCTTCATAACCTGCTATGATAGAAGAGTACGCAACGACCTAGCCCAGCCATGTCGTGAGTTGTGCCTTTGTTGCTGTCATCCTGGGTGTGTAATCTCTCTTGAAATCAGCTACTATATTTTATGTCAAAAATAAGTATGCAATTTCCCCATTTCCATCCTACAATGTTGATTACTCTGCTTCCATGATTGGGCCCAAAATTGTGCTTCATTTGTAAAGTTTGGAAATTGGAAAGCATTTTCACGTGTTTGTGTCAAGAAATTTTTGGTGAATAAATAAGAAATTTTCTTTCACTATGGACATAGATTGTTGCATATGTCAATGCCTATTGTAGGAAACATTGACAAACTTACCCTAATTTTGAAGGTGTACTCAGCATAGCCTTGCCATTATTAATTAAAAGCATTGGCTGTATGTGAATCTATTTGGTTGTGTTTCAAATCTACAAAATTATGTGCTCATTGTTGATATGAATAGTATTTAAACTATTATTAGTTAACTATGTATATGATTGGATGCTATGGTGATGCAATGACTTTATACTAAATTGATGATGGTATCTATTAAGTGCATGGTGTGTAGCGATAAATTTTAGCAGTAAATAGTTATAGAAATATTTAACTTTTATTATGTGAAAGTTATGGTTGATTTGTTGTGCACTTTTCTTCTCTCTGCCTTCGAAGAAGACATCCAAACATTTATTTTTCATAGTTCTATTGATGAGTTTATTTCCCGAATCCAACAGCAATGTATCTAGTTTCATCTCATCGAATCAATACTCAGCTGCATCATTTCTGCAGAATTTGCGCAGATTGCCATTTGCCAGGAACTCTCTGTATGTGGACCGACTGCGCAGCTTGCTTTGAAACTTGCACCGGCGCTGCTGGCGAATGCAGTGGTTGCCTGGGAGGTGCTGGTGAAGCTGGACTGCCACTACTATTTATAATGGCATTAATTGTCCTCGGCTTATTCACAATCATCGGCATATTTTACAGCGTCCTGGTCGCCACCATGGTCGGGCAAAGGATCTGGCAGCGACACTACCACATACTCGCGAAAAGAATGCTGACAAAAGTGAGTGATGGATCCAATTCAATCCCATAGCTTTCGCGCGTGATTCTTGCTCGTTGTAATCTTGTGTGGTTATTACAGGAGTATGTTGTCGAGGATGTGGACGCTGAGATGGCAGGCTCGGATTGGTCGCCTCCTCCGCTGCCGCCGGAGCATGTTCAGCAGCTCAAAGGACTGGGGCTTCTGTGAGTCCCTGACTGACTACTACTGTAAGTCTCTTTTTACTAATTATAAGGAATGTTTATGTGCCTACCTACCCATCCATCCATCCATCCATCCATATATGAGCAAATTAATTTTACTTTGTTTGAGATATGAAAAACACTGATTATAGATATTATTATGTTGTTTTTTTTGCAACATACAGGAAAATATGTACTGATTGAAATATAATTCATACTTATTTTACAGCTTTGATTCATCGTCATTTTATTCAAATAAAAAGTAATAGGTATGTAAATAAAACCCTCGTAATCAAATTAATATATATATATATATATATTTTAATAAGAATGCGATTAAAGTTATGATGTGTATCTGACTCATTGTTCTTATCCCAACCTTCTGCTTTATTAGGATGATCAAAAGGTATATGAATATATGTATACCTCAATATAATGTAGATATGGCTTAAGATTCCAGTCTCGATTTTGGTTTAAAAACAAAGAATTGGGCTGAATCATACGTTATAATTTTGATTTTATTTTTTGATTTTTGTTGATACATATATATATATATATCAGTCTTTTAAAATAAATATGTATAAATAATCTTGTCTTTTTATATATATGGAGCTAAAATATATTTGACTTTTCTGTTTTTTACATTTCTATTCTAATTTTGTCAAGAATATATTTAAAATTTAAGAAAAAATCAATAAATAAACTAAAAAAAAAAAAAAACGCATCCCATTTAGAGCACGTATGAATGTGTTTTTGATTTCAATTCGAGAATAGTAAAAAATTTTACATAAATAAATATTATATAATATTTTGAATATAAATTAATTTTGAACACAATATTAAAAATAAAAAATAATTTTATGTTTAAATTAAATAAAAAAATCCCCACAAAATCCCAACCAAACACAGCTCTATTTTTCTTATTTATAATAGTTTGGCGGTTATTAACTCATATCGACATCAGTAGGTATGACCTGTACTGTATTGGCAACAATATTTAAGTGGGAGCTCCATGGACTCTAACTCCAATTCACTCCAAGCTTTAATTTTATTATTATTTGTTTTTATGATGTCAAAATTCGCAGGAGCAACTCAATTTTCTGCTTAGGGAATAATTTTCATATCTCGAGAAGAATGTCCTAATAGTGTGTGAAGATACACTAATGGAATAACAATTGCAAATTTTGAACTTACAATTAATTTGTTTCTCACAACTTATTATTGGTTTAAAGCTCCATTACATATTTTATTGTTCACTCTGTATTTTTTTATATTATATAAAAATAATATGTTGTATTTAAGTGATAACTTTGTTATTTTTTTAAAATATTTACAAAAAAAAATTGTATCATTAAAGAATATTAACTAAACAAAACCAATATATTTTACAATTTTAAGTATTTAAATTGTTTAATTAATACTTTTTATAAAAATAAAAGGTAATATTTTTTTATTTTAAATAGTTACTTTAAAGATATCAAAAATTAAAATAATTTGGATTAATATTTTTACCATTTTAAATCTAAAAATATTATTTATTCAATACAAATTTTGATAAAATATTTTTTTAAAAATAATTATATTAAAATACTATTTAAATAAAAATTAAAATAAAAAAATTCATTCCATACTATTTCAAAAAAAACTACTAACAACATGATTTTACTGTCATGAGTTCACCCTATCAGATTATTTTTTACAAGACTAATTTTTTTTTCTACTTATTCCTTGTCAATTCAAAATTTGTTTTTTACTATTTTTAGCTTGTTCTCAATATAATTTTTTATTTTAATAAAAATAATTATATATTAATATCAAAATAATATATTTTTAATTAAAATTATAAATATATTATTAAAAATATAATTAATTTATACATAAATAAAATAAAATAAAAGAAGAAGAGTATTATACATTGAATAGACTAAATAAAGTGCAATGGCCTATAAACTACCCTAACATAGTTTTATCGAAAGAGAGAAGAATGCCTCAAAAAGAAGAAAGAGAACAAAAAAATGAAGAAAGTAGCCTTTCATACAACACAGAAGCCCAAATGCCCACACAAGAATCTTATCATTTTCAAGACATTTTTTTGACAGCAAAAGCTCCATCCTGCAAACCACCCTTTTACCGCCCCTCTTCACTCACTCTCTCTCTCTCTCTCTCTCTCTCTCTCTTCTTCTTCTCTCACTAGTGATTTCTATTGCACTTCAAATTGAGATTGAGGTGAACCTCAATTCATCATTAGATTTCTTTCACAAGATCTACATGTTCTTTTTTCCTTAGGAAAAAAAAAAATATTCGTTTCTTTAATTTCTTTTAGGAATTTAGAGTGAAGATCTGCCCCAATGTTTCTTCGTCTTCACCCGTGCTTTCTCGTCCTGTTGGTGAGCTCTCTCTACCTCTCTCTCTCTCTCTCTCTGTTATCTATTTACTTTTCTTGGAAAGTTTTTGTTTTTCCTTTGGGGGAACTCCTTGTTCCCTGCAAGAAGATAATGTTTGGTCTCTTTTGTAAGCATTTTGGGTTTTCTTCTTTTTCTTTTTATTGTTATTCTTATTTTTTTACCACATTTTCTTGATTTTAATGGCTTGCCGAAAGTTCGGGTTTGAATTTGAGGAGGGTTTCTTTCTTGGCGATTGATGCAAGATTGCATTTTTACTTTTGGTGGATATGAGTGATAATGTGTTGATTTATAAAGATTTATATATATATATATACACAAATAGTATGTAATGTTGGGTGGCAATTAATGATGATTATGAAGTTCAATAATTGAGAGGCGAAGCAAATTAATCCATGCAAATAGGGCACTTAATGATTGTTTTAATTAATACGTTTTGTGTATTTCTGCGATTACTTATGGCGGAAAGATTTTTAATTTCTATTAATGGCGGAAAGATACCTAAAATAAAAACATGTTCTAATGTGTGTGTATGGTGATATGTTACAAATGTGATCTTCAATAGATGAAGGGATCGAAGCCTTTGGCCCCGAAAGTTTCGAACTCTTGAGTTTCTTTTCTTCGATTTTCGCATTTAGTGTTGTTTCAAACATACTATCCATTGCATTTTATAGCCAATCTTGAAATTTGATTGTTCTTGTTGTCTCAGATGTTGTGCAGGGGGTCGAATGGATCGTTGGATAGTAATCTTGGGAGTGAGAAACGATCCATGTTTTCATTCTTTAGCCGATTCTTGACAGAGTCTGCTCATCGTAGAGGTATCCTTAGCTTTTTGCAATCGACTTGAACTTCTTTAGGGATTTTCTATTCATATTCATGTTTTTTGTTTATAGAATTTTCGGTAATTTATATGTTGATATGCTTTGAATCTAGTATGTCACTTTATTATGAGCTCGTCAGATATATTCTCTTTTAGTTTATTTGAATAGACAGATATGCAATCTAGGTTAATCTGAATCAGAAATAGGTATCTATATGTAATATGTAACCTAGCGACCCTCAATAAATTTGTTATCCGTTTCTGCGCGTGGACACAACAAACACATTGTTGGTGAACCACGTTAATCTGTGTCTTCTTTACTTTGTTATTCGATCATTAATCCTAATATGTTACAACATTATGTATATTTTGCAGGCGTGGAGAGATTGTCGTCTAGTCATGTTAAAATGAGCACCGTCAATCGGGCTGGGGCAGGTATTTAATTCCTCCTATGTTTGATTTGCACAATTAACTAGTTGAGGCGCAGCGATGGGTCACTTCTTAGTAGAAATAAATGGCGTTTGATTTGATTTTGTCGTACTCGAATAAGTTAGTTAAATCTAACTTGTAACATCCCTTTCTTGGGATTGTACCTTGATGTCTTTAATAATTATATACTGATCCATTTGTCGCATTCAGTGGGTGGAATAGGTGCCAACTGGGGCTCGCAGTCGTCGCACCATTTGCCGCCAAATACAGTCGTGCGAATGTTGAGGGAGAACGGGATTCAAAAAGTTAAGCTATTTGATGCCGATTATGACACATTAAAAGCTCTTGGCGGCACCGGGATTGAGGTCATGGTTGGCATTCCCAACGACATGCTCTCAGATCTTGCTAGCAATCCAAAGGCCGCCGAAAAATGGGTTTCGCAAAATGTATCTCAGCATTTGAGGGACAACAAGGTTATAATCAGGTCAGTCGTCGCCTCCCGTCGAATGCCATGAAATTAAATTGTTGCCCGCTGAAAATTATCACGAAACGATTGGTTTGGATGGGCAAAACATATATATTTGGTATTTAATTTGTTGGTTTAGTTATAGCATTTGTTCTTGTTGGATTGTGATCATTAGATTTAATCTCTAGTTAGATTGTTTCGGACAAAATAACATTTTTTTGGTCTTATAAGAAAGATCCTTTATCAATTTTAGTTTCTTTTTTAGTCTTGTTGTCGAAATCGCCAAATTCGAAGTTAAGATCCTAAATAATGTTGCGAAACTTCAAATTCTCTAATGTAGCTTGAGTTTCCCATAATTTCGATTGCTTACAAAGTTTTGGAAAATTTTGAGAATAATAAAAAGTTTAAGATTTGAAGTGTTGTTTTAGGAAAGAAAGATGTTTCATGTGATATCTTTTTGAAAAAATTAGTGTTGATAAATGGGTTTGGATCAAGTGCTGATCACGTAAAAGTAATCAACGTATCTTTTTTGTGATATGCTGACCTGATCAAATGAACACTTGACCCTAAATCCGCAATCTTGTTAAATAGGGTCAAAAGTTACAAAAGTATCTATATAATCAGAGCTTTCATCTTTCTTGATGCCATTGTTTCGATTGGAAATTGTTTATAGTTCTTACTAGTTATGTACATTATCTTGTAGGTACGTTGCGGTGGGAAACGAACCGTTCTTGGAGACGTACAACGGGAGCTTTCTCAAAACGACGTTCCCGGCTCTAAGAAACGTTCAAGAGGCCCTAACAAGAGCGAATCTTCGCGATCAAGTAAAAGTCACCGTCCCACTCAACGCAGACGTTTACACCTCCGCGAGTTCCTTGCCCTCCGGCGGCGATTTCCGAGCGAACATCCACGACTACATGCTCCCGATCGTGCAGCTGCTCAACGACAACCAAGCGCCGTTCACCGTCAACATATACCCCTTCATAAGTCTCTACACCGACTCCAACTTCCCGGTCGAGTACGCATTCTTTGACGGAAATGCGACGCCGGTGAACGACGGAGGCACGAGTTACTACAACATGTTCGACGCCAACCACGACACGCTCGTCTGGGCGCTTCAGAAGAACGGGTTCGGGAACCTGCCGATCATAGTCGGCGAAATCGGTTGGCCGACTGACGGCGACCAAAACGCCAATCTACAATACGCGCAACGGTTCAACCAAGGATTCATGACGCATATAGCCGGAGGGCGAGGGACTCCGATGAGGCCCGGCCCGATCAATGCGTATCTTTTCAGCTTGATCGACGAGGACGAAAAGAGCATCCAGCCCGGGAACTTCGAGCGCCATTGGGGCATTTTTTCGTACGACGGCCAGCCGAAGTACGCTCTCAACCTCGGCACCGGAACCGCGACTTCCGGGCTAATCCCGGCTCGGAACGTGACCTACTTGGAGCAAAAATGGTGCATCATGAAGTCCGATGCGAGGATTGACGGTTCGCAGGTTGCTCCGAGCGTTAGCTACGCGTGCTCGCGCGCCGACTGCACTTCGCTCGGGTACCAAACGTCGTGCAGCGGAATGGATGCTCGGGGGAATGTGTCGTATGCTTTCAATAGCTACTATCAGAAGAGCAACCAGCTCGACGAGGCGTGTAAGTTCAACGGGCTCGGGACGATCACTCGGGCGAATCCGTCTACCGGAAATTGCAGGTTTAATATCATGATCAAGCCTTATTATGGCGGCGCCGCCGCCGGAGGAGTTTCGGGCCGGGCTTGGAAGACGTTTGTGGTGGTGGGTTTTGTTGCGTTTTTGCTGATTAAGTTGTGATCGATCTGTGGGACAATACAGAATTTGGTAATTAGCATTTTGGAAGGTGGAATTAATTGCCATGATTTGATGATTTGATTTAAACTTTTGGTGTTTTTGTTGTTGTTGTAGTGTTGTTTGCATTTGTAGTGTTAATGCCTGCAAATGCTTTAGTGCCTCAGCAATATAATGGAGGTTGATTGAATCATTAATTTTCTTCAATTTTCTTTGCACCTAGCTTCAATTTTCAATTGATCTTGAGTTCAAAAAGTATCGATCAAAAGTTCAGGCTAAGGCCTTCATTTTGTGCGCCATTGTACTTAACATTAAAAATATTTTAATATTTGTACAATTTTGTGCACAATGTCATTTTAATAGTATTATAAGACACTAGTAAAAATATTTTTGTCATTTTAAAAATATATATTACTATATTTGAAGAATGTGAAGTTTAAATAATAATTAACAAAAGAATCCACATTTTGTCACCGACAAAGATATATTTATATTTATATATTTTATATTTTAATTTGATTGATTAGGATACAGATTTTCATTTTAAATGCCGTATTATATTTATTTGTATCATTTGAAAACCGGTAGCGTTTTGAACAAAGAACTATCGAAGCCCAAGCTCACTCATGCACATGCTTTGATTTAAATAAAACTCTATATTATTATTTATATTTATGGGTATATTGTATGAATATATTTGTTATGCTAATTCAATAACAGTGTAATTTTTATGTATTATACGTGTATTATGTTAGGACATACTTTTATATTGTATGTTTTGTGTGTTGAATTATAAAATTTGACTTTGATTTCATTTGTTTGGAATTTAAAGAAAATTTTGATACGAAGTAATTTGACATTGAAATTTTTAAATAAAAATGCTTGTGAAATATTATATTAATTAATTAATTAATTAATATTCACTAAACAAGTGATTATGATTCACCTAAAAATAAAATAATAACTTCATCCCCTAAACTAACCAATCACAAACTTTTATTGTGTAGTGGTTGTTTCTGCATCAAGAGACACAATCAACCACTTTCAGTACATATAAACCATAGAAATAATTAATAATAATAATAATAATAATAATAATAATAATAATAATAATAATACATTATAAGTGCACAATAATAATAATAATAATAACTATATAAAGAAAGTGGAGAACTTATTAACTATAAATAAAATTTCAAATTAGTTTGTGGGCTGTGGGCACATTGTGTTAGGTGTTACATTAAAAAAAAAAAATTATCTAAAGTCAAAGGTTATTTTAAAATAAAATAATAATAACAATAATTACAAGTTGGCGGATAGTACTTCAACGTGCTGATAGTACTTCTTCCGTAGAATATTTGATTGATAGGGATAAAGTATTTCAGCTAATAATATTTGATTAGTTAATAATAGTGAATTATAATATTATTTTTATTATATATAATTAAAAATATTAATAGTTTTAAAATAAATTAAATATGTGTAACTAAAAAAAGTTTAGAATATTTATTTGAATATTTTTAAAAAAATTATATAACAATGCAATGTGAATATTAGTTTGTAAAAAATAAAATTTATAATACAAGTAAATAAAAAATACATTCATTTATTTATTTATTTATAATTAAAATAAGCTAATTTTATAAAAGATGTGAAAATCTAAATATAGATAAATATATTTACTTTTTTAAGAGATTGATAGAAATAAAATAGTTTTGAGTGTATTTTACATGATATATATCTATATGATATTATATGTTATGTAATAAATTAAGCTGATTTATATTTATTAAATATGTATTTGATTTAATAAAGTTTATTCAAAATAAAAATATGGTAATTGTCACGGGCCATAAAAAATGAAAAAAAAAAAAAAATCAATTAAAATAAGACTAAATGAATATTTTACTTAAAAGGAATGAAATATATAAATAAATAAAATGACTAAGAGCTCACTCAGCTAAGGAAAATAGTGGGAAGTAGGAGGAGTCCATTGTAATTTCAAGGTTTGTTGAACATGCATAAGCACCACTTATATTTAATTTTTATATGATAAAATTATAATACATTATATTATCTTAATAAATTATACTATATAATTACAAGAACAAAGAATGAATGATAGGTGTGTTCTATAAATATATCTTATTGTATCAAAATTAAAAATAACATATATTGTATTAACTATTTTCATATATTTCTAATTTATTTATTATATTTGTATTGTATTAATATAAATCGTATATTTCTTATTTTTAATTTTTCTTATTCGTCTATATTTATATTGAATGTATTGTCAGCATAGTATTGAACATGATTAAATATTGTAACAACAATTAAAATTATACCATTCATTCATCATAATTAATATATCATAAATACACCTTTTATATTATATATATATATGATTAAAACATATAGTTGACTATGCAGAAGTTGGTTGAAATCCAAGTGTAAGGCTCTATTTATTTTTAATAAATTATATCATTGGAAAAATGATGTAAATTGTGTTATTGGTTGAATAGTGTGGTTAATTTGAATGGAAAAAAAAAAAAAGTATATATTATGATGTGTATATATATACATATATATATGAAAAAATTAGATAATAGTATAATATGAAAATGAAATTCTCTATTTCAATTATAATAATACATACATATTAATAGTGATATATAAATCACAAGAATCCTATGAATCTCTTAAATAAGATAACTACCATAAATATGATATATTGTTTATAAACATATTTTAACACCTCTCATCAAACTAAATATATAATGGAACAAACTTGAGTTTGTTAAAAATGACCGAAAAAGATATAGTCGAGATCTTCCACGTACGAATTTGAATTCGCTAAGATTGACTGAAAGTAGTGTAGTCAACACCGTTAGAGTTGGAAACAGGACTCGCTCACTCTATAGAGCTAGAGTTGGAAATAGGACTTACTCGCTTACAACAGAGTTAGAGTCGGAAACATGACTCTCTCGCTCTCAATAAAGTTAAAGTAAAAAACAGGACTCTCAACAGCATTAGAGTCGAAATTAAACTCTGTCAGTGGAATAGTAGAGACGGAGACGACATGAAAATAACAGCATGACCGTAGATAGAAGCAAATACATTAATAAAATATAAAAATATATACGGGATATTACGGGTTATGGAGGTACCCGGAGAGAATTTGGCTATCATACCATATAATTAGAATATGAAACTGAAATTTTCTATTTTCAATCGTAAGAATATGTACATATTTATAGTGATATATAAATCGTCTAAATAAGACAATAATCCTACAAATCTTTTAAATAAAATTACTATCATAAATATAATATATTACTTCCAAATATATTTTAATATTTGGGAAGTATAATTAATTTGTATTTATTGTCGAATACTACATTTGTCTCAAATTGTGTTAGTGATATCCTAGTTGATATAATTTTAGTAGTTTTTTGTCATTTTGTCTTTACTTTTAATTTACAATAAATTTATAAATTATAGTTATAAAGTTAATAGAGAAAAAGAATATGCATAAATAAAGAAAAAAATTTACAAAATTGAAATATTTCAAATTAAACAACAACAACAACAACAATACTAATTTACAATTACTACAAAGGTTGGTGACATTATAACCTAATCCATGCATTATGTCTTTCTGTAAAGTTTTAAGTAATAATTTTATAATTCTCATTAATTAATTGTAAATTGTAATAGAAGATAAAGAATTTGTAAATAATATATATATATATATATAAATATGTTGCCATGCATATACACGATTAGAGTTATTTTAATTAATGATGTGACATGTATATCTATAATAAACTTTAATTTTTTTATTGGCTGGTGATGATTCTTTGATGAACTTGTGGCTCTGAGTTTTTTAAGTTAAATTTGTACTCAGTTAGGTCAAACTCATAAAATAAAATGTAATATGTATAAAAATAATTTTATTAGATATGATTATATTGATTTGTGCCTCCAAAATATTAAAGTTATTATCATGTTGTTATGAACTCTTAAAATTTGGTGGCTGGTTTCTCGATACAATATTACATGTAAAATATAGTTAATTATTCCCGTGATAGTTGCAACTATTGAAAGAAAATTTTATAAAATTAAAATCGCTCGAGATTTACTTGTGGAGTTCTATATATCCCCTAAGAAAAGTTAAAACTAGCATTGATATATATATATATATATATATATAGCAATTAAAGATTAAGTTTTGGACAAATTAAGTTATAAAAAATCTAAGAATAAGATATTTTAAATGAACAATGTTGTAAGAGCTTATATTTTATAATTTATATTTTTATGTCGTTTTTTAAGTTCATTAAAATTTTATCATTTTTTTTTTTTAGATTTTAATCAGAATATCTACTCGTATTTTGGTGACATTTCAAGTTGCTATATAATTTTTTGAAAGTTTGTTTAAATCTGAGTTGTTCTTACTTCTAGTTAGCTTAATTACATTATATTATATAATAAATTGATTAGATTATTAGAATTTGACTTAAATTTATTATTGTTTAAGTTTATTTGTGCAATGAATAGTGCATTTAGACTTCATACTTATTATTATTATTATTATTATTATTATTATTATTATTATTATTATTATTATATGCAAGATATTGTTTTATTTCAATGATACATCTTATAGGTATGATAATTTATTGAACATATGGTTAAAATAATTTTCTTTTTTTTTTTTTGTAAAATTCATTATTATATTTGTCGTTAATATCATTTTGACTTTGAAAAAACTTTGAGACGCTTATAGCGCTTGTAATCATCCCTTGACATGTGTTTGGGTATATTTACTAACTTTTTTTCAAAATTATTAAATTACATATCTAAAAAAAAAAAAACTTAATAAAAATATATTAACTCAAATATCTAGTATCATATTACATTAACAATCTATTTCAATTCAAATTTATTTTATTCTCAAAATTTCAATCTACAATCTGAAATTTGACGTGATTTCCAATATAATCTTCTTAAGTTTTGAAACTCATCCCCGTATATATTAATATCTGACACCCCTCCTTAAACCGAGGGTTATGACACACATTGCACTTGTGAATCTCTCTAAGTCCCCTCAAGCACAAACTAACAATCCACCTCATTGTGGTTAATTAATTAATCTTTTATACTAAAAATAAAAAATAAAAAATCTTGAAACAAATATATACCCCAAGTTCAAATTTTAAACTATAAAGGGTAGCAAGTGATAGTTACTTAGATGACCAAAATAATTATTGTAAGTAAAGAAAGAAAGAAAAATCAATAGTGTTTATGCAAGTGGTTATCACCAAATTAAAACTTGAAAGTTATAAAATTAAAGCTGCTGACAGCTAACTCCAATACTAATAATGTCCTAACTAAACTATTTATATGTATGTGCATTTTCACAAACCTCCAACACTTACAAACTTTAAATGATGTTAATGGCTAATCCACCAAATAATTAAACATCTCCTCCACACACCATTTTTATAAGTACCTCCACTTAACATTAATTTTCTCCATAATCAAAAACCCTAATTATTCCATTAATACACACATATATATATGTATTTATAATGTAAGTGATTTTCTTGATAGGAAAGCCAACAAGCCCTTTTGCCTATAAATTCATCACCATTTCTTTCTTTCTAAATCACAACAAGAATTCAAACATAATCTCTTTCTTCGCTCTCTCTCTAAAATACACAAACATAGTTATGTCTTCGACCGGGGCAAGCTATGCGAATATTTATGTGCAACAAAAGCGACAAATGGAGAAATTGAAGAAGAAGGAAGAAGAACATGGAAAAATGACAATCGACAAGAATGTTTGTAATTATAAGAAAGTGCACCCGGGCAATTTGGTTGGATCGCCCGAGACGATGGATACTTTGGAGGGTGTGAGAAAAGATTGAATTTACATGCACGAAATGTGATTTTATATGTACAAGATTAATTTGGTTGCATGTTTTTATTTAGTTCGTCGTGCATGTAGCCAATAAGAAGCTCAATTCTCGTGTTGATTAGTTATGTTGTTCCAGTTTGTTTTCATGAATGTGTATAATGATGATGTGTTTTATTATGTAATAATTGTTTAGTTAATTTGTTCTAGTAGTTTGTCTTCTTTCATTATGCAATTTTAAGATTTAAGTATTGTTCTTAATTATTTTCCTTGTTTTTCTTCATGCATGATTTTGCATTTTATTTAAAATAAATGAAATTGAAATATATTATATTTTAAATATTTCAAAGTTCAAAGATGTGTTATTTGTGAAGTTGAGGTTTAATATATTTTTTTACTATGCAATTATAGCTATTTTCTATAAATATATATTATTTCTTCTAACAAAAATATTCTATATAAATTACTATATTTCAAACTAAGAAAAAAATATAAAAAATTAAACTCCAAAAAGAAAACACGGTAAGTTTATTGTACGGATCTTGTTATATATATAAAGGGTTTTAAATAAATATGTAATACTTTGTATGAGCTCATGAACAGCACAAAATGAATATATTTAGAATAACTATTGTAGGAAGATTATTTTAAATATGATAAAAGTAGATTTTTAAAGAATTTTGGTTTACGTTTCTCTAACTACATCAAAAAAAATGTTAATTTTGCTTTGTATTTATGTGAGCAACACTGATTAATTTGTTCACATTTACTTAATGAGCTAAAATAGAATAAAATAAATTCAATAATTTTTGGTTATTATAAAACATTATGTACTGCAATATATTAGAAACTAAAATATAATATTTAAATCAAGATTAACCTTGTTACCCCAACCAGTTAAGATTAAGATAATGTTGTTTATTAGTTATTACTTCCATTAAGAAGAAGAATGGCCATTACTTTATAAGTAGTTGGAAAAATAAGTAAATAAATAAAATCTTACTTGTCAATTAATTAAATAAATTGAGATGGGGCATTGATGTTTTTTATTGTCTCCTAATGAAATTTGTTACACTTAAATAGAGAAATAGTGCAAAAGCAGAGGCACTTATCATGATCCAGCCAGACAATGGATTATTTTAATCAAATTAATTAACTACACAATATTGGTCTTATCAAAATAAAAATATTTACTATATAATATATATATATATATATATCAAAATATAAAATTTGTTGTGACAACTAGGCGAGCTCAGAATGAGTTTTGCTTAACAACTTTATTTTTAATCTACAAGATACATTGAAAATCCTAATAAAAATATTTTTGATCATTTTGAACAAGTTCTAAGGCTGCGAAAATTCATCCCACAAATTATCATCCATATGAGAAATAAGCTCACGAAATAAGTTTCTTACAAACACATCATGAAAACTTCTGCACCAAAAACTTAAATCAGACACATAAATATCATCCAAAAACAAGGAGTTAAAGGCACATCTGTCGATTTCAAATCCTCTCCTTTATAGAGAGCAACCGATGCCCGAATATAATTACTGCCCACAAGAACCTGCAGATCTCAAGCAAAATTTTCACTCATCCATAACTATGTGGTTTCTAATTGATTCCTAATCTCATCATGCACAGTGACCACATGAATTATGTGATTTCTAATTGCTACCAGCACAACACAAAGATCAATCTAGTAACCTGCAGTCATTTAAATGAGGTTGTAATGAGATGACAAGATAGAAGAGCATATTCAAGAGAAAATAAACTCTCTCAGAAAATCTTATGTCATATTCTCCAAACTGCAAAGAGGTGTCCAAAACAAGCAACCCAGCAAACAAAATTAACAATAAAAATTTCAGTGCAAATCTCCTATAGTTGTCTCATATTAGGGATGCGCACGAAATACAAAAGAGAAAGGCATAACACAGTGTCTATGATTTCTCAGCGTTCGCTGGGCAATGATTTAATGATGTCCGAGTCACCTGCATTATCAGTAAGTAAACAATGCATCAGCCACCAAACAGTTTAAGAATTGAATAAAAAAGTATGCAATAAGTTTTTATCTGTTACCAGGGTCAATAATGCTGAGGCAAGACACGCGGAAGTACTTCCCACAACCAGTTCCCAAATCGACATTATCTGAAAATAATAGCAGGGGGTGAGAAACAGTAAGGAAAATCTACAGGCATTCACATATCTTATCAGTGGACAGATATGGTTAAAAGGGGTGTGGTTTCTACCTATCAAATTGCCTATATCACTTATAATCAAGAGATAAATACAGCTCATTTGGCTGAATATGGCTTCAGCAGTAACTTTTCAAGGGACAAGATCATATCAATTTAAACATATATCAATTCTCATTCTGAAAAAATATTGAAAGGGCCTCTGGCCAAGCATCTGAGGGGAAAAGGGCCAGCCATAACAAATGGGAGGCCGATACATCTCAATTCCAACATAGTAGCTCCATGTTTTGTTCAAAATAATAGACACAGTTTCTAAATCTTCTAATAATTTTAGGAAACCAGAGCAGCAGACACAATAACCAAACCATCTCCAAAACAATCAAAATTGTTCCAATACTGTTGTTATATCAAGTCCATCAAGTGCATTTTCAAAATTGCTCACATGACCTATAACTGGCAACAGTCAATCACAATTCATGAAGGTCCCTATACTTGATAGAAAAATTAGGTAAATCAATTACAGATGATACTTATCAAGGCATCTCCACAGAGAAAACACAATGCATGAAATATATATTTATTTCAGATCGGCATTCTAAAGCACAACCAGACAATCCTAAAACCATAACCTAACATGGGAAGAAGATTGTTACTTCAGTTATTCCAAGCGCTAGAATGTATATATTTCAACTGCATTTTAGAAAATACTGACAAGTTATAAAAAAACAAGTAATTCAGATTAATACAGATTTTTTTTTTTGTTCAACAATATAACCCGATCTGGTGTAAACTTAGGGTACAAGATCCTTCTATACATGGATCTAAACCTAACAAGAAAGCTATGCCTGACCATCAAGATTCTATTTAAAAGATCTGGTGTAAACTTAGGCTGATTAATATATATATATATAATCGTCCCACAAAAATATACATAAAAAATCAACTTTAATTAATAAAGTCTAACAATTAATGTGCTCATAAGGTACTCACTTCCATTGTAGTGGTGAACCCCAACTTTTGCAAGCATTGCATAGTACTCTATCTCTGATTTCCTCAACGGGGGGCAGTTGTTAGAGATAAGAACCAATTTCGCTACAAAAGATTAAGCAATCAACAATGAATTCCCGAAATCCAAAATACACAACACATACTCTAAATATTCATACAACCGAATAATACAGACAAAGACAGTACCTTTTGAGCTACGAAGGGTTTTGAGAACGGTCTTGTAACCGAGCGTGTATTTGCCGCTCTTCATCACCAGAGCGAGCCTATTGTTGATGCTCTCATGCGTCTTCTTCTGCGGGGAAAAAACGGAGAAACTTAAGAAACAAACAAATCGAAAACGTATACAAATGAATCAACGATCAGAGAAGAAAAGTGAAAGAACATAAGGATCCTGGGTGTTGGAAGCATACGGTTTTCTTGGTGGCAACCATTGTTGCGGCTCAAACCCTTGCAGATGCCAAGACGCCGATGAAACCCTAATCTGGCGAAGCTGCGGTACAGAATAGGGTTTTTATAAGATGGTTTATTTGAAAATTTCAACTTCATCCCTCCACTATTTGAAATTATGTTTGTGACTCATATTTCCTGACATTTACTCATTACGTCACCTCTTTGCAATCAATTTAAACTTTTTATCCTCGACGAGATTTATAATTTGTTTTATTTTGATTTGAGTTTAATTTAAATAAATTTTTATAGAGTATATTTTTTTTATTTGACATCTAAACAAATAAAAAAATTTATTTTTAAGTTTAATAAATAAAATTTTGTTAAAAATATAACTTAATTTTATGGAAATAATTGTATAATAATAATTTTAAAATATAAATATATATCAAAGTAAATATAACCTTAATAAAAAAATGCTAATGTACTTTTATGATATTTATATTAATGTTTTTAATATAAATTTGAAATAATTGGAGAAATAAATAAACAAATTATAAACTATAGTATTACCACAATAAACAAAAGCGTATATTTAATTTTACAATCGATCTTCCATTGGTTCTTAGGGCATTCATATTCATATGTATTTGTAATTCTCATTTTAATACTCCTTTCGTTCTTGCAAATATAACATATTTGGATAATATATTATGTTCTTAGAAATTGATTTTGCATCTTGAATTTAAATTTAATATTTTGTAAGATAAAAAATAATAAAACATTTTTAAAAACCATAAGAATCACTCAAAACACACCCTTGGTTTTTGGAAAAATAATAACTGTTCATCTAAATGACACTGTAATCTACAGCTCACATAACCAACCATGTACATACTAAAAAACCCTCTTAAACTTAAAATATATCAACTAATATGCTATCTACTAGTAAATTTAATCATCTTCAACATACATAATGAATTAAACCAATGAACAATCAATCTTAAAACCAGCCTAGTGACAACTTTAGACATGTAAAATGCCCACATTGATTTAAAACAAGCACAACCCTAAAATGCAGAAATGAAAAACTTTATCACAGATGTTCTCAACAAGTAAAAAGGTTAAGGTTTGGGGCCGGGAAAATCGGGCGACACCAACTAGTCTAGAACAACAGTGTCTTAATTGGAAAGCGGGACGACTCGGGGGATGCAGCAGCAGCATACATTGATCATACATAATAATAATAACAAAGATAATCTTAATAAACTCAGCCTCAACAACCCAACGCAAGAACATGAATCCACCAAGGAAACAGCACCATCCGCACCGGAAGAAGAACATCATCACCATCATCATCATCATCCTACACGGCACACCTGCAGACCTGCAAAGATGTAGTTATAATATACTTCATACCGATACTTTTTTTCTCATACTAACCAATCTATCAGAAATTGCTGTAGTAGTAGTAGTAGGTATCTCTGCCATAAGTACACAGCCTAATTGCCCTACTGATTGACATTCTTTCCCTGTGACTTCACTTTCGCGGCGACTTGTTCATCTGACAACGGCAAGTAGTAGATGCGGGGCATGGCCTTGGTTTTCCGGAAGAGATCATCCAGAGTCACAATTGGCGGGTCGGCCTTATCCGGAAGTGGAGGGGGTGGGGGGAGGTTAACCCTGTCCCTCAAAGGAAGAGGCTGCTGTTCCATCGGCAGAGGCTCTCTTGATGGATGTAGGCGTTCCTTGGCAAAAGGAGGATTAGACATCTGTGGTGGTGGAAGAGGGGGCGGGGGAAGGTGCTGCGGCTGCTGCTGCCTCGGAGAAGGTTGAGGTGGCATAGAGGGTTGGGTCTTAGAGGCAGAGAAGATAGCAGCGGCGCTCGTTGAAGGAGTTGTGGGAGTTACTGGGGGGGCCTCGAGTCGTGCTTTAACTTCTTGAGGTTCGACAAACTCTGCCACCAACGTGCGCCCCCCATTTGGTGGCCACTGGAGATTGTATACTGCATTACGCGTTTCCACAGCCTCCTCAACTGATGAATACTGCATGCCCCATATGAAAAACATAAATTCAAGTTACTTCCAGGCATATAGAGTACGAGATGGAATGTTGTCAGTAGACAGAATAGAGAAAAAGGTTACCGAAACATAGCAGTGGGTTTTGATGTGATCCATCCAAAAACTGGTAACAGTGCCAGTTTTGCCAAGGAGTTCCTGCACTGCTTTTAAAGTAAAAGGTCGCAGAAAGCGATCAATTCTTAGAGAATTAGTGGGTGGCTTTGAGGTTGGTGGAACTGCAAAAAGGAAACATAACACTCTGGTTAAGTTAACAAAACAACATTGGCAGCAACTTAGCAATGCATCAAGAGGACTGAGGTTACCAATTCGCTCCTTAGGTGATTCTTCATTGACTACAGGGTCGGGTCCTGCTCGCTTGAAAGTAGGTTCAGGCAAACCCTTGGGTGTGATAGAAGCAGCTACAGTGTTGCTCTGCTGCTCAGAACCCTTTGACCCTTCTGTATTCCACCTGCGGGCCTTCTTTGCAGGGTCATTCTGCCCAGCTGCTTCTTTATCTGGAATGTTAATGACCATAAATTTCAATGCTTGCAACAGTAAAAGAAAATTAGAATGTAACTATGCACTTCCAAATAAACAAAAGCAATGTAGATGGCAGTGTCAGCACTCTGTCTCCCAAGTGCCATTTCATTTCATTATTCTCAACTTATGAAGTGGCACACCCTTACAACATAACTTTCATAGGTTTTTGAGCTGGAATCAATAATCAGGTATGAACAAGCGGTTCACATATTGTAATCGCCAAATATAATAAATAATAATCTGAAAATTAGTCCTAGAAAGAGTCACATACATCTTGGAGAATATCTTACTACAGAAATTCTTTATTTTTTCTCATTTTTTAAATTTTTTCTAATCATGGAAAACCTTAAGGAATGATATCAGTAACAATGTATCCCATACATAGTTTTTCTAGCTTTTCAATTATTGAGTGTGAGCATTAAGAAAGAAAAACATTTTTTAACAAATTCAATTGTAACCATACAGTATATACAAACCTAAATCCAGATCCTAAACCCCAAGGCTTATGACAAAAAAGCAAAGAAGATGAAATATAGATGACCCCTGTCAATGTATTGTAGATTAAAAGGAAGCAGAACTAAACCCGCAAGTAACTGAAGCATGGATATATAACTCTCACCATAGAACTTTCTCTTAGATAGTCCCTGTGCAGACGCAGTCTCTTTTTCAGCATCAGCAGGTTTCATTTCAGCTGGTTTATCATGACCAACAACATCAACATGATCATCCTCATCTGTTACAGGCTTTTCAGATGTCTCCATGATGTCGTGAGCTTTATTAGAATCAGACTTGTACTCCATTTGTTTACTATCCATTACATCCTCCTCCATAGAATCATCACCTGAACTCCTGTCTAAACTTAGTTTTTCAGGAGGACCCAAATCAACACTATCAATGCCCCTGAGATTATCAATATTTTCTGCATCAGTTGCTTCCATAGATTCCACTTTGTCAAGTGGCTGTTCAACATCTTTTTTGTCAAGGGAATCATCAGTATCATCCTTGCTAAGTGGCGCCTCATCACCTGCTGGTTCTAATTTGCCATCATCAGAAGCTGCAGTGCCAACAGATGTCTGCCCCACCTCAGGTTTAACATCCAGTTCTAATTTGACATTATCAGTAATTACATCTATCTTTAGTTCATTTTTCTCAATAAGGGGGACAGATTCAGTAGAAACAGAATCAGATGCTACTTGAGACCCTAAATCAGGGTTAACCTCAGATACCTGAAACTTCAGTGGCTGGACATCGGAATCTGGTTGGTGGGACTTGGAATCATCACTCTCCATCTGAATAGTTGAGTCCATGCCCTCATTTTGAGTTTCACTGCCCTCAACATCTGGCTTGGTAGGAGGCTCAACCTTAGCATTATCCTGTAACTGCAGCCCAGCCCCACTGAGCATGGCAGGGGAATCTTCGTGCTTACTCTTTCCATCACTAGGCAAGTTTGATTCACTCAATTCCGTCACAGGCTCAACTGTCTCACCAGTTGAATCTATGGTCTTCACAGGCTTCATTTCCGTCTCAGAAACTGCTTTGGTTTCTTTCACTAAATCTGCTTTTGCACCGACGTCTACATCACTTGGGACATTTTGCTCAGATTTTGCTTCAAGCTTTTCACCAATACCAGCACTTGCATCTAAGGGATCCTTATCTTTTCCAGAAGCAACAGGCTTGGTTTCAACTTGATCAGTAGGTGACTCAGATTCTTCATCATCTTCCATTGCAGAAGCATTTGCCTGTTCAGTTCGAACAGCTTCATCCAGGCGCTTCAACAGATCTTCTTTCAAACCCTTAGTGGTCAATTTGCGCTTCTTGAGCTCCTCCTTCAGTTCAGTGACTTTCCACTGTTCAAGTGGTCGATTACCCAGAGTTACATAGGGTGATGACATCTTGTATCTTTTCTAAATCACGCTTTTATAAGCGCACCTGATCAAGTTAGAACAATTCTTAGAATAATCATTTGAAAATATATAGATAGAGGGCAAATGAATAAAAGAAGTGTTAACTGTTTATACAAAACTATAATTCAATCAGCTTAAGAACATATAAATTAGCTAGGCGGGATTAACATATCAGTCAATCTACTAAGCATTCCCCCACAGAAATAAATTTCGAAAAATATCAAACCAAATAACTACCCCGAACACGCGAACAAAGAAACGTACAAACAAACAGCCAATGGAAGGCACACCAGTCACAAGAACACTTCCGCAACACCAGAGCACCTAAAGGGCACAGCAAAATCGAACAACAAGAAACGCATCCATGTTCACTCATTTTAAGGGCAACCACGGAAAACCCAAATTCCAGAAACAAAATAATCCTCCAACCCACAAGTTATTAAGACGAGAATACTCACAGTCAACGTCAAGATTGCAGCGCTCGATTCGCACTCTCTACGAGCAATTGATAACCGCACATAAAAACCCTAGTTCCATCACAACACAAAAATCACTATCAGATAGAAAAAGAAAATTTATACAGAATAACCACTTGCAAACAAGTCAAAAAAACATAAAACAAATCCAGATCTTTGATTCAAAAAACGGCCGTCGCCGAAGGAGGAGACGACGAGAGAGCTAGGGCACAAGTATAGGGTTGGTGGGAATCGGGACAGAGAGAGAGAGAGAGAGAGAGAGAGTCGCCGCAGATACCAAGGAGCTACTTAGTGAGAATACCGAAATGCCCCTGCTCTTCCTATTTCTAGTTCCTGACCTTATTGGGCCTTTTTATATTGGGCTTAGGCCCAAATAGCATTTACCTTCCAGAATGGGCTGGTTTCAATTTTAGGGCTATGCTTAAATATGTTTTTATTTTAAGTTTTAATATTTTTTTAATACAATTAAAATAGAAAAAAGTTGAAGGTCTTTCTTTGGATTTGCATTGGAGTTTTGACTTTTATATTTAAATATTGTTTAATGTAATATTTAATAAGAAAAAACATTAAATAAAATTTTTAAATAAGAAAAATTGAAAAATTTTAACCCAAAAAAAAATAGTAAGTGTTTTGATATGATGTTTTATATATTTTGTTAAAGTTATGAATGTTTATATGAATTATAATATTTTGTACTATTTGGTAGATAGTATAATTACTATAAACGAAAATGGATACTTTTTTATATAAATGATCGAAATGAAAAAATAAATAGTTTGTTACTAGACATAGGAAGTATTGTGTATAGAGAATTGTGGTGGTAAAATAAAAAATAATATTTTGTATTGAATTGTTAATTTACTCTTGATTAATAAAAATATATAATACTTTATCCGACCTAGCTAATTTGTCTCATTTAATTTAAGAACGAAATTTTAGATATTATATAATTAGTAAGTAATTAAGAAGTGTATCAATGAAAATAATTATGATTTAATAAATAATAATTATAAATTAAGATGACTAAATTGTTTAATTAAAATAATAAATTATAAATTATTAATTTTAAAATGTGATTAAAGTGTATAATTATATTTTTAAAAAATAATAAATTATGTGGGACGGACACATTAAGTGCGACAGACCAAGTATACCGTATGAATGTGTGAATATAATATATTTTTTAATAATATTTATAAGAAATTGTTGAAAATTTGAAAATAAACACACATTTAGTTTGTGTTTGATCTGTTTTTTATTTATTTTTTAAAAAGAATAATTTGAGTTTTATATTTCATAAGAGCATCTGTTATAATCGTTACCTCTAAACTATTATTTTATTTATCTTTCTCATCTATGTTATATTCATTTCAATATTCAAATTACTTTATTTATTGTTCGTCGTAGTTAATTACCTTCAACTCATTACCTTTACTATTTTATAATACCTACAATAATTTATTTATTTCTATATAGTTTTATTATGTAGTAATATAATAAAAATAATTTATTTATTTATACATAGTCTTATATTTTTATTGTCTAATAATATTTTTATATAATATTATATTTTAATTTTTTAAATATTAATCTATGTAAATTTTAATAATTTGAAGCATATAATTTACTACTTTAAAATTTAAATAGGAAAAATTAGAGACAAAAAAATAATTTTAGAATATGATAGATAAAACGTTATAATTGGTTAATGAGTTTTAAATATATTTATGGATAATTTTTATTGAATTTGAAATTTGAAATTTTAAGATTTCAATTAATAATAATAATAATACTTAATTAATTTTTATTATTTTTGTTGAAGATAACGGGTTCTTGAGAAAGTTAATAAATTTAAAATAATTGTATTTCTCATTAAAGGTAATGAGCATTATTATAGTAAAAACCAAAAAAGTAATGATGAATGTGACTATAACAGATGTTCTAAAAGAAAAATATAGGTTTATTAAAATTCGCATAATAAATAAATTGAAGTTATAAACTTTGTTTGACTTGAGTAGTTATATTTGGGTTCAAATAATTTTAAATATATTCATTAAACCAATTGATTGTGTTAGGCCCAAATTAGATGTAAAAAAATAGGTTTGTTTTTCTTATTTGTGTGTCTTAAAAAAAGAACTCTATTTAAGTAAAAAACACATGTCATATTAAAATTCTTATCCAAATCAAATCAAGTTGATTTTTAGTTTATAAAAGGAGCATATTATATATTAAATTTTATTTAAATTAATGCATCCAACTATTATTTTATTTCAAAAATAAATTTATTTTTTTAACTTCATCCAAAATACCACATAAGCAGACAAACTATATAGTTACATTAAAAAAATAATAATAAATCAAAGAAAATATGAGTTTGCGTGTTGTAATTTTAAATATATATATTTTTTATAAAATAATATTTTAATATAATAACTTTTTAAAAATAATTTATTTATATTAAAAATATATACAAAATAAATAATATTAATTTTAATATGAAATCGACTATACATCTGTCATCTCCAATTTCACTCAAATATTGATAGTGTACTTTCAACTATTTTATTTTCAAATTTAATACAATCAAAATAACAAATAATGCATTTCAAATAGTTCGGTTTTGACAAGAAATTTTTTTTGGAGTTTTGGAATTCTAAAAATTTAAAAATAAAACAAAAATTAGTATTTAATATAACATTTTATAAGAAAAATATATTTAATATGATATTTTTAAATAATTAAATAATGTTAAAATCTTTATAAAAAATTGTGTAAACAGAGCTTAAAATATTTTAAAAATATTTATTTTGAATTCATTATGAAATTTTTTTGTTATTGATAGCTAACCATTTTAATAATAAAAATATATATTATAAATATAGACAAACAGTGATCTAATTAAGACAATCAAAAAAATAAAATTATAAAATATGAATTTATATGGGACATAAATCTGCTTGTTAAATATCAAACATAACCATATGTACATTTTATTTAAAATATTATAATCAAAACTCAAGTTCCATTGAAATTTTTCCTATTTTCAAACAAAAACACAAACCATCAAAACTACATTGTAACCAAAGCAAACTAAAAATAAATTCATAGAAGACATCACCAATGAAAATCACATAGGAAATGCATACATAATATATTGTTTGAAACATCCTTAAAGGTGTCCTAATTATTGCATAATAAACGATTCATCAAATAGTTTTTTTTTATTAAATTTTAGAACCTTACTCGTTCGAAGAAACGCGACTTGCGATGTTTTATAAAAGGTGTACGTCGAAATCATCGCGAAGCAAGTCCTCCCACTCCCACATCCCGGCCTCTTGCACCTTCGCCATCACATTTGTGTCATCTCCATCAACTACCTATCGTATACAAAACAATAAAATTATTTAGAATTTTCTCGACACATAATATAGTTCATCATATAGCGCACTATTTATTTATTTATTTATTTGTTTGGATCGAATCGTAAACTTACCTCTTGGGGTAGATTGTTTTCGCAAGGAGCGCCAATTTGTGCGACTTTCATTTGAGGATTAGTCGAAGAACTTTGAGTTGGGTCAGTTGTTTCAGGCAGCGTAGTATTGGAGTCGAACATTTGCCAAATGTTGCTCAACTCTTGGATACAATCCAAGCTTACAGGGTCGAAATCTTGTCCTAATATGTCAGTCGAATGGGTCGAATTCGGATCTAAAAATTGATAATCCTTTCCAATTTCAATGTTGTTGATAGGATCCGATGGTTTATCAGTGAGATTTTGATTCATAATCCTAGCAACAAAATAATTTAAATAAACACAACAATGAAATGAAAATTTGAAGATATATATATATGTTAGTTTTTTTTAAAAAAAAAAAATTCAATAAATTTATTCTTTACCCAAAATTTACAAAAATCAGTGTTAAACAGAAGTTAAGACTCCATATTATCACTTCCATTATCAAACAATTGAAATATCGTCAGATTTTGCCCATAAAATCTTTAAATCGCAAAAGTTCACATCTTTTGGATTAATACAAGATTGTTGCAAAATCACCAAAATTTCATTTGATACCCAAACGGAATAAAATCGATCTTAAAATGAAGCTAGTTAAGATGTAGTTACATATGTACAATTTGAATTTTACCTTGGCTCATTAAAGTTGTCATGTCCATCAGTAGAAGAATCAATAACAATCGGAAATGGCACCTAATTTTCGACATTATACATTTAAAGATTATTTATATATGTGTGTGTATAAATAATTATATTCAATTTAAAGTATTGGAACAACACGTACCAAACTGATATTTTTCCATGCATTAGGGTCATTTAGATAAGAAGGTGGCAGACTCCCTAGTAATGATGCCTGCAAGAATGAAATAACATGATTAAATAGTATAATTATATTGAATTTATTGTAATTGTCGATAATAAATTAGTACCTCAATAGCTTCAGATTCAATTTCAGCCATGTGATGAGCATATGAGATACGGGGCATTTTTGATGAGTTTGAAACACCAAGAGCGCGGCTAGAAGATCCCGTATTTTTTACCCGTTGTGTATTTAAATTTGATCGACTGACTAAATTTTCGAGCAACCTCACATCCACGAGATTTGATTGGTTTGAAATATTTGGAGCACAGCTAGAAAACCCTAAATTCTCACCCCTTTGTGTGTCAAAAGTTTTTTGACCAACTAAATCTTGAAGTAGGCCATTACGGGCTTTAGCGCTATAAATAAAAACAAACAATATTAGTATTATACATAAAATATATATACCGAAAAAAAAGGGGTTTCATTTACTTGGAGTTAGTTTCAGTTTTTTAATTATATATAAAAATACATTATTTTATTTTACAAAATATTACATTCAAAATTATTGTTCAAACTAAACTCCAAGTAAATAAATCTTAATTACGATTACGATAAAAAAATTCAAATATTGTGTTACCTGTATGGACTTATCCATGGATCTAGCTGCATGATAAGCTGGTTTGATTCGGGGTTTTCTAGTATAGGTGCAAATCTCCTTTTGAGGGGATAAGATGGCGATGAAAGCGCGATTTGTTTCCCCTTGTCCGTTGGATTAAACCCCTGATAAATATAAATCAGCTTCATGTAATAACATACATATGCATATGTTCAAGAACTGAAACACATATATATATATATATATTACCTGAGAATTTTGTTGATGCATATTCAGCTGCTCGGACAATGAAATTCGAGGATGATCGAACAATTCACTCTAAAAATAAACAAAAATATGTTAGCAATTCAAAATAGAGGCAAAACATGAATTTGTCTTATAAGAAACAGAAAGAAAAAAAAGAGAAAGAAAACTGACTTTTCTGATGAGCACTTTTTGGATTGAGTTATGTATATTTTTCTCACACCATAAAAGTTGGTTCAAAGAAGGTTCTAGTCCAGGTACAACTTCAAAATTCCTTGAAAATGTACACACAGTTAGTTACAGGTCTTTATGTTTATAAATTAATTTTATTAAAACTCAACAATAATTTTGGTGATTTGTTAGTATGGTGGATGTTGAAGATGGAAGTTGAACTAGAATAATTTATGACTTATTGTTTGATTTATGATGTAATATATATTATTTTGTACATAATAAAATTTTATATAATATTATATAAACAAATAATTTTTTTGAATATATATCATATATTTTTTTATTGAGTGGAAAGGTCAAATAGAAGATTTTGAATTATTTCCATATTGATGTAATATTTGTTAAAAAAAAAAGTTAAAAATATAATAGTATAAAAATAAATATATATATATATATATTTGATTTGATATATTTTGGAGTGACAAATTTTTGTGAATGGTAAGATTATGCCAATTTTTTTTAACCAAACACATGTTTTATTTATTTATTTATTTATTTATTTATTTTTATTTATACCTCAGTTTAGCATCTAAAATTTGTATCTCCAAATTGCGTTTCTTGATTTGTAGTTGAAGGTTCTGATAAGAAGCAAAACAGGTCAGCTAAAATATTAAAATTAAATATATTTTTAAAAAAATAACTGTCATAATGATATATTTTTTTTACCTCGATCCTGATACGGCACGTCCAAATTGCAGCATCATATTCAAATTCATATGTTAGATGCAAATAAAAATAAAAATATGAGTTGGATATGATGTTTTGAAAAAAAAAAAAATACAATATTTTTTCTTGTAAAATATCACGTCATAATATTATTTAAATAAAAAATAAATTTAAAATCACAACCAACCAAACAAACTCTTAAATTCAAGGAGTTAAATAAAATCTACAAAGTGTTCAAAATTTAAATTTTAGATTTGTTTGTAATAAATGCTTTGGTTATCTAAGGTTTGACAAACAATACACTAACCGCCAAGAATCAACAACTCTGCATTTACTCTACTGTAACTTATTCGATTTCCTATGAATTTTGTATTTATAAATATTTTTTAAAAATAATCTTTCTCTTTATAATTTTTTTTTTTTTTCACATATTCTTCGTCCATAAAACATTCTTTTATATGTAATGAAAAGTTTATTACGATTATTGATTGTTTAACCTTTTGAACAATTAAAATTTGTCGGGATATATGACGTATGATAACATTAAATATGTCCGATCAACGGTCGTATTCTTTTATTACATTGGCCATATATGAAAGTTCGAAAAATTAATTATTACTATCTGATCAAACGAATCTGAAATACATTATTATAACGAATATAAGTACGATGAATAACATAATGCGACAAAATAAATATTTTCATATATATATTCGGGCATTTAAGGGGGAAAAAAACTCATTGTTATCTAGGATCAATATAAAGTTATTGTTCCTACCCAATATAAAATTAAAATGGTATTTTTCAAAATAAAAATAAATAGGGAAAATTTTTAAAAGAAATAAAAATTATTGGTACTTTTAATTGTATCTTCGACTTAATTTGATTAATATTGAGAAAAAAAGTCATTATACTATTATCACCTCCTTTTATTTTTATTTTTTAAGAAAAAATCATTGAAAAAAAAAAGAAGAAATTTAATTTAGGAGAATGTATAGAAAAAAAACTTAACTGATTGTCCAAATATTGCAGCTTCTGAATGTCATTCCTTGTATTGCCAAGCAACTTCAATTTCCCAATATTTCTCTATATTTCATATACCAAAAAAAAGTAATAATTAATAAAAATAAAAATAAATTCTTATTTAAAATGATATATTGAAGAAAGAAATGTTGCATATATGAAAATTCAAATACCTCAATATTAGTTTGCTGGCTGTTTTCCAAGAAAAAATAAGGTATCATCATATGCCTCAAAATTTAGAAAACAAAATTAAAAATAAAACATTAATTAAGATATTCCGTAAACTAAAATAAAATGTCATGATTTACCTCTCTCTCTTATTGATCGGTAAGTTGATATAGCGATTTATCACATCTTCAATCCTGTATAAAAGTACAAAATGTTTGAAACAAAAAATTATATATATATATATAAACACACAGACATATCTTACTTTTCTGGATTAGAATATCTGCTGATTCGACCGGAAGGTGCAAACATAACAAGTGCAATATCAACACCACAAAAGATAGAAATTTCATGAGCTTTCCTCAGCAAACTTGTTCGCCGCTTTGAAAATGTCACTTGACATTTTGTAGGATCTTCAATTTTTTTCACGTCACATTTTCTTCTGCCCATCCTTTTAGTGTTGGAAG
This sequence comes from Andrographis paniculata, assembly GCF_009805555.1. Taxonomy (NCBI): domain Eukaryota; kingdom Viridiplantae; phylum Streptophyta; class Magnoliopsida; order Lamiales; family Acanthaceae; genus Andrographis; species Andrographis paniculata. The sequence goes on along the minus strand of NW_026137616.1, from coordinate 1,711,895 downwards.
TGAGTTGAAGAGATGAGAATGAATATTAAAAAGGATAAGAAGGAAGAAGAATGAAGAAAGATAAAGATAATATTTTTTCACCAAATCCACGCTTTTATAATGGTAAAGAAAAAAAAAATTGTCTATAAAAAATAAAGTGACATCACTGATAAATAGTAGTCAATTTTTATATTTTTTCAATAAAATATGAAATATTATGTACAATATTTTATATCATGATTTTAGAAGATACATTTACAAGTTTTTTCTCATTACATTATTAAAATCTCAATTCACACAAAAAATATATATAAAAAAAATAATTGCAGTCACCAAAATCAATGTTAAAGAGCTGGTATAATATAAGCAAAATATAATTTACTTAGATATATATATTATTTTCACACTACAAATTATTTTTTTACAAAAAAATACTCCCACCGTCCAATACAATAGTTTTGTTTACTATTTTTGTCCGTCCCAAAATAATAGTCTTATTTCTATAAATAATCATATCCCCATAAAACTACCCTTAGTTTTTCATTTTTATTACACAATTGTCACTACTTTTTACACTAATACACTCACAAGGGCAAAAAAAAATTTATCAATATTTTTTACCCACTACCAATATAATATCAATATTTTTTAAATTACGTGCCCAACTCAATTAAGACTATATTTATGGGATAGAGGAAGTAATATTTACAAGTCCATAGTCAGTAATCAAAATAACCATATCTGAAAGGAGCAGAATGGAAATTATTACATTCTTGTTTTTATTACAACCTACAACCAACTCAAAGTAAATAAGTTTTAAATTAGTGAGAATCTACAAGTTGATAAGAGGTAAAATTAATCCAAATAGAAAAAGTGAGTTTTTAATAAATTCAAAAAACGAAGTAAAGTAGATTTTATGTGACACATGGACCATACACAATATTCAATAAAAAATTTTTGACTCAAGCCAAATTCAATTTAATTTGAATAATAGGGACAAGTATAGATTTTATTACACATTATAATATATGCTTTAATGGTTCCATTGTAATCCTCTTTTTATCACAACATTTCTTCTTTCGATTTTTAAAAGAGAAAAAAAAAAAAAAAAAAGAAGTAGACTAAAGGGAAAAAAAAAAAAATAAAAAATCAATTGTTAGTCATATAAAAATACTTTTTTGCTTGAATGAAAAAGGTGATATAAGTTGGAAAAATAATAAATCTGACAGATTTTATTTTAGTTTTTTTCCTTGTTGTTTTAAGTCAAAATGAATGTAATTCAAAAAGGTGATATGAAGCCATTATCTATATGTGACTATTTTTAGACAACTAGATTTTAATATTGTTCTATATAACTTTTTGAATAAATAATTGAGTTCAATGATAAAAGTTTTATTGAATATTGGAGATAACTTTATTGAAACTCAAATACATATTTTATTCGTCACAATGAAATATGCTATGATTATAGAGATTTTATAATCAAATGTCATAATTAGAAATTAAACTCCATGATTTTACTCATTAAATTAAAAATAAGCATTTCAACTAACAAAAAAATGGTTCAAATTAATTCATCATAGCAATTATTTAATAATCAATAAAATAAGATATAAACAATATCAATTCAACTCAACACAAATTAATTTAAATTGTAATTAATTAAAATCCATTTACGTATGCATGCATCGTGGTGTAATCGACCTCTATAAATTAATCAAATACTAAATATTCAAATATATATATATATATATATATGGAAAACAAGAAGAAGAAATTATAGTTAAATATATAAAGTATATTAAGATTATTTAGCTAGGCTTATTAATTAATTTTTTAAAATATAAATTATAATTAAGTAATTAATTAAGGTAACGTGTAGTAGAATTATTGACATGCAAGAAAATAAAATAGATTCCCCAAATTAATTTCTTTCTTTCATTTACGTAAGCCCCAAAACAAAAGCCACCACTTTCTTGTATTACTTTTCTTTCCAAGGAATCTACAAATTATTCTTAAATATTTCACTTCATCTTCCCTAAAATGTTCACCACAAATAAAAACATATATATATATATAATACATACCTAGGACATGTCTTTTTAAGTTGACATGGCCCTCATCAAGAAGTTAAGCACACCTTTGACCAAACCCCCAAACTAAACCTTAACTTGAATTGTAAGACAATCAAATCAATGTTGTTCAAGAATATTCTTTCCATGTCTTATATATATATATACCCTCTTAAGAGACACAAAGGGACATTTAATTTTATGTTGCATTCGATATCCGGTTTGAGTATGTCGAGCCCCGAGATTGTGTTCTTCGACTTGGAGACCACGGTGCCCGTCAAACCGGGCCAATGGTTTTGTATCCTCGAGTTTGGAGCAATTGTGGTTTGTCCGAGAAAATTGGTCGAGTTGGAGAGCTATTGCACTCTCATTCGGCCGGAAGACTTGACGGTTGCGCCAATTAGGTCTGGGCGAGAAAATGGAATAACACGCCGGGACGTGGCGAAAGCCCCGTCTTTCGATGAAGTTGCGGATGATATTTTTACCGTACTTAATGGGAGAATATGGGCCGGCCATAATATTCAACGATTCGATTGCATTCGGATTAAGGAGGCATTTGCGCGGATTGGTTGCTCGGCGCCCACTCCCGTCGGGATCATTGATTCGTTGGGAGTGTTGACGGAGAAATTTGGGAGAAGAGCGGGAAATATGAAGGTTTGAATTTTATTTATTTTCTATTTTATTATTATTATTGTTATTTTATTTTTTATAATGTGGAAATCCGCAATTGCTACGCATCGGGTCACTCTGGGTAAATTTTCGGCTAAATCTAGTAACCTACAAGCTAGCTCCGACATGACAATTTATACTAGGCGTCAGGGTTTTTTATTGTTTTACTATGCAATCTTAATGGTTCCTATGAAAATATATCAATTTTATAATGTGCTTATGATTAAATTTTGCATATGGTAATAATAACAAAGACATTATGGAACGAAGCTAAGAAAAATCTAAATTTCAATACAAAATTGCAATGTGAAATGTGGATTTGCATACTTGATATGATTTTATCCTTAAATTTATATTTATGGGTTAGAATATTATTGATTTTGTTTGTGTTTAATTTCTTTCAGATGGCGACATTGGCCGATTATTTTGGTCTTGGCCAACAAAAGCATAGGTAATGCATATTGAAATATAATTCACTAATTTGGAAAATAAAAATGAAAGAGACCATCACATTTAAAAATTTAATTTTTTGTCCAAAAATATTATATAGTAATGTTTGCTTATATTAATTTTCATACATATATCCTCACCATTTACCCAAAAAAAAAAAAAATCCATCTAAATGATATAACTTTCAAGATCTATTTTTTTTTTATTCAAAATATTATATTAATATATTGTTACGGTTGATTGTATTATAGGAGTTTGGATGATGTAAGAATGAACTTGGAAGTCTTGAAGCATTGCGCCACAGTGCTTTTTTTGGTACAATCCTAAAATTTTCGTGCAATTAGATCATCGATCATCTCAAAATCTTGTGTTATAACTCTTTACGTTGTTTTAATCTCATTCTAGGAATCAAGTCTCCCTCCTAGTTTATACGACACGCGATGGCACAATACCTCAACCGTAACCACAAGAAGCCGGAGTCTAATGGTACCAAAAAAAAAATCCAATTGATAATTCCATAAATTTATTTTTATTTCCGAACTATAGATTTCTATCTAAATTAAGAAATTAATTTGTAATTTGGGTTCAAAAATTACTTCCAGCAATCAAATCGAGACAACATGAACTTCAAAACACCGGATGTAAAAGGGAAATCAGTCGTTAAGGAAGAAACAATAAGCCGAAAGTCACCTCCATCGACTTCTACTTCTTACCATCAACGGATGGTTCCTTACACGAGAGGGCGTCTCGGAAAGGTATTAGAATCATTAGATCACTCAAAACTAGTTATTAGGACAAGAATTTAATTTAATTTGTTGATAATTATTGAATGTGCACATTCATAGGTGACCGAGAGCATGAAGAATGTCCTAAGTTACGCCAAAAGCCGGCCGCTAAATGAGTTCTTGAAACACTCTCAACCGTTGCTTCGATAAAAAAAAAAAAAAAGAAGAAGAAAAAAAGAAGAAAAATAAGCATTCATCTGCAGATCATCGATCAAGAAAGCTCAAGAAGAATGTTTGTGGATATTATAGTTTGATATTTGATTAGGGTTTTCTCTTTACATCAATTGTTCATCCATTCATTCTTTACTGTTGCTGCAAATGCAACCTCGTATGTGTTGTGTGGGGTTGTAATAAGGGGCAATATTAATTTGTATAGAAGTATATATCATTGTATAGTTCTCGCTTGTGATCAAAGAATAAACAAAACCAATTGGATTTATTCTATTATATACATATGCTAAAGTCTTGAAATAGAAACCTCATCCTACAATAAGAAGAAAATATTTATATATATATATATATATATATAAATATCAATGAACATATATGTGTATCTGCATGGGTTCCAAATCAGTCTCCTTTAAAAAAATAAATAAATCATAAATGTATATTTTTTTCATAAGAAAACGAACAATACGATACGATTACACATATCAACAACATGTTATAAAAATTAAGTTAGAAAAATACGATTCAGTATCTACGCACGGAGGAGGGTGTAGTCGAGCTAGGTGAAGCATACGAATGATTCTCCCCGTGCACGGCAACAACATTCGACTCCCTCTTTTTATTCCATTTCTCAAGTTCCCTCACCAACAATCCTATCTCTTCCTTTTCTCCATCTTCATTGCCATTCCTCACAATTATGATCCTCCCTTTCTTGAATGAATATGGCAAATTGAAGCACATTTTGGCCAACCACATAGGTTGTGATGAAATTTTAAGAATTATTTTTTCATATATAGACACCAAGTAGGATGGTAGTAATCAAGACACTAGTCAATGAAGATGACATAAACTATATGCTTTTTTTTTTTTTTTTAACTTATTTAAACACATTTTTGCTAGTGTCCAACTTTGGATTCGACTATTTGGACCTTATTTTTGGAATCAACACCAATAGTCTGAGATTAATTAATATTAAAACAAAAAATAAAATAAAAATTAACTATATTTTAATGTAAGGATATCTTATGGAATTGTTTTTTAAAAAAATCATATATACTAAATCATTAAATTGAATAATATTATTTTATTTGGTGAGAATTTAATTATATATAATAATGCTAATTATTATAAACCTATAGTTAAATTTTAAACATATCCCAAATATATATGCATTTATCATTGGACAATAAAAGCCCAAATATTAGAAGGTCCACTAATGTCCACGAAATCAATTGAATACAGTAGAAACGGGCTATAGACTATGTGCTGGATTGAAGTATATAGGCTTTATATGAGCCTGGCCCGTAAAGTCTTTTATGTAAAAGCATGTAAGTAGTACAATTACTAAATTAGGAAATAATAATATTGTTTTGATAACCTTTCAATGGGACGGAGGAAGTATTTAAATTTTGCCATAACAAATTTCTATCAATCAATGAAATAATAAAAAGTTTAAAGCACATTATACTTTCTATTTTATTTCTCTACATTTTCCCCCAATAAGCAAAGTAGAATAAACAACATTTCCCCAAAATATAGAAATATTTTCCATTTTTATATATGCACGTATTAGAGAAGAGTTTTTCTTTTTTCTTTCTTTTGTTTCTATTAAAATACTATATTACTATTTCATTGATTACCAAAATCTACAATGAAAATAAATAAATAAATAATATATATAGTAGTCCATATAATTAAACAATCATTTGAGATTGAGTCCAACAAAGTAACTACAAATTAAATTAACAAGATAAAAAAAAAAATATGAACTGAGGATTTTAGGGTGTCTCTTGAGTTGGTTTTACCCTTTTTAAAAATTTGTTTTCTATTAATCTAAAAGAATTATCTCTATATTTTTTAATATATATTTTTTGACAAATTAATGTTACTACCCAAATTACAGTTGGGTAATTAAAAGGACTGTTATATATAATCATTACCACTTTTAATTGCATACCAATAAAGTAAGACAGCATCAATTCCCATCATCAGAATTTGTTATACTACATTTTACCATAATAATAATAATAATAATAATTTTATCACTAGCACTAAACTCCAGACTCTCACACACAGACATACGTACATACATACATACATACATACATGTATCCCATGCACCCTTATGAATACACACCGTATACATACATACATATATATACACACACACACACCCAATACGTACATATTTTCTCAAGCCGCTGCAACAGTCTCCGCTTCTGGGCAGTGGCTACCGCCGTCGTCCTCCTCCAGGATGGGCGGAGCAACGGCGGCAAGCCTCTCTTTTCTTTCGTCTTGCTTCATCTGTTGCTCTCTACACTCTAAGCTACAAAATGCAGTGTCACCCCTGCAATTTCAATTCAGAATACTTACTATTTCATGTCGAGATTATATCCAGTTTCTGAAGAGTGTGAGTTTAATTCAATTCAAATGCTCGATCTACTCAGAAATCACGATTTGAGCAATTCAATTAATCAACAATTCACGACTCAAGAAGAATACTGATTTTGTTGCTCAAGTTTAACTAATGGCTCAAACAATTGATTAATTACGCTATAGATAGAAGCTCCCGGGTGTAGAGCTCCGAGAAGCTATACACCCTTGATTGTGCGATTTGCTCCCGGAGTTCGACTCCAGGTGCTCCACAATTTCACATCCACAATCTCCGACGCGTACATACACACGGCGGACGTGGTGGCACCGCCGCGAAAAGTAAGTAATCGAGAGAGAAACGAAGATCGAAGAAGTAAAAGAGCAAAAACAGTAAGTTATTACCTATACATATAAATATCGCGACCAGGCGCCAATCGGCGAGCACAGAAACCACATCTCGTCAAAAAATCTGCCGTCTCCACATCGGAGGAAGTCCTCCTCAAATACCTAGGCGATAGGAAATGATCGTACCCACCCGCCGCCGACTGATGATGCGGCGGCAACTCTGCAGCGCCGACGTCGATTTCGATCCCAGACATGCTCGTCGTTCGCCGGAAACTTGGGCGACGGCCGCGCTTGCCCAACATCGATCGAATTTGGGGAAAATGATTAAAACTTCTCTTCCGCCTCTGGAGACGGTTATTCGCTGAGAAAGATAAAGGGAATCGGAGCAAATCTGGACCGTCGGATCTCGATGCACTCCAACGGTGGAGATCGCTCTTCTGTTTCCATCACCGGTTTTCTCCTTTTTGCCCTTTCAACTCTGATTGGTTGCCTCTTTATTTCAGGAATGTGCTCATAAAAGAATTAAATTTATTTTATTTAATATTTAAAATAAATAGATTTTAATTTGTCTTTATTGCTGAGACGTGTGACACCCAATTTTCTGCGTAATCATTTGTTTAGTGACGTTGATTTATTATTTTGAGGAAATTAAATTTACTAAAATAATTTCGACCAACTATTTCGGAAAAAAGATGACAATTTGTTTATTTACTCTCTAACTTTAGTATATGATATAATTTAATTTTTTTTCAAGAATTAATCATAATTACAACTGGATAAGAACAACCAGAAACTTATGTTACACAAATTAATTTCATCATATCTATAGTTATTTTAATATTTTTATTTTAAGAAAAAAACGGCAGGCAGTGAAATGACGTAAAAGGGCTTGTCAATATTACAATTTTCTAATTTTAAAAAGTGGCTCCTTAGTTTATGGGAGAGCCATCCGAAAATGACACTTAAAATTAATTGGGTAAAATTTTTGGATCCATTTGTTTTTTATTTCAAAAAAAAAAAAAAAAAAATACTTATAATTCCTTTGTGGTTTCGAAATTCAACGTAAAATCTTTTTTACTTTAAAAATTGTATGGTACCCCCTTATACTTTAAAAAACGTTGCAAAAAATTCCACCACCGTGAAACTTTCCTCGTGTGATAAGAAGATGATTTCCTATCTATATGTTTTGCATGACATGGGGGTTTATGCAATATTTTTTAAAGTATAAGTGAGCGTTATGCAATTTTTCAAAGTAAAATGGAGATTTATGTTGAGTTTCGAAACCACAAAGTGGTTTTATGCAACATTTTTTAAAGTATAAGGGGACGTCATGCAATTTTTAAAGTAGAAGGGAAATTTACGTTGAGTTTCGAAACCACAAGGGAGTTATGGACAATTTTGCCAAAAAAAAAAAAATTATATCTAGTTTGCACAATTTTTAATATAAACATATTATTTCTTTATAAAAAAAATCACATTTAATATATTATTTAAAATAAATTTCAAATTATCATTTCAATTTCAAATTTTTTTTAAAAAAAAATTCCAATAATTTTAGCATTTAAGTTGTTCTTTTTTTATTATTATTATTATTCTAAATTTATTTTTTTATTTTAGAAAATAAAAAAAAAAAGCATTTAATTCATTTTTTGTTTTATTTAATGATAATAGAAATCAATTAATTGTTAAGATGATGAAAATTTGTTCCGTTTGTTCACTAGTATATTAGTTTGATCCATTATTTTTATAATTTCTTTTTGTGTATTAACCCAACTTTTTTTTTTATACAAGTCTAAATAAATATTATAATATATATATATATACATATTCTCATAATATATATAATATATTCTATTTAGTCAAAAAAATTATATTTTAATAAAAATATTGTTTTTATATATCAATAACATAATTCTTTGTACATAATATAAACAAATATATCAATAGAAAAGCACAAAGTGAACAAATATAAACAAAGTTTACTGTAAACGAGAATTTACGAGGGATTAATTAGTAAATAATTAAAAATATATTAATAAAAATAATTATTATATAATAAAAATAATTATAAATTAAAATCAAAATAACTAATTAGTTTAATTAAAATAAAAAATATTATAAATTATTTTTTTATATAAGAGATTAAAGTGTAGCATTATTTTTCAAAAAATAAAAGTTACAAGATAAATGAGATGCACAAAAAAAAATTGAATATGATATGTGAGACTAATTAAATATTTTTTTTAGTTTTAAATTTTCATTGAAATATTTTGTTAAAATATATATTTTTTACTAGAAACAATAATGATGTATAAAATTGAAAATAAAATAATAATAAAAACTCAAAATAAAAAAAAAAATATTTGGTCTAGTAAATAAATTACATAAATCTTAAATCTTAGAATAAACTATTTTTTTAATCCCATAATCGGACTTCTTTATCATTTTAGTCTCGTAAATAGAGTCTGTCGCTAGATGTCGTTGACCTGGCTGACACGTGGCCTCCGGTGAGGGACGTCTCCGACGTCAGAGGACTAAAACAACGAAAATTTTTCACTTATTGTGACTAATTTGCGATAGACTCCACTTACAAAACTAAAATAATAAGGAGATTCTACGGAACTAAAAAACCAATTTACAGAATAATAAAAATTTTGGATTTAATTTTGGATGTTAAAGGGTTCATTTTTGTTAGGCATTAGAAAAAAAGTCATGAACAGTTATTATCATCAATTATTATTATTATTATTATTTATGTGACACAAAATTGTCTCAATTATTGGGGGACAGTGGTGGGACCCATTACTGTACTTATTTTTACATGAGGTAGGCCAAAACTTAAATAATTGTGTTTATTCCTCTTTTATATTTACTAATATTTTTAATTAAAAAATGCTTTTACTAATGTCGTGTTTGTTTATAACTATTTGTTAAAATAAAAAATAAAAAAATAAATCATCAAATCACCAAAACAAACACCGTCCCTCCATTTTTTCCATTCATTTACACTAATTTAATTTTTTTTTGTTTTCTCATAAAAACGTTCCATTAATATATTCTATTAAAAAATAATAATATTTTATGAAAGAAAAATATAATTTTAAAAATAAAATAGTACAAAAACTCCAAAATATATTATGCAAACAAGACGTAGACTCTATTATATAGACATTTTTTACTTTTATATATATATACTACTAATTAACAGTAGCTTTTTTATAAAATCACATTAAATATGTTTATATTATCTCATAAAATATCAAATTTAATATTCGATAATTTTCTAAAATTTCAAAATTTAATAAAAAATATTATCTAAATGTTTACTGTTCCAAACGCACCAAATCACAATCAATCAAGCCCTACATAGCCATTAAATATTGGAAATTAGTTGGCAAGAAGGGGATTTATTTAAATAAAATAATGGGTATTATATATATATATATATATAATTATATAAGAGTTAATAATAATAATAGTAATGTAGTGATATATATAGGAAAAAAAAATAATGATGAATTTTTGTTATATGTCAAAATATTTATACATTCGTACCAAAATACTATTACATATATAATTAATTTATATATAAAGTTAAAAGATAAAAAATATCAATTTTTTTTATACATTGTCACTAATCAATAAAATACTAGTATTATATTTAATCAACTAAAAAACCTCAAAATGATCGTTTGGAGTGAGATAGAGAGAATATTACTTTCTACTACTCCTTTCGTCTCGGCTACGGTGTCATTTTTACTGTAGACACGAGAATTTATGAGGAAATATAATTAATAAATAATTTAAAAATATATTAATGAAAATAATTATCGTATAATAGAAATAACTTTAGATTAAAATTAAAATAAGTAAATAGTTTAATTATAATTAACAAAATTAAAATTTTTAAAATGAAATTAAAATGTATAATTTTTATCCAAAAAAAGGAAAGTGACTAGATAAGTGGCACACGTAGAAATATAAATATGGACACTATAATTGGGAGAGAGAAAGAGAGAAAAAGAGAAAAATACAAAATATCTCTCTTCTTTTTATAATACAAATAATATTTGTAGAGTAAATTATATAAATATGTTTGATATAAAATACAATAACGCAAAAATCAAATAGGTTCTTTATATTGAAGGGAGGTAGTATTTAAATAAAACTAACACTTTCATTTCAAATTAGTTTCAAACTATAAAAGAACAATCTCATAACAAAGTATCTATTTTTCCATTTTAGTCCGTCCCATAACAAAGTATCTATTTCATTTTTTAGTAATTGTACTATCTACCTAACATTACAAATACCCTTATAATTTACAATATATTACACAAATGTTATTACCTTTATATCACACGTACTAACAAGATCATTTTAGTCATTTCTACTTTATTCCTACTATATCCCATTATAATACTAATATTTCTAAAATTAAGTGTAAAAAGCAAATGAATACTTTTTTTTTGGGACTGAGTGAGTATATCTTTTAAAAAAATTAAAAAAATTCATATTTAATTTATATATTTTAAATAAATATTTAATATAATACATCATTTAAAAAAATAGTAGTATTTATGTCAATAAGTAAAATATACATATTTTATTAAATATATATATATTTTTTGACAAATTCTACTATTTTACTATTATATTACTATTTTTAGACTAAAAGAATAAAAAAGTAATATTATAATTACATTATTTTTAATTATTTATTACTATTAAAATATTATTATTTATTAAAATATAAAATAATGGCCAAAAGTAAATATAGATTATAAAATGAACGGACGAAGTATTATTTAAGCTAATTTTTTTTTTGATATGAATAAAACTATATTCCGTCCGTCTGTTTTAGCTACTGTATTGTCATTTTCGTTTATCTTATAAGAATTATATATTTTAATTTTATATTATTATTTTTTTAAAAATTTTTAAATAAATTTAATCAATTTTTTATATTTTATTTTATAATTATTTTTATTATATAATAATTTTTCGCATTAATATATTGTTAATTATATTTAATTTAAATGGTTAATTATATTTAATTTAAATTTTTGTATTTATAGTAAAATAAAAGACGGCTCCTACAACGGATGAAATACTAATATTTATATAAAATAAAACGTTTATAAATGTGACATGTCACGATCTCAATTAATGCATGAGTTGGAATGTCCTTCGTTTGTCAAATATCCAATTTTATTTTTATTTTTATTTTTATTTTTTTAAAAAAAAAAACTTCCAGATGCAGTGTCTGCCATTTGTGGGGAGAAAAAAAATTGTAAAAATGATTAATCGTATATATGTAAAATAAAATTAGTAATATACAATCTCACCACAAATAAATTCATTTAAATTTAAATAAAAATCAACACTTCATTTTTAATTAAGTACCAATAATTTCCTTGCTTTATTATAAATAATTAATTATCCTTTAATTGCCTTAATTTTTTTTTTATTCCTGTAAGAAAACCCGGACCAGAATTCCCAGATACATCAATCAACCGATAAGTATTTCTCCGGGACTCGAACACCCGGATCTTCGTATTAATCCTCACATATAATTACGGACCAGATATTATTGTAAGACACGGTTACTATAAATTTTTCGGCATAAATTCCCTGCGACTAGGCGCAGTGCACCGCCCCTCGTCGGCCCAATCAGGATATATATATATATATATATGTACAAACCCTTACAACTTCCTTCTTCAGAAGGAAGTGTATTATGCTTTGATCGGAAATGGAGAGAATGGTGATAGCGGCGGTTGTACTGTTTGCAGCCTGTGTTGTACCCTCCGTCGCCGTCGAGGTTCCGCTTCTGCTCAAGGGGCGGGTGTACTGCGACACGTGCCGCTGCGGCTTCGAGACGCCGGCTTCCAAGCCCATCGCCGGTACGCGTGCTTAACTGAATTGTACTTTTGCGACGGATGCTTCCGATGGTTGTACTTTTGCAATTTGTGTGATCATTTTAAGAACCCACGACAAAATATATACCAACATTAATTTTGTAGGGATAGTGCATTGAGGATTTATTATTGGGTCCAAATGATTGGTTATTGAAAAGTATTGTGACATTGCATTTGGGCAACCTTTTTTGAATGTTTGGTTGTGTTAAAAAAGCAAAAGTGCTTAGAATTAAATTTAAATTCGAATTATAGAAGAGATTTATAGAGGATGTGATTGTTTGGGGTTTGGATATTTTAGATTTTATATGTGATATAAATAAGTGTAATATTTTAAATATAAAATTCATTTTTATTATAATAAAGAAAAATAAAAAATAGATTGTTTATATTGATATGTTTTTTACAATTTTTATTTAAATAAATAGTAAAAATCGGAAGAAATTTGATAAAATAACACACCCAGAATGTGCTTTTGTAGGTTTTGATGTTTTTGTTGCACCCTAATAGTAATTGAATGTGATATTATACAATGAAAATGTATAGTGAAAATATAAACCATTCGATTATAGACATAGATAATTCAATAAACATGCAATGTGGAGAGCAACTCAATTTAGATACAAGTTTTTGAATTGTAAAAAATTGGTTATTTATACGACAATCGATCGTTTTCAAAAACATCTACGTAAACAGAGCTCCGTCCTTAGCCTAATTCTATCCATATAGGTGCTATTGTTCGAGTCGAATGTAGAGACCGGACGACATCGGAGGTGACCTTCTTCAAACACGGCACCACGGATGCAACAGGGAACTACCGAATGTTGGTGTACGGCGACCGTGGCAACGAGCTTTGCGACGCCGTGCTGGAAGAGAGCCCCGATGCCAACTGCAACAAGGCCAGCCCGGGAAGGGGCCGTGCCCGGGTTGTTCTGACAAGGAACAACGGCATCAGCTCAAACACTAGGTTCGCCAATGCCATGGGGTTCGACCGGGTCGCCCCCTTGACTGACTGCCCGCAGATCCTCCTGCAGTACCGCGAGGAGGATTCGTGAACTTCCAAGACTATATTCATGTTTGATGATATATCTTCGAGGTTGATGTAATAGCAGTTGTGTCGGAATTGGTCGCCATAAATAATGCCAAAACATTCGAAGCTCGTGAATAAAGATGAATGAAGTTCAGTGTAGAACAACATAGTCTATACAGTATACAAGTGATTTTATTTTCGTATCCGGATAAGTCTTAAGTGTGATTCGATCGACATTCGACTAACCTTGATGACGTGTTGAATGCATCCGTCGCTTTAAAAGCCGGCGTATTGAGTGTAGAGTGTGTAAGCCTCTTCGGGCGCCTGTGTTCCTATCGGCGCCCTCGTCACGTAATCCGGAAGTTCGAAAGCATCGACGAGTTCTTTCGCAATGTTCTTCACTTGGAAGCTTAGATATTCTGTCAGCTTGTGAATTGCCTGTGCATTTAAAAACCATTTCATAAAAGTGCATCTTTCTCAAATAAATTCGAAGGCGTGACGCCGTGTTGTAATGCATCGACCTACCTTGGCCTTGTTAGGAGCGATGTAGTCCACATTCCGGTATGTTCCAATATCATTCCAGATGCGATCCAAGGCGTATAAGTCGCACACAAGTTTCAGGGCGCTGCGAGAGTTTTCATCGGGACAACTGAAATCACAGAGAGGATATTTGAGGCAATAGCTTAACAAAGGAAAGAAGTAGTGAAATGAGTAGAAAATGTACTTTTTCACGGCATAGGAAAGAAGTAGTGAAAAGAGTAGGAAAAGTACTTTTTCACGGCATCGATGAATTTTGCGAGGATAACGCTTTCTATGTGAGACTCTGCTAGAGTCAAAATGTGGTTTAAACATCTGTTCCAAGCCCCAAATCCCCCAAGAGTTTTTGAGTGCTTCTGGAGCCGAACAGCAGCACTTTGAAGTAGTCGGGAAGTCCGGTACTGCACAACAAAGAAACTTATTGCAACACAAATAATTGATATATGGCTACAAGAAAGGACACAAATCACACAATTGAAAACAACAACAAAGATTGAACCGTGATCTTAAATGAAGAAACGGATAATATTTCAACTGTGAGGCGACAATAAGTACAACTAGGGGGGATCATATACATAATAAACAAAGTGTGGAAGTGAGCTATACAAACCCTGAATGCATCCAACTGAAAGTTGGGATCCCGAAGATGGTCACTGCCTTCCCATCGAGCAGTCACCGGGTTAGGCTGCGAGAGATATGTGTTCATGGATTGCCTCAGGTAGTTCCATGTCACTGACAGTGTCCCTCCTTTGAATTTCTCTTGGTATTGCTTCAACAAGTAACCTGCAACCTGCATCACATTGAATAGCTAATTACTAACGAAAGAAACACGGCCATGGACTGTTTGCAAACTCTACAATATAAGTCTGCCCTTTTGGTAAAAACAACAAAACAAAACACTAGCTGGACGATATTTGTAAATTTCAAATTCTACTTTTAATTGAGACACATTCTTCATCTAGAAGCGAAACTTCTCAGATTTGTTTAAAACAATTCAATCCCTAAAAAAATATATATGTATTCATTAGCATCCATGAGCAGTAAGAAATGATAAATTTTTAATAAATGAGGTTAGAAATGTTGTTTTTTTCACTTAACAAGAATTTAGGAAATACTCTTTCAGAACAGCCACAAATGAACTTTCATTAGCTATAACTTTATTTGTAAATACTCCAGCCTGTCACTACTGTAATTCTAATTTAAACCAGAAATCTAAAGCAGAACATAACCACAGATAATATAGAGATAAGGTCAGATAAAAGACCTGCTGTAGGAGGACAGTGTTGTCCCCTTCGAAAGTCTGAAAGATGTCGTGGTCGTTCCTCAAGCTCCCAAATCTGTTCACAGCAGCATAGCCATGGCCCCCACAGGCTTCTCTGCATATGCTCAACGATTTTGCAGTGTACGAAGTGATATACGCCTTGAGTCCGGAAGAAAGGGCATGGACATCACCTATCAGCTGTTCGTCTTTACTCTTCTTTGTCTCTGAATATTTATCCACCAGATACGATGAGGCAAAATGGAACGCGTAAGTCGAAGCCAGCATGGGCATGAGTTTATGCTGCTGGGATTGGTAGTCGAGGATACTAATCTCAGGCTGCTTTGGGGGACCAAACTGCTGACGCAGCAATGAATATCTGACAGCTATTATAACAGAAATCTTCAAAACTCCAACTGAGGAATAAGCTAGGCCCACCCTGCCTCCTACAAGTTCACCTAATGTGGCAGCAAATCTTTTGTTGATTGTTGGGAGGCTGCTCGTATACTTCCCATCTCGTGCAACATCTCCAAATCTGTTAAGAAGATTGTCCCGAGGAATTCTCACTGACTGGAATCTCAATGCTCCATTGTCAACTCCATTCAATCCGATCTTATGGCCACAATCATGTATTTCGACTCCAGGTAGCGGTTCGTGGGTTTGCATATCCCTAATTGGAACAATGAATGCATGAACGCCCATATCGGAAGCACCTTTGGCATCATGGGTGGGCAGCAAAAGCTTTGCAAATACCGTTGCGAATTTTCCATGAACTGCAGCATTACCAATCCACCATTTGATGGCCCCATCATTTGGCGTGTCAATGATGAATTCATCTGTAATGGGATCAAACTTTGCAACTGTTTGGATGCCTTGAACATTTGAACCTTTTCAAAACATCAAAGCCAAGAACAACAGTAAAACAGGGTCCATAATATAAACAGAAAGCTGAAAAGTTCAAGTCAGAAGCATGAACAACATTTTATGGACTGGTGAAGCTGTTTATAAAACTACCAAGACTTTCAAATCTGTTAACCAAGAAAATTGAGCTATATTATGAAACATTTTATCGTTTAAACATGGTTTATAAGCTCCCTAATATTGTTTAATCAGTTAATCAAACGACCTATTTTAAAATATAATCACATCAAACATCTTATAAAGTGTATGAGTTTATAAGATGTTTTAAATAAATTCCCCCAAACATGCTATAAGCAATAACTTCTAAATATTCACATTATGTACAAGTCACTGTGCAATCTTCTTTATCCCTTTAGCATGAACATTCATATATGATCACAAACAAAACATCCCAACGAGCATCTGGTACATACATCCTTTGAGCACTAAACCACATATAAGAGAAGAGGTTGACAACACAACAACAGCAACAAAGTTAAGGAAGCTCTTATCTAAAGGCAGACAAAACTACCATGGTGAAGTTCAGTCATGGCGAAGCAGCCTGGATACTCCAAGTTGTCAATTCGCTCAAAGTACTTATCTCGATGCTTCTTTGTTCCCAAGTTTAAGACAGAGCCTCCCCAAAGGCTGCAGTAAAATTATATCAAAATGGGAGGAAAAGCGGCAATAGCTATTTGTACATTCATGGCATGGTTAACAATCAGCCCTCAAACAGATCAATGTTTTTTTTTTAAAAAAAAAAAGCAAACAGAAATGAGCAATAGCATCACTGTAGCTGTTTCCACATCCAAACTTCCTCTAAATGTAATTAAATTGTTAAAACATAAAAAATAAACTCAAAATGCCAGCAAATTTCCTCTGCAAAAGGGTGGGGCATGAACTTCAATTCAGTCATTTTTTTTATAAAATTGAATTTTAAACATATCCTCCCTACAGATTTCACCCAGCTACGAACTACTGTTATTTTCGAATTTCCAATTCACACGATTTACCAATTTCAGATTAAATAATTGGATTCAATTAGGTGGGAAAATTAGCAATCACAAAAATTTCAGATCCATACCCTCAAGAAAGCAATCAATTTTCAATCTCTTCATCACAGATTATATCCCCAATTTCAATGTCAGCTCCTTGCAAAATTTCACAACCTCTAAAGCTACTATATTTATCCCAACGAATCGCATCCATCTTAGTATTCAAAGCACAAAGAAGATTAAGATTGATGATATTAGAAGTAAACCCTTGTACCAAAACATTCCCGAGAAGGTTCAACCAAACACCTAATTCGCACAATTGAAGAGCGTAATTATGTACTCTGATATTCAGACACATAGATTCCGCATATATCCATAAACGAAACGACTAAGACTAATTACCTGTATTGAACGCCCATCTTAATCCCCAAAGACATATCGATGCTGCCGACTGCCTCAATAATCGCGAAATACTTCGCAGGCTCCTCCACGACGTACCTAAACGGCCTAATCCCCGCCTCTCTGACGATCCCCATCATCTGCCTCATACAGAGCTCACGGTGCTCGTCCTTCGATATCTCCAGCGGCGTCTGAAGCTCCGGCCTCGAATTAAAGTACTCGTACACCTTCAGCTGAACGTCCGTGTACTTCCCCCTGATGTACTCAGACAGCTTCTCCCTGTCCACCTCGATCCTTGCACGCCCAGCGCACGCCGCCATTTCCAACCCGCTCCAAAATGCCGGCGGTGGGTTCACGTGCAAAGACAATCGCTCGACACGCCGCACGACCGCCTCTTCGTCAGCCGCTCGATTGGAGGCCTCCGATGCGTGGGAATCCATTTCTTCACGAATCTAACGAGAAAATTTTGCCAAAAGTGAAGATCGAGGAAGGTAATGGAAGCGCTAATTCTGTAGATGGAAATAGGAAGGGAGGTGGGGTAACCTTACACGTAAAGTTAAGTGACGTTGGGTGATATACAGGCGCCACGTGGTGGAACAGGATTGGACGATCGGTTTAGATATTTGATCCTTTGGCTCGCTTTTCAACGACGTTTACACGGACGGAAAGGAGTGGAGTTCTTTTAGCAATATATTCCTTTTCACACGACTTATTATTACATCCTTATCACTTCATTTGTTCAATTTGTTTTTCTATTTTTGTTCAATAATTTATTTTTAAATATAATTAAATATTTCTTTAATTATACTTTAAATGTTATAATGTATAATTTTTTTTTAAAATTTTAAATAAATAATTTAATTATTTTAATATTAATTTATAATTATTTTTATTAATACACTCTTAATTATAAATTAGTTACTCAATACCTAAAAAACTTCGTACCTAAATAAAAGTGGACAATTTAAATGGGACCGGGAGTGTAAGTTTATAATTTATATTATATCTATAGTAAATAAATATGTTGTCCGTTTGTTTCTTTTGCCTTCAAACTTCAATTTTTAATATTTGAACTATGTGTTTTCTGAACATATTTTTTTCTCACAAAACATTTTATTATGTATTATTTTAAATCAAATTCAAATCAATTTTTTTCCAAAATTCATAAAAAAAAATATATTCCTAGATTTATTATTTTTTTTTTATTTTTTTCATGTACTTTAATATTTATATTTCTCATCAAATAAATTTATTTATTCAAAATAGAGCAAAAAAAAAAAAATTATTTTCGATAATAAAATCAAATTTCTAATCACACTAACAAATAAACTTTAGGGTGTGTTGTTTGGGGAGCCTGAATTTTGGGTTGAGATTTAAATAATAAAAATTTTAAATTTGAATAGTTGTATAATGTAATATAAATAACTATTGATTTGATATTTTAAATATAAAATTAATTTTTTAAATATAATATAAAAAAAGTTAATTTGATATTTTTTTTTAAAAAAAAATGAATAATTTCCTTGTAAGTGTGTTTGTTTGGGGGTTTGAATTTTGAGTTGGGATTTGAATAGTAAAAATTTTAAATTTAAATAGTTGTATAATGTGATATTTTGAATTTAAATTGATTTTTAATATAATATAAAAAATAAAAAACAAGTGTTTGATTTAATATTTTTTAGAGAGAAAAAATTAAAATGAATAATAAATTTAAAATTCATTCTCTCCAACAAACACACCCTAAATAACACATTAATATTAGCATATTGTTTTATATTCTCTCCATTCAAGAGATTTTTTATTTGGCTGTCCATCATAAATATATATATATATATTTATTAATCATTCATAAACCAAAATCCTTCAAACAAATACACCCTTAGTGTAATGTATTTTTTTGTTTTTTAATACCCCATTAGTTCTTTATTTATTTATGAATTTGCTTTCTGCACGAAGTTTTTTTTAGAAATATTAATATTATATTGATGGTATGATATAAATAAAATAAAAAATAGTACTCCCTCCTTCCGGCTACAAAGTATACATATATATTTTTATTTTGGGACGTTCAATTACAAAGTAACCATTTTACTAACTACTTTACTTTTTTTCCACAAATACCCTTATTTTACATCACATCATTACTTTTATACCAAAAAGTAAGGCAAAAATATCATTATACTACTTTTACATATCTGTTATAATTAAAATACTAATGTTTCTTAAACTTCGCGCCAAAAATAAATATATACTTATTGTTTAGAATATTAAATTAACTTTATTAGTATTGTATATTATAAAATGAATGACATTTGTGTAATATATTATAAATGGTAAAAATATTTTTAATATTAATACGGTTACTAAAAAAAATAAAAAAAATAGATAGATGGTTAAAATAGATATAGTAGTAAAATTAAATAATTGTGTTTAGCTACGCACGCTTCAATGGTTAAGTAGCCAACAAAATTAATTAATAAGGCTGTCCTTTTCTTTTGAAATTTTTAAATAAATGATCATGAGGCGGCTCTAGGGTGGTGTCGACACAATGGTCTATACATACATTTAATTGGGAGTGTTTACTTTACAAACTTTTTTTTCCTATTTTATTATTTCAACTATTTTTTTTTTAAATATGAAATTAAATATTTAATTTTTTATTTACTATATTACACTAAAATTTAATTTTATGTTCAAAATATTATATTAATGCGTATCAAACAATTAATTCAATTTAAAATTTTATAGTAATTTATATATTACCATATCTTATGAAATAAAGTAATAATTATTTTTATAAATAATTATTAATTTATATATTAATACGTTGTGTGCGTTACACAAAAGTACCATGCACGCGAAGGCGCTCATTGAAGTAACTTCGAAATTATATCCATATTGCATATTCGATTGCACGCCCTTATGGATCGAGGCACCTCACGCAATCGTAGAGTAACTAAGACAAGATCGATCGATCAATTACTCGCGATTTAGACAATATAGGACAACATATGCAACAATTGAATCCATCGAATGCAGAGATACTTACATTCTTGAAGACTTAGTCGTTGTTACGAGGTAATGAAGCTTGCGTTTCCATGGCAGACGCAGACAATTCATGAAGAAAGTCATTCAATATATAGACAAGTATTGTTATCTAATCAAGACAAGTCAAGATTTCGACTTGCAACTAGTGTATAAAGTCAGAATTACGACGAAAGTTAGAACATAGGCCATTGATGATGAAACAGTTCAGGTAAATTGTCCCAAATGATCCTATGGCTAGAAGTATGTACACAAACAATTACGAACTCGAACTCTACAGATCAAACAGGGAAAATCAAGACTGTAATTTCAGGAAATGGATTATGAGTAGAACTTGTAGGTTTTAGCTTGAATGATGATCTGCCTGAGACCTCCAATGGGTGCAATCACCATCAACAGGACCCCGAGAATGATGCACACCTGTTGCAGACATGAATGGATTTACAGGTATATGAATTATGGAAGATGATGATGAAGATGGATAAATTGATTGATTTTGATTACCCAATTGATGAGCCAAGATATGGTGAATCTTCCTGGTTTGTGGATGCAAAGCCAGATGATGCAGGGAAGCTACAAACAGAATGAAAATGGTGATTTCTGTGATCAAATGGATGCATTATAATGCTAGTCGACGCGCCGGCTTACGAAATAAGTTGTCGGGGCCAATGCGAATCCTCCGATGAATCCAAGAACACCTCCGAAGAAAGGAAACGAAATGGCGACAAGCATTGTCAAAGCTGCAGCATGATCAAAGGTTAGTCAAAATTCGACAAGAATCATCTAAAACTCATCTGTTTTCGATGCATACCGACGTAAATATTCCTCGTAACGAAGCGCAGACGCCATGTCGCCGTGAACTTCAGCTTCATCACGAGCAACGATTCCATCATGTCGAACACCGGCATTGCGTACGCCTTCGTAAATCGAGAACCAGATCATCAGAAGAACCGATTATTCGATAAAGATACAAACTTTTAAGCGAAATTTGCAGACCTGATAGCCTCCGATGAGATGCACAACAACGAACATATTCGCTGTCGCGACGAGCCATCGAGGCCTATGCAGCGTGATAAGAATATTTTCATCGACTTCATTCCCGAACACCAAATACCCGGCAACAGCGACGGGGAAGTAGCAAAGGGCCACAACGACGTACGCGACGAATGCTCCTCTCCACATCGGTTCCTTCGAAGGCTTCCGCGGCGTCGAAGGCATAGTAGCTTGAATTTCCATAACCACGTTGTGGCCGCCGTAGGCGAAAATGATACTCCCCAAAGCGCTAAAAAAGTCGAAAACTCGACCAGCTGTAGTTTTCGATTTATATCCATATCGCACGTCAGGCTGCACGCCTCTGCGGCCGGAGGCGCCCCAAGCGATTGTCGAGTAGCTGCAACGAAACAAAAATCATCGATCAGGCTTAATCGAATACACTCTTTTCTCAGACGATCAAGCGCAACATTTTTGAAAACTACCTGACAGACATTACGGCTGCGGCGAGAGAAACACGCACGATCGAGTTGAAGTTATGCAGCTGAGATAGAAGAAAGTTCACAGATGCAAATATCATTATGAAATAGGTAAGTTTGATGTGTTTGCATCCATCACAGACCAGATGATGGAATTTCTTGAGGCACTGCCCTCCGGTGATCATGTAAACTATGTCGACGCCGACTACTACAATCAGCTGCTGAGGCACGACGATCCAGAGGCCAAGCTTTTCGCCGAAAGCATGCTGTCCGAGCTCGTGGTACCTGTCGAAGCGTTTTCCAGGCGCGATTTCGTGCATCTGCACCATTTGCCATAAAGAGTAGAGAGTAACCAACCATGATATTACCAGAAATGTGATTCCAGGTCCCCTGAGAACACGAAAAAGATGTTATAAGCAAGATGTATGTCGGAGTGATTGATGCTCGATGATGAGGAAGGTTTTAATTTTACCATCCCATTTCAGCCATGGCGTAGGGGAGGCCGAGGACTCCGGCGCCGACGATAACGGTGATGTTGTGGACAGCTGAGTACCACCATTTTCCGGTCCTCCTCGATGGCCCGACTGGTAGCCAGTCGTCGATCGCGCTCTCCTCGGCTGATCGCTCGGCGACCTATTCAGGCAAGTTAAGAACTTGTTAGGGACTAGTTTTTTCGGCGGAAAGTAAAATCGAATGAATTCGTCCGCCGAGCTTACATCTCTAAAACTGTACTTGGTTTCATAAGTAGAACCTTCTGTTTCCATTGAACGTTGCTGCGACTACCCGACACCGGATCTGGTGCCGGAACCGGAGCCTCTGCCGCCGAGCCGGCGGCGAAAATGAAGGAAGTGAGTAGTAAAGTTACAGAGGTGGAAATTGAAAATGAATGTGCATTGCACTTGGGAAGTTCTTATTTTTGTTTTGGATTCTTTGGTCGTGAGCATGACTCCTGCAGTTGTTATTATATTGTCATGTTGGATAAGAATAATGACAATATTTGGTTGTAGCTATTTACGCATGTGTAGATATTACGTAGCTACTGCAAGTAGAAATCATATAAAAATTTTGATAGATTATATTAAATGTATGGTTAGTCATTTTGTATATTTTTTCCAAAATGTCAACCCTTTGAATGTCAAGCTTGGTAATGACTTTGAGGAAATTGCAGACCAATTTCATGAAGAATGAAGAAATTTGACTACCAAAATAACAGCCAATCTTACAAAATATGCTGATGACCAAAAGCTGTTAAAAAAGGCAAAAATGTATTAATCTACCTAAGCTAGCAAATAAAAAAATTTCCTATGATCAAGAATATAGTGAATTGAACAACTCAATTCTTATTGCAAAGCTTGGAAATTGTTAAGCAGCAATGTTCACGATCAAGAGGTATCTGAAAACAACCCGGCCGTGTACCGGTAAAACCACCAACATTATAAAGTCAAAATGATCGAGGATTTGTAGAAATCTTGTTGCAAGGTATAGAATAAATGACTTTTTCATAAAGTTGCCCCCATACCCACCTAGCCCCGGCTCCCTTGAGCTATGAAAGTGTTCTAGTCAAGTAACATTTACGATGCTATGGAATGTGAAACGAGTTTTCCCTACTATCCAGGCTCAAAGAGTTGCGGATAGTAGTGCACTGAGGACTATGCATCTTCTCATTTATACAATACTTCTCATATATTGAACTTAGGAACAGTATCAAAATCGTCAAAATCAAATCTCTGCCGCTCCCTTCCGACCTGAATGCACACACAGACACACACAAGGGATAAAACAAATATGTCTGCTTCATTCTCATGGTAGGGAAAAAAAGGAAATACAACAAATTAAAATAATTGGATTATGTAATTGTAGCTGGTGAAATACCTTCCCTAGGTATGATGGGTCACATGACATGGCTTCGTTCATGGTTGTCAGCTTCTTTGAGAGCATCATAATCCTGAAACACAGTTCAACACAACACTTTAGCAGTGCTATCTTATCTATTGATCAATGCCTTCATGTTTCAGTTAGTAATCCACATAAGTTAAATTAATCTCTAAATATGGCATTGCAACTCAACAGGGTTAACTGTTATAGGTATTCCACAGGTGGTGCACACACCTCTGGATTGAGGTGTCAATACGTTCGATCATCTCACAAGTTTTGTATTGCTCAGGATCCTCAAGGAATCTAACCATCCCATCCTTCTGGTTGATTGTGGCGTAAATATCACCCTCTTGAATCTGTACCAGGAAAGAGGCATAACGATACATGACACTAAAAAAATAGTTCTCACAGTTGGAAAGAGAGAATAAATCGATAAGAATATCAAATCCATCCTACCATCTGAAGCACATGCATCTCAGCCTCTTTGGGGCTATTGAGTTGGACTGTATTTGCAATGTCTTGAAGGGACAGAGTCAAGTATGTCTGAGTCAACCTCTGAATGTTGCGTTTATACATAGAAGACACGACTTGTTTCACCAACCCCAGATTCTTGTCCTTAAGGTGGAGAAAATTTTGGACAAGACTTGATGTTAGTTCATGCGGTAACTCAATCTATTAACACATTAATGAAAGGGACTTACATTTTCAAACTTTTCCCTGTTTGTCTGAACACACGATTCAAGCTCTGATACTTTTCCAGTACTATAACTGCTTACTAACTCAAGGTATGGCTGCTCATATTGGAGGAAAAATGAATATTAACGGACTAGATTTTTAAATGCAGAAATATCTCATTAAACTGAGACTATATTTTTTCCATCTTAAACCACACGGTAAGAGAAAGTATCTAAATTACTTGGTTTAAATTCAGCTGGGCTAGATTTTCGAGCTCCTTCACAAACCAAACTTGAGACAGAAAGTAGTGTTGAAATCATTTAGTAGGATATTATAACAAATTTCAAACAATATTTATAACAATGATTATCATAATATAATGAATTATAATAAATAATGATATACGGAGGTCTAGGTGCAGTGATTGGAACATAATAACAACATATGTTTTCCTCAATACATATATACCAAAATAACAGAAACTTGTATGAACTACAGTGGTTTCCCAATTTTATATCACTGATATTCGGTACTTCAGAAACTTTATACAAGAAAAAAATAAACAAGTAAATAACCACTGCATTTTTAACTATGAGCTAGGGCTTGAACTCATGCCTAAACATGCTTTGAGGAAAAAGATGGAACACGCTAACATTTAATATACTGATCAGTATTTTTCATAAGGTATCAGTATATTCGCTATAATCTATTTGATTCATAGTTATACATAGTGCACAGTGTGGTGCATTGTGCGCACTATAATTATTAATCTACTTTTAATATGCGCAATTAACATATATGCACACAAGACACATGCATACATACATAGAATAAGACAAGATTGAACTTCAATACACAAGTTATAAAATATAAGTATAACAAAGAAATAACCCAATTTACGTAAGAACAGTAACTCAAACCATAAACTAGAAAAGCAGCAGTTTTATGTGAAAAAACAGAGATAGCTGCTGCCTTATAAGTCGATTGACTGGAAGCGACCAACAACATGGTGGGAGACTGAAGATAGTGATAAGAGGCACGGAGAAGATATGACAATTAGAAGAGGTGCCAGCGGCTGTGAGCTGGAGAACTTAGAAAAAGATAGAATAAAAATATTAATATCCTTTTTTTTAAAAGTTACAATAGCAGAATAATGCCAAATTAGCCCCAATAAATATAAATAGATATATAAAAAAATTACTCCTTGTGCCACAGCAAGGCATCGAGAATATTTGCATCCGAGCATTATACGATTGAACAGCCAACATTCAAAAGGGCAGTATATACAAATGTGTTAACAGATATTCACAACCAAACAACTGCTGGAAAAGACTGAATGAAATGTTTTTGGATTTGAAGAATATACCTGAGTGTAATTCTTTAAATTCCGTTGAGCTGCTGAAGAAGTGTACTTTGGGAAACTGGTAGAGAACTGCCACCAGAATCAGAATAAAAAACAGAAGTTTGCATTAATTTCAATGAACTGCTAGCTCATGTAGATAATGCATAGGCCAAACAAAAAATTATCACTGAAGACACATTGAAAAATTGAAAGTTTGAAGCTGTATAAAAGAAAGACAATCCTATATTGACACAAGTGTTCCAGAGTACCTGTCCAAGATGAATGAGAGAAACCAGAATGTATTTCTTATATGCTTCAACTGTAATAGCACTAATCATCAACAAAGGTGCAGTTACAACCTAAAAACCATAAGAAGAAAGTTAGGGGAAACGGCTAGATTGAAGCTACAAAGTTACTACATCAAAAACAAAAGATTCTGGAGCCAGCCAGTAGTTAAAATGGTCCGAACAAGGCTTGCATACATTGTGTAAGAGTTCCAATGCTTTGCGGAATTGCTTTTGTCCTATGCAAATCATGCCCCTACAGCCATATATAAAAGTGTACATCATCAGTAAACATCCCTTGTGAAAATAACAACATATAGCATTTACAGATCAAAGAACCAAATAAAACTACTGCTTTAAGTTTGGATAATTCAACATTAATAAACTGTACTGCAGCTAAGAATGCACAAGATCTTTGGACTCCACTAACCAAGACAAGGAACTTGTCAAAGTCACCAAATTTACATTCAAGCATAGATCAAGCAAAGTGGATCCACATTGAACATCTCACTCCAAAAGCTATGTGTCTGTGCGTGCATGTCAAAATTTATAAACATTATCAAACTAAAGATCTCGACGTTGCTGAATTAAAATAATACAATTATCATGTTTAGGAAATATGAAATCATAGAGTGCAAGTAAAAAGATAGTTTGTTATGAATCTTATGATGGTTATTGAACAGAATGCAAAACCTTATTTGTTATGTTAAATGAGATCAGATAACAAAAGGAGAAAAAGGAATAACTCTGGAGAGCTAAGGCGGCATACCCATAGTAACAATAGAGAAAAAGATCACGAGGCTGATCAATCTCAAATATGTCATCCTCCAAAATGGAAAGTCCTGTTTTGTAGCATTTCGATAATAAACAGAGGAGAAGAAAGTCAGGATGCAAGGTTGTTAACTGCTCAGTAGATGTTTGGAGCTTGCGCAACGCTGTCAACATTGAAGCCACACCACGAATGGGTTCATCAAGCAACATAATTTGATCCCTCAACCTTTTGCAAACAGATATAACTGCAGGTCAAGTGGCCACCGGAATTCTTTAATCAGTAAGAGATCAGCAGCCAAAAAATTCATTATAAGTTCAACAATAGACATACATTTATCAGGTACCAATCGGATTTGCTCGGCAGAGCACACATTGATAAATCTGGCTACAGTAAGGATGAACTCATTGGAGTGCTCTTTGGAAAGTGGACCATCCGTACAAGCTTCCCTGGGGACAAAATATTTGCAAAAATTGAAAGAAACCGGTAAACACAGAAGAATCAAGAAAAGTGTAGCATCTACATCGAAACATAACACGGAGATGATGCATCGCATCCATTTTACCATCTGACGCACAAGAATATAAATCATCAGGCATTTCAGGAAAATGAAACGATCAAAATTACGAGAACTACATCCCTAACTCTATATCTGGTCTATGTTACAGCAAAGCCTACTGAGGGATTAACCCAAAAACCACCCCGACAACAAAATAGAACTTTAAACCTTTGCAAAGGTCACCACAACACACGCAACGTGCACACGATAAACTCATCCAATCAGAACAAATCCGGAAGCAAGCAGGGAGAGAGGGGCTGAATTTACATTTAGGGCGAAAGGGTTAGGGCAAAAAAGGAAGGGTACGTACAAAAGATAGAGATAGCCAAGGGAATGCTGCGCTGGATCGAGTTCGTTAAGCAGAGGAGGGAGGTGAGCAGCCTCGGAGTGGAGAAAATCGTCGAACTGCTTCAAGTAGTTCCGGAGATTATTTAGGTCGGCGATGTTCCCTGAGTGCCCTTGGATTTGAGCCACCAGGGACTCCGCCGAGCCAATATTAAGATTCATCAGGCTTAGGCGTTCCTTTCAGCTAGAATTTTCCTTCGCTACCAATGGCGTGAACAGAGCTTCTATGCAGCGCTTCTCTTTGTGCGTGGGCGTCGAAGGAGACGAACTCCCATTTGCGGAAAAAAAAAAACTCATATGGAAGCTTTCCGAGCCGGGCCGGGCCGCTTCGATCCACTTAGGCCCGACCCGTTACCATAAATTGGGCCATTTTTAGGGGCTTCGATTCTTGTGACAGGCCCACGATCAATTCAATTTCTTTTTTTATTTTTTTTTGGGTCTTCTGGTTCGACAACTGCCCAGTGCCCACCTTTTGCCTTCTTCATTTGTCGGAGCTAAAAGAAGCCTGCAAATGGCGTACGCAGAAGAACATTGTAAAAAATGCTTCGCTGGAGAAGAAAGTAAGCCTTCATTGTTCGCTTGTAGAATTCCACAGGCACGCTTCAGAATGCTACAGCCTGATAAATAGAAGGAAGAAGATACAAGAATGGAGGCTGGGGAAGGGGAAGGGGATTTAGCGATGGCCAATGGCGGGCCCTAATTCCGTCTAATTGGACACTTCCTTCAAGCCTCTCCCGTCTCGTCCCATCCGTAATCGTAAGAGTAATAATTTGCTGCGATGATTTGAGTTGAGCCGCCCCTGGCCTGCAGTACTGTCCTCCTAGTATAACACGACAGAGGCGCTACAGTACACTGCTGCCAGCAACTTTATATCATTGCTGCCTCCTCCATTATTCTATTATTTGCGCTGCTGCAGCAACCACCGTTCAAACTACAAATGCTTGCTTCCTTGGAACAGCTCTGCGTGAAAATTAGAGCTTCTGAAATCTATGCATTGGAACCCGATGTTGTCATTCTGCCTCAGATTCTCGCTGGTGTCGTAGTGGGTAATGAGTTATTTTCATTTATTTTTTTTTAATTGCGTCAGTACAGAATTCAAGTTGGCGTTGTGCCTATGGTCGTGTTGTTTTGTTGTCATTCTTTATCTTATATTCTTATCTATGGTTATTGGTGAATGACGCGCTTGCTGCCGCGCGGTTTTTCTCTTGCTAAATGATTATGATGTTGTCCTTTGTCCGGCCACCGACACTCTTTGCCTAAAACGATGTGTAATTTTATATTAAGCTCTCGTTTTCAGTGGTCTCTCTCTCTTGTTTTCAAAACCGTATTAAATATTTTGCATAACTTTTTGTAGGTTTAAATTTATTAATCAATAGCCATTTACGCACGGCAGTTTGATTAGGAAACCAGATTTGAATTTGCTGCAATAATCCATATTAACAGCAAAGGATCTTCTGGCACTCCTGAGGAAGTTGTTGGGGGTGTTGATGAGTTTCTTGAACATGTTTAATTAACATTCTTTTTTGTTTTGTTTTTCTGGACCATTGTGACTCTGTAAAGAAACTTATTATTTTTTTTTTTCCAAAACCCATACTGGTGTTCTTGAACAAAAAATTCGCCCCCACACACTTTCTTCCTCGCTCCCTTCTTCTCACATCTGAATACAAAATCCCCTGCTGTTTACAAGAAGCACCTTTTCACTTTTTCTGACACTCTTTATATTTTTCCTTACACTCACATTTTACTCTGTACTTCTTGCCTGATTCTCTTCTTTAGTGAGTAGAAAAATATGCAGTGTTCTGTAGCACAAGAGTTGAATCTCCTTTACTGAAACAGTGTTGCTGGCACTGAGGCAGGCCTTTTTGGATGCCGTAATTTGAGCTGTTTGCTGTCAAAAGGTGCTTCCTGAAATGTACTGTCTGCAGTGTATTGTGCACAGACTCTTTCAAAGACGCTTCAAATTTTCGCGATATACCATCCCAACTGGTTTGGCGAAAGCTTTGCCCCCAACTGGCTGAGCTGCTACGTATGAAGCTTTAAGGTAGTTTTATTTTTGTGTATGTGTGTGCGTGTAATCCTTGTAATGTTTTGTGTGGCACAACTTGTATATGTTAATGTTGTAAGAAGTTTACAATGCCTTCTTGCAGGAGATCTTGTTTTCTTTAGCATCATTTTGTGGGTTTATTGTGATTCAATTTGATTTGAGGGGCGAAACTTGCTGCTGAGAAGAATTTGAAATGGCTCAAGGTACAAGGACTAGAACCCAGAAAAGCTCTTCGGTTCAGCTTGACTACATAATTAATATTGAGGAGATTAAACCCTGGCCCCCTACTCAGTCCCTTAGGACACTCCGTGCTGTTCAGATTCAATGGGAACATGGTGATCGAAGTTCTGGACTAAGCAGTCAAGTTGTACCTTCACTTGGGGCCGGCACAGGTGTTGGTGATGGTAGAATTGAATTCAACGAGTCTTTTAGGCTTCCAGTTACACTAATGCGAGATGTGTCTGTCAAACGAAAAACTGGACATGCATTTCATAAGAATTGCATTGATTTCAATCTTTATGAACCCCGTCGTGATAAAGCAGTTAAAGGTCAGCTGCTGGGAACTGCTGTTCTTGACTTAGCAGCACTTGGTGTTGTTAAAGAAACCTTGTCTGTCAGTATTCCGATAAACTGCAAGCGGACATATTGGAACGCTGTGCAGCCACTTCTTTACTTGAAACTTCAGTCAGTTGGTAGGGGCCGTAGTAACTCCACAAGAGAAAGCTTTGTGAGAGAAGATTCATTGGGGCAGAGTAATTATGATTCAGTTTCTGTTATGAGTGAAGAATATGCTGAAGAAGTGGAGGGTGCCCCCTTTTCCACAGATGATGACATTTCCTCACATTCATCTGTTGGTGCCGGTGTTATTTCTGCTGTTTCAGAATCCAACGGGAGTTCGCCGTCTCAATTGAAAAAGGTAATAATCAGTTTATTACTTTATTGTTTTATCCATTCATTATATCTTTGTTGCTGCAGCAGTGCAGCCACTTCTACTATGAGGGTGAAGTTCTCTTTTCTGAAAGAGATCCCCACAATCAAAACTAATACCAATAGAATATCAATAGAATGTGGCATTGAATCCGACTGCCTGTGTGTGCATGATGTTGAATGACATTATGTGGTTCAGTTCTCTTGAAATGCAGTTTATGATTATTTGATAACATGTTTGAAACTGCAGGATGGGACATCTGTAAATGGTGCTGCTGGAGAGGCCAAAACAAACAAGGAGCAGGTGAGTGAATCTAGTGTGAAATTAGAGGTGACTGCTTCCTGTTCTTCATTGGCAATTTGTCTTCTAATCACTCTTGGATTGAATGTAGAATCTTCTCTCAAATTGTGCAGTTATCAGCTGCACTGGACACAGAAAAACAGCAGAACTCCTACAATGGAAAAAATGGTTCTGAAAAAGAAGCAGAATGCAATCAGAAGGATGCTGTAAATGGTCCCAAGGTACCAACAATTTCTACAATCCCTTACATATTCAGATTGCCAAACGGATGAACATCTTTTTCTTGGCCCTTGTAGGGTGATGTGCATATAGAAGAACCCAGCACTGAAAAACCAAACATGCCCCACAATGGTACTACAGAAGAAAAGACCACAGAAGAAGTTCAAATTTATGAAGAAGAGATAAGTATCTGTGAAGAGAAAGAGCAGTTTCCTAAGAACAATTTATTGAATTGCGATTCTGAAGTCGATATTCAGAAGCAGGTATCATTGGACAATAGTTCACTTAATAATGTCAAGGAAACTTCTGCAAGTTGTGTCAGTATTTCAAATATTGATACATCAAAGAATGGGAAGTCAGTTCGATCACTAGGAGACTCAAGTTGGAATCATGTATCAGTTCAGAGCAATCAGTGTCTTCCTGCTCAAAGTTCAATGAGCAATGAGTGTAAAGATGCATTGAAGGATTCAAGAAGCCTGCTTTCTGATAGTAAACTCCAGCATTTGGAACGCAGAATTAAAATCCTGGAGGGAGAGTTGAGGGAAGCTGCTGCCATAGAAGTTGGTCTATATTCTGTGATTGCAGAACATGGAAGTTCCATGACCAAAGTTCACGCTCCAGCTCGACGCCTCGTAAGATCCTATTTTTATGCCAGCAAACTGAGTTCAGAGTCAAGAGGGAGTGCTGCAAAAAGCATCGTCTCTGGATTAGTTTTAGTTTCCAAAGCATGCGGAAATGATGTCCCAAGGTATGAACATGCACATTATGATTCTTCCAAAACTTGTTTCCTTTTTGAGTTTGATTTAAATGAATATAGTTGTAAGTTCCTTTCAATCTTCTTTTTAAGTTTACACCTTTTTTTTTAAAGCATGTGTAATTCAAGAGGTTGCTTTGGAAGCACAATCTTACATCATAGAATCAAGGATATTTCTGTCCGCTAAAGCACACCCTACTGCTCAATTAATCTGTCAGGAATAATATTTTACAAGTAAACATGTTCTCAGCCTGTGTATATAATGTTATAATTCCTTTTCGGCTGATACAGACTAACTTTCTGGCTGTCAAATTCCATTGTACTGAGAGTGATTATGAGCACATCCTTCGGGGACAGTAAGCTGCCCACTGCTGATGGACCTGTTATTGCGACAGAGGACAACTTGAACGGGAAGAAAAAATCTTCTCCACTTAAATGGGAATCCTTCCCCAAGAATGGTACAAAAATTTATATCGAGGAAGGCTTTGGTGATTGGAGGAATCCTGTGACATTTGTGGCTGCATTGGAAAAGATTGAAGCATGGATATTTTCCCGTATTATTGAGTCTATATGGTGGCAGGTACTCTTTTCTTTCTACTTTTTTTTTCTTCTCATGTTATATGGATTGTGTTGATAATTTTACATATGAACTCAGGAGTATAGTATACTAATTGATGTAGTTAAGATTTTTCCTGACATCAATTAAATGTCTGTGCGAATATCTCACTAAGTTGTTCTCGGATTTTCTTCCCTAGACTTTTACACCACATATGCAGCCTGGTAATGCTGAAGTGATTCGTAGCAGTTTGGATGCTGAATCTAACAAGACACTTCAAAGAACATGCAGTTCCATTGATCAACAGCAGGGTAACTTTTCTACAGAACTCTGGAAAATGGCTTTCCGTGATGCATATGAAAAGATATGTCCTCTTCGAGCTGGAGGACATGACTGTAGCTGCTTGCCTGTACTCTCGAGAGTGGTACTTTCTTACATGCCTATTCGTTAATATGCAATACTGAAGAATCTATGTTAATTCCTGAAACTATATTACATGCATGGTAAATTATTCTCGGTTGTTTATCTTATCTTTAGCTCATTTGTCCATGACTCACGAAAAGAAAAGATGCATACATCAATCATGATATTTTTGCTATGCCCCGCTAAACTTCTGCCATATTCTTTCTGCTTGAGTTTTATACGAAAAGACTGGAACTTAGGACCACTTTGATAAATTTCCCGAAAGTAAAAAGACTATCGATAGTGGTTCAAACAGCAAACTTAAACAACTATATCTGAGCATGACTATGTAGAAGTATTCATTGTTACATCGATCTTTCAAGTCTGTGAAACCTGATTGGTGATTCACTCTTATGTGACTAGATAATGGAGCAACTGGTAGCTAGACTAGACGTGGCTATGTTCAATGCCATCCTTCGAGAATCAGCAGATGAAATTCCAACAGATCCTGTTGCTGATCCTATCAGCGATGCCAAAGTCCTTCCCATTCCAGCTGGGAAAGCTAGCTTTGGTGCTGGTGCTCAACTGAAAACTGCGGTGAGAAGATGTCTGAAACGAGCTTTTATTACATAGCACCATTCCATCAATATATGATGTCATCGCTACATTGGACTGCAGCACCTGTTACTACTATTCATGTTTTTGTGTGTGACAGATTGGAAATTGGTCCAGATGGCTTACTGATCTCTTTGGCATTGATGACTCTGATGATTTGGTTGAAGATAAGTCCGACTTGGAGATTACAAGTGATAATGAGGGTACCGATCAGGATGCACCATCGAAGTCCTTCCGTCTGCTCAATGCACTCAGTGATCTTATGATGCTTCCCAAGGACTTGCTATTAAGCCAAACTGTCAGAAAAGAGGTTTACCTCAAAACTCCATGTCTTATTAGCGTGCACACATACACACACTAATATATGTATATACCGGATCAACATATATTATATGGGTGACTATCATATGTTTATACATATCAACGTATGTTATGTTAAAAAATAGCATATATTGAGTTATAATATAATATATGTAGTATTATAAATATGCTGAAATATATATAAATATATGCTAGTCACTCATGTAGTTGATCCCATGCCCTATATATATATATAGAGAGAGAGAGAGAGAGGGAGAGACTATTGCCTTTTATTCATCCAAATTTGTTAATTGCCAGGTGTGCCCTACATTCGGCCCACCAATAATAGCGACGGTTCTCAACTCATTTTCCCCGGATGAATTCTGCCCCGACCCAATTCCTGCAGTCGTACTCCAGGCCTTAAATTCAGAGGTTTGCTCCATCTTCATTTTTCTTGTGATCAAAGCGGAAATGACAAAACAATTGCATTCATTCATTTCATTGTGCCCTCTCTTTGCTCATTAACACATTGTCGTAATTATCATTGTAATCAGTTGGCAGAAGAGGAGGATCAGGGTGACGGCCTTGTTATGAACTTCCCCTGCGGTGCTGCTCCAATTGTGTACAAGCCACCTGCAGCTGTAGCAGTAGCTGCTATCCTGCAGCTGGGAGAGTTTGGTGGTCAGTCTGATCAAGTTGTGCTGAGACGGAGCCGATCATCAGTTCTGAAGAAGTCGCAGACGAGTGATGACGAGCTGGAGGAATTAGATTCTCCGCTGAACTCCATCATCCGTGGGAAGGCATCGGTGGAGAATGATAACAGATCAAGTGGAAATACTGCTTTGAGGTATAAACTTCTGCGCGATGTGTGGATAAATTGCGAATGATATATGTAGGGATCGAGCTGAGGTAGGATCGACAGTACCAGTTTGAACATGTATGTAGGACAAGAATGCTGTTCGACTTCAGTATCTATTTGTTTCGAAGCGACTCGAGGTTTTCGACTTACACCTTAAGTAGGAATGTACATATATGTGTGTGTGGTATGCTATTTCATTCTCTTTACTCTTCTACATTGAGGGATGAATAGTTACTATTTGAATTTTAGTGATTTTTCACTATGGGTGTGTTTGTTTGGGATTGGATTTTACACTATTTTTTCTATTTTTTCTCCAAAAAAATATCAAATCAAAATACTTGTTTTTTATTTTTTATATTATACTAAAAATTAATTTTATATTTAAAACATTACATCATACAGTTATTCAAATTTAAAATTTTTATTTCAAATTCAAAATTCAAATCTCCAAACAAAGACACTGCTGTCACTTTTTCTTTTGAGAATGTATTATAAGCTTTAATTTTATTTTAAAAAATTTAATTTTTTTTATTTTAATTATACTAACTAGTTATCTTAATGTTAATTTAAAATTATTTTTATTAAATAATACTCATTCCGTCCGAAGAGAGTTATCTTATTTTTCCATTTTTGTTCATTCCTAAAGAATTGTCTTATTTCCTTATTCAGTAATCGTGATTCACTTTATAACAAAATTATTTCTACTTTTCTAAAGTACTCGTAATTATTAATCTAATCTATTTTTTAAAATCATTAAAAAAACAAGGTATTTTAGTCTTTTTTACGAAGGAGTGAGTATTAAATACTCCACGAAATTAGTCAACTTTTCATTTTTTAGCCGTCCATGAAATTAGTTCACTTTCTTATTTAGTAATAATTAATAACTAATACTTCTAATTAAAAAAAAACTTAACTATATTTTATTAACTTACTAATATCTTTAGTTTTATTATTTGTTAATTGTAAATTTAGAAGTTGGATTAAAATTTTGAATAATAAAAATAATAAATATTTAATATTATATAAATAAATATTCATTTAATTTTAAAATTAAATTTTAATGTAATATATAATAAAATTTGATATTTGATTTAAAATTTTATGGCTGAAAATTTAATTAAAAATGAGATTTGATATTGATTTTGTTGTTCAAAAAAAATAAAAAATAGAATTTATTTATAAAGCAAAATTATAAACTTATTTTTAATTTTGATATTTGACGTAAAATATTATATTCTAATGTAGAATATACAATTTAGTTAGAGATAATTTGAGATAGCATACCGAAAATATTGAAATATATTGTATACCGTACCAAAATTTTTAATTTATTAAAAAATATATCGATATTGTATCAATATACAAAAATACCATTTTTTTAAATTATCTATATACACTGAAAATATCTTATTGTATATCGTTATTATACAAAAAAAAGTCATATTGTATCGAAATTTTGAAATTTCTTCGTATTTTTTTTACGAGTATGCATGTTATTTCCGTAATTCAGTATTTTTTATTCATAAATTCGGTATACTACGGTACGGTAAAATATCATACCAAAAATTTTATACGGTACGAATGGGATGTGATATTAAATTTAGTATGTCATAACAAACTATCTCTAAGAACAACCAAATTCGACAAATTTTATGTATTGTTGATATAATTTTTTTATTAATTTTTTATTGTATAAATTACATTTAAGTTATTAAAATTATTTTTTTTTAATCTAAATGCATGTATTGATTTACAATAAATATAATAATTATAATTTTTTAAAAATAATATCCGTAAATAAAAAATTCAATATTTAAAAATTAAAATAAAAAATATTTTAACTTTTAATTTAATATTTTATCAAATAAAAAATATTTAATATAACATTTTATTACATTCATTAATCAAACTAATTAACTATTTGACACAATATTTCTCAAACTACGTGCTAAAAAAGAAATTGGACTAATTTTATAGAACGGAGGGAGTATTAATTTAATAAAAGTTCAAACTTTCGTACCAATAAAAACACACCTTTGTTTTTTTTTTTTTTTGTTTTTTTTTTTAAAAAATAATACTAAAATAATTTAAAATAAAAATGGCATAGAAATCAGTAAAAATGAAGAGAGTTGGGCAGAAGTAAAAACAAAGGCAGTAGTGGGTGAGGGTGAGGCGTGTTGGTGGGATGTCTAATGTCTTAACCGTATCCAACCCGTATCGTAAAACATACTTACTCAGTTTAATTAATTAATTAAAATAAATAAACGTGTAGTTCTGGAAAGTCAACAGACTCGGTTCTGTGTGTTCCGTTGGGTCAGCCCTGACGCCACGCTCATCCTTTTCCCCCTTGTTCAATAACTGACTATAAATAATCCTCACGACACATCTCATCTTCTCCAACAATTCACTTCAATTTACACTACAATCAATCACATCTTCGTCTTCCCCAATTAATTGCCTGCAGCTCTATAATACACAAATCAATTGATGGAAGATCAATTGTACAACCGAGTATTCAGCCACTTCGACGCGAACAAGGACGGCAAGATATGCGCCGCGGAGCTGCTCCAGTGCCTGGCCTCTATTGGAGCGGAGATGACGCCGGAGGAGGCGGCGGCCGCCGTGGCGGCCATGGATTCCGACGGGGACGGCCTGCTGTCTCTGGAAGATTTTCTGCGGATAGTGGAGGCGGCCGGAGAGGAGGAGAAGACCAGAGATTTGAAGGCGGCGTTCGGGATGTACGAGGAGAGCGCCGGCGCCGGCGGATGTATCACGCCTAAATCCCTGCGGAGAATGCTGAGCAGACTGGGGGTGGGGGAGAAGACCGCCATTACTGTTGAAGATTGCAGAGGAATGATAGCTTCTTTTGATCTCAATGGCGATGGCGTCCTCA
Source organism: Andrographis paniculata (assembly GCF_009805555.1). Lineage (NCBI taxonomy): Eukaryota > Viridiplantae > Streptophyta > Magnoliopsida > Lamiales > Acanthaceae > Andrographis > Andrographis paniculata. The sequence continues at coordinate 1,673,784 of NW_026137616.1, read as the reverse complement.
GCTTTCATGAGTTCGTCGCCATGATGTCCCCCTCCTCCTCCTCCTCCTGATCTTCATCTCCTCCATAGCTACTGTTTCTTCCAGCTTGATTTATATATATATATATATATGTATGTATTTATTCCTAGGTCGATCAGTTTGTGAATTCTCTATATTTTCTGATCGACGACATATATGATTCTTTAGTTTTAGGGTTTTGTAGCTGATGATGATTGTTCATTGATTTTTTTAATTAAATAAATAAATATTAATTAATTTTTTTTTATCTTCACTTCATGTTTCAAATTATACTATCTGTTTAACATTACAAATATCTTTACAATTTACAATATATTACATAAATATCATTATATTTATATCGTACATACTAATAAGATTATTTTAGTCATTTTTACTTTATTCCTACTATATTTTAATATAATATTAATATTTTTAAAACAACTGAATATTTAATTTCGAGAAAGAGGGCCTCGTCTTGACTTCTACCTATATGAATTATTATTTTATTATTAGTTGTGACGAAGAGAGTGATGACTACGAAAGTAAATTGTTTGATTACTTAAAAAGAACAAATCAATTCAACGGTCGTACTCATATGAATTGAATACGAATTTTTAGTAAATATTAATCCTTCGCTCCCGTAAATATAGTCTTAATTGGTTGGACACGGAATTTAATGAATATTGATATTATATTAGTAGTTGGTAAAAAGGATGGATAAAAGACTTTTTTGCTCTTGTGAATATACTTGTGTAAAAAATAGTGACAATTGTGTAATAAAAATGAAAAAGTAGGGATAATTTTACGGTGATATGATTATTTATGAAAATAAGACTATTATTTTGAGACAGACAAAAATGATAAACAACACTATTGTATTGAGACGATGGAGTATATTATATTCATTAATTATGACATAAAGTGTTTGTTTCTTTAATCCCAAACCCCAAGTTTTTACTATTTGGATTCTCGGTTTATCAAAAAAATATATTTTTTCTTTCACAAAACATCTCATCGTACATTATTTTAATACCGAACTCAAACCAAAATTTTCCAAACAACATTAAAAAAAAAACATACCATTTAATATTTTAGAAAGTATATAAGTTAAAAAAATAAAATAAAATTTTGGATAGACGTCAAAGTCTGTTCTGCTACCATATGTAACGTCTTTGGATGCTAACACGTTCGGCGCTTAGGCCCCGCCCGTATTGAGGCCTAGACCAATTATCTTCTGTGCGCAACAAGCATTGATATACTATATGAGAGAATTATACATAATACGTACTTGCACCAAGACATATGTCATCAATCTATCGTACAGGACAAAAAGTTCACACAACTATGACCGAGAACTTGGAGCCAATAGTGAACCCGTATAATATTCTCCTACTTCAAGTCGCAAATGTCCTCATGCAACGCTATTTAATATAAATTAAGAAATGTATAAAAATTATTTGTTATAAATAGAAGTGGACAAGTAAAAAAAAAAAAACAAACATAGATTTGATGGACGAGAGTAATATTCTACAAAATATATATATATAATTCTCTTGAACTCTATTTTTTTAAAAAAAAGAAAAAAAAATCCTTTTGCTGCAGTTTTTAAAATGTCATAGTTTTGATAATTTTATTTATAATACCTTATAAATTATTTTTAAAAAGTTTAAAAGAGAACAAAGTTAGTATATAGTAAATTTTTAATATTTTAAATTAAATAAATAATAAAAAATTTAGGATAAAAATAGTATAAAAAACAATGAGTTATGTAATGCGTAAAATAAGTAATCTTCTTTAATTAATGCATGTTTGAACTGTAATAACAGTTTGCAACGATCCACGTGAAAATAAAAAATAAACACAATACGCCAATATATACATAAGGCCATCTGCAATCCATTACCTTCATTTATCTAGTTTTAACTTCAAATATGCAGTTGCTACGGTAATTTTAGTTTAACCATAACTCCATTTTTCACTATTATTCTTCAAATATTCAATTTTTCCTATTATTTTAAACAACTTTTTATTTTTATAATTTAAAATAAAATTTAAAAAAAAATTAAAAATTAAAAATTAAAATTAAAATTATAATTTTTAAAAATTAAAAAATTTAAAAAAAATAAATAAATAAATTTGGTGCATGAAATGGCGTATGGTTGGAGCAGCATTGCGGCAAAAATGGAATTGAAACACCATAAATAGAGGTCGGTTGGAGATGCTCTAAGAGTGTGTTTAGTGGGTGTTTTTTTAATAACAATTGATATATGATACTGAATATATATATATATATATATTTATTAATAAAAAATGTAATTATTATTTTAAAAATTATTAATAAATTCAATATTAACAAAATAATAGTAATAATAATAATATTGATTAATAATAAAAAAAAACTAATTTAATTTTTTTTTATGGTTCAATTGTATGCTCAAATATTTGGACACAAAATTTTAGTAAAAATAAATAATAATAAATTTTAATAAAAATAAATAATAATTGTCACGTTTTGTCTTTTAGTATAATAAAAATTACAAAAAGTAAATATATTTTTGTTAAATGTAAAATGAGAATATTTGTTTACAATCATTAAAAAAAATATATATATATATTTAAATGATATATGGAGTATATATAATGAGTTTGTTTGTTTGTTAGTTCCAAAATATTATTTGATTTTAAATAATTTATTAAAATATTAATAAATTATAAATAGTGGTAAGGAGACATGAATACTCCCTCATCTTTTATCTTTTTATTTTCCATATAAATTTTAATTTCTATAGAATTTATTTCTTTTCTTAATTTTCTTATTACTTTTATTTTATTTAATTATTTTTTAATTTCTTGTCTATCTTCCTTTTATTTTTTTGTTTTCTTTTATTTTTGTCTTACTTTTCTCCTTTTTTTTGATTTATTATTTGCGATTTGGGATCTTTTTTTAATGAAGTTTGCAATTTGTTTTCATTCTCTTTCAATTTCTTGTTCAGCTTCCTTTTATTTTTTTATTATTTTTTTATTTTTGTCTCACTTTTCTCCTGATTTATTATTTGCGAGATTTTTGAGTAACTACAATTTGTTTAGTGTTATAATTTGATTTTTTTATGTAAAGTAAAGAGAATAATATAAATAATATAAAAATAATATTTTTATATTAAATATTGATTTTTATAAAAAGATAAAAAATATATTGTAAATTATAGTATATATATATATATAAAATAGATAGACAAACAAACCCAATAATGCGGGAAAAAATAAGTAAGCATTTGGTATGAGTTTACTTAATATGAAAATAAAATTGAATAAATAATATTAGGATATTTAGGAGTTTGTTTGACAGATGTTTGATATTGATTTGAAATGAAATGTTGATTTAATTTTTTTAATAATTTTAATGTTATATTTTTGTGATATAAAATATTACTGTATATTTTTATATTTAAAAATAAAAAAAATAATAGTAATAGTTTATATAAAAAAAATTATTTTTATTATTATTAAAAATTGATATTTTTAAATTTAATAATAAAAAATGTATATCGAATTGAGATATTTGAGAGTATAATAATTACTATCATTACCTTAGTCAAAGTATCAAAGTCAAAACAAGACTGAAAATATGTACTCCCGTGGTCGTGTAATTCTTTTTGGTATGTCTCGTTCACTCTTTAGTATTTTTAAAATAAAAAATAATTAATTATACTTAATCTCTACTCTGTATTTTATTTCATTCGATCACATAAATAAAAAAATAAAATAAAATATATATTTTTCTTTTTATCACATTACTTAACTTTTAAATATTTTACTTAATACTATTCACCTAAAAATTCGTACCCAAATAAATATTGCATCTTATTTGAGAAGAAGAAAGTAAGTAATTAATCACTAGAAAAAGCATGACATATATCTCCTTAGTTGCTAGTCTAATCAACGTTCCTATTTTTTATTTGAGATATTACTGCATGTTTGAGCTCTGATTCTTATGATCAAAACCTTTCATTTTTTACTATTTAAACTTTATATTTTTCAAAAAATAAATATATATTTTTTTTTATAAAATATCTAATTAAGTATTATTTAAATATTAAATTCAAATCAACTTTTTTTTTTCAAATCAATAAATCTTTTTTTTTGAGTTATTATTGTGAGTTTTTTTTTATTATTAATTACTATTTAAAAGGTATTATATTTATTAAAATTTATGAAAAAAATTATGAAATTATACTGCTTTAATCATTAAAATAAAGAGTTTATATACGAAAATATAAAACATATTCAATAAACACAAATTTAAATAATATACCAAATATAAAACTAACAAATTTAAAATATTTTAATATTTCCTCAAAACTTATAACATAAATCAATTTGAGTGCAAAAAGAGACAAAAGATAGAAGATGATGCAATCACAATAGTCCATCGTAACAGAATCAGAAACAGTATTTTCAAATGAATTAGAGTCAGAAAAAACTTTTACCATAGTCGAAAAACATATATATATATATATTTACAGGAACATGATCGATTTATTACGTATATCTACGATCCAAAACTAAATGTAATTTCATATATTTTGTTACATCCAAAAAAGATTTCTAACCTGCAAGCAAGCAACGTGAAAGCCGGTCATTATCATCATCTTTGTTTCTAATCAACAACTATAACTATTTGATGAGAGACGGATAATAGCCATAGACATTCAATGTAAAGAACCAAGCTAGAATCCACAATCATTTACATTGGAGGTCCGCAACTACGGTTGCGGAAGAATAAAACCAAATGACACTCAAATATATGCAGCAGCGGAGATTGAAGCGTCACCTCACTTACATAGTTGTAAACAAGTCCAAACTAATCTCATAAAGGATGATCTAGTGGTGTAGCGACTGCGAATTTCTACGTCATTCATAAAAAAAAAATAAGCAAATCCAAACTAATGTACTTAGAAGTACTAATAGCCGATCCAAACTCACTTTAGTATGTAATTGTGGCTATATCACTTTACTAATAGCTTGGATCGACTATTAGTACTTTTAAGACATCATAAAATATTTAGTGTGTTTGCATATAATGAACTTGTTTACGACTATGTAATTAAGGTCACGTTTCATTATTGTGATGACTTTCGCAGTTGAGAATATCATAATTTTTTTGCATTAAGTAATTATTGTGATAATTTTGATTTAATTTAAATTATATATATATACACGAAACTCTAATTTTTTTTTTTATTTATTATTTGAATAAATTCAAATTTTATTAAATTATTTATTATTCTAATAAATTTTAATTAATTATTCAAATTCAATATTTAAATAAAATAAAATTTATATGTGATATATATACATACAGTTGCATTCCAGCCGAGCTGATCATCGTCCTCAGTTCACTACCAGCATAACTGATTCCTTCATTGGTTAATTATGAGGATACATTGTTAAAAATCTTAGATTAGTTCATATCGATTCCTGGATCAGATTCATACGTTGTTAATTTTTCTCGCCATGAAAGCTTTATGCAAAGCTTTTATATATATATGTATGTATGTATATATACATTTATGGCCATCCAGAAGTAGCAGTAAACGTAACGCTGAAACTCGGCCTGGTCCCCCACCAGCTCTCTCACTCTCACAAACTATCTCTTTCTCATCCCCACTTTCTCTAATCACTTTTTGTTTCCTTCTCTGTTCAAGCAAAGTAGAGTCCACACTGCTGTTGTTTTGCCGATTAGGCGTGTTAGATTAGATACAGTTCTGCAATTTTGATTTGATTTATTTGTCTTTCTACAAACAACATACTGTATATGGGTTCCTGCGTTGGGGTTCCGAAACCCCCGGAGTCCGCCATCAGCCAACGCTGCTCTGTTGGCTCTAACAATGGCAAGCATTTGATCATGTCTCCTGTACGGACGCTCTACGCCGCTGATCCTGCCGTTGCTCACTTGCCCCTCGATCCTCAATGGCCGCCGCGGCGCTTCTGCGACGCTGGTGTGTATGGTTTTTATCTATTTATTTACTTATTGATTTTATTGTTTTCTTCCTTTCTTTTCGGTTTCATTTTCGAGAGTAAACCATGATCTTCTGCCGGCTACTCTTCGTATACTCTTTGGCTTGCTTTATGGATACGGATTTTGTTAGTGATTATTTGTTTATTACTTGGATTTTGGGGAATTTTGAAATTGTAGAGATACAGTTGGAGAACTTATGGCTTCTGATTAAGTTCAATCTCATTACTGTTCTTCGATTATGTCTGTGGTCTAACGATGCTTGCTGTTTACTGAAGTGAAGTTTGATGATGGTGCCATGTTTTAGCTATTTGAGAATCTGCATATCCTTGGCTTAGTTAACTCTTCTTCACATGTTTGAACACACACACACTGGTTATTATGCCATTTAAAGATTCTAGCTATATTGTCAGATAATTAGATAAAGACATCAATGGAGATTTTATCACTGTGACAGACTGTAAGGAATTAAAAGTCTACTTCTGCTCATATCTAAAGTCGTAGAAATTCAACTGTCTTTTACCCTTTCTTGGTGTAGGGATGCACTTAGTTTCTTGAAATGCACATTTTTTCTAAATAAAATAAGGAACTTACTAAATGACTGGAACTAGCTATTGCCATATTAATTATATTACTGTTTAGCTGATCCAAAATAAAGACTTGAAATAATGCTATGATGTGAAAGTACAGCTACAACATTTGAGTTTTTGGTCTGCAAATAAGATTTCTCAACTACCAAATTTATTCACATTTAATCATACCTATAAACCTCAAATATTAATGACAATGGCCACACTTAAGCCATTCTGTAAATGTTCTAGCTATTCCTATAGTAAAACAAAAGGGATGAAAGTAAGGCCTCAACCTGATTATGGTTTCAATAAGAAAATAGAAGAGTATTGTAAGATTCAAATGCATAGAGTCTGATGGGAGGTGAGTTAGATGACATTGAGAAAGATACGGGTGGACCTTCTTTTCTAAATCTGTACGAATGGGCTCGGAGTTTTATAAGCTTCCAATATTAAAATCTGAATGTTATATATATTCCAAGTGCCTTGTTGCTATGTTCTAGGCTTTGATATTTTGAATTTTACCTTATACTACTTTTAATCAGTCTAGTTTGCTGTTTCTTTTTTTTCTTTTCCCATTTTTATCCCTTCTATTTTCCAGCTTCCGAGACATCGATAGTTCTGTTCTTCAACTACCACCTCCATACCTCGAATGTTTACCTTTGCTAGTATGATTGTGATTAACAAAAAGTAATGAATTTTTTCTTATATTGGCTGAGTATATGAAAACTTCCCATTAATTATCTTTTGTGGGCTCAGGTCAGATCAGATTCTGAGTTACAATGGATTGGCTACTTTAGTGATTGTAGTTTACAAACTTTCGGAATTGTGAATTTTCTCTCATACATATTGTGTACTATGAACTATGTCGTTATCTCTGATTTTGCATGTGATGTGTGTCGATATTGCAGGTATCGAAGAGGAAAAATTCTTCGATTCCCACCCTTGGTTGGAGTCTGACTGCGAAGACGATTTCTTAAGCATTAATGGTGGTAAGATCATGAACTCTCTCCTTGTTTCTTCGCTGCCATGGTAAACATTATATGCTCAAAGGATTAGGATGAAGTTTCAATGCCTTTCTAGACATCTTATGCATAGACAAGATTCGGGAAACCATCTTATTTTATAGACAGTTGTTTGGATTTTACCGTGCATTTGGGATTAGTGAGTGAAATTCATGTCATTACTCCATATTTCAGTCATTGATTTTGTGTAAAAAAAATTTCATCTCAGATTTTACCCCATCTGCTGGAACCACTCCTATTCATCCCCAAAATCCCTCGGCGCCACCCGATCAGTCCCCTCATTCAACAGACAATAACAAGAGACTACTCTCCGAGCTGTTCCAAGAGAGCTCAAGAAATCACCCGTACATTACAGAAGGGGAAAATGCATCATCAAGAGAAGAAACTACGTCCGAAGCAACGGCTATCAGCCTCGCCTCTCACATACTCAAAAGCCGGAGTTGTTCAAACTTAGAGATCAATAACAGAACAACAACTTCTACTCCTAATGATCGTAGTAGCAATGGAGCTGCGAAAGCAGGCGATAAGACAGGGATGTCTGTGCAGTGCTGCCTCCCGAGGATGATGACTTCGAGCCGTAGCTTCAGCGAACGTAAAAAGAAGTCAAGCCCCGCACGCAGCAGCAGAGTCGCGGGATGATGAACGCCGGCCGTCCTTGGAAATTTTGGTACCGATTAGCCTTGGCATATATGATGATATACTTATTATTTGTTTCCCTTTTATCCTTTTAATGTACATTTCATACTGCATAGTATTTGGTAGCTGTCCTGTAACTGGAAAATCAACAGACATTATGTCATTCAAAGCTGTTTGTTATAAAACGATACAAGAACCTTAACTCTGTTGTGTATTTTTGTCATTGCACTACACGTAATGTTGAGGTTCTGTAACTGGAATCAGTTGAGCTCTTCTTCTACATCACATATAGCTTACTTTCCCAACTATGGAATATTTATTTAATACATACTTTTAATATAAAATATGATAATGCACTTGTTGATGATGACGTGGGCCCAAAATTTATTCGTATTGGCAGTTGTTAGGAAGAAGATTGTTGGAGATAAAAAATTCAGTCATAGAAAACTGGTATATATTTATAATGGACGATATAACTACCATAAAAAATATTTATATTTTTTAAATATTATCATAACGCGAATAGTTATAAATGGATCCTCCATAAATGACCTAATCTGATCTGATCCAAATTCCTGCGGGTCAAATTCACACTTGAGACTTCCTTTTTCTGTTTATAGTCTCCATTCTCTCTCTTGTGTGTGTATATATATATATATATATGTGTGTGTGTGTTTGGGAATAATTTCTTGCACAAAGTACATTTTAGTGTCTTCTCCGGATAAAGTAAAAATATGAGTGCCAGGGGCAGGTTTTGGATGATGCTTTTGTTGGTGTTGTTTGCTCTGGAGGTGATCGATCATGGAGCATTGGCATCTGGCCGGGGTCTGCTTCAGAACACAAATTTAGGGGGTGGGGGTGGGATATGCTCGGCTGCCGTGGAGCCGCATGGATACAAGTGTCAGGAGTTCCAAGTAAGATTGATGATGAAGAAGATGAAGATGAAGCTGGATAATTAATTAGCCATTATATTCTTTAGATGCTTGTTTTCTCTATATATATATATATATATGTATATGTATGGTTAATCAATGGTGTATGTATCAGGTGACGACGGAAGATGGATACATACTGAAGATGATCAGAATTCCAGAGGGGCGAACCGCCGGCGGCGGCGGCGGAAACCGGCCGCCGGTTCTGCTACAGCACGGCGTTCTTGTGGTAGGTTTCCGGCGTGCATTATCTAGAAGGAGCAAACTTTCTGAATATAATAAGTGTCCTTTTCCAAGACGATTTCTAATAAGAGAAAACAAACAAGCAAACAGGGGAAAGATGATTATCCAAGGATATATATATATATATTGCATGGGTATTCATTCTATCGAGATCGTCTAGGGAACAGCCACGTCTTGTCCGAAACTAAAATTATTCGGACAGAACTTGCAGAGTTGCAGTACGGCTAGGGTTTATCAGATAAATTCTGTCCTGTTCTGGATTCAGTGAATTCATTAAAATGGAGGTAAGTTTCTATGCAGGATGGAGTGACGTGGCTGCTGAATTCCCCGGAGCAATCTCTGGCGACGATTTTGGCCGACGGCGGATTTGATGTCTGGATTTCCAACACCCGTGGAACCCGCTTCAGCCGCAATCATCTCCACCTCCATTCTTCATATCCTGTAATTACATACATTCTGCAATATATCTATATCTATCTATATATATATATCAGTGTTTGATTTAGAATATTTTTGATTTTAGGAATATTGGGATTGGACTTGGGACGACCTGGTTAGCCAGGACTTGCCGGCGGTGGTGGGGCTGGTGTTCCAACACACCGGCGGCCAGAAGCTTCACTACGTCGGACATTCCTTGGTGATCGATCATCATCATCATCATCGTCATCTCTTTCATTTTATGATTGTTTTGAATTTCTCAGTTATTAAAGCTGCAATGCAGGGGACTTTGATCGCGCTGGCGTCGTTTTCGCAAGGAAAACTCGTGGACAAGGTCCGATCGGCGGTTCTTCTGAGTCCGGTGGCGTATCTCAGCCACATGACGACGGCGCTCGGAGTAGTCGCCGCCCGAGCCTTTATCGGTGAAGTAATACATTAGACATTATACATTATACACAAGCTGCTGCAAATTTTTACCTAATCAAATAATACACATTGGCATTGCGATGATCATGTTCTTGGACATTGCAGATCACGACGATCTTCGGCCTTTCAGAATTCAATCCGACAGAGTAATGGATAAAGCTTTAATCTTTGATTACTTGCTTAGCTAGCTAGCTGGATTGTCTGTGAAATTTATCATCTTAAAAATTGGTTCATCTTCTTCACAGGAAAGCAGTGGCCAATTTTCTGAGAGCTTTATGCGCTGGTTCTGGGATCGACTGTTACGATTTGATGACAGCATTTACAGGGAAGAATTGCTGTCTAAATGCATCCACAGTACAACTTTTTCTGCAGAACGAACCACAGTCCACTGCGACTAAGAACCTCGTCCATTTGGCTCAAAGTAGGTGTCCTTTAACCCGTCCTGAACCCGCCCCCGTCTGTCCGTCGGTTTAAATTTAATGATTTTATGTCCGAAATGCAGCGGTTCGAGGGGGGATTCTGTCGAAGTTCGACTACGGCAATGCTAACGCGAACATGGCGCATTACGGCGAGTCGAGACCTCCCGTTTACGATCTTTCGAAGATTCCTCGGGACCTTCCACTCTTCTTTAGCTATGGCGGACAAGATGCCCTTTCGGACACCATGGATGTTGCGACATTGTTGGATAGTCTTAAGCTACACGACGTCGGGAAGCTGCACGTGCAGTATGTCAAGGAATACGCTCATGCCGATTTCATTTTGGGGGTTACAGCTAAAGACATTGTTTACAATCAGATTGTAGCCTTCTTTAGAAACCAGAACTAGTTTAATTGTCAGCTGTAATAAAACTCAGAGTCAAATCTTGGATTTCGGAACGGTTATTTTTAAAAAGGTCAAATCTTTCACGATCGTTAAAGGGGTGTTTATCTGTTTGGATTTTGAGTTAAAATTTAAATAGTAATATTTTTGAATTGAAACAGCGGTAATATAATATAAATAGGTATTGATACGATATTTTAAATATAAAATTAATTTTTAATATAATATAAAAAATAAAAAATAAATATTTGATCAAATTTTAACATTTTCCTCATACTTTACTATTTATTCAATTATTTTTATACAAAAATATCACATAAAACACCTATTTTTTTATATATATTATATTAAAAATTTATTTTACATTCAAAATATTAATCAATATATATATTTATATCATATTTAAAATTTTTACTATTTAAATTTTAATCCGAAATCCAAACACCAAACAAACAAACCCTATAAAAGAAAATATTGGGTATAGAAAAGGTGATTTTTTCTGAAATTGGTATTTCGACATTTTATCTGCAGCCATGGCGGGCGCTTTGTTCTTGCCGTGGCTTCTTCCATCACCGGCGGCAGCGGCGCCGCCGTTCGTTACATTTGCGGCTTCCCGCACGGCCTCTCCGCCGCCGCTTAACACGGCGAATGTTTTCATTGCTCCATCTTCTTCCTGCGCTCTTAACTGCCCTCACTTTCACCAGTTGTTCCTCTCTCTCTTTCTCTGTTAACTGCCCTCATTTTCGACGGTTTTTTTGTTAATCTTTTTTCTGTGTTTTTTTTTTTTTTTAAAAAAAAAATTGTAGCTGTTCTGGGTGTAGCCATGAGTACAAGCTGCATCATCCACCCATCGTCGATGAAGCAATTGAATTCTTCAACAAATTTGGTGTTATCGACTTCACCTTCGATACTTGTAGACTTGTAAGTGATGAATTACAGTTAACAGTTACAGAAACAGAGCGCCTTTGATTTTCACTTCAATTTCTAGGGTTTTACAGTTCCCCCAATTTGATTTCTGAGAAGTTATTTCTTTTTTAACATGGAATTGGCAGTGGGGATGGCGGTGTCGTGCAAAGCTTGCAGTTCGTGGCTCATCCTTCCAGCCATTGATTGGGCTCTACGAAGAGGGCACTCATAATATAGTTGATATTCCTGAATGCAAAGGTTCCAAATACACATATCCATTTCAATGTTCAATCACCATTTCTGTGCTCTACTGAGTCTCACTGTTCTTCAGCACATCATCCAAACATCAACTCTGCTGTTGACCTGCTAAAACAAGGTGGAAAATATCTCCCTCCTCTCTTACCATTGAAGATTTTAAATTTCAATGTCTCTGATGTTTTTCTTTATCGTTTTAGGGATGACTGAACTGAATATTGAGCCATATGATGAAGACATGGGAACTGGTGAGCTAAGATATGTCCAGGTGATGGATTTCTTACAGATACATATTTTTTTCAAGCTTTCCATTTTCTAGCATGTTAATTTCCACTCTGCCATCGTCGAAGAAATTGAAGTAACCAAAAGATACAAAAATGGTAAAGTAAATTCTTTTGTGTGAACAATGCCATTGCAGATGGCTGTGACAACCTACAACACATCTCTTCCTGCATCCGAAAGATACAAAAACGGTTGGTCGAGATTTAATGATGAATCATCGCTATTTTTGTCACTTGAGGTAAAAACTTTACATCAAATAATTGCAGGTAAGGTGCAGGTTTCTTTGGTTTGGAATTCAAGAAATGAGAACTCACCTGATTCTAAAAAGCTAAATGCTCTGGCTAATGTAAGATCCACCACTGTTGTATTGCCGCCGTTCTTAAAATATTGTGCGCAAAATGTTGATAAATTTGATATTGCAGTATATATGGACTAAGGGAGGGCCTAGGAGGGAAGTGCATTTGATTCATTCGGTTTGGGCTAACTTTCAGACATCAACAAATAATGTAAGTAACCATATCCGGTCGATATCAAACTGTAATAGTCTATATCCTTATAGTACCCTCGAATTGTCCTCAGATAATATTTGGGAACAGATGGAGACATCTTTTAGGTGAGAGAGATTTCTGGGAGCATGTTGGAGGAATCGACATTTATATGGCACCTTCAAGCTTCGGGCAAGCAAATACCAAGGTTGTTTTTTTTTTTTTGAGTAAAAGCTTCGATGATTTATTTTATCTTAATCATTTCAAACACTTCTTAATGTCCTGATGCAATAAACTTAGATAGTCTATTTTTAAAAAAAAATTGATGTTTTTGGCAGGCTTTCGATTCTCTACTCCAAAAATTACAAAAGTATGTCCCTCACGGTGCATCAGTAATCGATCTCTATGCTGGTGCTGGTGTAATTGGTCTATCTTTGGCTGCCACAAGAAAATGCAGGTTAGTAAAGTTATATGAATTAAGGTTTCAGGGCCTTTTCTTCCGATCAAGAGCTATTTTATTTATGATATTTCTTTATGGTCTTTCTGTGCAATAGATCGGTGAAATGTGTGGAGGTAAACAAAGAAGCAAAACCATCTTTCGAAAAGTCCATTTCTCGATTACCATCTACCTCGGATAGCAACATCAGCTGGTATCATGCGGACACTTCAAAAGTCAGTATTTCACTTTAGTTTTCCTCTTCGTTTGATTGCCCGGTACACACGCTCAACCATTACAATATTGATTTAGTTTCTTTCTTTCAGGAACCAATGTCTTGGCTGATGGGGTCTGAAGTTGTCGTCGTTGATCCACCAAGGAAAGGGCTAGACCCATCTCTACTTACTGCTCTAAAGTCATTGCCATTTATGAAAATCGAAAGGTTTTGTCTACTGGCATCTTCAAATTGCTTTCTAAGGGATCGTTTACTGCGCTGAAGGAACACTTGCTTTTCTGCTCATTCTTTGATTCTTGTTTCAGCCCTAGGAGAAAGGTCAAAGCTGAAAAACGGCCATGGATTCTTCGGGAAAGAGAAGCTTCAGTGCATAACAATAATGAAATGGGAGAAGATGATAAGGGTGTATTACCTCAAACTCTTATATATATAAGCTGCGGATGGGGTAGTTTCAAAGAGGTATGTTTAGTCTTTCATCACGAATTTCAAGTGGCTCTCTAACAAATGAAAGAAGGTTTTGTGTTTATACAGTTCATTGTTGTTTTTTCCTTTAGGATTGCAGTTCCCTGGTCTCTAGTAAGGCGTGGCATTTGGACAAAGCCCATGGTTTTAACTTCTTCCCTGGTACACAGAGGTCAACTCTCTCTCTCTCTCTCTCTCTCTATATATATATATATATATTCCTTTACATTATATCTTTCTTGTGGCTACATGACAAGTTACACTAATGTTTTACATCCTACACTGATGCAGCATTGAGGTTTTGGCTGTGTTCAAAAGAGGCTCAAAGGTGAAGAAGAAGAAACCTGGAAGAAAGCCAAATTGAGGATCTATGGGGATGGATAACAGCAAAATGCAAGTAATGAAAGAAAAAGAGCATCCGAAAAGTTAGTTATCCAAGGATAGGGGTATAGGGTTTAATCCTTTCTTTGTCAAAGGCACCTTTATGATGAATTAATGGCATTATGGGGTAGAGAGATGTTATGTACCATTAATCTTCACTGAAATATGAAATTAACACATCTTAATGCTATTTGAAACTAAATTAGAAGTAGCAGAGCAGACCAAAACTAGTTCTTAACTTTTAATAGAAAACTTGAAAGGAGTCATTAGACAGAGCAATGAAAGTTGATAGATGTAAACACAAAGCAAGTTTGATCTGAATCTTGAATCTTCTATCACTCACAAAAATGCAGCAGCAAGGGATTGGCAGATAATTCAAGTCATCCTCTGGGCGGCTTCTTTCGCTAGAACTCTCTCCTTCGCCTTTGTTTTGGCTTGGGATTTGGAGCCCATGACTCCTCCTCCCCACTTCTTGCGGGTCTCATCGAATTTATCATTGAAATTAGCCTGAAAGAGTCACAAAAAGATTTAGTTATTAGCCCTGAAAAACTATTAAGACAGTAAACACTTAGGCTCTTGATTAACATTCTACCTTCACAGCCTCGAGTATTTTGCTAAACTCGAGCTTGTCTTCATTCTTCACAGAAGTGAGGCATAAGACAGACGCAGTCTTTTTGTGCACAATCTGCACAGATAGCAGGACAAAAGTGCAAATATGGTTAAGAAGTTATTGCAGTTTGGAGACCATGTTATTGAGGACAACTTACGGTGCCAAGCCTGGCCTTCCCCTTCACTATACAGTATGGAATCTCCATTTTCCTACACAGAGCAGGGAGCCACACAACCAACTCGATTGGATCCACATCATGAGCAATGACCACCAATTGTGCCTTATTCTGGAAGACGAGTTTAATCAAAGTTATTATCCAGTAACAATGATTAGCACATTCAATGAGAATAACTACAAAAACAGACCTGCTCAATGAGATATGTGACATGGTTAAGACCATATTTCACCACAATAGGCTTCTTAGTTTCTGGCGTCTTGCCTTCAGCCTCAGCTTGGGCTCTTTTCAAAAGTCTCTCCTTCTTTTGAGCTTTATCCTCAGGCCTATATTTCATAAGCATCTTGAAAAGACTAGTAGCTGCATGTGGAAAGGAACAATAGCATAACTGGGTGCACAAAGAATAAAATTGGGAAAAGATTGACACGTGCATTGTACGACATACAGTGGAGCAACACAAAATTGCTTGTCCACAGTAAGCTAAACATTATGGATAACACCCTTCATTTGAAAACAATGGCAATGCCTTTAGTATTTAGGGGGCGGACATGCTCAATCAAAAAATTACAAATATAAAAAAACTAGTGTTTTGCAAAATTTATGTTTTCATCACTATTTTCAAGCCATCAAATCTACAGTTAAAAAAATTATCCCACCAAATACATAATTTCAAGTCAAATATCTTTACAAAATATAACATTCAACTTATATTGTAAAAAAAAATTCAAATCCAATAGAGCATTCTATAGCACAAGCAAGCACGCCTAGGGTTACATAAAAGGAACAGTAAACGCCACCCCTGAAAGACATACCATCAACGTGAAGGAAGAAAATTGAAAAAACCAAAAGTACATCAAGGAATGGCCTCTAAAAAACAATAGTTCAAATCTTTCCAAGTCTAAGTTACCATATAGATCCTGAAATTACAGAGCAAATATTGGCCGTAGAGAAAACAATGCATTCAGCAATTGCAACAATGGACTACAAATCGCGAATCGGTAATGCTAACACCAACAAATAAAACAAATCGTAACAGACTAAAGAGGGTAATTAAAGAGAGTAAGGCAACACAAACAAACCCAAGTTCTTGTCCAATGCTTTCGAGAACTGATGAATGGATGGAGGAACCTTTAGCCTCTGCTTTAGTATCATCTTCTTCCTCTGAAGTCTCACGACTTGAGGCCATTTGACGAACCGATGCAAGTCTTTCTTCGGAGGAAGTGCCCCTCCGATACCAAACTGCTTCGGCCTCTTCTCATAAAGTGGGTTCACAACTGCCTCGGTCTTCTTCTTCGCCGGAAGCTTTGCGCCCTTCTTCGGAGCCTGAATCAACAAAATAGAACATTAATAACCGAACCAAAATCCACAATAACATGAAGCAAATACAATATCACTGAGATAAACCATCGTTCTTACCATTCCCCTTTCTTGATCAGGAAGATCGAGCAACCAGAGAAACAAAAAACCCTAGCGGACGCAGCGGAGGAATGAAGATAGAAAACTAGGGTTCACATTTATATATCAGCATTATCTGGGCCGGCCCACATTATGGGCTGAAATAATTGAAAAGAGCCCAAACCAAAATCTATATTTATATTAGTAAATTCCCAAAATGCCCTCTGTCTCTGTAACCCAAACAAACACACAAAGTGTAATAAAATCTCAGTGAGGTCCCGATCAGAAAAAAAAGATAAAAGAAACTCAGTAAGGTTGAAGAGGGCCCCCTCCCATGGCAGCCCTAATTTACCAATTATTTTCGTCGACGGCGCTGCTGTCGCAGGGGATTTACCACCTCGTCTGCGCCACAAGGAACAAGCTCAAGTCGTCTCCCCGCGATTACGTCGCCAAGCCCTTCCATCCCTTCCCCGGCGCCGGAGGATATCTCCGGCATTTGCAGCTCTACCTCGTCGCCATTTTCGTCTTCATCGCCCTCCTCCACCAACTCCTCACCGCCTCCTACTCAGATCCCCTTCTCAAAGGCCGCACCCCCGTCCACCTCTTCACCTCTCTCCAGTCCGCCGCCGTGCTCTTCTCCTTCCTCCTCCTCGCCGTCGCAATTCTCCTCTCCGATGCGACCTCTCTCCTCCCCCTCCCCGCCGATCTCGTCTTCGCAATTGCGTCGGGGCTTTTCTTCCTCCAATTTTCGCTCTCCTCCGCCTCCGCCGCCGTCCAGACCTCCGATCTCCAGGCTAAGTGCGATTCCCTCTCCGGCCACGTCTCGGCTCTCTCGTCGGCGCTGTGCCTTGCGCTGGCGTGCCAGCCGAGGCTATTTGTGGCGGACGTTGCCCTAGGCGCCTCGTTCTGCTTGCAGGGGCTGTGGGCGCTGCAGACAGGGCTTTCCCTGTACGTTGACGCCTTCATTCCGGACGGGTGCCACAAGCTGCTGGACGTTGTGAGCGGCGTGGAGGGCTCCACCAAGTGTGATTTGGATGACACGAAGCTCCGTGCCATGGCGATTTTAGATCTGATGTTTGTTCTTCATGTCCTTTTTGTGGTTCTCATTTTATTGGCTGTTTACGGTGCTGTTGCTAGGGCTCGCGGCGGGCGACATGGAGGAGGAGGATCATCCTACGACGCCTTGCCAAATGCGGATTCCAGCCACATTCAGTTGAAGACAATGACAGGAACTCAGGCATGATCATCTTCACCGTATTACTGTAATCTTCAAAATGGTTTATGTGATCTATGCACGTTCTTGTTTGGTTTTTGGGGATAAATTGGATTTTTTTGTAGGTATAGATAGAATGTGACTTGAGATTCTCTGGGAAGTATGAAATAAAAGCTGAATTTTTGTTGTTTGTGATCTATATATTCTGATGCCATTGCCATTGCCATTGCCATTTTGCCATGCCTCTTGATCTGTTTATGAACCCTTTTATCAGTTTCATAGGAACAATTGAGCTTTTAATACCAATCTATGTACAACACCATTGCACTGTACTGTTTATTGCATATGATGAAGATGGCCTGGAAATGAGATTTTAAGAATAAATGAGTTGAATGTCCATCAAATATAAATAAAACCATTGTTTTCCAAAGTTTGAAAAAAAAGAGAATACATTGAACATTGTATGTATAGCTCCAAATAGACCAACTTATAATTACACAAATTATACTCATGTACATCGATTGTTGTTATCGAGATCGATCATGCACCTTTCTTTTCTTAGTTCAATATTGTTTAGTTTCAATATTAAAATTTAACATAAAGCCGGATAATTCATTAAAAAGAAGACTCCAACCACAAGATCATTTTCCACGTAACTTGTTGAATAAAAGTTTGATGAATACATAAAAACAACTTATAGCCAATCAATCAAGTTCATACAAAATTGATTGCTGTTAATTAAAACACAAATTGGATTGCATAATGTGTGTGTATTAATGTACGTATGTGTTTTCAGCATTAAATAAAATTAAAATATACGATGTTAATACTTTGTGAATGAAGAAATATACGATTGGAGTTGGGGAAAAAAACAACAAATAAATAAGAAAAAGAAAAAGAAAGGGCACGTGAGGAGCACGTGGAGGGTAGGGTGGAGTCTTTCTTTCATCGGCTTCAGCGGGTATTTCTGGCGCACCTGGTGGCTCTGGTGCAGCTGCGCTGGTAGGGATTGGCCGTCTGGTGGTCACGGCAATTGTAGTACGACTGCCCTCGCTGGTTGCACGGCACATTGTTCCTGTTCAATGCGCCGTAGCTGATGTATCCGCCGCCGCCTCCGAGCTGCCGCCGCGCTGATTCCGACTCCATTAGAAATTCATCACCGTCGAGGTCCATTGGCAAGCCGTGGCCGGCGACGTCAAATTTCGTCCCAAAGTGGACCGCCTCGTGACCTTTGGTCGAATGCGCCACCGCAACCATGGCGGCTAATGCCACCGCCAGGAGAACGAGCTCCGTTCGGAAAGCCATCGCCATGGGTAATTTGACTTACGCCAACAAACTCATAAATTGGCAGGACGTATCGGATAGATTTTTGACACAATCGTTTTTGTGTGTTCGTAATTTGCGATGTATTAGGTTTTTTATGGATTTCGAGGTCACGTGAAGGAGGACCTGCTTGGAGGAAGAAGATGTGTTGGTTGTGGACGCACCGTGATTTCTGCCATTGGAAGCGGTGGGCCTAAACTTGAGGCCGATCTTTCCGCCATTACAGAAACTGGTGGTATATTTTGTTCATTCTATTTTATTTTATTAGTATAAAGTTTAAAAATAAAAAATAATCACCAACTGAATCCCTTGCATATACTCTTTTGTTGGGTAGGGCTCCAAATCAACATCGAAATTTATGTATTTCCATCTAACTGAGATTAGATTGTCTAGAGGGAAGAAGATCGAAAGACATCTTCAAGATCTGCTGCTAAATGCAAAACTTGTCTTATCTTGATAATTGGGCTGGAATTCAAGAACAGGATGACACTGACACTGTAAGAACACTGTAAGAAAAAGGATTAGAGATGAAAGCCAAAGCATAGTTTAATTGTAGACAGGATGAGGCACTTTCTTTCAACAGAATATACCTTAAATTTTCATTTCTCTGCAGAACCAAACATGCTGTGGTTTCACAGACATATAAAACCATATACTAAACATTTATTGCCCACATAGTAACTTGGTTATAAATGGAAGGAGAAAAAGAAAGAAATGCATAAGAATGAATATTCACTGTTTTCAATCTGTCTTGGCTTCATCTTTCTTGGGTTCCTGAGGTGCAGCAGGTTTGGGTGCTTCTTTCTTGGGTTCTTCAGCTGCAGGTTTGGCTTTTGTGGGCTTATCTTTCTTCTCCTTTGGCTTGCCCTGTGCAGGCTTCATGAAGCAGAAACAGGAGCAGCAGGGACATTGGAACAAGAACTTCATCCTGTTCTTCTTGTCTCAAATCTTGCTTATTTTTTCTCTTAGCAGAGATGCTTCTGAGAGGATCCACTGCAGCAGCAGCAGCAGCAAATGTGTACCATAAAGATTAAGGTCTTTCTTATAAGCATTCTTGTCTTTTTATTTTCTGTGCCATCCTCTTTTTTATAAAATGCATAAATATAATTCTGCTATGCGACTGCTGTTTTTCCTTTATGGGATTCCATTTCAGTCACTGTCAGTTGTAGATGAAAAGAAGGTGGAAATTGGGGGATGGTGGGGTGCTGGAATTTATTATTGTACAAATATATGATCAACCTTGGAATCAATAGGGGAGGGTGCATCACTTCACTTGTTCTGTTGGTGGGGACAGACAGAATGCCCACCATGATGGACTTTCTTTCTTTTGGGGGGTGTGTCATGTTGAGAAATCTCTTTAGCTCTAGCTAGGCTGGCAAGCATTTTTGTTTGTTTGATTAGGGAAAAGATAAGCTTAATGACTAGGGATTTTGACAGGGATTATTGAGTAATTAATTATTTATTCATCTTCAAGATATGAAATGGTGGTGAGCTTGTAAAGTTTCTTGATAAATCTGCTATGGAATCAGGTGTCTCTGCTTCCAGTACCACAAAGTTGATGTGGTTAAGAGTGTTTCACACAATAATTAAATAATCATTCCCTTTAATCATCACAGTAAGCATTCTCTCTCTATATATATTGTATTTATATAGGGGTGGGTGGGTGAGAACATCACAGGATTAATAGGATGGATGGGTAGGGGTGGTGGCCCTCTCAAGACCAAGGATAGGGGACAACACCATGTTCTTTGAATTATTAGTTAGGTAGCTGTAAATCAATATGATAGTTCTTCTAAAGTTTTAATTCATTTCATAATAGTTTTTTCATAAACATTAAATTAAATAATTAAATTTTTTTATTCTTTAAAAATCCATTTGGGCCTCCAACGACCTAGGTTGTTGTTGGGCTCAGGTCTCTATTTATTAGGATTCTCCAGTCCATAATCACTATCTCATGTATGTCTTTGAGCCCAATTGATAGTCTGATAAAACAAGTTATATAACCCAAATCCAGAATTTAATGAGTGAGTTGAAATTTCAAAAAAGTGTAGTAACAGTAGAGTCAGAATACGTGCGTGCGGTAATGAAAGAAAAATAATTATTACTACCATTATGGTGTTGGTGTTTGTATTATTCAACTATTAGTTAGTCAGTCAACCATCTTGACATACCGTACGTACCCATATAATAAATAATAGAGTAGTTGTATATCATTGTGATTGTGATTTAAGTATGTCTACTAATTAGTAATTATTTGTAGTATTACTTTTATAAAAATTAAGTAGCAATAAAGAGGTGAGGTGGATGAGGTAGCATCCACTTGTTGACAAATAAGAAATGTTGTTGTTCAAACATGGTTGATAAATTTGGCAACAAATCCCCCAACTAAACCAATCTACAATTTGACATTATTATATGACTCACAGTCACAGTCACAGTCACGCGCACAGCACATGTGGGGTTCGGGTTTAGGGTTTGGTGAATGCATGTGACGTAATTATATACTCCATATATATATATATAGTTGTTAGCCTTGATTTGGCACCCTCCCATCTTCACCATTTTCTTCTACCTCAGCCCCATGGACGAAGAGAAGGGGCATACATTGGATAGTCCGGTGACGTGGGGGTTGGACTCATGACTGTGAGGGTTATGTGTTCAAATTTCCGATGTCTCGGGTCACCTGTCACACATGGTTCGCCTAGTGCGATTTTTCTTGTCGGACTTAATTTTCAGGATATTAGGTTCGGTCAGGAGTTTACCCAATGCGTATTTTTGGATAGTGGCAGCTGATTTTCACGTCATAAAAAAAAACAAAAAAAAAAAAAAAGAAAAGTAGATAGTCTGTCTATTATTAAGGGTGGACACAATATCTGAAATTTGAAATTTTAATTCAAATCAAATCAAAATTTAAAATTTGATTCAAATTTTTGGATTGGTTTAAATTGAATATTTTATAAATTTTGAATTGATATACTAAAAATTCGATAATTCAAAATATCATATTTTAATATATTTTATTGTTATATATTTAATAAAAATACTCCCTCTCTCCCGTAATGGTTTTGCATCGTTGTACTTACATTAAAAATATCCTTATATATATATTTGATTAGTTTGTTTTACAAATGTTATTGGATTGATATTATAGAAGACTAATAAACATATTTTTGTCTTTTTATCTTCATTTATATTAGGTCTTGATATAATAATTAATATTCAATTAGCAATATGCAAAACGACAATGATAAACCTTGCAGCTGGAGGGAGTATAATATTTTAATAAAAATAAGAACTAAAAATTATTAATTATATTTTTTATATTTATTATAGTATATAATATTATATAATAATCATAAATATATAAAATATTTAAAAATAACCAAAAATATAGAATTTCCGATTATTGGGGTTTAGTTCCAAATTTTTAATTTGAATTTTGATTATTTCATATTGATTCTTGCCAAAATTTTAGACTTTCGAATTAGTTCGGATCTGAATAAAAAATCCGAACATTTACCCTTACATTAGATTGCCCTTTTTTTTTTATTTAAATATTTTTTTTATACATAATTTATTATTGAAACATTAAAACCCAAAACACTTTAACAAAAGTAAATTATATATATATATATATATATTCATCCCATTGGTTATAATAATACTGAAAAAAAATTAGCATCATATTGATTTTCTCTAGCACATAAAAAATAATCAAGCAAACTTTTACCTACCACAACATAGACTATGTTAAATAAAACCATATGACATTGTATTGATATATTTCTTATACTAAAATAAATTGTAATATGTGTGGTACGAGACTATATCATGTGTTATTTTTATTTAGGAAAAAATATTATTTTTGGTCTCAATATAACTAAAAGTCATCAATTTTGGTCTCAATATAAAAATTTTGTCAATTTTGGTACAAATAGAACCAAAACTCATTATTTTTTATCACAATATAAATTTTTTTATCAATTTTAGTCTCAATATAACCAAAATTCATCTTTTTTTGTCCCAATATAATTAAACCTTATATTTTTTGGTCACAGTGTCAATAAACCGACGAAAAATGCTGACGTGAAAAGAAATCAAACCTTATATTTATATTTGAAGAAATCGCACAATATTGCAAGTCCACGTCAGCATTTTTCGTCGGTTTGTTGACAGTGAGATCAAAAAAGATAAGGTTTGATTATATTGGGACAAAAGATGATGATTTTTTGGTTATATTGAGACCAAAATTGATAAGATTTTTATATTTGAACAAAAATTGATGAATTATGATTATATTATGATAAAAATAATTTTTTTTCTTTTGTTTATGCTAATATGAATGTTGTTTATCTCTATATCATGTATTATATCGATATATATATATATATATATATATATAAAGACTGTTCGGGTGCAACCTTAATTAAGTTTGACAAATTAACGGCGGTTGTGTAATTAAACGGCAAATAATGCTGCATGTAGTCATTATTTACATGCCATGCGCAGTTCAGCTAGCGTGCCTTCCTGCTTTATGTAAAGATTTCCCAACCCATTATTATTAAAAGTATATATATATCTAAAAACAGTAAAAGTTTGAATTTAAAAAATAAAATAATATTGAAGTAATAACAAATAAATAAAAGAAAGAAGTATTGAATATGAAATAAAGTTTTATATTTTATAGATAATAAATATTAATTGAAAATATAAGTCAGCACATATCCTTTAATTTTCTTTGAATAGGTATATTAATTAATGTTAATTATTATTATTACAAACAAATTTATTAGATAATAAATGTATTGAATATGTTTCGTGCTGGAGTTTCTTGATTAGGAACTTGTAGAAATATAAAATAACGATATTTGTAATAATAATAATTAACATTAATTAATAAGAAAAAACTTTTTAGTAAATTTTTGTAATGTGAATGGTCTTGGATAAATCTGAAGTCAGCAAAATTGAAAACTTACCGCACCACTAATTTGACTACCATTTACAGCTTTATTTATTTACTATCCAAAAAAAACACTCAATACAATTATGAGAAACGAGCAGGCGCAATAATGGTGAAGAAGTGGTCTGCAAACGCACGGCAAAGCACAGCCATGAGGAAGAAGGAATCCCCCGCTGCTCTGCCACTCTGCCTCGACAATTAATTAATTAATGCCCTCCATCCAACGTTCGTCAACCCCCCACCCCACCCCACCCACGCCCACCCTACCCCACCTCGCCCAAACAAATCATTTCCAGCGAGATGGAGACGAATCTGGCTGCCTTTGCCTCTGCCCAATTCACAAACATCCAAATTCAACAAATTGTTCTGCTTCACTCTGCTTTTCGTATAAATGTTTAATACTACTAGCAGTAGCAGTAGCAGCAGCAGTAGCCATTTTCAATTGAAAAAGGAAAAAAGTCAGCTCTTTGCGTCATTATTTCAAACCCTTCTGCTCTTTTCTTTCTTTTTTTATTTTTATTTATTTTTATTTATTTTTTATTTCCAATCAATCATACTGACTGCGATTGCCCATATTTTCCCCCTTCTGTTTTTTTTTTTTTTTTTTTCCTTCGGCTGTCGTGAATGAGATGGTTTTTGCTTCCTCGGGTGCTTCTTTGCTTTGAAAATCTTCTTCGTGGTTTCAGTAAGCTTTCCTTTTCTTTTTCTGTGGTTTCTTTCCCCTTGTGCAAATTTTTCCTAATAAAGCTTCATTGTGTAAGCAGTGACGTCCGTTTTGTGAAAAAGAGGATCCTGCTTTAATTTAATTTTGTTTACTGTAGTGGGGCTGGGCTGTTGCTTGGTTCAATTGTAAGTGACAAGGCGGGCATTGAATAAACTGCATCTTTTTTAGCAAATGGAGTGAGAAAAATTAGCTTTGGTTTGTGTTCTTGGCGTCGAATGAATAAGAGAAATTGAAGGGAGGGCTTTGCTTTTTCTCCCTTTTATTAGGGATCTGAAACCATGGCAGACTTGCTTCACTTCCAAGTCAGTTTTTCGTGATGTTTGAGGCAGTTTGGGGGTTTTGATGGAGGGATGGATAGTTTTCTGGTGCTGATCTGTTGAGCGACATGGTGGTGGGATTTAGGGATCAGGATTTTCAGTTTGGGAAGTTGTAGCAAGCAATGTGGTGGGGACTTGATACCCGAGTGGGGGCTGCTACTACAGTTCTTCGATTGTAAGTAAGTTGTTCACAATTGGGTCAATTTTGTTTTTCGAATCGTTGTTGGTTGGGATTTGGGTTATGATTTCTCAACAGCTCTGCCTGCTCCTTCCTTACTTTCCGCCATTGATGAACTCGGAAGGTATGTGAGTGATTCGGTGATCCTTAAAGAACCTGCAATTAATGGCTTCCTTCAATTCGGCTCTTCTGGGAACACTTCCCTTTCTGTTCCTGTTCCTGTTCCTGTCTCTGTGTCTCTCAGTTTCTTCCCAGAATTGCAATCCAGACGATCTTTCAGCACTGAAGGAATTCGCATCCCAACTCATCAATGGCTCTGTAAAAATTTCTTGGTCCGGCAAGACGGAATGTTGCAAATTGGAAGGCGTAGTGTGCAAGAATTCGTCGAACTCAGCAGCATCAAACAGAGTGATCATGTTAAGATTGTCTGGACAAGGCTTGAAGGGCAAAGTTCCAGAATCTTTGTCGAAATTGGAGCAGCTTAAACTGCTTGATCTGTCCCACAATTCTCTGGAAGGCGAACTGCCCTCCAGCTTGTCTGGTTTGCACCATCTACAAGTTCTTGATCTCAGCCACAACTCCCTCAATGGACCTGTGTTCGAAGCCATTGCAGGATTGAAATCGATGAAATCTGTCAACATCTCCAGCAATGCCTTCTCTGGGAACCTGACAGACATAGGGATGTTTCCTGATCTCGTCGCCATGAACATGAGCAACAATTTGTTGACAGGCCGAATCAGCCACAGAATTTGCAGTTCTGCAAGGTCCCTCCAGATTCTTGATCTCTCTGGAAATCACTTGACAGGTGGGCTTGAAGGATTGGAAAATTGCAGCTCAGCCCTCCAGGAACTTCATCTTGATTCGAATTCACTAACCGGAAACCTGCCCGAATTGTTGTACTCGTTTTATAATTTGGTGCATCTTTCTGTTTCTGCAAATTCTCTATCTGGTCAGCTAAGCCTGAGAATTAGTCGCCTTTCGAGTCTCAAAACCTTAATCCTCTGCAGGAATAGGTTTTCGGGTTACTTGCCGAATGCTTTTAGTAATTTGACTGAGCTAGAACACCTTGATGGACATTCAAATATGTTCTCCGGGCCTCTGCCTTCAACCTTGTCGAAATGTACCAGACTACGAGTCCTCGATCTTGAGAACAACACTCTATCAGGGCCTATTGATCTTGATTTCTCTCAATTCGGAAGCCTCTGCACTGTCAATCTCGCCAGCAATTATTTCACAGGTCCCTTGCCGGAGTCGCTCTCCAGTTGCCGGGAACTGAAAGTTTTGAATCTTGCCAGGAACGATCTGTCCGGACGGATCCCTGAAAGCTACACCAATCTGTCATCCCTTACATTCGTTTCATTTTCAAACAACAGCCTTGTGAACTTATCGGGATCTCTATTTGTCCTGAAGGATCTCAGGAACTTGATGTCGCTTATACTGTCGAAGAATTTTCATGGCGAAGAAATTCCCGGAAACATGACGGGGTTCAAGAGCTTGATGATCTTTGCTTTAGGAAACTGTGGATTGAAAGGGCGAATACCCGACTGGCTATCTAACTCCCAGAAGCTGCAAGTCCTCGACATGTCGTGGAATCATTTACAGGGTGGCATTCCGCCATGGATTGGTCAGATGGAGAGCTTGTTCTATTTGGACTTGTCGAATAACTCGTTGAGCGGAGGGATTCCGAAGGGGATGACAGAGCTTAAGAGCTTAATTTCTGCAAAAAGCTACCGATCCTTCCTCTACGCCTTCCCCGAAATTCCACTTTTCGTGAAGAGAAATCGAAGTGCTGCCGGTATGCAGTATAAACAGGCTTCGAGTTTTCCTCCATCGATCTTGTTGAGTAATAACAGAATACATGGCGTGATTTGGCCGGAGATTGGACGATTGAAACAGCTTCATGTCTTGGATCTAAGTAGGAATAACATAAGCGGAACCATCCCGAGCTCCATCTCAAATATGGCAAATTTGGAGACTCTGGATTTGTCGTACAATGATCTTCGCGGATCGATCCCTTCATCGTTCAATCAGCTCACTTTCCTGTCGAAATTCAGCGTCGCTCATAACCATCTCAACGGAGCTATCCCGACGGGTGGACAATTTCTCAGCTTCCCGGGGTCGAGCTACGAGGGCAATCCGGGACTCTGCGGAAAACTATATTCTCCCTGTCCTATCGGGCTGCAGCAGACGAATGCACCTCATGATTCGAGTGGTAATAGATTTAGTCGAAGTGGCATACTCGAAATCACGATCGGGATCGGGATTGGAATCGCTTTGCTTCTGGCTTTTCTTGTGCTGAGGATATCGAGAAGAGACATCGGACAGTCGATGAACGGCGTTACGGAGGAGGAGATCAGTAGGACATCCGATTCGATTGCGCCTCCGAAGATAGTGATCTTCAAGAATGCCGAATGCAAAGACCTCACCATCTCGGACTTGATGAAGTCGACGAACAACTTCAGCCAATCGAACATTGTGGGCTGCGGCGGATTCGGCCTCGTCTACCTGGCGAACCTACCAAACGGTGTGAAAGCAGCGATCAAGAGGCTTTCGGGGGATTGTGGGCAGATGGAGCGCGAATTCCAGGCCGAAGTCGAAGCCCTCTCGCGCGCGCAGCACAAAAACCTCGTTTCGTTACAAGGGTACTGCTGCTACGGGACGGACCGGTTGTTGATCTACTCGTACATGGAGAACGGTAGCGTGGACTATTGGTTGCATGAGAAGGCGGATGGGAGTTCGTTTCTTACATGGGACACGCGGTTAAGAATAGCTCAAGGGGCAGCGCGGGGGTTGGCCTACTTGCATAAAGGGCAGAATATCGTTCACCGGGACATTAAGACGAGCAATATTTTACTCGATGAGAAGTTCGAGGCTCACTTGGCTGACTTCGGGCTTTCAAGGTTACTTCGCCCTTATGACACACATGTAACGACGGATTTGGTCGGGACATTGGGATATATTCCGCCTGAATACAGCCAAACATCCACCGCGACTTTTAGGGGCGATGTGTACAGCTTCGGAGTTGTTCTTCTTGAGCTTCTGACAGGGAGGCGGCCTGTCGAAGTATGTAAAGGTAAGAACTGCAGAGACCTGGCGGGGTGGGTGTACCAGAAGAAATCCGAGAAATGCGAGTGGGAAATATTCGATTTGTCCGTAAGGGATAAGGATTGCGAGAAGGAACTGATGGAAGTGCTCGGCGTCGCGTGTAGGTGTATAGAACAGGATCCCCGGAGACGGCCATCTATCGATGAAGTTGTTTCGAGTCTTGAAGGAATTGTTCAGTTAGGAAAAACTTAAAGAGTTTGGTGTTGTTCATGTGTTGTATACTACTGTTTTGCATCTCGAATTGTTTGAAGTGATTGTGTTTTATGTCTTGGGGAAGACAGATGTTGTTTCGTTATAGCGACAAGATTGTATCTTGTACAGTACAGAACGTATATACTCCGTGAAAGAACATAAAAAGAAAAAGGGTGTTGTGTAGATTCTTTGCTTTGCTTGTAGTGTTTGGTGATGAAGAAGATTCATTAAAAGAGACGATTTTCATTGGTTTGGACTCCATGTGTGACTGGGGCCTTCGTTCTCATCTTCCTCAGGTACCAAACTGCTGCCCCTGTAAATACTCCCGCCACTGAAACTACTGTTACAGTCCCTGCAACAAATTAAACAAGCAACCATTTCCACCTAATCTAAACCCTAATTAAAAATTAAAATTCAAGAATCAAGGTTAATAATTTTTCACTCACCGGCCACCACCGCCGGCCGGCTATGACCATTGTGATCTGCACTAACGGATTATGATCAGATCAGTGAGTAATTAATTATACAAATCAAGATTGATTGATTGATTGATTAGGTGATTATTACTCATACCTTTGCAGTAAGTAGTTGAATTTCCATTCCGACACAAGCACGAGAAATCCAACGTCTCGGCGTCGAACCCGCAGGTGCCGGCGCCGGCGCCGGCGGCGTCCTGACAGCGGAGGCAGCGCGTCGTGACGGGGACGTCGAAGTCGACCCGAATTCCGTACTCGGGAATCTGATTATACGCCGGCGTGACGCCCAAATCCCTCCAGTAGACGGTGGCGTAGGTGGCGCAGTGGCGGAGCATCATTCTCAGCGACTCGCCGCCCTTGGGGTAGTAGGAGCAGCAGGAGAGCCGCGGCGGCGACGAGCATCCCGGCAAGCGGCGGCAGAGGTAGCTGGAGGTGTCGCAGGCGGAGTCGCACTGGTCGGGGAAGCGCTCGCAGAACATGGGCTTGGGCTCCATGATGACCTCCGACGGGCTGCAGTTGAAGAAGAGGTAGTCGTTGTGGGGGGACAGCCGGAAGTGGGTGCTGGTGTCGAGGCTGAACGGCCTCGCCGGCCGGAATCTGTCGCCGTCGCGGCAGGTCCACTGGAATGGATCAGCGACGAGTAGGTGGGGGTCGGAGTAGCTGATGTTCTTGATCGGGTACCTTCCCGACGGCGTTCTGAGCTGGAGCTCCATGGAATCGGTGCAGACAAGGATGCGCCGGTAATAAGGGCTGCCGCAGCCGTCGTCGATTCCGAAAGGGTACTTGATTGGGATCTCGCCGCAGGAGGTCCGGCATTGCCTGACTGGTTTGGCTTCCGATTGGGGCAGGAGCTTGAGCTGCCATGGCCATGTGAGGCCGACGACGAAGACTATGAGAATTGGAGAAGCCATGGGAGTGTTATTTTTGGACGTTCGTAACGATCATGATATAAATTATTACTATTAGGGTTTTGGTTTAATTATTATTATTTTTTAAAGTAATTGGTTAATTAATAATAAGGCATTTTGGTGAAGTAAAGTAAAGGGGAATATTTTTTGTTTGTGTTTTGCTTTATTTATTTTTTGTAGCTTTTGCTTCTTTCTCTGCTCGAAATTGATTCCATGTGTTTAGAGGTAGTGATGGTTCTTTTGCATATAGATATTGAGTAAAGTTTGAATAAAATGTAAAATTTTAACTATAATGAACAGATCAATAGTTTGTAAATAATGTGTGTGTGAAAATTCATTCTTCCCTTTTGCTTAATTTCTGATGGATGTTATAACATATGAGTGAGTAATCAATCAATTAATGAATCAACAAAGCCCACTAGACAATAGACAATGTCAGAGCCAAGAATGATGTATCTAAATTGGAAATCATATACTTGAAACACAGCAGACAAACACAAGATTGTGTCAATTCATTCATTCCTTTCTTCATTGATATTTGATAGCACAACTACAACTACAACTACAATTACAATTACTGCTGATTTCTTCTTTCCTATTTTAAACCAACAAGATTCAATTTTTGCCCACTTTCTTTCTATTTTGTTCAACATCAATTCACAATAGAATAGCAGGTGGAAATGGAATAGCAAATTCTCTAACAAGTCTTTTTCTGAGAAACCAAACGAGAACAAATTATAGAAGGAAAAAAAAAAAAAAAAGCACCTAAAACAACTTAATTAAAAACAAAAATAATAAAAAGATGCATGAGAAACAAATAACAAGTTAAAGAAACGATTTTTCCTTAGTTTCTTCTTCATCATCTTCTTGATTCCTAGGTACATGCATCATCATCATCCTGCTTGCTAACACCGCTACAAATCGTCTCTCTTCCTACTCCAAGAAAGTTTCCATAACATCGGAGTACATCCCCCCACCTTCATTTCTATACTCCCCGTCGCCGCCGGGGTGGTTGTCGGCCACCGAAGTCGACGACGACGAAGTCGCCATTCTTGCAGGCAGAGTGAAGCTCCTCTTGAACTTCCCTTCCTGCTGCATCTTCTGCTGTCCATCCAGGCTCAAGAACGCATTCGGGTTCCCCTCGCAGCTCGACGGATCCGACCCGGGATGATCGCCCTTGCTGCCCATCCCGTCTGCATTGAACAACAGCTTCGCCTCGTCCGCACGTCCCGTCAACGCGTTGAAGAAGGTCAGCCCATTCGGCCATTTGATGTCGCTCTCGTGATCCCCGATCATATCCTCCGACGAATGCGGCGGCATCAAGAACATGTGGCCTTCATCCCTCGGCGGCGGCGGCGTCGTCAAGAGCCTACCCGAGTTTCCAAAGTTTGGAGAAGCTGCCATCATTGGCGAGGCCGACGGGATTTGCATCGGGATCGGCCTCTGCCCCGGCCCCCAATTGAACAGCGGAGGAGGGGGCCGAATCGGCATAGTAGCCGGCTTTAGTGGCGCTGCGGCGGACGACGACGACGCGTTCCGAGTCGAAGAGAACAGCTGTGATAAGTAGAATCCTGATTGATAGCCTAAGGATTCAAATGTATGTCTCATCCTCAACACAAAATGGAGATCCTCTGGTATCTGTGTAACAAACACAACATTGTCAAATTAGGATTGGGATTAGGACATCATCGTCTATAACCGGATTGTGATGAAACTCACAATCTTGCAAGAACCGAGCTGCAGAAGACCATGTCCAGCTTGAATGACAGCAATAGTCTGGTGAATTGAAGCATCGAATTAAATGTTATCCAAAACAAACATAGACAGAATCGAAGACAGAGTGGTACTACTGTAGAACCTGAATGCCTGACTCAAACTGCTCAGTCCACTCTGGAGGTAGCTGCAGTTCATAAATTCTTTCTCAATCATTTCAGAGTTCAGACAGACAGACAGACAGACAAAGAAACACAACAGTAAATGTAATTTCATCAGAACAATAATTGGGGCAGTCCACCAAGAATTCAGTACTACGCACACAAAAATCATTGCTTGGAAAGTTATAAAAGATTCAGCAACAAGAAATTAATTTAAATTTGGTGTTTGATCGAACCCCAAGTAAATTATGAAATGGATACGTACAGCATCAAATGAGCTCTGCCAGTAGTTGGAAATGTTTGGTTCACACTCTGTTGGCTCCTTGAAAACCCATTTATGGCATTTATCAGAAGCTACTTTCCCCATCAAGCTGCAACCAATTTTTTCACCCAATCAAAACTACACCCATAAAGGTAATTAAACACACACACTCAAAGGAATCATTATAAATCCAACTTTTGAAATATACTCTTAATCTACCCAAAACCAAAACCAAAACCCTTGAAATGGATGATTAATCTCTCTTGTGCTATAGTTAATTAGATAGATTGATTATGAGATAGTATTGTAGAGGAGAAGCAAATTAAACTAAACTAAACTAAACCCCATTAATAAGTATATATGTATAATGTATCCATCCTTAACTAAGGCAGCACCTACCCAGCAGTACCCACCCTTCTCCATAATTATACAGTTGAATGGACATTTTGCTGAAGGCTTTCCTGACAAGATCCTCACCGTCCATCTCATCCATAGAATCTGCAACTCTGCCTCTGCAGAACCCATCTTCCCACATCAACATTCTGCACAAAATAACAAATAACAGATTAGATAAGACAACAAATTCATCCCACCTATCTTCTGCACCTCAAAACCACCACAACCTGTCTGCCAATCCTTTATCCTCATCACTATATCTATATCTATATATATAATTTCAATTAAAGCCATGGCGGACGGACGGGCTATCACAAAAGTCTTGGCCCTTCCTTGTCGGATTCCTTCTACTCATGTCTCATTCAAGCTTTATGGAGTATCTGCTAACTAATTCTAAATAAATCAATTAATCGGACTACTGTTTACTCACAGGCTACCATTGTCGTCTCCGACTTTGCAACCATTGCCTCCTCTAACTCTCCTGCACCAAATGCCGGGACCCATTCAGATTAAGCAGCAAGAAATCAAGGAAAAACAAACACAAAAAGCGAAACCCTAATTTCAAAACAGGGGGAAAAAGGAAATGAAACCAACAACCTCCCCATTAATTCATCCAAAGTAATACATCAAAAATCAATCAACAGTGGAAGAGAGAAGGGTAGACGACGTACGGGCGAGGACGGATCGTCCAGAATACAGAGTAAGTCCAGTCCGAGTTGAGACAGACGGTTCTAAGGGCCTCATGAAGGGCCATCATACCCACTGCTTCTTTGCTCCTGTCTGCTGCTCCTGAGCCCACCATCTCTCTCTCTCTCTCTCTCTCTCACTCTTTCTCTCTCTTGCTTTTCTATCTTTCCTCCCTATTCCTCCGAGACTATAATCTACGCTCCTTAAACGAGGACTTATCTATATAGTAAGACAAATGTGTATATATATATATGATGTATGTGTGTATGTATGTATGTATCTCTCTCTAGGTTTTCAAATACCAACCACAAATCCGGGGGCTTGACAGAGGCATTGAGGTGACTGTTTCTGGCTTCATCGCTTTCCTCTTCCCACAGACACTCGCTCACTCCTTTTTCTACTTTTTTTTTTTTTTTTTGGTTTTTCACCGCCTTGGAGATTAATTTTACTTTACCCGGAAGGACTAGGAGCAGGACGGTTATGCATCACGCAGAGGGAGTGAAAGTGCGTGCGCTGCCTGTACACCATCGTCACCATTCGTAGTAAGTCTCTCTCGGTGTTTGATTTCTGTGAAAGTGTGTTGACGTTTCTCAGCTCTCTGCTTCTTTTCTACTCGTAAATATATATATATATATATAGATATATATTTAACCCCACCCATTCTTTATTATCCATCCTCTCTCTGTCTCTTTCTAAAGCACCAGCAGACAGCCGGAGAAAGGTAAGGAAGCCAAAAGAATGACGTGGCACCACTGCGAATTTACACTTGTACCCTTTCCCCCCTTCGAATCGAGCTACTACGACAATAATGGATGCGTGGATAATTGCATGTTTTAACATTTTATTTCCTACTACAATTCTAATTGCTTCATTTTTATTTCCGACAAATTTTTTTACAATGTTGATTAGATAGAAAAATGGATAAGTTATGATAATCTGGTCTGTAATTTATCTGTAGTGAATTGTTTGTGGCCAATTGGTCAGAGATTTTTATTTTTATTTTTGGCTAAAACTGTTGTGTTTGTTGATGAATAATTATTGTGTTGAACTATTATTAAATTATTTAGGTGCATCAACTTTTTATTACTATTTGTTTTTTAATTACTGTGTGACATGCACTGTTTCCAATTGACATTGACATTGACCGTTGAATGTAATTTTCGAAAATGTACTGTCATTAATGAGTAATGACAACTTTAAGCACAGTTTATTAATGATGATGGACTCGTGTAATCATCACCTCAAAATTTTTCTTAATTAATTTTATTCACAAGTTGTGGTCGAGCTCACTTACTCCTATTATGTAGTACGCGTCACGTGACCAAATTAAAAAGCAAAGTTTTAAAATAAATAACTAAAACCAAAGTTTGTGATTATTTGTAAAAGAAATAATTTTAAATTGCATAAAATAAATCAGTTGATAATTTTATTGTTTTAAATAGCTTGTCATTGTTATATATTTGTAGCTTTTATAGAAGGCAATAACATCACATTATCTATATGGTTAGAATCTTTGTGAAAATATCTGCAACAGACATTTATTTCAAGACATATTGAAAACTACATACAAAGTATGTTGTAAAATGCTAATTCCTTTATCAAATAATAAAAATCCAACATTATTATTAAAAAATGATTAATATATAAAATGGCATCTAATAATAATAGATAATGGAGTTTTAGCGCCACCATTAAAAATAAATAAAAGCCTCGTGTCCTAGTACTGGAGGGCCATACTGACCTATAAATGTCATAATTGATAAATATGGACGATATTAGACAAATTACTCGAGTACTTTATCTTATCTAAATTTATTTTAAATGGTTTGTCCTAAGTAGAATTAGAAACAAAAATAAAAAATGAGATAAAATAAATCAAGGATAATTGTGACATTTAATGAAATGGGCAACAGAATCTTTACCGGTCAAAAGGCAAAGTAGGAGCAGAGCAGTTGTTCACACATGACGACTCATTATCATATCATATAAATTAATAATATTATTATAATTATTATGCAAAAACTCACACAACAAAAGATACACTTTATAAAACAATAAAAAAATTATTTTCATCAGACTTAGGAAAAATTTAAATATTTTTCCCGTACGGTCGGGGTTTGGACTTGGAAATTGATTTTGGCAGTGCGGAATTAGGGTTTCCAGAGGTGATGCTTTTAGCTGTGGGGCGTGGAAGAGGGGAAAAGAGGAGTGGAATTAGCAAGGTACAAGTGGAGAATTCATGAAGGGTAGAATTGTAATATAGAAAAGAGAGGTGCTTATTAGTTGTATAATCTGGGCAGGGCAGGGCAGGCGACATTATTATAATACTATTACAGAACAAAATTAGATGGAATATTGATGAGATTAAGTTGTCACGTGAGCACGTGAGGGGGCAGTGTGAGTCGGTGGGTGCATCGTTTCTCTTAAATTAAAATAAAAAATTAAAAATAAAAAAGATATAATAATCCTACTCCTCCTCCGTATAACTAAAATATATATATATATATATATAAAAAAAGAAATAAAGAAATAGGAAGCGCACGAATTGCGGGGCACTCCATCCACACTCTTCCCCACGCTCCACCTTTCACGCGCTCCTCGCGTGTGGCAAAAGTTTTTGCTTTTTAGATTTTGGTCAAACGGCGTAAATAAGTGAGATAGATTTATCATAAGAATTTAATAGTAGTGAGATACTATTAAAATATTCAAGATAAAATTAGTTTGGAATAATAATATTTAATTGTTGTATTTAACTTTCTACATTTCTTTAATATATTTATGTTGTGTGTGTTTAAAAATCATGTAAAATAACAGTAATAATATCCTTTTACAATGGTGCATCAAGTAGTAAAATTGGGTTGGGTTGGGTTGGGTTGGGTTTTGCTAAGTGGCAACCTGGTCCAATTTGCAAGAATTTATCTGATTTTCATTTTACTAATTGTTTTGCAAAGTGTTGATATTGAATTTATTTTCCCAACTCATATTGGAAATTTGTTTTTAAGCTGTGATGGGTGTGATTAAATAATAAGCATTTGCTTTTGATATTTTAAATTTAATATATTATAAAAATTATTGAATTATATTACTTTAATTTATATTATTACTGTGTATATCAAGATACATATCGAAAACAACAAAGAAACATATTACAAAGCAACAGTCGAACATGCATACTTTATTGAATAAGTCACACAGCACAGGTCGTAGTAGTAAGTATGTTTTTATTGTCGATTCCTCAAAAAAAAAAAAAAAAAAAACTCTCATTCTTATACTATTTTATACAAACAAGCTAGGCTCATAAAATGTACCTATGTTGTAGCACATCAACCCAAACTCTATGCATCTTCGACATCGCTCGTCGTCGTCGGATGCGTGTCGATGTAGAATTCCGAGTCCAGTCCATCTACTATCCTCCATCTGTTTCACAAGGGAAAAATAAATAAAAAATCGAACAAACAAGTCATCCATGAAACCAAATTAATAAATGAACACGAATCGAATGATTACCTTTCAAGAACAAATTTTCCTTCTTTGTGTTTCTGGCTCTTTTCCTGCGCCGCCACCTGAAAGTCACGAGGGTGAACGAAAGTAGAAAATGAAAGGATGCGATGGGGGAGTGTAGACGTACGTAATTCCAGCCAAGTAGTTGCCCGCACCAGCAGCAAAATATATCAGCAACTGTGTGCATTCCGGAGAGCATCACCCTCTCCTCCTGAGCTCCGATGGTGATATTCACTCTATCAGCAGCAGAATTTGCAGAAGAAAACACTTCTCAGAAAACACCATCCAGAAATGCAACAAAGATTCATTACATGGGATACAGAAATATCGGGCTAGCAGTAGCGGTTCTTATCGACAACCATTTGTAATAATCGATCCAAAAGAATATAGCAAAAAACTTGATTGCCTCAACTGGCTACTAGGAAAACCAAACCAATATACCCAAATATAGTTAACGACGTAAACTTATCATTCCAAAACCTTTACTTTTTAACATTTAAATTGAACTCAAATTCGAAGTTGGAATATTTGAAATTTAAAATCACAATTATGAAGCTTCAGAAAGCACCACTTCTGTGTTAGCTCAAAACTATCTTCCTAAGCAGCTAGATATAAACGAAAGAAAGAAATTGCAAATACCTCTATAACAATTCTATTTTTCTGGTTTCATCCAACATTTTGCATCCAAAATTGAAGGAAAGTTAAACAAGAAGGAACTAATATTTTACTTGGACAAAGTAATCTTCTTATTTCCTTTGGAAGTAATATATGTAATCATAAGATGTTCTTCTCAAATCAAATAATTTACTTCACTAAAACTTCCTAACAAAAGATCAATCCTTTTCACCCAATTTCTTGTTTTTAGAACGCTCGATCTGCCACTCGTTTTCCTATTCAATTCCTAACAATCAAAGCAAGCACCAAACAGATTCTCATCAATATCCCAGAATGATGTAGTAAACCGTGAGAGATACGATACTTACACATTATTAAACAGGTATGCCTTTCCCCTGCGGCAATGAAATGCCTAACAGCAATGTCAAAATCGATAGCATTAATCACAGACTATCAGAAAGAATCAAGGGAAAACTGTGATGATAAAATTAGAACCAACACAAAATACTTGAAATGATTCCGAATCCTAATTTCTCCTCTGAAACACTTCGATCAGGAAAGCTATTTCTACATATGCATACCCTGGAAACAACTTCGTCGGCAAGAGCTAATTGGGTTTTGCAGAATTTGCATCTGTAACTTCTGCCTTCCAGATCCACCACAAATATCCTCCCCATCGCTCTTCGCAGACAGAATTTCTAGCTTGCGATTCCAGATTTGATGAAAAAAAAAAAACTCTGAAGAACTTCGATTTGTGGCAAGCAGGGACCTCTTCCGTCTTCATTGATGTGTGCAAATCTTTAGGCCGCCTATCTCACACTGTAGAGTGTCGGATCAAACTCTCAAGAATGTTCTTTGGGCGTACAAGCCCGACCTTGAAGACCATCGGATTGGGCTTGAATTGAACGCAGTCCAATACACAGTGTCGGATCAAACTCTAGAGAAAGCTCATAGGAAATCACAATCAGCTCAAGCAAGAACAGATCAACTAGACTGGACAGTTTCTGTAGAGGATCGAATCGACGATTAAGAATGGACCTATTCTACCCAACTGTAATGAAGGAGAGATCCATTTGAGTGATGATCGAAAATCTATTTCTACGGCAATTGGTAGTTAAGTTTGGTGCGTTTTTTACCTGTCCCAGTTTGGTTGAAACAAAAGCGCTTACTCATAAAACATGACTTTTTCTTGACCAGACACGATTTCAAAAAGCGTTGAGAATGAAGAGTAGGCGTAGGATAAGGTTTTGTTCAAAATAATTGGTTTCCTTCTCACAGCTTGTACAGATTAGCAGCAGCAGCAGCATGGCTGTAGCAATGGCGCACTGCGTTTCCTGTTGCCGTTTGCCGGCGAAGCTGAAGACGCTTTCTATTAGTAACTCCTCGAATGCCTCTTTCAAACCGCTCAGCTTTTCCTCAAATGTTGTATCCGGCAATGTATTCTCTAGAGGTAAGACAATCCGAGGGATAACGGGCGGAATATTTGTTTATGGTCCTTAATTTCGAGTTCATAATTGTGTGTCTTTTGTTGCTCGTAACTGATATTCCGTAATTGGTGTTTTTTTGAGAATCCCAGGAGTGGTGTTGGTGCGTCCAGTGAAAATGCATCCCGACCGGTTTTCAATTGTGTGCGAATCGGGCACTAAGAAGGCAGACTCGGCTGCGAAGAGGGCTCGGCAGGCGGAGAAGAGGCGGATTTACCATAAGGCTAAAAAATCTGAAGTCAGGACCAGGATGAAGAAGGTTAGTTTTTTTCCCCCCCTAAGATTGTGCTTTTCCATTTTCTAGAGAAGCTAATGGTTCTTGTCGATTTTGGATTTTTGTGTTATACTTGCATATTGCCTGTGATTCAAATATGCTTCTTGTGAAGAAAGCGTGGCGTGCTTGATAGAATGGCTGTTTAGATTTCAAAGTTGTGTGTGCTAATTGACAGAGAATATTGAAATGAAAGGTTAATTAGGAATGAAGGATTAATTCAGGACCTGTATGACTAGGAGAAGTGGCTGATTTAGAAGTTTCTGTTTCCCTGTTTCGATTTATTTGCATTGAATTTCATGTGAAATGAAGTACATTGTTTGTTGTTTCTCTTGCTGTCCCTTGGGTGAAAAGGATGTGGTGGTATCCATGATAGGGAGAAGATTAGTTGGAGCTCAAGAGTGATGATGTTTTAATATATAAAGGGATCATCAATGGCCTACTAATCAGAACCTGGAAGGAAATGAAACGAAATGGTTAACTCTAGACCACACGGTTTTCAAATGACAGAAGGCTGCAACTTAACACCAACCTATAACCGGATATGAAGAAAATGCTTTACCTATTAATAACAGGACACGGGGCATTTCTCACGGAGTTTTCTTGGAATTGTAAATGGTTTTCTCAAAATTTGATTGGTTTTACAATTTTGTCGTGCATTCTTGGATTATTACTACTACGGCTGTGTCCTTGTCCTATTGGTTCACTGTATTAATTAGTTTCAGTTGCAGAAGTAATAGCATTTGATTGTAATGCCACAATAGCTTTCCCTAATGCTGATGTGAAATGTACTTTGTTATATAGGTTTTAGAAGCTCTGGAAGTTCTTGGAAAGAAGTCTGATGCTCAACAGGAAGAAGTTCTTTCGGTGGAGAAGCTGATTGCAGATGCATATTCATCAATTGATAAAGCAGTGAAGGTAGGGACATTGCACCGGAACACAGGAGCAAGGAGAAAGTCCAGACTGGCTAGAAGAAAGAAAGCAGTTGAAATCCACCATGGCTGGTATGCGCCTGCTCCTGCGCCTAACCCGGACCCTGCTGCCGTGACGGCATAATGGCTGTTCCTTGTTGATTTTATGGCTGTCTGTTATGCAATGGAGTGTGGTGTAGCAATTTTCTTTCTGGTTCGCAATTTATGAACTTACTTACTTACACATGTGAGTCAATTTATGAGTTAATTATGGAGATGATAGCTGTGAATACATACTGTTATTCTCATTTCTCTAATCCAAAATTAAGAGAATTTGCTGAGTAGGCCCTGCTGCTGTGCTGAATTTGTAAGAATCGTTTATCAATTTGCTCATTCATGTTGGATTTTGTACAAATCTTTTAAGGTTGCTGAGGGGTAATGTTATTTGTTTATTTGTCCTTTTATTAGTTCTTGACACTGACAAAACATACAAGAAATCAGTTTCATAATATTGAAATTAAATGATCCTTTTCTTTTAATAAATTATTTTCATTCATTCCAAAAATTGGTTTGATAATATTAATTATCCAACAATGCCAAAAGGATAAAAAATCAACAGTGCCACACAGAAACAAACAAACACACTTCTTAAACCATCATTTACCCTGTCCTGTGTGAAAATAGTTTAAACAAAGTCGTGTGTATATATATATATATATAAATATCATATGTTATCCTAAGTTGGTTATTTAGTTTTGTACACAACAAAGGAGCAAGTTAATCCATCAGTCTCAAGAACAAGAACAGATCAAAATCTGTCTGCTGTCATTACCGCCGGCTGAGCTTCAGTTCGCTTTCTGGTACCATAGGGGCCTTGCCTGATTGCTACTTGCAGCTGCAAAGATTTGGGTATGCATTATAAAAACAGTTAATCATCGACTAAAACCAAATTACGCTTCTTTCCAATCATCAAAAACTCACTCCCACTATAGACATGGAATCTCTTTTTAGTTACCACAACAAATTCCTTAAATTGATTTCCTTATTCACCCAATATACACATTTTCAACATATTTCTGTATACAACTTCAATACAACGTAAATTCTCAATCAAATTCAAGAAGCATAGGTTGAAAGGCATAACACCATTGCGCGTAAAGTCACATGAATTCTCACACAGTCCATCTCCAATAGAGTTAAGCATGATTAGACACCTAATATATGTGAATAGAATTGATCATCGTACCTTTGTAGCCACATCCGCGAATGCAGGATCACTGGTAAGTCTATCAGATGACATGAAGACCCTGTAGATCGCTTCGCAACACCTGTGTCTAGTTTCCATTCCTGCCAACACATCTCACATACAAATCATCAAACATTATTATGTATAGACAACCCAGAAATGATAGGACACACAGAAGTCAGATAAAGCACCTATTTTGTTGGTTTCTGTATAGGCATCAGTCACTACACCAATAATCTCCGGTCTTGAGATAATCTCCATCAAACACCAAGGTCGAGCCACCAATCCAATAATCAATCTATATCCCTGTATTAGAAAGTAAACAAATAAGAAAATCAAGATTTAGACCACTCTCTTTACAGATTATGATTAGAACATTCTGATATCCAATCTGTGCATTAAACAAGAATCTTGTCTTGATGTACCTATTGTTCCCTAAGAAAAGCAAAACCGATTTGGCTACATCAAAAGAAGCTATACATGGCATATCTTACAATCTCAGTCAGTTGAGTTGCCAACAACATTCACTATCACAATTTCAGTAACTCCAAGACAACACAACCAAATCGTACCAAACATGAGGATCACATATAGACAAAACATCAAATGACTGCAAAATGAGACTTTCAAAAATATTACTGAGTGGAATGAGCCACAGTAACTAACTTAAGCCTAAGAATAATGACACAGGCTTCTGAAATTGAAAACCAAGAGCTATAACTGCAAGAAAGACTTTGCTGCTAATGTAGCTCACTCTACATGAAGTGGACGAAACGCTTACACACCAACACAAATTCTGGCCTAATATGGAAGTAGGATCTCCCAAAATACAGAGCTATCAAGACGGAAAACACTCCGTTATTAGTAACAGGTTGTAGCCATACAACTACATACCGCAAGGCGAATTTCTGCATCCTGCTGAAGCACTGATAGAAGGAGGCCCTGCAACCATGAATTGCATACCATAAGAAGTTAAGAACACAATGACATGGGCAAGACAATACTCCAGAGCCATGATTTTAAACTCCCAGAGTCGTAGATCAAGTGTACTTTTTTTTTTTTATAAAGACTGCATGTTCAAGTACTGAACTTCGTTAAATTCACCGTATGTTCATGTGCTCAAAAAACAGATTTTTGGTCAACCAAATATTGTTAATTTAGATGTTCTTATTTTTTTTATGCTCGCAGTTGTAATCACTAACTTGAGAACAGTAATATACTAGAAGGCAGACAAAGAAAACAGCAGTATTAAACTGCAGATATTGAAGAGAAATGAATTCCACTTACTGATGGGGTCAGCTTTGATGTTTTGGATGCTTTATCATAAATTAAACTTTTCAGGTTTCCTTCTGCAGTACTATCTAGAACCCTACTGTTTTCTGCACGCATTTCACCAGCAATATGTCCCAGAGAGTGCAAGGCAGCCTGTTTGTCCCAGTAGAAAACAAGTCCAATCATGGGTAAGTAGATGGAAATTTGAAATGGACACAAGCAAGGTTGTTTGTGATCTCAAGCAACATATATTCATCCAATTAATTGATACAAAGCCAACCTACACCTAATTGCATGCCCTAACAAAAACACATACTGTGTCATCAACCATGAAACCTGATTCTAGACATGAAAACTTTTGTCAAGTCAAAATAAAAGTTCATTAACTGTTGCTAATAATGGTGACCTGAAATGCAAGTGAAACACAAGCACAGACGACCTTAGTGTTCTTACCAGCTGTTTACCATGCTGTTGTCTGTCAAAAGCAGCATTAACAACATGTCTACCAGTAGGGGGTGAAGTTGACAGAACCATCCTTGCCCCTTGGAATGCTGAATCATCATAACATAGTGTGAGTTAAACCTGTCATTTGCTAATAGTGTAACAGATTCTACAATCAAATGTAGGTCAAAATCAAGAGAAGGATTGAAAATAAGAAAAGTATAAGTGTTGACTGCTGAGACCTAAAGCATATTTGTGGAAGCAATGCTTCAGAAGGGTGCACATAATTTATTT
This sequence comes from Andrographis paniculata, assembly GCF_009805555.1. NCBI lineage: Eukaryota > Viridiplantae > Streptophyta > Magnoliopsida > Lamiales > Acanthaceae > Andrographis > Andrographis paniculata. The sequence continues at coordinate 1,630,408 of NW_026137616.1, read as the reverse complement.
CATAAAAAACACTATCATGTAGCATTAACCATAAGAACTGAAAACACAATCCTAGGATAATCCTGTTAATATAACGACCAAATTTCCTCACCAGCCTACAAGAATGTAGATAGTTCAATCAAAACAATGGGCAACAAATGCATTGAGTAAGAACATATAAGATACTATTTTTTTTTTTTTTAACATACACAAATTTTGAGGATAGCTTACTCAGTCCAATTTGACCCAATGCTTCAAGTGCACATTCACATTCATCAGTCTCTTGGCTTCCGTTCAGGAATTCAAGCCTTTTATCAATAGCCAAAATCACAGTTCTAAAACCTGCAGCAAAGGGCAGCATATTATCAATCATAAAATGAATGTTGGCAGGATTGTCGAGTCACATTATCATCAGTTAAGCCATATCAAATATCGAATATGTATACATATATATATATATTCTGCTTTGAAGGCCATAATTTTCTCAAATTACACATTTATGCAACAAAACTTACTAAGTTCATCAATGAATCCAAAAGAATTTTCCTTGGACAGAAGCCTTCCAACTATCATCATAGCTCTTGATCTCAAAACAGATTCTGCAGCTCCATTGCTAAGGAAAGACAAGAATCAAATCAAATGATGCATGAAGTTAATGAATAAGCTATAATTGGACAAGACATATTTCTTCACTAACCTAATTATAGAACTAAGTAGCTTTAGAAGAGTTGTTTTTGAAACAAACTCTGCACTGTGTTCAACTTCTGACAGCTTCATTATAACAGACACAAGAATAACATCAGAGATTAAACAAATGAAAACAAAACATTGAACTATTAGAATGCAATTCCTTTTAATATTGTCAGAAATAAAATGTGTTCTCCTATTAATAAATGACATTGATAACTAATAATAAAATCAAATCATAAACTAACTAAAACCACAATTCCACCAGACTGGTACAAAATCTAAACTAGGTAGCATGTCATATATATAGAAATACACTAAATCACATTTCATGGCACTTACCATTAAGTTGAACACAATACCATGACAAATTTGTGAGGCTAGAACAATACAAGCCACAGCTAAGTGGCAGAGAAGAACTATCACAATGAAGCCATTTTCAAACTGTGATGATAGAAATCAGAACCTCCAGAAAACTTACTCAACTTGAACAAGACAATCAACAACATCACAGCATAAAATAATTATCATGATTACTAGGAAATATCCATGAACTGAGGGGCAATTTTAGCAGCTTGCAGGAAAATATTTCTTAATTTCACTTGCACCACACTCAGTACGCATCTTTATTAAAACAGTAAATGAAAATATGTTCCAAGAACCAAGGTCCCACTATGTAACAAATCCCAAACACAACTCCTCTGAACCAGTTATCATTACACAAACCATGATTACATACAACACTTGCTATGAAACAACTTACACAAATATCCTATTGGAGCACTAAAGGGTTTTTTTTACTGTGTGGGTGTATTTGTGCTTTTGAGGTAATAGTTGTTGGATGTATTGATGTAATGGTTTGTATGAGAACGAATGTTGGATGTGATGTTTATGGACAGAAATTCAGAGATTGAAAACAAATAAAATTAATAGTTAATACTATAAAAAATCTAAACTACACAAGATATGCAATGACCTCAATGTCATAACAATTGTGATAGTACCAGTCATGACCCAAGAGTGTGGAGCAATGCAAACAATTCCTTCGCAAATACTATAAAACAATGACGAGTATCAAGAGTCTATAATCATTCTTCTAACATTTTTTCCTCATTTAGATATATAAAGTAAATTTATAAAACAAATCACTTTTCCAAGATAACATGATACAAAAGGTGCTGAAGATAAGATAGCCATTGAGAACCAAGGTTATACAAAAGAATGGAGGAACATATGTCAGTGACCTGAATCTAGCTATCTAGCCACTTCAATGGACAAAATAAGTACATAAAAAATTTTGAAAAATGAGGAAAAAAAACAGATCCAGAGCGAGGATGTGGCAGAAAATACCTCATACAGAAGTTCCAGAACACTCAAAGTAACTAGAGTATCTTTTGCATTTCTGATATCTGCCTCCAAAAGACTCAAAAGATTTGATCTGGATACTTCTGAAGCCACAGAGCTTGAGATAGAGAAGAGTTGCACGATCAATGATAGAATTCGGACTCTCCCCTTCAAATGTTCCAAGAATAATTCAGAGAAGAATAAAGAAACAAATCACTATATTCGGACATTACAAGCAAGTTGATAGACAAGAAAAAGATGTTAAATAGTAAGTCTTCTGCAGATATCAAAAATTGATCATGGCAGCAAATTGAAATGTCAGCCCATCATATCCATCCCACCATTATTATCTGTATGAAAAGATATAAGTGCAGGATATACTATATGTGCTAGCAATTTACCAGCGATGAACATTTATCTGCAACATTCCCAAGGTGTGTAGCTTCACTATTACTGGTTGGAAAGACAATTGCCTGAGGTGAATTTGCAGATAATAATCAACAGAACTTCCCTCAGTTACTCAATGTTATGAGAGATCATTGACCAGAGAAGCCACCAGACACGTACCTTGCCTTCTGGATACCCAGCCAAAACTTTTATTGCATCTGTTGATGCTGCAGCTACTTGTTCATCACTGCATAAAAGAAGGAACTTGGATATTCATGCTCAAAATCAGAGAGCAAAAACTCAAAAAAAAAAAAGAAAAAAAAAAGAGAATGTTCTTACTAATCAGAAAATAGTTGCCATACATGGAATGCATAATCCATAGGGATGGTTTCAGAAGAAACCAACATCTTGAAAAAAAACAGAGCTTAAGAGAATAGGGAAAAAAAATAAATAGATGTAGTTTTTATGTTTGCTGATCTAAATATCAGGTGTAAGAATTCCTCAACTTTAATTTGTAAGCTTCTTCCTTGAATAAAATGAAATTAAAAACACATCTGTGAAGCAACCATTTTGTCCCAAGGAGAATGCAGGTTCTATGATGTGACGTAATGAACTTTGGGCCCAGTATACACTAATATGTCACTGGATTGAACCAATGTACTATACATTAGAAACTCGAGAACTTACCCATCAATTAAGCAACTGAGTAGTCGGGAGTATACATCGTTTTGCGTAATTAGTTGAAACGCAATCCTATGATCTGTATTCTTTAATAAGCATGATATCTGAAATAATAATAAGAATGTCATGCTTTGGATCCTCCATTTCATGAGGCAGAACATATAAAGAAATATATCAAATGAAAGAATAAATCAATTAGTAGGATCCAAATTACAATTGCTTTTGGAAAAGTAAAAGAGATTGTAAACTTACAGAAGTGCAGGCCAGCCGTCTCACTTTTTGAGAATCTGCCTTAAGACCAACTAAGACAAAAGCCTGACAAATAGAAGTTCAACTTTCATTGAAAAGATTGAATTAGAACTTACTTCTATCCAAACCTAACATGTTTTTATCAACATTCAATGACTGCATGGCAACTTAAATTGAGAAAACATAACGCAATAATGCAACACTGGAATAAAGAAAAATGATAAATTTTCTTGCACTACTGCTTTCCAGAATCTCAGCCATATTCGTACTTCACAGGTTTGTTGCATTTCGCATAACATGGTGGTAGATGAAAAAAGGGTTGCTACTAGGATGCTATATTAGGGCCGAGTATTTAACTGGAAAATTGAAATTAAAAGCAGGTGCAGAACAGGTCATCTGAAGTTCAAAACTTCCCAGGTAATGTTGCCTAATAATTGATTGCAACAGGGACCTGGCTTGCATACACTCAACCGCAATGAGATTCAATTACGGTGGGAATTTTCATCTACTAATATAAGAGACCAGAAATTGGTGAAGCTGGGTGCAGAAAACCACACTTGCTACTCGATTTGATTACATACCATATAATGCGGGATAAGTGATGCCCCATACTTAGTCATGAATATCCTTTCCAAACAGTCGACCAAAGCACTTTCCAGTCCAGGGTAATCCGCATTGATTTGCAAGGCTCTGATCAAATGTAAAATCCAATGCATAAAAGCACACGAAACCTCGATGAGTTAAGATTATAAAAATAAAAATAAAAATACTGCACCTTTCCGGCGTCAATAGAACTCTGAAACTTACCCAATAATAGCAGGGAGAGGGAAGCGGGTAAGAAATTCCTGGACCGAAGTGTCGGAAATGGCACCTGAAACCATCGGGTCAGTTTCTTGATACAAATAGAAGAACACGAGCATGGATTATACGGACTTCAAATTAAAGGAATGAGGAGCGGCAGCAGAGCAACCTGGTTGACTACAGAAGCTTGAAGCAGCTTCGAACAGTTGACGAGGATCGACGGAGAACTCTTCGTCCATATTGTGCTTTCCTCCTCAGGGCAGAGAGTCGGTGTGGAAAAACTCCGAAACGGTGATCGCTTGAAAGCGGTGTAGACAGTTGCTACTCAGCCCCTCAATTCATTCATATTTACAATAATTTCCAGGAAATAAAAAGGTATACTTCGGATAATTAGTAATAAATTAAGGTTGTGTTTGTTTGGGATTTGAATTTTGAGTGAGATTTGAATATAAAAAGTTTGAATTTGAATAGTTATATAATATAATATAAATAGGTGTTGATGTGATATTTTGAATGTAAAATTAATTTTTAGTATTATATAAAAAATAAAAAATAAGTATTTAATTTGAATTAATTAGCTTTTACTCAATCCGGCCGGTCCTCAGATTTTTTTTTTTTTGTTCGGTTCTTCCTGAAAATTTATAACACCATACTATTGTCCCAATCACCACATAAAAATCTAGTTACTCCCTCTACTTGCTTAAGCATGTTCAAATTTAATACTCCCTCGTCCAGTATCCATTTTCTTTTACACAATTTACAAATATTATTACACAAATGTATCACTTTTTTATATCATACTTTAACATTACAAATACTCTTACAATTCCTAAGACCCAATGCAAAAATAAAAAAATAAATAGATAAGGGACAGAGAGAGTACGTCCAATTATATCAAAAGACAAGCAGCCAGAGTTTATAAAACACATGTATGTATACAAGCTATGATTACACAATCATCTAATGATTTTAGCAGTCTCACAAAACTGAGATATGCCATATTAATACATGATATGCATATAAATTCTACACTCACTGAGGCAGAAATTTGCAAATTTACCCCAATACTATATCAGTGAGAGTTTCTCCTGAAACTGATAAGAAATCGGACGCACAATGGAATTGATTGAAGTCATTACTCTTGTTTTCAGTCAGAATCAGAATCTTGATTAGAAGATGTTCTCACTGTCCTGCGAATACCTTCAGGATAATCATCCTCCTCTTGATCTTGTTTGTTCTCATCGATTATTCCTGGAAAAATAACAACTTAGAAACTGCAGTTTAAGTAAACACTAAACAGCATTTTATAAAAAGAGCATTACCTTTCTTCAACAGGAAAGTCTCAAGGGTTCTTGTGGCAAAATCATCTTTCCCTCCCAAGTCTTGAAATCCGACTAGCCTATCAGTTGCAACTCCTTTCCTAGTAATACAAAAGGGGAAAAATAAAAAATAAAAATTTAAATCTCGGATATACAAAACTTGAAAAAAAAAAAGTTATTATTATTATTATAAATGACATGGTATCAAGTACAAGGACAAAGGATGACATTGTTTGAAAATCTTGGCACATATGTGAGTATTAAAGCAATCTATCGACTATCATTACATGAATGTATGAATCAGGAGCCAAAAGCTAACAAAATACCACACAAATAGACAATTTCTGCGTCAAACATGTCATATGGCTACATTTCAAACATGATTAAACTGTTCAACAAAACCTCTGCAAGAAACTGCTGACACCTATTAGATTTCTCGGAATCTCAATCACTTCTCCTTTGGCACAACAATCACATTTCAATAATGTGTTCTTTTTCCCGGATCAAAAAATAATAATAATGTGTTCTTTTTCTTACTTTTTTTTTTTTAACTTTTTGAAAAAACATTTATGTAATCATCCAACTATGTTCAAATATCACAATCTCACTAATTCAAATTTAACCAAAAGTAGAAAATAAAATTAATAAGGAATGCACTTATTGAGTGTGACTCTTGCTCTGGGGGTGAAAGCTTAACCAAAGGTTATGACATGGTATCACAAAACGAGAGTTGAATTTATGTTATCTACTTATCTCCATTATTAACATTTTGCTCACTATAAAGTTGATCAAAGATTCCATATGCACAAAGAAAAACACTTACTTCAATGGTACTGCAGATGGTTAATTACAGCATAAATTTACTATTCAAGAATTTGTGTTGATTGGAAACCAGTTGTACATCTGATTATATGGCTGCAAGAGCACAGGTTGTTCTTTTTTTGTTTTTTAATACAATAATAAATTAATGACGAGGAAGGAGTACAAGATACCCTAGGCTGCAAGAACGCAGGTTATGGTAGATGAGAAAATGAAATTCTAATTAATAAGAAGAAACTTAAAGATCAATACAGTGGTGCTCAAAGAAGCACAGGATAAACTAAATCATGCATGACTTAGAGAGCACCATTACCATGAAATTCTCAGTGAAAGGGAATTTTGATCATAGATAATTTCATAAATGGGCATACAAAGTGACTAACCTGAAAAGTATGACGCATGGCAACGTTTTTATTCCTAGCTTCGTAACAAAGAAAGGAGCATTCTGCAGAATTATATATTACAATCTAAGCATCTCAAAAATCAATAACTTTCCCATATATATATATATATATAGCTCAGCTGTATATCTTCTGCAACTGACCTCAGCATCCAATTTGATGAATTTTGAGGTAAAATGTTTTGGAGCAAGAGCCTTCAAATGCTTATCCATAATCCTACAGATATCCAGCAAAACAGATATACAAGGCAAGATTGTTTTGCCAAAATATATACATTTTGATAAGAAAGTATTCTTAAAATTATATCTCAAAAAAGAAGTAAAAACCTTAAAATAGATTTAAACATTAGATTTTTTTTCAACGGGGACAGGGATAGAGTCCTCACTTGCAACGGTAGAACTCTCGATGATAGAAATGACAAATGACTTTTTCACTGCCAGTAACTTCACCCAAAAAGTCAGCTTCAGTTATCTCGCGGTACTCTCCATGACCTTGCATTTTCATCACTTGTCTCTTCTCTGCGTCTTTCTATAAGGACAACTATGACAAAATTATTTCAAGAAGGTAAGACCACATCCATGCGCACTAAGCCTAATTATATACCTTAAGAGCAGCAATCCTGTCAGCGTGCAATTTTTCCAGCTCAGGATCCTGGGGCAATATATATGTATATTTATATTATTAAAACAAACCCACTTTACAGAGATAATGCTACTAGTGAGATTAATCCTCCACTTACATCCATTAATTCATCAAGATCGACTTCTTGATTAACAGAGCTTGATGCTTGCATGTTCTCTTGAGCCAACAGTTCCTGCAATAATAAGACTGCATGAGATCCAAGTATGCTTGAAAGCATCCACTCGATTCACCTAGACTTCCACATAAGTCTTCTATACCCCCATCATACGAATTAAAAGGCTTGTCCTGGACAAGTTGCATGGCATGGTACCTACAAGAACAAGTGTCTATGCTAAAGACGCTGAGGATCTTAGCTAATAATGGGAAACAAGGTAAAACCAACGGATTGAGTATCTTGGTCCCTAATAAGGTCTGTTGGATAATGAGGCCATGTGGGAAAAGAAAAATGACCTATGGCAATTCAAGAAAAAATGAAAGTGTGAAAGGCCAAGGCTTGACAAGTATGCGGGGAGATGGTTGGATGAGAGTACTCATTGGCTTGCTAGAGGAGGTGCACTTGTAAAATCAGTGGTAGGTTCATTTGTAGCTCAACCAAGCAGACTTGTAAGCTCTTGGATTGTAATACAACTCTCAAGTTTCCTTAGATTGTGTTCTTTTGAGGATTTTAATCCAGATCTTTACTATCCAAATTTTTTTTCCCACCAAAGATATCACATCAAACAATTACTTTTCATTTTTTATATTATACTACAAAATTATTTTACATTCAAAACTTCAAATCAACATATATTTATATCACATCAAACAACTATTCAAATTCAACTTTTTACTATTCAAAAATTCAAACCCAAAAACTCAAACCCACAAACAAACACACTAATGTGTTCATTGTGTGGTTTTATTACTTAATTCCTCTACACAAGCCATAAGACTAAGTTGTGTGATGGAGTGAATCTCTACACTGTTTTGATAAGGAAAAAATGGACCTGCAACACTATACTCAATTGTGCAGGCATAAACATTTGAAAGAATTTGTTCATCTATATAAATGCAATCCATAATTTGAACTCAATTTTTCAACCTTAATACAACGCTATCACACATAGGATACTGACTAAACCATACACTTAAACGCGAACAGATTTGAATTTATATAAGCTAACAGTATTCAAAATAATTAACAAACTGCTAATGCAAACCATCCATTTGACTCCCACAATCATTCAAAAATATTACTCGTATTATTATTATTATTATTTAAATCCGTGCAATAACAGTAAAAACATCTAAGCTACCAACACTTTTAAGAATTAATGTGAAAAATAAAAACCTTTTGATAGTCGCGGGCTGCAGCAGCCATCACATTCCCAAAAGCTAAATTTGAAAGCGTGGATTTCACTGAATCGGGATCCATTTCCTTCTTCGTTTCTGAAACCAAAACGCATAACAATTTCAGGCAGAAGAGATTAAATCTAACTAATGTCACATTCAAGTTTGTGGGTTCTTACAATACGGATCAGGATCTTCAAATCTAGCAGCAGAGGCTCCTGGAGAAGGGAAAAATCGATCAAACAAATGCCACTGTCCGACGTTTTAGCAACGTTAGGTTTTGATACGTGTTTGAGAGTATTAGAAAATTTATCAAAAAATCCTATCATTTATTATAAATTATTTTTGTCTAATTATAAATAATTTTAATAAGTTCTATTCCAACTTTAAAACAAAATTAACGAAAATGGACTCGGACACAACGAAAATTAGGGCGTACATTGATGGGCCGTGGAGTTTTCAGGTCCAGTGTAAGTCCAGTGTCAGACTAGCTAGCCATTTCCGTTAGTTTTTTTGGAGGTCCAGTGTCAGATTAGCTAATCATTTTGTTAGTTTTTTTAACGGCAGAATTAAAATTAATTAAAATTATTTATAATAAAATCAAATTAAAATTATTTTTAATGAAATAAAAATCAATGAATTTTTTATATTGAGATTGATATACTTTCTTTGTCCTCAAAACTAAATATTCATTTGTTTTTTTTTTACATAATTTTTAAAAATATATTGTAAATTACAAAGGTATTTGTAATGTTCGGTAGATATTACCGTTACTAAAAAAATAAATACTTTATTGTTATGAGACAAATTAAAATAAAAAAATAAATACTTTGTTATGGAAGGGAGTTAGTATTTTAATTATATTAGACCAAAATTAATTTTTTCCTATATATACTTTAAACCTGGTTCGATCCAGTTTCATTGAAACCGTGAACCGCCGGCTCAAAATCGTTTTTTATCTTTTTTCATTGGAATTTCCAATGGAAATAAATTCTCATAAAAATTTCGATTAATAAACTGAAACTAATTGTTTTGAACCGGACGGTTCGAACCGTCTGCCGAAGTCACTAGACTCGCTACTCGTTGTTGTTGTTCCTCCTCTGTGACCTCTATTCTTTTTATTTTTTCTTTTTTAGAATGTGATGATGGCCGGCGAACTTACAATCGGCGTTCTGCAAATGCGGCCGCTGTCGACGTACCTTCAGGAGGAGATTTCCAAACGATTCCTTCTCTTCAAGTACTGGCAAGTACCGCCAGATCTCCGCCGCGAATTCCTCGCGGAGCACGCCGCGTCAATCAAGGCAGTGGTGGCGGACGGCGTGCGAGGGGCGGATTCCGACCTCATCGACGCGCTACCGCACCTGGAGATAGTCTCAAGCCACAGTTCAGGACTGGACAAGACGGATTTAAACAAGTGCAGAGAGAATGGTATACGTGTGACTTACACTCCGCACGCCATGACCGACGACGTCGCGGATCTGGCGATTCTGCTGGCGCTGGCCACCATGCGCCGAATCTGCGGGGCTGATACGTTTGTGAGGAGAGGTGAGTGGACGAACGCCGACTTTAACTTGACTGCCAAGGTATATTTCGGTATTCCTAAAACTAATTGTTGCTTCCATCTTCCATCTGATGAAGTTCCATTGATGCTTCTCCAGTTCAGTGGCAAATCAGTCGGCATAATTGGATTAGGCAGGATCGGGTCAGCCATTGCTAGAAGAGCTGAAGCTTTTGGCTGTTCAATCAGTTACCACTCACGGCAGCCGAAGCCGAACTTGCGGTATAAGTATTGCTCCTCTGTAATTGACTTAGCCTCAAACTCTCAAATCCTCATTGTGGCATCCGCATTAACACAAGAAACTCACCACATTGTCAACCGAGAGGTGATCGATGCTTTAGGAGAGGATGGAATCATCGTCAACATTGCAAGAGGTTCCCAAATTGATGAATCAGAACTGGTTTCAGCTCTTGCTGAGAGACGACTAGGAGGAGCCGGGCTAGATGTTTTGGAGCATGAGCCTGAAGTGCCCGATCTGCTCTCCAAGCTCGACAATGTAGTCCTCTCACCCCATGTGGGTGCAAACACTTCCGAAACCCGGAAAGCCATGGCCGACCTTGTTGTTGGGAACCTTGAAGCATACTTCTCCAACAAACCACTCCTGACTCCAGTTTTGTGATTCTTGTCTTTGTTGCTCGGATAGTGCCTCATTTATCATAGAACTTTGTACGAAGATCATCTTGAGGTTATGTATTTTCACTTGGAACATGATTAGTGGTAATAAACTAACCAAATATTAGAAAAAGAAACATCAAGGGTGCAAATTCAAGTCCCATATTAGAAGATGTGAAAAAAATTCCACATCTTATAAGTTTCAACTGAACTTTACTAGTATGTGGCCTTTTGGAGGAAATCCAAAAACAAATCTGTGCAGACTCAGCTCAAAACGGACAATATCATAGTGTTGAGTTAACCTAGTGTTGGTTGGTCCCGACCGGAGACTTGGTTTGAAGGGAGGATTATTGGGGTACAAACCAAGTCCCATGTTGGAAGATGTGAAGAAAATTCTTTACCACCATCAAAGACCAAACACAATATATAATAGCCATTAATAACACATAACTTTTGCCAAATAAGGGAATGCCACTCACTATCTTATCTATGAAAGCTAAAGCACCAAAGTGACCATGTTTTCCATATTTAGATCCAAAACTATATCCGGAATGTTCTGGTGGCCGAAAGAAAGGTAGAAAATGTGAAGTTATATGTGTGCAATAGCTATTTGAGCCCAAAGTGCAATGAAGGAACCTTCCAGCATCTTTAGTACCTTCAATTGCTTTATTTCTTTCCTCGCAGCTTTGCGCCAAGTGCTCTCTCCAGTTTAGCAATGATCTGCTGATTAGGAATCGCTTTTCCTGATTCATATTCCTGGATTACTTGGGGTTTCTCATTTATTATCTGCAAAACACAAAATTAACAAGTGTAAGATCATAATACCCAGCCCGGCTATGAAACAAGTTGCAAGACAATGCATCTGAGAAAGTCTGTGCAAACAGACCTGAGCAAGTTGAGATTGTGTGAGTTTCTTATCCATTCTAGCTTTCATGATAGCTTTCTTTAACTCCGTTGGAACCTTTTCATCTGTAATTCCATGGAAACATTATCACAGAATTATTTTTAATAATGAAACTACCCTGGCATCAAGAACAAAAACATATTTCAATCAAGCATATTCACATTAGCTGTTAATTTTTTGATATCCTAGTATTAGAGGATGCATACCTCAATCACATTGTATCAACAGGCAGTAACTGCAAACTAACTTTGCAGTTAATGATGAATTATTTTGACATCCACCACAAATACATGAGAACAACAATAATAAGATGCTCCCTACAAAGTTATATAGTTTTGGGAATATGTACAGTTATATTTACAGTTTCACAGACACTGGAATAATGAAAGATTGAAATATAATTATCCAAAAGGATGAAATACTACTGTTTTCTGTTTTCTGGAAATTCTAACTGCCAAAGAACAAATTAAACCACTTTTTTGAAAAATTGCCATGAAGTTGAATTTGCAAAGAAATAATGCAACAAATATATTAACTTACGCGCTAGATTTTCTGTGTCTTCATCAAGCTTCTTGGTGTTTAGCGAGGTTCCACTTGAAGCAGCCTTGTTTGATCCAGCATTAACTGCAGCAAATCTCATCATATTATTAATCAGAAAAATGAAATGTATCAGGTGAGAACTAAAATAGTGATGCATCCTGAGTATGAAATCCTGAGAGTTGGAGAGACCGTTCCTATCTCAATAATGATATAAGAGGAATTGAAACACAAAAATCTCTGAGCATTGCAATAAAGTTGTAAATCAAGATCAAAATCCAAAATCCAAAGTCATACCACCACAGGCAACCGGAGAAGGCAGGGGAATATAACTGCAACGAAAGCTTTATCGCGCAGTTTAGCTTCAGCAGCATTCAATCAAGAATTTTATTCCCAAACGTTTGTACCCTAGCAGATTTTCTACATATATCTTACAAAATCACATTTCCAGATACATTTAGACTACATTTCATGAGACCTAGAATCTGCCCTTTTTCCTGGCTAACGTGAAAGGTAAAACCACAAAGACCAAAACCTACATTTCAAGCACCGACTTCATAGACAACTCATTCTCAATGAATATCCATTACCACGACGAGAACACCTGAAATCAATAAAAACCTTAGGCAAAACCCCTACTACATAACAACGGAAAATTCAAATCAGACACATCAAACATTCAATAAGAATTCATGGAGAGGGGCAATCGATTTCAAAATTACGTTATCCGTACATTCATCGAGCGTATCGCACGGTAAATCCCTAGAGAACAATAAATCGGTGCAGAAATAGGAGTTATAACAAAAGATGAATAATATAGCTCATGCATACATAACTAAAGAAATCATTAGAATGATAAACACAGAGACGCACACTTTTTAACAGTTTCGATCTCAGCTCCGACGCGGCGGGCTGCGTTGACAGCTTTTTCATCCTTCCGAGCGGCGGCCGTAGGCGCCTTCTTTCGGATCACCACCGGCTCCCAGTCCTGGCTAATTCCTGCCATTTCAGTAGTGAAGCTTCCGCCGCAAGAAGACGATGGAAACGCGCCTATCGGTCGGTCCCTTTCCGCTTCTCGAGGACGGGCGTCAGAAATGATTCGCTTTATATAGTCGGACCAAGCTATGGCGTTCTTAATTTAATTTCCCCTTTTATTAAATAAATAAATAAAATTGGGTGAATAGCGACAACTGCTTTCGAAGTAAAGTCGTGTTTTCATGAGACCATCGAAGCTGGTTGTAATGGCGGGAAATATATGTTGCATAAACCCTAATGAATGCGGGAGAGATTTTAGGGATTGATTAGGGAGGCGAAATCAGATTGATACGGCTCATGTTAAATCTCACATGTGACTTCAAAGTGATTTCCAGATTCAATACTAGCATTTTAATCCCTATCCGTCGCAGTTTCTTCCAGGTAACCCTAGCGCCGTCGTGCTCAATGTCGTCGTCGGCGAAAATTGTGGCGGAGTACGCGAAATCGGGCCGTTCTTCGTGTAAGAAATGCTCCAAAGCCATTGCTTCGAGCTCGCTGAGGTTGGGTTTGGTGAGCAAAGATCCCAGAGGATTCGACATGACGAAATGGCATCACTTGAACTGCTTCCCTTTTACTGATTCCGAATCAGCAACATCCCTCGAGTCCGTTGCAGGATTTTCCTCACTCAAGGTTAAACTTTACAATTTTTCCATTTTTTTTCTTTTTTGAAGTAGGTGCTTAAACTTCATCTGAAACTTATTTGTTTCGGCCTTCAATTCACTTGAGTGGTTATAATGGGAAGGGTATTTGAATCTAAAATTCATGCACTGTCCTTTGGCCAGACGCATGCCATGGAAGACTTGCAGGAAAATTTCCGTGGTCAATTTTCGCCTTGTGTAGTTAGTTTGAAATTCGCCCAAGAAATATCTACTTTATTATTATGATGATGATGATGATGATGATGAATTGATGAAGATGATAATTTTTTGGTTTGTAAATTCAGAGCAGTGATCAGGAGTCTGTGAAGAAGCTATTGACGGAAGGGACCTCAAAGAAGGTATATTATCACCAAAATAGAAGTTGGAAAAGCATTCAAACATAAAGCCCTGACTTCTGCATCAGTATATAAGATTTAAATTGTTCTTGACTCAATTTTCTTTTGGTCTGAAGGATTTGTAGATATGAACTGGATCATCATTGCCTGATTCTTTGTTGTGCATTCATTGATTAATGATACAATTTTTTCTAATGGAATTCTTGTCTTGTACGTTTTAATCCTAGTGAGGAAAAATAAATGTATCATTTGAATGGATGTTATTGCCATCTATAAAGATGAAGGTGGTTGAATTTGATTTTGTCTTAAATCATCATTTCAAAGCCTAATGATTGTTACACACACGCACACACTCACATGACAGGTTCATAAAGCTGATGAAGAGGAGGATAATGACTCGGAGCAACGAAATATGAAGAGACAGAAGGTACATTTTTGTCAATTCCACCTGCCATGTAAATTGTAATAATGTTGTCGGTATAGTTATGATATCAGTTGAAAAGCTTTTCATTGATTAAAAGCATGAATATGCAATTCAGATTTCCTCTGCTATGATATTAGTTGTTATTTCAGATTTATCACTGGTATGCTCTTTTGGCCTCATTACATGTGGGGTCATTGTAAGAGTTTTATTTTCTTTTATTCTATTTATTGTTTTTTTGACAATTGGCTGCGGGTTGATTAGTCGTGCTATGCGGTACACTTTAATTGCAAATATATTTAAAATGAAGTTGAATTCGAGGAGGGAAGATATCATTCACTGATTATGTTGAGGCGATGTTTCACTTAGCTGTCAGCTTCTGGGGAAGGAGGGAACCTGGAGCTGGAGATGACCATCTCTGCATCTGATATCAAAGAAAATTATAAGGTTTGAATATTGCAATTCCTTGAGCAGCAAAATTCTTTCTGTATTATTATGATGTTAAATCATAGGTGTATTATGATATTTTTATATTTTTCAAGCTTATGGTCATTTGTTACAGTGTCTTTTGGACCATGAGTTGTCCGACTTGTGCAATTTTATTTATGTATTTATTTTTTTGAAGCATTTCCTTTATGTTTATTTGGCTAATGGAGCAATCTTTGAAGAAGTGTTGATGTTACTATATCTGGATTTTAGGGTGCTGTATTGACGCCCAAGTGGAAGGCATTTCAGACAATTATATTTCTTGAACGGGTGAGGATTTCCTCCATAAGCATATTTTTTCTGGTTTCATCAACTTGTATAGTTACCGGTTATCAGTATGTCTTTTAATTCCCTAGCTTTTCAATTCATCTGCTGCCATTTATTCTTATCTACTTCATATTCCCTATCATTTATGATTTTCGCATTAGTCTTGCATGCAACATATTAAGGAGCTTCATATTTAGGCTCTTGTATTACAACAGACTATCAGCTCAATCTTTTTGAATTTCTACTTTCTTAGGATGATGGTCTTCATGATTCTAGAAAGATTGCAGCCTTTGATTTTGATGGGTGTCTGGCGAAGACATCTGTGAAAAGGTATGACTTCATGTGCTTGAGACACTTTTCGAAGATTCAACCCATAATTGAATACTAAAATAACAAGTGATTATTGAAACGACTAAAATTTGTTGATGAATAGTTGTTTGGATGTCTTGCTTAGGGTATAGGGTCTTTGCTTAGTCTCACAAATGTACTACATAAGGCAATGGTTAAACTGAGCATATTGATCTATGAAATCACTAACAGAGCTTTCTTTGGCACTCTCCTGAAAGAAATATCTTTATAGGCAATCCTTCAACCTATATCTAATTAGAAGCCTTTTTATTCTCTTCCTCTTTCTCCAATTTTGAGTGCTGGCTGTTACGTAGGCGGACAATAATGGTACTGTATGACGTGCATTCTTTCTTTGGGTGCCCTTTCATTGTATATCTGACTTGAAAAATTCAATGGTAATTAATTACATTTTTTTTCTTTTCTGTTTCTTAATCTTCAGAATTGGTGCTGATGCTTGGTCCCTTATGTACCCCTCAATACCAGACAAGCTCCAGAGTCTTTATAATGATGGTTACAAACTGGTTTGCATCTCACCACTAGCTGTTGATTAATGCCATAATATTGAAGTTTGAACCATGGGATGTTTAAGTTTGATCAACTCTGATTTAAATGTAGGTTATTTTCACCAATGAGTCCAATATTGAACGCTGGAAGAATAAAAGACAATCTGCTGTGGATTCGAAAATTGGACGTCTTGAAGGGTTCATTAAACTTGTGAAGGTTCCCATTCAGGTTTGTAGTGCACATTCCATCAGAGACAAAATAATTATAATAAATGAAATATTCTAAATCAATTGCAAATGATCATTGAATCCTCTAGGGGTAAACTCAGTTCCTTTGCCCAAATTGTACAGTGCTGTTTCTAAAATTTGTAACTGGGGAAAATCCGACAGGAAAATAAGTACCAAAGAGTTGATTGTGACTAAATTTCATGTCGGCAGTGATGAAACATTATCTTGGTCTAAGTGAAGAAATAAATTGATGTTTACATGCTATTATTCATATGCAGGTTTTTATTGCTTGTGGACTGAGTTCAGGTCAACCTGAGGATCCATTCCGCAAGCCTAAACCTGGGATGTGGAGAATTATGGAGAAGGAGTTCAATTCAGGCCTACCAATTGACTTGGATCAGTTACTTCTCAGTTCCTCTTGCTCTTTTCCCAGTCTTTGCTTCAGTTTTTGGACTTTTAATTGGCCTGCTTCCTTCTTACATAAAATTTTGAAACTGTTAAGAAACTGAAAGCGAGCAGACTAACGATGTGTTTTATGTAGATCCTTTTATGTTGGTGATGCTGCTGGAAGACCTAACGATCACAGTGATGCGGATATCAAATTTGCCCAGGTCCATGAAAAACTATGCCATGCTATCTTGAGCAAATTTATGCATTACCCTTGCTACTCGACCCCTCTTTCTCATCCTTGCATGGGATTTGATATTTTCACCTCATTGCCGAATTTGGAACCATTGCAAAATGATGAATCATGTGATTTAAGCATGTACAATGTTTTGAGTTCGGATCATACACTGAAATATACACATGGAAAGTCAGACTATATGATACCTTTGCAACTCTACTTGATTTATTGCCTGAATACTATATATTCGGTAGATTAAGATTTGTTTAGCGGCTGAAAAAATCTAACTGGTGATTGCAGGCTGTTGGCCTGAAATTTTATGTCGCTGAAGAATACTTTGGAAGTTGAGGTTTGTCTCTATTTTGCATTTGCCATTACACTGAAACATTCATTCCCAGGTGGTCAGTAACCGAAATTCTGTATATATTGCATTGCTTTTTTTTTTTTCTACAAGCTGTCTGAATGCTTATGTTTATACGTGAGAGGGGAATAGCACCGACAATTGCTTGAATGTGAAAACTGGTTTTCTTTCAAATGCATAGACTGTCGAATTGAAAATACAGTGTGGCAATAACAAATGATAGCAAACTAATCACAGAAGCAACTCATTGCAGAAGTTCCCATCTTCAGCAGTTTCTTCTTCCTTACCATGTCACACGCTCAAAGCTGTGTACAAGTAATAATACTCCCCTCAAACCGTTGAGGACTCACAAGATCATAACTTATTCACGATTCGGTAAAATAGCTACACTATTGAATCCGTTTATAGCATTGTGCTGTGTTTCTTCTTGCAGAACATGTCGCAAATGCGCCATTATCCTCGAGCTATTCCTTGTCTGCATCGACTGACAACTCATGCAGCAGGTTCATGGGAATGGGAGACTTGGGACGATTTTCCTCCGTGTGAGGCTTTTCCATTAGACAGAAGTGGCTTAATGGAACCCATTGCTTTAATAACCGTGTTTGTTTTTTGACTAGTTTCGCTTTTCTTGACAAGGGAAGTCCTCGGTTGGTACCGATTCTCCCATGGACGTGCAGCTATCCATCTCTCTTTCCAGCTCCAGCCCCAGCCTTCTTTGCTAAGGTCGTAGTAAGCCTGTCCAAAGTAGTTATTTGTATTTGCTCTCCACTGCAGGGTACATTCATATATGAGTATCAGTATACGCCCACAACATAAGAAGAAAAGTTGTCGATAAACCAAGATACCTGGTGGGAAAATGCATAAGCCATGGCTCGCTCCCGTTTTGCTGCAGCTTCCTCTCTTTGTTGTATCCTGCTGAGAATCTCTTCCATTGTCTCAGGGCCGCCACTCCATTCTACCTGGTCAGCCATCCATAGGCGATGCGATTACAGAAAGATAAAGATTCGACAGAGCAAAATCCAAGTAGAGACAATGCTTGTAGAATTCAGTACCTCTAATTCATGGAGCTTAGCTTCAAGTTTCAGCTGGTTTTCGAGCCTCTTCTGCCTCGTCTGGCTTTCAGCGACCATGCCAAGCCATCGAGCTTTGATCTCCGCCTGTATCCTGCTCCAAAAATGGATTTGGTTCAGTGCTGAGGCTGATTGGCTCTTCATATAATGGCCTCCTTCTATTACTCCACGGAATCTCACGATTCCCCTCAGGCGTTGCAACGCCTTCCTCGCCTGTAACAAAAGCAGTTAAAAGAATTTGAAGAATGGCGAAACATGTGAATGATACTGAGGGATGCCGTGTGATGACTACCTTGTGTGCTCGGAAGGCAGACTGGATTCTAATAGCAGCAGCATCTTCTGTCATCTGCTTGCGTTTGGAATTCTTTTTTGAACCTCCATTGAGCAGGTTGTCGTCCTCTTTGGCGGATGTGTGCTTGCTCTTCGAACCATTCGATTTCTTGGAAGAAGGATGAACTCTTTGCAAGATTACACAAATACATATATGCTTCAATCTCTGATGAAAATACATATGGTAGTTACCTCAGCTTGTTTGCGCTTGCGCTCCTTCGATCTATTTCGTCTTAGGATATTCTTGAACCAAACGCCCGATCCCATCGCCTTTTTTGCTCTGGCGCCGGGTTGCTGCATCAAGCATCAAGCCATAGGTAGTATATATGGAGAGAATGATAGTGTTCATTCTATATAATCAATCATATAAAAATCATTGATCGAATAGTGTACTGTAACTAAGAAGATTTAAATATAGCTATTCCATCATTGATCATGCCAACAAGAAGATTGCTTATATATAGAAATAGATACATGAATTGGTAAATGCCATTTTGGAAAAGGATAAAACAGCACACCAACAAATTCACAAAAAAAATAAATAATAAATAAATTCCAGAGAAATTCTTCCTTCATCAGAGTCGAGTGGATCATTATTCATTACTGATGAGCAGAGAAGATTACGATCTCAATTATCCAACAGCTTCAGAGTTGAAAGGTTCTATTACCTGATTAGGTCAGGTTGTCATACCCAAAAAACGAGAATAATCCATCCAAATCTGGATCTGGCGCGCAGTGCAGGAACAATGGCGAGCAGGAGGACAAATATAAAATCTGTAGTGAGATGGCAACATCGCAACTTGGCGAGAAATTGCTGCCTTGATTAGCCATGGCAATTGACAAACCAACAGAAATGGAGATGGTAGGAAGGAGGGAAGGAGAGTGATATCCGATCCTCTAAAGCTCAACAGCAATTTACTTACGTTCGTGCAGAGAAGACATTGTTGTCTGTAGGTCGACGCCACACCTCTTTGCGTTCCAGCAAAGGGAAAGTGAAAAAACATTAAAATAGATTTTATTTATTTATTAGCGTGCTAATTAATTCTTCACTATTAATTTAATTATACGCACAGTATTTCTACAGAGATGGATGGAAGATGATATGATCCAATTAATCACTAATCGGAGCGATTTTTTTATTTTTTAAATGACGGCGGCGGCGGCGGGAAGAGCCGCAGGAGGAGCGCCGCGGCGTCTCTCAGAGTCGTCGCCTCCGGCAACGAAGAAAGGTGGAATTTCTTCTCCGGAGACGACGGTGACTTTCATGAGCTGTCCGCGTGATCAATCAACGGCCGCGATCCGGTGCTGAAAGGCGAAATATTCTCCGGCGGCGGTTCTCCGGTGGTGGAAGTTGAATCCTTGTTTCTTCGGTCGAAAATAAAGATTGGATTAAAACCACAAACTTCGTAGCACTCCCTCACTTTGCAAATCAGTAGCAAAGATTTTTATAATCCGAATAATTTAACTTTGAGCCCATTGGGTCAGTCATATATTGGATATTAAATATGATAGCTAAGCCCAAGCCCAAACAATATCAAATCAAATCCATGTCCAATTGATTCTACTTCTTTCATCTGAATACCTATATTTACCCTCTCTTTTTTTTCTTTTTCTTTTTAGGGTTTGTTTCTTTTCACAAAGTTTCAACAATCTTTCAAAATAATTACTCCCTCGTTCTAAAAACATGTGTATTCGTTTGACTTGACGGATACAAATTTTAATAAAAATAATAATAATTGTTAATAATAATGTAATAATTTTTTATTTTCAAAAAAAACTATTTCTTTTATGATAGAAAGTAAACTTAGATTTAAATGGAATAATATATTATACATACTAAAGAAAATTCAAATCTAAACACTAAGACAAACAAACCAAGTCTTTGTTTGCATTTTCGATCTTAATATAAAACACATATTTTTCTCTCCAAGTAAATACCACCCCTTTGGATGAATTATTTCAAGAGAGAAAAAGAATAAATTAAAATGAGAAAAATAGCAATCTTGATCCTTGAAAATCCATCTTCCTCGAGAATTTTGTAAAAGTGGCTTTTACAGCAAAAACTCCATTTTTATAACCCAAAGTTAATCAAATTTTCTTCCCACAAGATGAAAGAATGTGACTGCATTCCACAACACAAGAGTTTAATACAACAGCAAAGCAACATTCGGGCAGGCATAATATAACATGAACAGCAGCAGGGTAGGAGGGAGGGCGGCGCTGTACAGTTTGGTGACGATGGCCAGCAATGTTTAGCAGCCATATATGTACATAAAATGTATGCATTTATACAATACACCAACAAAAATGTTTTATATATCATAAATAGTAATTCTTGATATAAATGGTTCTGGCCCGAATGCCTCTGGCTCTGCTTACAAATGCTTCGCCGATGATGGTTGAGTCAAGGCAGCGGATTTGCATATGGGACAAGAGTTTTTCATCACCAGCCACTTCTTTACGCATTCACTGTGGTATTCATGTCCACAGCCGAGGGTTCCAACAGGATCTTCATTCTCGTAACCACACTGCATAATGATATGGAAATCGAGTCACAGAATGTGATCAAAACAGATTGAGTTGGGATGAATCAAGACCGTAAAGTCGCAGATCAGAGATGGACAAAATTTGCAGGTTCATAGGCAAATTGAATGGAAATTTTGGGGATAATGTGCATATTTATCAAAATAAATGTGAAGAACAGAAACATAAATAATTCTGTGTTGGATTGATTGGCTTATTATCTGAAATGCAAATAATTCTCACATATATATTGGGTGATGATAATATCATTGTACCTGGCATATAACACAGAAGTTGACTAGCTCATCTGAGCAAGGTGCTTCCTCAAGATCGGCCTCAGCTACTGACAGGGAAAAATATCTTACTTTCAAATGATTTTGAATGAATTCCTCGGTCAATCCTGTCCCAACACTACCAATTTGTTCTTCCAATGCAAGAAGCTCCTGTCATACGAAGTTGAATTAAGGTTTACCGGCACATTGCTCAGCATTCGCTGCTCATTGAATTGACTTAAATCTTGTAATGAAATGAGATAGACTTCCTTCCACTCTTACTCCCTTTCGGTTCTCTCTCTACAGCTCTCTCTATCACCTTCTCTCTCTATATAGATATACATATATTAATATATACACAATTACACTCATACATATATATGCTTACATACGAATACATATATATGTTTTATGTATACACACATTTGTTTGTCTATTTTTTTTTTTTTATGTTATATATTATATTTACCTCGTAGGACATGTGATCGATATCCAAGCGCATATCCTGGTGTTGATCAGTATAATTTCCTGCTTCATGGTAGCCAGCAACATCAAGTGAAGCAAATTCCTACAAAATGGCAGACAACATTCAAGCAAATGTAAAATTGGTAATGCATCAAATTCGTAATCCCTAGTGCTCGAGATCCTATATAATAAATAATGAAGAAGTAAAACATAACAGGGAGGAAATAGGAGCTTTTACATCAGGTGTTGAAATTCTCAAGTGAGGACGTGTGTGATGCCTTACACTCGAATCAGGTATAAATCCCCTATGATGTGGTTGATATAACGGGAAACCTGTTTGTTGGGCAGGCACTAGAAATGTGGGCCTTGGACCTGGGAAAGAACCAATTCCAGCAGGGGAAGGCATTGCAGCTTGGCCAGAGAAATTAACATTTGCACCTGCCCCTTGGATAGGTGAAAGTGGACGGTGATGATTGCTGTGGCCTTGAGGAAGGGAAGGAGGCAGAAAGCCACAAGAACTGCTACCTGCTGTTACTTGAAAACCATGAGGGTTTATATTCCCAGCTTCGATCGCAGGTCTGAGCACGCCAGCTGATATTTTAAGAAATAACAAGAGACAGGAGAGAATTTGTCAAAACACAAATGAAATCCATTCAATAGATTGATGAATAACCGGGAACAGGCTATATATTTAGATCTAGAGAATTACATACCATGGGCATATGATGGAACATGGGTTCGCGCAAAAGTGCTATTCATATTACTGCTATTTGCACCAAAATGCACATTCAGCCAAGGATTTCCAGGATAATTAACAGGTGGGACAGCATAGTTTCCCGGGACCAGATGACTAGCATTATGTGTAGAAACGGATTCATGTCCAATCATACCAAGCCTGTTCCGCAGAGTCCTTTGAGAGCCACTTGCTACCATTGGTGTGGGGTCAATGATGCCAAGTGGTGGGAAAGAAGCAGGATCCATCACATTAATATCAGGTTCAGGTGCCATCACATGGTGAACAGAAGAACTAGGACCTGCTGAAGGATTATGATGCTGGAAATTTCCGGGAGCCCCCTCCAAATCCTTTATCTTAGATGATCCTCTCATGCTATCTATGTAGGTAATGCTGCAGCCGTAGTTGCCTGCAGGAGTGGAATACCAAGAATACTCTTAAGTTATGGAATACCAAGAATACTCTTAAGTTATTGCGCATTAATCATATGCTCCAACATAGACCACAAATAATAGTATCATAAAATACCAGATAGGGGTTCCAGGTATGGATTGTAATGGCCAGAAGGTGCACCAACAGCTAAATCAAGGTTTAGGGCTGAATGCGGAAGAGGGATACCATTTAGCTGTGGCATCCTATAGAGTAAAGCACTTCCATGACGATCTGGCACAGGTTGAAAACTATAAGTGCCCTGGTTTGCTGGAGCAGGAACCACCGGGTGGAGAGGTAGAGGATAATTTGGTACGTTTCCAAAAACAATGCAAGGTTCGGGCTGTACATGGCTACGGCCTTGCCAATCCATTCCAGTATCAGCTATTTGACTGGTGAACTGAGTATTCCGGTGCGCCATAGTGGATGGGATGCCTGTATCAGTGAACATATACCATGAAGAAGCTAAAGATATTGTATACTAATATGAGAAGAATGTTTTCAAGTTGGCTAAAGAATAAATTTGAGACAGAAAAGTGGAAATTATGGATTCAAAGAGAGAAATTGCAAACAACTACACTATTTATGCTGATACCATCATTGTTATAGCTTCCTTTTTTGAAATAATAAGAAACTCACACTATAAGAAAATGCAAAAACCAAACAAAAGAAATTCCATTACCGAACAATCGTCCATAAATGTTGTTTTGAAAAAGCACCAGGGAGTAATCCCCACTTGCTTATCTATTTAAAGTGAGTAGGCTGTTTTCGTCCAGTCACAGATTCCTTTCCATAATTATTTCAGAATATGAATTCATTAAGTTACTATTGGTAACAAATAAGTCACCTACTAGTCTTGATAGGGCTGAAAAAGTTCAAATTATATGAACAGTAAGGCACAAATATAGATTAACAGAAAATGATTTTGGCGTGTACATACGGGTTATATTTCTTACATAACTAGATCAAATTTAAGGGGAAATGCAATACTTCTTAAATTTACTCAACCTAGTAATATTCACATTGGCCTTACAAAACCCATTAAATACCAAAATTTTTGGACACGTGTCTATCAGTTCAACTAGAATCTTATGTTTTAAGAAAGTCGGAAAAGCTCACCGAAATAATGAGCAAGAAATACGAGGTCAATCATACTCGAGCAGCATAATTATATCATATCGTACCTTTGGGGTGGATCTCATCACAACTTACACGCTATAGATGCAACCCATACTAGTTTTCCATAACTTGCGCAATAAATTGTTTTTTCTTTCTTTCTCAATGCTTTGAGTGTAACAGAGCATATAAATTGTGAACAGACATAACATTGCAGTACAACACTACATCAACAACATTCCAAAATTCACCAGTCAGTCCCCTAGAATTATTGACTCCGCTGACCTTGGAGAAGGGTCATCAATGCTTACATGGATCTATTTCCTAAGCTAAAAGGTGACTCTAAATTTAGTTGACCATACAAGATTTATGGACAACTAAGATTGCGAAATTATAAAATCGATATTCGCACTGCTCTCTTTTGCAGAAGGGAAAAAAAAAAAAATGCATCACTAGACCCTTTTCTGAGGTAAGCAGAATCAATTGCCGGACTATATTTCTCAACAGCACATCACTGCATCAGAGAAGTTACCATGTGGACAAGAATGTACTGATCATTTCAAATTCTGAATTTTTTTCAATGTACTATCATAATTATGCATCCAACTGACATTGAAATTCATCTCCAAGTGCTTACATAGAACATAAAATCTGAATGCTACATGAAGACCATCAAACTTTAACTAGTTGAAAGTCATAAAAAAAAAAAAAAAGCAGGTGAAAACTAATTACACATTGTGATATACTTGTCGTAAGCAATGACAAGCATACATCACTACCTTCTTTTTGCAAACAGCATCAAAAGAAACCAAATAAGAGGAAGGAGAAAATAAGTGAAGAAAAGTTTTAATTATGTGGATTTGGAAAACGACAAATTGTAGAAACATTTACTATTAGTGGAACCCACCACAGAACATAGGTTTACCGCAGGTGTAGAAGTCGAATGACTAATATATGTCCAAACATACATAAATGCGAAACATACGACAACAACTGAAAAAACCGCTATACGACACCGGTCAACCAACGAAACAAACAATATTTAGATCCTATTACAATGAACACATTATTGTTAATCTCCTTACCCAATAAATTAAACAGAAGTCTGGACTAATACAATCAAATTCTCAATTTTGATAACCCTATCTATTAAGGCACTCAATAGATATATTTTAGGATAGTAAACTTTTACTTCAAGTTTCTGTAGCTAACTCTCCCTGAGCAAACAAGCAAGCTAAATAAAATCTAAATTCCCACATAACAAATAGGTTGCATTCAATAACGGGCAGAAAAGCAAAGATAATCATCAGCCCACAAGCAATATCAATTTTTGAATCTTTCCATAGAAGTTCCAACTTATTCCAATACTTCAGCAATAAAACTTCTGCGAAAAATCACAAGCCAAACAAAGCACAATCAAAGCAGAATTAACACAAAACCCTCCAATCTTTAACACCCGCAGTAACAGTGATCGATGATCGCCAAAACTACAGTTCCCTACAAAAACAAAACAACATGTGCGCGCAATGCATGTATAATTCATATGTATCGAACATAAAACCCCAAGAAAACATCAAGAATGCCCTCAAAAAATGTTTACAAAAATAAATAGCAAAATTGGGAAATTAAATATTAAATATTTATTCGAAAAAACCATACCAGATTGATGTAAGAGGATAGAACAGAGATCAAGATTCAAGCACCGCTAAAACTGAAAAGGTTTCCGATGAATTTCAGCAATCTAGAGAGAGAAATTTTATGGTTTTAACGAGATTGAAGAATATCCTCTTTAATAATCTCCGTATTCTCTTATATTGTATTTTCCATTTATTTATTTTTTTATATATATTCTGATTTTACCGCTAACGACGACGTGGCTATTTACTATTAGCTCCCAACCTCCACTGTCCTTCATTAAATTATTCACTCTTATACCCTTATATTTGACTAAACGACAAGGATGTTTTGGTAAATTACCTATCCTAACATTAATATTCTATTATTTTCGTAAAATGAATTTTACAGGTAACCTGTGAAATGATGATGGTCGAGGCAGGCGAACTCGTGATCCGACGTACGAATGTCGCCCGTCTATCGTGATAGAGTGGGCGCCATGAGTCCCAAGCAAGGCAGTAAAAAAGGGATTCCTTTCGATCCACGTCGCGGCCAGGAATCACGAACGACGACCCCGTCAGCCGCTCACGGAACTGTCGCACACGGGCGCCGACGAACCCGCATCATCGCGAGAAGTCGCCTTATCGTTTAGAGTTTAGAGAAAGGAGAATTCGTAAAATGAATTCTATAGGTGAACCTGCGAAAGTATCATTGTCGATATCTGCCCCGGCAGACAACAGCAAACTCGTGACCCGACGCACGAATGCCGCTCAGGCCATCCATCGTGACAGAGTGGGCGCCACGAGTCCCAAAAAACTTATGCACGGATTTCTTTCCACATGTAGGCAGCAAAAAAGTATTCCTGCGATCGACGTCGCGGCCAGTAATCGCGAATGACGACCCCATCAGCCACTCACGGAGCCGTCGCTCAGACAAATTTTGCGCACGGGCGCTGACGAACCTGCGTCATCGAGAGAAGTCGAATAAGCCTTATCATTTAGAGAAAGGAGAATTCACAAAATGAATTCTATAGGTGAACGTGCGAAAGAATCATTGTCGATAACTGCCCCGGCAGACAACAGCGAACTCGTGACCCGACGTACGAATGCCGCTCAGGCCGTCCATCGTGACAGAGTGCGCGCCACACACGGGCGCCGACGAACCCGCATCATCGCGAGAAGTCGAACAAGCCTTATCGTTTAGAGAAATGAGAATTCGTAAAATGAATTCTATAGGTGAAGCGAAAGGATCATTGTCGATATCTGCCCTGGCAGACAACAGCAAACTCGTGACCCGACGCACGAATGCCGCTCAGGCCGACGATCGAGACTGAGTGGTAGCCACGAGTCCCAAAAAACTCCTGCACGGATTTCTTTACACATGTAGGCAGCAAAAATGGGATTCCCTGCGATCCAAGTTGCGGCCAGAAATCGCGAACGACGACCCCGTCAGCCGCTCACGGAGCCGTCACGCACGCCGCCGACGAACCCGGTCATCGCGAGAAGTCGAATAAGCCTTATCGTTTAGAGAAAGGAGAATTCGTAAAATGAATTATATAGGTGAACCTGCGAAAGGATTATTATCGATATGTGCCCCGGTAGACAACATGGAACTCGTGACCCGATATACGAATGCCGCTCAGGCCGTCCATCGTGACAGAGTGGGCGTCACGAGTCCCAAAAAACTCCTGCACGAATTTTCGTGCACTTGTATGTATTAAAAAAATGATTCCCTGCGATCCACGTCGCGGCCAAGAATCGCGAAAGACGACCAGTCAACCGCCAACGGAGCCATCGTCCAGACGAATTTTGCGAACAGAGGTTCGCGCGCAGACGCTGACGAATCCGCTTTTATAAAAAATCAATATATTATGTATATTTATTATTTTTATATTACTTAAACTATTTTTTTATGTCTCGTATGTATATTTTTTAAATTATTTTATAGAACAAATGCACTTTAATTAAATAAATTTGTATTATAAATCGGATGCAAATAATCACCTAATTAATGTTTCAATAATTATAAATTGTTTTACTAATTGCATTTCATTTATTTATTTCATTGTTGAAACGAGTTAAGTGTAGAAAAATAAGTTTAAATACAAATATATATATATATATAAACATAAAATGTAAAATTATAAATGCAACACAATTTAAAACTCTTGATAATTTAATACCGAGAGAAAAATTAAACATCAATAAAATAAAATTTAGATACTAAGGAAGCAAATTATACAGTTTAAAGCTCAAAACAATTTAAACATCAAAGTAATAATAATATTAGTTTATTTTTCATAATTAACTATTATATATATGAAAAAAAAAAAAGCATATGTAAACTAAAATTTTTAAAATATCAACAATTTTAAATTATAGAAAAATAAAATTCAAACATGTATGTTACATATTTTTGTTTTGGAATTAAGATTAGCTGTAAGCTTGCAGGTTTATGCTCAATTATTATTATCACATGTTAAGATGCACTTATACAATCCAGATTAATTGTGGGCCACGACATTTTTATTTTTTGTAATTTTGTTCTTTGAATTTACAGTATTAAAATAGATTTTTATAATAATTTACCATATTTATATAATCATAAATTTAACTTTTGAAGGGACAGGTCTTTTATATTAATTGTTCGTGCAAATACGTGCTAATTTGATTGGAAATGAGTTTTAATAAAAATGAATAATAATGATTATTTTTTTATAATAAAAAAAATATAAAAATATAATAATTTTTTAATTAAAAAAAAAGATAATATTTTTTTAAAAAGAAAGTGAGCATAAATTTAAATGAGGGACATAATATTATTATTATTAACTATTTAAGTATAATTTATAAAAATTTATTATTTTAACTTTATCCGTTTGTTAATTTATTATGTGTGTTTTTGTTATAGAGTAATGATTTTATCCAAGAAGAAAAGAAAGAAAGAGAATTAAAAATTACGGTATAGATTGAAATATTATTTATTAGACTGAAATACCGAGTAGTATTTATTAAAAAAATTATATAATAAAAATAAAATTAAGTTAAGCTAAGTTGATTATATTAAGATATTGTATTTTAATATACAAACTATATTATTTTGTTTTTTAAATTATTATTATTTATTTTAATGTAAATATAAAATAATGGTTTTATATAATGTATTTTATATTAAAATAATTTACAATAAAATAAATATTCCAAAATTCTCTTTTAAATGAGGAGAGGGAGGTTGATAAGCGATAACAGGTAGAACTCATTATTACAATAGAAATGAAATGACTCCTTTGCCCCCATACAATTAATCTATGAAATTTTCTCACCTGTTGGTTGATGCAGGCTGCTGTGGTAGCTTTCATTATTTAAATTTCGTATTTCAAAAAATATACTCCAATCACAACAAATAAAATATTATTTAAATGTATTTAATCACATTCTTTTCAATCAAAACACAACTTTTCTAGATATATATCATATGTTATATTATATATATAAATATATATAAAATTGCTAGCTTTTCAGATCTTTAGAACTTTTTAAAATAAATAATTGTGTTTTTTCTAGGGTTTTTTTTAAATTTTATTTGAAGAAATCTTTTAGTGAGAAAGAAAGAATATATCTATTGTGTAATTTTAAAATTTTTTACAATTTTATTTAAAAATAAGGAATATATATAACATAATTTATTTAACATTTTTATTATGTTTTTTTTTTTTTTTAATTTAACAAGTAGGATGAAATTGTAATGTTTGTGACTATAAATATAAGAATGTTTGTTATTAAAAATTTCTTTATTTATTTATGAATTATTAATATATATATATATATGATATGTATATAAATCTATTATAAAAATTAATCGTGAATAAATTTTTAATGGATATTATGATTTTTAAAAAAAATTAATTGCAATTATAAAAATTAAATGAACCAAATTCCAAATTTGAATTCAATTAGAGTTGGAGACAGGAACTATTGGATAATATGAATCCAATTGATGTCTTTATACACTTTTATTGTTTAAATTCTTAATATTTTTTAAAGTTATTTATATTCTTTAATTTTATTTAAAACTTGTTTAAATTTGTTAGTTGATTTATTAATTCAATCAGTGAAATTTACATCAATTGTTATTTATTTTTTCATTACTATTCAAAATCAAAACCCAAAATTAGAACTCCAGAAGTAAACACACCCTTGTTGTTTAGTGAAATGAATTACTCTGTAAGAGTAAAACAACAGAAGTTTCTGCAATATCATTCAAAAGTAGTACTCCCTTCGTCCAAGCAAAAAATATACATTTACTTTTGGTTGGTGCGAAGTTTAAGAAATAATAGTATTTTAATTATGGTGGGTAGGTAAAAGTAATGTAATGACATTTTTACTCTTACTTTTTGGTATAAAAGTAATGATATGATGTAAAGTAAGGGTATTACGAAAAAGCAATGATGATGTGATATAAAATAAAAGTATTTGTGAAAAAAATAGGATATTTAATGAAATAGTTATTTTGTAATTGGACGTTCTATACATATACTTTGTAGTCGGACATAGAGAGAGTATTTGATACATGGGCTTTGCTTTTGCTCCAACATCAACAAATGATAAACTCCTCACATTCTTGTTCAAAACATCATCCATTCCCAGATAGAATTCACAAAACCACAATCTTTATCTTAATTTATCAGTCATCAACAGATGTCTCTTTTTTCCTAAGAAATGGCCTAGTGCATAAGTAAAGATCATCATCATCACAAAGAAATAAACAAAGAGAATGCTGATGAGGACTGTAGAATCTTCCCTTTTAACATTAAATCAAATGTTTCTAATGATCTGTAGTACAACTTGCACATAAGTAGCGGTATGAGTCTTTCTATCTATACAACTTGGAACAGTTTCTATTTACTATATATGTATTTTTTACCAATCCCAAACATTAGCTGTACCTTCAAATGGCATGGAGTAGAGTGTGTCCATTCTGAATTGGAACCAGGGTCATCACCAACCATTGAAATGCACAATGAAGAAGAAGCCGATGCAAACAATCCCTGCTTAATAGAAACAACCACGACTAAAGTAATTGCATTCAGCAATTGCTCCTTACGACAAAAATTACATGAAAGGGATGTGGAAAGGAAATGTTACCTAAATCTCTCTTAGTTTGGAAGCTGAGCAAAGGTCCCCATATTTGGAGTGCATCCTCCAACCATCATCTCCTCAAATACTTCATATGCAAGGTTCTGGTTCCCGGAAATGCTATATGCTCTGATCAGAGCATTGTAGGTATGAACATCGGGTTTTAGACCCATGAGCTGAAGCTCCTTGTAAAGATTTCCAGCTTCTTCAGTCATTCCAGCAACTCCAAGATTGAATATTAAGGTGTTGAAAGTGTAAAGGTCAGGCGTCAGCCCTCTGCTTGCCATCTCAGCAAGAAGACCCAGCGCTTCCTCTAATTTTCCAGCTCGGCCAAGGCCATTGATGATAATACTGTAACAGATCATATCAGGATCAAAGCCAGCAGTTTTTATTTCCTTGAAGTAGAGCATGGCATCCTCCACTTTACCCAGCAAGCAAAAGCAGTCGACTAGAATGCTGTAAGACTTTAAATCTGGCCTAATCCCCTCCCTGACCATACGATCAAACAGATCTCTGGCAGTTTCAATGTCACCGGCTTTTCCAAATCCATTTATGAGAATATTGTAGATAGCGCAGTTGGGTTTGCAATCATATTCCATCATTTCATCAAACAATGCCTTGGCTTTGTCTAATCTTTTGAGCTTCATGAGGCCATCGATGAGAGGACCATATGTACACGGTGTGGGTGAAAAGCCTCCACTTACAAGATCACAGTATAGGTCTATGGCTTGCTCTAACTGGTTAGACTTTACAAGACTTGAAATGAGTATGTTGTGCGTTATTGTGTCAGGTTTGCATCCTCTATGAAGCATTTCATTGTACAGGTCAAAAAGTTCATTTACCTTCCCAGACTTCCCGAGATCATCAAGCAACAAATTGTAGGTGGGAACATCAACAGCATAGTTGGCTTTTTTCATCTCTTCATAGGTATCCCATGCAAGTTCTGAAAGATGAATATCAAGAAGCCCCTCGATCAAATGATAGTACCCTTCTAGAGTTGGCCGAAGCCCAAAAGACTCAACGAATTTCTCAAACAATTTGTAGGCATCAAGGGATTTCTTTTGCTTGGACAACGTCTTAATGATAGGCTCAATAATTGAGCCATTCTTGCAAAGACCAACTGATGCTACCTTTTCCGCGAAAGAAATTGCATGATTCAACTCTGACTCCTTCACGATCCCAGTCATCAGGTTCTCCCAGAAAGACCCATTAATCGGAAACCTTTCCTGGTAAACAAAGTCCTCAACAACTTTAAAAGCATTCGCAATTGATCCGGCTTTCACAACTCCAGGAAGAAGGGTATAAAGGGTTACACTGTCTGGATACTTTGTTTTCCTCATCTGATGGAAAAGCCAAAAGGCATCTTTAATTCTATTATCCTTAACTAATCCATAGATGACTGTGTTATAAGTAAAGTGGTCGGGGAGGCAATCCATTTCTGTCATCGAACAGAAGATCTTCAATGCCAGATCAACTTCATCGTTCTTGCAGAGACAATCTAGAAACGTATTGTAAGTTATTGTATTCGGACGACAACCATCAACTGCCATGCTCTCAAACAATTTGTAGCCCTCTTGAACTTTGCCTTCCTTCCCCAATCCAGATAACAAAGTGTTGTAAGTTACCACAGTGGGAACAAGTTTCAATTCTTTCATACTGCAAAACATCTTCCATGCCTCATTTGATCGATTTGCCTTGTAAAGTGTGTCAATCAACGAGTTGATGACCATAACGTCAGGATGGCTGCCACCATCTATCATTTCAGTAAATAACTGAACGGCTTCATCAATTTTCCCGGCACTGCTATAGCACTTCATCATCATGTTATAGGTAATAGAATCTGGCACAAGCCCGCTCTGCTTTATTCCATCAAAGATCTTTCTTGCCTCTCCAAGCCTGCTGACTTGAGCAAGGCTATACAGTGATGCATTGCAGGCAGGAACTGTCGGTGCAACACCCCGAGCTTTCATTTTCTCAAAGGTTTCAATAGCCTTGTCAGCTTCTCCTAATTTTCCATAGCAGTCGATGAACAGGATGTATGTATAGGCATTTGGCTTGATGCCACTCACTTCCATGATCTCACACAGTTCTAAAGCTTCCCCCACTCTCTGAAGCCTCAAAAGCCCAGATATCAATGTATTGTAAGTGTGTAGATTTGCAGTGATACACAACTCCTTCATTTCATCTAATACCTTAAATGCTTCGTTAACATTTCCAACTTTGCACAAAGCATCAATGAGTATTGTAAAAGTGACAACATCTGCTTTATAACCATCTGCCTCCATCAGGCTCCAAAACTCCCTCACAGAGCTCAAATCACCACAATCACTGAGTTTGTTCAACATAGTGATGTAAGTTACACGATCAGGTTTGTGACGGCTACACTTCATCTTCTTAAAAACTTCTTTGGCAACACCAAGCTTTCCTGCATTACAAAGGGCATCAATAAGAACTGTGTAGGTAACTACGTCAGGTGAACATCCTTCATCATCCATCCTCTTCAATATATCATAAGCCTCATTGATCTTCCCCGCTTGCCCAAGAACTTTGATGCAGATGGTGAAGGTATATACATTTGGCCTCAACCCCAGATGCTCCATCTCCTGTAATAAGCCCATGACAGTTTCAGTGTCTCTTTTCCTACCACTTGCCACCATCAGAGCAGAGTAGGTTTTAAGACTTGGTTTCATTTCTTCTGAGATCATTCTTTTGTAGATGACTAAAGCCTCCCCACACAAACTTGCTTGAAGAAGCAAATGTATTAATCCATTATATGAATAAGCATTCATACAAAACCTGTACTTTCTCATCTTTTCAAGAGCAACTGGAGCCTGTCGAATTCCTCCCCTGACATTTAGAGCCCTAAATATAATCAAATAAGTATCTAAATTTCTATAAATAATCTGTTTCTGCATCAAATCAAACACCACAACCATATCTTCCATCCTCCCCTGCTCCCCCAAAAGCTCAAGCATATAATTACAAGTTTCAGTAGTGTGTATAACATGTGGCCTATTTGCTACAGCCTTAAAGAAAGAAAAGGCCTGATCCAAACCATGGATTGACTTCAAACGTCCAATTATTTCCTTAGAGGAGATGTTGCTTTTGAATTCATCCCCCATAGAACCAAATTCTTCCGATTTCTTCATGGCAAACCCAAAAAAATCAATACGCTTTTTCTCAGCTCTCTTCCATCTCGACGCTGCCCCGTTTCGAAAAACCCTAAAGGAATCAACCTTGCCCCTTTTTATTAGGCATTCATTACTGCAACTCGAAACACATGAGTTACAGCTACCATTGGTCAAAAAGATACGACTATGATCACAGCAGCATATACCAGAAAAGTTCCAAAGCATCACAGCCATTCATGAAAACAACGAAAAGCGAGATATTAAGCTAATGCAAGATTTACAATGTGATAGAGGTGTTGTACTGTACTGCCCGGAAGGTGTTCGTGGAATTGCTTCACAGAGAGCGTATTAATTAATATATTTCTATCCAGTATTAGAAGATAGCGCAGGAGATATCTGTACCAGAAGCATGCTGAGATATTTTTGCAAGCACAGACACAGATGGGGCGCACCAAGAAGACAGCGAGACGACGACTGCCGTTGTCTGAAACTGCTCGCAGTGGCCAACAGTGAACGATATCAGATATCTCTTATTTCTAACCGCGCTGAACCGGTTCGGTCTGATGTGGCTGAGTTTAAAGGCTTCGAACCGGTTCGGTCTGATAAGACCGGTTTTAAAGGCTTCGAACCGGTCGGACGGCTCCATTTCAAGACGCGCCATATAATCCGCGTTAACCTCACGGAGCCAGATGCTATATATACGCCTTGCACTGCCTGTCTGCCGCGATTTACCCTCTCTGCAACCCTGCCTTTGGAAACGCGAGCCAAGCAATTCCCAGGTAAGATTCATCCGTGTTCTTTGATCGTTTCTGCGTATATTCAATGATCGGATTCGGGTTTTCGATTTTTAATTCATATATGCAGATATTTGTTTGTGTCATGTTTCTTTGTGAATCGAGTAGCGGCTTTTGTTTAGGGTTTGCCTGTCTGTGAATTGGGCGCTGCCAATTTAATGGGTCTTTGGCCGTGAAGCATCTCGCATATCTGCTTTTGTGATTTAGATGTTTTTCGCCTCCCTAATCTAACCTGGAAGGTTCTTGCGTTCTTTGATGCCACGGAGCATCATGAACCACTTATTCTTGAAAATTTAACCCTACGTTTCAACGGAATCTCACACTTGTGAAGTATGGACACAGTGAATTTGGCATGAATTTTGAATTGTTGTTTCCTCAAGAGTACGTAGCGAAGATATGTTGCGATTTCCTTTTATGTGGTTTAGCTGGTGAATTGCTATTTGGATTAACGCTGTAGGTTTTTTATTACTATTTGCACTTACTGAATGATTATGCACCTGGGGGTCCGAAAACAAATTAAAGGTTTCATATCAAATTTGAAAATTTCTAGAATTTTTATGCTTAATCTATAAGTACTGGAATTTACTTGTTTATTTCCTGGTACTTGTAAGGGTTTTTATGAACTTGATTATTTATCAGGCTTTCTTTTAATGTGTATTTCAAACTAGTTATCACTCCTACCCCCAAATTGGATCGGATGTTTTTTTTGTTTGTTTGTTTTTTAACTCACTTGTGTTCTCAATTGCCTGCTAACAGTGCTGGCATTGACAGTACCATATTCGTTTTTGAACTGAAAACATGGGAAAGAGGAAATCCAGGGCCAAGCCACCACCGAAGAAGCGAATGGACAAACTTGACACTGTGTTCAGTTGTCCCTTTTGTAACCATGGTACAAGTGTAGAGTGCCGCATGTAAGTATCTTCAAGATCATTCATCTTACCCTCTCTGCTATAGTTCTGACAATTAAATGATCAATGTTGGGGATTGAAATTGTTTAATATAAAGTGGTCTTAATCTAGTCCAGATGTGGCTTGATTGATTTGCAACAAGGTTTGTTAAAAGAAAAAGGAGAAGTGTTGTTTTGTTATTGGTGCTGAATGGTGCGTGTCATGCTGCAATATCTGTCCCAAATAAGGAACACATTGCTTCATTTCTTGTTTTAATTTTTCAGTTCTTCTGTGTGTTGTTCTGCTCAGTATTGTTTTAATTGTTTTGTCAAAGCTTGCTGCCCGGTTATTACTATTTGGAGTTTTTTACATATTGCATGTAAGTGCTTTGGAAGTTTTGGTGAATGTCTTACTGCTGGAGTGCCTGTTATATATTTAAGCTATTTGTTAATCTGAATTTGGCTTTGGTGGTGTCGTGTGGTTTCTGATTTTTTCTGATATACTATGTTTTGTTTTTTCATTAATATGCATTCTTAAATTGACTTGAAGTTCAGCCAACATATAAGCAAGATGATTATGTTTCATGTTTTCAAAATGCAGATCAGATTTTCTGCAAATGCATGGATGCATGGATTCTTTGAAACTGGATTCATTGCCTTGTCTCTTTCTTTTTTTGGTTGATACTTAGTAGTTTTGTATAGTTTGTAATTTTCAGTATATATTTATGTATATTATTTAATGATTATCACCTAAAGGTTTTATTATATTATACAAATTTACGTGCTTTGATGTGCCACGTGTTGTGTCATGTGACAATTGCCATGGCTTTAGATAACCCCATGGCCTTTTTTGCCATAATCAGCTATGGGTTTGCATGAGAATATGTCGGTATTAATTGAATGATCACCTAAACGGCTTTAATTTTGTATATATATCATTAATGAAATCATAATTACAGATCGGAAGCTTTTAGTGTGAATAGGGTCAAACCTATGTGAATCTGCTTCTTTTGGATTACTCTTGGTATTAGTTAACTATACAATTTGATGTGGTTGGTTTAGTATGTGAAGAAGAGATACTCTGTGGCAAAAGTAATGTGGGGGTTTATCCCGCGGAATCCATGCCTTGTGTGATTCATTGATCCACATAGTTATTTATTTCATACCTTTATTTTTACACGTGGTGTGTACATTCAATTATATATCTGTTTCAGAGATTTGAAGAATTTGGTTGGCGAGGCATCTTGCCGTATTTGTCAGGAGAACTTTAGCACCTCTGTAACAGGTTGTAATTACTTCATCATATCAACTAGTGTTTCTTTCTAGTTTCCACTAGTATATATCCATACCCATTACTAACTTTCCCTTTTCAACATATACCTGCTGCAGCTCTGACTGAGGCCATAGACATGTAAGTGAAAAATATGAAGCAATTCTTGTTTTTATTTCTTTCGCATTAGTTAACTGATAACATCATTTGCAAATGAATGATGGTTTTCGTTTGGTATACAGATACAGCGAATGGATCGACGAGTGCGAGCGCGTCAATAACCAGGAAGAGGACGACGATGAGGCGTAGAGATGGACAATGTTTAATGGAGTCTCCCTATCTTACGTATGTTTAATCAAGTCTCCCTATCTTACATATTTTAAATGAACACTAGTACTGCTACTACAGTATTGCTGCATCGAAGTTACCTGTGTGATGGCAGAGGTTGATGTAAAAAATACACCTTTTCCTGCCTAGCTTTTACTTGTGTTTTCCCTAAGCTGAGGTTGATGCATAATGAACTGTGTAATCCTTTGCCTTTTGTTTTTTCATTCCTCAAGGCTGATGAAGCCCTTATATTATAAAGTAGAGATTAATCAAAACGTATATTGTTAATAAACATAGATGTTGTTCCATATGGACTCGTGTGACTCGGGTATATACATTGCACATAAATTTTATACAATTTTTATTTTTATAAAAACAATAGTAAATTATATAATACCCCACCGTGTTTTAGTAAAAATGCACAAAATACTTATTACGAATGTAAAGTATGAAAAGTTTTGCGTTATAATAAAATATCTAAAGCAAGTTTTACACAAATAAAAAATATAAAAAATTTTGAATAAAAAAATAAATAATTAACACAAAGAGGTGTAATTTTCTCTTTTCAATTATGAATATATTATATTATTGTTAAACGGTTGATTTTTATTTATTTAATTTTTATTTTAATATATTTTTTATATCGTAAATTATGTTTTTTATTTTATTTATATACGTATATATTTATTTTTATGTAAAAAATTTATAATAATGATAATAATAATAAAAATAAAAAATAAAAAATTAATTTAATATATTAAATGATAATATAATACTAGAGGTGAGCTTCAAACCCAAAAAATTAATTTTTTTCAGTTCGAACAAATTGGTTTGGTCTGTTCAATTTATTGGTTTGATTCGGTCTAAAACCGAATTTATAAATTTAAGTTTCGGTTCGGTTATAATTTTCAATTTTCAAACTGAATCAACCGACAAAACCGAATGTTAAATAAAATAAATTTTATATTTTATATATTGTTATGATTTTGATCTTTATTTATTTATTTATATTTCAGTATTTTATCAATTTGTAAATTGTTTGAAATATATAATTGAGGATAAATATATAAGTCAGAGCATTCTTATAAAAATTTCAAAAAATCCAATTTGTTCGGTTTTCGGCTGAATTAGTTTGGTTCGGTTTAGTTTGATTTTGAAAATTTTGATTCAATTTTAATTTTTATAAATAAAAAATCAATCAAAATTCAAAATTAAGTTAGGCTCGCACCGAATAGACGGAATGTTCACTCCTATATAATATTAAAATTATAAAATTTAAAATATTAATATATAATATAGTAGTGTTACATTTGTTATAATACTTCTATATTATTAATAATTATATATTATTTATTAATATTAATTTTTATTTTATAAAAATATAATAATTATAAATATATTATATTTATAAAATTTATATTTGATATAAATATATATAATTAAGATATATTTATAAAAAAATATTTTAATTAAATAAACCCCTTAGTTTATTAATTATTAAAATTCATCGAACTTAAACATAAACTCTATAAATTTTTTAATTTCACATCAATCAAATTTTTTAAAATCCAAAAAAAAATTATTAAAAATTCTAATGAAATAACCCCTTAGTTCATTAATTAATTATATATGTATCTATATATACCAAAACAGAAGGGCTTAAAGTTAAATAGAACTCAAGTACGGACAAGTCGTAGAAGATTTTCATATTTGGTGCTCTTTGTTCTCCTTCAAGATTCTATTCCGCCGTCACCCACCACCGCCGATTTCTTCAGTTTCCTGAGAAAGAATTTGAACATTGATTGGACGGTGGAAGGAAGCCGATGGGCCGCCCTCCGACCAACGGAGGCCCTGCCTTCCGTTTTACCTCTGTCGAGGTCGCTCGCAAAACCCTCCTTCTCCCTTTGTCTCTATGCCAGTTATCAAATGCACGCTTACAAAGCTCTGTGTTTCATTATTGTTTTGCTCGTGGAATGTTCGTAGGGCTAATTTAACTTCTGTTTTCGTATTTCTTTACTTGCCTTTTACGTGATTTGAATTAAATTCGTATATGTTCCCGCTGATAGATTACTCGCCCTTTTGTAATGTATATAACTTATTGTGTTTCTGGGAAATTTCTTCGATCGGGTTTGCATATGGTGCGTGTTATCTCCTCCTTTGTATGAATCTAGTTCTGCAGAAGCAAAAACTATGCAGGTGTTGTGGGACAAAGGGGGCTCCTTGATCTGTAGGATGATGATGCCTAGCTAAGTTGTATTTCTGTGAAATTTCGGGGAATGGAAAAGGCCGAGAGAAAACATAGTAGAAGCCATGTTGGTTTATTTGATGTATGGTCGTACGCCCAACATGCATGAATCAGATCGAATATGTTATGACTTTTATTGGAGATTGCAAGAATTCCTATCCGAATAAATGTTTGATTGTATGAAGTAGTATGGAAATTTCGCGATAGAATTATATACGAAATGGTGCATTGATCAAAATATGATCTGATAAGCATTTGAAAATATCGAAATCAGTTTTCAACCTAACTAATACTTAAAAAGATAATTTGACTTTGAGATGAAGTGTTTATATAAAAACTAGCAATAGACACTGTATCTTGTTAAGGATTTTGTTATCAATTTTTCCTTTTTCCTCTTATCTGTTAAGTAATTTAGTATACTGAATTATTTCTTGCTAACTAGGCTCCATTTGAACACGGTTTAAGAACAGGGCATGATTCTGTGGATCAACCAGCATAACAGTTATGCTATAAATGCAGACTCTACATATAACTGAGCTATATTTATTTCTCTTGCCACGTGGCAAATATACATGTTCACTGAATATAGAATATAACATCAATATACATTTCTGATAAATGATGTCTTCTTTTTCTTTTTTCCTTTTTCTTCCTTTTTTGTTGAAACAACGGGTACGTGCACCTTTGAATGTTTACTCTTTAATATTTTAAGGTTGGAGAAATGGAAGCCATTCTGCAAGCATACAAGTGTGTAGTTCCTGGCCGTGAAATTCTCGAGGCTCTTGCTCAGAGGTTTAGGTGAGCAAATAAAGTCAATAATTGAGTATGATGACTTCATGGATAATCAACATTTGAGTTATTTCAATTGATAGTTCCTCTGCTGAGAGAGCTGGGAAGGTGGAGGTTTCAGTGAAACAAGTAATGAACAGCTCCCCAGTTTATATGTTTCTAGTATTTCTAAGAAAATCCCTAAATAATTATCAATATATGGAACAGGTCTTGAACTGGTTCCAAAATAGGCGCTATGCTATTCGAAATAAATCAGCTAGGGCTTTGGTCCCTGGGCAAGTGAGCATGCCTGGAGTTCCTAGAGATGAGCAAGTAACATCAAGTGTTCCTCCGGCTCCTCAACTGCAAACTGCTCCTTCAAGTAATACTTAATACATTTCATCTAAAACACTATTGGATCCCTGTTTTTTCACTAATCCGCAGAAGGACATTATTTTTGCCCTGAGTTCCTCAATCCATGTTTTTGTCTTGTTCTTTCCAGCTACAGTGACAGGTGTGCCCCAAGCTCCTCAATCTATCCCATCATCAGGTAAGATGCCAAAATGTGCATTTTATTTAATTGGTCCT
Organism: Andrographis paniculata; assembly: GCF_009805555.1. Classification (NCBI taxonomy): domain Eukaryota; kingdom Viridiplantae; phylum Streptophyta; class Magnoliopsida; order Lamiales; family Acanthaceae; genus Andrographis; species Andrographis paniculata. Next base: position 1,589,195 of record NW_026137616.1, on the reverse strand, counting down.
GCTCTTCCGTTTTATTCAAAAATAACCTTGTTGTTGTGAGCGTCACAATCTCTATACAATATTCCTATGAGTTAGCATTTATACATTGTGCTGGTGCATCAAAGATAGTCCTATGCTAGGTTCATCTCCAAAGAAGGATCTTTGCATTTCCTTTTCTGTCAACTGTCTGTATTTATTTTGCAAGATTCTTAGAAATTCATCTATCTATCTACCTACCTACCTAAACACATACATGCACACACACATTGTCTTGCTTCCCACAAATGGATTTGCAAGCATCTTTTTTCTTTATTTTGGAAAGAACAAGTCATGGGTTACAAGCTTTTTGTTATTTTTGGAGCTACTGTAAATGTGGTTAATGTGAATTTCTTTTGAAAAGTTTCTAATCTAATAAGGTTAGGTAGGATATTTGAGCGGTTTAGCAAATGTTTAGCTGCTTTAGATTCTCAAACAGATCGTACATCTGATATAATATTAACTTTTTTCCCAATTAGATTGCTAGAACCACTTATGTTTCATCTGCAGCCATCCAAGACTGACTGATAAACCATAGTAATTAGATTTTTTATGAAATGTCGATAAGTAACAAAAATAAATTACTCATTTATATATGGGTTTGAGTTAAATAAAACTCTACAAGCTGCTCCTTTTATACATATCTGGCAGTTCTATCAAATTTTATAAAGATTTGTAGCCTTCTAATTCAACATCCTATGTAGCACCAGTTTTCAAGTTTTGATGTTGGAACTGTTCTCCTCTTGTTGCACCTCACGGTTTGATCTTTTCTTCTAATCTCTTATCAGCAATGCCAACTGCTGGAAGGAATGCTGTGGAGAATTCTGAAATGGAATTTGAAGCTAAATCGGCCAGAGATGGTGCATGGTTAGTACTTTGAACCACATTCCAATTGGACTTTTGAACAGTTCATTTTCGCATACTATATATTTTGGATGGTAAAGATCATCAGTATTGTTGAATGCATGTATTTCTGTTTCAGGTACGATATAGCATGTTTTCTGTCACATAGATCACTGGAGACTGGTGATCCGGTAATTGTTTTAGCTTTCCATCCTTTTGGATCCTTAGAAGTGATGTTATTTTGCTTGGTTGATATTTGCTTGTTTATTTACCTTTCCATTTCTAAGACAAGTTGTTCTTCCTGTTTTGATTTTTGTTACTGGGAATGCTGCAGCAGTGTATTCTTTCATCTCATAGAAAGCTAGCTGGTGGTTTTCTTCACTCTTTTAACGCTTGGGTGAAGATCTTTATTTTTCTCTACCGACTTTTGTACTTTTATGGATGTTTTGGCCCAAACGACTCTTCAGAAATTTATTTTTCTACATCAACCTTGCCATTTGGGAATTCATTCTACATGAATTCAACCATAGTAATGTTAATGGTTTTGACCTCCAATAAAGGTTGGCATGCCTGTGTTTTCACTTTGCTCAAAACTTCTTAACGAGGCTTGGATTTCATATGTGTTCTTTCTTAGAGCTCATGCTTAGTATGAAACTACACACAGCTGAATATAATTAAATTCAGTTTGTGACCCAGGAAACATTAAAAACATGAAATTTACTTTTCAAGTGTTTATAATTTAAGCTTTGAGTACCAAATTTTTTCCATGAAGTTACAAAGTCCATCTGTTTATTATATCTGGTTTGCACAAATGGATAATTTACCAAGCTCTCTTTGTTGCCACTTGGCCTGAACTCAGATTCACACATGATACGTTGATTTATCTTGGTTTGGTTTAGATTCATCATAATCTTGGGATAAAACAGTCATCTTGATTTTGTAGCTTCAACGGGCCTTAAAGGCATTGCTAGTGTTCTCAGTCACTTACTCTGATGAATTGCCTAGCAACCTCAGGAAGCCCTTGTTCGTCTTTCTGGTTTTGGAGAAGAAGAGGATGAATGGGTCAACATTCGTAGGCATGTGAGGCAACGATCACTCCCATGCGAATCATCAGAGTGTGTTGCAATTCTTCCTGGAGATCTAGTGCTCTGTTTTCAGGTATAGTAGCATGCATAATGATATCACAAAACCCAAGATAGTAAATAAATAAATAAATTCCATATTAAGGATAGTCAATGTTTTCAGAGAGGGGAATTGTAACTGTTACAATCTCTTATTTTTGTAGGAAGGCAAAGAACAGGCCCTTTACTTTGATGCACACATCCTTGATGCTCAAAGGCGGAGACACGACATAAGAGGCTGTCGTTGTAGGTTTCTCGTAAGATATGATCATGACCAATCTGAGGTACACTTGTTCACAAACCTCTGGATTGCTGGATGGATACACTATCGCACTTTTTGTATTTTTTATTCCATCTTTTTCCAACATTGCAGGAAATAGTTCCCCTCAGGAAGATATGCCGTCGACCTGAAACTGATTATAGATTGCACCAACTCTATGCTAGAAAAACCAGTGCAGATTCTCAGGCAGGTGTAACAACACAGAACGAGCCCAAAACTGAGGATCCCACAGAAACCAGATCAGTAGCTATTCCTGCAGCCACCGAGTCCCAATTACCGCCAGTGAAGATCGCCGACACTGGAAATGCAACTAGTGCAGTAGAAAATGCTCCAGCCACTGTAGATACTGCACCAGCCATTGGAGGTTCACATCCAAGTATGCAGTAAGGCAAAAAATTCAATATCGTTGATTTTTTTTTTTGTTGTTGAATTAGTTCGTAGTCTTGGGAATGGGCAGCAGAAAATCACGGTTAGTCTTTGTTACTATGGGAATCCTCTGCTGTGCTCTTTATACCTTCCTACTTCACTAACTTAACATAAGATCTCCTATCCTCTGCTGTGTTTTTATCTGATTTGATTTACTAGTCAAATTTATTCAGACACAAGAGATGCTATGCCTACCTGTGGATTTGAATGAATATTGATTAGCTATTGTAGTTATGTTGGGATCAAAATTGTGGGGTTGAATGAATGAAATCCCTGCACATGTTTACAGTCAGTAACGATGAATTGCTTATCTGTTATTCATCTTATAAATGAATTTACAACTGAGTTAAATTTGGTGGGACAACACAGTAATTCATGATATTTGTTTGCAAGTATTATTTGATGAATTTGATATTGAAAAACGTGCAATTGGGCTGACAAGAAAAGCATATAGGAGTGTATCATCAGTAAGCGTAGAGGTAGAGGGTGGATTGGATATTTGGATGTTTATTTTATTTTATTTACAAATGTTGTCCCTTTCATTTTAACTCGTTGCATATATATATATATATATATTATTTATTGGCAGTCACAGCGTCACAGTGGAAGGCAGGCAAGGCAAGGCAAGCCAACTTGCTAGTGGAGTTCAAAAAATAACTTCCAATATAGGTGATAATATTACACACACAAAATGCTTCAATTAATCTACAAAGGAAAATGTTTATGAAGTAAAAAAAAAAAAAAAAAAAAAGGTAAACTACAAAGAATGAGTCACATGGAATGTCTCTCTGTCTTACTTAATAGTAGTAGTTTTCTTGAAATGTATATTTATTGCAATGAACACTAAAGCCAACTCAACTCAAACAGGCAGACACATACTAATTAAGATTATTATTTTTTCTTACAACAAATTACAGACGTAATAACACGTTGTCCGCGATCAGATCCTAATATGATCATTAATAGTTAATTAGTTGTTAAAAAAAAAAAAGAAGGATTAAATAACACCCAAGAAATCCAATCATGCAAGATTCCACTGTCCATATATCCCATGCGACATGGGAATGGCCAGCCTCATTAATCAGACTTCAGACCTGCACCAAAAATAAAAAATAATAATATAATAATATAATGAAGAATATGGGTTCGTAATGGAAAGAAAATCAAACTAATAGTAAATAAATAATAATAATATAATAGAATGGTTGAAATCTTGGGGCTGTGAATGAAGCCCAGATGAGATCAGAGAAGAACAGAACATAACAAAAACAACATAGGGACGAAAATGTGTGAATTACATACAATTGCAACCCAGATTTCATATTTAGGATTCATACATACATACATACTGATACAGAAGTCACACACAGACACACATGTGTATGTGTGTGTGTTGTCAACAGTACTGGGATTGGCCCCCACCCACCTCCCACCTCCTACCTTCACCTTCACCTTCACCTTCACCTTCCTCATCCCTGAAAACTTCTCAGAAGATATTTATGTCAATCATCATCAATTTTGGGCCAATCTCTGTCTCTGTCTCTGTCTCTCTCTCTCTCTCTCATTTTTATTTTTTTCAAACTTTGTTTTACTAACTGTGCATTCTGCAAGGTCAATAATTTGAAATTTTCCCTGTTTTTACTGCCCTGCTCTTCAGTTAGAGTTTGTGGGTTTTGGAGTAACATTTTTCCCCTTTTTCGTTTCAGAAAAAGAGGTGGATTGAGTGAATTATATATATATACAAACCACATATATTCCTCTCTTTTATATTTATAACTACTTTTTACGAAATTAATCAGTCTAAAAATATTACAGCAACAAACCAAATGGAACTGAGGTAATATGGAGTATCAAATAGATGCATAAATTGAAAATGGAATGGTAAATATCATCTGAAAATGGGTCTTAAAGCTGATTTCAGATAAATATTATTGAAACAAATCCATTTCAACTTTATTGTACTATGAATTTCGTAAAATATTTAAAAAAAAATATTACTGTACTGGAGTATTATAAATTTAAAAGTGATGGAAAGGAGAGTGCAGAGCATCCAAAGGCATAACTGTATATCTATATATAAAAGTAATGGTAATGGTAATGGTAATTGTAGTGTAGTGTATCTATATGTGTATATATCACCGCCACGAATGGTACATAGCAGAGAGTGTCTGTACTGAACTGATCTCTGCAACTTCAACTGCAACAGTCACACTCTCTCTCTCTCTCTCACTCATCCTTTCCTTTCCTTCCCCATCACTGACTCCTCTCTGTTACCTTTTCTTTTCTTTTTACTTCACTTTACTTACTGCTGCGGTAAAAAAACCCACCATAATGGCACCTCTGCCTGCTGCATGAAATCCATTTCCTTCCATTTTTCTCCACATGGTTTCTGCACTGCTCCACTGACCTCTCTCTCTCTCTACCTCTTCTTCCTCCTTCCTCTGGTTTTTTCTTCTCCCTTCCTTCTCTCTCCATGAAACTCAGCAAATCAATTCTCAGTCCAGTCCGCGCTACCCGAGATTTCTCCTTCCTCAGCCGCCGCCTCCGCTCCAATGGCAGCCGCAGAGGCGGGCTAGCGTCGCCGTTCGGGAAGAAAAGAGGCTGCGCTATTGAGAGCCACGAGCCTTCTTCGCCGAAGGTCACCTGCATTGGGCAAGTGAGGGTTAAATCGAAGAGGAAGGCGAGGGCTAAGGCGGCGGCAGCCGCCGCGGCGAAGCAGTGCCGGAGCCGGAGCCTGTCGAGGAGGGCGGATTTGGGGGAAGCTAGTTTCAGGAGGACGGCGACGGATCAGTCTCGCCGGAACCAGAGATGGGTTCACTTGCCGATCTCCATCTGCGAGGCTCTCCGCGGATTCGGCGCCGATTACTTGTGCTGTATCTTCCACGGCGGTTGTGGCTATGGCGGCTGCGGCGGCTGTGGCTGTGGCTGTTCGAAGAGAAAATGGTGCTGCGGGAATGGAATTAGGGGTTGTGGGGCGGCTGCTGCATTCGGGAGGTGGCTTCTCTGCCTCTCTGTGAGTGATGGTAGAGAGAGGGAGGTGGTGGTCGGAGATGCCGCCGGCGCCGCCGCGGAGGCGGCGGAGGAGGGAAGGGGTGGGTACAGGAGGCACGTGTTTGAGGATATGGAGGTTAGGGATGGGAGGATACGAGTGAGGTCTGAGTTTGAGTGTTTAGTGGAGGAGGAGCCGGCGAGAGTGAGCATTTGTATACCTCCAAAGAATGCTCTTCTGCTAATGAGATGCAGATCTGATCCCATGAAAATGGCTGCTCTTGCCAATCGGATCAGCTCTGCTGCCTCCAAATGTCGAGACGACGACCCCATTGAAGAAGAACTGGAGATGGAGATGGAGATGGAGAAGGAGAAGGAATCCCCTGGTCAAGAAATCCAAGAAGAAGAAGAAATGATGGATCATCAAGGCAAGATGATTTTGAGGAATCTCCCAGCTTCAGAACAAGTGTCTACATTCAATCAAGAGCCCGAGCCCGAGCCCGACTTAGAAATGGAAGTGGGAGACCATGACCATGACCATGACAATGAGAATGACCATTATAGGGAGGAAGTAAAAGAGCAAGAAGAAGGAGAAGGAGAAGAAGAAGAGGTTGAATCTAACATGTCCTCATTCGAAGCTCTTCTAGAGCAAGAAACAACAGAAGAACACTACCCAGAGGAGGATTGCTGCCCAGTCGAAGTTGAAGCTGAAGCTGAAGCTGGAGAAGATATCCCAATTCGGCATTCATCATCAAATGAGCACCAGGAAGAACTAATGGCTAATTCAAATTCACCAGATGCCAAGGAGGACCAACCAAATCCTCCACAAATCCAACCAGTAGAGGTCGTACAAGCTGTGGACAAGGAAACCAGCAACCAAGATCATTTAAATCAAGAAGAAGAAGAAGAAGATGATGAAAGTAATCCTCCAGCTCCTGTTCTGCCAGATTGCTTACTCCTTATGATGTGCGAGCCCAAGCTGTCAATGGAGGTCTCCAAGGAAACATGGGTCCGCGGCACCGACTTCATCCGGTGGCTGCCGGCGCGCAAGCCGGCCAAGCCCGCCACCAAAGCCGGCTGCTGCCATCACGACGCCGTCAACGTCAACGTCAAGAGAAAGCCGCCTCCCAATGACTACAGCTCCGCCACAAAGCCCATTTCCATTCCCATTCCCGTTCCCAAGCCCAAGAAGCACGATCACCTTCAGCCGCCGCGCTCCTCCTGCTCTCTGCCCGCCGCCGCCTCGTCCATGGCTACCATTCTCGAGCAGAAGCTGCAGGCGGGTGGGACCTACGAGCCCTTCGTGCTCACCCGCTGCAAGTCGGAGCCGATGCGGACGGCGGCGGCTAAACTCACGCCGGAGTCGCTCTTCTGCAAGAATTCCAGTTTGAAAATGGAGCCCCACCCGGTCGGCGTCGGGGCGGCCGGTATCAGCTGACCTGGCTGGCAATGATAATAATAAAAATAAAAATAAAATAAATAAGATTGAGTGAGTGAGTTAGTGAATTATGTGTGTAGGTGTGTTGTTAGAGAACCATTGTGCATCCGTTTGTTTTTGTACATTTCGTTATTTTCAAAATTTTATTATTACCATTACCATTAATTACCACATCTGCTTTCCTTTCCTGTAATGTTATTAGACCAATTCCGAGCTTGCCTTTGTGTCTGTATCAATTTTGTCTTAATCACATCCCTCATTTATTTTACTACATGCATAAAATTTGAATGAAAATCAGATAGATGCATACATACATTACAATTTACAATTAATTATCTATGACACCAAAATTTCCCAACAAAGTGTGGTAGTTGGGACTAGAATTCAATAAACTGGCTAGGGTAGGGTAGGGTAGGCTAGGCTAGGCTAGGCTGGTGGTTTCATTGCATTCATGTGTCGCAAATCTCACATCCATAGCACGCTGCAAGGATTGTCCATTCCAGGAAACTATTTAGTTAGTGACTGAATTCAGTCTGTCTCCATCTCCATGTGATCGACTTATTATTATTATTGTTCTTAATGATTTTTATTGCATAATTTTGATGACTAAACCATGTGAAGTCCAACAAGGAATTTGACCTTTGACTAGAGAGAGCATCAATAAATTGTCTCCTACTATAATTTTTTAAATAATCAAAATTTAAAAATTGAAATATACTATAATAGTATTTGATATATAATTAATAATACCATTTGAAATGCATTTGCTAATCCATCGTCTTCATTGTGTTTTGTCTGAATTACCACTGCTCTTATCCTCCTCATCTTCAACACCACTGGCCGTTTCAGAATTGTTCGAATCCGATGATTTGAGCTCCGACTCACCTTCGACTAAGGCGTTCATGGCGAGCTGGCCAGAATACAGGAACAATCCGAGAGAATTGAATCCGAACACGAATGTCGCCAGGTAGCATAGCCCGTTGATGATTGTCCTGATTCATTCATTCATGTTGGTTCAGTGTAATAAACAGATCACAATCATACAAATACAATCAATTAATTAGAAACACAACTTTGCGCAGGTCTGGTCTGAATCTTACCTTATTGTTATGGTTATTTGTCGAACCTACAAGAAGGATTCAATCAAACAAGATATTGATAATAAGCCTTGCTGTGAGTGTGACAGTAGATGAGATATTGTTGTCAGCGGACTGACCGAATAATTGTCTGAAAGTGTTTGGCGATTGAGAGCGTATTCAATATTTGCAGTGAATTTGTACAGAAGAATTCCAAACGCAGCAGCGATCAGAGCTCCGAGAAGCGCCTCATCAGGCGAAGGTGGAGACTTCGCTTTAATGGCTGCCATGGAAGCTTTCTTCAGATTCTCCGCCGCCGAAGACGACCTTATTCTCTGACACATACAGACACAGCAATAAATCCACGGTAATAATAACGACTTTCTTTTTGAAACGGCGTCGTACCATCTGTTTGGCGCGCTTGGCTCGCCGGCGGAAGGTTCGGAAGAGAAAGAGAGTGAAGGCGCCGGTGAGCAGAACGGTGGAGGCTGTCTGAAAAGCCGTCGAGTCGCCGGCGGCGTCGAGAATTGACGGTATTGAAGAAGACAGCAGCTCCCCAGGTCTTCCACCGGCGGCTGCAACGGTCGTCGTGAAAATTGTTCTGTGGGCAGAACAGAGGGGAAAATAAGGATTGCAGTTAGGTCTGAAGAAGAAGGAATGGCGATTGCGAAAAAACGGTTGTAATGAAGAAATGCAGGGGAAGACGACGGCGGAGACGCGGAGGAGCTGCGGCGGAGACATTTCAACGACGACGTCGTATCGATTCTCGATCTCCTATTTTGTATGGCAATATGATCTTCTTCAACGAAAATATCTTTCCCTTATTTTGTCTTATTCAGAATCGCTTTCCATTTCAGACACAAAAATTACATCAAAATAATGTAATAATTCACAATTTCTTCATTTAATGTTAGAATCTTGTTCGTCGGCCATGATTGCGTTCTCAAGATCAAACATCTACGCCATTGAGTTTCAATAACAGGGAAGCAATCCATCCCTTAAATTAATAAAAATTTCTCAAAAAGATCTGTGAGTGATATATATATATATATGTATATGAATGTATGTATATATAATCAATCATCAACACTCCTGGCGGACATTAGATGCCACAGCTCTTGCCCAAAATTTTATTTGTGCTTTCATGTCTTCACTCGACGATTGCTTCCCTTTCCCATTGCCATTGCCATTGCCATTACCACTCCATCTGGGGAGCGGAGGCGGAGGCGGCGCCGGCGCCGAGCTCTTCCACCCCTCCAAAAAGAACATTCTACGCATTCTTGTTTCGTCCTCTTCTTGTATTCTCGTCGTCTTCTTCTTATTCTTCTTTTGCGGTTGCAGGCCATGAACAGTGGTGCTCTTAATTACATTAGGGCATGTATCCAATCCAAAATCCTCGAAACCTCGTATTAATTCCTCCTCGTATTGTTTAAAGCTCGAATGTTTCTTGATTTTGCAGGCTTTGGGCTTCATCTCCTCCAGTTTACTGCTTTCCAGATCGGATTTGTTTCCATTTGTGTGAATCGATAAGCTTGAGGTTCTTCCCAGAATCTGTCGAAAATTGGATCATATAAACAACTCCCCGATTAATTATCAATTCCTTGATATATATTTTCTGAAAAAATCATAACTTTGATCATACCTTAGCACCATTGCGTCTGGGAGGCAGGTTGTCTGAATTTTTCATAGAAGCCTGTCTGATCAACTTCCCCAAGGAGAACTCAACCTCGTCTTCCTCGTCGTCGTCGCCATGAAAATCTTCAGAATCCTCCTGCAAATTATCCGGCAGAGATGGGGCACGATGCAAGCACGTCTGCGATGCCATTTCCCTGTTCCTGTCAGAAATCTTTCTTGCCTGATTTCTTCCCCCTCGTCGTTCCAGTCTCGATCCCTCCGATGGTGTCCTGGAGATCACATTCACACCATGGCGCAGAAGGTTCGATTCGGGGATTTTCTTGATCGAAGCGTAGGTTTCTTCGTATGATTTGGACGAGGAGGTGCAAGGCTCGGACATGCTCCTCGACATTCTTGGCTTGCCGTGGAGCAAATTGCCGAAGAACCAGGAATCCTCCAACAGCTCTCCAGGCTCCATTTTGTTCTTCTCCTGCGATTCTTCTTCGTGCCCATCGAGATCCATTTTACTCACCACCTCCTGAATTCGGGCAACCTTAAATCTTGGTGGCTATCTTGTCTTCAGGAAAGACACGATTCAATAGCCATCAAGGAAAAATAAAAAAGAAAGCAATTTGAAGGTATATAACTATGGTGGTTCTGGCTCGTCTTGTAAAGCTGTCCGATTGGCTGATTGAGAGGCCATGTGGGATAGAGATGTCATGTGCAAGCAATATTGTCATATACACAATAATAATAATAAAAATAATAATTAATTATATTAATAATAATTTAAGAAATACTACATATTAGTATTACATTAGTGGACATGGGATCATGAGATGTTCCAATTATTGAACTTGTGGACATGAGACTAATATGGGGTGTTCCAATCATTGAACATGAATTACTACAGAGAGCTGTAGGGGAAGAAGGGGGGGGGGGGGGGGGGGGGGGGGGGGCTACTTTAGCAGGTCCCTGGACTCCAGCTCCACACCACCCAAGCTGGCTGGGTTTGGCTCTCCGGGATCTGCAGTCCTGGTGGTCGTCAACAACTGTCTGGGTTTGAGTTGAAGCAAATTATTCTTCACAAAATAAAAAGCCACATAACATAACATCTAAGTATTAAAATAATAAAAGACTATAATTAATACAACAATGGTGTGAATGATGGTTTCTTTGGTAATGTTACTAAGTAGTAGAATATTGTGACACAATATTATTAGGACATAATCAATTGGTTGCAAAGATTAACAGCAAAAAATTTCATGCCAGCTGAGCCCATGTGCTCCTCCTTTTGAGAACCAATATATATATATATATATAAGTCAACACAGTAGTACTTCCTGACAATACATATAAATCATTTAATTTGTTCCAACTAGATTACAGCTGCTGCAAGATTCTATGTATGCAAGCACAATTGTAGTTGTAGTAATCCTAAGTTGTGGTAATCATCAATATTCTGGGCTTTTGTAAAGAAATGAGTAAGAATAATATAAATGAAAAAGGGCTTAATTTAGCATATCAAAGTTGGCACTGTCTGTATGTGGCGAATGGCAATAAAGACGACCCAATGGTCCAGAAGAGACAATGTCGAAACGACGTCGCATGTGATTGATGGATGTCTTGCAGTTGCATATATATATTACTCCTGCGTCCCCCTTGGGTGTGTTAGTTAACATATATACCAGAATTTAAGATAAAGTATAATTAGTAGATAATTAAAAATATATCAATAAAAATAATTAATTTATAATAGAAATCATTATATATTAAGATTAAGATGACTAATTAATTTAATTAAAATTATAAAAAAATTAAATTAGAAAAAAAAGTAACATACGGAAAAAAATGACAATATGGACATAATATGGGAAAAAGAGGAAGTACATGTTTGCCTTGCTTGGTTTGGTATTATCAAACAAAAATATGATAAAATAGGCTACCTCTTACAATCTTATCGGCTGCATATTGTCTACTATCACTAATTATCAAGAAAAAATAAACAATCATATGTATATGTATATCTATATACATATTTAAGAAAAATTAAATTCATATTTTGCAGCCTTAAAACGTATTCCTACTAAATTTAACTATGTTTCATTGTTCCACAATAGGTGTGCTTGGTTTGCGATTTTGTACTTTTGTTAGTAGTCTGTTAATATTTTAATTGATTGTTTTGATTCGTAATTTTTCAAAATTGATTAGTGGATGAGTGAGACATATAATGGGTCATGGAAGATAATTAATTGATTGAGTCTTAATATTAATCAATAAGTGAATTAATTATAACGAGCTAAATTAAATTTGTATAGAGAACATAAAAATATAAAATTCACATACAATTATAATCACTGTATTTGAACCTGATCCTGAATAAATTTAACTTGATTTTGAACATAGGTTCGAACGGGCTGTAATCGGGGTCAAAATCATAAAGTTGGAAGTTGGAGCATAAACTATAATCGGTGAGTTGGGACTTCGATTTATTTGTTCCATAAACTCATGATATATAATTAAACCAAATGAGATTACAAATATTAGCCTAACTATCTATTTACATCAAAATACATGAAGTTGGACATGGATTTAATATGTATAACGTATTATACTACGGACGTATTTTTCTTTGAAATTTAAAGTATGAAATTTAAAATACTTATTATGATCATTATTTAGCGGCGTCCACGGCGTAACAACTTGCATGATGGAACTCTACTATGAAAGGAACATTATCTTCTTTTTCAAAAGTTGGTTGGTTTGATAAGACAGTATTTTGGTTGTTTTGATTTTGTTTTTCAAAATTTTGATTTACTGGTATCACTTGAGTTGCATACAAAAATTGATTTATCTTGAGAGACAAAATGTCATTACTGGATATACTACTATAAAGTAATTTGTTTGCGGTAATGGGTATCTTCGACTAAATTTTATTCTTTATCTTACATCCTCTCGCACCATATTTTTGGACTGTGCACAACATATCCTCGAAGCAGTATATTCTCCATTCTAAGAAAGTATTTCTATGTTCGGTTGTTACTTATTTTATTATAATATTTATTATTATTTCACATTGGAGCATTATTTTTATTTTTCAATAATATTTTAATTTTTTTTCTTTTATGTGAAATAGTTATTGAATCATTATATGATATAATTTGTATTTTGTATTGATATATTTGATTGAATACGACAAAATTATAGTATAATATTAGAAACGATGAAATAACAGGAAGAAAAGAAAATTCTATTATATTTCTTGCCTGGCTGACAAATTGTATTATTAGTTTTCTACATTGGTCTAGAATATTCTACTGTTATGTCTTATATAGTTATATATATATATATATTTATATATATATTATTGCATTTTTTACAAAGTTCTATAAGACTACACTGATATTGGATCAATAAAGTATTTATGGGTAACCATAATTAGACTTTTTTATTATTTTAGTTCCGTAAGTAGAGCATGTCGCAAACTATTTTCATAAGTGAAAGTTTTTCGTTGTCTTAGTCCTCCGGCATCGGAGACGCCCGCGTGGCGACGTGTCCGCCAGGTCAGCGACACCTGGCGGACACATGAATTTACTTTTTTTTTTTATTTTATTTATTTTATTTTTTTATTTTTTTTAATTAGACCAAATAAAAAAAATAAAAAATACAAATAAAATTAAAAATAATTTTTTTAAAAAAAATTTAAAAAATAAAAAAAAAAAGCATCTCCGACGCCGGAGGACTAAAACAACGAAAATTTTTCATTTATGGAACTAGTTTGCGACAGGCTCCACTTACGGGACTAAAATGATAAGGGGTAAAGTTACGAGACTAAAAAAAACAATTTATCAAATATTTAATATGTTTCCAAATAGGCTAAATATTATCGAATTTTATGGAGTTTTTCGAGCAATCAAGCATTATGATAAATGATCTAAGACCACCCGGAAAGCAATTTGGAAAAGTAAAATAGATCTATAATTAAATTTTTGTAATAATACTTTTATATTTCATAATAGAATAGTTTTGACTATTAATAACTATTCTCAAAATTTTATTACTAATAAAAATATATTATTTTATCTCACCAAATATTACACTAAAATACTATTTAAATAAAAATTTGAATTAATATTTTATTTTAAATCAATTTTAAACTAAAATTAAACAAATAAGAAGACTGTAATATTAATATTATTTTTAATATTTATTTATTATAATGTTTAATAAATATTTTTGTAATCAAATAAAAAAAAAGCTGTAATATTAATATTATTTTTAATATTTATTTATTATAATGTTTAATAAATACTTTTATAAATTTATGTAAAATAAGAACTACAAAATCAAATAAAAATTAGTGCGTGTTTCTTACTCCCTCTTTCGTAAAGATGGACTCATCTATTTTTATGTAATTTAGTTTGTATTTTTATTATTTTTAAAAAAATTATTGGTGTAAAAATAGAAAAATAGTATAATTTTCTCTATTAAAAATAGAAACAAGTCTTTCTTTTTTTAGTAGACAAGAAACATAAACATATTTTTTAATTATAAAAGTAAAATGTTTCAAAACAAAATTAATATTATTCGAAAATAAACAATTAAAATATTTTGTATATATATCAAATTATTATTTAGATAAAAGATTTAATTTTAGATTAAAACGGCAATTTTTATATTAATTTACAACATTATTATACACTTTACTTATAATGATTTAATTTGGGTTTTTACTCAATAATTATACACTTTACTAAACAACTTATTAAATTAGATCTTAAAATAGGAAAAGGAAAAAATAAGTCCGCCCACCAACCAAACGGGTGAGCAGAGCTTCTAGTTTAGGGTGGGTTACCCAAACCCGATCCGTTTTATTCAGAGAAGCGGCAGAACTATCGAACCAAATCAAACCACAGCGAAGCGGATCCGATTTGCGGGCGTCTCCTCCAAAGTCCAAACCTTCTCCAAAGCCTGAAATCCAAACCCTAACCCTTTTTCGATCTTTCGGATCCTCCGGTCGGACTCTGTCCGCAACTTCGATTCCGTCGTCCCGGCGGAATTCCCGTTCCAGGTTCGTTTTTCTCCGATCTCTATTTTAGATCCGACCCGAATTTGATCAGCAGACAAATCACCGATCTGCTGTGCAATGCAATTTTGCTTTCGATTTTGTTGGAGATAAATTTATGTGTGTTCTCCATGCAATTTTTTGTTTTTAATATTATTTGTTTTAATCACCAATGTTGTGGAAACCCTATCGGGTACCATCTTGTTGAATTATTTTTATTTTTAATTTTTTGGGAATCGAAGAGGGCATAATGTGTCTGTGAGTTTGGTGCACATTTGTTGAGTGACTCTGGGCTTAGTGGGTGCCTGAAATTTTGGTCTGTACAGCTCAGTTTCTAAACGTGATTTTGGTTTCATTAATAGTTTATAGTCAACTGCTTTGTAGTTTATACTCTGCTGAAGGCAATATAGTAAACAATTTATTGGAAAAACCCCTTATTGCTGTTTGACAGAAGAATTATGCATTGGTCATTCTAATGTTGTCAGAATTAGTTGTGATTGTCTTGCATCTTTAAATTTGAGATACTTTTTAGTTTTAGTAACCTTTCACGTGCCCGTTGAGATTAGAAGAGATTTGGGGTTTGAGAGAAGATGAATTTCAGATGAAAGTTTTGGAAAAAGCAATGAAGTTTGGTTTTTATTTTCTCTTTCACATTTCCTATTTTCTTGTTTTGTTGCTTAAATGTGTTTAGTGATGGGTTGTCTGCTTTAGTCTCCTCCATGATTTCTTCTAAGATGAGAGAATGGCAATTATTCATGGGCAATTTAATTAATTACAAACAGCAGAAATTGCAACTCCCCATGCAAAATTCTCTGCCTAGAAGAGCTTATTTTACCTTGCTCCTTTGGTATTTCCTATGTAGTTTTCTTTCTATTTTTGTTTTCATCTGTGGCCTATTGATATTACTCCGTGTGCTTATTGCTTTATGTTGTGCTTGAAAATGTAGTAGCATCACTGCCCTCCCCTTTGTTCTCTGGACAAGAAACAGGGTTGCTAATAGTCTTGCCTATCCATGCCGTCCATTTCTTGAAATAGTCTATTATACACCTGTCTTAATTGTTGTCTTCATTGATGTCATTTTAACTGAATGAAAGAAAGTTGAATTCAGTTAAACTCATTGCACTTCAAAAGGAATTCTGCTACTATTTGTCGTGTCGTTAATGCAGATACCATATTCTTGACGTCGTGTACATGTCATGGAAATATTAAATGAGATCCCTGCCAAGAAAACAAAGAGGTTGACATCTGTTGTATGGAATCACTTTGAAAGAGTGCGAAAGGCTGATGTACAATATGCTGTCTGTGTCCATTGCAAGAAGAAATTAAGTGGGTCCAGTAATAGCGGCACAACACATTTAAGAAATCATTTGTTGCGGTGTTTGAAGAGATCGAACTATGATGTTTCACAAATACTTTCTGCAAAGAGGAAGAGAAAAGAAACCAGTCAAAGTCCACTTCGTCAAAGCAACCTTCCTCTTACAGTCCTCAACTATGAAGATGGAAAAATGAAGGATGACCTCCTCAGTCCTGTACCTCTGAAATTTGATCAGGAGCAGAAGAAAGAAGAGACAAATCAGAATATCAATTTGGGAAGCATTAAATTTGATCAAGAGCGAAGTCGGTTGGATCTGGCTCGAATGATTATGTCACATGGTTATCCATTGGCCATGGTGGATCATGTTGGCTTCAAAATATTTGTCAAGAATCTGCAGCCGTTGTTTGAGATTAATAGTAATGATGTCGTTGAATCAGATTGCATGGCCATCTACGCAAAAGAGAAAGAGAAAATATACGATGCCATTTTCAATCTCCATGGTAGAATCAACATTTCTGTTGACAACTGGACTTCACCTGATAATTCTGAATATGTTTGCTTGACTGCTAACTACGTCGATGAGGACTGGAAGCTTCAGAAGAAGATGCTTAATTTCTTATCATTGGATCCTACACACACTGACAACGTACTTGCAGAGGTTATTATTAAGAGGTTGACTGACTGGACCATTGACCGCAAGTTGTTTTCAATGACATTTGATGATTGTTCTGGTTATGAAGTTATGGTTTTCAGGATTAAGGAGTGGCTATCCCAAAATAGATTCCTTTTAAAGAATGCTGAATTATTTGATGTGAGATGTGTTACACATCTGGTGAAGTCCATTGTTCAGGAAGTGATGGAAGCATCTCGGGATGTGATACATAAAGTTAGGGAGATCATAAGGCATGTGAAAAATTCACAAGCATTGCTAGGAAAATTTAATGAAATTGCACGACAAGTTGGAATTACTAGCAACCGGTGTCTACTTCTTGACTGTCCACTGCGATGGAACTCCACATACATGATGCTTGAAACAGCAATTGAGTACAAGGATGCCCTCTGTCTTCTGCAAGAGCATGATGCACCCAACTCAAATGGTTTATCTGAGACGGAGTGGGAATGGGCTTCTTCTGTTGCTGGCTACATGAAATATTTTCTTGAATTTACGAACATCATTACAGGGAAGAAATGCCCGACTTCTAACATATATTTTCCAGAAATATGTGATATGCACCTTCAATTGATTGAGTGGTGTAAAAGCTCTGATGATTTTCTTAGTTCTTTGGCTTTGAAGATGAAGCTTAAGTTCGACATATATTGGAGCAAGTGCAGCTTAGTTTTGGCTATGGCAGCAATTCTGGATCCTCGTTTCAAATTGAAGCTGGTGGAGTACTATTTTCAGCAGATTTATGGCAGTGACGCTCCTGATCGTATCAAGGAAGTTTCTGATGGTCTCAGGGAAATTTTTGATGAGTACTCAATGGGTTCATCTAGGCTTGAGGATTCATCTCTTCCTGGCACCAGCACACCAAGCACCAGCAATAGTTCTAGAGATAAACTTAA
Organism: Andrographis paniculata; assembly: GCF_009805555.1. Taxonomy (NCBI): domain Eukaryota; kingdom Viridiplantae; phylum Streptophyta; class Magnoliopsida; order Lamiales; family Acanthaceae; genus Andrographis; species Andrographis paniculata. The sequence goes on along the minus strand of NW_026137616.1, from coordinate 1,571,451 downwards.
AGGCTTTGACAAGTTTTTATATGAGACTACACAAAGCCAGAGTTTATCATCCGATCTTGAAAAGTATTTGGAGGAGCCTGTCTTCCCGAGAAATTATGATTTCAGCATATTGAATTGGTGGAAAGTCCACATGCCCAGGTATCCAATCTTGTCTATCATGGCTCGTGATGTTCTTGCGATCCCTGTATCAACTCTTTGGCCCGAAGTGGCATTCAGCAATGGCGGCAGGGTGCTTGATCCGTACCACAGTTCATTAAATCCAGAGACTAGAGAAACTTTGGTCTGTGGACAAGATTGGTTGAGGATCGAACCTGAAGGTAATAACAATTTCAAAGCATATCATACACTCCGTCTCTAACATTGTACAATAAACCATTTTTTATTATTTCTCTTGTTTGTCTAGCAACCAGCCTGATTTCTAGCAGTTTCCCCACACCAATTTCAGCTGAAGCAAGTTGACGATACCATAAGGTATGCTCCTATCACTATAAAGGTTGTAAATAGATTTCGATGTGGAATTGTACTGATCAGCTTATTCTTGATTTCACATGAAATTCGAACTGCTGGAAAGCAGGCTGTGCAGACTCTACTAGTTTTTCTCAGCGCCCTTTCCTTTCCCTTGTGTGCTCAACTACATCAAACATGATATGTGGAGGATTTGCATTTTGCTCTCCGTATATTTTGATGATCCCGGGATTTAGTAGATTTTTTTTTTCATCTGTAGTTTGTGTTCGTAGTTAACTGGGTGTTTGTTGCTGATATTGATCTTCTTAAGACTGGGGAAGTGAGTCAAGTTTACCTTTGAATACTGAGCTGCTCTTTTCAGGATATATGCTTATTTGCAATGTCGTGATTGTAATATGTACATGGGGCTGGCTAGTTTTGCATAATCTTGTCTGAGATTGGTGTGTTTTGGTGGCCATAGATATGAAAGAATACCCATTGAATCATGATGAATATATCAAGAAAATATTTGTTCAGATATCTCATTGAATATTTGGTAATAATCTACATTGTAGATTCAGGCCCTGAATCTGCTGTTTTTGTGTGGAATCTGCCCTTTCTAATACTCTCGATTTGAATCAAATTGAATGCTTATCAGGCCGGTGTGACCCTTCTGTTGGGCTCGAAGACGAACTTGATCAATGACTCCTTGATCAGAAGAATCTCCGGGAATTCACTAATCAACTTAGAAGCATCCAATTCGTTGTTACATCTTGGAGCAACTATGACCTGAGCTTGCTCCTCGAGTGTGAAGTTGGTCCATGTAAACTCCGGGTCGACGTATTGTTTGTACATCTCCAAAACCTCGTTGTGGCTGACAACACCCGGATTTGTGAAGTTCCATATCCCCCTAAGGTTTCGTTTCGCCATCTCGATTGAAACAGGGAGAAGCTCATCCAAGATTGTCATGCTGTTGGGGATGTTAGCCACTTTGCTATACCTCGTGATCTTAGTAATAAAATTGCGCGGATTGCTCAGGTCCGAAGATGTAGGCATTCGAACCCTCAGCGTGCACACATTGTCGTAGTCTTTCAAGAGCTCTTCCACCTGATCGAAGGCGCGTAAAATCCATCAAAATCAGCACAGAGATTGTAGTTAAAATTCAAATTGATGGAAGGGGAATATTACCATGGCCTTGGTCTTCGAATAGAAAGAACTGGTAAAATTAGGAGTATCTTCCTCCTTGAACCCCATCCTGGAACCCTGCTGGTGTCGATCATCATACTCAAATATACAGCCAGTGGCAAAGTTCACCATGAGAAGCCCATGCTCGAGGCATGCGTCTGCCAAGTTCAATGTCCCGGTAACGTTCGTGCGAATCGTTTCAGTCTTGTGGCTCTCGCACCAATCAACGTTCGGTCTACCCGTAACACCAGCAGCATTGAAAACGTGCGTTGGCTTCACGGCTAGAATGTCTGCTTTAAGCTGCGATCGATGCTCAAGACGACCCTTTCCATACTCGTAGTGGATACCTTCTTTCTCGCACAATCTTCCGAGCATACCACCAATCCATCCGGTCCTGCCATAGATCAAAAACTTGATGCCCGGCGACGACGAATGTCTTGGGCTCGGTACTACCATTCTTGTTCGATTAGGATTCCGATCGAGCTCTGATGTCCCGTAGTCGTACCGATCCGCCCCATCGAAATGCCTCCCGATTCCACCGGGCATCATCAGCATTCTCGGATGGGGAAGAAGCGCACTGGACACGTCTCCCCACCAATCGGGGTTATTCGTGTACCAGTCGATAGTCTTCTTCAGACCCTCTTCCCAGGTTGTCCTTTCCGACCATCCTAAATTCGTCAGCTTCCGGTCGTCGACGAAATACCGTTGATCATTAAACGGTCTGTTCTCCACAAACTTAATGTTTCTATCAGGATCGATCTCAAACAGTCTGCATATGTCTCTAGCTACGTCGATCACTCTCCTTTCCTTCTTGGTCCCGATGTTGTAAACATGGCCGACTTCTCCCTTGTGTAGAATCACTTCGAAGGCCTCAACAACATCCTCGCAGTAAAGGTAACTTCGGACATTAGAACCATCGCCGTGAATCGGAAGAACTTCCCCTCTCATGGCTAAAAGGATGAACTTAGGAATCAGCTTCTCGGGGAATTGATTGGGGCCGTAAACATTGTTTCCTCGGGTTGTAATGACAGGAAGCCCGTAAGATCTTGCGTAAGCCATTACAAGCATTTCGGCTCCAGCTTTGGTGGCAGAGTAAGGATTTGTCGGGAGGAGTTGCGAGGCCTCATGATTACCGGCAACAGCATCCTCGTCGGTTTCCCCATAGACCTCATCGGTGCTGACATGGATAAACCTTCTGATCCGACCGGTAACCTTGCATGCTTCCAAAAGAACATGGGTGCTATAGATGTTGTTCTTTGTAAACTCGAAGCTGTTGCCGAAAGAATTGTCGACGTGTGTCTGCGCTGCAAAGTGCATTATAGTGTCGATGTTCTCGACGATGAGGAGGTAGTTGACGAGGTCTGGGCTGGCAATGTCGCCCTTGACAAACTTTAAGTTCGACGAAGATGAGGATGGAAGGAGGTTTTTGAGATTGGAGCAATAATCTAGTTTGTCCAGCACGACAATGTTGTAGTCCGGGTAGTTTCGGATGAGCCGGTTTGCGACATGAGAAGCTATGAAGCCTGCAGCCCCAGTGATGAGGATGTTTTTGGGCTTGAAAGTCGACATCTTAGGATAAAAATATCAGAACAAAAAGATTTAATGATAAGAAAAAGTGTAAGAAAACAGGAAAGATTAATGCAGTTTATACGAGGAGGGGAGACTTGGCAGCGACAACCAACGAACATCTCCCACTTATATACAAACCGCAAGCCGGTTGGGGTGGGCAAAAAAATCGAATCGAATCGTCAAATCGAACAATTTTCAGTTAATCGAGCAAATTCGATTTTAATACAAATATTGTATGTTTGATATTTATTCTATTAAGTTTAATTTCGATTTTTTATATTTTTTTCGGTACGATGATATATTTATATTATTATATTTTAAAATTTATATTAATAAGTATATTCGGTTCGATGTCGGGTTTCGATGCGGATATTTGTAAATATTTTTATTTAATTAGATTCAAATTATTTTTTAATATATATTTTTTTAATTTCGATTCGATTCGAATTTTACAAATATTTTCTATTAATCGAAATTTTCGGTTCGAATACTGTTCGCAATTTCGAATATTTGTTCGGTCCGAATATCAAATACCTATATATTTGTAACTACTCAAAACCATGCCCACCCTTACATACCGTTATGCCCACCCTTACATACGGTTATGCCTTCTGCTTTCGGTCCAATTGTTGACGAGTAAATATATATATATATATATAATGAGTATTTGTATATTAGACATCTCATTTTTTTTGTTTTTTTTTTCTTTTTATTATTATTTTTTTTCTTTTAGCAATTTGATTTGGTTTCTGCATTTAAATTTTAATTCTTAAAATCCACCGGATACAACTATTTTCATTTTTAATTATTGTATTTTATTATAGTAAAATACCGAGCGGGATATCCAACAAAAATAATTAACATTATAAATATTTAAAATTTATTGTATTATTCTTTATATTTTGTATTTAAAATAAATAATAATTTTTTATATTAATGATTTGAAATATAACATAAAAATAAAATTATAAAAAATGCATTTATAGTTTTTTATAAAATTTTAAATTTGTAATACATATATATTACTTTTGTTTTATTTTTTTATATTTTAAATTTAAATCCATACGATTTTTTAATAAAAAATACTAATATTTATATAAAAAAAATTATGTGAAAAATAAGTGATTCGATTGTACCTAGCTAGTTGGATTTTATATTAATAGTAATTTATTAGCACACCTGAGAAAATAATGGATCATTTAATTTGAACTTAATTTGATTTGATTTTTAAAAAGTATTTAAAATATTTTTATAATATGTAGAATTTATCAGTGTAGTTTTAGTAATAATTTTAATTATTTTCTTCTACTTTTTCATATATTTATATTTATTTAGTGGAGAATTTATCATTGAAATAAATATATATATTTTTTAATATATATATAAGGAGTATTTGTCTATTAGACATCTCATTTTTTTTTTCTTTTTATTTTTTGCTTTTAGCAATTTAATTTGGTCCCTGCGTTTAAATTTTAATTCTCAATCCACCCGCTGTAAGTATTTTCATTTTTAATTATTGTATTTTATTATAGTAACATACAGAGTGGGATATCCAACAAGAAAAATTTAACATTATAAATATTTGAAATTTATTTTATTATTCTTTTCATTAAAATATTAAAATAAATAATAAATTTATATATTAATGATTTGAAATATATAACAAAAAATAAATTATAAAAAATGCATTTATAGTTCTTTATAAAATTTTAAATTTGTATTACATTGTATTACTTATATATATATATATTTCAAATTTAAATAAAAATACTAATATTTATAAAATATTATGTGAAAAATAAGTTGTTGGATCTTGGATTGTACCTAACTAGTTGGATTTTATATTAATAGTAATTTATTAGCACACCTTTATTGAAAAAATAATGGATCATTTAATTTGAACTTAATTTGATTTTATTTTAAAAAAGTATTTAAAATATCTTTACAATATATACAATTTATCCGTTTAATTTTAATAATAATTTTAATTACTTTCATCTATTTTTCATATATTTATATTTATTTTATGCTGTATTTATCATTAAAATAAATATATTTGTTTTTAATATATACTTGAATAATAATAGTTTAAGTTTCTTTGTGTGTTCGTTTGCAGGATTTTGTTAAAATTTTACTGTTCATCCAAAATTATCAATGCTTTGGGCTGATTTCGCACGAATTTGTTTTTGAATATTCTTGTGTGTAATTTTTTTCACCACTTCCAATGTGGAATTTGGGTTTGCACCCCAACACTGTGTATTTTGGTTATCACAATAATTTTACTATTAAATTTTTTCTTCCAAAATATAAATTAAACAATTATTTATTTATATAATATTAAATTTTGAATTTATATTTAAAACAATGTATCTATTTATATTACATTCAGAGTGTGTTTCTTTAGGGCGGAACTAGAAAAATTGATTTTGAGTTAAAAGTTTTTATTTGAATTTTAACATTGATTTGAGTTTTTTAGTTTATTTTGTGCGTAGGTTTGGCTTGAGTTCCAAGAGTTTTTTATATGTAATGATGTTATAACCAATAAATAAAATAATATAAATATATTTTTATTTAAAATTTTTAAAATTAACAATACTATCTCCGTCTCGAAAAAAGTAGCATTTATTTTTTTACATAAATTTTTTAATATTAATATTATATTGATTTAGAATGAAAAAGACAAAGATGCTCATAAAAGAATGATATTTGTATAATATATTAAAAAATTGTAAGGACATTAATTATGTTAGATTGGATAGATAGTACAATTATTAAATAAAAAAATTTTATTCTTGTTTTAAAACAGACAAAAATAAAAAATAGTATCATTCTTATGAAACTGAGGGAGAGAATAATATAATTTGATTATGAATTTATATTATATGTATATATATTTTTAAAATTTTATTTATTTGTATCATAAAAAAATGGTATTTTCTACAAAATAATATATATTATATATATTTTATTAAACAATATTTATTATATTTATCAAATTATTATTGTACAAAAGCCTATGCACGGCCGTGGAGGCAGTGGAGTATTTTTATAAATATTGAGAAAAAAAATGTAAAAAAGTAAAAATCTACAAGTTGCAGCAACTGTCGATCAAAATACACATAGGTAATTTCGCTGGGGATTTTGACTGTGTACAGTAAAAATCTCCAAACTAATTTTGGAGAAACAAACTTTAATGAATGTTCAAATCAAATTTTTACTATTAAAAATATAAATTCAAAAATCAAATTCACAAAGAAATACACCCTTAGTTTTGTAAACCAATTATCAGTCTTATAATTTTAAACTTCTATTATTCTGAATCAAATACACTACATATTTTTATTCATTTAATATTATTTATTTTTTAAAAAATTATCACATCAAATATAATTTTTTTTTTTCACAAAATATCAAATCAAATATTAATTTTATTATTATTATTTTTTTTTTTCGAACTTCTAAATATCCAAAAGCCTAAGGAAAAAAAACCCATTCTAAACAAACTCCAAATCTTGGAAGACGAATAAAGCACTTTACTTTCTGGCCCATTGTTACTCTTCAGGCTGTGTCCAATTTCTGCTATCTCCACTCCAAAGCAACCAGGAATAATATATTATTAGGGATAATAAGGAATATTTTAACTGCGTAAACATGTGTTTAGTTTGTAATCTCATATATATATATAAATATATATATTTGAATTTGTATTCTCACCACCATAGCCAAAACAGTAAGCATGTCAATTTATTGCAGTTAATGATCTATATTATATAGTATATGTGAATGGAAGAATGAACATAAGTGCTATCATTGATAGATGCAGCTGCCATAGCCTGCAATGAAACAATCAAATCAATCAATCAATTAAATCAAATGAGAAGAAATTAAGTTGAAAGGAGGAACAATAACTGATGAAATAAAGGAGGTATGAATTATATATATACTTGGATCGGTGATGACAATGAGGCCAGAATTGGCAAAGTAGCAGTTCCACTGGTTCCTTCCGGTGGACTGATAGTAGAGATTCATGGCGAGGGATGCGTGGCTGAGGAGCGTATCCGGCGTGAAACAGGGGCATCCCTTCCGCAGAACGGTGGCGCAGTCGACACCAGGCTGCGAGCACGCGTAATCGATGTTCGCCATGAGGACACTCTCCTCCGCCGATGCCTTTGCGACGCACCACGTTTTCTGATCATCTTCGTTATTATTATTAGCTGCCATTGCTGCGATGTTAAGGAACAGGAGGAGGACGAAGAAGAAGGGGGATTTCATCTTCGTTTTTGTAACCCTAATTTATGAATCTGCCTGCTGCTGCTGCTGCACTAAAAAATGAAGACGTCCGTGGAAAATAGTTGGGGGTTTCATTTTGCGTCAAATTGAATGACATTTACTGTGACCGTTAATGCAATTTCATTAATAAAAATCTTAATTTATAATAAAAATCCTTATATTAATAATGTATATATTTGTAGCACAATTTCTTCCTTCCTTCCTTCCTCTGATAACTTAACACAGCATCTTCACTACTTCCGCCATTGTTGGCCTCTTGGTTGGCTCTGTCTCCAGACACATCACTGCTATGCTAAATACATGCTTTACTTCCTCCACCGCCGGCCATTCGCACTCCGTCAGCCTCCCATCCATCACATGCTCCTCTTTCTTCTCCAAAACAACCGATCTAACCTGCACTCAGATCAGATGAATTATATACCCATACAAATATATATATATATATATGGATCCTAATCTATGTGCTACCCACCCAAGTCACTAGCTTAGTTCCCTCTTCCACAAACGTCTCGTCGTTTGGCTTCTTCCCCGTGAGAAGCTCCAGCAATACGACGCCGTAGCTGTACACGTCTCCCTTCGCTGTTGCTTTCCCTGTCTCGTAATACTCTGCACAACAACAACGTCATTCATTATATTCAAAGTTTCAAACAATTCATCTTCATCATCTACTGTATCATCAATACCTGGTGCCAAATATCCCAAGGTTCCGGCAACTAATGTGGAGACATGAGTCTTATCAGGCTCCAACAACGTAGCTAGCCCGAAATCGGACACCCGTGCCTCCATTTTATGATCCAGCAATATGTTGCTCGACTTTATGTCGCGGTGAATTATATGCGGAATGCAGTCGTGATGCAGGTAAGCTATCCCTCTCGCAGCTCCGATCGCTATTCGCCGTCGCATCGGCCAATCCAAAACCATCTTATTCCCCATACTATTAGTCCCTGCATCATCAAAACAGCCAAATTAATTTGCTTTCCTCGTAAAGATTAAACTTTTAGGTGAGATGATCATTTAATAATTAGTTACCATGGAGGAGCGCATACAAGCTGCCGGCCGGCATAAGCTCGTAGATGAGGAGATTGTACTGTGGCGCGGTGTAGTATCCATGGAGGGCTACAATGTTGCGGTGCTTGATGTCGCCCATGGCGGCGAGCTCTCTCTCGAAGCTTCGGTCGTGGTCAGCGCTCGACCGGTGGACTCTTTTGACAGCGAAGGAGACGACGTCGTTTAGGACGAGCTTGTAGACGGTGCCGTATCCACCAGAGCCGATCACGTCCTTGCTGCTCAGCTTCATCGTCTTCTTCAAGAAGATGGTTGGTTTTAGGGACTTAGTCGTGGCTGATGGGAACATCACGAGCTTCCCGCCTGTGAATGTGTCTTGAACGACCATTTGCTTGCGTTTCCATCGACGGTAGCAGAGGAAGGCCATGATCATCTTCGACACCGCGAAAGCCACCACTGATACTGTGATGTACATTGGGAGGCTCCATAGTTTAGCCATAGTTTTTAAGATCAGGTCATGGTTCTTCTGCAGATTAAGTGTGAATCTGGGCATCAAAATACCACAAGTTTTCTTGTGTGTATATATATATATATATATGTATGTGTTTATGAAGTTGGATGGAGATTAGGGAACTGTGTGTATGGTGGGTGGGTGGGTGGGTAGTTGATTGACGATGATGATTTGTTTCACAAGCTGAGCAGTAAGCTAAGCACCCTTTATTGATTACTACATACACTAACACTTTATTGACACACAAACCATTATTGGGTCATGATTTTTTAATCTAATTAATACTAATCCCATCTCATTTTATTTGTTATTTTTACTTTTGCCAAACGTATTTTAGGCTATATATAATTTTAATTTTTTTCATTATTACTATTTTTCCTTCAATTAACGGATGTTATTAGCTCAACCATGTGAAAACTTCAATAGTGTGTTGAAAGTTTTGGAATTTTGAATAAATAATACTACTAATAGTTTTTTGTTAAAAAAAAAAATGGTTCAATCTTAACTGCATGTATTATTATATGTGAATATCCAAAAGTCCAATTTACTGTTTAAAAGGAAAAACAAATAATAGTTCACATTTAACAAGTCAAGAAGTAAGACCATAAAGATAAAGAAAACAACAGTTTCAACTTTTAATAGCAATCAGTAAATGATTTGGCTGGTTATAACTGAACGTATTTAAATATTAAAAAATAATTCAAATTTGAATAAAATGAGATATTGAATATAAGTAACCGTAAACCAAATTGACTAAGTAAGAAGAAGACATGCATCATCACTTACATTAAACTTTCAACAGCACAAAAAAAAGCCTACACAAAACTTATATACATAATAATAATCAACATGTGACATTTCATTACTTGGCGATGCCCAATCCAGAGTTGACTATTTTGTGTTCATAAATGCACCCAAAAACTTTGACAAATGAATCATGTGAAAGTTGGGTGCAAGTCCAAAGAGACTTTTTGTAGCAACAGCAGCTGTCCTCCCATCATTTCAAATTGTAAGCCCTGAAATGATTTTAGAATCTTAATTTTGATCATCATCTTCATGCAGACAAATCTTTCTCACATATTCTTCAATGTAAAAAAGTGTTTGGACACAGACAGAGCACATACAGAAATAGATACATAGATGCAGGCCAGACAATTTCTTTTTCATTACTTTCAGTTAGTGTAGTGTTTACAAAGTAAGATGCTAAGAAGTTTCACATGCCAATTGAGTGAATTAATTAATGGTGGACGATGAAGAGTAATTGTTAGCCAAGCCCAGATAAAATCCAATCCTAGCCGTTGGTTTCAAAACGTAAAATGTAGTGCAATAGGAATTACATCATACTTTCTCCCCCCCGGTTAAATGGAATCCATGGATTCATCGTCGACAACTGCACAAAAATAGCTTTTACCAAGCCAAGGGATACCAACTCGGACCGGAGGTGCCAAGTGCGCAAACTCCAGTGATTTACGCTTATGACATTATCTACTGCAGACACTCTTTTTGTTTCCAGGACGATGATAAGAAGTCGAGCTTCCTTAATATCTGGAACACTGAAGACAACAAAAGCCTCTGTTAGGTGTCTTTTTGACTAATAAAGTTGTATAGAAACTGGATAAGTCGAGTATATTGGGTAATAGGTACAAACTTGACTCGGATTAATAAGGCGTCAACAGATCATATCAACAAAAAGATACCAATCGGCTGACTTCCCAGCCATTTTGAAAATGATAATAGTGAAACTCTTTAGTTTGTATGTCGTGCAAGTAGTTATTAGAAAATGCTAAAAGCTTAGCACAGAGTAAGCAAGACATACATCATATGGAGTACAGAATGGACTATCGGGGGCCTTGTGTACGCTGCATATAAGAACCCCAAGCACCAGCTCCAGGTCCATACTGAGGATAACCTTCGGCACCAGCAGGTACCTGAAGTGTGATTGTCAGTAATATTGATTAGAATATTTTGTATTAGATGTTAAAATTGCAAAGAACAGCAGTTGAAATTGGCATCATCTTTCTTAAACAAAATGTGCCTAAGAGAACATACATGGGAACTTACAGGATGTATCGAGTTTGTAGGTGTCATGCCATAACCGATATAGGGATTCCCAGGATCCGGATTGCCATAATTGACATTATAATTCAAGCCTGCAAGAATCAGGAAGGCAACTTTTACAGACTGTAAACCATTAAAAGAAATCATTAGCTTAACGCAGAAAGCATCATCTAACTTCTATAATATAATGATGAATCAAACTTTGATTATAAAACTGTAGTTTCCATTGTTCTAAGAAACTCCTGACATGCACAAACACAGTTATAAGACAATCATCATTGAAGCATACCGATCATGACATGATGTAAATCTTCCACGTGCAGTACAAACTTCCAAAAGGCTAGTGACAACTGACAAGCTAAAGTATGTGGGTACCTTATAATTGCATGTTGATTTCCGATTGTAATACATGCATTTTCTCATTGCAGAGCCACCTTATTTAAAACCAAGTTTGATTAGTTAAGTTCATTCCAGGGTCTCTACCTGAACAAGTAGCTTACAAGATCTCCACCTAATCAACAAATAAGAAGCTAGCGTATCCCTACCAACCAAGGAGCTTATGAGCCGCCTTACAGAACTCGCACACACCAAATTACAAAAGCAACAAGTAAAAGTTATCCATGTTACATGTTTCTTATATTCTTACTAGAGATGCATGTCAAGACCCATTGACAAATAGGGCTGCCACTGTAAACACACACACACACACAAGGATGGAACTAAGTGTCAAATCAGTGACTGAAGTTTGAAACAGTTTTTTCTTGCTTGGAATTGAATTGTGACCACAATATTTTTGCTCATAAAGAGTTTTTAATGGGCAATGCTTTCTATGCTCATGAGTTTATTAATGGGCTATTGGATTTGCATTCCCAAATGGTTTAGGGGTTCATAAGCTTGTTAGGATATTATAGCAAACACTTCTGTCTTTTATACGGCTTGGTGCTCTCAGATGACTTGGATTTTTTCAAACAACTTTCTCAGTCAGCACCAATTGTCGTTAAGGTGAAGCCTCACTCAATCCTTCTATTTCCTTCAAGTTGGTCTACGTTTTCACTTTGCCAATAGCCTACATTTTTCCCTATTGAATTGATCATTTTATTGCTTAATTATTTGTTCATATAATGTCTCAAGTGTTCCAATATCCTCATGCTAATCTGAAGTACACAACCTTAATCCATAGTATCTTGTCTAGATTTAGTCATTTCAAATTCTTGTGAATTAGTGAGACTATACTTAGCACACTAACAAGCATGTCATGATAGGAATAAAAGGAAATGACTCATAGTGCTATACAAAGTTGCAGTAGCATAAACGATATAAATATGAAAGAAGTAAAGAACATGCAATATTGTGTCTGCATAGTTGAACAAAGCAGAATGACATAAGCTTATTCACTTTCTGAGGGAACCAAATGATAATACCCAATGCTCTAGCATGTAAGTCATAGAGGATAAAATTCCAAATGACTAGTAATGTTCATCCTGTGCAGCCGGACATCAGTTAATAATCAGAAGGATGTATAATGCAGTTGTTTCGTTTGAATCCTTGGAAAATCTAACTAAAACTGTGATGAGCGTATAGACATAAATGAGAGAACTATGCACAAGCAAGATTGCAGTCTCTTCCTATATACTCTCCCTGAGATCCAATATACAATTTTCAATATCAAGGTAAAGAATATGATACAAAAATGAACGAAAGGAAAACAAAAATGAAAACCTTCCAAAACTCAAAACATAATTTGTGCACCCAAATTTTTTATAAAGACTAATACCTGGGTTTAGATCTGGTTTGGCTACATGAGCTCTCTTTCCAGCGTTAGCCAATTCAGCCCTAAGTTTTTCCATCTCTCTGGCCATTGTGACTAATTTGCCCTCCATCATTTTACCATGTTCAAAACTTTCAGAGAAGGCCTTTTTCTCATGCTCAGTAGCCACCCTGTTACATAGAAATACAATCACAACGATGCACTACCGCATAAAATAAACATATGTGTCTATACAAGCAGTAAAATGAATCCATGCCTGGTTTGCTCCAGCTCTTGCTTCAAACCTTCTATTTCGGACTTAATTGCTGGAATCTGTTGAAGGTCTGATGTAACTCTACCTAAATCATGAGTCATCATTTGGACCTGTGTAGTAAGATCTTGCCTTGCGGCAGTTAATTCTTTAATATCCATATTCACCTTCATAAGCTCTGATCTCATAGCATTGGCAGCAAGAAGTTCGTTTTCTAATTTAACAGATTTCTCATAAAGTTCCCTTGCTTTTGCGTCCTTCTCGGAATGCAATGTCCGTCCATAATTGTCAGCACGCTGAAGTTCATACTGAACAGCTTCCAATTCCTGTCTAAGAGCTACATGAGTTGCAGCCAACCTTTGGTTATCGACTAGCAGGGCTTGGATATCATCGTGTTGAACTGCCAACCTCTCCTCTATGATGGCTGCAGGGTGCGGAGGGCGCTGCCTGGAGCCAGACAAACTATAATGGGCCTCCCTCATATCTTCACGTACTGGAGGGTGTTGCCCATGGGACCCTCTGGCAAAGGGTGGTTCATACATAGGCAGGTGGTGAGGACCACCGCGGGCACCTCCTTTGGTGGGAATCGAAGGCCCTCGATTTCTTCCAGACATTACTTTTTTCTTTTGGTATATTTGGCTGTGTTGATCCTTTGTGTAACTCAAGCTAAAAGAGCTTCTACATCAAAGAGAAGAATATGCTCCCCAAATTAGTCTTGCTAACAAAGAACTCTGAATAAAATCCAATTTCTAAGATAAATGATGATTTTTACAAGAAATGACACGGCAAAATGGATCAGCAACCAAACAGATGCAAGAGAAAGGAAATATAATTATGGAGTGTATCAAACGAAATTATTACTTCATTCCGTAACCCAGAGATAAACAGATGAAAACCATACAGTATCGAATACGAGTAAATCCAATCAGATAACTAATATGGCTATACAAAAACGGGTGTTCCAGCAAAGAATCCCAGATGCATATTCACAAATAAATAGACAAAAAAACGAAAAAACTAACAGAATACCGGAATTAGGGAGAAGTATAAACACTGGAGAAAGAACAAGCTTTTACATAACACGCAATCCATATGACAGATGAAGCAGAAACACAGCAACCTAATGGAAGGTACAGCATTCTGAACGGGAAAAAATGATTAACCCGCGGACGAGTGGGAAGCAAGCCAGAGAATCAGTTTGGATGCAGGGGAAAACCGCACCGTTCGTTGTTGCCAAACGGGAAAAGAATTCCAAGAACCCTAATTTCAGAATAAGGTTGCACCCAAATAAATTGCCATTTGCTTTCTATAAATTAAAAATCAAATTGCAAATATTGGCCATTGGAATTTGGGTGTGTTTGTTTATTGTTTCATAAAGGTTTTAAAGCTTTGTTATTTGGTTAATACTCCATTCGTCCCTAATAAAATAACTATCTTCCTTCACTTTTCTGTGTCCCGCATAATAATTTCTTTTATTTTATATATATTTTAATTATATTTTAAATTTTATAATTTATAATTTTTTTAATTTTAATTAAATTAATTTATTATTTTAATTTTAATTTATAATTATATTTATTATATAATAATTATTTTTATTAATATATTTTTAATTATATTTTATTTGAATTAAAGTATCTGAAGTGATAGTAATATAGACAAAATATACGAGAGGTGTGTTTGTTTGGGAGTTTGGATTTAAATAGTAAAATTTTTGAATTTGAATAGTTGTATGATGTGATATAAATAGGTGTTGATGTGATATTTTGAATGTAAAATTGATTTTTAGTATAATATAAAAAATAAAAAATATGTGTCTGATTTGATGTTTTTTAAGGAAAAAAATTTGATGAACAGTGGATTGAAAATCCAATCTCCCAAACAAACACACCCAGATAGAAAATATATTATCTTGGGTGTGTTTCTTTATTTATCTACCTTTAAAATTTTTCATTATTTGAATTATATAAAATTTTGTTCTTTATAAAATAATATTCATATTGCATATATTTTTTTAATTTAATGGTCTAAATGTATATGAAAATGGCATTAAACTTATGTAGACACTAAAAATATATGTCTAAAATCAATTAAATATCATGGAAGAAAATAAAATTCTAATAAAATAAATATATGGTATTTAATTATGCACATATGTTAATTTTTGTAAAATAAATATCAACCATTAATGCAAAAATATGCTTAAAATGTAAGATATCATACAAATATTACGTGCATAAATAAAGTCATAATAAATTTGGCAGCAAAATAAATTAATCTTGTCAATAAATAAAGTATATAAATTAATATATTTCAAAAAAGACAATGATAAGAAGATTTTGACGAGAAAGGAAGGTGCACAATCAAATCCGTCAACAATGAAAAGCAGCATCTGATGGAAAACGAAAGATTATAAAATCTTTCCACAAGTGGCACCATCCGAAAAGGAAGCCAAGGCCACCCTGCCCTATAAATAGGAGTCTTGGCCAATTCATTAGACACCGAAGTTGCATCAAGGATTCAAGCAAAGGGGTAAGTCTCTAGACTCTCTCTTCATGTTCTTCGTGTCCTTCGAAGCGTTCTTCGTCGAGAGTCACTAATTTGGACAAATGACCCAATATTGGTTGACGAATCGATGAAGTTAACGTTCTTTGTCGTATGTCCAAGCCGGAGGAATGATCAAAGCTCTCAAAGCCGTCGAGGAATTCGTCAAAGCCAAGGGAAGGTCTTCAAAGTTTCTATCAAAGCTTCGAAGTGTTCATCGAGTTCTTCATAAAAGGCGCAAACTCGGCCTTCTTCGATCCAAAAGTCAAAGGGACATGCCACCAAAAGCGTTACGGAGCACCAAATCTACCTCCTCAAAGATCAAAGTCCGGATCGTCGAAAGAAGACATTAAATCCAAAGCCGACGATCGAATCGCCCACGCGGAGACCGAAGCTCTCCAAAAGGCGGAAAAGGCAAACCAAAGATTAAAGTTGCGGATCGTCTAAATAAGACATCAAATCCAAAGCCGACGATCGAATCGCCCACGTGGAGACCAAAGTCCTTCAAAAGCGGCAAAGCCAAAGCAAAGGTCAAAGTCGTGGATCGTCTAAAGAAGACAACAAATCCAAAGACGATGATCTAATCGCCAATACGGAGACCAAAGTCCTCCAAAAGCGGCAAAGCCAAAACAAATGTCAAAGTCGCGGATCGTAGAAGACAACAAATCCAAAGACGATGATCAAATCGCTAATACGGAGACCAAAGTCCTCCAAAAGCGGCAAAGCCAAAACAAATGTCAAAGTCGCGGATCGTCCAAAGAAGACAACAAATCCAAATACGATGAACAAATCGCCAACACGGAGACCAAAGTCCTCCAAAAGCGGCAAAGTCAAATCAAAGATCAAAGTCTCGGATCGTCTAAAAAAAGACATCAAATCCAAAGCTGACGATCAAATTGCCCGGACGGAGACCAAAACCCTCAAAAAACCGAAAAAGTCAAACTGAAGACTAAACCTTTTCGAATTAAAGAAGTCATAAAAAACCAAGTTGGAAAATAAATCGACCCGGAAGGAAAATCAAAGGATTAGTTTAAAAAATATGACCCGCTTTAAATTCAAATCAAATATAATTTGTACAAAGTTTGTATTTATTAAAATAACACAACCTTTTATCTACATCGTAGAAAGTGAAATAAATCACCGCATAATTTGGGAAGAGTAATTATATGATGATTAATTAATTAGTAATAAACCAGCAAATTATTCTGCTTCTACCACAACTAATCACTCTTAAGGGTAGAAGCAAGTTTTACTTAGGGTGTGTTTGTTTGGGACATTGGATTGGATTTACACTATTCATCCAATTTTTTTCCTTAAAAATATCAAATCAAACATCTATTTTTTATTTTTTTATATTATACTAAAAATCAATTTTACATTCAAAATATCACATCAACACCTATTTATATCACATCATACAACTATTCAAATTTAAAATTTTAACTATTCGAATCCCAACTTAAAATCCAAACTTCCAAACAAACACACCCAGTCGCCGGCACAGGCGGCAGAGCTTCTTCATTAATGGCGTCCTCTCTCTCCATAATGTGGTATAATTTTTAAAATGTTTAAATGGATATTCTAATTTTTTTTAATTATATATGTATTGAATTTATTTTAAAATTACTAATATTGTTAATTACATAAAAAAAAATATAATATCATAATTAACTATTATTACCGTGTTAATTATAAAATGTGTCAATTGAACGGGAACGAAAATAGTATTTTGTTAAAACACAAAAATAAAAAAAAATAAAAAAAATACTTCTTCCATCACAATCCAAAAGAGGCCTTTTAGCTATTGTAATATATTAAAAAATAATCATATTTTATTGTTCAACTAAATATTTTTATTCTATGTATTTTATATATACAGATCAATTTCAATTTCATGTGTAATGATATATTTGTAATTTACATAAAAATTGAATTATATTTTAGTGTTAGTATATGTTACTTTACTGTAATAATAAAGAGAGTGTGTAACATACTTTTTGATATTTTTACTTTTTATACTTTACATGTAATTGATTGTGTATAAAATGATATATTTGTAATTCTTGCAAAAATTATAAGATATTTTGGTATTAGTACGTGCTTACTCTACTATAACAAAGATAAATATATTCTTTAATAAAATAGATGAAAGTGATAATATTGATCCTTTGAGTTAGAACGAAAATATAAAATAGTCTCAAATTGTATGATCTTGCATGTAATTTTCAATTTACGTAGATCATTAGTTAAGCCAAATGACAAAATCAGGCACTCTTTAACATTTCCAAATAGGCCTATATGATTTATAAGTTTTTGCAGCTTATCAATCACACATTTCCAAATAATTCTATATGACTTGTTTGGTTTCAATCTGAAATGTAATACTAGTTCTATTTGGTTATTTTCATTAACAAGTCATAGTTATTTTATTTGTGTATGTGTCACAATTTAAAAAACACTAAACCATTTCCAAATTTTTTTTTACATGTTTTGCTACTTGCTTGTCATTGACTTCTTAAAATCAACACTGGATGTATATTTCCAACCAAACTACGAAGACAAGCAACCAATTATTACGATTTAGTTGTAGTTGCTATGACTTGTTGCATGAATTTTGCTTATAAATTTACCTTGATTTTCATAAACTTAACAAGATTATTTATTGATTTACATATAAATTTCACGAAATTGATACGATTCACAAACTATAAAGAACTCCAATTACTGTTTGGATTTGCTTACCCGATTATTAGTTCTGTTTTGATTTTGAGTTAATCATTATTATAATATAAAAAATTATAAAAATTGCATAGTAATTAAAATTAACATTCAAGTAAAACATAGCCTCATCCATAACAAAAAATCTTCCAAACTCGGGAAAAAAAAAAAAAAAAAAAAAAAATCTATCCAAACAGAAACGTAATTTAATGGCCTAAATGTATATGAAAATGGCATTAAACGTAGAAAGTGAAATAAATCACCGCATAATTTGGGAAAGAGTAATTATATGATGATTAATTAATTAGTAATAAACCAGCAAATTATTCTGCTTCTACCACAACTAATCACTCTCAAAGGTAGAAAAATTATTAGCAAGATTTACGTACTGTCGCCGGCACCGGCGGCAGAGCTTCTTCATCAATGGCGTCCTCTCTCTTCCTATTTCTTCTCCTCGCTTTCGCCACCCTATCGCCACCGGTTTGCGCCTCAATCCTCAATCGGCGGGCGTCGCTTTCCCGATCACACCCCGTTGCCGAGCCAACGTCGTTATCCGCAGCGCCGATAACCTACTTCGAAGTCACCAAACCCATCCCCCTTCCCAAAACCAAACCCTACTCTTACCTCATCCTTCAACACGAATTCGCCGACACCTACGGAAAGCCGCCGGTCACCGCAGACTACAAACCTCCCTCCGATTTCCAGAAATTCTCCAAAATCGTCCTCGAATGGACTGCGACTGCCAAAGGTAGGCAGTTCGACAGGATTTTCGGAGTTTGGATCGGCGGCGTCGAGATTCTGAGGAGCTGCACGGCGGAGCCGACGAAAACCGGCATTATCTGGACGGTTAAGAAGGACATCACCAAGTACTCTTCCGTGCTTTCCAAGGAGCAGACGGTGGCGGTTTATCTCGGAAACCTAATCGACGACACCTACACCGCCGTCTACCACGTGAATCTGACATTCCACTTCTACCCCGCCGATGAAATCCGCGGCCAATCGTCCGATTCCACCGCCGCTCTGGTCATCCCTGTCTCGAGGAATCCGAATCTCCCGTCGAACGACGGCCAGTGGTTCAATATCCAGAGCTACACCGATCACGGAAGCAAACTGGTGCAGATTCCCCAAAATACTTACAGAGCTGTGCTGGAAGTCTACGTATCCTTCCACGAGACCGACGAGTTCTGGTACGGAAACCTTCCGTCGGAGTACACGAAAGCCAATCGGCTCACCGACGACTACAACGAGAACGGACCATTCCGAGAGGTTCTAGTCGGATTGGACGGTGCAGTAATCGCCGCAATTTGGCCTTTCTCCGTCATCTTCACCGGCGGTTTGAATCCACTGCTATGGCGGCCAATAACCGCCATCGGTTCCTTCGATCTCCCGACCTACGACGTCGAGATCACTCCATTTTTGGGGAAATTATTGGACGGGGAGCCTCACAACATCTCCTTCACCGTAACAAACGCATTGAACGTGTGGCTAATCGACGCAAATTTGCACGTATGGTTAGATCCGAACTCCGAGAAAACTTCCGGTGAGCTCCTAAATCACTCGTCATCTCCTCTCTCCATGTCGCTCCAAACTAACTTCAAGGCCTCAAATGGATCGTTCATCACCAAGGCCTCTAGGTCAATTACTTCGACCGGGACGGTGAAATCCTCGCATGGCATCGTCACTACCGAATCGCGGCAAGAGCTGAAGTACCGGAGCAACATAGTGACAGGGATGGACGGAAACTTGGAGATACTCTATCAGAGGATAAAGTCCACCGGCAAAGTGGATGCGAGGAATTCGACATCGCCGGCGCATTCTTCTGAGTCATCCAGCATGTACAGTCTGTATACGTATTCGGAGGAGAAGGATGGGGGAGATGGAGAAGTGGCGATTACAGTTAATGTGACATTGGGGATGGATGAGAAGAGGAAGAGAGTTTGGAGGTCGGGAAGGTCAATTAGCAGAGTGAAGAATTTGCAGAGAGGAGATGGATATTTGGTTATCAATGGGAAGAATTTGAGCGGGGTGGGGAGGACGGAGCAAGATTATTATTACGGTGGGGATGAGTGGTGCTATTCCAGGAAGATCCGAAGCTCGAACTACAGTATTCTCCATGACAAGGTGAGTGAGAGCTGCAAGATCCATGGAGGTGACAGGTTTTGATTTTGAGTTCGTGGAAGTGGAAATGATCTATGATTATGAATAAAAAGCTTATTTATCTATCTCTCTCATTTCTATATAACTGTAAATTTGGTGACCCTCTATTTTCTTAAATTTAATTTAATTATTTTTTTTTTAATGTTACCATGCTTTTTTATAACAAAATATAGCGATCAATTAGTAATAATAACAAAATATAGTGATCAATTAAGATTAAAAAAGTAAAAAATTATACATTTAATATATATATATATATATATTTATATGATGTGGGAATGACAATAAAAAAATAAAAAATGTAAAGGTAAACAAAATTATACTTTTTTAATAGTATAATACAATAGTGTTTGATTTTATATATAAAAATAAATAACTTTGAAATATATGTTAAAATTTTGTATTATTTTAATTTTTCTATTTAATGTATTATTTTATCAACATTAGAATTAGTTTGATTAAATTATTATTTTATTTTATTATTTTAATTTTTTTTTTTTTTGAAAAAATCTTAATTTGTTTTTTGAGTAATTAAAAATATCATGACAATTCATACAATTACTAATTAAAAGAAAGAAAGAATAATTAAAAAAAAGGTATATTTGTATAATCTTTAATATCATGAATTTATTTGATTGTATTTTAAAATTGATTTGAAATAAAATATCAATAATTTTTGTTTAGATGTTATTTTAAGTATACTAATATTATATATATATATATAAATATATAAGTATATTCTATCATCTAAAATAAAAAAAAAAAAGAAAATTCATTATTGCTAAAGAAAATAGTTTAATATATAGTACTTTTACTATAACTTTTTTTTTAATCATTATTATTATTATTATTTTAATTATAATAATAGCAGGCGATTCTCTTATCTTATTTTATGTAATTTTAACTTGTATGTTTTTTATATATTTTGAGAATGCAACAATAAATAATTATGGACGTATATATACATGGGTGTGTGTCTTCTTTCCAATGTTTATTCCACTTTGAATTCCTCAGCTTTTCAATAAAACAATACTTTTTACGCTAAAAAAAATAAATTTTAAATATAATACTATTTGACTATAATTTTTTAATTATTTGATTTTTCGGAGAAAACATACTTTAAACTTATTCCTCGTCTATATTTAGAAATGACCTTAGCATTTTCTTAGGATCGCGATTCTCACTCCGAAGAATGTCACATATTAACGTCGTTCCGCGATGGTCTCAGCCAAATCCATCAGCTTATGGAAGATTCAAACAATGCTTGAAAAAGCGGACATGTTTTGATTTTCCAAGGCAGTCTATTTGCAGTTAGGGTGTTAATTTGGTACGTTGCGTTGCGGTCGGTATGGCATCAAAGGATGCGGGGAAGACGGCATCGTCCATCGACGCGCAGCTGAGGCAATTGGCCCCTGGGAAAGTGTCCGAGGACGATAAGCTCGTTGAGTATGATGCGTTGCTTTTGGATCGCTTTCTCGATATTGTTCAGGATTTGCATGGGGACGATCTCCGGAAGACGGTAAACATTTTA
This sequence comes from Andrographis paniculata, assembly GCF_009805555.1. Classification (NCBI taxonomy): domain Eukaryota; kingdom Viridiplantae; phylum Streptophyta; class Magnoliopsida; order Lamiales; family Acanthaceae; genus Andrographis; species Andrographis paniculata. The sequence continues at coordinate 1,549,421 of NW_026137616.1, read as the reverse complement.
CGTTTGGGATTCATCTGCTAGAATTTAATTTGATTCAGGCGTTCGTTGATTGATTTTGATGTTTGGATTGTTTTTATTGCTGATGCTTATATTGCTAGTTGATTGACTGTAGCTGACCTTAAGTATTTTATGTATGAGTTGTTTGAACTCACGTATTTTTGCTCCATTTGAACTCTATATTATTCCTTGTGGATGATATTGTTGTTGTCTCTCTTTTAGATTATATATATATACACTTGTGTGTGTATCATATTCAATAGTCTCCCGTGTAGAGGATAGTCTACAATAGAGCTTTTGAAGGAAGGATTCTGTGGTGAAATCAAATTGAACTGATAATGCAGCAAAATAGATTGAATGTTTCCTTGTTTTCCCAGTGGTCTGGTGAGATTGATCGTCTATGGAGTCTCATATTTGTTTGTTTTCATCATCTGTTTTTACCATCTTCGAAAATAAATAGAGGGAGATGATAAAAAAAGAGCTGTAGGAAACCACGTTTTAATCACAAATTTTAAATGTTCGGGTGTGTATAGAAGTTTGTATAGTTCCACTCACTACTAGTTTTGGTGATTGATGTATGTAATTAGTTGACAATGGATCTTTTGACGATATGAATAAATGACATTCTATAATTGCACTCTTTAATTTAGGTGCAAGACCTTTATAAGCTTTCGGCTGAGTATGAAAGAAGCCGTGATCCTAAAAAGCTAGATGAGCTTGGAAATGTGTTGACAAGTTTGGATGCAGGGGATTCAATTGTTGTTTCAAAATCCTTCTCTCACATGCTTAACTTGGCCAACTTGGCCGAAGAGGTTCAGATTGCTCAGCGCCGGCGAAACAAGAAGAAAGGAGACTATACCGATGAGGACAATGCAACAACTGAATCAGACATAGAAGAGACTCTTAAGAGACTCGTTGTTGATATGAAAAAGTCCCCTCAGGAAGTTTTTGAGGCATTGAAGAATCAAAGAGTGGATCTTGTCCTTACAGCCCATCCTACTCAATCCATACGACGCTCCTTGCTCAAGAAGCATGGAAGGTGGGTTTCTGTAATGTGTGTAGCATTATTTTAATTTTTATGGTTAAGATCTTCAATTGATGCGTGGCCTGAATCTTCCTCATTCAGAATTCGGAATTGCTTATCCAAACTATATAAGACAGACATTACACCTGATGATAAACAAGAGCTTGACCTGGCTCTGCAGAGGGAGGTAAATGATGAGTTTGTATATTAGTTCATATAAACATTTATTTGTTTCTTAAAACTTTCACTGATGTTTTTATTTACCTTTGGAGAAGTTAAGAACTTGAAGTGATGGCTGGACACCACCAGGAGCTACCTTTTTAAGTGTTTGTTGAGTGATTAAAGTAGGATTAGTTGATTGTATACGTGATTTGTTTGTTTGTATTTACTTTCAGATTCAAGCTGCTTTCCGAACTGATGAGATAAGAAGGACTCAGCCAACACCCCAAGATGAAATGAGGGCAGGCATGAGTTATTTTCAGGAAACAATATGGAATGGCGTACCCAGCTTTCTGCGCCGTGTTGATACAGCATTGAAGAACATAGGGATTAATGAACGTGTTCCATATAATGCACGTATAATTCAATTCTCTTCATGGATGGGTGGTGACCGTGATGGTATATTTTCTTACCTCAAAGATGTACACATTATCCTTCATAGTTCTCCATCTTGCATGAGTTATAGAAATCAGATCGATTTGGCTTCTCTAGTAGTTCGTCACCTTTAGTAGAAGTTTTTAAAGATCATTTACTAAAACTTTGTGTATGATCGAAGGCAATCCAAGAGTAACTCCTGAGGTCACAAGGGATGTCTGTTTATTGGCCAGAATGATGGCTGCTAACATGTACTTCTCTCAAATTGAGGAACTCATGTTTGAGGTATAATTTATTTCAATATTTTGCATCCAGTTGTAGCCTTGAATGCATTTGCTTCGCACATATCTCAATTGCCTTTTTCAGTTGTCAATGTGGCGCTGCAATGATGAGCTTCGTACGCGAGCTGATGAGCTCCACAGGTCTCCAAGGGGAGACTCAAAACACTTCATTGGTAATCATCAAAGGGTTGTGCATATTGAAACTTATGTTGCTTTATATTCAATTACTTTCAGTTGCTCTAGTATGGTTCTTTTTGTACTCGAGTAGTATTCTTTTTCATGACAAATACCTAAGCCATTACACAAACTTTGCCATAATCAAACAAGGTGTAGGATTTCACCTCAGCCTTAGTTTAGAATCAAATATTGTGGCTAACTATAAATTTTCCATCACCATCACCATCACACAAAAGAAAACAAATCTTTAACTTTTACACACATTATTTTTCTCTCTCTCTCTCTCATTGTCATGCAGAATTTTGGAAGACAATTCCATCAAATGAGCCTTACCGAGTCATTCTTGGCGAAGTTAGGGATAAGCTCTATGAGACCCGTGAGCGTGCTCGTTATTTATTAGCTTTTGGTGTGAGTGACATCCCAGAAGAGGCTACGTACACAAGTGTTGAAGAGGTTTACTTTCTCTTCATATTTTGTCACAATTCCTTTTAATGCATGCATTTCAGACTATATGTGATATTAGTCCTGGATCACATTATGCTGTTAATACTGTCACTGCATGCATTTTCATTTTCTTGCAGTTGTTGGCACCTCTTGAACTCTGCTACAGGTCTCTGTGCGAGTGTGGAGACCGTGTAATAGCTGACGGTAGCCTTCTAGATTTTCTACGTCAAGTTTCAACATTTGGGCTGTCAATTGTTAGGCTCGACATCAGGCAAGAGTCAGACAGGCATACTGATGTCATTGATGCCATAACGAAACACTTGGGCATAGGTTCCTATAAGGAATGGTCAGAAGATCAAAAGCAGGAATGGCTCTTGTCTGAACTCCGCGGAAGACGTCCTCTCTTCGGGCCTGATCTCCCAAAAACCGAAGAAATTGCCGAAGTTCTGGACACGTTCCACGTGTTGGCAGAACTCCCGCCGGATTGCTTAGGTGCCTACATCATTTCAATGGCCACTACACCATCTGATGTGTTAGCCGTCGAGCTTCTGCAGCGTGAATGCCATATGACTCAGCCTTTAAGAGTCGTTCCACTCTTTGAGAAATTAGGTGACTTAGAGGCCGCTCCTGCTGTAGTTTCTCGGTTATTCTCAATCGACTGGTACAAAAAAAGGATCGACGGTAAGCAAGAAGTCATGATTGGATACTCGGATTCGGGTAAAGATGCTGGCAGATTATCAGCAGCCTGGCAGATGTACAAGACTCAGGAGGAACTCATAAAAGTAGCAAAGCAGTATGGTGTGAAGCTGACAATGTTCCATGGACGAGGTGGGACTGTTGGAAGAGGAGGGGGCCCAACTCACCTGGCTATATTGTCTCAACCGCCGGATACTATACAGGGATCTCTTCGGGTCACGGTTCAGGGAGAAGTCATCGAGCAATCTTTTGGGGAGGAACACTTGTGCTTCAGAACACTGCAGCGATATACTGCTGCTACACTAGAACATGGAATGCATCCTCCGGTGTCCCCTAAACCGGAGTGGCGTAAACTCTTAGATGAAATCGCTGTTACTGCCACTAAGGAGTATCGATCTGTTGTGTTCAAGGAGCCTCGGTTTGTTGAGTATTTTCGCCTTGTAAGTGGCCAAGAAACATTCAAAATTTTCCATTTCTAGTTTCCTATAACACATTATGATATCAGTGTTTTTATATGAATAGGCTACACCTGAGTTGGAGTATGGCAGAATGAACATTGGCAGCCGTCCATCAAAAAGGAAGCCGAGTGGTGGCATCGAGACACTACGAGCCATTCCATGGATCTTTGCCTGGACACAGACAAGATTTCATCTCCCAGTATGGCTAGGCTTTGGCGCGGCATTCAAATACGCGATTGACAAGAACAAGAGCAATCTCCAAATGCTGCAAGACATGTACAATCAATGGCCTTTCTTTAGAGTCACTATTGACTTAGTCGAAATGGTGTTCGCCAAGGGAGATTCCAACATTGCTGGATTATACGACAAGCTCCTAGTGTCCAAAGACCTGTGGGAGCTTGGGGATCGACTAAGATCCAACTACGGTGAAACCAAGAATCTCCTGCTCCAGGTAAACCATTCTCATGTAACTACTACTACATCTGGTGATCTGAAAATTGCTGCTGCAGATGAACTGAATTGTGTCAATTCCACTTGATAGATTGCCGGGCACAAAGATCTTCTCGAAGGCAACCCTTACCTGAAGCAACGGCTTCGCCTGCGCGACTCCTACATCACCACATTGAATGTGTGCCAGGCATACACACTGAAGAACATCCGTGATCCAGAGCAAAGCACAAAGCTGAAACGCACGGAATCGAATACCTCGAAGCCAGCTTCTGCTGAACTTGTGGCATTGAATCCCACAAGTGAGTATGCACCAGGATTGGAGGACACTCTCATTCTAACCATGAAGGGAATTGCTGCTGGAATGCAGAACACTGGCTGATGGCGTCTCCTGCATTATGTTTCATTTATTATTTGCTCGTGGATTCCTCCCTTTCTTTTTCTATTTTTTTTTTTTTAATTTTGCTGTGTATGATGGGGTGGTAACTTCAGCCCATTCCCCCAAGATGTAAGACATTGTTCATGTGTTTGTCAATTACTAGAGGCTTTCCTCCTAGGTGTTTCTTTAGATGAGTTTTAAATAAAATGTAGGCTATGTTTCTTTATATGAGTTTTAAATAAATAAATTTGATAAATGTATGATGAGATATTTTATGAAAATAAAATAATAATAATAAAAATTTATTTTTGACAAAAGGAACATATCCTTAATATTTAAAATAAAAATGAAAAGAGAGTTTGTTTGAGAATCTAAATAATATCTCAATTAAAAGTTAAAGATATTAAAGATATATATTATTTATTTATTTATTTCCAAACAGTATGGGTATGTCGGTTCTTTTTTATTGTATTTGAAAAAAATTGATTTTTATTTGAAATTAAATAATGTTGTGTTTTGTAAAAAGTTTTTATAAAAATTAACAAAAATAAATATTAAAATTTCAGAAATCCGTTTAAAAGATTCATAGAAAAAAATTACTCCAACGCACTTTCAAATGGAGGGTTGTCTTATCGAGCCGGTTGTGACTGATAAGTTATTTGATGAACATTTTCGTCTCCTCTGCCATTAATTAATTTTGCAGATGGCAAAACACTATAAAGAATGTCACAAACACTTCTGTTTACACCATAGTGAAGGGAAGGAATATTACAATGTTAGCAGAGATTTCCGCGACGAAACCAATCGTCGAAGAAGAAGATGAAGAAGAAGAAGGGATTAGGGTAGGGTAGGGTAGGGTAGGGTAGGGCGAATCGTATTTCGATTTATTACTATTGGGCGTTGACGATAGAGAAAACGATGGACTGCAATTTATTAGTAAAATTTTGTTTGTTTATTTGTAATATAAATATGAAACGAAAATAAAAATATGGCCTGTAGTTGGACAGATCATTTCCCACTTTGTAGTGAGAGAAAAAACCCTTTTTTGGGTTAGCGTTACCTCTGCGACGCGGCTCGCCAAAGGATTGAGGGAGGAAAACGAAGCTCTGCAAATTCAATCCCCATGGCCAACAGCAATTTACCGCGCAGGATCATCAAGGTATAATCACGATCTTTGCATTCCGCTGCCGATTCCTCTTTTGCTCCTTTTGTAAACCCTAGGGTTTGAAATTTGTAATACCCGATTTGTTTTGATTGTTCTGCTCGGCTGATTTATTGAATTTCTTTGTCGTAAATAGGAGACGCAGCGTCTTCTAAGCGAACCAGGTAAAACACACTTCAATCGCAGACCTACCCCCGATTAAAAAATACTTATAATTTCGATTGTAAATTGAGGGTTATGATCGCTGGATAACCGGATGCCTTGGTTTGGTGAGATATTACAAAGGAACGCCTTTTTTGGTTTCAATCTACTGATTTGCAAATAAAGCTGATTTTGGGTAAAAAGTGGTAGGGTTTGATGTCAGATGTTTCTGTAATTCTTTCTCTGGAGCATGGAATCTTGATTATATACATTTGGCTCCTGTTCAAGTTTCCAGCTTGATCTTTATCTTGTTCAGATTATTTGCAAAGTTGGTATGGGCTCCCACAAATTCATTTATGATAGCCTACCTTTTGTATTTTCAGACGGTTGCTTGGAATCAAAACGAGGGTTAACCTATGAAATTATTTGAAATCCTAATCTGTTGTTGTTAGTGTTATTGACAGTTTAATTGTACTGGTACAGCCCCAGGAATAAGTGCATCTCCATCAGAAGATAATATGCGTTATTTCAATGTTATGATTCTTGGTCCTACCCAATCTCCTTATGAAGGTAATTTGTACTAGCTGTTTTTGTTGACTGAATGGGAATGAGATTTAAGGTTGCTTGGTTATATGGTTTGAGAATGATGAAATGTTTTTAAGACCTTTGCCTAATGTTTTGGCCAACTACTAAGCCTTTGGGAATGAATAGTTTGGGCAATCTGTCATTCCTGAACAAATTGGGTGGTTTTGAACTGAATCCCATTACAATAACAGATATAATTTCAACTTCAATTTCACTTCCAGCCTGCCAACTGAGCAACCCCTACAGCATTTTCATTTGTTAATGCCATGTATATATGTATAGGGGGCGGAGGTTGTTCTTTTCAGTTTTGTTTTCTCTTTTTCCAGTGGCTCGGTATTTTATGTTTATTTCTTTATATTATTCTTCTTACTTTGCAGGAGGTGTTTTTAAGCTGGAGTTGTTTTTACCTGAGGAATACCCAATGGCTGCTCCTAAGGTATCTTAACATATGCTGTGAATTCAATTTTGTTGTACACTTCATGGGAGTTAGATGCAATATATTTGTCTCCTTGCCCCTGGATTGCCCGTCTTATGATTAAAATCATTTAATAGCATCAGTTGTGACTTCATTGTTTTTGTCTTCTCCGTTTGGTAGTGAGTTTCTTATCTTGCAAACATTTCTGCTTTGTGGCACTCTTGGTTGAGATTCCACTATATGGTTTGTGTTTCTAACAGCATTTCATTAAAGGATTATATTGCTACTATAGTTAGGTTTCAGGTTGAGCTTATTGATAAGTAAAAGAATACTAAAATGTGCATTAAATGGAGCTAAGAATGCTTCGCTTGAGGCAAACCTCAATTTGTGTTCACTTAAATTCTCAACGAAGACTTCTGGAAAAAAAATCTTGAAACTCAAAATAAAATTCCAAATCAACCTTAATCATCTGAGTTTCACTCAGCTCACGCTTCCAAATCACGCCTATTATTCTTACTCTTGGCATTTTTTGTGGTATATTGTGAATGCACTTACACCAATGTCATTATAAAGTTGTTATTCATCACTACTAGAAAAATGAGTATGGTATACCATGGATTTGTTGATTAGCTATTATTTGGACTAATATTAGAACTTCTAACACTTATGCCTATGCAAATATGTTGGTCTGTCATGCTTGCATGCAAAATACATTCATATGGAGAATTTGTACTTGTGGAACTGATGATTCATGTGTAACTATTTTCTTGGATATTGCCAACAGGTTCGTTTCCTTACCAAAATTTACCACCCTAACATTGATAAGGTTGGTTACCTCTTTCTTTTTCACTGCCTGCCTGTGCAATATTTACAAGCCAGCTGATGAAATAATTTTCCAGCTTGGTAGGATATGCCTGGATATTCTCAAGGACAAATGGAGCCCTGCTCTTCAGATTAGGACTGTACTTTTGAGGTACTGATTTCTATCTAGTAGATGTTTTTTGTGCATTTAGTACTCACCATGTGTACGTTATGGCTGTGATTCCATTAATGCCTCAATTAAGCACCTTATTAATTTGACCTGATATCTGATTTTGTTTACTAGCATATGGATCTGGTTGACGAATATATTGGGACCTTCCTGTTTGCACTGCAGATGCCTCTCACCTTTTTTTTTTGTTCTCACTAATGCTGTTGCTTAATTTCAGCATTCAAGCACTATTGAGTGCTCCGAATCCTGATGATCCCCTATCTGAGAACATTGCCAAGCATTGGAAATCAAATGAGGCTGAAGCTGTTGAAACAGGTATTGTGTAAAACTCATTATAGTACTACTGTAAGAATTCACCAAATTTTCTAATTTTCTGAGAGTATAAAAAAGTCCAAATTCAGCAACATGCACAAGTGTTTTCTTTACAAGTTCCACAAGTGCCTTTAACAGATATATGAAACCCTTACATGTGTCATCGTGCTTACTTATTTTATTTGGGTTGGTTAATGATCCTGCAGCTAAAGAGTGGACGCGTCTGTATGCAAGTGGCGCCTAAAGTAACATGAAACCCAGGTTTCGTCTTATCTTATCTAAAAAAGGTGAAAAAATTGTATTCTACTGATGGGAAGACAGGTTTGCAGAAGCTGGAAGAAATATTATTCTGATAGGTTGCAACAAACTTAACTATAGTTTGCCTTTACGGCTACCCGACTTGGTTTCATGTTTTAAACGGTCATGCAAGAAGTGCAATGCCTATAAAAGCAAGCACTATTTTCATCTCTGTTATTACCATGCTTATTTTACTTATTGGACATCATTTTTTATTCCTGTGCTGTTGTTTTAAATATATTTTGGTTTTTATATTGAACATTGCATGCTTTAAATAATAAAACAGTTTTTACTTTTAAAAATATTTTACAAGAGTTAGTAGGTGCTTATCTGCTCTTAGTTTTAGTTGCTAATGGGCTTGTACTTATTGGTTAAATGAATTTTTATTTACTTACTACAACAAAGGTCAATCATATATAGTTTTGGGTTTGTTGTTAAATTCAATAAACGGGAATTAATAAAAGCTTAAGCCAATTAAGAAACAATTAATTTCAATGCATTCCTTGCTGCTTTCTGAAATCATTTTTTCATTGTGTGGTAAAAGTTGCACTATACTCCATATAAAGAATTGAAAATGTTTGCTACAAAATATGATAGTTTGGAACCCCCAAACCCCAAAATTCAGTTTCTACCTAAACAAGACAGCCCGGTCCGCTGCAAGCAAGTTAGAGAAAATGGACGTACGTATGAGGAGGACTAACAAAGTACGCTCAACGGGCACGCTACTCATCATCTTCATCGGGTGGAATAGTCGGGCTTTTGGAACAAATATCTTGGGCATGGAGTTCCAACATCTTCTTCTCAGGCTTGCAAAGTCCTTAAGATGTCAAAAAGTTGAAACAGTCACCACTAATTCTATGGCTAAAAAGCAATGTTCCCTCAATTTTACAAATGATCCACAGACTTGTAATGCAATGAAGCAAGCATATGCATATACCTGAACACTTGGGAATATCCCACACAGCAATGGATGACGACGTACACTCTGCTTTACATAGTTTCTTACTATCTTCATGGTTGACATTCATTGCCAGCATCCATGAACCAATTGTTACATCTTCGTTGCTAAACATCCGGAAACTGTAGATCGTACATACAATACACACCATATGTCAAAAGGGTTACCAGAAAAGATTAAGGAAGAAACAAATTCAAAAGGTAAGAAAAAAAAGTTTCATGACAGTGATACAATAAAAGAACATCTAGAGGCATATTAAAATACGAGCCGAGGAAATTACTAGCCTGTCATTTCGTAAGGCAACCAAGCTTGCAACGACATCAGCTGAAAGAGCATATATCGGACCATAAGCATGAAGAAAGTACTCCTTTCCGAGCAGATGTGAAAGAGGTTCATACCTGTAAGGATTCAATAACTCATTGTAAAAACTATAATAATTTTCCCTTGAATGTATTTTGTGCAAGTTCAAACAGCTACACTGCTCCAATCTTCATACAAGAACCGAACGGAGAATGCTTTCCCATGACAACAACATCATTATTAGAGTTATTGTAGAAATTCAGACAGGAATTCGTAATGTTTAGAGCACATACAATGTTCATTCCCAAATTTTTATATTGTTCTGCTGATAAATGCAAAAGGAAGAATAGTAGAAAGGTTAAGCAGCAAATATATAAACTACTTTTAACTCTCTCTATCTAATATTCTTATTCTCCCATCTTCTGTCCCCCAGTTGCGTTTTCTTCCATAATATCTTCCCTCCAATGTCCTATCACGAACTTTATCCATCTTTTGATTGTATAAAAATTTACAAGGGACATCATACTTTTCAACACCATCAGAAGGATTGGATATAGAATAATTGCCAACAGAATACTACTTATTTAAAGTGGAAAAAAGAATTGAGATTGCAATATAATATCTCAGGACTACCAACCTCAAGCCTCGCATAAATCTTGTGTGAGTTTTAATCAATCCATCAAACTCAAAAGATGAATAAATTGAAAATCAAAATTCAAATTAATGGATTTTATTCGAAATAATATGCATGCTTTTATACTCTAAAAGTTCTTTTCCCCATCTTCTACTCTCTTATTACTTCCTCTCCCATAATCTGTCTTTAACTTCCTATCATCTATATATCAATCTTTCCAGCTAATACTCTCATTTTCATGCATCTTTGAATGTATTAAATTCTAATATTGTGTAACAGATAAATATAAATTCTATGATTTTGTCAGAGCAGCCTCCACATGATCATCAATTAGTAAAGCAATGCATTAACCGACAACTCACAATCTGCATCTTATTTACTCCTCAAATGAACTTCAAATTAGGTCTAAGTGAATGCTGGACATAATATATCTTATCTTCCATATAAGTTTCAATTTCAAGTAAAGACAAAATTGTTATTGTCTTCAAAACTCCAAACCTCAGCATTCAAGTTAATTGACAACAAATGACAAAACAATATCCTTATAAGAAGCACTAACAAATACGGTCTTATAAAAACAAAACGAAACAAACCATTTTAGCCCTGGATCTGTAAACACAGGACCTTTCTTCATGCATCCAAGGTATGTTTGGGGATGAGAACGTTCTTTAGCTATAAGAAGGGAAAGGCGATCTGCCCAATGACCAAACAACAGCTAAATTAGAAAATGCAGAGACAGATAGTACAAAAATTCATATAAAAAAGTTGAGGTAAAATCATTCTTTAAGCCTATGCCATCTTCCAAAAATCACATACTTACCAGGCCGTAAATATATATCATCATCAGCTTTCACATAAAAATCAGCCTCGTAAAGAGCATAAGCAGCTTTGAAGAAAGCTAAGCTGTACAAAGACAAAAGTCAAGAGTAAATCATACATCAGGAGTGCCAGTGCAATCCATTTCTGATAAGCTGGAACTAACGTTTTATACGGGAGCTTACTGTACTCCTCTTCAATGTCTAGAAGAAGGAAATCATCATACTCAGCAATCTCCTTCTTAAGAGCCAACATCCTCGAACTATCCTTGGTTCTACCAATCACAAATCTGAAAGCCAAACCTGTGCTTTCTTCTAGCCTACGATTCAATTCCAAGTGAGTAACAAAACAAATTGCTGAAGTTATGCACATGTCGAATACAATTCAAATTGTTGGAAAAACCAAACTTCTTTCCACAGTTTAAGGTCAAACAACAACAAAAGAGCTCAAATGACAGTACATCCAACCTCAATCCATTATTAAAAGAAACAAAAATGGCGAAAAGCCTACCAAAAAGCAGGCCAATCAAACACATAATAAGCCAAAAACATGACGAAATAGAAAGGCAAGGAGCATTATATTCCATAACCAATGGGAAAAAATATATGCATATACGTGTACATATACATATATATATATATATATACCTTTGCAGTCCCTGATGATCTGATGGAAACCAAGTCTGCCGCAAAGATCTGCGCCGGCCTGTGGATCCAAATCCGGTCTGAATCCCCACAAAGCCCATTACTTTGTGACGCTTTTGCCCCTCAGCTGAACTGTCTGTACTCCCAGTACCAGTGGAAGATCTGTCCCAGGTCACTGACACTGATAAGGGCTTCCCATATTTGCAGTTCTTCTCCAGGCCGTGCCGGGAAAAGGAGATAATCCCGAACAATCCAAACAGACCGATCAGAGCACAGAGAATCAGGACAGTCGATCTGCGGCTGTAGGTCGATGGACGCGCGTAGAATAACTTGGGAGACGATGGCATTTTCCAGCTACGTCTCTCAAACCAATTGAAAGACAATCCCGATGGAAAATCCAAGAAAAAAAAAAACCTAATCGACGTTCGAATGCCTGATAATTTGCTCGGGAATATAACAAGCGCAGATTCTTGATCCAGATTTGAACTCTCACTATTCTTGATTCAGATGTTCCTTCTTCTGCTCGATGGTGACCCGATCCGCGAATCGCCTAAATTGCTGCGTTGAAACGATGTGTGGTAGTTAAGGAGTCCATTCCAGACTTACCTTAACAACGAATCTATGCGCAAAGGCAAGGCAATGCAATTGCAATCCCTCGAATTTTCCTCTCTCTTTCTTGAAGAAGAGAGAGAGAGACAAACAGACACCCACTGGTTGAAAGAGGAGAGATGTAGAATTGAAAACCACGTCACTTCCTCAGCTTAAAATTGTTTATTGAAAATGGCAGACATTTTCATTTCAATTATATTTTGAAATAAAATAAATTAAAAAAGTGAGCTTTATCTTTGCTGTCTCGAGAGGCTTCGACCGAACAGTGATGAGAATATATATAAATGGCGACGCTGAACTTTCGCCACCTCACTCCTCTCGTCTCATATATATCTCCTCCTCAGAAATCACTCCTCGGCAGTTCGTATTTCCGCACGCCCAGTGTTCGTAGAATCAATCGCATCTACACTTCGATCATGGCTTCCGCTGCAGATAAGAAGGTATCCAGCTACCACACAGTGTCTATTCAAAATCGATTTGGCTAATTGTTTACTGACTGTTTTTTGCTGCAATGTCTAGGTTTTGGTGCCGGTGGCCAACGGTACGGAGCCGCTGGAGGCAGTAGTAACGATCGATGTGCTTCGTCGAGCCGGCGCCGATGTCACGGTAGCGTCGGTGGAGAAGCAGCTTTGCGTTGACGCGTGCCACGGTGTCAAAATCGTCGCCGATGCTCTGATTTCTGATTGCACCGATACTGTTTTTGATCTTGTATCTCTTCCTGTAAGTATTTTTGATATATTTGTAAGAAATTCTGATTGTTTCAGAATAATTTGATATTTCTACAGAAGAAGTTTTCTGATATTCTTAGAATTAATCTTGCAGAGACGATCAAATTTTTAATTAATACGGTGCCAGTCATAATTAGAATGCTCTTTTTCCATTAAATCTTGCTGATTATGTACTGAATTTTGCTTGGAAAGGGAGGAATGCCTGGCGCAGCCACCTTCAAGGATTGCAAAACACTTGAAAGCATTGTGAAAAAACAGGCTGTTGATGGTCGACCATATGCTGCAATATGTGCAGCTCCTGCTGTTGCACTTGGTTCATGGGGCCTGTTAAAGGGATTGAAAGTAAGGGGAAAAACCGATTAGCTGATTCAATTTATGTGCTGTTTTCTATCAAGAAAGCTTTCTTTCTTTCTTTCTCATGGCTGAAAGTTGTTAATCTTTTAACAGGCAACTTGCTACCCATCTTTTATGAACGAGCTGTCATCTGCTGCATCTGCTGTGGAATACAGGGTGCAGCAGGATGGCAAAGTACTGACGAGTCGTGGACCTGGAACGGCATTGGAATATGCTGTTGCTCTGATTGAATTGCTGTATGGAAAAGAAAAAGCTGAAGAGATTTCTGGGCCACTGGTACCTATACTCGCTTCTGTCCCTTTTGCCTTTGTACTTGCACTAGTGTCATGTTTAGAAGTGTTAGATATGCCATTTTCTATTAAGTCTAGTGGCTTTTTGAACTAATATGTTGGACATGAACTCGTTCCATATCAATGTTGTAATATGTAAAAACAGTAATCTTTCATGTGGATTCATATTGATCAACTGAAAGCTTGCTATGATTTTGTCTGTTGCACTAAGATTTCTCTCTTGATTGAACCCTGAATTAGAAACTAAACATATTACTTGAATCCATAGATTCTTCTTGTTCAGTGAACTAATTTTGGCCCTTCAAGTCTTATTTTGCCCCCCTTGATCGCATCCATTCAGTTGCTCTCTTGGGAATTTCAAGTATGCATGTAACTTGTTACTCACAGTATCAGAAATGAAGTTAGAAATTCATTATTGGAAAGGGAAAACATAAAGAAAAATGACGTAACTTGTAAAGAGACACTGAAAATGTTCCAGGTTTTGGTGTTGTTGGAGGAATGCAGATTCTAGCAATTTCATGTCCAACACATACTAGAACTGCATTGGGAGTCTAATATATGAAGTAAAAAACTTCAGCGATCATGTTAAGCTGGGGAATTATGCAAATTTATGATATCTACTCTGAATGCTGTTTGTTAAACTGTCGAGTGATTGTTAAGGTTCAGTATTGTTTGCATTATATTGCATACTTCATAAATACCTGAAAATGATACGTCCTATTATTGTCTGCTGCTACACCAGTATGGTATTCTGGTGCAGGACACTCATACCATTTCATCTAATCTTTTTAATGGTTTTCTATGCATAATCCTTTTGTCTAGGTCATGCGATCAAACCATGGGGCTGAGTATACTTTCAAGGAACTAAACCCAGTCAAGTGGGAGTTTGATGGTTCTCCCAAGGTAGCAGACACATTTATATTTCTGATCTCAGATGCCTTTTGCTATTGTGCTATTTGATCCATTGTTGCAGAAATCTTGATAGCTATGTTGTCTAATTAATATTTAGTTTGATATATGCATGTTCAGTTCAGTTTCTTTTTTGCTGTGTCTTACAACTAATAAAGGTTTCAGTTTATTATTCTGCCCTTCGTACAGCCAAAAATCTTTTATTAAATCAAATGGCATAATAATCTTTATACTCTCTTCTTCTTACTGCTATTGGAAGCCATGAAGACAATGTAAGAGGTCACATTATCAGTCTGCTGATACACCTAGAAGGCATGAAATCCATGAATAAAGCTCTTGAATTATTTACCAATCATTAATATATTTCCTTTTTCCTGTACAGATCCTTGTGCCAATTGCTAATGGAACTGAGGAGATGGAAGCTGTAATCATCATAGATGTACTCCGACGAGCAAAAGCTGAAGTGGTGGTGGCATCAGTCGAAGGAACCCTTGAAATCTTGGCTTCTAGGAAAGTTAAACTCGTTGCAGACGTTCTCCTGGATGAAGCCATCAACAGCTCATATGACCTTATAGTTTTACCAGTAATGGGCCTTCTCGAACTCTCATCTCTTAAGTTTATAAAAGAGGCTACATTCTTAATGATAAATAAATTTCTCTTTCGACAGGGTGGACTGGGCGGTGCTCAAGCTTTTGCAAACTCAGAGAAGCTCGTGAATCTGCTCAAGAAGCAAAGAGAATCAAATAAACCTTACGGAGCAATGTGTGCATCCCCGGCTTTAGTCCTTGAGCCCCATGGTTTACTGAAGGTATCATCTCTTCTCTCCATCATCCTCAACAACTAGAAAAAAATGGCAACTCTGCTATAACAAATGCAAAACAAATGAACCCGGGGATTTTTTTCACACATTTTCGGAATACACTATGATCCCCAGTTAAGCAGATTTTGAATTCTGTTAATCTTGATTACAACAGGGCAAGAAAGCCACTGCCTTTCCTGCAATGTGCAACAAACTGTCCGACCCAAGCGAAGCAGAGAATCGAGTAGTTGTGGATGGCAATCTCGTCACTAGCAGAGGACCCGGAACTACCATGGAGTTCGCCCTTGTCATTGCTGAAAAGTTTTTTGATCGATCAAAGGCCCTTGAGGTGGCAAAGACCATGCTTTTTGTGCAGCACTAGATTTTGCAGGTTTTTACCATGAGTCGAATGATAGCAGGTATGTAACCTTTGATGTAATAAAAACTTATGATCGGTTCTATCTTCTTCTATTAACATATAGTGCTCACTGCTCATGGCTCCTATCTTGATATACATATATTTGAAAATCCCTGAATTCAAATCTGATGCTGTAAAAGAGTAATTTTATCACTTAAATTGTGGGATTAGATATATACAGCTGAGGGGTAAAGTTTGTAAATTCCATTTGCTGGGAAACATGCAAAATCTGTATACAATAATTGTTAAGACGATTCATAAAGATAAACATAAGGGTAAAAAAAAATATATATATATATATATTAAATATCTGTGACTATTTCTGCAAGAGCAATTAACATAAACTGTATATTATGTGAAATGCTGATGCTTGAGTGAGTGAGACTGCCTCTAATGATGCTTCCCATTTATTCCAATAAGAAATAAATGGCCAATTCTGGAGACATGCACGTTGATTCGATGCAAGCGTATTAAATATTAATTTTTTATTAGTAATGAATTTAGAATTTTGGACACTAAATAACATGCACATTTGTCCATTTGTGCATTTGTCGTGTATACGTGTATCTATTTTATGTTGGACTGACTATAGTGTTGTATGTATGTAATATTTTCACATATGGAATATAGAAGTGGAAGCAAATGTGGTTTTGAGAGATTGCTTCTTGTGCAGGCAAATCAAATGTGGCTCTCACGGGCTTACCCAACTATCTTGCCATTAATTTTTGCTTTTTTATGCTTAAATCAAGTGCTATAGTAGACAAAGTCAAATTATATATACATAGTAGGTAAGTTTAGAATGACAGGTTGAATGGAGAAAATGAGTGGATTTATAAACATGTAGTCTTGCAGGTATTGGACAAAGGGAAGCCATCACTTGCTCGCATTTTCCAGTTAAAAAAAATAAAAAAAATTGAATTGAAATAATTGTATGATAATTATATAAATATATATTTTGAATATAAAATTAATTTTTAATATAATATAAAAATAAAAAAAATATTTGATTTGATATTTTAAATAAATAAATAAATGGTTAAATTTTTTACAAATTCTCAAAACAAACACATCCGCTGACCACACTGAGACATCACTTGTGCATTTGTCCCCGCGTACACGTGTATATATATTTTGTACTCCCGAATAATGTGATCCAACCTACGATTGTGATGTGATGTTATTTTCGAATAACACATTTATTATTTTAAATATTATATATATTTTTTAAGACTATGACTCAAGTTCGATGCCAGAGTGGGATGTCTGTTAGTGCGTGGAGTTGAAAAAAGAATAATAATAATAATAATAATTTTCTTTATTTAAATAGTAAATTTTGAAAAAATTGGTGTGGAGAAACATATCAACTTTATGGTTTCATTTTATTTATTTATTTATTTTCCTGTTTGGGGTCTGTCATTGTGAGCCAGAGGATATTTCCAGAGTTTGTCTTCATTCACAAAATGATTTGCTTCAGTTCAAAAGAATCGGTGAGCTAGACTATTGCCTCATTTCGAAATCTACTTTGTTTTTCCTTCCAGAGCATCTTCTTTGGGAATTGTAGAAGGAGCTTCAGTTTAAGGGGGGAGCAGTGTGTCTGGAATTTTCAAACTCGGTTGTTCTTATTTTTAATTTTTCCCCTTAATTTCTTTCTTCCTGATCGTTTCGCATTCAATTGCTATTGTATAGCATGTATATTGACTGAATTGCGTTGTTCTATCACATATAGGGTTCGTTTTTACCAAAAATTGCTGTTTATCGCACGTATGTCTGCTGTTAGGCTTGCCTGCAATCATTTGCTCGTTGATGATGTAAAATACATTACAAGTTTTTTATAAGATACAAAATTGTGTGTTTCATGTAATATTTTGTTAGAAGAAATAGATATTTGATGTGATGTGCAACGACAAATTTTCAAGAAGTGTGTAAACAGAGCATTAAGTATTCTGTATGTTAGGGGTGATATGCAAGTTCTAAGATCCACTTTATCTTGTGTTTCTTTTGTCAGCTTTACTAAGCTGCAACTTCATGGATAATTCAGAGTTGCCTTTGTTTCCATTCTTTCTATGTTTTGTTTCTTTTCTGTAACCTATGATTGGTTTTTTTCTGGAATTTATCAACTCATGTTTCCATGGGGTGTGGTTGGCACTTGACAGGGAAGAGATTGTATATGCAACTTCAATTTCCCTCTCCATAGGTCTCATGACTTGTTTCTCTGGTTGTTTTGGGCATCAATATTCTTCTCCACGGCCTAGGCGGCCGGTAGACGATGATATCACCGAAGGCATGTCATCTAAACTGTACTAAACTAGACTAGAATTGCTGTTTTGACATCATTATTTCAACCATTGCACTAGTTTTCTACCCCATTGACAGTGTATTTTGGCAGTATTGCATTTATCATGCCTTTGTTAATGGTTTTCTTTAAAAAAAATATATGTTGGTTGCAGAGATTTCAAGTGTTCACAACGCAAAATTGTATAGTTACACGGAGTTAGAAATGGCAACCAACAAATTCAGCCTCGCCAATAAGATCGGTGAAGGAGGTTTTGGATCAGTATACAAGGTGAGAACCCCTTGAGCCTGTAGGAGTTGATTTCATCATTCATATGTGTGATTCTTAGCTAACTTTACCTTTCAAACTTTTAGGGGGTGCTAAACAATGGCACCTTGGCTGCCTTAAAGGTGCTCTCTGCAAAGTCCCATCAAGGTGCTCGAGAATTTTTAAATGAGATAGTGATGCTATCAGGACTGGAACACGAGAACCTGGTCAAATTGTATGGTTGCTGCGCCGAAGGAGAACACAGGATCTTAGTTTATGGCTATCTAGAAAACAATAGCCTTTCTCGAACACTTCTGAGTATGATTTTTTACACAATCATTGTCATTCTAGTCCTTCATTTTGTGTCCGGCCGATGCTAATTATATTGCATCATAATGCAGATGGTCGATACGATGCAAGTCAGTTCACCTGGAGTGTACGAACCAAAATATGCATCGGCGTAGCAGAGGGACTTGCATTCCTACACCACGTAGGCTGGCCCCATATTGTTCATAGGGATATCAAAGCAAGCAATATCCTTCTCGACAGAGACTTTACGCCAAAAATCTCAGACTTCGGGCTGGCAAAGCTTTTCCCATCCACCGTGACTCATGTTAGCACAAGAATTGCTGGAACTTAGTAAGTACTTGAAGAATCCCGATTCTTGACATCTTAAAATGGTAGTTTTACATTGTTTAAAGATCCCTTCTTCTCCTTGGAAGTTCCATGTGGTTATAAAGAAGTAAAGTCTTTGTTTACTTTCGCAGCGGCTATTTGGCCCCCGAGTATGTGATGAGGGGGAAGCTGACACGAAAAGCAGATATATATAGTTATGGTGTCCTCCTAATCGAAATAGTCACTGGAAGAAGCAACAACAGGACATTGCCTTCTAGAGAACAATATCTTCTTGAAAGAGTATGTAAAGCCAGCCACTTGAATTATGTTTTCTCTTGTTCAAGAATTCTAAAACAGCCTAATTGTCTCTTGAATCTGCTCACAGGTTTGGAGGCTATACAAGCAAGGCAAGCTTGAGCAATTGGTCGATACAGAGCTCCAGGGGAACTTCGATGCTGATGAGGCTTGCAGGTTCCTCAAGATTGGCCTGATGTGCACCCAAGACTTGGCAAACCGCCGGCCATCCATGCCCGATGTTGTCAAGATGCTGAATGGTGAAAAGCTCGATATGGATGAGGGGAACCTTTCGAAGCCAGGACTGTTTATGGAGCTGGTGACTGTTAGGGATTCAACGAGCGAAAACAATCCATTGTCATCGGATGTACAAACAGACGGTAAGTCTTTGTCCTCCGAAAGCTCCCATGCAACATTATCTTTCTCTTCAATTTATGATAGATAGATAGAAGAAGCATTTGAATCCCATGAACTTCTTTCTTGTTTGGATTGTGTTGTTGTGTCCTGTTAATTTATGATGTCTATGTTTTATTATTGCTTTTCTTTTATTTTATGATAAGAACATTGAGCATAGAATTTTGTACATTGTACTAGTATTATAAAAGCAATTTGTACCAAGCATTCAAATCATTGCAGCAGATTATATAGCATGTTGCTGGAATTGCTTCCGGCTCAATTTTTTTCTTATTAAATATTATATTTAATTATTATTGAAATAAAAAAAATAAATTAAAATACAAGACATGAAGCTAAAGTAAGCAATCTTTTTTATTCATAAGAATTTCCGTAAGAATGGGCCAAGCGGTGTGTGTGCTCCTGGACTTATCAGCTTGAGATTAAAGGTTTAACTTCTAGATCATCTTCCGCACATGTTATAACTAGATTTGTTTGGTGAATAAATATTTCAATTGAAAAATATAAAAAATATATTTTATTTTATTGAAAAAAAAAATTGTAATTCTTATAATCAACACCTGATTAGCCGGCTAACGAAAACATTCTGATGGATGGGGATGGAGAAAGTGCTTATTTATTTATTTATTTTTTCCCTCAAGCAAAACCTGCCTCACAATACTAAGTTAAAGATCAAAATCTGGTCAACTCCATGGAGATGAGCAGAGCAATTATTTTATTCAAATAATATGAGAAGGTGAATCATCAAAATTTCTTCAAACAGCCGAGAAGGTGAGCACGCCGTACTTTCTTCAACAAAGTACGCCGGGGGGAGAATTGATTATCCTAATTCGCTATATGGTTTCATTTTTTCGGTTTGGGGGCCTCTAATTGTGACCACAGAGGGTATTTTCAGTGTTTGTCTTCATTCACAAAATTATTTGCTTCGAAAGAATTGGTGAGCTGTACTGTCTCCTTTCTGGATCTAGTTTGTTTTTCCATTCACAGTGTACTGTATGTATATGTATATGGGAGTTTCGTCTTTGGGAATTGTAGCAGGAGCTTCAAATTCAGGGCAGTAGTGCCCTGGAATTTTCAAACTCGGTGGTATATCTTTTTTCTCCCTTTTTCCCCATTAATTTCTTGCTTACTCATTTCTATCGTATAGCGTGTATGTTGGTTGAATTTCGTTGTTTTCTAGCACATCTAGGGTTTGCTTGCACCAAAATTGCTGTTTGTAGCATTGGCGTCTGCTTTTAGGCTTTCCTGCAATCACTTGCTTGTTGATGTAAATTACATAGCAATTTACTATCACAGTTTTTCTTTTCTTTTCTTTTTTTCAGCTTCTTTAAGAGCATCTACAATGGATTCTTCAGCCACTGTAGAAAGAGTCTACAACGTAAAATTCGGTTCTACAATGTCATTAAAAATTGAATGGGTTTTTGTTGGGTTATTAATTTGATGTGGCACGGGCAGGAGAGAAGACTAACTCAAAAATGAGTTCCGCATTGCACATGGATTTTCTAATTTTCTGTATCCTATGATCTGTTTTTTCTGGAATTTATCAACTCATGTTTCCATGGTCTGTGGTTGACACTTGACAGGGAAGAATATATATATGCAACTTCAAGTTCCTTCTCCATAGGTCTCATGACTTGTTTCTCTGGTTGCTTTGGGCATCAATATTCTTCTCCACGGCCTAGGCAGACAGTAGACGATGATGTCACCAAAGGCATGCCACCTAAACTGTATTAGAACTAGACTAGAATTGCTGTTTTGAAATGATTATTTCAAACCATTGCACTAGTTTTATATTCCATTGACAGTATCTTTGGCAGTATTGCATTTATCATGCCTTAGGTAATGAAATTTTTTTTAATTTGGTTGCAGAAATTTCAAATATTCAAGACGCTAAATTGTATAGTTACACAGAGTTAGAAAGGGCAACCAACAAATTCAGCGTCGCCAATAAGATCGGTGAAGGAGGTTTTGGATCAGTATACAAGGTAATCAATAAATTTGAGAACCCCTTGAGCCTTTAGGAGTTGATTTCATCATTTATAGGTGTGATTCTTGCTCAACTGTTTAGCTAACTTTACATTCAAAACTTAGGGAGAGCTAAACAATGGCACCTTGGCTGCATTAAAGGTACTCTCTGCTAAGTCAGAACAAGGTGCTCGAGAATTTTTAAATGAGGTAGTGGCGCTATCAGGACTGGAACACGAAAACTTGGTCAAATTGTATGGTTGCTGCACCGAAGGACAGCACAGAATCTTAGTTTATGGCTATCTAGAAAACAATAGCCTTTCTCAAACACTTCTGAGTATGATTTCGTGCAAACTAATTGTCTTTCTAATCCTTCATTTTGGGTCCAGCCTATGCTAATTGCATCATAATGCAGGTGGTCGCTACGATGCGAGTCAGTTCAGTTGGAGCATACGGACCAAAATATGCATTGGTGTAGCAGAGGGACTTGCATTCCTACACCATGTAGTCTGGCCCCATATTGTTCATAGAGATATCAAAGCAAGCAATATCCTTCTTGACAGAGATTTTACCCCGAAAATCTCGGACTTTGGGCTGGCAAAGCTTTTCCCATCCACCGCAACTCATATCAGCACACGAATTGCTGGAACTTAGTAAGTTGCTGAATTTTTTCACTCTTGTTTTTTCAAGAACTCGAATTCCATTTGTGATCAATTCTTATATTGTACAAATTCTTGACTTCTCAAAATGGTAGTTTTATTTAATTTTGTGTCATGTGTTTGACACTACCAATGGTGCTGGTGATCACAGTTAATTAACACATGCTTGTGATTATGTTGTTTATCCTTTGTATTGCTTTTACAGCGGCTATTTGGCCCCTGAGTACGCGATCAGGGGGAGGCTGACACGGAAAGCAGATATATATAGTTTTGGTATCCTCCTAATCGAAATAGTCACTGGAAGAAGTAACACGAACAAGCGATTGCCTTCGAGAGATCAATATCTTCTTGAAAGAGTATGTACAGTCACTTTTCTTGAATTATGTTTTCTCTTTTTGGCTAAGAAAAAAAGCCTGATTATCTCTTGAATCTGCTAACAGACTTGGGGGCTGTATGAACAAGGCAATCTTGAGCAGTTGGTTGATACGGCGCTCGAGGGGAACTTCGATGCTGATGAGGCTTGCAGATTCCTCAAGATTGGCCTAATGTGCACCCAAGACTTGCCAAAACGCCGGCCATCCATGCCCGATGTTGTCAAGATGCTGAATGGTGAAAAGTTCGATATGGATGAGGGGAAGATATCAAGGCCGGGATTGATTATGGAGCTGATGAATCTTAGGGGCTCAACGAGCGAGAACAATCCCTTGTCATCAGAGGTACAATCAAACGGTAAGTCTTTGTCCTCCGAAAGCTCCCATGCTACAATATCTTTCTCTTCAATTTATGATCGAAGCAATTGAATCCCATCTTGCTCGGTTGCGTTGTTGTGTCCTGTTAATTTATGAAGTCCTCCTGGTAAAGGCAAAAAATGATGAAAACATACAATGTGTATTTTTAATGACACGGGAAAGTCGCTATTCTTCGAATACGCACCCCGGCTAGAGTTTGTTTATAGGTATTGTGCTATTGTATTGTTGTATGTTATTACTTCTATTGTTTTGTTTTATGATAAAGAACACTGAATAGAAGATTTTGTACATGGTAATATATAAGTAATTTGTACTTGTCATGAAAAAAGAGTCGAATCACAGCAGCATTTTTTATCTCATGCTTGTCTCTGGAGTTTATTTTATTTTTCTTATATATCTAAATATAAAAATACAACAAACCTTTCATTCATAGGAGTTTGTGATATCAATTTTGAGACCATTTGTATGTTATTTTATTAGCATAAACCACCCTTCAAGTATTAAAAAATTATTCCAAAGGCCACCCGAAAATTGCCGGTTCCAACGTCGTAAAAAAAAAAAAATAAAAAAATATATATAATTTATTCCAAAGGATAAATAACATATACAATTTTATTGATTATCTGAAAATAGAATAATTATGTGTTATGAAATTTCAAACCATTTTCTATAAATAAGATATTAATACGTATCTCCGAAGTGTTTTAGAAATTTAATAAATTATTATTTCCTATATATATATGTGAAAATAAAATAATTATGTGCTTAGTAATGCAACTGGTGTATTACTAATTATGAATAAATTGTAATGATTATCATCTAGGGTGGAGTATTTATTTATATTATATGTAATTAATATTTTTTGTCATTTTGAAGCCACGGATCTCTCTACAGTTGCTTCTCCCAATCCGATGCTTTCCGATTAAGGCGGCAGTTTAGAGATCTGTTCTCCGGCGACCTCCGCCGCCAGTAGCGCGTACTCGTAATTGTTCCCCGTGCCTTATCATCGGAGTCGGCTGCCGTGCGGAAGTTTTCTATCTTGCGGAGCATCAGCGGGATCGGGCAGCCACTCTGTCGCTCCTCTCTTCGCATGAAGTTGAAACCTCGTTTCCAGCCTCGCTCTCTACGATCTCACCAGTGCTCGTGGTGTTGCCGCCGATATCAGGTACATGACCCTAGATCTGAGGTCCTATGCTTCTCCTTTCTCTTTTATGATCTGAAGCTACGACTCTGCTTCGTTGTTATTGTACTGAATTGCTTCTTCTTGTTGAATATTTGTTTATGGTTTTGAAGAACTTATCCGCCTCATTTCGTAACTTGATTGTGTACTTGTGTTTATTGCTCGGTAGATCATCAATCCATCTATGGTGTGTTTTTACTATGCATTTGCACGTGAGATCAATTAATACCCATAGGACTAAGTACGTAGATTTCATATGGAAGTTTCGTTGCGAGAGTACGTAATTGGTTTTACCTTGTTAAGCACTGATTTTGATGGAGACCGAAGAAATTGTGCAGAAATTTAGTCTATTGTTTTTTTAAAGTTACCATCAGCCATGCCTAAATGCATATTCTTCTGCTAGTTTCTTCTGAGCTTTTCGGATGACATGCCTTTGTGATATACATGATAGTATGCACCAGAAGATGTATTGCAGCTTCACCGAACTCTGGAGGACTTTGGGATAAAGCAACTTGCACGAAGACTTGAAGGACTTGAATGTAGTCATCATCATACCTGCTTGGGTGTCCAGTGAACCTTGATGTCCTGTCCTGAGACGACCTCGTCAAGATTATTTATGGCATAAAGCAACTTGTACGAAGAGTTGAAGGACTTGAATGTAGTCATCATCATACCTGCTTGGGTGTCCAGTGAACCTTGATGTCCTGTCCTGAGAAGACCTCGTCAAGATTATTTATGACACCATCAAATCTCTCTGTGAGGCCACTGCTAAGGATTACTCCAGTGTAAAGTGCCTATCATGAGCTGCTTTATATTTTATTTCAGCTATTAATTTTCTTATGCTGCTCACCCGTTTCTATTGATTTTGATTTTCAACAACATTTAGGATCCATGTGAGTAGCAACTATGAACAAGTCGATTGTACATGAGGCCTACGACAGCAAGGGAGTAATACATTGAGAAGAATATGTTTGGTATGACAACAATTTGTATCTTTATGCAAAAACATTCGATGCTGGGGAAGGCCAAGTCATTGAATCCAGGATGTCTATATGCTGAACTTGAAGGATTTGGAGAGGTAACTTCTGTTTGAGATGCACACAAGTAAAAATGCTGTTCCTTTTGTGCTCTAAGATGTCAATTAATAGGGTCCTGAGGTTGCTGGCTCTGCTGGAATCACCATTTTCCCCTTGTTTTTAGTGGCTTGATTGTTGCATTGTAACTGTGTTAGCTGTTTTTGCATAATTACTTGTCTACTGTAGACTGCAATAATTGCATATAAGTATGATGACTAAATGTTACTTCCCTGAAACAGATGAAGATATTAATGGTGGCCACAAGTTGGTGATAATGCATCACTTGAAGCAGAGGCCGGTAAGGATCAAGCTATACTTCTAATTGTGTTCGGTGCTTGCATTGAGCCAGGGTTTTGTACGCATGTGGTTAGCTAGTTTTAGTGTGTTTTAATTCGAAGCATTCTGGTGACAGATATTCCGTAAAATTGGTAGATCACAGGGAATCAGTGTCATCCCAAGGATAAGCTTGATCAAAATCACATGAACATGATGGGTTCTTGACATCAATCGGAGGTAAGAGTCTCTCCAAGCCTGATCTGAATTATTGATTTGCAAATTTACCATTTCCCGCAATTGATATGTTGCTTGTGCACCTCCCGTCGAGATCGATTGCTGGAAAGGTTAGGATCAGTCTTATATGACAAGTGTCAAACTTGTTTTCTCCTACTAGAGTCTTCCCATGAATGCAGGAAGTCTCCTTGTTCCATGGCAGCTGTCAAGTGGATATACGTATATCTCACCCAGGAAATAGCAATCAACAGAGGCTAAATCACAACAAATTTTTCATCTACCACGAGTGCATCAGGTGAATATTTGAATGCATGAATTCAAATCATGTGCAATTTTCATACTAGAGAAATCTATACTACAGCATATCCCTAAGCTACATATACAAGGAGGCTACATCAATACATTGTGCTAAAACAGGAATACAAACCACCTACACTTACAGAAGCGCATTCACTCATCTGTCCGTTTGAGCCGAGGCTGCTGATAACAAAAGTATTGCCTTAAAACAAAAGACCCACTCCTCAAATCGAAGATTGTGCAAGTAGAATGATGGCACAGAAAACTATTAAACCTACAGAATGCCCCGGAAAAAGCCATCATTCTCCCAACAGTCCTGCATTGACATTGGCCACATACAATTAACAGCTGACAAAATACAAGTATGTTGCAACATTATTAGCAATAAAACCCAAAGTAGCAGAGGTTTCTAAACTCGTAAAGATTCCATGTTTTTTTGCAGGGGAACATAATAACAGTAGATTGCGATGTCATCCTATGAATTCATTGTTCTGATCTACTAGCACTTAAGCGACTTTTTCAGGTTTTGTGTTACTTAGAAATTCAAACTATGATTGTTGCATATGAAATTTATAAAACATCATATAAAACCTAAAAATATTATCAGATCAGATTAAGGTTGCAAATGTGAATATCTAGGCATAATAAACAAGTAAGGCTGAACATTTATCATAAAGCATATTCAATACCTGAATCATTTTGTTCATGTCCTCGGCGTGTGCTCTGCATCTGATCCGTCTGCAGAGGAACTCTCGCTATCTGAATCTGTCAACCAAAAAAAGAAAAAGAAAGAAAGAAAGAAACCATAAAGATTTATTTAATTATTATTAGAGAGGGAGGAATAGGATAAGAAGAGATAATAACCAAAGACAGTCTTGATCAACATATAACATCACCATAAATAGATCTGTTTCAAGTCCATGGAGATAGTAGAAAAAGAATCACCACTTACCACTCGAAGACGAGCCAGAATCACTGCTGGAACTGTTTGAACTGCTGGACCTGCTTCTGCTATCTCTCTCTTTTTCACCTTCAGGTGGAGGAGCAGTTCCCTTTTCAGTTGCTTTTTACAATAAATCCAGTTATCAGGCCAATTTTTCACCAAAAAATAAAATCCATAGCTCACACACGCACCCACAGAAAAGAACATATACAACAACACCAGAATCATAGAATTAATCAATACCTGCTCCAGTTGCAGCATATTTTTCAGTTGATGGCAGAGTGGAATTCTGCAATTTTTCAGAAATATAATTAAATGACATTCTCTTAAGTAACCAAACAAAATACCCATAATTGTAAATAACAAGCAAAAAAAAAAAAAAATGTTACAGTTCTCACCATCCCTCCAGTACTCTGATTTGCAGCCATTCTTGCCTGAAGAGCGAGTTCAGCTCTCCTTTTGTTTTTGCTCAAGCTTTTCTTGTAATTGGTTACAAACCTGTCAAGCTCCCATAGTGTTTCAGTATCCACACTATCTATGTCCACCTCAATCTCGTCGTCATTCTGAGAAACTGCAGTATTCCTCTTCTTGATAATCTGGATGACTGCATCAAGCTTTTCAGGAGGTAAACCCTGCAAATTCGTACTAAGTCTCTGCTTCTCATCATAAGTCATGTCCCTCTTGTTGGGATCCTTTGCTTTAGGTTTCCTGGGTGCTGGGGTCCTTCCAAAATAAGGCCGTTGAATTTTAGGATCGATTACCATAGTTGATGACATCGGCTCAGGTTCATTAGAATTCCTCATCTGTGAGGCGGCGGCAGCAGGTACATATGCAGGGCCATGGACAGCAGACGGTATAAAAGCAGGAATGGGAGCTGAGGCCGAGTCTACAGCTGAAAATCGATGAGACTGGGGGGGTGCCTTTCTGGAAGGGGAGGTATACAACCCTCCGTCTGGATACATTTGGTATTTCCAATAAGGATTATATTCAGCCTCTATAATTGCCCATCTCTCTTCAAAAGTCTGCAGCAGTTGTTCTGCCATGACATGGACATCTTGTCCCTTTGGATTATATGTCATGGCATTGCGAAAGACAAGTCTAACATCCTCAGCAAACTCGCCCGGGGACTTATACCAATTCTGCGCCAATCTTGTCTTAATTGTACCCAAATCCATGGGATGCTTAATGATGTCATGGTAATCAATCAATCCCAGGGCCTTAGCATCTACAGGTTCATTGAAAACCCAACCAAACTTGTGCTTCATTAGTCTCTGGAGTAAACTGCCACAGCTTCTAAACAACCTATTCCTGTTTTTATCGAACCCAAAGCCAAATGCAAATCCAGCTTCTCTACTGTGTTTCCTCCCATTGTTTGACTTGTGTCTCTTAGTATTTTCAGGAGGCAGTCTGTCTTTTCCCAAAAGAAACTCTGAATTCCTGTAATACTGATTTGCCTTTGGGGTCCTTTTCTCCTTCTCCACACCTGGGTCACTGGTTTCCATTAATGCAACAGTGAGCTGCCGCCTATATGGCCGTGATTCTAGATTCCGGGCTGCACCCATATCAGAATTAACTCTCACTAATGAAGCAGGCCTGGATTCTTTGTGCTTCTTGACACCCATCTCTGAATTCATCCTCACCAACACCCTCCGGTTTACAACCTCATTTTGGGAATGCTGAGGTTGAGGTTGACTATAACCACCAATAGGAGCATCCTCAGGCTCTACATAACTGCTATTCATACTAATATTGCTTTTGCTAATCTGAGTATTATATGAAGCAAGATGTAACTCCTTTGATTCAAACTGTTTAACTAACCGCCTAACCTGATTAAGCTCTAACTCTAGCTTCTTCTTGAGCTCCTTAATATCAGCCTTTGGGGTTCCATTACATAAATTAATTCTAATTCTATCATCAACACTAGATACCACTAGTGGCTTTGCCGCAACAGTAGCGATTGCTGGAGCATTACCTTCTGGGACTTGAGGTGAAACCGTTGACACAGAAGACGGGAGAACAACTGCAATCGAACCTGTCACTGGCTCTTTGTCATTCAGGGACTCATTCCCAGCGAGCAGATCTGATGCTGCAAGCCCTTTGTCAATTGACTGATCATTTTCACTTGGAAATGTTGGTTGCTCCTTCAAACTAGGAAGCCTGTCATCACTCATCTGCTGAATTTCACTGTGAACAGGTGTTGATTTTTCCAAATTCTTACCCTCACTAACATTCTGCTTCCCATCAGTTAGGCTACCACAATCCTCATGCACCCGAACCTGTGCTGAACTTTCATCCTCCAACAATGAAGGCATTTCTTCTCGGGGCTGTTGCTGTTCGTCCAGCATCAGCTGGCCAGAAGAATCCGCATCTTTGCCAGGTGACCCACGCTGGAGAACCTCCGCTAGAGAAGGAGATTTCTGAGGGTCACCCTCCCTTCCAACTGTAGCTCCCAATGACTCCTCAACATTGTCCCCGACTAATCTTGAGGGTGAGGCTGTTCCTGTCCCAGCAAGATTTCCATTTATAACAGGCAGAAGAGGGGAAGCGGTGTCACAATACTTGGGACCCTCATTGATACGAGCGGGAGAAAGTCCGGCAGCAACAGCGTTGTTAACTTCTGCGGGGGAAACATCGGTGACTGAAGAGGTAGGATTCGCGGCGGAGGTGGAAGGGGCAGAGGAGGTGAGGTTACCGGTGGAGCAAGTAGCAGGGGCAGTATCGTTATTATTGGAGGATTTAAGGGCTTTTTTCGACCTTCGGGTATAAACTATACGATTCTTCTCCGTCGACCGACGCCTCAAATACTTCAAATCCTCGTCAGAATCCCCTAAACTCCCCGAATCCATACATGTAATCACCAATCACTGAATAATAAAACCCCTAATTTCCCCCAAATCGACCTCCTCAAGTACCGATAGATAACATGATTCAACAAAATTAGGGTTTCAAAAACCCTAAAAATGGACAACGAACATACAAACAAAGGGCAACAATAATCACTAGAGGCGGCAGTAGAAGAGAAAATCGAGCTCGGATAGATCAGAAAACGCGTATACTTTCACATATACCGCTCAGATCCAACTTCTACAGCACCAGAAAACAGGAGCCAAAAAAAATAAAAAAACGAAGGTCGAGATCCTAACAGCAGACGAAATAAAAACGAAGATAATTAACACAAACAGTAAATAAAACAGGGGAAAAACCAAAAAAAAAACAAAAACCGATTACGGAATCTAGGGTTCGTGGGCACAAGAGAAGAAACGAGGGAGGCGAGCGTTGTTGTGTTCTTTGATCCGAACTCCACTCATCTCTTTCTCTCTCTAGAAAAAAAATAATAATAATAATAAGATTTTTTAAAAAAAAAAAAAAAATGTTTCTCTCTCTAGACTCTGTGTGGAGTGTTATTGTCCCGCTCGCCTCCGCATCGATTTTAATCCCACGCGCTGATTGCCATTTGATTTTTGATCCAAAGGCGGTGCTATTTCCCCCACGCGCTGGCGAGTGAGCCCGCCTATTGGGCTGCTGACGTCACCGATCTGGAAAAATCTTATTCGTTCGTTGATTCCACGCGCGATTGAAGAAGTCGCGCCACGTGGTGTCGCTTTAGTTTTTAGTGTTTCTCCTTTATAGCATTTTTTTTGGGTTGGATTCCTGTGACTTGAGAAAGGCCCCTCCGGGCCTCCCTCCTGTAAAAGATACTCCAGTAGTAGTATTGATTTGTTATTTTGGTCTTTGTTTTTTTATCTAAATTTTTTAATATATTTTTTTTAAATGATAATATATTATATTATTTATATTATCTATATAAAATTTATTTTCAACTATTTGAGGTGAGTTTTGAATCCAATTGAAGAAAATACTACACAATTATTCAAATATAAAAGGCATTTTTAACAATTTGAGGTTAGTTTTGAATCCCAATTGAAAAAATTTATACGCAATGACTCAATTGGAAATGTCATATTTTTAATTTAACATCAAGGTTGTCTGATGCAAATGAAGTGCAGTCGACATAAAGTTGTATTGGCAGGTGACCTGAGGTGTAGGACATTTGAACCCATGATCCTCACGATCACAAGTCCAACCATATATCACTCATGCAATTTATGAAGCACTTTATTTCATTGCTTAAGACTAGTTGAGGTTTGAATCATGGACTTAGTTTTTAATAATAAAAGTTTAATTATATGGTATTATATAAATAAATATTAATATAATATTTGAAA
The DNA here is from genome assembly GCF_009805555.1 of Andrographis paniculata. Taxonomy (NCBI): domain Eukaryota; kingdom Viridiplantae; phylum Streptophyta; class Magnoliopsida; order Lamiales; family Acanthaceae; genus Andrographis; species Andrographis paniculata. The sequence continues at coordinate 1,518,095 of NW_026137616.1, read as the reverse complement.
ATAAAATTAATTTGGTATAATATATATATAAAAGAAAAAACAAATGTTCCAATTTAATATGTTTAGAGAAATAAATTTGACAAATAGTTAAAATTTTACAAAATCTTTTAAACCAACACAACCATAATGGAATATGTTTGTTTTGATAGTTGAGTTTCTTCTTTAAATTAAAATTTAACATGAAACTAAATATTCATTTGTTTTTTACATGTAATTTTAGAAATATTAGTATTATATTGAGATATAATAGGAATAAAGTAGAAATAATTAAAATAACCTTGTTAGTATTTGTTCGTATATGTGATACAAAAATAAAGACATTTGTGTAATATATTGTAAGTTTTAAGGGTATTTGTAATGTTAATTAGATAGTACAGTTACTAAAAAAAAGGAAATAGATATTTTGTTATGAAATAGACTAAAATGAGAAAATGAATACTTTGTGATGGGACGGAGGGAATATGATAGTTAAACCATAATGGAATGTGTTTGTTTTGATAGTTGAATTTTTTCTTTAAATTAATATGTAATATGATATTTTATAATAGAATTATTTCTTAAGAAAATATAGAAATTAAATAGTAAAATACAAATGAAATAGGAAAAGAATTCTAAGAATTTTTAAAATTTTAAAATAAAAAAAATAAAAATTATTGAATATAATTTTATGCTAATGAAAAATTATATTTAATATAATATTTAAAAACAAAATGCCAAAAAATGCGATTTTGTTGCTGCGCAGGCTCCCTCAATTGTTTTTCCTCTTCCATGCACAAAAATGCGATTTGTTCAAGACTGACGCGCGACGGCGACGTTAATCGTGATGGCGCACGCGACACCGGCCGTCGACAGGACGAAGGAGCATACGACCGTTAGTACGTCTGTGAAAGAAGAAGAATGAAGAAAAGGTTGAAGCTGAAGGCGAAAGAAATATGGATGGTTTTTACTTAGGGTTTACTGCTCTGTAATTTGGAATGGAGAAAGAGGAACAACTCAGGTCCGTACTATGTCGTTACCGGGGCATTACAGTCATTTCGGCACAGCTCTCGGTTCTTCAACCATGGTGTAAAAAGGTGCAATAAAAAAATAGGTAGGAGTATATTTTATGCGTGATTGACGATGTTCTGTCTGCGCAATTTTCTTCGAGTATCTAACAAATTGGTGGTCAATGAAGCGCAGCAGCCTCATCGAAAGAGACGATTCAACGACTGTGTCTCTGCTTACCGTTTACCCTTCAAATCTGAATTCAACGTTCCTGCAAATCATTGTAGACGACAATCAAACCGTTGAATTTTCAACTCCACAGCTAGCCACAAGATCAAACGAAACCGACTGACTTGGACTGATTCTGCCCTCAGGTTAGAAGAACACAAATAATTTTTCTCGCGGAGCTGTTCAATCTCCAAGCCCAATCTCACTTCAACTCTCATTTATTTATGTCTGACTCGCTTCGTCAAAGGCTCACCTTGATCGTTGTTTTGTCCCGTCTCGTTCGGTATATAATTGTACCCATCCGAGCTCTGTTCCTTTTTCTGCAAGAACCTCGTGTACCTCCAACTCCTCAGATTTTCCCTTTCGGTTTTGACGTTTATGTTTACTTACAGTTGAGTGAGAGCGCCACATATTCAAAGGACCCTTTGTTAATTTTCACTGTTCATCTTCTTTTCTTGCTGGGAATGCTTCCATGTTTAGCGATTAATTAGAATCGGTTGGCGAATTGCATTTGGGCGAGTGGTGGGGGAAGGTTTACTAGGGGATTTTGAGAATTCAAATAATATAGTGTATATTTTGAATCTGTGATTTGATCAGGGGTGATGATGGATGGATCAAATGGTGGTTCTAACTCGCCTGCCCCTTTCCTGCTGAAGACCTATGAGATGGTGGATGATCCTTTCAACAATTCCATCGTTTCCTGGAGCGACAACGGGCTCAGTTTTGTTGTTTGGAATCCACCTGAATTTGCCAGAGACTTGTTGCCCAAGTACTTCAAGCACAACAACTTTTCCAGCTTCATCCGCCAGCTTAATACATATGTAAGTTCTTTGCCTCCTCAATTTGCACAATCTCCAATGCACATGTGTATTAGAAAATTATGACTGAAAGAATAATGAGCAAATGTGATCTCTGTAACTCATTAATCACTGGGGAGGCAATTGGTTTGGAATAAACGAATGGTGAAGAATTATCTTGGCTAAGTTTGGTAGTAGATGTTCAAGAAAATATGCCTTCTGTTGTCTTGGCTGTTGGCTATGCTTATTTCAGGAAAGCATTGATTTCAAAGGTAGTTTTTTTGGAGTTATTTGGCTTACCATATTCTCAAATTTCGCAGGGTTTTAGAAAGATCGATCCCGAGCAATGGGAGTTTGCTAATGAGGAGTTCATTCGAGGACAGACGCATCTTCTAAAGAACATACACAGACGGAAGCCGGTGCACAGCCATTCAGGTAAAGGAAATGCTGCTCCATTGACAGACTTAGAACGGGAGGAGTTGGAGAAGAAGGTGGAGAAGCTGAAGCAGGAGAAGATTTTGCTTCAAGAAGAAGTAGAGAGACGTGAGAAGGAGAGTAAAGGGTACGAGTATCAGCTCCGATCAATGGGGCAGAAGTTTCAGAACATCAGTCACCGGCAGCAGCAATTGATTCTCGCCTTATCTCAAATGTTGCAGAAACCTTCGTCCACCCCACGAAGAAGGGATCCATCAAAATCTCCTACAAGAAAGAGAAGATTGTCGGCCTTGGATTTCCTGCAAGATCAAAGCAATCTCAAGCAGAGCTCAAGCACTTCATCTCTACCATCACTGAACGCCGAGCATGTTAAGAATTTGGATTCGTCCCTAACTATTTGGGAGAAGTTCGTACAAGAGGTTTCCCCTCTACCCCTACCTTCAACAGCCATTACAGAAATGGCAGCATCCTCAGGGGACTATGATTTGAGCATACCCCATTGCTCGCCTGAGTGCCGGATCTCCACATCCTCTTTAAAAGACTGTCATTCCTCTCCGGATCTTGCTACTTCTTCAAATTACGCTGAAAGTCCAGCAATATCATCACTTTGCATTGACCTAGCTTCTTCCAGGCAGAAATCACCAGGCATTGATGTGAACAGGAGTCCTGAAAAAATTCGAGATGTGGACATGCTGGATGATCAAGAACACAATGCTACCGATTCTCCAGGGCTGGATGGAGCTAACGATGTCTTTTGGCAGCAGTTTCTTACAGAGGCTCCCATTTCGACTGTAATACAAGTAGTACCACATTAGAATTAGAGACTTAACACAATTGGAAGGATGTTAATGGAGTATACATGATGATGATCGTGAAATCTCAAGCTCATAGGGTAACTAATGTAATTACTAATTGCTCATCCTTGTTACACTACACTGTTGGATGCATTTTTGTTGGTTGATTAGAGCTACACTTTTGTATAATAGTTCTTTCGACACGTTGTAATGAAGTGTTGTTGATGTAGACTTCATAGATGCATTAATTAGAGGCTGTTTTGTTCTGGTTCGAATCAATTCAGTTTTTGTTCGAATTTGATTGTCCTAATTCCTTCGTTTGTTTTTTTTGTTTATTTTATTTTATAAATAAATTCGATCGATATTATATATATACACATTATCATCCTATCAAATTGCAACGTAAATAAAAAAATATAAAGTTTGAAGGGGCAGTAAATTTTTATTTAAAAAAAAAATAAAAATAAAAATTGATGTTATGGATTGACCTGTGTGAGTTGCGACATAGTTTGTGAGCTAACGATGCTATCCTCTGCCCAAACCCCTCGCCTCCTTCGTTCTCCTACCCTCAAATGCTTCCATTCTTCGCCGCTGCCCAGCACTGCCACTGCCACTGCCACTGCCACTCCGCAGCTGCCGTCTATCCTAACCACACGAAAATCCCTTCTCTCCCGTCAGACCTCCGCTTCGGACCTCGCAAAGTCCTTTCTCGAACGCCTTCGCCGCACCGAGCCCCTACTCAATAGCTTCCTCTATGTTTCGTCTGACGAGGACGTTTTGAAGCAGGCCGAGGAGTTGGATTACAAGATTAAGAACAATGAGGAGGTTGGTCCTCTGGCTGGGGTTTTGGTCGGGGTTAAGGATAATATTTGCACGCATGATATGCCGTCCACTGCGGGGTCACGGCTCTTGGGGAATTATCGGCCGCCGTTTGATGCCACGGCGGTGAGAAAGCTGAGGGAGAGTGGAGCTATTATTGTTGGGAAGACTAATATGGATGAATTTGGAATGGGCAGCACAACTGAAGGCTCTGCTTATCAAGTTTGTTTTGTTTCCTTTCTTACGTTTTTCATTGATTAAGTTTGATTATACAGTGAAAATTCAATTATTCGGATATGGTGAAAACTAATCAGATCGCTATGAGAGAGAAAATTATGCAATTAGCCCTGAAATTGGACAATTCTCAGTGCAAGTTTAGCACGATGTAATTCAAATAGCAATTGCGAGTATGGGGTTCTGATGATATGGAGGCCTTATTTATATTTCAAAACTCTAACCCCTGTTGAGATTCTAAAAGTGCAAGTTGGAAATTGGAATAATTATCAATTTGATCATCTGTAGGCAAATGTGGTTCACTCATGTGAATCTGTGTATTCATTAGGTGACAGCTAATCCTTGGGATTTATCACGGGTTCCGGGAGGGTCATCGGGAGGCTCAGCAGCGGCTGTTTCTGCTAGACAATGCATGGTGGCCTTGGGAAGTGATACAGGTGGAAGTGTCAGGCAACCGGCATCATTTTGTGGTGTTGTCGGTTTGAAGCCAACCTACGGTCATGTCTCAAGATATGGGCTTGTGGCCTATGCTTCCTCCTTGGATGTAATTGGATGCTTTGGTTCTTCAGTGGCTGATTCAGGAATTCTTCTTCACGCCATTTCGGGTCATGATGTCTTTGATGCAACAAGTAGTAACAGAGTAAGCATTTAATAGTTTTAGTGCTATATTGAGCCCTAGCGTATGAGAAGGAGGCTTTATATCTTAATAAATTTTGATATAAAAGTCTAGGGATTGTCAGGAAGAACATATTCTGTTAACTTAATATATATATATATATATGTTGTCACATAAATATATTCATACACAATATATATACACAGTCTTATGCTTGAGTTTCAGTTAAATGCAAGCATTTCCATTACTTTTATTTGAGATCTCATACCTAAATGTTGAAATTTCAGGAATTTGTTTGGCCTTGGAATTGCAATTAAGTTCCCAAGTTTTGGTTTCTATCGAACTTTATTATAGACAGAACCTTGATCAAATTTATGTTTTAATATTAATCCTTACAGATAATTAGCCATTCCAATGGAACTTGTTAAGGCTTATAGATGGTTAAGCATTTTTCTATGAATCAATCTTTTAGGAACTTATTTTAATCTTGGTAGGGGCTGCCCTTTTCAGGAAGTCCCTGATTATGCATCCCAGTTTGTTGCAGTAGATTACTTGGAATCTAAACCTTTGAAAGGACTGAGAATTGGTGTTATTCGTGAAACACTTGAAGATGGAGTTGATACTGATGTAATTTCTTCAGTCCAAGATGCTGTTTCTCATCTGGAAGAACTTGGAAGCACTGTGACTGAGGTTTCTTTTTTGTTATTTAATTTGTTGTGTTAATCTTCCCTTAATGATTCTATCAGTATGTGAGGTTTCTTGATTGCATATTCATTTCCACATATTCAGGTTTCTATGCCTTCATTTTCCCTTGGATTGCCAGCATACTATATTCTTGCAGCTTCTGAATCATCATCAAATTTGTCTCGCTATGATGGTGTCAGGTTGTATTCTAACCTTGGTATGTTTTAAGGCACTTTTTGTGCATAAGAAATATTTCTTGGTGTTGTGAATTCATTATGTTAGAGTGAGTTAATTGTTTTACTCATAAATAGCTTCATAGATTCAATTAACCTCTTATCCATGTATCTTGCAGATATGGAAACCAAGTTTTTGGAGAAGAGCTTGCTTCACTATATAGTGATACTCGCGCCCAAGGGTTTGGTTCTGAGGTATAAGTTTTCCAATAATTTCCTTAGGAATATTTCTGTTCAGTATGAACTCTTATTTTATGATTTGTGTTGGCAATAAGCATTTAAACATTTATCCCCTTTATTGTGGCTGAAAGAAAATCTTACAGTTACTGATTTGGCGATGTATTTTTCGATTTTGTAGGTTAAAATGAGAATTCTAATGGGCACATATGCTCTTTCTGCTGGTTATTATGATGCATATTACAAGCGAGCTCAACAGGTTTGACTCTAGTTGCTCTGTTTTTGTAGCATCTATTATTAATATTAATACAACTCCTGCTGCTATACATTAGATAACTAGTATCTGTAACCAGACTTGGGCAGGATATACTTGAGATTCTAGGGTATGAAGTGATCATATCTGACTTGTGAAGTAATTTGAACATCTTGGTTCTGTAATTTTATTCTGAAGGCTTTAATGAATATCTGCTTTTTGATAAGGTCATATGATATACATTAATGTTTGTACTGCAATTCAGGTTAGGACTATAATCAGAAATAGTTTCAAGGAAGCTCTAGACAGAAATGACATCTTGATATCTCCTGCTGCTCCGTCTGTTGCTTATAAGATGGGTATGATACTCTCAGCTTTACAATTTTCACATGAGACTTTTTGTAGAAAAATAAAAAATAAAAAGATAAAGAAAAAATGCAATGGAATGGCAAATATAAAAAAGATAGAGAGTAATATGCACCCATATCTGTTTGAGCTTTTCACATGATTTTTGGATTTGGAAATATTTCTAATGTACACCTCGTCTTTTGTCCAGGTGAGAAGAAAAATGATCCGTTGGCTATGTATGCAGGAGATATAATGACTGTGAGTCTTGATATGTCATTACATTGTTGTAGTAATATTTGCCATTTGTTTTGAGAAGTGGAAATTCTTATTCATTTGAGATGGCCTTGTATCTGCATCACCATCCTAATGTTTTTTCTCTGCATTAATGAGGTTGATAGGCATGCAATGATGTGTTCCCTCAGGAGCTTTATGACTGAAAATTCACCGAATTGTTCTTATCTTTGCACAGTTAATTTATTTTATGTTTATGTTCTCTTCTGTGGGTAGAGTAGTAAGACTTTTGACAGTTATTGCTAGATACTCAACAAAAGACCGTCTCCATAATGATATGGAGTCATAAATATTTGGTTCTGCAGACCCACCATTCTGTTCCACCTGCTAGTAGTCATCCCTTGAATTATCTTTGAGTAGCAGCAGTTCTGATTATTTGAGATAAATACCTTTATAATTTGACCCAGGTGAATGTGAATTTGGCTGGTCTACCTGCTCTGGTTTTACCCTGTGGATTTGCTAAAGGGGATAATACTGCTGGTCTACCAGTCGGAGTTCAAATGATTGGTGCCGCATTCAACGAGGCAAGGCAAAATTTAAACTTTGTTTACTTTGAAGAATGCTTTTTATGCAACATTTAGCCAGTTATTGCTGTTATTCTGTTCCCGTATGTGTAATTCACTTGAAATCTGAATATTCGGCGTACTAGTTGGAAAAGTGAAAGTGTGATATTAAAGAATCGACCTTCTGTTATGGATTGACAATCTGAATCTCCTGTGCAGGAAAAGTTGTTGAAAGTAGGCCACATCTTTGAGCAAACACTCCAGGGTTGCTCATTTGTTCCCCCAATTATTGTCGATGATTCCACTTAGCAGCATTAGCTGAAAAGAGGGAGCTAGCTGTGTGTGTAGTTGGATAAAGGGCCTGTGCTGTAGCCAACAAAATTATCATCCAAACCGATTTCTTGTCAAATTCATTGCCAATTGTGGAAGAATTCATTACCAGAAAAGAAGGAAACTATATCGGAGGTAGGTAGGTAGGTATTGGATGTGTTTATCCCAAGCTTCTCTACTTCTTGCATCATGTAATTTTTGACTTGTGAGATTTGTATGAGGTTAACAGTATTTAAGGCTTTGCTTTCGGATTTATAGATGAAAAAAAGGGTTTAATTTGTTCAGATTAATTCATCTTTGGTCTATACACATGATGAACTAAATATTCAATTCAAATATATGATTCTTATACAACAGAAGGAAAATTCCTTTTCTGGCATACAAAGGGTATATTACCCCTCTAAAAAATCACATGAAAGTGGGCTTGAGGTATTTTTAAGAAAAAGTATAAACAACCCATAATCCGTTCATTTTGTTTTTACTGACCACACATTTCTCGATTCTTGAAATCCAAGAACAGAAGAAAACGATTAGGCCTGAGATGTTGCTGAATTATCCTCACCACTGCAGCTTATGGCCAGCAGCAAAGCTCCTCCCTCCTCGCAATCACCTCCGGCCTGAGAAATTGAAGTTAAAGAGTGCTGCAACACCCACGTTGTTAAGAAGGAACCAGAGCTGCCGGCGGCGGCGGTGGTGGCGGCGGACATCTTCTACAGCCGCAATTTCAGCTTCGCTTGGCCAACTGGATCTAACAGAAGACAACATCAAGCAGGTGTTGGCCGATGCCAGAACTGAGGCAAGCTACTCTTCTTTGTTTTTTTTTTTTTTCTATTTTTTGGGAAATGAACTGTGGGAATAATTGCTTGCTTTGCAGTTGGCACAGCTCTTCGATACATCAGTTAATATTACAGGTGCGTGAATACATTAATTCATCGTCATCGTCATCATCGTTCCTATGTTGTTTAAGCTTACCATTGTTTAGGGAAAGCAGAGCTTGCCGAACTTGATGGGCCGTATGTGAAGATCAGCCTGAGTGGCCGGTTTTGGCACAAGCGTTCGACGGTTCTTGCTCGTCTTGGGAATTACTTGAAGCAGAGAATTCCTGTAAGCCCACTTCAATCAATCGATCTTTTCAATTTTCATTAATCTAAAAAGCATACATTTCCTTCGAAAAGATTGACGTTGTCCGCCATCTGGATTTGTCAGGAAATATTGGAAGTCGACATTGAAGACGAGAAGCAGCTCGACGATAGCCCTGAAAACTTTTGATGCTTTCCTTTCAATGTTAACTTTATTCTTATTTGCAGTCGAAGTCATCTTCAAGTAAAAATGTAAAAGAATAACATAAAATAATTCCATTTCCAATTTTGAAGGACTCACTCTTACAACAACAATGGAAACAAATCCATTTCAAAGTTGAGTGGAAATCACATTCCTAGCTCAATCTGTTGCTCAAAAGTCCTTCGACAGATCCGATGAGCGCCAGAATTGTGACAATCAAACAGAATAATCTGAAAGCCTGAAGAACCATCCATGTACTTGTCCAAGCTCTTACCTTGTTCTGTGCAAAGTACATTTCCACAGGGAAGTATATCGCCAGAGGCCAAAAATTCAACGCCCCGAGAACTCCTAAAACCTCGTTGAAGTAAGGGAAGAGTATCGCGAGTCCAGTCGTTGATGCGACGTAAACAGTTCTGAAGCTCAGCCGCAGAAGGCTCAGCTTGAAAGAAGGTAGAAACGGGAGCTTAATTACGTACTCGTGGTGCACGAATCCGCTGTCGGGAAACTTTTTTTCTATCTGTCTCTCGGCCACAGCAAACAATGGTTGGCTGTATATCTACCAAAACACAAGTATAATTAAAATATCCCTTAGCATATTCGATGTTATGAATAAAAACTAAGTGAATGGTTTACCTGATACCCTCCCACAAGGTGAAGAACAATGCATGCGTTCGCGAGGTCGATGAGCCAGTAAGGTTCGTAAAATCCGAAGCCCGTTAATAGATTTCCCGGCGCTTGGCTTCCGAAAGCTGCGTAACCGAAACATCCACAGCAGAGGAAGAAGAAGCTGGTGATAAGTATAGCCGCGGTCGATGCCTTTTTCATAGTCTTGTTTTCGGGAGGAGGTGACTTCAGAGTATCCTTCATTCGCAAGTTCATTGTTATTGTGAAGAAGATATATTTGTTTCCTATGTCTTCGATAGGGCCGTAGCGAAAGGATTACTACCTGAATGTCCAAAAGAATTATGTTGTAAGTGAAAGCGAATGCAATGTCTCCGATTGCTTGCGACGACAGCCAAACTTTTTGAACAGCCGTAGCTGCTGGCGCTCCGGTGAGGCTACCCTGGACAACGCCATTTTCTGACGACCCAATGTTTCGACACAGAATGAGAAATGAACAGCTCACAAAGAATCAAATTTCATTTGATGTAAGAAATCTTGAAAGAAAGATACCTACTACTTTTGCGAATCCGAGAGCAAGCCCGATGAAGGTATAGGCGAAGGACATTACAGCGGCGACTATTGAAAGGATCTCCATGTTATGGAAGTCGGGTATCTGAGAAAAAATGATCTGAACAGCTCCAAACAACAGCATGAACAAACTGTCTCCGTACTCGCACGGCGCATCGTGACCTTCGTTGTGGTAGCAATTCGATTTCAGAATGGCCCTAAATAATAACAAGACAATAAAGTACTCCCTTATAGATTCATGAATGAAGAAGGGCTATGAAATCTCTACAAGTTCTTCGACATTAGCACAAGTTGCCACATTGCCAACACAATCCGTGTACTAAAGATGATAAAAATTAACAGAAAGTTCAATTACAGTTCTCTTTTGGTAGTAAAATTAATAGAACCAAGAATCATGTGAACTCAAGTTAATGGCCATGACATCGACGAGTTGCATAATCGATATCATACCTCATGCTGATGGCTGCTGTGATGGTGTAAGCAATCCCATAACCATAATAGCTTTCTTGAAGGAAAATTCCAGCAATCCACATACTCTTCTCACCTGCGAAAAAACAGATTATTTCACAATTGTTGCAAAATGCAAATAGCTTTTGAAGATAAAAGGAGATGAAAAAGTTCATCAAGAAGGCAAGAATCCACTGTAAGCTCCAGAAACTTGATTGATCACATACATCAGAATATCCCCAAATCTGAATTAAGATCACCAATTTTGTAAATTAATTTACCTAGATAGGACTTGACAGCTTGAGCATATGACTTGTTTCTGACGTGCCCCACCACAGGATGAGGATATCTGTAGCAGTCACAGAGAAGGTTCGAGGATATGATAGTGATTATCCCAAAAATGACCATGGAAAGAGGACCTCCAATCCAGCCAAGCTGAGCCACACTCCATGCCAGAGACAGCACTCCTGACCCGATCACTCCAGTAATTATATGGGCAATTGCTGTCCATACCGTCCCTTCACATTCCAAATTACCCACAACATATAGTAATGGAGATTATCAAAACCCTAAATTGAATAAAACTGCAAATTAAAGAGACCTGTTCTTTTGAGGGAAGTGTGAGCATCTGAAGAAGAAGAAGATGAAGCAGCAGCAGCAGCATCTTCGATCAAAGGATGGGAGTACTGGTCGTTTTCGTCGACTTCAACCATCTTGCAATCAAAGCTTTCTTTCTGATCGATGGATGGCTACAGCCACAGGCTGCTACTAATTGCAGTAGCAGACAGAAATAAGAAGCAAAGAAACTACGCAAGTAGACGAAAGAGCTACTTATATAAATAATTTTAGATTTAAAATAATGACCTTCTAAGCACCCATATCCAAACACATTGTGAAGGATATTTTAAAATTGTTCATTACTTTCTCCGTTCCACAAAAATGCCAAATTTTTTTTATTTCAAACCATCTTATATAATTTGTTATTATTATAGCTTTAATCATATTTAAATTCAATAATTTATAATTTTTTATTTTTTAATTAATTAATTAAAATTAATATATATCTTAAATAATTATTTTTATTAATATATTTTTTATTACTTATTAATTATTCTCTTTGTTCGGTTTCTATATATTGAGATATAGTATAAATAAAAGGGTGTGTTTGTTCGAGAGTTTGGATTTTGAGTTGAGATTTGTGATATAAATAGGTGTTAATGTGATGTTTTGAATATAAAATTGATTTTTAGTATAATATAAAAAATAAAAAATAGGTATTTGATTTGATATTTTTGGGAAAAAAAATTGGATGAATAATATAAATCCAATCCAATCCCCCAAACAAACACACCCAAAAGTAAAAAATTAAACTAAATAAAATGAATATTTTGTTATAAGACAGACCAAAATAAAAAAATAAATAAATTATTAAAAGACAAAAAAAAATATATTTTACTTAAATTTTCGTATTTACATTAACATAAATAATGTTGTGAGGATGGAGTAAGTACTATTGGTTTAGATTTTGTTCATCTTACTTTTGCATAGGGTAATTGAGATTTAAAAAACTAATATGTAAGAGAAGCCCAGCCCAGTAAAACTACATTTGGATTTCAATGTTGGGCTTGCTTTCTAAAAGCATAGGAACTATAAACAAGAAAAAGTAAGACTACGGGTTTGTTTACAAGTTTTTTTGTTTATTTTTTTGTTAAAAAGTTTTTGAATATAATTTTTATTTTTAGCTTGTTCTTTTTTTTTTTTAATTTGCACATATATTTTCAAAAAATATATATATCATATGTATTTATTATTTTTATATTAATTGCACAATTTTTAAATATTTTATGTAAAAAACAAATATTCCTTCAAATTATTTTACATAAAACACACCCTCTATTTTTTATTTTTTTTTCAGACATGATTCACAATATATATTATCATTTCATAAAATTCAATATTCAATATAAAATATTTCATCCGTTTCACATAATTTGTCCCTATTTTTTATTTTCCTCCGTCCTATATAATTTGTCATTTTTTTTTGAAAAATTAATTATATACTTTAATCATATTTTAAAATTTAAATTTTAATTTTTTTTAATCTTAATTAAACTATTTAGTTATCTTAATCTTAATCTATAATTATTTTTACTAAATAATAATTATTTTTACTAATATATTTCTTAATTACTTACTAATTATACTTTACTTAAATTCTCGTATCTACAATAATACATCCATATTACATGGGACGGAGGGAGTATTACTCTATTTTTTATATTATCAATATCATTCTCTATATCTAATATTTAAAACAAATTCAAATAAAAACACTATACAAACAAATCCTAAATAATCAAATCATTTGATTTGAGCGCCATTTCTATTTTGATACTCTTTTCATCCAATAAGTAGGTATTCATTTATTTTTTGTACGTAATTTTAGAAATATTAATATTATATTATAATAAAGTAAAAATAACTAAAATTTTTATTAATATAGTGTGATATAAAAGTAATCGGGTGTATTTATTTGTGAGATTTTTGTTTTAGATTTTAATTTTGAATAATAAATTTTTGAATTAAAATAATTGTTTAATATAATATGAATAGGAAGAGAAGAGGGAGAGAGTATTAATCTTTATGCAGTGCAGTGCAGAGTCAAAGGAGCAGAGGGTAATAAAAGATTGGTCCAACTGACAGTGACACGAACACAGACACTCCCTCCCGTGCTGTCTTGAAAGTTGTGTTGCACTCTCAGCAGCGCCGCTCTCCCCGTCTCTCCATCCTAAATAATACTTTTAAGTTCAAGATATAATAAAGGATATAAGCAAAATAGTAGACCATTAAAATTATTCAAAGTATATTTGAGGGATAGTGGCGAGAAAATCTTACGTTATAAAAATAATTTTATGATTATTTTGTTTTGTTTTAGAAAATATATACATATATATATAAAATATTTTGTATTTTATTTATTATATTAATATTTTTTTATTAAACTAAAATATATGAAAAAAAAAAATTCGTCCAAAATTAGATATTTAGTAATAAATACCTATCTAATTATACAAATATAGGTAAAATATTTTAAATATTTTTATTAGAATGGTTGTGTTTTATATACTTAATCTGTCAAGCAACAAAGAAAATATCAACTAGAATATGTCCAACAAATTGAAATAAAAAAACAACAGACTTTCTGAAAATTAAATTTACAGAACACAAACAAAACAGAATCCAAAATTAAGCAAAAAATTGTGAAAGCAGAACTCGAACTTCCCTCTTTCGAGCTTTTTCTGACGACCACACCAAGTCACGTGCTTCGGCTCCGGTGCAGCTTCGGCGACTTCCTCTTCCGGCAATTTCCAAGCGACTCGACAAACGATAGGGGTAACTATTCTTACGGCTCAGTCTACAACCTAATGACTCACACTTAGAGCCGCCTCCAAACAAAATCCCAAACCGACGAACTCGATCAACCCTAAACTCTAATCGACCGATTTCCCTCAAAACCTCACAAAGAACACCCAGATGAACAACTTAATTAAGGAATCGAACTAGAGCGACTGCAATTTCGACGAAGAAGCAAAAAACCCCCAAACTACCTTAGAAGAACGCGAAGAAGATGAACCAAAGGGAGAAAAAAAAACCAAATGCGCAAATACACTGTCACAAATGAGAATGGGGTGGAATGGTGAGTTATAAGTTGCGGGTCGGGTCGAGTCGGGTTGAGTCGGGTTGGGTTAAAAAATTTTGGATTGCGGGTTAGGCTTGGTATTGGGTTGGATCAAAATATATCTAACAAGAATAAAATAAATAATTGATTAGACATTCATTTTATAAATTTTTTGAATATTAGATAATATTTCATCTTAAATAAAACTATTAAAGGAATGGTTCATAGAGTGTATGATTAATTTTATTAAAAATAAAAAGGGAGATACTTTTGAATAGAAGAAAAAAACTAATAAAAAAAAATACTTTGAATTAAAAGATAAACAGATTATTATATTAATTTTGAAGCATATAATTTATAGCATATTAAGAGAAGAAAAAATAAAATTAATAATAGTGAATATATTATTTTTTAAAAAAATTAAAAAAAATAAAAATAGTGTGATCACAACATGTAAGTACAGTATGAAATTCGAAAAATATACTTATTTAAAAAAAAAATCAACATGTAAAAAGAAAATTACTCCATCCGTCCACGGATAAAGTGTACATTTACTTTTGGCGCGGAGTTTAAAAAATAATAATATTTTAATTATAGTGGGTTGCTAAAAGTAGTGTAATGACATTTTTGCTCTTGCTTTTTGGTATAAAAGTAACAGTGTGATGTAAAATAAGGATATTTGTGGAAAAAAGTGGGATATTTAATAAAATGGTTACTTTGTAATTGGACGTCCAAAAATAGAAACATTTATACTTTGTAGCTGGACGGATGGAGTATATTAAACCACACACAAATCTCATACATTATGAGATAACCCTAGCGAACAGTAAAAGAAATTTATGAATATTTTAAATAAAAATAATAAAATATATGCTTAATAAGGTATCTGTATGTACATTTATGGTATGAGTATAAAGCATGAAATTGATGAGTTGCTGAGAGAAGAAATGGAAAGAGTGTGTGGTATCTCGAAAGTTGAAGCGGATAATGCTTGAGATGACAAGTTCAAAAAAAGAAAAAAGAATTTGTTGTTTATAATATACAATTAATTTGAATTTACAAGATTAAAAAAATAAGCTATTTTATTAAAAATAAAAAATATAAAAAAAAAGTAAAAGATGATAAAGGATAGTTAAAAATTTAATTAATAATTAAAATTTTAAAATATAATAAAATCAATAATATTTATTGTAAATAAATATGAATAAAAAAATAGTAAATAAATACTTCCTATCCACTTATTAAGTTAACATTTACCTTTTTCGGTTACTATATTTTACATTAAAAATATTTTTATATATGTATAATTGTTTACACAAATAAAATTATATTTGTATTATAAGACACTAATAAAAATATTTTTATCATTTTTTTTTAATCTGTACCATATTTTGATATAATAAATTAATGGATAATACAAAATAAATAAAAAATTTAATAGACAGAAGAATTATACTTAAGGTGTGTTTGTTTGGGGGATTTTTACTGCAAATTCACTATTCAGCTCTGCACTTTAAAAATTGCATAATACTTCGTTATACTTTAAAAAATATTAGATGAAACCTTCTTGGTGTGATAAGAAGATGATTTTCTAAATTCACTTTGTAAGAAATATTATGCCATTTTTTGCTCAATAATTTTTTATTTTTATCTATAAGCTTTTTATGTATTACAAATATTTTCATATTTATATTTATTTAAATCAGCAAAATAGTTTTTACACACAAAATCATAATAAACTATTATTAGAAATATAATATTTATTAATATCAGTACAAAAATAAGTATATATTTATTAAGTTGAGGGAAGGAATATATGCATATACATTAAATTTTAATCTCTACTTTTGCACCATATATTTCTTTGATTTGCAATTCCATTTTATTTATCATTAAATAGTCGTGTACCTAAAACAAGCAAATTATTCATGATCCCAAGAAATTGACATCAAAATACATATGAAAACTTTTGTCAAAAGTTTCGACCACTGAAAGAAATATTGCAAACATTGGTTTGCAAAGTCGTTTAATCATGTAGTGTTTTTGGCATCATATGGTTCCCCAAAGATAGTAAATGAAATTAAAGTAAGCCTTAATTTGGACGACAAGAATTTGGAATTTCCCCATGCTTGGCCTAAAGCAATGTAAAATAAAATTAAATATATGAAAGGCTGTTATAAGTCTTCTTCCTTTTTATATGCTTATTAACTATTGAAAAATAAAATCAATTTATTTAAGTACATAGCTATCACAACATTTTAAGATGGTTTTGTTCAATGTCTTGTTTGCTATTAGATGATTGGAAACGACAACGCCATACTCGTAATTTTTTTATAAGTTTTTTTATTTTCTATACATTTTTTCGAAAGATATTTGATGATATATAATGCGCCGCGTTTGAGGAGTAATAATTAGATTAATTAATTTGCACGATTCTATGCATCGGCATCATCAATATTCAAGTGGTTGGTTCATCCATGGTAATGTTCGTAAAGTGATAAAGGACGAAAATGACAAAGGTTTGGATTGATGCACTTTGTGAAGACATGTTAGACTTTAAGTGGGGAAACAATCGACTAAGTGATAATTATGTTTAACCCAAAGTTAGGGTACACAATGTCCTGTAAATTTTATGCACTAATTATGGTACCCCATCGATCTAAATTTAATGGTATATATTAATATACTTACATAAAATGTTTTATAGATTTTTTATTCATAATTCACATTGTTATGAAACCACAAATATATATATATATATAGAATTGCTATTTTGTCTTTATTTTTTTGGTTGCAAAAATGTTGAAGTTTTATGCATTAATTTGTTTGATATAATGACTACGTATGCAATAAAATACAGATAATAGAGATGTAATTTACCATTATTTAGTCTTAGTCTTGAATTTTGGGGTATGTTTGGTTTGCATTTATATTCTTATCTAAATAATAAGTAGATGAAATACTTTCATTAAAGTAAATAATATTTTTACGAGAGTGATAATTACACATGTGTTTAGTTTCTTGCATTATCTTCATCTTTTAAGGGTTTGCTTCTACAGTTTTTTTGGGGTGTAATTGTGTAGTTTACTTTAGGGATAACATCCTCTAAAACTAATCTCCATTTGTTATGTAGAAAGAAAGAATCAAGAATCAATAAAAATGTTGAAATCAAAAGTTTGTAGAAATAAAAAAATAAGTGTAAGAATGTAGTATGTATTAATTTTTTATTTTTAAAAATAAGTCATCATAAAAAATATAAGTCATCATAACTCTATTTACTTTTGAGCATTTTTTATAGCATGCAACATCACAACTTCCCACAAAGTATTTCAAAATTTCATAAACAATATTAAATCTATAATTTTTTTGGTCCAAAGATCAAATACTAAATTTTGTTAATTAGGCATGTGCCAAAACAACATGAACCTGCCCAACTGTTGTAAAAATTCTCTTTAATATATATATATAGTTAGTTAAAGGATGATCAAACATTCGACATGCCTACAAATATTAAAGTATAATTATAAGTCCACAACTGTATACTAAATATTTAATAAAAACTAACAAAAATATTATTTATATAGTACCACTATCAGAAAGAAAACAATAATAAGTGGTAGCAGTAACATTAAAAACAAAATCAGACTTGATTTTACAGGAGCAAAATTGAGTCATAAATTACTACACACAGGCACACTGACTGCTCCAGTAGTCTATCTGTGTGTTAATTATGCATAGATCCCAGGCTAGCTAGCTAGATGTTGATCTCATTTCATTTCCCATGGCATATTGATGGTCAGTCTTGACTTCACCACCGACCGTAGTAACCTCTAAAAAGATCCCCTTTTTATTTTCATCTTTAATTAGATCGACATTATTAATTCCTCTGTCTATATATAGTCTGTCAGGATATAGGCAACGTCTCAAACAGTTTTTATCTGCACTACTATTGATACTGATACATAGATACACATATATATATATTACTCCATATTCAATCTCTGAGGTAGGAGGATCATCAATCAAGAAATGAATATGGCAATTGTTGGAGGGGGGTGGGTGGTCTTTGTGGTAGTTTCTGGGTCTGTGGGTTTTCTGGTGGGAGTGGTGATTTTGTGTTGTTTCTTGCCTTTGTTTTTGGTGAGGCATCCGAACATCCCCAAGGGATCTTTTGGCTGGCCTCTTGTCGGAGAAACCATAGCTTTTTTAAAGCCTCATCCATCGACCTCAACTGGGGCTTTCTTGGAAGACCATTGTTCGAGGTATACATACAAATATACATATATATATATATACATAATACATACATACAATCGTAATTAAGCATCTCAGCAGGAGGAGTTTTTAGTAGTAGTAGTAGTAATCATGTTTCTTTATTGGGGTTGTGCATAAAGCTGCTGTCTGCACGCAGACATCAATCACTTCACTTTTGATGAATGAATTAATATAATTTTAGGTATGGGAAAGTGTTCAAATCCCATCTGTTCTTCTCCCCCACGGTGGTTTCATGTGACCAAGAACTCAACTACTACATACTCAACAACGAAGAGAGGTTGTTCAAAGGAAGCTATCCCAAGCCCATCCATGGAATCCTCGGCAAGAATTCTATGCTCGTCGCTGTCGGGGAAACCCACAGGAGGCTCAGGAACGTCGCTGTTTCGCTCATCACTACAATCAAATCTAAACCTGATTTCCTAAGCGATATTGAGAACACTGCCCAGCTCATTCTTAGTACATGGAAAGGCAGAAACCAGGTCATCTTCTCCGAGGAAGCCAGAAAGGTCGTTATTGAAAAATTTTAATTTAGGTTTTCGTGAATTCGATCGATTTGTAATTATCATTTTTCTAATGTAATTTTGGTTGGTTATTATTATTACAGTACACGTTCAATGTAATAGTGAAGCAGGTTCTTGGCTTGGCTCCTGACGAGGCACACACGAAGGAGATTCTTCAGGATTTCTTGACGTTCATGAAAGGCCTGATTTCTCTCCCCATTTACATCCCTGGAACTCCATACGCAAGAGCTGTTAAGGTTTTGTTGATTGATTAATTATTTCTGATCATCGATCCAATCCAATGGAATATAATTTTTTTGCTTTTCTGAGGGCTGAAAACCCACACACAGACGCACATTCGATAAAAGGAAAAAATGAAAAGAAAGTGTGCATGTGCTGATGATAACTTTAAATTTCCTTTACAGGCTAGAAATAGAATATCTTCAACTGTGAAAGCAATCATAGAGGAAAGAAGAAGAAGAAAAACAAGTGTTGATGGAAACTCTAGGCAGAGAATGAGCAGTGATTTCTTGGAGATACTGATCTGTGTGGATACCTTATCCGAAGACGAAAAAGTTAGTTTTGTGTTGGATTCTCTTCTTGGTGGGTATGAGACCACTTCTCTTCTCTTGTCAATGGTGGTCTTTTTCCTCGATCAATTCCCCCTAGCCGTTGAACAACTAAAGGTAATTTAGAAAGAACCTAACACACACCACTTCCTTAAAGTTTGTTTATGTCTTTAACTTGCATTATAAAATACCTAAATCAATTTAATGTTACTTTAATGAAGACCATATTATAAAAATGTTCCGAGGGGTTCTCTTTAGTGATTTCTCTATACTACACAAAGTCCCTTTTTTTTTTTTTGTTTAAATAGTCCGTATTTCACGGAGGGAATTAAGTCAACCCTTCTGAATGATTCTTGATTTCTTTCTTCTTACAATAAAATCGCAGCAAGAGCATCAGAAAATTAGAACTAGGAAGGGAAAGGGCGAGTTTCTGAACTGGGAAGATTACAAACAGATGGAGTTTACACATAGTGTAAGATCATTACATATATGAATAATGGCATTATTATCGCCTTCATTAAGAACTAAACTTTGTGGGCCTTTGGAACACAGGTCATAAATGAAGCTCTGAGATATGGAAACATTGTTAAATTTGTCCACCGAAAGGCGATCAAAGATGTCAAATTTAAAGGTCTCTATTTATATATACTGGTGGCCCTTTTCACACATATACATACACTTGATCTATAATTGCTATATCTCAATTAAGTTCCTTGTTTAGTGCTCTTACTTTTGTCATCTGGATTATTATATATATATATATATATAACATGCATGCGTGGTGGCTATGGCCCAGAATACATAATTCCATCGGGTTGGAAGGTCCTACCAGTCTTCTCCGCAGTTCATCTCGACTCTTCTCTCCACGCTGCTGCCCTAAACTTTAATCCATGGAGGTGGAAGGTACAGTCATCCAACCTTACAAAGTTTCAGTTTTTGATACTATTTTGTGTAAATTTGAAAGAATTAAGACAGTCGAAAATAACGTGAATTTAATTTACAGACACAAGATCAAGCATGCAAGAAGTTCACTCCATTTGGGGGAGGAACCAGATGCTGCCCGGGATTCGAACTTGCAAGAGTTGAGGTTGCCTTTTTTCTCCATCATCTCTTACAAAGTTATAGGTAATGCATCTGCAAGCCCTAGTTTTATTTTTATTACAAGCCCTCATAGTTATAGCTACTGACTAATCGATGTTTTCTTGAAGATGGAAAGTCGAAGACGGGGAGCAGCCGATTGCGTACCCTTACGTAGAGTTTCGCAAAGGGTTGAAGTTAAGTATAGAATCCAGCTCGCACATCGACAGCTGAACAGCCGTTTTGCATTGCATAATGTAATATTTGAAACATAATCGAATGGATCAATTCCATTACATGAGGTCCTATGATGGTGAGAATAATTTACCATCCAGAGAAGATAAATTGGGTTTTGGAAGAGCAAGCTTGTAAGGCTAGTAGAGGCTTTTTTTTTTTTTTTGTATAATTAATTTCATTTTAATGTTCTTTAAATTCAATAAACAGTTGTCAATCGTGTATGAAAATTTCCATGCAGTATGACCAGCAGAAAGAATAATAACAATAATAAATGAATACAATCTGCTGAATTTTAGACCTGTAGAAAACCTAATTAATTAGGGAAGCTGAGAAAAGATCCGTACATCAATGCAAATAATGTAATAATAATAACAATAATCAAATTTGATCAAGAAAAGTTCGTTGGTGTCTGTCTGGATGAGGTCATATTTTCCAAAATAAAATGAATCAGAGAAGATGTGTAATTTAAAAAGAAAAAGAAAAAAGATCAGATGTGGCAGCCACAGCAGAGGTAGAAGAGACATAGAGCGGAGACGAGAAGGATGGATTCAAGGACATAAACAATCTTAAAAAGAACATCGTCCACGATCCACACTCGAAGCTTGACATTCTTTTTCATTAATGAAGATGATGAACTCCGTGTCCATGTCCACGGCCACCACCACCAGTTCCTGCCCTCCATTTGATCCCCACTTTCCCTCCCTCTCTCTCTCTCTCTCTCTATATATATATATATATGTATGTATGTATATCTCTCTGGCTAGTTCTTTGGTGTGAAATTAAAACAACTTATGGAAGATTTTTAATTTATGGTATATATATATATATTGTAGGAAGAGAGGAGGGGTTCTTGCATTCTTGATTTTATCGAAGTGGAAAACAGCAATATTGCATTGCTGCTTAGCTTGCAGACTGATGCAGTTGCAGAAGCAGCAACAGCAGGCCAATGAATCTGTCGTGTTCTAATCAACAACAAACTGTTTTTATTTGCCAACTTCATTATTATTATTATTACTAAAAGTTAATTTGCTTCGTCTTTCATGGCTGGGCGGCAATGGGATTAGCAATTTGGAATATACCATATATATATATATATATATATATATAGTTAATTGGAATTATATATGTTTGAAGTTGTAATATAGTAAAAATTATATTTAGGGTATGTTTTTTTAAATAAATTTAGGAAAATTTTGGTTTGAGTTGGATATTAAAATAATATATGATGAGATTTTGTAAAAAATAAAGTATTTTTTTTCTTTTTAAAAAACGCACAGTCTATCTAATAAAAATTTAAGATTTGGTGTAAAAGAAATATTCCCTAAATTATAATAAACTTTAGATATAAATAACATGCATTTGTTGCTGATTTCCGGAAAAAAAAAAAGAAAAAAAAAAAAAGAAATTGTTTATAAACCTTAAGGGCTTAGGGGCGTGTTTGTTTCTCGATTTGGAAATTGTGTTTAATTTAAATTTTGAATAACTAAAGTTTTTAATTGAGATAATTATTTAATTTGATATAAATAAAGATTAATTCATTGAATGTTTTGAATATAAATTTATATATATATAAATTAATAATAATAAAAAGTTTTGTTTTGATATTTTTAAGAATTTATTTTTTAATAAATACTATACTTTCAATATAAATTATCATATTCAACATCCATTTATAGCATGTATTTTTATTTAATTTTTTACTAATCCCAAATTAAAATTTACAAACATATCTAAATGCAGCACAAAAGCCTTACATAGGATAAGGTATTTATTCATTATCTATTAATGGGCTTAATAAAATCCATTATTTCTGTATTATTTAAATCTAAATTAAAGTAGTTTTTAAAAAATTCTCATTAAGACATTTAAACTACCCACGATCGATTAATTTATCGTTACAAATTATAATATAAAAACTAATCAATGATAATAAACATATATAGGGTTTGATTAGTTTTTATTTAAAATTAAGGTAAAAGTTTCAATGTTGGTTTAAATAAAATTTTAATATAAAATTTTATTAAAAATAATATATTTTTATTGGTAATAGTATAAAATAAATAACAAAAATTTTAATTTAAATTAACATACAAACACATGCCGAAGCATGTATGTTTATTTGTTGTTTCTGAGTGTTTTTGAACATTTTTTAATGTTTGTCTTTCGGCCCAAGAGTGAAAACGAAATTGGGCTCAATTTAGTCTATATTTCTGTTGGCCCTTTTGGGCCTGACCCATCAATATGTTAAACAATATATATATACATATTTTTAATTAAAAGGAAATTTTAATAGTAGTATAATTTTATTTAAATTATATAGTGTAAATATGGCCAACAAAGATGAAAATAATTGTTTACACGTCTGCATTATATATATATTTTTTAGATTTTTAAATTAAAATTTTGTTAGATGTCATAGATATACATATATATATAAGTGACAAAACCAATAGTAAAAATTTAGAGGGTGGGGGACAAAATTGATTTTTTATTATCAATTCAATGTTGTTTTTTTTTATTTATAATATACACCGGCAAAAAAAAAAAAAATTGGAAACTTTATATGTTTTAGAAAAAATACTCAATAAAATTACATAAAATTTAATATTTTTACAAAATAAAAAATTAGGAATGACTAATTACTATAGAATACATAATTTTATTATTATTTACATAAATATATATATTGAGGGTTGGGGTCAGTTGACCTTCTAGTCCCATGTAGTCCCCCCTGTATATATATATATATATATATTTGATAATGTGATAATTTGCAATTGTTAAGAGCTGAGTAAATCGTGACGGAACTTAATAGCCTGTTAATTAGTTTCAATAAAATAAATCGCACTAGGTGAATCATCCATGGCAAACAAAATTCATAACCTAACAAACTAGGTCCGTCTATTTTTTTTTTTTTAGTTTGATTTCATTTTTATTTTACTATGAGTTCATAATGATTTTTTTTATATTAATATAATATTCTCTCTTATAAAAATAACATCAAAATCAAAATTAAATTTCTAAATAACACACCCTTAATTTTATTATTATAAATTTGACATGCTAATGAATGACAATACCAAAGTGGCTAACTATTGCAACTTACAGGATTAGCACCTAATTAAGGAAAATGACAGGACAAAATTGACAAATGTGCCGTAAAACATAATACATATATTTTATATTAACATATATCTTGTCACAATATTAATTGTAACATGTATTATTAGACTATTTAATATATTATCCATTTATATATATATATATATATTGTATTTATAGTATTATTTTATAGTGTTGATTTCTAGCTTATATTTTATATGTTTACTTACTATCTACAGTAATATACTGTCAGGGTTTCGTCTACAGACTACAGCCATATAAATATATATTTCAATTATTAATTTATTTACATGAAAGATCATGTGACAGCTGAGTAACTTTATATATTGAAATAAATTAGATAGTAACACATTGTTGTTTATAATTAAGTAGCAACGTTCTAAAACCAACCATATCACAGTTGTCTACCCTCCCTAATAAATGAAAAAACTTCAAATCAAAATTAACATTTGAACCAATCTTAAATAAATAATGATTAAATATATGTTTTGAAAAGAATATATATAAAAGTAATTGGATCTGTTTCTTTGATTAATTTTTTTTAAAAAAAAATTTTATTGTTTGGATTCTGTGTTTTTTCGAAAAAATAGTATATTTTTCTCTTGTCACGAAAATATCTTATCAAATATTATTTGAATATCAAATTCAAACCAAAATTTTCAAACTTAACCTAAAGAAAACACACAGGTAGAACTTATTATGTTCTTTTAGTTTACTTTTGTTTTTTGGTTTAACTTTTTATTTGGACAATGATTTAAACGTAATATTTTGGAAAATATATATATATATATTCTTATAGAAAATTGCAATTATTGTATAATAAAAAAAAAATTAAACTCCAAAATAATTTAAAATAAATGAATTTAACACAAAAGCGCGCGCACATATATATATATATATATATATAATGGGAGGTACGGAGGAATGAGTTTGTTTGATTGTGTTCCTTTATCTCGGTGTTTCTTTGTCCATAATAAAAATCTAAGAAATATCAAAAATATTTTAATTTTCACATTTTATTTAATTTTTTATATTTTTCACAAGTTACAACAAAAATAATTTAAATTATAAGTACTAAGCAAATATACTCACATGTTTGCTAAGTTGGTATTTTTATCTACTTTAATTTATTAATAGTTGAAAATTTGTTATAAAAATTATAAAGCTCTGCTTATACAAATTTTTGGAACATTTGTGTTGTTCCATAAGTAATACATATATTTTTTAAAATATTAAATTACAAAATTTTCAAAAAAAAAAAAAAAAATCAAATAAAATATATAAATTTTTACTATTTTTCAAAATGTTCAACATTTCAGAAACTTCCATGTAAATATAAAGCCTAACCATTTGATTATGAATTTTGAATAAAAATTACTCTATTTTTGTATCTAATTTTATTGTCACTTTTTTTGAGCACTCATAACAAATATTTTTAATTTTCATTTTACTATAGAGACTAAATGTTACAAAAAGTATGTAGTTATTCTAAAGCTTATGCTCAAAAATATAAATACATAATTGGACGGCGGGAAGTGGTAGATGACATGAGACATCAGAGCTTTGAACCCATAACTTTACGGTCACAAATCCAACTCTTACATCACCAGACTATCTTTTAGGAACAAATCCATTTCTTTGGAATTACGTTAAAGAAGCTCTCTTAAGTTTGGATGCCACGATTAGCTCTATAGCATTAAAAATACTATAAATATAAAATCTTGTGACAACGAAATTAAATGCTCCACAATAAATTATGGTCAAATTTTAAAAAGGGAAGTCTCTCAGACTCACATACTATAATAATATATATATATTTTTTTTATCAAGAAATAAAATAAAATAAATTGTACTAAAAACAATACGTAAGTGCGTATACATATACAAAGATTATAGATTATATATATATAAAAAAATAAATTGGTTTTTTGGATTAACATAAACTCATATATGGAATATGAAAACTCTTAATTAAGGTTACGTTAAATACAGTTTTTTACTATCTTACAAACTTAAATAAAAATAAATAAATATTTAATATTATACAAATACATATTTTATGTAATATTCTGTATATATAAAAATATTTTTAATGTAATATTTTAAATAAAAAATAAATATTTGATAGAATATTTTTTAAAAATTACTAGTATCAAAGCTTATCTGTATTTTTATGTTTATAATCTTATTTAAAACATCTTATCTACTAATATATTTCTGTTAAATATATTTAAATGCAAAGTTAGGTCACTATCTGTCATTAATTATATTTAGGTATATTT
Source organism: Andrographis paniculata (assembly GCF_009805555.1). Taxonomy (NCBI): domain Eukaryota; kingdom Viridiplantae; phylum Streptophyta; class Magnoliopsida; order Lamiales; family Acanthaceae; genus Andrographis; species Andrographis paniculata. The sequence goes on along the minus strand of NW_026137616.1, from coordinate 1,491,708 downwards.
TGAAAGTATTTTGGTATTTTAATTTATTGTAAATACATACAAAAAAAAATGTAAATATTGAATAATTTTATATTTTTGATATATTTTCTTTTTCTGTGTGTTTGTTTCAACTTTTCCTATAATATTCTTTTCTCGCTACAGCAATAAATGTAGTTCTTTGTGCAACCACCCCCTCCCCCCACCACCTTTTTTTTTTACTTTACTATTTACTACTATTATATATGTCTGTCACCGTCTGGTTTTCTCCATTGCAAATCAAGCTTGCTTTCGATCTTTCTTTCCAGCTTTTTTTAAGTTTTCCTCTTGGATGTGTCCTCACAAAGCCCTCCCTGCCTCCCTCTCTCCCCCACCTACCATCATCACCCAACTCTGCTTTTATTAATAGGCACCTCCCCACTCTGCCCTCCCAAATCTCACCTCACCTCACCATTAGATAAATAGATAGCTATATAGATAGATTAGTACTGTAACACACCACCCCACCTCTTGATATTCTTCCACCATTAAAATACTGCTACAACAAAGATCAGATTTTTGTCCCCGCAAGGAAATTTTGTGAGTAAAATAGAAGAAAAAGGAATTTGCTCTGGCAATTGCAATTTTATTATTATTTTCTGGAATTCTCTTTGGCCCACTACCTTCTGCTTCTAAACTACTCCTCCTCCGCTGCTAACCTTTCTTTTGGGCTGTTCCCTTTTTTATTTTGTTTACTTTCTGGTCCTCCTTTGGTGCATTTCGCATCGCCATTGGGGGTTCGGAGGTGTTTCAGCCGTCGTTAATATCTAGGTGGTGACCTTATTGTTTCTCCTCCGGGGAAGGTCAAGAGGCGTGAGTTCAGATCACTTGCGGAGTCGGCTGCTTCCTTCTGTATGACTGTATGTATTTGATTCGCTGTTCGATGGATTTGCATCTGGATTCGATTATTTATGTTCCCTTTACTTGGATCATGTGAATGCTTGCTTGATTTTGCTATCTTTTAACCCCCAGAACTTTAGATTCGGATATCGGCTTCAATTCTCTGTTTAATCTGCGCGCCATTATGTTTGATTTATGAAATTCTTAGATTTCTGTGTATTTGGTTTCCCTAAAATAGATGAGGCTTTCGTTGATTGGATGATTTTTGTTTGTTTGTCTGAAAATTATAGATGAAGTGAGGTTTTTCTGCTTTCATTGAGGATAATTGATCTTTTGCTGTGGTTTTCATCGCCATGTTTACTTTCGTCTGAGTTTCATTAGTAGGTGTAGATTAGTGCTCTGTAGCCTGTAATGAATCCATTAGTTGTTGCTGGGATTGCAGTGTTGTATTCAAATCAGTGTGCAGTAACATCGTCTTCCTTTTCCGGCAGGAGCATTAGAGATTTTTGAAGGTCCAATTGGAAACCGATAGAGATTTGGATAATCTGACTGGTTCTTGGAATTATATCTTTCAATGGTTTAGTTATTGTCCATAACGTAAGACAAGGAGAACTTTTTGTTGTTGCCTAGCTGTCGAAAATGCCCTCCGGAAATTTAAGCGGTGAATTGTCGAAGAAATATTGGGGTGTAAAACTATGGGTTCTCATTGGCACATCTGTGGGTGCATTCATTGTTCTTATTCTGGGGATCTTGTCAATATGGGTAATGTTTCGAAGGAAATCTAGAAGGACCTCGGATAAGCATTCGGGCTACCAAATACCGAACATTTCAAAGGAAATCAGGGTCGATCGTGTTGGAAATCAAAGTGCACATGATCATCAAGAAAGTGTAGTTTTGACTGTAAATGATAAATCAAGTGACAAGAACTCAGAGAAGATGCTGGTACATTTGGGCAGGAATAAATCGAGCGACGCTGATGCCATTAGTCAATGCAGCTCAATTTATCATCATGAAAGGACTTATAGTTCTCAGTCCGGCGATGAACTGTTGAATTATGGCCATGCCAGAAAGCAATCTTCTCAGTCATATGGGATTGCCGCGCCATCTCCATTAGTTGGCTTGCCAGAAATATCTCACCTAGGGTGGGGCCATTGGTTCACACTTAGAGATCTTGAAATAGCAACGAATCGTTTTTCTGCTGAGTGTATTATCGGGGAAGGTGGATATGGTATTGTTTATCAAGGCAAATTGATCAACGGCACGGAGGTAGCCGTTAAGAAACTTCTTAATAATCTGTGAGTACTTGTCTCTATCATGTTTCATTTTTCGCCAAAGATTTTGTCGTGTTGCTGTTTATGGTTGAACTATGTTGCAGTGGGCAAGCTGAGAAAGAGTTTAGGGTCGAAGTGGAGGCCATTGGCCATGTTCGGCATAAGAATCTTGTTCGGCTTCTTGGTTATTGCATTGAAGGGGTTCACAGGTGAGTCGACTATGAGATTATACTTTAAGCCCACTTTGATTAGCTTTTATGCACTACTACGTTCCAATTTGTTTCCTTTTTTCTTTCTCCTTTAGGTTTTATGGTCTTGAGTGATATATTAGTTTGTGTTTTCTTTTAGCTGAACTTGCATTACTTTAATTTCGAAGGATGTTGGTGTACGAGTATGTAAACAATGGAAATCTGGAGCAGTGGCTTCATGGGGCAAAGAGACAGCAAGGCATCTTGACATGGGAAGCCCGCATGAAAGTTCTACTCGGGACTGCAAAGGCGTAAATATTTTTCTAACTAATGAGTACTTAGACCACCAGTGTTTTCTTATTCTAAATCTGACCAAGATCGATAATTTTGCTGTTGTTTTGTCCAGGCTTGCTTATCTGCATGAGTCTATAGAGCCGAAAGTCGTCCACCGCGACATAAAATCCAGTAACATCTTGATTGATGACGAGTTCAATGCGAAAGTTTCTGACTTTGGCTTGGCTAAGCTGTTGGAATCCGGAGAAAGCCATATCACGACGAGAGTAATGGGCACGTTCGGGTATTTGCTTTTCTCAGCATTTTTATACGTAAATATTTGAGTCTGCACCTATTTGGGATTTTCACAATTAGGATTCTACATTGATTGTAGTTATGTAGCTCCCGAATATGCAAATAGTGGTTTGTTGAACGAAAAGAGCGACGTTTACAGTTTTGGTGTTCTGTTATTAGAAGCAGTCACCGGAAGAGAACCTGTTGACTACGCTCGTCCGCCCCCTGAGGTACTATACTATTAAGTTTTTCCGAAACCCAATTTTTGCAACCACAGCTCTGCTCAAAGGAGAATGGCTGAAAAGTTTGCAGATTGTTGTTTTACCAAGCTATATTGAAATCTGTTGCAGGTTAATCTTGTGGAGTGGCTGAAAGTGATGGTCGGGAACCGGAGAGCAGAGGAGGTCGTTGACCCTGACCTTGAAGTTAAGCCCACGACTCGAGCTTTGAAACGCGCGCTTCTAGTGGCACTTAGGTGTGTTGATCCTAATGCAGAGAAACGTCTCAAGATGAGTCAGGTTGTCCAAATGATTGAATCCGATGAATTTCCCTATCGCGAGGTGACATTCTTTATTGATACATTTGGTTCAGCATTGTCGTTTCCTTGTGTTTCTATATATGGTAGATGATTACATGTTTGTTGCCGGGTACAGTTTTAAGTGTATGTGTGAAATGTCATTCTACTTGAAATGTCGGAATTTTATCGCCTGTAGGATCGAAGGAATAGGAAGAGCAGGACGAACCTGGAGATCGAATCAATGAGAGAGAGTGCAGGTTCAGCTGAGGTGGAAAGCCGGGGCGGCCAGTCGGCGAGCCATGCATCGGAAGAGACGAGCAACGGCCACAACTGACTGACTGATCGATGGGCGCCATAACTCTGGTGAAATTATTCTTTTCTGACCATCTTTTTCATGTGTTTACAAGTTTGGAAATTTGTTCCTGGAAGATTCTTTCTTGCTTGACAAAAACCGGCTGGAAATATATTGAGATTTTAGCAGTGCCGAGACAGACAGAGAGAGTTTAGTTGGAGAAAAGGAGGTGATTGTGATTGTGATTGTGATGTTTGATTTGTATTTATTTATACTTACTGATGATTACAGAATTGCTGAGGAACTCATGTTTTGTCTACCTGTTGATCAACAAAATTATATACATTATATATTATGTATGCTGGGCAAAATGCAAATTTCAAATTCCAAGTCAGAAATGGTGCTTATCGGCGCTAACGATGCAGAAGGAAGCTCCGGCGAACTCGCCGGAGCACGGCTTGATATTTTGAATCCCATACTCGGCCTGGCCAAGTCGATGTCTCTTCGCTGCGCGGTTCAGCTCCGAATCCCCGACATCGTCCACCGGCACGGCGAACCGGCGCCGCTCCGGCATCTCGCCGCCGCCCTCGGCATCCACAGTGTCAATAAGGTTCGCTGTCTTCACCTCCTGCTGCGAATTTTAACCCAGTCCGGATACTTAACGGAGGTCCGAATCTCCCCGGCGGCCGGCGGGGATGAGGAAGAAGATAAAGTGGGATACTTGCTTACTCCGTCGTCCCGTATTCTCCTCGCCGGCGACCGTTTCAGCCAAGCTCCATTCGTGCTGTCCTTTCTCAGTCCGGTTCTGATGAATCCATGGGAGTCTTTGAGCAGATGGCTGGAGGACGACGAGGCGTCGGCGGCGACGGCGACGCCGTTTGACATGGCCAACGGGAGGAGCAGGTGGGACGGGGAAAGCAGCAGCGAGCAGGCGGCGGCGGCGGCGTTTGACCTCCTGTTTAAGGAGGCGATGGCGAGCGACGCGCGGCTGGTGGGTGATGTTCTTGTTAGGGATCGGAGAGGATTGTTGGAAGGGTTGGAGTCGATGGTGGATGTCGGAGGAAGCACCGGAGAGCTGGCCAAGGCAATTGCGGCGGCTTTCCCGGAGATGCGCTGCACAGTTCTTGATCTTCCGCACGTCGTCGGTGGCTTGGTAGGGAGCGGAAACCTGAATTTTGTCGCCGGAGATATGTTTGAGTTTATTCCTCCGGCGAGTGCAGTTTTGATGAAGGTACCTACGTTCGACACTAACTAATTTTAAAATCCAATGCTTTGCCTGCCAAGTATATTCACTACTAAACAAACTTTTTAAAGAAAATAAAAATAAAATCTTTGAACATACTCTTCAGAAAAAAGATAAATAAATAATACAAAATTGATTTATTATTATCTAAACTATAAAACTAAATATTTTTTTCCATTTAATAAATTTATGGTTTTTTTTTAATAATCTAATAATAATATTTTATTTACTTATATAATAAAAAGTACATATTAAGATGAAAAATTAAAAAGATAAATTATACTCCCTTTGTCGCATAACTATAGTCTTGATTGAGTTGAAAACGAGATTTAAGGAATATTGATATTATATTGGTAGTCGGTAAAAAAGTATAAATAAAAGACTTTTTTGCTCTTGTGAGTGTATTAGTGTAAAAAATAGTGACAATTGTGTAATAAAAATGAAAAAGCTTTTATGAATATAGTTATTTATGAAAATAAGACTATTGTTTTGGAATGGAAAATAATGGTAAAATAAGACTATTATATTGTAACGGAGAGAGTACAATATTTCTTTGCATTTAAGTAAAAATACACAAAATATATAGTATTTTATTTATTACATAAAATCCAATTGTGTTGAATTAAAATTTGATGGTAAATATAGACTTATATATTATGTAAATTTTATATATAAAAAAAAAAAAAAAGTAAAAGATCTTAAATAGTATTCCTTCCACCAGCTTTTTCTATTTTCGAATATTTCAAATAATATATATTTTTTTAAATATAATTATATACTTTAATAAAATTTTAAAATTTAAAATTTAAAATTTTATTTTATTTAAACTCTAGTCATTTTATTCTTAATTTATAATTATTTTTACTAGTAAATTTAATGTTTAAAACTTGGTGTATAATTAAAGTGGGCAAATTAGTTGAGGACTGAGATATTATATTTTTTAATAAAATAAATAAATTATCAATTCTTTATTTTTATAATTTTGGTAAAATAAAATAATAATTTGTTTTAAAAAAATTATAAAATGAAAAATTAATTAATTAATTATTTTATTAAAAAAGTCTATTTAATATATTGATCTATTTTATTAGTATAAAACTTATATATAATTTACACCTAAGTATTATATTTGTTGAAAGAGAGTGTTTAGTTCAAACTTTTGAATGTATGAGAAAGTAATTTCACTTATTAAAATAAAAACTAAACATTTTGTAAATTTTCATTAAAATCCAAAAAATATTATATAATTTACCAAATTTAAAATTTATGCCCAAAAGTTCAATCACAGTACACATGCTGCGGGTGATTTAGGGTTCAAAAGAATATTAATGATATATAAATTAAGGCCCTATATGAAGTGGGCCCTAGCATGAACCTAGTCTAATCATCAAGATTTGCAAGGCGAATCAAAAGTTCAAAATTATAGATAAAGAGAAAATACTATATCCAACTTACAGATTAAAAAAAAAAAAAAAAACACATGAAACATGTCCGTACAATCAAGAAACTAGCTATGTAGTGTGTATCTCTGTCCTTAAAAGTGATCTTCCATTTTTATTTGCTGAACAAATATCCATAAAAAAAAAAAAAAAAAAAAAAAAATTCAAAATTTTCATTGAAAAAAATCTTATACAATTATTAAAAAATAACAATAATAGAAAATTCACACACAACTACAGCAGCGACACATTTTGTATAATAGAATTTAATCAATTTTCTTAAATTTTCATCAAGTAACATGTATCTACAAAAGAATGTTCTTGTATTCATATAGACTTTGATCTTTGATTCTTTTTTTCTCTTATTTTTATTTAATATAACAAATTCAAATAATAATATAACAAATAAATTATGTTGATTTGAAATATCAATTTTCATTTGTATAATAAAAATTTGAAATAAATGTATCCTCCAATATAGTGGATATTACATTGCTGGAACGACGGTGAAAGTCTCAAAATCCTAAAAAAATGCAAAGAAGCAATCCGAGGCCATGGGAAAGGAGAAAAGGTGATGATCATCGAGACGGTGGTTGACGAAAGCAGTGCCAATCAAAACCAAAGGGCGTATGAAACTCAACTTTTCTTCGACATGGAGGATTTAGTTCTCGTCCCTGGAAGAGAAAGGACCCAAAAAGAGTGGGCAAAACTATTCCTTGATGCTGGATTCAGTGGCTACAAAATCTTTCCAATATTGGGATTTCGATGTCTTATTGAGGTATATCCATGATGGGTCATACAGAATTTGAGAGTTTTAAGCAAAATTTAAGTTCGAATAAGTCCACAAGAATGGTGAGAATCTTGTTTCTTGGGCAAAGATTCTTTCTTTTCAGTTTCAACATTTGTCTTTAATGCCGATTGAATCATTCTTGTAATTGAATTTTGGGCAATTGAACTTCAATCACCTCTTGTTGTCGTGGCATTCGACAATGGATTATGTACACGGTAAGTATTCTTTCAGCAGCTTCACTGAAACAAACAATAAATGGGAATGCTGAAAAGAAAATTGGGAAGAAAAAGAGGATTCACAAAAACGAAGAAATTAGAAATGGCAAAAAGAGACAAGGCAAGGGCAAGGATGAGACAGCGGTAAAAACAAGAGGCGCCTACAATTTAAGAAGACAAGGCAGAGGAAATTATGGCCTTTAGTTTTACCCAAGTTTTAACCTTTTCGCTTTGTCCACATCTCTCTCTCTCCCACACCCTTTCCTGTTCCTCGTGATTCGTGTTGCCCGCGCGTTCTCTCTCTGTCTCTCTCTCTTCTCTGAGACACACACCCCAATTACATTACAGATAGGAGTGAGTTTCCATGAGTAAGAGCTGTTTGTCTGGCGCTCTGTCTCTCCCTGTGTCCAAAGGGGAATAAAAAGTGTATTTAGACTGTGTCTCACCCAGAAAATCCTTTTGAACGAATACTGTGTATGTGAATCTGTATGTGTTCATACTCCTGCTGCAATTTACACTGCCATCTCCACCCCTACCCCCACCCCAACCCCCTTTGGCTAATTTGGGTTCTCTGAAAGCAAGCTTCTGTCCATGGCTGTGACATTACTTGTTCAACTATATTTTCTGGGAACATTGGGTTTTCTTCCTAAAGGTAAGGTTCTTTCTGTGCCAAGACAGGATTTTAACTTGTATCTTGCTTTCTATTAAGCTTTTGCTGTTATGCGACGGATTCTTGATAATTTTGGGTTTAGGTTTAGTTTCACGGAACCATGAATTTAGCTTACTTATGTAGAAACCGGATCTTTCTCCTGCTGACTGACTGGTTTTTCTTGTCTGCATTTATTTTTATTTCATTTTCATCTTTTTGATGGCTATCTGATTTCTTTGTGTGCGGTGGCTAGGATGGACTTTGAATTCTTGAATTTAATCTCTCTTTGGATCCAGACATTTTAGTAAGATGGTTTCTCATTTTGTTAATTTAAGTACATTTTGTGTGTGCCATTTGGCAAATGGCAGAACAAAAAAGGAGATTGGTTACTGGAAATTTAATGAATTATGTTGTGTGTGACGTTTGAAGCTTTCCGTTTAGGCATGTTGTTGGAAATTCATTTGTTACTTTGTTCTACTAGGAGGGGAAAGGTTCTGTCTTTCCATGTTTAATTGTCCTGCTTACCCATAGAAGCTTGAATCTTAAGACACACAGTTGGGATTGTCTGCGGGAATTGAGGACAAAGGTTGGAGACAATTGTTAACATTGAGATTGGGGTAAATCTCAATTTTCCAGATGTCTTCGAGCTCTTCATAACTGTGGCTCTCTTTCTAATTTCATTTTCAAAATGGTGGAAATAGTGAAGAAAGCATGAATTGTTCCATCTGATTTAAGCCCAAGAGGAAACATTGAATTACAGTGGTGCATTGATCCAAGTTCATTTGGGGACATGGTTGCACTTGGGTAAGCAAATGAAGCAAAGTTCTTAGATTTCAATGTTAGGGAAGTGATGGATAGTAGCTATTCATGAAAGAGGTGATCCGGGGATGTGTTCTACGAGTTTTATATATAAAATTTGGGCTATGATTGTTACATTTTTATAGTTCTTTAAGCTCTAACATTGTCACATTTGACTTCTTTGTTAACATTAGGAACACTTTAGACCATCTTGGGTGCTATACATTAAACAAAACATGATCCATTAAGAGATGTTATATGGCCTGGAAAGTGAGAAATTATGTCAAGAGAGCCACGAGGCTTCAACCCCAAATTGGAATTAGAAGCAAGAAAGCTCAAAGATAGTGTCCTAAAAAACCATTTAGTGAATATTGTTGATGAATCCATTGAACTAAACAAGAAAAGTAGAAAAGGTGAAACAAGGGAGAAGGTTATCGAGAAATTCTCAATCTTGAAGGGTATTTAACAACACGAGGTAAAGAACTTATCAAAACTAAAGGAGATATCATTGTGCTCGAGGAAGTTGGTGTTAAGGTTGTGATCATAGTTACTGATGATTAAGAAGGCGTGAATCGTCAAGAGTAGATCCAATTTTGGGGGCTTTTGATAAGAATACGAAAATCAAAGAAACTTTGGAGTTTGCGACGAACTGATAAGATAACGAATAAATTACTTACACTGACTTACGGTAGCACATTTTGTATGTAGATTGGAAGCATACACGCCAGATCTACCCAACTTATTACATTGTCATGTAACAAATTTAAGAACATAGGAACGATAAACAACTTAACAAATACATCTTTATGTCTGTGGTTACACAATTTTAAATCTTCATATGAATGATGCATAAACTATTGCATGAATAAGCACATATATAGTTTTTGGCTCTTGTCCTTGGCTTTGCAACTAGACTAATGTTTGATCAGTTAACTGTGAATTATATCATCAAATTGTTCTTGACCTCTTTATCCAGGTGTCGAAATGGCTGTGCTGCTTCATACTCAAGAGTTTGGAGCTTTTCAACGCTTACATGGATAGTATGCCTCCGTAGGGAAAGATCGATGTAGATTGATAAATATATCTTCATTGACTCAAGTAGGGAATGAAGCCATTGGTCCGCGAAGCATTTTAGCTAATGTAACATATCATCGTCGAGAAATCTTATAACAAGATCCACATGATAACAGTTTTGCATATTCGGGTGCTCTAAAATTTGAAATTATTCCAATGTTTCAAATTAGCTCGATCCATCGCATGCATGGATACGTGCAGGTAGAAAGAAGTCTATTTTTTCATTGCCCATTAACCATATGATAGCCACATAGAATTCATCTAAGCTATAAAGTTATCAGGGTTTGTATAAGCCATTTGCTTGGTCGGAAATGATTACAAAGATATTACAATTGTGGATGAACTCGATCTATTTTATTTCTTCCTTGTCTGCGTGTGGTGACGAGGATTTAGGTGAAATTCTGATGGGCATTCCTCGAGATGGAAATGGAAGAGGATCGACAGTGATGGGCTCATCAGGAAACTCCAAAGACCAATGGTATCTAGTCACCACATAGTGCACAAGTATGAGTATATTTAGCTTAGCCAATTGGTATCCTGCACACAGTCTTGGCCCTCCCCCAAATGGCACATAAGCATATGGCTGAATTGGCACCTCGAATCTTCTTGGATTGAAACTCAATGGATCTTCAAAATACATTTGATCATAGTGTGTCCCATATGCAGTCCACAATATCTGCATTTTCATGAACAAAAATGGAACTTCATGGATACGTATGTATTATTTATTTATTTATCAAATTTTTAGTTAGGTAAGACAGGCATTTATATAATCTAACAAATAGTTCTAATTTGTTAAGCTGAATTTACCTTCCATCCTTTGGGGATGGTGTATCCCCCGAATTCGATGTCGGCTATCGCCTTCCGGAAAGACCCGAATATCGGAGGGTGAAGCCTCATGCTCTCGCTCGCTACTTGCCACGTATACCGCATCCTCCTCGTGTCCTCAAGCGTTAGCATTTGCCCGGGCTCTTTTCTACGCAATATTTCTTCGTGTTCTGATATAGTATTCAAGAAACGACCAAAATCTTAATATTTCTATTAAACGATTATCTCACCTAAAAGTTTAATTTTATCGGTACCTTTCAGAAGGGTCGAGTAGCTGCTCGGATGATGAGCCAACATCCGGAAAGTCATGGCAATGGCGAACGAAGTCGTGTCGTGCGCTGCAAACACAAGCAACACGATGTTGTCGACAACTTCCGTTTCGCTAACTTCTCCTCGAATCTGCGCAGCAACCAACTTGGAAAGAAGAATACCTTCCTCGGCCTCGGTACCCTTCTCCAATTCGTTCCTCTTGCGCCGGATGATGTCCACGAGCATCTTCTCAATCTCTTTCCTGGCTCGCCTCGCCCTGGAAAATTTCGACCCCGGAAAGCTGACAGGGGCGGCGAACACACCTTCTAGAACCTTCTCGAACATTTCGAGCATTCCGGGCTTCACCTCAATCCCGAACAAGCATTCCAGGACGACGGTGAATGTCAGAAGTTTCGTAAGACTATACAAGCTGATACTTTCCCTGCAATTCCAATACTTGTCCAGGTGCATTTCGACGGTTTTGCATATCCTCGGCACGAGCCCGTCGAGCCCCCCAGGGTTGAGGCATGCAGCCACAATCCCCCGGAGGCGACGGTGAGCCTCCCCCTGTTTTTCCATAATGGAATTCTCCCCCATCAGCTGGACCGACGAGGTGGGCCACGAGCTGATGACTAATTTGAACTCGTTCGACAAGAAGAACTTGTTGGCCTCGGCGCCGCTCACCACCACCGTCGGGTGCCCCATCAGCCGTGTCTTGAAGGTGTTGCCGTAGGTTTCGATGCGTGTCTTGATGAACTCCTCGTACAATCTGTTCTTCCTCTGTGCTTTGCAGAAGTCCATGGTTTCTCCAATCCAGGGGAGCCCGAGATTGCCTGGAGGCTGCTGCTTCTTCTTCTTCCTCTCGGACATAGCTTTGTCCCACCCCATCCAAATTAACACTAAAGTGACAGCAATGAAGATCGAAAAGCACAAGTAGACAAGAGAGTTCATGTCCATTGTCGCCATTGTTGTAGTAAACCTGCTTACTGTCTGTTCTATTACAGCCTACATATATAGAGCACAATGTGTATCATGTTGTGAGGTCAACTGGCAATCTTTTTGGAAAGATTGGTCGGCAAATCACTGAATGATTAAGGTACTACATTTCCCGTCATGATCTAATTATTATTAGGTTATATATATTATATATATATGTATGTATAGATATGCCTTCTCTTGTAGGAAAAGGGAATTCTTTTTGGCTCCGTCGTCATGATTGACAGATAATCACTGATGACATGGATGAGCATGTGCAGCCTCATTTCAGCTATTTCAATTCATATTACAGCCCTTAATCTAAATCATCCATCATCATAATATATCTGAGGGTTGACTAAATGTATAATTTTAATGTACAGCTGCCGCTCGCAGAGGGCGGCACATTAGTCAAAACCAATTTAATGGGAGGTATCCCTGCGTATCTGCTTTCTCTGATAATCAAACCCTAAGCTGTAATGTAATAATCATGGAAAACAAAAAAAAAAAAAAAAATGTCAAAGTAAGTGGGTAATTGTAATTTACTCAAAGAGGATCGCTTCCCAACAAACGGGACTCAATTACCTCGCGATTATCCGGTCATGTCATCGAAAAAATTAAGTTTGAACTAAGAGATATGGAGTATATGAAATCGTTAGTAAATCGCAATGAAAATATGGGCACGTGCATCAGATGCACCAATTTCCCATTTTATTTATTTAAACACACCCACCCACCCACCACTGTGATTTGGTTGGTGTTGAAGGTACGTATGTTGCAGCTCATCATTAATTAATTTATTTATTAATTAATTGTGGCTTACTTAGGATAATAGTAATAAAGAAAATGTGGGATTCCTTAATAATGCGGTTTCATGAGGCGGAGATATGTGTTAAAGAATAAACAAGTGGTTGACCGACCAAACCAGAGTATTATTTACGTAAATTTTACGTATGGTAATTAGAAAATGACAAAAAAAATTAAATAAGGCGTACGTGGATTCTACGTGGGTGTGTTTTTTAAAAGGTGAGACTGACGACATGCCTATCCTATTCTTATTGCATGAAAGAAAGTTCCCGATCGATCATGTTGTGTCTTATATATATATATATACTATATATGTGGATCCAAAACAAGTAATGTAATTAATATATATATATATATATATTGATTCCCAATCAAACCCTCTCGGATTAAAAGATTGTCTGCACCGTCCAAATCCTTCTAAGAACAAACACATCAAGGTCAACTCAACCTTTAATTCTCAGTAAGTTGTCTGCAAATATTGCAACTTTAGGATTACATGACTTTTAACACAGATTTGTTTCGATCTATGATCTTATTGGTTCTATTTGCAGTGAAGATAAACTTGTGCTCATTTAGTTATATGTTCTTCGAAACTTTTTGGACATATATCATGCTGCTTCTTGCCAATGACAAGAACTCTTAATTAGCTTGAAAATGAATGGAAAGCATAACAGTGTTCTTACAATCACCAATTGCCTAGCTATTAGGCATTCGGCAGGTTCAAATTAATATCCTTGACAGCTAGAGATCGATGTTTATATATATAGAGAGAGAGATAGATGGATAGATCCACCATCCCTCACCTCATTTAAAATATTTATCAGTACATGGTTTGCCTTTCTTCTCCAGCTCTCTGAGATTTCAGTGTCCCCATAACTGTGCTCAACTGTCGCTAGCTACCTGCATTGTTGTTTTCAATATAAACGAGACAATTTGTATATATATATATATATATTTACAAGTATAATACTACATATGTTGAGACAAATAATGAAGGTCTATCAAGAATGATAACGCGTGTAAGCAATTTGATGCAAGAAATTCAATGAGCCCACGCCCATCATCAATTTTTTGAATTGCAATTCATCTTCTCAACTACTCATTTGCCTCATCAACAATTATTTACACTTTTTTTATCAATTAAGAAACTAAATGCATATATGTATGTATGTATTATGGGCTCTGATCAGACAGCCATTTTTTTCATTTGTTAATTGTTCCACCAAGATAGAATAAAATAGGCATTCATTGTTGTATTTAAAATCATCAACTAGTTGCTTTTTTGAATCAATGGTTAGGTTCTTCTGTTGCAGATGCTAACAAGTCACAAATTAGATCAATATTAGTAATGGTTAGGATTTGGGAATGGGTTTATTATTTAACGTAACTAATCGACCAGTTTCTTGATGCGGTGGAAACATAAGTTATAGTGTGATGAGAATTAAATGGGAATTTAAATGCAGCAGCAGCAACAGATACAACAAACCACACACTTGTTACCTGCTTCCATTAATTAAATTTACTTCACTATTATGATGTCCCATTCTTGCCACTATATATAATATATATATATATATATGTACCTGTCTTATTCTTACATATATCTTGGTCGTCTTTTGCAGAAGAATATGGAGAGAAAGATTGCTGTTCTTGTTGCATTGCTGATCCAAAACTGGATCATCATCCCTGCAATGGCGGCTGCTAGCTTTGACGATCAGAAGAACTTCTTCTTCCCACCTTACCCTTATCCAGGAATTTCTCCCCCAGGTTAAATTAATTCATCCCGCTCTCTCTCTCTTACATACACACTCACAAACAATATATATATATATATTTATCTGATAATCAATATCTATCACAGTTTCATACCCGTCTCCTCCAACACATGCTAACCACGGCGGTGGCGGTGGCGGCGGCGGCACACAGCATCACCCCCATACTCCATCCCCGCCAGGAGGCGGCGGTGGAAGTGGTGGCGGAGGATACCATCATCCTCCTCCAGGGACGACGGCGACTCCCGGAGTAGTGACACCACCACCATCACCGCTGCTTCCATTAAATCCAAACTCGCCGCCATTCACGTGCACGTAAGCTCAAATATATATACACACCATATCAATATCTACCATAATTAATCGTGAAATTTGTCTGCAGTTACTGGAGGAATCACCCGACGCTGATTTGGGGATTGATGGGGTGGTGGGACACCATGACCACCGCATTCGGCGTCGGCAGCTTGCCGGCGGCGGGGCCCGGAGCTCGTATGAACTTGCTCCAGGCCCTTTCGAATACGCGCAAAGACGGCTTCGGACAGCTCTACAGGGAAGGAACAGCAGCTTTGCTCAACTCCATGATCGATCACACCAAGTTTTCTTACACGAGCTCGCAAGTCAGGGACGCCTTTGTTGCTTCGCTTACCTCAGAAAAGGCTGCTGCAGCTCAAGCACGTCTCTTCAAGCTCGCAAACGAAGATGGAAGAAGATCATAGATCTGATCAGATCAGTCAAGACTCGATTCTGATCCCCAATTAGGTCATTTCTCTACAGTTTATCGACGTTGCAGCTTATTCTAAGTTTCTTACCCTAATTGTTTTTGAGTTTTTGGTATGATGTTTTTAATTTATTTAATTTCATTTCCTGTTGCAATTTGGGTGTAATGTTTAAGGGTCGTTATGGAGACCTAACCAACGTGCATCTTGCCTTTATAGTTCTTGAATTGCAGTGATTAATGTTTGTTGCATTTTAGCAATAAATTAATTATTATTTTTGTACGTTACACTCATAAATATTTATTTTTATTAAAATAAAAATAATTATTATATACTGAAATATTCTTAATTTTTATAAAAATATAAAATAATATTATATTTTTAATCTACTGAAAAAGGTAAAACAGTATTCATAACGAAGTCGTGTGATAATAAATTAAACTAATAAATAAACTAACATCAATTGGGTAAAAATTGATAAAATAAATATGTTAAATCTATAATAGTACGCTATTATAGATTTAAAGTGATTTTAAGATTAACTTATGAAAAAAGTGAACTCGAATTTTAAAATGAAATGTATGATATGTCTCTACACAGACACAATCATACTTAAACCTGTGGTCCAATCGAATCTAAGTCCTAACCCTGACATGTAACCCGGCGCCCGCGACCCGGTCCAAGTTGTTGACCCATATTTATTTTACTAGACTTGCTTCTAGCCGTCTGGGTATTGAATCTGAGCCATCCATTTATTAAACCCTCCATATAAATTGTGGAGAGAGAGTATTGTGCTGTTTCATTCATTTACATACATCCATGCATAATTTTTTTCTCTAATCACTCTCCACTCTCACGTTTCTTTCTTCATCGATGCTGGCGCCTTTCCTCCTGTTTTTGTGGAGCTTTCAAAGGCGTATTTCCTTCCCCTGTGTCGATTTGAATTGCAAAGGGTTCGAATTTTGCCTTCGGTTTGTGTAGTTTCTTTTTTTTAGGCCACTGTTTTTAGGTCGCTTTATTTTTCTTATCTTGTGGGGTTGTTTTGTTGGTTTAGGTCAAGGTTTAGGACGGGTTCTTTTGAGTTTGTCGGTGTTTGTGCTAATTTTGTAGTTCTTGGGAGGTTTGAAAACTGAGCCTAAAATCAAATTTTAATTGAAACTTTTGTTTGATTTTTGTTGATTTTTTTTTAATAAAATTAATTTTATTCAGCATTTATTTCATAACACAAACAAATTCATAATGTTAAAAAGATACTTAGAAAAAAATGAGGAATTAATAATGAATGACCTAATGATGTCCCGTAAGACTCGTGAACGTGTTAATAGTGATTAATAAATGAGGAATTAAGATACACTACATTGATGATTTTATTTATTTTTCATGAATACATTACCACATGAGAACTTCCAACACAAATCTCAAAATTCTCATCATTTCAAAGGCCTTGTCATTATTTACAAGTAATCATCAATACAAGATTCATAATTTTTTGTTTTATATTTCAAATTCAATTTTATGTTATTCACTCCATATATATATATAATTTTTTTATAAAAATATATTAGTTTATTTACAAAATATACTATATATAAATTAAATCTCAAATCAAAATCTTATCAAAACCAAACAAATCCATAAAAATCTGACTTATTTTAAAATTTTACACAAATATCATTAGGCTTGCAAAATAGTAACTACAAAAATAATATATAATATATATTATGTGCAAATTCTGTTCCTCTCGTCAAAGTCCTAAAAAAAATAAATTACATCTCCTCATAAAGCACCACCGCAGCCCCCTCCTCCGCCACCGCATCCACCACCACATCCTCCGCCGCCACACCCCCCGCCTCCGCCTCCGCCGTGGCCAGCTGTGGCACCAACACCAACCGCGTCAGCAGCCACCAGCATGACTATACCGCCATCCTTACTGCCCATCTCCACATTACTACGAGGGGCCGCCGGCGGCAGCGCAGTCCGAGATGGAAACGGCGGCGGAGGTGCAGTCCAAGAAGGCAGCGGCGGCGGAGATCTTCGTCTTCGCCTGAAACAAAGACCATCTGAGCATAAACCGAGGAACGACGTAAGAAAGCAGTAGATCCACACTGAACCCACAGTTATGAAGATCGCAGATACAATGACCAATACAATTATTTGCCCGATCTCCATATGTGTGTATATGTATATATATATATATATGTTGGCTTTTAAGCTCAGGGTGGAAGTTCTAAAAGTCGATAAATACTCTTAGACTAGATTTGGAGGTAAAGAAACACAAGAAAAAATTTATGATTTGGGGAGAAAGAATTGAGAACAAAGACCAAGAGTTATATAGTCAATTTGAATGAGTTATAATATACTAAAACATCCTTTTTATAATTTTTTTTTTTTTGCCTACAGTCTATACTTCTCATTTGTTCGGAAAAATTGGACAAAATTATCGTTCTTTAAAACATTAATATTTATTATAGAGCTTGCAATATTGTTTGTCGAATCGAGTCGACACCGAAAGTCAATGAAAAGTAGTACCGCCGGATTGAATCGTGGGTTGCATATCTTTTGTCAATAATGTAGGCATTCGAAATTGTTCAATATTTGACAAAGTTCCAAGAAGAGATATTTTAATCCATTATTTTCTTTAATTTATATGAATTAATATATGGTATCAAATTTTATTTGAATGTTTCATTTTTGATTGGTTTCAATTTTAAATAGAATTGCTCTTGAAGTAACGAGCCCAAGTTGGTTATTTTATTTTTTTCGATGACCCAAGTTGGTTTTAAAATATCGAAATATGGCCCGGACCAGACTTAGCACTAGCAGGCCATCCGGACAGGTCAATCATAATTGAGCTGAAGAAGATTCAATTGATTAATCATATGACATTTTATTTTATTTTTTTAAATCAACCTCCAACGAAAAAATAATCTGCAGTGGAGAATGTTTTGAAAGATTACCTTATCTTAAAAATATAAATAAATAAGAAAGACGATTACCTTATCTTGCAGACATTAGACCACGTGCCTAAATTCTGGCCATTCAAGTTTCGAAAAAATCCCAAGAGTACGACGCTACGATGATGCCATATACCAGACCAGGAAAGAAATGTCTACGACGCCCCAGGGCTCTCCTGTCCGCGCCAATCGCCATTGTGCTAATTGGGGACCTCACCAAAAACTTCACGTCATCACCACCACTACAAAAACCCTAATTTAAACCAGGAAAAAAACTCCCATCGTTTCTCCAAGAATCAAAATTCTCACAACAATGGCTGCTTCAGGTCTTTTCAAGCTCTCATTTCTCATGAGCCTTCTTCCCGTCTGGCCCAGGAACACCCCCGCGCCGCTTGCCGTATTCCCACCTACCTGCAATCGAATCGAATGTCCGAGCTACGACGTTGTCGGCAAAGGACATGGATTTGAAATCCGTCGCTACAATTCGAGCATGTGGATGTCGACGGAGCCCATTGATGATATTTCCTTCGTCTCCGCCACCAGGACTGGTTTTCTCCAGTGAGTGTCGAAATTAATTATACAATTATCGATCTCATCTTTTTGGTGTTTAGATTAATTGGGGGCTGATTGATTATTTGATTCCAGGTTATTTGATTACATTCAGGGCAAGAATGACAATCACGAGCAAATAGAAATGACTGGTCCAGTTAAGACACAAGTGAAGCCCAGCGACGGGCCGTTCTGTGCTTCGTCCTTCATAGTGAGTTTCTACATCCCCAAGAAGAACCAGAAGAATCCTCCTACAGCAAAAGGCCTCCATGTTGAAGATTGGGGTGTCACCTACATAGCTGTACGTCAATTCGGCGGTTTTGTAATGGACGAGGATCTTGGAAGGGAAGCTGCTGCATTGTATGCTAGCCTGTCAGGAACTGTTTGGGCAAACGCCATTGGTAAGGAGATAACAGAGTACATCGTCACCCAGTACAATTCCCCTTTCGAGTTCCAGAACCGAGTTAACGAAATCTGGTTTCCTTTCGAATGGGAGGCAATTAATGGCATTTAGGATGCATCGAAATGATTTATCTGTGAAACTTATGTTGTAGATTTGAGGTGTGCTGAATAAGGAAGATGGAGTTTTTATGTGTTCTACTTTGTAAGACTTGGAGATTTATAACATGACAGTTAAAAACGATGTCCACTGAAAACAGTGACATTACAGAGGTAGAAAGTGAGAACAACCATTGTCCTAATGCCTAATCAAACATAAAGGCCAGATGATGAATCAAGATTCAATTTTTTCCTACTTATGGCTCTTCTTCTTCCACAGATCTCCCAACATTTTCATGCCGGAGCCCTTTCTCTTACCGCTCCCGAAAACATCATCGGATTCATCAATTCGTCCCTGCGGGGAACCTCCGCCGCCTGCATATCCACTGTCATAATAATGCTTGTTCATTGATCCACACCTCTCGGATATCCGTCTCCCATTGTCTGTGTCCATTTCTCTGGCCAGGACTGATGCTGCAGCATCGGCTGCTTTTCTCCATTGCTTAGTCTGCACGCGCAGCCTCGTCATCTCGGCTTCGAGCTCCTCCTTGGCTTTCTCAGACGCTTCTAGTTTCCTGTTCATCTGCACGGCGTCAATTTTACTTTTTTCAAGCTCTTCATCGGCCTTCTTCAACCTCAACCTCAGTTCCTCGATCGCAGATTCTGAAGATGTTATCTTTAACTCCTCGTCGTCCAGCTGCTGCTTCAAACTTATGTTCTCTTGTCGAAGAACTTCTAGTTCTTTCCCTGCGTCGTCCAATTTCATCTGTAACACATTTATTTCACCATTCTTCAAATCCAATTCAGTTAAAGATGAATTCTCTTCCTCCGAGCAAACAGATTTAAGCTTTACTACATTTTGATCGATAGGTGGCTCGATCTCAGCTTCGAGAGAGAGCTTCTCGATAGGAACTTCAAAGACATCGGTCTCTTCGTCTTCCTCCAAATCCTTAGATGTTTCATTTCCCTTTTTAGCCATGGAATGCTTCTCTTGAACCACTGCTACTTCCCTAACCTTCGCCTGCTTCTTCGACTTCTTCTCCAGCTGTTCTTGAGCAGCTTTCTTAGCAGCTTCAGCAGAGACTAACTGGTTCTTGAGGCTTTTAAGCTCCACCTGTGCTTGGCCAAGTTGAGACTCCAAATCCGCAATGCGAGTTCCCAATTTCTTTTGATGCAACGGATCAGATTGCGAACCTCGTGGGGATCGACCATCGCCTAGTTTCGGGCTCCTCTCAGTCCTCATACGATGATGCCCCAAACTGGAATCCGAGCTCGATGTCCGAAGACCAGGCGGGCCTCGTGTAGAAGAAGACCTCTGAGACATTTCCGTAGCCCTGGTTTTCTCAAAACAAAATTAAACCAAAGATTAATCGCCATAGCAACAAAATTAAACCAAAATGCATCTGCCATGATTATTTATAAATTTACCTTGATCTTGGCATTTCTTCCCTGAAAAAATTAAGCCTTTAACAGCAACGAAAGAGAATGGAACTAGCCAAGATTATAATTTTTGTTTCTTATCTGCATTGTGTGCAAAGAGGAGTGAACATTGGGAAATCAATTCATGGCAGCAATACTCATGATGAAAGCGAAAGAAGCTTAAAACAGTGCAGCTCCAGCTCTGTTGCTAAGATACTTCAGATGTGAATTATTTGTTATAGTCTCAAGGACTTGGACTTTCCCCTGAGGCCTAAAGCCATGCTTTTTTTGAGAAAAGTTAAAGTAGCTTTTACAGTGCAAACTTATTGCAGCCATGCAGATATCCAGTGCAATCAAAAGATGTGCTGGCCTGCCAGCTTGTGTAGGCCATCTCTCAATTCGTGGATGTGAATCTGAAAAGCCCACAAATTTATCTTTTCACTGCTTCTTTGTTCTTTCTTTTTTTCTTTTCAATTTTTTTTGGAGGGTATAAAGATGAATCATTTTGCATCAGCTGAATCTCTTCAATATCAGGAACAAAGAGACAAAAAGAAAAGGTCATAAAAAGGGCCAATGCAGAGGCAACGGATTCCAATATCCAACCCTCTTAACATAGAAAATTTTGAACTGAGTGTGGGATCTCAAAAGTGGATATTAATATCTTGCCAAAGAGGACCTAAAAGATCCTCATAAATCTGAATTAAAAGAATACAACAGAGATGTTCTGAAGTGTTTTTTTAATTGACAACACCACTTTAATGGCTTCAAACGTCTGCTAAAGAAAAGAAGATTTTTTGAAAGTAAATTTTCATTGATCAGCAAGAAATAGGTTAAACAGCCCAGAATCATTAAACTCCTCAGTAGTACAACATTTAATACAGAATACATAAATAAATAAAGAGCAGGAGGGCAGCCATATCTCACCCTGATTGTGCCCCTTGTCGTTTCCCCTTCCCCAGTCTACCCTTTGCGTGCAAAAACTCGAGACCACCAAAAATGGAAGGAAGAAGCAGCGAAACCCAAACAACACAGCAACAAGAAAGAAGATAAAACTGGCGTTTTAATTTTGAAGAAGCGGTTGAATTAATGGCATTTATGAAAACATGTGTGTTTGTATACTGAGTGACAGCTCGTCTGGGGACACGAGAGAGGTGTGCAGTAGTCCTCACAGTACCACTCCCCACCCCAGTTAAGAACAGAGAAAAGCTTGAGAGAGAGAGAGAGAGGGAAGTCCAGTCAGTTTGAATTAAAGGTCTTTTTTATCCAGATACGTTCATTTTAAAATTCGGGGAAGCAAAGAAGACAAACAGTACTTTGAAAGAGTGAGAGAGGTGAGAAGATGGAGACGGAGGTTTATCGTGAATTGAATATTGAGGACAGTAGCAGTAGTAGAGTAGCATTTAGCCCCACCGTATCTCTTCATCAATTATTTATTGATATGGATAACAGTGATTTGACTCCCCTTATGTAAAAAAGTGATTTTTAAAGCTTTGAATTTTGCTTTGGTTTTTTTACTCTACCTATTCTTATAATTCCACCTTTTCTCTAATAGTGTGTGTGAAAATTTTGGAATAGGTATTTTGGTCTGTGATTTTATTTATTTATTTATTTATTTTTGTGTAAAATATAAAGAAGGCTATCATAATATAAAAAAATAGTAATATTCAATAATTTTGTTAAAAAATAAAATATATATATTAAAAATTATATCGAAAATAATTTGAAAAAATAAATCAAAAAAATTAAAAAAATAATATTTTTATTTTTACAAGACTAGTAATATAATATTTTAAAATTAAAACTAAAAAAATATAAAAAAAAATACTATTATATGAGATTATTTAAATATTATTTAAATAAAATTTTAAATCTACTGAGTTTAATCATTCAATTCTTATTTTTCAAGGTATATATTTTATACTCTTAAAAAAATTAATATTCAATATGGAATATTACTCCTTTTCTCTTATATTTATTTATTCATTTGTTTTTTAAAATGAATTTTTAAAAATATTAGTATTATATTAAAATATATGATACAAAAGTAGACATTTGTATAATATATTATAAATTAAAAAAATATATCCACGTTGTTGTTTCTGTTCGTCCCACGTATCATGTTATTTTCATTTATTTGAAAATGATTATACACTTTAATCTAATTTTAAATTTTTAAATTTTATTTTTTTTAAATTTTAATTAAACTAATTAGTTATCTTAATTTTAATTTATAATTATTTATATTATCGATAATTATTTTCACTAATATATTCTTTATTATTTACTAATTACACCTCTCTTAACATACCGTGTCTACAGTGTAACAGGTAGCAGGGACAGAGGGGAGTAGCATATTACTAAAAATAAGAAAACTGAATACTTTCATATACCACGTACCAAAATAAAAAAAAAAAAAAATATTTAATATTACAGACATAATCTATTGTACTTTAAATTTTATTAAAAAAAATCAAATCAAGCCAGTAAACAAACAAATTCAATATATTATTTTAAATCAATTTAAAATTAAATCTAAACAGACCCAACATAAACATATTTTTAAGTATATTGTACTTTAAACTAAAAATTAAATCAAGCTAGTAAACAAACAAATCTAATATACTATTTTAAATGAATTTAAAATTAAAATTAAACTAACCCAAAATAAACATACTTTTGTTCTTTCTCTCGACAAGGTATACCTGTATCTATATGTTATAAATTTGTTATGGAGTTATATTTTAAAATATTATATATAATAATTATTTAAATATTTTTATTAAAATTTAAGGGTTGTTTCTTGGCATTTTTTAGAAAATATTAAAATATAAAATACTTAATTATATTTGTCATTAAATTTAATATAAATTTATTTTTAAACTTTTTCAAAATGTCTGATACTATGTGAAACTAAATATTAGTAATATATAAGCAATGAATTCTTTTTTCTTTTTCTTTTTTTTTTTTTTTTTGTCTCAATGTGAATTTGAATTTGTATCCCATTATATATATATATATACTAATTTTATTAATTTTTAGAAACTCTTTAATAAATTTTTAATAATAGAATCATTTATTTTTTGCCTATCAATTTGTATATTACAATATCATTTTTTTTCAATCTTTATATCCACATAGAATTGCATAACTTTTACGAATAGAAAAAATAAAAATGTAACACATTTTTTTATTAAATAAATTCAAATTTTATTTTTTATTAAAAAAATACTATAAATTTCAAAACAAAGCACACCCTCAACAACTTAAATTGAAGGGTTTGAATTTAAAATTTACCCTTTAAACAAATGAATTTAACATTTTCTTGTCATATTTTTAATTATTTGTTTGAATTTATCTTAATTTCAAGGTAAAGTTAGAAGTTAGTTACTATTGAATTGATACATTTAAGATTCATTGATAATGAATTAAGAAAATAAATAATTTTCATTAAATCCAAATATGCCAGAACAAAGCATGCCTTGAAGTTTGTCTTTCATTCGCATTTTTTTTAGCAGACTCAAACCTAACTAATTTAATTCATAAATAAAATGAAATCTAAATATAAATATCTAAAATATCTCACTATAAATCTATTTATATATTTCTAATCGGAAATTAAGAAAAGCAATTTCAAAAGATAGGCAACTAAAACCAATCAGGTGCTGCTTATGAAACGAATGAAATTTTTCTTGGGACTTCCCGAAACAACCAATCCAAAGTGTACTAATTTAATGTATATTGGATGTACAGATACGTATTAGTGGTACTACCAGAAATTGCTAGTACAAAACTCAGTACTACAGGAAGTACAACTAAATGGATCCCATTCAGCCTCCAGATTCTATTTAATTTTGCTGGTAGATCATAGATGAGGGAGGAGGAAGAGTTTTCGGGCTTAATTGGGCGGCGGCGCCGCCACCATTGATGGTGTCAAAATCGAGCAGCAAAGCCTCCTCCGGCGATCTTGATACCACCAATGGTGGCAGTGCTGCCCGCCTAACTAGGAATGACACACCGGATCGTATCGAAAATATGAATCGATATCGATACCGTATCGAATTTTTTGGTATGGCGAAAATATATATCAATATCAAAAGTTTTAATATATCGAATTTGGGTATATCGAAATTTTCGATACGGTACCGATATATACCGTTTATATCGAAAATTTTGATTTCAGTATATTATATCAAAAATTTTGATTTCAATACAATACCGATATATACGCTTATATCGAAAATTTTGTTTTGGATACGATACCGTTGTATACCGATTATACCAAAAATATAATTTTAAATTTTAAAATAATTAAAAAAATTAATAAATATCATATTTTCTCCTACGAAAATATTATAAAAAAAATCAATAAATTTTGAATAATTTACATTTTTTTTGGTTAAAATTTAAAAAAATTAATAATTATTATTTATATTAATAATTAAGTTACTTAATGAAAATAGTATCGGTATTATACCGAAATTAAATCGATATTTCAAATAACTATTTTTTATTAATTTTACTAAAAAAATTGCAATTACAGATCAATCTTGGACATTCATAACTAAAAGCTATACTAACCTTGTTTTAAAATGCAAAAACGTGAATCATGTTTCCCATGCAAACTTAAAAAAAACTAATCTTATGCTTCTTGTTGGACTTAATTTGCATACTATTATATTAGATTCGGCTAATATTATTGAGAATTTTACTATTTAAAAAAAAAAAAAAGAAAAAAAAGAAAAAAAAAAAGAAAAGATAAGAATAGAGAGAGACTCAACAAACCAGGCATCAAGCATGTGATGTATAGCTAATTCCAAAATATCAACCAGAAAAACTCAAATGGTTGCTGAATTCTGGCGCAGGAAATTGTAAATGGAACAAAAATTTGTTTGTATGTTTTCATGAGAACTGAGAGATGTAAGAAAACAAACCAAAACAAGTTCATCTTCTATCTTACTGCATTCATATCCAAGGCAGCCACCAATTAACCTCTCTTCACTTTCCCACTGCATCGGCATTTTTAGAAGCGATCCGACTATGCACTGGCGCTGGAAGTTAGCGACCTCACGGGTGTCTTTGAAGGGCTAATCCTATTGAAGATATTACAAAACTTGTTTCAGAAAAAATTTGATTGGTTGATTACTCAGTTCACCTGTAAACTAGTGATAATCTGTTAAGCTTGTGCTCGTACCTGATACGACGATTTCCCAGCATTTCTCCACAACAATCTAGTGCTGAAGTTGCACACTCAGCCTGCAAATTTTCGAATGCAAATTACTGATATTCCTAGGGGTAATCAGCACTAGATAGATTTAACTGATCTATTGTACTATCACAAATGCTACCATAGATCATCATCTAGAACTTCAATCTACCTTCATCATACTAAGGATAATATTTTGAAACTCAACTCCTAAACTTCAACAGAGAAAAATTAAATAAACAGAGTGAATCTTTGGATATATCAAGACTTGAGTAGGTAGACAAAATAATAGAGAATCGCATGAACTTTGAACATCATTACATAATAGCAAATGAAGAGTTAGTCACAAATTTTGTCAGATTCTTGTTATTAAATCTCAAAGCTAATTTGGACATTTTTTAATGAAATTGTGTTCATAATTAAACAAGAATGCCCCTTTTAAGTTGGCATCAAAGGCTTGTGCCAAGCCATGATGTAAAAATAATCTCAGAGGTGCAATAAATGGATTCACAAGCAAATCAAGACATAACTGATATCACAAAACCAGAACATAGGCTCAAACTTATATTTCATATTTGGAAAATTTTAAGTGTACCTCAGAAAATTCAACAAAAGCAATTTTGGTGGAGAGTGTGTGATCAACCAAGAGCCTCAGTTGAGAAACCTAAATTAAGAGTCCATTGGTCATACAGTATCAAGCAAACAATTTGCAAAACCTAGCTTTCATAATTGACCTTCAGACCATACCTCTCCACATTTCCTTTCAAAAAATGTCCTGACATCTTCTTCAGTAGCCTGCTCAAGACCACAATATCAAAGGAAAATGTTAAAACCATTTAACTCCTATCAAAATCTATTCATCAGCACTAAGTGCCAAGAAAGACAATACACTTGAAATTCTTGCAATGTCACAAAAAACAGAGAGGAATATTGTATACCTTTCTGTCAATGTTTGTGCAGTAGACAGTCCTGGCACACATTTCACGTTCATCCTCTGACTGCACAAAGATACAACATAGGCATGAATATAAGCATTTTAACCGATGTAACATAGAAATTTGCTCGACACTATTAGCAACACAGAAGCTTTATCTGTTTTCTACCCTGGGTAGGAAGGTCGGGTTCACAGGAAGAATAGCTGTTTTAGAAGGCATGACCTTGATAGAAGAGGATTCCAACATCATCCCGGAAAGGCTAAGAGAAGCTTTAGCAGAAACTGTCGGTATTGTTCAGTTACATGAAATATGACATATCAGTTTGACAAGTGTGTTAATGAACTCCAAGTACAATATTAGAGAACAAAAATAAAAAAGAGAACTAACAATCCTCCGCAAATTCTACAAAAGCAAAGCGAAGACGAGAGCGAGGATCGCCACACACACGACAATCAACAATCTGCAAAACAAATACAGTCTAAATCATACTTATACATTGAGTCTGTTAGCCATCCTAAAAAGTTCAGCTCAGTTTAATGAAATTAAGATGAAGAATCTACAGTTCACTATCCCAGTTCTGTCACAACTAGCATAAAATTTCTTCTCCTCTATATCAAATGTGTGTTTTGGGTAACGTTTTTATTAAGGGGCCAACCTAAACACTAGTTTTATGGATAAGTAATGCAAGAAAAGCATATAAAACATTAACGTATTGAACAAAGAGCTCAAATGTGAATTGGTAATCTTGTAGAAATGGCTAGGCAACAAGAAGGAAAACTGAGAAATGAAATGAGTTGGCGGCAGTGACAAAGAAAAAACAAATCCTGTAAAACACAAAAACCATATAAAAGACTCAAAAAGGTTGCACCTTGGTGATTTTACATTACCATCCAGCCAATGGCTTATGAACAAGTGGCACTTTGGGCTCATGACCTCTTCCATATGAAAAGCAATTTTCAGACTCACCATGCATTAGTTTGGTAACTTCTTGGCAACGATCGCTTGCATATTCTAAGCTTATGTGCATAACTAATATCAGACATTCTGAGCTTAAAATTTTATATCCAATTGTGATTAATGATTTCAATGCTACTTTTGCCCAATCATAAAATCGCAAAGGACAGCGAATATACTAATTGTATTGTCTCTTTAGATAGTTTGATGTTTCACAGACCAGTTACACTAGTCTATGGTACTCAAGAATGGATAATATAATACAGTTTTTCAAACAACAGAGTGTACTCTGGAAAGCAAATGTCTTGATCAAGACCGAATGAGTTTCAATATAAATGAAGTTCTAATAACATGGTAAAGTGGTATTCATTTTAGACGGAGATGAACGTAATAATTCCGAATTCCAGAATCAGTAGGGAAACTTCAATTTTTTCGATATGTTATTAACTGCCAGAAGCAAAATAACAAAAAGGTTTTGTAAACAAACCTTCCAACTCTCTCTCAGGACACTGCAGTGTGTGCGACACTAAAATAAACTGGGCATCATGGAATCTAGTCAAAGAATAAATGCTCCGAAGGACACATCAAATTGTGCATGGGAACCTATATTTAGCTTCTACGGAGATCTTATCATCCCATCCAATGCTGTTCTAAATCCATGATCCAGAAGTATGCCAGCTTGCTGAGCAAATGTTAATCTCAGGCGCTTGCTACCAAATTTAGGTAGTGTGCTATTATCTTAAATGATTCTAGCTGGCAGACAGTTCTTCGCCGTGACTCAGATAAGTAAACACGTGTAACCAAGCCGTCATAATAATTATTAAATGCTTCTTGCACATCAAGTAAATGCACACTAATTAATTAAAGCAATGCATGTGTAATATAATGAGCATAATAACTTACGTGTCCACATTTGCTAAACAAATCAGCGAGCCGCTCCTCAGTAATCTAGATTTGAGGGTAACAAAGATACGAACCGGTTAAAAGATTAGAAAAAAGCTAAAAAAGGAACTTGAAACCACTGATGTAATGAAAGCTTCTTGATCATCCCTTACATTGTGATCAATGTCAGAAATATAAACAGTTCGCTTAATCCTGTCTTCTGTTTGAGCTTTGGATGCCCTGCGGCTTGCTCTCTTCTTACCTGGGTTGTTGTTGTTTCTTTTCTGAGAAAATATGCATAAACAAAGCACTATTAGAAAAGATTCACGCAAAAGATTATCGACTCAATGTAAGGAATGTTGATTGGCACTTCAGAACTCCGTACTCACCACAACTTAATTTAGGAGAATATGTTACGACACACATAAAATTTGTGAGGCTGAAAATTCTACAGCTGAAAACAAGTTTAAGAAACATAATGAAACAACTATTAAACAACAGCTAACTCATTTGCAACTCATATCAAACTATAAACTGAGCTTTATATCTCTCTAAGTGTGAAGTGTGATGGTATGACTCCCAAACAAGTTTAAGATCTCCTTCCACGCCTGTATATAAATATATATAGCAAAGTCCAATTTGTTCACAACCAAACTGAATTTCATTGTGTGAAGCAGATCATTAGTAGCTCTATTCAACTAAATATGAACCAACCAATTTCTTGTCTACAAGAATAAATACAACCAACACAACAAAACGTAACTTCCCATTTCATGTTATGCCCCACAACCCCCGAAATAAATGAATTAATAAATCTACTTTAGCATGTGCCCTGTTGCTGATGGTTCCTCCGGACCATCTAAAAGATCGTTCTTTAATGATTACTGTATATATAAATCTGGATGTAAAACCTCGGCGAGAAAAAGGTCCTACAACTATATCATCAGGTAATAGTGAACTGATCTACCAGACGGTAGATGATCAGCAATTCTAGCTATTTCTAGAAGAACAAAATCGATCCTGTCTGCTCACGTACTACTAGTGAAATCTGCTAAATAAAACACAATCGGGAAATCATAGCACAACCAGAGCAATCGGACAAGCAAGATTCACAGACACACCTTCAGATCATTCGATGAGGCTTCGTTTCGCAAGTTCTGATCAGGCGTCAGAAAGTAATAAGTCCCCATCGGGCTGTAATAATAATAAGAAGGAACAAACTCCTTCGCCTGTGGATTCAGCTTCATTTTCTTCAGAAAATCGACAAAACCTTTCATCTGCCGCTCGGATTCCGAATCCGCATTTGACTTCAGAGCGGACTCCCGAACACAATCCGGCGCATCACTCTCCTGATCAGATATCTCGGAATTGGAACTCCCGGGCTTTTCAGTGGGTTTATCACTGGGAATAGGATTAGCATTCTTCAGCGATGGTGGATCGAGAACGGCGGCCGGAGACTTCACCTCCAACGCCTCCTCGCCATAAACCTCTCCGCAAGCGGCCATGAAATCACAATTGCAGGAAAATTAAATAGAAAACAACGATTAAACAAATATACGCACAAGCACAAGCACAACCCCAAACCCCAAAATCCTCTCTTATATCCAAGACACACACAAACAATAATTATCAGCCTGCAATCCGATTCCGATTTCCTCAAACCCTTTCCCTATGTATATTTGCAATCCGCGCGGATACGCTCAATGCACGTGGATTCATACAATCTGACACGTACGTACAAAAACCCCACTTGGCACAAACCGCAGTGAGGCGATTATGAAAACGAAAATGAAGATTAAATCGGACCCGATCGACACTCGCTTGCAGGAAGCTTGGTGTTGTTAGTTATGGCAGTAGCTTCTAGAACGTAACCATATCCATGGGCTCTCACTCACACTACTGACTACACACCATAATTTGCAAATTTCAACCTACTATGTAAACTTTGCATGCCCTAGAAATTCACGCGACATAAATATTTTTTTTTTTATTGGATTATATATGTATATTTTACCCAAAATGCGATTATTGCAATGTTTTAATTAATTCTAATCCCCCAAAGTTACTATATATACATATTAATAAACTTTTTAATATCATTTTCACAAATAGCCTTTAGTAATAATTGCAGAATTATTTAAAACACTAATGTGTTCTTACTATTTTTATATTACTAAATATTTTTAAATTTGCATATATAATTTTATTTAAATTTAGGTAAAGTAAATTAATTTTAAAAGTTATCAATTTAATGCAAAAATGGCGAAAAGCAGAAAAAGAACATTTTTAGTCTATATATAAATTAAAATAAATTTACGACAAAAATGAAAATACAATAGAAGAAAAATCGTAATTGTATATCCAATATTATAGTATTGATTATTATAATAAGT
Organism: Andrographis paniculata; assembly: GCF_009805555.1. Classification (NCBI taxonomy): domain Eukaryota; kingdom Viridiplantae; phylum Streptophyta; class Magnoliopsida; order Lamiales; family Acanthaceae; genus Andrographis; species Andrographis paniculata. Next base: position 1,460,676 of record NW_026137616.1, on the reverse strand, counting down.
AAATATGATTTTAGAAATACAGTAGCAATATTAAATAAATAAAATTATGAAATAACTTTCCCACAAAGCAACTTTATATATAGGATTTGTTATTCCAATAATTTTTATTTCTTTTATACAATTTAAAAATATATTTTAAATCAAAACACTAAAAAAAGCAAATCCATGCATTTTCAGTTAGACAGTTACATAAGGGGATGATAGTATAAATAAATTTATTTTATATATTAACATAATCCTTTTTCTAAATATTCCAAAATGGCATTATCTACTGAACTTTGACCCCCTTTATAGAGATTAATGTTACAATTATTTATTTATTTATTTATTTATTTATTTATTAATTATTATTATTATTATTTTTTATGATTGCAAAACTGCAACTGCTATTCGAACGCCATTCAAATTGACCGAATGAATAGCTGCAAATTAAATTTGATGAGATATACTGCAGACAAGTTAGGCCAATAATTTTATTTTTTATTTTCGAATTAATATTATAAAAATTATATATGCTCATACTCACATACAAGGGGTATCATATATATATATATATATATTTGACAATACACTTTAATTTGTGCATTTTTATAATTTTAGATTTTTTTTAAAAAAATAATAATAAATTTGGATAATTAATTAAAATTTGTTAAAATAACGAATAATCTAACAAAATCTAAATTTACTAACATACTAAATAACAAAAATATGAATAAAGTTAGAATTTTCTACATTTATATATACTTTTAATTTTATAAGTTGTTTGATTTTAATATTTTTTATTTTATTTTAAAAAATCGTATTCTTTTTATTTATATTAATATATTTTCTTTTACATAAAACAAAGAAGAATACGAAGACCAGAAGAGGAATATTGGAAAATATCGCTTTATGATAAAGCATAAATTTTCGGATAGAGCATTCATAAATTTATTGTATTTTTTTAATCCAACAGTGAGATTTACAATCAGATAGTTCAACCATAATTTTATAAAACGTGACAGATTTCTTTGGTTCGTTTGATTGATCTTAATTTTTCTTAAATTTTTTATTTTTACTGTAATATAGTGGTGACTATGACGTATTTATATGTATTTTTGAAAAATTCTTATCTACAATTTGATTACAATAGATTTTTATTTTTTAATATCATATTTTTTTTCATATTTTATTTTTCAAATATAATTTGTTATGGTTCTTTCTTCTTACTAAGGTAATACGTTTTCAATTTTTATATATAGTGAATTTTAACAATAAATTTTTTTAATTTATTGTCAAAATTTTAAACGATTATGCATAAATTAATTATCGTATTATATTAATTCTATTATTTTTATTGTTATGTATTTTTTTTTAGTTTATACTAATCAATTCTAATATTCATATTGTGATGCAGAAAAAAAAAAATCAAAGAAGCAAAAATACAATGTACTACTTATTTTTAATTATTTATTATATTTTTTAAAATTAATTTTTCGTTATTATTGTATATGCATTTTTTAAAATTGATTTGATGTTTAATATAATATTTTAGTAAATCTTTTAATTTTATAGATTATGTTTAAATTTTGAGTTTTTTTTTTATTTGTAAGAATATTTGAAAAATTCATACAGAAAAATGATAAATTTTTAACATATAAAAATTTTATTTTTATTGTATATATATATTTTTAATATCTATTTCGGTATTCTTATTTTTTATAAATTTTTTTTTATTGTGTATGTTATTTTATAAATTGATTTGATTAATATAATATATATACAATTATAATATTATTTATTAAAAATAAAAAATTATAATAAAATTAATACTATAAAAATAAGTCTTGCATAGCACTTATTATAGGGTATGTTTCTCTCAAAGATTTATATATATTTTCGCTATTCACCAAAAAAAATTTCTTTAAAATATATCAAAATCAAAATTTTTTTTTATATTATACTAAAAATTAATTTCATTCAAAACATCGCATCAACGTCTATTTATATCATATTATACAACTATTTACATTCAAAATTTTTACTATTTAAATGCAAATCCCTAAACAAACACACCTATTAACTTATTAAAAAATAATTATTTAATACAAAATATTATTTTTTATATCATGACATATTTCTCCATACTTAAATTAAATACACATATACCCAATATAGATTAGATTACTAGGATTTGAGTTTATCGAGTCGGTTTTGTATTGTCCTAAAATTTCTAATATGGTATCAGAGTCTATTTTTCTCATGCAATAGATATAGTCTACCAACCCACGTTTCTCCGAGTACATTCAACCTCGATTGTACCTGGAGGTCTTATGATTTTAATATCATGTTATATGTCACATGTCCTTTACTTGTTTATTATCAGCGTGCGATCTAAAACCTGTTTGCTGCTTGTCTGTTGCCTGCATGCGATCTAAAACTTGTATGCGATGTACCATCTATCCGATGGTTGTCTGTATGCAATCTTAAACATATCTACGATCTGCTATCTGTCAGCTGCTTGCATGCAATCTGAAACATGTCAGCGATCTGCCCACTGCTCTTTTGTTACTTGCATGGGATCTGAAACCTGTCTGCGATCTGTCATCTGTTTGTTGCTTGTCTATTGCCTGCGTGCGATATTAAATCTGTCTGCGGTCTGTCATCTGTCCGCTGCTTGTCTGTTGTATGCGTGGGATCTGATATGTCTGATGTTTGCGATTTGTCTGTTTTCAGCTCCGGTGGAGTCATCTCGTTTTCGACTCCGATGAAGATTCATTTTGTTTTTTGCTCCGGTGGGGTGATGTCATTTTCGACTCTGGTGGGAGTCATGTCATTTTCGGCTCCAGTAGAATTATTTCATTTTTTGCTCTGGTGGAATCATGTCATTTTCGGCTCCGGTGGAGTCATGTCGTTTTCGGCTCCGGTAGAGAGTCATATCGTTTTCGACTCCCGTGGAGAGTCATCTCGTTTTCGGCTCAGGTGGAGTCATTTCGTTTTCAGTTCCGGTGGAGTCATTTTGTTTTCGACTTGATTGAGTCAAGTCCGATAGAGTTATGTCGTTTTCGGCTCTGGTAGAATTATGTTTTTTTCGGCTCCGATAGAGTCATGTCTTTTTCGTCTCCGGTGTAGTTATCTCGTTTTCAGCTCCGGTGAAGTCATGTCATTTTCGGCTCCATTTGAGTTATCTCATTTTCGGCTACGGTGGAGAATCATGTCGTTTTCGGCTCTGATAGAAAGTCAATATTGTTTTCGGCTCCGGTAGAGAGTCAACTGCTTTTGGCTCCGATGGAGAGTCAACTATTATTTTTATTTTTTATTTTTTTACATTTTTTTTCGTCTGTATTCAACTTTCTTGTCAAACTCATGTTGGTTTCTGTTATACCACTTGAATTAGAGGGAGATATTGAGATATTTTAGATATTCGGTTTTAAATTTAGTAAATTTATATTTAGATCCAATTTTAACGATAAATTAAATTATTTGAATTTGAGTCTATTGAGTCAGTTTTGTATTGTTTATTTATATAATTCCCTTATTTTTTATGATTAATAACGTAATTTCATTATTTTTTTTCAAAATTTTTTAACACATGAGTTGGTTATTAATGATTCCTTTGAATTCAATGATATATTTTGTTTTGATAACAATGATTTGCTCAATCAAAATTTTATTTTTAATTACGCATTTTTTTTTTTTGTGAGAGTAGTTAGCCTTGTAGGGTCAAAAATATTGTTTTAATAATTTAATTATATATATATTACTCTTTTCATTGCTATGCATACTATTTTACACTCTGTTTCTTTGCCTTGAGTTTGGGAACCTAGTCGTGTTGTTACTGTGGAAGCCTAATTAAGGGCCAAATCATCGCCCATTAAGACAAAATTCGAAGTTTACATAAATAGGTTTTGATTTTTTCAAAACAAGATAAATATACTTCGGTCTGCAATGGGTGATAAATACACTTTGCCAAATCATCGACAGTGGAACTAATTAACGATTTCACTCAATTATAAGATATAATTAAATAAAATATATATGATATATATGTCATTTTGTAGACAATAAAATGTTATATATTAAAAATAAATAGAAATATTTATTTGTAATTGATATAAATTAATACTTAAATCACACTATTATTAATTATATAAATATAAATTAATACACTTTACGTCATTACATTATTACCTATCAAATCAACATCTATTAAAACCCCTCAAACCAAAACAAAACCTATTAACCCAAACGAAACTTATCTTCCCAAAACTACAAAAAAAAATTCAAATTCAACCAAAACCAAATCTTCCCAAACTAATACCAAAGAAACAAATCTATTGTCTTTTATTGTCAAATTTAACAGGGATTAAATAGTATGCAGATAAAAAAATATGATTTTTTGACTTAATAATTTTTTTTTCTAACTCTATCATGGTTGCCAGGATTGACATTTGAAATGAAACTCAAAATTTGTTCTTGTCCGATAAATTCACTTGAGTCGCAACAAGCTTGATTATGTTCACTATTGTATTTGTTCGAAGGATGTTGGAAATTTTATACTATTCATATAAAAAAGATTATTTAAATTATCGAATCAAATATTTATATTTTATTTTTTATATTATATTAAAAATTAATTTTATATTTAAAATATCATATCAATACTTATTTATATCAAATCATATAACTAATCTAATTCAAATTTTTTATTATTTAAATATCAAACTCAAAATTCAAAGGCCCCAAACAAACACATACTATATATGTATTTTTCTACTTTTAAGATTGTTTTCTTTACTTTATATGTATATAAACATGTCTTTAGATTTTTTTTTAGAGATTATTTATTTTTAAAAAAAAAAAAAAATTAAATTAACACATTGAAAATATATAATTATGCTATAAGGTCAAGTTTAAAATACATAAGAAAGTGATGATCATTGATCATTAAAAATATTTGTGCCCACATTTTGCAAAATCTTTTTATCAATCATCGACTGTCGGCATCACTAGTATTATACATTTGCTAAATAGTATTGATCTTTTTACAGAAATTTTATAAAAAAATGCTTTTTATACCGTGTTTAGTTAGAATCTGGAAGTATTTTTTAAATTAAAAACATTATTTAAACATTATATTTAATTTTAGAAAGTTAGGTGAAAAGTGGTGGAACAACAAATAAAATAAAAATTAGTTAATCATTACAAATTTTAGAAATGGGCCACAAATGGAGCAACAAAGTCAAGTGATCATTGTATTAAGATTACGAGTAATCGAATAAGTGACCTAATAGGGAGGGGCCACGAAAACGAGAATGGCCAATATGATTAGGTTCTTTTGTATTTTTATTTTATTTAATAAAATATAAAAAAAATTAATTATTATTTAAAATAAAAAGATGAATACAAATACAAATTCAAATCAAAGACACCCAATAGTCATAGACATTATTCATAAATGGATAATCATCCAAGCACCCTTTTACCTGATGAGTGGACAAAACGACAAGGGCAACAATCAAGAACACAATAATACCGTGCTCATGTGTCCACCCATTTCTTGCCCACCTGTTCAAATGCATTTATCATCAAGATGGGATTTTTATTTTATATATATATATACATTTATTTTTTTCAATTTTCAACTTCGAAGATTGTATTGTGAAGGCTACTGATGCATGTGTATGTGTGTGTATATAAACACATGTGATTTAGACCTTTCGTCCTCTGCCCATTTTCCCCAATCGAAACTTTTTTATGATTCATGGCCATCACTTGATCCCAGAAACAGCAACCCAATAGCAATAATACTCCTGTATATTGTTTTTTCAAGCTCTTCGTCTCTCTCTCTCTCTCTGTTTTGGGTTCTTGACTGCGTGATGCATCCACAATTCTCGATTGGGATTCACCAGAAAAAGGTAGGTAAATGAACCCTACTTATTGATTTTTGTTCTTGTTTTCATTGGTTTGCCAGTGTGTGTCTGTAATGAAATTTACCTAAACAAGTGTCTGGTTTGAATTGTTGCTTGTGTGTGTGCCTGAAGAAGACATGAATTAAACATGGAAATTTTGACGATTTGAGGGGTTAGCCATCAATAGCTGCAGAGGGATCTAATGGAGGACAAGAAACTGAATTTCAATCGACCCCTTTTATCAGTGAGAAGAACTGCACCTACAGAAAACACCCATGTCCGAAAAACAAACAATCCCATACCCCCCCTACCCCTACCCATACCCAGTCTTCCTCCAAACAGACCTGAACTCAAATCGGGTCCAATCACGAATCCCGGATCCGTACCGTTTCTGTGGGAACGGGCGCCGGGACAACCTAAGAAAGACATCAAAATTCAAGCTGTCGGCATTACTGTAGCCCCGATCGGCCCAAAGCTTCCTCCGGGGAGGTACAATGGCAGCAAGAATCAACCAGCTAATGCATCTAAACACACCAATAACAGCCAAGCTGTTGAGGATCAAAATGCTAAAACTGCTGAGAACAGAGGAGCAACAATGGAGGAGAAAGCTTCTGATTCGGTGGACAGCGATGGGGAATATGAAGATGCACTAGACTCTCTCTCCAAAACCGATGCATCTTCCTTTTTCAATTGTAGAATGAGTGAATTGGATGGATTGGACGACGGGGATCGATCGGGAGAGGTCTCTGTCGATTTGCATAATCAAGCACTCATGATGGATCGGTTTCTTCCAGCTGCAAAGGCTATGGCTTTGGAGGCGGCGGCGCCGCCTCTAAAGAAACCTTTACCCAAGGAAGAAAGGCCGCCGCCGCCGGAAAAGCAGAGATTGAATCCGTCGCTCCGGTATGGACATAGTTTCACAATGCGGTATTCTCATTGCCTGGAGGAGGAAGAAGAAGAAGATGATGATCAAGAAGACGATCGTCGGAGCCGTAATTCTAGAATAGCTTGTGGCTTGCTTCTGCCGTTTTGCTCGAAGAGTTCATTTGGCCTTATAAATTCCATTCAGGCGCCGTTGTCTTCAGCTCGAAAATGGCGACGTGGCAGCAAAATTCGAACAGCCAGGATCGATGATGAAGGAGGGGATCGTTTAGAAAGCCTTAGCACATCAATGGCAATGGAACCTTGCACGAATCGTGAAGAAGCTCGGATCGAATGCCCTGGATTGACGGGGAAGGGATCGAAGACCTTTCAGGAATTATTGGCTGAAGACACCGGTAGCCACGAGGAGTCGGATTCGGGAGGTTCTGTTGTTGAGAAAACTCTTTATATCGATGCAGTGCACAAGTTTGAATCAAAGGTCGATCCGAGTTTGAGAGAAGGAAGTTGCGCAGGCATCGATCAAAGTGAAAAGATCGATTTGGTTATGCGAGACGAGGCATCGAATGATAAATGCACGATGGAGATGTCAACGGCTACGTACATACAAGATAAGGCGCGGAAGAGTTTAGCACCACCGTTGCCGAAATCCCCGGCTGATTCGTGGCTCGGCCGAGCATTGCCTTATAAGTCCACAAAGAGTCCGACTCTACGATCGTATCTTCGAGCAGAAAGTTCTAGAAACTGCGGCTCCAAGGCGCCGGCGCCGGCAAATGATGGTGCCAAGTGGGAAACTTTGGTGAAAACGACGAGGATGCAGCAGGTTAAGCGACAGCTGCATCACTCTGAGGTTAAATAAAATCCATCATTAATTACATATTATATAGTATTTCTCTTATAAATATTCTAATCATGTTAATTATTAACAGGGATTTATGACAGCCGTACCTGAAACTTAAAAGGGACAAATGAAATAAAATCTTTGTATATGTTGTAATATATTTATTAATGTATACAAATACAAATACGAATACGAATAATGTGGGGATGGCTCCTTCGTTGTCGTTGTACTATGTTTTAGCCCATTGTTGATTATGTGGACCTTCCGACCTTCTAATATATTATGGGCCAGTTGTCTTTATTTCAAGATTTCACAATAGTAATATCATTTTTTTTTTTGTTGATTTATTTTTGCATTGTTATTTAATTTTCATAACTTAATTATGAATCAAATAAAATTTAATTCCAACCAATTAAACCAAACGTGTGTTTAGTTTTTATTTGAGTTTGAAATTTAATTTAAATAATATCTTAATTTGATATTTTATTAAATAATATGCAGAGTTAATAATAATAAAAAAATATTTGAAATAATAATAATAAAAACAAATAAACCCAACTTTCAACCCCAAATCAAACCAGCAATTAATTGACCTATTATCCTTCAAAATATATTATCACACTATATTTTATAAACTTGCTATATATATATATAAAAGTTTGAAAATCATAAAGAATGTGCTAGTAATATATCATAATTATTTCTAATTATAGTAGGAATGTGTTGTTCTTTATTTATTTGTATTTTTAGATTACATTTTATTCAGAATATAACATTTAAAATCTGTTTCTGTCCCATTAAATATATATATATATATATTTATTTCATTTTTCACTATTTTAAAATAAATTAAAATAATTCCAAAAATTAACGTAATATATATTGCGTAGAAAGAGTATACAAGTAAATAATCATAAAAGATTCTCGCCGCTTCATAATGAGTCCATTTTAATAAAGCTTTTGTCATCATTTTGCAATTATTTTTTTCATCCCTATCTTCCCAGGGAGTTCAATGTAATTTCACTATTTCCTAAAAATAACATAATTACGTATTAATTATAGCAATATTACAAATATATTATATTATATATATATAAATGCAAGAAAGGAAGAGAAAGTGAGGGAGAAAATCACATGGCCTCGTTGCCAGTGGGACCTCAGCAGCAGCATCACCATCATCATCAGCCACCATCCGAGTCCGACAATCACTTTCATCACCACCACCATAATGCTCTTGACCAAGCTCCGCCTGCCCCCGCCGCCGCCGTGAAGCCTGCACCCCCCTCCGATACTGGTATGGACACAGACAAGGTATTGCCTCTATTCCCACATCCTTTGCTCGACTTCAATTTCTGCTTGCTACTTGCATTGGTCCCCGAAACCCTAGACATCCAGCGGTTTTCCGGTCAATCGAGCTGAGGAGCTTTGCTGCTTTCTCGATCTGTGCTTTCTTAGGGATCGGAGGAAGTGTGTCTGTTGGGATCTGAAAGTCGGAGTTTTTTTTTTTTTTTTTTTTTTAAAAAAAAAAAAAAAATTTCAGCTGGGGTTTGTGGAAATAATCAGCAATTAATAATATTATTACTGTTGTTTTCTATTTTTCTGTTTAATGCATTTGCTTCAGAAAATGAAAAGTAAAGTTTGAAGTTTGAATGGAAGTTTCGCGTGTATAGTTGGTAGAGCTTTGATTTTTCCCTTTCTTTCTGCAGATTCGTTGAATTCCTTTTTGTCTGCTTCATCCTTGCATATATGCTCTGAATGCATAGTTTGAATGTTTGATTTTTGATTTAACTATTGATTGCGTCCTTTTCTCTATATTATACAAAAACCTTTCGGAAATGAAGTTTGCTATTTTCTTTCGGAAAACTACAGCATATTTGTTTCAATCTAGTTGAAGGCATATCAATTTGTTTAATTGAGGTTGGTTTGCTTCTTGAAGCTATTCGAGGGTTTATTCTCCTTAAAGTATGGTTGTCTTCATGGTTTGTTCATCAAGGCTTCTGTCATATGGCGATGCTTTCTTCTAATCCATTCTTTGTTGCAGACAATGAATGCTTTTTGATGCTTCTAAGCATGAAAAATCACTTGATCCCTTAATAACTTTTCCTAGGGCATTCTATGATTATGCATTTATTCTTGCTTAGGATAATAATATGAGGCCGCGGACGAAAATTCTGGTATTGCAGATATAACTCAATATTATTGAAGTGCTGACTATTTGGTTTGCTTCTGTTTTACAGGAGATGGCAGGGTCTACAGTTGAGGGAAACGATCCACTCGCCGGGCACATTATATCCACCACTATTGGTGGGAAGAACGGCGAACCCAAGAGGGTGGGTGTTGCAGCCCGTTTTTAGATCCTCATCTATCTGTGGTTTTAAATTCATTGAAAGATTACAGTTTACTCATTTAGAACTTAGTATACCTTTTTTTATATGTGCCACTAGAAATTCCATGTGAGATCTTGGAGTCTTTAATTGGGAGCTAATATGTTGCTTGTGGTGCTTTAAACAGACAATTAGTTACATGGCAGAGCGTGTTGTGGGTACCGGATCATTTGGAATAGTTTTTCAGGTATGTTTGTAATATTTAATTGTCTTATTGTTTAACCTTGAATCTAGAGCTAACTATTACTGCTGTTTTCTGCAGGCAAAATGCTTAGAAACCGGAGAGTCCGTTGCCATAAAGAAGGTTTTGCAGGATAAGCGTTATAAAAATCGCGAGCTGCAGTTAATGCGTTTGATGGATCATCCAAATGTGATATCTCTAAAGCACTGCTTTTTCTCTACAACAACCAGAGATGAGCTTTTCCTTAATTTGGTTATGGATTATGTTCCCGAGACAATGTACAAGGTCCTAAAGCATTATACAAATTCAAACCAAAGGATGCCACTCATCTATGTCAAACTCTACACTTATCAGGTTGGATTCATCTCATTTGTGGTTTTCCCAGTATCCTTTTATAGCTCCATTCAATTATCTGTTAACAATTTCATATTCTTGTCTCAGTTGTTTAGGGGGCTTGCTTATATGCATTCAGTCGCTGGTGTATGCCACAGAGATATAAAACCTCAAAATATATTGGTAGGCGATCCAAGATTCTTCTCCTCCCTTGGCTCGCGAATGTTCCTGGATTTGTAATTTTATACCATATTTTCTCTTCAGGTTGATCCTCTTACACACCAGGTCAAGATTTGTGACTTTGGAAGTGCTAAGGTTCTTGTAAGTAAATCAACTCGTTTGCCATGACTATATATTGATGCATTGATTTTCAAAATATCTCTAGCTGCCTTAATCTATGCCTATTTTAGTATCTGCTACAATACCTGCATACTTCTGGTTTATATATTTATGTGCAAATGCCAACCACCTTTTTTGGTTGAATTTTATGATTAACCGTTGAAGCAATGAGTTTGTTGTTCTGTTGGTAGGTGTTCATTACTTTTTGCTGCCTCTCTGTGGTTGGTGATTAATTGACTTCTAGTGATTAGGAGAAGAAAAAATGGTTCATATTATTAAGTGAGAAGTCAATAGGTTTTTACTTCCAGAGGATGGAACTCTTAATACGATGAATTATCTACTAAAAGCAACACCCTTTCATTTATACGGCGTATTAATTGTCATATACTATATTTGTATTACTAATTCCTTATGTCTTTACTGTACGTGTATTAGTTACTACTTGTTATTTCACCGTCATATTTTAAATATACAATTTTCAGGTGAAGGGTGAAGCTAATATATCCTACATTTGCTCTCGTTACTATCGTGCCCCAGAACTCATATTTGGTGCAACAGAATATACAACATCAATTGATATTTGGTCAGCTGGTTGTGTTCTTGCCGAGCTACTTTTGGGCCAGGTATTCTACAATTTACTAATCTGGCTCACAAAGTGCTACTTTAGAGTTGTTCTTAAGATCACTTTCAATTGATATGTTTGTTCTGCTGCAGCCCCTTTTCCCTGGCGACAATGCTGTTGATCAACTAGTAGAGATCATCAAGGTGCCCCCCCCCCCGACCTTTCTCCTCTATAAACTAGAAAGTAACTATACAATAATGCTCATATGGACTCTTGAATAGGTTCTTGGCACTCCTACTCGAGAAGAAATTCGGTGCATGAATCCAAACTACACAGATTTCAGGTTTCCCCAGATTAAAGCCCATCCATGGCACAAGGTGTGAGTTCAATATGTTTTCTATGGGTCCTCTCCTCCCTCACCCCTTTGGCCCACACAAGCACACAAAATAAACCTATATATATATATATATTAGCATAACTATTTTATTTTTTTTTGGGTATCAGGTTTTTCATAAGCGAATGCCTCCAGAAGCAATTGATCTAGCTTCGCGCCTACTTCAGTACTCACCAAGCCTTCGGTGCACAGCTGTATGTTTAATTTGTACTTATGCTACTGGATTTTGTTACCATCTTTGATACTTGAACTCATTTAAAGCATATGATTAGCCTTTTATGTAATTAATTATTGATACTCCATTCTTTGCAGTTAGAGGCATGTGCTCATCCTTTCTTTGAGGAGCTTCGGGAGCCAAATGCCCGCCTTCCGAATGGTCGCCCATTTCCTCCACTTTTTAACTTTAAGCAAGAGGTATGCTTTCCAACCTCTTCCATGTATCATTGACTTTTATGTGTTTTTTTCCATATGTATTTTTTTCTGTGCAATCGAGTTTTGCTTATGTCTGCCAACTAGAAGCCGGGTTAAACATTGGTGGAGTAATGGATACCTTTGTACAATACTGAAAATTCTAAACCGGGCCCTTCAGCTGAAATGACATCTGAATAATATGTTTAACTCGTACTACTTTGGCAAGAACTGTTCTTACAGCTATCACAAGCTTTTATAAGTCCCTCGTCTATGACAGAATGTGTCGAATCAATGAGTAGATGTCTATTCTGTGGTTTGTTTCGCATTGTGAGGTGTGTCGTCCTAATTAAAGTAAAATCTTCGCCCGTCTATATTTATTTTTATGTTAGTGTCAATGAAATCTTTGCATCAAATCTCTCCCAAATTTTGGGCCATTTAGATGTTTGCTGTTTGTCTGAATTCTTTGCTTGTCCATTCCTCCACTATACGGCATATTAACATCCAATTCCTTGCGATAGCAGCTGTCTGGAGTTTCACCTGAATTGGTAGTTAAGCTGATACCGGAGCACATCCGACGGCAAGCTGGTCTGAGTATTCCATCTCCCCATCCCACCGGAACGTGATGATCTGAAGCTAAAATCAATGTTCGTTATGGTTTGATGGGTAAAAATAGCTGAAAGAAAAGAGGCTCTTGCTTTATCGCTAGTACCAGAATTGGCATTTCGACACTAATCTGTGGTTTTTTATGCCTAGCCAACTGCGAGTATGATGTATGTATGCACATATTGGCTACTTCAGTTAGTGGTAAGTTGGTGAGTGTAATGTTTGCTTTAGGTCGCGCCTCTGTATATGTGTACTGCCTGAAACACAGAGAGTAATATGTCGTAGCTGATTATAACATTCGGGGCGAAATATGTTTACATTGTCGTTCATGTTAGTCCGAACAGTTTGTGTTAAAACATCAACATAGCAGCATAATTCCAGTGTATTTCTGTTACTTAATTGTCTGTTTCCACCTCCAGGTTTTGTCGAATTCACGTTTCAGTATGTTTTCATTATTGTTATGACATCATTTAAATAGATTAGCTAAGCTGATGAATCCGACCACTGCGCCTGGCGGTGGCAGTGGTGGTGCCGCTCCTCCGATGATTGTCGGCGATGGCAAACCTACACACAGGGCATGTCCCCTGGCTCTTCACCCACGGCACGATGCACTCCTCGTGGAACATGTGGTTGCATGGCGTCACCGTCACGAACTGTTTTGTCTCGAAGTCGTCCTGGCAGACGGCGCATGTCTTCCCGTCGTCGTCCTGCGAGGAGGTGGCGCCGCCGCCGAGTCTCCTGATTATATTGCTTATGTGAGGGCTGTATAGCTGTTTCCTCAGCTTGCTAATGGCTTGCTTTTGATCTTCCTGGCTCAGGCGGCTTTCGTTGTCTCTGGACCACTCGTAGCTCGCCGGTGGCGGCGGAGTGGAGCTTCGCGCTCCCGGATATGCGTCGATGAGGAGCAGTCGGACAGGGTAGGGACGAGGCGGCGCCGGAGGAATGCTGGAGAACCGTTGAGTTGAAGACTTAATATTACAGAACTTTTAAGATGTAAAAATTTGTTGAAAATGAAATGATGACCTCGGAAAGGCGTAACTGGATCTTCTCATCCATTCTCGATCAAGCAAACTTGTTCTTCCTCTTCCTCCGTAATTCTAACACACGAACAAACACGCAGAAAATTAATTATATAGCAGAGTACGATGAGGTGTTTTAGAGGCAATGGTGATAACCAACCAGAGGTGAGATTTCGGGGAAGACGTCGTCGGGGAGATAAATCCAGAAGTCTTCCTCCTGTTCGGACTGCCAATTTTCAGCAGGCGGCCGTCGACGGAAGTTCATGGCGGTTGTGGTGGTGGTGAATGATGCGAACCTGGAGATGAAAGAAATACAGTAATTTGTTAGTTGAGGGAGGAAGATATTTCTTTGATTTCTTTTGGGGCATTTACTTTTTGGTTTGTTCTTACCACCATGGAGGAATTTTTGAGCGTTTCTACGAATGGTATTAGGACATTGTAGTAAGTAATCGATTTTTCAGTCGATACCTTATGTAGATGGTGGGAATAAAGTGATTCTTTAGAAGATTGAAGCAAAGAATATGATTCTGGTCGCATAAGGTTTGGGATTAATGTCCCGTCCGGGTGTTTTCTGTTAAAAAAAAAATCAACAAAAGAAACTAATCAAACCAAAACAACTTTTTTTGCTCTTTTTAATTTTACATTAAAAATATTTTTATATAATAAAAGTATTTTTATAATTTCCTTTTTTAATTTGTTAGAGTCAGACAAAGATAATATTTAAATAGTTCATTAAGGAATTCGTAGTTAGTGAACTCACGGTGAAAAAGTTATGAGTTAAAATTTTGGAAGTATATTAGTCTTACATACAAAATAATAACCTAGATTGAGTAGGTCGCCATATTATTAATGTTCATGTCATTACCATTGTTTTTTATTATTGAATATATTAATATATTGACTTTAAAATATAGAGTATACTAATATATATCAAAAATAATTAAATATTTATTTATTTTAAAATACTTTGTTAGTAGGTAGGAGCCTTGCATTAAGTCATTGGGACCAATTTAATTAATACTCCTGCTTTGTATTCGATCAGGACAGGACTTGTTATTCATTGCATTGGATTTTGATATGCACCCACTCGTCTCAATTACGCATATTTATGTCTATTTAATTATCTACACCTACCTAATTAATACTCAACTACCATGTTCATATTGGTCGTTCCATATCTTTATGTCATTTTTTTTAAAAATAATTACGCATTTTTCACTCATATAATTTTAATTATCTATTAATTATATTTATAGTAACACTTCCGAAGTAGAACTGAGGGAGTATTGATTTGTAAATAAGTACCGCTATTATTTATTTATTTATTTATTTCTCATCGTTAAAACCAAACTACGGGTGATTCTTTGGATTTGCGTTTTCAGTCTAAATTTTGAATAATATTTTTCTGAAAAAAATCAAATACTTAGTTATTTAATTATATAAAATAGTTATAATATTTTAAATATAATATTATTTTTATTTAACATTAAAAATAAAAAATTATAAAAATAAAATAGTAAAAAAGTTTAAATTCTCTTTTTAAGTTTCTTTTAATTTTTTTTCTATACAAAATATCAATTTTTTACTCTCAAACATGTTAATTTTTTATAATACTATATTATATTAAACTATTATTAAATTTAAAAACATAATTATAAAAAAGCTTAGTATATCCAGAAAAATGAACAAAGATTTGTTGGTTGTGCTATTTTTAGTTTTTCTTTTTATATAATCTTCAAATGAAATAATTGTTGCTGCTGTATATAAACAAGCATTAAATATAAGATTTATTTTATATTAATTTGAGATTGAATTTTAATTTAAATAATATATTAATACGATATTTTATTTAAAAAAACAATATTTTTATAAAATATCATATACTCCTACAAATTATAATTTAATTTTTTAAAAAAATCATAAAAAATACATCTTGAACTTTTTTATTTTTTGGTTAGAATTTTAAATTTTATTAAAATTCTAAAATTTAATTTATTTTCAATAAAAAAATAAAAAATTATATTATAATAAAAAAATAACTATTTTATTCAATTATCTTAAAAGTTAAAAATAAATTTAAAAAAAAGCATAAATAATTATTTTAAAAATAAAGAATTAATTGTATTTAAATTTAATATGTATATTTTATATTAAAAATATATCCTAATTAAAAACAATATAAATATAAAGTTTAAATTTAATATGTTTCTTTACCGATTATTTTTCGAATATTACTATTTAAATTCTACGATTTTTTTTTAAAAATATATTTTTTATCACAGGCTCTAAAATAGCGAAATTGAAAACACCTTCCATCAAAACATAAGCGCACACATACACATCGAATTTAAGCCCACGTGGCAATTTTAAAAACTCCTATTGGTTGCCACAGCGTCACTTGTCCAATTTTTTGACTTGTCAAACTGTCATAACTCCAACGCCGAGCTCAGCCCGCACTCTAATGTCCATCGTGTGGCCAACGCGCCGTCACGAGCGGGCACGCTTCTCCTTTTCTCGCGTTTAATTCCCACGCGCCGCTGTGCCGTGTGGAGAGCCCCCCTCTAAGTCATGTACCAACGTCCACCCGCCCCGACCAAAACCTTAGGCGTTCAAAAATAACCGCTTTATGTATGCCGTCTTGATCTATTGAGGCTGCTTCGCTCCAGTGATATTCACCGCCGTCCCCAAATCCATGAACCCTAAATACCCATTTTAAACTGTGTTCAGTCGGGGCTTTGTGGATTCTTGGGGTTTTTCTTCACGTCGACATTTTTTTTAGATTAAAAAGCGAATTCTGTTCGCCGATTGGTGCAATAATGGCGGAAGCTAAGACTGGTTTGGATAGTAAGAAACACGGGGAGAAATCCAAGGACCGAAAAAGATGGAATAAGAAATTGGCGGTGATAGGAGCTGTAGTGTTTTTGGCTCTGGCCATTGCAATAACATCTAAGCAGGCAACGCAATATCACAAGTCTTGTCAATGTTCTCAGGTTCGCTTTCCGTTGTGCTCTAATTTCTTTTGGTAATTCTGTTCTTATTCCTTTCTTTGGACGTGTTTGCATTAGTGCATTCTTATCTGTACGTTGCAAAGGTAATTTGTATTTCGTGATTCTTGAATTGTTGATGTCTTGCTATGGTGGAAATGGAAATGAAGGTTGTTGCATACCATGGCTGATTGCCTACCCGCAAGGTGTTTGTTGTATTACTTTTCTAAAAACTTTGGACTATCTTTTGTGTTTAAAACTGAGAGATGGGAATTTCATAGTTGACCGATGAAACTTGAGGGATCCTTTTTGGTAATTCTTTCTCAAGAATTCAGATTCAAGTGCTTGGGCCAATAAAGGGTTCACTTCATTGCTTGTCAAGAAAAACTTGAAGAGAAAAGGATCTTTTGCCATCTGTTTTTCCTCGAATTTACCATTTCCCTATAGATTAACACCCCTTATAGACTCCCATGTACTTGAAGATCATTTTTAAGGATAGTTTTGATCAGTTCATTTTGAAATATTCAAGAACCTTATAATACTAAGGTCTTTTTGCAAGTGCCGGAGAAAATTTTTAAAACTTCTGCCAACAGAATTGTTGATTAGGTCCATCTTCCTCTAAACTCAGCCGCCTCAGCTCTATTTTCACTTACTGCCAAGTTTTTCAATAGAGAATATTAGTATATTACCAACAACTTGTAAATTAACCTGAGAGTGGTACCGGTACAGCTTACGTGGTGCTAGAACACATTGTTTTCTGCGTCTTGTTTTGTGGTAAATTAGTTAACATTGTTGACCACATGGTCTATGGATCCATACTCAAGACTGTGTTCCTCATTCATGTCTTATATTGTGCAGGACTCTCGAAAATATACAGGTATCGTTGAGGATTGTTGCTGTGATTATGAGACAGTTGACAGTATTAATGGGGCAGTATTGCATCCATTACTTCAAGAGCTCGTTAAAACTCCATTCTTTCGATACTTTAAGGTCTGTTACTAACTATCATGCCCACTTATGCTATTCAATAATATGTCAACTTAAATTTAGCTATCGTAATGCAGTCTGACATTGGTTGAGGGTTTAGATATTGGTGGATTCAGAACAAGCATTGATAATAATTTGAACTTTTTAATAGGTCAGTACACATCATGTCAGTGCTTCTAGACTATCAGTTAATATATTCCTAGTATTTAATTGGTTTCTTATAGTAGATTTTGGTGTGTTTAACTAATCCGATCTGGATGGATTAATATTCAAATGGTGGATATATTCAGGCCCTGAAATTTTTTGAGACTACTTATTCCAGAAGACAGGCATTGTGTGTATTTAGATGGAATTTTGAGTAGCACAAGCTATGGGAATGGTGTCCATGAAAGACAATCATAAATATTGACTGTCCTGAGAAAACTGAACTTTTGACCTGTTAAACCTTTCAACTCTATTTTATCTAATGTATGTTCTTTATATTGTTAAAGGTAACTTTTAGGTTCAGGTTAATTCCAATATATGTTGACAATTACGAGATATCTGAAAGGAAGACACAAAATTGATCTTGTTAGTGCATAACACTAGAGGCTTTCTGAATGTGAATAGTTCTGATATTTGGTGAAAACTGAAGAAATATGAAAATCCCAAAATATAGTCGATATGTTTTATAAATATGATGGCGTTACTGATCCCATTCTCCCTTAATAGTTTGTTTGCAATTTTGTAACGAGCTTTAAACATTCAAAATTATTTGTTCCATACTTTCGGTAGTCGAGTGGAACCTTAATATGAAGTTTCAACTTTGTATGAGTTATAATGTTTGGTGGGATCTATTTGATGCTTGTAGTGTCAGTGTCAGAGTTCTTGTCTTACACGATACACCAAATATGGCAGGTTAAATTGTGGTGCGACTGCCCTTTTTGGCCTGATGATGGCATGTGCAAGTTGCGTGATTGTAGTGTATGTGAATGTCCAGAAAGTGAGTTTCCAGAGCCTTTTAAGAAGTTTGTACAGCCAGGTCTTCCACCGGACGATTTAAAATGCCAAGAGGGAAAGCCACAGGCAGCTGTTGATCGCACTCTAGATTCACAGGCTTTCCGAGGATGGATAGAAGTAGATAATCCTTGGACCAATGATGATGAGACTGATAACAGTAACCACCTGTTTCTTTCTTAATTTTTTTTGCCCTTAATCAATAATACATTTTTACGTGTGTCTTTCCATTTGCATTTTTTATATTAAATTTGCAAAATTGAACTGCTTGAAGACATGCAATTTGCCTTCGCCTGTACTTGGGTTCATTTCTTTTCCAGACTTGAAAGTGTTGTTAGTTCTTGTTTGTTTATGGTTGCGTAGGTCTAAATGCTTGTGGTTAATACTCATGATTCCCTTCTCATGTTATCTTTTGATTTCATTCGACAACTTTAATGGGTTTTCTCTCATTTGCAGGTGAGATGACTTATGTTAATCTCCAACTGAATCCTGAAAGATACACTGGCTACACGGGGCCATCAGCTAGAAGGATATGGGATGCTATATACTCTGAAAATTGCCCTAAATGTCAGTTTCTTATCCTTTGTTACATCATTATGATCAATTGTTCTGCTTTCAGAAAATAAATAGCATTCTATAATTTTATCCACCGAGTTCAGTTGTTCCTTTGTATCTACATGGGCTTGTGCATGTCCGCCTGTATTCAAGCTGCTAATTGTCTTTTACTTTCTTGTCCAGATTCAACAGGAGAAATTTGTCCGGAGAAAAGAGTCTTATACAAGCTAATTTCAGGCCTTCACTCGTCGATTTCTATTCACATAGCTGCCGAGTACTTGCTTGATGAAGCTCAAAATCTGGTCTGCAGTTTCTCCTCTCACTTTGTGAATTTTAATGGTTTCTCATTTTAACTCTCATCATGTCTAAACTAAAAAAATTTCTGATGTTGAGATTCTGGTGAACTTTTTTATTGCAAGCTTTTTTTGTTTTTCGACAATATTACACTTTCTTCTTTGCAACATGTGAAGCTGACACTATACAACTTTGCTATAATTCCAGTGGGGTAGAAACATGGAGTTGATGTACAATCGTGTCTTGAGGTATCCCGATCGTGTGAAAAATTTGTACTTCACTTTCATGTTTGTTCTTCGAGCTGTGACAAAAGTAAGAATTTGTATTATCTCAACAAGTCTCCTAACATCCTTACTGCTTCCAAATCACCCTCTCGCTAATGACTCTCACCTTTGTATGCCAAGCAGGCTGCTAATTACTTGGAGCAGGCTGAATACAATACTGGTAATGTTGAGGCAGACCTGAAAGCGCAATCCTTAATGCGTCAACTGCTTTACAACCCAAAGCTGCAGGCTGCATGCCCCCTCCCGTTCGATGAAGCTAAATTGTGGCAAGGGCAAAGTGGACCGGAACTGAAGCAGGAGATTCAGAACAATTTCAGGAACATCAGGTTTTTGGTTTGTTATCATGCTTTTAATAATCTGAAGCACACTAAAGCACATATTCCTTGCTGTCGATTTTGCAACTTCTACTTTCGCCATATCTGTTCTTTGACATATAGTAGCATAGTTGGCGGGTTGATTTGTAAACATGCTCTGTATTTAACAGTGCTCTGATGGATTGTATTGGATGTGAAAAATGTCGACTTTGGGGAAAGCTTCAGGTTCTTGGTCTCGGAACTGCTCTCAAGATTCTTTTCTCTGTGGATGGTAAAAACCATCTGAGTCAACCAGTGAGTTTTACATTACTAGTTTTTTTGCTAGCAATTATCGATTATCCACACATACACACATGATGTATATATATCTATATGTATTGCTGAATCAAACATGCTTCGGGTAATGGGTGCTTGATGAAACCACTTTTTTTTATTCCTCTGAAGCTGGAATTGCAAAGAAATGAAGTAATTGCTTTGATGAACCTGCTGAATCGACTATCAGAGTCTGTCAACCTCGTACATGAAATTGGCCCTACCATTGAGAAGACTACAGAGAACTTCACTTCAGAACACCCTATCCTACACCGTAGCAGATTGGAACAGACATGGGAAGCAATTAAAGAGTTTTGGTATGTATCTACACTTCATTTCATCATCTATTTCTGATCATACCTTATTGTAATTTTCTAGCAATGTCTACCTTGCAGGTTAGCCAATCTCCTACTGTAGCTTATGCTAGTCTGCGGAATCGTATCAATTTTTGAACAGTTTTTCGTACAGAGCATCATACAGATACTAATCGATACAAGCAGCGAAAGGGGGATTAACATGATGGGACTTGTTGAACTCTGTCCAATGTAACAATATATATGCCTATGATCAGTTGGAATTGTGAAACCTTACACCGGTCATTGTAACAAACACATGCTCGAGAGGGAAATATTGATTTGTTCATACTCACATTTCGATTTGTGTTGCCATTGTTGCCAGTTTGAGGTTTGCTTGTGTTCATTGCAATCAACAGGATATCTCTAACAAGAATGGAAAGGCAACAACAACTTGTATTTTGAGAAAATATAAAAACTAGATCAAGATCTCTTTGCTAAGCAACAGGCAGGCAGGCAGGCATAATGAAAGAAAGAAATTAATCAATGGATTGTGAATATGAATAAAGTTGTGATATCATGGAACAGGATAGGACTTGTTGTGGCACATGCACTTGTAGGCCATGGGGCAAGTCTCGGCTTCTTCGATGGAGGAGCAAACAAAGCCAACGATGACGAGCCTACATGGGGTGCAAGATCCACAGGCGTGGCTGCAATCCGGTAGGCTCGATCCGGCTACCTTGAGGGTTGTTTCTGCCCTTGTATGGATCAATGGCTTCATGCCTACACTATAGTAGTAGTAGTAGTGTTGATCAGGTTTTGCCATTGTTGAATCCCTCCCTGCTTCTACTTGATTCCCTTCAATATCTGCATCCATTTAATTATTTAAAGTTACCAAATTAAAATTATATATAAGTGTGTATATATATATATGTATGTATGTATATAATCAAGCCTACATGGAGACTGCAGATTGCCAATGCTCCTTGCATGTACGGACAGTGGAAGCAACACAAGAACAGAAAGCACAATCATTGAAGTGCTCTTCTTCTTCTTCATCATCAACATCTGTCTCAGGTTTTTTTTCTTGCTTGATCGTGTAGTCTCAGCCTGAGCTTTGGGTTAGCACATGAGATGAGATGAGATTAGGTGGAGAAGAATTAGGGCAGCAGAAGCAATGTATATATATAGAGAAAGAAAGAAATAAATTAAAGCAGTGGTGGAGATGAGATGAGAGGAAGTATTGAAGCAAATCACAGGCAACAACAAGGAACAACAGTGCGTGTGATCACAAGAAAAAACCTTTAGTATGTCACATTGCCCAACCCGTTTTCCAGTTTAGATAGAGAAAATCATGCTTTTGAAAAGAATGGTGGTAAATGAACAAGTTAAGTTTATTTATTTTTATTTACTGACAATGCATGTACTATTAATTATTATTCATGCTGTGGTTATTTTGCGTGAGTGCAGTTGAAACAAGATGCCCCTTTTTTGTGAAGACTGTGTCGTGTGTTTGCATTCAATGATCCACCCGACCCGACCCGACCAAACAATGTAATAATTAATTAATAGATACATACATACATATATCATCCATAAGAAAGCAGTAAATTTTTTTCATTTCATGTATGACTATGAGCACATGATGCTGGGGAATATATTCAATTTTTGTACTTGAGAGAATTTACTGACCTGGGAATTGAAACCAGTAAATATTGCCTGATGTTGTGGCTGACACTAATAAAGAGCAAGGAAGGACCAAATTAAAGGCAAGATATCATATCCCATTGAGCACTTAACTTTAATTTAAGGTGGACTTTAAAATAAAAGAAAATATTGTGCATTATTAGCCTTAATTCATCACTTTTTGGATATATGTTTTGGAAGACTAATATGATTAACTTTGTGGTTCTAATTTAATTGAAGGTTAATCATATACTATATTGTATGCTCTTAATATTCTTTCTATTCAAAATAATGACAATTAAGGATCATATACTTATTATACAGGTAGGTAATCTTTGAAGATGAAAAAGCCATCAACATCAACATCTATCTTTTAAATTAATAAATGGCTGTATTAGATTATACAAAAATATATAAGGGGTTTATATGATTCCAACTTTGATTATCCCCTCACGTTCGGTTCGTTAAAAATATATGAAGTGACAAAAATCATATCCTAGCAAAATTTAATATGTCAAATTAATTGTTTGAATTCACACCCGATGACCAGTCCGAGGTCAAAGAAGGGCTGCTCAAAACCAAATTAAAATATCAAATCAAACCGAACCGAACACCATCTACTTGCTTACCTCAATCAAACATATATTAAATTGCATATATTATTGAATTAAGCAGTATCATCTATCTCCAACTTTGATTATAACACCATCGAATTTGGAAACTTCCTCTCGCCAGCCATCTCAGAACACTGTAATAATTTCATCAAGACTTTTTTTTTCTTCAAAAAAAAAAAAACCCTTTTAAAAAAACATATCCATTACATCACCACACACAGAGACATTATATATATATATATATATATAAAGAGGCAATGGAGTGGCTATTTTGCATGAAGACCTGACTGGTCCATCTCACTAAATTATAACAGCAAGTATGAACACAGTTTCTAGAAGCTCTGCAATGGATGCTATTAGAAGAAAGGATAAGGACGAAGACGAGGAAGACGATGATCAGTACTACAATCTATACAGAAAGAAGGAATTAGCAATCCCAGAAGGATATGTCGGAGGACGTTATGTTCGCCAAATTAATAATAATTATAATTACGGGTGGAGGATATTTTCGAGACGGCGGAGCGTGCGCGGCTACGGTCCGATGAGCTCATCGCAGAGCTACCGGCGTGAGCGGGCCAGGAAAAGGAATATATTCTTACAGACTTACAAATTGGGGGAGAATATTACTTCTAATGGAAAGATTATGGGAAGTCGGAAGCTCGACAAAATGGTCGTCAAGGTCAAGACCGCCGTCGTGGCGGTTTTAGACTTCGTCGGCGGTGGCGCGTTGAGAGCTTCCTGCGGTCAGCGGTCAGCCGGTCGGGTAACACCTCCGGTCCGAATTGCCAAGCTTTGTTGATTGATAGTAACGAAATGTATTATTATTATTATTATTGTTATTATTTAAATATAATATCCTCCAATGTGAAATCTGGCACGTGCTGGGCTCGTGTTGACGTGGTCAACTTTCAGGTCATGACATGTATGGCCGTCTAGATAACTAACATGAACGTGGGCGATTGCCGTACACAAACACAACTAAAGTTTGATAAGTTAATTAGTGCAGGAATTAATTAAAGATTTCAGTAACTAAAGTTGAACCCAAACTTATTTCTTGTTTACCTACCTACCAAACCACACTACACTAAAATTAACAAGTAAGTAATATATTTAATCCCTAATCGATGGATATATATATATATATAGATTGACCATTTAATTAAATTAAATTAAATTAAATAAATGGAGTAGTTTATAGTCAAACCAACTACTCCAACTGCGTGGCCCACTTCACCCATAACATAACCACCAAAACAATCGAACAGTAATAGTACGTAAAGTAAGTAATAGCCAACCGCCATTAGTGAAGGGGAGTGGAGTGGCTCTGTTCTACTATTCATCATCCCTCATTACTAAATATCTCTCGTCGTCTCCAACGCACCAAGAGTCGAGTTGAGTGATCTGCAAAAATGTTTGGCAATCTATTCGGATGGAGAAAGGCTTCCAAATGGTACATATATAATCCAATCATGATTCAATTCCATTCGATGCTTTCTTTAATTGCTGAGTGTCATGTCATGTCATGTGATGTCCAAATCGCAGCAAGAAATTGGTGAGAAGAGTGAAGTGGCGGCTGAAACTGCTGACGAACAGAAAGTGGTGTATTGTGAATCAGCTGAGAAAGGATGTCGCTGAGCTTCTCAAATATGGTCTTCATCAAGCTGCCTTGCAAAGGGTATATACTCGATCATCGTACTGTTGCATTATTAATTAATTAATTCCAATTGCATGCATGCAGGTGGAGCAGCTTATCAAGGACGAGACAACAATTGAAGTATATCATCTCCTCGACCAATTCTGTGAACGTATAATAATCAGCATTCCCTACATCCGAAAGCACAAGTAATCCAATCCATGCATTAGTTAATATCATTCATTGTGTATTACATCTTTTCTGATGGAATATTAATTGATTGATTGATTGATTAGGGATTGCCCCAAAGAGATCAATGAAGCAGCATCAGCTCTAATATTCTCGTCATCAAGATTAGGGGAGTTGCCGGAGCTCATCGCCATTAGAGACCTCTTCAAAGACCGCTATGGATCCACATTCGTCATGCTTCCCCTCCAATTGCTCCCCGGAAACATTGTCGATCCTCAGGTTAATTAATTAACTAATAATTCGACTACATCTAGATCATTATCAATTATCTTCAATTAATATATATTTATATTATATGAATGCAGATGATAGAAAAGGTCTGCTCCAAAAATGTGGTTGAGGACGATGATCTCAAGTACAGAGTGTTGGACGAAATAGCCACCACTTCATGTGTAGTACCGTATGGACAGTACTTGCTCGAATACAGACCTGATAATGAGCTGCAACAAAACCCTAAACACAACGAAGAAGAAGAAGAAGGGAGGAGATCAATTATGGGATTGCCATGGAAGAATATTAGTAGCAGGAGTGCTGACCAAGATGATCAAAACCTAATTAGAAAGACGACCACAAAGGGAATTAGTTGCAGAACGAAAAGGAAAAGGAAAAGATCTAGAAGGAATTATTGGATGTCCCGAGAAGATGGAATTGCGACAGACGACGTCGAATCTGCTGCAGCATACTACAATAGTACCAGTGACAGAAAATGCAGACCCCATTCTCATTCCCGTCGCAGCACAAGGAGGAAGAAGAAGATGAATATTCCACTCTCAGTAGATAGTTGTCAGAAATATTACAACGATCGCGGTGGAGAGATTCCGACAGTAGAAGATAAGATTCCAGTGGGCATTAATGGTGATATGAGGAGGAGCTGGAGGTCGATCTCGTTTCCGTTGGAACAGCCTCCTCGTACTCGTGGTAACTACGACTACAGCTGCTTCCGTTCCTGCCGCCATGTCCATCCGAAGCTCCCGGATTATGATGAACTCGCCGCCATGTTCGTCGGCTTGAAGAAGAATAGAAGAAATCCCACCGCCTGCACTACCACCTCTTCTTCTTCTTCTTCTGTTAATTAGGGTTCCTTATTCTCCACGAAACCTGATCGATAGCTACATTAGGATAGGATTCTATATTATTATTATTGATTTGTTGGATTTAAAAATAAAAAATAAAAAAAAAATGTTATTGAAAATTGGATAATGATGAGGTGAAGTGACAGTGGTGGACCACCGAAACGTGCCATTCAAACCGACCCAGCCCCCCCACACACACACACACTTACGTTGGTTGACTTTGTCTTCTGATATTTATTTATTTTTTATTATTATTATTATTTTTTTTTCAATTTCTCCACCGAAAGTGAGGCTCAAATCTTTGTCTGCTTGCTTGTTAGATTAGCACGGAATTTAAATTAATTGAAATTGTGATCACATTAAGGAATTATGACTGAAATAGATACAAGTTTCGATGTGTTTTGCACTATTTATTGGGTTTACTTTAAATTTCATAAATATTATAAAATATATATATATATGAGTCAATATTTTCTATCATGAAATATATTTTTATTAAAATTAATATTAAAGCATGGAGATTGGAGAGTGTTAAAATTTATACTTCAATAAAAATACATAAAACATTATTGGCAGAGACTACTTTTTATAGGATATGAATAAAAAATATATATTCAAACACAAATAAATATATGAAATGAATAACTTTAAATTTAAGAAAACCTTTTAAACGGATATGATTAAATATGGGTTGAACACTGGGCTAATTTTATTAGATGATCATCATTTTCGTGAGATATTTTATGCTGCACAATTATTTTTATAAGATACTAAAGATGAAGATATTATAGTTAATTTGAGTTCATCTATATCGGTCTATTAATTTAATAAGCCAACTATAAGTTTTATTTTAACTTTGCTGCATTGATTAGTTTAAATGAATTTATTTAAATTATCTTGAGTATGACATATTTTACTATTATACTTCTCATACGTCACAATTTTCATTTTTATCCGTCTCATGTCTTATTTTAGAATTATACTATATTTTAATTGAATTTTAAATTTTAAATATACTCATTATTTATTTTAATCTTAAACTATTTTGTATTATACTACTCCCTCCGTTTGCAAAAATAAAAATATTTAAGTCCGACACGGAGAATAAAAAAAAATAAATATTTTATTGAAAATGTGATAAAAATAAGAAGGTAGTTGATGATATTTTTAAAAAGTAGGTTAAAAATTAAAGAAATGAAAAAGAGAATATAATAAAAAAAGTGACATTTGTTGTAAATAAGTGTAGCGAATAAACTAAAAAGACTAAAAAAAAAAGTGAGAATAAATTTGAAAATAAAGTATTAATATATTTTTAATTATTTATTAATCATAACTTTCTAAATTATGGTGTCTAGAATAACTGACATCATATCTCAAAGGAAGAAGTATGATTTAATTATTTAATTTAAAACACATATAAATAAATTTTGAATTCAAATATTCTAAAATTTAAATTCATTATTTAACATTAATAAGTATTTTAAATAATCAAATACTCCCCACGTACCCGTGTTATCATTTTCTATTTTCGTCCGTCCCAAAATAAATTTACAATTTTCTAATTTAATAAGTATAGTACGTACCTAACATAATAAATACTCTTTCAACTTACAATATATTCCGTCTCAGATACCATGTCCACATTGTCGTTTCTGTCTGTCCCACATACCATGTCACTTTCTTTTTTTTGGAAAATGATTACACACTTTAATCTCATTTTAAATTTTTAATTTTTTTTAATTTTAATTAAACTAATTAGTTATCTTAATCTTAATTTATAATTATTTATATTATAGGATAATTATTTTCACTAATACATTTTTAATTATTTACTAATTACACCCCTCCTAAAATACCGTGTCTACAGTGTAGCAGACGTGGTATCTGGAACAGAGAGAGTATTACACACATGCCATTACTTTTATGTTACACCATACTAATAGAGGTATTTTTGTCTACTTTACTATTATCCAATATAATACTAATATTAAAAAATCTACGTGCAAAAAACAAATATCACCTTTTCAATGAGACGGAGGAAATATTTAAAACAGTAAAATTTAATGAGTTTAAATTCATTATTAATTTTGTAGATTAACATTAGCTGAAATTTAAAAAATAAATAAATAAATAAATTCAACAAGTCATTTGAAATAACATTAAAAAGTCAAAGAACTTTTTTATACAACTTACAATGAATTTAAAATATCTTTAATTCAATTTTTTTGCAACCAAATCGCCTTAAAGTTTTTATATGACTTTCCAACCAATTGTTCCCACTTGAAATTAATCGCAAGATGTAAAAATTGGGAGTGGATATATACATTCGTTTATTAATTTAAAACTGTAAAAATAATAATAATAATAATAATAATAATAATAATAATAATAATAATAATAAAATTTATATTTTGAATTTTGTTTTTTAAAAAAAAAAAAGAGAGGAGACATAAGGTTTGTTTACATTATAATTTTATCGGGGTTTATTTTGACTTTTTAATTTAAATAGTGATTTTAATATGATATTATGTAATGAGAATTTTTTATTAAAAGTAATAAATATTATATTAATGAATAAACTAAAAAAAAATCTAAAAAATATGTGTTTGGTTTGGATTTTATATTCAAATTAATATTATTAATTTGTATTGTTTATAATAAAAATACATATTATTTTAGCAAAATTGCCCATAACTCCCATGTGGTTTCGAAACTCAGCGTAAGTTTTCCCTCTACTTTAAAAATTGTATGACGTCCCCTTATACTTTAAAAAATATTGCATGAAACCACTTTGTGGTTTCGAAACTCAATAAATCCCTATTTTACTTTAAAAAATTGAATGACGCTCACTTATACTTTCAAAAATATTGCATAAAACCCTCTGCTATGTAAAATATATAGATAGAAAATCATCTTCTTATTACAAGAGGAAAGTTTCATGGTGGTGGGGTTTCATGCAACATTTTTTAAAGTATAAGGAGTATCATGCAATTTTTAAAGTACAGAGAGATTTTACGCTGAATTTCGAAACTACATGAGAGTTATAAACAATTTTACCTATTATTTTCTCATAAAAACATTATGTATATGGTTTGTTTGGTTGTATCGTGAAATTGAGTTGAGATGATTTATTGATTTCAGTTTTGTTAAATGAGTATTTTGATATGATATTATATATATATATATATAAAAAGAAAATAGTGAATTCTTGTTTAAAATTATGTCAAGTTAATAATGCTATATTTTAGTTTGAAATGATAAAAAAATAAACTCTATATTGCAATAATATTTAAACTAAAATTCAAATTAAAATTCGAAATTAAATCAAAATTAAATATATAATAGCATAGAACCTGAGTGTTTTTTGTTTTTAATAGTTTTGTATATAAAATGTTTTCTATTACTATTATTCAAGATTTGTCTTTAGATAATGTTATATAAATATAGTATTAAATTTTAAAAATATTATAATTAAATATATTAAGATAAAAAGATGTAAAAATATATGGGAAAAAAAAAAAAAAAAACCCTAGTGGGCACACTCTAATTAAACAGACCCCTATTTCTATTAATTTAGTTTGACAAAGCAAAAAAGATAGGTAGGGGTCCGAAAGTATTGCAATAATAACATTTTTATTTGTTAATTGCTACAATTAGAGTATTTTTTTTTTCTTAGATTTTGTAGATTTTTATTTAAATATTAATTTAATGCATTAATTTATTGAAAATAATTTACTTAATTGAAAATATTAATTAAATAGTAAAAAAAATAAAAATATCAAAGAAAAATAGGTCTGTTTTTTTAATAGATCCTTATAATAGTCTCTTCTTAGACATCCTTGTACTTTTGAATTAACCAATAAATCATTATAACAAGAAAAAAATCTACAATTTAAGTTTGTTTACTTTGTATCTTTAGATGAATTTATCTTTTATTTTATATATAAAAAATTATAACGTTCATATAAAAAAAACAATCATTTTGCTTTTATAGCATTATTTTTAATTAAGGTTTTTTTTAAAAAAATAATTCTTCATACTACAAAAAATTATTTCACCTAAAAGTATATAACTGAAGATAAGTTATTTTGGTAAATCCAATGAAATAAAAAAATATATATACACCTTAAATTCTGTAAAATTAAATTACTTCATTGTCTCTTAGAATTTTTTTAATAAATTGAAAAATAATACTAGTTTTTTACATTATTACTTTTTTTAATTTTATACTTAATTATATAAATAATAGTATATTTATAATTCAAATAAAATTTAATAATATTTTGATATTAATATATAATTATTTTTAATAAATACTTGTGTATCGAAGAGTTAGAAATAGTAGTATGAGTTATGAGTTCCAATAAGAAAGGAACCAGTGATAACCAGAGCAGACCAGACCCTACTTCGTTCATGGCCTCCACCCCATATATAAACCCTAATCTCCTCCATCACCATTCTCAAATATCTTCGCAGCTCCACCACGCAAACCTCTTTTCTCCCTCTAACTTCTCTGCCTTTTCTCTCTCATACAATCAATTCAATTCAATTCTCACAGCCGCTCGCTCTCATCATCGTCTTCGTCTTCGTCTTCGTCTGCGCAGTTGTTCGATCGGGGGGATGGATGGATTACTCAGAATTTGTTAACCAGATTTAAATTAATTCATAACTCTATCCGGCGATTGCCCAGTGAATTTTAGCTTCTGGGCTTTCCAAAGCCGGCTTGCTTGCCTCTCCCATATCTCAATTCATCCCCCTGTTCTGTTCCAGCTCTTCTTCATCTCTTTCCTATTCTTTCCTTTCCCCGAATTGATCTTGATTTGGAAGGAGCGGGCGGCCAGAAATTCGTTTAATCCCCATGGATTCGCACAAGAGCAAAGGTAAATCCAAGATTGAGCACCGTGTCGACTCCGAGAGCCAGCCATGGAACCCTGTTTTTGAAGAAGCTTCCATGGCGGACAGGCCTCTCAAGAAAATCAAAAGCCCCGAACGCTCATTAAACCCCTCGCCCTACCAGCGCGTGATCCCACGCCCTTCCTTCTCCCGTTCTCAATCCTTCGCAGAGCCTGCAAATTTCCCCCCAAATTACTCCGGCGGCCGAGTGTTCCCCTTCGCCTTCGACGGGTCGCAACAATTGGCCCCAAATTCCGCCGCCCCGCCGCACCAGATGATCTCCTTCGCCCAGCAGAACCAGGCGGCGGCGTTTCCCCCTTATTTCGCCGGAGAAGCAGCAACAACGTCCGCCCAACAGCAGCATCTGCTTCAGTACTGGCGACACGCGCTCAACTTAAGTCCGAGAGGAAGTGCGACGACGATGATGGAGAGGTACGGACAGGCCTTATTGAGACCCCCGGCGACCACTCCATTTTCAACCACGAAGCTTTACCGCGGAGTCCGGCAGCGACACTGGGGGAAATGGGTCGCCGAGATTCGCCTCCCCAGAAACAGGACGCGCCTCTGGCTCGGCACCTTCGACACGGCGGAGGACGCCGCCATGGCCTACGACCGGGAGGCCTTCAAGCTGCGTGGGGAAAATGCCCGCCTCAATTTTCCCGATCTCTTCCTCGGAAAACAACCACCACAACCGCCGGCTCCGGCACCTGCGCCTGGTTCATCTTCTACACAGCCATTGTCGGACCTAACAGAGACCAAAGACACAGCTAGCGAAGAACAGCCATGGGATACGAATCCTGTGGAGAATTTTTCCGGGTTGGGGCCTGGCGACGTAACTTTGAGTGATCATCAAATCCAGGGCAATGCGGGAGCAGATGTATCTCCATCGTCTGAATTGGTTTGGGGCGACATGGCTGAAGCTTGGCTGGACGCGATTCCGGCAGGGTGGGGCCCCGGCGGCCCGGCCTGGGACGATTTGGATGCAGACAACAACCTGCTGCTGCCTCCTAATCTCCCTTTCGGAACGCCAAACGATTGTGATTTATCGAAGCAGCAGCAGGACAAGAACAGAGGTTCTATCTGATCAGACTCCATTGATGACGACAACGAAGATCTTCAGAAGAAAGTTACAATTGGGTTAAATCATATTTTCCCTCAGCAATTCCTTTCCTCTTCCTTCCAATTTCCCCTTAATTTCACCTCCTCTCTTCTTCCCTTTCCCTTTCCATTTCCCTTTCCCTTTCCTACACGACTGGTTCTTAGGGTTTTGGTTCCCGGCTGCAGACGGCTGCATATTTTAGGTCATCTGCAGGGCTGTTAATTATTTCACGCCAGAGTTGGCGTTTTCTTTTAGTTTAATTTTCGTCGGCGAAGAAGGAGACGGTTTTGTGCTCTCCTCTTTCGGTGAATCTCCATCTATCAGGGATCTGTGTTTTTTTTTTCTGATCTTCAGGATGGAAGCTTCTATTTTTTCTTGTTTTTACAGGTTTTAATGGCGTTTATGTTGTAGTGATATCTTAGTAGTAGTAACTATTTTTGGATGTTGTTGTTCGCATTTCTTCCTCTGTATTTTATGGTGGTCAGTTTCAGTAATTAGCCAATGATGAATAATATATTTCAGGGCAGCATTTTGTTGTTGGTTTACTTTCTGTGCTGAATCAATCATTGGATTATTAAATTAATAGAAATAATTATTTGGGGTTTGTCGACATTAGGTTTGGCATATTCCTTAAATGGACAGAGACACAGAAAATCATGCTCAATTGTGATTTGTCCTCTAAGGTTGTGTTTTAGTGGAATTTTCCATTTTAATTTGGGATTTCAATATTAAAAAAATTAAATTAAAATAATTGTATAATATAAATAAATATTGATGTAACATATCAAAAGTAAATTTATTTTTATTTTGTCAACCTATGTTCTCTATGAAGGGTTTGTTTACTTGTATTTTGTACCTTTATTATAGAAACGTATATAATATTTTAACATTTAGAAACTATAATATTAAAGTATTTTAACAAAGCAATGAAACTATTCTTTCTGATTTTTTATTTTTCTTCTTATACAATATTATTTTTATCAATAAAAATATATCTATTTTTATATTTCTTATACGCCAAGGGAATAATTGCACAAGAGTGTTGTTGATGTGTTCACTTGCAATTTCATTTACATATCTTTTAATAATATAGTAGTACTATATAATAAAGTTATTTTCTATTCAAACTATTCTATTTAGAAAATTCAACTTAAAAACAATGGATATATACAAAGAAAATAATTTATTTTTTATTTTTTTAAAAAAATCATATATAAATAGATCCTATGATTTCAACAATAATTATTGGTGAATAAATCAAAGAGTTGCTGGGAAGACAAGAAATGGGTGTGCTATGGGAGGGGTCCATTAACCGGCCCCTGAGATCACACCTTAATTTAATAATAATAATATTATTATTATTATTACTATAATGATGATGTCCTAACAACATGATTAAGACTATTACGAAGCTTATAACTATTTTTGCATTGCAATGCAACCCAACCTCAACAAAAACAATTGAATAACAAAAAAATATTTATAATTTTTTTAGAGCGAATAGTATGAAAATTTGTAAAAATTTAAATAAAAAAAGTATATATGATATTTTTTTTGTTATTGAATAATACGCAACAAGAGTTTAAAGGATTATTTAGAGTTCCTGATATTATTTAATAATATATTTTTTTTATATATATAAAAATGTCATATTAAATATATATATTTTTAACATAAGATCGAGAAGACGACGAGGGGATGATAGATTAAAAAACGTGTAGTATTATTTATTTAATTTAAATTTAAATTTAAATTTATAAAGAAAGAAAGCGTGGCCTCAAAATATCTGGGGTTGTGGCGGTGGAGAAAGTCGTATTGGACATGACGTGACATACCCCACCATTACTATTACTTAAGTTTTTTTTTGTTCTTTGTTTTGTTTTTATCTTTATTTTATTATTATTATTATTTTTTTTTTCTATCCGATAGTACATAAATACCACTCTTTTTGTCACATATTTATATATCTATTTATTTTTTGCATCAAATTTTAGAAATATTACTATTATATTTGAATAAAATAAAAATAAAAAGTAAAAAAATTAAATTAATCCTATTAGTATTGTATGATATAAAGGTAATGACATTTGTGAAATATATTGTAAATTGAAAAGGTATTTATAATGTAAAGTAGACAGTACAATTACTTAAAAAAAAAAAAAAAAGTAAATAGATACTTTGTTATGTGACAGACCAAAATGAAAAAAATAGATAGATTATTAGAGGATGGAGACAATATTATTTAATCAATACGCACTATAGTAGACATACTATTTGTTAACTATTATTCAGAATATAATCTTAGAAAATAGTGTAAAAAATAAATGGTACGGATATTGCTGGACGACACTCGATTTATTGAGAAGTCGATGAATATCTAATGTTGTTTGGTTGCAGTTGTTAATGAGGTCTAAATTCAAACTCTGGTGCCTCCATGTATTATTTATCATACATGGTTTCGAATAATGTAATTTGTTTTATTTATAAATTTTTAGATTGGCCGAATATTTAAATAAAAAAAATGAAATACAATGAATGAAAAAAAATATATAAAAATAAAAATAAAGATATATAAAAAAAAATGTGTTATAGTGTGGACGCATGTTTCTTCCTCCCTAAAAACTCTTCTATACCACTTTCTTCTACACCATTGAAGCTCCTTTAATTTCACCATTTAATTTTTAAAGAAATCAATTTGTAATTCAATCTTCATTAGTTTTTATTTATTTGACTTCAATAAAATCTTTATCAAATTTCATCAACTAAGGCTCATTAACCTTGTATGATAGTCGTCATCTATCAATCCGATTATGCTTTTGTCATCTTCTATGTTCTTATTGAATCTTCATCTAAATCTTTGAAGTTCATTCAATTAGACTTCATCTGCATGATTACTAAGCGGTGTGTCCCTTTGTGCTTAAGTTGGAAATGAAGGGTGTATTTGTTTGGGGGTTTGGATTTTGAGTTAGGATTTGAATAGTAAAAATTTTGAATTTTAATAGTTGTATGATGTGATATAAATAGGTGTTGATGTAATGTTTTGAATGTAAAATTGATTTTTAGTATAATATAAAAAATAAAAAATAAGTGTTTGATTTGATATTATTTTGGGGAAAAAATGGGATGAATAGTAGAAGTGCACCAAAATTATTCAAACAAACACACCCGAAGTGAATGCAATACGCTAATTTATAACAATAGCATCTAAGCATTTAATGTATAGATTTCAATATAACATTTTTATAACGACTTACATATTTAGTCCATAAGTTTTTTTTTTTTTTTTTTTCCCTTAAAATTTCATTAATCCCTTTGTATATTTTTCAAAATACATCTACATTATATACTAATTAACTAACTAATACTATCTCTCATTAAGTAAATATATATTTTTGCGATCTTTTGATATAATAATTAATATTAAAAAAAAATCACAATGTACTTTGTGGCTGGACGAATGTAGTATAATATTATATGTATTTAATGCAAATGAATATGGTTTGTTTAGACAAGAGTTTTTGGAAGTTTTTAAAAATTTGAAAAAAATAAAATATTAATATTTGATTTGATGTTTTGCGAAAAAAAAAAAATATTTAATAAAAGTATGTTAGAGTAAACAGAACCTATATAAAATAGTATAATTTTACATCTCTTACAATGACCGGCGTGCAATTAGTTTGAGTTTCATTTTCGGTGAGGCTAACTTAGGACACTGACTGCGACTGCGCCGCCCAATCATAATTAAGGGACCCAACCCAACCCAGCACACTAAATTCTAAAATTTATCTATTCAATGTATTCATTCTGTATACCATACCATGCTTTAAAAGTTAAAAACTATATATAAATCACCAAATGAAACTGTTACGATAATATACCTTCAAAGAAAAAAAAAAAAAAAAAAACAATACGAGTTTTAGTAATTAGAAATATGTTTATTAGTGTTAAAATCATTTATTGAACCTGTAACAAAAAACTGCTGACTGGGCATTTCCTACGGAATGGGCCTAAAGTCGTCTGGGCCTTATGTATAATAATGGGCCTTGTCTAACCCATGTGTTTGTGTATGTATTTTTTGTTTATATAAGCTTCCGAAGAGGCATTTAGGCTGACATAATGGTTCCATTTTAGATTCGTAAATAATACAGTGGGCTAAGTATAAACGGGCCGGGCTGGGCTGAGTGGCGGGATACCATGACACGCGTATTGAATTTGGACACGCTTTTACCTCGGGTGTGTTCGTTTGTAGGGTTTAGATAAAATCCTACTGTTCATCCAAAATTTTCACTCCAAAAACATTAAATCAAACACTTATTTTTTATTTTTTATATTATATTAAAAATTAATTTTACATTCAAAACATCACATCAACGCCTATTTATATCACATCATACAACTATTCAAATTCAAAATTTTTATTATTTAAATCCTAATTCAAAAAAATCCAAACCTCCAAACAAACACACCCCTTTTGTATTTGGGAAAATTCCTCAACAAATGACTGGTCAACCATCACATTTATACACACACTATATATATATATTTTCTCATCTCTGAAGTCAATACTTATATAATTTTCAACATCCTCTAACAAAATACTGTCATTTTTAGAATATCAACTTAATATTTATAATTTAAAATTACGACTGTAAACTAAAAAAATACAAACTCTGTATAATTTAAAAGAAATTACAGCAGTGTTTTGTATTTTAAAAGATATTGGTCATGGTAATAATAAAAAGAAAGCTTTGTAAGGAAGAAGAAAGAAAAATAAATGAAGAAACACAAATATCCAAATCGATTAGAATAGACTATAGGGATAGTTGATAGTTGTAGGAAAGCTCCACCGGAACTTGGGCTGGGGTAAGAACTTAAAGAATGCCAACTTGCCGATCCCAATCAGATCAATTTCTCCTTCAGATCTAAATTAAAGTTCTCTTCTCCTTCCCCCTTGATTTTGCTTGACTATGGGGTTGGTAGGAGGCGCCCAAGAAAATGGGGCTGCGGGCATGGGATTGTCAGGCAAGAACAATAAGTACAGGAGAATGGACAGTCAGCCGACACAGGACGACGACGACGATGATTTTGACGAAGATTACGATGCCGCCGACCACCGACGCCAGATGGAGAGGCGGAAGGTTACCAGGAAATATGTCTTTGCCTGTTCGGTATTCGCATCGCTCAACAGTGTCCTCCTCGGCTATGGTAAGAACCTTTGACCTTCCTTCATCGGCATATTTTATTTTTGTGCTTCTTTCTGGGAAGTGAAATCAGTTCTCTCTTGTTCGGATTTAGACGAATAGAAAGGGAAATCGAAGTTTTGAATTCAATGATATGGGAGGATTAGATTACCTTTTTCGACAAGTGTTTGGAATCCCCACTCTTTCCGAGGATCTGATTTTCTGTTGTCCTGTTATGTCCGAATCTTGGATGCCATTAATGCTTGTGTTTTAGGTCTCTGCAGAGACTGCAATTGGCTCGTTCTGGGCTCTAAAACTTGCTGTTAGTTAAGCTAACTTCCAATGGCAATTTGTTTGTTCGTAGAGTTGTAATTAAAGTTGGGATTAAGAATGGCTTTCTTCGATGTGCAGATGTCGGAGTTATGAGCGGAGCCATCTTATTTATCCACGAAGATCTGAAGATAACAGAGGTGCAGGAAGAGATTCTTGTCGGAATCTTGAGTGTTATGTCCCTTTTGGGCAGTTTAGGGGGAGGAAGAACATCGGACGCCATTGGAAGAAAATGGACAATGGGGCTGGCCGCCATTGTGTTCCAAGCCGGCGCTGCGGTAATGACGATCGCCCCGTCATTCGGCGTCCTAATGATCGGAAGAATCCTCGCCGGCATCGGAATTGGATTTGGCGTCATGATCGCGCCGGTTTACATAGCGGAGATATCGCCGACAGCCGCTCGAGGCTCACTCACGTCGTTCCCGGAGATCTTCATTAATCTCGGGATCCTCCTCGGCTACGTTTCGAATTACGCCTTCTCGGGGCTTCCCGCGCACGTCAACTGGCGAATAATGCTCGCCGTGGGAATCCTTCCGTCCATTTTCATCGCAGTTGCTCTGTTTATAATCCCCGAATCTCCGCGATGGCTGGTGATGCAAAATCGAGTAGACGAAGCGCGACAAGTGCTTCTAAAAACGAACGAAAACGAAGCCGAGGTCGATGAAAGGCTCGCCGAAATACAATTAGCTGCAGGATTCGACGGCGATAGCAAACTCGAGGAAAAAAGCGTCTGGCGTGAGCTTCTTAATCCTTCGCCGGCCCTCCGCAGGATGCTCGTTACCGGTTTCGGTATCCAATGCTTCCAACAAATCACGGGGATCGATGCGACAGTATACTACAGTCCCGAGATCTTCAAAGCTGCCGGCATTGTCGATAACTCGAAGCTTCTTGCAGCTACCGTCGCTGTGGGAGTGACAAAGACGTTATTCATCTTGATCCCTATCGTTCTCATCGACAAAGTCGGGAGAAAGCCTCTGCTGTATATGAGCACGATCGGGATGACGATATGCCTGTTTAGCATCGGCGCGACACTCTCGTTCATCGGACCGGGATCAATAGGGATTGCATTGGCGCTGCTTTCGGTTTGCGGCAATGTTGCGTTCTTTTCCGTCGGCATGGGTCCGGTTTGTTGGGTTGTTACGTCGGAAATCTTCCCATTGAGGGTCCGAGCGCAGGCGTCGGCTCTCGGGGCCGTGGGGAACCGAGTGTGCAGCGGGCTAATTGCCATGTCGTTCCTTTCGATGTCGAAAGCGATAACGGTTGGCGGGGCGTTCTTTATCTTTTCGGTCATTTCTGCACTCTCGGTGGCGTTTGCATACAAATTTGTGCCAGAGACGAAAGGGAAGTCGCTGGAGCAGATCGAGGTGTTGTTTCGGGATGGATATGAGCTGCAGGGAAGTGAAGTTCAGCTCGGAGATGTACAACATTTGGTGTCCAAAGAATGAACTTTTGACACAGTTGATTATTCATGTCCAATTGTTTGTTTGCCCAAAACGTCATCGGAGCAATCCTAGGAATCATCATGGCATACGACAGATTCACGTTTCAAAGCCGTTAATATTTTTACCACTTTGAGGTTGTGCTTCAAACGTCCTGTATACTTTTTAGTTTTTTTAAAATTTTGAATGGAAAAAGCTTTTTTCGAAGAAAAGACAACTGTTCTCTCTGCTATCTCTGGAAACTTACAAAATACATACACATAAAATCCCTATTGTTTCTCAATCATCCCTCTTTTCTCAATCTCTTCAATCAAACGTCGAGTGCGAGATTTTCCTGCAGTTGCTGATAGCTGGGCATGAGTATTATTACTACTTCGGTACATAGCCCTTTCTTGAGTCTAGGTCCAACCAATGCCATTAGGGTTTACAAGAAGTTGCTGCCCAGCGATGGATTCGTCTGCGGCCGACTGTCCTCTTTCCAGTGTTGTTGCAGGGGAAAAGACGACGATCCAGCAACACACCAAGTAACCTCTGATTTTTTTGATTATTTTGTTGTTTCGCTGTCTGAATTATGCTTCTTAGTATAGAACCAATAACACATCCATATGGGTACTAATTCTTTGTGTGGTTGGGGGGGGGGGGGGTGTGGGGGTTGTGATGAGGAAGAAGGGTTTCAATTGATAATTGTGGTGACTTCGGATTTTCAACTGTGAAGCAGAATTGAAAATGAGGTTTTAGCTTTTAATTGAAATTGTTTATCATTTTTTTTTTTCTGTCAAAGTGTGCCCCTGATTGAATTGAGTTCTCGTTTTCAGGTTCTGGAAGCAAACATTATATACACTACAAAATACAAGATTGATAATGCAAATACCATATTCTCATCAGCACTGAACTAAAATTTGTATGCATAGGTTAATGTAATCAAGTTTTTCAATTTTAGTTAGCACGGGATCTTGCTATGCCTGAGATATTTGTCCTCCAGTTATTATTGGCAAATTTGTGTTTAGAATTAGCTACAGCCTTGTCAATAGAAGAAAGGAGAGAATGACTAATAACAAGATGCTGAGATTCCAGGTGGAATCATACAAATGAGCTAAAATTTAAGTTTGCTTGGGCTTCTATGGATAGGAAATTAGGATATGTGTGGATTCCCTCAGGTTCGATATTCACATGTACTAATTTTGAAGCTATCCATTGAAATCTTTCTCTTTGTTATTACAGGGTTTCTCAATTCTCAAAACAAATGCACAAGTTGATATTGGAAATGTATGGAGCTCTGTAGGTTTTTACGTATTTGGCATTCACGTTCCATTAAGTTTTGGTGGTTTGTCTGCCGCCGCGAAGTTATTGCAACAGCCTCTTCTCAATCCACAGATTGCGGTAAACTTCCCATGTGAGATTGATTAATTGATATTTCTGTCTTCTGATCTATCAGTCAGCTAGAATTGTGGATATTTGTTAAGGAATACCATTTCTTTTTCTCTTCTTCTTAGCATTGCAATTTTTTATTTCTATATGTTCAAGATGGCATTATGAACTGTATGCTTATTATTCTTACATTTTAATTTCATCAAAACCATCAAGTTTGTACCCGTAAGAATTTTTTTATTTACCATTCTTGAACTCTCTAATTGTCACTGTGATTCTTGTATCGAGGAAGTGTCTCAATTAATTGTTTGACTCTAGTTGATATGATAATTTTGCACTTTTCATTTGGAGAATCTCATATAACTAGTTTTCTGTAAAATCGGTCTCAAATTAAGTGGATGGACAATAATGTGTAAATATGCCGGTGAAGGTTTTAAGTTCTCTTCATTTGAAGTTGTAGTCGTTAAATATCAAACTGATATTGCTGTTTGTTGAATAGGCATTCTTATTACTTGGAATCCAAACCCTAGAGCTTGGAATTGTTTTGCTACTTTTAAAGCGTCCTGGGAAGCCTCAATATGATCTTGCAGATTTCTTCCATGGTAGCAAATCTTCGAAAGGAAGAAGCATATTATTAGGAGTAGCTCTTGGCTTTGGATTTCTTTCTTCATTGGTTTTCATTACTTCATATTTTGCTGAAATATTGATAGGCTCTAAGGTAAAGCCACTCCACTCTTTATTTGTTCATAAAATGCACAAAGAAGATAATATTACTCACTGTCTGTACATGAATTGACATTACAGGATGCCAACGATCCCTTTGTTAAGGATGTTCTTTGTAGCAGCTCAAGCTCCATAGTGTGCAGTGTTCTTGTCTACAGCATTGTAACGCCGCTGCTGGAAGAAGTTGTTTACAGAGGCTTTCTTCTAACATCGCTAGCCGCCTCCGATATGGAATGGCGACAAGCGGTTGCATTGAGTTCTCTTGCATTCAGCGCGGCTCACTTCTCCGGCGAGAATTTCTTACAGCTTTTTATTGTCGGAATCGTACTCGGATCCTCCTACTGCTGGACAGGAAACCTCGCTGCACCTTTAGCTATACATTCGTTGTATAATTCCCTCATTATGCTTTCAGTGTTCATCTCATGAATCCATTTTCAAAAATTGTGGATAGTGTCAAGCCTTAGCCATGTCAATTTCTTCTTCATTAACTGCAGATTGTTGGATCTTAGGCATGGCTGTAATTTGAATATTTATTTATTTATTGGCATATGGCGAATCACGTTTTTAGAAATTCGAATCTTCCTATATATGCCTCTTCAAGTGAACGCATCGGCGCCGTTGATTGCGTCTTCGATCATAAATTGGACGGATGAGATCCGTTAGGCACACTGTCCTTTTCCTTCCCGAGAGACACGGAATCATAACCTTGATTTCTGTTTGTTGCAAAGCCAAAATCGATTAGAACTTCGTTCTGGTTTCGCCTCCTCCGGCCCGCGCCCTTTCATCTGTTTTGTGGTCGCCATTTCTGCGTGTGCAATCATACACTAGTCTGATAACGAAAATTCGAGACTGTATGCATCTCTAGTTTTGATTTTCCCAGCTAATTTTTCCTTTCTGTTGCTCTGCGCTCGAGTTTTTCCCCTTTCGTTGAAGCACTGAAAATGATTGCTCTGGAGGAATCGAGCTTGCTGATGGTTTATTGCTGTGTGTTTGCTGGGGGGATGATAGCTGGAAAACGAATAGCTCGACGGTTTGTTAAGACCTTTATAATACCTACGGTGCCGCGAAGTTGTAAGTTTAGGGTTTTCTGAATTTTGAGTTAGGTATTTCGTTGTCTTTGTCGTTTTAATTTCTGTTTTTATGCCGTTGCAACTGGGATTGAACATTTGAGCATACCGAGGGTTTGTTTTGGTCAATTCCCTGTTATTCAAGAAGGCTGTTGCCATTGCGCTTTTTCTCGATCTAATTTGAACCGGTGTTTGGGAATTCTGTGGTCTGCAATCGACGTGTGATTTGGGGGAGTTACTGATTTCTTATTACTAAGTGCAAAGATTGTGGGTTTGTGATAAGTGAATCTTGAACTTCAAACTTCCACTGGGTATACGATAAATGTTTGTGTGATAAGGACAATCCCTGACACAAGTTGAATTTCTTCATTTAAAGGATAATGTTTCAGTTTAGTTATGGTGATTGAATCTGGACTCACACATTGTGGATTGTCCCGTGGATGTTAAGAGTTTGGGTTATATCTTGGTAGTTTTGAAGTAATATACTTATTGCAACTGGTAAATGGCGGATACAAGAGAACTAGGGTTTCCAAAGACGAGTGCAGGCAATTTGAAAGAGCAGTTGGTGAGGACGACTCTTCGGAACGTGAGATCTCAAGGGCACCCGTATGTTGAAATTAGGGAAGATGGAAAGAAATTGATATTTTACTGTTCTTTATGTCTTGCACCCTGTTATAGTGATTCAGTTCTGTTTAATCACTTGAAGGGTAGTCTACACACCGAAAGGTTGGCAGCTGCTCAAATGACTCTGCTGAAACCAAATCCATGGCCGTTCAGTGATGGCATGCTTTTCTTTCATGATGATTCAGAGGAGAACAGTAGAAGTTTACTTGCTTCAGGTTCCGAGCAAAACAAGTTTCTAGACAACCATAGCGCTGATGCAGATAGCCTTGCTATTGTTAATTACGGTGAAGGTTTGGGAGCGGATGCTAGTACTCATGTACTTCGGGATTCTAAGAAGAATCATGATTGTGATGAAAATCACAGCTATGCGAGCTTTGATGGTGATGAAAGCAGTAAGGACCTCATTATTCCTGCGGTTTTGCAAAAAGATGAGGTGTCTGATTTGGTAGTGAGGCATGTGGGAGTTGGACTGATTGGTGGTAAATTTAGTGAGAAAGGTGGAACCTCCAATAAAGTTTGTAGTATATGGTGTGAATGGCTTGGGAAAA
Organism: Andrographis paniculata; assembly: GCF_009805555.1. Classification (NCBI taxonomy): domain Eukaryota; kingdom Viridiplantae; phylum Streptophyta; class Magnoliopsida; order Lamiales; family Acanthaceae; genus Andrographis; species Andrographis paniculata. Next base: position 1,417,294 of record NW_026137616.1, on the reverse strand, counting down.
AGGGATCTGAGGTTATGAATATTAATGGGGTTCCTGAACATGACTTTTCTGTTGTTACTTTTTCTTACAACTATAACCTGGGTCGGAAGGGATTACTTGATGGTTTCACATATTCGCTTCCTTTTAGTCCTTACTCAGAAGCTGAGGATGGCTTTGGTTCTAGAGGTAAGAAGAGGAAGTCATTCTCTGATCCAGAGGATGTAAGTGAGGCCTTAAGTAATCGAGATGATTCGTCTGGTGAAGAGTCTCAATCTTCAAATAATTCAATTGTTAAAATCTTGTCTGGAAATGATGATCAGCTAGTTCATTCTCGAATTTTATCAAGCAAAACCATGAGGAAACAGTTGAGAAAACAACAGCGTGTTGCCTCAGAGAGGGCTTGTGATATATGCCAACAGAAGATGCTTCCAAATAAAGATGTTGCCACCCTCTTGAACAGAAGAACTGGAAAGCTTGCTTGCAGCAGCCGAAATACTAATGGGGTGAGATTTCATCTTTTTGTTTGATGTTTGGCAGCTCTCTGCTATTATCTTGTAATATTAAAATGAGTGATCCCATTTTCATTCAGGCATTCCATCTGTTTCACACTTCATGTCTCATTCATTGGTTACTACTCTGTGAGGTTGAAATTTATGAAAAGCAGTCAGTTCATCCCAAAGTGAGAAGACGATCTAGGAGAAAAACTAAAAGCAAGACGGGTAAAAGCAGGGCAAAGCATGATGTGCTAGAAAAGCAGATTGTCTCAGTATTATGCCCCGAATGCCAGGGTACTGGTGTGGATATAGATGGGGAGGAACTGGAGAAACCAACTGTCCCTCTTTCTGAGGTTCTTGCTTTTTGCTTCGGTTAATTATTTTTCTTAAATTTTTAAAGTTGGAAATATTTTGTGTTTTCTCTTCCAAGATGTTCCTTTACTTTTGTTTTTAGCTCTCTGAATATGAATGTGAAAATACGAAGTGGAAGCAACTTTGAGTTTTTGTGATTATGGCCAGAGAAGTCTTGCCTTGTAAGAATTGTGCCACTGTATATTGAATGCTTGTTCCTGTGTATTTCATTACAGATATTCAAGTACAAAATAAAAATATGCGACGCACGAAAGGCATGGATGAAAAGCCCACAAGTGTTGGAAAACTGCTCGATTGGGTTTAATTTCCCTGCCAACTCTGATGGAACATGTCAGGTAAAGGTTTTGTAGTTTCCTATTTTGTGAACTAGATACATAAGATACAAGCAATGAGAATGCAACTTGAACTGCAGACACTAATACATTTCATAATCTTTTCATTTGCTAGGAAACTGTGGCATACCCGAAACTTTTACAGTTCTACCGTGCCAGCGACTAGGATGAAATACTGCTTCGTTTGATGTTATGTAGGTTATGGGTCTGAACTTTTTAACATCTATGTTTGGTTTTAAATGTGATGATTCTGAAGAAACCATGTGTGCTGTTAGCTGTATGCTCTGTGGATATGTTAGTGGATTTGTCTAAATTTGTGTCAATGTGAAAAGTTAGATCTTTCAGTTCGATGCGTTCACATGTATATATACTTGAGGAACCTCTGCTTAGATGAAATCCTTCTTGACATTAAGTGTGACATGAGATCACTGGCATTCCTGCTTTTGATGGACAAAAGCTCACAGTACTACTAACAGCTTTCCTATTTATTCAATGTATTTGAGAAAATTGGAAGACCATAGTTTGTTAAGTCATCTTCCTTGTTTATTTATTGGTTTCCTTACCCGGTAATTTTTGTCAAAATGAATGTGCTTTAAGTGAATATGTTATGAATTAATAAGCTAAATGTTATATTGAATGAATGAACCAATTCTCTTTAGGTAATATGGTGTGATACTAATTGTTAGATTGAATTGGTTAACTGTGGTCTTCATTATAATCCCTCTATTGAGAGTCATTGGTACTTTTCAAGGAGTAGGGGGGGACCTTCTATATGGTTGATCTTGTAATGAGAGCTATATGTACTTTTTAAGGAGTGAGCGACAACTAGATGTTGAACATCTAGGATGGCAAAAATAGTGTTTTGAATGATTAATTTTAGGCCTAATGAGTCTTGGCAAAATAGTGTGTAGAATGGCCTATTTATAGTCGTGTACATGAAATAACTTTAGGTTTGGTGGTGAAACACCTAAGAAAGTAATTTTGGGATAATAATAACCAATTAATTAATTGTAGGAGAGCATTTATGGGAACGTTCATGAATCTAATAAGCTATGAGTGCAACCTCAACCTGGACCTCAAATGCACATGATTGGTTTCCTAGTCTTGTGAAATATATTCAAAGCCCTGATCTCTTTAGGTAATAGAGGGAGATTCTTTAGGACCCTCCCAGTAGTCCAATCTGATGAGCAGAAAGATGCTTGTTCCTTTTCTGGTGGCATTTCTTCAATCAAGCAGTCAATCAGAAAGAAATAAACATTTTGAAAGTTGGAGGAGGTCCGGTCCGGTCCGGTCCAGTCCAGTCCTCTCCTCTTCCTTCAATCAATTACTATCACTCAAAAGCCCTAATTTTCTCTGATATAGACAAAACTTATACAGTTGGAGTGGGACCCATTCGACAATTGGAAACTAGTGCTATTTTTTGCAGGATTCATTTCTGCAATGCAAATGCAATACACACACACACTCTCTCTCTCTCTCTCACTTAACTTATTTATCAATAGTCTACAAAAGGGCTGATTGAGTTGAAAATTTACCGGTCAATTGTTGGGGGTGCATCGGAAGATGTGGAAAAAAATTCACACTTTATAAATTCCATTAGCACGAGGCTTTGTGTCGAAAATCTCCTAACAGCGTTGGGTCGGTTACATTTGTGGTGGGTCAGATAGCAAGTCCAAAAATAAATTCATACGGGCTCAGCTTAAAGCAGATAATATCGTACTAGTGTTAATTAACCAACTCCAAAATCAATAATGAATGTGTTGGAAGTGTTTTTCCACCATGGTAGAATAGGATGTTATCGCTCATTAACATTTCACAATTCCAATTAAAATAGTAGTAGTAGTAGTAATTCTTGATTGCCATTATGTCGACCCGACCCATTGTGGCCCACTATGAATGCGCCATCACACTTTCCTTACCTACTACATTAATTATTTTAACTTGCCCTTCCCTTCATCACATCATTTATGCTACAACATATTGTACAACATTATATATATTCACATTATGTTTATATAGTATGTATGTATAAAGATAACATTTCAACTTTTGATTAAGGCCCCTTCTTCTACCCTTTTTATAACAGTTACACACACACACACTCAAGAAATAGTAAACTTTTAATGCTACTATTATTCCTTCACCTAATATTCCTAAGATAGAAACATACAAGAGTAAATAACAAGATACACATTCAATATATGTTAAATGTTTTTAATCAATATATGCTAATATTCCCCCTCAAGTTTGAGGTATGCAAATTTGTGTAAGAATATCAACAAAACTTTTCTTGAACAAGATAAGTCCCTCAATATGTTTAGTGCATGCATGTTCATGAAATATATAATAGAAATGGCTTTAAATGGTGTTGTAATGTACCCTCTCCTCTTCACTTTGTTGGTCTAATTGTGCATTGGAATTGCATTTACAAGTGATTTGTAAATTATCTTGGAATTGCATTTTGTTTACACTTTTAAATTCGGTTTTTTTTTTTTTTTTTTTTTTTTTTTTTTTTTTTTTTTTTTAAAAAAAAAAAATTTGATGAAATCCTTGTTTTATTGTATGTAGGAAAATGTTATTAAAGTCATCCGAAAAATTTTTAACCATAAAATGATCATGGGATTCATTGTTCAATTCACTATTTTATTTTATTTTACTGCATTTGAGTTATTGGTGACTTTGGATTGACCCGCTGATAAACTTTTCTTTCTTCAATGGAAGAGAAATGCAAAATTGTACCCTAAATTTAATGTTGGTTTTAATGTAACTATTATCATTACACCTTTAATTTACCTATGTTGGAAAATATTAATAATTAAGATAGATTTATAAGTAAATAACCAGATACAAATTATATATACAGCTAATATATATATATATATATATGAGTATATATGAATTCAGTGGTGGTGCCAAATTAGATTCCATTTGTCTCACAGAAATGACTGCTTTTGTTCATCAAAACATTATCTCTAATTAAAGGCATCAATTCGAAGTTGCTGGCTGTCTTTGCTCAATAATTGCGAGTAGTGAAAATAATTTCAATCATTTTAAACTGTGTCTAAATTCTTGCTAAGCATGTACATATTATTTGGGCAATCATTCTATGATAATTGACAACCTCAATTATCAAAGTAACCATGCATACACAAGAAAGGCTTGCAATTAGTATATAAGTAGGTGCAAATCAAAGATCTACCCTTAATTAATTATTTGAGAGAAACAATGTTGCTGAAGGTTCTCTCTGAGCTACCGAAGAAAAATAAGAAAAATGAAACAGAAAGTTATACAGATATATATATATCTGCAATGTGGTGTTGCAAACACAAAGAAACATAAAATAAAACACAATTCTCAATTTTCATTCAAAATATGGTAGTTTGCAATCATTTTGACTTTAAAAACATTAAAATTGAAAATAAAAACACATCCCATATTCTGAATTGTAATTTTGTGTGCATAAATCACAAGATACATATGTTGAAGCTACACACGTAACACAAACATTGTGGTTTGATGAGTTTGTCTAGCGATGGTTTGAGGGTTTTTTCATTTTATTTTATAAAGTAGTTTTAGCTGTTTGAATTTATGTAACAGTGATTTTATAATAATAATAATAATAATAATAATAATAATAATAATAATAATAATAATAATAATAATAATAATAATAAATATCAAACTACAAAAACCACAAAAAGGACAGGCTAATCTTCCATAGCTCTGACTTTGGATTGCCTAGAAACTCATTGATGAGATAGAGGATAAATGATCCTTGAAAAGATTGGACATTTTGTTAAGGTATTGACATCTTTCTTAATCTTTTCGTATTAAGAAATGTCAACTATCAATGGTAATTAAGTATATGTTTACATATATAGATTCCTATAATTAAAGTCGTCGTTATCTTAAATCTATAATTAATATATTTGTTTATGTGATCATTCTACTCTATAAAAAGTGTCATAAAGTAATTCCGTAAATTATGATTAAAAGTTATATATTCCGTCTTTTAAGTCAATATAATCAATGGCTTGTTTACTACGTGCCATATGATGAAATTATATTCCTTCCATTTTTCAATTGTATGTTCAAATATTTGAACATAAGTTTAGCGAGAATCTATAATAATAGATATTTTTTGTCCTTTTATAATAAATGCCAAAAATAGATATGCAATTTTACTACAAAAGAAATGGGAATTTTTTTTTTTTAATAATAATTTAAAAAGATAATTTCGATTGAGATAAAAAGTAATAGTTTTGTGTTGAGTTAATACATAATTATTATATAATTATATTCCAACAAATATAGTAAACTCGTCTGAAAAATAAATGTGTACATGCGTCCTACAACACTTGGATCTAATAATGATGTGCACATTCTAGATATGTATATATGTGTATAAGATTCCTCAATTTTCAACTTTAATGTCGTATTATTAATAAAAGATTCTCCTAATATATATTATACATAATATTTAGTTTTCAAATATTATATAAAACACATTATCTATTAAAAATACTTTATCTAATATTTATTTACGTCACATATAGACACAGTATTTTAGGAGGAGTGTAATTAATAGATAATTAAGAATGTATTAGTGAAAATAATTATCTTTGATAATATAAATAATTATAACTTAAGATTAAGATAACTAATTAGTTTAATTAAAATTTAAAAAAATAAAATTAAAAAGTTTAAAATGAGATTAAAGTGTGTAATCATTTTCCAAAAAATGAAAGTGACATGGTATGTGGGACGGACAGAAACGGCAATGTGGATGGTACGTGGGACGGATGGAGTATTAAATTCAAATAATTCATCTATAGGCTCTCTTTATGGATCCCATGCTGAACCTCAATTCTTAATTTTAAGATTGTTGAATTAAGATTCTATGTGGTTAAAATTAAGTTTAGCAAAATGATGAACTTAATGATGCATCAGCGTATGATCCATAGACATACAATTGTTGCATTTTTCTATAAATATTTAATATTATGACAAAATATTATATATATTCAAAACATTATTCAGAGCAAATCCCAAAAAGCAACGTTTGGACCGTTTAGAGTTCTAACATCATCATTATATTCAATGTTAATATCAATGTTTGTTGATTAATTCTAACATGAACTACCGATATATGCCTCAATGTTACACAAAAAAAAACAGTTTTCTGGTATATTGGAAAATTTGTAACTAAACCCTACTTTTGCTCAAAATGCTTATATATATGCAAAATAATAGTCTATACCATACATAAATTCAATTAACTGTTAAAAACCAGCAATTAAGCAGATGTCTCGAAATTAAAAAGACAAACCAAATGGAATATCAACGTATTTATATATAATAAAAGAAAAACGTGAAAAGGAAATGATGAGAGATGGCCCATTGAATTGCATTGCATTGTATTGTATTGTATTGTTTGTATTGCATGTCATAATCTGATCTGATCTGATCAGCTCATTTGCAGCCTCCTCTTACATGATGTGATGTTCTTCTTCAACTCATTATAACTAGCTGCTACCAAGAATTCTGAATCATTCACAGACCCTCTTATAATTTCATGGAATCCATCCACTGAGTTACTCACATCTAATTAATTTCTCCACTCAATCGATCGATCGAGATGGATCGAGGAAGGGTTTTGTCAGAAAGGTCTCCCCGGGACAGCACCGATCATCCCTCCGGCGCGGTGCCGCCGAGCCGCTACGAGTCGCAGAAACGCCGCGACTGGAACACTTTCGGGCAGTTCCTGAGGAACCAGCAGCCGCCGGTGGGGCTCGCCGATTGCAGCAGCAACCAAGTGCTCGATTTCCTGAGGTATCTGGATCAGTTCGGGAAGACTAAAGTCCACATACACGGCTGCATCTTCTACGGGCAGCCAGATCCGCCGGCGCCGTGCAGCTGCCCGCTCCGTCAGGCGTGGGGCAGCCTGGATGCCCTCATCGGCCGCCTGCGCGCCGCCTACGAGGAGAACGGCGGCCCGCCGGAGAGAAACCCTTTTGCCAGTGGAGCCATAAGGATTTACCTGAGGGAGGTTAAGGAAAGGCAGGCTAGGGCACGAGGAATTCCGTACAAGAAGAAGAAGAGAGGTGGAGGTAGCGGGAGTTGCAGTGGCAGTGGGACTCCTCACGATGGAGCCAATTCTTCCATCGTACGGTTCTCTTGAATTGAATCTCAGATCCTCCATTGATTAATACAGGTAATATTAATTAATTAATTATGTAATTCTTGTTGAAGAAGATCCACGATTCGAGTGGGATCAGACATCGATCGAATCTGAACTTCTGAAGCATTAATCTAATCGTAGTACAGACATGAACTTTGAAACTTTCACCTCCCTTCATAAAACCCTAGCTGAATGCAATCAATAATTAGTAGACAACAGAAATTTGAAATTATGTTAACAATATCTGAGAATAATAATAAGAGCTTTGTATGGTACCCTAACTTTTCTATTCGATAATTAGGTTACAACATAGACATATCTATATATCAAGAATGAAGTAGAACATATAAGAATCCTACAAGTGTTTGGATTTAATTTACAAACCCTAAACCCCAATTGAGTCTCTTTCTACTAGATTCTAACCTTGTTTGAAATCATTAAACTCTTGTTGTAGCAGTCAGATAATTGATTAAATCCTTTAAGCCAGTTTCGATATTTTTCGAAATATATGTTGGTGTCCTATTTTTTCATTGAAGTTCTATATATTGGAATTAATTACCTAGCTAAGGTAATTTAATTGGGATAATGTTTATTTTATAATTTGTTCTAAGTAAGCCCTTTGAAATGGATAGACGAATTTAGACAAGCATGAGGGGGGAATCCAACTCTTTCTTGTCAAATTCTTCATCAATGGAATGTGAAAAATTCCCAGTTAGTACAACAGGTCGACTGCAAGTGAGGCAGCCACATTGTTGTGGGCATCTTTGGGGATTTTGGCAGATCCTTTTGCCCCCCTCCCCACAAATTGGCATTTTTGGTTGGACTGTGGGGAACTCTTTAGCATATTTATGTCTATAATGGACAAAATATTCAATTATTTTTTGTTTCGCTGCTTTTCATGTAATAACAATTAACTCATCATGTTTTGCACCTGCCGCCAAGCTACTCATCAATGTTTTCTTTCTGTATTTGTGCTCTTGTAATCATCACCTTCACAATTTTGACGTATCTATCTATCTATCTATCTATCTATCTATATATATATATGTATATAATTATTATTCTTAAAATCTATTTTTAAAAAATCTTATGAATAAGCCCTAAGAAAAGTAAATTCCTTGAGAGGGCTAATTAAATACTTTCGTGGGTCAAATTATGCATCCAGGAATTTATTAATTATACTTTGTAATGATTTGGATTTAGACATTTACCTGATTGTCCTTGGCATCTTTGCTAGATTAGCTCTCCTGATATTTAGATTTTGTGTTGGTCATGTAGGTCAAAACTGTAATTGCCTTCGGCATTACAAGGGTTTTGTCTAAACTTTAGACAGAATCTATGTCTGAACTTTAGATAAGAATATATATATGTCTCAACTTGATCGAATACAATGGTATTAAGTGATTCATATAACCGACCCCATATGATATCAAAAGTCACGATGACTGTCATCAGGGGCTTTGTGTGTGTATAGATTTATATATATATATATATATATCTGTCCTGCAAAAACTGGATGCACCTGCAGAATTTTTCTGACTTGCAGTGTATAGGGTCTCTTATATAATAATGGGATTCAAAATAGTTAAAGAACTGTTTTTTTCTGCCATTTTCAAGAAAATTGTAAAATTAATCCACTAACTGTTCTTATGTGATTCCCATGATGGAACTAATTTATCTTCTCTATCTAAAGAAATTTTCTGAGGCATGATCAGTACTATTATACAAACTAGTGCAATTAACATTAATTAAGGAAATAAAAAGATAGACTTTATTCATTGTGCAAGCTAAGGATGTGTCATTCTTTACACATATAGTGAAGTTAATCTCTGCCCACAGCCTTAATTGAAATTTCTTTTTCATTGTTACAGCTCGTTTGATTGATTATATATGTCTTGGAATAGAACAAACGTATATTTATGAAGGCGAGCCGAAGAAGATTATAATCTTCCTACGAACTTAGACAGCCCGGGGATAATCTGAAATATTATAGATAGTTACATATATCCTATTCGTAAGATGCCAATTTATTATTCAAGTTGCTGATGGAACTTTGAATATTAATGTTTGCTAATTAGGGGGTGCATCTTAACCTAGAAGGAGGAGTGTAATGAAGAAGAAAACATTCAAAGTATACTAGAATATATGTCATGTGGACCTAAGTCTGCATACTTTAGATTACAATCAAAACATTATTAAAAACATGTATATCATTTTAAATATAACACTTAAAAACTTATTTTTCATTTTATTGTATTTTTAATCGCAAAATTCTATAGAGAAATGCACATTTTGAACTTTGTTAATTTGCTGTAATATATTTGTCTGATATTCTTGCTTAGTTACATATCTCATCCCTTAAAATAAATAATTGGCTGATGAAACTTGTCGTTATCTTACAGGAACATATGGTGGGGGAAGAAATATATATATATATATATGTATGTATATGTATATGCATACCTGTGTGCAGAAACAGGTAAAAGGGCTGCTGTAAGTCGTTCTGCACTTCGTCTCTAATGCACAAAACTTTTATAATCTTTGCATGTTCATCAAATGCAATGCTTGCTATAAGTTTTGTTGTCTGTGAATTATAAATTGTCTTGCCTCTTTCCTTTCTCTCAAATCTATCTGGTTTTTGGGATTTGTACAATAATTTAGCAGTTGTATGTACTTTATATATTGTAATCAAAGCCAATATTCTTGTAAGAATTCGAGCAAGAAAAAGGAATACTTCTTTCTATCCAGGAGAAATTTATTTCATTTATTTATTTTTTCACAGAAATTTTGGAATAATAAAAATAATTATATTAGATGAAAAGATAAAAATATCTTTACCTCTTATATTTTGTAAAAAATTATTGTGTGTTTGTTTTTATAAACATGTTGAATTACATGAGTCTTATTTAAGATGATCTAAATTAGACTATGCTCATCATATAGCACTCTATATCGTATAACAAGTTTCTACTTGTTGTCATTACCGATTAGCTTCAATTCCTGTATAATATACTCTCTCCGTCTCCGATATTATGACATTGTTACTGTATACGCAAAAATTTAAAAAAAAAATATAATTAGTAAATAATTAAGAATGTATGTAAAAACTGTTACAATATAATAAGAATAAATATAAAATAAAATTAAAATAATTAATTAGTATAATTAAAATTTTAAAAATTATAAATTATAAAAAAATTTAAAATATAATTAAAGTGTATAATTTTATTTTATTTTTTGTTTTTAAATATGACATGATATGTAGAACACAAAAAATATAAAATGACATAATATGTGAGACGTATGGAGTATAAGCTAATTAATTTTATGATGTTACTATTGATTCAATCTAAAATATCATTGTTACCTCACAATTCAAGATTCAATTATATTAAAAACAAATGTTAAGCCAAAAGTTAAGGGCAATTTAAGTTGACATTTTAATTAAACATTAATTCGAAATGGTTAAAGTTAAAAAGTACAAACATCTTTAACAATATTAATTTGAAAAGCAAGTAATCCAATTCTGAAATTATTTGATTGTTACAACTTATTTAATACTCCACTCGTTAATGAATAAATATATATATTTGTTTGAATTGTATATACAATTTAATAAATATATTAATAGAGTACATATGTTGGAAAGTAAATTAGTAAATTAGTGAAGTGCGAGTAATTATTAGAAAAGTTGAGTGTGTAAGTGATTGATATATTTGTAGATAGATGTATTAAAATACTTTGCAAAAATAATAAAAATAGCTTATTATTGATAATGAAATATAGATCTATAAATTGACATGAAACAAAGTTGATAGAGTTAAATAAAAACTAACATAATACACTGGATATAAAAAAATTATAATCTAAATCTTAATAATTAATCGAAAGTATTTAAGTCTATCAAGTCTCTTTGACAAATTATCTTATTTTCTATGTCAAGTCATATATAAAGAACACTCCAAAATTGATAATAATATCCTAATTAGTATAAAATAATATTTATTGACATATGAATATTTATTTTCTTTATGCCACATATAAAGTTCAAAATCAGAAAATATCCCAAACCCAAAATAACAAATCACATTTTCAGAAATTTCCAAAGTAGAATAATTTCAAACGCCAGAATAAATTTCGAAACTCATATGTACTAGAATAGAAAAATAGGTAACATAGGCTTATAAAGAAAATTCACAAGATAAAGCCACATGTTGGCTACATGCGCCGCCATCTGAGGCAAAATTTCTGATGGTGGTCGCTATCGATCGATGCAGTGGTGAAGGTAGTGTAACACCCCGGTTAGCATGTCACATAGATTGGACACGTCGGGATTGTAAATGGGCTCCACAGTCAATACTTCAAGCATATTTTGTCCGTATTGACGAGTACTTTGAAAGACTTTATAAGAGGTCATTTAACTATAGAGTTCCTTTAAGTAAGATTTCGAAAAGAAATATATACATTGTTAACCTAAATAGTTTAATTATTGCATTTAAACTCTATTCAATTTTGGATGGTCCAGGTCCGACTCATCAATACATGAAAATTGGCCTAGTACCGATCCAATTCCGGGGTATCACATCCCCCTCCCTTAAAAATACAACATCCACACCGGGTCGTTTATCAACTGCTAAGCCCCTCAACAATTCGATTAACGATTACGGACTGTTGCAAGTCGACTTTAATACCAAATGTAACATCCCAGCTTGCAAGCCACACAGACCGGGCGTGTTGGGATTGCAAACTGACATTACACATAGATACGAGTTCTAGCAGCACACTTTGTTTTTACTCACATGCATATTGAAAGACATCTCGGAGGATCGTTTCTCCTATAATTACCTTAGAACAAACACGTTTAATTCTAACTTTATTTCAAGTGAGTCCCCGAAAAGATGTGTACATTCTTAATATATGTAATTAGATCACTTTATTTAATTTTTATTTAATCTTGGATGATCCAAGCCTCGACTTATTCATACAAAAGTTGGTCTAGCGTTGACTCAACTTCGAAATATTTCATTCCCTAAAATAATTTCATAATGGACGACCATTGAAAAGTCAATCAAAGTGCATAACTACGATCCCAACAGGCCTAATTTGGTATACATGGATTGCATGCTGAGGTGTTACAAACTATTTGGGTCGGTGTCGATGGATTGTTGGTGGTTAATGGAAAAATTGTATTAGTTACTTGTGTTAATTTCGAGAGGAAATTAGACTATGCTATTATGTTAAAATAATTTACAAAAATTTAAAAAATAACTTATTATTAATAATAAAAATCTAAAACAAATTTGATAAAAAAAAAAAAAAAAAACCCTAATATAATGGATATATATAACTAAATTACAATAAATCAACCAAATCTTAGTAAAATAACTAAATATCAAAATTAATTTAACATAGTGTAAAAATGTATAAATTAAAGAGCATTTAATTATTATTTTTTTATTTATTGAATGGAGGAGTAATACACAACTTGGGTTGGGCTTCCAACTAATAAAAAGCCTAGAGTGCCTATCTATCTGGTGGACTTGTAGGTGTAGGAATATACATATTTGGGTTGGGCTTTGGCAAGTTGTGACCATAGTAAGGCCATTGGACTTGTTGGGCATATCCATAATTTTATATGGCAACACAAATAATTCTATGATAGTTTATATATATTTGAAAAATAAAATTCACCAAAACAATATATAGATATATAACAATAATATGATGAGTGGGAAGGGTAGGATGCTGATTAAGGTTAATTATCACTCTGATTACTGCTAACATAGCACTGAAAATTAATATTTCATAAGTATGTTGGATAAACATATTTTGTGCACTAAGATTAATAGTAATATTATTATATGTTATGTGAATTATTATCATGTATATTAAATTCATTTTTTATATTTATATCATATTAATATTAATGATATGTTATATCAAATTTGTTTACGAATCACTCAAATTTATCCAGCACTATATATATATGTATATAAAAAATCTATCCTAAATAAACCAACCAAATAAAAATCACTAAAGTCCAAGAATTTAAAGACGACATTCTGAAATTTATTTAAATTCTTGACAATAGAAGTTTCGTAACACCTACAATAAATCGTTGGAAAAATCGGAACTCGTATATATATATATATATATATATATGCGCGTGGTACTATGATATGTGGCACGCATGTCATGTCATTGAATACAATACCCCACAGACACATTAATTAATTATAATAAATTAATTTGTTGAATAATGCAAATAAAATGAGGAAAAGTGGTATATATGTGCAAACATGGACAGATTCATTTAACGTGGTCAGTCAATGATCAATACGACGTCGTCAAATCGGTTAGGTTTTATCGAGTAACCGACCGAAGAATGAAGTGAAATTGACCCACGACGACGCAGTCAACCCAGCAGAATTTGTAAAAGCAGAAACCAAAAAAGGAAGTGCTGCTGTCGGCTTGATTTCTTTTCATTTCCAAAAGATTTATTTATTTTTTTTAAAAAAAGAAGAAGAATGTGCTTTTCAGACAAGGAACGCGGCGGCAGGTGATACGTGTAGGCTTTTGAGTGGCGGGAGGTCAATTTAATCACGTTTTTGGTTACGACAAAGATTCTTTCGCCCTCATTTTTCGGACGTGTCAGATTGTGAAGGGCGAGATTTTTTAGCCGTTGAACAGTTGGGTCCTCACTCCCTCACCCAATTATTAATTAATTTGTATTGTATTGTATTGTTGTTATTATGATTATTATTACAATGTGAAAATCATGCCTAACTTTCCAAATAAAAATCATCCCTACTTTTTTTTGTAATCTTATTTTTGAAAGGATTGGCTGTGGAACCGATCGAATTAAGGGCCATTACATTTGGGTCTCACCTATTGAACTGAAATTTACTACTTATTATATTTATGCTTATTAGGACATCTATTTTGAATTATGTACATTATTTTTTCAGACAAGATTGTATGCTGAAAATTGTAAATTCAGCATGCTGAGCTTCTATTACTACCGTTGATTCTAAAAAAAAAAAAAGAATCTTAATTTATCTAATTATTCTTACTTAATTAACAATTGCGATTAAATCTGCACATCTTGACTTATTTTCGATCAGCATATGATCAGTACGTATTTGTTTACAATTATATATATTGAACAATGATTTTTTACATTATTATTATAGGAGTGGTAACAATTGGTTTTTTTACTTTAAAATTAAAATGGGAATATATATATATATATATTTTTTTATGACAGTCCAAAAAAAAAAGTAAATATAAATTTGAATGACAAATGAAATACTCCATTCGTCTCATATTTATCTATCCGTTTATTTTTTGTACGAAATTTTAGAAGTATTAATATTATATTTGAATATAATAGAAATAAATGTACAAAGATTTATTAGTATTGTATAATATAAATGTAATGATATTTGTATAATATATTATAAATTGAAATGGTATTTGTAACGTTAGATAGATAGTACAATTACTAAAAAAAATAAATATTTTTTATAGGACGGACCAAAATAAAAAAAAAAAAATTAATAAATTGTTAAGGGACATATGTAGATGTAGTATATATTATATATATTGGGGAATCGTGTAGTTGATTAATTGAGATTTGACTTTTTGTTTTTAATTATATATATTGGAGAATCGTGTAGTTGATTAATTGAGATTTGACTTTTTGTTTTTAATTTTTTATTTTAATCGGAATAGTTGATTAAATATAATATTTTTGTTATAAAAAATAATACTCCATGCTATTATATAGAATGGTGAGAATTATATAATAAAAAATTGAAATCAAATTCTCACTATACAAAGTCGTGATTATGCCCCAAGTTTGTTTTTTCTACATTAAAACCCCTTCAGTAAGATTTATCTTTTGTTTAATTCCTTAATATTGTCCACAAACAATTGGTCACAATTTGTTTTCCTAGAAATGTATGATTTTTATATTAATGAAATAGTATATAACAGAAAAAAAAAAAAAAAAAAAAAAAAACGAGACCAAATAAGAGAAAGCCTTCATGTAATTTTCTCTATTCCAACTAAAAAAAAAAATACTTTCTTCGTCCCATAGAAAGAGTAACGTCTGTTTTTGGCATGTAAATTTTTGAATATTAGTAATACATTAGGTTATAGTAAAAAAGACGAAAATACCTTTATTAGTATTATGTAATATAAAGATGGTGACATTTTGTGTAATATATGGTAAGTTGAAAGGATATTTATTATGTTAGTAGGTAGTACAATTACTAAATTTGAAAATAGTACCATTGTTTTAGGATAGACGAAAATGAAAAATTGAACCCTTCTTATAGGACGGATGAAGTATAGTATTTTTTATAATTTCTGTATATCTCATTCAAAAGTATTTATTTTTTAATATATTCAAAATAATTACACACTAATATAAAAATATCATTAACTTTTACATAAATTACAAATATATTATTATAATTATACATGGAAAAAATATCAATTTTTTTTTATACATTTTCACTAACTAATAAAATATTATTATTAGTTTTTTAATGTACTACAAAAATCGAAATAGATACATTCATCTAGGATGGAGATAGTATATTTCATTATTCAAATATTATGGCTACATTCTATTTACTCTCTTTTTTTTTTCTCCTTTTTAAAATATTATTATTATTATTTTAATAAATATGAGTAATAATTATTCCTTTTTCTTTTTGTAATAAAAAAGTATAAAAATGTAACGATTTTTTACTTAAGAAAAATGAAAATATTTTTTTATGACAATTCAAAAAAATAAACATAAATTTGAACAACCGAGTGAATATTATTTATTTTCACAAAATAGCACATTGATATAATATTTAAATATAACTGAAAAAATAGTCATACCTTTTTTGAAAATACTTATTTTCATCTTAAAAAAAAAAATTAAATTAAATTAAAACCTAAGTAAACACACAATTAGCTATTTGTTGAAGATGAAAGTATGAGATGTTAGATTACCTAACAATTGATTTCTAAGGCTATTATATATATATATATATATATATACATACCACCTCTTTTGATCCATTGATAGATAAATGCTATACGACAATTACACCATTTTTTTCCCCCTGAAAATGTTATAGCTAACTAATATGGAAGTAATGTTAGAATTAAAATGCATAAGAAATGCCACTCGTTTACAAAGTGTGGACTAAAATGGAATAAGTGGTTGTTCTAAAGTATCATTATTAAAACTTTGGATAACATAAAAAACATCCCTCTAATCCTTTCAATGCCAAGATCATACAAAAAGCCCCACTAATATAGGAAAACTTTATATATAGTGGAAAAGGGTTGAAAAAATTCCGATCGATGAAGCCCATAATCAATATTGTCTTCCTCTTGTCCCCTTATTTTTGCCCTAATTAATTAAAAACAACAGTTTTATCATTGTGATTTACTTAAAGCAAAAGGATAAAAAAAAAAATAAAAAAAAATAAAATTGGCCCCCTCATTTAGGTAGTTGTTCGACGTGGCACAATTATGTACTCTTGTGGGTGTGAATCAAAACAAGTCAACTATGATGAGTCAGACAAAGTTCAACAGGTGTACCGGGTCAAACACAAATAGGTGGGCCCACTTAAACCCCATTTTAGAATCTTCCTTTTTATTTATTTATTATTATTATTATTATTATTATTTCGTATTATTTACATGAGTTGCATCGTTCTCTTCAAACAAGTCATGAAAAATAGGCACATAAAACATAATACCGTTCATTCTTAATCTTATCTTTTTATTAGATTTGGTCACAATAATTATTCATGTGAATGAATATATCCTTGGTTTATTTTAACATATGGACACGTTTCTTACCTCATGCTGCAATAAGTATATTCTATTTTCAACAAATAATTGTTGCTGACAAACTACTAATGTAATTGAACAGTATGTATAGAGATTGTTTGTCTATATTCAATTTGTCTATTTCATAGAATATTTACAAGAAATAAAATTGGTGATTTTAGAAAGATCAAAGTTATATGTTGGTGATTTTAGAAAGGTCAAAGTTATATGGAAACTCACCCCACTTTATTTCAGTGTAAAGAGAATTTATGAAAGGTCTTACAAATCAAAGCCGCAAGAAATTCCATTTCAGTGCAAAAAAAACTTATGAAAAATTTTACAAATCAAAGCTGCAGGAGTTGTATATACAACTGGACAATGCAATGTTGGTTGAGAGCAAAGTTTGTGTATTGTTAGAGAGGGAAATTTGGTGTGATGCTCTTACATTGTATCCATATTTTCTCCATGTTTTGAATGAATATTTCATATTTTATTTTGTTAAAGAGTTCGTCGGAGATCGGAGTTATAGGAAGTCTGACTAGTGGAGATGACCAAATTTTTAGCAGCTCTATAATATAGTCGTTGTCAGTACGTGTTTGTGACAACAATAACGTATAGAGGTATTTTTCAAAGTAAGCCATGATAGGATATTGAATTGGAGTTGTTGTTATTTTATATTCTGTAATCATTATTAGAACTTCTTTTGGATAATTATAATCTTCCGGATGTAGTTGATTTATACTTAACCGAGTCAACAAATACCTTATCACATTTATTATTTTGAGTTGTGCATTTTATTCGTTGATAATGTGTTGCAATAACGGTAAACTAATCATATTTTGAGAATTAATCTTGAAGTATTTGAAGGTGTATTGTTCGAGCACCAATTTTCCAACTATTCATTTGCACATATTCTTTTAAAATAATATAATATTTTTACATTTCATCTTCCACTTTAAAAATATTATATATATTTATTTAAAACATTATATTTACTACTATTTATTTATGTCACACCAAACACGTATTGAATAAAGATATTTGATACCATTAACGCGGAAAATCCCTAGAAGTGCATGCATGTATGTATATATATGTGTGTCCCCAACAAGTGGCTGTATATGATGAGGTGCAGCTAATTCATTTTGTCCTCCACTCCCAAGTTGATGAGATAGATAAATAATACACATACAACAATCATCATTTCAATTCATTCTTTTCACTCCTGTTTAATTTATTTTATTAATTTATAAGAGAAACTGACATTTGTTGATTCCTATGGAATTCAACATTATTTAATTAAATTTTATATAATTTCGAAAACTCTCAACATATAAGTTCAAAATAGTTTTGTTGGCTTCATCATCTCTGCGTACATATACAATTCCACTATGTAGTCTCCAAATTGAAAAGCAACTGAATTAATTATATATATATATATATATATATTAATTGAGTGGGAAAATATGCAAATATATATACACGTAGGAATGCAGGAAATGGGTGGAATAACGCCACGTGGTGCATGCTTCCAATCATCTGGGGTCGATCTGCAATTTACGAGACTTGTGCCTATCACTGCTCATCATTTTGCCCTCTTGCATTATTTGTCTGATTTATTTAATTTTTATGTTTTATTTTTGGAAATATTACGTAGTGACAAGTGGTGAAAAGCAAGACTCTCTAAATATGCAAGTGGTTTATTTATATTTATTTAATTTTGGATACTTTTCTCAAACGTTGATGTTCAAAGCAAAAGGGTTCGTGTTGGAGAGGGAATGTTTCTTCGATTAGGACTCGATCGATCTCTTGTCCACATTCGGAAAATAAAATGTTCTCTCCAATTGATTAAATTTGTGAAGTAACACGGGGGAAATTGGATATAAAAAATTAAGAAAACACATAAAAAAGATAAAAATTTGTTGATTCAATTTGATCAAAATTATCTCAATCCGAAGACGATCAAACCAGATATTTTTTCAATAATAATTTTAGATGATAATTACAGAGATTAAATATCAAGTCAAATATATATATAGGTCAAAATACTAGCACATGACCCATTAAATTGTACAGATTGTCCAAAAATTACAAATAAAATATACCGAACGCTCGAATAATAACCAGATATATAGTACTTCTCCGGATTTCAATTTAGGCATCACAACAACAAAAACTTGCATGAGGTTTCAATTTAGTTCACCAAATTAAATTCGTCGACTTTATCTTGTTCAATATATATATATATATTTATATAATCCACTGATCAATAATCCGCTCGAATGATTTCATAGGAGCACGGTCGGTCACCTCAATTGTGGCTTTTATGCTCGATCACTTTGGCTTAATTTTTTTCCATTGAGTTATTATTATTATTATTTTAGTATATACATTTTTTTTTATCTTAAAAAAATGTAGTACTTTTTGTCCATAAAATAACTACTATTTAAATACAAAACACAAATACAAAAATAAATAAATAAATAAACGGGACAAAAATATATTTCATTCAAAGCTTTACTTCTTTAAAAACAATTTACTAAACCTATAATAATAAGTTTTATATCATTATTAAAATATTGAATTTTTTGGAAATGAGGCAATAATCCAAACAGGAGGTGAGGAGAAATATGAAATCACAATGGGTTGTATCAACGATTGTATGTTGCATTGCTGATCCTTTCTTAATTAAATTTAATTTGTCTTCTACATATATATTGCAATAAATGTTTGACTATGATGTTATGAGGATTTGAGATGTTCAAAGATTCATTTTTTGAGCAGTTGGTAACTCTGAAAACTTTCCTATGTTGTCATC
The DNA here is from genome assembly GCF_009805555.1 of Andrographis paniculata. Classification (NCBI taxonomy): domain Eukaryota; kingdom Viridiplantae; phylum Streptophyta; class Magnoliopsida; order Lamiales; family Acanthaceae; genus Andrographis; species Andrographis paniculata. The sequence continues at coordinate 1,397,275 of NW_026137616.1, read as the reverse complement.
AAATTATATATCAAAACTAGTGACGAGTTTTTCTTAAAAAAATACGATATATTATATTCCTAATGAATGTATCAATATACTATTTGTTACTCTCCTGTCACTTATAAATATGATCAAATTTTTTTGCACGAATTTTGATGCTAATATATATGTTTTTTTTTTTTTGTTATTTCTTTTGTCTTTCAAAGTAACATGTACAAAAAGTAGTATAATTTTCTATTAAAATCTGAGAATATTTTAGATGACAGATAAATTTTTTGTAACAGATGGAGTATTGTCTTAAATTTGTGATGTTCAAAATATTTTCAATATTCCTTCATTTGTACAAAAAAAAATTGATTTTAATCTTATAGATACAATTTATAAAATACTTCAAATAGAAGTAAGGACAAAATGTTTTTTTTTTTTTCAATTTTTTTTGGTGACAAATGGAGCATTATATTGTCTTAAATTTGTGACGTTCAAAATATTCAATATTTTTTCATTTGTACACAAAATTGATTTTAACCTTATAGATACAATTTATAAAATACTTCAAATAAAAGTAAAGACAAAATGTTTTTTTTTTTTTTTTCAATCTTTTGTGACTGATGGAGTTTTGTCTTAAATTTATGACGTTCAAAATATTTTCAATATTTCTTCATTTGTACAAAAAGTTTTGATTTTAATCTTATAGATACAATTTATAAAATACTTCAAATAAAAGTAAAGACAAAATATATATTTTTTTTTGAAAAAAAAAATTAAAAGTATACCATATAAAAAATTGAGCCCAAATTAAAACTACCATTTTTAATGAAACAAAAGAGTATATACAAATATATATATATATAATATTGAGATATTTTATGCTAATGCTCTCGATTTAGATGGATCAAGAATTTATACTATTGGAGTATTATTTATTCTCATCAGTCATCAACACTAACATGCTTTTGGACTTTAAATGATGAAAGTAAAGAACAAATATTGGAAAGTAACAACATATACGACCACCTGATATTTCTCTCTTCAGAATGCTTCAATCCTTTTTTAAAATATAAATACTTGTAGGACGTCGTTGCAGTGCAACACTGTGTTATAATACAATAATATATATATATATATATCAGACAACACATTAAATATAAATTTACAATACTATATAAAATAAAAAAACTAATAACACATACTAATACTTTATAAATCATGTATTATTTTTATATTTATATATGATATCTATAGTATTTTTATGTGCGGATTGATGCAATGTGATACTGATGAATCCCTGATCAGCATCATAATCGAAACGATATTTTTAATTTATTTAATAAGTCAGCACTTTCTTTTTTCTATATCATGCCATATTGGTTTACCACCGTTATATAAACGAAGAACTTACCTAATCCTTTTCTTCATCATTTCCATAAATGATACATACGAGTTGTTTGTTTTTTATATTTTGAAATAAAAGTTAAGCCATGTCAACATTGTTACTCAAGATTAATCACTAGGGTCTATTGTATCGAGCATTCGAATTTATTTACACATATATATATAAATGAAAACTATAATTTCATAATGTATAACTAAATTGAATAATATATATTACAATGTATAACTAAGCACTAGGTCAAAACCATTGAATTAAAGTAAACATCTGAATATAACCTGTATTAATAATTCCACTTTTAACTTGCATAGGTACTGGATTTGGTTTGTGTTTGTATTTCTTTTTATTATTATTATTATTATTATTATTATTTATTTAAATATATTTAAATAGCTATGAATTAATTGCTCACTTATATATATATATAAACATGATTGTAATGTAATATCTAACATTTAGCACTAATTATGAGTAAATGTTATTATCATGTATTGGAGTGCTTTTTGGAAAGATATTTTTGTGAGGTCAAAGTAATATTGTTGTATGTGCTGTCAACCTGTGCCTCACTTTTACTACAAAATATCAAGTTGACTTAAGTAGTTTGTTTGCTTTATCAATAGTAAAAATTAATGAATATTTGAAAAGGTAATAGCATAGTTCCATGATTCATTGTCACTCAGAATTTAACAAATATTGAATAATTGGGGAGTGCCCCAAAGATAATTTATATAAGTGCTAAATGTGGTTTGTGCTATTTCTATTTGGTGACTCATACAATTATATATAGTTCCACTTTGAATTATTTATCCCACATGCAGCTATCACTTACAAAAGATGTAGTAAATTTTTTTAATTTATGTCAAATACACTTTCAATAATTTGTCACTTCTTTTACTCTTAATTAAATGTAAATTTTTGAATTAATAGAACTTGTTACACAATAATATATATATATATATAATTCATTAGAGGATGTACGTCGAGGGTTTGAATACGATGATGCATTCACCCCACACGAGAAGATCATCTTTTACGAGATCATTAAAGAAAAAGCATATAGTTTGTATGAGGACATATGTGTTGGGAAAGAATGGTATCCTTTCGTAATATAAAAATATTCTTAAAATTTTGAGTTACCGTGAATATATATATGTTTATCTTTTATAATGATAATAATAAATATAAATTTTACTAAAAAAAATTATGGCAATAAAAATAAAAGTGATCACATATATTTATCATAGAGAGAGTATTAAATATAGAAATCTGTCATTTTAATTGGAGACGATTGATCATTTAGGGAAAAAAAAAAATGGGAAAGAGAGAGATCAAGGGTAGATGAATACTCCATGTGTCATGTCTGTCTAAGAAAAAAGGCATATATATGGAAATTATATATATATATATATGTATGTATAAAGAGGATGGTATTGTTGTTGTTATGAGGTGGGCACTGGCCATGGAAATGGCAGTGCAGAGAGAGAAAGAAAGAAAGAATAAGTTAGTAGCAGTATTTTTTTATATGGTGTTGGTGTGTTCTAATTCTTTCAACTGTTTTTCAACAGTCCCCACTCCCATGATGCTCAAATATCCAATCAACTGCCTCACATTTGCTCCATGTGCCCCCCTTCCTCTCTCTCTCTCTCTCTCTATATATATATATAATTAAGATAATCCTCTACCTCACTCTGGCCCATTATAGTCTCTCTCTCTCTATACATATATATGTATGCATGTATTTATGAGTGTGGGTGTGAAGCCCACCATTTGCAGATAAACTTTGATTTTGAATTGAATTGAATACATGTCTTTTTCAAAGAGTGGTCACCACATGACATGCCATATCGATGATCCCTCCCTTTATAAATAGTAGTAGTAGTAGTAGTATATGACAATATCAGGTAGGGTTCATCGATGGGATGGGATGGGAATTGGGTTGGCTAGGGTAGGGTAAGGTAGGGTAGTGTGTTCCTTCAATTACCAGATAGATTTGATTGATGGGGTTTATCTGCACACATTGCATTGCTCCTTCCTACTGTTGCATTAGTTTATATGACAATCAATCAAGAAATACTCCTACGATATTAATTAGATCACAGAGACCCATGCATGTTCTTGGATGCTTAGCACATGTAGTTAATTGATTAGTCGAATCCGAACCAATTAATTAATTAATACAAAATAGTTATAATTATCGAATGCCCAATTCAATTTATCAAAAGGGTCGGTTTTCCGACCTAATTTGTTTGTTTTCTTGATCTTGATTTTGAGGTTTGAGCCCTTCAAATTTGGCAGTTAATAATTTAATTGCACGTTGGTAGTTTTTTCTGTTAATGTCGGTTGCTTGTTTTTCGCATTTTTAAATTGCTACTTACAGCAACCCCCAGGTCCATTCCTCCTTACCACCTTAGTTTCTTTTCTTTGAATTAAAATATTGGCAACTTGGCAATCATCATTCAACTGCAGGATTGATTTAATTTAATTTAATATGTATATATACACATATAATATTATATGTAGCCTGATTCTTTGTTAAGGCTCCAGTATGTTGCCTAGAAAATCAGACAATATATAGTATTAAATTGAATATTGAACTAGTTACAAATATTTATTTGCATATAATGCAATATGGTGAAGTATATGTTACATTCATTACTAATTTGGATGGATGTGCACCTATAGATTATTTATTTTTTTAAAAAAAATAATAATAAAATTAATATGTCTGTTCAAAATTAGCTTTGTGTGATTTTGTACACCGCCCAAATCATCTCGATTTAATAATTTATATAATCTTCCTAATTATACAAATTTAACCGTCACTTCATTCAAATGTGCATGCATGTCCTCAATGATCATTAATTAAATAAAATTAGTACTTTAGTTCAGACCCCCTAAATTACATTAAAAACTAAGCTAATTAATTAAAAGATTATAAATATATTTATATATGTGCATTTATTAGAAACTGAGAAGTCGTACAGAGACAAATATTGTCAAGTTGCCAAAAGGTTGGCTGACCATAGGATTTGGTTTTAATTGAAGCAATTAAAGTGGCATTGATTGTTGAAAATAGGCATGTGGCAACATGCTTATGCATCATGGACACTTGATTGCATCGCATTTTAACTCACAATAATATAACAATATCCTGTCAACGAAATAAATACTAGAGTAATAAAGTAATAAATGAGTCATGTATTTGTTAATCTAGTTAGGTTATTATATATCAATCTACAAGAGTAGTTCAACTATAATAAATTTTTTTATTGCAAAACAAAAACAATCACAAACTCTTTCGATCTATTTTCTCTACAATGGCTACTTTTGAAATACCTCTGCAGGTTTTCGTTGTCACAAACGCGTACGGACACCGGTGTCTACAACAGTAACAAAGTAATACAATTTACGAGTTGATCGTTTTCTCCAATTGAATATCCGAAAACTTCGTTCTCTAGCAGCGAGTTTTTGTGTTAAACACAAGTTTATTATACGAAGAAGGAAAGAGACAAGAGTGAGAGTACAAACAATAATTTCTCTTCTTAAAATTAGACTCTCAAATGTGCTTTCCTTCAACACTGATTCTCCCAAGCTAGTTTTGCCGCCACCTTTACTACAAAAAAATAGTATATTAGTAACGGAATTCCGTTCCTAAAGTGTGTGTAGTTAACGCAATTCCTTCTCTAATTCCATCTCTAATGTCTTTAGTAACGGAAAAAAAAAAGATTTAGAGACAAAAAAATTTTGTTACAAAATTGACATTTTTTTGTAGTGCTTGTTGACTATAAAATTGAGGTAGATTAATTACTTTTGTATGGATTTGGAATAAGGGTGATTCTCCATGCATATGCTTGAGTACCTCATTTGTCTAATGTATGTATATGTAAAAAGGAGATAAAATGGACAAGAACAAATATGGTTATAGTTTGTGTCTGTCTACAATTGCCACAGTCAATTTTGTTGTATTTGAATTTGACGACAACAAGAGCAAGAGAGTAGTTTATTCATATGCCGAAGAAAAAAAAAAAAAAGGAGATATTTTCAATTTAACAAATGTATTACATAATAATAATAATAATAATAATAATAGACATTTTATTATTATTATTATTATAGAAAAAAAGGTGAGTGGAGGTTTAAATTAGAGAATGTTCTATGGTTTAGGAAAGTATACCTTTGTGCTCTTGAAGAGCTATTAGTTAGCTATACTAATAGAAATAGGATCCCACTAATTTTGATCGATTTTTTTATGGAGGCTTTTATGTGTTTAAATTGTAAAATTACAAAATAATAAAAATTTTGGGATTCCATGAGTACAAAAAATTATGTGTTATATCCAAAAGATTTTTGGATACTCGTTTATTCTGTAAATTTAATTCATATATATATATGTATATATATTCTCATTAAATAATTAAGGTGTAGTAAAATTACTCTGTCCACACAAGTAGAGTAAAATATTATTGGCTCTTGTACTGAACACAAGACCTAACACCACATAGTGGGACGGTTACGTATTTGGATTTTTTAATCTTAAGAGCTTGAGATTTTTTAAATGAAAATTACTTTTTTTATAATGTTAAAATACAAATAAACACACTTTTTAGATATGAGTCATGCTAACTATACTAAAATAGAAATAATTATTATTTGATTAAGATATGATTCTTGTTAATTTTCCCTCAATTTACCAACCTAATACGTTGATACCTATCCAACTAAAAAAAAAAAAAAAAAAACAGAGATAGTATCTGTTTTGCTATTCATAATTAATTGCCCTAATTATAATTTTTAAAAAAGCTTTCAAAGTTTGATTAATAAACATAAATAAAATTTTAAAAATATTTGGAATATAAAATACTCTAAAAGCACCGAGACAGTTAGGAATCTTGGCTGCTATTCAAAGTGTGTTAGTGTTAGATTTATTTTATCAATCTAATGGTATAATTCTTTTGGGATTGAAGTAAAGTTGTAATTCTTGAATATTTGATAATAGGATATATCAGCAGACCCTAAAATAGTATAGTTGTTAATAACACAAATGTTTTTTTTTTTTTATGGAATTTGTCATTCCAAATTAATCATGCCTCAAGTATATATATGAGATTGTGAATGGAGCACTAGAACAGTGTGAATGATGATGATGATGGAGATAAATTAAATGGGACACTAATAAAATTAAACCAGATAGACCCTAGCTAGCTAGCTTTTAGATATCCCTATATATGCTGAATAATATATTATAAGCCCCCCTTTATTCCTGCTGGTTGGAGTCATTCATGACATGAACAAAATCACTATAACACTCTTTTTCAATATATATAAATTCATTTTATTAATTGTTTGTCTACCTTTTCCATGTTAAATATTATTCTTCCCTTAATCACTTGTTCAGGGTACCTAATTTATTATTTATTAAATATCCAAGCATGCATAATTACATGAAAATAACAACAAGTCATGAGTTGAATCTTTGAATCAAGAATTTCAAATCAAAATAAAATATGATAGACAAAGTTGGATGGAAGAAGTGAGATATAGTTAGGGGAAGGAAAAGCGTGTTAGGCGGATGATGTGACCAAGTGCCACGTGTTGGTGCAAGCAAATAGCATCATCATTTTTTATTTATGAGTATGTTTTTGTCATTCGCAATTAGCTAGAGGTAGAGGGTTGAACGCGGTGGTGGGATTGATTGATTCTTTTTTGTGCACATATACATGAAAAACCAAAATGGGCCAATCACATGTCCTTGTTCTCAAACCCCACTCAATTCACCCTTCACCATTGGTACACATATATTGCAATTGCTTTGGCTTCTACCTACGCAATATACTACTCTACTATTCTTTATTGTTATTATTATCAAAACCCCAAAAATGAAAAAAGATGGAAATAGGAAATAATCAAAAGAAAAGAAAGGAAAGGAAAGGGTGTGTGGAAGTTTGAGGAAGGTATGACTGATCCCACCCCACCACCACCACCACTACTACTAATACTAATACTAATACCCTTCTTCTTTTTATTGTGTATTATCATTCAATTCGTTCTTCTACTCTAATTTTTCGCTTGCGCATACCTTTCCTACACCCAACACGTGGGCTTCTCTTAGATGGTTAAAAGTGGACCTCCATCCCCCATTCTCTCTCCACCCTCCCCCCTATATATACTCACTCACCCATTCTCTCTCTCTCCCCATCACCCACATCCACACCCATTCCTATTACACTTGGGTACTACTACTACTCCTGCTCACTACTAAATAAGCAAGAAAGCTATACCATCCATACATTCAATTTCTCTTACAGACCAAAATAGGGCAATTGGGGAAGAAGCAGCCATGGCTACTCCTCCTCCTACAACCTCATTGGTCAAGCCCAAACAGCTCCGGTCTCCTCCGCTCATTCGCGCCGCCGCCATGGGCTCATTGCGCCACCCCACTGGATCTCTCCCCGCCATAAAATCCTCTCTCCAAACACTGCATTTCCCCAAGCAATCTTCCACCGCACGTCAACCGCCATCGCCGCCGCCCCAAATTGGTATCGCGAAACCACCGAGCTCCCCGTCTTCTCCGGCGAAGCCTCAGTGGAACGTCGTTCAGAAAGCCGCCGCAATGGCGTTGGACGCCATCGAGACCGCCTTGACCGCCCGCGAACTGGAGCAGCCCCTCCCCAAAACCGCCGATCCAAGAGTGCAGATCACCGGAAATTTCTCGCCGGTGCCGGAGCAGCCGGTCAAACACAACCTCCCCTGCGTCGGGAAGATCCCCGACGCCATTCAGGGCGTCTACGTCAGGAACGGCGCCAACCCCCTCTTCGAGCCCCTCGCCGGACACCACTTCTTCGACGGCGATGGAATGATCCACGCCGTCCAATTCAAGAACGGCGCCGCCAGCTACGCCTGCCGCTTCACGGAGACGAATCGCCTCGTCCAAGAACGGGCCATCGGCCGCCCCATTTTCCCCAAAGCCATCGGCGAATTGCACGGCCATTCCGGCATCGCCAGACTCCTCCTCTTTTACGCCCGCGGCATCTTCAATCTCGTCGACCACGGCCAGGGCACCGGCGTCGCCAACGCCGGACTGGTCTACTTCAACAACCGCCTATTAGCCATGTCCGAGGACGATTTGCCGTACCACGTCCGGGTCACCCCCACCGGCGATTTGAAGACCGTCGAACGCTACAATTTCAACGGGGACCTCAAATCCACCATGATCGCCCACCCCAAGGTCGACCCAGTCTCCGGCGAGATGTTCGCCCTCAGCTACGACGTCGTTCAGAAGCCCTATTTAAAGTACTTCCGTTTCTCCAAAGACGGCCAGAAATCCGAGGATGTCGAAATCCCAGTCCCCGAGCCAACAATGATGCACGACTTCGCAATCACCGAAAACTTCGTCATCATCCCCGATCAGCAGGTCGTTTTCAAGATGTCGGAGATGATCCGCGGCGGCTCTCCGGTGGTCTACGACAAAAACAAAGTGTCCAGGTTCGGCGTACTGGATAAATACGCCGACGACAGTTCGAGGATCAAGTGGGTGGATGTCCCCGATTGCTTCTGTTTCCACCTCTGGAACGCCTGGGAGGAGCCCCAATCCGACGAAATCGTGGTGATCGGATCCTGCATGACTCCGCCCGACTCCATCTTCAACGAACGCGAAGAAGGGCTGAAAAGCGTGCTGTCCGAAATCCGTCTCAATTTAAGGACCGGAAAGTCGACGAGGAGGCCGATCATGTCCGAGCAGGATCAGGTCAACTTAGAAGCCGGAATGGTGAACCGAAACAAGCTCGGGAGGAAGACACGTTTCGCCTATCTGGCGATTGCCGAGCCATGGCCTAAAGTTTCCGGCTTTGCCAAAGTCGACCTCTCCACCGGAGAAGTCAAGAAATTCTTTTACGGCGACGACAAGTACGGCGGGGAGCCTCTCTTCCTTCCCCGTGACCCCAACTCCGACGCCGAAGACGATGGCTACATTCTGGCCTTCGTGCACGACGAGAACGCCTGGCAGTCGGAGCTCCAGATGGTCAATGCAACGACTATGTCGATCGAGGCCACCGTGAAGCTTCCTTCGAGGGTGCCCTACGGTTTCCATGGCACCTTCATTGCAACAAAAGATTTGGACAATCAGGCCTAGTACTGGTCTGGTCTGAGTGGAGAAATCACCTGAGGGATTGCTGTTATTACGTCCCCGGAATCTCCACTCTTACACAGTAGCTATATTGAGTTGTTAATTTGTTGATTACAAGAATTGAAGTGGGAGGGAGATTTTAGCAGAGGAAGCAAGCTTGAAGCTTTGTATGGAAGCTCAGCTCGACTCTCTGCTTGTTCTTTCACACTCTGTATCTGTCTGTGTGTATCTATCTGTACAGTACACTTAGTTCCTCCATACACGTTTTTATTTTTTTTTACATTTTTTTTTTTTTTTTGTGATTTCTGTTACATACAACAGCAGCAAGGAAATCAGTATCACTACTCTGTTTTGCTATATTGGAACAGAACACCAACACCAACACAGAATTGAATTGAATTGAAGAAATAACCTCCAAAAGGGTCGTTGATTCTTCAATTATTCTTAAAGAAATGGTAATAAAATATTTAGGCTGGAAAATAATAATGATATCCAGTTTGTCTGAGTGATTATTATTACTATTGTTGTTAAATTAATGTTGTGTAGTGAAGTCCACAGTGTGAGCAGATGAGCGATAATTTAAAGTAATACTAATAATTAATAAATTAAATGTTTGTGATATGGAGTAGTATTTTTTTATAAGCGAAAACTAGTGATTCATGGTGGTCCAATCGAGATTCAAATAGGTACAATACAATTGTGGGGCCCATGGTCGCCTGGCATTTCTGGCGCGCTGTGATTGGCTAATTCTAAGTGGGTTTCTGCCCAATCGCATGCTGACACCTAAGTTTATCTATTAGGTTACTGATTCGATCACTTCAACCTAATTTAACAAATCATTTGAAAACAAATATACATATATCTGTTTATTGGTATTTTATTTATTTTTAGAATTCGATTATGATAAGATATTGTTCAAATACTCTTTTTAGTAAATACTAGTATTAAATGAATGGTTATTCGAGGAAATTATTGGTGTATGGATTCTTGTCTAGCTATATATGCGCCATATATGATGATATTATAAATTTAAACCAACTAAAATATGCTAAATGCATGTAAAAAGGTATATCAAGAATCAACATGTCATTTTATTTGTCACCAAACTATATCTCATTTGGCACATCATTATAATTCCAAACTAACTCAAACTACAATTTTTATCATTTTCATATATTTCATTCAAAAGTTTTTTTTTTATTATTTTAATAAAAATAATCATACACTAATACTAAAATATCATTCACTTTTATCTCAATTACAAATATACAATTATTTTATATATAAAGTCAAATAGTAAAAATATCAAAATCTCTTCCACTAATTAATAAAATATTATTATTTTCTAATCTATTACAAAATTTAAGGAGTACTTTCATCGGAATAGAAGGAATATATAATATCGTAATTTATAACAATGGGGTATTATTTTGTAGTATATGTTAGGAGTGCATTTACTTATGTTTTTGGTTAAGATAGATATCATTTTCATGTTTGTATGGTGGACAACACACACCATTCTCACTGTTTAATTAATATTGTCCTAAACCATTTCATTTATATTTTCTTTTCATATTATTATTATTTGACATTGAGGTGACACAACACGTATTTGCCTGTTCAAACCATGAAGGAACAGCTGCTTTGAGTTTATTTGGAACAAGTAAATATTCTTTATTTATATGATATGATATGATATATAAGCAAACAATATTTTATTGATTAAAACACTTATCTAGGCTTGATTCCATATACGTACATTCTAATGAACTTTGCTGGCATTTTTATTTATTTTTATATTAATTTCCAGAAGCTTCTTGTCCATATATAGTCAGACTCTATTGCATCATCCAATATATATATATATACTATAATAAGTAAGTCAAAGATTGGATTTTTCTGAACTGGAACTGCCCTGACCTGAAAATCCATTGACAGGAAACAACATGAAACTCTGTAGCTTCTGGAAAGATCATCCCCATTGCATCTTTTCACTTCAATATATTTAATTACTCCATTAATTATGCAGCTGGCTCATCTAACTAACCAAGATTTCATTTATTTATTTTTTTAATATTATTATCAATGCACAATCATACTCAGCTCTTTTATATGATCATATGTTTATTTTTACTAAAATGACTATCACCATCATATGTCAATAGAAACACATTTCTTTTTTTTTTTTTTTTTCACAATCATGAAATTTCTACGCCGGAAATTTCTGCATAAAAAAAGGGGTGATGCAAAAGACAAATTCGATTGCAAAGTATATGTCATGAAAAAGTTTTTGAATGTCAGATTAGGGACCAGAGTGTTACACATACGTGTCCGACAACCATTGGTGGATTCATGTCTACATCAAACTATTTCATGTAATGATGCTTGACATCACTGCGTGTGTCACAATAAATTTCTCAAGATTGGCAATATGGATATTCTCTGTCTCTGCAGTTGAAATATTCCAAAATATATGGGCTTCAGAGAGGGCCCATAGCTAAAAAAGTTAAATTTTATTCACAATGAAAGAGACCCAAAAGCCCATTAATAAATCATATGGTCAAATGCCCATTGAAATGATCACATATATTTTAGAAGCTGTAGCAGATGAATTATCGACCTGGGCCTGGACTAAACAAAAAATAAAATAAAATAAAATTGCAACAGAGAAGAACGTAACAGATTAATTGTGGATTGTTTAGGAAATTCCTAGGAAATCAAGATGAGACAAATAATACAAAAATTTGATAATTCAGTTCGATCACGATGATCTACGTCTGGAGTACTGTTAAGCCAAAAATTATACTATAAATTACGCAGACTCATGTTAAAAGTAAGAATACGTGAATATTATAGCCAAAGCCTTTTGACAATAATATCTAAATCATATCTCTAAAATTTAAAATATAATATCCAAATCATGTCCCTAGATTTTAGGATATAATTACGCTTCATATTCCAACAATCTCCCACTTGAAGACTGATTTCATCTTTCACTTTAACATACCACATCCAATCTCCACTTCCCACCATTCGGTGTTCTTATTCGAATTATTCCTTTACCTACAATTCTCAATTCTCAGTGTCTCATCATCTGCAAGATAGACAACACCAAAATTACATGTGGTATAGGATTCCATGATTCCCGAATCACTGCATGAGTGGAATGACGCTCCTGAGACCAAAATTCATAACTCCATTGGACTGCTGACGCTCAGAATCAGCGCATCGGATATCTCCTCCGTTGCATTTGCTGAACCCTGATCCTTATCCGGCCCTGCACTTGTCGTTTAAAGTGCCCCTTGCAGTTCCAATATACCACTTGACTTCCATCTTCTTTGTCCTTATTCTTCGGCTTCAACTTTGACTTAATCTTCATCATTTCCTTTTACCTCAAATCTAAATTCAGTCGAGACATTCTCACAAAGGGTTAGTCAAACCGCACTCATCGTCTTCCTGTCAATCTTCTTGTATTCGGCTTCATCCATGTCTTCGGATTTCTCTTTCAATACCGCATCTAGATCTTTACCATACATGTAATTTTCTATCTGCATATTTCAGAAACCGAAGTTCATACCATCTAATACCTTGACAACATGACAATCACCCATCTTGACTCCCACAAACAATGATATGAGAGCACATCTCTGATATCTTCTCCGTTGCGTTTGCCGAAACCCTTATCCTTCCCTGCGTATCTTGCACCGCCTATCACAAAGGGACCCGGTGCTTGACCTAACAGTCGGGACCGACCCAACACCGACAGGAGACATTCGACACAAGTCACTTCCGCAAGTCACAAGGGATTCCCACAGCAACAATAAATATTCGATGCCTCCCAATCCACCTTACCAACGAACCAGGCTATAATACCACTTGTTAAGGAAATTCCCAGGAAATCAAGATGAGACAACAAAGACAAAAGAACACAAGAATTTTGTAACATAGTTCAATCACGATGATCTACGTCTGGGGGCGCTGCCAAGCCAGAAATTCTACTATAAAGTACGCATTCCCATATTAAAAGTGAGAATACATGGATATTTATAGCCAAAGCCTTTCTCTAAAATTTAAAATATAATATCCAAATCTTGTTATGTTAGGTAGGTGGTAAAATTACTAAATTAGGAAATGGTAACCTTGTTTTGGGATGGACAAAAATGAAAAGCGGCAACCTTTCAATGGAACGGAGGGAGTATTATTTTTCAAAAGCTAAAATTATATATCAGTTTTAAAAAATAAAATTATATATTATTTAAAAATATATATAATTACGTATCACTTTCGGAAAAATAAAATTAGATATCACTTCTTAAAAAATACTACATTATTTTTTTTTAAAAAAACAAAATTACATATATAAGTAATAAAATTATTTATTATAAATACATTGTATATATATTTAACTGACAAAAAAAAAAAAAAAAAAAAAAGGTGAAATAACTATAGCTGACAGAAGAGTATTTTAAAATCTTGATTTATTTTAGTATGATATTTTCATTATATATCTTCTTAAATATGGCAAGTGTACCAATGAAGATACCTTATATACAAAGTTATGATTTAATTACTTACAGTAGTTTCCTTGTTGTAATTTCATTCATGAAATATATATATACAACGACTTTCTTGCATCTTGGTTGAGTTGGTTCTCAATTCGTCCTCTCCAAATCATAAACTTTTTCCTGTGTTTCTTACCTCAAAAATTAAGTTAAGAGTATTTAAGGACTTTTAGAGCTTCGATCGTAGCTTGAAGCCAACGTATATAGCCGACCTATAGCCCCATTCCATTACGTGAATTAATAGCTCCATTGTTATTTCTATATATATTCTTCATTACCCATTCGAAAAACCCTATCTGCAAACAAAACCCAATCCTTTCTACCTCAGATAATCAAACAGGTAAAAAAAATAGAAATGGCAGAAGAGGTGATTCTTTTGGGTACATACATTATTAGCATGTATCAAATGAGGGTTAGAATAGCCTTAGCTGAGAAAGGAGTTGAGTATGAGTACAGAGAAGAAGACCTTACCAACAAAAGCCGGTTCTTGCTTCAGATGAACCCGGTTCACAAGAAGATCCCGGTTCTCATTCACAATGGGAAACCCATCAGCGAATCTTTGATAATCCTTCTGTATATAGACGAGGTTTGGAAGGATAAGTCTCCATTGTTGCCTTCTGATCCTTACCAAAGAGCCCAAGCAAGATTCTGGGCTGATTTTGCCGACAAGAAATGTGGTGACGATGAAAGGGAAAGAGCAAGAGGAGGCCAAGAAAGAGCTGATGGACATGCTGAAGGTGCTGGAGGGGGCGTTGGGAGAGAAGTCTTTTTTTGGTGGGGACAATTTTGGGTTTTTAGATGTGGCCTTAATCCCTTACACCACCTGGTTTCTTAACTACGAGAAACGTGGGGGGTCAGCATCGAAGAGAATTGCCCCAGATTGATTGAGTGAACTAAGAGGTGCATGCAGAGAGAAACTGTGTCTAAATCATTGCCCGATTATTGCGAGGTTTATAGACGAGTTTTGGAGTTCCTGAAGCAGATGGGTTTTGAGTAGGACTTTGAGAGACACCATGGTCTAGGACACTAGTTTTTTTTGTTGAGTTAATTATGGTTTCATTATTTGAATGTGTTTTTGGGCTGCTTGTTTTTAATTTGAATGTTTTGGATTATTATTTTGCAGTATAATTTTTTAATAGTGATTTTTTTTAAAAAAATTATATTTAAGTAAAACAAATAAAAATGATAAAAATAATTATTTCAATTAAAATAAAAGAAAACATTTTATATTCAAAATATAGGTTTGTTTAGATAGAGGTGTTTGGAGGTTTTAAAAATTTTGAAAAAAAAAATAAATAAATAAAAAGTTAGTTTATGATTTGATTTTTTTTAAGAAAAAAAATATATTTATGTGATATTTTTTTTTTAAATAAATGATATTAAATGAATAAAAATATGTTGTATAAATATAGTATCTATTTTTCACTAATGTGAAAGCCATCAACTTTTTTTTCGCCTCAGTTAGCTATAGTCCTCTCTCTTCTTTTCTTTCTCCTTTTCTTATTGCTTTTTCTTTAAACAATCCAAGAATTTTTGACTTTTTTTTCTTGTTGTCAGCGTCCACTAGGAATGGGGTTCCCACAATACATTATACACATATACATACATATATATATTTAGATTATATATATATTAATCGCTCCGTTTAATTTCTATTGTCTTAAAGTATATTTGCACGGTTTTTTAGGTAAGTGTCTTTTTGTTATGAATCGAAAAATTTGTCTTTAATTGTATGGTAGAGATTAAGAGTAATAATTGAATGAAGGGTAAAAATGTAAAATTTGTGTTTAACAAAAAAAGAAATCGGACAATAATTGTTAAACATCCCAAATAAAAAAGAAGTACGACATTAGTTTAATTAACCTTTGAGTTCATTTGTTTCATAGTACTAATTTAAAAAATTAAATAAAAAAAATTAAATAAAATATTGAAAATAGCTTTTTTTTTCACCGGTGTCACGGACAAAGAGAATTGAGTAGTGAAGTTTGTGTTCTTGAAGATCCTTTGGAGTATGGATCCTTCAATAAATAATATATCATGTCGTTGTCTGGCTGCGGTAGCTAAATTAAACATCGATCCCCAAATCATTTAATCCCACAAGAAAATTCCAACCTATAGCTATCAATGATCCAAGCCAGCCCGCCTACCACAATCCGAAGTAGGAACATATAGTCTCGAGACGGTGGTTTATTTATGTATATTTAAAATCTTTTAATATTCACGAGAT
This sequence comes from Andrographis paniculata, assembly GCF_009805555.1. Taxonomy (NCBI): domain Eukaryota; kingdom Viridiplantae; phylum Streptophyta; class Magnoliopsida; order Lamiales; family Acanthaceae; genus Andrographis; species Andrographis paniculata. The sequence goes on along the minus strand of NW_026137616.1, from coordinate 1,380,992 downwards.
TTTGTTCAAACGTTGGAGATGATTCTAAACTTAAAAATATACTAAAATCTATCCGGAGTATGGCAAAATATAGTAAACTTTCTAGATTATTGTACATTCTAACATGTTCTAGAATCTTGTAGACGGGGTTGTTGTATATTATGCATAACTAATATGTACTAGAATCTTCTAGATGGAGGAATAATTTCGAAGCCCCTAGAGCTTACCCGAGGACACTCAGTAAAGTACCCAAAACAAAATAAATGGGATGGAGGAATATGATATTTTAATTTAACTTTTTTTTTATTATTTTCAATTTAAGGCGACCAACTTCTCTTTAGTTAAATATAAATATATGAACACATGCAAAATATAAATACGTGGAACACATTTTGACCACTTCAACTTAAGTCATCTAGGCGTGAGGATCCATTCCCACGTGTATATATAAGATATAATTAAATGTGGCGTAACTGTATTCAGTAACTATACTACCAATTCTCCTATTCTTACATATATATATATATATATAAATATATTTATGTGTCGTGAACAAGATAGATATAAAATTTTATTCACAAGTTTTACATTTCTTACGTCATCTCATCCTCTATACAAAATAGGTGGCCAAATCCTTCTACCAATAGTTCAAGTTTGCCAACCAAACAATAATTGGTGTCGTGCACGAATTCATAATCGCAAGGCCATGAGTTCAAAATTTTGCTAACGCTTATTCAATCAAGCCTGACACGCTAGTAAAATCTCGCAGTCGCTATTTCTGTTATTTTTCAAATACTTTAGATAAATTTCTGGACGAACCTAATAATTTATAAATTACACTCGATAAAACAAGTTAAGCTAGACGAACAATGTGTAGTAGATAAGATTAGAAGACATCAAATATTTAAACTTATAACCTTATGATCACGTGTCTACTCTTACACCACCATAACATTTTTATTTTTTTATTTTTTTACATTATGTGTTGTCATCTTTCCCCTTTTCTTATCTGTTTACTTACTTTCTTCATTTTTGCTACTTTTAGTCATTTCATTTTTTTGCAGTATGTTTATTTTATTATTTTAGTATATATATTAAGAAAGATCAATTTCTATTTAAATTTTTATTAGCAATTTTTTATTTATTTATTTATACAATTGTCACTAATGAACCAACTTATAATTTAAAACCTATATTGCATTATTACACTCTATAAAATTTCTAATTTTATCTTTATAAAAATATTTTTAAAATTTTTTTGTTAAAAAAAAAAATTAAAAAAATTATGTAAACAGTGAGAGACTTGAGAGTATGTAATCCCTATTAAAAATAATACAGTAATAAAAATAAAACATATCACAAGTAATCTACCAATATTTCCAATATATAATTGGGTCAACAATCGAAGAATTCTAACTTTTTATTAGTCTCTTCTTCTCAGCGTCCACTAGGCATATAAAATAGATTATATACACATATAATTTAATTCACCTTCAGTTAATTTGTTTTTAAAATTTAAAAATAAAATAAAATATTGGAAAATAGCAATTTCCACCGTGTCACGGACCAATGAGAAATGAGAGTAAAGTGTTTGTTCTAGAAGATCCTTGGAGTATATATGGGTCCTCCAATAAATACTACTATATATGTCGTCTACTTTACTACAATGGCTGCAGTAGGTAAATTAAACAAAGATCCGCAAATCATTCAATCACTCAAGAAATTTCCAACCATAGCCGACATATAGCTATCAATCATCCAATCCAGCTCGCCTTTCCACTACGTGAATAGCTCCATTGTTAATTCTATAAATTCGTCTCATTTAATCTCCCCAATATCCATTACAAATTCGAAAAAACCTACCTGCAGACAAAACCCTTTTCCTTTCTACCTCATAATATCAAACAGGTTCAAAAAAATGGTGGAAGAGGTGATTCTTTTGGGTGAATACATTAGCGTGTATGAAATGAGGGTCAGATTAGCCTTAGCTGAGAAAGGAGTCGAGTATGAGTACAGAGAAGAAGACCTGACCAACAAAAGCCAGCTCTTGCTTCAGATGAACCCGGTTCACAAGAAGATTCCGGTTCTCATTCACAATGGAAAACCCATCAGCGAATCTTTGATAATTCTTCAGTATATAGACGAGGTTTGGAAGAATAAATCTCCATTGTTGCCTTCTGATCCTTACCAAAGAGCCCAAGCAAGATTCTGGGCTGATTTTGCCGACAAGAAGGTATGTAATTAATTCTTGCTGTATATATATCTTACTCTTACACATATGGGAGAAATTAATTGATCGAAGAAGTGACTATGTTTATAATTAGATATATTGGGTTGGAAGATGTGTGTTGACGACGAAAGGGAAAGAGCAAGAGGAGGCCAAGAAAGAGTTGATAGATATCCTAAAGCTGCTGGAGAAGGAGTTGGGAGAGAAGCCTTATTTTGGTGGTGACAATTTTGGGTTTTTAGATGTGGCCTTAATCCCTTACGCCACATGGTTTCTTACATATGAGAAACGTGGGGGGTTCAGCATCGAAGAGGATTGCCCCAAGTTGATTGAGTGGGCTAATAGGTGCATGCAGAGAGACGCAGTGTCTAAATCACTGCCTGATCCTTGCGAGCTTTATGGACGAGTTTTGGAGCGCCTGAAGAAGATGGGCTTTGAGTAGACATTATTGTTTAATTAGGACACTTGTTTGCTTAATTTTCAGTTTAGATCACTTTTAGTTTGGAATTGATTATGGTTTTGTTATTTAAATGTGTTTCTTGTATTAATTTTCGAAGAAAAGTTGATTGTTTTCTTATAGAATATTTTATTAAATATTATTTAAATACAAAATTTAAATTAAATCTTGTTAAATCAAACCGAAATTAACATACTCTTGAAGTATTGAATTATAACGTTCATAGCATAACATAATCATCAATTTTTCCGTTACGTTCTGAAATGTGAAAGGTTTGATGATTAATTGTTATTATGATTAGCTAGCCCTTTCATATCTCTACCTTCAATATATATATAAGATGTGTGTGTGTGATCAATCGATCATCATCGTATTGCACATTTCTACAATGGCCTACAGTCGCCTTCATTGCGAGCTTCAAGCAATCCTGGTGGCCACTTTTCTGGCATCATCCGCCATGATCGTATCTGGTGCAGGTCGAATCGTAGAAGACGACAATGGCGTGAGCCTGATGTCACGGCTGAAGGTAGACGAAGCTGGGAAGGCGAGTTCATGCTGGGATGCACTGTTCCAAATCCAAGCTTGCAGTGGCGAAGTGGTGCTGTTTTTCATGAACGGGGAGACTCGCCTGGGGGCAGGCTGCTGCAGCGCCATCGTCACCATAGAACACCAATGCTGGCCCTCCATTCTCGGAGCCATCGGCATCACCCCTGAGGAAAGTGACATTCTCAGAGGCTACTGTGACGCCACCGCCACTGCCGCCGCGCCGCCGCCGGACTCTCCCTGCATTCCGATCACACGTCGTTTAATTTAAAAAGTGTATGGTGGAATAATACGCTTGTTACCGATTTTGTCCTCATTTCTTGGATTACTTGCTTGGATTATATATATATATATGTGTGTGTGTGTGTGTGAGTGTTTATATAAACTTATTGAAAACCATATATATAATGAATGATCATATTACTCGGGTTTATGATTTAATGGAAACTAAAATTTATTGTATTATTTATGTAAAATGATATACATAATTCGCGTATAGTTTTACGGACTTACGTAAGAGCCTGGGAATATTAATTCAAGTTTTTTGAATAGTAAAAGAATAAATTGAAAAAGTTGAAATTGGGTCTCTCCAATTTGGAAAAACTGCTACATTTGGACGTGGTAGGCCATCAGATCGATGTATTACATAGCAAAAAATAAAAATAATTGTTTTATTTTTTCAAGCTCACATCAAGTCATGCCCCTGCCCGAAATCGAATGGTGAAGGAGCTGGCAGCAACGGAGGCTGCCCGAAATCCCAGCCTGCAGCATACATGGTGGCCATGGCACAAAATAAAAAGTCAACCCATTTGTTAATTACGGTATCATGTGGCAACCTTCTCCCACGACGTTACCATTTCATTTATAAACACTGACAGACATATCAACCCATAAGATAACATAAAATTTAATTTGTCTCTCCTACATCTACACTACATTACCATTCTTCTCTTTTCTTGTAAGAAGACATCCAAATCCATCTCTGATCCCATCACATGTATCTATATGTTTATGTACGTATTTTAACAGACAGTTGAAGCAAGAAATTAAGAAAGAGATCGATCGAGAAATAAATACTACAAATGGAAAAGAATTCCACGCTTTAATTTTATATGATGTGATTTACAAGTGTTGTGTTGTACTGTTCTTCTCTCCATCTCCAGCTGTATCACCAATTTTCTCAAAATTTCTCTATGTATCTTCCTCATGGCCGACCGACCCATACATCAGATTTACTCATTTTAATTAATTACAAGGTAGATAAAAAAATAAAAAAAAATAAAAAATAAAAAATCTGCACAAAATCAACCTCGCAATTAATTAATTGGTAAGGCTGCTGTAACTGTGATTGTAGTAAGAGTAATAATTGGAATTGGAATTTAACGACTGTTTAGAGTAGCCTTTAATCCTCATCAGGTTTCGAAGCTTCTTCCAGAAGCAGCGCCGCCTCCTCGGGGACATCACGTGACTCACGTGCGCCTTGCTCTTGCTTTTGCTCCGCCTCACAACCGCCAGCCCCCGGACCTCCGGCGGCCGGTACGTCCGAATCAACGGCCACTTTATCCCGTTGAAGAACGGGTGGCGTTTGATATCCGTCGCACCTCTTATGCACCCCAACCGCCTCCGCGGATCCTTCACCAGTAACCGCTCGATCAGATCCCTCGCCTCCGCCATCCCCGCCTCCTCCTCCGCCGCCGCGGCGGCGCTCCTAAATCTCACCCCTTTCGTCGACGCTATGTTGCGCAGGGTCGAATCCTTGCTGCTTCCCTTAAACGGAGTCGTCCCGTACAGTAATTCGTAAATTAACACCCCGAACGCCCACCAGTCCACACCGTTGCCGTGGCCGCAGCCGGCGACCAACTCCGGCGCGAGGTATTCGTGTGTCCCCACGCACGACCTCGAGAACGCCGTGGTCGGCTCCGCCACGAATTCCGTGATCCGCTCCTCCAGTTGCCGGTCACCAAAGCAGCCGGAGTACCCGCCGGAGCTGGCCTTAATCCGAGCTCGAGTTTCCAACGACGGCGAAACGTCGGAGCGGAAGCACAAATCGAAATCCGACAGCATGATGTGGCCGTCGTCCCGAATTAAAATATTCTCCGGCTTGAGATCACGATACACAATCCCCTGAGCGTGCAAATACTCGAGCGCCACTAAAACCTCCGCCGCGAAGAACCTCACCGCCTGAACCGGCAGCCGGTACCGCGGCTGCTTCCGAAGCAAGGAATGGAGGTCGCCATTGGGGCAGTAATCCATGAGAAGACACGTGTAATGCGACACCTCTAAGCGCGCGTACAGCGTCGGGAGAAAAGGATGGTCCAGCGTCGACAAGATCTGCGCCTCCGTCTGCACATGAGACAGCTTCTTCGACGTCAGGGAATCACGATCCACCACCTTCAGAGCGAAATTCGCGTGCTCGTAGTCACGGAGGCGGCAGAGGAAGATCCGGCCTAGGTTTCCGGCGCCGACGAGGCGGAGGAGCTTCAGATGGCGGATGTTGAGCGCCCCGTCGGAGGACAACATCGTCACGGCCTTGATCGCCGCCCAATTCGGATTGTCGTGGCGGCGGTGGGGCCGCTGGTGGATGGGCGTCGATGCGGCGGTGGAGAGGCGGGAGTCGTTGAAGCTGAGGGTGAGGCTGCTCCGAGCTAAACTGCTCCGGCCGGAGAGGGATCGGTCGGAGGTGACGGAGGTGAAGCTCAGGTCCAAATCGGAGGAGTCTGCTAATTGGTAAATCGACGACAACGTCGGCGACTCATCTCGCTCCATTTTTAGTTTGGGTCTGAATTCTGATCAGATCGATCGATCGATCTTTATATATATATATATAGATAGATAGATAGATGAGAAATAAAATTAGTAGACAACCCGACATTTAATTAATATAGATAACGTGATTTGTCTATTTAAAAATACCAACGGCACAGAGGGTTTGATTTCTTTAATAGGATCTGTCAAGTGAAGTGAAGATATACTTGGTCATTTTGTTTTTGTGTAATTAGGACAGTTAATTATCTGATTGTAATTTGCACAATTAGTGTTGATAACAGATCTTTTCACATTAATGAGGTGTGTTGAGAAAGCAAGTTTAGGTGCAAAAATGGTGGAAATTTGTGGGAAAATTATAATGGTAGTAGGTGTAGCTGTAGCTGTAGGTTGGAGTTGAAGAGGGCAGGGAAAAACAGAGGTAGCTTCGGGGCGTCATCTCTCAATCTGGACCGTTAATTGCGGTGCAAGGTGGGTGCTGGATAAGTCATGCATGCATTGCAGCCACGTCATCATCATCGAAACTTGTGCATTTCATTTATTTTTGTGCACAACGAACGGGTCTTCTCACTCTCGACTCTATCCCCTATTTTACCTTTATTTTATTACTAATTAAGGTTACGTTTGATGAAATAATTTTTTTTTCGTTATATAAAAATTGAAACATAAATTATTTTTTATTTTTATTCTCTCATATATATATATATATATATATATATAAAGAAATGGAGAAAACTGGAATTTTACAAATAAAAAACACACTCGTACAAATTAATATTCTCAATGTTTTTTCTTTCAACAAAAATAAAAACTCTCATCAATTATTTTTTAAGCCGTTGTGATTATCGTCATCACGCCGTCAGTCATTGGAGAGTTTTAATAATAGACTTATTTTTATTTTTTTTTAATTGAACATCATACTTTTAAATTATTTATTTATACATTTTCTTGTACAAATATATATTTTAAATAAATGATAATTAAATTTATATTATATTTCTCCATAAATTTTATTACCATTTATACACAATTCTTTTCTCTATGTCAAACTCACCATAAGAGTGCATTTAATAGCAAATTAAAAATTAGTGAAGTTTATTTTACAATTGAATAATAAAATGAGTGTTTTATACTTTTAACACGTACTAAATAATTTTTCACTATTTTTTAATTATCAACTATTTTTTATTAATTTTATAATTAATTTTTTTATAATAGTCCATTTTACTTTTTACTTACCTATTTTAAAATTAAAATGTTATTATTTTTTTATTTTTGTGTCTAAACAAATCTCTATAATTTTATGGGTCAAAGGAATATTATCAATATCATTTTGTAGGATATTCTACAAAATGTTATACACTATGAATAAACATATATTTATTCTTAATTAATACTCCATCAGTTTCAAAATAATAGTCTCATTTTATCATTTTTATCGGTACCAAAATAATAGTACTATATTCATATTTGGTAACTAGCTTCTCACCCTTTTACAAAAATATCTCCTTTTTTTTTTCACAATGATTATATATAAAGTAAGTGCATTTTGATCTTTTAAAATATTTTTATACTCAATATCAATATAATAATATTAATATTTTTTTTAATTCTCGTGTTCATCCCGAATATCTCTGTTGTTTTGAGACGGAAATGGTATAACTTAATTTATTAATATACATATATAATGCATTTATCTATTTATTTAAGAGAGTTACATAAATATAATACTACTACTAGTTAAATATTTTAGGCTCTTACAATGTGTGAAGTAGAATAAAACTTTGTACATGCTGTCGTATGGTCAAATCAATCAAAAGATAGAACAAAATTAAACTGAATTGGTGCCTTCACTATCATAGACCATTTTTGTTCCCATGGAGAAAATTATTACATTGAATTTTGGCAATGGTTATTAAATTAATTAAATATTTTTTTGCAAAGACAAGTAGTGTTGTTTGATGAGAAATTCGTAGGGCCTTAATTAGATACATAGCAAATGCATGTGCAACAAAATAGACGACTTGATGATTTGTAGACATGCCACAATTCATGTCCCCCCTTTGGATATTAACTGAAAATGACTCAATGCATGTTAATACTAATTCAATCTAAGTCTTTTCCGAATGAATTAAATAATATCGATATATATATATAATCTTTGCAAAGATCCGAGCAATTTTTCATGACATTTAACTAGAATGTTGATTGTACAGCTGGTTTGTCTGAGGGACAATCGTTAGTATACTCTTTTTGTCATCGTAGTCGGACTTAATTCAGTTGATCGGTCTTTTTGTACATATATACTCTTCGAGTGTGCTCTGGGTAAATATCCGGTCAAACCTAATATCTTGCAAACTAAGTTCAGTAAGATAAGTCACATTCATGTGGATTTAAATCTATAACTTCACAATCACGAGTTTACTCATACACCACCATGTCATCCTTTACGGGACAATATATAGATGCCTTTCTTGAAACTACACACGTGTGCATACAAACTCATACATCAAGACAAACTTTTTCTCATGAAAAGATAAACGAGACAACTCTTTTAAGTTTCACGTAAGATCATACATATAGTACTTTCACGATGTAATAGCATGCAAAATATATATATATATACACACATATATATACATGAATTAATTAAATTTGACCAAAGTAATGGCACTTTGCAGTGAGTTGGAGAAATGCATGCACCTGTCATTTAAATAAATAATCAATGAATATATATATATATATATTCACTTCATAGTGAAAAATGTTGAAGCTTATGCATGCATGGTAATGCATGTACAGTGTTTAATTATTTATATAGTACTTCTTTTTATACACATTTTCTGTTGTGATACAATTGTAATTATATTATATTCGTAATTAATAATCAATATATATATATATATATATATATAAAGCAAATGCATGAATTAAGAGGCAGACATCACCTGTGCAGGTTCATGCATTCTACAATTTCAAATTTGTGGATTGACTTACCAATACCATTATTATTATTCTTCTGATTATTATTATTATTATTATTATTATTATTATTATTATATCACTTGAATTGAATTAAATGGAACAAACCCAACTAACTAATTAAATTATACCTATCCCCAATCAAATAATTATATAGGTTGCATTTGTTTGTTTATACATTGTTTCTTTTATTTTTATAATATATATTTCATAGTAAAGTGTTTCTGTTTTTTTGCTTTAATCATATTTCAAAACACTTGGAATTATTTATAATATTCCCAAAACCAGACAAACATATACATATATATAATTAATAAATTAGAAGTGTCCTTTTACTTCTCCACATCGCCACATGCTTCAACCCCCAATTTGTAGTCATGATCAACCACTAGTCAATCATTGCCTCAGATCCCACAAATTAATTAAAATTAAATTAGTATATGTATGTAGAAAAACAGTAATGTTATTTGTATATAGTTGAGAATGTGTTAGTTATTGAATTTCTCTGATCAGTAATCAGTATCATGAAATTAATTAATTAATTGAGCAGCAGTTTCCAACAAGAAAAGATGCTTTCATTTGTTTATTTATTCATTTATATAATATTGGTTTTATTAATTATAATTTTTTTTTTATTATAATTATTTTTTAAGTGTAATCATACAGTTGGCTGGGGCCTAACTTTAGTCTGTGTATGTCTGCTGACCCAAGGAATTAGAAATAGACAGGCCATATTAATACATATGTAGTTTAACTAGTTCATATATAAATTATTTAATTTTTTGTCAATTAAAAGAGTTGATGTAACGTTCGAATTATTTTTAATCACTATGGACCTCCATTCTACCTTTCATACATACATGTATAATCATTTTTATTTAGTTTTGAAAATATAATTATAGTTAATTGATTTGAAAAAAGTTTCAGCGTAACTTATAAGATTATATTATTTCATCTCGAAGTATAAATTGTAATAATAAATTCATTAAGGATATCCTTTTGAACTAAATATGTCTAGGACAATATAATTGGCTTTTCATCATAATGAATGTGCCCCCCAAAAATTGAAGACAATGAAAATGAAATGTCAATCGATGATATATATTATTAAGAGAATAAAATAAAATAAAAATGAGAAAAGCTGAAAATCTTGATGACTTTAAATTGTCTGATAGTGACAGTGTAAAGAAACCAATGCAATGACTACAAAAGCTACATTGTTGTGGGCACAAGAGACAACAGGATTTCCAGCACTTCACATAATTTATACATAATTACATATACATACACATATATATATATACGTATAATGTATATAATCGAAGATAGAAGATGACAAGCTGTCTGTCTGATGAGTGCTGATATTGTAATTTTAGGTAAAAGCCAGACAACAAACAGCATTATTATCATCATTGTCTTTATAATATATATATCTCAAACTACAGTTTTTAAACTCAGTATCTCATACCTAACTAGCTAGTGCTTTATTGACATGCATGCATGCATGCATGCAATCATCCTGTTCAATTTGTCCTAATTTGGAACAATTTGATTTTGCAGGTTGTTTTAAATTGGACACATATGGAGCAATGACTGGAAGTTCAATATTGTCGACTGATTCCAGGCTTAGTAAAAATGAGTTGAAGCTGTGTGTGTGTGTATGTGTTAATTATTGAATCAATTTTAACGAGTTGGATATGTTTTGTAGAAAATAAATAATAAGGTTAAGAATTGTTTACATATAGTGATGTTTTAGATTATATATATTGTATAGATAAAAATATAAATACAATATTATTAATATGACATAATAGAAAGTTTATAAGTGAAAAATATGTAAAACTTATAAATTTGGAGTTGCTAGGAATAATAAGAGAGTTGAGAAAGAAAAAATATACTTCTTTCCTCCCAATGTATCATTTTTATCCTCTTCATTTATCACTCAAAAGTATTTTTTTTTTTTTTAAGTAAAAGTAACAATATACTAATACCAAAATACCTTTAATTTTTATTTAAATTACAAATATACTATTACACATACTGTTAGAATATGAAACTGAAATTCTCTATTTTAATCATAAGAATACGTACACATTTATAGTGATATACAAATCGTCTAAATAACGTAAGAATCCTACGAATCTCTTAAATAAGATAACTACCATAAATATAATATATTGCTTCTAAATATATTTTAACGCATACAATTAATTTATAGATAAAGTCAAATAACAAAAATGATAAAAACAAATTATACATTTTCACTGACCAATAAAATATTATTATTTTTTAATGTACAATAGAATCTCAAATAGTCCTTTGGAGTGAGACAAAGAAGAAAAATAACCTGATAATTCTAAATTTTAAACAAATTAAACGAATAAGCCCATAGTATATCAATTATGGCAAAGGCCTTCAAGTGGCCCAATTATAAGTGGCCGGCAAGCCCAATGCGAATGCATCAATAGGTACACTCCAATTCAAATGGAATTGAGTTGGTTCAAATGTCCAAAAATTATATTGTCATTTTAAAAGAGTATTCATTTAAGTTCTCTGATCAAACCAAGATGCCAAGCATTCACAAATAACTAAATATGTGGGAAAATAGAATATATACAGAGGTGATAAGGATTGCAATGAGTACTGTAAACCATTTTAATTTGAGATATATATATATATATATGTATATGCATAAATAGGTATTAAACATGTTTAAGGTGTATAATCAATTGTTCACGTTTAATGAGTAGTATTTACAATAGTATTAAACGTTACCAATTAATTATCAAACCTTAAATAATAATACTATTAAACGTTAACAATTTATTATCAAACCCTTCACATTTCAGAACGTGTATGTAACAGTAAAAATTAATGATTAGCTAGCCCTTTCATATATATATATATATATATAAGATGTGCGTGTGTGTGGTCATCAATCAATCATCATCCTATTATACATTTCCACAATGGCCTACAGTCGTAATCATTGCAAGCTTCAAGCAATCCTGTTGGCCTCTTTTCTGGCATCATCCGCCACGATCGTATCTGGTGCAGGTCGAGTTGTAGAAGACGACAATGGCGTGAGCCTGATGTCACGGCTGAAGGTAGACGAAGATGGGAAAGCGAGTTCATGCTGGGAAGCACTGTTCCAAATCCAAGCTTGCAGTGGAGAAGTGGTGCTGTTTTTCATGAACGGGGAGACTCGCCTGGGAGCAGGCTGCTGCAGCGCCATTAGCACCATAGAGCACCAATGCTGGCCCTCCATTCTCGGAGCCATCGGCATCACCCCTGAGGAAAGCGACATTCTCAGAGGCTACTGTGACGCCGCCGCCACCGTCGCGGCCCCACCGCCGGACTCTTCTTGCAAGAGGATGATGAGTTGAAAAAAGTTGATTTGAATCAAATACTATATATATTTGTTTATATAAATGTTTAAATAAAAATAAAGCGTACAGTATTTTAAAAATTATTAAAGAAAATATTGGTAAATTATCATTTAAAAACATTTACAAATTAAAGAAAAAAATTATCAAACCAATAGAATATGTGAGTGTGTGTATATATGATATTAAAAATCGAAAAGGCAATGCCATGGCATATTATATAAAGTAAAATGTATTATAATATCAGTTTATAAAGTAAAAACAATAAATAAATCATTAGGCATAAGTTTTTATATAACACAGTTTATACTATATATTTTGGGTGACTGTTACGGTGCTGACAATGTCAAATTAGCGCTGATACGATACAAAACAATTAGTAATTCATCACGAAGCATATAGCATAGCACAAAATTAATATCCGCTTATGTTGTTATATATATAAATTTTGTTATATACATAATATGCAATGAGAATATATAACCGGATATATTTTGTAATGAAATATAAATTACTTTATATTAATATGCTAATTTTATCAAATCATATCAAACTAACTTTTGACCCTAACTGCCGCCTAATTTAAATTAACACCATATGCTGTATTAATTAAGTCGATATATTGTTTATCTCTTTCTATTTGTTGATTTGCTTCATTTATTGCCCTAACCCCCACAAGGATGATCAACGTCCACACACAATATCTTTATCATTTGAAAAGATCACAATTAGTGTAGGGATTATAACCTAATTTATTACCTGACCACTTCACACACACATATATTAATATATATATATACATCGTCTGTCCCACAATAATTACTTGGCGAACAGATAAATGAAAATCTCCAAACAGGAATATATCAATTTGGGGTTACAGATTAGCCTAACATTTTTCTCGCATTAAATGATTTTTGGTAAGTCAAAACTGCACCAAAGTCGATGGTCCATTCATCAGTGCAAACAACATCAACTTGTCCCGTAAGAACCTTTTTTGTTCGGACAAAACACGCAAAGCCTGAGATGAGATCATCAGGAGATCAACCTCTCCCAAATTGATCTACATACTTCCCCTTATCCATGCCCTTCCTGTCTTAAAAATTCACCAAAAAACAGGCAACTTTTTTCTACAAAACGTCTCTCAATTTCAACTTCTCATAAGGACAAAACATCGAATGCCCGAACCTATCTCCCGGGGACATGAATTCCCATGAAATAGTTGAAGTCGTGATGGTTGACGCGTAGTTGCTTTAGCCACGAATCCGCCACACTCAGTAGCGACATGATCCTCTCACGGTCTTGGACATTCTTGCTCGATATCCACATGTCTCCATGCATCTTGTAAGTTGCCAAACCGAAAGGAGGGAGAGATGTGCAATCCCCTTCCTTCATCTCCATATCTACCAAATTGTTCATGAATGTTAGCATTAGTGCTTAAAGTAACGAAAACGATTAAGTATAGTATAACCGTTTATATACACACCTTGAAATGAAGACGACAATGTATGGTATGTGAGGAAGCATGTTTGTAAGTCCTTGATGGATCTACCATTAGGGATGTGATAAATCGGGTACCTGTTTATTTTCCAATCCATGATGGTTCGAGAAATGTAATAAAAATTTGTAGACGAGGCAATTGAATCGCGTGGAGAGAGAGAGCCTCACCAAGCTACCGCCAACCAACTCGCCGGAGAAAGATCTACGCTCCTTAGCGACATTAATCCAGGGTACCTTTGGGCAAAGCTATGAATCTGAGAAGAAGATATTATGACAACAAAATGGCATAAGGATAAGATATGATGACCTCAAACCATCATGCTTCAGACAAGTTTTTACCACATGGTAGAATTAGAAACTTCCGATCTGTTTTACCTTGTCTGAAAGAGGAACTCTTCCGTATGGAGATGATCTCTCAAAGTGCTCAAAGTAAAGATTGCCTAATCTTTGGTTCGGATGCCAGACAAAGCTGCTGTGATCGAATGGTCCTTCCTCGGAGGAATATCCATCCGACCTTGATAGCTTATCGCTCTCACTCTCGTCGCTGCAAGAATCGCTATACGAATCCCTCGTCTCGCTCAAGGACTCACTGATCTCTTCCCTATGTCAGATCAGACTTCTAAGTTCTCTCTCTATATATATAGTTCGAAATTCTATAGACTACCAAGGAATTCAATAAACAGAGCTGTCTGTAAAAGGGAACAAATTTGAGCAAACAAATGACTGATGATGATCATAAAGTGCTAATCTGCAATCTGGATCATTACCTCAAACGCCTGCCGGTGAAAATTTGGATGGCGGAGAGGTACGGCACGAAATATTGGGTCAGAATTTCGCCGTCATCAGAACGGACGGGAACTCCGGCGCCGTATGCACTCCATTCGCTAAAGCTTCGCCAAAGATCGCCGAGGACGAAGCAGTCCACGACCTTTTCACTTTCCCATGGATGCCATAGGCTGTTCAGTTTCCTAATCTCATTCTACACGAATCATAAAATAATTGATGAAGAAGAAGCATTAGATAACTAGATACAGTAGAAAACTTAGATACCAGAGCTGCTGCAATGTCCGAAAAGCAAAAATACCTTGGACAGCAATTGAGATTGGACCAGAGGTGTTGTGCAATCCAAGAAGCTCTCAAGGTTTGTCTGCATTGGAGGAACCTTATCAAAGATCATCGTGATTCTCTTCAGATAAAGAGAGAGAGATCGAATTTCCAGAACCAGAAAAACACGCACAGGGGTTAAATAGTGAATCGAATTTTATGGCAGAGATGACGCGAGAAATTGAAGGGATTTTTTCCTCCTCCTTTGAATATGAGAGAGAGAGAGAGAGAGAGGAGAGAGAGAGAGGGGAAATTTGGCCTACAAAACCACGATTATGCAATCTTTTGACGTTTTGGGACAAACCAAGGGCAGAAAACGCAAGCCTTTCGTTTTCTATTCCAATAAAAAAGTAACAATAATTTCCCCGATGAAAGGAAATGTGATTGTAACTCCGATCGGCAGATTAGAGAACCCACAACACAAACACCCAATCAAATTATATTTCCACCCAACCAAACAATCAATCAAGGAGCACAAAGAACATCATCAATTCTTCACCACGCACTTTCATGCTTTCGAAGACAGCCCCGCGCGAATCACGTATCGGCACTGTGAAAAAAGCAGAAAGAGATGGTGCAGTAGTGCAGGAGAAGAGAGTAAAGGCAAAGAAACAGAAAGCCTAAGAAAGATTGGGAGATATATATATATATATATGTGTATCACGCGACGAAGAGAGCCAAAAGGAGCTGCAGCCATATCTGCGAATTAGAAATGATCCTCATCCTCCCCGCTTTTTCCATACTTGTTCTCAACGGAATCCCACAGCTTGCGATAAAAGGGAATCCACTTTTCTTCAAAAAGCACGAACAGCCACTCCCTCTGTAACGGACGCGCTGTGCTCTGTCGTCTCTGCATCAAAGTTAGTTTCGATCATCTATTTATCTACCGCTGCTAAAGTGGATGATGCTTTCAATCGAGAGTGCGGGTGCGTGTATGAGACGAATTGGGGGATTTTTTAGGCATCATTAACCCTAAAATCGAAGCAGCTGCAACAGCGGATTATATTCTCGTCGGATATTAATGACACTTACTAGCCCCAACCATGGCTTCTCTAGCTTTATCTCTGCTGTTCAATTCTCCTGCCACAAATCTGTCTCTATTTATCTCTACATTATTTTTTTATATATATTTGTGGAATAACTAGTAATTTATGGAGTCCTTTTGTAAATATTATCGAATAATATTTTTGTACTTTAGTTATAAAGTATTTATGATTTTATTATTATTACTTTTTTATTTTTAAAAAATAATAATTGAATTTTTATTGGAATAATGGAGGTGCGTTTGTTTTTTATTTTAATTTGAAGAAAAAAAAATTGATATAAAGTATAGAAAATTAAATAAATAATATAAAAATAATTAGTGTGTTTAATATATTATTTTTTTAAAAAAAAATATTTTAAAAAAATTTTGCAAAAGAAATAAACCTTGGGTGATTTTAATTTGAAATAAAAATATAATTTTTTTTCTCTCAACAATCTATTCATTTTTTCAATTTTAGTCAGTCTAGTAACAAAATATTCATTTATTTTTTTTTAGTAACTTCGTTACAAATACCCTTTTAATTTATAATATATTACACAAATGTCGTTACATTTATATCATTCAATATTAATAAGATTAGTTTAATTTTTTTACCTTTGTTTCTACTATGTTTCAATATAATACTAATATTTCTAAAATTTCATTAAAAAAACAAATTGATAAATAGATATGAGATAGAGGAAATATATATATTTTTTCATGTTACAATGCCCATGTTACTGTAGACCTTACATATTTAGGTAGGGTAACTTACAATTATTTGAGTATTGGATTGGACGTGAGTTTATTTATATACTCTATTTGGGTCTAGGAGTAGATCCTACTTGAACCCTAACAATATATTAATAATGTATCAATAATATTTAAGAAAAAATAATTTTTAAAAATATAGTATATTTTTTAGTTTAATGTATTTATTTATTATGATTTTATAATAATATTTTTTAATAAAATATATAAATTTTGACATATGTCAAATTCAATTTTGAGTTGAATTTTTAAATTTTATAAAAGTATTTTGGATCTATAGAGTCCATTGAGTATATCTATGATCAAGTCCAAGTATAGTTGAATTTGAGTATAGTCGAACTCGATTCAAATTTTGAGTCTAAAAATATATATTTGGATCTCGAGTTCAACTGGACACGGCCCATTGTGATCCCTATTCATAATCATAACTAAAACATATTTCGCAAGGAATTGTCCGTTGGTTTTATATTGACTCGTGACGGCCTCCAAGCCTTGCTTAATTACATTTATAAAAAGATATCATATGTTTTGTAATATATTAAAATGAAAATAATATTAGTTGTAAGTATATAAAATATATACTTTATTCAATAGAAAATATTGTATTTTATAGTATTAATTTATAACTTATACTATACAGGGATATTTTAATATCAATATATTATTTAATTTAATTTTTGTTTACTATTTACTTATAAAAAAAATTATAATAATGAAATAATTATATATTAATTACTAAAGGGGTCATGCATCGTTCGTTGGAGGCCACGTGTCCGCCAAGTTATCGACACCTGGCGGACACGTGGATTTTATTTTTAATTTTTATCTTTAATTTTTTTTAACAAAATTATATTTAATTTTTTTTTATTTTGGTCCAATTTAAAAAAATGAAAAGAAAATAAAAAAATTAAAAAAAAATTCATGCGGGCGTCTCCGGCGCTGGAGGACTAAAGCAACAGAAAAATTTCACTTATGAAACTAGTTTGAGACATGCTCCACTTACGGGACTAAAATTTTAAATGGTCCAGTTACGAAACTAAAAAAATAATTTATCCTAATAAATTAGATACAATTATTTGTAAATTCGAATTTTACTGTAATTTTTTAAAATTATTAAAATTAAATATTTAAATAATAAATTAAATAATACATTTTTAAAAATATATAAATTAAATAGTAAAAGAAAATTAAAATAAATATGCTGCATCAATAAAATAGTACTCCCTCCGTCCCAGATACTATGTCCAAGTTGCCGTTTCTGTCCGTCCCACGTACCCATGTCATTTTTCTTTTTTGGAAAATATTATATACTTTAATCTTATTTTAAATTTTTAAATTTTATTTTTTTTAATTTTAATTAAAATAATTAGTTATTTTAATCTTAATTTAGATACGATATTTGGGACGGAGGGAGTACTACTCTTTAGTGCATAATAAAAATTCAATAGAATACTTTTGAGTGAGGCTAAAGTATATATTAATAGACAAATATAGGGACAAAAACAATCCCTTGTTTATTGTTGACCTTATGAATATCGGTACTTTCGTGCGCATTGATTATCTTAATTCCCTATAAAGATGAGTATATTAAATACAATTAATATCCATATAAATATATTCAATAAATGGAACAACTAAAATAAATAAATAAATAAAAGCTATTTTATGTAAGTTTATTTGTGCCGTTTGGGTTTTCATTTCGATTTTTTAATTTTAAATAGTAAAATGTTAAATTAAAATAATTATTTAATATGATATAAATATAGATTAATTTTATATTTTCAATGTCAATTTAAATTTAAATATAATATTTTTTTGTCTCAGAAAATTTGTCCATTTTACCGTATATGCAAGAATTTAGGAAAACTATAATTAATATATAATTAAAAAATATATTAGAAAAAATAATTATGATATAATAAAAATAAGTATAGATACTAAATAATTTAATTAAAATTTTAAAAAATTATAAATTATTAAATTTAAAATATAATTAAAATGTATAATTATTTTTTTAAAAAAAACAACTTATATATAACGAATAAAAATAAAATATATTAACATTTTATGTGAGACAGAACTATAATAAATAATTAATTATATATTTATTATATCTGGGCCGCTAGAGTCCAATTAACATGGGTTTGATGGGGCAAGTCCAGTATACGAAAATTGCATGTCTGAATTCATTGGGCAGTGAAATTAAGTGTGTTATGTTGTGTGGTGTGGGATTCTATCCCAAAAATACTATTCATCGAATTTTTTTCTTAAAAATATCAAATCAAATATTTTTTTTTATATTATCTATTTATGTCACATCGTATCACTGTTTCAATTCAAAATTTTTACTATTCAAATCTCTAACTCAAAATCCAAACCTCTAGACAAACATTACAAGAATATATGTAGCTATCCAAAATCATTCAGTTCCAGTATCAATCACTTAATTATAAATATATACTACTAATTTGCAAAGTTGTGTAGTGACGATACAACAGGTCATTACACATTTTGTCTATATTTGAATACAATCATCACTAATTAAAATTAAATTTATTTACCATAGCCAAGGATCTGTCAATTGAATGAATGAAAGAAAGAAACCCTTAAAAATTTAATGCTCCCATGATGCTGTCCAACTCAACTTGTCTATCCGCCAGACTTCTTTTAAAAAAAAAATGTAAATGAAAGTTAGAAATTATTTTGCAAGAAATTACTGATATATCTAATGTAAAAGTTTGTCAACATATTCCACCCTCCACATGCACTTACAATAAATGAACGCCAGCTCTCTTGCAACAAATAACATTTACAGCTGCTGCCTTTCTTCCATGTGATCTCTCTGCCCGAAAATCTAATAATAATCATAATAATAATCATAATAAATCTTAGTCAAGGATATTGATTAACTTCTTCACCAATACTTTTCAGTGTTAATTGAGTGTTATTCCACGTGGGAAAAATACTGGGAGTTATCTTTGTTTTTAAGGTTGAAAGAACAATTTATTTTAATTACCAATTGATTTTAAAATGAAGCATTATTTGATAATGGCAGCCTGTTGAAGAACCATCTATTTATATATTTTTATCTATTTATTTTATCTCTGGATCGGATGTGAAGGGCCAGTTGGCGCATTCATGTTTTATGCATTTAATTCTTCAACAAAACTACCCAACTACCCATTTATATGCAACATACAGCTACATTTATATATATATATATATATATGTGCATACTGGGATTTATTGTTTATCTTTATCGTGTATCAATCAATGGCTATATACATGTTTTTTCTTTTTTTTTTTTTTAATTTTTTTTTGTGATGGTCAGTTTTGGACTGTGGGAATTTGATTGATTACTTGGTTGATTGTGAATTGTCTATTAACAGCAATAAGCTGAAATAAGTAGAAAATCATTACACAGACGACAGCAGACAATAATAAATAGTCTCTGAATAATTCCTCCATTTTACACATCAATCGATCAATAAATGAAGTCAGTAGCAGTTACGTTGCTCCCACCCAACTTTTGTCATCCCAAAATCTCAACAAATAAAATAAAATAAAAATTAATCACCTTCTTCATAAGCATAGCTAACTAATTAATTAACCCCAAGAAAATAGCAAAAAAACAACAATCATAATCATAACCATCATCATCGATCTGGGGAGTTAATGTCCTTCCTTAGCTTGCTGCAGATATTTCATGTAAGAAATATATATACATATATAAATATCCATCTTCTTCTTCTTCCTTAATTCAGTGGTAGGACCTAAGAATGGCGCCGCAGAAAGTGCAGACGATGGCCCTCCATGTTTTCCAGTAAAAAGGGACGTAGCAAAACCTGGTGGCTGTTTTCATGTCGGCCACGCTGGCCCCGCCGCCGCACCGGGAGCATATTCCGGCCGCCGGCTTGCTCTGCCTCACCTTCTTCGTCTGGTCGACCAGGAAGCAGAAACACACCATTCTTCTTTGCTTTCACTTCCTAAATATGGATTATATTGCCAAATAATAATTATAAAATAAAATTAAAAATAAAAAAAAAAAGTGAAGATTTGCTGGTGGAGCAAAGTGGTGGTTGATGTGTTTTTACTTTGCTTATGATTTTCCCCCATCAACACATCCACAGTATTTATAGGCACCACAGCTTGTGGGCCCTCCCTCCTGAGTCAATCAATATTTTACATATATATATATAGACCATGCTGCAAGAATTAATAAAATTCGAAATAAAATTTAATTTATATATATATAGAGAGAGAGAGAGATGAATTTCAAAACAAGAATGGCCTTTTCTAGAGAGAAAGAAGAAGAAGAATTAATGACTAAGTTTGTTTCAAGTAATTTCACCATCAATGCAGTTGGATATTTCTGTCACACATTACTCTAAATTAATTAATTAATTAAAAATAATTGAAAAAATTTGCAATAGAATGTGCCCTTTCCACTGAATATGGTAACTATTTATATAAATGTTTAAATCCGTAGCTAAATACTTAGAATTCACATTATTACCACCTAAATGTTTCTTGAAGTAAAATAAATAAGTAATTATATTTAAATAAATGTAAGCGGTTGGGAGTTAAGAATGGTAGTGTTGGATGATCAGTAATTAAGCATGTATGCATGCATGCATTTATTGTCAGTCAGTAATTGCTGCTGCCTCACAATTATTATGTGATGCTTAGTTTTTTGCCCTCCCTAACTGGTAACTATCCCTTAATTCATTATATATATATACACACACGCATATGTGCTAGCTGTAATTTTATTTAATTTTATTTTCTATATATATATATATATTCTTATTTTATGTAGGTTGTTCACAGCTTGCTTGTGTCATTTACTCAACTTTCCCTTCTCACGATGTACTACTACTACATAAATATTTGTAAAAGGAAAGCCAAATTAAATACAAGGGGAAGAAGAAGAACCAATTTCAAATTTTGATATCAACAAGTTCCTAGCTAGATATTACTAGTATAATAGTATTCCCTTTCTTAATTAATGAACTTTTTCTTAGGGATTAAGAAAAATGATCCTTTGCTGATAATAATAATAATAATAATAATAATAATAATAATAATAATAATAATAATAATGTAGATTGGTCCGGAAAGATGGGAGCTAAGTGAGTGAATAAGGAAGGGAAACAGATTCCATTGGCTTTCAATTATTGAGCCATCACCGTGGGGTATACCAAACTTGTTTAGTTTGTTTGGTTGCTTATTATTTACCCTCCGTCTCTTATCTATGTATAGATTTGTTTTTTTGCACAAAAATTTTAAAATATTAGTATTATATTGATGTATTGTATGAATAGAGTAGAAAATACTAAAATAACCTTATTAGTATTGTGTGATATAAAGGTAATGACATTTGTGTAATATATTGTAAGGGAGCGGGCTAAAATAGAAAAATTGATAAATATTATTTATGAGAATATTAACATTTAATATAGTCAAATCTAAGCTAAGCCCAAACCAAACCATGCCCAATCCAAACTCAATTTCATATTTATTCTTGTGATGCAAAACAATATATGGAACAGTGATATTTTATGAGTTTTCCAGCATAATTCACCCTTCTCTCACTTCTTCCTCTTTCACCTACACCAACATATTCTAATGACAAATTGTATGAATTGGATAGTAAGTAAAAGAAACAAAATTTCCAAGAGAATTGTCCTCTTTAAATATCACCTTCAATTACTATAAGTATAATAAGAACAAACCAAAAATTTCAATTCAAGTATAAATGTTCTTCTACAAAGAGTTTGTTTGTTTTGTATTTAAATTTGCTTTTTTTTTTTTAACCAATATTATATTTTATAAGATAAAATAATATATTTTTAATAGAAATAATATCAACTGATGTAATTGATCAAACAAAAAAAGTTATACTTAGGTTTCCAATTTTATTTTTGTATCATTTGTCATTAATTGTTTTCTAATCAAAAAGATTAAATGAAAATTTTAAAAAGAATCACAACATTTATTCATCAATATGAAACAAAAATTTATATATATAGTATGTTATTCGGCTCAATCCCAAATCGATTATAACTACACCGTGAGGGACCGAAAATGGGTGAACAAAGTCGAAATCATATCCAAACGTCTTGACGACACTAAAAACTTCAAGATTTAAGACATGGTCAATTATAACATTGCGCTAATCAGTTGAGAAGAAATGAATACATGCACAATTCTCTCACGGAACAAAGAAGAAAAATGAACTTTCAAAAAAAATTAAAAAAAGAACAAGAAGAAGAACACAAATGTTAAAGAATAAAATCAACGGTCATAATTAGAACTCTCCATCGGACGGATAAGATTTGATCTCGCCATTTAGTGGATTGGGTCAGGTCCAATTAATGGGCCACATGTATTGGACTAGGCTCGCTATATATTGTATTGGGCCTCAATACATTATAGGTCAAAATCCCCGCAATCATAATTTGTATTTTAAAAGATTACTATATATCAAATTAATATTTACTTTTTACTTCAAGTATTATATAATATCATATCTAATAACTACGTATATAACATTAAATATATATTATTTTTTTCATACCTTTTTATCAATTTTTAATTTGAAACAAGTTAAAATTTTAAAAGTATAAAAATGTCCAAAAACTTGTGTCTAAATGAAACGAAGCCTTAAGACAGTATAAAAACATGCAAACCCTCTGATGCTTATCTGTACAGACGGTCTATGGCACTTTCTTGTATCTGTGAGTTGTCCAAAAAAGATGGAGCTGAGGAATTCAGCCAAATAATTTTGGCCAATAGACGTACAGAAAAATGTATGGATCAAGACATTTTGAAATAATGATTTTTTTTTTACAGATAATAAAATATATCTTACTTTGTTATTAGAAACAAATAGCACTAATAGCAAAAATTTCAAAAAGTGATATGAGTAAAATCTTGATAAATTATTCAATTGGTTTTTTTTTTTAAAAAAAATTCATATAATATAAATAAAGAAAATTACAACATATTGGAGATTCTTCTCCGCCTTCCTCCAACGGGCTACAGCGCTACGCCGCCCTCCGTCGGCCACCTCATCCCTGCAACGTCCAATCCTAGACCCTAATCGGCGGCTTCCCAAATCCTCCGCAACTCAGAGCACAGGGCTGACCGTCGCTTTGATCCCAGAAAAGATACACTAATAATTTTGAAAAATTGTTTCTTTGGTATGCTTAGGGCAAAGACTGATGAGGCTGTTGTCGAAACGCCATTTCGCATCCATCTCTAGCGCGCACTATCACTCCACATCATCCCAAATCATTCAACTTTGTGGGCAAGGTTTAGTCTCCGAATCTATTACCCTTCTTAATTCCATAAATGCCACGCCGCACCAACGAAATGTAGCTGCAAATCCAATAACGTACGCGTCCATAGTAAATGTTTGCTCGAAATCACTTCACTTCACTCTCGGCCTTCAGCTGCACTGCCATCTGATTAAGTCCGGACTGGAAGCAGATCGTTTCGTCGGGAACAGCCTTTTAGCCCTCTACTTCAAACTAGCCAAGGATTTTAACGACACTCGAAAATTCTTCGACGGGATGTTTTACAAGGATGTCGTGTCTTGGAGTTCTATAATATCTGTATACATTCGCGTGGGGAAGCCATGGAATGCAATTGATTTGTATCATGAGATGTTGGCTTTTGGGATTGACCCAAATGCGTTTACTTTGTCTGCAGTGGTCAAGGCATGTTCGGAGGTTGGGCATTTGAAACTGGGGAAGTGCTTACATGGGGTTGTCGTGACGTATGGATTTGAGTCCAATGAGGTGATTGCGGCTGCCCTAATTGATATGTACGGGAGGAGTTCCATGCCTAATGAATGTCACCAGCTGTTCGATGAAATGCCTGAACCAGACGATGTCTGTTGTACCTCAGTTATTTCTGCACTCACAAGGTGTGATTGTTATCAACAGGCTTTGGGTATGTTTTATCTGATGTCTAGGAAGTATGGCTTTTGGCCGGATTGTTTTACTTTTGGAAGTACTTTAACTGCTTTGGGAAATTTGGAAAGATTGAAGCAAGGTAAAGAAATGCATGCTCTTGTAGTCACGGGGGGCTTTCACAGGGATGTGTTCGTTAATAGTAGTTTATTGGATATGTATGCAAAGTGTGGGGTGATAGAAGAGTCCCGGCGCGTTTTTGATAGAATGGAGAGGAAAAATCCAGTTTCATGGTCTGCTTTGCTTGGTGGTTATTGTAGGAAAGGTGAATTTAAAGTGGTTATTGATTTATTTAGAGACATGGAAAAAGACCTTTATAATTTTGGAACTGTTCTGCGTGCTTGTGCTGGTTTGGCAACCGAGAAGCTTGGGAAGGAGGTTCACTGCCAATACTTAAGGAGATGTAGTTGGAGAGATGTTGTGGCAGAATCAGCCCTGGTTGATTTGTATGCCAAGTGTGGTTGTGTTGATTTTGCTTACAGAGTTTTCTTGAAGATGCCTGTTAAGAATTTGATCACGTGGAATTCAATGATTGGTGGATTTGCTCAAAATGGACGAGGTGCTGAAGCTGTTAGTATTTTTTGTCAAATGATTCAGGAGAAGGTTAAACCTGATAATATAAGTTTTCTTGAAGTTCTATTTGCTTGCAGTCACTGTGGTTTGGTGGACCAAGGGCGCAAGTATTTTGTTGCAATGCATAAGGACTATGGGTTGCAAGCTGGACTTGAACATTACAGTTGTATGATTGATCTTTTAGGTCGAGCGGGCAATATAGAAGAAGCTGAAGATCTGATTATGAATGCAGAATTCAAAAATGATTCTTCTCTTTGGGCATCTCTTCTTGGTGCTTGTGCCACGACAACAAATCCAATTGTCGCAGAGCGCATTGCCCAGAAAATGATAGAATTGAAACCCGATTATCACTTAAGTTATATTCTTCTAGCGAATGTGTACAAGGCAGTTGGGCGGTGGAGAGATTCTCTTAATGTTTGGAACCAAATGAAAAGAATAGGGGTCAGGAAAATGCCAGGAACGAGCTGGATTGGTGACAGCATGTTTAGTTCTTCATCTCCCTGAAATTTCAAGATACACCTCCAGAGATGAATGAATGGTAATAAACCACGTGGTCATTTTTTATTTTTCATTACAACTACAAGGAATGCTTATTATCATCATTCTACTCGTTTAAATCTATGCATGTGAATTTAGTGTTGTGGTTTTATGGAGTCCTCCCTGAGACGGTGCAGAAGTTGAAGTTGCTAAAGCCTAAAAGCTTATAGAAGCTTTGGGTGTGATATGTAAGGTTTTATACTATTATGTTCTATCAGTATAGGGTGGACTTGGACAATAAGAAGGATCTTGTCATGAAATATAGAGACAGTGGATCCATAGTTAATGCCCAAAACTAAGTAGACATGATAGCCTATCTGTAACCCTGCTTTAATTGCTTAGGGTAGGAGTTGGATAGTCCATGGCCTGCTTTGATTAACTGGAAGTTTTGGAGAGAGCATATTCTCTAAGTAAAGTCATGTCTTTTGCATAGATTAAAATCAATCTGGATGTCTTTCTTATGTCATTGTTCTATTGCTTGATTGACAGGAAAATAGAGCAGAATTTTAAAAAGAAATGGTAGTTAGGGCATGAAAAATTGCTCCTTTTAACTACTTTGTTAGCTGGATATCACTCAACTTGCAGTTCCTGGTTTTCATGGAGATGTGGGCTGTGGAGAAAGTTGCCAAATCTGGATTAGATACTTTTGCCCACACCATGCTAACTTATAGCAATCCCTGGATGATAGTGAAAACAATGAAGAAAGTAAGGGCTGCTGGTGTCGATGTCATGACATTTTGGCCTGCATATGCAGCCGTTGAAGCATCACATGCCAGTGTCAGAATGCATAATTCCAGAAGCCTTTGATAAGTATCAGAGTACTGGGCATGCAAATGGTTCATTTCTTGTGGTGATATGAATGGTAACAAGCAATTTCTCATAGTTTTCTTTCAGTCATTTTCACATATAGCCTTCTTTTCCAAGCATAGGCATTTGTTTTCTTTTTTCAATGCTGTTATAATCTGAATAGAATTACTTGATTGTGGGGTTCCTTTTAGGCTGTGTATGAGAACTCACATTATGGATTGCCTTTTGTGATAAATGCAATATACTATCTACAATTAAAAGCTGAATACATAACACATGGCAGAAGCTATACTACTGATTTATTTGAAAAGGTGGTAAGGTAGAGCTACAGTATAATATGTTCTCCTTTTTTTACTTTATCATAAATAGATAAAGGATGGGTGTGCATATTTGTCTTTTGGGTTGTTTTAGATAAGAATTATTATGTGGAAAATAGTGGTTGGATGTGGTGCTATATTAGGTGTTAAAAATGAGGTTTGTGAGCAGAAAAAAAAAAAAAAAAAAATCCTTTTATTGTAGATAACATAATGCAAAAATATATATATGTTGAAAACACAAATGGACAAAAAAGTAATGCTTTGATTCAAACATCATGTGACATGTACATAATGACTTGTATAATAATATAATGACAGTTAATTGTACATTATAACTTACTATATGTATGAAAAATGAACATCATTATAGTGTACTTAATAAAACTTAACAACGCAGAGCATATAAATCCACAATTCATATAGTGTTAGATTTAATTCTCTGAAAATTGTCTGCAATTTCACATAATGCTACTCTACTTATGTCTGTAATTTCTCAGTGTCATTCTTGTAGACATTTACTCCCTATAATGCTTGCCTTGAGAAATTTGTTTGAACTCTCCTCCATCATCATAATCTAAGCTTTTCTGTCACATTGTGGGACCAATTTTATGGATCATATTTTGTAGTTGTGTTCAAACAAGACAGGTAGTCTCATCTAGATTTTAGAGGTAGCAAGATGTGATATCCTTGTTGATCCTTCCCTTCTATGGGGATATCCTCCAGACCACTTCAACCTTTTAGCAGGATCAACAAAGTTGTTTTCATATCAAATAAATGACTGCTTGTAGAAACTAAATGGTATTTCTTATTTTCATAGTCTTGACTGAAAGGGAGAGGATATTAGTTGCCACAAAACCTGACCTTGGCTGCATGTGGTGTGCAGGGATTTCAAAATTAAGCATCTGGCCCATCGTCAGCTCCTCATATAAGGCTGGGAATTCTACATTAAGTCATTGATAGAGTTCGTGCTGCATCGCAACTTCTGGTGACTAATGACCACTTCCACAAACTCCATTTAAAGCTCATTCTGAGTATCCAGAGAAGGTTCTTTCCACTCAAAATGCATTCTTTGCAGGAAAGCATCTGCATAAGGTACTGTTCCAGCTGGTAGTGATGTTTATCAGGCTGTTTCCTTAGTTGCACATATCCCTTATATTCTTTTCTTTTATTTTTATACATTGCAATAGGTATTGGATTACAGTAACTATTGTTGTTTAGAAAATCTGTTAGGAATCACATAGTACTCAGTGTTGGGCATCTTTAAATGTTTCCTTAATATATGTTAGCTTTATAATTCTCATCTCCTATCATTACCCAATGAAATGTAGAATTTAGTGGAGTTTGAAGTCTTGACATGTTAAAGGATTGTTCTACAGTCGACATAACTGATGCTTATTTTATTTGACAGTAATTAGAGTCTGAGTACATTTAGGTACTGCCTGGAAGGAGGGGCGGGGTGGGGTTGGGGGGTTAAGCATTATATACAAAACAGGCAAGAATATACATACACAAATCATAGTCTTCCATCTAACGGCGATCTCTATAATAACAAAGCTCAAAATGTTTTTATTTACTGCAGTCTCATTTCACTTCTCTCGGCATATGGTCACTCTAACCAGTCGGCCTCAACACTTCCATGGAGTGGCACCCAGGAACAAATTAACTGGTGGACAATATCAATGACTATGTTGAGGATCTTGACAGAAGTTGCATCTAAGATAACCTTTCAGCAGCATATGGTGGTGGTGCCGGCACCGGATGTGCGAGGAAAGTAGGAAATCGTTCTCCGGGCATTAGGACTGACACTCCTCTCGGATAGACGGTCATCTGCACATTACAGGACAAATGACATAATGCACGAAGATCTTTCTTATCTGGAGGCACATTTTGAACCTAAAAAAGTTATGACTGTAAATACACAGCAATAACTGCATTGTTTACAGCAAGATTTTTTCACATCCCTTTTATGTTGCTTGTTTTTCACAATGTCCTGTGCTATGATATTAGATAAAGTTTGAATATCTAACATAATGAATGCAACAACTATTTTCAGAAGTTATGCCGACCCACATGTAACTTTCCAGCACCAATTGTGGTTCTTTGAGCATCAAAATGATCTGATTGACAGAATTTATGAGAGAGTAATAAAAAGTAGCAATATGATGGCTTAAGCAGACAACTCTAGAACAACATCACATGCTTAGGACAACAAAGGGTCCCATTCACACACACACACAAAAAAAAAAAAAATCCCTAAGCAATAAAAGGCATATATCATCTGTACTGAACTAATATTGCATTCTGAATCAAATAACATAAACTTTTTAAGATTCTAAAGACAAGACCCAAACATGAATGCGATTTGTTGTAATAGAAATAATCAAGAAACACGTGACCAAGTACATTCCAACAAAATCTAAGGTTTCAAAATGAATACGGCTGCTTCCAATGTTAAGCACTTACTCTGATTAATGATATAATTTCGAATGCAGGCAATTGATGCAAAATAATAGTCCTAGCAGATTTTCTACAAGGTGGGGTTCAATGCATCGTGGGCGAAAACCGACATATCGACCAAAATGAAAAAACCATAGATAAAATACCAACATATAAAGCATAGTGTGCTTGTTACAGGATCGGCTAAGATGCGAGTACAATTGAGGGCCAACTATATTCCTCATACTATAATGGATTAAAGGGGCCCTGAGGTAACCTCAGTGTCAAACATCAGCTTGGGCTTTCGACGACACAATCGAATTCGGAAAAGCTAAAGATGTTTGCAACTTTACCATTGCAACCATTAAAGCAGATAATGATGCTGCAATAGACAATTTGGCTGTCAATATTTCTTGGTAAAAATATGAAGTCAGTAAGATAATTACATTATTGTTAACTTGCTTGTTTTAGTCACATAACACACATCTTTAAGAAATTCCAAAACTCTTTCAATTGTTTAAATATTTTGTGTCTACTGAATCATGTAAAATTATATGCTTTCTTGAAAGTGCCCAACTTACCACCTGGAATCATATTTCAAGAATTATTTCTAATATAAAGGTAACAACAAAAGCTAATTTATGCTTCACAAGCTTGGAACTTGGAAGGCCTCATCATCATGTCGAGTTAAGTGAGAAGTTTTATACTATAATTTTTTTATTTTATTTTTTCTAATTGTTTTATTATTGGTTTTGAAAAAGAACAAATAAAATCCTAACAACAGTAAATAGTGTATGTATATATATATATATATACCTTAGGAGAAGGATGGTCTAGTTTTCTCATGTTGGTCGAATCACTGTCCGGGCTGCTGCCGTCGCCGCCTCTGCTGGCGGCGGCATCAGGTGGGGAACGTGGACGGAGGAACCTCTCGAAAACTGCCATGACAAGGAACAGAGAAATGAGGATAGCAGTTGCAACGAACCCAAACGACACCGCATTGACGGAGTTGTCGAAGCTCCTCCAATGCTCGTCTCTGTTCACATCGCCGCCGCCGCCCACCACCCCAGGCGGAACCCTAGGAGCCGCCGCGGGTTCAGCAGCAGCACCTAAACCTAAACCTATGCCAGCACGCCTCACCATTCACTCAGAATCATAAGTAACAAAAATCGCAGTGTGGCTTCAGAATGATTTTAGCAATGGAGAGGCGGGGCATTTCATTTCCGGGAATGGAGGAGGACAAGAAACTGGGAACAGATAAAACCCAGTTTTGACTTGGTTGATGGAATTGAGGAATCTGAATAACATTTAGCACATAAATGTGGCGGGAGTTGTTGGAAGAGGAAACAAATCAAGAAGAAGAAATGGTGCGGAGATTGATCGAATTTCGAGAGCTGAATTTATGCAATGTTGCCTGGTTTCCGGTGGGCTGTGATTGTGAGCCACAAGAAAGGGTGATGGATTTTAAAAAACCTTTGGGCGTGGGTGTCATTGCTCGTCACGGAGTTCCAAAAACTGTGATTGATTGAAATGATTCAGAAAGATATGAGTGAGAGAGAGGAGAGAGGAGAGTGCTCTCCCTGGAGGAGGCTTCTTGAGAAATACACGGCGATACTGCTGCATTTATATACAGGGAAGTCTGTGATAATTAATTAAACTTTATAAATTAAATCAATTATTTATTATATTTAAAAATATATTAATTATAATTTTATTAATTATGATATTCTTAATGACATTTAATATATATTTATTTTATTAAGAAATAAAAAAAATAAAAAAATTTCAAAAAAAAAAATTTGGTGAGATGGATCCCACACCGATCTCTTTTATATATATATATAGATTAGGGATATAAATAGACAAAATTATAATTTACTTTAATCATAAAATTAAATCAATTATTTTATTATATTTAAAAATATATTAATTATAATTTTATTAATTATGATATACCTAATAACATTTAATACATATTTATTTTATTAAAAAATCAAAAATCAAAAAAAAAATCAAAAAAAATTTGGTGAGGTGAACCCACACCGATCTCTTTTATATATATATATATATTAGAGGTATAAATAGACAAAATTATAATTTACTTTAATCATAAAATTAAATCAATTATTTTATTATATTTAAAAATGTATTAATTATAATTTTATTAATTATGATATACTTAATGACATTTAATACATATTTATTTTATTAAGAAATCAAAAATAATAAAAAAAATCAAAAAATTTCACAAAAAAGATTTGGTGAGATGGACCCAATACCGATCTCTTTTATATATGTATATAGATAATAGTCCATTCATCTCACGTACCATGTCCACGTTGTCGTTTCTGTTTCGTATTCCATATAATTTTTTTTAAATGATTACACATTTTAATTTCATTTTAAACTTTTTAATTTATTTTTTTTTTAATTTTAATTAAACTAATTAGTTATCTTAATTTTAATTTATAATTATTTATATTATAGGATAATTATTTTTATTAATGCATTCTTAATTATTTACTGATTATATATCTCATAAAATACAGTGTGTACACGATATGTAGGACGGAAAGAATAATTTATTATAACCATTTTTTCCCCTTTTGTACTATAAAATATTTTTTTAAAAAAATTATTTATTTAAAATATATTTAATAAATATAAATAAATATATTTAAATTTGTAATTTTCTACTGATAGAACTTATTCAAAATTTTTGTAAATAATTATTTTTATTTATATTTAAAAATCTTCAATTTTTATAAAGTTAATTTTAAGTTAATTACAAATTGATATTTTTGTCCAGACTCTTTAATTATTTTATAATCCGGTAGTGTGTCAATTAGTCTTGAATTTTTTTTACACTTTTAGTTTTTCGGCATTGAAAATATTTACGTGACATTCACATGACTTGTCGAATAACACATGTCTACCCGATTAGCAACACTTGACGGACATATGAATTATATTTTTATTTTTTAGTTTATTTAATTTATCCTTTTTGTAAAATAAATAAAAATCTAGATGTTGCCGAATAATCTTTTGTAATTTTAAAATAGCCAGTCTAGCTAGTGCTGTGCCCCAGCAATCACAGAGATACAATAAATTAAATAATAGTATTAATATAATTAATTACAATTAATGTGTTGTGTAGCACTAAAAGTGTTGTCTCCGTAATATAATTCTACCGCGCCGTACGCTAGCTGCTTCGGGTGGCGATGGAAGATAATTTGACGACCTCAACACATAATTAATATAATTACAAAAAAAATAAAATCAAATCATTTGGATCACAAATATAGTGTACACAATTAATTATAAAAACCATTGGATCAAATAAACCTTAATTCACTTGTAAATTTAATGTTTCAACTTAAGTAGTTGCATGCGTTATACAACAAATATATAAATACTTTATATGAATTGATCGGCCACGTAAAATTAATCAATCAATTTATTATTCAATTAACCTTTCATTACAGGGGTGTATTTATAAATTTGGTATGTATACACTGGTTTGTTTCTTTTACCAAAAAAATGGGTGTATTTCTTTCGGTTAAATTTGAAAAAAATTTATTTAAGTTTGATATTAAAATAATGTTTAATAAGATATTTTGTGTGAAAAAATATATATTTTTTAAAAAACACAAAATTCAAATAACATAATAAGTTCTTAGTAAATAAGTGAGGGAGTATAATTGAAGTGGGGGTCGATCAGTGCATGGGCAGGGACTGGGACAGGGACAGGGACAGGGGCATGCATGGCTGCTCTGCCCTGCTCATCCTCGATTTAACCAATTATTCGAGACTGTATCAGTGCATATATATGTGTATGTGAATGTATCTACGAATAATACTAAAACTTGGTGGTATCGATCTAAATATATTATGCACTGGCCAATACTCATGTGTAAATAAATCAAATAATTTATTATCCCATAAACATATACACCTAATTGTCCATATATATATATTCTACCATTATATCCAACCTTGCTAATTCTTTAACTATAAACATTAGAATAATAATAAAAGGAATGATTGCATTCCTGTTGTAATAAAAGACAAGAAGAAGAAGTTTATCGGTTGGCCATTTAATTTGGTTCACTTGTAATATCATTTTCAAACACTGAATGTACCTCAGATTTCTTCCTTCTTCTTCTTCAACTTCTTCTTCTTCTTAATTTCTACAAGTTAGTTATATGTTCTTGACTTGACTTGACATGACATGTGAAGGTGATGAGAATTTAGTCTTAGAGCACCAACAAGTGAGTGAGTGCATTTAGACACTTTCTCACAAGTATTTTTCGACTACTGTTAATTAGTTGATTACATGCAGATCTACTCATTTAATCAATTATAGGCTTCAATTGTTGTTTAAACTCATTTTACGTTTCACAATGTTCAATACTATAATTTATTATTATTATTATTATATTTCCTTTTATTTTAATTTTATTTGTATTTGAAATTATTTTGTTGGATTATGCTCTCTCATGACATCATGCAGTTGGGAGGTGAGGAGTGATAACCTCATTGGTAGCAAAGGGTAATGCCCATAAATATATTTCTGAGACTAAGATAAGGTAGACGAAAAAACAACAACTTACCCATTTTGAAATTGAAAGAAGAGGTATTTTATTTTTTATTATTTCTATTGCATTCGTCACAACACAATGAGTAGGCTATTTAATTTGTTTAGACCACAATTTTAATAAAATCCACTCATCGGATATATACATTAATTAATTGCATCTTAATATACACATGTAAGTTTAATTATGATTTTTGTTACTCTAATTGAATCTTTTGCGCATATATAAATACAACATGATAAAATAAGCACCAAAGTTTAGTGAAATGTGAAATAAAAATATAATAGTATCAATTTAAAATAATAATTAAAAAAAAAAACCCGTCAAGGTCAACCGTAAGATTCTCTCTTCAGAACGCAGCAATGGCCGCACAGTTCCTTCTCACCTTCTTCCTCGTACGGCTCGAAGCACTGCCACCCGACGCCGTTCGCCGCCGTGTCGAAGGCGTACACCTCCGACCTCAGCCTGGCGCCGTCGCCGGGCATCCTGTACCCCGCAAGGAAGTACAGGTAGTTCTCAATCGGCGCCATCGTCAGGTACACTCTATGCCGGGCCATCTCCACCGCCGACGACGGCGACAGGCAGTCGCAGCGCGATCCCCGGACAATGTTCCACAAATTCTCCTTCTCGTCGTACGCGTCGATGTGTCCCTTCCAGGGCATGAAGCAGTCGCCGGAGCTGAAGAGCTTCCCGTTCACCGCCGCGATCTGATACGGCGGCACGTCCAGGGCCCACATTCCGGCGACGAAATCCCACCGGTTCCGGCGGCTGTGGTAGACCTCCGCCGAGCTCCGCTTCATGATGAACGGCCCCTGATTCTCGCCGTCGTCGACAAATCCGCCGAACACGTGGATCTTCCCCTGCCAGGCGACCCCGACGCACTTATACCTGGCGGTGCTCATGTCGGGGAGAGATTCCCACCGGTCCAGAGCCGGGTCGTACACCTCCGCCGACGCGATGCCCGTCGCCCGGCCCAGCGTGCTTTGCCCGCCGGCGACGTAGATTTTCCCGTCGCTGACGGTGCAGGCGAAATTGAACCGCTGGTGCGCCATCGGCGCACTTGACTCCCACGTGTCGGTCCTGACGTCGTATCTGTGCACACAGGCGACGACTCTCGGGCTGCCGGCGGTGTCGCTTTGGCCGGCGGGCTTCCGGCAGAGGCGGCCGCCGATGACGTAAATGTGGTGGTCGAGAGGCGCCATGGCGAAATCTTTAAGGACGAGGGTTTCGTGTTGTCCGGGAATTACGATGGGAGTGGCGGCGCGCCGCCATGAATTGGTGGAGGGGGTGTAGCATTGGATGAAGGCGGAGGTGTGAACTCCGGCGGCGTTCTTGGCGCAGAAGGGGATGTAAATCTCGTAGTTGTCGGCGGAGGAAATGTCTCGACTGACTCGAGAAAGTCGAGAACATGAGCCCATTGTTGAGGTTTTGGAGGGCCCGGAAGTGCACAGAGTTGGGGTTTGAGGGACTAATATAGTCATGGAAAAGAAGTAAAATGACGACGGAAGCAACAAAGATTATTCAGAAGAATTTGATGTTATCGATGGAGGTGAGGATTGTAGTTTAATCCCATGTTGTTCCTTGTCTTGCTACAATCCCATTTCGATGAAAACAAGGGAACAAGTGTCGTTAGTACAATAAGCATGGGATTGGGCCTAAGTGGGCTGGGCCAAGTCTAAAGAATAATAATGAGATGAGAATGTGAATCCAGGTGGGTCCCGAAGGTATTTATTGAGAAAGTTTGATGGCCCATATTTGGTTATATCCGTACGGTGAGGATATATGTGCCTTTTAGAATGGGAATGGTTATGGTTGTGTGGCAAAACTGTGTCCTTACATTTCGGGAAAAGTTGACCTTCCTTGCACCCCCACCCACCCACCCCAATTACTTGCCTTTTTATTTCCCCATCCATTCCATTGTTATCAATCAATCATCAATTATCATGCAATTCACTTCACTTCCATCTACAATACTCTATACCAAGCTCATCTCTGCTCTGCATATTTTCCATTGCTGTCTTGCATGAGGAGGTAGAGAGTGGATTGCAGCCAAGGATGACTTGCCGGCAGCAGAGTGTTCTTCAAGATTAATCTCTGACATCGCCCTGCCGCCGGCGGGTTGTCCTTGGCTACCATTCATTCTGTTCTTGCCATGCCAGACATACTCGATGGACTTTACATCCTTGTATCCTACGGAAGAAGGAAGGGAGGACTCATTCCTTTACTTAATTCATAGCATTATTTTCATCACAACTTCAAATTTTCAGGAAAGATAGTGGAATATATACATACCACTATTTGTTGTTTTGAATTGTTCTCCTTCTGATTTCATGGACAAAACACATGCTTCTTTTGCAATTTCTCAAGGACACTACATTTTTATCACAATCCACATTTCCAATTTTTTTGCTGGTGAATTTGCTTGCGGACATTCGACAATGGGAGCTATGGCTATGGCTGCACTACCAGACATGACCATGGGATCTAAAAGCCTGTAATTTTAGTTTTCATAAAATCGTAGGTTGCCCTTCAAATGTATGGACATTTACCAATCAAATACATTTAGATTAAACCATCTAACAGCAGTAGCTAATACATGATATCCATAAATCAAGTTCTCACACGAACCCTCTCCCCCTTAAAATGGATGTATTTCCATTTAGATTGGTATTTCATCAAGAATAACTTCTGCTTGTCCTCTTGACCTAATACCTCAAAGGCTCTTGCAATTTTTCTCACAGTATCTTCATCCGGCTTCACGCCCAGCTCCTCCATATCAGCAAATACCTGAAATTTCAGTACCAGACACCAAGACTCATCCATCAGATAAAGCATTTTTAGTCCTTAAAGATTTACATAATATGATGAAACAAACAACTCAACAGATAAAAAAGGAATTGTAAGACTAATGCATATATAATCAATTGCAAAAGCTACAACAAGAAAGTACCTCTATAACTTTATTTGGCATATTGTTATGATAATACAAGGATATAATCCTAGAAAACAGCCTCTTTGAGATTGATCGGTTATGTGCATGTAAAATCATGTTCCATAGTGTTTCTCCTTCGTCTATCCTTTTTTCCATGTCAAAGGCAAGTAGAAGGGCATCGTATGTTGCCATTGTACCACCCTGGCCTTTGCTCAACAGCCACTTGGCCACCTGATACACACCACAGCATCAGTTAAACCTACATGTTCTCGGCTATTGGCGCAAATCCAAGAATATGATTATCAACCTGCCTGCTGATATAACAACAACATCATGTTTAGATCTCGTATTTTGTAAAATCCGAAAAAAGAAAAAAAAAAAAAAACAATGTCTTCAGCATGTCTATAGGCCAAATTAAAATTTTTTTAGTTTCTTCATTTAGTGATGCCTCAAATTAAAGAGTTTGTGACCTACAATCCACATAAGACATTCAAAAATCTGAATCAATTTCACAATATAATTTACACATAACAATACCACACGAAAATTGTAAGATCATGCAAATTTCATACTTGAATTACTCGTTTCCACTGATTCCTCTTCCTCAATATTTTCAAAGCCTTTGCTGCAGCAATTAATGGGAATTCAGTCTCCCAAGCTATCCACTTATCTAGTGCACCGTAAACGGCAGCCTTTTCATTTGGAAGTCCAGAAATCTGCCAGATTGATTGCTTTTGAGTGTACAAGGAATGAGCTCTACTATTATGGAACTTTAGCAATATATATGTGTATGTATATACATACAATAAAAACGAAAATTATATATGCAGCTCAAAGATGAAAACATTTTTTATGCTAGGGGAATAAAAAAAGGGAGACAATGTCATTCAACAGCTTATTTAAAACCCAAAAACAACTGAACGTACAGTTTGAACAAGATTCAGAGCTTTTTGTCCTGAACAAGCAGAATCCCTCTTTTTCCATAAGTGATGTTCCTTCTTCCCCGACCTCCGAATTGTTTTTCTGTCAGTTCATATAAATAGAATGCTATAAAAAAGAATTCTGCATTCAGCTAAGGTAGAGATCAGGAATAAGAAATGGCATGATTTCCCCTAACAACAAATACTCATATCACTTCCATAGACGAAATGCAGTTAATTATTATAAAGTAAAATAAAGTAGAATTACAGATAATGAAAGCTAATACAAATTAAAGCAAAAATAACCAAAAAAAAAGAGTAAAGCACCTACTTGTCTCCAGCATTGGGTACAACCAAAGAATGGTCACTTCTCTCATGGTTGCTTAGAAGAACAGTGCCTTGCAACTAAGCAAATATAATATTATTTTAGAAGTACTCAAAGACTAAAACAAGTGCACTTGTTATCAACAAATTGAGGGCAAATACCCCTTGCCTTCTCTGAAAACAACGCGTTCTTTGATGCCAAACATTGTATTTGTAGGAGAGGTGCAGCTTCCGCAGATCAACAGAGAAAACCTGAATATTTTAAAAGCTTCACACCAAGAACAATGAACAATTTTGGGGGAGTTAGACAACAAATAAAAATATAAACCCTAACCTGCTTTTGCGTAATGAAACAGGGGGCACAAGAAACTGTATCCATGGCAACCGATGAAAGGTCCCTTCGTGCTAGGAAGAGTTATTTTCTCCTGTGCTACACTATACACTTTCATTTACATGAAATTTTGATTCAGTAATTTGATAGCTCATCTAAGAAAGTTGAATGCAAAGAAAATTCATGCACATAAAAAGGACAAAACAGAAAGCGAGGTAAAACGAAACTAAGACATTGTAGCAAGTAATCAAACTTATCTTCTTATAAAATTAGCAAACATCTGCACATAATCACAAGACAAACTTCCTTCTTCCATTCCCTCAACCCCAATACCATCCCTTTGGTATCTTGACCATCATCTATTCCCATGTTCCACAATATGAAATATACAAGTTATGGTTACCTGGTGCTTTTATAAGAATATGAATTTATCATGATAGCGTTGCATTCTATCAGAAATACATGATAATGGAACATGCGAACAAGCAAAGTATATCCATTGTTATTAAGATACAAATATAGACAATTCAACATATTGTAATGGATAAAACAGTACAATTTAAAAGGGCATTTTCAACCCCAAAAGTAGCTCTTGATGTAAAAAATGAAA
This sequence comes from Andrographis paniculata, assembly GCF_009805555.1. Lineage (NCBI taxonomy): Eukaryota > Viridiplantae > Streptophyta > Magnoliopsida > Lamiales > Acanthaceae > Andrographis > Andrographis paniculata. Next base: position 1,341,895 of record NW_026137616.1, on the reverse strand, counting down.
ATTGAAGTCCGGGACAGATCAAACAAATCAAAATTATAAACATATATATTTCTTACTAATATAACAAATCAACGACTACTTTTGGTCTCCCATTTATCTCTTTTCATGCTTAGTTCTGAAGAGACGGCAAATCTGCCATAGAAGACATTAAGCAAGACTTTAAAACATCCATACATACTAAATAAACATAGAACATTTCAGCTAAGAACAATCAATAATTAAAAAAAAATAAAACTCAAACAATCAGAAATTACACTAGTATAATTTACAAGCACAGATAAGAAGTGCAATATATAAATCAAAAGGCAGAAAAAAAAAAAAAAAAATGTCGCTTACCCAAAGTTAGCAACTCCTTTCATTCCGAAAAGATCTTTAGCAGTTTCTGTGACTGAATCTCGCTAGAAAATCTCTGATTCTGTTGCCGGTCACTGATTCGCTTCCCGCCGTTCGTTTCCGCTTCAAAACAATTCAACAGAATGACAAATCAGCTTGAAGATGAACTCAAAGTGGACCAAATTTTGCAGTGATAGGGAAGAACTAGATATATCAAATCAATTCAACAAAACGCTCACATAAAAAACTCTTCTTGTACAACGAAGATGAAGTGAACGGCGTACGGACGTCTGGACGAGAGCATCCACTCTTGAAGAGGCTCCCCAGATCGTATCTCTTTCCTCTCATATATTTATATTATTAAATTGAAAATAAAATTTTATAAGTATAATATAAAAAATAAACAAATAAAATAATAGTCTCTCCGTCCCAAAAGTAGAACATGAACATTTAAGAAATATTGATATTATATTGATTGTTGATAAAAAGTACAGATAAAATAGTTTTTTTTTTTCCTTTATAAATGTATTAGTGTAAAAAGTAGTGGTACATAATAAAAATGAAAAAAGACTTACAAAAATAATAAACATTACAATAAAATTTATTGAGATGGAGGGAAAATTATATAACAAAAATATGCAAAATATTAAAAATAAAATAAAATTTAATTTCAAATTAAAATAAAACCGATCCAAAACTCCTCTTTTATGACAAAATTGTGGCATAGTTCTTTAAATGAAAGTATATGAATTAAATTCATAACTTATGAGTAATAAATAATACAATATCTCAACCATTAGGCTAAACATGGTCTGACTTTAGTGAATTCAACCTGATTGATTGGCTTGTCAAGCTATGGTTAAAAAAATTTCCAATCTATTTTTTCAGACCCAAACACCTTTTTTTAGTCTAAAGTTTGGGTCGAATTTTCAAGTAATGCTTTTATTGTTGCCGGCTCTTATTAATATGAGACCAAAAATAAAAAAGGATCAAAGACATTTTTCAAGTGTTACGAATTGAATGTAATAGATCAAACATATTTTCCCAATATTCCATCCTTCACAAACTATGAAAATTCATAAAATTAATAATTTTTTTTAATATTATTTTAAGTATCATTTGTATTTAAATTCATTTATAGTTAATATTAATTGGCATTCAATAATGTTCAATATAAACAACGCAAGCAACCTAATCCAAATATTATTAAAGGAAAAAATATACTCCTAAAAATTAGCATGACAAAGAAAATAGTAGTAATATGGCTAAAATGTACATTATGACATACATTAAATTGTGTAACATAAACCATAATAATTAGCACTGTATAAACAATAAAATATAAATGAATGTAATTTCTTAAACATTGTTCAAGAAGAAAGGGATAGATAAAAATATTTATCATGGGAACCATGTTAGTAAAAATTTGTTGGGTGACATGAACATATATATGTATGTATATAAATGTAAATCATATACTAAAATATTCAAAATTTAATTAACACTCCATTGAAATCCAAGTTGACTTAGATGTTCATAAACCATTCTCAACATATCATCATCCTACCAATGTACATTGATAGGAAAAGATAAAGGTAGCACAAAAAGGCAAGGATAATCTGTCCACAACCATTAATCCCATCAACCCATATTAAGTATAAAAGTCGTCGCAGAAAACAAAAGGCGAGGATATGCTACTGGTGATTGCCATGTTCCCGAAGGACACCATTTCCCATTATTATGGAAGGGGTCTGGAGAGGTTTGAAGTCCTAAATGAAAGTCTCGCACACTCTTGAAGATTGTAGTTGAATAGGTGAAAAAGAGACTTTCTCAAACTACTAACTAATGAGTTAAAAACACACACTTTATTTGAAGAGTAACTTTGGCAATACTCCAAGCTCCAATCTACTTTGTTGCTTCCGCTGATGTCTGCATAAGTTCAGATCTTCAACATCAGTATAAGCAGCAAAACTAATAATATGCATTGGTGGCAAGTGTCACTGAATTTTGACTATTGCAGTAGATATGTGTGCGATTACACGATCAAATTTAAGGCTATGTTTAGATAAACGATTTTGGAGTTATGAAAATTTTTAGGAATAATAAAAACTTGGTATTTGATATGATATTTTGTGATTGTTACTTCTGAAAGTGTGTATGTAAACAAAGCCTAATTACTCATCACACCAAATGCAATAAAGAAATTATTTTCCAAGGGATGGAAATAGCACCTCGGGTTTGTCCTTCTTCCCCCTTGTGAATAACTTGTACCCTCCATAGAAGAGCAAACCCCATCCGGATAAAGATACAATCACAAACTATGAAGACAAAAGTTTAGCAAATATATATATATATAAAAGGTTAGCAAATATAAATAAGTAGCGTAATGACCAATTAATTGTTTACTTTTTCAGTTGATCGAAAGATGAAATATAATTAAACAAGTAATAACTAAAATCCCAAACAAACCACAGAGTGAAGAACCACAAGTATTGATATAATGAAGAAAGTGGAAAGATAAGTTTAATAAATTCCAGGCATATAGAAGTATGAGCAAACAGACTTTAAATGGCACAGGGTAATAATATTATGCAGAACATTCTATCCTTGAAATTGAAGACCGAGTGAGACAAGAAGAATCTAAATCCAGGTATATGAAACTATGAATCAATCTTCATATATGATGGTAAAGATTGAAGAAAATATTAAACAGATAATACCAAAACTGATTTACACATTAGGGTCAAAACTGGAAACTGAACTATTAATGCTTCATCCAATCAAAGAATCAAATCCCACTTGCAACACCTCTACTGCCACTAAGCCAAGAAAATTGTCATAACATACATTTACAGGCAAATCTTTCTAAACCAGGGCTACCACCCGACAGAATAATAAAAATTGTTGGTTTGCATGTTTCGCAAAATGCAGTTGGACATAAATCATTTCTGCTCTCTTCCCATTCACACCAGCTTCATTATTTAGATACATTAGATGGTTATATAGTCATTTCCTGTTTGCCTACATCTCAGGTGGCAAAGGAGTTTTCAAGCATATGAACATCTTTCAAGACTCTCCATGGACCTTGCCATGCATTTCATTCCTCTCCAGTCTTATCTTCAATTAATTTTAAATGGCTCCCTACAGTTTCAATAAACATATCAGCCTTACAGTTCATGATATCAAGCCCTTGTACAATCACCTTGGTACAAAGTAACCTGGCTCTCTTATGATTAGCATCGCAAGATAGAATTACAACCCAACTTTATGGACACCACAATCATTGCACCGTTTGCACCATCTTAATGCACAATGCTTCCAGCCATACTATACTCTTTTACCTTTTTTAACTAAATTATTCTCTATGAACGAGCATCTAAATAGAGCTTAACCTTAATGGGTATAGAAATTGAATCAATTCCCCTTTAGTCCAGATTAATACCTCTTTGATCAATCTCCATAACAAGTTTAAATAAGAATGATATAAATGGATTTATACAGAAAACAAATGAATGCATAGCATGTATTGTTGCAAGACTCACATGTTCTTCCTTCCAATTGCCCGGATTCATCGGATCTTTCCAACAGTCAACTTTTGGTGGGCCGTGATGATCTACAAAACCCAAAATTTCAATATAAACCTAAAAATTTGTCATAGCACTGGAGATCACAAAATGGAGATAACATATGCATGAAATCATCAACCGAGATAGAGTCAAAATAATGAAACATTTCGTTTACTTGTGTATTACAAACTACATTCTAACAATTCATCAAAAAGATTCTTAAAAATGTAAAAATGATCATATCCAATACATAATTTTCATCTAAAAAAAAAAAAAAGAAAAATCAATCCACCACCTATTTTCTATTAAATTTTTTGCAATTCCCAGAACAACATTAATCATCAATATACTTCAAGATAAGACTAAACACAACCGAGTTCCATTACGGCCTACAAAACCGAACATTCTAGTAAGACAAAATCTACGGGAGAAGAAAACCACAAAACGGTGGGCAGAATACACAAGTCGATGCATTAGCCGCCATATGTTCGTAACATCTAGTATTCCTAGAGAAAACCAAAAACCAATCGTAGCAACAAAGACAATCACAAAACGGAGAAAAACACACATAGAAAATCATTAACCATCATATACAAAGAAATGAAACGATCTAAACGGAATCAGTACCAGCGGAGCCGGCGAGACCGCGGCGGGGGATCAGAGAAGACGCTCCACCGGCGGAAGAACCGGTCGTCGTGAAACGAGACAGATTCGCGGTCCTTCGAGCTGCCATAGCCGCCAGAGAAGTAGCCATTGCGGGTCACAACACCCTACCTTATCGATGCACGATTACAGAATGGGAATCAATACGAGGCCAGAACGACGACCGTCCGCTGCTTCTGCGGCAGTGGGAGAGACAGGAAAGAAATTGATCTGCCGCTTGCCCCCACGAAGACAGGTAGACAACGAAGGGCGGCTTCATTTTGGGCCTAGAAGACCATTAAAGGCTAATAAGGCCCATTAAGCCCATTCAAAAAATTATAGTCGTAAGTTGTCACATCTCAAAAAAAATACTTAAATGATTATTCTAGGAAGAAAACAGAGGCATAAATGGTAATTATATTACAAGACCGACAGGGGTACATAAATAACCTAGGAAAAAATTTCAATGACTATATGTTAAAAGCTAAGAAAATTGGAAAAATGGATTTATGTGATCTGAGATCAGAGCAGCTTGGCCATGACGAGGTGAGACCATATGGGGAAGGTGAGGACGACGATGAGGACAATGAAGAGTAAGAAGGCAATACAGCACCATTTGCGGGACCCCTTCTGGTACTCCCGGGCCTCCTGTAGCTGCTCGGTGCCACGTCGGACGAAGGAGCTGGCGTGCGCCACGTGGCTCTCGATGTCGTTGAGCTGCTGGCCCTGCGCCTCCACAAGCGCCGCCATGTCCAGGAAGAGCTGGTGGAGCTCGACGAGGTTCTTCTCGATGTCCTTGACGGCGTCGTGGCGCTCCTGGATCTCAGAAATGGCGTCGAGGATCTGGCCCCGGCCCTGCTCCTGGATGGCCTTCTGGAGGAAGGTCTCGCTCTCGCCGCTGGCGATCATGTTCTCGACGGTGTCGTCGTCGGGCTTCTCGCCGGTGACGGTGAAGTAGCGGCGGGCGACGGTCTCCTTGTACTCGTCGTTCATGCGAACGCGGAGGGCCTGGAAGTCGTCCATGAGGGCCTTGAGCTTCTTGCCGAGGCCGCTGACGACGGAGGTCCGGGTGCGGTCGGCGGAGGAGCCGGGACCGCAGCCGGGGACGCGGCGGTTGGCGGCGTTGGACTTCTCGAGGGCCTCGAGCTTGGACTTGATGAGCTTGACGCGCTTCAGGACCTGAGTGACCTCGGCGTCCATCTTGCCCCGGAGGTCCTTCATGGTCCTGGCGTTGTGGGCCGTCTTGCACTCCTCGTTCGCCTGCTGCAGCCGCTTGTACATCTTCTCCACCTCCCCCATGTCTTTCTTCACCCCCTCCACCTCCTCGAAGAACTGGTCCAGGCTCACCCCCTCCGGCCCCTCTCCGCCGGCCTCCAGGTCATTGCTCGGCCCGCCGGTCGTGGGCTTCAGGTCCTGGTACTTCCTGAAGGATTGGGATGAGAAGAGGTCGTTCATCTTGCCTGGCCGATTTTAATTTAATTCAATTTAATTCAATTCAATTACTCCCTCCTTTTCTTTCTTCTTCTTCTTCTTTTTTTTATTTTTTTTTTAAGAAATTCAGAGAGAGAGGATTATTGCTGATATAAATAATAATAATTATTATTATATATGGCTGGTCCGGCAGCTCTTCTTGCTCTCTCCGGGCGGTGGCAGAGGCAGAACGCGTGCATGGCAGGAGGGAGAAGAAAAGATGGCAAAAGCCGAGAGAGAGAGCTGTCGGAGAAATGATGATATTTTGATTTGTTTAGTAAAAAATAAGAATTAGAGGCATTTAGAAATTGGTAATGGTCAGCCAAAACCTGTTTGTGGCTATTCTAGAATATAGGGACACACCCAACCCATACCCATTGGTTCTCTTTCATTCTAAATCTCATTCATTAACAATGGATTTTGCCATTGGCATCCATATATATAAATATGTGTATCCCTATTTATTCGTATCTTAACCTAATTGTGACACACATTCATTTGATTACTGCTACTTAATTTCTTCTTATGTTAATGGTAATTCTACTTATTTTAGTAGTATATAAAATTATTTCTGAACGTTTTAAATTGATATAAAATTATACACATAGACCTTATATTGCTAACAATACATCAAAAGACGAATAGTAAGCATTTCATTAATCAACCTAAGAACCACCGAATCAAACCATCAATAATCCTTTACATTAAAATCGAAAAAGTTCGAGACATGAATGAACACACACACTAGTCATCTTTCAACAATGAAGTTTACCTTCAGCTTGGCACATCGACCAGAGAATTCATGAACAATCCAATCTACACGGCAAAGATCGACCAGAACAAAAAATTATGCGACGTTGCAGATCTTGTGTTATTATAGTTATTGTTATCATTACCCCCAAATCGAATCCGGGACAACATACATCTACCTCGGCGTTATTCTTTGATAACCCATCTTCGACCATGAATCTGGTATGCGCCAAAAGTCTGATAGCTGCTGCTGGGCTCGGCACCACTCTCAGCACTCGTGTACCCAGATTTGTGGCGATGCTTCTTTCTCTTTGAGCTGATACTGCAGCTGCTGTCACTGACGCTTCCATTTAAGAGGGGATCATCGATTCCCCGGATTACTTTGTGAGATGGGGATGATGTTTCAATGCAGCTGTCGTCCTTGGTTCTTCGTTCTTTGTCATGCCTCTTAATGTTCTGAGAGATGTTGTGAAGTTTCTGGTTGAATTTTGTGATTCCTTTCTCCACTGGTTCCACTGCCTGAGTGACGGTAAGCTTCACGTCGTTCACAATCTGCACGACAGCCAAGTAAATTAAACAGTACACAAATATAAGATCATTTCTACCATTGGCTCAAAAATTTCGGAATAAGGCTTAATTGAATGAGAGGAAGAAACTCACATATTCACCACCACCAATGAATACATCTCGAACACTCTCTCGGATGGTCATTCCACTTCTATCGCCATAGTCAGGTTGTGGAAGACGCAGTTTTGTTGGTCGTTCACTGTCCCTAACCTCATCAGGATCAAGTGGACAATCAACAGATGCATAATCTCCCAAAACTGCAACACTTCCAGAAAAACGATCGCCCATTAACTCATAAGGCTTTGCAGGGAAAACGTAAAGGTGAACTGCAGAAGCAACTCCCATCTGTCCTGCATCCAAAGATTTTGAACGCGTGCACAATGAGCATAACAGGTATATATATATATGCATGTACATACACATATATAAAATACAATACAAGATACATTAACGAGCAAACCATGCTTGCATTTGGATTAGAACTACACAAAACTGCATCTGACTGCCATGTTAAGGTTTCTCAGCACTGTTAAAATTTTAGCATGTGATTAACATTGTTTTGGATGTTTTGTGAAGTACTATGCTCATTTCACCTGTTCCATCTCTAGCTGAAAATAAAATTTACTCAATCATAGGAAATCACTTTATTCAAATTGAAAATTTTCCTAACTCAAACACTGCAGTAATTTCCAACATTTTCAAATACAATCATCTTTCTGTAAGTCCTGTAAACTGATTTACTCATTTAATGAACATCATTGCCATATACAATCATATCTCTAAAGGAGCTTATAAGCTCCTTTACATATCTTGTTTTAGGATAAAACTGTTTCCAGTACAATACAGAAAATAAGGTAATGAACGAGTAGCACGAATGCTATATAATTCACACATTACCTCAATGCAAATAATCAAGTCCTGAACGCTCGATTTAAACTGCAAAGACTGAGCTATCGGACTTTTGACTAGCCCAACAGCATAAAAAAGGGCTATCGCTACACCTTGCCACCAAGTTAAGAATACGATTGACTTGAATGTCAGAAACTTGTACAGTGGTTTAATGTGAGCTAATTCAACTTTTGTGATGGTATAGAAATGAACTAAGCAATACAAAGCCCATGACTGACTGAAATTTAAGATCACAGCCATGTATGGATACCTGCAAAAGAAGGAAATTTCCATTAAAGTTTCGAGCAGTCATCAGGTTTTGTCAATGGGAGGTATAGCTTCATATTAAAATAACCACCACATTAGAAAACAGGATTGGAATAGAAATAAGATCAACCAAAAACCACATTATACGTCGAACAAAAAGATAATACTAATAATACATAAAAGCACTCTAATCAGAAGCCTGACTCAGAGAAGTCTTAGCAGTATCATACAAAATGCTCATCCAATGCGACATATGCATTTCAAGTTCTAAACTTACTCCACTTCTGTTAAGCACAAGAGACAACTTACCCACAGTTCCATTTAAAGTCTCCTTCACAATATACACCAAAAGCTTCAAGAATTACAGCTGAAATGGCAGTAAGTGCTTTTATAATCATCTGGCATTCAACAATTAGTGTTTGATCATACATGACATCATACAGGAACAACAATAAAACATATAGAAATTTTTTTACCCAAACTAAAACTTACATACTGAATAATTCCGAATTTGATTACCCAATATACCCACTGACCCAATTTCCAAGGCTTTAAAATATAGTTCATTGGAAATGGATGCTTTATTATTCCCCTATCCGAGCCATGGTCCAGCAGGGGTGCTTTTACACTCGAGCGCCCTTCCCTCTCCATAAATTCAATTGTTCTCTCTTCTCCACCTAATACACCACGAGAAGAATAGGATTAGCTAGTTTTGTGACAAGACACTAGCAAGAAATTTTGTGGCATTGTGATTTTGTGACAGAGTAAGCAGAAACTCTTATGGGGAAAGAGCTTCAATGCCCTGTGTACAGATATAAAAGTAAGAACAAGGCTGCAATTCTAGAAATATATACAAGATCAATAAATATTTCATTAGTTAGCACATATGAAAGTTTTACCTTTAAGAATAACAATGGATCATACCTAAACACGCAACTAGGTATCTCCCAAAGCAATACATGGCAAAGGATTCATAGCAATCACGGAGGATGCCCATATCAACACTAATTTTAGGGTTTAAGAGCGATACAAACTGCAAACAAAAACGACATAAAAGAGTATATGAAAAAAGTTGTTATTGGATAACTCAAACAAGAAGTTCACAAGCAAATACAATTACACTACAACATTATTGAGATAGATTAAAGAAGTTCATAAGTTGTTTCCGAGAAACATCCAAGTGATCAGTTAAATATGTCTGCAAAGAATTACAAGTATGATACAGTCCTATCCCAAGATGAAAGATCCTAATGCTCCCAAGGCAAGTTCTTACTCCAGTGGACTAAAGCCATGACCTAGCAACAATGATTCGATTGATCGTATTTTCTTATATCTCAATTTGATTTTGTTAGAATACATGTAAAGTTTTGTACAATCCAAAAGTTCAGCAGTTTAAAAAAAATCCCTAAAATTGTAATATGTGATTCTAAAATAATACAGAAACCCCCCTGCTCCCCTACTCCCAAATTACAGAAATGAAAAGCATTTTATATTGATCCCATTCATCGACTATCCACCAAACCATCCCAATAGCTCAACCAATGATTCTATTCAGCTTCACACTTTACTTAACCTAGAACAATTTTGGGATTCTACTTTTAGGCTCACGCAGAAGTAAAATCACAACTTAGCGAATCCTTCCTCAAATCACACAAATTATTCTCAACTAAAAAGGTAAATCCATTATTACTCATCTCACGATCAATCAATAAGCCGCGGGGGTGGGGTGGGGGTAGATAAAACAAAAAATCACCATAAAAAAAGGAGACCTACTGATTCAACAGAATAACAAGGTACCATCATTATCACTCCGATCAAAAACTTTTGCTCCTGTCATCATCATCAAACGAATATCATGACGCGAAAAAACTGAAAAATGCATATATGTAGATACAAAATACATCACCTCAGGGTGCTTGTAGGCGGATAAATGCTCGAAGAGAAGGTAAACCGCAAGGGTGAGAGTGAGGACGACAAAAAAGCCGGCGATCAGAACAGCCCATATCGGTGCTGAATACCCACTCCTCAGCCAATCCCAATTATAATTATCTGGATTAATTATTTTCTGCAGCATCAAACTTGATTCAAATGCGAGGGCTCAAAATCGTTTCTGTCGAAGAATGTTCATGTGATTTCACTTGCGATACCAAAATGGCTTGAAGAACAAGAGCGATGGGTTGATGGGTCGGAAACATTGAGGGCCAATGTTATAGCTTTATTCCCGAATTAAAGACATTCATTTGCATATTTTTCTGAAGCATAAAGAAACAAGATGTGCTTTGGTGCTTAAATACTTTTATGTTAGAACGTGTCGAGTACTCAGAAGGACGAATATTTTATTACTATACTATAAAGTAAATAAATCAGATATTATATTTAATACATGCATCAACAAAACATTAAACATGTTATACAAATTTTGAGTTTCAAATTTCATTTAATGCAATAGAAATATATATAATAGGAATATAAATTTAATTTTTAGTATGTTATAAATAGTAAATTTTATATTTCAAAAATAAAATGACTGAAAGTAAATTTTCAAAAATCTCCAAATAATACATAATATATTTTCTAATAATGTGTTCTATTTTATTGGATACATTTACATAAAAATTTACTTATTCAAAATATATTTAATAAATATTATAAAATGACTTAATTAATTTTATAATATATAATATTATATTTAAAACTACTCCTTACATGCCTGAAATTATTTATATTTAATAAAATTTATTTATATTATATAAATTTTTATTTTTACAAAATTATATTCATATTATATATATTTTATTAGTATCTGCATCCAATCATATAAGCACAAATCTCTATTTACAAAATTTATATTTGTTTGAGTTGAATATAATTTATAAATTAAATGAATAAGTGATGGTAATATGTTTGTAAATAAGTGTAATATTGAATTGTATAAATTTAAAAATATATATAACCATAGTCTTACTATCTATTCCAAAACAATAGTTTTATTTTCATAAATAATCGTATCACCATAAAACTACTTCTACTTTTTCATTTTTATTAAACAATTGTCACTGCTTACTCACAAGACAAAAAAAATTTTTATCCATACTTTTTACCAACTACCACTATAATATCAATATTTCTGTCTAACCCAATTAAAACTATATTTACGAGACGGGGGAGTATATTTTTTGAAGAAAAGAATAAAAAAACAATTTTACGGAATGAATAGTTATTTTAAAGGTTTTATGGTATTCAAAATTAAAAGAAACAATATACTTATAATGCATTATTATTAACTTAGGTTTGTTTGATGGTTTTTTGGTTTATTAGATGTTATTTTTATAATGAAACTTATATTTGATTTGATATATATATATATATATCTTTTTAAAAATATAGTTAAAATATTACATATACATATATGCACACACATAAATAAAGAAGTTCCCAATCTTTATGATTTAATGGTGAATTTGAATTCAATTCAATTGAAACATTTGGATCAAAGTAGATTAATACAATTCATATAATTGTGGTAACAAGTCACGAGATGAGTGATCGAAAAACATCTGTTATATATATATTCTACAATGCATTATAATTTTGTTTTGGCACAAAAAATAAATGTAAAAGCGATCATTTACATATATTCAACTAAACCAACTTAATTAGTCCACAAAAATTAATTTTTAAATTGATTTATATTTATTAAATATGTTTAGTATGGATAAATTTATTAAAAGTAAAAATATATCAATTATTCTAAATTCATATAAAATGAAAAATATGACAATTGTCACCGAGCAAAAGAAGTACTATATATATATTTTTTAGTTATTCCATTCAATTCTTACTCATTTACATATTAACCCCAACACATACGCCTTTTATAAATACAAATTATATAATATTGATAACTTTTAAAATAAAATATATAATTACAAATACTTTTGTACTCATGTTTTATTTTATTTTGTAATATTTGTCTTTAATTTATGGTATGTTATATAATATTTTAATGATATAATAGTAGTGTAATATTATATTCCCCGTCTCACATACCATGTCCACGTTGTTGTTTCTGTCCGTCCAACATACCATGTCACTTTCATTTTTTTAAAAATGATTACACACTTTAATCTTATTTTAAACTTTTTAATTTATTTTTTTATTTTAATTAAACTAATTAGTTATCCTAATCTTAATTTATAATTATTTATATTATAAAATAATTATTTTCACTAATACATTCTTAATTATCTACTAATTACACCTCTCTAAAAATACCGTGGACTATAATATGAATATGATTCATATTTAACTTTTATTTTATAATATAATACAAAATATAAAAAATAAATTAAAAGTAAAACCAAATACAAATAAATAAAATTTGAGTCCAAAAATATAATAATAAAAAATATCTCTCCAAATTATTATTAAAATATAATAAAAATATAAAAATATTAAAGTAAAATATAATAAATTTAAAATATAAAATTTGAGTCCAAAAATATAATAAAAATATTATCATTATAGAAAAAATATAAAAATATAGTGATATTTTTCTATAATTTCTCCGGGTATAGCCTACGAACTCTTTCTCCCGGTACATTCAGCATTGCATGTACCCGGAGGTCTCCTAATTTTGAAATTTTTTTCTATAATTTTTAACTCTTTCTCTTCGGATTTTGATTTTATTTTGAATCCTAATTTTGTTTACGATTGAAGTCATGTTTGCGCATCTGTCTGCGATTGCAATCCGTCTGTTGCGTTTTCTCCAAAGTTATGTTTCTGATTGCAATGAGAGTCCCGTTATTTTCGATTTTGTGAAGAGTACTCCCGTCGTTTTCGACTCCAGTAGAGAGTCATGTTGTTTTAAGCTCCGGTGGAGTCATGTCGTTTTTTGCTCCGGTAGAGTCATGCCATTTTCGGTTCCAGTGGAGTCATGTCGTTTTCTGCTCCGGTGGAGTCATCTCATTTTCGGTCATCTCGTTTTCGCCTCCAGTGGAGTTGTGTGGTTTTCGGCTCTGGTGGAGTCATGTCGTTTTTTGTTCTGGTGGAGTCATCTCATTTTCGGCCATCTCGTTTTCGCCTCCGGTGGAATTATGTGGTTTTCGGCTCCGGTAGAGTCATATCGTTTTCGGCTCCGGTGAAGTTATGTCGTTTTTTGCTCTGATGGAGTCATATCGTTTTCAGCTATGGTGAAGTCATGTCATTTTCGACTCCGGTGGAGAGTCATCTTGTTTTCTGCTTCGGTGGAGAGTCTTCTTGTATTCGGCTTCAATGACGTCCGGTGAAGTCATGTCGTTTTTTGCTGTAATGGAGTCATGTCGTTTTCGGCTGCGGTGAAGTCATGTCGTTTTCGGCTCCGGTGGAGAGTCATCTTATTTTCGACTCCGGTGGAGAGTCATCTTGTTTTCGGCTCCGGTGAAGAATCATCTTGTGATCAGCTTCGATGGAGAGTCATCTCATTTTTTTACTTCGGTGGAGAATCATCTCGTTTTTTGCTCCGGTGGGTGGTGAGTCAACTGCTAATTTTATTTATGTTTTCTTTTTGCGTTTATATTTAAATTTTTTATCAAACTAAAGTTGATTTCTGTTATACAACTTGAGTTTGAGGGGATGTTTGAGATATTTTAGATATTTAGTTTAAAATTTAGTAGATTTATATATATATATTTGATCTTATTCATATATTAGATTACTTATATTTGAGCGTTTTGTATTGTCTACCTTATTTTCATAATCAATAACATAATCTCATTATTTTCCCCCTTACAAATAAAATAAAATAAAATAAAATAAAATTGAAAATATAAACTTTCGTAACCAAAACCTTTTAATGCGCAGACATGTCAAAACATGTGTGTATATACCAATATAATGTTCTAATAATACCATTAATAAAAGAGTCAACGCATATAACATTATTAAACAAAATGCCAAATTGAATCCAACAATTCACCATTGTATGTACAGGTGTCCACATAAAACCTATTATTATTACACACACACACACATATATATATATATATATATTACAGCAACCCTGAGAAAATTGAAGCCATGCACGCGCTGTAATGTAAATACAATACAATACATATATATATATATTCCCTAATAATGAACCCAACCACGTAAAAACATCAGGTCCATTAGTTAACCTAAATCAACAAACAGACCAACATACGTTTACATAAAATAATCGAAGTCGAAGCTCTCAGGAACAATACTTTCCAACCTCAGCAAACCACTGCAGAAGCTTTCACTCTCATTATCTTCCGCAGTGCCATTGACGAAATTGGTTGAGGCTGAGTTCGGACACGCCTGAGTACTTGACAGATCACGAGCAGACATCAAGCTTGAATTTTCCGACAGCTCACCCTTCACTTGATCATCACAACCTCCAAACGCAAAATTACAATTAGGAATTAGATCGGTTTGATGATCTCCACAAGTCATTGCAGCCATTTTAATGCTATCTTGCAACATTTGGCTGCATAACGATGAATTATTGGGCGGATTCATCGACATATTTCCGGTTAGGGTTTCTGTCGGGAACGATGAAGTGGCTGGGTGTGAAAGGGTTTCTTGGCTCATTACATTTTCTGTCTGATTGTGTTGGAATTGGACATCTAAGAATGGATTGTCTTGAAGCTTTTGCAATGCGGATTCGAGGTTCTCGTCGTTGTTATTTGATGGTAAGAGGCTGCTAAGAGCAATCCTTAATGCTTCTGGATTGAGAAGTGTTTGGAGCAGGAGGAGGTTGGAAGAAAGATTCAGCTGTGAGGATAAGTCTAATAGATCGAGCCGCGGGGCGTGAGTTACCGGATCGATTCCCATTTTGAGGAGCCTTTTTCGGATGCGAGTGTTCCAGTAGTTCTTGATCTCGTTGTCTGTTCTTCCAGGCAGGCGTGCCGCAATAGCCGACCACCTGTTTTATTGTTAGTGATCAAAATGTGTAATAAGGTGATCTAAAATTTATTATGCAATAAAATTTGTGGAAAGGAAAATGATTCTCAACAACATATATGAAGTAGAGATATATGATGGATCGATCTCTCACTTGTTGCCAAGAACACTGTGGAGCTGAATAATTGTTTCTTCTTCCTCGAATGAAAACCTCCCTCTCTTGATGTCGGGCCTCAAATAGTTTATCCAACGAAGACGACAACTCTTACCACACCTTTGAAGCCCTGCAAACAACATTAATTAGGGTTCTCATCAGTTTTTTTTTTTTTCTCAAAAAAAAAATAATAAAACCCTAGTCCCAAATTAATCCCAAAATAATTATACCAGCATTCTTGGGAAGGGTTCTCCAATTGTGAGGGCCATGAATCTGAATATACTGCATGAGCTTGGTGTCTTCTTCGGGTGTCCATGGCCCTTTCTTGAGGCCACTTTTGTCGCAGCAAGGCGATCTTCCCATCGATGATTTTTAATGAGATCGATTCACCGGCTCTAACTATATATTACTAAGTCACAGCTGGGACTATAATCGATGAAGGGATTGCTGAATTATATAGCAAATAAAATGAAGTATATATATATATATGTATTAATTGTTGAGAGAATTGTAATGAGGAGGATAGGGATATATGTTGCAGCAGGTCCAAATGAGGGAGATGAATGAACACACATATATATAGATATAGATATAGTTGCAATTACTGGTGTGTGTTGTCATAAGCAGACATTGAAGTCAACAGGATTTGGTGCGGGCCGGCCATGGTAGTCTTTTTCAATCTCCATCTTAATTACTCTTACAACTTACAAGGCGTAGCTAGCATTCATAATGTGTGTAGTCAGTCCTGAGGGTGAAAGCATTGGTCAATTGCAATAACATACGCAAAACTATATTGTAACTGATCAGATTTAGGGATTTTCAAGCTCTAAGAGGCTTTGTTAACAAGAAACTAATTTATTATTTATTACATGTAAAATTTAAATATATATAAAATAAATGGCCAACAAACTAATTGACATTATTGTACTCTAGCTCAACTTTGTAGTATTTCATAATTAGAACCTGAGACTTCATTTCGTTATTTGTTTAGTTCTATTCTCTCACGGCACAGAAGAAAACATATGGATTTCAAAAGTATTCATAATTAAATAATCTTCTAGAAAGGATCTGACCACTTCAACGCTGGTTTTTAAATTAAATCCAATCTATTCTGATGAGTCGATCTATTATATATGCTCAAATATTTTGACAATTTTTTCCGACAGGTATGGGAGTTCATTCATCTATATAAATATTTGTAATAATTTTTTTCTGTGATGAACGAAATTAAAAGTGTTGAGCCAAGACAAGATTGAGCAAAGTAAGCAATGAGGGACACGTGGTGGCATTGACTATTGGGAAAAGTCTTCGTTGGAAGAAAGAGTGGTGTCGAGTGGGTTGAGGTTGTTGCATCCCCTACCCAATTATATGGAAATAACTGTGCCTTATCTAGCTTGCCTTTCTTGGATTGCTTCAACACATCAAATAGCATATATATATATATATATATATATATATATTTCTGAGATCTCCACACCTCATGGTTTGATTTTCAGTGGCCTCTTGTCAACGGATCAACAAATATTTCGACTATTTGCCTGTTGCTTTTTCCTCGAAATACATATGTATCTGTATTTGTTGAGGATTAATGAAATACTTTGAACATTAATAGTCCATTAAGTAATTACAATAGTCACAATTCTTTTATAATAATATTATTCCTTTACTTGATACTTTATGTTCGATTTGATTTGTTTGTTTGTTAATGTACTTTATATTTTTATTACAACCAAACACACTTTGGTTGTAATTAAATTTTCCTTAAAAATTCCAACTAGATATTCCTTAATTCCTTCTAAAAGATTATATCAAATAATTTTTTCAATTAAAATTTTACTATTTAACTTCAAAGCTAGCTCTCAAACCGATATCATGCAAAGTTAGTTTAGCTTGAGTTTTGCATATGATTTGCAGCTTGTAATGTGTCTACATTTAATTAAATAAGATTAATATCTTTTACAATTATTATATTTTTCTTATTATCTTAAAGAGATATAAATATATATATATATATATCAAGAAGTAATTTATCCATGAAATTTCAACTGTTAGGAAATAATTGACCATTTACATCACCATCTTATGTGTACGTATACATATACATGCATGTAAATTTTTAATTGGGGTTACAAATCGATACACATGCATGCACTTAATATGAACACAATCTTTGATGATAAATTTACATATATATAATTAACATGTTAGAAATTTATTTAATTATCTAATTAACATGCACTTAAAATTGTTTGAATGCTTATGTTTGATTTGTGTTTGTGTTTGAGTTTAAGTTTTATATTTGGATTTTAATTTAAATAATTTTTTTTTATATTTGTTTTATAAGAAAACAGTATAATTATATTGGAATTGAATAGGAATTTTTTTTAAAAAAAAAAAATAGTTTGGAGTTGAGACCAAACAAACATTTGCTGGTGTGTTGTGAGACATGTTGATTGATGTTAATCAGTGTATATAATATAATTAAATTATGGATGAAAAAAAATAAAATTGGAAAATAAAAATCTATCATATTTCATCATTAGGATTGACATTAAGGATATGCTTACACAAGCTTAGCACACCTTCCACACGTAAATTACTTGTCGCATATCCAGATTATATAGATACATACTAGTAATTAATTAATTAATAAATAAATAAATATTAACAATATTTTATATTGCGCCCACACACGTCATTTGGATTCAATGATTTTATATTTTTATATTAATTCAACTTCTTCGATATTTATATATTATGTATTAGTAGCCGAGACTTTGATTTATTTATTTATTTTGTTTGTTATTTATTTATTTATGATCAGCTCATAAATAATGTGTAGAATTTATAATGATATTTTTAATAAAAAATAAATAAATATTGAGTATGAAATATTGAATAAAAATATTGTTATATATATATATAGCTTTTTGAATTTTTAAAAAATATAAAATAAGGTTATTCTTTTATTTAAATAGTAAATATAAAGGCAAAAATATAATACAAAGAATATGTTTAATTGAGTATTTTTATTTTTTTAATATTTAAATAGTAGTTTGAATGTGATATTTGATAAATTTTTTATGATAAAATAATCATAAGGCATTGGAAGTTTGAATAATAATAAGAGAAAAAAATTGGCAAGAACACTTAAGAAAATGTAACACCAAAAGGATTTTTTTTTAATTTTTATTTTAAGATGAAAATGTATTAGATGTTTTGTAAGGATTGTTTGAAGGATTTTGGTGGATTTCTACTGTTCATCCCATTTTTTTCCCCAAAAACATCAAATCAAACACCTATTTTTTATTTTTTATATTATACTAAAAATCAATTTTAGATCACATCAAATCCTATTTATATCACATCATACAACTATTCAAATTCAAAATTTTTACTATTCAAATCCCAACTCAAAATCCAAATCCCCAAACAAACACACCTCAACTTTCTAAAATAGTACAAATTAGATTAAATAATACAACCTAGAAAATATAATAATGACTTAAAATAAAATAATAGGTTTTATTAGTTCTTGTTCAAATAAATTTTTTACTATTCCATTTTGAAAAAAATTATATCATTTCATCTAATAAAATATTATATAAAAATATTATTTGCATAAAAAAAATTAAATTTAAATAAAATTACAAACCAAATAAGCCTAATAATTCATATGAAGGCCCAAATAGTTGATAATAGGTCATTTTGTCTTGTATCTTATTGGCCTAAGATCCAAAGTACTGCAACATCGTGTTCAATAATAAATAAAAATTAAATATATATTAGACATATTAAATAGTTTTATTATTTATTTATATTTTTACAAAAGTCAACAACATATAACCCCATCAACAAATAATTTGGGGTGTGTATTTTACGTTGGGTTTGGGATTGATTTGGATTTGAATTCTTTAGTAGTTTTGAAAATTTCTTTTAGTATAGTAGGTTTTGTTTGGTTTTGAAGAGTTTTGTTGGATAGTGATTTGATAGATAATAATTGGAGTGAGAAGATTATTTATATTATTAAAATAATTTATATTAAATATAAAAAAATGTAATAAATTTGAAGTGTGATGTTTTTCTTTTATTAATTTTCTTTTTTTGTTAAAAAAAATAAAAAAAAAAATAAATTAATTCTGACAGTAGTCTACAGTTACGTGAGGAAGAACAAGTGGAAGAAATATTTCTTCAATGCAAGTTACGTTTAATATATAATAAAAAAGATGTAACCGACGTGAGAGAGTATGCCGAATACCAAAAGTTAACAAACGTCAATGACAAAAATATATCATGCGCGTAGGCCGTCAAGTGGCATGCAGTACATTACAAATCGTCCGAGAATTACGCAAGACCAAAACAGAAATAAACAGATACGTATGCATGGCCGTATTAAATACTATACATAGCTAGACAACGTATTATAACATAATAAATTAATAATTGTCCAAATGCTGTGATTTTAAATAATTCTCAGTGCAAATGTGGATTAAATAATGAATAATCTATATATAGAAGTTGTCATTGAGCAGACAAATATCTCACAATTATTTGGTGATATCATAGGCCAGCATTTATTTTTTAAGCAATATCACAATTCCACAAAATATTTTTGTAATTTTTTTTTTTTTGGAATTCTTGAACACAATAAACATGAATAGTAAAAAAAAAAATATACTTGCCGACACGCAGAATGAGCCTTCGGGCTCCAGGGGCAGTGGATGAACTGTGTGGTCACTTTAATTTGGTTTCTTTTATTTTAATTTGAAATCATTGTCTGTATTTTGGGTGTGTTTAGATTTATAAAATATCATATCAACATATTTTTTAAATTAAAACTTAAAATTATAACATAAAATCAAATCCCAAATAAACAAACCTGTTTGTTTTTGTTTTGGAGTTGAATATTTGGTTTTAAATACTAAAATTTTAAATTGAAATATTTATTTGATACTATAGAAACAGATGTATGTGTTTTTTAATATAAAAATCATTTCAATGGGAGTATAAAAAAATGTTTTTATGGAAAAAAAAAATTAATAAACAATTAAGATCGATTGATAAACACAAGTTATACATAATAAATGTATTATTTATATATATATATATGATGTGATGTTATACATAATAAATGTATTATGTAGTATGATATTAAAAAAATAATAAAAAATTATATAGTAGAAAATTGTAATAAAAAAACTCAAAAATTCTCTTTAAAATAATTAAAATATGTTCATTTTTTATTTTTAAAAAAATTGTATAACTATAAAGTTTTGTTCATTGTTTTTGGTAATTGTAGAATATTAAAAAATATTATAAATAATTATTTTATATGATATAAATACATATTTAATTTGACATTTTAAATATATATAAATAAATAGTAAAAATTTTATAATAAGATAAATCCCATAACATATTTTTAAAAAATTATAATAATTAAAAAGAGAAAAAGAAACACAACAATTTTTTTCGTCAAAATCCCATAACATTACCCATACGACAAAGGTGATACGAAACTAATCACATCATTTGGTTTAGCACAGGTGGCCTACTAGAAATTAAAGAATATTCTGCATTATTGCAATCATAATAATAATATTAATACGTACGAAAGGGCCCACATGATATTCGAATATGTGCATGAAAGATTGAATGTTAAAAGATTCCCTTTCAAGACGATTTAAACAATAACTACAAAAAACAAAAATTTGCGGGGCCGCAGCCAACTGGATTTTTTTATTTTTTATTTTTTTGTTCAGAAGTTCATTAATTTTAGTAGTCCCTCAGTCTTGGATGTTTTTTTTTTTTTTATTATTTTTTATAACATGGGAACTCGCAGCCGCTATCCAAAAGTGCGCACTAAGGGTGTGTTTGTTTGGGGGTTTGGATTTTGAGTTGGGATTTGAATAGTAAAAATTTTGAATTTGAATAGTTGTATGATGTGATATAAATAGGGTTTGATGTGATGTTTTGAATGTAAAATTGATTTTTAGTATAATATAAAAAATGAAAAATAGGTGTTTGATTTGATATTTTTGGGGGGAAAAAATTGGATGAATAGTGGAAATCCACCAAAATCCTTCAAACAAACACACCCTAAGTAAACCCCGATCTGCAAACCAGGTCGGATGGAAAAAGTCTTGGATCTTTTTTTATTTTTATATACCTTTTGTTTTAGTAAGTTTATTTATTTTAAAGATATTTAATAAATATAAAATTAATTTTAAGAAAATTATAAATAAATATATATTATTTATTTGTAATATATAAATTATATTATCTACAAATGGTATTTATATTGTATATATTTTATTGAAATATAATACTACATCCGTCCCGCTCTAAGGATTCCATTTTTATTTTTTTCGTATTGATATTTGACTATTAATTATTATATCAAAAAATGGTACAAATTAAAAAAAAATATAAAAATACTTTCATTAGTGTCTTATAATACTAATAGAATGACATTTGTAAAAAATATTATACAAATGTATGAATATTTTAAATGTTAAGTACAATAATGACGTAAAAAGCATATGTAACCCTTAGAGACGGACGGAGGGAGCACTAAAATTAGTTAAAATACTAGCAATATTACTCATATAAAGAATAATAAAATAATATAATGACTTGTTAGGAATAACTTATTAATTTACACTACTTAAAATGTTGTGCTTCCGACTAAAGAGTCATCTCAGCCGAAAATGAGGAAGTGTCTGTTCACTCAGTGTGTGGTATGGAAACTGTGTTGATAACACAAAAGAAATTAATATTTTATATTGAATGATTTATTTTTTATGAGTTAATAATATATACTTCCTCCGTCTCGGATATTTTATCCACTTTACTGTAGACACGAGAATTTATGAGGGGTATAATTAGTAAATAATAAAAATGTATTAGTGAACATAATTATTTTATAATAAAAATAATTATAAATTAAGATTAAGATAATTAATTGTTATAATTCAAATTAAAAAAATTATAAATTAAAATTTTTAAAATAAGATTAAAGTGTATAATTATTTTCCAAATAAAGAAAAGTGACAAAATAAGTGGGACAGACGAAAATGAAAAAAATAGACATGAAAAGTAAGACGGAAGGAGTATTATAGTTATGCGTGTCTATTTGTGTTTTTTTAATAATATTAATAAGAAATTATTGGATTAAAAAATATTGAGTAATCAAATTGATTATTTTTATCTAAATATGTACCTTTAAAGTTTTAATGGAATTTAATGTGCGAGATTGTTGTGAATTGTGTTATTTTGTAGGTGTCTTTAAATGCAATTTAAAATTAATATAAAATAAGATATTAATTTGAGTATCCGTTCAAATAATATTTATAAAATAAAATAGTATTTATTTGAATTTAAAATAGTAAAAGAATATCGAAGTAAGAACTATCATTCAATCCCAAAAGAAATGTAACGTAAATGTGGACTCATAATTATGAGAAAATAAGTTTAAAAAAATATACATACTTATATTAATTATAAATTATACTCCCTTCATCTTATATACTTTATATATAATTTTTTATTTCGATCTATCTCATATATTATGTAATATTTTTAAAATAATAAAAATTAATAACTATGTTTTATTTTATCGTATCATTCAAATTTTCAATTTAAAAAATAAATATACATTTATTTCTCATCATATCATAATATAAGAAGAAAAAATTATGTATAAGTTTCGTAAGAGATGGTCGATGGTGTGAGAATAAACCGTTACCTTAAAGTCATGGCTTCAAATCCCAAAGCGCAATTGTAGATTAGCAATAAAAATAGTATATTAAAAATATTATTGTAATAATAATTAAACTATAAAAATTTTGTTTATTATTCTACGACAATAATTATTTAAAAAAAAAAAAACTAGTTAAATTGATTCCAAATCTTTTTAAATTTGAATCTAAAAATGACGGTTAGGGTATTGATGGAGTCAAATAAACACTCATCACATCAGATTAACGAAAATAACACATGATTTTATATATATGTTGTGCTATATAGAAATATGTGCTGTGTATTTATATATTTTATTGTATTGTATATATTTTTATTGAAATATAATATTTAAAATATATTTTAATCCTATATATTAAATTTTTTAAAATAAATGCCACCGACACCATATAAAACTTAATATCATTATCTACTACCATTATTAACTTACTAAATTATTCTACCGTGAACATTATGTGAGTAACCATTTCGTCTCTCTCTCTACATTATTATTGTTTTTGTTTTAAAACCTTCATACTGAATGCCAAATTATTAGAAGGTGGCATTATACATCATTTCCTTTTTTTTTTCTTTTTTTTTTTTCCTATCTAATGGAGTATGTAATTTATAAATTACTTTAAATAAAAAATAAACATAAAGTAATTAAAATCGTATCAAAAGTATATCACACTCAAATTAAAATATGGAAAAGTAATGGAACGATGGTGTATAATATATCTACATAATTAAATTCTTACATTTTGCATAATGATAGAATTATGTATTATTAATAATAAAATCAGAAATCTATAATTAGAGGTGATACAATTTAATAGACTCAAATAATAATAAATTAAACTAAATATTTAAAATATGTCTAAAATATTTTAACAGAATTCTATAGAATCCGAGATATGTATATCCTTCGTTTCGATTTAGTTTTTGAATGATTTAAAATTTTAAAAATTTACCAAAAATAATTCTTTAAATTTGTGTACGTAACGCTTGGATGTATTAATTAAACACACACAAAAAAAAACATGAAGACAATATATAATTTAATAAAATTAATAAGCACAATAAGCTCGATCAACGTGTTATAAGGAAAAACAACATAAGCAGATCAAGCTCAACCAAATTGTCTACGATGGCTGCCTCTACCAAAATCACGGTGGTGCACCGCTGTTCTATCTCTCCGCCGCGGCGGTCGGTGCCGCCGGCGTCACTTCCCCTCACCTTCTTCGACGTTCCTTGGCTTCTTTTCTCACCGGCGCAGCCTCTCTTCTTCTACGACTTCCCCACCACCACCGCTCACTTCACTCAGACAATCCTCCCAAATCTAAAGCATACCCTTTCCCTCGCTCTCCGGCACTTCTTCACCTTCGCCGGAAAATTGGAGACACCTCCGCCGCCGGGGGAACCACGGCTTCAATACTCGGAAGGCGATTCCGTTTCCCTGACTGTTGCGGAGGCGGCGGCGGCGGCGTGGGGCGGTGGCTTCGAGCAACTCACCGGGAACCACCAGAAAATTGCCAGAGAATTTCACTGCCTTGTGCCGGCGCTGCGGCGGGGAGTGGGTCAGAAGCAGCCGCCATTGTTGGCCGTGCAAATTACGGTGTTTCCTGGAGCGGGGATTTGCGTCGGGTTCGCATTGCGCCACGTCGCCGGCGACTGCCGGACGTTCGATAATTTCTTGAAGGCGTGGGCTTCTCTGAGCGCCGACGAGATCCCGGAGATAGACCCGATCGTGGCCTCCCACGACAGGTCCGTGATAAGAGATCCGGCGGGGCTCGCGGAGAGCTTCCTCAAAGAGTGGCGGAGCGCCGCGGCGGGGAAGAGAGACGACGCCGGCAACGAGGCGGATTGGTCGGCGTACGACGTGATGACCAGAGCGACATTCGTGATGGGCCCAAAGGAAATGGAAAGAGTCAAGAAATGGATCCTGGGTCGATCCGAAACCCTATTCGGGTCGACCCGGATCTACCTCTCGCCCTACGTCCTCACCTGCGCCGTCGTCTGGGTGTGCTGGATGAAATCCCACGGCTGGTCCGCCACCGCCGACGTCCATTATCTCGGCTTCATCGCCGGAGGTGTCACTCGGGTGGGCTACACGGTCCCCACCGCCTACGTCGGAAACTGCGTCGGTTTCGGCCGCGCCGCCGCGGCCAGATCCGACTTGCTCGGCGAGAACGGGGTGGCTCACGCCGCGAAAGCCCTCGGCGACACGATTGAGAGGCTAAACGGCGACGTATTGGGCGGGGCGAAGAACTGGATATCCGAATGGGAGGAGATCCGCGAGTCGGAGCTCCACGTGACGCTGACCGGGTCGCCGAAAGTGGATCTATACGGATTGGATTTCGGGTGGGGCAGACCCGTGAAGATGGAGGAGGTGTCGATTGATAAGACAGGTGGCATATCGCTGTGCGAGGGTCGAGAGGTTGTCGGGAGCATCGAAATCGGGTTGACCCTGCCCAAGTCCAAAATGGATAATTTCGCTATTCTATTTCGAAAAGGGCTCCTAAATTAGCAATAGGAGATTTCTAATTCCCATTCCATGTGTATTCAATATTTCTTTCTTTCTTTGTAAGACTTTTTCTACCGTTGGTTGTGAGGTCTGAATATGTATGTATAAATGATTGATTAGATTAATAAAATATTACGCACCAGCTGCCCGTGTCACGGGAAGATTAAAGCAGACCTTATTTGTCTGTCTCTACTGCCTACTTTTATTCTTCGTCAATTAAAAAATGTTGATATGGTGTGCTTCCTGCAATTATACTATATATACATGCCTAACATTATGAGACAATATTCCGTAAAGTATATTCTACAAATGATTTCGAGTTATTGATTCCTGGGTGGAGTACTTCTTCCCTTACGTTGTTCCTTACTATTACAGGAGTAAGGTTACCCCATAATATAGCGTCTCTAACTTTAATTTTCATTCAATATCATAATGGAAAATTGAAATAGATTGCATTTATCGAGGATGCTTAAGCAGAAAGAATTGTTCTTGTTAATGACAGAAAATAATGCTTTTTTCTTTTTGTGGTAAAATCAACAGAATTATTATTCTTATTATTATTATTATTATTATTATTGGTGGTCCCAATCCGATTAGATTCAACCAACACAAAAAAATAGCACCAAATTGTTTTCAGATAAATACAACTACACACAGATAGTTCGTAGATAGATCAAACAACGTGTGCACTCTGATAGCAGTAAAATCAAAATACAAATAATTGTTAGCTCAGTTCGTCCATCGAAGACCTACATTTGAGATTACCAACTCGCGAAAATTAATATTCAAGAAAGAATGAATCAAACTTACAAAGTTAGTTCTATGAATTATTGCACTCAACAATTTCACTATCTCGCCCACAAAGTTGTTCTATGAATTAATACTCAAGAAAGAACAATTGTTCTATCCACAATAGTCACTTTTCTATCCAACATTCTCAACAAGGTAAGATCAGTTCAAATGAAGAACGAAATTATTCTCAATAATTTCATAATATGATTTTCTTATTTTGTCTCAATCAAATCTTTAAAATCTATTTATTCATCTCAAATAAATTTTTATAATCGAATATTCCCCTTCAGACATAGATCAATTTTGACCGCAATAGAATAATAATTTGTTTCATGCTTAATGGGCTGCAGCTGTTCACCATGTCCATACGCATAATTAGGTCTACCGACGAACATCAATTAAAATCTAATACAAAACATAATCAATTTTCAACCATTATTATTATTGTTATTGTTATTGTTGTTGTTGAAGAATAAGGTGTTGCATAGTTTTGTAGATGGTCCTAAGACTTATATAAGTATGTTTTATTCTTTTGAAGGGCTTATAATGTAAGTAATTTATAATTTGTTTAAATTGTTACTGTTATAGTTGTAATTTTTATTTATTTATTTTGATAATTGTCTACTAATAATGAGATAAAACAAATCAATTACTTCTTACATCCACCTCTAAGATAGTATTTACATTTTGTTGTCATTATACTTAAAACATTAAAATATCTTTATATTTGTATAATTTTTTACAAAATGTCTTTCTATTAGTATTATAAGATATTTCTGAAAAAAAAATTTAATTTGTACTACGTTATAATAACTAATATTCAAAAATCAACATAATTAATTTATTAAATTAAAATTTATAAATTTCGAATTATAAATAAATTTGTTTATTAAAAAGAATATAAAATACAAATTTTAAATTTTAGTGGAACCCATGTAATGTAATATTTTGATAAAACTTGGCCTGAAAAGCCAACCAAACACACTCTAAAATGTTTTTTTTAAGTGCCACTCTTAATTAGACATTATGGGTGATTTTTTATTTTTTTATTTTTTCAGCCTTAGAGCAAGCAAAAGATTGGCATGTACGAAAATTCGATACAAAATAATTGAATTTTGGTTATGGATTTTAATCTGATTATGTATATGGATTGACATGAACCCGACACGATAATAAATAAATTGAATTAGAATTGAATTCGATACGCTGATTATAATATATTAATATTAATTAATATATTTATTATATATGTAAAATAATTATAATTTAATAATTAACCAACATGTTAATTTAAACTAAGTTAAATTTTAAATAATTTAACTTAATCTATTGTAGACAACATGACTATTCAAACAATGATAAAAAGTTATTGAATTTGAATTAAAAAAATCGATTTAATTATTTATACGGATCAATACAATTTCGACATAATAATAAACAAGTCATTACTAACCCGACACAACAATAATAAATAAATCAAATTATAATTAAATTATTAAATCAGTCGATTGACGCCAATCTCACACGAACTCACTCATTGCCAATCCAATTTATAGGTACTTGAATTTTTTAATTAAATAATATTTTTTTAAATAGTGGGCCAGTGCCAATTGCACGTGTTTTTTATGCACAATAAGTCAATAAGTGCAGTGTGCTATCTGCGTTGTTCTATTCTCTGTCCAAAAGTACAGAAATATGCAATATATGTGTGATCAGCGTTGCTCTTATATTATATACCATCTCTATTGCATTTTTTTAAATAATTTGTTTCGACTATTCCATAATTTTTTAGATTATATCATTTTATATATTTTTTAATTCTTTTTGTATTAATATCTTAAAAAAAGATTGTAAACAGATATTCATATTTATAATACACTCAAATCCAACACAGGGACGTTGCGGATGCCCGCGTCACTTCTAAAAACAATAATAGTAATGGGGTTTTTGAATTTTGAATTGAGATTTGAATAATAAAAATTTTGAATTTGAATCGTTGTATAATGTGATATAAATAGGTATTGATGTGATGTTTTGAATGTAAAATTGATTTTTAGTATAATATAAAAAATAAAAAATAAGTATTTGATTTGATATTTTTGGGGAAAAAAAATGGGATGAATAATAGAAGTCCACCAAAATCCTTCAAGGTTGTTTGTTTGGGGGTTTAGATTTTGAATTGGGATTTGAATAGTAAAAATTTTGAATTTGAATAATTGTATGATGTGATATAAATAGGTATTGATACAATGTTTTAATGTAAAATTGATGTTTTGTATAATATAAAAAATAAAAAATAGATTTTTGATTTGATATTTTTGTAAAAAAAAATTAGATGCACAGTGAAAATCTAATCCAATCCGGCAAACAAACACACCTTACACTAAATAGGATTACAGCTGATGGTTGAGCCGCTCGTGTCGTCATCGTCATCGTCATCGTGGCCATTTCATAGACACAACACCAACGCCAACTAATCCTTCAATACCTCGCCAAACGCCGCCGCAAAAACATCCACGGCGGGCCTCGGCAAAGACACCCCAATCACTATTCCTCCGCCGGGGCCTCCCGCCTGGCACATTGACACCGTCGATTTTTCTCCGTCGATCGACAGCGCCTCCATCTTCTTCGTCTTCCCCCACCCGAAATCAACCTCGTACAATCAGTCCTAGCCGATCCCGACACACTCACGATTGGTTTCTGGATCGCCACCAGCACTTTCGGCAACCAGTCCCTCACGTCCGCCATTAATTTATCCTTAGCATTCACCCTGTACTGAATCTCCGCCGCTAACGTCGCCGCCGCCGTGAAAAACCCTTCCTCGCCGATCACATCTTTAAGCTTAGCTTTACCCAGCCCTGTCCCCAAACAGTTCCCGAAATAGTTTCCCGGCACCGGCGGAACCAAACGGGCCCTACAGTCGACGGCGAACAGGAAGTTCCCGTCCAGATCTTCATCACATTTGTAAGAAACAAACAATGATAGCTCGATCTATGGCTGAGGTACAATATAAAACAATAAATTATACTGTCAGTAAATTGATGTAGTTGAAAAATAGATAAATTATACTCCTAAAGTTTATCTTTACTTTTGGCGCGGTGTTTAAAAAATAATAGTATTTTAATTACAGTGAGTAGTTAAAGTAATGTAATGATATTTTTGCCCTTATTTTTATGTGTAAAAGTAACGATGTGATGTAAAGTAATGGTATTTGTGGAAAAAAAAATAGAGTATTTAATGAAATGTTAATTTTATAATTGAACGTCCCAAAATAGAAATATGTAAACATTGTAAGTGGACGGAGGGAGTAGAACACCTCCTCGTGTTTCAATAAAAATGCATAAAACACATTGTATTTTATTTATTGCGTGAAATGTTTTATGTTAATGCAAAATTTGAATGAAACATCCTCTTTATTTAAAATTGATATTTGGTTCTAAATAAATACTTAAATTAAGCAAATTTTATACAAATAAAAAACGTAGAATATATTAAATAATTTGTTTAAATATAATTTTTATAAAAATCATTTAACAATTTGTCTCAAAAACTATAAAAAGAAGAATTAATTAATTATTTATTTATTTATTTTATTCAAGAAAATTATTTAAAATACTTTATATTTTTTATTGTATAAAATTCGCGTAATTTAAGTCTTTTATGAACCGGTTACGTTTTTGTACAGCTCTGTTAAAGTTCTTGGACTATTTTTTATTTTTGGTCAATTTGTATCTTGGATTATCTCTTTCAGCTTCTGGCCCAATTAGTGCAGATTGATTCGTAAACTGGTATGTCTGCAAACATCAACCAAAATATTAAAAAGATTATTAGTCAGAGCTTACAAAAATTATCATACTTTTCTCTATTAGTTTTTCCCTTAAACTGAGTTACATATTAATGAGGTTTAAATAATTTTATGCAATATATATTTTATATTAGTCATTAAAAATTCTATTGTATTCATTGAGATATGGTCACTTTGTATAGAGAGAGGATAGTGTTTTTTATTTTTTTCGTGTCCTCGAATCATTGAATAATAATTTTTCGTGTTAGTCAAAAATTTGAACAATGAAAACAAATGACGAATGCCCGATCAAGTTGATTAGGTTATATAAAAACAAGGTTTAAATCTCCCTGTCTCTTAGGATGTCTCAGCTCCACTTGACACCTATCTTAATGATAAATGACTCGTTATTAATTAATAATTAATACTCAATAAAAGAAAAAATATATTTATTTATGAAGTACTAAACGAACAAATTGTTATAATTTTATATAAAACGATGAATATTATTAATACTAGTCAAACATATTAAGGGCGTGTTTGTTAGAAGGATTTGTGTGAATTTTACTATTCATATAAATTTTTTTCTCCAAAAACATCGAATCAAACACCTATTTTTCATTTTTATATTATACTAAAAATTAATTTTACATTTAAAATATCACATCAATACATATTTATATCACATTATACAATTATTTAAATTCAAATTTTTTACTGTTTAAATCCCAATTCAAAATTCAAACCCCCAATCAATCACACCCTAAAATAACTCCATTATCTTTGGATCCAATAATAATAATTTTAAAAAAAAACGTAGTCCTAGCAGCATCTTATGCCGCACCACCCACAGGCCACAGGCCCACAGCTGTCATCCTTCTTTATCTTCTAGTACATTGTTTAATTTAAAATATTGAATTAAATTAAAATACATATCGATATCATCTCAAAACTTCCAGAAACACGAGGTGCCAGGTACCATCAAAACAACCATACCATTTATTACCAAGACGACGAAATTATACCACTCGATGACGACCATTAAAATGTTGACTCTCAATCACTCATGCTATTACAGTACACAAAAATACCCAACAGAAAGTTTTGACTCACAAATCCATTCCCACTCACAATCACAATAACAGGGTGTCTAGGTAGGTTATGTTTGTGTCGTGGCCTGGACACGTAGGTGGGCCCGGCCGGGAATAAAGCAACCGCAATTAATCCTTCAGTACCTCTGCAACCGCTGCAGCAAAAGCATCCATGGCGGATTTCGGCAAAGACACACCAAGCTCTATCCCTCCGCCGGAGCCTCCCGCCTGACATATCGAAATCGCGTATTTCTCCCCGTCGATTGACAAAGACTCCATCTTCCTCATCTTCCCCCACCCGAAATCAGCCTCGTACAAATCAACCCTAGCCGATCCCGACATCGACACGATTGGCTTCTGCACCGCCGCCATCACTTTCGGCAACCACTCCATGACGTCCGCCATTAATTTACCCTTAGCATTCACCTTGCACTGAATCTCCGTCGCTAT
This sequence comes from Andrographis paniculata, assembly GCF_009805555.1. Classification (NCBI taxonomy): domain Eukaryota; kingdom Viridiplantae; phylum Streptophyta; class Magnoliopsida; order Lamiales; family Acanthaceae; genus Andrographis; species Andrographis paniculata. The sequence goes on along the minus strand of NW_026137616.1, from coordinate 1,309,974 downwards.
CGCCTCCGCCGCCATGAAGAACCCTTCCTCGCCGATCACATCCCGAAGCTTAATAGTACACAGTCCCGTCCCCAGAACGTTCCCGAAATAGTTCTTGGGCACCGGCGGATCCAATCGTGCCCGGCCGTCGACGGCGAACAGGAAACACGCGTCCAAATCTTCATCCTCCTCCAACTCCGCAGTCACGACTGATTTCTGCAAACACGTCCAGAAAAGAGCCGCCGCCGACACGAAAGACGATATGTGGACCAAACCCGGCGGCATTCGCGGCTGCAACAAGCTCTTCAGTTTCTTGATTTCGGGCTGCCCTAAAACGTAGGTGGCACGAACCCTGTTAGTGGGCAAGGGGAAATGGGAGGATTCGATGGGGAAGTTTTTAACGATGTTCCAGAAATGAGATTTTATTCCAGGAGGTTCTTTCACAAGGGATCGATCCAAAACCGGCAAAGATTCGCTCTCTGAGATCAACAACTCCTCGTCTCCACCATTTTTGCAGATACTAGCCCAGCTCTTTATGAAAGCAACTATGGAACTGGCATCACCAACCGAGTGATGATTCGCTACGCCGATGCAAATCCCACGGCCCGGAAAGTGAGTCACTTTGAGAGCCAGCAATTTGACCAGCCGGAAACCTGGTTCATCGGAAACCGGCGGGAGCTCCGGGATGAAGTCGTAGAACAGATCGGCGTCGCGGGGGTGGTTTCCGACGAGATCTTGAAAGTCCGCCGCGGACTCGACGATTGTCAGATGAACCGAATCGCCGGGGGCAGAACGGTAGACCGGAAACTCGGCGGCGCCGTCTAAAGGAAACAGCAAAGTGGCGGCGAGGGGGAAGTAGTGTTTGAGAGCGACGGAAAGTGATTCCTTCAGTTTGGGAACGACGGTCTCTGAAAAGTGCTTCTTGGAACAGTCGGGGATTTCGAAGAATAAAAGACGACGAATCGGATGAAAGGGGATCCATACGATGTCGAAGAAGGTGAGGGGCAGAAATCGCTCCTCTTCCGGCGCCGGCGCCGGTTCGATTCGGCAGCTCTCTAGCAGGCGGGTCATCGGGTTGTATCGGGAGAAGTGATTTAGGGATGACCCGAAATTTTGTGATGTGGAAGAGGATATAAGGTCTACTGCTGAATTTGGTAGTATTATGTAGAAGTATTATGTAGAGACTTCGCCCTCTGGCCCTAATCATTTTTTTAGTAACTAAAATGATTCACCAGGCGGTGTTTGTTTGGTTTTTAAAGCAAAATTCTAGTTATGGCTTTTTTCTTTTTTCTTTTTCCAGAATTTAATTAATATTGTACTCTCTCCCCGTTCCAGAATAATAGTTTGAGTTGTGTTTTGCACGGAATAGTGGGTAAAAAAGTAAAAAAATTTTTTGTCCTTAGTGTAAAAAATAATGATAATTTTATTATTTATACAAATGAGAATATTATTTTGAGATGGACAAAAATGATAAAAAAAAATGAATGAAGTATTTTTTTATTATAATTTGTGATAGATTTGAAAGGTAAAAGTTATTTTACCTCTCTGATATATATATATATATAAATGTAAAATCAAATAAGTATAAATATAAAGGTTCATTAATATTGTATTATAATTTTATTTTTATTTGTGATTCTCATAACATAAAACTAATACTCCTTCGGAATCAATACAATAGTTCTATTTACCATTTTTGTCCGTTTCAAAATAATAGTCTTATTTCCATAAATAATCATATTACTATAAAACTACTCGTATATTTTTTTTATTATTATTACACGATTGTCACTACTTTTTACACTAATACACTCACAAAAGCAAAAAAGTATTTTTTATTCACTGTCAATATAATATCAATATTTTTTGAGTTCCGTATCAAACACAACACAAACTATAGTTCTGGACAGAGAGAGTATAATAATTATATGATGATTTTTATTTCTATTTTTTTTTTTAATTTTGCATGATTTAGTAAGTAATTTAATGTCTCTTTATTTTGCATGATTTTAGTAAGTAATTTAATGTTTTTTTTTTTTTGCTAAATTATAATTTTACAAATCTAAAGCAGTTGATTTTTTATTTATTTTATCTATGTAATCTATTTTACTTGTGGAATTATTTTATTATAATAAAGTAATAGTAAAAAGATATTTTTTTTATTTAAACAATAGAGTCGAAAATATAAATACAAAAATACGAGCTTTTATTCTTCATGGCTTTTGCAATAATCATACACATTTATATTCGTACCATAGTCGCACATACACATACTCATACACATTATTTATTTATTGTATGCATTTATAATATTAATTTTGCATTTGATTATAACTCGAATATGTACGTAAAATGAAACTAATACCATATTTATACAAATAATTGAAGTCGAATAATGGTGATCGGATAATTTTATAGTATTGCGTTGTATGTTGTGAACATAATAATTGTGAATTTTATACGATTATTTTTACATAAGTCGTTACAGTTAACAAGCAATATGTGATTTTTTCGTACAATATTATGAAAATATTTTATCTAAATAAAAATTATTGATACTAATGGACTATCGAAAAATAAGATTATCCTATCAAAATATTGCATAGCATATCATATATTATATTTGTGTCTAACATGTACCTTAATAAAGCAAACATTATTTAACTTTTACATTTATTATATATAGAACACTAACTTTACATTTGAATATATTCAAAATCTTGTATGTTAAAAATATCATCATATCTTACATGCTTGCCAATTGAAATCAGTGAATGGCGATCAAATGATTTGCTTGAATGGAGTTGTACGCGGGAAATATACAATTTGTTCACTTAGTACTTATGGATAAATTTAATTTTTATATTAGGTATAAAAAATCGTATCAATAATATAAAAATAATATTTATTGTAAATTGGTGATTTGTTGTAAGTGAATAATATATATTGTAAATTTTATACTCCCTTCGTCCACTTACAATGTTTATATTTACTTTTGACGCGGTGTTTAAGAAATAATAGTATTTTAATTATAGTGTGTAGTTAAAAGTAGTGTAATGATATTTTTGTCCTTATTTTTTTTTGTGTAAAACTAATGATGTGATGTAAAATAAGGGTATTTGTGAAAAACAAACTAAAGGATTTAATGAAATATTAACTTTATAATTAGACGTCCCAAAATAAAAATATGTAAACATTGTAAATGGACGAAATGAGTAATATTTATATGAACCGTGCTATAAAAATATATTGGGTGAACAAACCCATAATAACCTTAGATTTTATACAATTATTTCTATATACTATATTATTTCTGTATATTAATATATATATAAATATTATTAATTATTTTTAAATTTAAAAATATTGCACCGACTTTGTAAAAAAAAAAATAAAAAAAATAAAAAAAAATCTGGTGTTTAGGAGGGAAGTAGTACTAAAAAAACATACCCTCTGGGTAGGTACAGTCACGTGTCTGATTGGCGGTTGGGGCAAGGCATCTGCGAGGGGTGGGTGTGATGTAAATACACCATTTCTTTGGTTCTGTCCTTGACAAGTTGACCTATATAAATGGCACGATTTACGACCATGTCCACAATGAAATCTAGGCTGTTCTATTATCCTAATAATAAATAACGTCCTCGATACTTTCTCCATCCCAAATTAAATTGATAATTTTTTATTTGTTTATTTTATAATAACATAATAATTGACGTGTTTTTATTTTTAATAAAAATTATGAAATTAAAATATATTTAATAAATATAAATCAACTTAATTAACTACCTAATATACAAATATATAAATACGTAATGTAGGATCAATTCCAAATTCCTGTATTTCTATCTCTTCCATCAAATAATAAATATTTTTATCTACTTTTTAAATTTCTATTTTTTTTTATAAAATTAGTTTATGTTAATTATAAATAAATAAAAAAATATTTTTTTTCATTTACTTGTATTATAGAAAATTTTATTCTCTATGAGATGATATTGTATATATTTTTTATTGTGATATAATTTTAAAATATTTAAATATATATTGTATTTTTTTCAATTATATATACATTAAATTTATTTTAAAACTATTAATATTATTTATTATATAAGAAATAATAAAATAATATTATAATTTATTATTATTAATTAATTAAACATAATTTTTTTAAATACCGTATCACTAATGAAAAATGTCAATTGAACAGGACTTAAAAAATGAAATGGGAAAAGATGAAAGAAGAAGAGGAAGTTGAAGAGGTTCGACACTGAAAAACCAAAAAAGGTGAACCCTCCATATATAAAACTTGAACCCCGATAATAAAAGAAGTAAATCAATTGGGATGTTAATTGGATTGGACCGTGATTGGCTTGGGCTAAAGATATATTGTGTCAAGATTGGGCCTTGGGCAAGCCCAATAATGTTAAATCCATTTTATTTTATTATTGTTCTTATTATTATTTTTTTCAGATTCAATGATAATTATTGACTGGTTAAAACAAAATTACTATATTTTGACGGAATTATTTGTGGTCAATAATCACATGCAAAATTGGGGAAGGGTGTTAGGAACTTGGTAGAGATTATTTCTTCCTAGTTTCAGCATTCAAATAACAAAACCCTATATACATAAAAAAGAAAAAAAAAATAATAATAAAAATAAAATCTGTCAGTTAAGGGATAATAGAGTAGTGAGGGTTGGACCTGTGACAATGAAATCGAAAGTTTGACCCCGACGCCTCAAGTTATCTGCCACGCATGATTCGAAATAGCTATCGGGGATTTCTATGTCATCTCAACTCAATCATTGGTGGACCAGACTGTTTTGGTTTTAGAAGTGAATAAATTATAACTATCACATAATTAACATTAATTAATTATAGAATATATATTCTAACTCGTGTGAGTTTATTGATAAGTAAACGCACTTGCAAACTCAATTCAACGTACCCCATCGAATATATATATATGTTAATACTATAATGTTAATTCATATGCTCGCATTATAATACATTCAAAGTCAACTACAAAAAACAAACATAAAAATCGTCATGTGTACACGTGTCAGTTTTAGATTGGCGATTTTAAAATAATTTAGAAGCTAATTTATAATCAAAGATAGATGTAAATTGAGGTTGTTGACAATTGAGGATTAATGATCAGTGTTTAAACATTTCATTACACTAATTAATCTCCTCACTCGATTTATTCTCATTCAAGTCAAGATTATGATCACAATTTCACAACCCTCAAAATTTGGTTGAAGAATTCTACGGTGGATTCGTTTATTCAAATGCAGTAATGGAGTGGACTTTCAGACAAGAAAATGAAATATCACTTTCTTTTACCAAGTCTTTAATCTTCCCTTGCAGTGATATTCAATCGAACTCTGTCTGTATAAATCCGCCTGTTGCATTTACACAGCAGCAGCAGAAGCTCCCAAGAACATCAATGGCGGCGAGGAGCTTTACCAACAAAATCCCTTTTCTGATAATCACGTGTTTCTGCACCACCAACACAATTTTTTCCTTAGCGACAGACACCATCTCAGCAACCCAAACCCTGTCCGGAAATCAAACAATTGTCTCCTCAGGAGGGAACTTCGAGCTGGGATTCTTCACTCCAGGAAAATCCTCCAAATACTACATAGGCATATGGTACAAAAAGGTTTCAGAAAAAACCGTGATTTGGGTAGCAAACAGGGAAACCCCAGTTTTCGACACCCGCCATGCCCAACTCAAGATTTCTGGACACAACCTTGTAGTACTGAACGAATCCCAAATCGAGATATGGTCCACTGCCCTGAATTCCACAACCTTAAAAACCAGTTCTGCATCTGCAGTTCTTCTTGACGATGGAAGATTGATCCTGCAAGAATCGAATTCCACCATATGGGACAGCTTCGATTACCCATCCAACACATGGATGCCGGGGCAGAAGCTTTACTACGACAAAAGAACACACAAAAAGGTTGTCGTAACATCGTGGAGAAACTCCGAGGATCCTTCCCCAGGGCTCTTCTCCCTCGAATTTCTTCCAAACGACAGTAAATACATCATTAAATGGAACAACAGCGAGCAGTATTGGAGCAGTGGAACATGGAATGGCCATATATTCAGCTTAGTCCCTGAAATGAGATTGAGTTATAATTACAACTTCAGCTACGTCGACAACGAGAACGAAAGCTACTTCGTCTACACTCTCTACAACTCCTCCATCATTTCTCGGACAATGATGGATACCTCCGGACAGATCAAACAGCACACGTGGACAAATTCGGCGTGGATGATGTTCTGGTCGCAGCCGCGGCAGCAGTGCGAGGTCTACGCTTTCTGCGGCGCATTCGGCACGTGCAATCAAAACTCGATGCCGTTCTGCAACTGCTTGCCGGGATTCAGACCAAAGTCCGATAATGATTGGAATCTAAACGACTATTCCGATGGATGTGTAAGAGACATTGATTTGCAATGTCGGAACAATAGTGTGTTTGCTTCAAACGGATCGACGGATAAGTTTCTGTTGGCTTCCAACATGAACCTTCCTTTACATCCTCAAAAATTGGCAGTCGGAAGCAAAGGCCAATGCGAATCCGCCTGTCTCGACAGCTGCTCTTGCAGCGCTTACGCGTACGATGCAAATGGCTGTTTGATTTGGAACGATGAGTTGTTAAATCTGCAGCAATTAGGACAAGGAGATGGCAGTGGGAGAGACATTCGTATCAGATACTCTGCAGCTTCCTCTGTTTTTCACAGCAGCCATAAGAAAGGCGATGGCGCGGTCATAGTTGGCGCTGTCTCAGGTGCTGTTGTCGCAGTGCTGATCGTCTTAGCAATCGTTTGGACAGTAATATGTAATAATCGTCGGATAAAGACTAGACTTTCGAGAGTAGCGGAGGGCTCTTTGATCGGATTTTCATACAAAGACTTGCAGCTTGCTACGAAGAACTTCTCGATTAAATTAGGCGGGGGAGCTTTCGGATCGGTCTTCAAAGGAACTCTCGCCGATTCGACTAAAGTCGCTGTCAAGAAACTCGAAAGCATAAGCCAAGGAGAGAAGCAGTTTCGAACAGAAGTCAGCACGATCGGCACGATCCAGCATATGAACCTCGTTAGGCTCCGAGGATTTTGCTCGGAGCGAAATAAGAAGCTCTTGGTTTACGATTACATGGAAAACGGTTCCTTGGATTCGCATCTCTTCGGCGGCGATGAATCGAAAGTTTTGAATTGGGAAATACGGTATCGTATTGCATTAGGCGTCGCTCGGGGGTTGGCCTATCTGCATGACAAGTGTCGAGAATGCATAATTCATTGCGATGTGAAGCCCGAGAACATTCTCCTCGACGCTGATTTCTGTCCGAAGGTCGGAGACTTCGGGCTGGCGAAGCTAATGGGTCGTGATTTCAGCCGCGTGCTGACAACAATGAGAGGGACGAGAGGGTACCTTGCGCCGGAATGGATTTCGGGGGTTCCTATTACGGCGAAAGCTGATGTTTATAGCTATGGCATGATGCTTTTTGAGTTAGTTTCGGGCAGCCGGAACTCTGAGTATGTTGAAGATGGGAGAGATACATTTTTTCCTTGTTTGGCCGCAAGAGTGATAATTGGGGAGGACGACGTTCTTGATCTCTTAGACCCGATTTTGGAGAGGGATGCGGATGGCGAAGAAGTTTTGAAGGTTTTGAAAGTTGCTTGTTGGTGCATACAAGATGACGAGAATTTGAGGCCGTCGATGGGGCAGATCGTTCAGATTTTCGAAGGTGTTGCGGAAGTGAGGTTGCCGCCGATTCCTCGGTCGTTGCAGCTTATGTTGGCTGCTAAGGAAGAACATGTTGTGTTCTTCACTGATCGATCGGCTGCTGGAGATTATGATGGAAAAACCAGTGATAAGTGTAGTGTGTTGTTGGAGTCTTAAGACAAGAACAGCAAGTTAGGTTTGTAGGAATAAATTCAGGCTTTGTTGTCTTGTGTTAGTTTTAGTTACTGTTTAATTGGGAGAATAGTTATTGTTGCAGTGTTGTTAACAGATGATGAACTCAGAGATTGCATGAATTAGACAAACAATACACATTTTTACATGAATTAAGCGTGTAGATAATTATGGTTTTTTATAAAAGGATAGTATAACATTGAAGGTGTCTTAACAATCTATACATCCAATAATTTTACATTTTTGCTACCACAAATATCCAAATACACCCTTGGACTTATTAACTTAATTCAACTATATTATATAGTTTTTAATTGTGATGAAATAAAATAGTGAGTCAATGCGGGTAGAGACTAGAGAACAGAAATGATTGTGACAATTACTTACGGATATATTTATTTTTTTGAAATAACGTAGAAATCGCAGTCGCTGGCTAGATGGGAATTGATTAAATTTTTTATTGAATTTAATATCATACAAACTAATTTCGACAAAGAAGTCAAGTCAAATTAGATCATAAAGTCCAACCCACGGACTTTTATTTGATTAGGACTGACTGAGTCGTCGTCTCCTTCACATAAACTCCATTTTCATTGAAATTATAGCACACATACTGTTCATTGTGCTGTTCGTCTTCCTTCGCAATGATCTTCGAGAACATTGGCAATATGCTCCTTTTTCTTATCTTTGTATGTTTCTACACCAACACAATTTTCTCCCTCGCAAATGACACCATTTCAGCAAACCAAACACTATCCGGGAATCAAACTATCGTCTCCTCAGGTGGGAACTTCGAGCTAGGGTTCTTCACTCCCAGCAAATCCTCCAAATACTACATAGGCATATGGTACAAAAAAATCCCCGAAAAAACCGTGATTTGGGTAGCAAACAGGGAAACCCCAATTTCAGACTCCCCTAATGCTCAAATCAAGATCTCAGGACGAAACCTAGTGTTGCTGAATGAGTCCAAGGTCGAGATATGGTCGACTGCCCTAAACTCAACAGGGCCACAAATTAACACTGTGTTTGCAGCTCTTCTTGATGATGGAAACTTGGTGTTGCGAGAAAACTCAGTTTCTGCCGAAACTCTCTGGGAAAGTTTCGACTACCCAACTCACACATTTATGCCCGGGGCAAAGCTTTCCTTTAATAAAAGAACAGGGAGATTACAGACTCTGACATCATGGAAGAGCTCCGATGATCCTGCCCGAGGGCTTTTCTCTCTCGAACCAGTTCCATACGACAGTCAATTTGTCATAAGATGGAACAAGAACGAGCCCAGTTGGAGCAGTGGAGCTTGGAATGGTCATACTTTCAGCGCAGTCCCTGAAATGAGATTGAACTACATCTACAATTTCAGCTACGTTGATAACGAGAACGAGAGTTATTTCACGTATTCTTTATACAATCCATCCATCATGTCCCGAATGATCATCGATACGTTTGGGCAGATCAAGCAGTCGACTTGGTCTGGGAATGCCTGGTCTGTGTTTTGGTTGCAGCCGAGGAATCCATGCGAGAGCTGTGCCTACTGCGGAGCATTTGCTATTTACAGTAGAAGTTCATCAGCACATTGCAATTGCTTGCCGGGATTTAAGCCGGAAGCCGACGACAACAAAAGATGTGTGAGAGAGACTAATTTGGAATGCGAAAACGGCGAGACAGTTGGTTCTAATGGGAGAAGAGATAAATTTCTTATGTACTCCAATGTGAAGCTTCCTTCTTATTTCGAATCATTGCCGTTGATCGAAAACATAGGCGAATGCGAGGCCGAGTGCCTGAGCAGTTGCGTTTGCAGTGCTTATTCCTACGACGAAAACGGTTGCTTGGTTTGGTACCGGGAGCTGTTAAATCTTGTGCAAGTAGAACAAGGAGATGATGATGATGATGGAAAAATCATCTACATCAGATACTCTGCATATTCCTCTGTCTTCAATGGCAGTAAAGATCATACCCTTCTTATTGTTGGTGCTGTTTTAGGTTCTGCTGCCATTGTCGCGTTAATTTCCGGGGCTGCAATATGGAGACATCGAAGGCGAAAGCATGCTAGAGTAAAGAATGCAGTAGCGGGTTCTTTAGTTGGATTTTCATACAAGAACTTACAGCTTGCGACGAAGAACTTCTCGGTTAAGTTGGGAGGTGGAGGTTTCGGATCAGTCTTCAAAGGAACTCTCCCCGATTCGACTGTCGTTGCTGTGAAGAAACTCGAAAGCATCAGCCAAGGAGAGAAGCAGTTTAGAACAGAAGTCATGACTATCGGCGCAATCCACCATATGAATCTTGTTAGGCTTCGCGGGTTCTGCCCCGAGCAAAACGAGAAGCTTTTGGTCTATGATTACATGGAAAATGGCTCCTTGGACACTCATCTTTTCAGCAGTAAGGACTCGACAGTTTTGGATTGGAAAATTCGGTACCAAATTGCACTTGGAGTAGCTCGGGGGTTGGCTTATCTCCATGACAAGTGCCGAGAATGCATAATTCATTGCGACGTGAAGCCCGAAAACATTCTCCTCGACGCGGATTACTGTCCGAAGGTCGGAGACTTTGGGCTGGCGAAGCTCATGGGTCGTGATTTCAGCCGTGTGCTGACGACGATGAGAGGGACGAGAGGGTACCTTGCACCGGAATGGATTTCGGGGGTTCCTACTACGGTGAAAGCTGATGTTTATAGCTATGGTATGATGCTGTTTGAACTGGTTTCGGGCAGCCGGAACTCGGAGTACGTAGAAGACAAGAAATGTACGTACTTCCCTTGCTTGGCTGCAAGAGTGATCGTTGAAGAGGGTGATGTTCTGAGCCTTTTGGACCCGCCATTGATGAAGGATGCTGATGCAGAGGAAGTTTTGAGGATATGTAAAGTTGCTTGTTGGTGCATCCAAGATGGGGAGAATGTGAGGCCATCGATGGGGCAGATCGTGCAGATTCTTGAAGGTGTTATGGATGTTTGCTTGCCTCCGATTCCTCGATCGCTGCAACTTATGTTGGCTGCTAAGAAGGAGGATGATGTTGTCTTCTTCACTGATCCCTCTTTCTGCACTAATTTCAGATGTTGGATCCCAGAAGAGCAACAAATTAGGTTTGGTTGATCGGAATCACGATGAGTTTTCGTGTATGATAGTATGTGTTGTAGCCAATGTCCTTGTGGGCGTGCTTGTTTGGGGATTGGATTAGATTTATACTATTTATTCAATTTTTTTTCCCAAAACATCAAATCAAACACCTATTTTTTATTTTTTATATTATACTAAAAATCAATTTTACATTAAAAACATCACATCAGCACTTGTTTATACCACGTCATACAACTTTTTACTATTCAAATCTCAACTCAAAATCCTAATTCCCAAACAAACACACCCTAATAGTGCCACGTCATACAACTTTTTACTATTCAAATCTCAACTCAAAATCCTAATTCCCAAACAAACACACCCTAATAGTGGTTTGAGAAGGACTTGCAAAAACCGTTTGGATTTGATTTGCCAAAAATATTAAATCAAAATTGAATATTTTAAATGACAATTTCGATTACAATTATCCGTTTAATTTTAATTTTATTGTTATTTTCTGATTTTTTTATTTTAATTATTAATTTTGATTCTAATGTTATTTTAATAAATCTTTATATTATTATAAATATATATAAATAATTCTTAAATTTTAGTACTATTATTCTTCTATTTATTAATATTAATCTTTTCTCTATTTTTATATAAAAATAATAATTTTAATATTTAAAAAATTAATAAAATCAAAAATCAAATGTCATGCGTAAACACACCTTTTGTTGTTTTGATTTATTTTAAAATCTCTTTAACTCATAACTCTATTCTTTTTTTAAGTTTACAGTATATTTTTCTATTTTTGTTGGAGTATGCTTCAGTAACTCAGTTTTAATCATATTTTTTATTTTTACAGGTCTTTTCTCTAATTATACCATTTATTTTTCAGAGTTAAATAAATAAATAATTATATTAAAAAAAAATTGTATTAAAAAAATAGATAATTATATTAAAAAGAAATTCAACCCGCTGATTCTGCAAAAAAAACTACTTGGTGTGTTGAACAGTTTTTTTTTCCTATCCGAAAAAATAAAAGAAATTTTCGGTTGGAGATGGTTTAAAACAGTAGAAAACTACTATTTTAATTTTTTTTCTTTTGTATTTTCGTTTTTGTTTTTGTTTTTGGTAAAATAAAAAATTCTAGGAAGATCTCTCCCTTTTGTTCATTTCATCGAGGACGGACTTGGAGAAATCTACGAAATGGCGCTTCGTGCACTCAGAAGAAATCTGTCTAGAGCTTTGAAGCCCCTGCCACCATCGTCTTCCATAACAAGCGAAACCTATTCTCTATTCACTATTTCTAACCGTCAATCTCCGGTATCTTCAACTTCTGCCAATTCTCCTCTTTCCCCAACCCAAACTTTCTTCGGCAACGCCATATGCTCGCGCTGCTTCTCTTCTCTCGGCGAAGAGCCGCATGGTCCTGCCCCGCTTAATCACAGGTGAACATTACGGGAATTTGAAATTTTAAGCATGTTTTTCAATTGGGATTTTTTTAGAAAGATAGAATGACTATGTAATTTGCGGTTGTTTGGAGTTAGAAATGGTGTTATTATAGACATCCTTGAACTTTTAGGTTATTGTGATTCGATGATTGGGCTTCTGAAGGTTTAAGGAATATAAAAGATTGGTTTGTAAAGTAATTGAGTTAGTGTGCTGGTTGATATATTAATATTGGTGTTCAGCTCTATGTTGCAGGAAGATGAGTATCACAGGTTGGCTAATTCTACCATCCATGGACTTCTTGAGAACCTAGAGGTAAATGTTTTGGATTGAGGCTATTTTCTATGAAACATAGTTTGTGCTACTGAGAGAGTGGCCATTGGAAGAGATGAACTGCGACAGGTTTTTTTTTTTTTTTTTTCTCTCTGTTATTCTGCTTATGTTTGCAACAGCCTAGAATTTTATTTATATGTTACTTTCATATTGATAGGTTTTTATTTTTTAGTGATAGATGCTGTGCGCTGTCTTTCTGGGATAGCTAAAGAGATAAATTAAATTCGCTGAATCTGCCATTGTTGTTTTCTTGCAGTTTAGACCAAGCTTGTCAAGTTTTAAATTATCTTATTGTATCACTTTTCAGTAGCTGATTTTATTGAAACTGGTCTAATGAATGATGGATTTGGTTTGGTTTATCAGGAATATGGTGATTCTGTAGAGATTGAGGGATTTGATGTTGACTATGGGGTATGATAGATGGATTGACATTAACTCTGTAGGCCTACTTTCGTTTTGTGTTCATCAGTTTCTTGTGTAACTAATTGTTTGTATTTTAGAATGAGGTGTTAACCTTGAAGCTCGGGGATTTGGGAACTTATGTTATAAATAAGCAAACACCAAACCGACAGATTTGGATGTCTTCTCCCATCAGGTATTGATATCTTAACCCTGATGAGATTTTACCATTTCCTCTAAAATGCTATATTGATATCATTATCTAGGTTCTTGAGATGTTGGCGCTTCTGCTTGTGTTTTGTTTGGTTGGACTTAGGTCTTAATTAGGTTAAAAGTACTTAGTATTGACAGTTGAGTTAAGCTTCCTATGAAGCTACTGTTCATGTACAAATGAAGCTCTGAAACTGCCAGCAGATAGATACACCTTAGGAGTTATGGATGCTTTACATTTGTGACAAGAATGTGTGGTTGCCTGTTTAGTTCCATCTTTTTTAATGTTTATTTTAAGCTTTATTAAAGCTGAGTTAAGATGTTGAGCTGAATTAAGACTTTACATAAAGATGATGTATGAGTTAATACTTCAAGGCCTACTGCACCTGGTGGCATGTTCTTTATAATTTTTCATACCTTTTAGTAAGTACCAGCTGACTATAACTTCAAGATTCGTTTGCATTTCATCTAATTAATAAGTTCTGTGGACAGTTGTGAATTCTGTGGACCTTTAAGGTTTGGATTTGAGTTTGTGGTTTGAAAATCGTAAAATTTGAATTGAAATAGTATCTGATGTGAAATAAATAAATATTTGATATGATATTTTTATGAAAAATTGATATTTTTTGGTAAAATGTTAAAATGAAAAATAAGAGTTTAATTTGATGGTTTTGAGAGTACAAAATTTGATGAATAATGCTAGACCAAATTCATACCTTAAAGATGCGGAGCCTTAAGTTTCTTAAGAATTAGAAATTGAAACACCTTTTGGCTTTTACTAATATCCTTTTGAATCCCAGTAATGATGTTGTTACTCATGGATTGAATTATCAGTGGAAAAGTTAAAGGAAATGGAACCATTCCTTTGGGGCTGTAAGGAAAGCGCCAAGCTGTGAAAAGATTTCTTAACGATCAATTGTTTATTTATTGTAAATGCTGTCAGACAATGCTTAGCAGCACTATATCTAGTGTTCATTCTCATCAGTTGCGACTTAGAAGATATAGCTTCGAATTCATACTTAGTATTTGATAAAATCTTGCCATGCCCAATTATTCCTCATCTCTGTTGCTAATTTGCACTCGTAATTCATATGTAATTATTTTGTTAGCTTTGCACAGGCTTTGTATATCTCAAAGTCTTGTAATTCCTTTTGCAGCGGTCCCTCTAGGTTTGACTGGGATCAAGATGCTCAAGCATGGATTTACCGACGAACGAAAGGAAACCTGAATAAAATTTTAGAAGCTGAGTTGGAAAAGCTGTGTGGGCAACCCATTAATCTTTCTTAAGCTAATTTTATTTTTATTGAAAGGACAATTCTGACATACATGAAACTGTATTCTCTCCGAGTCTTTGGCACCATGTTTTTTTATATTCACAAGCACACATCGGGCTTATGGCATTCTTAAGCACTCACTGTAATAAATAAGCTGTATTTCAATGGTATGTTGCTTATGTTGTAATAATGCATTGACTAGTCACCTAGTTAACCATTTTTAAAATATCATTAGTTAGCTCAAGAACACACACCAAAGTGAACACATATATTCGAATTAGTTATGTTTGAGTTTGACTAATATTTAAATGAGTTTGGACAAGAAACATTATTGACACTTGCAAAATACCAACTTTGATGAGGCAATCCACTTTTAAATTATTTTCAATTACCAACACTTTCCCATAGTTCATTCTTGAATCCACTAGCTATACTAAGATGCCTAACTTGCAGCATTCACAATAGCATTTTATCTACACACACATGCATAAATATATATATATATATATATATTCTCTACTTGATTTGTTCCCCTAAGAAAAGAATCGAGACAGCAAAGAAAGAAAAGGTTGTAACTAAAGTAATCTCTTCACTTATATATATATATATATATATATATATATTATATTCTGGCTATTCTTCTTATGTTCAACAAACACATTCATCATTCTTGAAATCAAAAAGTAAAAATAAAATGAGAAACCTATACGTTGGGATTTCTTTGTGTATCCTTGTCATTGCATTGGATGTCACAGCTGGAATTCTTGGACTGAAGGCTGAAGCTGCTCAAGACAAGGTAAGTGTTCTTATTCTTCATCTTCCGTGATGCACCATGTGTATGATTAAATCTTCTTCCCGTTACATCGATATGTTTTGGTGACGTACTTCTTTTTTTTTTTTAATATCAGGAGAAGCATATGAGATTCCTTCTACTCGAGTGCAAACCGCCGAGCCACCACGCCTACGAGCTCGGCTTTGCTGCGGCCGTGATCTTTGGCGTGGCTCATGTTTTTGCCAATTTGGTGGGAGGCTGCAATTTCAGACATGCTTCCAAGCTGCCTATGGTGTGCCTTGTCTTAACATGGTACCTTCGTGCTTTTTTTTTTTTCTTATAACTTTAATGGTCATTATAATAAACCATTGTGTCATTCTAATCATTTTGTGAATTTGAATTTGAAGGATTGTCATGGCGGTGGGGATGTCGTTGCTGGTGATCGGGACAAAATCGAACCACAAATCGAAAGTATCTTGTGGGCTGTCGCACAATAACTTTTTGTCGGGTGGAGGAATATTGTGTTTCATCCACGCTGTGATTTCTGTGGCCTATTATGTTACATCCTCAGCTACCTATCCTAAATAGATTTCATTTTTTATTTCTATTTTGATTTTTTATTTCTGATGTATCCATATATATATATATATTACGACGAATATTTACCTAAATTTCTTGTAATATTACTCTTTACTTTGTATTGAAAATTTATTTTCATAATAATAATAATAATTTTTCTATTTTTGTTGTCCCATACCAATCAACATTTTTATATTTTGTAAAACTTACTAAATCAAAATATATCTAACAAATATAAACCTAACTTAATTAATTACATAATATATAATATCATAAGTGTTAATTATAAGTAAATAAACTACATAAATTTTAAATCTTTTAAATATATATTCTATTTTTTTAATCATATATATTAAATTCATTTTAAAATTATCAATATTATTAATTATTAAATAATAATAAATTAATTAATTATTTAAATACATAACTTCACCTCACACGTCCATTTTCACATTATCCGGAGGAAGAATGTTTTTTGTTTTCTTTATTTATTTTTTTGCCAACATGAGAATATGTAATCGTTGTCCTTTGAGAACACGTTGGATAAATTCTTGGTCAAACTTAAATTAAATTCAACAAGATAAATCACACTAAATGAATTAGAACGATGCGTGACAGACAAGATCCAGAGGTATCCGGATTCAACTAGTTATTAGAGTGCAATTCATCTCCAAAATAGTTAAATGCTACAGTGGTAACTTCCAATGCCCTTCTGATTCTGATACCAACTCTATCATAATTCTTGTCATTCCATGGACACGATATTGTATATGTATACAAATTATTTACATATACAATTAAGACCTAAAATGCTATAATACGAATGAACATATTTAGTTATTTACAAGATACATATGGAAAAGATAAATTATCGATAAGGTAAAACAACATTATCTATCTGTTGATGAGTTGCCATAATTTTATCTTTACATTTGTGTATAGTAGAAATAAATAAATACTCCATGTCTATTTCAATAAACATATATACATCATCAGTCTTGAAAATAAAATGAGAAATGTATATGTCAGCGTTTTTGCGTATGTCCTTGTCGTAGCATTGGATGTCATAGCTGGAATTCTCGGACAGAAGGCCGAGGCTGCTCAAGACAAGGTCGATTAATTATTCTTATTTTTCATCATCATATGTATGATTAAATCGATATTTTTTCAGGCGAAGAAGATGAAGCTCTTTCTAGTCGAGTGCAAACAGCCGAGCCACCTCGCTTACCAGCTTGGATTCGCGGCTGCTGTGATCCTTGGCGTGGCTCATGTTCTTGTCATTTTGATGGGAGGCTGCAATTTCCGACATTCTTCCAAGCTGCCTGTAACGTGCCTTGTCTTAACATGGTACCTTTGTGCTTTTGTACTTATTAGTTTCGATAATTTATTAATCAGATGGTAAATTTAAAGATTAATATGTAATCATGGTAGAAATATAGTTTTATTAAAAATTAAATAAAAAATCCAAAACTACGATAATATATGCAAACATATAAATAGAGATAGCACACATAGTTTATGTTCATTAGTAATATAACAAACTAAGGCATCATTAATACATATAAATATATAAATCACATGATCAACATCCAATTCGCAATATATGTATATAGATGTAACAACTAATACACATTTATAACATCGGATTATTATTGAAATGCGAAGTACTAAATTAACTTTGAAAAGTTTAATGATCAGATTTATTCAGTATAATAATAAGTTGACATTTTGATTAATTTTCAGGAGTTTCTTGGCTGCGGGGATGTCGTTGTTGGTGATCGGGACAAAATCGAACAACAAATCGAAAGTATCTTGTGGCCTCTCGCACGATGATTTTTTGGGCTATGGAGGATGTTTTTGTTTCTTCCATGGTGGGATGTCTCTGCTCTATTATGTCTCATCCTATGCTACTTCATCTTAAATAAACTTTCCATATTTTTATCCTCACATATATATTTTAATTTGTTACCATGAAATTTTCATCTAAATTTCTTGTAATATATAATGCTCCAATTTTTTATTGCAATTTACTTTCATAATAACAATAATGTGTGTTAATCTTTTATTTTGTGATATAGCCTCCTTCTCCAAAATAGTTAAATGTGATTAAGATATTATAAATATCCGTATAAACACAAAGTATTTTTTTATAGATATTAGACAAAATAGCATAAAAACCTCATGTGGTTTCATAAAGTTGCTGAAAACCCTCTCTGATTTTAAAACTCCAAAAAACTTACTTGTTGTTCGTAAAACGTTGCAAAAAAACCCTCATCCGTTAGAACTTAACGGAGAGTGTATGTTACGGGTCTGCGAATTTTGGTCCATAAAGTGATAAATTTGTACGTGACTTTATTATATGATTTTTTCTCTCTCCTAAAATTCAATACAATTTAATTCTTCCTCAATGTCTTCTTTTAAAAGAATTGTGATTTTTCATCTTTTCCCATATTTATGCAGAGAAAAGTGTTAAATTATGTTTCTTTCTCCATTCTTGCAGATATTTTTTAGGTTAAATTTTAGGAGCAAATAATTCATAATTGGAGAAGAACTTGTGCGGCTGCCTGCCTGAAGAAGAATTAGGGAAGAAGAAATAGAAGAAGAAAAAAAAAATATTGGGAGGAAGAAGAAGAAAGGAAAAAATTGGGAAAACAAATACCTGGTGCGTGCAGCGGGTGAAGAAAAATTGAGAAAGAAAATTGGAGAAAAGAAATAAGAGAAAGAATCTGATGTGACTATGGGGTGTAAAGAAAAAGAAAATTGGGGAAAAGAAATAAGAGGAAGAATCTGGTGTGATTATGGGGGTGTAAAGAAAAATTGGGGAAGGAGAAGAAATAACTTAAACAATTAAGACCCAGAAGAAAGAAAAATATTTTCCACTATTGGCAAACAACTCCAGCCCATTCCGGCGACCGGCGGCGGTGGCGATTCTCACCAGCTTCCTTCCTCGGCAAACAGACAACGGGTTAATACGATTTTTTCACAGATTTTCTGTAAGAAAATTACAGAAAAATAAGAAGAGAAAGGAAAAAGAAAAAGATGGGAGTGGGCGTGCGGGAAATGAAAGAAAAAAAAAAGTAGGAGAGAGAAAATGGTATAACGGTTCATTATGATAGAATTTAAACGTCTCGGAGTGGGCTAGTGTGCAACGTTTTACAGGTTTTTTGGAGTTTTAAAATAGGAGAGGGTTTTCAGCAACCACGGGGGATTTTAGTAAAAAAAATTGAATTGAAATAGTTATACTGTATAATATAAAATTTGAATTAAAATTTATTTTTAAATATAATATAAAAAATAAAAAATAAATATTTGATTTAATATTTTTGGTGAAATTGTTTTTTGTGAATAATAGAATTTGGAGAGAATTTCTCAAAGGAACACATATGAAACCTTGAATCCTATATGCTAACAGAATTCACAATTTTTTCTTTTTACGGTATAAACTCTTGGTCGAACCTAATATCTTGAAAATTAGATCCGACAAGATAAGTCACATTAGTAAACACTGGAAATTTTCTTCTGAGGAAGTACATTCACTACTACATATTTGTCCAATGGCTTTCTTACTTGAATTGTACAGAAATAAATGGTCTGAATGATTTCTACAACAGTTTATCTTACAAGGAGTTTGTTGGGATGTGTAAATCCAAACCAAAGTTCGAAATAATTATCCGGCAAATCTAAAGTTAACGTTCTATTTTAATTTCAATTTCGATTTTTGCACAAACTTGTAGTCCCAAATACAGAAAAAAATCAACTTTCATCATCGGAAAGGAATTCATCATCGCTCGTCTGCTGCTGTTCCTTCAATGATGGGAATTGCCGTCTGTGCATATCCGATAAAGACTCCGACTTTGTCGGCTCTTGAGGAGGCAAACTCTCCGCTGATGACAACGATGTCTCATTCTTTGCCAGCTTTAAGGAGCTGTGTATGTCATTGCATGCCTTGTCCAAAACCGACAAGAATTCGCTAACGATTACAAAGAGTCGCAGCCCCTCATCTTTCCCGTCCTTACCGTGGAAGTAATTCGCCGTGCTCTTCACCAGAGCCATTATCCTCTTCTCTTCTCCCATCAGCCATTTGATATCGAATTCGGCTTGATTGGTTGAGCCCATAAGAGTGTTCCGGAACTCACTTTCTCCCTCTAGGCTCTGCATTTCTGTCTCGAGGAATTCTTTTGTCTGAGCAAGAGACTGGCTGAGTTTCGACACGGCTTCACTTATCTGATTATCGATAACTGCAGCTTTTGTTATGTTCTCAAGCTCGTTTCTCAGACCAGAAACCTGCTGAAGGCCGAGGCTTTGGTAGAATTCTTCTGTTTCTGGAAACTTCACATTATTGTCTTCTGCACTTTCGCCGGATTCGCTTTGAATCTTTTGTAATTTTCGAGCAGCTCTAGCACCTTCGGTCCGACTGATTTCTTGGACAACAAAATGAAGCAGCGTCGTCTTTCCATCAATTCCTTTTACATCTGACAACTTCAGCAGTGCATCAAGCTTGAATGCAGTAGCCCCACCGCGGTAAGTGCCATCGTTCATACGGTTTCCGGTTTTGAGAACTGCTTCCAAGAGTTTGAAGAATAGTCTGCTGTTTGTGAGCTCCTTACATGCAAGCTGAAAATGATCATTAAAATGTAAACTTTATCAAAAGCACAAAATGGTCCTAAGAAAAAATTCAAACTTCGTCGCCATTGAAGTATGGTGAAGAAAGTGAATTATTGTTAGGGAATAGTATACAAACCTCTATAGTTTCAAAGGATTCTTTAAGAAATGAAAATTCCTCCTGGAATGTGCTTATGAACAACAGCGATTCCAGGCGTTTAAACGCAAATGGAATAGCAATCAAAACCTTTAGGAACCTCTCGCCTGGTCCAAGATGTGAAATATTCCCATCATATGATCTGAGTTTTTTCTCTTCATCCAAGGTTGGAACCATCCTCAACAAAGATTGGCATAATACTGCTGGGAGCTCATTACCTAATCAAAATCAATTGTTGGAAATCCATCAAGATAGTTAAATATGCAAAAAATAATAGGAAAAAGAGAGAGAACAACTGATATAAGGTAAAACATGTTTTGTTTTAGCAGAGGTGAAGAAATTTTCTTTAATGTTTATACCATGTTTGTTGCCTAATTGAATTATACATGTGCTTAGAGTGATGGTGCAAGATGTAAAAGTTGCTATGAAAGTACCTTCTTTGAGGGCATCAAAGATTTCTTCCTTTGTTACATCTGAAGCTTTCAGAACAATTGCCAAGTTTTGTGACTTCCTGGGATCAATTATCTGGATGAACTGTGGAATTTGTAATGCTGATGAATCTTTTTCACTTTTCTTTTTATCCACGGGATCATATCCAAAGATTTCTTCCATCATCTCCTCATTAACTCTGCAAGTCCAAAGCACATTCAAGATATCTAAATGCCATGTGGAGACATAAGATATGAATCAAGGAAAGCAAGGCACAATCCAGCTAAAATTACTCACTGAAATGACCCTTCTCGAATTTCATTCCACACCATGGAGCGGCTGGGGCTTGCAGCAACCTTATCCCAGAAGAATGGCTTTAATTTGGCTTTGTGAGCTTCTGATTCATCAGAAAGGTCATTTCTACCTCCTGAAGAAGAGTTACCATGTTGGCCCCTCTGATTTGGATGCCGACCAACTTTAGGAGGCGGTGGAGGAGCAGGAGCACGGACAGGGAGTTTAGGAGGAGGCGGTGGAGGTGGCCCCGGAGGTGGTCTAGGGGGTGCACATGCTGTTTTCTCTTGGGAAAGTAGTATTGTAGCAGCTACTCCATCTATTCCAGCATTAGCTTCGACTGACTGAGATTCTGCCTGTGATAAATTGATTTTGGTTGAAGGGGCTTTGACATCCATATTGTTTGGAGCACTTGGGACTTGAGACTCCTGTGCAGAACCTGAATGATTATACTACAGTGGTGAATGCATAGACATTTATAAATAAAACTTGATCATGAGGTGGAGCATTACCAGCAGGATTATTACCGGAGCCCAAATGAAATTGCCCTGCACCTCCTTGTGCATCCTTTGGTTCAATCTTCTTCTTCTTAGGATAGTACAATATGTATGCAGCTACAAATGCAAAGAATACCACAAAAGTAGTGACTGCAGCGGCGGTAATATACTTGTGATGTTTGTTGTCACTTTCTTGCGATGGACCAGGAGAAATATTGTTTGCATCTATAATAGTCTTGTCGTCATTGTTCTCTTCTCGTGCTGGACCAGGGGAAAGATTGTTTGGTGATTGCGAAGGAGCATCTCCATTTTCTTGTGATGGACCAGGCGAAAGATGGTCGGGTAATTGTGAAGGAGAATCACTTTCTCTTGCTGGACCAGGTGAAAGATCATCTATTACTTGCGAAGGTGCATCACTACCTGGTGATGGACCGGGTGAAAAATCGTCTATTTCTTGCGAAGGAGCATCGCTACCTGGTGATGGACCAGGCGAAACATCATCTATTACTGGCGAAGGAGCATCACTACCTGGTGATGGACCAGGCGAAAGATCATCTATTACTTGTGAAGGAGAATCAGCAGCTGAGGGTGAAGGAGATGTTGCAGGAGATTGTGTAGGAACCATGTCAGGAAACGGTAGAACTGGAGAAGGAGCCGGTGTGGGCACTTCAAACACAGGTGCAGGGGACATATAATCAGGGGATAATGCAAGGTCAGGGGGTGCAGCAATTGAAGGTGGATACCTGTTGGCAGGAGGCTGAGAATCTGAAGAGGGAGAGGGACCTGGCACTTCATATGCAGGTGCAGGGGATGAAGCAGGTCCTGATACTTGAATCCTTCCACCTTTGTGCCTCAGGTACCTTCTCGGAATCTTAGCCCAACTAGAAAACAACTTTGTCAATTTGTTGGGTATGGTCTCTTGCTGATTGCTTAATTTTTGCAACAGTAGTTTGTTATATCTCAAGCAATCCATAGAAGTTTCCTTCTTCTCCGAAGAAAGACTAGCTGCGACATTCTGTTTACTTAATTTCACCAACAAGGGTGAATCAAATGTGACACCATTGTCATCACTAGCTGATGGCTGAAAGACATCTAAATTTATGCCTTGAACCGCTTTTACGCATTCTTTTAACTTGTCTGTAGAATCAGTCCATGCTTCTTCAGCCTGCCAGAAAGATTTCAGCAGAATTTCATATCTTCATAACTCCATAACACAAATATAAATTTCTTCCATCTGCTTATTAGCCATAGAACACAAATGATCAGCTAGTTGACTGAATACAATTAACCAAAGTCTCATTGCTCTTAATCCTAATAAGCAGAAAAGCAAAGATCAGAAGGAGCCATCAAAGGTTATACTTAGTCAAATTCCTCCACAAAACCTAAGTTTCCTGACATTATGAATGAATAAATACAATCACATCAGTCCAAGAATGACACAATACTTCAAATCTGATGCTTAATTATTGGATAAACAAGTGTAACTGATCGAATAGTGATGCCAAATTTCAATTATGCATTAAGAATATCTAGATGGTATTCAGGAGAACTAAGATGAATGAATCCAACAAGGGTACTATTGAGCATACCATATCTGTTGAGATGGCATCCTTATCTTCCCCAGAGACTCCTCCATATGAAACGCTTTGCCTCAATTTCCTATTAACTTCAGAAGACTCTGCTGCAAAGAAACAGAAAAGAGCAGCAAGAAAGACTGCCAATTTTGTGTCCATCTTTTGTCAAACGATCATCAATGCCTTTTCATTTGACCGAGCCAAAACAGGAATACGCATAGCCATATCTATAGCTATGCATGAAAATTAAATAACAGGAAATTTCTTGGTTTCGAACCCTAAATACAGTGCTCCCCAAAGGGACCAAATTCCCAGAACTCATTCAGTATTATTTCCAAACACTTCCAGCAATGAAGGCGAAGTAGCCCCTCCCTTTGCCTGCGGCAAGCACACAAAAAATGCATCTATCTCTGTTGTTGACCTTGAATGAATATCGAATTTAATGATGACGGAACCTCTAAAACACACTATTTTCCCTCGCTCCACAGAGAAAACGAAAACCTACAAAAAATAACAAAGGGGGTTCCGTTTTTTATTCACAGAATATTTATGGAAAAATTAATGAGAAAAAAAAGTGGTTTCATTCAAACGCTGAAGAATTTGAGGGAAAAAGACAATGATTAATTTTGATGCATTTCGAGAATCAGAATATATATTTCTGATCAGGGCTATGATTTAACAAGTGATGCATGTAATCCAGTAGGCGAGAAACGAGAAAAACAAGAACACACGAAGAAACGCAACAAGAACGACGAGCGAGGGAGGGAAGGAGGGACAATGCTTCAATTGACGCAATAAAATTAAATTCTAAAATCATTTTAGATCCCTTATTTACCAAAAAAAAAAATAATAATAATAATATATACTATAATTTTAGTCCTTATCATTTCTACATAGAACTAACTAATAACAATAACAAGTAATAGAAATCAACAATGTCCAAAATTTTATCAAACAGCATACAAAATGCATTGATCTAAATAAACCAACAAAAATTCCTAATTTAGTCTAGAATGCAAGACATAAAATAAACGATATTGTTACACATAACATATTAGGAAATTGAAAACATAGCATAAAAAGATCCAAGAACTCAAGCTAGAACATTAAAGTAGCAATAAAATGAGGTGTTCGAAATCATCGTCTAAACGGATCGATATTATTACATAAATGAAGTTCGAAATTAATTAAATTCGCCGATAGATCAGACATCACCGACACTGGGGTCAGTGTTCCATTTGGTCTGTGATTCCAAGAAGCTCAGACATAGATGAGGCCCTCCTCCTCCTGGTAATGAGCTTGGAGAGCCTTCATCTTCCCCAACATTATTATTATCATCAGCATTTCTGCAATAATAAAAACAAACAAAAATAATGCTATGTGAGATTCTTATAGAAATTTCCAATGATATATACATATGAAGCATGAAATGCATTCAATTCATTTTGTATGGATGTTTCAAATTATAGAAATTCTTTGCTCTATGTAAACTGTAATCTTGATGTATATAATCTATTACAATATGATCAAATTAAGTTCCATATGTGATTCATAAATGCCTCATTTTGTATTATAGTTGGTTAAAATTTTAAATTTGTAAATGATCATTGATTTTAAAAATAAATACCCATTTTGGGGGATTTCATGAATGGAGTTGTTTGAAGCTGAAGTCGAATCCTCGATGACTATGGGGGCAGAGTTTCCCTCGACATTGTCGGGATTTTGAGCTAGTTGGTTGCCGAGGAATTTCGCCTACAAATATTTTTATTTCATCCGAATATTTAAAAAAATAAAAATAATAATACTTCAAAGGAAAATAAAAAATTTATACAAATTATTTAATTACCTTGAACAAATGTATACGTTGAATGGCGCCAGTGAGGAATTGCTGGTAGACGCCAGCCTCAAGCACTGTATTGATATTTGCAACATCTGGTTCATAATACCTAATGAAAAATTAAATTAATTAGTTACATACAAATGATTGATAATTAAATAAGTCATTTCAATTAATTGTACCTCATTTTCTCTTGTGACTCACGCTGTTTCCTGTTGAGTTTGTCGAGCTTCTCTTCAAGATCCTGAAAATTAATCAGTTTTAAAATGTTAAAATAATCGAATCATGTTCACTTCTTAAATAAGAACACAATTAATACAAATGAAATTTATCGTATATACCTCGATGCTGCATTTGTTGGCCAGCAATTGGGTTTTCAATTCATGAAAAACAAATTGAAAAATTGTGTGTCATCAGAAAATAATTATGTTAAAAAATTGAGATAGATGATCAGAAGCTAATATTGTTAGAATTCTTCCAACAAAACCTTACATGACAATCTTCTCCAGCATTTCTGCCTCGTATTTTAACTCCTTGAGTTTTCGAGACAAGAACTAGAACAGATACAGACAGACAGATCATATCTATGTCAAATTAAAAAAATTAAATTAAACAAAAGATTTAGATGCAGCCATACCTCTTCATGGTTAATCGGCCTGAAGCAAAAATAAAAAAATAAAAAATCAAATCAATTGCATGGAGCAGGAAGAAACCCTAATTTAAGGTAATCAAGGTGGAAGATTAATTAATTAGTTCAGGATACAAACCCTCCTCTCAGTTCATCAGGCCTGTCCACGAATCTGAGGAAGATATCCTCAACCCTACTGTAGAAACAAACCAGAAAGAATCCCAAATCAATTTAACAAAAAAGAAAAAGTTACTGAAAACCCTAATTCAGACATAGATTCATCTACAGAGACGACCATGGATCAATTAACTTACAGTACAGAAGTAAATAAACAAAATCAAAGTAGGGCAAATTACTAACCTCCCGGTGGTGGCGAAGGTGGAAAGGCGGCCGGCGGGGGAGAACATGATGAGGCCGACGTCGGTGTCGCAAAGAATGGACAGCTCGCTGGCCTTCTTAATGATTCCATCCTTGCGCTTCATGTAGGTCACCTGACGGGCTGTCGGGTTCTCGATCCGCTTCATCGCCAGCTTCTTCCTCCCCATGGCTACGCTTCTTGATTAGTTAATTCTGCACTCCACTGTCTGCCTGTCTGTCTGTATATATCCTTGTCTGATATACGACCAGGCGAAGAAGACGATGAAAAGGGCGGATTGATGGGATTGAGAAAGAACCCAAGCTTTATCAAAAGAGGTCAAATACATTTATTGCAAACCAAAGCCCGTCGCATTTATTTACATAACGAGTGTATCTGTATGTGGTGAGTCAAAGGTTTGTGAGGAGAGGCAATTAAGAAGAGGATCTGCTGTGGAACTGAGCAGATATATATATAGATATATATTTACCGGATCTGGATTTTCTCCAAATCTAACAATTAATCTTGCTTTTTCCATTTTGATTTTCATTCCCCACGCAAACCACTCGTATTACTGTTTCTCTAATCTTTAATTTGGTCAGAAGAAATCAAAAAAATCCTGTCAAATTAGAACATTGCCAGCTTCGCTTTCGTTGGAAATCAACTGCCTGTGTCTGCGTTCTTGCTTCAAGTGAAGTTTTGGGGTGTTTTTTGAAGTTTTTGCAAATTGAAGGACCTTTATTGTTTTTTGGATTGTTTTCTTTTGGGGGGCACTTTGTAATTTATTGAAAGATAGATTTATAATATTGCATTGCCTTTGTGTAATATTTGTTGCCTAATAGCTTAATTGTATAAATGTATTCTAGTTGAATAATTAGATTCTACATTCATGATTATTCAAATTAAGTATATATAATTTATTTTTTTAAAAAGAATATCAATCATTATTTTTATTAGTATTATGTCACACGAAATAACACTTCATGAATATAATTTTTTTTAGAGGGCTTTAAAATGTAAAATTTAAAATTGAAGGGTTTTATTTTTTAATCTCCCTAAACACATCGAAAAAAATTAATGATGTATTAAACATGTAGAAATTAAATGATGTTGGACGAGTGAATGTGATTGAACACTTTACATTTTGAATCGATTGAAAGTAATTAGATAACATCAAAAGATGAGTCTAGATTGTACGATCTAATAAGATCGAATGCGACAAATTTTAATACACGGCAACGTTTTGAATCTACTTAGAAGAGTAGATGGTGTTGGAAGAAAAAATACAACAAATTATTAAATGTATGTTGGCAATTTGAATCAACTAAAAAAATTAGATGATACAAGAGATCAAGTTTATAGTAAATAATATTGGAGTTCAAATGCCATATAATACTATATATACTTCAACATTTTGATTCGATTAAAAGTAGTTCGATGATGTTGATGGACGGAACTAAATTAAATGATGTTAAAGGACTAAATGCAATAAATTACTAAATATACTTTAGCATTTTAAACTGATTCGAAGGAATAGGGTTATGTTGGAGGATGAGTATAAATTAAATGATATCGAAAGACCGAATACGACAAATTATTCAATATACGAAATCTTTTGAATCTATTAAAAGATATATATCACATTGGAAAATGAGTCTGATTTAAATGATGTTGGAGGACCAAATGCGACTTTTTAAACAAACATGCACATTTGAATCGATTATAGAGAATTGAATGGTGTCAAAAGATATGTGAATTAAATAATACCGGAGGAACAAAAGCGATGAATTTTAAACATACTTTAACATTTTAAATTAGCTTAAATGAATAAGATTGCATGTCGGGATTGAATATGAGAAATTTACATACTTAGCATTTGAAATAAAGCTAAAAAGAAATAAAATGACCTTGATTGAAATTTTTTGATTAAATGATAAGAACAAAATATAAATATATTATATGTACAACATATATTAAATTTATTAAAAATAACTTACATATTGAAAGATAAATTTTGATTCAAAATGATGTTAAAAGACTGTATACATACAAATACACTAAACTAATGCTATATCCAACTAAGAAAATTCATTTAGATGGTTTCAACTTTTAAAATGCAATTGTTTCAATATTTTTACTCTAATATATAATTTTATTTTTTACTCTAAAAAAATATTCTTTAAAATATTCTTCTGTATATATTATTTAAAATAATTTTTTATATTTACCATTCACATTAAATCAAGACCTTAAATTTCATATTTATATTTATCAATTTTATTTTAATATAAATGTATATTTTATAATTTATATTCACTTTTAAACATATTTGAAAAAAAAAATTATACATTTTTATTCATTAAAAAATATAAAATGTAATTACGTGATAATAAAATATTAATTTTTTGTGTAGAAATTATTTCAAATTTAATTACTAATATTGTAATTATTCAATGTAAAATTGAAATACATTGAATACATAATTTAGATTATAAAAAATTAAAAATTTCTTTTAGTAATTCATAAAAATAAAAAATAAAAAAAAACTACGTACAAATAATACATAAATAAAAACATAATAATTTTATATTTGTTCCTACGTCATTATTTGAGGGACCAATAGCATGCTAAGAGCATGGTCTAAAAAGAGAATTAGATGAATTTGAAAAATAAAAATTTAGGGTGTGTTTGTTTGGAGATTGGATTTTAAATATACTATTTATCCTATTTTTATTTTTTTTTAAAAAATATCGATTCAAACACCTATTTTTAATTTTTTATATTATACTAAAAATTAATTTTACATTCAAAATATTAACACCTATTTATATCACATCATATAACTATTCAAATTTAAAATTTTTATTATTTAAATCCCAACTCAAAATCTAAATCCGAAGACTCTCCTCACTGTTCAAATCCCAAGTCAAAATGCAAACCCAAAGCAAACACACCCTAAAAGTAATAGTAGTAAAATATTAATTTATGGTCAAATATACAAATTTTAAAATATATTTTAGCATTTTGAAAAAAGAATACATGGATTATTTTATTTATTTTTTTCAAAATTTTGATTTTTATATAAAATATTTTATGTTTTTTTATTAATTTTTAGAGAATTATAATTAAAAAGTAATGGTGATAATATAATTTATCTATTGTTTACGTTTTTAAATATATTAAATTAAATATTTATTTATATTATATAAATAATTATTTTTATTTAAAATTTTATTATACAAAACTTCTTCAAACATCAATCGAGATGATTATTATTATTATTTTTTTCATAAAAAAATAAAATAAAATTTTGATGTCGTGTTTCATTTCTTCTTTCCCAAATGCCCCAAGCAGGGGGCGTTGCCTGCTCTTCCTCAATCCAATTGATACCCTCTACTGACGAATTTCCCCACCCAATAGTCACCGTCATCGGCAATCCACTGCAGCTTGACCCTCGCTGATCTCTTTCCGATTGGATGGATATTGAGCTTGATTAGGTATGAAATCCCCAATCCTCGCTTTTGCCAATGCATTTCTTGTGGTTTTTGTTTGCATCTGCTTCGGACATTTTACTGTATTCGAAAATCGAAACTTCAATTCTACTTCCTGACTGAATGACATTTCCTTTTCGTAAATATTGATTCTGTTTGACCAATGTATTGATTATAATCTCTCATCCAGAATTTGGAAAAATTAGGAGGCTGGCTTGGCTGAGAACACCATCTGAATTTTTTACCTATTGATTCTTTTATTTTTATTTTTATTTTTTGAAACCTTGCAGTATCTGTCAGATTTGTGTTGGTTTTATTTGGCAAGTAATATGAACCTTCTCGATTTGATTTTCGCAGTTGTCTTACTCTGTGAATTGCTTTGCTATTTTCTTAGTGTTGAATGATTATGGAG
Source organism: Andrographis paniculata (assembly GCF_009805555.1). Taxonomy (NCBI): domain Eukaryota; kingdom Viridiplantae; phylum Streptophyta; class Magnoliopsida; order Lamiales; family Acanthaceae; genus Andrographis; species Andrographis paniculata. The sequence goes on along the minus strand of NW_026137616.1, from coordinate 1,279,724 downwards.
AATCAATGCAGCTGCCCCTTTGTGAAAATTTATGCTATTAGGTTAAATATTTCTGCTATCAATACTGTGTAATCATTCAAAATATTTCTTGAAATCACATCTGGAAGATGGCCCAATGGGATTTTTACTACCAGAATTTTATTTATCTTTATGCTGTATATTTTAACACAATGATTAATTGATCTTTCTTAGTAAACATTGCCTTTAAGATTTTGGCTGTTGGGATAGTTGAGCACAAAGTTGTTTAAAATGTGTGCAGTTATGACCTGTGGCAATCAAGCTAGGGAAACTAAATCTGTGATCCCTTTTTGCTCTTCTGATCGCCTAATTTCTTATTATACCTGTTATTTTTCCATTTTTTCACCCAAGAATGTACATTGATGCATCATATGAGAGACTTCTTTCGAGAAAAATTGAACAAAATAAGAGTAGATGATTTTCAAGAATCAAGAGCAAAAGCAAGTTCATTTACAGAATGAGATTTGAAATCAGAGAAAATGTTTTCAATTAGCCATGCATTTGCCCTCCATGATGTTTTGATTGAGCAAGAGCATTTCTTGGTTTAGATAGAGTTTGTGTGGCTGCATAGAACAACATCAGATTAAATTTTCCGGCATGCATAATAGGTTCATAACTTACTGCATAATTTTATAACCCTTCACACCATTCATTAGAGTTTTCTAATGTGATTTTGCAATCTCGCCCGCCCTGTTCTTCATTCATGCAGGCACTAACTCAGTTTATTTAGTCTCCAGATGATCCACCAATGGAGAGGCACGTTCAGGTATTCCTCAACCGCATCTCCTATGCCTTCATTGCTATAGCCACACTAATCTTTTTCTTCCTCTACCTCCACATCCCCGATACTTGTTTCGATCCCTCTGACCCTAAACTGAAACCTCACAGCCGGTTCCCAAAATCTACATGTGACTTTACCCACCGCTCATATGTTCCCATAGAACAGCGCAATCACCGCATATGGTCCACCAAGACCTGGACCAGTGCTGTCTCCTCCTACACCTCCCTTTTTAAAGCTCTTCAAGCTCAAAACTACCTTTTGAATCAATCCCGGGTCCTAATTTCATCAGCTGGAGCAGGGCACGGGGTCCAGGCGCTATACGAAATGGGTGTGGAGGATGTCACTGCAGTGGAGCTGGTTGAGTCTCCTCCACTGGTGACCAGGGGGGATCCCCATAACTTGCCATTTTTTGATGGGGTTTTTGATCTCGGGCTCGGGGTGTACTTGGATCGATCCCTGTTTCCGAGTCGGTATGTGGATCAAATTGAGAGGACAGTTCGGGGAGGGGGTGTTTGTGTGGTGACTGTGGAGGAGTGTGGATCACAGGAAGTGAAGGATATTGTGAAATTGTTTAAGAAATCTCGATTCATCGATGCAAAGGATGTGGTTTTAGCTGGTGAGAAACGGACAAGAATTGTTATGAGAGTCAAAAGTCCCTTTTGAAGCTTGCAATCTTTAATCCCATTTTCTCACACATTTTGTTGGCAGCAACCATAATTATCTTTCTGTATTTCATTATCTTTTCCCAAACACTCTGGAATTAAGTTATATGTTGTTGTGAAGGTTTATATGAATTTCTTTTCTACAACTGAAACTGGCATCATTCTACAAGATTATTGCTGTGAAAGAAAATCGACACAGAAAGAAGCTATTCTAATCTTGTTGTCGTCCGTATACATGAAATAGAACATTTGTGCTTGAAAAAGAATTACAGTATTAAAGGATCTAAGCTTAATATATTACAAAATCACAATCCATCACTAAAAGAAAAAAAATAAAAAAGTGTAGAATTTATTTGGTCTGGAATTAATCGGGCCAGTTGTCAGATAAGATGCAGACGCCACCATTCACCACTCGACCAACACTATAAAACCCTAAAAATCCAAAATTGCCGTAGCCTGTTATGCCATGCCCCCACCCCACCACCACACAACAACCCTACCGCCGCCTGTAGATGATAACGAGCGGCGGCGGCGGAGATCCAGCGCAGCCTCTCCAGCAGCTCCCTTTGGCGGAGGTCGACCAGCCACGAGTCCTGTCTGTCGTCTCCGAGGTGCTGGAGAAGCTGGTGGCCCGGAACGACCAGCTGAGCGGCGGCGCGGGGAAGAGCCCTCGGCCGCCGCTGAACGCGTTCCAGGGAGTACGGGCGCCGGCGATAAGCCTGGGGAAGTATGCGGAGAGGATATACAAGTACACAAGCTGCAGCCCGTCGTGCTTCGTGGTGGGGTTCGTGTACATTGACAGGCTGGTCCACAAGCACCCGGACTCCCTCGTCGTCTCCCTCAACGTCCACCGCCTGCTCGTCACCAGCGTCATGGTTGCTTCCAAGATGCTCGACGATGCGTAATGAATGATTTATTTGAATAATTCTATAAATATTAATTAGTTTATAAATTAGTTTTTGGTGGATGGCATGGCAGGCACTACAACAACGCGTTCTACGCCCGAGTGGGAGGGGTGAGCAATGTGGAGCTGAACAGGCTGGAGTTGGAGCTGCTATTCCTGCTGGACTTCGGCGTGACGGTGAGCTCCCGGGTGTTCGAAAGCTACTGCCAGCACCTGGAGAAGCAGACGACGCTGGTGGAGAGACCTCTGCTGAATGGCGACGTCGTCTCTGAGATATCCGTCGAGGAAGATACGCACATTTCTTCTTCACCTCCTCATCCCACCCCCACCCCCACCCACCTACCTAGCTAGTTCTTTCTAGTTGTCATAATTAATAATTATATATATAGAGAATTGATTTAATTGCTCAGAATGTCATAGATGCATGAGATAATTAATTAATTGACGATGGTGGATAGTTATACTATTTCTAATTTCCGACAGGAGTATGATCACTATGAGGATGGATGTACGGCTGTGTTTGATAATTCTCGTTTAAATGGAGATTGAATACAGAACACCTGTGATGTCTTCTTCGTCTTCTTCTTCCCTTTGAGCATGGATGCCGTGAAGATTGATTTTGAATATAATAATACAATTATCAATGTATTATAACTTTTTATTTTATTTATTAAAATATCATAAACCTTAGATTTTAGTATATTCAAAATTTATTTTTTAATTTTTATTTGACACAAATCAATTTATTAATATAAAACTATTTTTGTAATACTACCTCGTCGTGGAAGAAGAATGGTGGCGTAGTCATCCATGGGAATTATGTTAAAGGTCTCGGTACCTTTTAGCTGTCTGAGCTGCATAGGCACGCTCCTAGCTACTTCCGAAATAGGAGTCCACCCGCTATTGACTCCCTTGAATCGACCTCCAGATGGGCGCCGATCTTATGGGCCATCTGCCCACTCGTGTAGTTGCCATCGTCTTTCGTATCCAGCAAGCACATTGTCAATACTCTATTTATTCACACGTTCACAAGCATTCTTCCTTTACCTCTACTTTTTGTCCGTAAAATTTTTAATATTAGTATTATATTGGTTTATAGTAAAAAGACAAAAATACCCCTATGATATAAAAGTAATGACATTTGTGTAATATATTGGAAGTGGTAAGAGTATTAATTATGTTAGATATATATAGTAGAATTACTAAATAAGAAAATGATATCCTTGTTTTGGGACAAACAAAAATAGAAAATGGTATCGACTATATTCTAAACAATATAAATTGAGTCATAAGTATTTTGTATAAGAATTAATAAATGTTAATATAATATTCTATTTGTCCTACTTATTGTGTCCATCTTTATTTTCGTTTGTCTTACTTATTTTGTCACTAAATATTATACATTTTAATTTAATTCTTTTTTAATTTTAATTATAGTACTAATTAGTTATCTTAATTTTAATTTAAAATTATTTTTATTAAATAATATATATTTTTACGAATACATTCTTAATTATTTCTAATTATACTTTTCTTATATTCTTGTGTCTACAATCAAAATAAAAAGGACTCATATTTGGTACAAAGGGAGATGGAGGATTAATATTTTAAACTTTTATTAAAATTCATTAAGAATTAAAAGAGAATTCAGAATGATTATAATACTAACAGCCCATAAAACATTCAAACAATCAATATTTTTATTTAATACTTTAATAAATTTTTTTATTTTGTCCGTCTCATATTCATTTATTTATTTTTAAGTAACTGCACTATCAACTTAAATTTATAAATATTCTTACAATTTATAATATTATTACTTTTATATAATACAAAATTATTTTAGTTATTTATACTTTATTCTTACTACATATCAATATAATATTAATATACTTTAAATTTAAAAAAAAAAAAAAAAAACAAATTGATAGCTAGACGAAGTACGTTATATAAAAGGAAAAATAACATACTATATAAAATATTAGAGGACAGAATGAAATATAGTCTTATGCATATTTCAGATAATAAAAAAATTATGTAAAAATATAGGGTGTGTTTTCGTAATAAAATGAGACACATTTGTAAAAGGAGATTATTATTTTGCAAGGAATAATAGAATATTATTTATATAATTTCTTATAATTTATATTAAACAAAATATTCTAATATGTCCCGTTTTAAAATATTATTTTTTTTTTTACGTCTTATCTTTTTTATTTTAAATAATAATTATACATTAACATTAAATATTCATCATTTTTATTTAAATTATAAATATATGTACCATTATTTTATATATAAAATAAAAAATCAAAATATCTTATATATTTAGCTATCTAATAAAATATTATTATTTTAAATTTATTATAAAAATTTCAAATAATTCACTGAATTCCAACAATTTTACTAAAGAACAATATTTTATCCATGTTTTTAAGACAAAAACATAAAATTACGGTCTTAACCCTATCCCGTCCTGCCCTTACTCGACTAACCCTTTCTCCTTCTCTTTCTCTTGCTCTTCTCGAATCCGATCTGCCGCTATTTGATCCTTCTTTGATGAATTCTTCTGCTGCAAATGACGGTGCCCGGAGCTTGATTCTCGCCGCCGATTAAGGAGGCCCCTGATCGGTCGATGTTCCATTCATCTACACACATAGGAGCTTTTGTGAAATTCTAATGGCTGATAATTCGAAGGAAGATTTTCTGCAGTTGATCAAGCGTGTTGGAGCGTTTCTCACAGTCAAGTTATCCGATCTCTTCCGCCGTCTGGTTCGTCTTGATTTTCATATATTTATCTCATTTCTTGAAAATTTCCTTGGCTAATCGTTACACATGTTCTACTTGGTTTGCGATTTCAGAATTCTTCTACGTTGTGGGTTTCCATATTGTCGAAAGAATTAATGATTATTTTAGAAAATATAAATAAAATCTATTTAGTTGGAATGGGTTTAGGGTTTAGCTCAGCATTAGGGTTTCCTTTATTGAGTTTGTGATTTGGCTATAACTAGGATAAACCCAGACCCTTTTCCTTTATCTGGTTAGGTATGATGCGTTTCATAATTTTCTTGAAATGATAACCTGACAGAAAAAGTTGAGGTAGTTATCATTTTGTTAGATGTGCCAAACTAAAGCCAAGCAATTCTATTTGGTTGGCAAGAAGCTTCAGCTTTTCGAGTGTTGAAAAATTCACTGTTATCTTTAATAATCTCAGCTAATAATTATTATGGGTTGCTAACATTATTACTTTCCAGTGAACTGTTTCAGGGTGGGTAATGTTTATGGGCTTCTTGGACTTTTTTTTTTTTTTTTTTTTTTTCGTGATTTGTGGATGAGTTATTTCACACAAAGTAAAGTATATTGTCATTCTAATGGATAAACGTCGATGGTTGTAGTTTAGTATGCTATTTATTCACTATGTTATAAGATAATCTTATTGAATGGATTGGAAGAAACAACCTTTTAAAATATGGCATTTTAATCACTCCCATCAAAGAAATAACCACGTGGCCTTGGAGTATTGATCTAATAAATCCGTGAACTGTGATTTAGGCCCCAGAGAGAAGGTTTCATTTTCCTTTTACCACTATATGGTATGAGTATTGGCATTTCAGCATCGGATGATTTTAATATAGCAATCTTTTTTTGGCAAAAGTTGTTTTAACTATCATCCCATTTATAGTAGAGTAGTTTAGGCTTTGGCATTTGGCTTGCACTTTTTGATGTAGGCTGTGGTTGTAACCATGGGACAATTTTTTGGTTGAACATGGAGGTAATTTTGTTAGCTAGTGAGCAGCTTGGGGATGATTACGGGTCATGAATGCAAAATATGTGAAGAATAAAACCTGAAGTTGGTTTAGGGAAATTGCAGGCTTTTATTTGTGCGAAGGTGCCTTTATCAACCCGTTGTTAAAAATGCTTGATAGATGGGTTACCAGAGAGTTGTGCAGACTGCAGATGACAACTTTTAAAAATGTTAAGCTTTACCATACTCATGTTCCTAATCTGAAGGCATTAGTTATTAAAAAGATGGTTCTTCATTATCTGCATGCAGCCTTCTTTTCCTGGGTGATCATTTTGTATGGGCTTCGAGTATCCATAAGTGGAATGGTTTTGCACATTTAATTGTTAGCCTGGGAATCTTTGATAGTATTTTCTTGTTAATTAATTTTTCTAACAGAAACATGAAAATATCCTACTAAATGTTGCATCAAACTAATGAAAGGCATTAAGGCACTACAGGATTCACGATCCGTTGGAGCGATAGCAGGGCTAGCATTTGCTGTAGTGTTTACTTGGAGAGTATTAAGAACACCTAGTGGGCCTCAAAGAAGGCAGCCTAAGAGGCAAGCTCCTGCGGCTAGCAATTCTGGTGTCAACAATCATGAAAGCATTGATGCTTCATCCTCAGGAGTTAGTAATGCTACAGAAGATTCAAGAACCCAAAATGTGGTTGATGAGTTCTTTCAGCCTGTGAAGGTAATTTATATTTTTTTATTGGTTTTTTATGTTTATCTTTTGAAGTGACACAGACAATATTAAATCCATGCAGCCGACACTGGGCCAAATTGTCAGGCAAAGGTTGAGCGAAGGAAGGAAGGTGATGTATCACATTCTAACAATCATTTTGTGATTCTTCTCTATTTTGCTTCAGTATTCCTTTCTTTTCCTTTGATGACAGTGTCAATTAAAAAATTGTGCAGGTTTCATGTCTATTTGTGTATGTTAGATTAAAAATAGTGTTTTCTTGTTGAATTAAATATGAGCTAAATTTAAATACTAACGATATAGAAATAAAAGTCTCATTTTTCAAATATAATTATGGTTAAACTTAAAATTCTATATTAGGAATCACTAATGTTATTATGAAACTGTCCCGTCAATTGCATATGCAGAGTATATTAATAATGTTCAATTTAAATGATGTAAAGGAAAAAAGTTGATAGCCAATGGTAGTAACATTATTGTGCTCTATGGTAAGCGACGAAGGGCACCAGAATATGGAGACAGAAAATGGGAACATTATATCTATACTAATAAATATACGACCATGCCATCGGACTTTGGGCAAAGAAGGGACAATCGACTACATGTTAATGTTATTTACTACGCTAGTCGTGTCCTAGATGGTGCTCAGCTAAACTATGCCACCTTCAACTTGTCTGTCACGTCAAAAGAGCTACAATACTTTTTTTTTTCCGTCTCTGAACTCAAGTACTCTTTATGATACGCATATCTGCATTACATTTTTATTTGCTTGCCAATGCCATGTTGAAAATTTAACCCTAAATAATGCAAAAGGTACTATTCTTTTGAATTTATTAAAATTTGACTTTTTTTACTGCAACTTGACTAGTGCAGGTAACTTGCGGATTGCTTGGTGTCATTCTTGAGGAAAGCAGCCCAGAGGAGTTGCAGGTTCTTTAACTTGATTTTCTATTGATTTTTTACATTAACACATCTGTAATTTTCACTTATAATTGTGGTTTATTTTATTTTATTATTATTTCCTTCTAGAAGCAAGCAACTGTTAGATCGTCTGTTTTAGAGGTGCTGCTTGAGATTACAAAGATTTGCGATCTTTATCTTATGGAAAGAGTGCTGGATGATGAAAGTGAAGTAAGAGACAAACTTCTCTTATTCTAGTTTCTTATTTAGTTAATTGTGTTCTATGGTGTTGAATAATGCCTTTAGCTTTCTTTTCTGTGATAAATTCTTTCGCTTAACGTATTTATTATGGTTATCACCTCAACAATATACTTTATGAAAATCCTAGATAAAATTTTTGTTAATGAATAGAAATATACAAGTACCTTAACTGCTATTCAAAATCAAGTGTCTCAATTAATGGTAATGATATTAATATCAAACAGCCCCTGGAAGTATGTATGGAATGTGTCATGCAAAGGCCTTTTCCAAGTCTATTATTTGTGGAACTTATTGTGTTTTGCATCGTTAACGGGTGGATAAATTCATGCAGAAGAACATTCTTGCAGCTTTGGAGAGTGCTGGGATTTTTACATCTGGTGGCTTGGTTAAGGATAAGGTTATTTTCTTGGATCAATGCTCTTCGCTATAATTTATAGATGCCCAGTTCCTTTTTTTTTTTTTTTTTTTACTTTTTTTTAGAAAGTATTATTATTATTACACCTATTTTCTTTTAGGAAGGCTGATTGCAGATTATAATTATACAAAGACAACATCTATGCTAATAAATGCACCTATGCATGTTTTAGCATCTGTGTTTGGAAATACTTAAAACTATTCTTCATTCTGGAACAGCATAAAAATTCATCTGTGTCAACCAAATGCCAGCATTACAAATCATTCTCAATGAATAACCACTCTTCATTACAATGGAAAATTTTTGGAAATCATATGGCAATAAATGAATTTCCAGTGGAGCTATCAAAATAGGAAAGCAGCAATTAATTCTCTATGGCATATATTGTTGGTGATGATAATTAAATAATTATTTGTCAAGTGCTTTTCTCATATTATAACAAAGGAATTATAAAAGATGCGATGAAACTGTGTTGTCCTACATTTATACTTTCTACACTAATAGAAGAAAATATTAAGTTCCTCTCCAAAACCCTGGGAATGGAACAAGAAGATAGTTGTTGGTTTAATTGGTTATCTATGTTGTCATTCTTCTAGCTATTGGTGGCACCATAGAAAGTAGAAAATTAGTACACCTTTGTTACGGCGATGAACATATGCAGTTAACATTAGCAATTTCTGATTCACGCATATGAAACAATTAGACACTTACATGTGGTATTTATTATCTCTAATACTGTTACTTGTAGTATGGCTTTGACTGGAATGACCATGCAGGTTCTCTTCTGTAGCACAGAGAATGGACGGACATCTTTTGTCAGACAACTGGAACCAGATTGGCATATAGACTCCAGTCCTGAAATTATTACCCAGTTAGCTGTATGTGCTTACGCTTTCTGTCATATATTTTTGAACATCTATTTATGGAGAAGTCAATAAGATACATGTATATTTAGCATTTATGAGAATTTTCATGGTACATTTCACTAGCCATCGCTAACAACATCTTCACATGGTGGTGTTGGGGGGTTTAGAAATTGGTGAAACCAATTTAGTGGCATGATTTTGGATATTAACAAATGGTAAACCAGGAGAATTAGGCGGCTATTAGTTCCATTTTCTGTTGATGCACGACTATAATGCATCAGATTGTTTAAAGGCAATAATGGTTTTATAATAATCTTTTGGGCATTCAAGAAAATGGATTACTTTTGGGAAATGTTATGGGTGGTAAAATTGCTACTCGTATGTTTCTGGAAAGAGGTCATAAATGGCTGATAAAGACCTTTGCGATAAAATACATGAAATGTGGCTGATTAAGACCTTTGTGCATTGTGTTTATTTTGAAATAGAGTTTTGAATATAAGAAGGCTGTTCTTTTGGTATTTCTTGTTACAACTAATTTTGAATTGGTTTTATGCTGTTTCCAGAGATTCATCAAATATCAAATTTATATCTCACCCACCAAGCTGGAACGGCCGGCCTCCAATGTTTTCACTGCCTCTACATTGGAACAATTCTTTGGGTGCGTGTGAACATTATACATGGCACGGCACAACATGTTTAGGTTCTTGTTGCCCCTTCTTTCTTGGACACCAACAAGAATAACAAGTGATTTCTGATTGCCTGCAGTCACCAATCTTCAGACAAGTAGTATTTACTCAAGCCTTAAAAAAGTTCGACTAAATTGTTTAGCTGTCACTTGAAGACGCCGTATAGTTTGTGTACCTTAACAAGATGTACTATAATTTAGAATGAACTTGGCTTCTTGTTTGAACACTTCAGCCGCTGCATGTTGTCTCTGATGTTATGTAACCAGGATGGATATTTGATGCTGCAGCAATTTGCTCAATTCTGTGCTTACTATTGTCACCTAGCAATGGCAATTGGGGTGGGTCTAACCCTGGATGCATCATGTTAATGGGTGGATTCAAGTTCAAAATTTTATAGCTGAATTGGGTTATGGATTTGAGATTAAGAACTTGGTTGGGTCCAGGATGGATTACAGATTTGATAAAAAGTTACTTCTTGAATTCAGCTCATCCTGTGATGTATTTTTAACTTATTATTTTCTCTTATCATTTTCTTGTTATATATTAATGTTACTGCAATTAAAAATATATTGTGACCAAAATTCACTCCAAACTTGCCTTGTTATCATCGTTATTGTCACATAATCACCGATTCTCTTTAAAAGTATGGAGCTGTAGATTTTAGTGAAATATGTTTTGTTTAGTGTTTTAGTTTGATTTATATATATATATATATATATTTTATATGAATTAGTAAAATGGACATATAATAAGTATTTTAAATTGAATATTAATTTTTGATAAGATAATAAAATATAAAATTATATATATATATATATTGGAATAGTGTCAATTTAAAAATAAGAATTGTGGAGCCGTTAGAAGATTCTGGTGGCATTGGCGAATGGCGGGTATTTCTTCTTTGATTCTTCTCTATAAATGAATGAGGTTTGAAATGTTGAAAGGCAGTGTGTTCTACTTCTTCTCATCGTAGCTACGGCTTTCATTCTCACTCTGATCGATCAAAAATCAAATTCCAATTTACCCGCGCAGCGCAGGGCACAAATGCAGGCCTTCCACACAGTTCACTCTTCCCACCACGGACTTGCTTTCTTCACCGCCACCGCAACCGCAACCTGCAAGGAACAGTTTCTTTGCCGCAAGTTATCACGTGCTTTCCTGCGCTCTTGTCCTTCTCGCCGCCTTGTGACGGGGTTTGAATCTGTAACGGCACCTACCGGGATTGATTGTGTTGTGCACGCAGAGGAAGGGGGCTCTCTTTTTGGCGAGGATGTCGAGAATTTCGAGGATTCGTCTGAAAGTAGTGATGATGAGGGGGAGTTTCTGGACCCGGAGCTTTGGAAGAATGTGGTGATGCTCAGTTGTGATTCAACTGTGGATGGCGGCGTCTGTTATGTTTATTTGGTTGGAACGTCTCATCTTTCGAAGGTGATTGAGTTGTTATTTGATGTTGTGTTTCGTATTGAGAGTTTGATTCTTGATCTTCTTGTTATAGATTCTTTAAATTTCATTTTTCAGTTTCTTTATCTACTAGAAGGTGATTGTATGAACATATAAGTGACTAAAAATTTATTTGTCGTGGCATTGTAGGAATCTTGCCAAGAAGTTGAAGCTGTGATTGATTTCTTGAAACCAGAGGTGCTTCTCTTTTGTAGTTTAATTTTTATTGTTTATTAGAATATGCTAGAACTTGGTTTTATTTGATCATACAATGTCTTTTTGTTCCTTTTTTATTTAATATATTTCCAACACTATTTTATTGCAGGTTGTTTTCTTGGAGTTATGCCCGGCTCGTACATCTCTTTTTAAGGTTCGCACTTTGAAGGTGGGCTTTGTATCTCCTTTCTATGTCTTTCTATGTTTCAATGATTGGTTTGCTTGTGATGGTTAATTATACAATTAAGGATAGATATCATCAATCTTGTTCCTGATAGCCTGCTTTGACTGCTTGGTTGTCTAATTGATCTATTTTTTACACTTAGTACTATTAGGATCAGTTTAATTGTTGAAAACAAATTGGTACCACTGTATCATTTTATCATTGAAATTGTGTTCCTTATTTATTCTTAAAAAAGTGACCAAGATCTCAAGGAAAATGGATTAACAACTAACCTTATAATGCAGGTTCCAACAATTGGAGAAATGGTGCAGATGTGGAAGAAAAACAGGAATCTTTTTGCCATTATTTACAACTTTTTTGCTCTTGAGGCATGATAACTAATTACTCAGTTTTGGATATGAATAAATATTTCAAACATAGGTTTGAACTTACTTGCAGTCCATCCTAATCCTATGCTAGCTTGCTACGAAACTGGAAGTTCAACCTGGGGATGAGTTTCACGTGGCATATGAAGAAGCAAAAAAGTATGGCGGCAGGGTTGTCCTTGGTGATCGACCTGTTCAGGTATGTTAAAGCTTTGGCATTTGTTCATCTATCATTCAACTGGCCCTCTGTAATATTGTGATTTTAAGTTGAGATTTTGATTTCTTTGGTAGATCACATTACAGAGAACATGGATGAAGATGCCTCTTAGGCACAAGATAAAATTGCTTTCCACCTTTATGTTATCATTTTTCTCGCCAAGTTCTGAAGTGATCAATAAGAAGGTAGAGTGTCATGTTCATATGATCGAATAGATATACAATAATTACCTTTTAATGAGCTAACTCAGATTATTTGATTTAACTGAATCAATATGTCTCTTTTGGCTGTTATGCAGCTAAAGGAAATGGATGATGGTCACATGCCAACTATTCAAGAAGTAAGCAAGGAGTTTCCAACTATTATGGAAACTATTATCCACGAGCGCGACAAGTTAGTGTCTCTGCCTCAGAGTTTATTCTCCATTTTATCTTTTTCAGCATCTTCTTTAAGTACTCGAAAAGTTTGTCCATTTACTTCGAAAATTATATGCTGCTCTCTTCAATTATTGCTGCATCAACTGGAATACGAACTCGAAGTTGTTCTCTTATTGATATTGGGAGACATTGATATCATTTATAAACTTGTTCTTTATTTCCTCTTTTCGTCTTCCTCCTCTTCATTAAATTGTTATTGTTCTAAAATATTTTCCTCCTCAGATATATGTCAATCAATTTACTTAGAATTGCTCGTGAGCAAAATTCGGTGGTAGCAGTTGTCGGGAAGGGCCACCTACATGGAATTCAGGAGAACTGGGAACAGGATATTGAAGTAAAGAATTTACATTATCTGTTCTTATTGGTCTCCATTTATGTTTCAAGTAGCTGCTTATTGCCCTCTAATTTTATTGCATTCGATGTTCTTATTACACACTTTGTTCACAGGTGAGGCAACTTCTTACCATCCCGACTCGAAGCAGCAAGATTCCGGTGGGTAAAATACTGATTGCTGTTGGAGTTACAGTTGGAGTGTTTGCCATCATAACTGGCCTCATCAAGAAACTTAACTCTATCAAGTAACTGATTCCCATATAGCTTGATTTTTTTACCATTTGAATAGGATATAGCAGCTCGTGTAAATATCATTACAGCGAGTTAAATGATATCGTAATTTTTAGTTGAGATGATCATTTAGCACAAGAGCTCGATTGTCCTCCTTTTGCATGACTCACTGCTTTTTCAAATGAATCTGACCAACACCTCATATCTTCTTCATGATTCTTCACTTTATAAATACACACACATGCCATGCATTCAAATCATTCACATATATATATATATGATCCAAGATTGATCAAACATTCTTATATATATGTATGATGTATATATATATATATTCATGAAGATCTGTATTGTGATGAAAGGTTGTGAATTTTCCCTGGAAGTAGATCCTCGGGAGCCAATTGTACAGATCAAGAACAAGATCCAACAGTTTCTCGGCATCCCGGCGGAGGCGCAAATCCTGAGCGTCTGTGACTGGGAACTCATCGATGGCCTCGACTTAGACGACTACCCCCTCATCTCCGACGGCACCAAAATGCACCTCTCCATCCAGCAGCCACCCGTCGCGCCGGAACCACCGGCAAAGATGAAGATAACCGTCAAATTCTCCGCAAGGAAGATTGAGATTGAAGTGGACAAGACAGACACCGTCAGAAGCCTCAAGGAGAAGATCCACATCGTCGACGGCACCCCAATCCGTAGAATGACGCTCTTCTTCAACGGGACGGAGATGGAGGACGACTTCCGCAGCCTCACTGATTACGGCGTGCACGAGACCTCCGCCTCCACCTCGTCCTCGTCCTCGGAGGTGATCGTGTTCCTGAAGACCATGACGAGAGTCACCGCGGATCCTCCAGCGAGGAGGGTCGGTGTGGTGGTGCAGACGTCGGCGAGCTTGATGAATGCCGCGAGGATTCCTGTGGAGATGAACGACACGAGCAGAGTGGAGGAGCTCCGGCAGCTGCTGCTGGAGAGGGGAATGCTTCCGGCTGACGACTACATTTTCATTCACAAGCAGAGAATCATGAGAGACGACTGCAGCCTCCGCTGGCACGGCGTCGAGAACGGAGATTTTCTCTACGTTTTCAAAGGCTCCGTCACCCGCGCCGCCTGCTGATCGATGATCATCAACACATATACATACATATATACATATATATATATAGATGATACTTTGGAATGTAGAGATTTTCAAATTAAGAGATTCAAATGTCTTCCAAGACTATCTTTTTATTTTTCTATAAGCACTCATCAAATGGACAAAAAAGAGTTAGCCGATTGAAGTGGAAACTGGAAATCAGAGCTACTTCTTCCATGGCTTGAGAATGGAAAGAACTAAAATGACAGCAATGATCAACAACAAGCTTATGCCAATCATCATGCATTTTCTTGATTTCTTCTGCAAGTTTTTTGCTGTCTGAAGGGCATCGGCTCCCATGTTTACATGGTCCACTGCATTTTTCACCTGTCACACAAAATGAGAACTGAACCATAAAGCACATAATGTGATTTTGTTTTGGAATAAGATTTAAGTGTCAAGAAAGCTTGTAACTAAACCTGGCTCTCGATGTTGTCGAGTATATCTCCTTGAGCCTCGACAAGAACAGCCATGTCCATGTATATCTGGCGACGGCTCATTGAAAAAATCAGCCGAGGTTTCGATGATGGCATCAAGACTTGGAAGTTGAATTGAAAGTTGAAAGGTACCTGATGCAAGTCTAGAAGTTTTTTCTCGATTTCTCTCACGGCGTCGTGCCTCTCCTGGATTTCTTCCAATGTGTTCAATACCTGCAAGCGATACATGTAAGGTTCTATGCCGACAATTTTGGATATATAATCAGAAATATGCTTAAATAGATATACTAATTGATACTACCTGTCCATGTCCTGTTTCTAGCATAGCCTTCTGGAATATTTGTTCACTGTTTCCAGTTTCAATCAGATGGTTTATAGTCTGTTACTCATTGATCAGTTCCACCATAAATATCTTCTATGTCGCCGAGAATTAGAGAAAATGAAAAAGAAAAAAAGGACAAAAACCCGATAGTCTGCATACCTCTTCATCTGGCCTAGATCCAGTTACTGCAAACCATGAAGATATAAATTACATACAATCAATACAAACAAAAAAAGAATAAGATCAAGAAGATTGAAATCCAATTAAAAGATGTGTAATTGCGAGGTTGCTTCTCACCTGTAATTATCCTTCTCTCGACAACCTCGCGATATTCTTCGTCTATGGTATGTCTCAAAGCCTGGTGGAAGAAACAAAACTATCTCAAAAACATCACCAACAGCCTAAATGTGAAAAAAGGATTTTCCAGTGAAAATAAGACCTGGAACTCTGTCATGAGGTCTTTAAATTTTTTTGTGAAGGCGCTGCATTCAACAAAGCCGAAAAGTTAGTTCATTCTTTGGACAAGAAGATGGTAAAACTATTCGAGAGAATCATACAAATATACATACTTTGTTAAGTTGATCCTTGACCTATCTGCGGCAGATCCTTTTCCGCAACCGGGCTTTTGCCGATTGGCTAAGTTCTGAAGCACTAGAAGGAATCAGTGTGCTATTATGTCATATAAAGTGTAGAGAATGCAGGGAAATATAGGCGTATGGCCTGAGCAGTACGTCTCGATTAATTGCCTCAATTTTTGCTTTTACGCCATGTGCTATCTTTCCTACTTCATCAATATCCTTCTCCATCCTCTTCCTGATTGCTGGAACACATATGTTTAGTAAGAATGCAATGACGACGATCAACAATGACTTCCTAAAGACTTTGAGGAATGAATTATATATATATATATATATATATATAGTGATGGATGTTGTTTAAACTCAATCTTTTTAGGTGTAGCTGTAACTTGCAATTTAACAACAAAGACTGTTTCCTGTAAAATTCTTGCAAAAGCAAATCCAGACAGTCTTTCATATCTAATAGTTGTGAGATGTCGAACCTTTCATAGAAGATGCTTTTGTAACACTCTTCGACTCTTCGTTTGTTTCCTGTCGAGATAAAAAATAAAGATCTCATGAAAATTGCTTGAAAAAATATTCGAAAAATGTGATATTCTGCTGCACTAAAATCCTGCATCTCATTGCCATCAAGTTTTAGACGTTATCCTAAATTTTAGCCTACTATTCTTGTTGATGATGGACCCAATCTTTTCTCAAATTGATTGTACGTACCTTGAGTTTCCTCAACAGAATGGAGAGCTTTTCCACTTGCTTTTCAGCCTCTTGTATCTACAAAAAATTTAAAAATCAAAGATCAAAATCCATTGACAGATGTTTTGACAGACAGAGAGAGAGAGAAAGACTTGTTTGTTGAACAATTCCATGCCCAAATCGGAGTTGCGAGGCCCCATCTCGATATCAAATTTATTATATTCTTCTGTGGGATTGGAGTGAGGCTTGCCTTTAACATCACTAACAAAGGAATCCTGAAAAATAAACTCTAATCACAACAAAGATCATACACAACACAAACTTAGGGCAAACTTAAAACCTATTAAAAAAATCATATCCAATTGAAGTGAAGTGAGTGAGAATCTGAAAACGGAAAAATTTAAGCGATGGACGACTAACCGTGAGAAGATCATTCATCTTTGGAAGGAAACAACAGTTGGTTTTGTATCAACAATACACTGTATCTGTATGTATGTAGTGTAGATACAAACTATACATACATATATATATATATGTGTGTGTATGGGGTCTGGAGTTGGCGTTGTTGTTCAGCGCCGGCAGCAACGAGGAAACATGAACGGAAAACGACAGAGAAAGGGGATTTGGTGGGTTGGTTGGTTGGTTTGTTCTTCAAATTAATATTTTTATTATTATTATTATTATTATTTTGTAATGAAACCGTTAAGGCAACGAATGAAAAATGTGTCACAATCAAATATACTTTTATTAAAGTTGCATACACATATTCCCATTTCTGCATATATCCCATTTGTTCACTGTTACTTAATTTTAATAACTTTCAATAAAATGTACTCATAATAATAATAATAATAATAATAATAATAATAATAATAATGCCATAGACAGTGTTTATGGAAAATTCTGTGTTTTAACAAATTCAGTAGAATATATGTAATTGCTCATAAATACATGTATATATGTATATTCGGTCTTATCCAATTTCTGTGTAGGTTCTTCTATCCCATATGCATGTATACAATTTGTATCAAAATATGAATTAATTAAATGTATGAAAATACTGAATAACTTTTTCGTGTAGTTCCAAACCAAATTCTTATTAATTAAAGTTGTTGTAACTGCTTAGAGAAAGTAAACTAAACATTGACACTGGTCAACTCAACACTAAATTCTTATTAATATTGTCTGTTTTGGATTGAGCCGCAGGTATTTATTTTTGGATATTCTCTCAAAAGGCTTCGTATTAATGAAGTTCACTTTTGACCTATAAGGTGTGTAATTTTACTCTAGTATAAAATTATCCGTTTTGGATGAGCTCGTACGGATTTATTTTTGAATATTTTTTAAAATACCTCGTACTAGTGGAATTCACTTGTACTTATAAGATGTGTAATTTTCTTCGCAACTTTTAACGTGGGACTTGGGTTTGCACTCCAATACCAAATGATCAATTTTCAGGTCATTTTTTTAAATTTGATTCGAGCATTTTTTTTTTTATTATTATTATTTTTAAAAAGTAACAATTGAGCAATTATTTTAGTATAGAACACACAGGAATATTAAAATGTTATATAATAATAGTAAGAAACTAAAACAATACTAATGCATAATAAGAGGTCCAAAACTAATGTAAGAAGAGAGTCCAGTCCAATAATTTGGCCCAATAAGTTGTTTACAATTTTTCAGGCTTATTTCCTTTAATAAACAATTTTGAATTTTTAAAAGCCCATCTTATCACATTTAAAATCTTCTCTTCCAATCTAACTTTTCAAAATTTGGATGCATTTCAAGGCCTATGGATTCAAAATTACATTTTCTTAAATCTAAAACAGTCCCTGAATGGATTCTAAATGCATTTAACAAAAGTGTCTTTTATTTTTGGGGTATTTTTATTTTTTTATAATCATTTATCATAAAATATAAAAAATAAAAAACACCACAAATCTTCCTTCCCAAGTAGTAGAATTTACAAATTTCATATAAGTGTGTGAACCCGTAGCCTCATGGTCACGAGTCCAACCCCTACATCTTCCTAAGAGACTTATTATTATTATTATTATTATTATTATTATTGTTAAAAGGGTTATTTGTGCGCCGGCCCAAAATTAATTAAATTAACGTACGTAGTTGCTTGTCTGTCTGTTCCCTCAAAATATGCAAAAACAATTAGGATTAGGCACCAGACATAGTCCAAGATTTTGTAACCTTCCGTATCCATTACTTTAATACATAAATATATGTTTATATAAAATTGCTCAGTTAAATGACAAATTAATGTCACATTAATAATAATAATAATAATAATAATAATAATAATAATAATAATAATAACAATAATAATAAATCAAATAAATAAAAATACAAGTAATAAGCAAACCCTAAATTTGGACTAATAAATAGACGTGTATTGGACTTTGATATCAAATTAAATATTGATAATGTATAAATTATAGAGGCATGCCAAGAATATCATTCCATTTTTTGTATTTGTCACGGGCTGCGATTAGGGAAAATTCAAAATAAATTAAATTAAAACTACATTTATAATTTGGAAACACGAGAGGAAATTATATTATTACTACAAACCCAACATTATTGTCACAAAAACACACATCGATGAGACCACTGTGGTTTTGTCTTCTCATGCAATTTAATTACTTAATTGTTGAGAAAATGGTTAGGTGATTGATTGAATTAATATAATTAATTAAATTAAACACACCACGTTCCTTGTTAAATCTCTTATTAGCATAGCTTTGGCTCCACTTAAATATATTCATCCTAGTCATCATTTCCATCTTTTCATTATCTTTATTTAATCATGATCATTATATATAAATTAATTAACTTGTCAATTTTAGGACATTACACGTTCACCTAGCTACTTACCTATACTTAATCTATAAATATTCTATTTCACTAATCGCCATACACATTCCATATATTGTAATTAATTATGTTATTACAATTATTTAGAAGATTGAAAGTTTTTTAGAATTATTTAGGAAAAGAAAGACGTTGTTGATGCTGTTTTCAATCAACAATAAAAAGTAAAATCCAAAATAAATTTGAATTTGATTGCAATAATATCTGGAATCAAAGATTTCTAAATATCATATGAAATGTAAGAAAATTAAAAGCAAACTGATACTAAAAATAAAATAAAAGATGATCTCCAAAGCAAATTTTCACTGAAATTGATGCTGATTGAAGATGTCTTCTGTCGGATGCGAATTGCTTGTTATATGTTCTCTAAATTAGTTATCGGATCGTGTGCGCAGTCGGTTGTAACTGACGGAAAACCCCTTCGTGGTTGCAACCGCCTGAAGAACCGTCTTCGGTCATGTTTCGTGCTATCAACCGACCAGCCGACCTCTACCAAGCGACTGATCAACCGACCAATCAAGCGACTGACCAACCAACCAATCACGCTACTAACCGACTGACCAACCGACCAATCAAGCAACTGATCAATTGACCAATTACGCTACTGACCAACCGACCAATCAAGCGACTGATCGACCTATCGATCAACCGACCTGTTTCTTCAATGGGTGTCGGAAAGCCTACTTTCTTTTTTAGTTTATCTGTGGGCCAAAACATTAGAACCCAGTTATAGGCCCAATAAAAAACCTAAAATATTTTAATATATAATAGATGTAATTTGAGATTGTATTGGGTAAAAAAAAATTATATTAAACTAATGATTTATAAAAATAAAAAGATTATGTGTGGGACTAAAGATATATATATTTGAATGCAAGTGGTTTGGAGTAAATATAATTAATAATCGAAAGTATGTTAAAATGAAATGTTGTTAATGGGAGATGAAAATTACATTTGAACTACCTGTGATAAATTAAGTCATAGCCACTTGTAATTATGGAAGTGGTGTATAATAATCACATATCATAATCAATATATAAAATAATAATAAAAATCCTTAATTGAGAAGGTGCATTGCTTTAAGACACATTATTTCAACGTGTAATTATTTTCTCATTAATTACCTAAATGTGACTTTTTTAACCTTTCTGTTTTTATTTATTTTGTTTTTTAGTTTTTAATCTATCCTCAATACTAATCAGCCAAAGCAAGTGGCCAATTTTTTTCTGAAACTATTTTATTTCATATTATAAATATTATTGAATCAATCCAAGGTCTGTCGATTTTATGAAACAATCCAAATTATATTGCAAATCATGAAATTGTGAAAGAAAAGTTGTCTTTTCTTTTTTTCTTTAGAGTTTGATTTATTTGTTTAAATAATAATCTGAATGTGATATTTTATGAGAGAGAATAATATATTTTCAATTTTAGAGAAAATTGCAATAGTTGCATAATAAAACTAAACTAAAAAAGAATACACTTATAAATTTCACTTGTATTTTATATGTACTTTTATACACATATTTATATATATTTTTGTGTGTGTATTTGTGGTCAAAATAATGTCAAATATTTTTTTTAAGTGAAATAAATATTAAAGTATAGAAAAATAAAAGTTTATATGTGAACAGACCCAAAGTTTAAACTTCATAACCTGTGCTTATTATATTTATTGATCATTTCTTTTCTTTTTCCTTTTTTTGTATTTTATATTACCTTATGTTTGTATAGTAAAAAGATAATTTTTTTTCCTGTAAACACTTCAAAAGAAAATAATAATTTGAAATTGATTTAAAATGAAGTGTTTTTTTTAAAAAAAAAAAAATTAAAATAGTATTTTGATATAATATTTTTTGAACAAAAAAATAATATATTTTTATTAAAAATTGTTCAAAGTAAATAGTATTGATTTCAATTTAAAACCACAAAAGAACTAATAAATTGTTGTTATCTCTATAAGATATCATCTTAAATAGTATTTTAATATGATATTTTATAAGAGAAATAATTTATTTTTATTGTAAACTACTATCAAATATGTGGTAAATTTTTTTATCTGAAATATAAAAAAAAAAAATCATTGTTTTCAAATTTGTTAGGAAAGTAGAGACATTGGTGATTTTGAAATGATATAAATATTTAAATTCAATTGAACGTTTGGTATCATATAAATATTTGATGCAATAGTTTAATTATAAAAAAAATAACAATATATATTTGATGTGATAATTTTAAAAATAAAATTGAGAGTTAATTAATAATGTTGGAACTTCTTAAATCCTCACAACAAATAATGTTTACATAAAATCATCTCCTCATATATATAATAATTTTTTATTTTTTATGTGTGCCCTCAAATACATTAATTTAAAATTAATAAAATTTTACTCAATAAATAAAAGTCAGAATAGTTTGTTTACATGATAAATTATATTAAAATTTTTCCAAATAGGTAATATGTAAAATAAAATAAAATAACTAAAAACAGATACACACGAGGACATTGTACATGACACAATCCAAATGCAATAATATATGAAAATTGAGCAATCAACTAACTACTTGTTTAGAAACAGACATTCTATGATTGCACATGTACTATTTGACTTCTGCAACTTAACCTTTTATTTAATTTTATTTTATTTCATTCATAAAAAGTGAGAAGAATACATTTTCTTTCTGGAAATTTCAAATATTCATTGTAGATTTACATGAAATTTAAATAAGAAATTAAAATGATAACTGAATTAAACAATCCAGTATGTATTTACTTGTAATTAATTAAAAGGGCTGTATGTCTTAAATTTTATTTATAGTGACATGATTAAATTGTTTTCATGCACATTATGAAACATCTTACAAATGAATTATAAGTATAAATTCTCTTTATTAATTTAATTTGTGCCTAGCCTAGTTACATAAAAATACACATATATATATTGATTGAATGTGGCCGTTGTAAATAATATTTAAATTTTCAATACATGCATGTTACAAAATTTTAAAAATATACACATAATGTAGAGTCAACAGAAGAATCTAGGATAAATTGTTCCAAGATAATTAAGACTATAGAAAAAATTTCAATGGATGACTATGTTCTATGTACATATATGTAGCCAATGCAAGATTGTAATCAATAATCATTAGAATATTTATATATGTTAGAAATAGAATATTTCGTGAGGTTTTCGGTCCAAGAAAAACAAAATTAAGATTAAAAAAAAAAAATCGATATTATGTAATTAGTAAGTTGTTATAACAATGTCTAGTTATGTTGTTTAAAGAAACTGCCTAAAAAAATTTTGATATTTGAACTCATAATTTTACAAATATAAATTCATCGTACGCTACCCATCTTACGGGATATTATTATTATTTGGTCATGGCCTATAAATCATGTTAATTGGGTTTTATAGTAAGAAACATATAAAAAAAATGAAGGACTTACCGTAATATGGATACAATAGTTGAGACGAAAGAAATAATTTTTAATATAATTTATTAATTATATTTTTTTTGTTGGCGCAGCCTTTTTCCTTTTTTTTTTTATTTTTTTAATTAAAAGAAAAACAAAAAGTTTGTAACTATGCCAACTGAAAGGTGACTGTAATTAACACCAACCTTTATTGCAAAAATTGTCAAAAGCGTTACATCAGCTATCAATACAAATTGAAAAATAAAATCATTTTTATAACTGACTCTAGTGATAATAATAATAATACACATAATATATGCAATAAATTAAGGTTAATTAGTAAAAGCTAATTGTATTTGTATGATGACATGGCATCGCATCAGTTAATATTGATGTGATTGTCGACTTCCAATCCATGTAAATTAAATAAACTCACTCCACAAAATAATTACAAAAAAGTATTTGCAAATTTCACATATATCATACATATATATATATATACACACAAAATTTATCCCTTGTTCAGATCTTGTACATCAAACAGTACCATTTCTAATTCATCAGAAAATTATTGCATACATACGTATACCTACAGACAGACAGACTGATATATATATAGATATAGATATAGATATAGTTAATGAATAGTTGAGTTCATCAGCCAAGGAAATTGATGAACGTGGCCATTGGAACCAGACACAGCCCTCTCTTCCTCAGGTTGACGTATTCATCAATATTATTATTATTATTATTATTATTTTTGTTTTCAGACGTCGTCTTCTCGTTTTTCTCGTCTGCCCCAACTTCCGACATATTGCCCTGATGATCGTGAAATTCAATTGCAAGATTCTTGATTAAAAATCATTCCGATCGGTCGAGTGGAATTCTAATTTGATCGGATCAATATATGTTTTTGATAAATTACCTGATGAAAATTCCCAGCAGCAGTAATATGATGAATATTATGGTTGTCGTTGTCGTTGTCGTGATGAAATAATCTCCTGTAGCTGTAGTTGACCTCCGACGGCCTGGAACTATTGTTATCGCTAACCTGTTCGTTCAATCAACCAAATTAAACTACTTTTTCAGACATCATCCATCCATATCCCCTCATCGTCCATGTCTGTATATGTGAATTATAATTGAATCGAATTGAATATAAATGAATACGATTATGATCAATGACCTTAGGGCTGTTGACAGGAGAGCTGGCAGTATCCTCCAACTCCAAATCATGGTCTCGATCGTTGCAAGAATAATATTTCCTGTTGGTGGTTTTCCTCTTGAAGTTCAATCTCCTCATCTCACTGAGGCTGCTGTCCATCCCATTCCACGCTGCGTCCGACATCAGAGATGGGCTGCTGCTGACGAAGCTCCGGCCACCGCCGCCGCCGGAGCTGGAGAAGTCCTCCAGGTAAGCAGTCCACCCACTCTCCTCCTCCTCCTCCTCCGGAAGATCAGATTTGATAAAGTTCTTGTGGGCATAGGAATTAGCCATGGGATTGTTTTCCAATATGCAAGAAAGGAAGAAAAAGTGGGTTTGATTGTCAAGAAGGAGATGGGTTTTGGTTTTGGTGAGGGGCTGATTCTTAATTGAGGCCCTTTTAGGTGTATGTATATATATATATAGATATAGATATAGATATAGATATGTATGTATGTATGTATGTATAATCTTCTTTGTTGGGGGCATCAAAGGGGGTGAAATTTTTCTTGAGGAAATAAGGGTGCCCACAATGTGGAATCTTGGGGGTGGGCCATTAGGCAGTTAAGATCAGTTGAGAGATGATAACAAATTCAATTTCATACTATTTTATTTATTTATTTTAATTTTTACAAATAAATTGAGGAACACAAAAACAATAGAAAATATTTTTTTCTTGTGGTTGACCGTACAGTAAATAAGTAGAGGACATCTACTACTTACTACTAATTTCGTGGCTGCGCTTTCCCTTAGTGGCACACACAAACCCACACGTGTGTGTGTGTGTGTATGATGTTGCAAATTATACAAGAGAGAAGTCCCAACTCTCAAGACATATTTAGGCATGGAAACCTTCAACATATTTATATGCCTTTTTGGACTACTTAGTATTCTCATCCACATTGGCAAGCAATAACATCAACATGCCATGCATCTCTTCCAAATGTTTATTGTTACTTTAATCATTTTCCCACAAAATTGAAGAAATTAACAAAGAAAGAAATAAAAGTCTGCTTCTTGAAGTCATTTTTTTATTAGATATTGGACTATAGGTAGGATTGAAACCCCTCAATAAAATCAAACAAAATCAATGACTTTTGTGCAATCTCTTCTTGTTTTTAATATTAAAAGATTATTGATTGAACAATGTTGATATAAAATTATTATAATAATCTACATGTAGGAACAATGAAGGTGACTCACTAACATCCCCATCCCCAACTCAAAATATTTATTTTTTAGTTTTTTATCATGGCATTCCATACTTCCTTCCTAGACCTAAAAATCAGGGAATTTGCAAGTAGTTCTCTTTTTTAGGATTGAATGAACTTTCATGTGATCATGAAGCCCATTAATGTTATTTGGTACATGGCAAGAAATGGGAAATAAATAAACAAATGTTGGGGAAGGAAAAGAAAAGGAAAAGGGATTTTTATTGAAACATAAATAGGAGAATTTCAAGAGGCAGCAATGATCTCTACAAGCACTGCATAAATTCCTCTGCTTTACACTCTTCTGCAAAACTAAAATTACACAAAAGAAAAACAACACAAATTCAGTGGACACCATGAAGCTAAATCAATGTCCAGTGACTGGTTGACTGTGATTGTCCTAAAAGAAAATTGAAGTTAGAAATCGATGATGGGCTCGCCAACGGTGAGGTTGCGCTTCAAGTTCCAGTGCAGATTGAAGAGCTCTGCTGTGATGAACTTGAATATCTTGTTCACATTTATATTGTATGTTGCACTTGAAAAGAATAATGTGGCCTTGAGTGCCTTGGCATATGATCTTGCCTATATATATAAACATATATATATATATATTTCAGACAAGAAGAAACTTGAGTTAATTAGCTAGCTTGTGTCGCCCCTGAATCCACAAATTAGGTAATTGATTATACATTACCTGCTTGGAAATTGCCCACTGCAGATCTATTGGTAATTTGACAAACTCGTCAAATTTGGTTCCAATTAATACTGGGATCGCAGCCTACAGTTGCCCAATTAGGAGACTTCAGATTCAAGTATGTTGCAAGGAAGATAGATACATATATACATATATATATGTATTACCTGGTTCCATTTTCTGACTTCTTGATACCATTTGATCACACTGCAGTTACAGAGAGTCCAGGAGATGGATTCTTGTTAATTTGAAGATAGATTCTCATGAGATATGTATGTATGTATCTTATTTGTACCTGTTTAACGTGCGTCGACTTGTAAGATCAAACATGAAGAGTATAGCCACAGAATCTTTGCAGGCTGTTTGAATGTGGGCAAGTGATGAATGATCACCTGTATACAAACATATATACATACATATAAATCATTGAAACTGCTCAAACATTTGTGCATATAAAAGGAAAAGAGAAGGACCTTCCACTTCCCAAACACTGTAAGAAATTCTTGCTCCTTTGACATCTAATGTTTTAGCCACCACCTGGTTTATTCCTGTCACTGCAACTTGCTTCCGCTTCTGCTTCTGCCCTTGCTCTTCTCCTACAAATGTTGTCTGCAGTTATGGGAAATCAACAAACCTAATTAATTAATTAATTATTTCATGGAAGAAGAAGAGTGATGAAGCTGCAGCACTGACCAAGAAACTTGTTTTCCCAGCGTGGGAATCGCCGAACAAAGTAATCTTCAAAGAGACTAAATCTGAAGGGTCCCTGCCGTGATCAACGACCGCCGCAGCAGTACTTTTCGCCGGCGGATGTGGGGGAGGGGGAGACGAGAAGGCACCGGCGGCTCGATAATGGCGGCACTTGACGGAGGATTTGAGCATCCAACAAGCATGGAATCGCTTCCAGAAGGAACGGAGACATCGGCGAAGGGTGGAGATCCGCCAGAGGACTGACTTCTTTAGGCTCAACTGAAGCTTCGTCGTCGTCGTCGTCTTCGTCTTCGTGGGGAGCTGCTGCTCACGATGATGCATCATAATGCGATCAATCAGTCAATCAATCAATCAAACAATCAATTAATTAACCTAATTGGCAATGGCGTCCCACTTGCAGGAGGAATAAGAAGAATACGAACAGAAATGGGAAATGGGGGATGGATTTGAAGAGGGAGGGGGATCCAATCCTTCAAATCCAATCCTCTGGAATGGAGATCTGTTGTTGTTCTTGCGTTGGTGGAATTATTGGTTGTTTCTTTATGGGGTTATTGTGTTTGTGGGCGTCGTTTCGACACAGTAGCGGGTGGGTACCGATGCTTGTGGGGACTGGACAATGGTTGACCGAGTTTTGGGCGGGCAGTTTGTTTTGGTTGTTGCCTTCCTTCATACTTACATACATACATACATATTTAATTTGCAATTCATCTCCTTAATTACTTATTGGTCCCTTCTGTTCTGTTCTATTCTATTTTACTTTACATTTTGTAGAAGATAGGGTAAAATAGATAACGGGCCATACATTACATTTGATATATTCAAATCGGCCCAAATTGTGAAGGGCTGGGCCTGGCAGGCAAATGACAATCATTTGTTTTTCGCTTCTCGAAGGACAAAGTAAAAAAAAAAAAGTCACAATTACATCTGTAAAATGAAAGAAACATGCGTGAAAACTAGACTTTTTTTTTTTTAAGGTTATTTTACTGAAAAATTACTTCTTGTTTGCGAAGGAAAGGGAAAATTAAAAGACATTTGATGGCATGTAATTTGGCTTCAAATTGATCATCTTTTTCCACCGCCGCCGCCGCTGCCGCCGCCAACTCCAACTCCGTGGCCAGCGCCGCCGCCAACTCCTATCCCGACCCCAATGCCGATGCCAACTCCCAACCCTCCACCACCTCCCACGCCGTGCCCACCGCCAAGACCTCCGCCGGCTCCGCCACCAAGACCCCCACCAGCTCCACCGCCGAGTCCTCCACCAGCACCGCCGCCAACTCCTCCACCAAATCCACCCCCACGACCACCACCTCCACCGCCTCCGCCGCCGCCCCCACCGCCGGCTCCTCCACCAACACCTACACCTCCTCCGGCTCCAAAGCCTCCTCCATGACCTCCACCGCCACCTACTCCTCCGCCACCCCCAAATCCACCTCCTCCGCCAACACCTCCCCCAGCACCACCGCCGACTCCTCCACCGGCTCCAAATCCTCCACCACTACCTCCTCCCGCTCCTCCTCCACCACCACCTCCTCCTCCCCCTCCACCACCAGCACCACCGCCAGCCCCTCCCCCAACTCCTCCTCCAGCTCCAAACCCCCCACCATGGCCTCCACCAAGCCCCCCTCCTCCTCCACCGCCAAAACCGCCACCTCCTCCAACACCTCCTCCCGCACCTCCACCAACTCCTCCGCCAGCCCCGAATCCTCCGCCGTGACCCCCACCCGCTCCTCCGCCACCACCTAAACCTCCACCTCCACCCACACCACCTCCCGCACCTCCCCCGCCTCCCAATCCACCACCACCTCCGAGTCCTCCTCCGCCTCCCAAACCACCACCTCCCCCAAGTCCTCCTCCGCCTCCCAAACCACCACCACCTCCAAGCCCTCCGCCGCCTCCCAAACCCCCACCACCTCCAAGTCCTCCGCCTCTTCCATAGCCCGGCCCTCGACCAAAGCGGCCCGGGCCGCGGCCCCATCCGCCCGGGCCGCGCCCAAACCTGCCCCCATAGCAGCCTCGGCGTGAATACCTACAGTCGTCATCCCTCCAGTAATCCTTTTCAACTTTCCCATCACCATTACCAACACACTCTAAACTCAGATTCAGCAGCACCACCCCCATCAAAACCAGCACACACACCCATTTCTGGAACACCCTCATTGTTCTAATTACTTAATTCCTCCTCGATGATCGATCGATTCGATCGATCTATGGACCTCTCTCTCTAGATCTCTCTCTCTCTATCAACTTCACTCAGTGACTCAGTGGGATGAATGCAAAACCCCTCTCAAACCCCATCCATATATATACACGGAAACAAAAACAACTGGCCAATAATGCCGCATGGGACATCTTCTTAATTCTTCTTTCTTCTTCAGTGTATAGTATAGTATAGTACAGTATAGAGAGTTGTTGTCTGCCCCACCCCACCCCACCCCAACCCAACCCCCAGGACAGCCATAAATGTGTTGCATGGTTATGTTTATGCAAAGCGTTAATTGGAGCAGATGGGGAATTCGCGGGAGCATTTAATTCCACTCTAAGTATGAAGAAGATTCAAAAGTCAATATAATATTATAATATAGTATATACATACATATTTATCTCCCATATAAAGTGATCGGCGGTGATCCACCAGTCCCCCCCCCCCCTCTCTCTCTCTCTCTCTCTCTCTCTCTCTAATTGGCCATTTCACATTTGCGTTTCCCATGGTGGACTTTTTCTCCTCTGCATCTAATTGAGTATAAGATAGGGCGGGTGGGGTTGACATATTTTTCAAGAACTAATTCAATGCGTTGACTAATATATATATATATATATATCTATATAATGGATTGAAAGTATGTGTATGTAGGTGATGATAGATATATGAACATTATAAATTCATTATTGGATTGGATACAAGCGGCGGTTCCATCCGACTAGTAATTAATCACGGCAACGGATTTTAATTCAAGTTTAACAAGTTTAGTAGTAACATACAGACAGACATACATGAATTCATTCTGAGTAGTGATAACATAACTACGTGCATTGCTGCATGCACGCATGAGGGTTACACGTACAGCTTCTTATAGTTTTACCTAGTGGTAAATACGTTTTATTTTTCAATGTAAATTACTAGTTTTTCCAGAGGCCAGAGATCTACACTACACATATATAATTTAATTTGAAGTATTTTATATATTAATGAGGAGGATGGGGATTGGTTGATATTTAATTTGAAGGGAAAGGAAGACTGGGTCTGATGTGTACCATTAATGTGGCAGTTGCATTGATCGGGTTCAACTTTAATGCGCCGTGTCCCTCTCCATAACTCAACTCCAACTCCAATTCAAACTCGATCGACCATCTTAATAATAATAATAATAATAATAATATAACGTATACATTATGATTGATTTCACATGCATTTAAATTTATTTACAGGG
Source organism: Andrographis paniculata (assembly GCF_009805555.1). NCBI lineage: Eukaryota > Viridiplantae > Streptophyta > Magnoliopsida > Lamiales > Acanthaceae > Andrographis > Andrographis paniculata. Next base: position 1,249,597 of record NW_026137616.1, on the reverse strand, counting down.
TGGCGGAGCTTCCGAGAACGTTCCGAAACTTTTATTGGTTTGATTTGTCACATTTAGAAAAACCAGTTTAGTTACTCAAATTATATCCTAATACTTGCATATGAAAATGGTTATATAAAATGACTATTTCACCCCTTCTACTAAATTACTTGAATCTTTACATCAGTTAATTTGTCAATTTACTCCCACGTTGTCAGTTATAGTGACGATATTGGGTATGGTTGAGGTTTGTGTTTTTTCAATTCCATTAGTAATTTGTAGTGATTTAGTTGTAGAAAATATATTGATATGGATATCATTTTGTAGATCGTAAAATTTACTTTAATACAATAATTTAATTATAATATTTTAAATCTATGATATATTAAAAAAATACATTTGAAACTAACGTAAGAATTTTTTAATTTGGTGGGCACGCAAAACAAAAAAAATTGCGGCCGACCGGACGGCTATTGAATACATATATTTACCAAGAGACCGTCTGACAGTCATTATACCAAGAGACCGTCTGACAGTCCGTATGCCAGCCGACTGTACGGTTCTCCTCCTTCTCATCAAAAGAATTTTTTTTAAAAATTGGTTCGTTGCACAGATATAAAAAAAAATATATATATTTATATAATTGATTATATTTCTTTCTCTCCTCTTTCTAGACCAAACTATTCATTGGTCACCAAACGACCAAACTATGTTCCTCCCACTTGATCTTCGCAGCAACCGACCTGCTTATCCGACCGTGAACCTTCCCGACCTGTCTATCCGCCTGCGGACCAACCGACCTGGCTATCCGCCTGCGGACCAACCGACCTATCTATCCGACCGCGGACCTCCCGACCTGCCTATCCGACCGCGGGCTTCCCGACCTGCATATCCGACCGCGGACCATCCGACGCCGAACCCAACCGCACACCAACCGACGTGCTTAACTGACTGCAGACCATCCAACCTGCTCATTCGACCTCCCTTCTTCTGACCGACCTCTTTATTTTGACCCTGCTACCATTATCCTTATTATTATAGAGAAATATCTTCGAATTTGATAGATGAGTACCTGAAATTAGAGATCTCTAAACACTGTAGAATATATAAAATAAAATAAAAATAAAGATTGGAAAATAAAGTGGTGATCCCCAAAAGAAATTCTCTTGAATTTTTTGTCGATTGAAGATGCTTTTTTAGGTCAAAAACATACCTTTAAATAACTCCTTAAAAAAGAGGTTTGAACCACCATTTGGTCGGTTACAACAACTGCTGTCAACCGTCCACCAAGTTCTCCTCCGTTGACACGTGTTGCAACTTCCTTCAACCGTTCGCCGGTTGCAACTTTCTCCAACCGACTGTGGTCCCGACCACAGAACAACCGACTGTGGTCCCGACCACGGACCAACCGACCTCGGTCCCGCTGCAGACCAACCAACTGTGGTCCCGACCACAGAGCAACCGATTGTGCTCCCGACCTCGAACCAACCGACCTCGGTCCTGACTGCAGACCAACCGACCTCGGTCCCGACCACAGAGCAACCGACTATGGTCCTGACCACAGAGCAACCGACTATGGTCTCGACCATAGAGCAACCGACCGGCTCTATTTGTCTTATCTCCTTGGATGGACAGACTGTCCTCTTGACAGACCTCCGCGTCTGTCCATACTTCTTCCTTGCCCGACCTTCCTCTTGACAGGCCGTCTGTCCATACTTCTTTCTTGTCCGACCTTCCTTTTGACGGACCTCCGCGTCTGTCCATACTTCTTCCTTGCCTGACCTTCCTCTTGACAGACCGTCTGTCCATACTTCTTCCTTGCCGACCTTCCTCTTGACAGACCTCCGCGTCTGTCCATACTTTTTCCTTGCCCAACAATAATATTTGCCTATATTATCTGTTAGTTATTTATATATCATTTGGTACCACTTCAGGGATTCAATTTAGCTATTGGACGATTCTCCAACCAATTCAGTATATATATAAGTTTGTAAGAATTACTTATTTAATAAAATATTCTACCCTAATAAAAATTTGCGCGGCTTAGCCGTGCTCACACGAGTACTAGTGTGTGTATATATATGGTTGAAAAAATATTTAAGAACCTTATTCAGCAAGCTTTATCTACAAATATTTAGCAACTGACTGACCAATAATTTAATTAATTTCCTCAAACAAATGGGTCAACTTGCAAAATAGGCAGTTGTTAGGTTACAGTATGCACTTTTAATTTGCCGTGTGAACAAACCCTATTCAATATAAACGACAATACATAGTTACATTAATAATTTGTTAATTTGTTTGCGGATTTGCAATCCAAACGTTAATTACTTACTCCCTCCGTCCCAAACACTGTGCAACATTTGTGTTTGATACGAAAATTTAGGTGGAGAATATTAAATACGGTAATTAGAGATAATTTGGATATTAAGTTATGTGATTTGAGAGAGAAATAATTATTTATTTTTCTGTCATGAGATAAAGTAACGTATATATTAATATATGTATATAAATATTATTAATTATTTCTAAATTTGAAAATATTACAGTGAATTTGAAACAAATAAAAAATAAAATGTTGTAGAGTGTTTCGGACGGAGAGAGTAACTTTTTTCTAGCTAAAAGCATATATCAAATTCAATTTTTTTTTAGAAACCTCACAAGTTGACCTAGTAATGTGTCTGAAAATGTTATAGAATAAAATTAAAATAATTAGAGTGTGTTTGTTGGTGGATTTTAGTTTTCTTGTTTGAGCAGTAAAATGTTAAAATTTAAATAATTGTTTGATGTGATATAAATAAAATGTTAAAATTTAAATAATTGTTTGATGTGATATAAATAGAAGTTGATGTAATAACTTTAAAATAGCTTTGCAGTATAATATAAAAAATAATAATAATAATTGTTTGATACAATGCTTTTTAAGAAAAAAAAAAATTGCGGCAATCAAACTCACAAAATGACACAACCTTGTGTTTTTACCCAAAACAAGACGTGACTAGACATATATAAATCCACATTGTTTCTAACTCCCACATCGACTGATTACTTCAGCTCAAAACTATAAAATTCCATTCATACCAAACAATGTATTCTTTGTTATCTTCAACACATAACTAACATCGTTTGTCACATCAAATAATAATAATAATAATAACAGCAACAACAACATCGTGTGAACGTCTCCTTCAAAATCAAATTGAAATCAAATCCTTTTATTACAATCTTTCATAAAAATTTCACTCAATGGACAATGCTCAAACAATATTAGTAGTGTAGTGTAACACAGTTATGTTGCTCTGAATAACAGCATAATGAAGAGCATGATCGTAGTAAATAGTCTCCAATGTAGCATAGCCACGGGCCAGCCGGAACTTCCCGGTGCCACCCACCACCGCCACCTCCCTCACCCGATCGAACTGCGCGCTCGTGCCTTGCACTTCTAATGTGCTACCCTTATACTCGTCGTTGGTGAACACGATCGATATCAAGACATGCGTGTTCGACCCATCCAACGCCGAAGTCACATAGAGCCCTTGGGCTCGGGCCACTTGGGCCGATCTTTCGTCGAATCCTTCGGTTATTGGATCATCCGTGCAGAACATGGCTCCAAATTTGGTGAAGCGTAGGAGCTCGTCGGATTGGGCGTTGATCTCGAGGACCGTCGGATTTGGGCCGCCGGAATAATCTTGGAAGTAGAGTGTCATGGTGGTTTCTTTGAGCTGCCCATTTAGCTCTGCTGAATTTGTGTAGGTTAGTATTAGCAATGGAAATATAAGGATCAAGAAAGATGAAGGGGTTGGATTCTTGGATATCATAATTTTTGTAAATGTTAATAGTTGAAGAATGGAGTAGAAATTTAAGTAAGTTTTTGGGTGCACTTGAGCTATATGTATGTATGAATTTGATGGGGTGAATGTATTTATAAACTTAAGTGATGTAGGTCATGACAGATTCTGCAGATTGGTGTATAATATATTATTGTAGCATTTCTTGTAGAATTAGTGTGGTTTAATTTGTCTGCATCCATGGCTGACTTATTGATGATGGATGTGCCAATATACAGAATCTGGTAAGGAAGAAAGATAATTTATGAAATAAATAATTTTGTACGTAAATATTAAAAAAACAAAAAGGGTGTGTTTGTTTTGAGAGGGAATACAGTTTATATATAAAACAATCTTCTAACTCAGAGCTAAATATGTGATCATCAATTCTTTAATTTCAAACTCTCTCTCTGTAATCATTCTGCTTAAAAATAAATAAATTAGGCATCGAACCAAACTACTTTTTATTTAAAACATCTTATCATAACACACCAAAATACTCATAAACATAAGTACACACATGGACACAATGAGGGTGTGTTTCTCTTAATTCTATTATTTAAGAAAAAAAAAAAAAAGGTTTGAGTGAAGAAGACATAATACAGCATCAGAAAAATATGAACAACTATCACGTAGAAAAAGCTACAGCTCCCCTAAACGAGATGTACCTTGTTCTACAGCAGATCTGTAAACCAAACGAGGTATGAAACCTGTGGGACTTGACCATAAAAATGTCCCACAACTCTGAATGACACTGAATTCACATTATACGTCAAGAAATAAACATATGAATATGATCAGTGTTGTAAAACCACACAGGTCCTTAATCGTTATCGTGGGTTTCTGAAGAGGCGGGGACAGAAAGTTCTGTTTCCAGCATGAAAGAAAGATCATGCATCTGCGAAATCAGTGTCTTGACATCGTCATCTTTCACTGGTTTTACAACTATGTCTTCAGTTTTTGAAGGTTGTCCCGAAGCATCAGGGAGGATGATGGTACTAACATCCGACCTGACAAAAATACTGGCAGAGGTTAAGTAAATAGAACAAACATGAGTACACTAGTGTTGGAATAAGAAGGCATATGGATAGAGAGGGTAAAACATTGATTGCTAAATAGAGTATATTAGAGAAAAAGAAGAGCTAAACCAGCTATTCCTCATTTCAGAAAATAAAGTCGATGTTTTGTTTGTACTGCAACCAAGTCCAACAGGGGCATAACTCACAAAAACTAGAGTGAAGTTTCACATCTATCTTTCAAATAACTCACTTAACCTTACATAAGTGCGGAGTTTTCTGTTTTATAAGAAATCCAAAAGATAAAAGGATTATGGCACATAAATTGTATGTTTGCAGGCTACCTCAACAAGTCTAGTCATTATTCAGAAAGTTTAGTTGAACTCTGGTGCTTTTTTTTTTACATCAGGAAAGGAGTATTATTTAGAAAATTGCAATGCTATCTCTCGAGCACAGGTTTAGGTTTGGCCTCAATGGGAAAAGAAAATGGAGCACCTAACAATCAATTCAATAGAAGCCCAAAGAGGTGAATAGGGTCGCAAAAATAATGAGAGATGTGGAAAAAGCAGGTCCGATTAAACCTATTCCTAATCCTAAATGGAATGGAACGATGTAGGGATCCATATGTAAACAAGGAAATTAAAAGTTGTCCCTTCTTTAGCTATATCACCTGTGCAAATTAATACAGGACATGGGCTCCAAAGATCTTATTGTCTATAACACTCATTTCAGCATATAGACCTAGGTAGTTCAACCCTGACATCATGAATCCTCCAGACAGGTTGGCCTGAGTAAAAACAATAGGGCCTACTGGCCAGGAAAGATGCATAGTACATAAATCTTTGTATATTATGGCTTAAAGAAAGAACTCCAAGAGTGGAAGTTAATAAAACAACAAGGACACTACTATGGAAACTTTGTAGATATAATACTGTGAAAAGGAAGAAGCTGGCTGGAAAAAAGTATATATAAGCCATGCTACACTTTAGATAGATACAGAATCTGATACAATTAAAAAGGTGTTTGGCAGAATGGAACTTGTTGGTAACTCAATTTCAAAACCGTGAATGAGGCAGATCTACTGAAAACTAATTGCAGATTAATCAGATACCTTATCGATAACAAACAGTCATTATTTTGGTAGCAACTGCCCAAACCCTAGGTCATTCCAATTAACTAAAACATAAATAGTAGTAAAAGAGTCAATCATATCTCCAAACATTAAAATGAAAGATATATCAGAAGGTGTTGAGTGATGAGCTAAATTCAAAAACCTCATCAGCACAGATCACATTGATATTTATACACAAATTTACCAACCCCAATTACCCATTTACCTTAAATGAAAAAGACTTTTGAAAGTACCAGTATGAAAGTAGCAGCAATCATAAGGAAATGAGTACAAAGAAATTAGCAACTCGTCCTCGGCGTTCTTTATGTGAGAAAAAGTGTCATAATAAGGTAGAACAGAAAATTGTTGAGCACTTCACACAGGAAGGTTTACCTCCCATCATAACAAGTCATACAGATGGGATACTCAATATCAATAAGAATGCCAAAGATGGCACATATACTTTGCAAGTAAAAGCTGGGAGAAAATAAAAATGAGCAAGTATATCCGATCAGCGGAAGAGCACACACCTGATTGAAGCAGGATTTTCCGATATGATCTCGTTGACTTCAAGGAGAGAATTATTGTTGCTATTTGAGGCAGAAAAGAGGTCTGGCTGTGAAAAGCTACCAAAATCTCCGTCGTCAAACTTACTGTCAAAGTTGAATAAATCTATCTCTGGAGTATCTTTTTCTGAAGTAGAATATTGATATTCAGGTGCAATTTGGGATGGGCCTTGGAAACTGGAAAAACCAGCAAAATCGTTCCATTCTTCAGATGAGTTCAAATCTATTGTCTCGTCTCCAAATGATTCGAAATTAATTGTTTTGTGATCCTCATTTGAGGCTTTATTAAGTGAAATGTCTGCATAGTTGGGCTGCAACTGAAAATCTTGCAGCAAATCAGCACTTGTAGAAAGATCCCTTGAAGTTTCAAATGCAAGAACATCATGACCCCCGTCCTTAGTGCTCACAGAGGCATCAAACCCATCAACTGAATGGGACTTAATGGAGCTAAGATTATTCCATAGGTCATTGGATACTGGAAAAGCAACTGGATTTTCTTTTGGTTTCCCATCATCAAACTCTTTTCCAGGACCAAAGACAGAATCAATTTGAGCACCGAGATCAATCTCCGGACCTATTGAATAGTCCATTGGTTTGGAAACCTGGAAATTATTTTCAGAATCAGCTGAGAAATCTGCAAAATTCCCAGCAGACTTATAATTGCCCTCTTGATTTTGAGAACCAGCAAACTGGAAATCGGCCTTCCATTCGGAAAAATCATCATTGGTATCGTCTTGGGGAGAGCTGTCCAGTGGTTCAAATGACTGAACATTTTGAAATAAATTCGGCTGTTCATAAGTTTCAACAGTCTCCTTGTCTGCAGTGCCAATCTTGTTTTCCTTAAGTGGCTGCTCAGTGGAAGGATCAAAGGTAACATCTCTGTTCAACTTAGGAAAAAACTTACCTGGATCCACTCCATTTAAATTAGTGAATCTACTCTCTTTTGAAAGGTTGTCTGAAATGTTAGTCTCTCCATTCCCTGTCTCAGCAGGCCAGTGAATCTTAAAATCCAAAAAATCTGATAAGGGTGTTAAACCTTTAGTAGAACTCACGCCTCGTTCCCATTCACTCTTTTCCGCTGGATCCACCATTTCCTGAAAGGTGGAGATATTATTATGATTGCAATTTATGATGTATAAAAACAGAAAAGCACTCACATGTTATCATTCCTTTTCCAATAAAATGAAGCTTATTAGAAAACCTCGCAGTAGAAAAACTTTAACAAAAATACAATAGAGGGTTTCCTAATTTGAGTTTCCAGTACAGAATCCACACATAGCTTCCCAGAGTGACAACAGTGAACAAAAAAAGTTCATGATATACTACCTAACCCATAAAAACATATTCACATAGGCAGAGACTATGCAAACAGCACGCAAAAGAATGACAATTTTACACTCACTTCAATTTATCCTGACATTTCAAATGCCATAATTAACAGAAGAATTTGTATCCAACCTAAGTGATTGAAGTATTTGGGGGTTGAATATTATAATTTTCATCTCCCATTATAAGATCCTGCTTATTATCCTTTAGAACCACCAATGCCCACATAACATTGGCTACTCTTACTTGCCTTCCATCTAACCAACCACTTTCCTCCCCATTGCCAGCATCTTCTTCCTGTTATTCACCAGACCTCCTACAGCAATCAAAATTTAACTGCCTTTAAAGTGACTACTCAAAAGAAAACAGCTCAAACGATCTACTGCATGCAGTAATAACCAATCAACATTCTCACTGTATTAAGATATCAACAAGCAAACTGTTAGGATTTGTTACTTTTTTTACTAATATCGAATCAATCCAAGGTAATAGCAACAAAATCCCCCTCCATTGCCTCACACAATTAACAGAAGTTCCAAGCATCCATTCAACAAAACAATAAACGCACAATGTAGAGTAAATCAAATTCAAAAGGATCCACTTAAAGCATACCGATCCATCGAGACGGAGAGCGCGAAGCAACCACTTATACCCAACGCTGGAAGTAAAAGAGATGGGCTCAGGGAGAGCATCGTAATTAGGGCGCCGACCACAGTACAAGCAGATAATAGACTCTGCTCCTCTAGGGAGCCTCCCTTTACAGTTGTCGCAGCAGAGATGCGGCGGCAAATCGGAGGAAACTATTTCGGAGGAGAGAGATGGCAACTCAGGCAGGGTCACGTCCGACGGGTCGTAATCCGATAAATTTGCCGCCGCCCGAGTGGAGATCTGAACCTGGCGAATCAGTTCGCGCGGGATTCCCGACATTTTCCTCTTTCATCAACTTTCCCTTCTTCGCACTGCCCTTCCTTCTCTTCCGAGCTTCTGTAAAAGTTAGCTGTATAAATTCTGTTTGCATTTCAACCACTTAGGTATTAAAAATATCATATTGACCCCAACAAAGTTTTAAGAAGAGATATACTGTTGGGCCTTTGGATCTTTCAAATGGAGAACTGTTTGGGCCCATTTATTTTTGTAAGCCCAAATTAAGCCTTCATACGGAAAATCTCTACCATATTCGTCATCGTCAGTTTGAACTGAATTTTGTGGATAAACCTCTGGACACAAGGGTTTAAGGGCTGGTTCGTTCGAGACCATCTCAACACTAGAACCAGAAGAGTAAGCAATTCTTTCTTCTCCTGATGTTAGGGTTCATTTTGCTAATGATTTATATGTTTTTACTGTAGTTCTGTTTGTCCTTTTTCTGCGTTATGGAACCGGAATTTTCTTATGGAGTAGAATTCATTGTTTGCTCGGAATCACTGTGGAAATCGAAGAAATGCGAATCAATTTAGATATTTTGGTTAGGTTTCAGGATCTACGTTGGAATTTTTCGAGTGTATTTTGCAATCGGTATTAATAACGCTATTGCTTTACTGTTTGCGATTTCCGCACTTATCTTTATTAGTGTGAATGTGTGATTGTTCTTCGTGTATGTGAATACTAATTTGTTGCTGCTTCTTTATTGAGTTGTCTCTGTGTTGCTTGTGCTGTGGATGTTACGAAGTTACTGTGGTCTACTGCTTGTGCTGGTTTTTCGGAAACTTGATTAGAGAATTTACAGTTACTTTTGGTTGGTTGGATCCAAATTCACGTGCCTCTATGAATTCATTTCTATTGCCTGTTTCTTCATGGACATGAACAGGGTGCTGTCTGTTGCGATTAAACTCAGTCACATGCAAAAAAAAGAATGTTTTTAAGGCATTTTTACACACTCCTTGCCTTGAGATGATTTGAAATATCATCTTTAGTTCTTGTTTTACTGCCAGTCTGTATTTTTCTAACAGAATGAATCTGTTGCTTTGTGCTTGAATGCAGCAATTGCAATCCACTTACAGATATCTTCCTGTAGTTTATTGCCATCACATTGGTGAAGTAGCTATGGCTATGACTGCAGCAAATGCAGTTATGCCCACAATGCTAACCTTCTCTGCTGATAAAAGCCGTAGACAACGCACAGGACTTGCTGCCACTACACAGAAGCACGTATGTATACGCCCCGTGAGTGTGCAAAAATCGCTGGAGGAGCTCTACAATGTGAAGGTTGAAAGGAGAGCATCAAAGGAACGCCTGGCAAAGCTCGGTGTCTCACGATGGTCTGTCTGGAAAACAGGAAAGTGCAAGCTTCCATGGGATTGGCAAGCGGATCAACTGGTTTACATCGAAGAAGGGGAAGTGAGAGTGGTGCCGGAAGGGAGTGAGCGCTATATGAGATTCGTGGCTGGAGACCTTGTTCGCTACCCTAAATGGTTTGAAGCCGATCTTTTCTTCAATGATTTCTACCAAGAGCGATACAGCTTTAGAGCATATGGCGATGATTACTAGCCGGACAGAAGCTGTGTTGTTTGCATCAATGTTGTTGTAGTTGGCAAAAGAAGTCTTAAGATAGTGATCAAGACACATTTGCTGTCCCACCATGTTAATGTCATTTATCTTAGGTCTTACCTGCGAGTCTTTCTGAAAAAATTGTCTAAACCTCGTCCAATGAATGCAATGGAGTCACCATGTTCGAACATGTACAATGTCTGTTCAACATAACCAAAATGAGACAATAGTCTTGCAAATTTACCGCTGTACATCCAGCAAATGGGATGCTAATTCTCATCTCTTTCGCCGCTTTTGTCCCACCTAACCAACAGTATCAAATCAAACACAAACAATGTTACAAAAGCCTGATTCAAAATTTATTTTATATATTCAGACATAAATTTGTTAAAACGACATCTTGTAGAAAGAAATTTTCACTTTGCCTTATCATATAAATTTTACAAGTTTATTTGTTAGATACTAAGAATATATATTCAAAGTTTGTACTATACTTATTTTTTATACTATCACATCAACAACTATTTTTATCTAAAAATAAATTTATGAAAAACACTCAAAATAAAAAGCTCTATTTTCTTAAAACATTATAAATAAAATTGATAACTTTGCTCTAAATCAAGCTGATTTTGTACATAGCATGCTACAATAATGTAGTTATCTTTAATGTATCCAAGTTGAAAAGTTCATCCACATCTTTTATAAATTTGTGGATTTAATTTACTACTTTGAAAGATAAAATATATTTTATGCACAAGGTTCTTTTTCAAAGTCTGTATATTTTGATTTATTATTTTAAAAACTAAACTATTAGTATGTTGTAATAATTTGTATATATACATATATATTTTATGCAATTCTTCCACATCTTTTCATAAAGTTTGTAGAGTTTGTTTTATATTTTGAAAATACCATAATCTTTTAGATCATTCTAAATAAATTTGGGAACTTTCTACTAAAAGATATACAATCACAAATGTTTTGTACCTATCATACCCCTATTATGTATATATAGATTCTATTATGCAGCAACAATATCATAAAACCATTTAAAAAATTATTCTTTAATACAAATAAAATAGAATAGACTATCAAGAAATAAAAATATCATTTACCTTGGCCTCGGAATCAAGTGATACTCCAGATGAGTTCAAAGATCGTTTTCCATCATCATCGTCCGAAGAACAAGAACAATCTGGGCAAACGAACCGATCTAATTTTTTTGCATCTTCAATAGTCATACCCATACAGGAAGGATGAAACCTTCAACAATGCATCACAATAATAACAATATTAGGGAAAAAAATAGCAAAAATTCAGTTCAAACTTTCAGAAGATCAATGTAGTTCTTAAAATAAGTTGTAGCTATGAAACACAAAAACACATGTAGCCATACTAACCAGTCTTTGCATTGGTCGCACTGCACCATGAGATTGTCGGGGTTATAAGGCATCTCACACTTGCAATAACTTCGAAGGCACAAGAAGAATTATTAATTAGATTAACACAATTCACTCTCTAAATTTTTTGTATCAATCAATTGATATTAAAATTTTAAGAAGAGAGACTCACACAGCAACACGGTCAGGATTGAAGCTCCCATTAGCAGCCTTGTATTCAAACCTACAAAAGTAATCATCAGCACCAACATTTTCAAGCTTTGTGTAGTTTTTAAAACTGTGAACAGTGCATTTGTCTTCAATGGTGTGAGCACTTTGCATGTCATAGTGGTCCGACAAGAAAAGCTCTTTGGCACCATGGAATGGCTTCCGTCCACCAATTGATTCCTCAGGGCGGTAATACCACCGTACCCGCACTTTCACATTATTTCTATGATCGGCTTCAATTTTTTCAACTCTCGCCACATATGGAGGCTTGTTTGAATCATATGGCCTCATCAAAACACAATCTCCAGCTAAAGAAAAGTCCACCGATTAGTGTAATTTACAAGAAAATATATATATAAAAATAAAAATAAAAAAATAAAAAAAACACAAACTTATGAAATAAAGACAAAATGATCAGAATGTATATACAAGTTGTGTATGTGTAACTGTCATTATAGAGAGAATCAATATAATTACACCACTAATTATGGACCAATTAGAAAAATAATTTTAAGAAAACAATTATACCAGTCAATTTCTTCTTCTACATTGAGCCTAAATACCCATACAAATACATGTTTACATATAACCAATTAACCAACCAAGCACAACAATGTACTTTGAATTGTAAGTGATTACTGACATAGATACATAAAGTAAAGAAGACTATCACTTTAGACACTAAAAAGAATATTTCCAGCAAAAAGAAATAAGTATCATATTAAACCATGATCAACACCAAACTCTTTAATTTGTTTTAAAAATGTTGACAGTCTCCAACATATACAGCATAAAAAATGGAGACTATAGATTATAACGAACTTCAAAAATCATCCTCTCTGGGCTACCATAAACAAGTAAAGCAGTTTCGCAATGGAACTTTCAGCGACGAATCCAAAAACAAAATAAAAAATTTCAGCAATAAACATTCGGGTGAGAAATCCAAAAACAAACCAAACAAAATAAAAAAGTGATAGTAAAAGGACAATACGTCTGACAATCTTGTTGGCCCCTCCGATAACAAAAGAGTTGAGGTCCTTCTTCCCCGGTTTCGTTTTCGCCATGGATTTCGCTTTGCTTTCCGCCTTCGGGACAATTGTAATAGCTGTATTTGCTGCTGAATTTCTAGGGCATGCTTCAAAACCCTAATTGCCGGCCGGTACAAAAAATTTGGGGCTAAAAATTTGTGTCATAAAACAAGGAAGATTAGCTCAGTCGGCTGCCATCATTCCCAACGCATGCGTTTTATATCTTGTGTGTATTTTTTCCTTTGTTTTTTGCATTAATGTAATTAAATTATTTTTTATTTATATAACATTAAATTTTCAATTTTCAATTAATGGATCTATTTTAATTGAAATTATTCTTTTATAATTTTATTTATTTTATTCAAAATATTTTTTATTATAATAAAATTAATTATATATTAATATTAAAATATTTTATATTTTTATATAAACTATACATATTTTACAGCATAAAATTAATTTTTATATATAAAAAATATCAAAATTATCTTATACCATAAAATATTCACTGTGTCTATAAAAATTATCATTACAGAAATATATGAGAACATCTTTGTGCACAGAAACATTATATTTTTAATAAAAATAATGGAAAGTGAATAATATTGTTACAAAATATAAAAAAAAAAATTTCAAATTCTAAGAGTGTCTTTCGTTCTAAGTTGAATTTAAATTTTTATTTAAGTAATACTCTATCTCTTTTGATACAATAGTTATATTTATCATTTTTGTCTGTACTAAAACAATAGTCTTATTTTTATAAATAATCATATCATTATAAAACTACCCTTACTTTTTCATTATTATTAGACAATTGCAGCTACTTTTTACATTAATACACTCGCAAGGGCAAAAGAGTTTTTTCATCCGTACTTTTTACCCACTGTCAATATAATATCAATATCAAACACAACTCATACTATAAATACTGATAGAGTAGTAGTACTTTGTATGAAGTTTATGAGAAGAAAAGATAGTATATTTTTAATTATGTCATTTTTTTTATTCGTCAATTAAATTTATTCATAATCTATTTATAGGAAATAATTTATTTATTCCTAATTTTATCACCAATCATTTATCACTTAATAAATTTTCTATAACACTCATTTTTTATTAAAGTCTTTTTTTGGATCTAGTGGACAATATAACATAAAGAGCCCAATAGAGGAAATATTATGTGTGTAATTGTTTGGTAAAATAGTTTTAAATGATATTTTTTATATGAAATATAAAAAATTTGGTAAATAATATAAAAATAATAAATGTATTATATATTAATTTTTTATTAAAAGAACACAACATTGAATTTGAATCCAAACTGAAATATCTTAAATAATTAAAAATCAAATACAATTTTATATAATCATAAGTTCATCATATACCAACGTACTGTACTATTATTTAAGTAACAATTATTATATATATTGAATTGTATTAGACATTTTATATGTAGTGATAGAAAAAAATTATTATGGTACTAATTTGCATAATCAACATCTTAACTATTCATATATGTTATGTTATAATTAAACTATTTCGGTAAAAATATTAAAATATTCTTAATATTTATCTAAATCATTAATATTCATGTATTGTTACACATACATGATAAACAAAGTCAAAATTTTCACAAAAATAAGGGCTTGAATTCTATATTTATTCGGTCAAATCAGTATTTTTGATAAAAATAAACAATATATTTTACATAATATAAGATTTGTTGTGTTATAAAATATCATATGTTGGTATTATAAAATAACAAATATTGTACTGCCTTCATCCATAATGAAATATTCATTTTTCCATTTTTGTCTATTCCATAACAAAATATTCATTTTTTTTTAAGTAAATATAATATATTATTTACCTAATATTACAAATACTCTTACAACTTTCAATATATTAAAATATTCATTTTTTTTTATATTACACAATACTAATAAGATCATTTTAATTATTTTTACTTTATTTTTACTATATTTCAATATAATACTAATATTTCTAAAACTCCGTACAAAAACAAATGAACATCTAATTATAAGGTTGAGGGAGTATTATAATATATATTGTGATATATATCATAAATATTGTTTACCTTTATACCATGTTGATTACCATGATCCATAGTCCAAAAATAATTTACATATTATTCCATAAAATGCTACTCTTTTCGTCCACTAAATTTAATCTATTTGGACTTGGCAAGCTGATTAAAAGAAAATGAAAATTTTATTGTAAAAATAAAAAACATAAAAAAATAAAAAAGTAATTTAAGTTTTATTAAAAATTAAAGAAAATTGAAAAAGAATATAAGAAAGTTGGTGATATTTATTATATGAGTTGAACGAATGATAATAATTAATTTGATTTTTTTTACTTTTTCAATATGATACTGAGATAAATTTGATGGCAGACAAAAAAAAAAAAAAAAAGAATAAATTAGAGTAACAGATGAAATAATTTTTATCGAACACATTTACATTAAAAAATTACATAAAAAGTGCAATAAGAATGAATATTGGATGCAATATCTGAGCCAGCTGACGAACAGATCCTTTTTTTTTTAATCCGGACGAGAAATCATTTGAGAAAGTGTAGGTGCACCGATATACAGAGTAGCATTACTCAGCTAGTGACCGTTGCAATGTTTTCATTGGAGCCATCCATCCCCTGTCGGCTGTCCCATCTTTTTATTATTATATTCCACGTACATACAACACACCAATACATTATACATATATATATTAAAAAACTCACAAGATAGAGATATATAGACAAATCTAAAAGAACTTAACACATCACAGACAGAGACGACGACGAAGTCGAAGCATCAAAAGGATGACGACGAACACCAGCACCGCCACAGTTCTTCCCTTACCCTTGCCCGTCAATTCTGATCTCTCCACACATGTCTTCTACAGGTTAAATACTTCAATAACAAATGTCTATATAATTTAATTTAATTTAATTTGTCATTTTCTTGTTTCGCTGCTGCTTCAGCTGTGGCTCTTGTGGTTACGACCTAAACCTCAATTCCTGCAACCGTAACTTAACCGTCATCGGCGAAACCTACGGCAAGTCGATGAAAAGGGGACTCATTTCATTCTACTCTATCGACCAGACCAGGTTCACTCAGACCACCAAACTCCGGTGGTGGCGAATATTCCGGCGCCGGCGAACCAAGTTACTATGCAGAAACTGCGACACCTGCATTGGCACCTGTCCTTCTTCTTCCTCAAAAATGACCACTTGGGATGGCATGTCCACTCAAACACTCTACCAGATCAAGATTCGATCACTCAGGCCCTTAGATCAATAAGCAAGAAATTATTACATACTTGCATATGTTCTTCTTGTTATGGACAAAAGTCACAAAACCAAATCATTCATTTTCTCTACTTTCAGCTTCAAATATACAAAATTAGTTGCAGCCCGGATTCATAATCATCTATAAGGCTACTAAAAAGTCTGAATCTTTATGCTAATCTAGTAGGAATTTTTTTCGAGACAAATTTTCGACAGCTACGATGAGGGGAAGAACCTGTTGAGGTTGAAAGGCAGAGTGTAGAACTCTTCATTTCTACTATCGCCTTTGAATGACCGGAACTTGTCCCACCACGGCATGCCGCGATCTTTCTTCGACTCATCAACGACTATTGTGTTGTCGAGAAACACGGCCACAATCAAACTCACCGTGGGCGGGGACATGAACACCGTGTTCATCGTCGCATTGAACTTAAGAACATAAGCAAGAAACCAACCAAAACTGAGTTTCAAGCACTCGAACCACAGCTTTTCGATCCAAAAAATAAGACAGCAGAGACTTACCCATCCGGCGCGAGTGTGAACTAATCCGTTGGCGCCGAAGAATTGAGGAACAGAGATGCCGAGGAAGAGTGAAAGGCCAGTTATCATAAGGTTTCTCATAGAATTCATGTTAGTGAACTGAAGAAATGATAGACCAACAGAACCTGCAGATTAAACAAAACGAAATGTTAGTAAAAATGAAACATATGATCAAGACAACGAAACAGCTTGTAAGATGATGATGGCAGAAGCTTACCTACAAGCCCGAATAGAACACAGTACAGAGCTGCGAAAATAGCAAACGGTATGGATGCGAAAAAAGAAAGAAATTTCCCTGCAATCATCGCCAAACTGCATGAGGGCTCCTTTACAGAATAAACTTTAATGTCAGATGAGCTAATCGATGACTAACCGAAGACAGAAAAGAATATCATGAAGCCAGCTGAGATCTGAACCACCCTGCGGCTTCCAACTCGAGTTAGTCCAAGGAGGCCGGTATTTTCCCTGGATTGTGTTCAAATTCTTTCAAGAGTTGTCACTGAATAGACAGTAATCCGGTAAGGTAATTGGCTAACTTACACAGATACAGTCGAACCGGTGGCTGTTCCAAAAAGACCATCGAGCAAAATGCCTATTCCTTGCCAGCCAATGCCGCGGCTGAGCACATTCGCAGGAGGTAGTGTCGCAATTGCCAGACGAGAGGCAGCCTTGTAGGCTGCAGTGGACTGCAAATAAGTTCAGCTGAGATTAGGACATACACAAAAGTGTGTCATGTCAAATTCGAATGTTGTTGTGTCAAATGTATGATCTTGCCAACAGTACCTCGACCATTGAGACAAGAACAGCAAACATCATAGCAAAGCAATGTCCAAAGGCAAAAGTAGGAGGACCCCATTGAAGAGGATACGGGAACATGAACCTAAGCAACACAAGTTAGATCATTAGATGCAAGAAAAGGGTAAAAAGAAAAAAAAAAGGGTCGAAGGAACACTAATGTAGACAACCATGGAGCAGTTGATATAATATTGGCTTGGTCAGTCCGGCAACTGAGCTGAGTAAATTTTGGTTTGCCGCGATAAGCTCCGCTAGCAGTTAGTATGAAGGCGTACAGCCAAACAATAGTGATGCAGATCAATACAGGAAATCGTTCGAAAATGGGCAAGTCTCTTAGTGGTTTAACATGCTTCAGATACTGTAAGAAGAAGACTGTTAATTGCTTAAAGTCAGAAGAAGATAAGAAAACCACTTTACAATCGAATCATTCGGGATCAACTCACTTGTGACAATCCAACGACCATTACCATCATCGGCAAACCAATCTCCAGACAATGTCCAAGCTACAAAATACACAACAAACAAACATCTTACAAATGAATTCATTGGGGGTAAAATTTGATAGTATAAAGTGATAATATAGAACCATATCGATATAAGAAGAGAACTTACTACAGGAAATCCTTGTTGAAACAAACCCAAACCAACTAATCCAACTACAGGTGCCATGCCGAGGGGGCTGAAAAAGCTGCAATGCAATAAGCCTAAAAGTAACGAATACGTGCAGGAATTGAAGTTTGTATAACCTTAACAAACTTGGAATTATAAACTTTACCGTGAAAACAGACCCCATAGTTGGCTGTAGCCTAAAATTATTTGTATACTGGCAGCAGCAATCATAGCTCCTTGGATAGCTCTCATAGAATGTATAAATCTCTGCAGAACAGAGAACTATAAGCTCCACTTCGACAACATAACTGGGAGGTATCATTTTTTAAAACTATTTTAGTGATAACTTGAAAAAGTTCATTTGCACAAACTGCAGACAACAACTTTTTGTGGTAAGGGGGAGGGAAATCACTTCAACTTACAGGAATCATAGGGTAACAATGCTGAAAATTAGTGTAATTTGAAGCATTTGGTGGATTGGAAAGAACAAAAAGGAACTTACTGTATGAGGATCATCAATCTGTTGAAACGATGAATCATTGATAATATATACTATGGGCACAACATAAGCATATGACCCTCCAACAATAGCAGGCAATCTTGTTCCAAATAATGTCTGGAGAAGTGTGTTAATCCCGGCAACGAAAACCAGAGTTTGAATAACCAGGGCTTTATCCTTCTGCACAATCAGAAAGCTAACACATCACTTGGTGAGGGAGAAAATGTAAGAGAATTTGTCAATTATGGGCTTTGATATACTAGGAAGAACACTAGAATATTAGAAGAAATATTCTTACATCAGTTCCTCCCATCATAGGGACAAGCATTGTTGGAATCATGACACTTGTGCCAAGTACTAAGATAAAATTCTGAAATCCCAACAAAATGGTTTCAGCTGCATACAGAAAAATAATAATCAATCACTGATAAGGATAAGTCAGCAAGAATCAGCATCCATCCACTAATTCCCAAATGGTGTTTGTTTACATTCATCTGTTCAGTGTAGCCTTGAGTTCAGATCACTAGAAAAACAACTAACAAGTCCTTAGCAGAACAAGCAAATAAAAAAACGTAGTACAATAGTTGGATTGACATCAACTACTTACAATAGCTACACCATGAACGTACACCAGCATTAAGCTAAAGGTTGCATAAACATGAGTAAGTCGCCCAATATTAGAAATTGGGACATTATTGATAAAGCACACCATTCTCTTGCAAGTGTTAAAATTCTTGCAATCTAAATATTGACACCACTGCCATTCTAAAGCAGCATAACATTTGAAATTATGGATGTTATTCATAACGCAGAATTCGTGAATTCACAAAGAAATAAGATCAATGACAGACAAATTACACAATATATACATATATATATAATATATATATCCTCAAGCAACACTACTAAAATTAAAACTAATCATAAAAACCCCAACTTTTTTATTTGCTAAGTTTAATCAATGAGACTGTCGCAGAACACCAACAGTAAATGCTTCAAGCAATCGCCATAATCAATAATCACATATTCAGGAAACGAGAAGACAAGAGAAACATAAAACACAGAAACACAAACAAACATGAACATTAAAACGAGAAACGTACGCCAAGAAGGATTAGAATCAATGCAGTACGCAAGGTCCTGAAGCTGATCCATTGGAGGATGTGTAATGTCTCCCATCGCCGATTTAGGAGAACGCCACAGGAATCAACGAGTGAGGGGAACAACTCAGAACGGCAACTGCAGAGGAAGAAGAAAACTTTCGAAAATATTGAAGCTTAAGACTGAAGAAAATGTGGGAGAAAACACAAGAAATACGCCAAACGACTCACTCAATAAATTTCAAAATCAATTTTTACTTTCATTTCATTTCTCTTACTACGCATGTTTTAATTTGTCACTGAAATTACTTGCATTGAATTTCAATGCTACATACTATTATTATTATTATTTAATTAACAGATAATTACAACAGTAAATTTTTTTAAAAAATTTGAACTACTATGGTAACCAACTTATCCATACTAGACGTTAAGTTGTTATTTTCACTATATCAATATCCAATTTTGTTACGTTATTTACTATTTATCCGTGACTTTGAATTTTCCCAATTATTTCATATTAATAAATCACATGAAATTTCAAAATAGTTTTGAAAAAAAATATATATATATATACTTGAAATTTTCCTTCTTTATTTTAAAAATGAATAGGTAGAGGTAAACCTTGAAAATCTGCTTACCTAATAAATTCATGGCCTCTAAATACTAAAAAATTTCAAAGGATATGAATCATTACACAAGAACAGATTTCCTTAAACGGCTATTTGTAGTCATATGTAGGAGGTTGTATCTTCATTTACACATTATGTTCGCACAAAAATGTCGAAAGAGGATTAAACAATCAAGAGAGGAGGGAACAAGAAATGGTGAGAATGTCGATGATATGCTACGTGTTACTTTTAGTCTCCGGCGCTTTCCTTTCTTCGTCGATTGAAGGTAAAGGAATCGATAATATCAATCTTTCAACAATCAATGTTTTGGACATGCATGGCGAATCCACGCCGTGTATGGTAGGGGAGCAATGCTTTAGTAGTCGGAGATTGTTGCGCGGCAAACACCTCCCGAGGGTTTCTTCGCACGGGCTGCAACATGGAGTTGAGCATTTAAATTAATCGATCGATCCATCCATAAATGCAGATAATTTTAATTTATTTCAGAGCTTAATAATATCGTGAGTTGTTTATTGGAGCTTTTTATATGTATTTTGTTTTTCTAATAACAACATGAATGTGTTCATCATACTAGTCTATAATACCTTTTAATGTAATTTTTTTTCTATGCTAAATAGTCATCGATCGTCCCAATTTCAACATATCACATGTGTTCTTGAGTATGTAATGTTTGTCGAATCAAACAGTAAAAAAAAAAATTAAATTGAAATTGCAAATTTATTGAACCAACCAACTAGTATATTTATATTTGATAGCAATGGGTAAGAATAATTGGGCATGCAGTGAATGTAACAGGGGAGGGGTCTGGTCTGGTCTGGTCTGCTACTAGTGTTTCATCGTATTCATGTCCATATTAATATGCAGGCAATGATTATTATTATTATTATTATTATTATTATATGTATATAATTGAAATATGAAAATAAAATAAATAAAATGACCATTGTTGACCTTAATTACCCAGGCAATGGTGGACACGTCAGCAGAATCCAAGACTAGGTACTTTATGATATCACATGAATCATCAAAGAAAGACTTTTAACTTAAAATCCACACAGTGTCAGAAACAGGATTTGGACTACTGACAAAACTATTTTTGCTACATAAGGAAATTAAAGGTAATTATTATTGTCGATTTTAGAAGAAATATATATATATGTGTGTGTGTGTTGTTGATGTTAGGAATCTACAATCATATATAGAATACAACAAAGTTTGTTACAATGTTGAGGCTTCTACTCTTGTGTAAAATATCTACCCTTTTCGAACATGTAGCTAGTAGAATTATATTGTAGATTACTCTGTGTAGTGCTGTGGTTGCCCCTTTTTCTATTTTTTATTTTTTGGAACTTTCAAGTGATTAAAGGTAGTATTTTCAGAGTTTGATTAGATCCAATTATTTAATTCATTATTAATAAATGGACCACAATTCCTCCCTTTATTTTATAGCCGTAATTATGATAGATTTAAATAAAAGGCACCTACCTACCCCACCCCACTCCCACCCCCGCCAGGACACTCACACTCGCACGCAGTGCCATAATTATGAAGTGATTTTAAAGACCTTTCACTCCTCTTTGACCCTTCTTCTCTCTCTGTCTTCCTCTTCACAACCAACAAACTGACATACACATATATACATATACATATATACAACTCTGCCTAAACTTTATACACAGACAGTTCAAATATGGCCAAGATCTGCAACTTCTTCTTCATCTTCACTTTCTTCATTCTATCTTCTGAATCTGAAGCTCAAATTGACCCTTCCGACTTGGCTGCTCTGCGCCTCATCAAGAATTCACTCACCGACGTCCCATCCGCCGCCCGCTTCTTCTCCACCTGGAACTTCTCCGCCGCCGCCGACCCATGCGCCTCCTTCGCCGGCGTTACCTGCTCCGCCTCGCGTGTCACAATTCTGTCCCTCGGAACGGGGATGGCCGACTCGCCGGGACTCGCCGGAACTCTCTCGCCGGCTGTTGCCCAGCTGACGGAGCTCACCCAGTTAATTCTCTTCGCCGGCATTGTCACCGGCCCCATTCCGGCGCAGCTCGGTTCGCTTCAGAGCCTCCGAGTCATCGCCCTCACCAGCAACCGCCTGACCGGAGAAATTCCGGCCTCAATTTTCCGGCTCCAGAATTTGCACACCCTCGACCTCAGCCGCAACCAGCTCGCCGGAAATCTCCCGCCGGCGATTGACGCCTTGCCCCGCCTCAAAGTCCTTGTCCTTGCCTCCAACCGCCTCTCCGGTCAAATGCCCCGCCACTTCCCGGAAAATCTCCTCCACCTCGATGTCGGCGGCAACTTACTGTCGGGAACCCTGCCGCCGCAGATGCCGGCGGCGCTCCGATACCTCTCCGCCGGGAACAATCTGATGTCGGGGGAACTCAACGGTATGGAATCCCTAACCTCGCTGGCCTACCTGGACCTGAGCATGAACAAATTCAGCGGGCCCATTCCCGGAGCTCTGATCCGCCCCGCGCTGACGTCACTTTTCCTCCAACGGAACAATTTGTCAGGCCGGGTCCCGCAGTCCCAGCCCTGGCCGGACTCGGTGGCGGGGTCCACCGTGGACCTCAGCCACAACTCCCTGACAGGGGAGCTCAGCGCCGCCCTGATCGCGGCGGAGTCGCTGTTCCTGAACAACAACCTCCTCACCGGCGGCGTTCCCGAGGAGTACGTTGCCAGCGTCCAGAGGGGCACCATGAAGACGCTCTACCTCCAGCATAATTACATCACGGGATTCCCGATCCGGGTCGGGTCCGCCCTGCCGGACACCGCCGCCGTCTGCGTCTCCTACAATTGCATGGACGCGCCGCCGCTGGGGCTGTCGGCGTGCCCCGCCAGCGCCGGCGACCAGATCTCCCGGCCGGCGTATCAGTGCTCTGGATTTCACAATTAACGACCGTACAGATTTTAATTAATTTCTTCACGTCCATTGGCTGCTGCTGCTGTTTAATTTTGTCCACACTCCCACAATACACTCACACTATACTGTATGTATCTATACACTTATAAATTATTTTTTTTTATATAATTAATTAATTAATTTTTATATGTGTGATTGGATCAGTCCGATTGTGCCGTTACTTAATTTCCATACAACACGGGACCTTCACTTTAATAGTCGCTACGTTCGTAGAAACACGCTTTTGGGCTAGACAAGTGAGATGTAGACTTAAAGTCGCTAGTCCATAGCATTGAATAATCGCATTTACTAATTTGGTGATCTTGAAAGAACGTGGTTGCTTACCGTTGTGTTTGGCTTCGGAGTCGACATTATTAAGACTATAGTCCAAATTGGCTTAGAGCTTTACAGGTGTAATTTTTGTCTTTTTATTTCATTATCATATGGGCTGGTCAATAAATAAAAGATACTCCCAGGATGTAGCAGGACTGATGATAGTAAAAATTTAAATTAAAAAATATTTTTTTCTGTAATATTTAAAAAGATAGATTTTTTATACTAAATAATTTTAACAATACTATTAAAATAGTATTCAACAGTAAATTATGTATATAAACAATGAAAAAGATTGAAAGAAGATGAAAGAAATCACAACCAAATAAGCCCTTATGTTCTTGAATGTACATGCTCCAACCTTCCTTTCCAATTTTTCTTACTTTCCCATATTTTCCCCTTTGTAAATTAAAAATATTTCTTTGGTTTTAATTTTTAATAAAAATATATATATATTTTTTTTTGTAGCATCGATGGATAGTGTTTTCAGGAAATTAGATGACAATAAATAAAATTAAATTTTGCAAAGTAATTTATGGTTGCATATTAAATATACGAAAGAAATGGTTAATTTTAAGTGCATGTAGACTTTAGCGCTCAACAAAATTGGCGGCAACAATAAATCATATCACTTAAGTTCACAATATATTACTCCCCTCCGTCCCACATCCACGTTGCCGTTTCCGTCCGTCCCACATATCATGTCATTTTTCTTTTTTGGAAAATGATTATACACTTTAATCTATTTTAAACTTTTTAATTTTATTTTTTTTAAATTTTAATTAAACTAATAAGTTATTTTAATCTTAATTTATAATTATTTATATTATAAAATAATTATTTTCACTAATACATTCTTAATTATTTATTAATTATACTCCTCATAAAATACCGTGTGTACAGTGTAACAGACACGGTATGTGGGACGGTGGGACGGGGGAGTAACTGATTTGGGTGAATCAACTTGAGATGTATTGATGATCAGCCCAACTTGTTCAAAATCAATTTTTTTTTTTTTTTTTTTTTTTTGAATAGTTACATTTATTTTCATTTACTGATTAATTATAATTTATTCATCAAAAAATACCTAAACACAAAAATAAATGCGAAGTAATACTATTGTAGAGGAATTAAAGGTGGTGGTTTGAAAATACAACCAAACACCGATTATTTAAACACATAATAAATCCAATTAGAACTATACTCGGTTAGATCCAAAATTTGAAATTTGAAACAAAATTGACATAAATTATTAAGAGTATAAAAAAAGTATAGTATGCATAATTTATTGAAAGAATAAATTTGTATCATAATTCAAACCAAACATTGATTTAAATTTTCTTCATTAAATTTTGCATTAGTACACATTAAAACTACCGTCGCTATCTACTAATAAATTATAATTTGAAATATTATAAGTAATAATAACAAAAAAAAAAAAAAACAATGATGATGATGATGATATTAATGAAGCCACGCACATGCACGTGCTTCGGATGCCATCTGCGGGTCCCACTTTTGAATACATAATAGTTACCTTATTTATTTATTTATTTATTATTATTATTATTATTATTATTTGGTCTTGTCTTCCAAGTAAGGCCATATGATGATGATAAGTTATTTCTTATTATGAGTATTGTCAAACTAAATATTCATTATGTATGAAAATGATAGAACAAAAATAATTACATAAAATAATAATAATAATAATATATTTGAAAGAAAAAGATAGTAACATTGCTTCAAATTTTACGAGGCACATTACAAAAAATTATCAATTTTTCGTTCCTAAATTCACTTTTTCTGTTACTAACAATATTAGAGACGGAATTAAAGATGAAATTAGTTTAGCTACATGAACTTTAAAAACGAAATTCCGTTACAAATATATTATTTTTTTTTTTAATGGCAAGGAATTGAATATAAAACCAATCCCGACCAAATAAATAATAATACTTCCAAAATGTATTCAGGTCACATGGCTTCGGCCCCATTGCCTATCATTTTTCTTTTTTTTTTACTTAAATTTGAGTATGAATTTACTAGAGTAATCAAATTCATGGACTAAGAGAACAATAAAAAACAACGACAAATGTACTTTTTCCTAATATATTAATATAAAAAAGAAATTTAATTTGATGATGTTTAAATTAAAAGAAAATATAATAATAGTAAATAGTATAAAATCATAACTTAACCTACAAAATCAGCGCCCTACACTTTATATAAATTAATTAATGTCCATCAATAATGTCTTGACATATTTTAGAAATTTTGGAAAAGAGTAAAAAAAATTAATATTTGATATTATTATTTAAAAATATTTTTATAAATAAGTAGGGTCAAAATTAATTTTTAACTGTACCTAAACATAATCTATATATCTAAACATTTTTAATTTCCAAAGTATTAAAATTAATTGCAACTTCTTTAGTTAAATTTGCATCTTACATTTTTGCCCATACATGCTCACAATTTATTCTGATACCATTATGTATTTTTATCCTATAATTATTTACTGAATATACACCATGTAATTATTTACCCAACAATATAATAAGCAGCAAAAATAAATAAATAAATAAATTGTGAGAGTAGGACAAATACACGAAAACAACAAAACATCATCACAACTAATAATTAATACAGTTTCAGCCATTATTCACAACCATTCTTTTTCCTAATTTACCCTCCAACGGCTACTTTTCTTCCCTCCATATAAAAACTCCACTACGAATCTCTTCCTCCAATCCTCCGACAAAATCAATTCCCCTTTCCCCAAACAATGTCTAAACTCGCCGCCGCCTCGCCGCCGCTGGTGACGGTGGTGGAGTATCTGGAATCCGCCATGTCCAGAGACCTCCTCTGCAAGTTCCCCGACAACTCTGCCTTCGATTTCGACTACACCCAGAGCTCCATCTGGTCGCCGCTTCTTCCCCGGCCGCACAATCCCCACGGCGGCCTTCAGGTCTCCAAAAGGCTGTCGTTCAACGGCGGCGCCGACGGGTTTCTGGAGAATACCAAGAAAATGGCCGCCGGAATCAAGAGGAAATTCGCCGACGCTATGCTTAATGTCAATGTCGGCGGCGGATGCACCAGAATGAAGAAGAAGATCAGGAGGAAGAAGACGAAGAGGAACTCCATTGGATTTTCTCCAAAGGTAATAATAATAATTATTATTATTATAATAATCATAATAATAATGAAATGAATGTTGATTTATTTTGATCAGAGTCGGGCATGGGACAAAGTGATGGAGGCAGCTGCTAATTATTTCAAGAAGAAGGAGAGCAGTAACGGTCACCTGAGTGACACGTGGCAGTTTGTGAATTAATAATAATAATAATAACAATAATAATAGTAATGTAGGATTCGATTTCATCTGATCTGATAATTTTGTTTAGCGACGGATCGTAAAACGCGACGGGCATAATAGTTTGCTTGCACCTTCTAGAAGATGTTCAATTGATATTATGAATGAGTTGGGCTTTATATTTAAAGCCTTTGTTGTAGGCCCACTTTCAATTTTATTTACTATTTATTATGTGTAGTTGACTACGGCTCTGTACAGAGAGTGCTCTTTCGTGGATTTTATAGAAAAGTTTTACTATTTAACTTTTTTATTTTTTTTAAATATAAAATTAAATATTTTTTTATATTATATTATAAACTTATTTTACATTTAAAATATTACGTCATCAAATCGGAGTTTCATTTCGAACTAGTTTATTAAAAAATAATAACATTATAAATAAGATGAGATTAAATGATATATTTAGCGGATGATATTAATTGTTCAAACCGACGGTTTGAAGGTACCTTTGTGTAAATTTATAAATATATGAACCTATCATCACCACATGCTATGGTTTGTTTGGGTTGAAAATGGAAATTTTAATTTTATTAAAACAAAATTATATGTAATAGCATTATTATATTTTACATTGTAAACAACCTAACAGTGTATATTTTAAGGATATAATGTAAATTTCCAAACAAATAAACTTATAAGTAAGTCATTTGCATTTTAATAGGTAATTTCATTTGAATTGTAATCAGAATGATTCGGTGGCTTGGGTGAATTTATGAACTTAAAAACTAAAAAAAAAAATTATTACGATATTTTTATTAAAAAATAATATTATTTGATTAATAATGTCATATTTTTAAAAATATATTTATGTATAAATAGAATTTTACTATTTTTATCTTTGAAGTTATAAAAAGTAACTACTATTAATGTATCTCATATCTCAATTTTAAATACTTATCTGTTTTTTTTCCTAATTTTTCTTTTAAATTTTATTATTAATTTTTTTATTTTTTATTTTTTTATATTTTTTAAATATCACATTAAAAATTTGAAAAATGGTAACTCCTTGAAATCGAGGGACGAGATCGTCAGCTCCATTATTACCTGCCCCACTCAACCCCATGTAATGAATTATATACCATTATATATATTTTATATACATACTGTATATACTTTCTGATCCATTTTATAATAATATTTTAAGCAAAAGTTAAAATATTTTAAAATTAATAAATGATTATTTTAAAAAAAGTTAAAAAAATATATTTTGAAGTCGAACAAAAGAAAATAATAAAAAATACTTTTGAAATAAAATAAAAAAATGATATTTTTTATGATGTGAAAATCCGCAGTCGCTATTCAAAAGTGCGCGCACTGAGTAAATCCTAAACCCCCAGCGTCGAAGGTTTGAACCAATGACCTCAAGGTCACAAATCCAACTCCTATACTATCGAGCCATCCCTTACGAAAAATGGAGCCGACAGAAATGGGAGTCGACCATCTCAACTCGTTTTACTCCTTTTTATGTTTAATTTTTTTAAAAAAATATTATATAGTTTCATTATTCGTAGTAAAATGTATTAATATTATCTACAAAACAAGACAAAAATACAATTAATTAACTTGAATAGAAAACTAGAAAAATTTACTAGTGGGCAATAGTATATATATATAATACTATATATAAAACATGGAAAAGATGCACAGCTGTTCTTCCTGCTAATTGTTTATGCAAAGTCCTCATCACTATCGTTCTTCATTTTCTTCTTCATCTTCTTCATCTCATCTTCTTCTTTCCGCTGCTGCAATGGGCGGTAGTGAGTCGGAATCGAAATCGGAATCGGAGTCGGAATCATGTAGAGAGGTAGAGCTAGTTTTGATTCCGTGGCCGGTGATGGGGCACATGCAAATCGTGGAGTTGGCCAAGCTCATCATCCACCATCAAAAGCTCGCCCTTCACCCTCCAGGCAACTAACTGATTATTTTTATACTTATATGCTGCTATTTAATTTAATTTAATTTGATTTTATATTGTTCTGTTCTTAGTTAAGCGTTTTTTTGGGATGGTGGGAGATCTGATCTGATCTGTGCGTAAGGAAATTAATTGGTCAAACTTTGTGCCATTTTGCTCAACCATAGTGTTAAGAAATTTTTAACCCTTCTAAGGTCATTATATCCTATGTATGTTTATAATTTACAGTCTCACTGTGGCGAGTCGTAAAAATTACTGATCGCCTTGTCGTCGCATAATTATTTATAAGATCGATTCATAAGAACCAATTAAAATCAGCCACGTCAACACCAGACAAAATCACCGTACATTCCGCTGCTTTAGGATAAGATCTTGAGCCGCTACATACTTATGGTATTGAATTTACTAAATAAGTATATGAATATACATACATATGGCATTGGATTTACTGAGTAAAAATAGGATTTGTTTATTTTGGATGTGTTTTTTATTTTTTTTTTCAAATTTTATCGTATATATTATTTTAATATCAAGTTTCGTACCAATTTTTTTTTAAAACTTATCAAAAGAAATATGGTAAAATTTTAGTTTGAGTTTGATATTAAAATAATATTTGATTAAATATTTTATGAGAAAAAAATATATATTTTTTTCGAAAAACGCAGAATCCATATAGTAAAGTTTAGAAAATTTTGGGTAAAGAAACATAGTCCATTAAAATGGAACTAACAAAAAAGGAAATTGAGACAACTGAGATGAGATAGAAAAATATATTTTCAATAGTACATTTGGATAAAATTTCAAATTTCATTTAAATTAATTACTTTTTAATTAGAGTGTGTTTCTTTTGATCGAGTTTAAGAGAAATTGATTTGAATTTTGTATTAAAATTATGTTTGATAAAATATTTTATGAAAAAAAAAATTTCTTTTTTTTTTTAAAATAAACGTAGAGTTTAAATATTAAAATTTGAAAAATTTTGATATAAGAAGCATACAAATTAATAATAATATTAATATTTTTGAAAAATCTCAATTAATACCAATTAATTTAGTTATTAGTAATAACTCTAAATCATATTTAGAGAGGGGTTTTCGGAAATTTAAAAATTTAGAAAAATTAAAAATTAGTATTTAATTTATATTTTGTAAAAAAAAATTAAATTGTATATGTGATTTTTTTAAAAAATAAATAAGAAATCAGTGAAAATGTGTTTCGCACATATTTTTTTTAAATCTCAATTAATTTATTTATTCGATCCAATGTAGTGTCAACAATTATAATTTAATTACTTAATTATTTCGAAAAATTACAAATTAAATTTTCTATAGATTATTTTAACGATTTGTTCAAAAACATATAGGAACAACCATTTCAGTGACAGTTCTGCTGATGAAGCTTCCGGCCGACATCGACACCGTCAGCGGCTCCTTCATCGACTCCCTCTCCGCCGCCTCCGCCGTGCCGGGCCTCAACTTCTTCCAGCTACCGCCCACCGACCCGACCCCCGAATGGAGCTCCAGGACCCGCGGATTCTTCATCCACAGCCTCGTTCTCAGTCAAAGATCAAACGTCGCCGATTTCCTCCGCACACGGCGCCCCACCATCCTCGCCGTCGTCACCGACATGCTCTGCACCTCCATGATCGACGTCGCCGCCGAACTCGGACTCCCATCCTACGTCTTCTTCACTTCCCCTGCCAGTTTCCTCGGCGCCATGCTCCACTGCCAGTACCTCCACGACGAACAGAACCAGGACGTCGCCGCCTGGGGGACCTCCGGCGCCGACGTGTCCATCCCTACCTTCCGAAACCCCGTCCCGGTGGCCGTCCTGCCGGCGGTCCTCCTGGACAAGGAACAATGGCTCCAAAGGTTCCTTCACTATTCCCGAGGTTTAAGAAAAGCCCGAGGCATAATAATCAACACATTTCTTGAATTAGAGACGTACGCCCTCAATTCGTTCACCCTCGCCGGCGCCGGCAAGGTCCCGCCGGTGTACCCGATCGGCCCGATCATCAATCGCAGCTTCCACAACGAAGGTCCGTCGGAAGCCCTCCAATGGCTGGACGCCCAATCATCAAGCTCCGTCGTATTCCTATGCTTCGGGAGCCAAGGGAGCATAACGGAGGACCAAATCAGGGAATTGGCAATCGGAATCGAGGCGAGCGGCGCCGGATTTCTGTGGTCTCTCCGGCGGCAATCGGCGGACAGCGAAGCGGCAGCCTTTCCGACGGAATACGGCGGCGGGTTCGAGGAGGTCCTGCCGGAGGGGTTTCTTCAGAGGACAGAGGGGAGGGGGAGAGTGGTCGGGTGGGTCCCGCAGATGGAGGTTCTGTCGCATCCGGCGGTGGCGGGGTTTGTGTCGCACTGCGGGTGGAATTCGGTGGTGGAGAGCCTCTGGTGCGGCGTGGCGGTGGCGGCGTGGCCGCTGCACGCGGAGCAGCATATGAATGCGTTTCAGGTGGTGAGGGAGCTGGGGCTGGCGGTGGAGCTGACGCTTACAGGGCATGAGAGGGGCGGCGAGGTGGTGGGGAGGGAGAGAATCGAGAAGGGGATCAGAGAATTAATGGATGAAGGTAGCAGTGAGAGGAAGAAGAGAGTGAAGGAGATGAAGGAGAAGAGCAGGAGAAGTGTGGAGGAAGGAGGATCTTCTTACATATCATTTCAGAAACTCATCCAAGATTTCATAGCTCACCATGATTGACGGGCTGGGCTATCTTCATTGTGTCCATCTTTGGCCACATTTTTTTGTTTTAATAAAAATGTAATTTTGTTGTTTTTAATGAAAAATATATTCATTTATATATAAAAAAAAAAAAAAAAAATTAATCACAACTCACATGTGATTAGGCCGTGGGTAAAAAAAAAATCCTTAACATCATTTAGAATTATTACTCACTTCATAGTAGCCTATGCATTATTTGTGAACATTGTGGCAGTTGGTTGTTGGAATATACTATATTTTATCACATTCTTTTGTTTTTTTTTAAAAATGTTCTTTGGATTCATGTCTACCCTTGTATTCATTATCTATGTTGGCACATTTCAACAATAACATCGACTACTACTACTACAAAAGAGAGAAGACAAAACCAAGAAAGCAAAGCAACCAATCTCATCAAGTACTGGATCGGATCTATTTCCTGCCAGTGCCAATACAAATTATAAAACATTATATTCTCATAGCATAAATAATGGGTTGGTTGGTTGGTTTGTATTTTAAATTTAAATAATTTCAATAAAAAATACAATATCTTTTAACAGAACATTATATCAATCATAACCAAACAAACCCAAAAACAAAATATTTGTAGCTCCAAAGCTTAGGGTAGTAGTCTAACAAGTGAATATACAAATTATACCCTTATATGTAAGTGTCTCGTACACACTGCACTTTATTTAAACTTAAGGTTATTTATCCCATTAATAATAATAATAATAATAATAATAATGGAGAATTTCCATCTTATTGAAAAAATCCATAAGTACTTATTAGTAATAAAAAGATAAGGGTAGCCAAACTAGTGAACATAATTGATCGAAGTGTGAATATAGTATATATATATATATATATAAATGAAAAAAATAAAAATTAAGGCAGAATATACAAACAACCAAATTAAGAAAAGTCAGCACCATTAATTCTTCTTCATGACTGCAGGAAAGTATCGAGATCCCACTCCTCGTCGCCGGAGGTGGATACGGCGGGGGCCGTGCCGCCACCTCCGCCGCCGTGCATGCTATCCATCATGGCCATGTGTTGCTGCAATTGGTGCGCAAACTCCTCATTCCGGAACATCGCCGTCGGGTCCGCCGCCGGGACGGTGGCAGAGGTTGGTTGCGGCCGGGGGAGATGAAGGCCGGGAGCGGCGGGGCCGCCGGTGAAGTGTTGCACCATGGCTCGGAAGTTGGTGGTGTCGGTGTTGAGTAGGGTCGTCGGAGTGCGCCGTGAAGCCCGAGCCCGCCTCCGGACGGGCCTGGATATGCGGCCGTGAATAGGCCTCAGGGGACTGGCAGCGGCGGCGGCGGCGGCGGTTGCGGTGATGGTGGCGGCGGTGGTGGTGGAGGAAATTGTTGAGATTGGGGCTTCGATTTGGTTAATATAATTTGGGAAATTAGGTTGCAATTGATGATGATGATATAGTAATGGGATCCAATTATTTGTAGTAGCAGTAGTAGGAGTACTTGACATGGGCTCAGTGATGGACATGGCAGACACACCAATCAAATTTTTTAACTTTTAAGGTTGTCTTCTGTCTCAGGGATCAAAAAGTGAATCATAGAAGAAGAAGAAAGAAGAAGGGAATGAATATTACAGCTTTCAAATACTTAAATATGAGGAGAGGGCAGAGGAGGACATGCATACTAGTCTCGGCCCTTGGAGAAAATATTTTTGTTTGGGGGGAGTTCATTTTTGAATAATAAAAATTGAATTTGAGTAGTGATATAAAAATAGATTTTGTTTTGAAATATATTTTTAGTATAATATAAAAATAAAAAATAATTATTTAATTAAATACTTTTGAAAAAAAAAAAATTAAATATCAAAAATTTTATAAGAAATCACAAAATAGTACATATAGTCCCTCCGCCCCAAAACACAAGATTATCATTTCTTAGTTTTGTAATTGTACTACCTACCTAACATAATAAATAGTATTCCAACTTACACTAGTACACAAGATTATCATTTTTGAAGCACTGAATATTTGAACTCATGACCTTAGGTCACAAGTACATCCCTAAATCATTGAGTCATTCATTTACGATTATTTTTAGTACTCCCTCCGTCCCGAAACTAAGTATTCATTTGCTTTTTACACGTAATTTTAGAAATATGAGTATTATATTGGGATACAGTAGGAATAAAGTAGAAATGACTAAAATAACCTTATTAGTATATGATATAAATGTAATGGCATTTGTGTAATATATTGTAAGTTGTAAGGGTATTTGTAATAGTAGGTAGATAGTACAGTTACTTAAAAAAAGAAATGGATACTTTGTTATGGGATGGACTAAAATGGAAAAATAGATATTTTGTTATGGGACGGAGGGAGTATAATTTTTAATTAAAAAATAATATTCTTTTACAAAATATTATTTAGGGTAAACTGTTTTTTTAGTCTCATAATTGGACCTCTTATCATTTTAGTCCTGTAACTGGACCCCCTTATCATTTTAGTACCGTAAGTGGAGTCTGTCGCAAACTAGTCCCATAAGTGAAAAATTTTCGCTATTTTAGTCCTCCGGAGATGCCTGCGTGGCTCGCCGGAGGTGACGTGTTCCCAGGTATCGCTGACCTGGCGGACACTTGAATTTTTTATTTTTTATTTTTTATTTATTTAATTTTTTTTAAAACTTATTTTTAATTTTATTTTTATTTTTTTATTTGGTCCAATTAAAAAAAAGTAAAAAAAAAATGAAAAAAAAAAAATAATAAATCCACGTGTCCGCCAGGTGTCGCTGACCTGGCGGGACACCTGGCGGACACGTCACCTCCGGCAAGCCACGCAGGCGTCTCCGACACCGGAGGACTAAAACAACGAAAATTTTTTACTTATGAGACTAGTTTGCGACATACTCCACTTACGCAATTAAAATGATAAAGGGTCCACGGAAAAAAAAAAACAATTTACCCTATTATTTAAATAAAAATTTAAACGCATGCCAAAACAGAACGGCAAAACCAAGCAAATCCTATAAAGCTTTGGTTTGTTTTTGCTTTAGTTTTTATTATTCTCAATATAAATGTCCACGCACTTCTTAATTTATTAAAATATATATATATATATTTAATTTTACAAAAATCATATTAAATTAGTATTACATAAACACAAAACAAAACACCAACCCAATCACACTTTGGTTCAGCTCTGTTTCAAAATTTACTATTTTATAAATTATTTTTTCTCACTAATAATAGAATTTCTAAAAATTTATTTATCATTTAAAAGCTTATATATAAAACTTAATCTATATTCAAAATATACTATACACGTGTTTATATTACATTAAAAATCTAAGTCTTTATTTAATTAAAACTATTCAAAATCTTAAAACATACTGTAAGATAATTTTAGATATAAATATAGTTATCAATATAATAGATTGTTTATTTTAATCATTTACAATACAAGATCATAAGTTAGTTTATTTAGTTGTGGGTTAAAATTAATTTGAGATTTGAATGCTATTTAATTTTTTTTTTTAAATAGTATTTTAACGTGATATCCGGTTAGATAAAAATACTATATTTTTATTGAAAAATATATGATGAGTAGAATTGGTTTTAATTTGAAATACTGGCTTTGTTCTTTCTATTTTATTTTATTTTTCTTTTTTGACATTTTTTTTTTAAAAAAAATAATACACTACATACATTAGTTATTTTTATATTCTATTTTCTATACTTCACCTAACTAAAAATTTCTTTGCCATCGATTTTACAAAACAAACGAGCTAAAAAAACAGTAACATTATATTGAAATATAATAACAATATATCTTAAATAAGAAATGAGTCAAAGTAGGAAAAGTCTGTTCAACGGTAGTGGGTCAAAGAAACGACTTTTATTACATATAAATATATATATATATATATATTAAAAAGTCGTCACAAATGGCTAAGGAGTGTGAGGTGAGTAGTGGTCACGTGAGGTTGAATTTCGTGGGGCTTCTCGAACAAAGGCTACGTGGAAAATTCTTCATTATTCCATTAACACAAATAATATAATACATTATTGCTTGTTTTTGTGATTAATAACGCTACCTTTGTTATTAAAATTGTTGGATATATTAATATATTTAATAAGTAAAGATATTTGGGAGATATATATATATATACACACACATGTAACACTATCATGCATACGTCAACAATGACCTAATTGCTTGTATATATACGTTCAAATTTATTATTATTATTATTATTTTTAATATAAAATATTATAAAAAAAATCGCAAACTTCTTCTCACTCACACAAATTTTCCACACCAAAAATCGTACGGAAATCAAAACTAGCAAGCCGGACATTTACAATATGATTAATTAAATATATAACTATTCAATAAAATTTTCAATAGGATTCAACATGTTTATACCATGATTTAATACTTGAGTACCTTTTCATCTATATATGGTTCAATATATTTTGTAGATAAATCTAAAAAATTTTAAAAGATGAATAAATTATAGGGTGAACTAATGACCGTTAGATTATGAGTTCTGCATAGTATTAAGGTTTATCCTGCGGATTCCCAGCGTTAAGAAAAAAAATAAAATAAAATAAAGAACACTTCATTGGACATAATTTGTCTACTAGGTTTACTTTTATTAAGAATTTCTACTTGGTATAATTTTAATATTTATTTGCTCTGTTGGCAATAGTTTGTAATATAAAAAGTATGACTTATTTTATCGAATTTAATTTGCAAGTATTAGATTTGGTCGAAAATTTACTAATTCTTTCTCTATCCTCAATGCTCAAAATGTCGTTATCAAGTCTATGCTAGAAATGACCTGAGTGCTATTGTTACTATTAGTAGCACTTATTTAAGTTTATATTCATTTATTATATTCTCATTATTAATGAGGTTATAATAAAATCTACACACTCTTTGTTGACTTGCCAAGACTTAAAGATGATGACTGATTGACTTAGCTATCGAAGAATCTGGGAAAATTTCCAATATTGCAGTTCACTAATTTGGAAACAAACACTTGATAGTTCTGGAATCACAAGTAATAATAGGAAATTAAGATACATATACACATATAATTGAGGATATTGGTCGTCGTGTAGAAGATCTTTAAAAAAAATAAAATTGAACCAAATCATACTCTGTGATTATAAGTCGTGTCAAGATGGAGATTGGCAGAGATTGCTCCTAAATAATTCTAAGTTTTACTATTGACCTTTAGACGTTCATAGATGATATACACACATATTTACTCACGCATTTTACGGAAATTGAACATCTAACTTCAAACATGTCAAAGAGTGTTCTAACTTCTTGAGCAACATTTTCAGTCTCACAAATCCTCAATAAACGTAAGGGATCTTAAATTACTTCTTATGTATATCTCTAATTTTAATAACTTTAATTCAAGACAATATCATCAAGACTACAAAACCAACCCGAGTTCAAATACTCAAATTGAATAGAAAGAAATCTACTTGATCGAGATCTTGGATTCGAGACTGTAATCGGAAAAATGTTTCTTGAGAGAAAACTGTATGAATACCTCAATAGTACCAAAAAACACCATTAAAACTATACCTTAATCTCACTATTACATACACTAAAGTAAAAAAGCAATTATAAGAACAAGGTTCACTGCCAAAACATGCATATTTACTTGGATGGAAACACACCAATTTTTACTCCTAGCGAAAGGCTCGTAAAAAATTCTCTAGGAATGGCCAATGGTCTTCGCCAACATATAGCTTGAAAAACTTGAAAACGATGATGGTTTTATACTACAAATGTCACGTTAATTTGGGGAATTCATAACTGTGCACTACTTATAGATTAAGCAGCACCATAATTTGTTCATATTTTTCAAAACTATTAACCTGGACAGTTAACCTGCTAGAGGAAAACTTAATTAATTTAATTACAGGTGAAGAAAGGTCAAAAACTGCACACAAAAGCACTTGCAATTTGAAATCGACAGCAAAAGGATGGTGCATCAGCTCTACAGAAATTATCTGCAGAATCCTAGGAACAGTTGAAGGTTTTACCTTCATTAACATCTGCTACTGTGCTACATGGTCAGTCAAATTGTTGAACTCCTCGAGCATGTCTGGCAGCGCCGTGCAATTGCGTAGGCCTAACATTATGCTCGTCCTGAAATTGATGCAGAAAAGGGAGTTAAACAGATGGGATGAGCTCATACATGATTAGTCTACTCCAACACCTAGGCATAAAAACCGACCTGCATGCCAAATGTGAAAGTGGATTGTCTAAAGTCGATATGCCCCTGTGCAAGCGAATAGATAGCAGGGAAATTATCGTTAGATATTATTCTAAAATGCTCAAAACTAAAACATTATTAACTTGTGGTGTAATAAAGCTATAATACCAATCCAGGCATGCTTTGTTGAGCCCCGTAAAAGCCATCATGGCCGGAAGTAATTGAGTTCAAATGTCCCTAGAATATAGCCACAAATCATATAATATCCATTATCTCACTTCACAAATAAACAAAATAAAGTAAATAGGCATGCATACCAGCCCCTGCATTGCCTGTTGGCTGACATAGTAAGCATCGTGTGGTGGTTCCATCAGATTTAACTGAATCAATAAGGAGAGGTGAATTAAACTTCTTTAGGCCCTCTTTGAGATCTTATTTTTGTTCTTTATATTCAGAATGTTTTATTATTAATGACAAAAACTTTGCAATATCATACGGTGCTGGTCACAACAATCATACCACTCCATGTACATGTTGCTGAGACCCGTAGTATCCATTTAGGGCAATTCCTTCCGAGCTTAGGTTGTCCTATTAAGGGAAAACACAGGTAATCAATATCTTCTAGTACATATTAAATCATTTCAAACAAGATCGGAACATATCGAAAATCTCAAACCATATAATAAAATTTGTGCAAGATGTTAGAAAACCAATCATCGATCAACACACAAACTTGATGATTGATATTACTGCTTACCATCTGTTGTAAATTGCCTTGAGTCTCAACCATAACTACATCTGGTTCTTGTGGGAACTGAGATAGAGTATTTTCTTTTGATAAATATCTTACATTGCCAAAGGTGGATATGTTTGACACAGAAACTGAAAAGGAATAAGATGTATTCTACCTTTCTTTTCTTACTAGTAGTCTTCTTCTTTATTGTTTTGGTAGCCTGGATGGACTGGCTGCCTTCTTCGGCGCACCGAAGTCCAACCGAATTATTACTACATTCTACAGTAGTTCTGTTATTGACATTGACACAGTTTCTCAGAGCATCAACCAAAGCACGACAAGCAACATTATAATTTGCCTCACATAGAGAACCCTCTTCACCCAACTCAATAGCTCGCTTGCATAGATCATTGTATCGTTGCACCCTAGATGGGACTTTTTCTGTCTCCTCTGGAACAGCTTGCTTGTTTTTTGCATCTTTTGTCCACCTCTTAAGAATGTATCGAGATGAAATCCTTGTAAGGCCACATATTTGAAGAACAATCATCGAATGTCGGCATAGAAAACCTTTGTATTCAAACATTAGACAAGAGCAAGAAACCTCTAACTTTGTCTCATTCCATGTGACCACAAAATTCTCATTTTTGGCACAGTCGTCCACTCTAAAATAAACAACACCTCCAATCTCTTTCTCCTTCTTGGGATGGCATCCCACCACACCCAAAACTTCAACTTGAAACTTTCTAAATATTGCATGTGTATAAATTGTTGACATCTGCTTTTCCCATGGGGAAGGTGACTTTAGTGCGGGCTGTTTGTGCCAGGTGTCAAAATCTGCTATATCTTCTTCTTCATATTTGTTTTGAAGCATTGCCCCATATTGTCTCATAAACTCTTTCAGACTGACTTTTTTGTGAAAATATTTGTCAAAGAAAGAGTTCACACTTTCAGATCGCAGATTTGTAGAGAGCCCACCCAAAAAGGTGTCCCTCATGAATAAGGGAACCCACTTTTTATAATCCACATATAAAGAATGAACCCATTCATTTTCTTGTAGCTCGAATCTGCTCACCATCTTCCACCACCTCATGTCAAACTCTTCATCTGTCAATGACTTGAATATGCACTTGTTGAATTTTTTCATAAAGTTTCCATGTTGTTTGAGTACATGAGCAAGATATTCAGGTACCCTTTCTAATATATGCCAAAGAGCAAAGCAATGGCGTGAGAACGGAAAAACTTCTTCAATAGCCAGCTTCAACTGTTTATCCTGATCGCTAATAATAGTTTTTGGAGGTTGCCCGCCCATCGCTCTCAGCCATGTCTTCATCAGCCAAACATATGTTGGTTTAGATTCATCAGCTAATAATGCACATCCAAGCAACATAGGCTGAAAATGATGGTTTACCCCAATGAACAGACCAATAGGCATCTTATCATTGATTTTAAGGTAACTGGTATCGAAGAAGACAACATCACAAAAGCTGACATAATCCTTCCTGCTTTTGGCATCAACCCAGAGCAAGTTCCTCATCCGTTGTTCTTCATTCAAATCAATCGCATAAAAAAAAAAGGGATTATCTTTTTGAAACTGTACAAAATGTTCAAGCATGATTTGAGAATCCCCTTCTTCTAATGTCAAGTACCGACCTCTGTCAAACTGGTGGTCAAATTCATTCTTGCTGAGGCAGAAATTTGGACTCCCACCAGACTGTCTAGACATCTCAACATACATCTTCCTTGTCCGCTCGCTAACCGCGTGCAAAATATCTATATTATTCTTTTCAGCTAACTTTACATTCCTGTGTATGCGGAAATGGTATGCTAAGGCAGGCAAAAGCTCATGATTGTGCTCTTTTATGAACTCGTGGATATACCATTTCCCATCTCGTTTTCTCTTCACATGCATACTGGCCTTACAATCTGTCTTTTTCACACTCGGCCTCCTGCTACTACCACTCTCTGATTCCGGTGTTATCCCATACCGTGAACATGCAAACTTAGCATCGATAAATTCTTTGGTCTTCTTTGAGCGGCGGCTGTTTTTAATTGATGTGGTGAACCCCATGGACTTTGCATAATCCTGATAAAACGAGTAGGCTGCCTCATGTGAGTCAAATTCGATCCCACCACGCGGTTCAATGTTCTCACATTCAATCTCCACATTGTCTGCTTTGCAAAAACTATTTACCTGGCCATCCTTAGTTTGTATAGCATTGACAACATCAACCATATTTAGTCCCATCCCTTCCCCACCACCTTCCACATTGCCTTCAAAATCCACCATAGCCAGTACCAATTCCCCCAAGGTGTTTCCAAAGCCAATTACACCACAACTTGCTAGAAAATCAACTGCCCTGCAGGCACAACCGGATACACATAGAAGAAGAGCAATAAAAATAGCTGTATTTGGTACCAAAAGGATTAGATTACCAAAAAAAACAACTAGACAATAAATTTCAAAATACATATGCCACAAGATTAAACATAATTGCAGCTATCTGTAAACATATACTTCCACTATGCTAGCAACATATATTTCCGCAAAATCACAACACGGTTTCCAATTTCTCCGATCAGTAAACCCAGACAACACCCACCAGCTTCTCGAAGAAACAGAAATTCATGAAACAAATGCCCACACACACACATCATCATCTTGAAATATCAGCCAAAATTCCTAGGAGGAAACGAATCTAATTGAAGAGAATTAGAGCGTACCAGCTATACCCTAGAAACTGGGTTCGTGAAAGTCGTTACCTAGCAGCAACTTCGCTTCCACCAGTATATATCGTAGCAAATTTTCATGGCGTTCTTGTTTTGGGAATTCCAATTCAGATTAAACGAACTGCAGGCAGGTTGCAGCCAGTAAAAGGAGAGGATTTACCCCAAAGAAAAAGAAAAAGAAAAGAAAAATTAAAACTTAAAATTGTATATTTTGTAAGATAGGCCTTTATCTCATACAAACTTCGATTTATACCCCAGGATTTTGACTTCGGTTAATTCTCTTGATTTTATTATTATTATTATTATTATTATTATTATATTTTGTCCAATTCTTGTTCATATGTTTTTTTCTTTTAATTTTATATTTACTTATCACAACTTCTTAGTTATAGATTTTAGAGCAAAAATCATTTTTTGGTCTTATTCGATATTACAATTATCAATTTTGGTTTCATTTAAAAAAAAAAATAATTATCAATTTTGTCCAACTCAAATAAAAATTTATCAATTTTAGTTTCAAATCGGTTGACTGGGACTGAACACGGCTGTGTTGGCTTGAATACGACTGTGTTGAATGACTCAGAAGGTAATTGGGCGTCCCAGGCAGCCAACACGGCCGTGTTGATTACCCTGTACTTCTGAACAATGTCGTGTTCCTGCTCGTGTTCTTGACTGTGACCGTGTTCTGAACACAACCATATTCCTGTCATGTTCTTGCTCATGTTCTCACCACAGTCATGTTCCTATGTTCTCAACACATACATGTTCTAGACCATGTCCGGCCCATGTTCTTAACACACAGCCATGTTCACGATCATATTTTCAATATAATCATATTGTATGTCATATTTATTATTATTTTCATTTTTTGATTAAAATTATTTGATATAAATATATATATATTTATAATTCAACAAAAATATTTTTTTTATAATTATTTCATAATCTAAAAAATAATCAATATTTAATATTTTAAAAATATATAAAAATAATAATATATTAAAATATATTTTTAATAATCATTATATATTTTAAAAAATTTATAGTAAAAATTTTAAAATATTATTTTAAAATAATTATTTTTATAAATTATAAATTAAATTTATTATTCAAAATAATATTTTAAAATAAACTTCCTCCATCTCATGTTGGATGTTTAGATCACTATAACACCGAAAATTTATGATAAATATAATTAGTAGATAATTAAAAATATATTAGTGAAAATAATTATCATATAATATAAATAATTATAAATTAAGATTAAGATAACTAATTAAAATTTAAAAAAAATTAAATTAAAAAATAGTGTGTAATTATTATTTTTTTTAAAAAAAAAGAAAGTGACACGGGATGTGTGACAGACAGAAATTGCAATATGAATATAGTAAGTGGGACGGAGAGAATATTATTAAAAATATAATTAATATATTATTGTTTTTATATATTTTTATAATATTAAAAATTGATTAGTTTTATATTATGAAATAATTATAAAAAAATATTTTTGTTGAATTATAAATGTATATATTTATATCAAATAATTTTAACAAAAAGTGAATAATAATAAATATGACTTACAATATGATTATATTGAAAACATGGTCGTAAACATAGCTTAGAACATGACTGTGTTGAGAAGATGACTGTGTTGAGAAAATAGGCAGGAACATGGCTGTGTTAAGAACATGAGCAAAAAAACATGGAGTGAAATATGGTTGTATTCAGAACACTGCCAAGAACACGGGCAGGAACACGGCCTTATTCAGAAGTTCAAGGTAATCAACAC
The DNA here is from genome assembly GCF_009805555.1 of Andrographis paniculata. Lineage (NCBI taxonomy): Eukaryota > Viridiplantae > Streptophyta > Magnoliopsida > Lamiales > Acanthaceae > Andrographis > Andrographis paniculata. The sequence continues at coordinate 1,206,473 of NW_026137616.1, read as the reverse complement.
GGCCGTGTTGGTTGGCTGCCTGGACGCACCAGTCACCTTCTGAGTCATTCAATACGGCCGTGTTCAAGCCAACACGGTCGTGTTCAGTCCCAATCAACCGATTTGAGACTAAAATTGATAAAATTTCATTTGAATGGGACCAAAATTGATAATGTTTTTTGAATGAGATTAAAATTGATAATTATGATATTGAATGAGACCAAAAATAATTTTTACTCTAAATTTTATATATTTTTTACTTATTAATTTATTTATCTTTAACAAAAAACTTAAAAAATAGCATCTCATATAGGCTCTTACATACGAATTTATTTATTTCCTATTTTGCCTTTTTTGTTGCATTACTTTAATAATTATGTTTGATATGTTTATTTTTAATTAAGTTATAATTTTAATTTTATAAATTTAAAACAATTGAAGTTATTAATACTTGTAAATAAAAATGATTTATTTGTTCACATATAAATTTATTAAAATTTAGACAAAATAAAAATACTAATATTATATTGAAAAGAGTTTTAGGAATATTAATATTATATTGGGTATGGTATGAATAAAATAGAAAATAGTATGATATAAAAATAATCACTTGTAAGTTGTAAAAATAATATTGTAAGTTATAAAGTATTTTTAATGTCAATAGAAAGTAGAGTTACAATTAAAAAAAATAAAAATTGAATAGATTATTAAGGATTTTATACATTAAAGTGGACATAAAATGTAGGGTAGATGTCTTTTCAGGGTGTTTTTGTTCGAGAGTTTGAATTTTGAATCGAAATAATAAAAATTTTAAATTTGAATAGTTGTACGATATAATATAAATAAATGTTCTGAGTATAAAATTAAATTTTAATATAATATAAAATTTAAAAATAAATATTTTTAATTTAAAATTTTCAAAAAAAATTAATAATAATAAAAATTTATGAAAATCCTTCCAACAAACACAACCTATGAGCAAGGATGAATGTAAAAAAAACTAACCATTCAAAAAACAAAAACAGGAAGCACACTATTGAATATGGACCATTAAAACTCAAATAAATATCCAGTGATGGAATTAAGGATGTACGAAAATAATAAAATGGCGTATTGACTTAATTCCCGAAAATTTATTATAATGACTAATGAAGCTGTGCATTTATTTATTGGCATAATAGTCCAACAACTCCATTAAAATTAAGTAAACTGCTTAATATAAAATTATAAATGTAATAACAGATGGATCCATAATTAAAAGTTTTCAATTACAAGAAAGGAATAATTGAAGACTACCCAACTAGGCCTTTAATTCCACTGACCTCCCAACTTCAATCATATATAAATATGTATGTATATATATTTAATGGTATATCTATATTTATTTATATTGCCAAAGACATAGGCACCTAAAACACGCACACACACCGCATTCTCAGCTCTCCGCCGTCGTTGTCCGCTGGCGTTTTTTGTACTAAGTTCGAGCCCGCATCCTCTCTCACTCCCAGTTAAAACGGACAAAAAAAATTGACCTCCCGGGATTTTGTATTTTCGGCTTGGACTGTAGTGGAGCTGGGTAAGGATATTCTGATTCTTGGAAGGTAGAGGAAGAAAAGGGTTTACCGTTGAAATTTGTAAATTTCGTTTGTGTTTTCGGTGAGATAGGTTCTGAAGCTGACGTCATTTTGAGTAAAGTTTGATTTCTGGGTTGGGTGAAACAGAGGAAGAAGAAATTGTTGAGATCGCACGAGCAGAGCAGGATTGTGTGTGTGGCAAATTAGGATTTTTTGGGGGAAGGCAGCTGCGGAGGGGAGAGAAGGTTTTGTGGTAAAGTGAGAAAGTGATGGTGAGGAAACATGGGTGGCAGCTGCCCGCGCACACCTTTCAGGTATTTGTTTGGGCTCATTTTCACCTTATTAGTGAGTCCTTTGAAAAAAATCAAATGGATTGTGACTTGGACTGTTATAATTTGTTTGTTGCGGACCTGCGATGGTTCAATTGTAGAGCTGAGCTTCTCACGATGATTGGGAAAGCTTGCTGAGAATAGGGTTGGGTGTTTTTTTAGATTTTTTGATCTCCCAATTTTCAGTTTCTGAAGGGCTTTGTTAGTTATTATGATTTAGTTGTTGCTGGTTGAATTTGGTGTATGAGTTTGTTGAATGGTAGTTTTAGGTGGGGATAATTGACCTAACAAATTATATATCATTTACATATATGGCACATTTCTTGATTCATGAGTATTTCATGAGGAGGTGAGTTTTCTAAGAAGTATGCACTTCTTTTTGGTTTAACGAATGCCAACGGTAAATGTAATGTAATATATGTATGGAAACAGGTTGAGTGTTTTATTTAACTAGAAAGTCAATGCAATTTTTCCTTCTCAAGAAGATTCTGTTTGGGGTTTGGAGGTGTCACTGGATTTAGGCTCGTCAGGTTTAGTTGCATTTAGTTGAAGGAAGTTATTTTGAGTGATGTTAGTCAAAAGGTGAATATTTAAGTGTGGTGGAGGTTTGCTTGGTTTGCAAGGTCTTGATAGCGTATAATTTTCATATTCAGTACATAAAAAATTTATGATGAATTATTACATTGGTACTTGGTAGTGTGTTTGTCTCTACAATGATAAGTATAATATCTTATTTATTGCTGTTGTTTTTTTTGTAAAAGTACTGTAGCATCACTTAGTGCATTTTGGATTATTATTGAGTATGGAATTGGATTCTTATCATGCAGGTTGTTGCAATCACAGTGTTCTGCTTGTTGGTGGTTGCATTTTATGCTTTCTTTGCTCCTTTCCTAGGAGGTAAAATATGGGAGTATGCTTTAATCGGCGTCTATTCCCCCGTGGTATGTAAATTTGCTTTTCAATATTGTTAAATCATTTTTCTATTTCCAATTTTTTCCCCTTGGATGAGAAGTATACGAAGGCACTACATTGAATAAGAATAATGGAGGTCATGGAAGGTATGTATTTAAGGATGTTCCGAGCAACATTAGGCCTCTTGTCATGCAACCATTTAGTTGATTGAAATATCTTGAGTGGATGATATGTTATAGATTTGGTAATATGCATGTTTAGAGCCAATACATCCTGCAAATGCAACCATTTGCTTATTTATTTTAAGAATATATTTTAAGTTGTGATTTCTGTCAAAATGAGGATTTCTTTAATTGCAGGCTCTATTGGTTTTCATTCTCTATGTACGGAGTACTGCAATCAACCCAGCAGACCCTGGTATTATGTCAAAATTTGACCCTGAATTAGCGGAGGGAGGGAGGGAAAAGCATGAATCAATCTCTGATGGTCAAAATAGAAAATTTGATGAAGTTAGCAACGGGACTCATTCTTGTCACTCTACAGCTTCACAAAGCTCCGTTGCAGGACCTAACAGTGACCACAAAGGTTCTGTTGAGTCTATAAAATCCAATGCTCAAGCTGTCCTCCCAAGAAGGAGATCCTTTTGTAATTATTTTGGAGGATTTCTTTGTGCAATATTTGTTCTTGAAGATTGTCGCAAACCAGATGAGGCGGCTGAGCAGGACGCCACAGGCGAAGAAGCATTGTTTTGCACACTGTGCAATGCTGAGGTTGGTAGTTGCAATAAATTTTTGTTAGTCATAAGACTTAAATTTACTCTACCTGTATTTGTTTAAGTAACTACCATCACACGATTCTTAGGCATTAGGGGAAAGTTACACTGGATTATGCACAATTGGATTCCTGTATTTATTGTATGAGTTTTCTTTATTCTCACTTATTCTTATACTGTTTATCCTCCTTAGGTTCGAAAGTTCAGCAAACATTGTCGAAGTTGTGATAAGTGTGTGGATGGATTTGATCACCATTGTCGGGTAGGCTATGATTTGGAATGCTGCTGATATTCTTTTCATATGCACCATGACAATTTTTGCACCTATTAAAGCAAAGATGCTCAAATTTTTTTATTTTAAATTTTGTAGTGGCTCAATAACTGCGTAGGACGGAAAAACTATGTCACATTTATCTCACTCATGGCCATCAGTTTAGTATGGGTAAGTATTTAGGTGAGCTATGGCCTAGTGACTGCAACTTGTTCGAATGACTGATCTCTCTCCTTCTATCCGTCTTCAGCTTGTTATTGAAGCGGGAGTTGGCATTGGTGTTCTAGTTCGTTGCTTTGTTAATAAGAATCATATGGAAGCTGAAATAGTTGATAGGCTTGGGAATGGCTTCTCTCGTGCACCTTTTGCTACTGTTGTGGTAACGCGATCATTGAGACACCATATGATTAAGCAATTTTTTAGCCATGTTATAACTAAAACTATTGTATTAATATTATTCTATTGCCCATTTCATTGTGCAGGCTATATGTACAGCCGTGTCTTTACTGGCTTGTGTACCACTGGGGGAGCTTTTCTTTTTCCATATGATACTTATTAGAAAGGTCAGTCCTTAGAAATTCTGTTTTCTCTGCCTATCTCCTTGTTCTAGGTGTAATGGCTGCAGATCAATCTACAGTTTTGGTTTTTGTCTACAGTCAGCATTTTAAGTACTTCAGAAGATTATTGAACTAGAAAATGCATTTGACGATTTTCTCGTGTTCTTCTGTCTTAATTGATATTATTATGCACTCTTAGATATGTGTTTCCTCTATTATATTACTAGAGTTACAATGACCTGGTAATTTCCAACTTTAATATCATATTAAAACTCTAGACATTGTTATTTTGTTTAATTCTTTGAACCATTGTTGTTTGTTTGCTTGTTTACTTGACATATTATGGGTTCAATACAACTGCCAGTCTTGCTATCCTATGCTGATATGAGTATATGAGTTGAACATTTCACTACAATTGCAGGAATATCACATTAGAATTATATTTTAGATTTCATTGTCTAATTCCATGTCATTTTCTTTCAGAATCATAATATCTAATGTTCTGTGATTATTGTAGCTTTGTGATTCATGCCCCAAATTGTATATACCATAGTGGATTGAGATAGGTTCTTTATTGATAAAACCTTGTTCAACATTTAAAATCTGTATTCGACATTTCACAATTTGTTAATGGTTATACATTTCAGGGCATCACGACTTATGAATATGTTGTGGCAATGAGGGCCATGAGTGAAGCCCCTGCAGGAGCATCCGTAGATGAGGAACTCCCGACCATTATATATTCCCCATCCGGATCCGCAACAACTGGCTTCAGTGCTGGAAGTTCTTTGGGACTACAGTATAAAGGAGCTTGGTGCACCCCACCTCGGGTGTTCGTAGATTATCAGGTATGTTAAAAAGTAACCATTCATAAAGTCATACTTGCTTGGGAGTATTCAGTCATCAAACACTGTTTTCAAAACTTGGTTGTCAGGAAGAAGTTGCACCTCAGCTAGGACCCGGAATTATTCCATCTACAGTCGATCCAGACGCTAATGGATTAGGCGACAAGACAAACAAGGGACCCAAAAAGGGCATCCGGATCAGCGCCTGGAAGCTTGCTAAGCTAGACTCAAATGAGGCAGTGAAAGCAGCTGCTAAAGCCAGGGCATCATCATCCGTTCTACGCCCTGTTGATAATCGTCGTCTACCTGATTCTGAATTGAGCTCCAGCGACAACGCAAGTATCAGAAGCAGCATGAGCATCGAAGCTGCAGGAAGCAAGGACACCCGACTCTCGCCTTTAAGGCACTCTTTTGCTCCCAGCCAAGGCAGCCGGGACGAATACGAAACCGGCACTCAAAGCGTGAGCAGTTTCAGCAGCCCAAGTCATGTTCACGAATCCGTGACGCTAAGCCCTCTTCCGCAACTTCATGCTACGAATCCTCTCGCCATTGCCGCTACACGCCCTGACCCTGTCGGTAAAAACAACCCGGTGTTCCAAAACTCCTCCGGATTCGATGAAAAGATAATGCAAAGGCACAGCAGCACGGAGCCCTTATTGGTCCCCGCTCCTGCTGATCGCGCAACTTCCTTAATCAGAGACATCAAAAGAACATCTGTCGTCTGGGATCAAGAAGCTGGCAGGTACGTCTCTATCCCCATTTCAGCTCTGGAATCTCGTAAGAAACTCGGTATCCCAGAAGCAGGTAATCAAGACAAGCGAACTGGCATTGCTGTTCCCCCTCGAGAGCCATTCCAGTCCTCGGCAAAGCCAACTGTTGGTCAGTCGGAGAAATTAACCTACTCTGGGGAATCCATCTTCTTCGGCGGCCCACTTATGAGTGCTCCGATCAGGGAAGGTTTGAAAACTGAGGGGGCTTCGAGTTCGAAAGATGCTCTGGACAAGCTACCGATAACTTTGCCTCGGGAGACCAGATTCAAGAGGGATGCTGTCTCCAACCAGCTCCCTGTCTTCGTCCCCGGGGACTTCGATTCGAATCCTTCGGCTGGTTCAGGTCCAAAGTAATCCACACAAGCTGATCTTGGAGCATTTCTTGATGCGTCGCAATACGGTGGATTTGGAGTGTCGTGAATAAGAAGAAACCACCTGAATCGAAGCTGTTTTGGATCAACAGAGGAACCTTTCTGTCCTTGGTCGGCGCATCCCTCTGCGAGCTGATGGAGAGTTTCCGGCGGTTTATTCTGGTCCCGTTATATCGATTTTGGCGGAGAGTTATCGATGCCATCGAAGTAGAAACTGAGTTGTGTAAGCGAGAAGGAATTACTCCGTTGATGTATTATTGAGTTTTGGAGTTCACCATTGTTGTTCCTTTGAGTGTATATGCATTTTCTGCTATGTTCCAAGTCTGTTAATGGATCTTGCTGTTTTTATTTGATTTTTATCCATCACCGGTGCTTTTGGAACCAAAAAAAGGAGAATCATTTATGTTGGTTTTAGTAAATTGGTTTATATATGATTAATTTTTGTGTTGGTTAGACAGAATGTGACAGTAGGCTTACATGTTTAAATAATTGATAATTTAATTAGATTACTTTGTACTCAATACATGAATATTTTATGCTATGGACGAAGAACATTAAAAAGCACTCTGCAGACACATAAATTTCAAGTACAGATAGAAATTGAAACAGCCTCGTCTCAAAAGCAAGCATCCAGCAGACAGCAGCAACACATGCCAGCGCAACTGCAATTTAAAAGAAAAATCAAAGGGTAAAATTTTTAATAAATTTATGAATTTTTAAATTTTAAAAATCCACAAAAGTCTTTAAAGTACTAACCAGCCTCTCCAGAATCCATCACCTCTAGATTGAGTATTGGCTGGTGGATCCTCTTTGTTATCCTTCATTAGGTAAAAAGCCGCCGGGGGTGCCGGAGCAGCCATGTTGCCGCCGCCTTGCACCTCCGTCGGCGGCGCCGGATAACCTATTTATATATATATATATATATTGATATACTTGAAATGCAAAAGTTGTATTGTATAATTGGAAGAAAGTGAATGAGCATTGCCTACTTACCCTGAGGTTGAAGTTGAGATTGGTTGTGGTTATTCATCGTAAAAAAGATAGAATAAAAATATCAAATGTAGTGAAGAGATTACGAATGAAGACATTAATATATGTTTTATGTGTATATATATATAGATGAATGTATGTATGTATGTATGTATGTATTTGTAGATAATAAATAGTCAAGGGGTGGGTGGGGAGAAAGTGGAGTTGCTGAAACTATGGTCAAATAATTATCTCATAATTGTTGTTATTGTCGTTATTTAATTGTCGTAGCCAAATACTACGGTATATATGCATTTCCATTTCAATATATTTTGAGTATTACTAGTATTTTTTATATTTACAATTGTCTTTTATTTATAATCTTTGTTTACTATTTGAAATATAATTTATAAAATCATCGATCATACATAGAAATTAAGAAAGAAATAATAAACAAAACAAACTTATACTCCTATTTAATAAAATCGTGGCATTTTTATTTTTATAAAAGAAGACAGAGTATTATATTAATACATAGCTATACGATGTGTGTGTGTGTGTATATACAGTCCACCAAGATGAGGACAAAGAGGTTTGTTATTAAGGTCCAATCGAACTGTGTTCGATGTTTTTCTAATTTATTTTACATTATTTGGAAGATCTAAGCTGCCAACTGCCCTAAAGAAACCATTGAGTATTGAGCCAATAATATTAATAATTAAAATTATATACAGTTAAAAATAAAAATATAACTGATAATATATATATATATATAAACCTTTGTTTCAGCATATTGTTTAATTTGTATATAATCAATCATAATATCCATATTAAACAATATCTTAAATTATCATTAAGCATTAATTGGGCCCAAATCTGCCCAAACCCGTCTGTGGTAAATGGGTCTGAATTTAGTTCCAGACAACAAATTTGAGCTTTGTAAATGTAATGGCAATATTTTCGTGTTATTTCCTGATATCTTGGCTGCCTGCTTCAGCATCGTTCTTCACACACACTCATCCTGTCCTGTATGTAACTGATCCACTTTTCTTCCCAAACAATCCTCTGATTTTACTCGGACACAAATCTCTATCTATGTAATGTAATGTTAATGTATGTACAGATTGATATTACTCTTGCAGCCTTCCAACGTCGATTATTCATCGTCTGGTCTTCTTTCTAAAACCAATCTTCACGTACTGCTCGCCATTTATTTCTCCATTCAATGCAGTTTTATGTTTTTCATCCTTTTTCTGGCACGCAGTTATTTCAGTCAGATATGTCAGAAGAAAATCATAAAATCGAGAATAAGAATACAAAATTGTCAACACAAGTTAGTTTTTAGAATTTATTGCGGTTGCGTTTGATAGTGAGTGAAACTTGGCACTTTTGGGGATGTGTGGAACTCAAACAGAAATTGATTTTTTCTCTTTTGTTTTTTTTTTTTTTTTTTTTTTTTTAATCTTCAAGCGTTTGCTGTGGTTGATTGATTTGCATCAGAAAACGAATCCTAGACTTCTCCCATTTGGTACGAATACGATGATCTTCCTCTGCTGTTTTTTGGATGTTTTGTCTGCATGAGTTTGGCCTTAATCAGATCTTTGGCAATCAGATTTATCCACTTTGTGTTGCTTTCTTACCGCTCATATCATATTTAAGGTACGAGGTTGCAGCAATTCGAATCAATTCTTTAAACTGTTATACCCAGTGCAGAATGCTCATCTTCTTTGTAGCATAGTTTTAGGCCATTCTGAAAAATCAAGAGTTCTTAGGGATGCATTGCAAGCAGAGCAGTGATTCCATTCGGACAATTCTGTTAGCAACCGGGGTCGTCGCCATTTTAATTTTCCTTCTAAAGCAGACGCGCAGACAAGCTTCCCATCAAAGGTACCACAATTCATATGAATTCCATTACATTTTTACATTCATTCCATCACATTCCTCTGCATCTTCAGTTGTAGCGCAAGAAACCGGCGGCGCGACTCATGTCTTAGTCACCGGAGGAGCCGGCTACATCGGTTCTCACGCAGTTCTCTGCCTTCTCAAGGACTCATACCGCGTAACAATTGTCGTACTTCTTGTCTTTTTCCTACAACTACTGTAACATTTGATTCATGATTCGGATCATAGCTCAAAAGACATGTAATAAAATTGTTGCCAAGGATAACCTGTCTTGCGGCAACATGGGAGCTGTGAAAATCCTCCAACAATTGTATCCGCAGCCCTGTAGGCTTCAATTCATCTACGCCGATCTTGGAGATGCCGCAGCCGTATCCTTCGCCGCCTTCTTGACTGATAAAATTCGATCATCTTGTTCGAAAGAAAAAAATCATTCCTCAGCTCGTTTTTGTAGATCGAAAAGATCTTCTTACAAAATGCTTTCGACGCTGTCATGCATTTCGCAGCCGTCGCTTACGTTGGCGAAAGTACGGCAGAGCCACTGAGGTAGCTGAGCTCACAGATGCATATCCTCACTTGTATGTATAACTAAGAAGACATTGCTGTTCTTCGATGCTACGCAGGTATTACCACAATATTACATCGAATACGTTGCTCGTCGTGAAGGCAATGGCGAAACACAGCGTAAATAAGCAGATTTACTCGAGCTCTTGCGCGACCTATGGATAGCCCGAGAAGATGCCCATCACCGAAGCCACCCCTCAAGTGAGTTCACGCGGATTGTATTGAATCGATTTAAATGTTCACGCAACAGCCATAAAATGACGATCGATTGTTGTCGAGTTCAGGTCCCCATCAATCCATACGGCAAGGCCAAGAAAATGGCGGAAGAAATCATCCTCGACTTCTTGAAAACATCGTACATGGCTGTCATGATCTTAAGGTCGCGCCTTTTTCTGCTCTCTGCCGAGTAAGCTTGTCGACTACAATGGAGGTTCATACTTCTGGTTGTTTTCAGGTACTTCAATGTGATCGGATCTGATCCAGGGGGAAGACTGGGAGAAGCTCCGCCGACGGAGCTCCGAGAACAAGGAAGAATATCCGGTGCCTGTTTCGACGCGGCAAGAGGAATAATTCCAGGGCTGAAGATAAGAGGATCTGATTACAGGACTGCAGATGGAACCTGTGTACGGGACTACATCGATGTCACCGATCTGATCGACGCACACGTTAAAGCTTTAGCCCATGCGCAGCCCGGGAAAGTCAGGATCTACAACGTTGGAACAGGAAAAGGTTAGATAAAACGTTCAACTCCTCAACAAGACTCAAAAGAAATGCATTGCAAATTGAATCAAACCTTTTGGATACAGGGAGTTCGGTGAAGCAATTCGTCGAGGCCTGTAAGAAGGCAACCGGCACAGACATTAAGGTTGAGTACCTCAGCCAGCTACCGGGGGATTACGCAGAAGTGTACAGTGATCCTTCCAAGATAAGAAATGAGCTCAACTGGTCAGCTAGGTACACAAATCTTGAAGAAAGTTTGAGCATAGCTTGGAGATGGCAGAAAGCCCACAGAAATGGCTATGATATTTAGAATAGAATGTTTTGTGTTTATAACCATAATACAGATATACATACATACACACACATATATAAAGCTGATGATTCTGCTTTAAGTATATAGTAAAAACTAGACAACTTTAATCTCAAAGTACAAACTATGATAGAAATACATGTTTTTACACTCTATATGTTGTCTGCGTCGCCCTGCCTTTGTTTCTGTACACATAAACAGCCCGTCTCACTCGCTCGAAGCGGGTGTCATCTTCCGAAGGCTTCCTGCTGATGGCATTGCCGCATCAGGAAGTTCCAAGCAAGCAATGCGGCGCCTACTGCAGGCTCGACCTGGTTTTTGTTGCATAGAGGTGAGGATGTAAATGCTCAAAAACTCTGAAAGGACTTTGATCGGCAAAAGTTTTCTTACCTTTGGACGAATTGGGAGGACTCCAGGGAAGTCCTTGGAGATGCAGCCAATTACTTCGTCGCCAATGTCCCATCTCTTGTTCGGCACTAGAACACAACCAACCATTACCAGAGGGAAAGGATCTTTCCCATCTGCATCCAGATATAGTACACAATATGTTAGTTGAAACAATTGTCGAAGAATTTGTAGTGAAAAACTAAAAAAAAATCTCAAGGTTGATGACATACCTTCACCGCATAGTTCCAATCTCTCGACAACAGCTTTCACACTTGAAGCCAACTCGTAAACAGAACTGTGTAAGATCTTATTTGCCACGGCATCTCCAGCCTCGGCGCAAGAAACCACAAGTGGAAGAAGCTCTGCTATTCGAGCCCAAGATGGATCTGAATAAGTCCAACTGAAAACAAACATTGGAGACAATTATAACGTTGTCTTTTCATCTCTATATAAAGACTCATCGAGCTCAATATGTCACAAGCACTGTGCTAACCAAATTAATGGCTAAGATAGCCATACCCAATAAGTTCATCTGGTGAAGATAGACTAAGTGCATCCAGAATGCTATGTGTGAGTGTTGTCTGTGGCCCACGACCGTCGTGTGCCCTAATTACAGCAGTCAGTGCTTGCGCCGATATACCATAACCACTGCAAGGAATAAAAACTTTTATGAGAAAGCAAGATACCTGAATATGCAAGCAGATCATTATGCTTTCTCATATTTAACCACTATCAAAGATCAAAGTTACAGACACATGATCCATTGCAAACTGTGAATTATTCTATAGAGATATAATTCAGAGAGAGATTTTCAATTTTTCATCATCCAAACTCTTTTCCAACATTAGCACCAAATTATATATACTTAGATCAAGCAAAGCAACGAGAATTTCCAACCAAACCATAAAAAAGAGTTATAATGAAGTAGAGTCGACTAGGGTAATAGCTCCATTCTTCAAAAAATTGAAGGACAAAATCTAGCTCTATCATTACTCGGCTGGCGAGAAATGAGATTTTTTCTTATCATAAAGCCTCGACATACCTTCCCCAATCACCTAATGTAGGTCCAGCACCAGCAGCCCGAGCTTCTCTACCATCTTCAGTGAACCCATAAGCAATGGTACCTGTACCAGCTATAAGAACACATCCATGTAGGCTTCCCATTGTCCCACTGGCCAAAGCAGCCACAGCATCATTCTGGACGAACAGCCTCACATGACTTGGGAATATTTCTCTAAGAAATCAAAGAAAAGTCATTGAATTATTGAGGTGATCTAAAAAACAAAGTCAGATTGGTAAAATATTGGAAATTTTCGAGGATATCAATGTACAAAAACATGAAAAATGAAACCTACAGACACATTGGAACGTGAAATCATTAAGCTCTGCTCCTGTACATTGTATGGACATAAGGGGAAAAGGACTAAGGATCTCATTGGCGACGGCTTCTTAATGAGCACGAGAAGGCATTGAGGAACAGTTCTAACTTACTTTTCTATGCCTGTATTAGCTCCAATAATATCTAATTGTTTGTTCTGAAATTAATATTTATAGTAATTGAAGGAATCCTTTAGGTTAGAGTGTAAGTCAAAAGTGGACTTCAAGAATTCTACTTGTCATGATCACATTCATTATCAAATTTGCAAAATGAATGTAAGGTAGAATTTCTTTGTCAGTTGTAACAACCTGAGCCAGTTAAGTATACGATGCTGATCATTCTTGTGATCAACACCGGAGACTGAAAGACAAACGGCTTGAACTGCAGAACGTGTCGAAGCTGACCTTGCAAGAGCATCTGCCATAACCTGTTCTAAAGTCTCTCTAGCCCTGGATTCTGCAGAACATTGAAACCAAATTCAATGATCATTTACTAAAAAGGGCTGTATCTGTATGTGCATCCAAATTTAGAGATAAACATTAAAATTTCATTGGACTACACATGAATCACATTTCCTATGCATCTCTACAATCTATCAGGTGCAATTGCAGATTAATGGGATCTTATGAAATTCACAGAAAGTGAAAGAAATCTCAATAAACTAATTCAACCATGAATGAAAATATACACACACACACACCTCCAACGCTGTTGTGATTGGAGCAACCGGCGACAGTCCGAGCAAGGATTGGCGGAGGATCAGGCAGCGGCAGAGAAAAGGGGATCAAAGGCATGCATATGCACACAGTGGAGGTAGTTCCACCATCTATACCCAGAATCACTTTCCTGCCATTAAAACCCTCATTCAAATGCTTGCCATCATTTCTAATTTTCCCATTCCCATGAGCAGCAGCCGCGGCAGCAACCATTTGCTCAAAATCCCAGACCTCCCCATTCCTGTACCTCTTCATTTTGGAATTCCGAACCGCAAAAACAATGGTGCAAAGAAAACAGAAACCAATTCGACACTGTGGGTTTCTCTACCTGCTCAAGAATGTGAAAATTACCTTGCAGGGAAGGGAAAGAGGGACTGGATGGGGATTAAAAATGGCGGGTATTGCGAATTAAATATTCGGGACGGCAATATGAGGACAAATGCTTGGAGTCAACAGATTGATGGCTGATGAAAATCGACGAGTCTACCAAGGAATTGAATAATGATGTGGTCGTGATCGTGGTTCGTAGACTGAATATAAATTAGTTGAAGAAATTTGTCGTCCTGCGATTTGGACTGGGAAGCGCAGGGCTGAGTGATGATTCCCCAATCTCCATGTGGTGCTCGCTCGGGGGTTTGTTTGTATCTATTCTTCATCTTCTTCCCGCTGTTGGTACTTTCCAGGTGGATATAACTATTCCCCTATATTTCAACTCTCAAGATTTGTGTTTTTTTTGCTTTTCTTGTTTTTTTGGTTGAATGATTATTACTCCCTCAGTCATCCGTCACATTTACGTTTGTTATTATATTTATAATATTAAAAATATCATTATATTTATATTATTTTTATACAAATATTTATTTGATATTATAAAATATTAATACAAAATATTTTTATTTTTCTTTTAATTTATATATAATAATTAACATTCAAAATTCAATAAACAAAAATAATCTACACAGTTGGGAGGTAATTGCTTATTTTATTGTAATTTAAAATTAATTTAAATGAATAGTTGTTTGGAGTTTTATTTTATTTGTTTTAAATAATTTTTTATACTTTATTTTATAAACAAATTAATTGGATATATAATAGAATATTGGGAAAAAATTAATTTTGTTTTCAATATAATTAAAATTTATTAATTTTGGTCACAGTATAAAAAAACTCATCAATTTTAGTTCCAATATAAACAATTTCAATCAATTTTGGTCTCATTATAAATAATTTCAATCAATTTTGATCATACCTTTAAAAAACTGACGGAAATTGCTGACGTAGACCTAACGAAGCTGACGTGGCAATTGACCTGGAAAGTACACGCCCATGTACAATTATACACGGTCATATTGTTACATGACCATGTCTATTCAGTGTATAATTATACATGGCCATGTTGTTACATGACCATGTATATTTCAGTGTATAATTATACATGACCATGTCTATTTCAATATATAATTATACATGGCCATCTTGTTACATGATCATGTATATTTCAGTGTATAATTATACATTACCATGTTGTTACATAGCCATGTATAATTCTACACGACCGTGTACCTTTTTGTTTCGGTTTAAAATTTTATTTTTTGTTATATTTTTAATTTTTTTTTTTAATTTAGAATAGTTGATATAGTTAAAATGGAAAAAAAAATCAATAATAATCATAATATAATTAAAATGTATCAATTTTAGTTCAAATATAAATATTTATCGAGTATGTTCTTTTGAATATTCTGTCTAAAATTATACTGTTTAGCAAAAAAAAAAATTTCTCTTATAAACATCCAATTGTAAAAATTCTATGAGATTGTTGTATCTTTAAAAACATTACACATAAATAAAAATATATTTATTTATTTATTTATAATTACTATAAATTAATTTTATAAAAAATTAAAAATTTTAAAATAGATGAAAATATTTGTTAATTAAAAATAGATAGAAAAAAAAAAATTGAATGAATTCTACAAGGAGATATTATATATTTAATTAAATTAATTTATATTTTTTATAAAATAGGAAAAAAAAAATATATACTATTATTTGTACCAAAACGGATAGACTACTGTCCAGCTCTTTCTCCTAGTAAAGTGATTGAAGAGTGAGTTGCTAAGTTTGTTAATAGCTAAGATTGAGGTTGGAGATTCAAGGCTAAAAAAAAAAAATTACCCCCTTCGTCCCAAAAATACTGTTCTATTATATTGGGTACGAGATTTAAAAAATATTGATATTATATTGGTAGTAATTAAAATGTGAAAATAAATAATTTTTTTTATTCTTATGAGTATATTAATATAAAAAATAGTGACAATTATGTACTAATAATGAAAAAGTAGGGATAGTTTTACGATGATATGATTATTTATGAAAATGAGACTATTGTTTTAGGACAAACAAAAGTGGTAAACAAGACTATTGTATTGAAACGAAGGAAATAATAAAACTTTGTAGTGCACATTACTGCACTATTTTCCACCCTATATTGTTATGATCTATATTTCCTAAATTTGAATAATTTTCCTTAGTTAATTGACCTTTCTAAGTTCTAACACACTAGCAAAAATAATTTCAAGGAAAAGGTTACTTTTAAGTCCTAACCATATTATAGGCACATTAAATTACTTTCGATTTCATTAATGAAATTAATCAAAATAACTTAATTCAATCAAAATTAACAATGGTGAGCCAATTATGATTATGATAAAAGCTGTCTGAGTATTCCATATTAAATATGATGTTGGGACTTTCCCACCTTATAAGGGGCGAAAGGGCTATTCACTTCAAATTTAAGTTAAAATTTCAAACTACCTCTTAACAAAAACAAATTTTAATTGAAAAATCATTTATAAATAAATACTAATATATCATCCTTATATTTGTATTATAAATTATAAAATATTTTTTTTATTATTCTTTTAATTATATTATATTTTAATATATCAATAAAAAAATTAATTTGATTATATTCTTTCAGTGGATTTTACTATATATTTTTATTATTTATATTTATGTTTTTTTTTTTAAAAAAAATTATACTAAAAATTTATTTTATATTTAAAATTTTATTTAAAATTTATTTATATCGAATCCAAGGACTATTCAAATTCAACCTAAATCAAACTCACAAAACAAACACAACCTTTTATACGTGGCTGGGCGGAGCGAGTAATGTATATTCCTCTTTTTTATAAGCAGCTGAAACTATCTACTTGCGTATAAAAGTAGAAGCTTCACCGACTCGCCCTAAACCCTAGCAAAACCCTCCTCCTCGAATCTGGACGCGCCACTGCAGCTGACTTATTGCATTTGCAGAAGAAGAGAGGAGAGGGAAGCTAGGAAAGAAATGGGCAGCCTCCTCTTGATCCGGAGATCGTCCTCCTTCCCAACGAGGAAATTGGCTCTCACGGCCCTCGCCCATTTCTTCAATGGAAAACTACCTCAATCTCCTTTGAATCCCCTTGTTGCGCCTCGGAATCACGCCTATGCTGCCGGGTCTGCTCCGGTTTTTGGATTAACGCGGGGTTTCCATTCTAGTCGCGCTTTGCAGGCTGGGGTTGCCGCCGCTGAATATTCTTATGCCGAAGAGAATTGGACTTCCACCGGATCTTCCGATGATGGGCTTGAAATCTCGAAGCTCGGGATTTCTCAGGAGATTGTGTCGGCCTTGAAGCGGAGGGGTATTGAGAAGCTTTTCCCGATCCAGGTAATTAT
Organism: Andrographis paniculata; assembly: GCF_009805555.1. Lineage (NCBI taxonomy): Eukaryota > Viridiplantae > Streptophyta > Magnoliopsida > Lamiales > Acanthaceae > Andrographis > Andrographis paniculata. Next base: position 1,189,433 of record NW_026137616.1, on the reverse strand, counting down.
AACGGAAATGGCAGTTTATCTTTTGTCGTTGCCACGAAAACCTTTGAATTTTCCTATTATAAATATATTTACATATGTTGGTAAGAGTGGCTCAATTTGGTTAATTGTTTCTGCAAATGGTTTCCACTGTTGTTTGAATCGTTTGTATTTGCAATAACAGAAAGCAGTTTTGGAACCGGCTATGCAAGGTCATGACATGATAGGTAGAGCAAGAACAGGAACTGGGAAGACTCTGGCTTTTGGTATTCCTATCATGGATAAGATTATTAAGTTCAATGAGAAGCACGGGTTAGTTTCCTGGTCTTATTCTCGACTATTCGATTGATTTCTGTCCTAAGTAAAAGTTTCAGAATGATACATTGTTCTAGGATTCTAAAGTCTGTGCTTGTGTGTGTTTTTTTTTTCTAATATTAATTTCAGTCAGGGTAGGAATCCGCTAGCACTTGTTTTGGCTCCAACCAGAGAACTTGCCAAACAGGTGGACAAGGAATTTTCAGAATCTGCTGCAAGATTAGATACGTTATGTGTCTACGGAGGCGTTCCAATATCTCGTCAGATGAGTACACTTGACCATGGTGTTGATGTGGTTGTTGGGACACCAGGCCGTGTCATCGATTTGATTAAGCGTGGTGCCTTGAATTTGTCAGAAGTCCAGTTTGTTGTTCTTGATGAGGCTGATCAGATGCTTAATGTGGGATTTGCTGATGATGTCGAGACAATCTTGGGGTATATGAGGCAGAAACATCAGACAATGATGTTTTCAGCTACAATGCCAAATTGGATAGTGAGGCTCACACAGAAGTTCTTGAAAAATCCAATTACAATTGATCTTGTGAGACACAACCTTATGAATCTCTTTTATGTTTTTTTATTTTTTCCCTTAAAATGTTACCCATCTATGCAAGTGTGAATGCTGATTTTCTAGTTTTTAATAATCTTGTTGATGTCAAATATGGACTGCAGGTTGGAGAGTCGGATCAAAAGTTAGCTGATGGGATATCCTTATATTCAGTTACATCAGAGATGCGAGAGAAACCAGCCATTCTTGGGCCTCTGATAACTGTATGAACTCAAGTTGATAACATTTTTACCATGATTCACACTCTGTCTAATAGGGTTATTATTATTATTATTATGATTACTATTATTTAGTTTTTCAAGCTTTAAACAAACCAATAAGGTCTATTTGTTTCCAGGAGCATGCAAAAGGGGGTAAATGTATTGTATTTACTCAAACAAAGCGAGATGCTGATCGATTATCATATGCCATGCAAAGGAACATTAAATGTGAGGCCTTGCATGGTGACATCTCTCAGAACCAAAGGGAGAGAACTCTGTCTGCCTTCCGGGAAGGACGAATCAATGTCTTGGTAGCTACTGATGTTGCTGCCCGTGGCCTTGATGTTCCAAATGTTGATCTGGTGATTCTTCTTCCACATGCATTCTTTTTACATCCTTCCAGCAATTATATGTCGCTGAGCATGTTCATTTTTCCAGCTGTCTTGAGAAAGTATTCTAATCAACCACTGAGCTTTAGATGATTTGATTCCAATGCATTTCATGTCATCTGCATGGATATTGAAAGGAAATCTGTTTGTCCCATCTAAATTTTATCCTCATTGTACTCTTAATTAACATCCCAATCAAGTTGGGATATGATAATATGCATTCTTGTAAGCTTCCACAATTTATTCCTGTGGTTTTGAATGCTTGTTTTGTTATTCTCAGGTTATACATTATGAACTTCCGAACTCTTCTGAGACTTTTGTTCACCGCACTGGGCGGACAGGTCGTGCTGGGAAGAAAGGTAGTGCAATTCTTATCCATTCATCTCACCAATATAGGGATGTTAAAGGTATTGAACGTGAAGTTGGATGCCGATTTGTAGAGGTAAGTTGTAAGTGGTGTTTTTCTTTACTTATGTTTCAGTATTCTTGTGTGTTCCTTGCCACCATATAATATTCTTATAATTACCTGATTGTGATTCCTATATATCAAGCTTATGTAATCAACCATTCACACTTCAGCAGTTACCTGAATCCAGTGTTCTGAACTACATTAAACATTATTTATTTACTTATAATTTTTCCTTTTTTTAGCTCCCAAGGGTACCTGTTGACGAAGGAGCTTTGGACATGTATAGTAGCATGGACCAAGGTGGTCGGTTTGGTTATGGTGGTCGTAGTGGAGGTGATCGATATGGTGATTCTGCGTTTGGACGCTCTGGTGGTTTTGGCAGCTCCAGGGGTGGACGTCTTGGTGGATATTCTGGTTCCTCTGGAGGATTTGGAAATTCTGGGAGTGGTCGCTCTGGTTCTTATGGAGGATTTGGAAGTTCCGGTGGATATAGAAATTCTGAGGGTGGTCGTTTTGGGGGGTCAAGTTCAGGTGGTCTCAGTGAACGAGCTGCAAACCGGTCTGGGAATTCTGGATCTTTTGGTTCTGGTCGAACAGGTGGTTTTGGAGACCTGAGTGGTTCAGATGGGAAAAGTTGGTTTGGAAATGTTGGTAGTTCAAGCCGGTCAAATGGCTTTGGGGATTTCGGTTCCAATGGTTCCAGTGGCTTTGGCAATTCCCCGTCTGGACAGAGTTCTAGCTCGACTCGCTTTGGTGATTTAGCTAATGATAAAAATGATGGTAACAGGAACACCGGGAGAAGATGGCTTGTCTGAAGCTATTAGAGGTAATATAACCTTTCCGATTCAGCTATTATGTATGGAATGAAGTCGATAAAACTGAAGTTCATCGCTATTTAACTAAAATGGTTTATTATCGAATAAAACAACGCCTATGAATTCTTGTTTCTGATTTGAGCAGACAACAGCTGAGATTGGATTAGGGTAGCAAGAAACCTTCTCATGTGTCTATTTACCAAATTTGTTATTTCCATTATAGACAGTAAGTTATATTTCATTGAATCAGTATGGACAACGAAGGAGCCGGACAATATACTACCAGCTTGCTCGCTGACAATCAGGCTATGTTGGAGCTAACGATATGCAAATTGGCAACATGCTGCTAGAGTTACTTATGATTCTAATATTGTAACCTATTAAACAAGGTACTTTATTGACCTTGATTCGATTAATACCAGGAGACATGATAATTTTTCGGCGAGCATCTTTGGCAAGGTACTGATGATTTGATTCAATTGTAAGAACACCTTACTCATATGGTTTATTTACCAGGAGACACGATAATTACTCGAACAACAGCCAAGTAGAAATAGTATTTGCAACAATGTAGTAGATGATGTCAAGCAAACGTAAACACAACATGAGATGTAGCACAGCACAGCGAAGCGGCCCAAATCTGTTCCCGGCAATATTTACAAAGAATTTCATATCTAGTCGATCTTCTTACCAGTGAACTTTGTCTTAGGTAGTTTGCTGAGGACACCGGCATCCAGCTTCCGGTAATTGTGTTGGAGCTGTTCCAGCACACTGTAAGCAAAATCATCGATCTGATCCTCATATTTTTCATACAGGACAGGCAATGTGTGGGCGGCGACAAAACCTTCAACAAGACATCACAATTCAGTCATTTGCCGCTATAACACAAAACATTGCAAAGAAGTTTTATCTCACCGATGAAAATCAACGTCAAGAAATCGCACCAGCCCCCTACAATCGCTGCAGCAAACAAGCAACCCGCTACCTGCAATTGATCAACATCCATTAGAAACACAAACATCATTCACCGCAACAAAATACGATCAAACTCATCCCATAAGGATGGCCTGTGAGGACAGATTTGTAATCGTGAGGTCATAGATTCAAACTCCGATGTCTTCAGGTCCATCTGTTACATATGGTTCGCCTAATGTGACTTGTCTTATCGAGTCTAGTTTGCAGTTTGATTGGAAGTTTATCGGGAGCGCATTCGATAAGTAACGACCGCAATTTTTCACGTTATAGAAAAAAAAAAAATACGATCAAACTTACCACTAGAAACTGCTTCATAGTTCCCTCACAGGCGACGTCCTGCAAGTACCCTAACACGTGGTTCACCTCAGCTCCGACGACCTCCCCGGCGTTAACAAAAACCTCGTCGGGTATAACAAGACGGGGCACAGACGACGACACATTTCGCCAAGCAAATTGAACCAACATGCCCATAACTATCCCAAAGCTTAGCAGCGTAAGGAAATGGTAGTTTAGCCATTCGAACAAAATCCATGTTATAGCTGCGCCGCCGAGAAGGCCCGCTGATATCTTCTTGTTCCTCCATAGCAGCACATCAGCAGCTGCACAATCAAGACAAAAAAATCAGCCAACAAAATCGACATCATCGGAAAAGTTATGTCCTTACATTTTCCACCCCCCAAACAATGGTGAACCGGTTTTTCACGCCCGAATAATTTCCTGGGCCGGGTCTTCTCCCCGGGGAAGAACTCCTCCTTGTGCTTGGATACAGAGTCGGAAATGGTTTCCATGATGTTGCTGACAACAGACTCGGTGGTTATTTCTTCAGGCATTGTTCCTGTCAAGAAATAACAGATCAGCTGTCGTAAAACAAGAGATCTCTTACACAAACACCACTCCAAAAGTCAACAAGGGAAAAAGGGATAAGAGCTGTAAATAACAGTAAGGACAAAGGGTCAACGAGTTTGAGAATGGAATCAGACGATAAAGCGAAAGGGATCTAAAGAATAAGTGCTAAAAGATAAAATTCAAGATTCCCATCTCAAGCAAGAATCTGCAATTCAGACGATCTCTAATCAAACATCAATTCAAGCAACATAGGCAATAAAATTTCAAGGAACAGAGTCAAAATATCAGAACATCAAGAAAATTCCCATTGTTGAAATTGAAACTGAGGGCTTGAATTTACCTGATGGCGTGTTACAAAACCCTAATTCTGCAGTGAAGAAGACGAGGAAGATAGGCTTCAATCTTGTAGGTTTGTTGGTGAAGAAATTAGAGTAAAATGGTTTTCTGATGAGTGCCCTACTCTTCTACTCTACTGGGACTGTAATTCTAAAATAATTCTGTGTCCCTATAGGCCCATGAATCCCACGTGCTGTCTCCATCAAACTGTGTCTGTGCATTGATTTGCAGACACACTAAAATCATATCTTGCTGGGGCTGGCACTACACATTTGGAGGAATTGTGGCCACATCCACATGCCCCAAACAACCCTAATTCTTGCAAACTTATTTATTTATTGGTTTTCCGGAAAACTCTGTCCCATAGAAATTTCTTGATAATCTCTATTTTGATTTTGGTCCACCAGTAATCAATTATCTATCATACACATGCTGTGGTGTTTTGAGTTAAGACGTTATGATCCATCCTATGGAGGTAAATGTGTTTGCTAGGGGTTTGTAAGAGATCTTCTCAAAATTTGATTTGTTTCTACACGTTTGTTTGTATCGATGACATCAGAACAATCAAAGATAATTTAATATATATTTGCCTGAATTATTGATGATGAATTGAAATAATTGGGCACCATTGTTACAGCCAAAGTTTGACTGTTTCAAATGTGTGCAGAATGCAATCAGTTCATCTGCTCTAAGAAGCTCGACATTTTAACTACTATTTTGCTTATAAAATCTTATACGTAATTAGTAAACAGTAAATAGGGAGGGCGTGTTTTTCCATAAATTTTTTCCTGTATTTTCTGATTAATATAAAAAAAATTAATATATATACAAATAATATATAAACTATAATATATATTTTTTTAAAAATATTAAACTAAATGTAAAAATATTATTTTTTAGATTAAACACATTTCTTTCATATCTAATACGAAAAAAAACAAAATATACTCTTTTAGATTAAAAATACAAAATAGAATTATATGTACTAAGTACATCATAAATTATACTCTTTTTTGTCAGACCACTATTGCATATTTTGCTTCTTTTCAGTAGTATAATTTAATAATATATATAGTTATATTTTCTATTTAAAGTATTTCTATATAAAAAAAAATAAAAATTATGTGCAACTAGATATATAAAAGTTACAAAAAATTTAGAATATGTTAAATTTAAAACCGAGCAGTAAGACAGGCCCAAATTGGATATGAAAAGAATCACAAAAACATGTAAGAAGTAGTTACCCTCTTTTTCTAACTAATCAAATTCTTTTATGTAGAAGAAAAGAAGCATACTATTTGTCTGAAAATGAGGTTGTTTTGGATGTGTTCATTGTGGGACCCTTCAAAATAGAATGAATCCGAGCTGGCACCTCTCCAAAACCTCATCCAATATCCAAACACAAATCCACCATGGCTGCCAAGATATATATATATATATATATGTATATGCTGCTGCAAAAAGTATGATAACTCATCCCAAGTTATTGTTTTTCAATCTGGTTTTCTGCACAACAACAATAACAATTTCATTTAATGATCCAATAAACAACTGACCACAAAAGTAAAATTTGATCTAAAACCAAGTGATGATTTATTCTTATCCTCGAAGATCATGGAACAAGAATTGCAGAATTTATTCTAAATTACTGTGTTCGTATTCGTATGCTCCCTCGAAAGCTTCCTCTGCTGCAAAAATTTCCGAACGTTCCGTTTAAGCTACATCGATGAGGGTAGGCTCGTAGTCACTGGGAGCTTCGAATCCATGTAGGTTGATCACAGTTGCAGCAACATTTGCAAGTCCCGGCTCAGCAAGATCCTGGCGGAACTTCACACCGGGGGCTAGCCCGGGGCCACCGATTGCGACAGGAACCTAAGAAACATTTTTCATATACGTTGTAGGATTCGCACAAACATTTGATCGATGGGAGTTCGGAGAACAGAGTAATGTGAATGGTACTCACAGGTTGAAGTGTGTGGGAAGTGAGTATCTGAACGTTGCCATTCTTGTCGAAAATGGGCTCGCCTTTCTTGTCCCTCTTCACCATGTCCTCAGCATTCCCATGATCGGCTGTAAGAAGGAAAATCCCTCCAACTTGCTCGACAGCATCAAGGATTATCTGTCGATGTCAAGACAATCTCAGCAAACTATCCTCGAACGATCATTCCATCGCAAGTATGAATTCATTAGTCATTACCTTGACGGCGTCATCAGTGGTCTTACAAGCCACGATGGTCGCTTTCATATTGCCCGTGTGCCCTACCATGTCGCCATTAGGAATGTTGACACGCACCTTTAAAGATCAGAACTTATCATGTATGTAAGGATTGTTCTTCAGCTGAATGTATGTATTCAAACCAGAATTTCGACGATTACCTCATCGAATTTGCGGCTTAGTATGGCCTCCTTTGCTTTCTGAGCAATCTCCAGGGCTTTCATCTTTGGCTGGACATCGAAGCTAATGCCTGAGTCACTCGGAATCTCGACGTATTCTTCCAACTTCGGGTTGAAATATCCGGAGCGGTTCCCGTTCCAAAAGAATGTAACATGACCGAATTTAACTGTCTCACTGTCCACAGAATCATCATCATCACTAAGGACTTCTTGATGCATGACAATGCCTTGTTCATTAAATCCTGTCCGAAAAACTTACCTACAAGCAAATGTCCGAACACCGTTATTCACGAGATACTCTCCATATGTTCTGTCGATCTCTGGAGGGGAGACAAGGTACTGATTTGGAAGTTTGAGTTCGCCGTCGTACTGTAGCATTCCTGCGTAACGGATTTTAGGGAACCTGACGCGATCAAATTTGTCGAACTTTTCATACTCTAGGGCCTTGGCGATCATAACCATTCGATCAGCCCGGAAGTTGAAAGTTACGACAGCATCGCCATCAACAATAGGGCCTACTGCCTTGCCGCTGTCGTCCACTATTACAAAGGGAGGTAAGTATTGATCGTTGGTGTTGGGAGTTTCTCTCAACTTCTTGACAGCTTCAATGGGACACTTGAACTTGTGGGGTGCTTCTCCCAGCACTTGTGCATCCCATCCTCGTTTTATGACATTCCAATCGTTCTTGCGACACAAAGAAACATCGGTGTAAAACATAAGGTAGCACTAAAGCAACACAACAAGTATAATGAGTAAGGTTTGCACCTCATATCTGTCCATTGTAACGTACATTCGGCCTCCACCGGAGGCAACCTTGGCATCGATACCTTTCTCATTTAGCTTCGACAGATCCTTTTGAAGGGTTTCAAGAAAATTTACACTTGTCCCATCGAGGACATCGCGCCCATCCGTTAGAACATGGACACGAATTCGCTTGGCGCCACGCTCACCGACCCCTTTGAGCAACAACTGATGCAAGGATATGAAAGGTTGAGTTAGTCCCTCGTAAGGTCATAGACAGAGGATGATAATCATTAAACCTGCAAGAACATAGGACCTGCAACTGATCTAGCCTTGAGTGGACGCCGCCATCACTCAACAATCCGATAAGGTGAAGCGTTCCGTTTTCGAAAGACTGTTTGATGTACTTAAAGCCTTCTCCATCGAAGATTTTGCCAGTATCAAGAGCAATATCGACAAGCTTAGCACTAGATTCAGAGCAAAATTAAGCATTTCATCAAGATTTTATCTCAGATACTAAAAGCTTTTGATTGAATCAGAATTCAGAAATCTATAAGAACAGATGGATCATATGAGCCACAAATAAGGAATATTGAAAGCTGACCCTTGAGAAAAGATCCTCCCAGCGCCTAGGGCATTGTGGCCGACCTCACTATTGCCCATGTCGTCGTCTGTGGGCAATCCCACTGCCTTACCATGAGCCTTTATTAGCCTCCACTTATCAGGCTTTCCCTTTACAATAACACCAAATAACAATCCAGAAACTGTGACCTAGCTGCTACTACCAGAGGATAATTAAAATTACGGAGATGGTGACAAGGAGGTGAATTAGGGTTACCTTTTTGAGCGAATCCAGTGTAGGCGTCTCGGCCACATGGATGCAATTGTACTGATTGGGATTGGCCTCACCCCACCCGTCCAGAACCACCACCGCCAGGGGCTTCCCCTTCGGCAGCTTCGGGTGATCCTTCAGTGTCCATCCTGAGCTACTCATCTCGATCTTCTGAAAATTTAATTCATTTCAATATATACCAAATCAAAAATCCTGCAAGCAAACAGAAACTGTATATTGGTTAACATTGGACGTCGGAAAAAGCTTACTCTGCTGCTTAACGGGCTTATGAGTCTGTGAGGAGAATTGAGTGTAGGGGGGGAAAGGAGATTGTGAAGTGAGGAAATTATACAGTTATGGATGATGCACGTGGCAATGTTTACCTTCTGTGTGGAGATCTTTGAGGACGACTGCGCCATACCCCTTACGTTTGCTCATCACCAGGAAATTAGGGAGACGATCCGTAGTTTGTTAGATAAAGAAATACTTACAACTCAATAAAGACATTTTAATCAAAAATAATTTATAAAACAAAATTATAACAACATTTTTTGCAATTTTACAATTCAATTCTTCTTCCCCAAAAATACATGTTGAAAACAAAAGGGGTATATAATTGAAAAGGACACACGATATTGATTTTTTTTTTATTTTTTACATTTTGTAATGTTTTAATTTTTTATTTTTTACTTTTTGTTTTCGTAAAAAACCAGTTTTTTTTTTTTTTTTAATTTATTATTTTTTAAAAATCAAATCCCCATTATTAATACTCCAAAAATCAAACTGCAACTCAGCACCGCATTCCCAATCCTCCGGCGACTCGAATTGTCATCCGCCGGCGCATCATCGTCGCCGGAGTTTTCAGAATCATTCTCGTCGGCGGCGGATTTCGACGTCGGCGACATTGCTTCTGGAGCGACCTTGAACAGCTCCCTCGGCAGCAAAACCTTGTCGACCTTGTAAACCGCGAGCGGGTCATTGTCGACGAGAGTTCCTTTAATCGTCGCCGTCACAACTTTGGTCTGAATCTTCACGTCGTCGCCGTCGTTCTCCACCGTGAAATCGTACTTCTTCTTGCCGCCCTCGGTGGCCAGAGTATTGATCAATCCGTTGCTGGATCGGAGCGTCCCCAACGAATTGTACTCCGGCATCGCGTGGTAAAGCAACAGCGCAGTTTTCCCGTCGCCGGAGAGGTTCCTGAACTCAGGCATGAAGGACTTTAGGGTTTGGTCCGATGGACAGAAGACGGTGAGACCGGCGGCGAGGCTTAGCCGGAGAGTTTCCTCGACGCCGCCTTGGGCGGTTATCATGTCGGCGAAGGATTTGCAGCCTTGCTTCGCCATTAGAGAAGTTAAATTGAGGTCGGTCGGGGAGGCGGTCGGAGCTTCGGCCTCCGGCGACGTGAGAACGTGGCTGATATGAATGACAGAGATGTCGTACGGCAGATCCTCGACGGATTTAACCAACGACGCCATCGGGCTGTCGCCGCCGTCGTCGGCGGGGGAGAAACCGACTTTACCGCCCTTGTGGACGGTGATATTAACGTACCCCGACATTCCGGTGGCCTCTCCGGTGGCCTGGAAGAGGGATGAGGTGGTGGCGGAACCCTTGGCGATGCGGTGGAGCTTCTTCGCGCCGAAATAGTCGGCGAAGATGTGGAGCGAGAGGATGTTTTTGATGGTGGGGAGGGAGAAGTGTTTGGAGAGGAGATCGGACATGGCGGCGTTGTCGACGACGCAGACGGTGATGGTGCGGCGGCGGTTGATTTCGTCGGCGAGGTGAGTGGCGGAGAGGTAGTGGTTGAAGGTGGAGAAGTCAGGGTGCTTGGCTAGGATTCTGGTGATGTTGTGGCCGCCGCGTGCGGCGGCGACGGTGGCGGCGGCGGCAGCCAGGAGGGAGAAAATGAAGAAAATGTAGTTCATTGTGGAGAGTGAGAGAGAGTGGGGAAAGAGAAACAGAAACAGATGTAAGTAGCTAACCTAGCTAGGGTTGATGGATCGCCATGGATGAGATTAATAGAACGACGATGATGGAATGGAGTTGGGCAGTCAAGTGTGAGTGAAGTGTTCTTCTTACCAGATTGTAGTTGCAGGTAGATGATCGTGTAATTAATAGTACTAATAATTAACTTTATTAATTTGATGGAAATGTAAATGGGATCATTTATTTAATTATTTGGATTTGTTTGTTCCATATCATTTTAAACAGTGAAAATGTTAGATTTGGAAAATTCAGTATCATTCAAATCATCTCCGTCAACATACACACTCTTGTTATACACAATACATATGATATAATAAAAATATGTATCGTTAGTTTATAGTTATAAGTGTACTATATAACCGAATCTGGTGTGCTCAAATCAATTATTATTATTTGTATATATAAGAGTGTGTTGTTGGTTTATAAATACAAGTCTGTACGAGAGATGGACTGAGTGCTGATATTTTACAATCAGCACCACCCTGTTTAGTGTTGTTAGATGTTTGTGTAGTAATAGTATTATTACAATAATATTTAATTAATAATCCAAATTAATTAGCTGGTGGGAGGCTTTCAACCTTCCACAATAATCCAAATTCAATTACCACTGCTCAATTAATAATTGAATTAAGTGGACATGTCTTAATTATATTAGATTATTATTAATACCTTAATTTTAATTTTATTTATTTATTTTTTTATTTTTTTATGGTGGATACTCACATCCTTGCCACCTAATAATAAAGTTCTGAATAATTTTTTAGTGCTTTTAATTCATCAATTCATCACATATCATGATGATTGACGATGATGCCTTTGCTATCTAATAAATGCCAATAATACAAGGCGTAGTATACTTTTATATAAAAAAGTTGCGATTATCATATAATATTAAAAAAAAAAAGAAATAAAGAGAATAAAATCTTAAATTCAAATTTTATTTTACTAGCGAAGAAATTTATATAAAATTATACTAATATATTTTATTTTTTATATCACAACTTAAAATTTATTAATATATTTGATATACATTTTAAAATATAGAAAAATATCTACAATGTACACAGTATAATTAAATCAGAATTGTATGCTCTGTGTTTTGATTTGAAGTAAATTCTTTATGTGAAGTACAAAGAATGTATATAGTATATTAATTTTTTTTAAAAAAATAGATTGTAAATATTTGAAATGTCTATTAATTAGCTTCAATTTCATAGTATGTTGCTATTGTATAATTTTACATAAAATTGATATCAGAAATGAGTTTAAATAACAATCAAATACGTACAATTATTTTAAAAAAAATTAATTGCAGATAATATAATTAATTATTTTAAGTGGAGAAAGACAACTTTTTGCAATTAATACTAAAACAAGTCTAAAGAGATGAGTAAACAATTGATTAGCACAAACAAACAGAAGAGGAAGTAAAGTAGCGACCGCATGGTGCTCAAATACTGCTACAAATCTGCCGTCTCCAATAATATCAATCGGTAGCGAGCAGAGAGAGAAGAAGTTTGGAATCTGATTGCAAGATCTGATGACGACGCAGATGATGATGATGAGGAGAGACAAGAAGATTCGACAGAAGAATGTTATAAAATCTTCAGATCTACATCCACGTAAACGTAAATGGTAATGGTAATGGTAATAGTAATAGTAATGGTGTGTGTTTGGTTGTTGGTTTATTGCCATTTGATAATATCGTGAGTTTGACTGATGACAGAGAGACAACTCCCGTATGAGCTCGAAGTTTCCTAAACCATCCATGTCTTGTTTTTTGTGTGCGTGCGAATAAAGTTTACAGATAGATTTATGATAATAAAAAATAATATTTAAATTAAAAGAAAACGAGAATGCCTTCTGTTCGGTATTTATCCTTCCAATGCTAATTCAGCAAGGAACTTCGAATTATTCACATTTCTAAGTCGGCCCGGCCCCCCCTTGGCGAAATCATTGCCTTCTCTCAATTTCTTGATCTGTTGCCGTTGCCGTTGCCGTTGCAGGTTCTCTGCGTCCACGCCTCCGGCTTCGCTTGGATTTCGGCTCTTTGATTGATGCGCTCCTGGATTTTTTGTGAGTCTGTGTTGATTGTGATTGTAGTTTTGGTAGATTGCTGGATTCCCTTGCTAATTGCAATCGGTAATTCCCAATTGGAAATCGAACTGGAGTTGAATCAGAATCGGAGCCCATGTATTGTTTTACCCAATTTTGATTGAACCCTAGTAGAGTTTAATCGCCACGATTCCCATCCGGAATTTTAAAAAGATTTATTTCGAGCCACTGCCTGCAGTTTTGTTTTAAGTTTAAGCATGTGATCGAGGGATATTTATTAGTTTCTTGTCCCTTCTCCGTCCTTTTTTGATCGTTTTTGTTTTTGATGCAATGTCACTTCACCCTCATAGAAACAGATGACATTTCGGATACTGGTTGAGCCCTGAAATTGTGTGATTGCTTATCTATGTCCTCTGTCTGTGGTGCACACTAATGTGGATTGGATGAAGCATTTACTCATATCTTGTCAGAAAATCGTTTTTCTTTTTTCTCCTCTCATGGTCGTGTCAGAGTAGTACTATTAATTGCAGTATATTGCAATGTGTGTGTAGTGTATTGCTTGCCAATTACCTGATTCTAAATGTTTTACTTTTTCTACTTATACCATTATGCTCGCATCAGATTTGATATCTAGAGCTACAGTCACTTGTGATCAGTAGAAGCTGATTTTACTGTCATCATGTAAACGGGATAGGTCTTTAAAGCATCAAGCCACTTTCTCATTGTGCATTTGCTAGAATGGCTTCAGGTTATCTTATATAGTTGGATTATTACTATCTGTTAGGTTGTGTTGTATTTTATCACTTTGATACAAAATTCTGTTACTGTATACCTAATTGGCACTTGGGCGTAGAAAATCCAGGTTTGAGGCTAAATTTGACTTTATTAGGACGAGAAACTTCAGTAGCTCTGATGAGTTATATGTCAGTTATACAAGATTCAGGAACTGAGTCATTTTGACTGATTCCATCTATTATCCTGACTCTTCACTTACTCCATTTCGCAACATATGTTGTTTAAAGATACAAAGTTGCCTCACATGATGCTGTTTTGGAAACTTCAAGGTAAAAAAATAAATTTATTTTAATTTTACTTTAGATGTTTAGACTTCCCTTCCTTTCTTTCGCTTCATTTATTAATACAATTTTAATGGATAAGAGTAACTTTGTAATTATAGTCATTCATTAATGTGTAAAAATTTTTAAATGACATATTAATGAGAGGGAGTGTCATTTACAGTGCGACTATAATCTAAGCTAGCTAAAAATAGAAATTGTTTTACAAACCTGTTAATATAATGATTTTGAGCTTCTATAAAATGCAGCAGGAAATGAATAATGAATTTAGACCAATATAATGGCTTATGTATGACCAAGTCTGCTGGGTTATTCTTTCTATGAATCATTTTTCATATAAAGATTTTTTTAGCTTTTACCCTAAAAAGCCCAATGAATTTGTGAAAGCAGCATTTCTATAAGAGGTGCATTTAGCAATGAATTATCCATATATCACAATGCCGGGGTGTACCTATGTTAAGTTTGTTGAGATATTTCTGGGATGAATTGTTTCTTTTATTTGAAATTCTTTTCTTTCAAAAGAAAAAACATGAAAATACATCCACACTTTGGTGTGTTGGTTTAGCTAACCAGTACCAGGCAAGTTTAAATGGTTGATCTTGATTCAAGCTTCAGTAGTTTGATTTGCTCTATGATCCTGCGTGTTGCAAACGTTCTCTTCTTTGAAATTTTTGACTGATATAGTGGATTTATCACTCACCTTTAGGCTGTATCATCTGTATTTTCGTGAGTATGTTTATGTTTGTGTTGGCCAACTTTCAAATTTAATGGAGCAGGATAGTACCTATCATGCTTGGAATGGCATATTAATCCTAATGCATAAGGATGTAAAGCCTCTTATGTTTGTATTCTCAATCACTACTATCAAGTGATGGTTAGATTCCAGATAATTGGTTTGTGCAGTGAAGATAAAAGTTGTCAGTCAATCTATGCTCTGCACACTTCTTCACTTTTCATCTAGTACTGCTTCCCAAGTTTGATTCTTTTTTCAGGAGATTAAAGTAATTTTATTGATAAAGAAGAAAGAATAGAAATAGTGCTTTTTAGTTATCAATGGCTAATGATGTACTTTTTGACAATCTCTCTCTTTCTCTCTCTCTCTCTTTTTAGTTTTTAAAATACTTGAATGCACTCTCATCCAATGTATTGCAGGTTCCATTGATATTCAACAAGACATCTGATGTGCTTCATGCTCTTTGGTTACACATGTTATTGTTATTATTAGAGTTGCCTCAAATATCTGTTACTACCTTTTAATGCTCTTTGCAGAATTATATCTGTGATCTATTGAAAATTTGACGAGAAATTTTCCAATTCAGATCGTTCTGCTTCTTTGGTGGGTATATATATATGGGCTGAAGTGTGCTTTTCATGGGAGGTGTAGAGGATGATGGGCCACCCTCAAAACGTGTGAAAGTGTCCTCTGAAGAATCAAGAGGTCTTTCCAACGGTGTCTCTGTTAGAGAGCAAGGAACTTGCTCATTGAGTGGCTCAATGGCTCGGCTGATAGTATCTCAAGATGATGAGGAAACTGTTGGTTCAAAAGGTGTCATTAAGAAAGTTGAACTTGTTCGCATTATATCTGAGGCTTTATATTCTCTTGGCTATTCAAATTCAGGGGCACGTCTAGAGAAAGAGTCGGGAATACCCCTACACTCATCCCTAGTAGATTTGTTTATGCAGCAGATTGTTAATGGTCAATGGGATGAGAGTGTTGCAACATTACATGATATTAACCTAATAGATGAAACCATAATTAAGTTGGCATCATTCGTGATATTGGAGCAGAAATTTTTTGAACTTCTGGATGGTGGAAAAGTCATGGATGCTTTGAAGACTTTGAGGAGTGAGATTTCACCACTCTGTATAAATGATGACAGAGTGAGAGAGTTGTCTTATTTCATTTTATCACCAGCACGGAATTTACTTGATGGATCTTCTGGTCAAGAAACAAGGGTCAAGTCTCGAAAAAAGCTACTGGAGGAACTGCAGAAATTGCTTCCTCCAACAGTGATAATTCCAGAACACAGGTTGATACATCTTGTTGAACAAGCGCTTGACTTGCAAAGGGATGCATGTAGATTTCATAATTCTTCTGTTGGTGAAATGTCATTACTCACTGATCATCATTGTGGAACAGATCAAATTCCCTGTCAGACATTGCAGGTAATCAACTGCACCCCTTGGAAAAGTAGAAGGTCATACTACTACTAAAGTTGCAGCATAATTCATGTTGTTAAATTGTTTGTGCTTCAACGTACCACCATGAAAGGAAAAATAAAAGTTGAAAAAGAAAAAGAGATTGTATTCTGCATCTATTAAAGCAAGGTTTTTATATTTGGAATGTAAAGAATTCCCATGCAGACTCAAGTGTTATTTTGATTAGAAACTTACGGATATATTTTAAGATAGAACATATGCTTGCCTCTTTCTGGAATATCCACGTACTCTTAGAAAGGTGATGATTTTCTTAGAGTCCCATTGCCCATTCTCAATGCTTTGTCCCTTGGAGTCACAAATAATATTAGAGGACTTGGTCATGAGACCCATATTTCACATTGACAATCCATTTGTGGTTCAATAAAATCTCTGTGAGGTTTTCAAAAGTGTTTACAAAACTCTGCTATCTGTGGTTTTCCCTTCAGTTTTTATTTCAATCACTGTGTTGCTGATCCTTCATTCCAAAAAAGTATACTGTTATTTACTGCTGAATCGTAACCTCCAGTTCATAAACAATACCTTTTCACAGGCAGTTTTACTTGAAGTTACCATGAGCCAGTGTAATTTTCTGTATAAAGTTGTAGCATGTCAAATGTTTCTACTTGAGAGTAAACAGAAGCAGAGGTCTGATTCCTAAGGGGATTATCAGGACATATATTGTGGATGAGAAATGGGGAATGGACATCTAGTTACTTCTACTTTACTAGTTTACTAGTCTTGTTGACTGCTGATTTGCAGTCTTTACTGGTGTAGCTATCATGTCTCTTGGTGGTATTTCATAATTTTTCTTACAAGATTATTAATTGACTCTGGTGTTCAGTTATTGAATCATCATGTTGGATAGTGTGGGTCTTACTGAACCCTAAAAGATGTTATCAAACTTTGGTTTCAAGTTTTGATTTGCTTTTGTGTGGAAAAGTCTGGGAGGTTTTATGCATTGTAAAAAAACTGAAAACAAGTGTGCTTTTTAAGGCACATCTGAGAAGGAAATCCATTAGGAAAACCTTTTTACCATGATATGATTAGCTTCTGGTTGAAACTTTTACTGCTAATGTGGGCAACCCTACTTGTGTCCTCTGCAAAGGAGTGTGCTTTTGAAATTTTTTTAAGAATAATCAAATTTGGTTTCTGTTATTTATGGTGACCAAAAATTTGCCCTATCAGAATGGAAAATGTGTGAATATTACAGGTTTTGATCTGTTTATTTCCTTTGTGTTTCAGTTAGTTAGTTTTCATTACCAGTTTCTGTTGTTTCCTATACCATCTTTGTCAAAAGTCATTCTGGATTGAGGCTCAGCGTCCAAGTTATATTCATCTTGTCTGCTGTTGCTAAATAAGCCGTTATATTGTTTCATCTTTAACTGATATGCAGAGGATTCCTTTCTGCTCGCACATGATCCAACAAATTGGAAATGCATGAATTAATTGTGGTGGTGAATGAATGGTTTAGCTTGGCCTTGCTTGTGTCTAAAATTGAAGTATGTGCCAGTGAGTTTTTAGGCAATGTATACATATATAAAGCGATGCTTTAAAGTAATTGTTGGTTTTATCCTTGTGTTAAGGTTTCATATTCTTCAAAATATATTATATACCTGGTATTGATAGAATGTTCTTTTACCATGTAGTTTTCTTCTTTGAAAGCCACTATCTTTTATTTGATTATGGCTTTTTTTTTTTCACCATCCAGATATTGAATGAACACAATGATGAAGTATGGTTTTTGCAATTTTCTTATAATGGGAAGTTCCTGGCATCATCATCTGGAGATGGTCTTGTGATTGTATGGGAGGTAATAGTTCTGGTTCTTCATTTTGTTTGTGAATTTATTTATTATTTATTATTTTCATTTTCATTATTATTATTATTATTGATTTATGATGACATGTGTTTGGCTGCCCTACATATCTCAAACTCTAATGCACCTTTTACTCCCAGCGAAAGAATTAAAAAAGAAAAAAAAACTAGAACTGTTTTTTTACTTCAATGTCAATGCGTTCAAGTGACACATATTTTCCAACCCACACTGCCTTGACCCTTTCTGGTTGCAGTTTCATGGTTTTTTATTTTGATTAGGTTAAGGACAATGGTCAGCTTTGCTTAAAACATAGATTATCTGGTCACCAGAAGCCAGTTAACTATATTTCATGGAGCCAGGATGATCATCAACTTCTTACTTGCGGTGTAGAAGAGGCAGTTAGACGATGGGATATTGCATCTGGTGAATGCCTCCATGTATATGAAAAAAATGGTCTTGGTTTGGTTTCTTGTGGATGGGCTGTAGATGGGAAGAGTATATTTTCTGGAGTTACTGATAAAAGCATCTGTATGTGGGATCTAGAAGGGAAAGAACTTGAATGTTGGAAAGGGCAGAAAACTAATAGGATTGCAGACTTGGGAATCACTGCTGATGGCAAAGAGCTTATAACTGTTTGTAAAGAGACCACAATAATGCTATTTGAATGGGAAACAAAATCTGAGAAATTCATTGAAGAGGACCACCCCATAGTTTCATTTGCACTATCTGGAGACCGAAAGTATTTACTTGTTAGTCTATTCAATGAAGAGCTTCATCTTTGGAATATAGATGGCCATATGAAGCTAGTGGCAAAGTTCATAGGACATAGACGATCTCGTTATGTTATAAGGTCATGTTTTGGTGGACTGAACCAAGCATTTATTGCCAGTGGAAGTGAGGACGCACAGGTTCTCTTACTTTTCTCACCTTGGCTTTGAATATCAATGTTTTTTCTGCATTTATGTTATGCTGTGCTTTTGGCTCTTATTACTTCTGGAGTACCGGTGGAACAGAATGCTCCTAGTTGCCCTTTGAAGAGCAAACCATTAATCCTTTTCAATATGCTTCTTGGACAAAATCATTTTGATGGTTGTGGTTTTATTGTATGTTATTGTTTAATACTACTTCCGTCCATTTTCTTTTGTTTGCTTTGCTTTTGGCGTGGCTTTTTAAGTAGTATAATTCTGATAGATTTTTTAATATTTTGCTCTTATTTTTGTTTGAAGTAATTTTGTAAATTCTATTTATAAAAAAATAACAGCGGGATGGAGGGAGTATGTTATGGTGCTGAAAGTGGTAGTAAAATTATATAACTAGAAGCATGTAGCACCTGCATTTCTTCTTTATGAAGCAACTAAAACCATTACCTCTTGATGCTAGAACATGTGCTTTATTACAAGAATTCTGTATACCATCATCTTTAAGTCAAATACTGATGTTTAACTTGTTATACTTTACAACACCACCTGGTATTT
Organism: Andrographis paniculata; assembly: GCF_009805555.1. Classification (NCBI taxonomy): domain Eukaryota; kingdom Viridiplantae; phylum Streptophyta; class Magnoliopsida; order Lamiales; family Acanthaceae; genus Andrographis; species Andrographis paniculata. The sequence continues at coordinate 1,170,033 of NW_026137616.1, read as the reverse complement.
TTAGCTGTAGGTTCTTGTATTTAAATATTCAATGCTACTGTTTTTGGCTAGTTAAGTGTTCAAATTCTAATTCTAGCAACACAAATTTTATCAACACTAGTGCATCTCATATATCTTTGTCGCAATGTTTTGTAATGTACATATCTGATGATTGGATACCGTATGTAGGTTTACATATGGCATCGACTCTCGGGAGAGCTGATTTTAACTTTGCCTGGACATTCGGGTGCTGTGAACTGTGTTAGCTGGAATCCATCAAATCCCCACATGCTGGCTTCAGCAAGCGATGATCGAACCATTCGCATATGGGGATTAAATAGGGTAAATATGAATTCTAATGGGTTGCATAGTAATGGCAAGCACTGCTGCAATGGAAAGTCTTGAGAAGTCTCAAGGAGTTAACCACCAGCCTGTTAGGCACCCACCCGACATCGATGTTGTGTAAATCCTTGTACTTTTTATGTTAATCAAACGTTGGTGAATGCAAGAGATACTGAACTTGCATTTAACACAACTCATCTCAACTCTATACATTTCATTTTACTATATATTTGCTGGTAAATTCTTTCATTTCATGAGTCTAGTTGAAAGTAGATATAATTTAACTTCGCCTGATTTGTCACACATTGGAACACCGCTCACGGCGCAGCGCCCGACACATGTTGTGTGGATGCATTACTGTGGTTGAAGTTCCTTTATGGCAAAATTGTTGTAGCAAAACAACCATACCATTCTAATGTCTAGTACTGTGACACAGGAAATCGTCGAAAGAAAATTGCAGAGTATTATAGAGACAAGAACTTGAAAAAACTAGAGTGGCTCGATGCTGCGCAGGAGCTCACCGTTTCCTAACCTTATGCATTGCGCCACGCCCCTTAGCAGACGACGAGGAGCAAGAAGACGATGAGATGCCCGCCAAGTTATTTTCGGCCATGTCTTTGCTAAACGCCCTCAGAACCTCATCCTTGAGTTCTATGTACCGCATCCTCTTCTTCACCTGTTCCTCGGGTGTGCCGGTGTCCAACAGCAGACTACCTAGATTATCATCCTCGAGGAGCCGGTCCAGAACTTCCGAGCAGTTGGGGAAGTATCGCCGGCCTGTGTCCACTGCCATTGTTCGAAAGAATGCATTCAGACCAAACAATCACGAGCAACATCGATCGCGATTCAAAGGTAGTCGATTACCAGTTTTTTGCAGTGCTTGCATCCTCTGCTGCAGCTTTCTCACTTGCTCCGACGGAATCTCGTTCAGATCGACCTCCCGGAAATTCCTGTATGAGACTTTAGACTCCGCGAGGCCGGAAAACTCCAGCGTCGCGTCCGCGTGCGCTATCTGCATCGCGACCCTCGCTTCATGAGGAAACAAGGATCGCGCCATCGCCACTGCCAAATGCAACCCGGTTTACTTACATGTCTTATAACACGATCGATCGTATGACAGTCGGAATTTTTACCTCGATTCTCCAGGTATAGAAGCCTCATGTGCAGATCATCGGCAGCCATCGTCGAAGACGTCAACATGCTCCCCGCCAACGGATCCCGTCCCAACTCCCTCATCAGAACTTCGATGCACAGCCGGTCCTTATTAGTCTCCTCGCCGTGCTTTGCCACCGCCTTGAAATCTTTCAGGCGCGTCAATCTCTGGCAGATGGTGACCGCCGTCTGTCCCTCCGGTGTGGCGACCGACACAGAAGCCCCCTGGTCGAGTAACTCGACCACCACCGACGGATCCTTTCGCCTCGCAGCGACGTGAAGCACCGTGTAGCCCCGCGGATTCTTGAGGTTCACGTCGGCGTTCCCCAAGCTCAACACTTTGTTCAGAATTTTCGGGTTGCAATACGCCGCCGTGTAGTGAAGCGCGTAAGCAGCATCCAACGAGATGTTAGACTCGGCCATGAGTAACTCGACGAGCTCGATATCATCCGAATCGAGCGCTCGATGAATCCTCTGGATTCTCTTGTTCTCCATGGAGTCTACGATCTGCGCCGAGTTCCCCTCCTCCTCTCGTTTCGACTTATCGCGAAGCGATTTGATCTCCGCGGCAACCTCCTGTGGAAGCTCCTTTTCGATCATAACGCTGTCGAGATCAGACCGCGCGATTCTCTCGACGCACTCCGATTGGAGCTGTTCCGATTTCGAATGATACGCCACCATGAGGATCGGAATGACGTCTTCTGCGAAAGCTTTTCCGATGTAGTTGAGTAGGCGACGCTGCAAGAAAGGCGAGACGAGTTAAGACAACGACGATGCACGGAAAGTACTAAAAAAACATCGGTCGATTACGACATCCGGAATCACCTCGACAACGGTCACGAGCTCTTTAACATGAAATGCATGAGAAGCATACATCATCTCGACGGCGTAGTTGATCGCCGGACCACAGGCGTCGTGCGCACACGACACGTCGACGCAACTCGACACCTCCGGCGGTGACGACTTAACCTTTCCGGTGTACAAATATTTCAGAACAACCATCGTCGCCTCGTATCCTACCTTCCCCTGAGGTACTAATTCGGACATAAAAAACCTCGGCTTCCCTCCCCTGTCATCATCGGACTTCTCATCGGTCACGGCCTTAAATCGCCGATGGAAAAATGAGCTTCGCGCTGCCAAGATGCAGCGGTGCACGCCGACGGCGATCCCATCGACTACGATCTCTGCATCGGCATAATCGTATTCGACATTTTCGACTAAATTTTCGAGACAATAACTTAATTTACTCAAGCTTAATAACTCGAGACTCGCCCCTCCTTCGCCGGCCGGCGGCGCCGGGACAACGTTGTGAACGCTCGAGCCATTCGACAGATACGAGGACGAGGCGAAGCTTAAGGACGATGACATATCATTGCCGTTTTCCATGTGTAAGAAGAAATGGACTTACGATTACATTCTAAAACAGCAGCACCATCGTCGATGAATCAAAAGAAGAATGAATCTGTGCAAATAAATGCAGCATTTCATCAACACATGAAACTTGATGAATCAATCGATAAATTAATAAATCCTCAATGATGGTAACAGGATCGCAGTGAAGCAAAAGACAACCTCAGTAGAAATTTCTAATTACAAATACTTTAGGACATCTTACCATATTTGATTTTGTTACCAAACCAGGCAGTGATACAAAAAGGGAAATAAATAGAAGCACACCCCAAGATAAAAATCAGGTACAAACCCCAGTTGCTTCATTTTCAAGCAAAACCCAGTTCTCAGAAACATTTTTTTTAAAAAAAAAAAAAAAAAAATTATCTGAAAATAAATTGCCCCAATCGGAAACAGGCAACAAAGCCCAGAGCATTAAAGGTCAACTCCCTGTGTATTTGATAAATCATAAGCTGGAAACCCTAAATTAAAGAAAGGCAATAACATTTTTTGCAAGTTTGGAAGTGAAGGTGAAACCTAACCCGGAAAGGAAGAAAAACAGCTGGCAAGATTTCAGCTCAGCTTTTTCATGGCGATTTCTTGCAGCCTGCGAGGATCGGGTCAACGGTGGGCGGAGATAAACCTCATCAAGAAGACATGGAGCAGAAAAGAATTAGAAGAACAGCAGAGAAGTTTGAGATTAAATGTAAATTGGTTGGAAGATCAGTTCTGATCTAAGCTTGAATTCACTCGACTCAGGTCCTGAGTTGACTTGCTGGAAATTAAAAGGTAAGAACGTACAAAATTATATAAATTAAAGCAACTGTATGGATGGATAGATTGAATGAGGGTTTGGGAATTTGGTGTAAGATGAGCAATAATTGGGTTTTCTTGTTCAGACAAGATTGTATATATATAGATTCACCTGTTCATTGCATCTATCTCAGTTGGATATGGTGGATTCTTTCTTACTTAATATTATTAACTAACATTCTTTCTCTCTCTCCTCTTTCTCACTCCGCGTATGATGCGAAACAGTCACTGGGCATATGCTTGGAAACTTCTTCTTGGGGAAGTGCATGAAATTAAATGACCCTCCTCTCGCATAAATACCTTCCAAATTTTTTGACATTTTATTTTCTATCAAAATAGTAGTATCATATCAAAAAAAAGAAAAAAATTCTTTTAATTTTTTTTTAAAAAAATTTAATATATAATATAATATGGTAAATACAATTAAGTCAAAGAATGTATTTGTTTAATATTTTTAGTTTAAAATATTTTATATATTAGATATTTTAAAAAATACTATCTCCGTCCACAAACTAAGTTCCTAATTTTTTATTTGGGACGTCCAACGTTCAACAACTATTGTCCTATTTCGTTTTTAAAATACAAATTTTACATTTTTACCCTTCATTCATTATTATTTTTAATCTCTATCGTACAATTAAAGTCAAATTTGTCAATTTATAATAAAAAGACAATCACTTAAAAAATCGTGCAAATATACTTTAGAACAATAGAAATTTGAACAGAGGGAGTAATATTTTAAATAAAATTGTTGAATTTTATGTATAATATATGAACCGTGTAAGTATATATATTGTAATTTTTGTCATAACTATTTTGGGGTGAACAAATTAAACCCAGAAGTTATTGAACCAACGGTGATCAAGTATTGAAATGAATGGATGGATTATGATATGTGTGTATTATAAAGTAATGATTTGGTGTCTATTATTAGTTTATTGATTAAATCTCAGTTAAAATTAATTAATTAATTAATTAATTAGAAGCTAATTGAAGTTTTTTAATAAATATTGATTTGAAAAGTTTGAATGGAAAGAAGATAAATATGTGTTGGTCAAAATTAGGAGGTGTCATAATCACACATTCACAATCAACGAAAATGATTTGCATACCTTGTCTTTCTTTTTCTAGAATATTCAAATTAAATTAAATGCTGTCAGAACAACAACAATTCATTCTATATATTTATAGTATGTTCAAAAGAAAATTAAAACAGCTAAACTCCGCTATTCAGGTCACCTGCCACACGGTTCGCGCAGATTAAAATGAATTTAGGTTCGCTTAAGACAATTTTTTATTTTTATTTTTTTAAATTTCTTAAAATTATAAATAAATTTAAATTAGTATTGATTTAATATTTTATAAATATATATATTATATAATTTTTTTTAAAAAAAATAAATAATATTAAAATTTGAAAAAATATTGTGTAAAGCAGCTCTGATTAATAGAATGGTGACGAGCTGGTGACTGCATTCAGTACTCGGAGGTATGATGTCAGATTGAATTTAAGACACTATTATGCCTCTATTTTATTTACTTTATTTTTTTTAAAAAATTATTATAGAATATTTAATTTTCTTTTCTTTTACAATATACTATCGTACAAAGTAAGGTTGGGTTTGTTTGGGGTTTTTTTTTTAAAGATTTTTTTATTATTTATCAATTTTTTATTTTAAAAATATTAAATTAAATATTTATTTATATCACATCAAATTTAAACTCAAAATTAAACGAAGACAAACACACATATTTTTAAATTTTGAAAAAAAAAAAAAAAAGAAAAAGATTGAAACCAAACAAATACGGAGTACAAAACACACAGCGTGACACTAGTTAGAGAAATATAATAAACTTTTTTTTTTTTTCTGTCTTTTTAATATATTAGATTATTTTGAGAATTGTTAAATTTATATAAGAATAAGTATATAATTAGTATTTTAAAAATTAATAAATAATTATAAAAATGTAATAAGCTAATTTAAAATAATTAGCAAATAATCACCTGAGGAATAGCATACTACTAAGCTAGCAAATTAATTTAAAATAATAAACAAATAAATGAAGATAATATATATTGTGTTATACTCTTATATTATATTAATATTTGCCACTTTCACCTTTGTTGATTAGATCAAATTTCTATTGTGTTAAAATCATTATATAATTTGTTTAAATTAAGATATATTTTACTATATATAACTATATAATGTGCTATTTAAATATATGTTATATATTATATCAATATTTGCTATTTTTTTTATAGACATTTATAATTTTATTCAATCAACACGGTAACCGAAGTGTATATATAATAGACGTATACTTTTTTACTGTAAAAAATACTAAAGCTCTATTCGCACAACGCTTTTAGATTAATTGGATTTTTTGTGTGTGATACAAAAAATTGTGTCAAAAAAAAGAAAAGACAATAAGACTTCGATTCATACGAAATAAAAAATTGAGTCGAGGGGAGAGTATAATATATTTTTAAAATAATACCATCAATAATAATCCTAGACCACGAGCCATGAAGCACTCTAAGGGTGTGTTTGTTTGGAGGATTGAATTTTGAGTTGAGATTTGAATAGTAAAAATTTTGAATTTGAATAGTTGTATGATGTGACATAAATAGGTATTGATGTGATGTTTTAAATATAAAATTGATTTTTAGTATAATATAAAAAATGAAAAATAGGTGTTTGATTTGATGTTTTTGGGGGGAAAAAAATTGAATGAATAGTGAAATTAAAATCCAATCCCCTAACAAACACACCCTAAATTTGAATGTCAGATATTTAAATTTTAATTTAGTATTAGCTCCTAAATCTTTTACCTGCTGACATCTTAAATATTGGACTCCAAATAATAAACCGTAAATTAATATCAAAATCTTGCAACTTTTTAATTTTAATTGCATATTTTAATAATAAAGATATAATTCTTTTTATTTTTTTATAATATAAAAATTCGTAAACGCTACTCAAATGTGCATATATATAATAATAATAATAATAATAATAAAAGACCGAGTGATTAGTCATGGGCCACACTCAGATTTATGTAGACGGGCTTAGTGAAATTTTATCTTATTCAACTGAAGATATAAAAAAATAATCGTTATGTTCTTAAGAAGTTTTAAATTTATCTTCACATACATATATTTTTTTAATCTCAAATTATAAATTCATTTCAAATAAAAATCAAAATTACACTAAGGTGTGTTTGTTTGAAGGATTTGAGGGGATTTACACTATTCATGTCAAAATTTCTCCCAAAAACATCAAATCAAATACCTATTTTTTTTTATTTTTTAGATTATACTAAAAATTAATATTACATTCAAAATATCACATCAATACATATTTATATCATATCATAAAACTATTTCAATTCAAATTTTTTACAATTCAAAATTTCGATCCAAAATACCCTTTGTTTGGAGGATTAGATTTTCAATCCATTGTTCATCTCATTTTTTCCCCTTCAAAAATATCAAATCAAACACCTATTTTTTATTTTTTAATTTATATTAAAAATTAATTTTACATTTAAAACATCACATCAACACCTATTTATATTACATCATACAACTATTCAAATTCAAAATTTTTACTATTCAAATCTCAACTAAAAAACTATGCAAAGATTAAACCATGCACAAGTAATGGGTCATCATTGGGGATATGGAATTTGTTCTTTGTATGTTGTACCCAATATAATTTTCAATAACATACCTATATTTTTAATAAAATATATTATTTTATTTTACAAAATGTTGAAATTTCCGTTTGTATATAAATATATTAATGGTATATTTTCTTTAACGGCTCGAGCTTTTATATGAAATGATTATTCTGCATAAGAAATTTTTAAAAAAGAAAAAATTAAAGAATATCTATAAAATAAAAAGTAGCTAGCTAATTAGTACGATATTATACGATATACTTGTATATATGTATTGTGACGATTACATCGCATATATAGATCAAAACACAATATGCATTTAAAAAAAGGAAAATCTTAAATATAATCAACAAATTCAGGTAGCTAGAAAAAGATGTAATTTAACTAAGCAATGTAGTATTATTTATTTATAATAATAAGTATATATATATGTATATATGATTAGGACATGGTTAGGTTAAGGTTGATAGGAGCATATTGGAGGGGATGACAGCTGGCCGATTCATGAAAGCTTTCGAAGCTGCTGCTGCTGCTGCTTCTAGAAACACAAGACCTGTTTATCCCTAACCCTAACCCTATGCTGCTGACGTCATTGTTTGTCCATATCTCCTGCACCTCCTCCATCCTCGTACTGCTACTATTATTATTATTGTTGTTGTTATTGCCATCTTTGCTAATTATTCTCCTGCTATCCTTTTCGCCCTGGAATTAATTAAATTAACCATATTTTAATTTATATATAAATAATATATATATGGGAATTTAATTTAATTTAATTTAATTTAATTTTGATATGGTTTGTGACCTGTACTGGGCATAGATTTTCAGAATATGGATCGAATTTTCTTGTTTTTCCCTCCTGACAAGTAGTAGATGCTTGTTGTCTCTGAGTTGGTACATCTGTGAATCCTCCTTGCCAATAAACTTCCCTGCACATTATATATATATATATATATTTCTGTTTAATTTCTAAAATTGAATTTATAAATTTAAAAAAAAATAAAATAAAATTTTGTCAATCAAATCTTTATAGGCATCCGCACGTATGACCATTTCAACGCTTATCTTCTTCACAATGTGGTCGAGTTTCATCTACAGCTACTCATGAGTTCTTGGAAATATAAGTAAACTAGCTAGGTAGATCGAATTTGATTACATATCCCATAATTAATACACGTGGAAATGTACATATGTATGTGTTTAGGCTTAGCTATCTCCTACTACACTAGTTAAACTGTGTATTTGTTGACTCTTAATTTCCATCATAAATAAAGTGAAAAGGATCGATCATAGTTTCCTATGTACGATAATTTACTTAGTAATATTATTACATAATTACTTACTACAACATCCTATCCTATCCTATCCTATCCTATCCTCTCCTCTGTAGTGTGTATATATATATATATATATAGAAAGAGAGAGAGATCTAGAGAGAGAGAGAGAGAGAGAGGCTTACTGTAGAGGGAGATCCAAGGTGATACAGCACTCTGCAGGTTTGTTAGTTCTTTTAGACTTCTTTATTGCAATAATCTTGTTTAAATCGATGGATTCCTTCGTGCTCCTGTACATCTGCATGCATTCCTCATCATCAATAAATAACAATATATATATATATATATAAATTACATATACTTTCATCAAAATTTATTTTTTCACATGCATTATTGCAAGAAAGAAATGTCCATTCTGTCTAGCAATTATAACCTATTCCCACTTATTTTTTTTGGGAATTATATATGTAATATTATGTATTATGATTTTCCACGAGTTATGTGATTTAGATCTAAGACGTATTGAATTTTTGTAAAGTATTATGAAATGTATGATTGAGTCTTTCCGCAATTATTTTTTACTATTTGGAGTTCGCTTTTCTAAAAAAATAAAAAATAAAAAATTATTGTTTCGTATCAAACATTAATAAATAAAAATTTTAAATCTTCAAATTCAATTCAAACAGAAAAGAAACACACAAATGCCTAATTGTCTTGAAGATGTGTTAGCAATCGTGTTTAATTTGATGAGAATATGTAAGTTGTCACTTTATTTAAAAATACAACTCTAGAATAACAATGATCATTATTTTTTTACGTGCTTGTGTTTATTATTAATGGGATGATCAACAAAGCTAACATTTGATTAAAAAATAATTACCAAAATCCAAAATGCATTGGATATATAACCTTTGCATTTTGCAATTACAGATTATATTAAATCACCATGTAAAGAATGGTTAGGTAAAAGTCCAATTTAAACAAAAGGGGTGTACTTTTTTTATTATTATTTTGAAGATATTAATAATGTTAAAAGTCTCAAAGAATGAAAAAAATGAGTATTAAAAGTACGCCCTAGGTTAAGGCAAACCTACCTAGCTACTGCCTATACCTACGTTGTTATTAAACATTGTCTAAATAATTCCAACTTTCATTTGCATGTTATTAAATTTTAACCAAGAATTAGTTGTGAGTCATAAAGATTATTAACTGCATCTGGCTAATGAAATTAATTTAAATTAAATTATTTTTTTTTTACCATTCCTGAGCAAGATTGCTGGTCTATTCTAATAGTATGTGCATAAATTGCAAAAAAACTATGTAACTTTTGTAATTTAAAATGGTGAATTTCCTCGTATTACTTATCTTTTAAATATAATGATTAGTTTTGCACCTTCATTTGCAACATTTTTTTAATGGAATCCCTTCAAAACTACCTTCTCAATTAATTATTACTGCTGTCAAACTATTGAATAAATTCATTGAAAACTATATATATATATATATATATATATAGATAGATATTACAGACCTGGAGATGACTTTTTATATGAGAAATTCCAAGCCCTCGAACACCCATCATTTGCAGAATCCTCTTTGGGGTTGCTTCTGTGAAATTCGATCAAACAGGGAATTTCATTATTAATAATCTCAATTTGATCATGATGACGATCTATAAATTACGATCGTATGAAACCCTAATTATTTTCTTCCAACATATGCAGGAGAAATTAAGATCAAAGAATAGTTGTTATACAATCATATCATGTTTCATTTCTAATTAATTCCAGACCCACAAAGATCATGTAAATAATTAATCGAATAGTGAAAAAATAAAAATAAAAATGATCGATGAAGGTAAGCTATTAATTAATTAAAGTAATTACAACTTACTGTGCTTCCCTCCAAGCTTACGAACAGCTTCAACAAAGTGATCGTGAAGCTCAGGCGTCCACCTCATCCGAGGAATCAATGATTTCCTGTATTTCCGAACCCTACTTCTGTGAGAATTTTCCATTTAATTAACTCTCTCTCTCTCTCTCTAGAATGACTACAAACAGTAGATATATAATGCTAACTACAAGGGGATATATATATATATATCGAATCGAATATAGAGGAGATGGATAAAAGCAGAGAGTGGATATATGATTGTAGGTATATAGAATGATATATATAAGAGAGAGAGAGAGAGAGAGAGAGAGAGAGAGAGAGAGAGGAATTGAAAAACTGTGAAGATGACGTTTATATAATTGCGGCAGAGGAAGAAGAAGTCGGGGAGTATAGACTTTTTTGGATGTGCGTGTACGTTTTGCCCACCATACATTTCATTCCTTTCTTTCTTCTTTTTTATTACATACAAACTTACATACATATTATATATATATATTACAAACTGGATCCTCTCTCTGGTTAACATTCAATATCCTCACACAGATAATATGTATACATACACATATATATATTATACATATATATATATAGGACGTCTCGAACTTTTTTGGGTCCTGATTAGCATCGATTGAACAATAAATTTTAACGTGACATTCTTTGCATGGTAAATTTGAGAAAAAAAAGATGAAAGATAATTATTCGGAAGTTCGAAAAGCGAAAATAACTGAGTGAGGATGAAAGAGATAAAAGAGAGAAGGTGTGCGAGTTTGGTCTGAGTTGGTGGACATAGTGTGATAGGATGTGATATAAGAATCGTAAACAACGATTAAATTTGGAAAGATGAGATGACACCGGTTAAAAAGAAGAGAAAAAATATATATAATTAAAATTTTAAAATTTATTTGAATAATTATAAAGAAAAAAAAATATAAACTACTGATTAAAATTTAATAATAATAATAGATAATATTTTAAAATTCCCCGAACAATCGCTTACACATTATATATATATATATATGTAGAGATACAAAGATAAATTTATTTTTGAGAGAGAGGATTATGAGTATATATATATTATATGTATGTGTGCATGTAAAATAATGTGTAATTTCTTTTTGGGTGACTTTTTAAGAGAGAATTTTGAATAAAAGACACGTAAGAATTGAATGAATTATGAAGTGGTTTTGATAAGGGCCGCCTGCCCGCCCCACCTACGTACAGTCAAACTTATCAATCAATGCATGCTTTTATTTTTTTTATTTATTTATTTTTATTAACATTCAAAATTCTTACGTATTGTTTGATTTGATGCAACCGCCCAGTTTACCATTTTTTTTGAATATTTATTTTGCTCATTGCTTCATCCCAAAAGTGAATATACTACATTTGTTTTTTAATTGAAATGGTGTGCTTACTTGTGGTTTTGTATTTTGTATTTTGACGATAATCTATTTTAAATTAAATACACAGTGTTTCTTTTTTCTTTTTTTCTTTTTTTTTTTTTTAAAAGGTAGGAAAGTGTAAAATTATATAACTTAAAGCATTACTTTTCAATGGGTTAATTGAAATGTTTTAGTTCTATTCACTTTGAGTTTTTGTAAAATATACTAATTTTTTAAATAAAAATATCAAATTTAATTAAGTGTGAAAATGATGAGGAAAGTAGGAAAGCTCTTATTATTGTTGTCGTTGTTTTTGGATAAAGTGATGTCTACAAGTGTTACGTTGTTGGATGTCAATTAATTAATACTCCCTCCGTCCCAAACACCGTGCAACATTTCATTTTTTGTTTGTCCCAAACTCACTGCAACATTTCTAAATTTAGAAATAATTAATGATATTTTTATACATATATTAATATACACTTCACTTTATCCCATCACATCACTCAAATAAAAAAAAAACAAATAATCATTTCTCTCTCCAATCACATCACTTAATATCCAAATTATCTCAAATTACCATATTTAATACTCTCCACCTAAATTCCGGTGCCAAATACAAATGTTGCACGGTGTTTGGGACGGAGGGAGTACTAAAAAAACATTTTATGTCATTAATTTTCAATATATCTAAGACAAACGGAAATTCCACTTGAAATTTCAAAGGCCACAATTAATGAATATATAATAAGCTCTATTTAACAAGCTAAGTAACTTAAATTAATTTTCATACACGTAAAAATTAATTGTTCACATCATTTTTGATGAGATATATATTATATTATATTGACATTGACGTGTGTGTATTTTATGTCAACTTTTGTAAGTTGTGACAAGGAATTTTGGTACGGTGCAAAAAGTTTATGTGAATGGACTTTTTTATGTACGATTTTTTGCATCTACCAAAATTCCATTCAATATATTGTACGTTTGGTGTGAGTTTATTTAATTGATATTTCTTCATAATGTAATATATATGCTTCAAAATATATTAAAAACATGGGTTTGAATGTTCTTAGAATTATATTTCAATAACACAATATTTAATATGAATATCATTTTATGAAAAATAAATTTTAATTTATATAATACAAATAAATTGAAATAGACAGTGTGTTTGTATTGTATTTCAAGAAGTAAAATAAAATATCACTAATTAATTAGTAAGATTTTCAATAAAAATACATGTTGAAAAATGGGTTCGGACTACTAATCACAAACTTGCAAACAAGGGTCAATTCCCCGAATAAATGCACACCAGTGTAATGATCAACATTTGAAGAAATAAAAATAAACTCAGAGTAATGGTAACGCAGTGTCAACGAAATAAATGGAGATGGAGATGTACCAAAATAATAAATGATACACGAGTTTATTGACTCAGTTCAGTTATAATTTGTACAGATTACAAGACTCAACAACTAAACACTCCTTCAACTCATTTCCTCTCTTATATAGCTTATCTTACAAATGTTTCACAGGTCACTGAGTTATCAATTCCTAATAACATCGATCATTCTAAACTAGTTTGAGAGTAATGCAACTTAATAACTAGCCGCTAATTCGGATCGAATTTTCATAAACTTCTTTCTCCAACAACTCTTCCGCCGAATTTGAATGAAAAAAATTAATTCAAAATATAAAAAAGTGAGGAACAAGAGTTGAAGGTTCGAAAGTAATTTCTCTGTCTAAAAAATTAAGATCTCAATATGCACACAGACCAACAACTTGTCCGAGGATAATTAAACAACCTCATTGTCGACCTTAGAGAATGACTCCAATTAATTCCCTTTATCACAATCTATACATTTTGTCTCTTCAAGGCTTCCGTTGGGTAGACACAAAGTGACGCCATTCGCACCGGTAGCTACCAACAAAAAGGCAATTGTTGTTTTTGTGCTCTACTAACGACGAGCATAGGTAATCTAGGTTTGTTCGTATACCAAACTAGAAAATAAAGTGTTATTTTTCTTTAATTGTATATATTATTTTTTTCTTACAAAATATTATATTAAAATATCATTTAAACAAAAATTTAAATGAATATTTAATTTCAAATCAATTTGAAATTTATCACGACTAAACAAACACGTAATCTTATACATGATCAATATCAATTAATTTTATAAACTATAAAAAGCTTTTAAATATATATAAATATATTCAGTTATTGGGGAAAGAGATGAACATAAAAAATAAAAAAAATAAAAAATTATAAGTGAGTCCAAATTAATGAAGGGTTTGTTTGTCAATTTTTTTTTCGATATAATTTATTAAACAAACAAACCGAAATATTTGAATAAAACATTAAGAGCATAATACGATTACCATCACATGGGAAGTAAGCCAACATATTTATTTATTTATTTTCATATTTATATTGACGGCTCACTTTATGAATTTATTTATTTTTTTAATAGAAAATGGGATATAGTGATTTTTTGAAAAAAATTATATATATTTTTTATAGAAATTAATAAAAGATTATATAATATATATATATATAAACTTTATGAATTTATTTATTTTTTTAATAGAAAATGGGATATAGTGATTTTTTGAAAACAATTATATATATTTTTTATAGAAATTAATAAAAGATTATATAATATATATAAATAGTATTTAGCGATAAAAAATAATTAATATTTCTATTGACTATTCCTGTAATAATATTACAGCACGTGTCTTTTATTTATTTCTTATTATTTAAAATAAGCATCGGATTCATGGTATGTCCACATATTTTATTTTTCTTTTCTCTTTCTATTTTTTTCTTGGAGGTTTTGTTTATTCTTATTAAATTATAATGTTGTAATTTATATGATTGTAAATTTAAATCGATAAATGCACACATAACTTCTTTTGTACTCTTAGCCTTGTTATTGCTAGCCAAATAGTACATACTTGTATGAATCAACACACAAAATTATTTTTTAAGCTCGACAATAAGTTATAGTTAAAAAGGCGCGGCCATTGTATTATTCAAGATTATTGAATTTGAAATAATATGTAACAATATAATGTACGACTTATCTATATTTTTTGTCTAAAATAATTTTCGGGCAAAATAAAATTTTGAGTTTATTATACTTATATTTAAGGATGAATAATTCTGGAAATGATAGTTCGACACGAGCTCATTTCTTTTTCAAACATTCACCATTTTTTGTAACTTTTTATTTGAAATTAGAATTTTCTAACTTTATTCCAAATCAATCTCAAACCGTTATTTAATAATAATAATTATTATTTTTAAATTATTTATAAGCTATATCCTCATAATCAGCCTTTCCTAAATGAACATAGTCAATAAATTCAGCTTAAAAAATCAATATGCAATTGAATGTTCTTTTGAACTAATTAAAAGTAGGACACACATATACACATATATATAATCTAAATATATATATATATATATATTCATAGTCAGAAAACGTGCCTAAATGTGTTTGAACTGTCCTTCATTCCTTTGCCATTTTCATGCTTCTATCTCCGCCATGTTTGGATTTGTTTTATTATTATTATTATTATTATTATTATTATTTGAAATTGAAATCAATATTATTTATTTTTCACAATTTTTAATAAAATACATTATTTTATCTAACAAAATATAGTATCAAAATACTATTTAAATAAAAATTTAATAATAATAATAATTGCTTTTGAAACCAATACCAAACACATACTTATATCAGTGGAGTTCACTCGAAACTTACAAGGTGTGGAATTTTCTTCACAACTTCTCATATGGGATTTGGGTCTGCACCCCAACATTTATTTTATTTCAAAATATGAATTTATGTATATATATATATATACTTTTGAAATTTTTAATACTAAATTTTTTCAAAAGTATCACACAATATATATATATATTCATAAATTAACATTTTAATAATTTCAATTTTTTTTTCAAATGTTATATCTTAATTAACGGAGTCTATTTTATTTATATATTGATGGTTATTATGCAACATACTACTAAAATATATATTTTGAATTATGGTTATTACCATCCGCAAACTTGCATGTTATTTAAACAATAAAATCAAAGTCATTACTTATTACTATATATTTACAGAATAAAAATAATGACAAAATGAATAAGTATTTTTATTTACAGAAAATAAAATTGCTATTTCCTCCATGGAAATTGTAGTTTTGTACTTTCTTATATGCTTTTATGTAATAATAATAATAATAATAATAATAATAATAATAATAATAATAAACACGTGGGATAATTAAATGGATTTCGGGCCAACCATAAATCACACGTTGAAATAATATTATTTAAAAATAAAGATTTGTCTGTATTTTCCTACACATGTGTCAATAAAAGCCGGTGCCTAATTTTTTTGGATTCATTCTATTTGTGTAGCCACTTGAGCTAATTTTCCAAACCTTCATCATATCATTTGTTACAAAATAAATAAATAAATAAATAAATAAATAAATAATAATAATAATAATAATAATAATAATAATAATAATAATGTGACCGATTAATATTACAAAAATGATAATATATAGTTAAACAATTTTTCCAATACAAAATACTTTAAAATGTTGTGGTGTAAATTCTATTTTGAATAAATAAATAATATAAGGTTAACCCTATTGTGTAAATTCCTCTTGACTTAAATGAATTTATTAATGAATTATGTACGTGGTCCTTTTCAATCCTTATTTTGGTATTGTCACAAAATTTGACCATTGAATTTGTGGGCTTGGCAATAATTGGTATTAAATGTGCTTACAATTTGAACCAAGTTTTTATATTAATTCTTTTCCTTGCAATTATATGTTGGTGTAATTAAAATTAAAATAAAAAGAAAAAGTTTTGTTGACTATAACATCATTCTTCTTTTTTCAAGATAAAAAAGCACCATATAGAAGTTTAACTTTCAACTATTATTTAAAACTTACAAAACAAACAAATTCATAAAGTAGCAATTTGTTGGTAATTGAAAATTTAAAAAACACGCATTTTTTAAAGAAATCATACTATTCTTTCATGAATAGTATAAAATTATTTTACATTAAAAATAACTAAATAAAAATCTTCAAATGAATGACCCGGCGGTTGATGAATTTGTGACCCTGAAGTCATAGTTCAAATTTCGATGCATCTAAATTTTGTCTTTCATACATGGTTCGTCTAATTTTTTTTATTTAAATATAAATATTGTGGCTATAATCGCTGAAATTAAATGTTACATTCAACACAGTATATTTTAAAATATTTCTCTCATTTATGTTAATATCTCCTATATACATAATTAATCAATACTTTTAGATTATGTGACTGATTAAATATTAATCATTAATGAATACTGATTAGTAGTAATGGAGTTCGAACCTGATTTTATGGAATATTTATAGCAATTTTGAATTCGAATTTTTTTTTTAAAAAAAAAAACACACAAACATAATAATTGAAACTTCAATGTCCAATTTTTTTTTCTAAAAATATCAAATTAAATATCTATTTTTTATTTTATATTATATTAAAAATTAATTTTATATTTAAAATATCACATCAATCTATATTTATATCATACTATACAATTATTGATTTTAACTTGATATTAAAATAGTATTTGATGAGATGTTTTGTGGAAAATATATATATTTTCAGAAAATACAGTAGTAAAATTTTTGAAAAATTTAGTTAAAAAACAGACCCATATCTATTCTATTTATATTACAATCTGAATTTTATTTTTTTTTAAAAAAATGAAATTTCAACTTAAATACATAATGCATTTATTAAAATAAGAATAATCTTCCCAACATATGCATATTGTGTGTGTTTTTTACAATATTTTTAAATTTTGTGAATTTTTTGAATTAAATAATTGTTTCTGTATGAAAAAAATTAATTATAAATATTTATATTGAAATTGACAAAAATGCATCTAAGAAAATAAAAAAAAATTAAAAAATTAAAAAATATTTTCTCCATTTCTTACATAATGTACTATTTTTAGCATTTTCTTATATCCCACTATAATATATATATATATTAAAACTAATCCATATAGTATAAATATAAAAATATTAACATCATTTTGCACTCTTTTATTAACTGTGTTGAAGATATAACAATAATACAAATTTATTTTTAATATAATATAAATACGATAAATAAATTAATAACATGCAATATATGTCCATACCATAATAGCATATAACATATTAAATAAAAATAAATATTTTAATTCACAATTTCATTGTTAAAAAATTATTTTCAAATCCATGAATAAATAAACTTGGTTTTTGACCCGACTCTCTCTCTCTGGACCTCCGACCCGTTTGAACGAGCGGGAACTCTGCAAATTTAACAACTTTTGGGGATGTAAGATGAAATTCACATTTTTTTTGGTTAGGGTGTTTGTGTTTCCTCCATTCGAATTTCAAACCAAGAGGAGTCATCAACGCCTCCAAGGGCAACGGTTACTCAGTTTCTCATTGAAGTTTTGTAGATCCAGTGATTCCACACCGAATTTTTTCTCTCTATATAAGTTCAGAGTATCTATAAGTAGAAGTAAATGGTATTTCCGTCGTTTTCCGCGGAGAAGAGGGAAGGTGAAGGGTGTGCAGTGGTAGAATTTGTACAGGAGGTGGTGGATGTAGCTATGAGGTGTTTTATTGGCTGCTTTCGGAGCAGAGATTCTCATTCTTGCGTTGGCTCTGCGCCGGTTAGAGTTTTATTTTGTTCATTTTCCAGATAATGCGAAGCAAATTCCGTGTATATGTTGTGGATTGTGTTTTATGCCTTAGTTCTTTTTGTGGGCGTGAACATTTCTTTTGGAAAATTTATTCGTTTTCTGTGGGTGGTTTCAGCGTGAGCCGTCGGTGTCCTACAATAAGAAAGCGCTCTCATCGCTATTTCTTTCTGATGGTAAGTATTTTTCTAATTCGTATATGTTCTGGATATATTCTCTTCGTATTTGATACGGACTGCGTGAACTCATGAAGAATTCCGAGCGGTAGAGATGTTGAAATTGTTTTAGTTTTGATCGTTGATCAACTAATTGGCTTTATTATTTCTTGATTTTGGAATAATCCATAGATGATTCACGGCGAACGGACAGGGAATGCCTGAATTCACTGCCTGCAGATCTTGATATCAAGGAGCTCGAGACTCAGGTCATTGTTGAATCGGATTATTAAAACATATGGGCTTCTTGACTAAATATGATTGTTTAATCTTTGTGTTAATTGTCACGTAAAGATTAAATCATCTAGTGTAGTAAACAAGATCACAATGTTTTGTATTTGTTTGAATTTCCAAAGTATGATAACAAGTATGGGATTATGATTTTTTAAATTCAGCTTTAATGGCATGATCAACTCTTGAGTATTTTATTTGATTAGTTTGTTCAGGTTTGTGGACTATATGGCGTTACTTGTATAGGAAACACCCTATTACTTTGCCCCACCTTTAGTCAGTCAGCTCAAATGGGGCACTTCTTTTCATCACACTTTAGTTATACATTTGCTCTTAAATTCAGTATGTGAATTCTATCATCCTTGTTGGCAACTTGATGTGATGGGTGATCTTCAAGGTATATTGCTCAGTGTTCAATATAGAATTCTGAATTAGATGCATACCTCAGAAATTTTACAAAATTGGAAATTTGTGACCAATTGTTTCATTGTTTGATAGGCAACCAGTTCATATTTACTTTTGCTTGCCTTTATCAAAGTATGTGAAGATATTCTGGCCTTCTCATTTAGAGGACAACTGAATCCGTCCTAAATGCACTTATTTGTTTTGACGAGTAGACATGCTATGGATTTATTCCACAGGCCAAATTCCTGAAAGCATGTGGAACTTTGGTTAATACTCCTGTGGAGATTCGGAAAGCTTCAAGAAAATGGGTGGATGCATCAACATTGTATGAAGAAACATCAGGATTCATTTCCAATTCACCCACTGAGAAGCATTCTGATGGATCACTTTCTGTTGGATCACCGACACATGTCAGAACGTGTAAAGAATGGGTGGGTTGGGAAGATTTTTCGGTCAGGACACCCGCCAGGTATACCTTCTTTTGTTTACATGGCTGCAACAACATAGCAAGTAGCAACTGTCGTTGTTGAAGCGATATTTGAAACTTTGTTGTGAAAACAGAACCTAACTTTGTCTTTCCATGTTTTATAGGTAGCGATTACTCAAGTTTTTACTATAGTAACAAGCATGCCAGATGGTTGAATAAATATAAATTTAGATATTCCCTTTGTTTAAATTTAAATAGAAGCACCACTCCCATATCTGTTGCTTGTAACTAGCATTTACATGCAGCTTATGTATCTATTCTTGCTTTTGATAGAAACTCCACAAGCTGTAGGAGTGATGAGCTTAGCACTGTAGCGGAATCTATCAAGTCCACACAAAGCAGTGACGCTCAGAATAATATTACTTCAATGGATGTAGTCAATGAAGAAACTTGTTCATTGATTTCACCTGTTTCTCCTGAAGTAACTGCTAAAAGTGGACCGGGAAAATATAAGTCTGTTAGATTTGAATGTGAGTCTGATAACTCTACATGCTCTTCTGGAAGTTCTGATCAGTGCTCGAAGAAACCTTTCTCTGCTTATCATCACAGCTCATTGAAGAAGGCATCGCCAGATCCCACTCCCATAAAATTGCATGATGATATGCAAACACCTGGAACTGTTTTCCCCGCGTACATGGACAACATGACTGGTGGAAAAGCTGGTAAAATACGATCCCAGTATGTGTTCTCTGTCTGGAACCCTGTTCACTGTCCTCTCCAAGAGAAGGAGTTCAAGGATGA
This sequence comes from Andrographis paniculata, assembly GCF_009805555.1. NCBI lineage: Eukaryota > Viridiplantae > Streptophyta > Magnoliopsida > Lamiales > Acanthaceae > Andrographis > Andrographis paniculata. The sequence continues at coordinate 1,149,246 of NW_026137616.1, read as the reverse complement.
TGATTATTCTGATTCCAGCAATGGCCGAAAATCTTTTGAGCCAAACCATGCAGTGGACCTAACATCAACCCTTGTGCCTGAAATGTCGGCAAAGGATAGTTTTCTCTGGAAGGATGCCGAGGACCGTGAGTTTAGCTTTTCTCCTTGGTTGAAGTCAGAGTCAGCCAATCAGGATTATACAGATGAACAATGTGATTCTTCCATTGGTGATCACATTCATGGAGCTACACCCATGGACAGGCCTATTGTGGGGATGGTAGCATCCCACTGGAATGATAGTGCAACCTCGCAAAAATTTCTAGATTGCCGGGCTGGAAATGGAATTCCTAACACAAATAACAAATACAAAGAGGCATGTCTCTATTTTTCAAACTGGCCTTAATTTCTCGACTTTCTTCCCTTTGTTCACTTGTAACTATAAATTTTGAAACTTTTCACAGGATAAGAGAGTTAGCTGGCATGCAACACCATTTGAGGAAAGACTAGAGAAAGCATTGTCGAAAGAAGCTTTTATTTCCCAGAGGCATGCTGAATTGCAGATTTGAAGTTAGTATGAATCTATGCTATAACTTGTAAAGGTAGAGCTTTTATGTTCATCTCCCCTGAAATTCCGACTCAACCTTGTGAATTCTTATCCTGTATAAACAAATTAGCAATGTTGTCTTTCTAATCTGGCTTTGCTTGATTCACTAAATTCAATAGCAAGATTCTCATTCCAAATGTTTCAGGAAGGAGGCTATCAGCGGAATACCAATGGTCGTGAATGAAACTGATCCAACCTCTTGGATCAATCACAAGTCAGTAGTTTCATTTTGAATAATTTTTCTCTGGTGAATACACTGCTTGTACGGTCTGCATGTTTCTTGAGTCTGCTTTACAGAATCTGACCTGCAAAATTACAATTCGACTATGTAAATAAACAAGTGTGCTGGTTCTTCCAAAGGCAAGATTACAAACTCTGCTTGTGTAAGTCTCAGATCATCACCTCATAACGTGAATTAGTGTTTTCTGCTCTATATTATTATATTTACTATATATAGATAGATAATATTCTTCGTTGGCTTCAGTTTTCTTGCCAACTTGAAATTAGGTTTTTATGCTGAATAAATATTCTGAAATGATAGAAAGAGAAAAACATTAGTCCACCATTCAGATTACTATATATAATCACGCATTCTACCTGTCACATATTCCTAATTTCCCAAGTTACAATACTGAATCACATGACAATCCGAACCCACTTCATGCACTTGGAAATCAATTATTGAAAACCATTATCTGATTTCCATCTATTCTGGGAAAAATTGTCATGTATGCTCAAGGGGAATTCTTCAAGAAATACAACTGCATTGCATAGTGTTTTCAGAAGCCTTTTTACAGTATATAAATATATATATATATATATATACACGATATAAATAAGAGTAATGCTGACCCGTCACTGCAAAGAGGACGCGACACGTTGGCAGCTAAACAACACAGACATGATCGACACTATGCACATACTACTACACCTCACACCCATAAACCAACTTCCTCGATCAAGAAGGCCTTATGTAACTATAGATGTGTATGTATGTATCTGTATGTATATGTGTTAGGTTCTCTCACGTACTCACATAGGACAAGCATCGTCTTCGTCGTCGTCGTCGCCGTGTTCTTGTCGCTCGGCTTCTTGAGGCATCATGTGGTTCCGGCAAAGCGGGCATGTGGCGTTCCAGTAGTTGAGCCACTTCTCGAGGCACACCTTGTGGAAAACATGGCTGCACGCGAGCCGGTTCACCTCCATGTTCGCCTCGAACTCGGTCAAGCAGATGGGACACTCTTCCCTGAGGCAGGTGCGTATGAAGATCGAGTCGTACCTCATCGCCGGCATCTGGCTTCTCAGCTCCTCCGCGTATGTTTCCGAGGGGCTTCGGTGGCATTCCCCTGAATCCAGAGGCTCCACCGAGAGCTCCTCCCACGACGCGATGCGGATGCCAATTACGTGCAGTATCGAGCGCACAATCTCCTTCACCATCGCTATGGACATGGCCGTGTTCGCCAGGATCACGAAGAGCACCCCTGAATCTGCCGGAGTTGTGTATGATGATATAGCCATTCTTAAGAGCGCGATCGAGCAAGCGAGCTGAACCTGAGGCCGTTGTTGTTTGCAAAGTTACTACAGTTCGAGAACGAAAAATTGAAAACAACAGACTTACCAGCTAAATCTAGGCAAGGTAATCAATGGCTGGAAGGGTGCAACCTATCTGCATATGAACAAAAGTAATCGACCATTTAGAAGGCGATCCAATCGAATCAGAATAGCAAGTTGTGTAAATCAATAGGAGATATGGTGTTTCTGAGGTAGAAATCACAGCAAGTATTTATAGAGTTGGGGATGTATTCCATTCCATGCCCAGCATTTGATCCACCAATGTTACAGGGAACCAACTTCACATGTTTATGTATGTATCTATGTATCTATATATGTGTTGCTGAGAACTAATTTCCAGATTCACAGACACCAAATTTCCATAAACCTAATTTTCCAAATTCCCCAATTTCTAGCCCTCTCAAGAACTCAAAAGGAATTGGGGAAAATCCAGGATTTTGAGTCAAACACATGTATGCTGATTATTCACAAACTAAATGGTAGTAAATTCTATAGCAATCAAGGAATAATTCTCATGGCAGATCTGCAAATCATTATAACACAATCAATCGTCAATTTTAGAAACCCAACTAGCCATGGAAACAAAATCAGAACCATAAGACCTAAAGATCCACACAAATTAGCAGCAACAGATCCTCAATATACAAAATCCCCAAATTTTTTTTCATAAAAATCCCCAAAGAGCAAGGAGGGGAGATGGAAGAGCAGCAGCCATGGATTGGACGAGCTTACCAGGTCGGAAATGAAAGCTCCCCCTTGGCGATGAAGTAAGGATTAAACTGCTGGCCACCGAAATCAATACAAGTACAATTCTGTTATCATCTATCTATTATCTACCTATCTATCTATCGATCGATCGATCGATTCGCTGGAAAGAAGAAAAGATTACTGTTGTGCTCTGCCTGCAACAGCTGCTTTTGCACTGTAAAATAGTGTTGGCCCACACAGAGTTCTCACCCCTCGATGTTTTGCACATTGTTGGCCATAGCAAAAGTAACAACTGCTGGTTTAACTTGCAGGAACTTTTTCGAATAAAAGACGAGATTTTTTGTTTGTTTGTTTGTTTGTTTGTTTTGATTTTTTATTATTATTATTATTATTATTATTATTATTTTTAAATAAATAAGTATATATATATATTTGATAAAGTGCCCCTTCTAATCTTTAGCTGTTTATCATCATCACCCTCATCATCTTCTGTGTTTGGTTCAATCAAAATTGTTATCAATAAATGGGAACAGTGACAGTGGGGGAGAATAGATGATGATATGCATATACATACGTAAGAATCTTGAGGAAATGCAGATTTGCATAAAATTTCAGATTTGGTCTGAATTATTATTGGTGGGATTTTTAGGCTGGGGGCCTTAATTATTATTGTTTTATTTTTTTCAAACCGACAATGTAATTATTTATAATGATTTGATTTATGGGTAGCGACCGTCACTGCCCGCTTTTCCTTATTATTTTCTACTTGATTATTATGTGTATTTATTTTCAATAGTTAATATTGGATTATATGCATAAATAATTATCTGTCGTAAATTAATGATGTTGGTGCGATGATGTCATATTTCATTTTATTGTTGAATTTGAATATTTATTATTATTATTTTTCATTTTTATATATAATTTTTTTTAGCTAGCTCAGACCGGATATACTTAAAATTCAAACTAAGATTGCAACTTGTCAAAATTAATAGACATTGTTGAGATATTTTAGATATTCAATTTTAAATTTAGTAGATTTATACTTAGAGTTGATCTTATTCATCAATTAATTACTTAGTCTAGTCTGTTTTGTATTGCACTTCTTATTTTGATGATTAATAACAATCTCATTATTTTTCCTGAAAATTTCTAACAGATATATATTAATTAAACTTTGTATTCAACTTAAATAAATATATTTGGTGGACTGAGAAAATATTATTTAAATAAAAATAGAATTATAAACTAAAAAAACAGATTAATTTTGAAATGTCCTATTTTAAAATATTATTTCATATACTATAAAATATACATTATTTTTATAAGTTACATTCTATTTATTTCGTCCTGAATATTCAATCTTATTTCTTTGTATTTTTACAAAGAAATTAGAGTAAATTTACTAGATAGATGGAATAGTATTTATTTATTTATATTTTTAAATTTTTTTACTATATAGTTTTTTTGTAAAATTAGGTCCAATCATTGTTTATTGTTTATAATTTTTTGGTGTATGAAAAATTATAAAAATATTATGAAGAATAATAATTTTATATATTGTTATTGATTTTTATTATTATTTATGTACATCATAATTATATTGTAATTTTTATAATATTTTTTACAAATAGTACATACTAACAATACTAAATGAATATATTTGAAATGTATAAAATTCTGAAGTGTAGGAAAATAATAATACATTTTTTTTTTATGTATACATGGATTGATTATATAATTATATAATATTTTTAATATTTATAGAAAAAGTCGATTCAATGTATACATTAACTCCATTGCCTCATATAATTTAATTATATTCTTTATGTTCCACAACTAAATATTCATTTGTTTTTTCAAGTAACTTTAAAAATATTAGTATTATATTGGGATATAGTAGGAATAAAGTAGAAATGACTAAAATAACCTTATTAGTATGTGTGATATAAAAGTAATAGCATTTGTATAATAGTATATTGTAAGTTGTAAGAATATTTGTAATGTTAGGTAGATAGATAGTACAGTTAATAAAAAAAAAATGAATACTTTGTTATAGGACGGACTAAAATGAAAAAATGGACGGATGGAGTATTATTATTCAAAACTAGAAATATTCATGTTCTTTTGTTGTTAAATATTTTGTATGTAAAATCGAATAGAATTTTTTTATATGTAATACTCCTCCGTCCTGTTGATCTCATTTATCTTTTCCATTATTGCATTAATATTAAAAATATTTTTATATTTATATAATTTTTAGCATAAATTTAATTATAGACACTAATAAATATATTTATGTTATTTTCTTATTTTTATACAATAATTAATATTTAAAAATCGTAAAAAAATAAAAAAATCGTAATAGACATTAGAAATACGTCACACAATTTTGTATGTCTACCTAGTTTAATTTTTAAACCAAACACCTATTTTTTATATTAAACTAAAAATCAATTTTACATTAAAAATATTATATAACACCAATTTATAACATATTATGCAACTATTCAAATCTCAAATACAAAATCCAAATCTCACACAAACAAACACACCCAAAGTGTACAGGTTAAAAGATAAATGGATTATATTTTTACGTGAAAAAAACAATTACGCACCATACATTCATTGAATCTCCCTGTGCAAATATGAGAACATGATGTTCACATATTTGGTTATTTTGAATATAAAATAAAATAAAATAAAATTATGATTAGATATAGACAGATTTATAATTTTAAAAAAATATATATATGGGTGTATTTGTTTGAAGGATTTTGGTGGATTTCCACTATTCATCCAATTTTTTTCCCTCAAAATATCAAATCAAACACCTATTTTTCATTTTTTATATTATACTAAAAATCAATTTTACATTCAAAACATCACATCAAACCCTATTTATATCACATCATACAACTATTCAAATTCAAAATTTTTACTATTCAAATCCCAACTCAAAATCCAAACCCCCAAACAAACACAGCCATAGCATAATAAATACAACAAAATATTGAAAATCTAAATACAAAAGTAACTCAAAAATGCCATAATTATTTATATTATTAGAATTTACTTGTCATTAATTATTCTACAGTAATTAGAGAAGGGACTCCCGACGGGACCGTATGCCATTTCCCGGCAGAGGAACTCGCCGCCGACACTTTCCGCCGCCGCGCCCCGCCGTAGTACCTTACAGAAAAGGGAAAAATAAACTGTTTCACTACATTAAACTTTACGCGAATAGGATAAAGGATTCTCCAATATGCAAAAAACAGCGCAGGGATGGTTCACAGGTGGTCCGAGCAGCGATCTGGACAGTAAACCGCCGTCTCTGCTCGCCGAGTGGAATGCTTATGCCGCGACCTCCGACCCAGCCGATAGGGACCCATCTTCTTTCGATCTGGAAGCCGCTGTGAGGACGGCCAACGACAAAGTTACCTCTACATTCAATGTGTGAGTATGAAATGCAAAACCTAGAAAATTGAAGCTCTGAATAGATTTTTTTGATGCTGTGCTTTAAAATTTCGTTTCCTTAATTATGGTGAATGTTGAAGTAGTGCCCAAACTTTACTGTTCGTGGTTAATAAAATGCAATTTGGTCATTTCTTCCCTTCTGTTTTTATCATGAAATTGAATATGTCAAGCTTGCTTCTATATTCATGAATCTTGCTCGTAGCGTAGAAATTTGTTGCTTCTCTGTATATGGATGCCGAGGGTGCCGTGTCCACTATTAGTGGATTGATTTAGGTTGGTTGCTCCATTATATGATACAATAAATCCTACTTGTGTGAAATTTGTTTGTCAGTACAAACCAATAGGATGAATTTATGTTGTTTAATGCTAAAGATGAGTTTATGTTAGACCTTAAATGACTTCAAGATGTCATTTGTAGGAAAATACAATGCTAACAATAAAAGAAAACAGTAGTGGAACTCTTTGTGCATCTTATCAAACACACTGAATGCAGATGGTTAAACACTGATAAACAAGCTTCGTCTCAAGTCTAATTGTAACGGAACCAAATCGAATAAGAAATGAAGTAATAAGCTTAAAACTTCTGCTATATTGAAAAGCAATAAATCTTAGGGGAATCCCTAATACCTGAGTTACAAATGAAGGGATTACTTGCAAACAATTCGAATTTCAGAAATTTAAATATTCATTCACTGAACTGAGATAGGGGATCTTCATTTCATTAACTTTGTAAGTCTCTACCTTACAGTTTTGGTGCTGATAACTCTGGACCTTGTTGCTGTTCTATTGTTGTTTCTTTTATTTTCTTCGCTCTTCTATAATCTTTGTTCGTGTGTTTATAGAGACTATTTTGTGATGATAAATCTCCTGTTAAATATTCAGATTCTTGAATGATGGGTATTTAGAAGGCTGAGATGATAATCGTTAGTTTATATTAGTTTATTTGAATTAGTCTTGTGAGAATATTAGTGTATCTGTATTTCTTTAGTTACTTTAAAGCTTGTTAGTTAATTACACTATTAAGGAAATCATTACTTGATTGCCAACAAATTGATACTTTCTACTCCGTAATTCCAGTTTTCCCTAGTTTTGTACATCAATGTAATGTTTTCCTGATTGATGGAAGCAAGACAACATTTTATCGATCCTCAGTTTCTAACAAAACATAATGGAATAATAAACTTAATGATATGTTGTAAATTCCTCTCAACGCAACGGAATAATAAACTTAATGTTATGTTGTTAGTTATGTTAAAAATTCCTCTGAATATGTTATGTGTTCATACTAGAAACCAACTTCTTTCGTATTCTGAACAGGTTCTCAAAAGGAGTTAGAGATTTACCAGGAAGCTTTAACTCTGCAACGAGCAGTGTCCCTTCTGGGAAGTCTTTAATGTACTTTGGGTTCTTCCTGGCTACTGGAGTCTTCTTTATCTTCATTGCTTTCACAATATTCCTTCCTGTAATGGTCCTTAAGCCACAGAAGTTTGCAATCTGCTTTACTATTGGATGTGCCTTTATAGTTGGTGCATTCTTTGCCCTAAAAGGTCCAAAAGATCAGCTTAGCCACATGTTATCTATGCAGGTATTTTGGTTAATATTCATATTAGGTACTAGGAAGGATAAAGTGCTGTCTTTTCCTCTTAATTGTCCCTTGATTTTACTAATCTGCTTGTTTTCTATCAGAGACTACCTTTTACATTGGCATTCCTTGGCAGCATGGCGGGTACAATTTATGTATCCATGGTTCTTCACAGTTATGTTCTTTCTGTTGTTTTCTCTGGCTTACAGGTATCAAGATCTCTTCTAGTATCATTGCATGTTTATAAAATATTACATAATCATATTTACCGCTACATCATCAGTTATTTGTTAATGTTTGTTTGATGAGGACATCTAGCTGGGAGTATCAGACTCTTAGTTTGCAATGCAATATCTTTTCTAGGACTGTGAAATAGATCATTTGCGCACTTCCATTAGAGGGATTAAAAGGTTGTTGTTTTCTTTTATGTGAAATTTAACTAATCAATTCTCATTAGGTGAGTACTTTCATAATGATTTTCTGCTTCTAATGCCTCTTCATGAAGAGTGAATCCTTATAGATACAGATTTTCTTTCTTTATCGACTAATTTAGGACACTCTGCATCGAGAATTATTTTTTTTTATTAATTTGTGATGTTCATACATATTTCAGATGCCTTGGTATGATTTATGGTACATTTCTCTCAGTACGAACTTCTCTACATTACAACTTTCATAATGGTTAATACTTTTTGTGTTACTAGGTCCTTTCTCTTGCGTATTATTCCCTCTCCTACTTCCCTGGTGGCTCCGCCGGGCTCAAGTTTCTGTCATCGACTCTTGTGTCTTCAGTATGCAGATGTTTCGGAAGATGATGTGCTCTATGAAACCCAAAACTGTGTCTGGAGTCTGCCCTTTTATGCCTCCTCAAACATGTGAGTTACTCATAGCTTCCTTATGATCTCTGATCTCTCATAAGTTTGGTTGCATTTCACCAGCCGTTCGAATTGCGCTTTCCAGCATGCTAATTCACCATGTCTTGAGATGCATGAGTTTTTTATATTAGCTGCATTTCTAAAGCTAACTTTTACAGATATTAGCTGCATTTCTTGATCACTTCCTCACCAAGAATACAAATACAATGTAAAGCCTGTGATGTCATCAAAATTGCACCTTTTTAGAAACAACTGCTTCAGCATTGAAGTACCTTTTTATCTTAAATCTTTATCTGGCACTTCCTCTTTTACATTTTAACACTATGTGGTAGGTAGTTGTCAATATCCACATATATATATATATATGTTTCTACCAGATTATAATCCTAGACTGTAGTCTTGACTCATACCATAGCTCCACCGTCTTCGTCCTCACGAGCATTGTCGTCTGCAGCAGCATTTCTTGCCTTTCTACTGCCTCTTCCCACTAAATGTCTGCCCCATCCCGTCTTCGAGCCACCTGTGACATGCTCAACTATAAGCCCGGTCTGAATTGACTCAACATATAGGACCTTCACCAGGTTCTTGAATCGCCGCCTGAATGTTGGCAGTCGCGACAGGGAACTAACTATTCCTTGCAACCTGTTAAATAGAACAAGGTTGTGTGTACTTTGTCATCCCGGTCTTTCAACTCTTGAATTGAACTAGACTTAAATGCTCAAGCATCGTATAAGCTAAAAGACTATTTGTACATACCTCCGAATCACAGCTTGCAATTGTGCTCGCCTCACTTTGTCCTCGGAAGGGAATCCAATCTCGTCCCAATCCTCAGGCCGCTCATTCTTGCAAGATATAACCAACTTCTTCAATAAACTTTCCTCGTCTTCTGTCAGTTGCAATCCCTTTACTTGATCCTTTATAGTGAAGAGAGGCCCGATGAACCACTCGAACAATCTATCCCTCGGTAAGTTGTAGTTTGTTAGTTCCACTCGTTCAGCTACGTACAAAGTTAATAAAAGTTACCTTCCCCAACAATCGTATCAATGAGATACAGATAAACCCGATCCTTGTGTCATCTTAAAGAGAACTTACAGATGATCAAACCATCGGAATCAGACTTGGTGGCCGTCAAGATGGTCTGCAAAACAGACCAAGCAGGCAGCTTGACGACGAGTTTCTTACAGTTGCCTTTCACTATGCAGTCCTGGATGTCTTGCACACTTATCAACCCTTCTCGGAGGAGCGTTTTTCCATTTGTCTCGCACGACTTGAACAGCCAATCCCACACCTAAGATATAAATCCGGTCCATAATGAGAACAAACACATCTGCATTAATAGTCACACGCTAGAGATCGATCACTCACCTGCATCGGTGTGTACTGTTGAATTGCTTGCTTTAGTGTCCTCGATCCTTCCGAAACTAACTTACCATTACGCGCTCCACCCCTCTCGGTTTTGCTATCAAGCGACCATTTTCTATCGAGCCCGTTAGGAGACCTCATGGCTCTACGGTATCGAGGCCTGGCTGCCAGAATGATTCAGTGAATCAAAATCATATCCTCAGTCAAGTCTAGTCTAGTCGAAGGATATTATATTCTCGACGATGATACCTGGGAAAGCACGAACCCTCGGCTAGGTAAAGCAAGTCGTTCACATATTCATCGAACAAGGACACTACAGCCACAATGTATGCAAGTCCCATTACAACAGAGTCTTCCTGGACGTTCGATTTTGTTAGTATTTCTTTACCAATAACAATCGGGACTGCCCCGTTCCGTTTAGTAATGATCAAGAAAACAGCAGCAGTGCACCTGGTGAACGATAATTCCGGCATAAAGGCCAAGGAAAAAGCTCGAGAAGAAAGCTGCCAACACAGCTCCTATAACAGCCAAAGGCCAAAGCAAAATTGCCAAACCAGCAAACGGAACGCACACAGTCTCCAGAAACGGGCCTTCCCGTCCGATCATATCCTCTAACAGCCTCTTCCATCCCCGGAACAACATGTACGGGCTTTTCCAGAGAGCCACGGCCGTAATAAGCGAAACATCTATAGGAACTGCTAAGAGAGAAACAAAGAAACATCCGGGAAGCTTCGACAACCTGAGCAAGAAACATTAGACCATCATAAAAACTACAAGAGTAAAAAACACTAATAGTAAGTGTAAATTCCTCACTTTATATCCCATGGCTCTTCGCCATCGTGCATCTCCTCACAGAGCTCGTCCATGTAGGAGAAATACGAGTGGAAGCAAAAATCCGTGAAGTCTCTAACCACTGTACAGCTACCTTCGACAGTAGAACGGCAACCATCCTAATAATTTTAGCCATTTATAATGCAGCTTGAAGGATATACATATATATATGTGTGTGTGTGTTCGGAAAAGCTCACGAAGAAGCAATGGTAGCATTTGTCGGAAGCTCTCTCGCCGATAATCTCGAATGTTGCAATCAAGGGTGCGAAAAAACCGTACCCAATCCCGCCAAGTATGCTTCCGATGATGGTAACCACAGGCCACAAGATCAAGGGCAATAGCAACAAAAACAGTACAAGAATCTTCAGAATCCAGCCAAGTCTCCTGGTTCTGTTTTGCAAGCAAATCAAGAGCTTATAATTTATAAAAACCAACATTTGATCTTAGAGATGGAAGCTGAAAAGAAGCATAATCATACTTTGCAATGCAGTAGTAAGTCCAGATGAAATGCGCTGGCCACAGTCCTATGACAACTCCCGAGTTTCCGAAAGTTATGATCGCGACCGTAATCGGACAGATAATCAACCCTGCAACCCAAAATTACAGTGGATGTACTAATGACTGAAAGACAAATGTGAAAACTTCCGAAAGGAATTTGAGTTTACCTACAAGATAAGACAAATTACGAACCAAATGATCTCTATAGAAACAGAAATTTACAGAATAAATACTATTATGCCAAATTTTCATCAAGCAGCAATAGTTCAGGCACTGCGAAGAAATACTGTAAAACCCTAACCCTAAACAAATTAAATTAGGGGTTATGGAAATTAGGCTACGCACCTTTAAGAAGGCCGAGAATGGTGAGCAAGAAGAAGAAAGGTAAGAAGGAAACGAGGCTCCATAGCTTAGCCACAAACCCAACTGGAACCTCCATGAATTGTCTGAAGGGCAGAGTGTATGTTGTGTTGCCCCTAGCTCCTAATTGATCATTCAGCAGAAGAATACGAAAAATTGAAGTAGGTTGCTCTGCATTTGGTTGAAACAGAGGACCAGCTGGCAGCTGGGAAAGCGGGATTTTCGAGGAGAAGGTTTTCTTTATTCTGGTCATCAGCTGTGTCGCCTGTGTGTTGGCTCTCCTCTGCTTTATTACAGATATGTTTGTTTGTTATTTTTAAATCATAGGAGTAGGAAGAAAACCGATTCGTGGCAGCCAGAGAGAATGTGGGCTTGCGCCACGTGTGCATTGTGCCCATGAGATTCATGGAAAAGCAAAGCAGGCTGTCGACGGTGACGCATCGTCTGGCGCGAACTTCACCCAATGCCAAACAAATTAAAATCTTCCTATTTAGGATATTATTTAGGGTATGTTGTCCAATTTTACTGTGCACAATAAAATAGGCCTCAAATCTGTTTTTTCTTTTCTCTTTTTTTTTTTTTAAAATTTAAAATTTTATTTAATATTTATTATAATTAAATGAAAAATATATATATATATACAATATATATAGAGAATATTTTTTTATGATACAAATAAATAAAAATCTAAAAATATATATATGTTGGGTATAATATAAATTTATAATCAAATCATACAATATAGATTTTATCAATTAAATTTAATATATATGTATATTATTTTATTTATTATCCATCAAATCAATATACATCAAAATTTCTCAAACCTCAACCAAAACCAAACACAAAAAAAACAACAAAATTGAAATTCATCCCAAAATTCAAATAAAAATCAAACCCAAACCCAACTTTCCCCAAACTCTCCTAAAGAAACACACCCTTATTTTTAATTTACATTTCTTTTTTTTTTTTTAAAAAAAAAATAAACATACTACTTCACCGAAACACGTCCAATCCTACACTATCAGATTATCTTTAATGGACAGGATAAATTCCAACTAAACTGAATACTAGGCTAATTAAACCCGGTAAATTCCAACCGCACCGAATACTAGGCTCATTAAATCCTGCAAATTAAATCTGACAGACAAATCACACTAGGCTAATCATGTGTGACAGATGATCTGAGACATCAGTAGCAAATTAAAACTCTTGTTTTTATAATTGATAGTTTTCAGTAAATTTTTATTGCATTATTATTAAAAAAAAAAAAATTGAATATGTGGCAGCAAACTTGAAATTTACTTCAATATCCCTCGTGGGCCCGTTGCAAAGCCCAATTATATTACCCCATCTGTTACCAATTAATAAATTAAATACCAATATCTTCTAGATATATATTATTGAATTCATCATCCATCAAGAACATCCCTTAGTAATTTGTTTTCATCGCATAATCATGATCACGGTGCATGCACTCTCTACCAGCAAACCCTAATTTTGTCCGATCCCAATGAAGAACAGCAGAACTGCCAGTGCCAGATCATCTTCATCCGCCATTGCCGCACCATGTATTAAAGCTGTTCTTTTCCTGTCTTTCTCCGTCGTTCTAATCACTCTATTCATCAATTATGCCTCTTCCTCGAACAACCCTTCCCTCTTTTCTCTTCCGCCATCGCTGCCATTGCCATGGCACAACGACCGCCGGGAACCTCCCCCTTCCTCCTTCTCCGGCAGCCACACGGAGTCGCCTCCGCCGGAAAATTCCAAGACCGCCTTGTACCCCACGTTCACTGTACATAAGTATTCCTTCACCATCGCTCTCTCCCCAATTAATAATAATTAATAATTTCATAATTCGATCCTGCTATATTGTGTATATATATATATAACATTAATTGATCTATTACCAGAATCCGAAGATGCAGCGGGCGGTGGCGAATCTGGTGAATGAATTGAAGGAAGAAAGCCTGTCGAGAATCGGGAAGAACAGGGACGAGAAAATAGCGATGGTCGAAGCAGGGCTCGCAAAGGCAAGAGCGCTAATTAAAAACGCGATTTTTAAAAGTCGCGTTTCTCCCCCGCCGCTCTCACCGGACAGCGATTATGTCCCTCAAGGACAAGTTTATCGCAATCCCTACGCCTTTCAAAAGTATAGATATTTTAGATATTTAATTTTTAATTTAGTAGATTTAAATTTTAATTTATTAATTTTGCAGGAGTTTCATGATGATGGAAAGCATGTTCAAGATTTACGTGTACGAGGAAGGGGAGCTCCCTATGTTCCATAACGGTCCAACCTCGGACATATATACTAGTGAAGGAATTTTCATTGGATTGTTCGAATCGGACACTCGATTTCGAACTCAAGATCCCGACAGGGCTCATGTCTATTTCCTACCTTTCAGCGTTTCCATGATCCTCCAGCATTTGTTCGATCCGGCCGTGCGCGACAAGGGCGTGCTCGATCATGTTATAACCGATTATGTTCGTGTAATTTCGAACAAGTATCCTTATTGGAACCGTAGCCTCGGAGCCGATCATTTCATGCTCGCTTGCCATGATTGGGTAAGTATATGCACTATTTATCAACGGTAATACTCTCTTGCTATACTCACTTTTCTTTTTTTGGTTGTCATAAAAAAAATATTCTCATTTTTTTAAGTAAAAAATATTCCATTTTTAACAATTATTACTCACTTTTATTAAAACCCGGCCCTGTCAAATGAGCACATATTTGAATGACGGAAGAAGTATTTTTTCTTTTAAACAATTATTTTATAAAACAACTATCTTTCATACATGTTTTTATTACATCATATCAAATATATGTTTTTTACTTGTAATGGGGAAGGGTTACAGTACTCATAATATATACAAACAACATATGTTCTTATTACAGATTGTGTATAATAAAGACATGTACTGTTTGTTTTATAAAAAAAAACATCTGCTGTTTGTTTATATTTATATTGTACTGTATAAAAATATGCCCTGTCCTAAGATTAATTGTTATGTGTTGTACGAGACTATAATATTTGTTATTAGTTCATGTATTGTATTTGTTTTATATTAATATATAAAATATGTTGTATGTGATAATACTGTATGTTGTGCTGAGTAGAATTCTGTAGCCACTGCCATTGTAATTTATTTACGTACGTGTTCTAATGCAAGGGTCCTCGAGCAACATGGTACAACCATCACTTGTACTTCACATCGATGCGCGCCTTATGCAACGCCAACACGTCCGAGTTCTTCAACCCAAGAAAAGACTTGTCAATCCCGGAGCTTGATCTCAAAGAAGGGCTCCTAACTCAAGTTAAACCTAATCAAGAACCTTCCAACCGCAAGATCCTAGCATTCTTCGCGGGAGGAGTACACGGCCCTATAAGGGGGGCGCTCTTCCACCATTGGAAAGACAAGGACAAAGACATCATCGTAGTAAACAAAGTTCCTGAGAACTCATCCTTGTCCTACCAAGAATTCATGCACCATAGCAAGTTCTGTCTTTGCCCGAGCGGGTACCAAGTTGCTAGCCAGCGCGTCGTGGAGGCTATTTATGCAGGATGTGTCCCGGTTCTGATCAACAAGGACTTTGTTCCACCGTTTAGCGATGTCCTAGATTGGGACAAGCTCTCGGTGAACGTCGCGGTGCGCGACTTGCCGGAGCTGAAGAGGATTTTGGAGGGCATAGGCGAGGAAGAGTACGAGGCTTTAAGACAAGGAGTGGGACAAGTGCAAAGACACTTTGTTGTGAACAATCCACCTAAGAGATACGATGTGTTTCATATGGTAGTTCATTCTCTTTGGTTGAGAAGATTGAATCTTAGAATCAATTCTTGACTATTGTGTATTTTTTATTTGGATCCTATAGTTTTTTTTTTGGTGTGTTATTTTATTTCTTTTAGACATTTTTTAAAAAATATCAATATATTACATATATTTATTATTTTTTATATTATTTGTACATTTTACAAAAAAAAAAAAATTATTTTTAACCATTTCACACAACAAACACATCATAATTAAAAAGAATGTTAGGGGTAAAAATTTAATACTTTAATATATATAATATTTATTTTATCACAGAGTATTTATTAAATAGTTATAATGTGTATTTTATGGCAGAATTTAAGAAAAAATTAATTTGAATTTAATATAAAAATAACGTTTAATGAAATATTTTTTAAAAAAAAAAATTTGAAAAAACTTTGTAAATATACAGACTCTATATGTTTTTATTAATTTTAAATTCTAAAAAGAAAGTCTTGCTAATGAATAAATGGTTGAATAATTAATTATACATATTATTACATTTAAAGAAATTGAAAACAAAAATAGAATTGGAATTTTAAAAACAAAATCACAATTTTAACTAGAAATAATCAATATTTGATATTTATTTTTCTAAATTAATTATAGAATATAAGTAAAATAATTAAGGATCATGAATGAAGAAGAAAAACTGCTGCCATAGCCATACCGATTCAAGCTACTGGAAAATTGGACCCAAATTCCTACTCAGTTACGGCTTCTTTGCGGGTAAATCGGAGGTTTCCCCGCGCGCTTGTGTGTCCCAACCCCAGCAATCGTCTTCGTCTTCGTCTTTCTTGTAATCCTCACACATCACACATTCCAACCCTGTCCCAGCCCCCAAACCAACACACCCAGTTTGTGATTTGGTGTTCCGGTTTTAATCGCCCGATACAGATCCGAAATCCTTCAAGTGTAATTGTCAGGGTAAATGTTATACCCCTAAATAATGTTATATCCGTAAAAATATTATTTAGTGTGAAAATCGTTTCCTGCTGTTACCTGCAACTTTCGTGGAATTCAGCCATTCTTGTTAATACCATAAATTAAGGATGCTATAGGGTTAGTTTATCATTTACCCGATTGCCTGTATGGTGGCAAATGTCTTCGTATGTGTATATGTGATGTGGATATGCCTGTAAAGTGTTTGATAAAATGTGCGTGATGTGAATATGCTTGCATAGTGTTTGATAAAATGTGTCACAGTGCGGTTTGGTAGTTGATTAGTTTTGCAGTCTTTTGAGTTCCAACTAAGTTATTTTCTAGGCGTTAAACTGTAAAAGCCCTCCACTTCTACGCTATATTCTTAACAGAAATTTGGAAGTTTAGGTAAATGATGTAATTGTTTGATGTGTATTCCATTTCCTGAAATTCGAAGAGCGGGAATGGTGAAATAATTAGCTAACTGCACCTACAAGATCTTAAGGTTCTCTTGTGCTTGTTCATAATTTTTAGATTGATATAAAAGTGTTTGAGTTTTGCATTTACTCTACTTATTATAATATTCTACATTCCATATATTGCTCTTCCTTGTTGATCACATCTATCACTTAATACTTTTTGGCAGGACTGAAGAAACTGTATTTGAGACGACCACACTTGTAGCAAAATCTCTTTGTTGCTTCTTTACAATATATGTAAATTGATTGATGCTTTCTAGCTCGGGAAACATGCACAGAGTGCGTTGGACAATATCTCAACTTTGTAGGAAGCTCCATACTAAGTCCCATGATGGTCCAAGTGATACCTTGAAGAGGAAGGTTTCTGAGCTAGAAAAGAAGAAGAGGCGAAAAAATCCCAAGAAAAACCAACTATTTGTAGATGTTCCCGAATCAAAATCTTTCCTTGATACAGCAACCATGCCGATGATACTCATTGCTGTTGGAACTGCCATCTTTGCCAAACTTCTAATGATGGTATTTAACTTTTTCCCCTTGAGGTAGAAAATGTGATCCAAAATAGTTAAAGACACTTTAATTGCATCGATCGTGCATCCTTTTCACACCATTTAAGAGTAACCATTGCTGAGGTTAGGTCATTGAAGCTATTTTCTAAAAACGTACAACTTCCTTAAAGAGTGACCTTACTGATTTTGTGTAAGATATTTCCGGATCAAATCTTCTGTAGCTAAGATAATAGTTCCATGTGAAGTCGTATTTTGTTCTGTCTGTATAGGATTCTTTAGCATGTTTATAAGTTGATCTTGTCTCTTGGCTTTAATATCTATGGAAATGGTGTCTGTTACATCTTAAAAGGTTGAAAGATACCAGATGTTACTTTAATCTTAATTGCCTTGCAGCATGGTGAGTCAACAAAGCAGGAAAGGATTGAACAAAAGATAAAGAATGCCCCTCCCGGTCAAGGAACAATTAGGATGCTCAGTCGGGAGGAGTGGGATGCAATCCAAGAACTGCGGCCAAGAACCCCCTTTGAATCTAAGCTTGCTCGTCCAAATGCAAGAATAAGGACGGGTGAACCATTGCACATGGTAAACAGAAATTTGTATCTATCTCCAATATGATTCTTATTAATTTTCATTGCATAATGGGAGGAGGTGTAAATTAGATCAAACTGAATATTGGTGTTTATTGTCTAAGCACCAACTTCCACAACCATGGTGTGGTTAAACATCACCTAATATAGCCAAACAATCTTATGTGTTCTAGGCCTTCATTTTTCAAATTGCTGAAACTCTTTAAAATGCTATCTTGTTTTAGGATTGTGGTAATCAATAATTGACCATGTGTGTGCAATTCTGCAGGAAGATGTAAAGGATTGGACTCTAGACGTGTTCACAGATGCCCTCACACGGGCCGAAGAAACTGCCAAGCGCAGAACCTATTAAATGCAGATTGCATAACATAAAGGTATCATCCTTTCAATTTTTCTTGACAGCACCATCTCATATGTCCAATTCATACAGTATCGTCTTTCATTTGCCAGCTGCAGCCTGCCTCGCTAATAGCTGATGAGGAAATGGCCTGCACACAATTCCAAGTACAAACTGGACTGCTCAATCGGCATTTACAAGTTCCTTAGCATTCCAATTCATCATCATATTGCCCGTAAACAGAATAACTTAGATTGCCCAGCATTCAGCGGAGTATCGATCATACTTCTCACGGATTCACTACTTTGGCGCGATGGGAGTGTGCTCCAAATATCTCAGCAGGGGGATCAGCAAATTTGTTAATTCTTGATCCAATTTCTTCTTGGATTGACTTCTGTTGCTACTCAACATTTCATCCATTGCATCCTAAATGTTTGAAAATCAAGAGTGGCCCATTTTGTATTATTTTTACTACATTTGTCATTCTGGAAGAAGAGTAGAAAGTAGTATCTTCTAGACGAGAATTTATGGCAACTTTATTAATTGTTGATCCAATTAAAGTCGTATGGAGTTGTGTGCCCTGATTGGAGTCCATCACAGTAATTTACCTATATATTCCTCTAGGTTTGTAACTACTATTGCATGCCAATTAAGATTATGGTCTATTAGGACAAATGAATCCATTATATTATAAAATAAAAAATAAAATTAATAAAGCACCTTAAAAAAGTAAACTTTAGTGACATGTCAATATCAGGTAAAATTTATTAAATTAAAATATATTTTAATAAATATAAATACTTAATTAATTAATTATATAATATAGAATATTAAATATCCAAAATTATTTATATCTTTCTCCTAAAAAAATTTTCACCTACTTTATAAAAATTAACTTATAAATAAATAAATATATTTTTTACAAAATAATATCAATTGTATATATTATTTAATGCGATATAATATTTAAAATCTTTAAATACATATTTTAAAACTTTTAATCATATATGTTAAATTTATTTCAAAGTTACTAATATTATTGGTCACATGAAAAATAATAAAATAATAATAACTCATTATTTCTAACACAAAAGTGTGGGAGGAAGGGAATATGATATTTGAAAACTTAGTAGCAATAAAAATAATTATTTAAAAATATATGTAAATAGAATGTAAATTATTGAAAATTTGACAACTTTAATAAATTTATTTTCCCTCATAGTGTTATTCACATTTATAGACTAATTATGCTTTTCTTTTCCTAGTGACATCCATTTCTATGGGCTACTTTATTCTTTTTTTTATTTTTCCTTCATAGTGTTATTCACATAATGACCATGCTATTTTCTCCTGTAACTTATACAATTCTAAAATATTTTGTTGAAAAATTTTAAATGATGTGTGTAACTTTATTAATTATTACAACATTTTATTGTTGTTTTCATTACACTGCGAAATATAGAATAGAATAAAGTGCGTGTATTTATACGCCTTTCTTTCTGCATCATTCAAGAGCAAAACATATTCGTGTCTGATCTTCCGTGATCGAACTGTTCTGTTTTCCTAACTCATCAAAGCTGTTGGAACCTTCTCGTACTTCTTCACCGCCAAGCGAAAACGGTCCGGGTATTGCTCATTTCATTTCGGGTTTGATTTCTTTCTCGTGAGTCGCGATTTTGATACTCGGTTTGTAAATCGGTGTTTTGTTTGCGTGCAGGTGTGATTATATGTGGATGCTTCAGTGAATTGGTTCGTTTTTCTTATCGTTAGTATTAGTGACGTTTAATACCGACTGTTTTCTCCTTCCGGTGGATGAATTTAAGTTTTTGTTTTCATTTATTTTCTCAGATTGTTAATTTATAAAAGTGGCTTTGATGAATAATTTGGGAAATAGCTTACTCTTTCGTATGTAGAAAGTTTGTGAATTTTCATTTTATTTTTATTTTAATGTAAAGATCTCTTCTTGTGGCCCCCCATTTCAGTTTTGCTGAGCGATCTTTTGTGCTAATTTAACATCTTCCTCAGCACAGTGGCGATTAGAAACTGAAGTTGGCTATCATACAAAGTCTGTTGAAATTTCAGCTCATTATGGTTTTTTTTTCTCTGGCCATGCTTTGGATCACTTATTAAAACTGGTGGAGTAATAAACTTCGTTTTGGATCATATGCAAGATGACATGTGAACCCTATTTTTTTTTTAGTATGAATATGGCTCCTCGATTTACACATTTTTATGTACTGTGCACGATAGTTTCTTTAATGTCATGTATTTCTTCATCCTTGATAGTAATCTACAGAAGTTTGAAATAAGAAATTTCAATTTGAGCATTATATGAATTAATTGGCTGGTTCGCCTTGCACAGAATGCTGATTATATAAGTTAATTACACATAGATTATATAATGGGTGATGCGGGGAAGATGAGGAATGTTGGAAATGGTGGTTATCTGTCATTTCTCAAAGATAGTGGAGTATATGGAATCATTGGTGGAATTGTGGTTGCCATTGTTATTCCAATACTCCTCTCCATCGTACTTCGTGGGAAAAAAAAGCTGAAGCGGAGAGGAGTTCCAGTTGAAGTTGGTGGTGAGGCTGGATTAGCAATGCGCAATGCCCGATCTTCCAAATTAGTTGAGGTTCCTTGGGAAGGGGCAACAACAATGGCAGCACTGTTTGAGCAATCATGTAAAAAGCATTCAGAAGGGAAGTTTCTTGGGACAAGAAAAGTAATTTCCAAGGACTTCATCACTGGAAGTGATGGAAGAAAATTCGAGAAGTATCACCTTGGGGATTACCAATGGGAAACCTATCAACGGATCTTTGATCGTGCATGCAACTTTGCTTCTGGGCTCATTAAACTGGGACATGATACAGACACCCGTGCTGCTCTTTTTTCTGAAACTCGGGCAGAGTGGTTCATTGCCTTTCAGGTAATATGGATATGGTGTAATGTATCCTCTTTCATATATTATTTACATTTAGGTATGCCGAGGAAGTGAATAAAGATTGTGTTTTCTAATTTTTTGTTCTTTCAGGGCTGCTTCCGGCAAAACATCACTGTTGTTACAATTTATGCCTCTTTAGGAGAGGATGCCTTAGTCCACTCATTAAATGAGGTGGGCAGAGTTCTGAAATCATTTTTTTCTGTCTTTTAGGGAGCTTCACTTCATTATATATTTATATATTCTGCTTATCAGATTAATATATCTTCACTGATCAACTATGACTACCTCTCAAGAATCAAGATCACCGTATGTTGTAAGAATATTGATTTTACAGAGAACTTACTCATGTTTACATGTCTTTTGCCAGACTCAAGTATCAACCCTAATTTGTGATCAAAAGCAATTGAAAAAGTTGGCTGCAATAAGTTCGAAGCTGCCATCTATCCGCCACATTATTTATTTTGAAGATGATGACTCTTCAAATGATTCCAGTGGTGCCAAAGATGTCAGTAACTGGAAAGTTTTATCTTTCCCAGAGGTGGAAAAACTTGGAAAAGAGAATCCTGCTCCTCCTAATTTGCCAATTAAGAAGGATATAGCTGTCATCATGTACACTAGTGGCAGTACAGGCCTTCCAAAGGTTTGATTGATTTCTTTGATATGGGCATCATTGCATGGACATAATTATTGCTCAGGTGTGTGAATGTAGTGATCTAACTTGCTACCAATACTGACACCATTATTTAGTGCATAGTTATTTATGATTACTACTAGGGTTCTTTTCTTTATAATTATTATTATTATTTTTTTGGTGGCCACTTTCCTATAGAAATGTATTGGAGGAAATTGTTATTTAGATGCTTATGTAACATATTCACTTGGGAAATCATTTTGTGGGACAAATTCCTTTCTATCCAATTCTGAGTTTCTTTGTATTATCTATGAAATTATAATCGGTTGCTGTAATGGTTTTGCCAAGTGAACTTTAATTGTACACATTAGTCTTTTTTTGAAAACAGGATGTTTTACAACATGGCTTCTGGTTAAATTTGTAGGGTGTTATGATGACTCAAGGCAACATTGTAGCTACTGCAGCTGCAGTTATGACG
This sequence comes from Andrographis paniculata, assembly GCF_009805555.1. NCBI lineage: Eukaryota > Viridiplantae > Streptophyta > Magnoliopsida > Lamiales > Acanthaceae > Andrographis > Andrographis paniculata. The sequence goes on along the minus strand of NW_026137616.1, from coordinate 1,126,699 downwards.
GTGATCCCAGGACTTGGAAGCAAGGATGTATACTTGGCATATTTACCCCTAGCTCATGTGTTTGAATTAGCTGCTGAGGTAATATGTCAATTGAAATCTTTTTATGGTCACGGAAGCAAATTTGATAAGATTGTTGTTTCTTCAGACTGTCATGTTGACTGCGGGTGTTGCAATTGGCTATGGTTCAGCTCTGACATTAACCGACACATCCAATAAAATAAAAAAGGGAACCAAGGGAGATGCTTCTGTATTGCATCCTACATTAATGGCAGCCGTTCCAGCCATACTTGATCGTGTTAGAGATGGAGTTCTGAAGAAGGTGATTTAGGAAGTTCATTTAATTGTATACTTTGGATTCTAGCCTTATAGGTTTGAAGATTCTGGCTTCTCTCTTAATCCATACGATATTGTAGGTTGATGAGAGAGGAGGTATTGTGAAGAAACTTTTCAACATTGCTTATGCACGGAGGCTGGCAGCCATTGACGGAAGCTGTTTTGGGGCGTGGGGTTTAGAAACTATGTTGTGGGATATAATTCTTTTCAAAAAGATAAGGTCTATTCTTGGAGGAGAAATTCGATTCATGCTTTGTGGAGGAGCACCTTTATCTGGAGAGACACAGAGATTTATCAACATCTGCATGGGGTAATTTTACACAAGTTCAACAGTACACAGATTTAAATTAATGAAATCAAGTTTAATTATCTCTGGTAATGCTTCTGTTTTGCAGTGCTCCAATTGGCCAAGGATATGGCCTGACAGAAACTTGTGCTGGAGCTGCTTTTTCTGAGTGGGACGACCAGTCTGTTGGCCGTGTTGGCCCCCCTCTTCCTTGTTGCTACATCAAGGTAATTTGATTGCTTGCAGTGAAAATTTCTGTGCTCAGGGTAGTCGTGCCATGTGATCTGCACTTAGTTTTCTTTCTTTCTTTTTTTAGCTCCTTGGAAAATTCTTCAATGAAATTTCACTGTAACTAGGATTCAATTTTGACATATTAAGATTGTACTTACCTAATTATCTGTATTGTAGGAACCTGCGAAAAATATCTAACAAATTGACAATATACAAGCATTTTTCTATAGAAACTACAATGAACCTATATTATCGATTTATTATATTCTATATTTTTTTGTCATCCTATCTTTAACAACTGATGCTTTTAAAAGATATGGAAATTAATTTATAGGGGCGAGCACAAGATCTGTAAGGTCTTTGATTCTTGAAATCTCTGAGGAATCAGACAGTAATTACATGATGCCTGCTATCCTAGTTTCATACCACATTAAATCCCTGCAGCTTGTTTCTTGGGAAGAAGGCGGCTACACCATATCGGATAAGCCAATGCCCCGAGGGGAGGTTATCATCGGAGGGGCAAGTGTCACTGCTGGTTACTTCCAAAATGATGCCAAAACTGCAGAAGTCTACAAGGTCTGATCTTGATCTTAAAAGTTAGTTTGTTTGGTTCCCGCCTTCTCAAATTCTATAGTTTCTTACAGGTCGATGAAAGCGGCATGCGCTGGTTCTACACCGGAGATATTGGAAGGTTTCATCCCGACGGATGCCTTGAGATTATTGACAGGAAGAAAGATATCGTAAAACTTCAACATGGGGAATATATCTCACTTGGCAAGGTAAAAACATTTAACTATTTTGATTCAATGTTACTTCTCCTTCTCCTTTTTCTGCAACAGTAATTTACATTATCCGAAAATTATGCTGCAGGTTGAGGCTGCCCTTGTCTCGAGCAGTTATGTAGACAACATCATGGTGTATGCCGATCCATATCACAGCTTTTGTGTCGCCCTTGTTGTTCCTGCTCGACAGGCTCTTGAAGGCTGGGCCAAAGAATCTGGACTCAATTACCAGGATTTCTCCGAGCTCTGTGAAAATGCAGATGCAAAAAAAGAGGTCCAACAATCACTTGCCAAGGTTCGTCGAATTGATAGTAAATGAATGAGCTGCCATATCTACTTGTTCAACAAGAAGATGCTTTTTACAAAATCGTCGATCTTTTTCAACGCCCCATGTATTATACATTTGCAGGCGGCTAAGGAAGCGAAACTGGACAAGTTTGAACTACCGGCGAAGATCCAGTTGTTGCCAGATCCTTGGACTCCCGAGTCGGGGTTGGTCACTGCAGCTCTAAAATTGAAGAGGGAGCAATTGAAGGCCAAGTTCAAAGATGAGCTCGAAAAGCTGTACAAATGAAGACACTTCATTCACCTGCAGTTGGTCTGAGATTTTCACAAAGACTGTTTTTTTACTGTTTCTGCTCCACCTTGAGTTTCTTCTTTCTACAGAGTGTTTTTATTATAGTATAAGTTTCTGACCCTAATCAGTCTGTGTTGAATAATACAAATAACTGAGTTATGGATTGTAGGTTGGTTTATGATTCTGTATTCTGTGTTGGACTTGTCTTAACCTTGCTGTGGTGATTTTGTAGTTCTTTTGAACATTTATCTTCTGCATGTTCTCTTTTCAAATTATATACTTCTGCCATGGAAACCACATTTTACCATAACCAAGGCAAAGAACCCACAAATATTCAACCAGCATTTAGTACCTTTAGTACCTACTTTTTTTTTTTTTTTTTTAATAAAAAAAAAAAAATAATAATAATAACTTTTGAAAAAATAAAATAAAATTGTATAGTTAGATAGTGTGGATCAAATAACAATAAGAAGCACTGATCAGCCAATTGTAAAACTTCAGGGATGAAAAAGTTTACCCGCCGAACTTTAGGGACCAAATTGTATATTCTCATCTTGGGCCTTCTACCTCATTCTCGAGTGCCCTGTAGCTCGCCCAAAACCCCAAACCTTTCCGTTGTTTCGGCCTTTGGCTTTCTCTTCTCCAAATCTCCCTGCAAAGATCCTGAAACAAGGTACAATCCTTTCTATTACTAATTTTGTATGTTTTTAATGAGCAATTGCTGTTAATTTGGGGTAAGAACCGATGTGTTTCCTTGTTATGATTTTGGTTGATTTACCATTGTGTTTAGCATTCGCTTGTCGGATTTCCCGTGTGTATATGCTTAGGCAATCGAAGAGTTAACCGAGTTCATCGATTTTATTTCGTGTCAAGCAGAATTCATTCTATCATTAATTTCTTTGCGGTTAATGGAAGATTGAAGTTTTAGGTATGGCATTCTTAATTTACTGAGAGATTTTATGAAGCAGGAGGTTGATGATTCTAAGTCGTTTTGTTGTTCCATCCGTTTCTTTCTGGGTAGCATTTGGAAGTTGACACCGTTAATGTTGATTGTTCTTTGTCATTGCATTGCAACGTCTGTGATTTGCTTATAGTTGGCGGCTTTCTTTGCAATCTGTCCTTTGATTGCATGTCTGTTCTGTTGAATATTTATGTGCTTATTAACGAATATGTCTGATTGTGGATGAATCATGGTGACTGATGATAATTGAGATGTAAGTTCTCAGATTGAGCTTATACTTCATTTATTCAGGTTTTCTGTGTTCTTTGGTGGTTTTGCTGCTTGTACTTGCTTTTCAATTTGCATTTTTTTTATTTAATTGCCCTAAGGTAAGTAGTTTTCTCCACTTTGTGTCGGAGGGAGAAAAAACATCACTTGGGATTATATTATGTAAGAAGAGGATGGAGAATTCATGTAATGTTGGAGTATTAAAAGGGTAAATCCATTGTGGAAATATCTGATTCAGGTTCTTTAGGGGATACTCTCAGGGTGTGTTTGTTTGGGGGTTTGGATTTTGGTTTGAAATTTGAATAGTAAAAAATTTGAATTGGAATAGTTTTATTATGTGATAAGTAGGTGTAGATGTGATGTTTTGGATGTAAAATTGATTTTTAGTGTAATATTTCTAAGAAGAAATATTTGAATATCAATCTTATCGATCTAGGTTTTCTAAGAGAACACACCCGCAGTGTATGATCTATTTTTATTTCGATGTTCGCATCCCCTCTAAAATACCCAATTTTAGCATAAGCCTACCATTTATTTCAATGATAAGTGTTCTCAATTATTAACCTTTTTTGTGCATATACCCTTTGCGTTTTCACAGGGATGAAGGTTCGATCATCAGTCAAAAAATTGTGTGAGTTTTGTCGGACAGTAAAGCGTCGTGGGCGTGTCTATGTCTTGTGTTCTGCTAATCCCAAACACAAGCAGCGACAAGGAGTATCTACATTTGCATTCGAAGGTCCTTCTCCACCAGAGTATGTTTCTATGATTTTGCGTAGCCTTTTTTCAATCGTGCAATTGCTGTGAATGGTTCTTTTGCTTACAAACTAAACTGTGTGTTGCAAGAAATCATAGCATCAGTGAAACAAAACATGTCCCATTTAATCTCTCAGCTTAAGATTTTCTCTTTGCATGATATGGAAATGACAGATCATCGTCAACAAGTTGGAAACAGACTACATCAGTCAGTGATGTTGCCGGTGCCCAGAATGGCGTCCCGCCTCCTCTCATATCCCACAAGAACGAGGCATTTTCCGTGACTCCTTGGTGGAAACTGGGCATCGTTTCACGGTTTTTCTATAAGGGTAACAACCAGTAGTAGAAACCTATGTTGCTGTTATTTCAGGTTTGTCCCCAGATTATATGCTATGCTTCTGTTATGAATGAGTGGCTGCATGAATAAAGTGCTGCAAAAAGGAATATTTTGGTTTTGAATCTCTCAGTTTGGCTATTATTATAAACAGTAGTAATATTGAAATACATTGATTTTATTTGGTGATCAAAGGAATCGGAAATGACACTCTATTTCTCTGTTAAGTAACTTTAGCTTAACGTCATATCATGCTCTCTATATTTTCGATTCGTTTGACCCTTCTGATGGAGTGTATAAATAGAAGAATGAAGATGCCTGCATCATTACAAACACAGTTTGGTTAGTATAGAGGAGGATTTAATTCGTTCATCGAAAACATATTTGATTAAAATAAATACTCACTGGCTCCTACAAATAAACCAATTGAAATAAATGGAGTGCCTCTAAGTCCCATGCTGAATGTGAGGCCGAGATTCATAAGGGTACCACCCAACAGTAGGTATATTGTTCCCATCTGTAGTATGGTCGATTTCCGAGCTGCTCTCTCCGACTAACATCCATAAACACACACACACACACACACACGTGTCATATATATATATAGTGTTTATTGAACTCTAAAGATAGATAGGTGTAGAAAAAAGCACAAAAGAAATACCTCAAGGACACGAACGCGTAGCTTTATATCACCTGATTCAAGTTGTTTGACAATCTCTTCTATCCGTTGGATCCGGTAAGGCATGGACATCGTGTATGATCTTGCCTGAAAACCAAATATAAACAAAATTGAAATTTCTTAGAACTGCTTCAAGTTACATATATGATGCCGATGAAATGGAAGATGAAAATGAGAGGTAGAGAGAGTACATCGTCAGCTTGTTTAGTTATCTCTTGAACAACTTGCCTCCCGGTTAGCTGCTGGCTTCTCATCTCCAACAGTTCCTGTTGGAAAATCAATCTATTTCAGATATATATATATATGAATATGTATGTATGTATGTATGTATGTATGTATAGCGTGATGCTTCTTGAGCATCAATTATAGAGGCAATTGAAGTGATGCTGATTGAACCTGAGCATATGGTGCAGCAATCTTAGCGAAGGAGAAGTTGGGGTCTAGAGTGTACCCAATGCCTGCAAGACAGGAAATTCGGAAAAAAGATCAAAATCTTTGAGTAAGGATGAGCTATAGTTTCAACACCAAGAAATATAATGTGTGTTTGAGAGAGAACCTTCAAGAGTTGAAAATGCCCTGAACACAAAGGCGAACGTTGAAGGGAACCGAAAAGGTTGATCTAGCGCTATTGCAAATAAATCCTGAAATCATACAACAGTCGGACAGTTGGATACACGGATGCTAGATACATTTTGTAGCATTTCAAAACCAAAACACAGCCACTTCCTTTACAAAAACAAAAAAAAAGGCATCTCTCTCTCTCCCTCTCTGGTTTTTTATTATTCTGTGTTAACAATCTAAAGCATGCATGCTGCTATCAACAGGGTTGCTGCATACCTCACCAATGGCAGACAATGTCTTCTGCTTATCGAATCTTTGGTTTAACAAGTTATTCAAGAAATACTGCACTGATCTCCTCACCTGAAACAAAATTTTAAGAGAAGGTGATTAGGATTCGTTGTTTCAGTTCAAGGCCTATCTTTTAATCATTGCATTGTATCATATCTTGATAATGATGAATTGCCAGTAAAAATGCATACCGATGTCAAATCCCCTGTTGGTTGAAGGGCTCCCAGATCTATTAGACTTTGCATAACCTGCGGCAGAAGCTAACCATCAGCTCTTGCAAGTTTAAAAAACATCACTGTTCCAACAAGAACTTCAATGTCATTAGGACTTTGAAATTGTAGTTAAACGAACGTAACCTTTTTTGCATCCTTTTCATAAATGGCATAGAACAGTTCCATTAACTTCTCTCTTGTGAAGCCCTTGATCTCTCCCATCATCCCAAAGTCGTAGTATATGAGTGCTTCATCTTTGTCAATTGCAAGATTCCCAGGATGGGGATCGGCATGATAGAAACCAGTCTTTAGCATCTGAAGTGGTTAACTTTCAATTTAGAAAATCAAACAGGAAAATGGTAATATAATTAGTAATAAAAGACCTGCTAGGCCTTGCTAAATCAAACGTAGGAACCAAACCTGAATCAAGTAGGATTCAACAGCATGTGCTGAAATTCTTGATCGATTATAACCCCGCGCATCAATCATATCCAACTGGTTGATCTTAATACCTGGTTTAATCAATGGTGAGAAATCTTTGTATGTGAGAATCATATAATGGAAGAAATTAGAATATCAGATGCATAAAGAAAGACCAGTGTAATAAAGTGGAAAGTAACATATAGAATTTTCGCAAGAAAAGGTAACAGAGTAGTAAGATTACCAGGAACATACTCCAGGGTCAATACTTTGGTTCCCGTATAATCCCAGAAGACCATCTGTTAAAGACAATATAATTTTCTTTGAACAATCCAAGTTGTAGCAAAATAAAGAGAATATACTGAAAGCTTGTCCTGTTTAAGTTTTTTTATAATTATTGTTTTGTTTCTTGGAGAGGATGAATCTATTCACAGAGCATTTCACATTAGAAAATAAAGAGCTACTGATGAAAGCAAAATTGAAATACTAGTTAAGTCTTAAGATAACAAATCTGAGAAGGCAAAGAATGCTAATCATCAGGAGAAAACATACAGGCACTCGAACCCACTTTATATTGCGAAAGTCACGACGGAATCTGTCAGCATTTTTCGCTTCATTGACATAATCAATTTCTTGATACAATATCCTGAAAAAAATTCATAAACGTGCAGCACAACATTACAAAGGCAGAATTCAGTTTACAGTAATATTTAAAGAGCATTATAGACAAGTTGATTCACTCATACTGCTAAATTAAGCTCACTCACTTGGCACATTCTTCGTATATCCCAATCCAATCCCTTGTTGGACCACCTAGTGTTTCACTTCTTTGAAAATATTCACAAACTATCTTCATATTTCCTGATCAGAAAACATGTTACATTACTAGAGCAAAAACAAGAAGCAAGTAGGCATAAAATATCAATTAATGGTAATCACTTTACCAAGATCAATGTCGAAAAGTTTTTTCAGTCCTGGACGTTGAATTTTAACCACTACTTTCTCTCCATTATGCAAAACAGCCCTGTGAACCTATTTTGATAGTCAAGCAGAAAATCAGCTCAAGAAAGCACACATTTTCAACTACTTCCACATTTTGATCTGAGAAGATACTAAACTATGCGCTCTTTTTTGGGGTAAAAGAGAGATTGTCATAACGTAGATCAAACACCTGACCAAGACTAGCAGCAGCAATTGGTTCATCTTCAAAATGCTTGAACAAAATATGCATTGGAGCACCCAGTTCAGTTTCAATCAAGCTCTTTGCTCGACTGGATGAAAAAGCAGGTACTTGATCCTGTAACATAATCAGAGTAACAATTAAAGAACCATGCAAGAAGTCTATAAACAACATAAAGTTAAGCTTACTTTCACCAAAGAAAAATTGCCAATCTTTACCTGCAGTTTAGCAAGCTCTTCGACAAACTCCTTGGGGAATAGATCTGATCGTGAAGAGGACAATTGTCCAAGTTTGATAAAGGTTGGACCAAGTTGGAGGATACGCTCCCGTAACCATATAGCTGTTTTCCGTCTCCTCTTTCTCTGCAAAACACATAGGGATTTTACAACATATTTACATTCATTGCTGCCACAATGATCACAAAATTTAGAGTGCTAAACAATAAGCCAACCTGCTTATCCTCTGTGAAGCCTCCAATGTATGTCCACTTGGAATTGTCCAATAGAACACGCAGACGCAGTGAAATGATAAAGGACCAGATGTCAATATTCCTCTGGATGGAGTTATAGTTTTCATTCGCCCAACTATAACCTTTGGCTGAAGGCAAAATCTTTGGCCCTTCAAAGGGTAGAAACTCTTTAGGCCTAGCAGATTTTGTAAGGGACAGAGAACTATCCTTCTTGACCAGGCTCTCTCTCTTGACTAACTGCTGATGACCATTAACATTCTGTACAATTCCATTGATGTTCTTTGCAGATCCAGTTTTTGAATTATCTAATGACATTCGTTTCTTTATCTCACTTGTCGCTACCATTTCTATGACTCTGCCATTCTTGACTACTTTGTCTGGCAATTCCCTCTGCTGCATTTCCACCTGAAGCCTGTGGAGTTTCCGTGTTTTGATTAGATTCTTCGTATTTTTGTTGAACTTCTGAAAACTTTTGTCTCTGACTGATCCAGAAAAACTAATATCGTCTCCCCATCTTCCATGATTTACTGATCCTCCAACGAAGCCATAGCTGTTGTTAGAAATCAGCACTGCCGCCATAGGTTTAAAATCTGGAGGAAATCTATACATATCAATTATCATACCGAGATTGCTTTGAACTGTTCGATACTTCACGCAAACAATCAAATTAAAACTATTTTCAGTATCATCGACTGCGAATATAAAGCACAAGACAGCAAAACAAATGATCATAGAAACAAAAACAAGATGGCTAAATTTAGCGCCTCGAGCATTCCATTTCCAAGCAGAAGAGTTTGATTCAGCAGTCAGTAAACAAATTCAGATAAATAATTCATTGTACGAGACGCATTTCCCCCTTTTCCATCTGCTAAATATGCATACGTCAAGATACCAGGCGACGAAGGATCACGATAATTTATCAAAACAACTTAAGTAGAGAATAAACCACCTGATATGTTCGACGATTCTGTCCTGAATCGTCACCAGAATCGAATGCTCAGCTATTCCACCCGATTCCCGCAATCGAAACAAACCGAAAGCAATCGAACTCAAAATAGACGAGAAAATCAACAAAATAATAACCTCGCAGCAGATCAATGAACGAAGAATAACAAATCACAATCCAGAAGCTCTACAGGAAGTACCAATACCCAAAACCGTCCTCGATCTCATTCATTCAAGATTTAAGCATACAGGGGAAGCGGGAGTGATACTTTTGTGAACTGTACAAGCGTTTGACTATAAACAGACCGAACATCACAAAATGCGCAGCATTCATCCAACGCTGTATATTTCAATACATGTATTATACAATATATATATATATATATGTAATATACCTGAAGTACGACATTCAATAAAACGTCACGTTTAGCTGTAACGAAATATTTAATTTAAATAGTGGTTGGTGATAATTTTTTTAATTTTATACTTTATTTAAATAAAACACGCAAAGACTGCTGAGATTTGTAGCCCTGCCCACGGCCATTTATTTCAGCTTATCTGATTTGATTCGAATATTCAATGTTATAATTAACATTATTATTATTATTATTAAATTGTTTATGGTTCAACTATAATAAGTAGAGTACTATATTTAATAATAATAATAATAATATATATAAATTAGTGAAAGATTGATGTTGAACACGTCATACATTTATGCAAGTTGTCCATATATAGGGTAGACCAGCCCAAACCCAAAACGAATTCCCTTATTTTCTCAATTTTGTTTGTCAGAGAAATTTGATCAAAATAATAGATGTCCATTTTTTAAGGTAAGCCCATCCACCCAAACATCAGGCTCACTTTTTACCCAAAACCCAATCCATCAAGTGCTATAATTCAAATTAAATACTAGTAATAAGTAAAGATAGATTTTAGATCTACATACAAATCAAATTAATTATAAATATATATTTTATACACAATTTGTAGTCACATGTAGGGCCTGCAACAATGTTTCCTGCCATAATCAATGCAGCTGCAAGTGGGATTTCCATTTGCTGCATCATCATGTTCTTGATCATACTTTAAACTACTTTTCATTTCATATGCATGATTTGATGTCAAAGACCCTTCAAGGGTTTTAATTTACAGTAAATTTTCAATGACGGTCAAAGTACAAAAAAAAAAAAAAAAAAAAAGGATTTCAATGATGAACATTTTGCCTAATTAAAATTATAGAACCTGAACTGATCAGATATATATATCATCCGCACAAATAAAATCCACCAAAAGGATCAAAAAATTACAGGACAATATAATTAATCTTCAAAGCTCAGGCTAATTATATTTCTTCTTTTCTCTTAATTAATTGTAATTTGTTTTTTGTTTTTGTTTGAGACAACGATCGAGTTTAGTAAGTGTCGAAGGAAGAACAGTACTTGATGGATCCGATGTTGATGTCGATCTCAATCAAGTTGTCGTCGTCGTCGTTGTCGTTGATGTCCGCCATGGAAGAATCCTTGCACTTTTGGGAAGGGTAAAGAGACAAGCCACTGGGAATGGCGATCTCGAACAGGCTATCTTCATCATCGTCGTCGTCATCGGAGCAGTCGACTGCTCCTCCGCCGCCTTCGTGCCGTCGCAGGTTGTTGTACGGCCATTCCGTATCGGAAGAGTGGTCCTCGCTGGACGTGCTGCAGGAGCATCTGTCGCTCTCCGAGTACAAATCCTGAATTAATGCTCTCGCTCTCCTCACCGCCTGCGGATTTTCTTTCACAGCTTCCATTAATTCTGCGTCAGGAGGACGATGATCAAGATGAAGCTGGAGATGACGATGATGATGATGATCGGACGGTGGAGACGCTGCGGCGGGTTTTGAAATTAGGGTTTGGGTTTTGGGCTTGAGGAGGACTGTGGAGAGGCAAATTAGAGTAGAGAAAATGATGAGGAGTGAAAATGGTAAGAGGAGGCCATGGAAGGAAGACGACAGCCTTGCAAATACAGCTACTACTGGAACAAGAAGAGCAATCCAGGTTTTTGAGCCCTGGGAAAAACAGACACCGGAGGCCATTAATGGTGCTTCACTTTTTACCAAAGAAAATGCAGCAATGATTGATTAACCCTAACCCAGGATTAGGGTAAGGATTTGAGGATTGATCGCTTTGGCTAAGGTTGTCTGAGCTAACTCATGAGCTCAGGAGAAGGAAAAGCAAAAACCAGTTAGGGTTGAGGAAATTTGAAATTATAATGTGCCATAGATGACGATGATGAATAATGATGAGTAGATAAGAGAAAGGAAAACAAAATAAAAAGGGAAATCGAAAAGGGTGGGGGAATTAAAGGAGAAGCTTTTTGCCAAGAAAAAATACTACTATATATAATAACAATAAAATTAAAGAAAGGGTCAAAGTCTGAAAACCCTAAAATTATATAAATACAAGAATCCTGAGAAGATGAAATTACTCATCGGTTTCGCCGAAAAGGGGTTCCAGTTTTTGTTTGTATATATACAGTGGGAACTCGCTTGTAAGTTTGTATACACATAAACATTATATTAAATTATTATTATTATTATATCAATATATGTGATGATGATCTCAGCCTAAATGATCCATGCATTTTCTTACATATATGCATATTCATGGTAGGGGTGATATTAAGGAAATAACACTTAATTCATTAATATTGGATGGGATCCAATTCCCAAGCCTGATAGTGGAGATTAAAATAGGGCAGTGGTGAGTCCCAAAGAGTGGTCCTGACCTGACTGACCTGACCGGACCGGACCTCAAGTGAGGATTCTCATATTCTCTCCCTCTTAAAAACATCAAAAAACTCCATGGGAATGAGAGATGCCATGTGCCACTCTCTCAGCACATCACTTACCCTCCACGTGCCCTTTTCCATTCACCATTCACCATTAGATATATATATATATTTATAAAATAAATAAATAATTAATTATAATAGTACTCATTGTTTCTCCTTTCCCTAAATAGGAATGCACTTACCAAATTGCTTAAGTATGAAATGAATGCATTATTTGATAAGTAACAGAAATTGTATTGTGAATATTTTATTACACAACAGCTGTTGTAACTTCTGCGACATCTTCCTAGAAAACAAATCCAGTTGCAAGTTGGGATTTTAATTTGAAAATCAGTGGCGGCCCATTTTGTGTCCCAACGGCCCAATAAATTCATGTCCGGCTTCATGGTATTGGCAAAAAGAAATCTCTCATATTTAATAAAAATAATAATAATTAGTAACATATGGAATAGAATAATAATAAGTAGTAACTAACGTACAGGAACTTTAACCCAGCCATTGGCAAAGGCAATGGCTAAAATAACAAAAGGAGTGGACATACCAAATATGATTATATAAGGCAGAGGTGTTTTCATTGGATTCTCTCCTTCTCTTTCTCCTGCTGTCTGCCAATACCTATTTATTTGTTCGTAATTAATAATTAGAAAGAAATAAAGCCATGGATGGATTGTAGATAGCTAATTAATTAATTAAGGATTGATTGATTGATTACTGTTCAGGCTCTTGCTCTCTCGTAATGAACTTCTTCTTCCCTCCTCCTTTCTTGCTCAGCTCCTCTTCTCCTCCTCCTCCTCCCCCTCCCCCTAATCAAATCATCATACAAACCCTAATTATGGATCAACTCGATCGATTCACAAATCAAAACTAATTTAATGAATAATTGACCAAAACGGAATATACATATGGACTATGAAGACGAACCTAAATTAGCAGAAACTCTGAATCCTTGGCTGGTTCTGCTGCTGCCCTGCAGCTTGGTGGTTGTTTTGAGAGGCTGTTGGTCGAAGCTAGGTGCTGAACAAAATGGCTTGTGAATGATCATACAACATATCGACCTCCGGGGCTGCTGCTGCTGGTGGTGGCTCAGGCACGAAATTAAGCTCACTTCTGCTGCTGCTGCTGCCGCCATTGATGTGTTTACTGAGGAGGAAGAAGAAGAAAAGGAGAGAATAGAGACTAATTAGCGGAAATGAATTTTAATTGAGTGTGTTGAATGGTGATGGAGGAGATGACATCTGTCATGTCGCCTTATCCACACACGTACTGCCCATTTTCATATAAATTCCTGTGATTAATATATGATTATCACCAAGTTATATCATGTATTTAGATACTTAATTTATTTGTGTGATGGAGATTATGAAATGATTCGAACTGAATTTCCTTCATTTATTTATACTTTTGCATCGGTGGAATTTATCAAAAATATTGAGGTTTAAAATTGTTTGAAATATTGCCTCGTTTAAAAGGAAATATGCAGGACTGATGTGATGGCACAATAAAGTCTTGTTATATTATAAATTGAGATATTAATTTACACGTCTTACATTCTGTTATTTGTCATTATTCATTTTTTTTTAAAAATTATTACCTCAAATATTATTTATAAAATTAAATATTAATTTTTATTTTTTTTTCAAATTTCTAAATTTTCAAAAATTTCCAAAAACTCATATCTAAACAAACAAACGTGGTTTTTTGCTGCTGTTTTGGTAAACATGAAAGGTTTAAAAGTTCAGACTACTTGTTGAATATGTTCTACGTTTGAAAAGAATATGAAATTTTTCTTATTATCTTTAATTTTTTTTTATGAGATTTTACTTTTAATTTTTTTATTTTAATTTTTTTTTTAAAATATCAAATCAAATATTTTATTTTTATTTATTTTATTACATTAAAATATGATTTTTACTTTCAAAATATAAAAACATATTTATATCACATTAAACAACTATTTTAATTCAATTCAAAATTTTGCTGTACAAAATCAAAATTTCACAACGAATTGATTTTCCAATTTGGAAGTTCATATCCATTTTTAACAGTGCCAACAGTGCCATCACTTTTTTTCTTTCGGTACGGATCATGTTCAAATTTTTATTTAAATATTAAACTTAATTTAAACGAAATCAATAAAAAAAATTCAATAGGTCGAAATTAATTAATCAATATGTTTTATAGTAGTCAGAAATATATTTTTTCCTAAATTCTAATGAACTCTTATCTCAAACAAAAGTCGGTCTTGTTAGACCGGACAAACATGGCCGAACTGAGTTTTACGTTTACCCAACCAGAAACGTGAAATTAAAGACAAATTTATATGCAGTCAGTTCACCTGGCAGCTGACAATATAATACTGCAAAAAAATGCCGATGCCGATATCGAAAGCCTCTGTAACTATCTTCGGAAGAACACTGAAACGGTGGCTGTAATCTTCACGGGAGTTCAATTGGTCACCAGGATTTCTGCATATTCTTTAACTGCAGCGAGTCCTGTCGTCTTTCCCTTCGTTTTCTTGGGGACAAAAGCAGAGGAAATTCGGCCGTATTGGCTGTCAAGCTTCACGCGCTGTAAAGTTATCCTACTGGTCAGTTCTTCACTGTCATTTTCTGAACCCTATGCAGTATGGAATTTTAGAATTTCGGATTTCTGGATTATGTGTAGTGGGAGTATTCATCGTTTCTTGGCAAGGTTGAATTTATCTTGTTTGAGGAAGGCCCACCTTGAAGTTTAGCTTAATTAATTTGTGACGATGGTATGGTTGCTTTTGCGGGTACCTCGTTTTGTGCCTTCTTATTGGGGTCGGTTTGCTTTTGAGGGAATAGATGGGTTTGTGAACTAAATCAGTTTAGTTATTTCTTTAAGAGAAGACCTTCTTTTATGCCACTTCCTTATCTTATGTTGGTTGGGGAGATTGAGGAGGTTTAGAAGCGATGTCATCCAAATCAAACACGAACAAGACGAGTTGTTCTAGGAGCAGCTCTGCTAAGTCGAAACAAATTGCTCGTATAGTGGCTCAGACGCCAATTGATGCGAAGCTTCATGAAGATTTTGAGCAATCTGAGCGACAATTTGATTACTCAACTTCTGTTAATACCTCCAATGCCGGCAGTGATGTTCCTTCTTCGACCGTGTCTTCTTATCTTCAGAAGATGCAAAGAGGAAGCCTTATCCAGCCTTTTGGTTGCTTGATTGCCATTGATGAACAGAGTTTCAGAGTCTTGGCATACAGCGAGAACGCCCCAGAAATGTTGGACTTACTGCCACATGCAGTTCCAAGCATGGAACAGCAAGAGGTTTTGAGTTTAGGCACTGATGTTCGGTTGCTTTTTAAATCTTTAGGTGCCGCTGCACTGCAAAAGGCAGCTAATTTTGGGGAGGTCAATGTGCTGAACCCAATATTGGTCCATACTAGAACCTCCGGCAAGCCTTTTTATGCCATTCTACACCACATTGATGTCGGGTTAGTCATAGATCTAGAACCCGTGAACCCTTCTGATGTGCCTGTAACTGCTGCTGGGGCACTAAAATCATACAAGCTTGCAGCCAAAGCCATATCGAAACTACAATCTCTGCCCAGTGGAAATATCTCATTGTTGTGTGATGTATTAGTTAGAGAGGTAAAGTATTTAACTGATTATGATCGTGTCATGGTTTATAAATTTCATGAGGATGATCATGGGGAGGTTGTGGCTGAGTCCCGTAGGCCTGATTTGGAACCTTATCTTGGCTTGCATTACCCTGCAACTGATATACCACAAGCATCTAGATTCCTTTTCATGAAGAATAAGGTTCGGATGATATGTGATTGTCTAGCACATCCAGTTAAGGTAATTCAGGATGGATTGGCCCAACCATTGAGTTTGGCTGGATCAACCCTAAGGGCTCCCCATGGGTGTCATGCACAATATATGGAAAACATGGGGTCTATTGCATCACTGGTGATGTCAGTAATGATAAATGAGGAGGACGAGGATGATGATGTGAACAGCAATCAGCAAAGGAGTAGAAAGCTGTGGGGTTTGGTAGTCTGCCACCATACAAGCCCCAGGTTTGTCCCTTTTCCTTTGAGGTATGCATGTGAGTTCTTGATTCAGGTTTTCGGTGTTCAAATCAACAAGGAAGTCGAGCTGGAAGCTCAACTCAGGGAGAGGCACATACTGCAAACTCAAACTGTGCTTTGTGATCTGCTATTAAGAGATGCTCCAATGGGTATTATAACTCAGTCACCAAATGTTATGGACCTTGTGCGATGTGATGGAGCAGCCCTATACTACCGGAAAAAGTTCTGGTTGCTTGGTGTCACACCTCTAGAGTCACAAATTAAGGATATAGTTGAATGGCTTCTTGTGTCCCATGCTGACAGTACTGGATTAAGTACTGACAGCCTTATGGAAGCAGGCTATCCTGGTGCTTCAATTCTTGGTGATGCTGTATGTGGAATGGCTACCATAAAAATTACAACTAGTGATTTTCTGTTTTGGTTTCGCTCCCATACAGAAAAAGAGATCAAGTGGGGCGGTGCAAAACATGATCCTAGTGACAAGGATGATGGCAGAAAAATGCACCCAAGGTCATCATTTAAGGCCTTCCTGGAGGTGGTTAAGAATCGGAGCTTACCATGGGAAGATGTGGAAATGGATGCAATTCATTCACTGCAGCTGATATTAAGAGAATCTTTGCAAGAAAAATTAGCAGGTGACTCAAAAATGATTGTGAGTGTTCCATCAGTGGAGACAAGTATACAGAGGGTTGATGAACTGCGTGTTGTAACTAATGAAATGGTGCATCTCATTGAAACTGCATCAATACCTATTTTGGCTGTTGATGCCTCTGGTAATATCAATGGTTGGAATACTAAAGTGGCTGAGCTTACTGGTTTAGATCTACATAAAGTTCTTGGTACTCCCTTTGTGGACCTAATAGTTGATGATGCAATTGAACCAGTGAACCGCACCCTCGCCCAAGCATTGCAAGGTGGTGCTATTTTTATTTAAGGAGCCTACACTATGTTTGGATATCTTCTTAGGCATGTGAACATAGTGTCTTTTTTATTTTTCTTATTATACCATAGTTATGGATAGCACACAGATTGTGTTAGGATATTACATTTAAGTGCTGTTATTCTCTATACTGACATATAAAACATTGATAATGCCATATTCTATAGGGGATTAAGGGTGATAATTTATTTTAAATTGTTAGTCAAACATATGCAATATGTGAAGTTAGGATGTAACAGTCAAGTGTTGTACCTGTGTGTATACAAGAGATATTTTGGTTTTGCGAGGTTGCCTGTTTAATGGTAAAGGTTTTTGGTGTCATAGGGAAATGCCCAAAACAACAAGCTGGGCCCTTGCTCGTGTTATTTATTTACTTGTTTAGAGCATTCAAATAATGGGAAAGTAATGTTTCAAGTCTCGAAGCTTGTCTTGTTTTTAGTTCATCGGCATAAAATTTGTTATGGTTTTTAATCTCTAATATATTTATAATGATCTAGGAGTGGAACTGTTGAATGTAGGGTGAATGGAGTGAGCATATTCAATGATCGATGTCGGAACCTAATATTGCAGTATAACCTTTTATTTTATTTATTTTTATTGATTATACTAGTTAGTTAGTAATAACATAACCAGTATTTCATAGCATTGCCATATATTCTAGCGCTTTCTAATTTCAACTCTTTTCTCTCTTATCTTCTAGGGGAAATCTGCTCTTTTATTTTTCCACATCATAATGTCATAGATAGAGTTGTTATTTTGAGATATTTGGTCATCTTAATTATTTTTTCGATCTTCTTTGTATACTTGTGTGGATTCATAAATAATGCTTGCGTTTTTTGAGTCACCTCCAGTGGTCTTTGTTTTGAGTCATTTAGCAGCTACTTATTCGTTTTCACTTATTTTTGTGTGCAGCGCACCCCTGGAGGTTAGCAGAAGTTTTTGCCTTTCTGTCTACAACAATAGCACATAAAAATGTAGCCTCCCTTTTTAATACCTATCACAATTCTTTTTCTAGTGGTTGCCTTGATGGAGAGACTTATTAAAATAGCTGATGCATAACATTTACTGTACCTTCATCAATGACTTGTGGTGTTTTTTTTGTTTTAATTATTATTAAATAAACTTTTTAGATGTAAGTATTACTTTTGCAGAATAAAATATGGTGTTCTCTTCTACTTGATTGATAGGACTGAATGTTCATGCCAAAACAATTTTAAAATAATTGTAGGCAAGAGTTTTTATCTTTCCATTGATTTAGACTTGGCACCTGATAGAGAACATGCTCAGTTACTTAGGAAATTGGGGGTTTAGGCTATTAAACTTGGTTGCTGCCTGAAAAAGATGCTTTTTATTTTTAAGCTTGAGTGGTGCAACTAACTTCAGATGTAAATGTAGTAATTGGCTCCTGGAAAGTGCAGTTAGATTGAGAAATCTTAGTTTTTGTATTAAAGACAATTTTTCCCTGTGCTGTTTGGACGTGTCATGGCGTAGTTATGCTAGTTTAAAGTATTTGTTTGCGTAATTTTAGGTGCATGGTTACTCATCCTTGATAAAGAGTTTGCAGGTCTAAATTCTGTTAGCTAGATTCAAGTGATGAAATGACCCGTCACTCATTTGCTTGGTTTAGCATCTACCTCTGTCCATCACAGGCAATTCCACTATTGATTGCAGGTAAGGAAGAGAAGAATGTGGAAATCAAGCTAAAAACCTTTGGTGCTCAGGAAAATGATGGTCCTATCACTTTGGTTGCTAATGCATGTTGCAGTCGAGATGTGAAAGAAAATATAGTTGGGGTTTGCTTTGTTGGGCAAGATGTTACAGGGCAAAAGATGATACTAGACAAATATAGTCGTGTACAGGGTGATTATGTTGGTATTATGAGAAGCCCATGCCCCCTCATTCCTCCTATTTTTATGATGGACGAGAACGGGCTTTGTGTGGAATGGAACAATGCAATGCAAAAATTGTCTGGTCTTAAGAGGGAAGAAGCCATTGGGCAAATGCTTCTTGGTGAGGTCTTCACAGAGCATCCGTTTGGCTGCCAGGTCAAAGATCCAGATACTTTAACAAAGCTCAGAATATTGCTGAATACTGTAATTGCTGGCCAAAATGCTGATAAATTAGTCTTTGGATTCTTTGATCAGCAACAAAAATATATTGAGGCATTGATTTCAGCAAACAAGAGAACAGATTCTGAAGGCAGGGTCAGCGGAGTGTTGTGCTTTTTGCATATAAGTGGCCCTGAGCTTCAGCGTGCTATGCAAGTTCAAAAAATAGCCAAACAGGCAGCAGCAAATACCATAAGAAAGTTAGCCTATATACGCCATGAAATGAGTAATCCTTTGAGTGGGGTAAAATGCATCCACAACCTGATGACATCTACAGATTTGAACAATGAACAGAAGCAGATATTAAAGATTAGTCAATTGTGTTGTGATCAAATTGCCAAAATCATGGGGGACACCGATGTTGAAGGCATTGAAGAAAGGTATGATTTACTTAGCAATAAGTTTATTAAATGAAATATTTCGTAAGCAAGGTCTCCCACACATTCTATCTATATTGGCTTTTGCTAGCACATGGCTAGGTGAAAATAATGATACCAGTATAATGTTATTGTAGCTTACTCCCATTCTAGTTTAGTGCTCCAACCAACATTAGAATTGGTTCATGACAGAGTTATCGCTGACAAAAACCTTTTCTTTTTTTTTTTTTTTTTTTTTTTTTTTCTGTCAAGAACATTTGTCCAATTTATTTGGGCTTGTTTGTATTTTCTCCTTATAATGACTTAATTGATTCATTTTTTCACATCTTCTTAAATTTATACAATATAATATTTTTAAGTAAAATGAAGTTTTGTATTATGCGTACGGATGATTTATCAGTGATTTGAGTTCAAAACCATTCAAGTCCTTTCACAGATAGCTGTTGTTTTCAATGCATGCATACGACGGTGAGGCAGAACATATAATGGATTAGTGCGGCTGTGTTATAAACTTTGATTCATAATTTGCAAATGGTAAATGGAGAATTTTTCTGTACTAGTTTTTAGTTCTTTTCTATTAGGATTCTGCAGCTCTGATCTTTGTATGTCTGGTTTCGTAGTTGCATCGAGATAAATTCTGATGAATTTAATCTTGGAGAAACTTTACAAGCGGTCCTGTATCAAGTCATGAGTCAAAGTAGGGAGCAGCGAGTGCAGATCATCTGCGATTTACCTTCAGATGTATCATCAATGTTCCTATATGGTGATGGATTGAGGCTTCAGCAAGTGCTTGCAGACTTTCTGGCTACTGCTCTCTTGTTTACTCCAGATTTTCAAGGCTCAATAATTCTTTTCAAACTAGTCCCGTCAAAAGAGTTTGTGGGGACTCGAATGCAGGTTCTCCATGTGGAATTTAGGTAATTTTTCTGCTCTCGTCTTCTCTTTCTAACTGGTACCACACAGCACATGATACACCTACCAATCTATTGCTGGTGTTTCTTCTCTAATTAACATACATAGATTATTAACTGCAATAAGCAGGTGATTGTTTCATAGTTTGAAAGTCCATTGTCATCTGTGAACACACTGCCTGTGCCGGCTGATTTAAATGACTTGAAACTTACTATTATATTATCAACCAAAATGTGCTCCCATGACAGGATCAGTCATCCATCTCCGGGAGTACCCAAGGAATTAATACAGGAGATGTTTTGCTATAGCAATAATGTGTCAAGAGAAGGTCTTGGCCTCTACATAAGCCAGAAGCTTGTAAGGATTATGAATGGTACGGTGCAATACCTCCGGGAGGCTGACAAAGCATCTTTCATCATTAAAGTAGAATTCCCATTTGCCAAGGAATCCAACTCAAGCTGATAGTTAACCCTATGCAAAACCATCCCATATGATCTCATTAAGGTTCGCAAAAGCTCCTTGCCAATGGTTCTGCTGAAAATGTACACACCCGATTCATCTTGGGGGCTTCGACAGACAACTGGACTCCGCAATTCTTGACAAATATCAATAACAGGTTGGTCTTACATTTAAGCCATAGAATGCTTATCTTGTAAATGAATGTCTTTTGCAGTTTTATCAAGGTTTCTTGATGTTTCGCTTGCAGACAACCTATGCTATACATAAGATTAGGTTCATAGGGGTGTGTATCTGTGTGTATGTATTACATACAGGGCGACATGCAGAAAAGTTTAAAACATAAAATTGAAATAATTAGGAGATAATTAAGTAGTTAGAGATGAAAGAATTATATAAAGGTGGGATAAGAATATTAGTTAAAAGTGTGAGAAAGGGGTAGAGGAGAAGATGCCAATGGGGTGAGATGAAATGATGAATAGGACCCATCATACAGTGCAATGGTTGGCTGTATCCAAATTACAAGGATCAGTTGGGATGTTAGTGAGGGGAGAATTTCTTCTGATACACACTTGTTGTTTTGCCATTTAATTTTCTTGTTGCAATTGTGACTTGTGAGAATTCTAAATACATTTTGCTGAAGTTGTCTTGTAGTGGGTGTAAGTGCTTTTTGGAACTAGTGTTGAGATTGCTACAATTCTGCCCTCCACTGCCCTGCCTTGTTTCTTTTTGCAACAACTTTTGTGCTTACCTTTTATCCCTTGTTTCTTCATTTTGGTTAGTTTTGACTCATCTTTAAATATACATATAAATAAATATGGTTACTTGTTTCTTTAATCGTAATTAATTCAATTATTGTATGTCTTTCATTTTTCTAATTGTGGATTAATGTGGGCAGTTATTTATGCATGCATTTGCACAATTTCTTGGTGGAGTTGCTGATATATTGAGATATAATTTTAAAATGCTACGAAGTCGAATGGCCCAATGTGTTCTTGCATTAAGAGAATTTGGAGGATTTAGATAAATAAACAAGTATAAATATTATTGACATGATGATGCACCAAATTAGCAAATGATCAATTATTATATCATGTATATATGTGTGACCCAAAGTGCTTTGGATACCACATGATTGTAATGAGGCTAATGACAAGGGAAGAGTCAACCTCCCCACCCCACCCATCCCCCTACTACCCCCCACCCTACTTTACTAATAGGCTACCAATCCCCTCCTCAGAAACATTATTATTATTATTGTTATTATTCATGTCAAATCATATCTCATGTTTTGTGCCAACCTGCATGGATCCTTCCTAGTTTGCCCCAAATGTTTCATGTAGGGAGTATTATTATTATTATTATTATTATTATATGGGGTGATTGATAGATGCATGTTTGACCTGTATTCATATTATTTGGAACAAATACAAATACAAACAATAACAATGCTTCTGCAAAGTACATATGATACATGTTGAGGGAGTTAGTGAGCAAGCTAGGCTGCCTGCAATTATATATATATCTTAGTATATTATTACTTCATATTATATATATATATCATCGACTTATATAATTAATTGGCCTGGGTGCTGGCCCCTACTACAAACCATGTCATTGTCGTGTCGTGTCCTGTTCACACACGCACACACACATGTGGGTGTGTGTGTGGAAATGTGCCCATCCAACAAACCGCCAACACAGTACACAACACCCATGCATCAGCTGCTTCATTCCCCTCTCTCTCTCTATCAGATCAAAAAAAAAAAAAAAGAAAGAAAAACCAATTGCCACTTTAATTTGGGTTAAAAGATTTTTCCACACTGCTGAAGATTTCTACTGTCTGTCTTTTTATTTTTCATTTTTATTTTAAATTCAGGGCCCTGATTTTTGTGGGATCGATTTTCTATATTTGTTATTTAAATACAGGGTTTCAACTCTAGTGTATACATGTTTGTAGCTAGGTAGGGACAGTGTTCTGAGATGTGTGTGTGTGTTGATCTCTCTCTCTCTCTCTCTCTCTCTCTCTCTCTCTCTCTCTCTCTCTCTCTCTCTCTCTCTATATATATATATATATATATATACACACATATATATACTACTTGTAGACCTTGCATTATTATACTACCTTTTAATGGACCCTCAAACCCTTTAAGATATATATTTAGTGTGTGTAATAAGATGAAGGATGAATAAGACAGACATAAAATGCTGTGACATGGCTTTGTTAGGGTCCCAACTCCTACCAACTACATATGAATATCTCATATGCATTGGATACTATTCCCATTTATTGAAAATAATGTGTTTTAATGTCAACATATAAAAGACAAGACATATTTTTAGGCTCAATTTCTTTATATATATAATTTATCAAGCACTAAAGGTCGTATATTTGTGTTAAAAGATTGTGGAAGTTGACAACAAATTTGATCGTTGTGAAAAGATATATAGGACCTATATATATATATAGTATTCATTTCATAGTTACCTCTAAAATAACTTTCTTTACGTTTTTATTAATAAACTTATTTGTTTCTAACATTAATATAATATCAATATGAATATATGATATTATTACTTTTTAATCAATAGAAAGCTAATTCGATTATTAATAGGTTCTATGTCCTAAAATTCATAAAGTTGAAAAAAGGGAAAATCTTTAAATTTTAATTATTTGTATACGTCTCTGTGAAGAAGTTGAATGCACATATATATATATATATATATATAAATGTGTGTCGAATAGAAATGGGAGGCAAATATATAATATAATAAAATGGTGACATGAAAGGGAAAAAAAATAATAAATAAATGTGTAGCTAAAATAGAGGTCGGTTTTGGGATATGTTCCATGCAAAATTAAAGAAACCCTAAGCAGTAGAAATAGATGCATACATGTGAAATTAAGGCACACAAATGACACCAACGTTTACTTTCCCAGAAGCATACAAATGTTAAGCAACGGCCATATCCCACTCATATAGTCAAATCCACACATAATACAGACAACGATACAAACAATAATTATATGTATCAAATATATAATTATTTATTTTATTTTTCTATGTATATATACTATCAATCAGCGTATTAATCCAATACTATAATTATTTAATACTCAATATATTCATACTACAACACAGTAGCTAAGTTTAGCCTGTGCCTGCATGCCTATTCCCATTGTCTTCTTCTCCTTTGGCCTCTTCCCTTCTCTCTCAGATGCCCCCCTTCTCTCTCTCAATTAATATTTTTCTTAAATCATAATTATTATTAATTATTTCTTCACATATAAGTATTAAGTAGTGTTTATTATTTTTAACTAATTAATTATGTGTTACGCATTCATTTATTTATTAATTATTTCTTATTTTATAGTATAATTTTATATATTTTGCCTGCTAAATTATTATTATTATTATATATATATATATATAGGGAACCGCCACTTCTTCACTTTGAGCATTGCTATTCTTATTAGGGTAATTAATTGAGGTGGGGAAATGTCTTCTTCGAGTTTAGTTGTGCGAATTCGGAGCAATGTGCAGCAGCTTCGACAAATTGAGGAGAGATTGGAGAAGAAGGCGAGGTTCTGCATCAACGACAACGTAGATCTGCTAATTGAAATTCTGAAGCGCCTCGACGACCGCTCGCTCGGTGTCGCCGCCTGCGTTTGCCGCCTCTGGTGCGCATTGACTCGGAACGACTCGCTATGGGAGCACCTCTGCTTTCCGCACCTGTCGCCGCCGCCTGACGGTGTTAGAACTGTCGTTGCGGCGCTCGGAGGCTACCGGAGGCTGTATATGCTGTGCGTGAAGCCGGTGGTCGGCCGATTGGGGAAACGAAAGGCCGAGGGGAAGGTATGGACTCGACATGAGGTCGAGCTTGCTTTGTCGTTGTTCTGTGTGGATTACTACGAGAGAGTGTTGCTCGGAAGCAGCGGAGGCGGCGGCGGAAGTGGTGGCGGAGGCGGAGGCGGAGGAGGAAGGCTGGCCGGCGAGTCGCCGTCGCCGCCGTCGTCGCTCATGTTCCTATGCAAAGCCGTGAACGTTTGACTTCAGAGTAAAATTTAAAATCACATTATTATTATTATTATTATTATTTTGTATTCAAACAAAATAAATATATATAAATCATGAATCAATTTGACGCTTTTTTGCTTTTATTCATTTTATTGATATTAAGCTTCGATAAAATATTTCATTTAATTTAATTATTTGTATTGTACTATTTTGTCAATTTTATTATTCGTAGAAAAACGATTGTTTATATAACATTGAAAAATAATAATAATTAAGATTTTTATAATTTAGTAAAAATACAACCAAAGTCCAAGCACTATTTATGTATAAATAAGAATTCCCATATATCACCAATGGTAAGACAAATTAAATAAAATAGTGAAATTGTTTTCTCATATTGGGCTTTAGTTATTCGCATTTAGATTTTTTCATTATGTTTAAGCCCATATATCATCTGTCCTGTGGGCTTAAAAAAAGTTATGAGTTTGTTTTGGATTGGAAATACTCAAAATTAAATGAAAACGAATTTTCCATTTTATGTTACCAGCTCTTTGAATATCAGATGTAGATGTTGTGTAAAAAATAGTGTATTTTTACAGAGAATCGTAATAATTGTATTAAATAAAAAAATGAAATCAAATTTCCAAAAGAAAATATAGATATATTACTTAATTTGTTTTTATATTAGTCAAAACATAATGTGTAAAATCTTTGTATTTGGTTACAAAATAGTGCTTATTATATGTATATGTTTATTATTACAAGGTAAATTATATAATAATTTTTTTTATAGTTAATTATATGTAAAAATATAATGGTGATGCATTACTTTACAATAAAGAAAGCACAAAAAGTATAGCATGGCATATATAAATATAACACAACCAGTAACAACATAAAGTAGATTCCTAATTTAATTATATTTAGTATCGATTTTAATTCACCACTACATTTCTTTTTTATTAAATCATATTTAGTTGAAGAGCAGTAACAATTAAGCAACTCAAAAGTAAAATATCAAGTTAATAATAATAATAATAATAATAATAATAATAATAATAATAATAATAATATGTGGTATGAATGCAGCAATGGGAAGTTCAATTTGTTGGTTGGTAGGGTTTAATGAGAAAGTGATTTTTTTAAAAATATATATGTATATTCAGAAATTATTTTATTTTGAAAGTAATAATTTATATACATATTTAAAATATAATACTCCCCCGTCCCAAAAGTATAGTCTTGTTGTTGTGTTGGGTACGAGATTTAAAAAATATTGATATTATATTGGTAGTTGGTAAAAAATAAAGACAAATGACTTTTTTGCCTTTGTAAGTATATTAGTATAATAAGTAGTGGCAATTGTATAATAATAATGAAAAAGTATTAATAATTTTATGTTGATATAGTTATTTATGGAAATAGACTATTGTTTTGAGACAAACAAAACACTATTGTATTGGAACTGAATAAGTAATAAGTAAGGAAACCCTAATGTGTAGGAATGTTAATTAATATTTCAAATTCAAATTTGAATATGATTAATTTAAATTTTTTAATGTATGTAATGAGAAAATAAATTTTGTAAGAAACAAAATAGGAGACGTATATTTTTTGAATCATTTGACTGAAAGGCTGGAGGAGCATCTTTGCTTTGGAAAATAGGAGAATATTTCATAGGAAAATTAATGGATGGTAATAAATAAAGAAATGGTGA
The DNA here is from genome assembly GCF_009805555.1 of Andrographis paniculata. NCBI lineage: Eukaryota > Viridiplantae > Streptophyta > Magnoliopsida > Lamiales > Acanthaceae > Andrographis > Andrographis paniculata. Next base: position 1,099,994 of record NW_026137616.1, on the reverse strand, counting down.
TGATTTATAATATATATTAATATTTTAAGTGACTGGTCCAACACGTATAATAAATGCTTTTTAATTTAAAAAATAAAATAAAATATTTATATATGCTCCAACCTTATCAATAAGATCATATCAAATCATATGTAAACTACTAAATTAAACAAATTAATTAAATCATTAAATTGATTGTAACTTAAATGTACAGGATACGTAACGTGAAATTAAACAAACAAATAATCAATTTTAAATTTTATTTTGTAAGATGCTGCTATATTGACAAATAAAGGTGACTCCTTTTCAATTTTATTTAAATTAACACTCATTCAATATTTAATTAATTAATGTTTGAAATGCTCATTATTTTTCACCATATATAATATATTATTATCAGTAAAGTGATTTTAATATAATATATATATATATCAGCAAATTCAGACACGAGTTTAATAATTTCAATAAACAAAAATTTGCAATGTCACATTGCATATAGACATATTTTGGCTAAACAAGTGTATGGGGACAAGAAGGGCTAATTACATATTATCGTACATGTATTGTGGATTTTATTTTATTTTATTTTAGTATATAATTTCAAATAATATAAGAAAATATATATTAACTAAAAATAATATTCGATACATTTTTTTTTTGAAAAAAAAAATAAAATTTTAATGCAATATCTAAAAAATGGTGAAAAAAAAAAGGACATAGGTAAAATACTCTACATTTTCCCTATCTGATGCAAAAAGAAAAGTGAAATAACTATTCCCTCTTTTGTACAATGACATCACATGTTAACAACATATAAAAATAGAAATATCGTAAACAATCAATACAAAAATAAAATAAAATAATATATATATATATATATATATATATAAAAGAATGCCTAATTTATGAAAGAAAAGTTGGTGAGTTTTCTCTTACTTATTTATTCAAATACAGCATAATGAACAAATAATTCAAAATATATAAATATATGTTCATTCTAGCTTGTTTGAACTAAAGGATATAAGTGAAATTTTTTTTGTTACAATATTCCATTCCATAAAATGAATATATATATATATATATTTCGTTTAATTAGTCGTTGTTGGGTGATATATTTGAGGATGACAATTTGCTGGTGCAAGTTGCAACATCAAATATTAATATTTAAAAATAAAAATTTTAATCTTTTTTTCCTAATTTCAACATCCCAATTATTTATTATTTTATAAAGTAGTGCAGAACATAAGCCATAACAATTTTAATGTGGGGCCCACAAACCCATGTTAGTCCCAACATCCCAACACCATATAAATTAAATTATTATTATGACTTTATAGTTTATACTCTCTCTTATTATTTATATTTTTCTATTACATATATATATTTTTTTCTTTCTCTCACCATTTATTGTCGTAATTCGATTTGTAAAATAATTATATAAGAAAAATTATGTATAATATTTGAAATTTTGGAAAAGGAGCAAGGTGTGCCCTGCGCATAACGGCGTACGTTAGCATAACCCTTAGTAATTGTAAGTTTGAAGTTCCCTCAACTAATTATAATAAAAACAATAAAGTAATAAAGACGGCAGATTTGTATTATTATTATTATTATTATTATTATTATTATTATTATTGACAATTTCCAGTAATTAAATGAAAAAAAGAAAAGAAAATATATGTTATTTAATTATAATAACACAGGCTATAACATTTAGAGAATATATAATATGAATATGTAAATATTTTGGAAATATTTTCTTGATTTGTGTTGAAGTATTTTGATAATAATAAAAATTTAACTTACAAAATAAGTTTATCTTTAATATATTTTGGTGAAATAACTATTTTATAATTAAGATATATTGAATAAACAAGAAGAGTTTAATGAAATATTGATTAATAAAATAGCAATTTTTTATCAACTTATTTGATATATAATTATGAAATTTAATAAATAAAAAAAAACTCAATATAGTTATATAAATAATCATTGTAATTGTGGAATATTATATCTGTAATTTTTTTTTTTTCCTTTTCTTTATAGCTTGATGGTTAATTTCAATAAAAAATATATGAAGTTTAACATTGATTTGAAAAAAATAAAATAATAAAGTAGTAAAAAATAATAAAGTGGAGAGAGTACTTGAAAATATAAAGATGTAAATTATATAATTAAAAAGTAATAATGAAGTAGGAATCAAAATGTTAATTAAAATAATATGTCAGATCAAAATTATGAGATAAAAATATAGAAAAATGGTTTAAAGATAAAATGAATTTTAAAAAAGTGGATAGAGATAATAATATTAATAATATAAATTATAGTTTGCCTAATATATTTTATTTAATATATATATATATATATTAAACATATTTTTAACTGCTGCATATTGATATAGTTGTGGTTGTACTGCTACTTTAAATAAAAACTCCCTACAGTTATTTATTTATTTTAAATTTTTTTTTTTCTTGGCGTTTGGACGGAGGTTTTCCGCCGTCAGCCACCGCCGGAGAAATCATCAGACCATTTCTGCTGCTCACCTGTTTTGTACTTAACTTTGAGTAAGATTTCATTATTTTAGAGGGGTAATTTAGGGGGTATCTTTCTGTATTATGTACTGATGGAATTTTTTTCTCTTGTTGTTGGTTGAATTTAATTTTTCGGATTTAACATGTGCTATGTGTAGATCTGCTGCTAGTTTTTGAGGATCGAGAAAATTTGTAGCAAAAAATTGATTCAGGTTTTCCCCCCTAAATCTCGGTATGCTTTTTTCTAGTCCAGTTTCTTTATTTTGAATTGAAAATGAGTTCTTTACTGTTTTTTGCCGTTTTAGGTTAGATCTTTGGGTATTTAGACATTATGCTAAAATTTCAGAGTTGTTTGGTGTGATTTGAATTACGCTTGATAATGTATTGACCTGGGCGGAATTTTTTAGAAGGTAGATTCAGTGAAAATGAAGTATTGCTTTTCTGAGTTATCTGTTTATGTGATTTCTGCTTTTTTTTTTTTTTTTGGTTTTCTGAAGCTGGAGCTGTTGAAAATTTTGCTCTTTTGATTAATAGTTATTGAGCGAAAATGTATGCTTTTGAAGTAGAAGTTTTGGTTTTGAGCTGGAGAGTTTCTTTTCGTGTTTCTAGAGCTGAACACTTAAAACTTGATGTGAAATAAAGCTATGTCGATTTATGAAGAAACAGAGGATATCCAACAGTCTGGTCTTTGTAATCTGCAGATACAATAATGTGTATTCCTGGTGGAATCTGAACGGATTCTTGCCCAGCATAATCAGCTTGTAGGATTTGTTGAAACTTTTGTGGAGTGTTGTGTTTAAAGCTGAAGTTGAGATGGAATCGAAAATGGAGGAAGCATTGAGAGCCAAATCTATGGCTGAGAAGCAGTTTTCGGAGAAAGACTTCATCAGTGCAAAAAACTATGCTTTAAAAGCTCAAATGATGTGTCCTGAGCTGGAGGGTATTTCACAAATGGTGGCCACATTCGGAGTGTACGTTGCTTCTGAGGCAAAAATCAACGGAGAGTATGATTTCTATTCGATCCTTGGAGTGGATCCAACTGCAGAAAAGCCGAAGCTGAAGAAACAGTACAAGAAGATGGCAGTGATGCTCCATCCTGATAAGAACAGAACTGTTGGAGCTGACGGGGCATTTAGGCTCGTCTCTGAAGCATGGACACAATTATCCGATGGTGCAAAAAGAAGCTCTTATGATCAGAGGAGAAGTTTGTTTGCAGGTTACAATTCCGGGATATCTGGCTATGACAACAGTTCCAAGTTCCCAACTCATTCCAGGTTGGATACGTTTTGGACGGTCTGTACATCCTGCCATGTTCAGTACGAGTATCTAAGGAAATATGTGAACAAGCGGCTTTCTTGCAAGAACTGTCGCGGTGTCTTTGTTGCTGTAGAAACTGGGCTAGCCCCGATGAGTAGCTCCTTCCCATATAGCACCTACACTTATCCGCCTGAAAATGGGTATGGAAGCCATGGTTCTACAGTTTCATATGTTCCCGCAAACATGGGATATTGCCCTCCTAATGGATCCACTGGACATACTGCTGGATATAGGCCTGAGTATGTCTCAAATATATCATTTCAGGGCAACTCGACTGCGCAATCCACCGGCAGCGCGGATCCTAATGGTCTCTCTGCATCGTCCTTTGTCTTTTGTCAAGCCAACGGAGAGGCAAACAAAACTAAGGTAAATGGAAAGCACGACAAGATAAAGTCCACGGGTCTCGCAGCACCTAATGGGTACACTAATCAACATGATGCATCAAGACCACGGCGTGGTAGACCACCAAAGAAGATTAAAGTCGACTTTGGAAGCTTGCCTGCTTATGGCCATGGAGAATGTCGCGTGAATGCTACATCAGAGGTGAAAATGGCGAACGGGGATTTGCCATTTAGATCTTCTCCCAAGCTTTCGTCTCCAACTGATGCTACAATCAGACACCCTCCAGCTGTCCCTGTAATTGATACTCGGCGCTTGTTGATTAGTAAGGCGAGACTGGAAATCATCAAGAAAGTGGAAGAAATGAGATTAATTTCGGAGGCTGATGCTGCAGAGGCTGAGAAGAGAATCGCGCACGGCGAGGTTTTGAAATACAACGAGGGGGTTAAAGTATCCGGTGCAACCCATGTTGGTTCTCACCCGGAACTGAAGAGGTCTGCTTCAATGTCAATAACAGTTCCGGATTCTGACTTTCATGATTTTGACAAGGATAGATCAGAAGAATGCTTTAAGCCGAAGCAGATTTGGGCTCTGTACGATGAAGAAGACGGCATGCCTCGCTTGTACTGTCTAATTCGTGAAATCATCTCAGTGAATCCTTTCAAGATTTATATAAGCTACTTGAGCTCAAAATCGGATGGCGAGTTCGGGCCTGTGAACTGGTTGGATTGCGGATTCACCAAATCTTGTGGAAGCTTCCGGGTCTTCCACTCTGAAACAGTTGAACATGTTAACATCTTCTCGCATCTTCTGAGCAAGGAGAAAGCCGGTAGGGGAGGTTGTGTAAGAATCTATCCCCGGCTTGGTGACATATGGGCTGTCTACCGGAACTGGTCGCCAGATTGGAACCGCGCAACCCCAGCTGAAGTGAGGCACCAGTACGAAATGGTCGAGGTTCTTGCTGACTATTCCGATGAAAATGGTGTTTGGGTAACTCCTCTAATTAAACTCGAAGGTTACAAAACCGTATACCAGAGGAATCCAAACACAAGTGCCATCAGATGGATCCCAAGAAGAGAGATGCTACGATTCTCACACCAGGTCCCGTCATGCTCTCTTAAAGTTGAAGGGAAGAACTTGCCAGATGGTTGCTGGGATCTCGACCCTGCTGCAACACCGGAGGAGCTTCTTCAAGGGGAAGCCGAACTGCTCAATGGAACAGACAGTGGCCAATCAGATAAGGCGACAGAATCTCCTCCAGAGGAACATCGTCCAGCTGAATGTGAACTGGGAGCCGAAGAAGTCTCAGCAGCCAAGAGATGCAAGGTCGAAAGTGAAGCATGCGATGGGAAAGAGAACTGGTGCGGAGCTTTTCTGAAACCTGCGGCTGAAGTTCCTCAGACCGAAACAATTTCAGAGGTCTAAGAAGACCTGAGGTATGGCAAAGTTCCTGCAGTAACCTGCAAGTCAGTCGCCGGGCCAAAACTACAGGTTTGGCGAGAACTTGAAAATGGAAACAAGATGGAAATTTAATTTCCAGTCTTTTCCATCAAGAGATTCATAGGTATGTACAGATTTAAGCATGAAATTGCAGGAGGAGGATAATACTAATCCTGGTCCCCATATTATGGGAACCTTTTTATTCGGCAAAAATCTATAACTTGAACTTTTAACTTTGTTGAATTGTGATTCTACCTTATGCTTCTTCATATTCATTCATTCGACGCTAGTTTAGGAAGTAATGAGAGCTTATAATGCATGAATATAGAATGCGCGACTATCTCTAGGATTGGATCCTTAATTTATTTCTGGTTTTATCATTTCTCCTGATATGCGTTGAACCAATGCTTAATTCCAAGGTTGGCATGTACGGAGATGCAATCAACTTATAATGATCTCTAGAGATCATTTTCTGACTAGGTATATGCAAAAACTTGCAGCCTTAAACCATCAATGTGTGTATAACCTATCATAACAAATTGACTGTTGACGTTTTACTACAAAATCTTTGCAGCACAATAGAATAGAATAAATATCACATACAAATACAGGCATGCTATTATTGTTAGTTTGCTATGATAGAAGAAATTCTTGTATAACTAGCTAGCTTCTCCAGCCAACCTTCAATCTACTATGTAAAGCACCAGAATGGATATGCACTCGGTTCTTTGATCGGTCATAGACGAGCACAAGCCATTGGTGCACCACTTAATTCAGTTACATGAATGATTAAAGGAAAGTCCTGGTTTCAATAGCATGATTTACTCTGCAAATGAATTCATCTACTTGCATAGTTCCCAACTCTCCACCAAACCTGGATCTAACTGTGACGCACTGCGTTTCAACCTCTTTTGGCCCGACTACTGCCATCAATGGAATCTTTAGTTTTTCTGAGGTTCTAATAAGTTTGGGCAGCCTCTCACCACTGCAAACTTCGGCCCGAATTCCACTAGCTCTCAATTTTTTGGTCACCTCATTGCAGTACTCGAGCTGTTAACAGTTCACACACCATATATGGTAAGGAATAAGTAAATCTGGTAGGTAACTAATTGAATGCTAGTTTTAGGTACATGTTCCAGTTGTTTAGTTCATGAGGTTAAAGGTCAACCATAAAAGCATCATTAAGTAGTAGATATCAGTAAGTTTGATTTATTATTAGGCATATATAATGGAGGGCACATATATGTTACCTGTGTGTCAGTTACAGGTAGAACTCGAGCTTGAACTGGAGAAAGCCATAAAGGAAAGTCTCCAGCATAATGCTCTATAAGAACACCGAAGAACCGCTCCAAGGACCCTAGTACTGCTCTATGTATCATGATTGGTCGCTTCTTCTCCTGATTTGAATCAACATATGTGATGTCGAAGCGCTGAGGCAAATTAAAATCAACCTGTACAAAAAACATATTCCACACAAAATGACAAGTTGCATTTGAATCAAATAAGCCCCCAAAATAAGGTCGAACTTTTCTTCTCAGAAATTTGTGCTTCATGTACATTTGCTAAAAGTGATGGAGGATAAATAATGAATTGCTAGATGAAAACTATAGGCTTGAACTTTCTTTTTATGAGGTCATTGGGGATCTAACAAAATGGAAATTTGCCAATCAATAGTACCTGTATTGTTGAGCACTGCCACTTTCTCCCCAGAGCATCCTCGATTTTGAGATCAATTTTGGGACCATAGAAAGCTCCACCACCATCATCTATCTGATAATCCCAACCTTTGTCATTTAAAGCATCCTGTAGTGCAACTGTTGCTTTCTCCCATATTTCATCATCTCCCACAGATTTCTCTGGTCTCGTTGAGAGGTTTACTTCATATTTATCAAAACCAAATTGCAGCAGTATTTCCTCTGTAAGATCCAGCACACCTTTAATTTCATCTTTGATTTGATAATCTAAACAAAATATGTGAGCATCATCCTGTAAAAAGATCAAAGTAAAACTAAATTGAGATGCATCCGGCATGCCATACAGGAGGGAGGGCGATCTATAAAAAATTTCAACAAACAAAACCAGAGAGATACCTGTGTAAATCCTCTTACTCGGAAAAGACCATGCAAGCTGCCAGATAACTCATATCTATACACTGTTCCAAGCTCTGCAACCCTGATTGGAAAGTCCCTGTATGAATGTAGTTTCCGTTTGTAAACCAGTATATGGTAAGGACAATTCATCGGTCTGAGCTGATAAAGTTCTTCCTCTATCTCCATCTGATCAAACATGTTCTCTCTGTAAAAATCCAGATGACCGCTGATCTTCCAAAGATCAGCTTTTGCAACATGGGGGGTATAGAGCAGGTCATAGCCATGCTGTATGTGAATCTTTTTCCAGGAATCTTCAATTATGTGCCTTTGAATAGCACCTTTGGGATGCCAGAAAACCAAACCCCCACCAGCCTCATCCTGTGGCCATTTATCTATGATACATTGGTCAATCATCTCAGATGAAATTGGAAAAATCTTAAATAAATGCTATGCATCAACAACAGGATGACTTAGACCAAACCACGTTATGCTCAAGTCAATCTAACCTCACTTTCAAACGTATTGAAGTTTACAACTTCCAACAATGAAAGCATATTTGAGAATTATAACACTCTGGATATATTGGGACTTCATAAATAGGATACCTGTATAGAGAACAGGTCAAGATCCTGACCAATTCGACGGTGATCTCGCCTTTTAGCTTCCTCCTTGAAGTGAAGATAAGCTTTCAGTTGTTCCTCATTCTCCCATGCTGTTCCGTAAATTCTCTGCAGCATTGGTTTATTTGTGTCTCCTCTCCAGTAAGCCCCAGCAACAGACTCAAGTTCTACTGCTTTTCTTTCGATTTCTCCGGTAGATTCAACATGAGGACCAGCACAAAGGTCCCACCATTCATTACCTGACATGTCAGTATTGAGGAATAAATAAAAGTAGAATCATATTTCAGAGTATCTGATCGCTGCAGGCTCACCACATATTCATACATTCCAACAAAGTGACAAAAGAAATAATTATAAATAATGTTTCAGTATACAAAAGGCGCACTTAAGAGTTAATCGTAGAATAAACATTACCACAAATATGACTTGCTCAAGATAATCTTCTTAAGCATAAATGTAGAAAAATGGCCAATTTTCTATAGAAGATCAAGTTAACTCACCTATATGATAGATGGTGATTGGCTCCTCTTTGATGCTGTCCAAAATCTCCATCTTGTAGGGCTCGTTTGCAGCCATAATCCTTTGTTGAGCTTCATCTCTGCTAACTTCTTCTCTAATTAAGGGCAATCTCTTACCAATAATACGATCCTACATGGGATTCAAGAAATACATTACTTAGCCAAAACTGAATATCTCTGCGACTATAATGAGATAGCTAATAGCACAAAATGTCCTACTCGAAACTGGACATAAAGCTCACCATTTCTTTCTTAATTTTCTTAAGATCCTTATCAGTCAGTGGCTCCATATCGAAGTCGTAATAAAAGCCATTCTCAATCCAGGGGCCAATTGTAACTTTTGCATCAGGATAGACTTTTTGAACGGCCATCGCCATTACATGAGCACACTGCATTTGACATGAAATTGAATTTTGGAATGATATATCATCCAGAATCACGAGCGATCAAGAGGGGACGCTTCAGAAGCCATACATAACTCTACAAGCAAATTCGACGCATATACTGCGTTCAAGGAGAATCAACACATAATTAAAAAAAGAAGTAACGAATTAGCATCCCAGACTAACAAATTATGAACAAGAGACTCATAATTAACTTGTCCTATGTACTTGTTTCTTACTCTGATTCTCACACATACAACTCATACTAAATCAAAGCTCAGAAAACGCAATTCCTCCAAGTTCACTAAACCGTCCAGTGTATGAGGGAAAAAGGTGACAAAACTCATCAATCATATACCGTGTGACGAATCCTGAGGAGTTTCTCAGAAGACTCATTAGTAGGAAGGACAACTCTCCTCTCGGAGACATTGGCGTCTCCGTCCTCTCCCGGAGGCGGCACCGTAGGCTTTTCAGTAACTTCCGTGGCGACGGCAGAGAATTTTGCTCTCCGCAATCCGCTCGTGCGATTGAGGATCGCGAAAGATGGAGAAACATTGAAATGGCATTTGGATGAGAAATGAGAGAGCAGCCTAGCCGAAGAGGGACAACTGAGCAGGCAGTGCTTGGAGAGGGATAAAGATAACGCCATGGCAATGGCTCTGTGGCCAAGAAACACAGCCATGGCCAATCTCGACAACTTGACAAGGTCGTCAGTCGTCGTCCCTGGATTTCTGTGGCGGAGGTTTTTGCTAGAAGCAAGACGCCCAGCTTGTTTTAGCCATAGCTGAGCACCAGAGCACTTGAAATTTGGGCCCGGCCTAACAATACTTAAGACCCAAATTTATGGGCCGCAATGTATGTGGGCTAAGATTAACAATAGGTCCAAATCTAAAAATGTTAAGAAATGAAGCACCAGAGCACTTTGAAATTTTGGCCCGACCTAACAATATTTAAGACCCAAATTTATGGGCCGCAATGTATTTGGGCTAAGATAAACAGTAGGCCCAAATCCAATAAATATTAAAAAAAATCCGACCTGCCGGATTCGAACCAGCGACCTAAGGATGACAGCTAGCACACTACAGTCCTCCGCTCTACCAACTGAGCTAAGGTCGGAGATGCTATTCTGTTGTAAATTATTTTATTTATTCTCTTATCAAGGTAATATTTTATTTATTTAATCCCGATTTCAGATTCATATATCACATACAACTAATTATTGCATACCTATTTCTCTTCTATTGTTTACATTGTAATTTGTATACAATACATAAAAGAAAAATAAAAATAAAACCCACCTACTAACTCAGATCATCTTATGCATTACTCTCAGCACAATCTTGCCTCATTACTATTCATTCCTACCAAAACTATACACAAATATATGTATAATATATACACATACATACATGTAGAGATGCTTTCTTCTGCATCAAACTAAAACACTGATGCCAAAAACCTAAGATTTCTTCACCGTGGACATATATACTTATAGCAAGCAAGTATTCGATGTGTACACTGTTCTTGCGGTTCATGTCAATGATTCTACTATGCGTATATTGCAGTACTTCGCGCCGGTCATTCTAAGCGCGACAAATCCTGCGCAGCTGCATCAGTTAGCGACGTGGATTAGCTGTTAGAAATGCATGTTTTGATCCTCCCCCCTATAGCATGTATTCGATCTTGTTTGAACTTCCAGGCCCTCCTAAAATGCAAGAGCTAAAAAAGTTGCAGTCCGAGGTGCATGAAAAGCGGCATGAAAGAGTCGGGAAACAAAGAGTGTGGAAGTTACCGTATTAGTCCTGCAAGTGTGTGTTTTACAAGCCTCTGGCGATGTGGTAGCGAATACAAACACACTGGTCAGAAGTTAAATGTCTGAACTGGTTCATTTCAGACCTAAAGTCAGTTCTGGTCCAGGTCATCCTGTCTCAAAGAATCGTGCGACCACGGAGTACAGCTGTCCCTCGCCAAACGGCTTAGATACATAATCATCCATCCCGCTCGTCACACAAACTTCATTTGTTGAATGAATGACATCTGCTGTCATAGCTAATATTGGGGTGTGCCATTCAGACGAAGATGATGGTTTTTCGGAAGCAATTCTTGAATTATATTCCTTTTCAAGCCTTCGAATCTCTCGTGTAGCTTCAAACCTGCAAAAGGAACAAACGGGAATTAGAGACCGTAACTTCACTCATATAATGTAGATATAAATAAGTTTAGAGACAGCTTACCCGTCCATTTCGGGCATTTGAAGATCCATGAAGCAAGCATCGAACTTGTGGGGAGGCTTAAGCAAATCAACGGCAAGCTGGCCTCCTTCTACACATGTAACGACTGCACCGTACTTCTCTAGAGCACCTTCAGCCACTCTTCTGTTTACGCTGTTGTCATCGACCACCAAAATCTGTTTGCCTTTGAGAAGACTTCTAAGATTAGACGGATTATCCCTTGTATCAAGCCTCTTTCCAGCGGCTTCCAGGAATGTCGACATTAATGTGTTCAATCTCAGAGGCTTTAGTATCAAACCGTCCATTAATTCGTCTAACTTAAGCTTGATCAGGTCGGTGGAGCTTAGGCAAGTCGCCAGTAAGAAAATCTTCAGTCGAGATTTGGATTTGTATCCAGAGCTATCGACTCTCACTATCTTGATCATTTCATGCAGTGGAAAGCAGGTTTCGTTATCCCAAATTTCTTGGTCGATGAGAACCATAGAAAGCACGTCCGACTCTGAAGCACTGATAAAACCGAAAGCAAAGTGAATGCGTAAATCATTACCAGAATATGACAGAAAGCACCTCAACGTTAACACAAATTTCTAGAAAAGGAATGGAAAGAAGAATACCTAGTCCTGTAATTTTCGGAAAGGTAAGCGCAGGCAGACTCCACACTGCAAGTTATATCCACATGAATTCCTAGTCTTCGAAGATGGTATCTTGTGACCTCTGCTCTTATTCTTTTCTCATCAACGACTAATGCTCGTAGTCCCTGAAATTCCGAAACAGGCGGATTGCATGGCTGCCACATTTTGTCTGCTGAATTTGCTTCCATCTGGTTGAAGGATACAGAAAATGTAAAGGTACTGCCAGTGTTAAGCTCACTAACAAAACCAATTTCTCCACCCATAAGATCTACTAAGCGCTCGCTGATGCTCAGTCCTATGCCAGTTCCACCATATTTACGGGATGTAGAGCTGTCGGCCTGCATAAAAGGCGTAAAAATTCGCCCCTGTGCTTCAGGAGGTATTCCTGTGCCGGTGTCTTCAACAGTTACAAGCAATTTGATTCTTCCAGATTCTTCGGCAGTGTCTCCAAGCTTCTTAAAATTTTCCCAACTTTTCCTTCTATCGACTACCGGACACCCACTCAGTGTATTATTAAAAGAAGCATTCGAATCCCTTTGACCTGCACCTAAGCTTTGTTTTAGAACCTCATCCTTCACATCAAGGGCAAGCCTTACTTCATCAGCTAAGTGAACAGAAACAAAAATATGCCCCCTGTCTTGCGTAAACTGCAAAACATAAACAGATAATAATTGTTCATGGATAAGATACTAGAGCAATTTATCCTCCTGAGTGTAATATCAAAAAAGAAACATATGCAATGAAGTTCCTGAAACTATAAACACCGATGTCATTGAGTTCTATGGGAAAATTTTTATAAGTTGATAATCAAAATATCCATCCAATAGTCACTCTTCCAACAACGTAGACTTTAAAACAAGGTATAAAGAACAGAAGGAAGGGAAAAAACAAACGCAAACAACAATATTCAAGATCCAACGAGTAAAATCAAAGGATGGCTACAAAACCTTAATTGAATTCCCCACAAGATTTGTGATGATCTGCCCAAATCGTTCCTGGTCTCCGATGACCACTTCTGGTACCTTCTCAGATACATAAGCTGCCAGCTTTGTTCCCATAGGAGAATCATAACAAAAAGACAGCCAAAGTTAGGTAGGGTAGAAATGTAGCCCGTGTTGGAAATTGTACATAAACACATAAACACACACACACACTCAGAGTGCATTCAGGTTTCTACCTCTATCCCTTTTTCATGAGATTTCCCAGAAAAAATCGATAGGACCTTGTCAAGAACTGCACGCAGATCAAAAGGAACAGCCTCTAATTCAAGCCTTCCAGATTCAATCTTGGCCTGATCCAAAACCTTGTTTATTAATGATATCAAATCTTTTCCACTATCATGAGCAGTCTGAGCATAATTCAGTTGGCAGGGATCAAGATTTGTGTCCATTAGCATCTGAAGCATACCTGTATTATGTCCAATATTAGTACGACTTGCAGCAGTTGAAAGTAAGACATGCCTACCCCAAGGCCCTAACCTCAACCAAACAACCAGCATGGTAGAAATGCTAAAGTATAAAAATTACCCAAAACTCCATTCATTGGTGTCCGGATTTCATGTGACACTGTCGCTAGAAACTGAAAATTAAATTGAAGTTAGAAATAAAATAGAAGAAATATGATGTGGTAGCTCATTTACAAATGACCTGTTATATATAATATACATGACTCTAGATTGCATAAATAAACCAGAGGGCAATGATATCATCAAAGCTCTACCTGGGACTTTGCCACATCAGCTGCTTCAGCCCGATGCTTGAGCTCCATCATCTCCCGATAGTCATGTTCCACTTTAGCAATTTGATTTATGGCTGCATAAAAGATATGACCTAAAAGCAAAGTGATAACAAGTACTCCAACAGATGCAGTTATAGCTTGCCATGGTGGAGGCGGCTTATTTTTAAACCTGCAACAGAAGGGATGGAACACAACATTAGATGCAGGCTGTTTCTGATCAGGATAAACCTCAAGAATATCTAACCTGCAATGCATCTCATGCTTTCTTGTTGGATCCCCAAAATCAAGGTGGCTTATATGCAACAATCCATTGTCGGCGACATCCATACCAAACATTTGAATTGGAGCAGCTTTACTAGTAGTGTCATATACGTTCACAATAATAGTCTGTTTGCTAGCAAGCTGATGTAGAAGCTTCTCAACTAATGATGGAACATCATAAGAAGCACCTAGATACCTATAAGAAAACCATTAAAATCCAAATTAACGAGGAAATTATTTACAGAAAAACACGTGAGTGTTGCACTGTACTACACAGTGGACATCCTGAGAAATGGGATTGCTACATGGATATAGTCGTAAGGGATTTGAAGCAATATTTGCTAGTGTGAAAATATACAAGAGAAGTTTGAAACCTCCAATACATGGTAAGGAAAAGGTGAGAACATATCCATGAGAGATGTTTCAAATTTTCATCGATGAATGATGTGTGTGTAATTAAGAAAAAATAATTACTCTCGACTCTTCATAGATGAGGGTTATACTATTGAGGTGACAATTGCATGTCCCAGAAAAATCATATATCTTATGATGAGATGATGTATATGAGTCAGTAGTGTGTAAAAGAATGGATTAGATTACTTTTGTGTAATACTGTAATTTCCTTAACTAATATATATACTCTGGTTGTTTTAGTTTTATTAATTATCTGGCCTAATGGGGCTTTAATTTATCAATTACAAGCGACATCAGATAAAAGATACTTCAAATGGATGGTGTTCGAAAGTTTTCGATAGAGATCCCGCAAGGTTTATCCAGTGAAGGCCTTGGACTGAAGTTAGATGCATGAATTATCCAAATAATCAAGAGAGGTAGCTGGTAGCCCCATATAAGGAGCAGTGAAGAACTCTGGTAGCAGGTTAAGAATTAAAGATCTGGAAGAAACTGAAACATAGATATGCTATCAAATATATAACTCAATTAGCTGTAGGAAAAAGTGAAAAACCTCAAGAGTTGTTGAACACAGGTTGGGCATGTATTCCAAATGATGAGAAGAGGAAGAATTGTTGGTGTGTGTTTACTTGGGTCACTATAATAAGTCAAAACTGGATCTTAAAATAATTTCTATAATAAGAATTCAGCAATCGGATTAGTCTATTGCAAAGGGAAATAATAAGGAGAAGTAGGTATGAGCAAGACAGCTTGTTGTGGGTGATGTAATACAGAGAGAAGAGTAGTTAGTATCCACTATGGGAAGAAGACTTACAAGGAGCAATTTCGGATCATTAAATGCTCACTACAGCAATGAGAACATCAACAAGAAGTTATGAGGGAATCTAGGGGATATTCTAAGTTTCTTTCGATGAATACAATCAGGCGTATCTATTCCTGAGAGGGTATCCTTAATATGCTATTCTCATAAGGAGTGTGAAGGATAATAGATATCTGAGTAGCGATCAAACACCATGTTACTTAATGCATGATTATGCTATGTTTATATTATTTTATTAAACAACAAAGAGTCTACACAGTAGCAATACTTACCCTACTGTAGCATTTATTCGCTGCACAGGTGTCGCATTGGGTGGAAGGTCAGCATTGTAGACGGCAAAAGTAAGTACAACGCCAAGGTGATTGGATTTTAATAGCTTGAAAGGTGATGTCAGGACTCCTTTTCCAGAAGCTCTAGCTCGCAATATATTCTCTCGGTCTTCCTGTGAACGAAGCGAAAAAAATAAGTTGAATCAGTGAGCCAAAGATAGGAAAGAGAAAAAAAAAAAAAAAAAACTCTAACACTTGCTTCTTATCATACATCTGCATCTTTAGCAAGCAAAATAATTATTTCTTGTTAATGCTACTGCTTTTATGAATTCAAATTGTTGATTGCTAATTTACATGAAATGCACCTTGAAAGGCACTTAGAAAGAACACGAGACTTTAACCAATACCAAATGCTAATATGACAAGTATGAGCCACCTAAGGTATGAAGCCTCATATATATATATATATCAGCAGTCATAATAACCCACACTAAAGATAATGTATAGACCCTAAAGAAAGAAACAAAGCCGTGTTTGCATCATTTCAAGATTCCAAATGCACTATGGAACTGATATATATATATATATGATGTTATTATACATAGTTTATAGTTGTTCAATATACAGGATATCAAGGTCTGTTTAGTGGTCGCAAGCTTGTTGCCAGCTGCCTACATAAATTATAATCGTAAGAGGATGTTATTAGAACCCCATGAGTTTCAAGTCTGGACATGATTTTTGCACAAGAAGGCAAGAGTTTTTATTCTGGTTACCATGTAAATCATAATACTGTCACGCATGCAAGTGTCTTAAGTGTAAATATTGTGCATTTAAAACACTGTTTACAACATATTTCAGCAAAAAATGTATGTGTGAAAGACATAAGGAATGCACAACCGCATGTTGATGAAACTCACTCAACGAGAACTGAAGGTATAATTAATCTAGAAGAGTACTCTCTACAAAAATCAACTAATCACTGTTAAACCACAGTGGGGGTTCTCAAATCTTGAAAATTACATTTTCCTGAAGCATAACAAAATTTTAAACACACCTTACGTGATACAAAAGTAAACAGTAGGTCTTCACTTTCACAAAAAGTAGTCATTAGGTCAAGTTGTATTCAGAATATAATAAAATATGACTTCTAGAAGTGCACCTTGCCAGACATCATATCGATTGATAAGATGTGAGAAACAGTTTTCTGTGAGAAAATAACAGGGGCATATTCATCTTGAAAAGGTGAGGTGCGGAAGTTCTCTGGGTTATAGTCTTGAGCTAAAGTTTGATCTTCAACATCCATTTTCTTGATCGACCATCCATACTGTTTCTCAATGCGCTTCCTCTCTGAGTGGCGAACTCTCAAAGCATAAGCAACACCACTAGTAAGAGGTCTCTCAAAAGCTGTTCTCTCAGTATAATCTTCAAATGTTTTCTGTATCATCCAAAAGGCAGACAAGGGAAATTATATTGCCAGCTCATCACCACATACATAGATCACAACACAATTCACTCAGAATGTATGAAATTACTAGCAAATACTAGCATTTGTACCTGATCAATAGCAGAAGGTTGCTTCCCATGATGGAATGTAGAAATAAGAATGGCCAAGGCATGAACATGGTTCATGCTGACATTGAATTGGTCCTGGAGCATTCGTGCGCGCTCATCACACATGCTTGCCAGAGTTTCTTTCCTTCTCAACCTTATATCTTCATGTAAATACCAGAACAACCAAACAGAGAAAATAACGCCACCTAAGACAAAAATAACCAGAAGCTTCTTCCTCCACTTTCCAGTGCTTCGGGAGTGATGTTGCGCGTACAGTGGCAACTGAGGATGCTGCAGCAATAATGGTTGCTGCTGTACCAGCTCATTCGTTTGACCCCTACGTTGTTCATATAACTTGCGAAGGTTGTAGCTTACAGCCATTCCAACAAAGATCCACAAGAATATTTTGGCAAACCTGAGATAAATGTTCTCACAATGATCTGCAGTACGAGCATGAAACTCTCGCATTTGCAATTCATTCTGAAGGAAGCCAAAGCAAGGAGATAAAGCGTTTGAATATCTGTTTCAGTCTTTATAGGGACAAAAAGAGGACAAAATAAAGAGTACACAACATAGTATATCACTAAAGCAGTTAAGACACATATTGTTATTGACTTATTGGCAGACAATCTTTTAGCATGTGCCTAAGTGAAGTCATAATTAGGGAACTACAAAAAGGAAATAATGAGCCATAATTTGATGAATGACGAGTCTTTTAAGTTATTTCTCGATTAGTCGTAGATTTAAAAATTCAACAAAAGAAAACAAGGGGAAAATGTCCTATAAAGCGACAAAATTCCCAATTTATATCTCAAGGCATTCCTCACATTTTATAAGTAGCTCCTAATTCAGCTATGTATTTCAGTATCTTCTTCAAACCGGACGTGGAATATACTATTGAGAAAAGAAAAACTGGTGAAGTAATGACTTCCAAAGTCTACTCAAAGGGTTTCAACTTAGAATCACACAAGCACCTTACCTCTTTGTAACATATCTGTGCAGTAGATATTGATGAAAGCGTGGAATTCCGAATGGTTAATGCAGAAATCTCCTCAGCCGGCAGTGAACCAAGACATTTAGCATTAGTGTTCTGTAGTGAAGAGCAATGTGCACTGAGCTCAAAATTTTCAGTCACCAATTTACATTGCTTTTGGAAGATCTGATTCTCAGAACCTAGCATCTTAAGCGCACATGCTACAGAACTACAGCACTCGGAACATGCAATCTGGAAGACACAGCCACACAGGGGACAGTAAGTTTTTGAATGAAGACAAAAACAGCACTCACAATCAGGGGCGTAGCAAGAATCTTTTAAAATGGAAATAATTTGCTATCGAAAATAGCTCAATTTAAGACATTCATTATTTTGATATCCGTACGCTGTGAAAAACTAAGAATCCTGACCTCAAAGTAGATAAGAGAAATAATGCAGAGAGATCAAACTCATTAGGTAGTGCGGGTAGCAAACAGAAAATTAACTATGTACTTTTTATCATGACCCCGGAAGCCATTGATCTTACAATTAATTAGATAAGGACAGACTAGCAATAAGGGATCCTCTAGCATTTAGTTTGAAGTTCAATTTTACTTTTATGCATTAATAACTGATGAGAAACATCCTAAGACTGGATTATTATATGTACTAGGTTTGATGCATAACTTGCATTCAAAGATGAGCTATTTAAATGCGTGAACACCGTTAAGAGACAATAAAAAGATACCATGATCATTACACTAAGAAATAAAGCACTATTTCAACAACTTAATTTGACAGCTTATTAATTGAATGTAAATCCATTAAAACTGGCATCAAGTAAGTATTGAACAAGCATTCGCTATATTAGTTCATAAAATCACCAAACTACTTCCGATAGCAATATCACAATTCCATTATACAACAATGCCCTTAATTGACAGATGTAACAGTGATATATAGTTACAATAGCCATTTTATCATCTAATTCAACTGAGTAAGTTCATGTTCTATCTAACTTATCTTGCAGAATTCCACAAAATAGACAAAATAAGCCATCATCAAAACCTGAATGCATACAAATGATTGCCGTCAATCACACAGTATGAGTGAGCAACATAGATAGATGTTCATTATTATTAAAGATGCGACAGCAGTGCTCACTTTCTCCGCGTTGCAGTTCTCGGATGAATCATTAGAATGATCTTCATTTCTAACACGAGTCTTCACTTTCCAGCCTAATGACCCACTGCTCAAGCAAGTCAAGACCCACATTAACACAAACAAAACAACCAATAATGCAAGACCTTGTTTCAATCTTCTACTTCTTGCTTTTCGCCGCAACAACCCCCTTTTACCCTCCTTCAGATTGTAAGAGGGCGATATATTTCCATTTGAGCAAGAATGCTTGTGATTGGAAGACATCTTCACCAAAAACACACTAGCACATCTTGTGAGAGACTGATTTTAAGACCAAGCTAGAGTTGAGAAACTATTCCAAAGAAAGCAAGCACAAAATCAAGGAAGATCCAACAAGAGCCACCACTTCAAATTATTCATACAGCCCTTGGCTAGTTTGGCACAATTCAAATGCAATCTAAGATCTTCAGACGAGCAACCTTCGAACTTCACAAGAATTATTCCAAAATCTGCAATCAGGCAAAATACCCTAAAATCAAGCAAAAGCTCAACGAAAACCCACAAGAGCCATGTAATCAATTCGAATTGAAGATTCTTGATCGCCCTTCTCCACCGAAAAACAGAAAAGAAAGTGTAATATTTTCAGGATAAAGTGGCTTTCAAGAAGGGAAGCTGTTTAAAGCGCCTAGATATATAGAGAATCAAAATCTGCAACTCAGGCAGCTGTGGATTGAGCAGGGAATTCAGCAGTGCAGCAAAATTCCAAATTATCTCAGAGCAACATGTGAAGAAAGTGATGCTGAGTACAATCTCTGAAGACACAGGAAAAAAAAAACCCTCAACAAAAAAAATCCTCCAAACTTGGACTTGCAATCATGCCAAAACAAAAGAAACACACAGCTCAGAAGCTGATTTGGAGTGGCTGCAGCAGGGATCAGTAAAAAGGAGGCAGATTCGGGGCCCCTTTCTTTGATGCATCATCAACAAGGCACACGCAAAACCCCTAAATGTGAGGAGCGGGAGAGATGGAATAAGAAAGGAGATAACAAAAGGAGGATCAAAAAAGAAACACACTCAAAGAATACACATCATCAAGAGGTATTGGATTGAAAGAAATCCAGTTGGTTTCACCCCAAATCCAACTGGAACCAATTATTCAATGTGGAATAAAAAGAAGGTGCCCCTCTTTTCCCCCTTTAACCCCTGAGTGATGACCCTCCCCCCTCCCCTCCCCTTTCTCTCTCTGATGTTCTTGAGAGATTTTAGAGGATTTTGATGTTGGGTACAATACATCATTATCTCATCATCATCTATGTGGGGAAAGGCCAAGAGAAACAAAGACAAGAATTGGCACTCATTATTCGAGGAAATTATTAAAAAAAAGAACACGAACAATAGATGTAGTAATGAAAAGTAGTTCTCCCACAAGTAAAAGCAGGGACACGCTCCATTTCAGAACTCTCTCTCTCTCTCTCTCATTCACTAACTGTCCTCCCTTACTTCACCTTCTCTCCCTCCTCTTTTTGCAATTTCTTTTACTTTATGTTGAAAGAGACCCAACCATCAGCGTTTAAAGATGCTTATTTTGTTTTTTTCTGCCGCACTGCTGCCACTCACTACTGAACCTATGTGCTGTATATTACTACATTACACCTATGTATGTGTATCCATACAATAATAACACTACACAATAATTCACACATATATACAGAGATAGAGATGGAGATTAAGCTGGGTAAAAGGGTGATTGGAGGAGAACCAGGGCAGTGAGTTTTTTTTAGTGCTCAGCTCAGATTTCTGAAAGGGGAAAAAGGAGTGGTGGGGGATGGGGGTGGGGGATGGGGGATGGGGTTTGGGGTTGGGGTTGGGCATCTATTCTGAGGCTGCTTTTGATGACAGACAGAAGGTAGCAGTGAAAAATAAAATACAGAAAAATAGGTGGCGCATATTTAATTAGCAAGTGGGACAGTTGCTAGAATGCGCTTCCGCCTGGTGGCGTGTCCCTCTGCTTAAGCTGCGCATTTATCCTTTGGTGATATTTATATTTATTATAATTTTTATTTTATTTTTTTGTATATTTACGTGGGTTTGGAAGAAGATAATTGATTCCTACCAAATAAAATAAAATATTGTTGATGACGTGACAAGAATTGGCCGTGCATGTCTAGTGGCCCCACCCTACACATTATTAAATTAAGGATGTGTCTAGAGACCTAATACGAAATTTTTTTCTGATAATTAATAATTTAATTAACTGAGAGGAGAGGCCAAGTAAGTTGGTTACTTGTGCTAATTAAACTCTCTAATCGATGCCATGATTGGTTTGACCATTATTACTGCAACCAGAAATGCTTTTAATTTCGTTATTTTATTGTTGTATTGTCCGGATACGACAATTGACATTTGTGTTGTGTGGTGGACCTAAGTTATTAATTCATTGTATTGTATGCCAGGCCAGATTTCAACACCCTCTCCAGTCTCCTCCTGTTGATTAAAATAAATATTTATTGCAGTGTTCTGGACAGAGGCTTCTTTTCTTTTCTCTTTTTTATTTTTTAGTTTTAATTTCCCAATTATTTGATTCAGAATATTAGGAAAAGAAACGAGAGACGTTTTCATGTACTAATATGGCAGAATAATCAAGTGGGTAATAAATAACAAAATTGACTGAGCAAGAGACAACCTAACCGATTTTGACTCGAAATTTTCTCTTTCCATAATATCTAAATTAAAGGTGGTCCTCCAACTGGATATGTTGTTTCTGTAAGAACGAACACTCATCACATGTCCATTTTAGTTTACGAACAATATGAAGTAATATTGATCACACAAGTTTGCTGGATATCTTGTGCAATGGTAAGAACTGCCATAGTTGCAAGAAAAATCAATTTGTAGTGAGTGGCTTAACACATGTTCCATGTAAATTTTTTCATCACTAGCAAAACTGTTCAATGGCAAATAACAGAAAGAGTTAACATACCATGTAGTGTAAACTGTGGATTGATATATAAGGGCCTGTCTCTATTATTCTTGATTATTTGTTGGTGTGACCAGCTTCAGCAGGCTCGTTGACGACAACCTCGGCTTCGACGGTTTCTGGGACTTGAGGAGTGTGGGTGTTCATCTGTTGCTGGAATCCATCACCGTCGCCCCACTTGCTTAAAAGTGCCATGCTCATCATCTCGTAGATTTTTCCTCCGAGTTGCGCTGGGCTCTCGGGGGTGAACCCACTGGATATTAAAGCCGTGTCGTACAAAAGATCGATTGCTCTCATCGCTTCCTCGTCATTTGGGTTAGTCTTGGACACAGTCTGCATTGGGATTTTGTTAAGAGTATTATGATTAGCAGTGGAAACAAAACTGCCCATAGTTTGAAACATCGGAGAAGTGGTTTTAATGAAGAAACCGTACATTCAAGGTTTTGATGATTGGATGATCGGGATTGATTTCGAAAACTCTCCTGCTTCTCATAAACTCGAGCCTTGAGGGGTCTCCTACTGCTTGGGATTTCATTAACCTGTGGAAAATTTAGATAAATAGACTGTATTTTTGTGGATGTATGAACACTAAATAGGCACATCACCTCTCCATATTGGCAGACCAGCCAAATTTCCCGGATGCAAGAACACAAGGCGACGAGCTCAGGCGGTTTGAGATTTGAACGCTGGCGACTTTATCACCTAAACGTTTTTTAATCCAGTCACAAGTCTGACCAAATTCTTGTTTGATCTCTTTTTCCTTCTCCTCATTTTGATCACCTGCAATAAGTTATTGTACATGAGAAACCCCATGGGCCAGGATCAATAAAGAAATCACATGACAGAAATTATTAACGGTACACTCAAGGACATTGGAGATGTACATTCATGTCATAACTAACTTCTGGAAGCAAATCATTGAACAGAAAGATATCCAACTATTTACTTTCACGGGCATCCACATATCCATCGTAGAAAATTAAATTTATCCGAGCTCTAACTTGAAAATATCTAAAACAAGCATGTTATATTCAGTGTTTTAAAAAATCTAAAGGGAAATAGCCACCACCAAATGTTTAAATGAGAGGTTTTTCATAAACTAACCCAGATTTAAATCTTCTTTGCTGATGTCAACAAAGTTCTTGTCTTTGTACGCTTTCAGATTTTGGATGGCAACTTCATCAATAGGGTCTACTAAAAATAAAACCTGCATCGATTGAATTAGAATGAGCAGAAAGCATGCAAGGCCAACAGAAGAAGCCATGTCAAGATATTTAATAGAACTCACTTCCATATCCTTTTCAACGAGTTTCTCTAAGAAGGGTGTATTCCTTGCACTGGATATGCTGTCTGCAGCAATGTAATAAATATCTTTCTGATCTGATTTCATGTTTTCGACATACTCATCCAAGCTGATCATTTCCTCCTCACTCTGGGAAGAGAAGAACCGCAGCAATGGAGCAATGCGTTTGTGGTTCTCACGATCTTCAATGCAACCTAATTTCAGGTGTTTGCCAAAGTTTTCCCAGAATTTCACATAGTCCTGAAGAGAAAACGAGCAGCCAAATTATAACAAGTAGCCTTAGAAGGCTCATTGATTAGTGAAAGCAAGTCAGATAATGTTCTGCTTTACTAACAAGAAACACAAAAATAGTAACAGCTTTGGGAATTCCACTTTGTTTTCTTAGAAATTCCAATAAAAAGCAAGGAAGGGACATACATCTCTATTATCACTCAAGGTTATTCCCAGAATCATGTCAAATGCCTTGCGCACCAGTCGTTTCCTCATAATCCTCACCTAAACAGCAAGCAATAATAATTTTAGAATCAGCATATAGCCCAAAATCTCAAATAGCAGCCAACTGTATCCACAAGAAGAAGATAATTCACTCAATATACTTACAATACGACTTTCTTGAAGGATTTCACGTGAGACATTCAAGGGAAGATCATTCGAATCCACAACACCTTTGATGAAACTCAAGTACCGTGGGAACTGCTCCAAATAGAAAGAAGACAATGATTGACTCATGAAAAAAAAAATGTATACTTACAGAACATTTATTTTTCCCTTACCAATTCACCATCAAAGTCATCAGAAATGAAGACACGCTTCACATAAAGCCTTATATTCTTTGTCTTGGGATTGACTATGTCATCGTTCCCTGTGGGTGTTATAGATGGCACATACAAAACAGACCTGAACTCCACTTCACCCTGCAACAACCAATACAGTATGAATAACAATTAACATGACAGAGATCTACTGTCATAATGTCAATGAGTTTTGCATCATTCTTCCAAGGCTTATCTCCTAGTATAATATCTTCAAAGAACATATAATAAAAAGTATTTACTGCAGTTGTATGATAGATACCAGGTTGAGTTAGGGCCTGAAAACAAAAGACATCAGGTTAATGGTTTAATTTAGATACAACCTCAGTGGTGAAGTGTGAAGAGGCCAGGGGCTCCAAATATTCATTAAATGTTTTCTTGTAAAATTCATTGTACTCCTCCGTGGTGACTTCCTTGGGGTTACGCAACTGCAACAACCAGAACTATTAAATTTCATGCAAAAGCATTTACTGAGAAAATCAAGTCAAATACACAAATTAGCAGCCTCACCCATATTGGTTGGGTCTCATTTAGAAGCTCCCAATCCCAGTATCGTTCAACAACAGTCTTGGTCTTCTTCTTTTTCTGTTCCACCAGAAACAGTACATAGGTTCAGAAGTTCTGTAGTCAGTTCCTGCTGGCTTTAAAATATATGCAACTTTAAATCTTACCTCAGTTTTGCCATCTTGTCCATCCTTACTAGCATCAGCAGGATCCTCATCAACCTCAACCTACACAATTTTAAATCATTGTGAACACTAGGAAGGAAAACCACGCAACTGCCTTCAAAATCAAGACAGATGTACAGATCTTTAACAAAATATTAGAGTGGCGTGGTTTTAAAATATAAGATAACTAATCATAAGTGTTAACTATCTCTTCTCACAACCGAGGGTATACCTTTTATCTTTTTATTGCAGGAGAGCAATTACCAGAAGTAGAAAACAAAAGGTCAATGTCAAACCAATATCAATGATGATTAAAAGACTTTGACAGCATACCTCTTTAGTGTATCCTTTCTCTTGCCATGTGTAAATGGGGAATGAAACAAATAGCGAATAGTTTTTGATAAGCTTCTCGATTCTTTCTGGGTGTGCAAAACCTTTGTCATCATGCTGATAATACACAGAACTGAAATATAAGGAGCAGCTCAAAAATTCCTTAAAGCTAAATTACATCAAATAAGAAAAGTGTGCCAACCTTGAGATGAAGTGTTAGTCGAGTTCCTCTAGGAATAAGCTTAGCAGGATCTGTCTCTTCTCGAATGCTATAGGAACTTGAGTTTGCTTCTCCTTCCCATACATACTGTTTATCTGATTTAGGGCTCTTTGTGGACACTTCAACCTTCCAAAGTACAAAAGATATTTAGCCTAAAAGGCCAGAGAAGAAGTAAACAGGAAAAAGAGATGCGCCTCAACTCAAGCGGATAGATTTAGCTTAGATGAGACATTATATACCCGCTCAGAAACAAGGAACGCTGAATAGAATCCCACACCAAACTGACCAATTAAATTGCTGTCAGCACCAGCATCCTTGCTATCCTGTCAACCAATACAAGGTGAAGTAAAATATAGTTTTTGTATTATTCCAAAACAGAAAGCAAAAGGTTCAATTCACCAAAAGAATTGCACCTTCAGTGCTTTTAAGAATTTAGCAGTTCCACTTTGTGCAATTGTACCAAGACAGTCAACAAGCTCCTGGCGTGTCATCCCAATACCAGTGTCTCTGGACGACAACCATGCGTTAGAAAGATACACTGTAGAGATGAAAGTATGGCTCGTGATTTACAAACTTACGTAATTGTAATTATTCCATTATCTTTGTCAGTTTGGATTCGGATATCAAGATCAACTGCATCCTTCAAGAGCCCAGGTTCAGTAACAGCAAGAAATCTCAGTTTGTCCAAGGCATCACTTGCGTTGCTGTGGACCAACATTTAATTTTCTCAGCATTTCACAAAACGTAAATGCATGGGCATTAACAAAGACACATAGCCGTCAGCTGGCAAAGATGATCTTACATATCAACACAACAAAAAAATGCTCCAGGTACACAACAGAGAACCCTTGTAGGGCCTGCTTGGTAATGTCACTTAATGGGGGGAAAAGTACGACAATAAATATATGTACATATAACTTACTTGGGGAAAATTGCAAAATATATTTCACAAGCATATTTCATTATCACTTATGTCCTGCAATCATCTCGTTAGCAAAATATATCCTACATGTCTACAAAAATCGTTATTTTTGTCCTTTGACCGCGCGTGACGTTCCCACCACGCACGGTCAAGCGTGGCCATGATAGAAATAGCCACTTTTTTACAAACATGTAGGATATATTTTGTCAACGAGATAAATAAAAGACAAAAACAATAATGGGATATACATGTGGGATATTTTATGATTTTCTATATGATTAAAAAAAAAAGCCAAAAGTCACAAACGCCCATAAACCTCCTCAAAAATGATAATATTTTACAGTAATTACTAAACTTCTTTTTCAATAGAATTGTGTTTTCGTACAAATTCAATTAACATATTAAAATAATAATAAATAATTAAAGAGTTAATACAAGAAATACACATATATAAATGAGTCAATAAAAGGAAAAATCATGAAATTGTATTCATACATCATTCAATTGCTTGTAATAATACGAAAAATAACTCGTTAGTATTCAGATTAGAAAATAAAAAATAAAATAAAAAATTCATAAATCACTAAGCATAAAAGTTCCAATAGTCGTTGTCGGATGTTTCCTCGGTCGTAAGTATACATCATAAATCCATTTAGCATGCGTTAGAGAAAAGCTAACAGCAAAGAACCTTCCTATAAATTTGCCTTCTAGAATAGAATAATTGGCTATAAGATCATTCATTATTTTTACCATTGCCATCTTCAAATAACCTTAGTTACTATTCTCTTGAATGTGTTCTCTTACTGCATGATGAAACCCTGCCATTGCTATCTGCTTGCCTAATCTTTCATTGGGTCGCATCCATCTATGATACAATGCCCTTATCTTGTTTTAAGTGTCAACCCAAACACAAAGATTTATGCAAATCAATCAAAATCGGTGAGCATTTCAGAACACCGAAGACATTACACATAAAAGACACCTATGTGACTCAATTAATCATTAATCATTCAAATATTCTTTCAACTTGCTTCCCTCGAAAGCTGCAGTTTACTCTTAAAGACAAATGTATACACAGAAAAAGATGAAATATAGGGAAGTGGCATGCCTGATAAGTTCTCGAAGAAACACCTCTTTGTTGCTATACAAACTGTTGACAATAAGGTCCATTAAGCGGCTAACCTGCCACAAACAGCAGTTGCCAAAACATTATGCTGTGGTTAGTCGGACAATAAATGAGGTATGCCAAGAATTAAGTTCACCTCCGCTTGGTACTCAAACTTTTCAGCTGATGGAGCAGATGAATCAGATGCAGCAGCAGTTGACTCATGCCGACAGCCAAGAACAGGTTCATCCTTGAGGTTATAGGGTTTTATGCTAGCGATACCATGGCTGCTACCATTAATCAACACAGAGAACCACCTCTTCTGTGTTTCATCTCCGGACTACATCACGGAAGTATAGAGGAATTACTCAGATGAAAAACCAATCATATTCTAATTACAATTAGAAAAATCCCACAGCTCCCAAAGTGCATCTATTCCCAAGTTGAAACACAGCACAAAGAGCTAAATCCGCTCTGCAATAACTCGTTGAGAAAATGAAAGTGCAAAGACCGTAAATCCGACAACAAAACCATTGAATTTACCGTGATAAAAGTTTAGGAGCAGAAACAAGCTCAGGCATGTGGACAAGCACAATCCGAATGCATAATAAAGAACAACACCAAATGAATCCACCCAGATAAGAAAAAAGAAAGTACAAAACGAGAGAAATGCACCGTGAATAAACCAGAACACAAATAAAAAATAACAGAAAGAAGCGCCGGAAAGAAATTACCGGGTGATGATCGAAAGCTATCGAGGATGAAGAAATCGGCCGGTAACGCACGGCGGCGCCACGGATGACGGCGGAGACGGAACGCCTCGGAAGCCTGTGCATATTGGCAGAATGTGAGCTGAGTGAATGTGAGATGCTCGCACAAATTTGGAGAGGGTGGAGCCGGAGCTCGCAGGTAGGGTTTAAGAAGAAATGAGATGAGGGGTTTAGGAAGCTTCTGGAGATGATTTGTAGTCAATTGTAATAAATGGAAATCAGCATACCATTCCGCATCCAAGGGTAATTGTGTCCTTTTAGCACTGTCTAGATTCAAGGGTATATGTGTCTTTTCAGTGAGGCTCTCTCTTTGTACAGCGTATTTTTGATGAAGTAGCCAGGCTGGTGGGTTTAATTTATTCACCTGTTGCTATATTTGTAGTTTTAATTTAAATTAAAATTAAAATAATTATTTAATATAATATTTACTTTTTAGTGAGATAATATATTATACTTTAAAATATTATATGTCAATAAAAATTAAATTATAAGTTAAAATAATAAATTGATATATTTTTTTCGTTCAATAATATATACCAGTTTATTTTTAAAAAAATAATATTAATATTAATATAAATATATTATTAGGATAATTGGTGGTGTGAAATGTGAATTTGGAACCATGATAACATTATTTATAGATATTACTTTTATTTCGTTATTTTTTTATCTCTTATATCCATCTCAAAATTTAAATTACTTTCTTTATTATTAGTTATAATAATCACTTTCAACAAGTTACTTTTATTATTTTATATTTTATAGAATCCACACGCAAAAGATAATCATAAAAGTAAGAGGACAAGTGACTGTTGTTGGGTACTTGTGGACAGTTTTATTTCGTTATTTTTTTATCTTTTATATCCATCTCAAAATTTAAATTACTTTCTTTATTATTAGTTATAATAATCATTTTCAACACGTTACTTTTACTATTTTATATTTTATAGAATCCACACTCAAAAGATAATCATAAAACTAATAGGACAGGTGACTGTTATTGGGTACACGTGGACAGTTTTATATATATATATATTATACTTTTCTCCCTTTCTAATGGAAGACATAATATCAATTCCAAAAAAAAATTCATTCTGAAAATTTTGCTTGATTTTTTGAATTTCGTTGATAATTCGTTCTATCCAGAGGCGGATTGGTGGAAGGCCTAATTTGCTTCAAGAAAATCGTGTGCTACGTGAGGCTCGAATTTAATTTCGCATTTATTTGATTTTGTATTTTCGATTGTAGCCATATCTCAGAGTTTAACAAAAATATTTTTTCCAACAATCTTGAAGCTGGTTGGAATCTGAGATGGCTCGAAATTCCCCAAATCCACCGCTAATCCGGATAGCCTTGGTGGAAGCGACATAAATCTAAATAAATGATATTCAGATTGGCACAATTGGGGAAGAGGACAAGAATGTTAACTTCAGGGTTTCACACTCTTGTTCTTTATATTCCATGACTTCAACCACCCACTCCAAACAGTGAGGCAGCTGCTGCCGAAAAGGCTCTGCCGGCAACGTATGAACAAGGTCTTTAAGGCCGCGATGGAGGGAGTGCAACCTATTGTTGCCTCCTCCAACTAGCCTATTGGCTGGAGGAAAAAACGGGATCTTGTTGATACCCATGTGAAACAGCCTATTGTTGTTTGCCCGTCCTCAGCATATGGCGCAGGACCTGCGCAAGGTCTCGTTGCATCCGTATACAACCTATTGTTGTTGCAGATCAGGTAACGCATTATGTAGCTGCAACTTTCAGGCAATCTATTGTTGCAGCAATCGAGAAGCCAAAAAAATTCAATTGATAGAATTTTAAAATATGGCAACGGAATATATTGTTTTATCTGACCAAGCTGAATGGATAGACGGGCTAACGGAGGCCGCACCTGTTGTGCCGGAACGACCTCAGAATAAAAAAAAATATATAAAAAAAACACACACACAAATTCTGAAAGTCATAAAACATTCATATTTTATGTGCAAAATATATATATATTGAATGGCTTAAGGGACTCCTTATACCGGTGTATGCCAGTATACATTAATGGCTAAGAAGATGTGGGAGATGTTTGGAGAAGAGGCAAAATGGATTCGTCACTCTTTTGAGATGTTCGAGAATGAGACAAACTTGTCTCTGTTATCAGCATAGCAGAAAATACAATGTACAATGGAAAGAGTAGATACATTTGCCGTCGATACAATTCCATAAGATAGTTGAACACAACTAAGGTTATTACGATAGACCATGTTGCATCAAAAGATAACCTAGCGGATCCGCCAACCAAATGATTAAACCGTGATGCAGTTTACAAATTGACTAAAGGAACGTGGCTCAAACATGTAGAGGAAAAAGTTTTATAAAGGAAAACCCAACCTAGAAAAATTGAAGATCTTAAGAAGTAAGTTCAATGAGATAACCTACCTATAAGACTTATATACGTCACTGCGGGGGCTAATAGTCTTGGCCCATTCTTGTCAACGAAAAGTGACATAATAGAAAAGATAGCAAATAATTGCTTTAATGATCACTAAGTAAGTGTTATATCACTTAGAAATTTAGAAAGATTACCTATGTGATGAAAGAGAATTGAGGCCGCTTCAAAGAAGAACTATTCAGGCTTAGATCTTTAGAAACACCCACAGAACTTTCATGGCCAAAACGGACCAAACAATGAGAACCAAATTAGACCCACGAATTATGTGTTGGTATGTAGTCCACTTACTAAGAAATTGAACAATTCAAAGACAACGTATCCATTGGACAATTGGTAAAGACTACATATTGTTTAAGGAAAGTTCAAAGGAAATCCAACTTATAGAATTCATCTTTCTTTCATCGAGTCATCGTTGGTGATTGTTGGGTATTTAATTAAATAGATAAAAGAGGAATAAATTATTTGTCACACATTTTATTTGATTAATTTATTTTATTTAAATAATCAAATAAGTAGTTTGTTGCAACTGAATCAACTAGAACTTGAAATATAATATATATATAAACTCCTTCCATTTTTAATGGAAGACGTAATATCAATTCAAAAAAAAAAAAATCATTATGAAAATTTCTTTACAATTCTAATTCGGTTTTCGGAATATGATATTTCGTTGATAATTCGTTCTATCTGGGAAGCGATCGGTGGAATGTCGAATTCGCTTCAAGAAATCGCATGCTACGCAAGGCTCGAATTTAATTTCATATTTATTTGATTTTATATTTTCGATTTTAGGCATATGTCATATTGTAACAAAAATATTTTCCAACAACTATAAAAGATGCTCTGAGTTCATGGTTTAGACCAAAGGCCTACAAGTTCACATGTCACGTATGATTTGCCATAACTTGCCTTGTGATCCATAAATAGTGCTAAAATTTATTTAATAGAACAATTATGCGATTAATTATGATAGCCTAAAGATCCACCTGTCATCACATATTCGCCTAGTGTGACTTGAGTTTATTCGGTGTACGCTTTCGGTAGCGACTCAATTTTCACGGCATAAAAAAAATATATATATATAAAATAGATGAGAAGCGAAAAGTCGAAAAAAATCAACTTTTTCTAATATTTTAATATAAATATGGAGTAACTTCTTTTTAATAATAAAACTATGAAAAAAGAGAAAATCCCATCTAAAAAACACGCCGATGGAAGCGAACAACCGAAATCGTTCATTCATTCATTCATTCCTTCCTTCAGTACACAGGACAAAAGATTTTACCGCTCACTCTCTCATATCTCATCACAACACCAGATTATACATACATACATACACACACGTGGGCGAGCGATGGATCGATCACTTTCCGGGGACGAAGTTGGTGGCGTAGGCCCAGGCGTTGTTGTTGACGGGGTCGGCCAGATGATCGGCGAGGTTCTCAATGGGGCCTTTCCCGGTGACGATAGCCTGCACAAAAAACCCGAACATGGAGAACATCGCCAGCCGCCCGTTCTTCAGCTCCTTCACCTTCAGCTCCGCGAACGCGTCCGGGTCGTCGGCCAGACCCAGCGGGTCGAACGCGCCGCCGGGGTATACCTTGTCCAGGCCCTCCCCGAGGGGCCCGCCGCCGACCCGGTACCCCTCCACGAAGCCCATCAGGACAACCTGGGAGGCCCAGATGGCCAGGATGCTCTGCGCGTGGATCAGGTTGGGGTTCCCCAGGTAGTCCAGGCCCCCCTCCGAGAAGATCTGCGAGCCGGCCTTGAACCAGACGGCCTCCCCGAACTTGACGCCGTTGCGAGCCAGGAGCTCCGGAGTGACGCAGCCCAGGGCGCCCAGCATGGCCCACCGGCTGTGGATCACCTCCAGCTCGCGGTTGCGGGCGAAGGTCTCCGGGTCGGCCGACAGACCGGCGGTGTCCCAGCCGTAGTCGCCGGGGAACTCGCCGGTCAGGTAGGAGGGGGTCTGCTCGGAGAAGGGGCCTAGGTACTTGGGCCTGTCTGGTCCGTACCTGTATATTTAATTAATTAATTACAGGATAATTATATATATTTAATTCTTTATATTTGTGTAATAGAGATGTGTACCAGATGCTGGGAGGGGCGCTCTTGACGGTGCGGCGCATGGTGAAGCGGCCGCCGGCGGGGCCGCCGGCTTTCCGGGAGAGGTCATTCTGGGGTTTGAGGGCGGTCTGGCCGGCGAAGGCGGATTGTTGGATTGCAGAAGTGGCCATGGCGATTTGATTTGATTCGATTCGATTCGGTTTGATGATGTAAGGGATTGTTTGTTGTTGGCTGAGTGCAGTGAGAATGTGAGAGAGAGATATAAGGCAATGGGAATGGAAATGGAAATGGAAATGGGGATGATGCCGAGGATCAGAATATCTCCACGTCAGCAGGAGGGGATTGGTGGGCGTTCGGGATGGAGATTTCGGTCCGGATTTTTTTAGGGTTACAGGTCCAGAATTCGCCACGTGGCATTTGGAAAATCTTTGCGATGGTGGTACTTGAAATATGGTGGATTGAATTGGATCGGATTGGAAGGAAAAAGGAAGTCAGTCAGTCCCGTACGTGTTGCATGAGTTTAGTTACGGGTTTGTTGCTTCTTACATGTCATGCAATAACTACTAACACATGCTCTACTCTACGCTACACAAATTATTATTATAATTATTACACTGTCAGTTCAAATAAAAAGATACTATTTTCTAATTTTGTATTGCATTACTTATCTCATATAATTAATACTCTTGTCTTTTCTAATATGTTACACAAAATATTATTACTTTTATATCACACAATCTAATAAAAGTATATGCAAAAAGCAAATATTACTAATTTTATGAGAAGAAGATAGTATTTTTATTTATTGTTACATACAATGGCCATTCCCAAAATACCCAATATTATTATTATTATTAATTTTATTATAACTTGAAAACTTGTCTGTAGCTATCTTAAAGTGCATACCGGATGAACTCTCGATTAAATCTAATATCCTGCCAATTAAACTCAACAAAGCAAGTTACACTATTGAACCATGTCTGACAAGTGGACTAGTCTAGATTTGACCAGATGACCTCGCGGTTACAAATTCAATTCCTATATATTATTATTATTATTAGTATTTTTCTAAAATCAAAATTCAGCCACAAACATTAGAATGAAACAAACAGTCATACAAACCACCGCAAACGTCTCTCATGAAGATAAGATACATATGAAGGAAAAACAACTGTAAAAATTGTTGCATAAACCAGAAATGGTTCTCAGGAAGAAGAACCAAAATTGCGCGAGCGAGTATAACGATCTTGAATGACAAAAAGGAGCAGTGCAACTATCTTTTCTACTTCTACAGATTTCCAAAGGAAGTTGGAAATGCAAACTACAATATATATATATATATGTATGAGTATTTATACAACGTCATGGTTCCAGCTTCAGTGAAACAACCCGACACTGCCTGTTGCGTTTTGCGGCATTCATAAATACGGGTGAAAGACAAGCTGGAGCCCACCATGGCCGCCGTAACTTTTGCTCCCCTTTCAAGCAGGCCACTGTGGCATTGCAGGCATAAGAAAATAAGCATTTCATTAGAAACAGAAAAGGAGAGCGGACATCATTCCGATTCATTAGACAGTTCCGGGGGAACAATCACATCTATGGAGAACATAAAGATCAACGGCCAGCAACATTGCACCTCGGAGATGTTTGTCAATTATCACAACACTACATGTCACACCTATGAGAGATGCCAATAAGTCTAAGAGGAACGGCCTCGGTGAAATTCAATAATCCATTAACACACATCAGAGTGTTTGTGATTGCCACACTACAACTGGCTACTAAACCATTATATGTACCACTCAGCAAATTTGATAGGAGGGTAACAGAACTTAAAAGCGGAGAGGAAGTCAAGTGAGGGCATGGTGCCACAGCAGTGTTCTGTTACCATATGGAAGCAAACACACACACATAGCATGTATTAACTAAATTTTCAATCTTTCAATAGAGTTGGAGAAAGAATTACTAAATTTAAAATTAAATAGGTCAGTAACCTTAACGTTCCATCCATTCACATAGTAAACACATTCAGGGGGAAAGGATTAAAATTATTTTCAAGTAAAGGAATATTAAAAGATCAATTCCAGGCTAAAGAAAACGCCTGTGTTTGATTTGATAGTACTTCCCCTAAAGCCCATCTGGAATATGCTGGTTTTATTGGTGTTCTGGGCTAAAACATAGACACATAACAATATTCATCTAACAATTAGTTGTAATGAATCCATTTTTTCAACCTTTTGGTTATACAAATGAGGTGAAGTGGTGAACACAAACACATAACATGTTATACATAGAGTTGTTATACGAGGCAAGCTACTCAAAATTTTGCCCATGAAGATAAACTTAGGGCAATCTTGAGTTTTAAATAAATAAATAAATAAATAAATTCAAATTCTCACAAACTTATTAAATTGAGTAGGCGGCTTGACTTGAAAAGGGTTAAAATTTTCTAACAGATAAAGCTCAAGCTTGATCCGAAAGAATACTAGCAAGTTTGAGCTCATTTAGTAATTAAGCAAACTTGACCTCAGCTTGATAAAAGCTCAAGCCAAGTTCAAATTTGAAATACTTGGCTAAAATAACAGCTCAAGCTCTAGTTATGAATCACTTCAATTCAAAGACTTTGGTCTTAGTCTCATGTTGTGGTCTACTGACATTTTTTATGTGGCAAGATGGGTTGCTACAAATGCAGTAATATGTTCAAGTAGCAAGAAGTTAAATAGGAGGTACAATGTCTTTTAGGCTGGTTGATATACCTTAAGACATCAAATACATTAGAACCATAGAATAAACAAAGTAAAAGCCTACTTTGAACAGAATACTACATTTAATGTCAAAAGGATTTACATGAGAAATATGTGAACACAGGCTTCTATGAAATAGTTTGCAAACAACAATCCAGTTATCGTGTGAGTGGGTTAAGTATTGCATGTGCAACCTTTTTTGCCCCTTCTCCTGTGGATAAGCTGTATAGAGGTTTATCTTGGGAACTATAGTTTGGGTTTGCTCTAGTACTATGCTATATAGCTTCCAAAGTTGAAACTTCATTATATTTTGGATGTATAGAGTTAATACTCTTCAACTATTATAGCATCATGAACTAACCCATACACACACACACACATATAACACCACCAGGTTAAAAGAACCAGTGTCCAGTGTGCACTATCAAGCAACAGGACTAGAGACATAATAATGGATAGTTTTGAGAAAATATAGAAAAGATGATGAGAGGGGTAGAGGAGAGTGAAGAAGAATGAAACCTTTTATTCTCCTTAGCTCCTTGCACAAGGTTATAAAATCACCCCATTTCATATGGCACTTCCTTATGAACCGGAGAATCTGTTCAGTTGTAAACACTGACAGCCCTTCCAAATACTCTCCATTGACCCCATTTTCTTTGAATACTTGACGATAGCCACCAAGGTTTATCTGCTCCAACCACAAGCCAACATCCTGGGACAATAAGGCATATCCAGAAAGTTAGAAATTCACAGGAAAGTAGTTTTTTATAATTATTAAACCCCTTAAAGAAACCAAAGATATCATCTAAAAATTTGTCAACTATACATATAACAATACTGCAAATTCAAATATTAAAAGAGCATAGTAAATAAGTGAAAACAAGTAAAAAAAAAAAAGATGGTTGGCGATCCAAATAACGCAGTGGGTCATTAGCTATATAATTTAGCTGCAATCAATCTATATTTTGAGTGTTGACTACCTCAATTCATCTTATTTGAAGACATGCTTGAAACAATTCATGTTGCCCTTGAGAGACTTCATATGAATTCCAATAAAAATCTAACTATCCCTTAAAGCAACGACCCTTTGCAGGCCATGCCATAAAATTATGAAAAACCACTCAAAAAAGTGCAACAGCTTTCACAAGTGCAAGTTACGACTTTGGCCAATTTGACAATAGTAAGCAGCCATCAAACTACTCAAATCCATTAGCTGAAACATGAATGCAATCCAAGTTCTAGAGCAAATTGTGTCATGCTCCACATAAGACTTTCATATGAATGTGCCAGTTCATCACTCGGAAACTCTATTGCATGTCCTTTGCACTTACATCTTTGTAATTATAATTAAAATAATTAGTGCAAGTTATTTACTTCACTCATAATTATAATTAGAATACATCTGTGTCAAACACTCACTTGAGGGAATTGAATCGGAACTCCTGCTAATATCCACAACAATCTAGTTTTCCAATAAGTACCTGTACTTCTAGGCTATTTTTACCCCTGATGATTCTATGTTATAAGTTATATCCCAGAGATTAATGGTGTTTATATAATTATCAAACATAAACATACAACCACTGCACAATGATTTCATAAGCAATTAGTAAAAAACTCCATAATCAAGCAGAAGAAATTCCAGGCTTGGCCTAAAAATTGGAAGGAAAGAAGACAACAACGTATTTTTGGCACTATCTGGGATGCATAT
Source organism: Andrographis paniculata (assembly GCF_009805555.1). Lineage (NCBI taxonomy): Eukaryota > Viridiplantae > Streptophyta > Magnoliopsida > Lamiales > Acanthaceae > Andrographis > Andrographis paniculata. The sequence goes on along the minus strand of NW_026137616.1, from coordinate 1,062,686 downwards.
CTTAGTCAAATTGAACTGGTCACAAGAGTGTTGAAGAATATATGCCATTTATGAACATACAGATTACCCCTCAGATCAAATTTCTTAGTCCATCATAAAAATGGAGATATGCTCTAGTGGAGTGTGTAAAGTACACAAGGAACCAATAAAATAACACAATGACAACCCATCGACCTAGATGGCTAGATTCGGGTAAAAACAAAGTAAACACTGTACATGCCTCAACAATCTCGCCTGTCACTTCTCCCCTAATTGATCAATAAGTTTGAGCTACACAGGCACCACAGTGCAATTAGAATCCAAATAACAACAAACGACATCACAAGATCCAAAACACCAAAAAGATTAAAAACAATAAAAATTACTCTCACCTCCACAGTCCAAATAAAGAAATCAAGAGGCTCCGGTGGCTTCTCCTTCCCTTTTCTCATCTCGCAAAACCCAATTAAGGCCGGCCACCGCCGAGAAGCGAATAATCGCGCAAAAAAAAAGATTACAGGTAATTAAAAATACCCATGGCCATGGAGCTTGTGGCAAAAATTGAAACCCCAAACGACCCAATCCTTCAATAAACAGCGGCTTATGCCTCAAATTCCCAAGCGCCTGTGGGGAGGCGAGGCGAGGCGAGATGGAGTTCAGTTCAGTGGGTGGGTTTCAGTTCCGCTAAGTCAATATGTTAGGGCGGGCGCATCTAATTTCCTGCTGCGGTTGCAACTTTCCTTTCCCCCAGGAAAAAATATATATATAAAATAAGACCTACACTCACTGTGTCATTATTAAGGGTGAATGAATCTAAAATTGAAAGCGCTAATTATATGATTTAGTTAATATAATGGATTATAAAATAATCAGTGGTTTACCACTTGCTTAATCACATTCTAACATTATTCATTTCTATTGCAAGAGAATTTCATTTCAATATAAACAAAGCAATTACTCCATTTGTCCGTGAAATAATTTGTTTGGCTAAATATGGAAAATTTTAGAAACATTATTTTTAATTAAAAAATTATATAAATATTTTTAAAAATAAACTTAATTAATAATGTGTTTTTTTTTTTTACTTGATACTACCTCCGCCCCAAAAAGTATTAAATATAATTAATTATTTTTTATTTTGAAAATATTGCATTTGTTTGAAACATACCAAAAAATGTTGTAGGGTGGTGTTTGAGAGAGAGATAGTACATTTTATAATAAAAAATTGAAAAGGAGTAAGTATTATATATTAAAATATATACAATAATAGAGTTTATATGACTTAAAATCATGTAATATTGTTTTGTTTTTCTGATATAATTTCATAGTATAACTTTTTTTATTCCACAAAAATATTTTTTTTCATTTGCTTTTTTTTTAACTAATCATATTTTAATTTTATAATTTATATATATATTCTTTAATTAAATTATTTTAATTAATATATTTTAAAATTATTCATTATCTATATTTCTTTTAAATTTTTGTATCCATAATAATCTGGATATTTTGTGAGACGAAGTATCTTAATAAAAAAATTATTTTGAAAATAACAAATATTACCAAACTATAATTTTCAATAAATAAAAAACTAATTATTATTTATAATTTGTTTGAAATAATAAAAAAACAAATCGAAACAAACTATATGTGGGTAAGATAATACTTAGGTGCCAAAGACAATAATATATTGATATAATAATTAATATTAAAAAATTAACACATAAAAAAACTCATAATACTCTTTTTAAAATAGAAATAATAATTATTAATAAAAGTAATAATAATTAATTTTAAAATTAATAATTTTAATATATAATTATTTTTATTAAATTATAATTATATTTATTAATACATTTATCAATTACTAGTAATTAAAGGACAGAAGAAAGAATATAATAGTAATTCATTTAATTTTTTATTATAAATAATACTCCCTCCGTCCAAGTATATTTGCACAGTTGATTATCTTTTTGTTATGAATGGACAAATTTGCTCATAATTGTATAATAGAGATTAAAAGTAATAAATGAATGAAGTATAAAATAAGAAAAAATCATCACTTTTCAACAATTTAATTATATTATTACACACAATTTGTTGAAACCTGTAAGTTGAACACCACCAATGGCATGAGACAACTTTTAACAACTAAATTGTTACTGATTACTTTATTCTTAATTTGTTTACAAATATAGCAACTCCAGCAGCATTACAGCAAGTATGAAAAAATAATTTATTGCAAAAATCGCAAATGTAAAAACTATCCCTTCATGATACATAGAAGTTTGCACCATCTGAGGCTCAGGCAACTTCTCAACCGCCGCCACTCTACATTTTTCTTTTTTATAGTACGGAAGTTTGAAATCAAGACTCCAGAATTAACCTACTGCTATCAATTCAGGGTTGAATGGAGAGACAATATAGCATTAATATAACATAATTATTTACTGCAACAAAATATAATACTCCCTCTAAACTTCTCCTTTGCGACATGTTAGGTTGTAAGAGCAATCACAAAAGCTCTTCACTAAAGGAAAACCTAGATGCACATGGAAAAATTGATGTGTCACAGAGCATTTGACCAAACTCAATTTTACTCATAAATTTTGTATGCAATGGCTCTTGAACTTCATATTGGCAAGACTGGTTCGAAAACACTAGAGAGAGAAACAAGATAGAGAGATTTTATCAAAACTATGCTTCGCTCTTGCCAAGAAAATTGACCACAAATCCAGTCAATTGCATTCACAGGCAGAAAGATCATATTCCAAAACACTGGCGAAAAGATCAACACTCCAAAACCCACAAGAACGAAATGGACATCTTAAACCCTAGAGTGATACATTACACATCAGCATATCATGGAATTAATAGCAGCAACACACTATATTTCGAGCTGGTGCTTTTAGACAAAATACTTATAAAAAGAAAAATGACATTTTGTGAAAGAAACATTACATTTGAGACTATGTTAGACATAAGTTTCAAGTCTCAACAGCGCTTGGCGATCCAGATGGCTATCTAAATGACTTACGTGAAAGACCTACACAATAAAAGGCCATCCACAAATGATTTTCCAAAATCAATACCATCTGGAACTACTTTGAAAGGAAAGCACACAGTTTGTAGAGGGGTTGGTAATATTTTTCTCATGGCTAATCCAAAGGCCATTTTCAGGTGCTTTTGTTAACTAAGGCAATAGGATATGCAATTCCGTACGAGAAATTCAGAATATAAATGGCAAAAAAGAATGAATTTTGTAATAATTATCCATACAAGTCATGCAAACAATGGTCAAGAAGCAAAACACAATAATCACATAAACACAGAAACAAATCTAATTATCGATCAACTATAAGGAAATTGCAATGGCAAGTTGGCAACGCCATCAATCAAAAAATCAACTAAAAATGGGATTATTTTGTCAAAAAATATAAGTAAATAAGCACTGGACCGTCAATAAGCACACAATTGTAGCTTGTGATTGTAGTTCAATCAATCAAAACATATACTCCACTGCTCATAGCCTCATCTTCTGAGAAAAAGAAAAGACATAAATACACGGATGGCTACTCAATGTAGCTCGTGATTTTTTGTTAAGTGATCGCCATCAATACAGGCAGCACTGGACCGTCAATAAGCACACAATTGTGTTAGAAATTTTAAAGTAAACCCAATTTGAAAGGCCTCAGAATTGCAGAATTACAGCAAGGACTTCATATGAAGACCATTCAGTCCCGAAAGATGGTGTAAATTTTTAAGGATTTCCTCACAGGCCAATAAAACTCACCAGACCAACAAACTGTCAACCAGTAAATTTAAATGAAAACATGTGCTTGTTAGAGAAATGCGTAGAAAGAGGATGTCATTCTCATGGCCAATCCCAAGAGCTAATAGCAGAGACTCTGCTACCCAAGGCGATAGGATATGAGATTGCCCCTCGCGTCTTCAGAAATCTGAATCCAGATCTCAACAAAGGAAAGAGGCTTTCTCTAGCCGCGATTTTGATTGAGTCATGCGAGCAATAACAGAGCTCGCCCCAATTTTGTGTGAATCGCGGCATTTACAAAATGCATACTTAGTATGCAATCAGTGTTAAAGGAACTGTAAGCACAATCGCATCAAGAGCTTCCCCAAAGACATCGATAAGAGCGGGGATCTTTATATTAATTCATAGAAACAAAGAGATTTCCATAAGAAAAAAAAAAGTGTGCGCCGCGACACGGATAGCCTGATTTCTTAGAAGAAAAGGCTCGAAAGACGGAGATGGCTGCTCTATATAGCTTATGCTTTTTGTTAAGTGCTCGCCACAGAATTCGACGGCACTTGACCGTCCATAAGCACACAACTTAGAAAATTAAAAATAAACAGGATGCTAAAGGCCTCCGAATTACAGCAATGAAAACAAAGACAAAAAATAAAGAAAGAACAATGGCAGATCAAGAGAGAAACCAGCCTATAGGGCACGTCGGCGCAGCGGATGATAGCCGAGACAGAACGCCTCGACTTCATATGCAAAATCGCTTATATAGAGTGGGAGCAGAAGATATACTCGCCGACTTTCGAGCGGCTAAACGAAGGTAGGGTTTAAGAAGAAAGTAGGGTTTCGGAAGCTTCTGGAGAAGATGGTCAATTTCTAATATGCCCCTAAATATCGTCAGACGACCGCTCTGCTGCATTGAAGGGTATTTCCGTCTTTTAATTACTCACTGCATCAAAGGGTGTTTCTGTCTTGTCATCCGCGTTCTGCATCTTTCTCGCACGAACTCTGAGATGGCTGCTCGACACAACTTACGCATTCATTTCATTTATTAGTGATCCCGAATGTAACGTCAATTTTGACGTTGCAATACTATTTAAGCCGCTAATGGTCTTCCGTCAATTGGACCACTATGTTTTATGTTTGGTATGCAGTGCAATGATGTATTTGTTTGTTTATTTTTTATTTTTTAATTTTTTTTTAATTTTTAAAATTATAAATTTTACTTTTAAATTTAATTTTTATTTTTTAAAATTTTAAGAAAAAATTATTTAAATTTATAAAAATAAAAATTGTTTAAAATAATAAAAAAATTTAAATATTTAAAAAATAATAATAAAAATAAGAGTCATATACTTGAAGTAAAATTACTATAACAGCATATTTATTTATTTAGAGATAAAACTTGATTAATGAAATTGATGAGACGGAGATAGCACCTTGCCATAAACGAGACGAAGGTTACACTGTATATGGACATGGACGCACTAATTTAAGGTCCGGAAAATCCTTCTTCAATCCTTTTGCAGTCGACCAGATAAGCAAAACCATAAGCCATGTTCTTCAGGGTGGCGTCGTGCAATACCTGCGACCATGCGGCCGTTGCATCGGTTGAGAAGAACACTCGGAATCCTCTTATGAATGCATCTCTAGCAGTCGTCTCGCAGCACAAATTCGTCACAACACCGGTCACTATTACCTCCTTCACTCCCATCTCTTTCAGCCTCTCTTCTAAGCCTGTGCCTGGAGACAAGAGGAGGATCGTGTTATACTTGATTTATCAAATATTATGAGAATTGAGTGATCCAATCGTAGAATAAAATGGATGGAACAGAGATTGTTTTGCAGATAGATGAGGATCTTATCAGGTGATGTAATGAATATTGGATGTACCAGTACTGCAGATGCACAGACTATAATTCCCTTGCCTCTGTTAACGAGTAACAGTAATTCGAGCCGGATGAATGCAAAACATAAGGAGATTTGTGAAATTCATCCATACCACGACGCAAAACAGAAAGGAATTTGTGAAATTAGCTATGGTAATCGAAAATCAGCGAGCGGCGATACCTCTGAAAGCACTGTAGGTGTCCTTCAGTACGATCGGGTCGGCATCGGTCAAGTGCAGATCAGAGATGAGCTGAGACTCAGGAGTACCGTCGAAGATAAGGTCACCGTTCCACCACTCGTAGAGCATGGAATCATCGCCGGGGGGTTTGTGACAGTGGCGCGTGAGGAATACGGGCACGGAAGCGCGCCGACATAGGTCGATCGTGGCGTTGAGCTCCGGCAGGATGGGACGGGCAATGGACTGGAAGTAGTTCTGGACGTCGATCACCAATAGAGCGGCGGACTTCCGCGCAGGGAGGCGCCGCCGTACCTCGAATTTCTTGTACGCCGACATTATCGAGAAATCGGAAGACTCCAGAAAGAATCACCACAGCCAACAGCTTCAGCCTTCAAGCCACAGCAGGTCAAAAGCATCTCAATAACAACACTGCAATAGCTACATGGGCCGAATGGATCATCACGAATTTCTTTGGAGGCCCAAAGATCAAAAGTGGCGCGGCGTGCCGTCTCGTCTGGAGCAGAGTCTGCGTACATTGCTAAAACTTCGAAGCTCCCTTCTTTCAATGGCTTCACTTGACTTGCTCCGCACTTCAACTCCCCCTCTCCCAAACTTTCCTGCTTCCCAAAGCATTCATTCTTCATTATTATATTTCCCAACTCTATTCTCGTCTAATTTCTTTCTTGATTTAATATTGTTGCAGCTGATTACCAGTGGAAACTTCTGAGTGAGCATGGCTGTGCTGAAGCAGGATTTCAACTGCTCAGCAATCAAGAGCGTCTTTGAAGCCTTAAAACTGGGATTATGATCGACTTGAATATTTCGATTCCACTCGTGTGCGTGCTACGGCTTTGACAATCAATCATTCACGAATTCCTGCAGCACCACGTGGATTATTGAGACCCCAGCCTCCAAGCCCTGTCTTGAGATTGGCTCCCCAACATTCATCCCCATGTAGAATAAATTAATCCTGCGCGGCAATGTCGCCTACCTTTTTCCGATTTCGCAAAGGTTTAGATGCTAGTGTGGGAACATTATTTCATTTCCACAACAAAATTGTTCTTTACATGTGCAGGAAAAGATGAACATTAGGAGCCCTCAAGATTCTTCTCTGCTCTCTAGTACCTTCCCATCTCCAAACGTTGCTGCCTTGCTTAAAATCAAGATTCTTTCCTGGTTGGCTTTCGACTTCTTTCTTTCGTTCTTTTTTTTCCAGTGCTTGATTTTTTCACTTTCTGCTGTTCCACAGGAGCCAAGAAACTGGACTCCCTGTCTGCATTCTTGTCCGGATTGGTGATCGGACCTTCAACCTTCACAAGGTTCGTAATAGATTCTTACATAGGATTCAAACTCTAAATGTTGTTGAACTTTGGCTAATTATTTCACCTAACAATTACAGGATCCATTTACTCGCAAGAGCGGATATTTCAGCGAGAAACTGAGGGACTCCAATGAGGTGGAGCTGCCCCCAAATTTTCCAGGCGGAGCAGAGACATTTGAGATGATAGCCCTCTTTGTGTATGGCTCGTCCACATTAGTTGATCCCTTCAATGTCGCAGCTCTAAGGTGCGCGGCCGAATATCTGCACATGACAGAAGAATACGGCCCCAGGAACCTATGCGAACACTTCGATGTTTATCTTAACCAAGTTGTGTTGCAGAGTTGGAACGACACTCTGATCGTGCTCCAAAAGTGCCAATCTTTGCTCCCATGGGCTGAAGATCTTCTCATCATTAGCCGCTGCATCGAGACTCTTGCATTCATGGCTTGCATGGAGATTCTTGATCCGGAGAGGAGACGGGATCAGCCAGTGGGCACCATGGAGGCCTTGGCTGCAAAGCCTTGGACCGATCAGACAGTGGAAGACATCGTCAGCCACGATCTGTGGATTAACGATCTCATCGCTCTGCCGCTTGCGTTCTTCAAGAGGGTGATTGGTTCGCTTAGGCGGCAGGGGATGAAGGAGAAGTATGTTAGCCCGATCATACTTTTCTATGCCGACAGATGGGTGATTTCTCAGAGGAAGAGAAATGCAGGAGTCAGCGAATCCATGAAACACATACCAATGGTCCTTCAAGAAGTTATCGATTTGTTGCCTGTTCCTGGAGAGAAGGCGAGCAATTCGATTCCTGCCGGATTTTACTTTTCATTGCTATCAACAGCCATGGAGATTCAATTAAGAAACAACAGCATCGAAAAGATTCAGAACTGTATCGCCCCCGCGCTGCATTTGGCTAAGGTCGAACATTTCCTCTCCCCGAAAAACTTCAATGAATTAGGCATCATGGAGAGTATGTTCCGGACATACTTTTGGTACAACATCGAATCCGATTGCACGCCTGCAGGAAACACTTACGCAGCTGCAGAATTGTGGGACGAGTATCTAATCCGAATAGCTGCTGATTCCGGCATTGCTTTCAAAAGATTCGTGAATCTTATAGAAGTAGCTCCACAGTCGAGCAGGCGTACGCACGACCATCTCTACCACGCGCTGAATGCGTTCCTCAAGGTACGCTTTCAACGAGCTCATCCACGTTTCATCATCGAGACAATGCACACACATTTACAGTTTACTATTCGCAGCTGCATCCGGATTTATTGCCTGAGGAGAAAGAGATGCTGTGCAAATACCTCAACTGCCAGAAGCTATCGCAAGAAGTTTGCATCGAAGCCGTGCAGAACGAGCTGATGCCGCTGCGCCTAATCGTGCAGGCGCTTTTCATGCAGCAGCTAAACACTCAGCAAGCTTTCCGAGAATGCTCGGATTCATTCAGACATGCTGCCCATTTCGGCGAGCATTCCGGGAGCCTGTCCAGCTCCCGATATCCGAACTCTAGAACACCACATGTAAACTTAAACGCTGGCGACGGAGTGAGGAGTAGGCCGCTGAGCCTGTTGCTGCAGACGGATTTATCGAGACAAAGACAACCTGACTCAAGCTCCGAAATCTCGAGAAAGGATGACTACGAGTCCACAAGCTTCAGAATCCAAACTCTTGAGAAAGAACTCGTATCCCTTAAGAGACGGCTGCAAAGCTCGGTAAAGCACGAAAAGGGGTCGAAGAAAATCGAGCCGGTTTCAGAGGGCGTCCCGAGCAGCACCCGCAGCTCGGCGGGGAAGAAGAGAAACTCTCTTGGAAGGGCAACCAACTGTGTAGGAAATGTAAGCTTTGCTAACAGATTGCTGAAAGCTCTGCAGAGGATGAGATTTTTTGGCAGGGGAGGATCGAAGAGTTCGAAGAATGTTGTTAAGGTAAGAACAGATTAGTTGCTTCGTTATGTCGAATACCTTGAAGGCAAAATTCCGCAGTGCGTTATGGGCTCAAAGAAAAATGAAACAAATTACTATAAGTTAATTTCAACTTACGATGTATACTCGTTTGAAAATGATACTTTTGGTATTGATTATTGGAATATTTTAAATGTATGTTCACAATGGAACATTCTGAACAGCTACCGACTGAAGAAATTTGTGCACGGTGCAGATTCTTTGACTTGGAAAAAATCTAATATCAACATCAATTATTATTATATTTATATTATACATATAAGGAGAAGAAAATTAAAAATACAAAATAAATAAACAGCCAAGAACAGCGGCCGTAACCGTAAACACACAAAAAATATGGGATCAATCTCTACCAAATAATTATACAAAGTAACATAGAATCTGTGTGATGTATCAAAATCAAAAGCCCGAACGAGAGAGTGAAATCTGTGTATGTATAATCTGTATTTAACTAACTAAGCACCGTGTGACGACGATCCATTAACTCCGGTAACTGCGGCGGCGCGGGAGCGTTTGTCGGAGGGCCTGTCACTTTTCCTCCTGAGCACGACGAACCATGTGAAGGCCTCCAAGACGAGAGCAACGGCGCCGAGGGCGATGAGGACGCCGATGTAAGCTCTCTTCCATTTCTTCTCCGGATCCAAAATGTCGAACCCCTCGAAGATGTTGACGATGCTCAGAGCTATCACACTGTACCCGATTGCGTGGTGGTAGGCGTTCCAGTACACTCTGTACTTGTGGTCGGGCTTAGGCCTCAACAGCAACGCAAATACCTACAGAAAAAATTGGTTTGATTTGATTTGAGATTGATTTTTGTGTGTTGATTTGATTTTTAGGGTTTTGGATTGGTACCTGGAGAGTTCCGAAGGCGAAGAGGACGATGCCGATGTTCCTGTGCTTGGTTTGTTCGACGCCGGGGGAGTCGCTGCCGAGCTTCAGGCCGGTGCCCCAGCCGGCGACGCCGACGATGTAGGCGGAGGCCTGGCAGGACACGTGGAGGTAGAACCAGAGTGGATTGGCTACCTCGAACACCTTCAGGTATCTCGCGGCCATGGCGCCGATGGGCATTAAAATTCCCCAACTCACCACGTTCAGCACGCCATGTCTCTGCAATTGTTCACAATTTGATTGAGAGATCGATCGATTTAATTTGGAAATTGAATTGAAAATAGAATTGTATACGCCGCCTAGCTTACGTTGCGTTTACGGTTTCTGGAGGCGTCGCCGGCGGCGCCGGTGTCGGCCGTTTGTCCGGTGGAGAAATCAATGGTTCCGAAGGAGCGCATATTGTCGCCGGTGGTTTCATGCCTTTGGGGAACGTTTCCATTAACGTTGCCGAATTGCCAGACCTGAGTAAAGCTGGTCCTCCCGCTCGGCAGCGCCACGGTGGCGAAAATGATCATTTCCCCGCTTCTGAATTCGGCGGCGATAGACGGGACGGCGAAGCTCAGGTTGCCCTCCTCCAGCTGCGTCGCGTAGCCGGAAACAGGGGAGGTGTAAGCGTGGACGTTGCCGGACGAATTGTGCAGCGCCACGAGACACTGAGCTCCGGACATAGCTCCGCCGGTAGGGTTCAGCGACCACACAATCCAATTGGAAGTCGACATTCCGGTGTGCCTGTAAGCCAGATCCACCGTGTGGTTCGCCGGATGGTAAGTCCAGTGGAGGAAGGAATTGAGCACGGGGAGATCACTGCAGGCGGCGTAGACGTTGTTGTTGGAGAAGGCATAGCCGGAGCAGCTCTGCGCGCGGGTCGAACCAGACAGACAGACGATGAAGAAAGCTGCAGACAGAACAACCTTGTACAGCCCCTCCATTGCAAGACCTCTGTATGTATGTATCCTTAATCTCCCCAATTAGTTAATAATTTCTCCTATATATACAATATAAATTGGACGAACTGCAGCGGAGAAGAAGGCGTAGTTGGTTGACTGGTTCAACTTCTTGCAGGGAAGGACAGAGCAGAGGTTTGGTGTGAATGGAAGAAAACGTCGACTTTTCAGAAGGGAGGAGGAAAGTGACAAGAGTTTGTCGTCTTGCTTGTACGGTCGTCTACTGCATTTTACAACAGTTTCTTTTATTTTATTTTAATTTATTTGTTTTGAAGATGATTTTGCTGCAGCTGCCTTCACATGCACAAAAATGTTTCTTCTAATTAGTATTACTAATTGAATATAGAATTAGGTATGGATGAGTAAGCAGAAGAAGATTCATAATTGAGTAATTAATTAAGGGAGAAAATCCCTGTCTTAATTTGTCGTTTAATTTTATGGCCTATTATTGGTAGGAAAGATATTTAATTTTCTGTTGAAGAAGAAAATGTTGAATTTAAATAATGTGTGATTATACTGAATTCACATATAGTCGTTGATATTTTTATGGGAAATTAAATCCTAATATACTGGGGGTATGATAAGACTAATGTAAACAGCTCATTGTAGTACTTTTCTAACATTGGTCGATGTTCTTTTTGGCTTAATTATTTTAACCTTATGTTATGAATAGAGTGATTCAATCGTTATGGTTTGTGACTATTTATTTACTTAATTTTTTTAGCTCATTGCTATTTGACAGATGAGGTGAAAATAACGTTTAAATTTGTAGATTTTAAGTAAAAAATGCATGATTTATTGAAAGTCAATAAATATATAAAACAAGAAATGAATTGTTAACAATGCAAACAATAATTAACAATTCCAATAAATTCTCCAAGCAATATGATAAAAATGATCAAAAAGTTGTTAAAAAACCGATACTTCAGCATTCAGTGAACAGTAAATTATGTATTTTTACATGATTTTATATATATATATGAATTTAAAGAAGCCATTTAAAATTTTATTAACATCTTTCTAATCAAACAATTTTAGTGTGAGTTCCTTTATAGTTTGAGGATGGTCTAGGGTTTGATTTTAATTTAAATTGTGAGTGAAGTTTGGATATTTCTATTACTTTTGGTTTTCTGCAGTGAGATGCATATTTCAGCACTGTTGGAGCTAATTACATCCTTTAATTTCAATTAATATCTAATTATAAAAATTTAATATAATAGTAAATATATAATTTTATACTAATTCAGCACTGCTGAAATTATATACAAGATCAGCATGTGATCCTCTTCCTTTGATTTTAATAAATTTGGAAATAATTAGGTAATTATTATGGTTAATGGTATTGTAATTGAAGGCATCCATTGTCATTAAATATGATAAAAATATATTTAAATATGATAATATGCATGTAATGTATCATATAAAAATAAATTTGAAAAAAAATAAGAAAAAAAAATAGTGTGTGGTAAAATACATAAAAATAAAAGAAGATACCCTGCATTAATATACGAAACGTACGGTGAGCGAAAAGACTTTGGGAGCGAAGAAGGATTCAAAATTAAACAATGTTTGATTAATTGAAACGATGACGTTTTGGTGGTTGGATTCTTACATTTGCCACTACACTACACACAAACACAAATGTTACCAACTCTGAATCCGGAGACATTCAAACCAAACCCTCTTCACCTTTGACTCAACCGCTACAATTTTTTTTTTATTTTTTTCTAAGTTTTATTTTTATTTTATATAAAATGGCAAATTCATTGACTATTTTATTAAAACTAAATACAAGCCGAACACATCTTCATGCTTCATTAACTTATATCTTCAGCTTCATTTTTACATAATTTATAAATAATATATTTTTATTTAAAAAATATATATATTTACATGTTGGTAGATAAAATGTAAAACTAATATAGAATATTGAAACAATGAAATATTGATGTATGATTCATACTTACTAAATACTAAGGTTTGTGACCTCTTAAATAGGAGTAAAATGTATTTACCAACAAACATATACTAAAATTTTTATTTTTAATATAAAGTATAAAACAATATTCTTTATTCAAATATTTCATTCAATATAATAAAAAAATTTTATAAAAATAAATGAATTTACACATGATTTGCCTAACATTGCTTATTTGTCATTAAAAAAAGTGAAATATATATATATATATATATAATTCAAATTTAACTCTTATAACAATACTTATTCCATCCTTTTCAAAAAAAATGCGTTAATATTTTTGACATAAATTTTAATAAAAATATATATTTAAGTACTTTTTATTTTCTATAGTTTAAAAGTATAATTAAATAAAATAATAATATTTATAAAAAATGAACAAAAAAGAAAATTAAATACATTTTTAAAAGATGAAAGGGTATTACATTTTATTTATGATAATCTATCTATATATAAATATATATATATATTTGAGATCTATCATAGCTTCGTAATTAGGTGTTGTCATTAGTCAAGTCACCGATTGAATTATATATTTTATTCACTATTTATTTTTATTTTTCCATCTTAATACATTTTTTATTTTTTAAAGAATAGTTATATTATAAATTGTTACTCAGTCAAACACGGTTTAATTTCTAGAACTGTACCAACCTCACCTGTTATTTTCCAATTTTATCGTTTCTTTGGGAGATGGAGACCAAAGAGCCTCAAAGTCATTCTCATGATTTTTTTCATTCACTATTTTTTCTCTAAAGAAAAATATTTAAATTTTAATATTTTCGATGAAAATATTAATTACCTTCATTAAATTTATACAGTATCCAAAGAATTTTGTAATAATTAAAAAAAATATATATATATATTATATTGATGAATGAGTTGGTGTAAGAAGAAAATATTATGAATTTAGTGGGATTAATAGTAATATGTGATATAATATTTTGGTAAATAAGAATAAAGTGAGTATAAATTGATAATTAAATGAATTATATAAATTGTAAATAAGAATTAACTACTTAGATAGGAGGCATAGTGCATCTCCAACCCATGCCAATTTCAATTGGCGTTGCACTGCAGCAACTCCAATTTTTGGCGTTGTTTTACCTTTTTTTTTTTTTTTCTTTTAAATTTTTTTTAATTTTAAAAATTAAAAATTTGATTTTAAATTTTGATTTTTATTTTTTAAAATTTTATTTTAAATTATAAAAATAAAAAAATTATTTAAAATAATAGGAAAAATTGAATATTTGAAGAATAATAGTGAAAAATGGAGTTATGGTAAAAGTAAAATTAATGTAGCAACTATCGAGTTAAAACTGGATAAATAAAGTGGATGAGTTGAAGATGACTTAGAAATAATAAATAAGATTGTTTGAGTGAAATCAAAATAGAAATTTTTTACTTTATTTTTTTTTAATATTATAATTTTTTATAAATATTATTTAAAAATATGTTATATATATACATTAATATAATATTTATAATATTTTATTTATTTTGAATAAATTGTTTGCATTACCATATATATATATATGTGAGAATTTAAATAAAATATAATTATAAGTAATTAAAAAATAATATTAAAAAAAATAAATTTAAATCAATATAACTAAATAAAATTAAGAAAATTTAAAATTATAAAATTTAAAATGGAATTAACATTTATAATCATATTTTTTAAAAATTAAAGGCCGTTGCGGATAGAAAAAAAATACATGAATTTTTCATTTGGAATGGAGAGTATATACACTTTATTCACTTACATAATATCAATAACCCAACATATAATATTGTTCTCTCCGTCGTGTAAATATGTTTTTATTTGACCGGGTACAGATTTTAATAAAGTGAGTAATAATTATTATTTTTTTTATAATAAAAAAATACAAAAGGGTAATAAATTTTCACTTAAAAATAAAATAAAAATATTTTTTTTATGACAACAAAAAAGAAAAATAAATATAAATTTGAATGATGAAAATAATATTTTTTATAGTATTACAAACGTAATCTTTTAGACATAACATAAAAAAATACATACATAAAAATACTTGTACTACATATCTAATATAATATTAATATTAAAAAATTATGTATAAAAAATAAATGAAACTATTTTTATGGACCGAAGGAGTATTAAATTCTTTTATTTACTATAATACAAAAGCAAAATTGCTTTTAATATGTGATTTAAAAAGCAGTTTCATATTCCCAGTGATTTAGAAATTAAACAATATTCTCTTTTATTTAGAAAGTATTACATAAAATTGTCTAAAGATTGTATGTAACTTCCCCACGTATTTTAAAAAATATTGCATAAAGTTTCCTAAAAAAATATTGTGTAATACTATGAAAACACTTGAGACTTTTATACAATTTTTAAATTATAAAAAAAAAAAATGTAAATTTTTCAAATCACAAATAAATTATAAAATATTTTGATTAATAAAAAATACTTTCAAATAAAATATATACAAATAAAAAAAAAATTTTAATTGTAACATAAGAAATATTATTTTTAAATATTTGTGGCGATTGTATAATTAATTTCTTTTTAAAAAAAAATCATAATTCAAAACAACAAACTCCTAAATTTTATAAAAACTATAGCTCTATTTACGCAAGAGTTGTGTTTGTTCGAAGGATTTTAGGGTATTTACACTATTCATACAGAAATTTTCTCCCAAAAATATAAAATTAAATATTTATTTTTTATTTTTTATATTATACTAAAAATTGATTTTACATTAAAAAAAATTACATCTATATATTTATATCACATTATACAATTATTCAAATTCAATTTTTTTATTTTTTAAATCTCAATTCAAAATTCAAAATTCAAAATCCAAACGGTCAAACAAAAACTTAGAAATTTCAACACTATATATTTCAATATTTTATTTTATTTTATTTTAAAAAATATTATGTTAAAAACAAAAATATATGCTTATTGTTTGGACATAAAATTTGAAAAGAAAAAGGAGGCAACTTTTATAGACGAAGAAGCAGAGAGCAAACGAAGCTGCTGTGCTGTGCTGCGCTGCTCTGCAACTGTTGTTGCAATCGACAAATCAAACATTCGATCAATCTGAATTGGATTGGATTGGATGCCGTCGATCAATATTCATCGTCTCCGGCTTTCACTCGCGACCATGAATCCTCCCACAAATCATTTCAAAACCCTCCCCCCTTTCCCAAATTAGCAGGGCTTCCTTCACATTCTTACTTAATTCATCATTTGCCCTCTCCCATCGGACACAAAAACGCACAATCTGTCCCCTGGGAATCGAGCTTCTGTTGGATTGGATTCGATATATATATATATATTCGACATTTCATCACCACAATCTCAACGTTCTCAACCCCAACTGCCATTTCCGATTTTTCAAGCTTTTCTTTCTTCGGTTTTTGGAGGTGCAAAGGGCCCTAACTGCAATTTGCCTCAGCTGCCTCTTCTTTCCCTCCTCCTGCTTTTCCCCCAAATTCAAAACCTAAAAAAATTCAAATCCGATCAAACATCTCCCTGCTTTCTCCTTAGAAAAAATTAATCAATTAAGGATATCATGTACGGAGGAGGAGGAGGTGGAGGTGGAGGAGGAAGACGATGGGACCATAGCATGAGAGGTCTCGGCGTGGATTACGAAACGTCCCACGTGTCGACGACATTGCGGCCGAGCAGCCGCGCGATTCGGGCGGGGATGAAGGTCAAATTCCAGGATCTGTACGGATTCACGGTGGAGGGTAACGTCGACGACGTGAACGTCCTGAATGAGGTCAGGGAAAGGGTGAGGCAGCAGGGGAGGGTATGGTGGGCATTGGAGGCCAGCAAGGGTGCCAATTGGTATCTCACAACTCATTTCTCCTCCTACCCTCGAAAGCCTTCCCTCAGGCTGTCCGCCATGGTTAATGCCATCACCCTCAAGGGCCTCATCAGGAAAGGCATCCCGCCATATCTCCGCCCCAAGGTCTGGTTCTCCCTCTCCGGCGCCGCCAAGAAGAAGTCCACCGTCCCCGACAGCTATTACACTGATCTCATCTCTGCTGTTCAGGACAGGGTCACCCCTGCCACCAGGCAGATTGATCATGTAATCAATTCATTCTTTCTTTTGTTACGCATCTTGTCGATCGGTTATTGTTATGCTATGCATTGGTTTTCTGATTAATTTCGAAACAGGATCTTCCCCGGACGTTCCCCGGTCATCCGTGGCTGGATACTCCGGAGGGGCATGCTGCCCTGAGGCGAGTTCTTGTCGGGTATTCGTTTAGAGATTCTGATGTTGGTTATTGTCAGGTGATGAATTCGATCTCAGTATCGATCGGTTTGATCTTTTTTTGGAGTTTTTAGTCCGTTCGAGTTCTGAAATGAGTTCCGGCGGTGGCGCAGGGACTAAACTATGTTGCGGCATTGCTTCTGCTCGTCATGAAAACCGAGGAAGATGCATTTTGGATGCTCGCCGTGCTTCTAGAAAACGTGTTGGTTAATGATTGCTATACGAGCGACTTGTCGGGATGCCATATCGATCAAAGAGTGTTTAAAGATCTTCTTGCCAAGAAGAGTCCGAGGTTAGTCTCTCATCAATATATCTCTAGTGCTCATTGATCTTCTTTAGCTTTTGTCATTTTGAAATGATGAAAAAGATCCCTTCAGGGTAGCTGCTCACTTGGAAGCTCTGAAATTTGATGTTTCCCTTGTCTGCACAGAATGGTTCTTATGCTTATTCTCCAAAAGCTTGCCATCCGAGGTTAGAAAAGATTAGATTATATATCTACACTTGCATAAAATGTCATAAGACTTCGAAAAAACTATCAATGTCCCTAATTTGTTTCAGACAACCCTTCGCGTTTGGGACGTTCTTTTCTGTGAAGGGGCAAATGTTTTGTTCAATGTAGCTCTGGCGATATTCAAGGTAACTTCGGATCGAATCTTGTTTCTTGCTTTGCTCGCTTTAAACCGCGAAAAATTGAATCTTTTGATCGCAAAACTGAGCAGATAAGTGAAGAGGAGCTGCTTATGACAGATTATGCCGGAGGTGTGATCAGCGTGATTCAAAGAACTACGCATCACCTATTCGACCCGGACAAACTCTTGACGGTAACAATTAAACAAAACTCAATACTCGAATCAGTAATCCCTTCGAAGATATGCAGCCTGGTTTGTTTCCATGGCAGGTTGCCTTTAGCAGAATAGGTTCAATGACAAGCTACCTGATATCGAGGCAGAGGAAGAAGCAGCAGCCGGCGGTGATGGCTGAGCTCCACCAGAGGCAACGGAGGCTGAACCCCGCGGAAGGCTGCAGCGATGAGAAGCGATAATGCGCAGTCGGTCGGCGGCGGAGAATGCTGATCAGATGATTGTAGATATTGGTGGTAGAGAAGAAAGGGAGGAGGCTGTGGGGTGATCGTAGAATAGATGCAAAGTGTAAATTTGGAGCTGTGGAAAATGCATCTCTAGGTTAACCCCACACAGTGTTGTTTTATAAGAGTGCAGCTGGGGCGATGTAATTAGTGTTCGGAACGTGTAAATTGATCTTCTCAACTTGTGATGATATTTTAGCCGTGATGTGAATCTTGTTTAGGTAAATTCGTGGGAGCTGAATGAATTGCTACTGGAAGATCAAAGACAGGGAGAGAAATAAAAATACAGCAAAAACTCCACCGGCAAGAAATGCATATTCATGAGTTATTACAACACAGGAGCTTCATCATCATTATAATCATTGTCGTCGTTGCCGTCGTCGTTTGTCTGTCGTACATGGCGACTGACGAACAAGGGATAGAAGAAATGAAGAAAAATCTCCGGGCCAACAAAAGAATCAAGGACCTCTATAATGACAAGAAATTGAATCAAGGAAAATGGCAAATGATTAAATTAACGCAGTAGATGGAGATCTGTTACACCGTTGCAATGGCAAACATGATCGCAATCGCCGCCGCCGCGGCGGCGGCAGTAGAGCTGATGATGGAAGTTCTGTGAGAAGAAGATGCCGCCGGGGAAGAGGTGGCTCCTTTACCTTTCTGATCAGCCGGTCCGTCTGCAACTCCGGTGGGGGCAATTTCCGGCGCCGGCGCGGGGGCGGGAGGCGGCGGCGGCGGAATGTCGGTGCCGAAGATCGCTTCCGGCAGAAGAACTTTGTCGGTCTCGTAAATTGCGACGGGATCCGCCGCGTGTACTGCACTGATGACTCTGGCTTTGGTCCAACCGGAGTCGACGTGGATTGTGCCGAAATTCTCCGTCATGTTGAGGCTGTAAGCGTTTCCGGCGAAGGATTGGATAGGGTTGTTCTGGCTGAGTTTTCCGAAGTAGGAGAGAGGGTAGTAATGGGGGAGGGCATGGAAAAGGCAGAAGGATTTGAGCTGATCCTGAGTCAGATTGGAGAGGGACGGATAAGGCTTCTTCAGAGCTTTGAAGGCTTCGTCCTTGGGGACGAACAGAGTGAGCCCTTCCTCTGTGTTGTCGGCTTGATTTTGGAAAGTTTCGAGGACTTTAGTGGACTGGAGGTACCCGAGGAAGGTGTGGAACGGGCCGGCGTATGATAGCAAATAGGTGATGTTCACGTGCTCTCGCTCCGGTGCCGGCGCTGGCGCCGGCGTCGGAGAGACTGGCGCCGGCGGGGACCTCTGCGCGTTTGCTGAAGATGCGCAGAAGCATAGCAGGACCAGTGCGACAAACACGATGATGCTCCTGGATTTGATGAATTCCATGACTCTGTCCACAGATTATCGGTAGAGATTATCAACTGCTCTGACTCCGACGATGACTGCGACTCTGACCTTCTGTTTTTGCCTACACGTCTTTTAGATATCTACAATGAACCTGCAGCGTACGTACGTATGTTGTGTGTATGAGTAAACATCAATCAGATCTGAGAAGAACATGTTCACATATATTTTAAGTATAAACTTAAAGATCATTCGTTAATCGATTTTTATACACACGAAAAAAGTAGATCCAGATCTCATTAGAAATCAAACTCAAGCGGTTCAGATTTGAAGCGAAATCATCCAAATTCCTCAACAAAAACGCGAAGTACCACATCTCCAAGCAGCGGTTATCACTTATCATCCTCAACTCACCAATTCACAGGAATTTAAATGACAATTACGCACATTCGATCAATTCGCTTGAAAAATACGCAGAGATTCAGCATTGCATCAACAAAATCGCAGATCCACGAAACTCATCACTAATCATTAGCAGTTATAAAACAGATCCAACTCAACACACCACCAAACAAAATCAAAATCAAAATCAAAATCAAAATCACGCACAAATTCCACAACCACCAGCATTCACAGAGAAATGCAGATAGGCAACTAACCTGAAAGAGAGCGAGAGCGAGAGCGAGAGCGACGAAGAGTCGAATAATTTAGAAGTGACAAGCAGCAGATGCAGCAGCGAGGCAGGCTATATAGTTAGTGCAGCATCACCATCGCCATTCAACTTCATATAAAAGAAACGGAAGATGAGTGATGCTAATCAAAGCCAATAAACAAATAAATATTAGTATGATGAAAGTACAGCTGGCGCCGAGGGTATAATAGGGATTTCAACTCACCACCCCACCGTTTCGAGTTCCCGCTATCGGAATCGGATGACATAGACCTATAGCAGTAGTAGTAGGACAAAATCCCAACGGACAAACGTAGACCGTATTTCAAGAATGTAATGGTAAATTGTAAGGTGGGCTTTCCTGTCAGCCACCCAACTTACAGCTAATTATTATACATTATCATTGCTATAATTATTACTACCCATTTATGTTATATTATGGTAATTATTGTTTCGATAGTTTTGACTTACCAAGCTTGCACTGTAATCAAAGCTACACTAGTTATTTTTATTATGTCATATGATTTAATTGTGGGGGAAAATCAATCTGAGCCGTTGATTTCTACGCTGGTCAAAGTCAACCCTACTGGATCGAGGGTCAATGACCATGCGAAACACCATCACCGTCGGAATTGGTACTGCTTCCGGGTGTTTTCGGTTTGGAATTGCATTTGAATTTTTAAATATTACGCAAATATGTGCTCGTTCGATCGGACACATATTTTAATAAAAGTGAAAAATAGTAATAATTTTTTTATTTTACAGTAAAAAAATGTAAAAAATATAATAAATTTTTACTTAAAAATTAACAAGAATATTTTTCAATAATAATCCAAAAGAAAAGTGAGCATAGATTTGAACCACGGAGAGAATATTATTATTATTATTACTATTATATTGTAAATATTTGAAATGATTCCATATTAAAAATCAATTTCATGTCCGTCGTTTAAAAGCTGTGAACTCAATATTGAGTAAGTGTTATATAGTGAATTTAAATTTCACATACTCAAATCATTTTTCATTTAAGTGATTTATCAACTTACTACTAAATTTATTTTTTTTAATTAAATATATAAAAATATGAAATTAAATACTAGAATTAAAGTTTACTTGTTACACATAATTCACATAATGTGTCATATTTTATAGGATTTAATTTGTAAGGTATTAAGTTAGTTATCATAATTTTACTTTATAATTATTTTTATTAAATTATACTATTTTTGTCCCAAAAAAGTTGTCTTGTTTTTTTCATTTGTTAAATTATTTTGCAGAAACTCTAAAATTTGTATTATTGATAATCAAAATAAAGGTCTATACATAGACAACTTAAAACAAATTCGATAGACTTAAATTTAAATAACGTAATCTAATAAATATAACCAAATCTAAATCTAAATCTAACAAATCTAAAACTAAATATCGAAAACCTCTCGACACCCCATCTCAAACATAAATGGGATCGCATAAACCAACTTGAATTTGATAAAAAAGTTAAATAAAAATCAAAAGACGCAAACACGGATAACAGTTGCTTGATCCGTCGTTGGCGCCGCCGCTCTTGATTGAGCTCCTATTTTCGCACATAATAGTTGCTCGTCTGACGTCGCCTTTGCGCTCTCAACTAAGCTCCTGTTCTCGAACGTAGACATGAATTCTAACGCAAACGGAAATAAGAGTTGCTTTGTCCGTTGTTGTCGCCGCTCCCGACTGAGCTCCTATTCTCGCACATAATAGTTGCTCGTCCGATGTCGCCTTTGCCGCTCTCAACAAAGCTTTTGTTCTCGAATGCAGACACAAACTCTAATGCAAACACAAATATGATTGCTTTGTCCGTCGTTGCTGCCTCCGCTCCCGACTGAGTTCTTATTCTCGCAGATAATAATTGCTCGTCCGACGTTGCCTTTGCCACTCTCAACAAAGGTTCTATTCTCGAACGCAGATATAAACTCTAATGCAAAATGCAAATAACAATTGCTTTGTTCGTCGTTGTCGCCGCCGCTCAAGACCGAACTTTTGTTCTCGCACATAACAGTTGCTTGTCCGACGTCGCCTCTGCCGCTCTCAACAAAGCTTTTGTTCTTGAATGCAAACACAAACTCTAAAGCAAACTCAAATTCGGACAAAATTGTAGACATATCTTAAAATCAAAGACCTCCCGGTACATTCCAGGTTGAATGTACTCGGAGCAGCGAGGTTTAGTAGGCTATGTCTATCTCTAGAAAAAAAAACCTGGCTCTGATACCATGTTAAATTCATCCATCCCAAAACAATTGTCATGTTTCCTTATTTATTAACCGTGGTGCCCATTTTAAAATAAAATTATTCCTAATTTTTCAAACTATTACTAATTATTACTCTAATCTATTTTTTTAAATTATTCAAAATATAAGGGTATTTTAGTCTTTTATATTCTACTTTATATCCATTTTCAATCAAATACTATTATTCCTTAATTTTTGTGCCAATAGCCAATAAGACGTTTCTTAGCAATTATTTTTAGTAATACATTTTTAAATTTTAATGAATATAATTATATATAAATGAATTATGACAAATAAACTCTAAAAATATAAACTATCAAAATCATTATAATTTACTGATAAGCGGTAGCCCACTGAGATAAGTGAGCCAGGCCCAAAATAGCTTAATAATATCAATCATATAATGGGCTCTATTTTCATTGGCGTTATCAAGATATTTAATTACTAGGTTATTAAATATTTGTATAATTTAAGGTGTGTTCACTTATGTAAGAACTATAATAAATAAGGAAATATTGAGATTGCCCTAGAACGTTCAAATTAGATAAGAAAATAAAAAAAAAAAAGTGTCAAACTTGACAATTAACGTTCATTCTTTCAAGTCAAAATCAAAATTGAATTAGGAGATTAATGATTTATAAAAAAAGCATAAAATAATAGCATTATAAATCAATTAAATATGACAAAAATGGCTTATACATATTGATGTTCTTCAATGCTCTTAAATTTGAATCGATTTTTGGTATTTGCAGAAGACCGTTGCGCGGAAAAGCTTCAGCCACAGCACACAAAGGGGTGTTCATCTTAAAATTTTCTTCTATCTTCTTAATCCAATTTAATATATATATATATATATATTTTATAAATTAAAAGAATTTAAATTAAAGAATCCAAAATTTTAGTATTTTAAGGGGGCCAGCAGTTTGATCAACGTCAAGATTCGTTATCCTATGAATGTATTTTTTAAGAAGAAATTCTTAAGGCCAGCAGCAGCACTATATACAGATACATGTTAACAAATCAGCTGATGTATATACACTTGATGATTCAAAAAGTTTAACCAATTGATCTGTTTGTTATATATACATGGCAACATATGGCCCTCCAGATGCTCGAGAAAATGCCAGAATCAAAACACAAATCACAGCTTGACATGACTCGAAAGCTTTCCAAACCACTTCCAGCTTCAGACAAAGTTACACAACTCTAATGCGTGCTCGACACGTGTTTCGAACAGATCACTCTCACCTATCTATCTATATATATATATATATATATAACAGAACCAACAGTTTAATTCGCTCAGTTTCTGTTGATCCGCCATGGCAGCTAAGCGAATCTCGATTCATCCAAGGTGGGTTCTCCCCATCACCATTTTTGCTCATCTCTTGGCCCTGGCAGTGTTCATTCTCGTCCTCGTGTGGCTCCTTCACTTCCGGGAGGGTCTCTCTTTTGATTCAGACAACAAAGGAAAGATCTTCAATGTAACGTTTTTGGTTCAATTCAATTAACAAAAATATGTCTGTTCTTACTTCTTAGTTAGTCTTGAGTTGTGTTGTTCTATGTTCATCTTGCAGCTGCACCCATTCTTCATGCTTCTTGGCTTTATCCTCTTCTCAGGAGAAGGTACAACTTACTTTAATCTTATTACATATGATCGATTTAGCATCATTCGAAATATGAGTATGACATTAATGGTTTCGAATGATCAGCAATCATGGCATACAGAACAGTTCGAGGTGTAAGAAGGACTCAAAAACTACTTCACCTGATCCTGCACTTGATCGCCCTCGTCGCCGGCATAATCGGAATTTACGCCGTCTTCAAGTTTCACGACGAAATCGAATCTCCCAATATGTACACCTTGCATTCTTGGATAGGCCTGTCTACCTTCATCCTTTTCGGATTGCAGGTACAAACAAAACACTCTCATCAATGGCCTAATTCTTTCTGTAAATGCAACAGTAATTAATTTCGATTGTTGTGTGTAAAAACATGTAATCTATGATCTATCTGCCAGTGGCTTTTTGCCTTCTTCTCCTTCTGGTATCCGAAGGCGAGGACGGCGATAAGGGCGAGGTTTCTGCCATGGCACGCCGTGTTGGGGCTGGTGATCTTCCTGATGGCTATTGTGACAGCCGAGACTGGTTTAGTCGAAAGGTTCCATTTTTTAGGCCTTGTTAGGAGTCAAGAGGCGCTTATCGTCAACTTCATCGGCCTGTTAGTTCTCCTCTTCGCCATCGCCGTTGCTGTCGGCGTCGCCCTCCCTAAAACTACCTACTGATTGCTGTCTGTGTCTTCCCTGTCTGCTTACACGTATAGATTGTCATATACTTATTTTTGTTCTTCATTCATTGTATGAATAGATTTGTGTGATACTTAATCTCTGTTTATCTATGGCGATTGATCTGTTTTCTTGTAAGGGTATCGATAATTTCTTGAATTCTTGATTTGCTTAGTTTCAACATGAAATATTGAATACAGCTAGAGATTAGACAATAGCTAACTATACATGTTCTGAAAAATTGTCTATTGTCTTCTCCTCATCATCTCTGCCATGGCTAATATCTGTTGGAGCTGCAGTCTCCTTCTTCATCTCTTCATCGTTCCTTTTTCCCCATAGCACGCAGTATAGTCCCGACACGATAACAACAGCTCCTAACAAGCTACAAAAAATCGAACATGGAAAATTCTCTTAACTACTAAAAGACATCGAAACACATTAAAAAAATGTTACCTCCCCAAGTGAAGCCTCTCTCCGAAAACAACGACCGAAAACAATCCGACGATAACAACCAGCAACGGGCTAAACATTGCCGCGAAAACCGGCCCCTTCTTGCTGATACACCATGTCTGCAAGTAGTAAACCAACGCCGAGACCATGATCCCCTGTTTATATCCGAAACCGTTAAAAGAAAAATCGATACTTTACAAGGTGCAAATCCAATATACATTGATCATAATGTAAGCTCACACAGTATAGTACAGTCCAGAGCTGCATATTCCACCCTATTTTCCACAGATCAAAATCTCTAGCCCAGAATATCGACAGAAACGACGATTGAAGTGTTCCAAACAAGCATATAAGCACCGTTAGAGATAGTCGAGCCGGGTAAATCTTATAAGCCCCCGACATGAGGATCAGCCACACACTCCATGCGACGAAGCTTACTATGATCAAGATTGATCCTTTCACCCAATTTTCGTGTCGATCATCTCGGCCTAATGCTAATGTAACTACAGACGAGCCTTCGAATACGCTTTCGCCTTTCCAGAAAGTGAAAATGAGCGATCCGGCGATGCACGCGACTGCGCCTACAACTTTTGCCTTCCCGCTGGTGCTGCCGAGCTTCACCTCTTCCATTCTAAGAAACAGAATCAACATTAGTCCTTCGACAAAAAAAGTTCAGATAATGTCGCGATCGGAGTACCTAAGGAGGGCCGCGACGACAATTGTCAGCGCCGGAATGATGTTGCTCAAGGCAGTTGCTACTGTCGGAGAAGTGTAGTTCATGCCTGCGTAGTAGAGATTCAAATGGACAGTGACTCCGAAGAACGAAAGAACGAAAATCCTAGCCATTGCGGAAGCTCCGATCGCCGGTCTCTGTTTCCTACACACAACATATACAACAACGTTATTCTAAACTATAATGTTATGTAATGGCGCGAATGCGCACGTGGTTTAATCGTCTCAGAAACCTCTCGAGCGCATAAGCGAGAGGGGACAAGATGACCAAGGCGATTAGGTGTCGGTAGACGACAAAAACGAGCTGATTAAGTCCTCGATCGAGGGCAAGTTTGGTGAGGATATTTGATCCGGCGTAAGCTAGCTGAACGACGGCCATTGCTAAGTAAGGGCTGGAGCTATTTATGGAAACCATTGTTCTTCAAGAAGTATTTAATTCAGTACAAGCTTCTATATATATATATATATGTAAATGAATGTATTAATCAGGGGATGATGATGATTCAAATGGAATTCCTATTCAAAAGCAGAGCATGAATTGCATGGAAATCACACTTACCTCACCATATCTGCCTCTGTCTCCCACTTAACATATATACTTTATACCAATTATTAGGGAAGCTTGAAAAAGGTCTGTACTTCTAATTTTTAATTTACTATATGTAGTTTCTGATCACAAAATTAATACAGTTGTCGGTAATGTTGATTGTGCAATGGCTACCAAATTTAAAGCCCTAATGATTAATGGTGCAACTTTAATTTATTAGCAAGTAATTAGTGGAGATCCACTGGAAAAACATTTACAAAATCTCACCAACTAATTAACAAATTATTGTTACTACCACAAGAGAGTGAATTAATATATAATTGTAATTACCACGAAGAACGATTTAATTTTTTGTTTTTAATTTTTACAAAAGAATCACACGAGTATGGAATCCGGTTTCTCATGGTAGCCAAGATTTCCGACGCAGAAGGGCGGAGCGCCGGCGAGTCCGCCAGGCAGGCGGCGGCGAGGGCGGCCATGGCTTTTGTATCCTCCAATTCGAATTCCCCTCGCAGACGTGGGTCCATCATTTCCACGACGGCCGGATTAATCTCATCCCCTCGCTGCTGGAGCAACGGCTGCGCCGTCGCCGTCAGCCACCGGCCGGTGGAGGGATCCAGAGCTTCCTTTCCGGTGATGAGTTCTAACAAGATTACGCCGAAGCTGTAGACGTCGTTCTTCTTGGAGACGAGCCCGGTTCGTAAGTAATGAGGATCGGTGTAGCCGGGAGAACCGACGATCATGGCTCGAGTTCTGCGATTGGTGGAGCTCGGAGGGGCGACCATGGCGGAAAACCCTAATTTGGCTGACCCGAAGTCGCAGAGCTTGCAGTCGAGTTTGTCGTCGAGCAAGACGTTGGAGGATTTGATGTCGCCGTGGACGATGTGGAGGGTGCAATTGTCGTGGAGATACTCCATGGCTAGAGCGATTTGGAAAGCTATGGCGGTTCGTTTCCGCCATGGGAGGACTTTCTTGGAGCTCTGATTATGGAGTGCATCTTGGAGAGTGCCGTTGGGAACGTATTCAATTACCAAAATGCCCTTTTCAGTGTCGTGGCAGTGACCGATGAGCTTGACGATGTTGGGGTGATTGAGATGGAGGAGAATTTCGAGTTCTTGCTTGTGGGCAAGATCGATACGCTCGCTGCTGCTGCAGCACTGAATTTTGACGGCGGCGGCGGCGGAATTGGGGAATTGGGCAAGATAGACGGTGCTGAAACCTCCATGGCCGATGACGATGGCGAAATTCATGGTCAATTTTTGAATTTCTTCCCAGGAGAATATAATCGGGAGTCCTTTCGATGTCTTGTTGCAGACAGTGATATGATGATCATCGTCTTCCTCGAAATCAACGACGGCTGCAACTCTGTCGGCCACTCTCCTGCGCTTGATCACCTTAATCTTCACAAACTTGAGAAAATTCACACACCCCATTAGCGTTGATCGATCGATCGATGATGTAATTTAATTTCCACTCACAAATTAATGCTTGCCCACTAAACCCAAAAATCAATTATATATATGTATATACATACAAGAGACGTACGCTCCCAAGAAACGACATGGAAGATGCACAGAGCGAACGAAATTAATAAATAATTAAGAGAATAATTAAATTAAAACGGGAAGAAACCCTTGGGGAGAATGGGAGTCATACGATACACACCACCTCCATTGATCATTGGGCATGGTCCACAGACAAGATTAGGGTTTTTTTTTTGAATCTCCATTATCACACAATATAGATACATCCCCTTCCTTGCCAATTAATCCCCCCCGTACGTGCGGTGGTCTCTGCAAATCATGATTTATAATTAATTAATCGATCAGGGCTGCAAGAAGCTAAGAAGAAGACAACCATGGAATGGAATCCCACATGATTCTTATTTACTTGGGCTTCCAACAAACAGTGATGTTGACGTTCCTAGATTGCCAGCGATGGATCGATGATTCATGGCTTTCAACAAACTTATTTTAATTTAATTTAGGGATAAAAAATGAGGAATAAATTTAGGGTTAAGAAGAGGGGTTCCCCACCAGCTAACCCAGCCGAGACAGTGTGTTCGGAGGTGGCCGGCTGAGCCACCTACTCGGCGGTGGGCCACCATCTTGTTGCCTTGTCTTTCTCAATACTTAAAAAAAAAAATAAAAAAAATAAAAAGTAATTAAATCAAATCAAATCACAGATGTTCCCATTTGAAAGGTTTGTAAGATACGTATATATATATATATATATATATTTTTTTTTTTGGTATAGAACAAGTACAAGTGATTATGACTTTTGCTATTGTGTAAGAGGAATGTTTAGTCTGTATCCGAGGATAGTGAACTATGGTGACAAAAACTAAATACAGTTTGTATTTGAACTTTATTTTTACGAAAAACAGAATGATTAATTCATAACTCTACAAATTCTACTCTTTTGTCTTTTATGGTTCTTCTTACTAAAATATTTTAATGATATATATATATTTTATAACTTGAAAATTTTATTCTTCCTACTCTCCCTACCAAACAAACCCCGAATTGTCGCTGCGGAATAATTCCAAGTACTTAAAAATAATAAACAAATATATGAAATCATTGAGTTTGAATGTTTGAATAATGCTTGACATTACTCATTTTATAATTGACTTGTTAAAAATAATAAATAAACCAGCCTAAATATAATGGACGTGGTCCAATATCCGTACACCATTATAGCCCAATAAGGCCCACATAAACGTAGCCTCTATTAAAGAAATACAAGCTAGTGGAGCCCAAACATAATGGGCCTATATCGATATGTATGCACAAAACAGGCCCAATAAAGCCCTTAGAAAATCCAGCCTTAGTCCATCAAAGAAATATAAACAAATAGCAGCCCTACCATTTCTAACGGCAGCTATTAACGCCGTCGTGGGCTCCGTGACTCATATCGTCAAATCCGTGCGGTTTCGGTGGAGGCGTCCGTTTGGGCAACTTTAGGTGGTGTTATAGAATTATTGGAATTTATTTGGCATGTTATATAATACTATAAATATATAAAATATATTTCCTACTAATTTAAAAATTATGTACCAATGTTGTGAATGATTAGAGAGATTTGGGGACATATTGTAGCCTATTACGTCGATTTTGAAGATTTACTTTAAGCCCTAATAAGCCCATTACACTTTTTGACGTATATACAGAAATGGTAAAAATTTTCAAAATTATACAGTTTTCATTAATGTATTTTATCTCTCAATGTAGTTACTGTTTAATATACGCGTATACATACATACATATATATATATTAATGTATATATTATAGTGAAGGTGGTAAGATGATTTGTGGTGGGAAAGCTTAAAATTGAGAAATGTGTGTGGAGCCAAGATTACTCAAATGATATGGAATATATGATAAGATGTGAAATGTGATAGATAGAATGAGTTGAATGGCATAGAAATAATTAAAAAAGGATAGAAGAGAATAGAAAGAAGGGTACAAATACAATGAAAACTCAACGGTCCACTACTGTATATTAGCACGGGGGAAGGGAACGCAGGACCATATATTTTCATCAATATATAAATTATTTAGGAGGATGAGGAATAAATAATTGAGTGGTGGGTGGGTATATATATATACATATATCTATGTGTGGGTGGGGTGAGGTGAGGTGAGGTGGGGGCAAGAAAATAAATAAATAAAGAAGAATTAGTAATATATATATATATATATATTTGATGTAAAAGTCTACAATCGCTATCCGAAGATACGCATAGTCCGAAAAAACAAATTATACTAGGTAAACTATGTGTGATAAGTGACGTTGGTGTTTGAGCTTATGATCGGTTACAAGTTTACTCTCTACACATAATATTATTAATTAATATTTATGTGGTTGATGTAAATTATGAAGAGGTAGGAATTAGGCAGGTACGAGGCCCATAATCATTCATCAGCTCAGATTAAGACAACTCCTCACTGTCTCTTGCCCTTGGCGGGGACCTCTACACATCCACTCCACTCCATTTACATACACTACTACTCTCTCTCTCTCTCTCTCTCTCTCTCTCTCTATATATATATATATATATATATACATATATTCTTCAATATATACCGGATACATACATACATACACAATGCAGTTGCAAAATTGAGGGAATAGAGAATTTAATTAATTAGTGGTAGCGTATGCTGTTACTATTATTATTATTATTATTATTATAGATATAAAAATTAAAAATGGTAAGGAACAGAGAGAAGAATGAAGGGATATGTGGGATTGATGCCATGCATGCAAAATCAGGAAACCTGTTTCTGCTTCTTCTCCTGCTACCGTAGCTGCCCTGCACTGCCCTGCCCTGCCCTACTTTCTTTATATATAATATGTATGTATATGTGTGAGTGTATTAGGTAGCACAATCAATGACACATAGGGGTTGCAGCATTAAATGAGGGAGGGAAAATAAAAGCTGCATGCTATATTTTGTTTGGACAGTGGGATTACGACAAATCAGTCGGTCCATTGGTGTTTTTATCAATGGTGGAGTTTGTGAATCATCATCATCATCATCATCATCATTTACACTTATATATTGAAATTCATTTCCAGAATGAATGAATTAATTAAAGAACATCAATTGGGTTGGTTTGTTGATATGATCAGAAATACATCAGCACCTTTACGGCTGTTATGGGAGATTGTGCATTTGCATTGCAACCCCATGACACGTTGCTTTCTCCCATTACCCTACCTATAACACACATACATACATTGATAGATACAGACTTCGTTATTGCAGCTGGGTTGTTTTCTGGGATCTGCTGCCACATCTTTCCACTGCCATATGCAAACTTATATAATTAAACAGAAAGAAACACAACACCTACCCACCTAGCTACTTCAAACCATTTTTTTTTATTTTTCTATAGAGAGCATTATGCAATAAAATTATTTCCTTGTTGCTGTTCCTAATTATCTTCTTTATTGGGTTTTCCAGTCCACTGTGATGATAATGGGGATTAAGCTACAAATAGAGAGAATTAAGAGTAGAGGAAGGGGAATGAAGATGAATATAAAAATAGGATTGATAAAAATAAAGATAGTAAAGGTTGGGATGGGGATATAGGTGCAGATATATAGATGGTGCATCAAAATCAGGAAAAATTGAACCTTATATCAAACGTGGTCCATGCATCCCACAAATTAATTAATAAATTATTTACTGATATATACATATATATATATATATATATAGAAAGAGAGAGAATACTCCAATCTTTAAAGAAAATAATTTCATTAATGTGATTTATCTTCTCGGATCTATTATAATATATATATATATGCACATGCACCCCATATGAAAAGGTCGTCTCCTTTATTTAATTAATTAATAATAATAACTACAAATGATTAAGCACATTATGAACACTCACTCATCACATCACTTATACATTATCCCATGGATACTTACCCATCTCATTATGCATAAACCCCCTGTTATATTATATAATAAGATCATCCAATGCATCATTAAAAAAAAAAAAAAGTGACAAAGAAAAAGCTGTAATTTAGACATGGGAATGGTTCCACGAAAAAAGATTTCATTACAGTTGACTTAATTATACTATACATGTGGGAAGCTAGCTAACTGTATTGTTGCTTTCTTAGGCCCTAGGCAGGTTCAGTCCTCTAAATGATGTTTTCTCTTTCTTTTTATCTTTTTCACTCTACTAATAACTCAATTGCATGTGGTTCTTCCAGCTTTATAAATCATCTTTAATTAATTAAGTCATGCCAACATATTAAAACACGAAGATAGAAAATAATAATAAATCTTGAAACTCAATTTCTTGTTTCTCTGTTTATACATACACACATACACACACACACACAGTCACACATGTATATAAATAGATGGGTGGTTCCGTTAAATTTGTCTGCTGATAAATACACAGTATGAATATATCTCTGCCTCTGCAGCCACTTTCTTTTTTTTCTCTTTTGGAAAATTTCTTTCTTGCAATCCCTTCATCAACATTTTGGGTATAAACTTAAATTTTTTTTGGTGAGTGAATGCTTTTTAAAATAGGAGCAGCACTGCACTGCCCATTTATATATATGTATGGTAATGGTATGAATTACATTGCATTACTGACTCAGTCAGTACATTAACCCTACTACATCATATAGATAGATAGATATACATACACACTGTATGTATGTATGTATATATATATATGTGTGTGTGAGGAGAAGGAAAAGGGAAGAAGGGTGAAAACCCTACAAGGAAGAAAGGGTATAGGCTATAGGTAGCACTTGTACAGGCCTAATGGCCTATTTAAGTATGGCATTGGCAATGGCTTTGAGAAAAAGACATGTCTATAAATATGTAAAATTAATATGTATGTATATGCCTACCTGCCTAGCTAGCTACCTTTGATATTCACAAATTAGTACTAGTATTTACAATCTTGTAGTTATAGGTCCTTACTCGTTTGCATTTTTGCCACATTCACTACATATTTAATCTATTCTGTTTTATTAGGTAAAAAATTGAACTGCCAATTTGTTTATATGGGGTTATGAGATATAATTAGGGTGATCATATTTGGTTTGATTTGTTCTTTAAAAGATATTGCAAATTAGGACAATAAAACTTAATAGATGCATTAGGGCTCTATAACCTAAGTTGCAGTTTCTGATTACCATGACACACACGTATGTACTAAACACAGTTAATAATATCAACTCTATTTACTTGTGAAGTTTTTGAACATTTTTATTATATAATACCGATTTTTATAGAAATATATTATTTTAGTATATAAAACATTAAATCAAAAAATAAACTAGAGTAAAAATATATTGCAATCAATTAAACCACAGTAAGAGATGATGTAGTGGAGTTGAGATGGAATTAATGAACATACAAATTCACATGATTGTCCCATTGATATGTATGCTTGTATACATAATATCTCCATGCTGTACTCGAAGATATTTATAGCTATTGTCCAAGCAACTTCTTATATACATAAAAAGCATATGTATATATATAGTGATTATATTATTATATCAGCGACCACAATGCATATGTACGGTACGGCACGGCACACACAGAGAGATCAGTACTTATCATCAAA
The DNA here is from genome assembly GCF_009805555.1 of Andrographis paniculata. NCBI lineage: Eukaryota > Viridiplantae > Streptophyta > Magnoliopsida > Lamiales > Acanthaceae > Andrographis > Andrographis paniculata. Next base: position 1,029,043 of record NW_026137616.1, on the reverse strand, counting down.
GGTAAATAAATAAATAAATAAATTCAGTATTGTATGTGAGGGAGTACCTAACATATTTTGACAAAACCCAACTAGTCATCATTACATAAGTCAACAATATTAAACGAGTCTTGAAAGTATAAAAGACATGTAGATCTAGGTAAGGCCTATCATGCATCAACACAGATTGATCAAGTAACGAGATACATAGTTTTACATATATATATATATATATATAATGTGATCTATCGAAATCCATCCACTGAAAGAATGCAATTCTGTGCAGACAAGACATTAGATGCATGATTCAAATGATGAAATCCTGGAACCCATTAAGTTCTTTATTTCCTCCATTAATTCATCATCTCATGTTTCATTTTCAAAGATGACAGATAGTGCAACATCAAATTAAAATTTATGTTAACACACAGATTAGCCAATTTATTTATTTCTTTATACCAAAATCAAGATCAACTGATATTTTGTAGTAGACAAGATCAGCCAACTCACAATCTAACATAGTTTAATCATATTGTCTGACAAACTAAGGAAGAAGAAGAAGAACAGACATGTTTAAACCCATACCTATGCATCATTCACGAAAACGACACTTCGTTGCTCATTGTATCTCTATACAACATATATATAGATATAGACAAAAAGGCCAAGTTGCCTGCAACACAATCACCACAATTAATTAATTAATTTAAAGAATCATCCAAATCACATATGCAGTGTGTGTGTGTGTGTGAATGTATATCTCAGTGTTCATTTCACCAAAAAGGATATTCTCTTATTCATCACGTTACAACGCAGCATACTCCTCACTAATAACAAAACAATTCCAATGAGACTATGACAGCCAAACTTAGTGATTCAGTAGCAAAGTTAGAATACAATTCTTGAAGTTACCATATGCATCTATACATATATATGATAGGAATGATCTACAGTGAATATATTTTTGTCTGTATACGGCCCACTAATTAGCTAGGTTACTACAACAAGTTATCAAGCTAAATCTCAAATTGGATTGATGCAGTCTTTGTCCAATTCAAATGATCACGTTTGATTCTAAATATTGGCATATTCAATGTACAAATCACTGCTATATATATATATATGTGTGTGTGTGTGTGTGTACAAATCACTGCTATATATATATGTGTGTGTGTGTGTGTGTGTTCATATGCATTTTTATGTGTTCCTAGTTTGAGAGTTTGAAAAATCTTACAAGTAACCTTATTCAACTGTAAGAATCTTGCCAACTCAAATTTTCCTTTCTTTAGACACTTTAAAAGCATCTTAATAATTAGGACCACAAACTACAATGATAAAAGATGAAGAGCTAGAAAAGAAGTGCAAATTCAGTCTGAGGGGTAAAATAGGATACACAAAAGACATATATGCATGAATAGTTTTCTACATCCTAATTGACAATTTCAACATATTATATATATACATATAGATACACATGGAGAAGGATCTATTTTCATCTTTGGGGACCAAACTTATAAAGGCATCAATGCTCCTATGACTAATCAAACCTAATAATGCAATGAGTATATGGCTTTATTTATATAATTTTCTTCCCTCTTTCCTCAAATGAAAATCTGTTCTTTTCAAGAAATCTTTCCAAAATCTACATTGAATACCAATGAATTCCCTTTACCTTTGCAGCAATTCATCCATGCAGTGAACAATCATCCATCAATGTATTTATATTCGAATTACCTGCAAAAAAGATCCATATTTCAAACACTTCTTTTGATTCCTTCCCCAATATAAATCTGCAACTCTACATGGTGGTAAGATTCTCTTCATTCTTCTTCTTTGAAAAGCAACTATAATAGGCTAATGCCTTTAGGGCATTATCAAGAATATAGTCATGATCGATGTTAAATGGATAATCTGCAATAATGCAATTAATGACCACATCACATAGGTCACAAAAGTGATCAACAAGCTGCCCTTCAACGAGTTTATGAATTCTTAACCAATATACACCTACTAATGCGAAACTCAAGATTGACGATGCCTCGGTGAAAACATGTTTTTTCAAAATTTTTATTTCAGAGACTTCCCTTTCATGTGACTGCTGAACTATAAATTTCCCAGCAGCAAACCAGAAACTCCTACATTAATAGCAATGTTACATGTTGACATAATGAAAAAAGATAGCATGTAGTTACATTGGCATATTGATCTTTTATTTTTGCATTATAATGAAATAATTACCTTCGAATCCTAAATTGTGATTACTGAAGAGTTGCATAACCAAACTTCATCTGTATACGAAAAGATGAATGATACATTGTTTAGTTCTCAAAAGTATGAGCAATATAGAAGGGGGAAGCTAACAAGAAGTAATATATCCTTCCATTTTAAGAGAATACATCTAATTAAGCAGAAAATTTCATATTTAAAATAAGAACTTCATTGCATCAAGGGAAAGTAAAAATTTCATCAATGGTTAAGAAATTTTCCATATTATTAACCATCTCAAGAAATGGATGAAAACGGTTGGCAAATTGAAATTAGCCAACAGTCTGCAGCAGTCAGAAGATTTATAATGTATGTGTAGTGTTGTTCCCTCTGAAGAATATAACAGTAAATGATCAACATATATGTATATAGGTATTGCCACTTTTCCCAAGTAAATCTGGAAATGTAGACGAAGTGCTGTAATATATTATTACTTCTAAAGACAAGAGCAGCAGCAATGAGGACAAGAAGACAGGTAAAACAGGAAAGAGTTCAGTGATAAATGCAAGCACATAAAGAAGAGATTATTATACCTTTTAAAGCTCTGGCAAAACCTGGCCATGGATGTACCTACCGGCGGGCGTGACCATCAAAGCAGCCACTGCAGCAGCGACAGCAAACAACAACCCACAGAGCCAAATAAAAACAAAAGTGCCAAAAGATGATTTTCGATACATACTGTCTTCTCTCCCTCGATCAGGCGTATAATTTGCCATGCATCTGCCCCAAAGTCAGCTGCGTCCAGATAAAGATGACAATAATTCAAGACAGAAAAAGATGAGTGAGTAATAATTCATATGCAAAGTATTGAGAAGAAAACAAAAACCATGCATATACGGATCTGTAGTCGTCGTCGTCGACTGAATTATTGAATGAATTAATTAATTAATTAAAGTATCTGAATGACAAGAATTTTGCGAAAGGTTTATAATTGTCGCGTGGATACATAATGTGGGTGGGAAGGGAAGGATCTGATCTTCCAGACCTGATCACATTATAAGGAAAAAGCATAAAATAACGGGCAAGAAGGATCTACAGAATTATATGTCATCTATCATCTATGGATATACACAGAGTACTCAAAACCCAAGTGCCAATCTCCGATTCAATTTTTTTTTCAGCTGTTCATCACTCGTGTAATCATATCAAACCTCTTCACATTCTGTGCCCCCCGTTTTAAGTTCATATATATATGTAAAAAAAACGTAACCTCACATATCCAAATCCAAAGACATCGATGAACCCTTGCCCTTGTCGTCGTTCTGATTGTACTGCCTTAGCTGGAGACAATCAGGACCGGAGGAATTCATGGAAGGAGGAGTTTCAAAAGGGGGAGGAGGAGGGAGCAAGTGGTGAATAAATGGCATTGAGGAATTATCACATAATTCATGATCTGAGTCGTCAGAGATGGGACAGTCCATGTTCACGCCGAACAGCCTGAGCCTCTTTGCTGCAGCCTTACCTTGGACCACCGGCACCGACTCGAATACCACTTGCTCAACCCCAATCCCACCCCCTTGCGCCTGTCTTAATTCTCCTGCAGCGGCCTCTTGATGATGAGGACCTGAAAATCCAGATCTAGGGTAGACGACGGAGGGCGGGGGGCAAGGGTTTCCGTTGAACAAAGTGGTGGCGGTGGCGGAGTAGGGGTAATGGGCGGCGCCGGCGCCGGGGGTGTAGGTTGTGTATTGATGCTGAAATTGAGGGTGGATGCCGCCGTTGGGTTGGTGCAGCAAGTGTGAATGCGGCAAAAAGAGGGGATGATTCCAAGAGTGAATGGACCTGTGGAAAGAGAATTGGTGTGGGACTGACAATGTGGGAATGGGCGGCGGCAGCTCTGCCACGTCTGGGCGGCGCCTCCAGTCGATGTAAAGTCGATCCCTCCCCAACTCGCCGACTCCTCTCTGGAAGGAGACGATGTCGCCGGCGTCCAATTTTTTGTCCTTGACGAACCGGCTCCAGCCCTTGGTCATCACGTAGCTCTGGCTGCTGTTCCAGTACGAGTACCTGAACCGCCATGGCTTCCCGTTCCGGTCCTCGAAATTCAACAGTAGCCCCTTCTCGTTTGTTGTCGAATCCAACGGGAAGTATTTCTCGGCGTACTGCTTAGGGATTACCAGCCGGTTTAGCTTCCCGACATCGCTGGGAGTGACCACTTTATCGAACATATGCTCCTTTTCTATGGCCGTACTGTAAGATGCGCCGCTGCTGCTCCCAGCCTCTCCGCCGCCTCTCCTGGCGAACATCATGTGATCATCTGAATCGTCGTCCCCGCCGCTACCATTGGTGGTCGGGGAGGAGTCGGGCTGGTGAGAAGCTCCGGCGGCGTAGTTGTAGAGGCCGGGAAGGGCTCTGAGCTGGAGAGAAGAGGAGAAGGAAGACGACGGGGAGGAGGAAGACGACGGCATACCCCCAGTCGTCATACTCATGTCCTCGTAAAACCCTGCAGCCCTACCCGACATGAAATTCAAGACCCAGAACTTGTCAAATCAACTGAAATCCAGACAGATCTAATCGGCGAGAGGTACGGAAACGAAGATTTCACAGCAATTATCACCGCCAAGAGCAAGAATCAACAAGGCAAAAAGGTTACCCACATATCTGGAGACATATGTATTTGTATCTATATATATTGCTGTGCAGCTAGATTTGCTCCTCAATCAATACTGTTGTTCGGGTCGGTGCAGAAAAAAAAAAAAAAAAATTAGGATGACGAAGAAGAAGCAAAATTGTAAAGCGTTTGGAGGATTAATTTGTGTACAATTGTGGGCAAGCAAAAGCAAAGAAAGCATATCAGTAGGTAGCTAGGGTTATGAGGCAAAAACCAATTCATATAAAATAGTACTCCCAAGAACTGGATTGGATCGATATATGTTGTATGTATGTCAACAAAATCATGAAAGAGGGTGGGCGGGTTCTTCTACCTCTCTTTCTCCTAATAATTTGACCCACAAAATCATCCACGACAATTCAAATGCAAGATTACACCAATGATATATCATCAATCTGTATGTATGTATGTATTGTATATACACCTATTGCGTATTATACACATTCTTGACCTTTTGAGAGAGAGAGAGAGAGAAAGCACCTAATACCTACTTATATATATATACATAGAGAGAGAGAGAGAGAGAGAGAGAGAGAGAGAGAGAGAGAGAGAGAGAGAGAGAGAGAGAGAGAGTATAAATGTGTATGTATTTGGAGAAGGGTAACTTTCAGTGGGGTGCCTCCCGGGAAGCTTCTCAAGTTAGGCCATTTTCTCTGAATTTATTCTGTCAATTCTTCCATTTACTTCTTTTTCATTTTAGAGAGAGAGAATAGAAAGGTGTGTGAGTGGAGAGAGGAAGGGTAATCGGGAGCTAGGGATCGATGGGCCATCAATTATCGATCGGCCGAGTTCATGTGAACTCGTCCTTGTCATCTACCTGGGTGGGGCGGGGTGGGGTGGGTCGATCTCGTATCGTATATATAATTTCTCATGTATACGTATACGTATATGTATATACAAACTAGTTCTTATTTATATGATTGTATTACCACCTGGACCGCATACAAAACCCTTGTCTACGTACGGACATACTTAATCTCCCCTTTCTTTTACTTTAATTAATTTCCTACTTGTCTTTAATTTGCATGTACAACCACTATCATTACTTCCATTTATTTTACTTACTTAATATTATAATGAATGGATAAAAAGTTGGTACTAACCATAAGTATACATACATATACATATATATATAACATATTTAATAAAATATATATATTCTTAATAATAATAATATACTCTTCTATTTCTTAATTTAAAAACTATTCCTAATACTAATCTGATTTGTAATTAAGCAACGTGGGACGTGGGCTACCCCTACACACACATAAATATATATATATATATATATACATACATACAAGTAGCAATCAATATTTAAATTAATGTGTGCAGTTGCCTTATTCATTAGACATCATCATTTTTATTTGTATCATTCAGACAGCTACAAGTATTAAATGCACAAAGCTAAGCCAGAAAAATAATTTACTGCAGAATATATAAACAATACTAATAATTAAAAAGTCTACGTTTTATAATTATTAATTTAGCTGTGTCTATTAAGCAGACAGTACTGGAGTGGTTAATTAGATATTAATTATTGATTTGCTGGCCTAATTAGATTAATTATGTTAGTCCGTACACAGAGACCCTAATACTATAATGCAATATTTTTTGTGGAGTAATATAACTTAATTATCAGGTAATTAATTCGCATAATATATACTTCGCGTCATTACATGACACGTTTCACTGTGCACAATTATTCGCATCTTAATTAATTAGTGTTTAATTATCCGTATCATTATTATTCATTTTATTCTGCTTAATAAATTTAAAGTTAGGCAGTGCCTCTTGTTTTTTGGACCATATATAACACGCACTTCTCTTTTAGATGTATTATATTTTATTTATTAGCGGTATTTTGTTATTAATTGTAAATATAAATCTATTATAATGTATACTTATTTTTTTCTTTTTTTTTTTCTTTTTTTTTGGGGTTTGAATATGTTATTACAGCAAGTTCAACTGAAAATTGGTTCAAGATAATTTTGGAACATTCCTTCTTTTTGGTCTTTTTTTTTTTTCTAAAAAAAAAAAAATCAAATTTGATTATGGATTCTTACATTTTAATATTTTAGGATGCAAGCAAATTATTCACTTTTGCAACAAAATTAACATTAAATAAAATATTACAAATGGCAATAAGCATCTGATGCCCTTATTCTAATATATATATATATATATTTATACGTATAATTCAAAGATGCATTGTAAGCATAACATGAAGAAAAAAATTAAGACAAACATTATATGAGATATAAATCATTATTTATTTTATTACAGTTTACTTTGCCCATGTGCATAACCAATCATTTCACTAACCCTGAATCCCCTGTACTAATTTTAATATTAACATATACTCCCTTCCTCTAAAGTAATATTAGTATTATATTTGAATATAGTAAAAAAATAAAAAAATTAAATTATTTTTATTAATATTGTATAATATAAATGCAATAATATTTGTATAATATATATAAATTAGAAGGGTATTTGTAAAATTAGGTAAATAGTACAATTACTAGAAAGGAAATCGATATTTTATTATGGGACAGACGAAAATGAAGAAATGGATAAATTGTTAAAGCACGGAAACAGTAGAACTTTTTTCTTTTTTGTAAAATTATGTCATTATTTTGTGGCTTGTATTAAATTTATACATAATTTATTTATAATAAACAATTTTATTCACTAATAAATTTATATTCTTATTTTAATAAATAATAATCATCAATTTGCTACTATTTTTTTTTACTTACTATACTATTTTTTTTTTATCAAAATATACTTTAGTAGTTTTTCTATTATATTTTCACTTTACTTTTCTATCTATCTCATTTAATTAAAATACTATTATTTATTTAATCTCAATGCCCAATCAAATTTATATTCATTCCGTTTCATATCTATATATCCGTTTGTTTTTTATAAGAAGTTTTTAAAATATTAATATTATATTGAAATATAGTAAGAATAACGTAAAAATAACTAAATTAACTTTATTAGTATTGTATGATATAAATATAAAATATTATAAGTTGTAAGAGTATTTGTAATACTAGGTAGATAATACAATTACTAAAAAAATATAATAAATATTTTGTTACGAGACATACCAAAATAAAAAAAAAATAATAATTTGTTAAGAGACTGAGTATATTTTTTCCAAGGGTCAATTGAATATATTATTAATACAACTACTTTTAATAATCTTTCAAATATATATATACTAAATAAATAAATAAATAACAAGAATACAATATGACAATTTATTAATCTTGGAAAGTATGGATGAAAAGAAATCCCTAGGATCGTTTCACGTGGGACCAAAAAGTCTTTTCACTAAAACATATACATTCATAAATATATAAGTATATAATATTTCATATTCAAATATTGTCCTAATAAATTATAAATATAATTTCATTTTCTTTTCGAAATATGTCCCTAACTAAGTTAGCTGATTGCTTAAGGAAGCACATTTCTCCAGGACCACCCCAAATCTTGACCCAATATATATATATTATTATATTAACATAACAATATATATGATGTGTCTTTGTTAGGGACCATTTATATATGTATATTATAATTTCTAGCTTCCAAAGAAAAAGTGTCCAATTTGGACACCTCTTTTTAAGAATTTAATTAATTACAACCTCATTTGTCGTCCCCAAATACTTGCTTAATTATTCATAAATCTCATCTAATAATAAGTACGTACAATACAATACAATAAAATAAAATAAAATTTTAGTATTTAGGTAATTAAATGGATGGAGTTGGATAATCGACCAAAAGCAATGATTTATTACAGATGAATAAAATCCAGCCGACATTTTCGACTTATGTGCATTATATTCTCCGGACCCGACCCGACCCGACCCGGGTGTGGATAATTGGATATGATGTCCACGTTTAAAAAAAAAAAAAAAAAAAAAAAATCAAGTGCAATTTTAATTATCTTTGTGACTGCCAATGTATGTAGGTTATCGACATTAACTCCAGGTCCCTTTCTGCTATTAATTTTATTTATTTCGATATGTACTTTCCTGTGTTTCATTTTCTCCATTTGCTTGTAATTCAACCTATTAATAAAGAATATTTCCATTATTGCTGACTTCTTTATTATTATTTTTTTTTATTAAAAAAATTAAATAATAAAAAAAAGGGTAATGAATTATATATGCAGACATGCATGCATTTAGGGACCCATAAATATGACAAGCGCAGAAACCCTACTTTTTGAAGCACGTATATATAATAAATATATCATATATATGGGCTGGATTTTTATACTGCTTTAATTTCTATAATTAGTCCTTTTTTTTTTTTTTTAATCTTAGTCATGGACTTAATTATCTAATATTAATTGATTATTTTTTTAATTTACCAGTGTTTTATTTAAATTGGTGGCCCCATCTATACAATATTAAGTATCAATAAATTGAATTTTATGTGCAAGAAATTATTATTTTTTTTTTTTATTAGTATGAATAATTTAATTGGGCAATAATGGTAATTAAAATTGCACATGAAGCTAGGTTGCTAGGTAGCTAGTGTGTAGCTAATTCAATTCAGTGCCTCGTGCACTAATCCCTTTCCCCTAGCTACCTCAATCATTCCTTTTCATTAATTCATACTACTACACGTACTACTATTTATTGCACCCCCCAACTTAAATTAAATTAACTTTTATTGCCATTTAATTTAAATAAAAACTTTTGTCACCCACATAACAGTAACTAAATCAATTATACATTTGATTCCTGCTCTGCCAGTGCCAATACCTTCTTGATTGAGTATGTTATTCGTTACTTATCTAATTATTATTATTATTATTATTTTTATTTTATTTTTTTTAATTCTATTATATTCAATGCTTAATTTCCATTCAAAATAAGAAAACATCGAATTTCACTAATCTATATATATATATACAACTGGAATGGCGGTATTTATAATAGGCATGTGGGATATCATTTTCACAAGCCATATATTATTTAATAATTTCTTTGTCATTTTTTTTTATAACGTGAAAATATGTCGCCGCTATCCGAAAGTGCACATTGGGTAAACCTCCGATCGAACTTAATATTATACAAATTAGGTTCGACAAGACAAGTTACAGGCGTCGAAATTTGAAATAACCAGTCATAAGTTGACTCTCCAGTACCACCAGATCATCCTTTACGAGACTTGTTATGTAAAATTATACTTAGTTGATTGGACACATGTTTTAAAAAAAGTAAATAAAAGAAAAAAAAAAAATCTTTTTACAACTATGAAAAAAATAAAAAGTACAAAATAATATTTTTGGATGACAACCAAAAAAATAAAATTAGACATCAGTTTAGATATGGCAGAGATAAGTAAAATAATTATGCTCATATACAAGGTGGTGTATAAATTATAGAGTACTCTCTTCATTGTATTTAATATTAAAAATATTATTATATTTGTATAATTTTTTTTACAAATGTATTTTTATTAGCACTAATAGAAATATTTTTGTAATTTTTTAAAATTTGTAATATAATAATTAATATTTAAAGATTATTACGCAAAAAAGTACATGAGATCCTTAGAGTCGGACGAATGTAGTAGAATTTACAAAATGATACTCCCTCCGTCCACAAAATAAGTATACATTTACTTTTGGCGCGGAGATTAAGGAATAATAGTATTTTAATTATAGTGGGTAGGTAAAAGTAGTGAAATGATATTTTTGCCCTTACTTTTTTGGTATAAAAGTAATGATGTGATGTAAAGTAGGAGTATTTATGAAAAAAAATAGGATATTTAATAAAATGATTACTTTGTAATTGAACGTCCCAAAATAGAAAAATATATATTTTTTAGCTGGACGGAGGGAGTATACGTTATATACCAGTAATATAAAACTTTGTAGGATACTGGAGACTCTGCATGAGACATGGAATGATGGATTGAGTTTACCTACCCAATCTTGCATGCAGATAGGGATGGATACCTTCAATTTCAAACACATGTCGCAAAATATAAATATAAAAAAAATATATATATATTATAATTTATATATATTGTTTATACACGTAAATTATATTACTACATATATTTTGGGGTAATAACTAATTGTCCCAAATCAAGACCAGACGTGTAATCAGCACGTGACAATTATTACGAAATGGATTTGAAAAGAATATTTTATATGTGTAGATTGACGATGGGTTGAGTGACTGTGAGGCTACTGAAACACGGAATTGTGTGTAGTTTTCAAATTTTCCGAAACATTGAAATTGCATACGCTAAACGACACCGTTTTCATAATGCCCCCACCCCCCCTCCCGGTCAAAATTAAAACGACATCGTAAGGAGCACGCACTGGACACAACGCAAACTGCTCGAATCTAAGGTTTATTTTATTACATAACTATATCATTAATTTAACTATTTACTGATGATTAATTACAAGTCAATTAATGCTAATCTCGTCACCGAGAGGGACCACTGTGACGTCACTACTATGCAGTATATTTTGCACATTATATAAGACTATATAATTAATTATGACTGCCAAAAATATTTCAATTTATGGAAAATTAATTAATTTCAAGGGGGTTTGTTTCTTTGCAGTCATGTCTCTGTTTATTTATTTTTAGTATAATTTTTATTTTTATTTTAAAAAAAACCTATCAATTAAAAATTATTTTAATACAATAACCTTTTTATTGTATCCTTGGATTAAAGGTCATCAAGTATAATTATTGTGTAAGCATGGGTGGATTTGATGTGCATATATGGCGCATGCATGCCCTTTTTCTGCATAGATCCTGGACCACTCTACCCCTAGGGACAGCTATTTCCTAGCCTGTTTCTCTTCTTTATTTATTTATTATTTATAAATTATATATCCACACATAATTAATATATATATTTTTAAATTTCTTCTATTTTATCGTGATCCGTTGGGATTAATTAATGATCTCTTAAGAGCGAGTGTACGCTCCAAATCAATGCTTATTTGGAATTGGGCCTGCCCAAATAATTGGGCGGCCCGAATTCAGCGCATGAATTTAGGGCGTGGTTGAAGGTTGGGAGAAGAATGGACTCCTACTGAACAGCGTCGTCGTTGTCAATCTGTCATTGAAGATCTGATCTGCTTCGTCCGTTCCCCGAGGTATGAGTTTCTACAGGTGATGTTTTAAGAGGAAATGTTGCTGCGCAATGGCCGATACGTGTTTTCTTCTTAATTTAGACGGATTTGGGCTTCTTGTTGATAAATTTTGGGGATGTGGCGGTGTTGTAGCATTCGAATTTGTGGAATGTGGTGCGTGAGCTTTCTGTTAGTTATTGTTTTGGTTGTTGTAGGAAAGTAGGAATCGTTTTGTGAAGTTAGTCGTACAAGAGTGGATGCATCCATATCTATCTATGGTAGGGTTAAAGATTTGCAAATCAAAAGATGCTTTAGTGTTCTTGATTATGGCCATTCGTTCACCGCCACCGACATCCCTGCCTTAATCTTCACGTATAACTGTTAGCTCTTCTACATAGATCATAAGTGAAGTTATCTTTTAAGTCTAGTATTGCATGAGAATGAATGGATGGAATCAGTTCTACATTATTCCTAGCACTCGTCTTCAAATCTTTAATCAGGTCTTCAAAAATTAAAATGCCTAGGTCAGGAATATGATTAAGTTAGATATATACTATGAATTTTGCGGGTTTGACTTAATTTTCGCATTAAGCCATGAAAACTTGGACTCAAAACACTCCAATTTCGAGTTAGGTTTATGGTATTTTCGTGTCAGGTCAGAAATGGCAGACGAAAGATTGCGAGGCATTTATTCTTTACCAGTCTCATGAGAAGGCCCTGCCCATATGCCTTTAACTTCACACCCATGCCATCTACACTCTTGTTAACCTCACCACTGTAACTACTTTAAATTCCCTTCCTATGTTTTATAAAAGTTCTGATAACTGTTTCAAAATATTTACAAGATTAAAAGCGAGAATGCGTCAAATTGTTCATTTAAATTATTAATTATTTGTCTCTGGACAACAGGGACCACAGATACGGACCATATCACCAAAAGCACAAAAAATACATGCTAATAAAATACAGGTCTATGACGAGCAAATCAAGGCTACAGAAGAATCTATAGTAAACTTTTCTTTTACTAAATGAAAAAAGGAGTTCTACCATACCCACACTTGAAAAAGAAATATTTTCCTTAATTGCTTATATGTTATTTATGTTTTGGTTATTTGTTTTTCTTATCATGAAATTTGCTTGAGTACTTTGTCGTAGCCTTTTTTAAACTCTTTTCAATACATTTTCAGCTAGTTCATAGCCACCATTAAAAACTGGGTAGAGTGGACTGGTTGATGGTAGAGTAAAGTGCTCTTAAAAAGGCTACTCTTTGAGCTTAGAATTCCTTCCATTTAAATTTACAGAATGCGTGGTGGAATATTAAGAACCCTAGATCTTTTCAAAACCCATCAGATGTGACAACAAACCTATGCCATCATTTGGGGTTCACAATTTCCTTTGTCATTCTTTAGATATTTGGATGGTTCATCCAACAGGCCAGGGATAGGACTTAAAAAAGAAGTTCTATTGATTGTAACTGAAAGAAAGAATAATTATGGGGTAAGCGTGTCCCCAGCCAAAATGCTGTCCGAAACACGATGGCGCCGAATGAATATTCACTAACCCTAGATACTCCTTAAAACTGAGTTGACAATAATAGAAAGTAACAGGTAATATTCTAAGGAAATAGTGACCACCAAGGAACTAGGAGCAGAACTGCATTTGTTTGGGTGTCTTTTTTGTGGAACATTCTAACACCTTTCCAGAAGATCAAAGCTTTTAAAATCAAGGACTAGTCCCATATATCAACAAGGATCCTTTCCAGAGCATTTTGTGCTCAGTAGTGTGTACCTTCAAAACTCCTCACCCCTCAGATTAAGTAATTTGTCCAAAGCTACTCATTTTGAAACTACCAACGAATGCAACACCCTTGTCTAAACCTTAATACAATGGCCCCAAGATTTTTTGCAACATGCAATTGTGGATTTACTCTAATACAGTCTATAATACTACGGCTTCACTGTGGCAAACTGAAGGCCTTTGCGATCAAAGACTAAACCACATGTCAACGTAAATCCTTTTTGTTTTACTGGTCATTACTCATGCTTTCTTTGGAAAACTTCCTAGTCAATTGCACAAATTGGAACCTTTCTTACGATACAGTACTTATCTTTGAAGTTGTTATAGGAGAGCTTTCTAAAAATATTTGCACATTATTGACATAAATGATAATATCAAACTGTTACGGATCACTCAGCTCTTTATATGTGATTTGTGACATCAAGTAGTATTGGCTCCTGAATTACATTCATCAGAGAGAACCCTCAACTATTTGTTTGGGTATTAATGAATGGTTTGAGAAGGTTGTTCACAGTAGAAGCATAATCTGTTAGCACAGGAATCATTGCTACAACTCTCTTTAACCAATGTTGAAATCGGCTTAACTGGTTGGGTTGTTGCTTTGGTGGAGTTTCAGTGTATGCTATATATAACACTTGATGTAAGAGTTCATAGAAGAATACCATGTTATCGAGCCTAAACTCTAGTTGTCAATTGTTATTGAAGAAATGTCAATTATATAAGGATATCAATTTTAGCCACATAAATGATATGGCATGTAAATGATATCTGCAAGACCCTGAATTCCTCTGTATTTTTTTTTTTTTTTTAAATAATTATATATCTCTCTAGTTGTCAATTGTTATTGTAGAAAATGTCAATTATATAAGGATATCAAGTTTAGCCACATAAATGATATGGCACATTAGTGTTGTGAGGTATTATGCACTGCATCTGTTGTTTTCCTACTTTGATGTCTGCTGCTATTATGTGATCTTTTTCCAATAACTTACTTTTTTGCTTAAAATTTTCATAGAAATTATAACATGGCTCTTATAGATGCTTAAATCTGTATATACAAATATGATGTTTTATCATAATTATGAACAAAGCTTGTCACAAACTATTAAGTATTAGAACAGTGTTGCACAGGCATAGCAAATACCCAGTAGGGTAACTATTGCAGTCACTGCTGATAATATGTTAGCTGATGACTCCTCTTGCTCATTCCTCCATTTCAGTTCATTTTTCAGTTTGTAGAATTGCTGGTAGCCCAATTCCACCAGGCAGTGATTTATACTTCGGGTACAGTTAGTCGCCTGCTTCATGACGACCATGCTTCGCTCCCCATTAAGATGTGACCCATCTATTTGTTTAATCACTAGTGTGATCTCCTTCCATTTTATGCATCCTTGCTTGATCATCAAATTGCATTTAGCGGTTATCACACACTCTGCCACTGGTTGAGTTAGTATATTGTCGTCATCAATGGGTATTATGCACCCAAAACAAAGTACATAGCCATTAGCAGAAGGGTTGCTCCGGTAAATAGATCTTGCTTTCCAACTTGAGATATTGACAGCCTTTCCTTGTCTCTTGTCAAACAGAATCCAGCTTAGTCGGAGGTCTTGAAGAAGCTCTTTGCATGCATCTTCTCTGTCTTCATAACCCTTGAAGGCATCCGGAGGTAACTTTGTATAATCCTCCAAGCTGCCAAAATCTTGATAATAATTGCTTGAATCTTTTGGACTATGAACACTGTGCAAGTCTAATTTAAACGGGTAGCACAAAAACCTTTTGACATTGTCGTTGCAATTACCATATGTACTTTCCATTATGCCATCAACGACCTTGGAACAAATAATGCTCCCCTTGAAATATATGTCAACTAACGACATGAAATCCCAGGGAGATGGCTCTGTGTCATTTGCAGAACCTGCAGGAATGTTTTCCAAAGCTTCTCTTGTTGCCTTATACAAGATCAGTGGAAAGGCATTCGCATAGAAACTCTTGAAACCTCCTTGGTTAGAAGATGCAATCTGGACCCGAAGCAGTCGATTCGAGGTTGAAGGCCATGTGTCGCCGCATATCTTCTGCCACAACCTATCTTCCCTCGCAGCATCCGACAGACAAGTACATGTCGAAGCCATGGCTGCAAGTGTACAGCCATCAAGCCTCGACATTATATCTAATACAAGATCTTGATCCAGGGACCTGAAATGATCATGTTCCGACTCCATATCGACACGCCTTCAAGACTCCGGACTCAGGTACCGAAAACTTTTTAAATCAGCGATCTCTTTGAAGCAAGTGTGGATGTACTAATAGAACTCCATTCTCCATTAGTCAAAGATTGTGCATTCAAGCAATAGCTACTCGGAAGGGACTTAGCAGTAGGAGCTTAGGACGGTTCTCATAAAATCAGGTACGATCTCTGCCCCGATTTATCAACTATCCCATTTAATCTGCCTGCCTCAACACACTCACACTCTTTTTAGTATACATTCTCATTCATTGTGTATGTTTGACATTGCCTAGTTCTGGTAGCCCACAATAGTTTTTAAACAAGTAGCATTAGCCCCTAGTCTCGAAAGCAGGCCATTCATTCGTTGACTTTTTATAGGTCTGTTTTGCTTAGAGGATCTCCAATGCTCTGTTCTTAACATTGGAGAATGAACCCAGTCCATGTGCCACATGGAAAAATTTTCAAAAATAAAAAACACAACCCAGGAACCGTTATCTTGCCTTGCAAGAACAGCAAAAGAATGGGCACATGAGAAAATAAAATTAAAAATAAAGTATTTCTTTTTTTTTTTCATGTTATTACAAAATATTTTAATTCTTTTTAATAAAAACATATTAGCTTCTTTTTTTTTTTTTACTATAAAAAGAAAAAAAAATAGTTATATTATTATTTTTATAAAACTCAAGAATAGTTCTCCTGCAAGAAGGGCAGGTTCCAACCTTATATTTATACCATATAATTATATTATAATTTTTATTTAATATTTTTTTTGTTAGCCAAATTTAAAGATATTTTTCTTTGTAAAATTGAATATAGAAATATTAAATAATATATAAAATTATAAATTTTGTTTTTTATTTTATAAATTTAAATATTTTATACTCCTTTCGTTCCACTTAAATTGTCAGTATAATTACCTAGAAATATATTAATAAAAATAATTATAATTTAATAAAAATAATTATAGATTAAATTGGATGGAGGGAATAATATTTTTTGAATAATTATAATGTATACATAATGTATTTATATTAAATGAAATAATAAATTTGTTGATTTGAAAAAGAAAGAAATTTGGAGAACCCTAAGTTTAGTTATGTAAGTAAGAAATTGAATTGGTTCTTGATGAATTTTTGAGATGACGTGACTGAAAAAGAGGAGACTGAAGAACCCATTGTTTATGGTCTTAGGTATAACTTGAAGACGAGGGCATAGGTAGACATGCTTAACCCTAGCCTTTTCTGCACTTGCACTTTGCCCCTCCCTCTCTCTCCCTCTCTCTCTCTGTATAGTGACGTATATCTAATAATCTATCTATCCCATGAGGAGGAAAGAATTGGTAATGTGTTAGGCAATTTTTAGCGGTTAGGAATAGTGGTGATGGCTGCCCTGCCGCCCCTCTATTTTGTCACCCATAGCCATAGGCATAGGCATAGATAGCATCGGATTTTATTCAATTTCTCATAAAGGGGTGGCTCATTTACCCATTTAATGCTTTGCCTTTTAAGTGTTTGTTTTTGGTGTACATTTAACAATATATTTATGTCTGTTTAGCAAGACTAGAGGACCAAATAGCAGAATATGTAATTCTGTTATGGGCGATAAGCTATTTTATTGTTAGGGTTGATAGCACTATTTTATTTATGGGGTGTTTACTGGTGTTTTGGATTTGAAAAGATTTTTGATTGAAAATTAAGTTTAGGATGTTGCGTTTTAAATTAATAAATGTTATATTTTGAATAAAAAATAGATATTTGATGTAATGATTTTAAGATATACATATATAGTTCAATTGTTGTGTAAAAATAGTCTATATATATATATCACATATAAATTTGAATATGGTATCTTAATTAAGTTTGAATATTTTGGATTAATCTATTTAGGCTGTCTGACTGAATATGTTGATAATTATTCTGATAATTTTTTTTACAAAATTTATATTATTAACTAAAACTTTTATTTCTAAATATATCAAATCAATCGCCTACTTTTTACTCTTTATATTATACTATAAATTAATTTTATATTCAAAATATCGCATCAATACGTATATAAATAACATTCTACAATTATTCAAATTCAAAGTTTTTTACTAATTCAAATCCAAAATCCAAAATCCAAATCTCCAATTATCTTGACACTACTTTTAACTACTTATTACAATTAAAATACTATTATTTTTAAACTTTCGCGTCAAAAATAAATGTTACCTTTCAAAATGGACGAAGTATAATACTGAGAAAGTAGAAATTTTATAATATAAGATTACAATTATTACTCCCTTGTCCCTTCGTTCCTCATATTAGGTTACAATTTTCATTTATATTCATCTCATATCCTATGTCATTTTCGCATTTTAAAAAATGATTATATACTTTAATTATATTTTAAATTTTATAATTTATAATTTTTTAAAATTTTAATTAGGCTAATTAGTTATCTTACTTTATAATTATTTATATTATATTTTAATTAATTTTACTAATATATTTTTAATTATATATTAATAATATCTCTCTTAAATTTTCATATTTACAGTGGCGTTATATTCTGGACAGAAATATTTGGTAATAGAAGATGAATATGAAGAAGAAGAATATTTATACAAAAGGTGAGGATGGTGAACATGAGGATTTTTTTTTTTTTAATCTGATTAGCTTTGATATCTTACTATCAAACAATAGTGATCTAACTATTTTTGTTTATACAACTATTTAAGAGCTGCCATCATATCTTTTTTGTTGACTTTTTATTACTTTGAATGATGATTATGAAATTTATTTTGTAGATTGTTCTTATGTGTTTTTGTTGTTATTTTTTTATATATATTCTTAAATATTTAAATAGAGTCATACTTTTCATCGCTATTCTGCTATAGCATTTTAGAGGTTGTACATTACGTACAATTATCCGAGATTGATAACTATGTGTTGTATACACCTATGTAATATATATGTTGATAATATTTTGTTAGATGAGATCTGTGCTCCATCCAAGCTTGTTGGTGAGAAAAGTATGGGAGAAAGCAGCAGAATGGGCAATCATTAAAAGTTGGTCCATGCATCAACAACCATGGTATGTTATGCTAAAATCATTTTATTGCATTTTTTCCTAACACCTCCAATAAACACTGATAAGAGATTTGATATAAATTCTCACTGAAATAATAATGCATCCATCCCATTTTGTTTGCTGCTTTTGTTTTTGGTTCGGTATTTAGGTGGTGTAATTTTGATAGTTCTTTTTCCTTTTTTAAATAAAAATAGAAAATTATCTTGTGGAATATAGTAAACTATACCCCAAAACCACATAAATATGAACAGAATCAATGTGGAAAACTAACCTTTCCATTAAGAATCAAATTGTATGTATTTGACTAACCAAATGTAGCTGTAGCTGTATATATTCCATTCCTTCCAAGTTACAACTCCTACTATTCATTACTAATTAAATTTACTTCTTCTTCAATGTCTGCAGAATGTACTCAGCATAAAGGTCCCTGCAATAATCACCAGTATGCACCATTACATTCTCTATGACTAGTTAATTACTAAACTTGAAACTCACATGGAATATTGAACGGCGTCGACAGCGTTGTTTGAAGGCAAAAAGTTGTTTACTGCCACCTCTTTGTTCTCATTCTTCTTGTCTGAAATATTTTATGCTTGTTAAGGTAAAAACACACCACTGGTTTTGTTGAATTTAAAAGCACTTTTTTTGAAGGATACAGTCTTCGAAGAAGTGCCGGATTTCAGTGAGACGATGGGGTGGGAGTTGGCTAATGTCTGTGTAGTGGCGATACTCGGGGTCATCAGCATGTACTGAAATGATCTTGTCGTCTTTCTCTCCCTATTTGATACAAATTCACCTCATGCATCATATTTATTTCTTGTTGTATGATGTTTGATCTAGCTAATTAAGCTGATTTGTTGTTTCATTACCTGATCGATCATTGGCATTAGCCCTATTGGCTCAAGTAGGTCAAGCTGAGTCAAGTCAGAGAAAATAGACCAGTAATAAGTCGGACCTTCCTTATTTAAGAATTATGAAGAAAACACCCGGGAACAACTGGTTCCGGCCATGGAAATGTAAGCAAGGGCAATCCAATCCTTGTATGTGTACATATATACAAATATATGTGTATATGTTTTAATCATTTTTTTTGTTCATAATTACAGGTACCTGCATGAGAACTAGCACGTCCATAGGGTCGTTGTCCTCGCATAGAGAACGAGGAATGAATCCGTAGTTGTCAGGATATACCACGGAAGAATAGAGGATGCGATCAACCTGTACGTACATGTATGTATGTATGTATATATATGTGTCTATTAAGTGTTTTGCCTATGCATAATGTTGTGCAGTAGTAGTAGTAGTACCATGATGAGACTGGTTTTCTTGTCGAGCTCATACTTTACTTTGCTGCCTTTCGATATCTCAAATCACCTAAGCTCAAAGAGCAACAACACTTAGGGAACTTAATAGTGTGATCGTTTGTGTATGATGAAGTAAGAATCTATCAAGAATGGTAGATGTGTATATATAGATAGATATAGATAATAAAATTACGTACAACATTAAAGATGTGGGGAGCCTCGGGTCCTGCAAGGGGGACGAATAAGGATCAAGAGGAGCCGAGGATTAGAAAATGTGTGCATCGATGGATTCATACACGAGATGTGTTTTGTATATCTATATAAGTAATAATAGCTTGTGAATTTGAGATGGATCGATATCAAGACCGTGCCAAGGGTGGCCTGCGATTGTCGTTTAGGCGAGGTGTCTTGGCTCCGGTTTCATCATCCATTGTATTTTTTTACGATCAAATATATAGAATTCCCACGTCATTAAAAAAAATAATAATAAAATAGATGTATAACTAAAAATCAGCATGCTAATAAATCGTAAGTTTCATTCCGTAGCTGAGCAACGACGACAATGACAGCAACGGCGCAATGCCAGTAAAGCACAAAATGCAGACGCCAGAAGAAAAATCGAAACTTACATAAGCCAACTACGGGATAACGTACCATAGGCTATAGTTTCTACTACTAACTCAGGTCAGTCATACTCTACTTACTCCCTTTCTATCTGAATTGTTACATGGCTGATGTTGTGTTCCCTCTTGATATAGTCGATGACTTTGTCGAGCATCAAATCTGCATCAGCTTCGGGCTTAATCTGCACATGGCAAGCTAACAACACTTTCCCGACAGTAATCGCCCAAATATGGAGTTCATGAACAGCAACAACCTCATCCATCTCGCACAGACCCTTTTCAAGCTTCGTTGCATCGATCTCCCTCGGCGTGCTCTCCATTAGAACCTCAAGAATGTTCCTCAACATTCTAATAGTTGTGACCAGAACAATTACTGAAAAAATTAAGGTACAGATCAAATCGATAATTTTCCATTCTGGTCTGTACCAAATGATGCCTCCGCCAATCATAACCCCAATGCTCTGAATAGAATCTCCGAGTACGTGAAGATAAGCACCCTGGATGTTTATGTTCATTTGCTGCTTCTTTTGCCGCAACCTATTTTCATTTTCGTTGAGCAAAGGCTGGCTGAGGCTCCCATCGATTCCATGATCGTGTTCATTGTGGTCAGTATTTCCCAGGCTGTGGGAATGGGACCTGACGACGACACTAACTCCATTTCCATGCGTGTGATTGTCCTCGGAGCTATGATCATGGCTCCCGTGTTCATGATGCCCATGGCTATGGTCATGACCGTGATGACTATGCCCGTGATCGTGTCCCAACAAGATGGCCATGACAATGTTTACCAATAACCCAAATGCAGAGACCAGAAACATCAAGAAGCCTTGAACTTCGCCCTCATCATGGATGAGTCGAACAATAGCCTCGTAGACTAGGATCCCAGTTAGCAGCCAGATCATTTGAATCGAGACCAGTGCACCCAGTATTTCGATCCTGAAAAATCCATAACTTTGGCGTGGAGTAGCTTCCCATCCAGAAGCCCATATCGAAAATAGAGAGATGGCGAAAGCAGCAACATCCGAGAGTAGATGAGCTGCATCGGTCAATATTGCAAGACTGTTGGCTTTGATCCCCCCGGTAACTTCAACGGTCATGAAAATAACACACAGAACAACTGCGGTCAAGAGTTTTCTAATGGATGTCGACCGTTCCTGTGCATCCTGAGAACTGGCCTTGGAATCAGAGAAACCACACGATCCTCCGGCACATGCCTTGCTTCCAGCAAAGGCCCTCTCCATAGATTGTACCCTATTTTCGATATCTGAACTACAAGCTTCCATCTGAATATATACAAGAAAAACATCAGTGTAAACTACTCCACATATTGGATTTAGGGAAATAATAAAACCATAGATTCATTCATATACATCTTGACAAGTTATCTCTGTAAATCATTTCGTATGCAGGCTTACCACTTACCAGGGATGATGAATTTAACAATAACACCAACAAAAGATCTAGCACAGAAAGAATAAAAGGATGCTCCAATTATACATCCATGGCAATGGGGAAGAAGAAACTCAAACCTATTATCAAAGTTCAATACCAGTTGAACAGAGACATATGATCATGAATCAACTAATATACAGACATGCTTCAATAGCACCATGGAACGATTTTAAATATCCCTAACAGCATCAAAGAACATAAAAAATTTTATATCCAATGTTGGAAACAGAAATTGAAGTGATCGCCATCGAACCAATAAGAACAGAACCATACACTCAATCCCCAAATAACATACATAAACAGTTTCATCGCAATGGCATTCTTTGGTTTTTCTTCTCGAAATCACAATAATATATATATTGCACAATGCATGGATAGAATATGATGGAAACACAGAAAACGATCAAAACAATACGAAAGTAGAACCGATCGAAAATCAACAAAAACATAAAAATTAGATCTTCCATTTCCCCAGCAGCCGAATGAGAAATCAATCAATCGAAGAAAACAGTTTCGCACATTACACCGACCGACGGACATTAATTACAAACGAACGAATAAGAACAGTTCCAATCATCAGAAACTCTTACATCTCGAAGGTATCGATCAATCCCAACGGAAGAGGAGGTTCCCGGAACTTCTGCGCCTCAAAAACGTCACCAGATTCTTATGACTGCGCCGTTCCAACAATAATGCAAAACAGAAACACGATGGAACGTTCACGCCAACTCACCACTTTTCGCCTGCCAGCGCAGCTCTTTGATGAACGATGATGGATGATGCATTCAATTTTCCCCCTTTTTGTTTAAAAAGAAATTAGGGTTTCTCTCTCCTGGCGTACTATAATTTTGCTGAAGAAATTTTTCCTTGAAATTATGAACATACAATTCGGAACTCGGTTTTGATTTTGTTTTTAAATTTATTTATAGTGACATGGACACTGCTGATGTTGTTTTCCTTTTAGATAGATTATAGGAATATTCCGGAAGTGGATAAGAATCTTATAAAGATTATAATTTGTTAAAATAACTGGCCTTAGGCCCCCGGAAAAGGACGGGTCGCCAGGCCCAATCTAAATTGCGGTCGTTATTAATTTATATTATATATAAAATACTATATATAAATTATTTAGGTGCAGTATAGTTTAGGTCAAAACTTATGTGGAGTCACTGATAACCCGGGTTTAGGTGTTAAACCGGGCCGCTTTTGCTGCCCCCGACAACCTTTGTGCAAGCTGACATGTTTTTCTTTTTTTTTTTTTTTTATAATTTAAATTATAAATATAAATTTATAATAAAATTTTGTATAGGATAAGTTTTTTTATAATATAGATAAAAATTTAGAAATATATATATAAATATAATATAAAGTTATAATTAAATTATATAAATTAATACACATTTATATTATTATATTTATTACTCGCCAAATCAATTTTATCAAAATTTTTCAAATTTCACACAAAACCTAAATACAAAAGAAACATCGAAATTCAAATTAACTCATAATTCAAATAAAAACTAAATTCAAACTCAAATTTTTTAAAACCCCTGAAGAAACACAGCCTTAATTCTAATTGTACATACGAGTATGACTTGTGGAAGGTACATGGGCTACTTATCGTTCGTGTAACAATATAGTCGTGTATATTGTATATGACTGTGTTGTTTCAGGTCAATTGTCACGTTACCTGTTAGTCAACGTCATGAATTTTTATTAATTTTTGAATTATAAGACAAAAATTGATTAAAATCACTTATAATGAAACTAAAATGGATGAATTTTTTATATTGATATCAAAATCGATATATTTGAGTTATATTGGTAAAAAAAATTTTCCTAATTATTAAAATAGAAATAATAAATTATAAACTAAAAAAGTCAATAACTTTTTTACTATATATAAATTAATTGGACAATAAAAAATAATTATTATTGTGAACAAAAAGAGGATTTTATATGAATTTTAATGTCAACCACACCTACAAGCAGTTACAAAATTTCTTTTAAATGAAGTTTGAAGTAGCAGTAGCACTTTATTATGTCAGCTACTGACTTTGATATTTTTATTTATATTTATATATAAAAAATTTGGATGTTTGGATTCATTGTACTTGTTGGAATTACAGTACTATGAAATGTTTTATATTCTTAATATGGCAAATATGTTCTCTATCAAACGAATATTTATGGAAAGTAGCCAACATCTATTTACAGGGTACTTACACTTTATTTCATTTTCTTTTATTATACATTTATAATTATTAATAAAAACATGTTATCTATTTTTATAAATATTATATTTAAATAATAAACTATATCATGAATATCAAATAATAAGATTAATGGCAATTAAAATCATGGCGACCTAATAATAAAAGTTGTTAAACGACAAAAGTAAACAGGACAAAGTTGCCATTTATTTATTATATTATAATGCTATATAATTGTACAGAACTGCAGGCTAAGTCACTGTACAGAAACAGAACAGCCATTTGGCCTTCGGCCTTTGGCATTTGCACACAAAACTCTCTCTCTCTCTCTCTTCATTGATTCCATCTTCTTCCCTTGATATTCTCCCATCTCGTTGCATCGCAGACGCAGTTAGTTTCGCGATGGGTTTTCTCTACCTCGCCATCAGAATTCCAAGCATCGTCACCGCCTCCTTCTTCTTCAATGTAGTTACACGGGCCAGATTCCTTCTCATTGGCGTGCTTACCCATCTCGGCCTCTACAAGCCTCCTCCCGAAGAGGACCCTAATTCCGGGGACAATTCCAACGACTATATCCTTATATTGGACGGTTCGTCTCCTTCTCTTGTCCCCATCCCAGTGCGTGTTGTGACCGCAGCCATCAAGAGCAGAGTTCCCGTTGTTCAGTACCGAGATTTGGCCCTCCTCCGCGGGCGGGAAGAGTGCGAGGAGGAGGAGTTGTGTGGGCTGAAGATTTGCAGCATTTGCTTGGAGTGTATAGAGTGGGAGCATGAGGTCCGGGAGCTTTGTAATTGTGATCATGTGTTCCACAGGGGGTGTCTGGACACCTGGATGGATGAGGGACAAGTTACTTGTCCTTTGTGTAGATCTATGCTTTTACCCCCCAAAACAAATCTTACCAGATGCAATGGAATTCGGCCAGGTTTGCTGCAGGACGGTGCCCACTTGGTTGCTGGTTGAGTCCCTGTCATACTACTGTAATTGTTTTGTCACCAACTGGCATGCATTTGCGATGATTTTGAGCTTTGCATTTGCTTGTGCCCTGTCTCTCTCTGTGTATGTTTTCTTTTCCTTTTTTGTAATTTCTATCTTGTTCTTTGGGAATTGCTGCCTGAATTCCGTACGAGCTAATTACTGATTCTATGATCTGCCTAATCATCTTTCGAACGGTTGGTTCCTTATTGTATAATTAGGTGTTGTTCGGTGGCTGTTCTTATCACCAGGAAGCCCCAAAGCAGTGATCCACTTGTGACTATTTAAAATTTGTGGTGCTTGCTGAGTGATCTGTGCAACTTTATTATAGTGTTAGTGACAGAAGCTGGAGGAACTGGCTACTTGTCTTGTCTTAAATGCGCAGAGGAAATTTTATATGATTATGCATCTGAATTCTTGAGAACCATTAGTATCATTTGTGACCTCTATTTGATTATTTTGGATCCACTCTGTCTTCTTTTAGATATATCCAAAAGAATGAGGTGTTAATTACCTTGGTTTTTGAGCTCATTTGTTGTCCTGCTGTCTGAATCTTAATTGCCACATTTCTTGAGTCTTAACCAGTTGAAGAAATTAGCCCAGATATTGTATTTAGCTTTCTAACCTTTTGGCTTCTATCCTTAACCTTTTTTCTTCAAAATCTCAAGGATACCAGTCTTTTCTGCTTTTGATTTCTGTGTGATCCTGCCTCTAAACTATGGTTAATTATTTTCTGCATCACGAATGACACATTATGTACTTACAGCCTGAGAAGGATTGTAATTAGCTTGTATGGCATGTGTAATATGATAATGATGGAATGGTATGAATTGCTGTTACTTATTAATACTTGTGCCCTGAAAATTTGATAGTTTTTCTCTGATCAGCTTAATGCATTAGTTTGTGAAAGATAACAGCAATGATAGGTATCAACACATAATTTGGGGAAGCACAATCTTCAAATGGCTGTGGCATGACGTTGAGGCATGGCAGTTCTCACGGCAATGGGGCTTCTGACATCATGTACCCCATCAGTCCAGATTAGGCTCCCAAAATAGTATCCTGCAGTTAGCTGATGCATTGAAATGATTGTCACTTCGAAGGTGATTTTCTTGACCTTGGAGTTGAAGATCAGTATGGGAGGGTTGACGAATACAAATGTCCCGGTGGGAGGTTTTATTATGACATGGTATATGGAGTTTACAGGTCCAACATTAGTCACTGTCCTGGTAAGTGTAGTTGAGTTTCTGAGATATGGAATAGTTATGGAAGGTAAGTTTACATCTAGAATTGACGAGGTTTTTGGACATGTTATAGTTCTCCCTGTTAACCGAGAGATAGCAGAATTGTCATACTCCATGCTGCAAAGGTAACTAATATAGTCTGATGTGTCCATGTCGTATACCAGCCCTGGACAGGCAGCTCTATTTGGGTTCACAATTCCTCCTCCATAATCGAAAGGATCAGCAAGCTTCTGTGTGTCACCCTCAGCGAAGATTGGAATGCCGTATTGATCAGTAGTCCAAGCTTCAGTAACAATTTTGTTAGATGGTAATAGGCAGGGGCTACATTGGTTATGCATAAATTGTTTTTGGAATAGAAATGTTTACCTGTAGTTGTGAGTGCAGATCTGATTGCAGCTGGGGACCATTCTATGTGTAGCGCCCTGAGAAGTGCCACAATGCCGGCAATATGAGGAGTTGACATGGATGTCCCTGTGAGCATAGTGAAACCTCTTTCTGCAGATCCATCGCGATCAGAGGTTGCAGCTATTATTTGCACTCCTGGGGCAGCTATATCTGGCTGTTGGGTGGGAGAACAGGATTGTGAAAATGGATTTGAGAGACATCTTTATATTGCAAATGCATTGGTAAATGAGATTGCAGCTATGCCTTTTTAAGATCAAATCGAAGGAATGCTGTGGTTATACGAAGGTTTCCATTATGACCTTGAGTATTGCAGCTGCTATACTGTTAGGGCCGCGTGATGAGAAAGCTGGGATCCTGGCTGCAACAGCTTTGCTTACCAAAGTTGTTGAGCGGCTTAGTTTAGCCGATGGATTGCTGATCAGGGCAGATATAGAAAGGATTATGGAGTCTATAAGTATGATGATCGAATTCAGCATGAAATCACCAAAATGCACTACCTGGAGGACCGCATATAGTAAAGGATCGAGGTGCCAACCTCATAATCAACCTCTGCACAGGGTACGCCATCACACTGTCCTGCAATGGCACTGGGAGCCTTGGCAACGATTACACCAACACCACCTGCTGCTCTAACTAGCAATGATGCCAATTGTGTAACTATTGGACTGGATATTGTGGTGAAACAGAGAACTATCTTTCCAGCAGTACGACGCTGCGAGAGGAGGAGAGCTTCACAGACGCTGTAGAAATGAATGTGGAAGTGTTAAATTTGCAAACATGATTGACTTTGGTTCTCAAACTCGGAATAAGAACTTCCTCTAAAGCTACCCTGCTGATAACCGCCCATCAACATCGCCAGGGTAGTACAGGCCTCTGGCGCTAGTTTCATTACTGGTGTGGATAGCCTGACCCTGCAAGGCTCATATGTCACCTGGGGGTTCAGTAATTATATTCTACTGCAAAATCAGCGTCACGAGGTATCATCTACACTGCAATTAATCACCTGAAAGGTCTTGTTGTTTCCTAGAGTGATTTGTGCTACAAATGATCTATCCATGGTGCTAGCTGCAACAGTTATTATCCATGGTGCCGTGTTCTTGACAGACTGTGATGAAGGACCTTCATTGCCTGCTCCACACACGACAGTGATTCCTCTTTGAACAGCATGGAAGGAGCCTATGGCAATGGCATCACGCCCGTCCACTTCAGAGAACAGAGGAATTGAAGAAGCTGCAATAGACAGACTTAAAACATGGACTCCATCCTTGATGGCCTCATCTAAACCTTTGAGAATATCAGCTGCTGCACACTGTCCCGATGGCAACTTCCAGCACACCTTGTAGATGGCCAGCCGAGCGCGGGGTGCACCCCCTCTTGCAGTCCCTAGACCAACAGTGTTATAGCTGACATTGGCCACATAACCACCAGCCGCTGTGCTGGAAACGTGAGTGCCATGTCCATCTGCATCTCTGGCAGATACAAATTCTCCTTCTTGTGTCAAGTTAACTTGCCGTCCGATTGCATCTAGAATCCCGTCAACAAACCATCTCGCTCCAATAACCTTTTTGTTGCAATGCTTAGCAGGGTTGAATTGATCACCGGACTGGCAGAAACCCTTCCAGCTTGGAGGAATTGTTCCCAGCCCTTCATCACTGAAAGCCTTCGACTCTGGCCATATCCCTGCAGGTACACAACCCTCTCTAACTGTAACTTGCCTTCATGAAGCAGCAATAGACTTACAAGGGGTACTTCTACATAACTTCTTACCTGTATCTAGGACACCGATGATAATGCCATCGCCCATATTACTTTTATCCAGAATATTATCCGGTGACTGTGAAGACAGACCTAAATAATCCCAGCTTCTGGTTGTCTGTAGCTTGTAGAGAGAGTTTGGCATTACTCCTATTACATCAGGATGTTCTGCGGACATATATATGCATTAGAAACCAATTTTTCCAGCTAGAAAACTAGGTTCCTCTAGCGAAATTTGATGTCATACATATGTGTGAGATCCTTAAGCTAATAGCTCTGTCGAATTGGGGAACATACTGTTGTAGTTTTGGTATCTTACCTGATAACTGCTGTGCTTGAGGCCTTGTTAGTTTAGCTGCAAATCCTGAAAAGCCATGTCTGTAACTGTACACCATGGACTCTTGTGCCAATTCCTTGCTACACATTATTAAATAAAACGATCACAGTATGATTTCAGTTTCTGATAACCTCAGATGCCATTATGTCTAACAAATTTGCTGATTTATCTTTCTTGATTACCTCTCCATCACTGCAGCAAGCATATCATAATGTGATTCTGTAGTATGATTTGGGTCATCGTGCTGTCGGGCTCCTAGATAAACAATGTAGACCTGTGGTTTGCACATAATCAGCATGCTATAGACCACTCTCCTTGCCCTTACCGCTGAATTACAGTGGAGAAGGAACAATCAAAAGGAAAGAACATTACATTACTGGGTTCTTGAGCATAGGCGTTCTCGAGCATACTGAGGCGGGCAACAAGCAGCAGATGAACAACCTGCAGTGCAACAAAGAAGGAGAATGGTTTGATACTCATTTTCATCTGTGTCAACACTTAATAATGTACTTTGGTTTAATTTGCTCCAGATATGGTTTCCATTTTATAGACGAATGATTTGATCTATGTCCGAAAACAGCAAGGCTTGTGCATGGTGGTTGGATGAAGTTTTGCAGTGAAGGATTCCCTTTACGATTCTAACCAAGCAACAGATTATTACACTCCAAGCTTTCAGCAGCATTTAAGGTACGTCCCTTTACAGTTTAGGTTTTTGCTGTTTATCTTCTACTATTTATCAATCTATCACTTATATTTCTGTTCAAGCACGTTATCTTATAAATACATAAGAAATGCATACACCATTACCTTATTGGAATCAGCTTGAAAATATTGGAACTGGAAACCATTAACCTAAACCGTAAACCCATTACCTAATACTATCTTTGCATCTTTGCTAGTTTTTATTAGTTCTAGTCATTAAAAAAGATGAAAAATTGGAATCAGAATTAGAATTCATTACTAGTATGCTTTACTTGCTGTATTGTGTTGTTAAAAATGAAAATAATATGAATTTGTGTTTTTAAAATTTAATTTTATGTATTCATATTCAAATTTGGGAGAAAATTGCAAAAAATAAAATAAAATTAATTCTCCACGTATACTCAAATCACTTTTGTCTTTATATCCCACACATTTGCAAATGTTTATTTCTGTTATTAGGTCTCACGTGAATAGGTAAACGTGTAAAATATATTTTTTCAGTGATAATTGAGTATAAATAGAGGAAATTTTTTTTTTGCAATTTTCCTCAAATTTGATCATAGTTAAGAAGGTATGGAAGTAAATTAATGAAATCTATAATTTAAACTATTAAGTTAATTTGAGTTAATATCAAGGCCAAACGTATAGAGCATAGTATTTCAATGTCTTTGATGTTATTGTTAGTATTTAAATTTATTTCATAAATGTATGTTAAAAAAAAAAAAGAGAAGTTTACCATATTTTGTTTGTTTAGTTATGATTTGAAATCACGACTATTTATCTCCAATAAAATTAAATTACTCTCTTTTATAAAACATCACGGAAAAATATAAATAAAAATTCGAATTAATATTCTATTACAAATCAAATCTAAATCACAACCAAACCAACCTTTTGATGTAAATGTATCAAATGATTACGTGTTGAATGGCAACAAAATACATCAAATTAAATACAAATCATTAAACTAACTATATATTCACGAAAAAAAAAAATAACTCACTGTAATAAGTAGGCAGATGATGCAACCAAAATAAATGTCAGATTGCAATGTATATACACATGAAAATTTCTGTGTGCGCGATATCTAAATTAAAATTGGTAATAATTATTTGATGGCCGGTGGGTTGAATATAATGCACACACTAAATTAACAGTTAAAAGTCGTTGAAATAAGTGTTCCGCGCTTTTCATACTTTTTGAGTTTTGACCATTCATCATGTCTCTAGTCTCTGACCATAATCTAATTTAATTTCTCTATGTCATTTCAAAATCACCTACGCAAAGTGTTAGCCGACTAAAATTGCAATGCCACATTTTACGCAATCTGATTAAGTTTTAATCTTGTAACTACTTTTATTACTTTCGTTTCAGTAAATTTTTCATTCTTTTTTTTTTATGTTTTTTTTTTTTTTTTATATTTTTCCGAAGCCGCTACCCGAAAATACGCAATGAGTAAACTTGGTAAACTTTCGGTCGAACCTAATACCCTGCAAATCAGACCCGATGGAAAAGTCACACTAGACGAACCATATGTGACAGGTGACCTAAGACATCGAAATTTGCATGATCTCACAGTTACAAGTCCAACCCTACACTACCAGGTCATCGTTTACCACATAATTTCAATTGGTGTGGCAGTGAATGTATGGATGTCCTAGTCATTGAAAAATTTTGGTACAAATCAACCACACAAAATCAGTATATATATAATATAATATAATATAATATTGCGTGATGAGTGAGGAGTGGGTCCCCACTTGTAACTTAATCATGTGAACGTCATGTTAGAATTTGGCTAATTAAGTTTGTTTTTATACGTAAATTAAAAGATAATAGTAATATTTTAATATTAAATCAGAATAGATAAAAAATCAAGAGTATTTTGAAAATATATTAAGGGTGTGGTTGTTTGGGGGTTTGGATTTTGAATTGGGATTTGAACAGTAAAAATTTTGAATTTGAATAGTTGTATGATGTGATATAAATAGGTGTTGATGTGATGTTTTGAATGTAAAATTGATTTTTAATATAATATAAAAAATAAAAAATAGGTATTTGATTTGATGTTTTTGGGGGTAAAAATTGGATGAATAGTATAAATCCAATCCAATTTCCCAAACAAACACACCCTAAAAATATTAATGAAGATATGATGGAATAAAAAAAAAAAAATGATAAATTGATTATTATTTGTAAAATTTGAATAATAAAACTATAAATAAACAAAATTATTTTTTATAAATAAAATAGACATAAGTTTAATGGACAAAAAAAAGTAGTGATATATTTTTAGCAGAATGATGAAAGAAGTATTATTCATGCCGCACGGTTTTAAATAAAAAAATTAACCTCAAATAAAAATCTAGAAAACTAAACAAGCCCTTGACTTCCATTCATTGTCTCGTAAGGGATGTCTTGGTGGTGTGGGGGGTTCGACGTGTGACTGTGAAGTCATGGGTTTAAACCATCGATGTCTCATGTCATCTGCTACACATGGTTTGCCTAATGTGACTTGTCTGTCGAGCCTAGTTTGCAGGATATTAGATTCGACGAGGGTTTACCCAGTGCACACTTTCGGGTAGTAATTACATACGTGCGTGTATAAATATAATTAGTAAGAAGTTAGGTTTGGACAATCAATATTATTATTGTCGTTGTCAAGATGGATGTTTTCTACAAGTTAGGTTTTAACCGTTGGCCCTTTTTGATCTTTGAAAAACCAACCTAAGAACATGTAAATGATGTAATGTAATTTAAGAACATCTTTAAAGACCCATACATAAATATAGATATTTATCTCCGACCTTGTAATTAAATACTCCTTTCATCCTCGTTACGGTTCCTCCGCCGTAGATAAGATAATTTAGGAAGGGTATAATTAGTAAATAATTAATAATATATTAGTAAAAATTAATTTTTAATATAATAAAAATAATTTTAGATTAATTAATTTAATTAAAAATAAAAATTATAAACTAAAAAGAGATTAAAGTGTTCTTTTCTGAAAAAGTGGACCGTGAGACGAAGAGAGTATATTATTCAAATTCAGAAGTTTCCCTCCCTTTTTAAATTTTCATTTAATTAATTCATTTTTCTGAAGATCTTTTTATTAATAACTTTAATGATGGTGTTTATCAATTCAACATCTACTTAGTACTTACAACTGATAGCTCTTGTTGAAATTTTGTAATGACATGCAATAGTCAATAATTAAGCTATGTGTGTGTGTTTGTACGTGAAATTCATGTAATTTTGTATTAAAAAAAAATAGTATGATTAGATTTAATATCTTGTATGATTATTATTATTATTATTATTTTTAATATCAACATGGACAAATCCTGAATTAAAAGATCATATAAGAATTATACGAATATTGTATTTTCAAAATTAAAGATTCATTTGTTAATTAAGTTAGCCCAGGTGTGGCCTAATATCTGGCCAGAAATGGAAATGGAAAGTTGTCCTAGAAAGAAATAGATAAACACACGTGCAATACATACTTAGATTATTTTATTTTCAAATTGTTAGATTAGGGTGGACTATGTAATTAGTTTTTATTTACTTTGTTTGTTTTTACAGTATTTTATTTATTTTCTTTATTGATTGGATAAAAAAGTATTTCTTGTGTTACAAATAGGGATGAAAATGGGGTGGTGTAAACTCTATACTCATTTTTGCTTGCATCTTTTTATTGTGTGTAACAAATCCAATTTAATATAATAAATTAAATGAAATTTCTAATTACAAGTTATATAAATAAATCATCAATTTGAAATAGTAAAAAATAAAATTTAATGAATCTATTTAAATATTATTTCAAAACAATGAAAATGAAATATTTAAAATTTTATTTTCAGACTAAGTCCAATTGAGTTTAAAGTATTGTAAGATGTTGAATCTCATATTTTAGAAATATATTGAAAATAAATCTTTAATTCTGTATTCACTAAAAATCAACATATTTAAGTAAAACAGACATGCTTGATAGGATGAGATAATATAGGAGTATACAAATACTTTTACGAATCAATATGATATATAATTTATACATATTGTGTTATATAAATAAAAATCATTAAGCTTGCTTCATTTCCTAGGCACCGACGAACCACACTGACAGCCCATCTGCACAATCTTACATCATCCTCGTCCTCATTTTCTTCTTTCTTCCTCAATTTCAGAAAAAAAAAACAGTGTAATAATTGCAAATCCATAGTCAACATTAACGAAATCTTATTAATCAGTCCATAAAAAACGTGACGGAAAGAAATCACCATAACGCGGCTGCCTGCCACACAGACCACCCCATCCACGTCCCCAACCCCCTCTGCGTGTATATATATATACATACATATACGAATAATCAATAGATTCCAACCACCCAATTCTGACTGACTCATTCGTTCGTCATCTATAGTTCGATCTTCTCCTTCCTCTCTAGGTTTTGCAGAAGAACTTGGGGGAATTATTAATTTCGTGGATCTGGGTTTTGAGGAAATCGATTTAAGAATCTAGGGTTCTGGTTTGTTTGTTTGTTTGTTTGTTTGTTCGTTAGATCGATTGGGTGCAAATGCAATTTGCGTGAGGTGAGGAGAGTCGATCGAACCCAAAAAATAAAAAATAAAAATAACTGGTCCTACGGCAATCCGAGCAAAACGCTCGACTACCGCTTATCTCTAACATCCTTATCCTATCCGCCTCCATCTCTCGCCATATTTAGATCTTCTTCCTCACGATTTTCCCTTTTGGATTTATTATCCCTACCCTTTCTCTTTGTCTCTTTTGGATTTATCCTAACCCCACAATCGTATTTCTTTCTGCATTTCTCTAACCCTATCTTTTACTCTTCTCCTTTTTTTTTTTTTTTTTTTTTTTGTGGGGGAACAGGCCCTCGAGTAATCGAGGCTGAATCTTTATCTGGTTGGTATCTTTGCCCTAAATAGGCTGTGGTTTGTAAATATGGCGTTAATTGCTGCCTTTCTGGAAATCCTGCAAAAACCCACAATCGGAGATGTGGTGATTGAGCTGATTGTGTTCATGTTGCCCATCTGGATTTCAATTTTTTTGGGCGTTTTGGTTGGGTGGGTATGGAAGCCTAAATGGGCTAACAATTTCAATGTCGATGGCTGTAATTTGGATTCCTCTGCCAAGTCTGGAGACCCCATCAAATCCATTTTAAGCTTCACCTCCTTCAAGCTGCCCTTCTCCTGGATTGACAAGAACCATTCGTCACTCCCCTCAGCTCCCACTCCTCATTACAGGTTTGCTGCAAAAAGATTCGAATTTAGTGTTAAAATTTTAATTTTCTTCTGATGATTGATTAATAAGCTGATTTGTGTATATCTGTTCAGTTCGACGGAGACGATATTGTCGGGCCTGGTGAATGACGATGACCTGAGACATCTGCACAGATTAGCCGAGGAGAAAGACGGCGGCCCGGCGTGGATACAAATGATGGACAGGTCTACTTCCGGTATGAGCTACCAGGCCTGGAGAAGAGATCCTGTGGTACAATTTTGATCACAAATCGATGTTTTTAATGTTCGAATTGTGCAGCTATGTTGTAAGAATGTTTATCGGCTCTGTTTTTGTAGTCGGGACCGCCGCAGTATCGTAGTCGAACTATTTATGAAGATGCCACGCCTGAAATGCTGAGGGACTTCTTTTGGGATGATGAGTTTCGACTGAAGTGGGACGACATGCTCTCGCACTTCGAGGTTCTCGAGGAATGCCGCGCCACCGGGACAATGGTGGTTCAGTGGGTGCGCAAGGTTGGGGGAGCTAGACACTTTTCGATATAAATTTAGGACTTTTGCTGCGATGAAATTGATGGCATTGTTTGTTATCGTTTCGTTGCAGTTCCCCTTCTTTTGCAGCGACAGAGAGTACATTATCGGTCGCCGGATATGGGAGTGCAACCGAACTTATTATTGCGTAACCAAGGTAATACATAGCTAGCTAGCTACCGAATTCGACATTAACGCAAATCTACGTTGTTGTCCTGACTGTAATTCGCGTGACAGGGCGTTCCGTGCTCGTCTGTTCCGCGTCGCGACAAGCCGAGGCGAGTCGATTTGTACTACTCCAGCTGGTGCATTCGTGCAGGTATCGATTTCGTGGACGCGCATTATCGATTTCTTTCGTCGTTGTTATTTACAAAATATATGTTTTTTATTTTTTCAGCTGAATCGAAGAGGGACGGGCGGATGACTGCGTGCGAGGTGCTGCTCTTCCACCACGAAGACATGGGGATTCCGCGGGAGATCGCGAAGCTCGGAATCCGGCAAGGAATGTGGGGTGCGGTGAAAAAGATCGACCCCGGATTGCGGGCCTATCAGAAGCACAGGGCATCGTCATCGTCATCGTCGTCGCTATCGCGCAGCGCTGCCATGGCTCAAATCAACAATAAAGTCAGCGTCGACTATTTGGAATCATCGTCATCGTCAATGTTGTCGGAGGCCCCGATTGTCGCCGGCGTCGAAAGTCCAAAACGGTCGGGAAAAGGCGTGCCGAAGATGCTGATTCTCGGCGGGGCTATCGCTCTCGCCTGCACGCTCGATCGGGGACTCTTGACGAAGGCCGTTGTGTTCGGGGTTGCCCGGCGATTTGCGAACAATGGTAGAAGGTTATGACATGAGACAGGGTTGGGTCAATCGAGAGTTTTCGGATTGTACGAGTTTGTAATTGAATTGTATTCGTCTTTATCCTCCATTGGAAGATGATGACGATGCTTTATTTGCTTCTTTGTTATGGAGATTTGCAGTGCTAAACTCTCACTGTGCTTCGGTAGGGTTGTAATGTCTGTCTCCATGTTGAGCAAAGATTCCTTCAATGATTCTTATATTGCCACGTCATCCTAAGTTAGAGTATACCAACTATTTGAACTTATTATTACAATGTTCGAACCCAGTTTGTGGATTGAAGGCCCAAATTAACTTCATAAAATGCATATACTTGTTTTAGTTACCTAATTAATTTTCATCTGTTTCTGTGTTCGGCTATGGATTGGATTCAAATTGGCACTTTACTCTTTGATTATTATACTCCCTCACTCCCATTGATCGAAATGTTGTCATTTTTCATTTTAGTCGGTACTCAAAACAAGGTTATCATTTTCTAATTTAGTAATTATATTATCTATTTTATATAATAAAAAAAGCAAACGCCACACTTGTTCCCGACGGAGGGACTATTTTTCTTTGCAAATTACATTATGGATAGTTTTTTTTTTTTTTTTTTTTTAATATCAAACTTCTTCAAATTTCTATTATTCAAAAAAATTTTGATCAAATACTTATTTTTTATTTTTTATATTATACTAAAAATTAATTTTTTATTCAAAATATTATCTCAACACTTAATGAAAAAAATTCAAACTTCAAACAAATACACCCTATATAAATTTACTTGAAATCAATTATTTATATTTATTTTTTAATAAATAAATATATTTATATACATTAATAATTATTTATTTTTTTATAGATGTATTTTATCTCAAAACATAAATAATATCTATATTTTATTTATTTATTTGTATTATATAAAATTTTATTATTTATAAAAATAATATTCATATGTTATACTCCATTTTTGTTTTCATTCATATACTAACAATATGTATATATTTTTAAAAAATTCGATCACAATGCATTACAAGGCAAAAAATTGTTTTTACAAAAAAAAAAAAATATCATCAATTACCATTTAAATATTAGTAGCATTAATTTATAATTTTCGTACAAAAAACAAATATACATATTTTAAGTGGACAACAAAAATATATTTTATTATTGAAATATAATTTTTTTAAAAATACTTAAATATATATTTTTAAAACTTCTAATATTATTCATTGAAACTAATTTTAAAATATCATATTAAATATCTATTTTTAATTTAAAACATTATAATCTCTCGGCCGCACATGAATGTATTCTTTAATTGGATCCTTGTAGTATACGAAAAAGTAATAATATTTTATTAGTTAGAGAAAAAATATATAAAATAATTTTGATATTTTTAATTTTATATTTATATAAAAATTAAAAGGTATTTTAATTGTAATATATAATTTTTTTATTTAGATTTTCAATAAAATATTTATTTTTATTAATCTTCTTAGCGGACTCAAATATTCAAAATTTAATTAGGGGTATTTATTCTTGTTTTAAGATTTTAGAAACTTCAATAACTGATGCATTATTGTTTTAATAAAATATCATATCAAATCATCAGTTAACAAAACTCAAACCACACACTTACACATTAATCCAAACCAAACAATTCTTTGTAAATAACATATATTTACGTCCGCATCAAATACTTTTAACTATTTTAAAACTTCTTTTAATTTTTTTTATAAAAAGAAAACACCCTTCAAAAACTCCTACATAACTCAATTTCATCTTAAAGTAGTTAGTTTAGATGTGATAGTAATAATAATAATAATAATAATAATGCCATAAGTTAAGTTTGTTTTTTTAGATCAATTTTTTCGAATTTTACTATTTGGACTCTGTATTTAAAAAAAATATATTATTTTTTTCTCTTACAAAACATTCAATCAAATATTATTTTTTCAAATTCAATCAAATGAAACACACATCCGGATAATATGTACGTATTGATTATAATTTAATAAGTAGTTTGACTTTACAAAGACTGTCGATGTCTCTTTAGACCGATTTTTGTAGATTTTACTATTTGAATTTTGCTGCGTTTTTCAATAAAAAAATATTTTTTCTTCTAACAGAATTATTAAATATTATTTTAATACTAAACTCAAACAAATATTTTTCAAACTTAACCCCAAGAAACACATCTGCCGAGATTTCAGCTTAACGTATACATACATACAGATAATATGTATGTATTGATTATAATTTAATAAGTAATTTGACTTTACAAAGACTGTCCACGTCATTATAAATGACTACTGTGTATCTATACAAGTCTACACTTAACAAAGTAAACTCACTTTTTATGTCCTAATAACTAAATTTACCATTGCGCCAAAAACATATCAACATATGTTATACTCTCTCCCTCCAAATAAAATGTGTATATATTTATATTTTGAAACATCCAATTACAAAGTAAATATTTTATTTTTTTCACAAAATTTTTTACTTTATATCACATTATTACTTTTACACCAAAAAAATAAGGGCAAAAATATCATTTAAATATTTACTTTGCGTGTGAATGAAGGAAATATGTGTTTTTAAATTTATTTTTAACATTATTCATCATTTTTTTATTTTTTAAATATTAATTTTAACATTTATTTTTCTTTGAAAATAATATATCAGAAATACATTTTTCTTTATAAAATAATATATCCAACATTCATTACTTTACATTAAATATATATCTTAATTAATTCAACTTTTTATAGCTTTTAACAATTTTTAATATAATATTTTAATATGATATTTTATAAAAAATAATAATAATATTTTTTTATTAAAAATTATATATATAAAAAAAATAATGTTAATTTTAATTTCAAATCATATTTAAAACATACTCACACATCTTTCAAAATTTCTTTTAGTTTGTATTTTATTTTTATTTATATATAAAAAATAATATATATGATGATATTTTGTTAAAAAATCAATATTACTACATAAAATAGTTTCAAAAAATAAAAATGAATGTTACTCGGCCGTCACCTAAAAATATGCTAAAATTTTTTGGTACAAATTCTAGTGTGAAATATATCTTTTAGTATTATTGTTTACTTTTTATGACAAAATTAAAAAAAAAAAAAAAAAATTGTACTTCCTTCGTCCAATTAGAAGAGTAACTTTTGGTTTTTGCACGAATATTTTTAAATATTAATATTATATTAGATTGTAGTAAAAAAAAAATAAAAATATCCCTATTAGTATAGTGTAATATAAAAGTAATGAAACTTGTGTAATATATTGTAAGTTGAAAAGATATTTATTATTTGAAGTAGGTAGTACAATTACCAAATTAAAAAATGATAACCTTGTTTTGGGACGGACGAAAATGAAAAATGATAACCTTTCAATTGAACGGTGGGAGTATAATTTTTTTATTAACAAA
Organism: Andrographis paniculata; assembly: GCF_009805555.1. Taxonomy (NCBI): domain Eukaryota; kingdom Viridiplantae; phylum Streptophyta; class Magnoliopsida; order Lamiales; family Acanthaceae; genus Andrographis; species Andrographis paniculata. The sequence goes on along the minus strand of NW_026137616.1, from coordinate 988,861 downwards.
GAAAATAAAAATGTTTTTAGATTACTGATACTAAAGAAAAATAATTGTAAATTTAAGTGATGAGAAAAAGTAAAATTTTTATACAAGAAAAGAAAAAAACTCTAAAAACATCTTCAATAAAATAAATTGCTATATATTTTTATAACTTTGAAAATCTGTTTATTTGAACTATCACCTAATACATGCTCGCGGGGACAAATGAATTTATTTATTTATTTATTATTATTATTTTTATGTGAGAATTCACCATTGCTATATGAAAATATATGATATATTTTTGATCGAATTTAATATTTTGCAAATTAGATCTAATAAGGCAAGTTATACTAAACGGCCTCGAAAGGGGTAAATTTTCGGCTAAACCTAATACCTTGCAAATTAGGTCCGACAAACAAATCACATTAGACAAACCATGTGTGACAAGTGATCTAAAACGTAAAAGAATTTGAACCATAAAACCAGATCATCCATTGCGCACAATAAATATCTATTTTGAATGTAGCGGGTGTTGCCAAGTTTGCAATTGGACAGTCAGAGAAATCATAGCCACCGTGAGCATTTAGTGCCACGTGTCAAATGTTGATCCAGACAATATAAGGCAATGGCCCATACTATAGGATATTCGACGATTTTTAGGTGCAGTTGCGCACTCCGTTATATTAAATTCAAAATATATTTTAAGAACTTTATTTAATAAAATAGATTTAATGTATATACTACTTTATACAAATATCTCTATATAATATAAATAAATAAATAAATAAAATTATATTATCCATAATTAATATAAAGTAGTTTATAAAAATAGAAATATTTAAATATATACATATATATTGTTATTCACAAAAAAGTAGAAATAAAAAATCCTAAATGATCTCCAATTTAAAAATACCGAGGAAATAATTGAAAATATAATGTCGATTTTTAATTAAAATTACTTATAACTGAACAAATATTTGTCTCTATTCCATTTTAATATTAAATACTCCAAGTAAGTTTGTAGAAGTCGGACCACTTTATCTAAGTTGCTCGATCGACTACAAGGTGGGCAGACCATCCAATAATTAACGACAATTTTTGAATAATAATAATAATAATAATAATAATAATAATAATAAATGTGTTTGGAATCAGTCCATAATAAAAACGTGAAAAGGTACAAAAATAGTTGATGTATTGTATGTCAACTGAAAGTCAAATACTCTTTTATCACGTATTGATATCAAGTGAAAATTTCTTACATCATTAGGATTTAGATTATGGCGTAATAAATGTTGCAAAGTAAAATAAATGATACTGTATTAAAGTTTTTGTTTAGTTGTGTTGAGAAAATGTTTGGAAAATAATAAAATCTGAACAAACAGAGTTTGTTTAAATATATTTTTTGAGAATAAATGTGTTGTTTTGTGTTTTAATTTGAAAGAATATTTTTTATGTGAAGTATAAATTTTATCCTCCTCAGCGACCCTTTTCAATCCAACAATTTTTGGTCGCGTTTCGTGACTGTTGCGAAGAAACTCCAAATCAACCTTCTTCGCGTTCACTACTCCACATCCACTCGTATTCGAGTTATGATGTTTGGTCCCAACATTGTGAAGATTGAATTTTTAATTGTGTCGATAATATAAAAAATAATACTATTTTATATTGAATATTGATATTTGTGAAAGGATACAATATATATATTACATATAGTATTGGAAAAAAAATATAGGCAAACAAATCCACTATTTTTTATATATAAACTAAAATATACTCCATCCGTCCACACACAAAGTAAACATTTGTTTTTTACGCGGTTTTTAAAAAATAATAGTATTTTAATTATAGTGGGTAGTTAAAAGTAGTAAAATGACATTTTTACCTTTGTTTTTTTGGTGTAAAAGTAATGATGTGATGTAAAGTAATGGTATTTGTGAAAAAAAGTGAAGTATTTAATGAAATGTTTACTTTGTAATTGAACGTCTCAAAATAAAAATATGTATACTTTCTAGTTGGACGGAGAGAGTATTTACTAAAAAGTAAAGACAAAAATGACATTTAAATATATTATTTTGTATTTACTATTAATAAAATATCAACATTGTTTAAATTTCATATAAAAAATATGTATCAAAAAGATTTAGGATGATGTAATTAGATAAAAATAAATAAACAAATATGAAATGAATTTAATAATGAATAATTCATATACGTGGCAAATTTAATCGATTGAATAAAAATTTTATTTTAATAAATTTACTTTATTAAAAATATTGTTGAAAAATGAAGTTTGATCAAATCTGTTTCTAACAACATAAAAAGGGGGTCAACTCTTCAAAACATGATTGACTTACAATAATAAAAAGTCTTTGATAACAAAGTAAATACTGGAATGCAAAAATAATATTGGGACTTGGGGCAATTACCCCCCTGATTTTTTTTTTAATGTAAAAATATAAAAAATAATACAATTATATTAAATTTGCTTTCCATAAATTTTAAAATTTCCAAATTTAATTTTTTTAAAATTTTTTAATGATAAAATAAAAAATACTACATTATATTCAATTTACCCCCTAAAATTTTAAATTATTATACTCCCTCCGTCCTATAACAAAGTATTCATTTTTTTATTTTAGTCCGTCTCATAACAAAGTATCTATTTCTTTTTTAGTAATCGTACTATCTACCTAACATTACAAATATCTTTACAACTTACAATATATTACACAAATATCATTACCTTTATATCGCACATACTAATAAGATTATTTTAGTCATTTCTACTACATTCAAATAATACTAATATTTTTAAAACTACATGCAAAAAGCAAATGAATATTTAATTATGAGACAGAGGAAGTACTATTTTTCTTTTGTGTTTTTTTCTTTTCTTTTTCTTCTCTTTCGTTTCTTTTTTTTTTTTTTATTACATGGGTTAAAGAGAAATAAAATATGCAGTGGCGGATCGATAGGAGGAAACCGTAATTTTGTCCTCCCAAAATTCGAAAGCTGGTTTCGTCATTGTATCTATGCTCCATTGACCTTCAAAAATATTATCTTTGTCTTTTGTATGGACTTAGAAGGAATAGTGTCGTTTAAGAAACAGACCCTAAACCCCATTTTACTACATAAGTTTAAGGCTGCCCATGGCATAAAATACACTAGTTATTATGCATAACTTCAATTTATATAGTTTATGTTATATAGAGTGTTACTACAGTTCATATTTTACAAGTATGCTATACTTATTTTTTTTATCCTAATTCTTAATGTAATTTTTTTTAGTAGATAAAAAAAATAATATTCCTAATGTTTTATTTATTAGTAAAAGTATGTAAGATAATTTTAATATTTTTGTTTTGTATAAAAAAATAAATATTTTTGTAAAAATTAAAAGTATTTTATATATATGTAGATATTATTATTTATACTATAACTAAAAGTATGTATTTTTTAGGTAGATAGACAAAAATAGTTAAAATGATACATTAAATTAAAAAAAAAAAAAGTATTAAGATTTCTTTAATTTGTACAAATTTCAATGGTTATATATATTTTTTAATATACATTTTGGGGGGTTCATTTAATTCCAAGTAGCACCATAATCGCCCCAGCAATGAGAGAGAGAGAGAGAGAGAGAGAGAGAGAGAGAGAGAGAGAGAGAGAGAGTTTTCTTAATTCCTTTCCACATTAGAATTTATTTGCAACCTCACAAAAATCCACTACAGTGCTGAGATAGCGGCCAAACATAATGACAACATATTATTTATATTTATAGTTCATTTCAGCATACAATATACACTTATATGACATAGTATAATTATAAATAAATAATACAAATTTTTATTAAAAACAATAACACATATTGTTTGTAATAAAGACTTGTGTTTTGTAATAAAGACTTGTATTTTTTTATTTTATTTTATGAGTGATGATTTTAAAAATCAGCGGCACCATAACCTTTCCATTAACTATATATGTATGACTTATACATTATAAGAAAAAATTATTTTTGTAATAAAATATTTTTGTCTCTAAATATACTTTTTCCGTTATTAATGACATTGGAGATGGAATTAGGAATAGAATTACGTTAGCTACATGAACTTTAGGGACGAAATTCCGTTATAAATATATTATTTTTTTGTAGTGATATATTTATATTAAAAAAATTAAAAATATTATTTTATAGTATAAAATACTAAGATCATCCGCCATGTCACTATTTTAAAAAAAAAATAAAAATGGAGAGATATTATCCAATTGCCATGCGACACTTACACTACAAAAAAAAAAATATATTTGTAACGGAATTTCGTTACTAAAGTTCACGTAGCTAACGTAATTTCATCTCTAATTCCGTCTCTAATATCATTAGTAACAGAAAAAGTGATTTAGGAACGAAAAAATTTCGTTACAAAATTGATAATATCTTGTAGTGTTATGTATATATATGTATATACATATATGATATATATTATATATGTTTTTTTTTGTAAATTATATTGAATTTATTGTTATATTTAAATTTTATAATATTTTTTATAATTCATAATATTTTGTATTCTACAAAATGATACCACTATTGAATATATTTTATCAATTTAAATTTTAAAATATATAAATACAAAAAAATTTAATTATTATTTTTATATTTTATTTTTTTAATTAACCAATAATAATTATAACAATAAAAATACAAATTTCATATTAAAATTAAAATTTAAAAATAAATTAAAACTAAATGTAATTAAATAATAAATAATAATTTTTTTTCATAATTTTTTAATAAATCAAAATATTGATAAATAATAATATAATATAATATAATATAATATAATAATTAATTAAATAAATAATACTAAAAATTATAATTATAATTAAAAAATTATATATATATATATAATATGAAAAAAAATTATTAAAAAATTAACTTAAATATATTTGTTGTGAATATAAAATAGAAAAAAATAATAATAGTAGCAAATAATATGGATAATAATAGTAGCAAATAATATGGATAATAAAAAGTAGCAAATATACCTTGCGGATGGTCTAAGGTTTCTCTGTCACTGATGTGGTTGCCCTAAATTTAAAGGGGGCCGAGTGGATTGGAGAGACAGTGAGCTGGCGAGGTGTGATTGGATACCGGCCTAATAATGGATGCATGCACATGAGTAGTACTATATGTTTGAATTTAGCCAAGGCTGTCGGAAGATTAAACACTACTACTTAGCTAATTAGCTTCTTCCTATAGATATTTCGTCATGGGATACGCACACACGTTCACACGCACTTCATGCATGCATATATCTTCATATATATTGTAGACAAAAAAAAAATGTGTTATATTTTTATAAATACAAAATTTGTATAAATTATATTTAATTTAAATATATGCGAGACCTATTCTCTATTCGAATCCTTTTATTTTTTTCCTGGGTCGATCTATTTTTTTAATTTGAATTTGGGTGGCTTCTTTGATCCGAAGGGATTTTGGTCTTCGGTTTGACTTCGCCGGCTTTTGGAAGACTTTGGTATCCGTGTTGGCGATTTTGATCGTCGACTTTGGATTGATGCCTCATTTGGATGATCCGACGGAATTTGACATTTGAGGGGAATTTGGTGCTCCATAACGCTTTTGGCGGCATGTCCCTTTGACTATTGGATCGAAGAGGGCCGAGTTTGCACCTTTGACGAAGAATGCGATGAACATCTTGAAGTTTTGGGAGCGACTTTGGAGGTTCTTCATTGGCTTTGATGGATTCCTCGATGGCTTTGGGAGCTTTGATCATTTCTTCGGCTCGGGCATACGACGAAGAACGCTTCGAAGGACACGAAAAACAATGAAAAACATTGCAAAGAGTCTAAAGAGACTTACCCTTGTGTGAGTCTTCAAATGAACTTCGGTGTGTAATGAATTGGCCAAGGCTCCTATTTATAGGGAGGGTGGCCTTGGCTTTCTTTTCGGATAGTGCCACGTGGGTGAAAAGATTTTATAATCTTTTCATTTTCCATCTGTTTTTCATTATTGACAGATTTGATTGCGCACCTTCTTTTCTTGCCAAAATCTTTATATCATTGTTTTTTTTGGAAGATATTAATTTATATACTTTCTTTATTGACAAGATCTTTATATCATTGTCTTTTTTGGAAGATATTAATTTATATACTTCCTTTATTGACAATATTAATTTATTTTGCTGCCAAATTTATTATGATTTTATTTATGTACGTAATATCTGTACGGTATCTTCCATTTTAAGCAGATTTTTACATTAACGGTTGATATTTATTGTACAAAAATTAACATTTGTGCATAATTAAATACCATATATTTATATCATTGAATTTTATTTTCTTCCAAAATATATGATATTTAATTTAATTTAGACATTTAATTTTTAATGCATATATATATATATATAAATATAAATTAATAAAAATAAATATGTGGATATGGTTGAACAGACAATATTACTAATTATTGATTGCATTTGCATGCCTGGAATTGCAATTCAATTAACTCTCATTGATCCCACCTACGTACATATGTAGTTTGTCTATATATTATCTCCAAAACAATATATATATATATATATATGTGTGTGTGTGTGTCGATCTCAGCTCTTTAATTAATTCTTCAGATAGATTATTGTTAATTTTCATGTGTGAACAGTTAATTAGTTTAATTATAAATTAATATATTTCTAGTTACGTAGCTTAATTAGCTAGGTAGGGCGAGTAGTGATCGGTACGTAGGTGTTGTGTTCTGTTCTGTTGGGTGTTCTAAATAATAAGTATTACATATAAATCCCTGTCTTCATTTTATAATTAATTGGTTTTATTGAATGAGATTATTACAATATAATACTACTTATTTGAATCGATCTTTACAATATACTATAACATACTGGTATTATGAGTTGAAGATGGACAAATATAATAAATAAATAATTAAACCTTATTATTGAGCAGTATATAATCAAAGGTTTCCGACTAGAAAATGTTTGCAAGGTGGGTCCCTCTCCCTCTCCCTCTCCGTTGTAGGTAGCTAGGCCAGGCCAGGCCATAGGGACTCTTGTTTCTTCTCCGATCCATTCCATTCACTCATATATACAACTGATCAGTTCACACTATTGCTAGGCCATGTTCACGTGATTCACGTACGGAGGGGAATACATCAAAGGGTGTGTTTGTTTGGGGATTTGGATTTTGAATTGGGATTTTAATAGTAAAAATTTTGAATTTGGATAGTTGTATGATACCGATATAAATAGGTGTTGATGTGATATTTTGAATGTAAAATTGATTTTTAGTATAATATAAAAAATGAAAAATAGGTGTTTGATTTGATATTTTTGGGAAAAAAAAAATGAGATGAACAGTGGAAATCTAATTCAATCCCCAAACAAACACACCCTTTAATTTTTGTCATTTACATATAATTTTTCTATGGTGGTTAATAAGAGACTGGAGTGACAAAGGAAAATTACAATATTCTCCCTCCCTCCCTCCCTCCACCGAAATTATTCTTATTTTCATACAAAGCAATGGTGGGCTAATCAAAGTTGTCCATTGTTTCAAGAGAAAGACAATGAGTTTAGTTACTTGGTATTGTTGGATGAATTTATTGTTGTATGTTATGTATGAAATTTTATGACATAATATAAAAAATAATATTTTTTATTTAATTATTGAATTTTTATAAGTAAAAAATGTTTAAATATTATATATAATATATTTTATAAACAAAGCCAATATGTAGTACCAAATGCACGTCTAAACCGGGTCCATTGAAATTGGATTCTGGATGGGACCCGCCTAACGAACAATCAATACATTATTATGCATCTTATTTCTAGTCTAATTGTAGATACGTAATATACTATACATAGATACATAGATGTATAGACGTATCAAAGCACACTTAATATTTAATAATTCTTTCCGATCGATCCACCCGACCCACATATTGTATGTACAATTGAATCGAATCGAGTGGACATCATTTGACAACGAGTCGATTCATATCAAATTGAATATTTTTATTGTCGTATCAGGTTCGTATTGACCCGTATATTTAATTGAGTCAAAACTTTTGATTCAAATGTAATTATTTTTGTCGAATTCTCGTGTTATATTAATTTTTTGTCGATTTTAACGTAATGTGTATAGAGAATTTGGTTGAATTATTTAAAAAATAAATTAAATTTAAATTAATTAAAATATGGATTAATTATCAAATTTGAATCATTTTACATATATATATATAATAAATATATTAATTAATATTGATATATTATAATCAAATTGTCACATCGGATTCAAGTTGAAGACCTCAACCAATTCGACATGTCTACTTATTATCATATAGAGTTTGTATCAACATATATTTATATATATATATATATCGGATCAAAATTCTTAATCCAAATGTAATTATTTGATATTAAATTCGTGTCAAATTATGGTGTCAGTTTTTCCGGTTCTGACAACGTTAAATTCGCTTGTGTTTGGAGTTAGGGAGGGACCAAGCTGATAAGACACCCTCCCTCGTATTCCTCGAACGCGGTTACTGTTGTCTATAAATTCAATTCCTTTTCTTCCCACATATATGCACCCCACACAATTACTCATTTTATTAACTTAATTTTATTTTTATTTATTTTTACTGTCTGTAACGATCGATCGAGCATGCAGCAGCAGCAGGATACAACCATCTCCACGCTTCTGCAATTCATCCTCCAAAGCCAGAAGGAGTGGTGGAGCTACGCCATCTTCTGGCGGGCCTCCGACGAGCTCGGCCGCCTTTATCTCTCCTGGGGCGCCGGCTATTGCCAAGACACCAAATCCAAATCAACTTCTAATAATAATAATAATAAATTTTACGATGATGCTGGGATTAAGGAGATCGGCCAGCTCTTCGGAGGCGACGACGATGACCAGCCGGAGTGGTTCTACATGGGCTCCATAACCAGGTCCTTTTCAGCTGCAAACGAGGCCGTTTTCCACACCTTCACTAGCGGCGCCGCCGTCTGGCTCCACGGCGATCGAATGCTTCAATTCTCCAACACCGAGAGGGCCAGAGAAGCCCGACTACATGGAATTCAGACACTCCTTTTCGTCCCCATTATTTCTTGCGGTGTCGTCGAGTTAGGCTCCTCCGATTCCATCAAGGAAGATTATGGCCTCTTCCAATTCATCACCACCACCTTCAATCCTCTGCAAACCCAGATTCATCCCACGGGGACACTTAATTACAACGCCGCCGCCGCCGGGAAGTCGTCTTCCAACTCCGGCAACAATTCCGACATTAATTCAGCTAAACCCTATTACTCATGTCCTAACACCAAAAGTACCAGAAAAAGGGGGAGAAACAATAACTACAATTACAATTACTATTACAAATCAGGCAATAATCGTGTCTGCAGGGATGAGCAGCAGACGACGACGCCGGCGGCGACAAGCCACATCGAGGCGGAGAGGCAGCGGCGGGAGAAGCTGAACCAGCGGTTCTACGCTCTCCGGAGCGTCGTCCCCAACGTGTCTAAAATGGACAAGGCCTCACTGCTAGCCGACGCCGTTTCTTACATCAATCAGCTCAAGTCCAAGGTTTCCAATCTCGAGTCCCAAATCCGAGCCCTCGAAGTCGACATCGATCCGCCGGCGCCGGCGCCGGCGCCGCCGCAATCGAGCTCCGCCACCAGTACCACGACAGGTAATAATAACAATTCGATTGATTCTTCCTGCAAATCGATGGGAGGAGGGTACAATGTGGTCATCGACATAGAGGTGAAGATATTTGGATCGGAGGCGATGATCCGTGTCCAGTCCCCCGACGTTGATCATCCCTGTCCGAGATTGATGAGCGTGCTGAGAGAGTTGGAGCTGGAAATCAGCCGTGCCAGCGTGTCCAGCGTGAGGGCGACTGTGTTTCAGGATGTCTTCATTAGGGTTCCCAAAGGAAGGCAAATTGGCAGTGAGGATGCAATCAAGGCTGCTATTTTAATGAAAATGAGGCTTTGACTTAATAATAATAATAAAAAAAAAATAATAATAGTAATATTAATGTTGTTCTACGTTTCTAGACAAATTAATAAATAAATAAATATTAATTAAGACATGTTTTGCTCATGATTTATGTTTCTTTAATTTTGCACGTCTGAATCTGGTTCCCTGGTAATTAGTCACAGGCTGCTATCTAAATTTTGACATGAGGACTTCCACTAGTACAGGAATATGGGTTTGTTTCATTAATTAAAAAATTTTGCATACATTTTTTTCAAAAAAATTACCATACTTCATGTATTATTTTTATATTATTTACGCAGTTTTCTATATTTTATTTTAAAAAATTATAAAAAACACAAAACAAACACACCCTATCCTTTCTCCGTCCCTGAAATTTATGCCTTCTTAATATAAAAATAGACTATGCATTATAAAAAATTTATTGAATAATTAAATTAAAAATAGTGACAATTTATTTATAATAGTAATAACATAAATTTAAGAAAAAAAAGAGTGGTATAAAAAATGAAGAACAGTATAATGTCAATGCATGATGGATCATTCTTGAAAGCAATTTTTTGACTGCTTTTGTGTCGATTAAGTATACGACACATCCATTTTTGTGGGATGTTGGATATGAAAATTAATTGGGATGGTTATGTTTAAAAAATAGTATTCATATAACATATACTATTTATTATTATTTGGTTTATTTTATTATTTTTAGATTAAACCATTTCATATATATACAGTATTTGGCTGAAGTAAATAAAAACCTATAATTATATGAGATTAATTGATCATAAAGAAATACATAAACACTCCACTGATCAATATAGAGAGAGACATATATCACAGGCTTTATTTACAATCTTTTTGTTTTTATTTTATAGTACTATTTAAAATTTACAGTATGTATTTATTAATTACTTAATTACATATTCAATGGAGTATTTTATATCAGAACACAAATAAATACAATCGAGTTCGGGAAGTATTCATTAAACTTTTATAACATTTTTTCCATTTCTTTTATTTTATTTTTCTGTTTCTTTCAACTTTTTACTATTAAATGTTTATTTTAAAATATTACATTTAACAATTATTTTATTAAAAAAAAATATGTACACACACATACATACAAAGTAAACAGAACAAGTTCCGTTTACAAAAAAAAAAATACTTCCTCCGTCCACACACAAAGTATACATTTATTTTTGGCACGTTGTTTAAGAAATAATAGCATTTTAATTATATTGGATAGTCATTTTTGCCTTTACTTTTTGGTGTAAAAGTAATGATGTGATATAAAATAAGGGTATTTGTGAAAAAAAAAAAAAAAAAGGTATTTAATGAAATGTTTACTTTGTAATTGGACGTCCCAAAATAGAAATATGTATACTTTCTAGTTGGACGGATGGAGTAATAATATACTTTTATGGAAAACATGTGATTAACAGTGAAAATTTTAAAAAATTCTCAAAAAAACAACTCTTAATATTCAACTCCAAATAATATTGCAATCTTTATTATAATTTATATAATAATATTATCAATTTCAAAAATGTAAATTATAAATATAATCATTTGTTTTTTTTGCATGGAGAATAATACTAGTATCTAATATATAAAAATAGTTGTTAGATGAAAAATAAAATTGTTCTTGTTTATTATATATTTTTTTAAAAAAATCTATTGAATGGTATTATTAGAAATCCGTTAAATGTTATGATTATTATTTAAATATAAAATACTCATTTCGTCCCATAAGTGTATTCATTTGCTTTTTGCACGTAATTTTAGAAATATTAGTATTATATTAGGATATAGTAGGAATAAAGTAGATTTGACTAAAATAACCTTATTAGTATGTGTGATATAAATGTAATGGCATTTGTGTAATATATTGTAAGTTGTAAGGGTATTTTTAATGTTAGGTAGATAGTACAATTATAAAAAAAAAAAAAAGTAAATGGATACTTTGTTATGAAACGGATTAAAATTAAAAAAATAGATACTTTTTTATGGGACGAATAAAGTAAATAAAAATAGATGTATTTTTTTACGGACAATCGATCAAATAAGACAAAACTGATAAACTTCTCTTGGACGAGGGAAAACTCTTTCTATGCCCTCCCCCCTCCTTTAATTTGGATTTTCTCAAAAAAATTCCCTTCTTTATTTAGACAAGTTTAAATTTTCATCATTTCAAATATAACTTTTTTATAAATTAATAAAAGCACCCAAAAAAAAAAAAAAAAAAAAAAAAACTAATGACAAAACAGATAAAATTGTCGAAATTAAATTATAGTTTTAAAAATCATACATAAATAAAAACCAGCAAAAGTTATAGGTAGGAAGAAATATTTATTAAATGTTGTTCGACATTTATGGAAAAGCAAAAGAACTGATTTATATAGGCCATATGATATTCTTGGCATGGAAATATTTTTTTTGTAACCTTGAAGCCTTTAAACTCTCATTTAAGCTTGTAATTGTAAGTTTTTAACACAAATTTTTACTATCAGAATTTTATTTTTTTAAAAAAAATATTATATCAAACAATTATTTTTTTATATTATACTATAAATTTATCTTACATTAAAAATATTACATCAACCTCTATTTATATCACATCAGACCACTATTCAACTTCAATCTTTTACTATTAAAAATCTAAACCCAAAAAATAAAACTCACAAACAAACACACCCTTAATTCTTTTTATATAAGCCTTTATTAAACCTTGTCTCTTCTATGAGTTTGGGCCTCTGCATCACTTTCTCCTTTAGACTTTTAGGACCAAAAAATCTGAATTTATTGACCCAAATAATTGGTTTCTTGGGGTTTATTTCGAAATTTCGAAAAAACATTTTGCGACCTAAGCTTTCACTAAATTATATTCTTTTCGTTACAATTTAAAGTTTTTTTTTTTTTTTTTATCATTTTCGTCTTCATTCTCATTTCAGAATATTATTTTTATCTTTCAATAAAACTAATTACATACTAATATTAAAATATTTTTAATTTTTATTTAAATTACAAATACATCCTTACACATCATCATCTAATAGTACTAAATTTCTAAGGACGATAAATTATTAGTATTATTATTATTATGTACGGTGCTCCTTATTTCGAAATATAATAAATAAAATGAAGCCAAAATATCTACAACCATTAAATGTAATAACCTACGTGGAAGCAGGTTTGTGGTCACCAAATTTAATTTATATCCAGAATTAATAACACATTTTTTAAGTCAAACAAATCCATGGACTAAAAAGGAATTAAATTTGAATGAAACGCGTATTGCTTAAATGAAGGTAACATTTTTATTTATTTTTTTGAAAATTTGAAGATTTTTCACTATTTATTTATATATTTTAAAAAATATTAAATTAAATATATATATTTATATTATATAAAAATTAATTTTATATTCAAAATAATCTAAATTATCTAAAAAAATAGACAATATTGTTAAAAGATGAGTTACAATAAAAGACTTGATTTGTCGTTTATTACTTTTATTTTAGTCTGTCTCATTTTTTGTCATTTTTTTAAAAATATATAATTTACACTTTAATTATATTATTTAGTTATCTTAATATATGATTAATTTTATAATATAATAATTACTTTTCTAATACACTTTTTAATTAAATTCTCGTCTCTACAGTAAATTAGACATAAAAATGGAACGGGGAGAGTATATAATTTTACAAAGAATAAAATTTTATATCATATAAACGATACTTTCTTTGTTCACATACAAATTTTTTATGTGATTTTTGCACGAGAATTAGGGTAAATTAGTATTCTCTTCGTACGTTTTTAAAAGTTATATTTATCTTTTTGCGTCATTGTACTTAATATTAAAAATATCTTTATATTTGTATAATTTTTTTTTTGTCCAAATCTCATTATATTAGTAATATAAGACACTAATAGAAGTATTTTTGCACATTTCTTTTGATTTGTACTTACGTTTTGATATAATAATTAATATTTAAATATCAATATTAAAAAAGTAAATGTAACATTTAAAGCCGAACATAGTATTTTATAGATATATAGTATAATAAAGTAATGTAAAATCTATTTTACCTTTGATATTAAAGTAAAAATAATGTAAAAAAATAAAAAATAAAATATTTTGAGATTTAGTTAAAAAAATTATTTTACTTAAAAAAATACTAAGGAAATCTGATTTGAACATACTAAAATAAAAAAATAAAAACTTTGCTAATGAATGAGGAGTAATATATAAAAAAAATAAAAAATAATAAAATAAAAACTTTGCTAATTAATGAATGGGGAGGAATATATATAAAAAAAATATATATATTTCCTATTAATATAAAATAAGTTAAAATAATAATAATAATAAATAGTATATAAAAACATATATTTATATAATATTAAATCTATTTAAAAATGAGCTCACTTACATTAAAAAGGCGGCAAATCCCAAAGGAAACCGTTACAAATATCCAAAGTGAGGCACTGAGGCTATCTAAACAAAAGCCTATATATCTTTGAACATTTAAGAGAGTCTATGTGATTTATCACTTTCTTTTTTAATTTTTTATTAAATATTATTCTTTATAGTAAAACTTTTTGTTAATTTACATAGGCTCCTATAACTGCGAAATAAGATAAGTCTTAACAAAATAATTAAATTTGCACGAATTGGTTTATAGTGACACTAATTTTACACCAATGAATAAATGTATATTGTAAGTAAAATTATGAGGGTCTGCTTTTAATTTTTATCATTCATATTAATACCCACAATTTCTGGTAAAAATACACAATTATAAATTTTCTGTGAGAAAATTTAAAAAGCAAAAAAAAAAAAAAAAAAATTGATATTTGAATAGTACTTTTGGAATTTTTCAATAATTAATAACAAAAAAATCAAAATATTACTAAACACTATAAACGCCACCTATAATTTTTCTCATAATCAAATCATATTCATATATATATATATATAAATATATGTATATAATTGATCTGCATGCAAATTAAAAGCTTTGGGACAGCCACAGCAGAACAACAGCCTCATTATATTTATTTGTAATTGAATGAGACTGGGCTACACTCTCATCACTCATCACGCATCACACCATTTAATTTAATTTAATTTAATTATTCTAATAAAAATATATATCACCACCACCTTTCATCTATTTTTTAATTTCTTTCTTTCTTTTTTTTTTTTTAAAGAAAAATTAAACTAGCTAGTCTTAAAATATTACAAATATAAACAGAGGGCCCTATTTAAACTGTAGGAAAATTCTCTAGCATAAGGAAATATATCACATAATGTAATAACAACACTTTCACCACAGCAATATTTGGCGAGTGATATTGCAACATATGTATATCAATAAACCCTAACAACTACACTGACGACAATAAAAGAAAATTAAAACAATAAACCAAAAATCCAAATATTAATTAAACCCAGAAAAAAAAAAATTATATATATATAGCCCCTTAAATTTTTAATTTTTTTTTCTTGGTTTCCCCTTAACCCTATTATTAATTAATTAATTAATTCCAATCTCTTCAGATTATGTCATAACATGCATATTATCATCAACTTTGGGATTATTTTTCATCTAAAAACTCAACTATATATATGTCTATGTTATATATATATATATTAACCGTTTGCACTTTCCCATATTGACTCGAGCTCCCTTGCAAAGGCCTTCTGCCTCCCGACAACAATGGTGAGATGATCTTTGCCTTGGACAACCTTAACATGGGCTCTAGGGATCCTCGATTGCACGTTGTAACTGCATTCGACTGGGATGAGTTCATCGTCTTCGCCGTGAAATATCGTTATATCGCATTTGAGTCGATCCCGGACATCATCCAAGTATCCTTCTATCTTCCCGGCCGTTCCGCAAATAACATTGTGTAGAGTGTGCCACGCCGCGTGGTGCGTGTGCAGAAAGAAACATTCGATCAAGTATGTCCTCATCCTAGACATCGAAAGAAAGATTGATCCAATTGATCATCAATCCTAATTTTATTGAGAATTTTAAGAATGTCGATGGAAATGGAAAGGGGAAGGGTTCTTGTTATAAGTAGTTAGGACTTAATTTGGAAATTAATCGTGGCATTGAATTACATTAATTTATGAGCTTTGAAATTAAACCTGTCACAACTACACGTCACGTGTTAGTAGCTCATAGTGTAAAAACTACATCCAAATATGGCTGCTCTCGTCACTTCATTCCTCGAGGAAAAATAAATGGAGAATGAAGATGGGATGTGTATTTACAAAAATTCATTTTTTTATTTTATATATATTTTTTTAATCTTACCAGCAGAAACTGTTCGGCGGAATTTATTACAACATAAAAATTATCATGAGATGTGTACCCCTACCCACCCTTCCATATTCATCCTTCAATTATATTTCCTCTTTCATAGAAAATCTTTTATTACCTATTCTTTCAAGAAAATCTAACCTAGCAGATAAAGATTAAGATCAAGATCAACCATAACATTATTAAATAATTAGGTTTACTTAATTAAGAATTGTTAGTAATAGTAGTACCTGTTTCTGGTGAAGAGTTTGACGAGTGATTCGACGAGACGGTGGTTCTTGCAGACGAGGAGGCAGGCGGTCCGGCAGAGATGCTCGTACCAGCACGCCACCGCCGCGCCGAAGGCTATCGGCGGCCAGACCCGCCGCGGCGCCACTCGCCTCATCATGTATTGCGCCGGCGCCGGCGGCTGCGGCTGCCCCTTTGGGATCGGAAAGTATGGCTGCCAAACATTATAAATTAAATTAATTAATTACTAAGTCAAATCTATGTCAATACCAAAAATTAATGAATAAAAAGAAAGAAAGAAAAAAAAATCGTAATTTATTACATTAATGGTGGCAATTAAATCCCATGTGTGAGTATTGATTAATGGGTGGTTGGGATTTATTAGAGAAAACAAAAGGAGAAAAAAGCTATTTTTGAGTATATAATATTTTTCTCTTTCTTCGTCCCGGCCGCATGTCGATGAAATGCATTCAATTTCAGTATTTTAACTAATAACGGAGACACACACAATCTGGATTTGGTAGACCTTAGGCCAGATGTATTGACATCTATATAATTAAAGACAATCTGTCACTGTTATTAGATTTTGGTTATTGGATAAGTTGTTTTAATCAATAGGGCTTTAATTTATCCTTTTAATTAATTTCTGCAAATTACTACCAAAAAAAATAAAAAAAAATTACTTACAGGTGCAAGTAAGGTTAATGACTTGACAGAGGCAGGATGCTTGACAGCAAGTGCGAGGGCTAAAATGCAGCCAAGAGAATGGGCAACAATGTGGAATGATTCGACTTTATATGCTTCAAGAACAGACCTTTCGATCCTCTCCAAATGCTCCCTCAAAGTGTAGAGTGAATCGGCAGGTTTAGGGCTTCTCCCAAACCCTAGAAGATCCACCGCCAGTAATCTGTATTTGGATTTTGTCGATTTGGAGAAATTGGGGTAAAGGGTTTCTGTCCAGAAGGAAGACGACGAAATGAAGCCGTGAATGAACACTACATCTTCTTGAACGTTATCTGCCCCAAAAGTAAGAAATTTGAATCAGCATTGAGTCGAAATTAAAAATTAAAGATTCGATTTTTGATGAATCGATTACCTTTGGCTCCGTCGGCTCTGACGAATAGGGTTTCCTTACAGGACGACGAGGAGCTCCAAGAATGGCAGGTTTCGCAATCGCAATCGGACCACCGGGGGGCGGTCTGAGGCTTCCTGTTGATCCGGCCCTGAAGCATTTCGACGACGGTGGAGTTCACGGTGGTGTACGACGGCCGCCGGCGCCGGGAGGAGTACTCGACGATGGTGGATTGGGAGACCTCTGACACCAACGACGGCCTCGCGTAGAGCGTGTCGGAGACTTCCTCGAGCTGCAGCTTACTGCAGCAAGTCAAGCGGACGACCCTCGACTCCCGCTGCTCCGACACGAAGATCTTGCCGCCGGCGCCGGCGATCGCCTCCTTCGGCGAGCAGCAGTAGCAGGGCTTCCATTCCGATTCGATCAAAATGTCGGCGGCTTTGTAGGCGTAGCAGAGAAGGAAATCAAGAATGTCGAGAAGAATGAAGACAATGAAGCTCGCGATTCTGTTCAACACCCCGCCGGCCGCCGCCAGTACCGATTTGACCCCACCGCCGATTCCCATTCCCTCCCAGAAGACCAAAATCGGCGGCGCCGGAAACCCCGCCGGAAGGCTTTTTCTCGGCACCGAAAAATTCAACACTCTCGTTAAAGCCCCCATATCTCTCTCTCTCTATATATATATCTATATATATATACACACACAATGTTAATAATCTCTCTCTCTCTCTCGAATTAATAATTTTAACATAAAAGGAATTGAGCAGAAATGGTGAACCAGGAAATGCAGACGACAGTATATAATCCTCGAGTGTTTGGTTTAATTTGGGGAATGTAGTTGTGGGGGAGTTTGTGACGAGAGCGAAAGAGGAAGAAGATATGAGATTAGAATTCAGATTAGATGAGAGAGAGAGAGGTGTCAAGAAAGCTATGGGGGGGACTTTTAAGTCTCGCACGCCTCAGGTTAAAAGAGAAAGAAGATCGAAATATAATGAATTCAATGGATTCATTAAAACCAGTTTGCTGGACGGACAAGAAGGTTAAAAATGGTTGGTGGTGGTTGAGCCTCTTCCCACCCCCACCCCACCTCACCCCATGGCCATTGCTGCAATATTGTAATAAGACGCGTAATATTATGTTCCAAGAATCATCCACCTCCATTGCTGCACATGCATTTGCAGGTTTTTTCATTTTTCTTTTTCCTTTTTTCCTATGTCAAACTAGAAGAGAAGGGAATTTCAATAAAGTTTCGATTAATTTCTACAAACAGTGCATTGCAATTCATTGCATTGCAAGTGAATTTAATTTGTGTCCATTTAATAGCAATAAAATAAAAGTGAGGTGATTTAATTTATTTCTTGGTAGAGTAGGGTTTTGTGTAATGATTTGGTTGTGTGTGGAAGTGTCCAAAACTTGGGTTCTTTACAGAAACTTGAGACGACCATGTGTTAATTACCTTTTCTTTTTCATTTTCATTTTTTCTTTTTTTCAAGAAAAAGATCTAGACTACTACAAAGTCTTCGGGTTTGATGTTGTTTTTAGGTAACATAAATTTAGGGCATTGAAATAAATTAAAGTAGCTAGCATGTTGAAATGAATCCCATTTCCATCATATATCATCATCATCATCATCATCATCATATGTGATAGATGAGTCATAAGTAAAGATCGATCTGTGATTACAAATCCACATTAAATGTTATGTAAAAAAATTCAAAGAGGGAAGTGACCCCCCAAACCACTTGCATTCATTGCAGGCTGTCTAAGCCACATGTCTTTTATATACTCCCAACCTCTCTTTCATCTGCCCTAATTATTATTAACCTTTCTGTTTTATTTATTTATTTATTAATTATTACATTAAATAATTAATTCCATCCAAAATATTGATCCTTGCCCATGATTTCTTAAATCATATGAATGTCAATTTATGCCCCCATAAAAACTAATGGATTCGTTTTCAGTACGTACTATGTCTAATGAATCTACACCACGTATTACTAATTTAAGCTTTTTATAAAAATCCGCACCGTATTTAATCGAATATTAAATTTTCCTACTCAAGTATAAATTTCAGAGAATTCCTTTATAAATATTTAATGGCATTCAGTTTCATATTTGGAATTGAGTATATATATATATATATTAAATAGAGATAAAAATGTAGAAAAAAATTTCTTATTGTAGTGTCAGAAATCTCGAACAGTTTCACTATTTATTGAGAAAATTTAAATATTGCTAGAGTCTTTTGCACAACGAGTAATACTAAAACATAATAGGTGACAAAAGTTGACCAAAATTTTTCAGGACATGCATGGCCATCTTTTTCTAACAGCCACGTACTAGCTTATATAAGACAATGATTTTAATTAAGGAATTAGTACTTAGATATATATATATATATATATTTTAATGAATGAATTTCATTTGTTTAATATATATATATATATATATGTAATTACAAAATACTAAAAATTTAACAATTTGGCAACGATTGGGCGGTGGGAACTGTGGTTAGAATTAAGGGTGAAGCCGTGGAGCTAAAGGACTGTGAATAGTTACTTAAAAAATTTATATATATATATATATATATAATCAATTAAGACCAACCATTGTAATGAATTTAAATTTAATTTGCTGATTTCATGGCAGGGTTTGTGGGCACTTATTTTTCATCCTCAAATGAATTCAATTCCCCTTTTAGGTTGCTTTGCACTGCAATAATTATTTGGGCATCTCAGTTTGTGGTTAAAATTAATTTCCATTGCAAGAAATCTATTGTGTTAATCGAATCGTGTTTGCAAGAACTTACATATATATATATATACACATACATATACATACACCACAGTAAATTTATTACGAGGCCTTGAGTAGGTGATGCCATAAATTAGGGTTTGGACTTGGTCAACTTTATCAGTTATTTTTTAAAATATTTGTGCTGAGCGTGTTTTTACAAATTATTTTTAAAACTATTTTTCTATTCAAAAAATCAAATACGTACAAAATTAAAATAAAAATTAATCTATTTATATATTTATATATATATATATATTTTCATAGCCAATATGTATATTATTATTATTCTTCACTTGTTTTAATCATATTATTCGTATGTCAGAGGGAATTAATTAAAGGTGTATTCGCAAAACTAAAATGGTAAAATATACAAATATAAATTAAATGATATGATATGATGTGTTAATGTGATTATAATATTAAAGGAATATAGTTTAATATTTAATAGAAGGTGTGCAAATTAATTATATCTAACAATATATCTACTACCAACATGCAAATATATATTCCATCAAATCCCAATTAAAAGTACTTTAATAAAATAATAATCTTTTCGTCATATTTTATGTCAATTTTTTTTTTTTTTTTATAATGAAAAATATTACACACTTTAGTTGAATTGAAGAAAGTATATTTTATTTTCTTTTTTTTTTCAATTATTTTATATGGCACAAGCTTATTGTACATGATTTATTGTGTCCAAACAAATTACAACACTTTGAATTCGATCGATTAGTCTCTGTGTGATTAAATAAGGTTGAAAACTGACGGAGAATTACTTTTCTTTGAGTTGTTGAATTTAATTAAGGGATAATCTAAATCAATTGTAATAACAATTAAATTTGATTATCTTCACTCTATTAAAACTTAAAATTTATGTCACAGCCCACTGCGTACACATTACCTCCAAGAATTCAAACCTAGTACTAATTCATATCATATATAAATATATAAACATATTGCAGATGTACAGCTAAATATTATATTATCAAAAATTTAAAAAGAAAATACATAAAAGCAAAAGAGAGGTGGCATGGCAGATCCATTTATTTTTTTTCCTTTTTCTTTTTTGAAAATACGTAATGTAATGTAATGTGTAGAATGTAGAAAGTAGTTGGGAGTTGGGTGTTGAATGGGCGAAGAAGTCAAACCGGGTGGGACAGTCACAAGTCAACCGATGTCTGACTTTGGGTAAATGCATTATGATGTCTTAATGGATTACACTCATATCCATGCAGTGCAATGCAACAAGTCTCCCCTTCTTGGTTTGTTCGAACCCCATGGCCAGTTTTCCTTCTGCATAATTATAAAAACCTACACTGCAAACCTCATTTGAGCTGGCAAAATTAATACCATCCAACTATGCATGTCTATATATAATATTTATATATATATATATATGTGTGTGTGTGTGTAAATCTCCATCCCACGTATATGAACATCTTATTAAGAAAGAATAACAATTATAAATAGAACCATAAATATGGAACGAAAAATTAAAATTAGTCCTTTCCACCATTTAAGATCCAATCATAAAAATATATGATCATAAGGACAACATTTTGCAATATAAGAATTCGGTTATCGAATATAAACCCAATATAAGAAATTTAGGAGGGATAAATGTGCCTTGCTAATGGTTCGGCGACTTCCTGTTCGATTAATAGACAGTGACGTGACGGATTTGTTAGATATCGATAACTTACCAAAATGCAATTTATTGCAGGCTATATGTGGCCAAAATAATCTAATAAACTGCAATTTCTTTGAGCTGGAGATTCTCAACTTATATCGAACATCATGCCTCAGGATGAGATGTCGTAACTCAAATCCTGAAATCTGTTCATCAAGTCCTTCTTGTACGTTTCGATTTCTTTATGCTCAATAGAATCTGGGATGGACTGGATGATAGGGATAGCACCGGCTTCATGTAATGCAGCAGCAGCTCCATCTACAATTATAGGAAATAACATCTGTTAACATCTTTATGATCAGACCATCGAATAAAAAACCAGTGTTACAATAGATTTCTACTAAATAATAGGCTGGAGTTGTAAGAAAAACTCAAGTTTTAAGCAATCAGCACTGAAAAAACTTAAATGCCATTTTATTTACTAGGTTGTAACTGGACAGGGTATAAAATACAGAATTACAAAACAAAAATTATTCACTATCCTCATATGCCAAAATGAATTAAACAGAGGATTGTGAAGCCTTAGAACAACAAAATATGTTGATGTGATGTGAGTGAATTTCTGAAATAAGCTTAAAGAATTCTTTCAGAAGAATCAGCACAAAATAGTATGTAAACATTCAACAATAACATCTTCCTCTGAAGGAGAAACAGATAAGAGCAAAAAATACTCAAGGTCACGTCTGAAATTCCAGTAATAACATCTTCTGTTACTGTGTAAAGTTTAAACCTTGCTAATTTATCAGAGAAATGTTATTGCGAATATTATTTAGTTAATCCAGTTATGAGCCAAACTTGTAAAAGGTTCTCCTGCCCCTTCGACAATGCACAGTATCTTGAGGACTCCAATGTGATCCAATTAAATATGCCATTGATAAGGAACCTTTCAATAATAACAGCCTCTGACCAAAATAGTTCTAGCTTCTAGAGTGGTCCTTGAGTGTTGGCTACAGTTTGTTTTCTAAAGAAAACCATGGACTAGCCATGCTATTGCATTTGTAAACAGTGGTCGTGAAAAAAAGAAAAATGGAAAACAGTGTAAATCTGACCTGACTTTGAGATGGCAACAAGAGCTTTCAAAGCTGCTTTTCGAGTCCGATCATCTTTAGCTTCTGTGAGCACATTTAAAAGCTCCTTAGCCCCTCCAAGTTCAACTATTTTCATTCTCCTTTTATCTGGAACCCGCAATGATATAAAAAAGAATTAAAACCCTGAACTCCATATTAAAATTCCAACCATATGAAAAGAAACAAAATATTGAGAAAGCAATCACCACTGCAAGACATTTTAAGGAATTAAGTAAGGAGCTCAAATTTTCAATGCGTCTAGTATTTGTCAGGCAGGACAATGAGCATAAACACACAAGTTGCGGCAGCAACCCTTTTGTTGCATAACATACCTTAGAGGCCAATCTGAAATTTCGAGACGAGTATTCGTCATTGCTAATTTTACTTTTTCTTTTTATTCAACTATTTTTAAAGGCCCCATCTTTATACGGTACACAAGGTAAGATGAGATGTGCAAGAGAATCAAATTTGAACTGGACTTGGAGAAAGATCTGTTGAGCATCAATGTGTAATTGACTGGAAGCAAACAATACCACTTTGGGCTAGAGATACAAGCCCAGATAAACATCAACAAGTTACTAACCACTTTGGGATCTTTTGATCAGACATTACCATCGATAGCAAAGCGTGCTAATCTGGATGCTCCCATTCTTTTGAACAAAGGGTCTTTCACATGTAAGAGGGCGACTGATTGTTGCATCAAATTTTCTCCTACAAAAAAGCTTAACAATAAATTTTCACAGCTTTGATATAGACCACCAGGTAACTATATATAATTTTCTAATTCAATGAACATACCCATGTAAGGAAATAAGTTGTATCCAATTACAGTTGCAGTACCAGCAAATATTAGCTTCAGTAGCCAACCTATTTTTCTTTCAGCCTCTTGCTCTATTGTTCGTTCATCTGCAACAACATCAACAAATATTAGAACATAATAATACACTAACCGAAACACGAAACCAAAGCATAACACACCAAATATAAACATAGTGCACCCAATCCATAAAAACTACCACTAGTCATCAAATGCGAGACCTTGCTCCTAATGGCTTACTGTGATGAGAATCAAGTTATAAATGCCTGCAACCTACTACTATAGACGCATGTTTCTCCAAATTCAATTAGTAAAGTAATCTCTAGCAGATTGTCCTACTATAGTTCATATTCATACTCTCCGGCAAATGCTGCTATGCTCTCGAAGTAAAATTCACTAAAAGAATGTTGTTTGCAGACTCATCGTAATTTTTCTACTTGCTTATGTCAAATCTCCAAAAATTATCTTTAGACTTATAGTCTACACTGCAACATCAATTGCCTCTTAGAGTCAAAGAAAGATCAAACCACCACATTGACCGAACAAGAAATTGGAACTACTGCGGGTGTAATTGGAACTTTTGTTTCAGAACTGATGCATGCTAAGATGCTGAACTATATGATTGTAAGAGATCAGACCATCGAAACCATCGACGCAAATCAAATCAATCAATAACCTTTATGAAATTGAGATTGACATAGACTAACATCACAAAGCAATTCCTACCTTTGTTGTATATTGATGACGAAAACTTCCGAGATTGCACATTCACTAGATTCCTTCTGCACAAATACTGTACTCTTAACTGAGCCAAAGAGAAATAACTAATACATACACACACAGAGAGAAAACTCTTGATCGAAAGCTTCCATCCGGGAAAGCCCTCAATCACTCAAGAAACATAGATAATATGATCGATAGTTTATGAAATTGGGAAGTAGAGCCAGTACTTGATATCTCACGCTCGTATCTACATTGCCGTTCGGTACCACTGAAAAACCTCGCGAGGTTTTGGATAAATTGACGATTACAGTGTCGTACACCAGCTTAGAAATACGATTCATGAAGGCGATCGTGGTGAGCTGCAGCAACGGCGACGGCGGCGAGACTGAAACGGCGGTGATGTTAGCAGAAGACCTCGCTATATTTGGATAGGCCTAAATATTATATTGGTCCATTGGGCCTGAATATGGTATTGGTCCATTGGATATTAACTATATTGTGGGTTTAAGACAGTATATTAGATTTTACTGGATTAACTTTAATATTGGGCAAAAGTATATTGTGTCGAATCCTCTCTAAGTCTTAAAATTTGGTCGGACCCCATAAAATTTAGTTAAACAAAAAAACAAAAGAACGTAGGGTATTAGGTTCGATTGAGGTTTAGTCAATGCGCATTTTCGAGTAGCGATTGCGGATTCCCATATCATTAAAAAAATAATAACAAAAGAAAAAAATTACGTTTGCCCTTATGTGTAATGTATTACTCTCCATGTAAATATGAGAATTTAAGAAAAATATAATTAATAAATAAATAAAAATATATTAATAAAATATAGTAAAATATTTTTAAAATAATGAAACCGATTAATGAATTGATGTATCATGATCCTCCACACACAACACATGAAATCCAAAATCTAAAAATAGAACCCCGCCCAATTCTGTGCTTATCTAATCCATTTTGTGAGAAGAAAATTTGTAGAAGACTTGAGTTGTATTCATAATAAAAATGATACTTTTTACTTTATAGGCTCAGGTCATAAAAATTTAATCTAACAAATAAAATTAAATAATTAAAATTTTTCAACATTTTCAAGTGTATTGCAGAAGACTTTGCAAATATAGTGACCAAAATAGTCCATTGTCACAATAGAATCGAAAATAAAATTTTCAATAGAGTAAAAACCGAGAAACTCTCAATGAAAAATAAAATTTTCAATACAATCGGAAATATAGATTTTTACTTAATAATCGCGAAAAACAATTAAGGGCTAAATTCGCAAAATTATGGAAACTGATATGTAAACTAAAATTGGAAGACTGATTTAAGATTATGTTCACTTCAGTAAATATTCTGATACCATATTAAAAGATGAAAATGATCATGTAACTTGAATGATTAGTTTAAACTTGTACTATAAGCATAATTTATTTATTTATATTTTTACTGTGCTGTGATGTCATTCTATAAACAATTCAAAAATTAAATTATATTAATAATAAATAAATGACCTGCAAATAAACATGACATTTAACTCAATATACTTAAATTATAATAATTCAATTTAATGGATAAAATCAAATTTTAAATAATTAAATTTTATTTAAATTTAAATAATTAAAATCTCTTAATATATAACCAAAAAATAAATACGAGACTAAAAATTGTGGGAAAAAAGAATAAAGAAGACACACAAAAATTAATAAATACTCCATCCGTTCCAGATATGTTATCGTGGATATTTAGAATTAGGTAAAATATAATTAATAAATAATTTAAAAATATATTAATAAAAATAATTATTATATAAAAAATAAAAAAGAATTAAGAGAGGAGAAGAAAAAAATAAAAAAGAACAAAAAACTGCAAAAAAATAAAATAAAAATGGTTCCTGTTTGTTCTTCCTTTTTTGTCAACACTTTTTTTAAAAAAAATTAATAAACTGCACACACTCATTAATATTATAGTAGGTGTGATTGTTTGTAGATTTGGATTTTTAATATGTAAAAATTGAATTTAAATAGTTGTTTGATGTGATATAAATAGATTATTCATAACTAAAATATATTTATAGTGCAATATAAAAAGAAAAAATAATTTTTTGATGTGAATGAAATTGTGACCGCAAGATCATGAGTTCAAATCCCGATGCTTCAAGGTTTACCTGCAGCACATGGTTAGCATAATATGACTTACCTTATCGAGCCTAGTTTGCTGGATATTAAATTTGACCGAAAATTTATGCACACTTTCGAGTAGCGAAAAAGACCAAAATAAAGAGTCCATTAACTACTGACCGACAGTTTGGAAATATTGCGGATGGTTTTCAAAACTACAAAAATATATAACAGCAATTTTATAAAAACGAAAAAGTTGACAAAATTATCTAAAGTGGGGTTTTATACAATTTTGCTTTAATATTATTAGTTTAAATATAATATTTTAAATTAAATTTAAAATTATTTTTGTTAGAAAAAAAAAATCTTATTAAAAACTCAATATATTAATATAAAATATAAAATATATATTTTATTCGTTAAATATATTAATAATTTAATACAAAATTATTGATATACTTTTAGGGTGCGTTTGTTTGTAGAATTTTAACAAAATTCTATTATTCATCCAATTTTTTTTCCCCAAAAATATCAAATCAAACACCTATTTTTCATTTTTTATATTATACTAAAAATTAATTTTACATTTAAAACATCACATCAACACCTATTTATATCACATCGTACAACTATTCAAATTCAAAATTTTTATTATTCAAATCTCAACTCAAAATTCAAACCCCCCAAACAAATACACCCTTAATATAAATATATTTGAAACTATACAACAAAATAGATGTATATCCAAAGCATTATACTAATAACTAAAGAATTACATAAAAAAAAAATCAATATATTTCTATCTTCTTTTAGTATTTTACTCGTATTTAACTCCATATTAATTTTTATTTTTTAACATAAAATTTAGGTGCGTTTTTTTTATATCTCAAATTTTACTTTTCTACTATTTTACTTCAAATTTTTTGAAAAAATATAGTAATATTATTATTTTTTTTTTTATCAAATATTTCATTGTACATCAATTTTAATATTAAAACTCAAATAAAATATTTTCCAACCCCATTAAATCCGAACTTCAAACTCAATCAATACTAACATTATTTTATTTTAAAGTAAGATTATTCTGCTGGATTTAGCCGGCGGGATTCGCGACGGCAGTTTGAATTCAGATTGAGTTTGGCTGAAAATTGATGTCTTATCGGTCGCCTATTTAAGTGCTTGCGCCTACTTCATCAACCTCAAATTTCTCGAAGAGGTTTTGCGGCAATCGTTGAAACTATATGGTTAAGCTGTAAACCCAGAGTCAACGTTCTCACGGCTTTCTTCTTGGGCTCCGATCGGAATTCTGACACTACCTGCTGCTTTTCTGAGCATCGAAATTGTGTCCTTTTGGAGACAAGGATGAAGACGCTTTTCCTTTTGAGAGTTGCGGTACTTCTTTTGAGCTTGCGGTTGAGTTTCAATGTGGATGTTGTTTTAGCGCATTCTGCTATTGCAGACCAGCCTCTGGCGAAGATTGGGATTCATAAAGCAATTCTTGCTGTTAGGGATTCAGCTTCAATTAAAGCACATCCTCGTGTTCTTGGGCTCAATGTGTGTGCATCTATCAGTTTTGTTTTTTTAACACTATGTTCTTAAATTTGTTTTTCTCTTCGATAGTACTCGTCGATCATTGGATTAGCATGTAGTTTTATGCTAACGATGCGTTATTAAGCTTAGGAATTGGCTGAAAATTGATGTTTGTTGATCATAGGGCGAGGATACTGCAAGGATTGTGGTGGGATTCGAAAACGATAAACCCTCGGATGATGACTGGATTGGGGTATTTTCTCCTGCAAAATTCAAGTAATGTTTCTGATTCTATTATTGCTATATTTCTCCATTCTGGTGTTTAATGATTAATGTGGCAATTTTGTTTACTATGATTTCTTTACATAACTGATGAATGTTGGTATTTAGTGGATCAATATGCTATTACGAGAATGATCAAAAGGAGCAACCACCATACATCTGTACTTCCCCAATAAAGGTGTGTAACCATCCAATGATTCTTACCTGGAATGCAAAATGTTGTTTAATTTTAGTATATTTGTTGCTATTTCAGTACAAATTTGCAAATTTCTCGAGTTCCAACTATTCGAAGACAGGCAAAGCATCAGTGGATTTCCAGTTAATCAATCAGCGTTCGGATTTTGCCTTCGCACTGTTTTCCGGGGGATTATCTAATGTATGCTACTTTCGTGTTCCTGAATTATGTTATAAAGAATGTGATTTTTTAGCTGAATTGTTGTGCACCGTGCATCTTTTTATGCCCTAAAACTATATCCATTCTGCAGCCGCAACTGGTGGCAGTATCAAATTCCATTTCTTTTGCAAATCCGAAGGCACCAGTTTATCCTCGCCTTGCTAATGGAAAAGCTTGGAACGAAGTAAGTAATCTTGAGTTGTTTAATTGCTAGTTCGTATCTTTAATCATGGATGAATTGCACCTTTTGAATGGTAATTCATATTATCTTGAGTTGAATCTTACTCTCTTACTTAGCTAACTGTTGTTTTTATCGGATATTAGGCTCCTTATAGTGTTTTGCTACATTTGACTGCACCTTGCAGATGACAGTTACATGGACAAGTGGCTATAACATAGATGAGGCCACCCCATTTGTTGAGTGGGGATTGAAGGGCCACCACCCTAGACGGTCTCCTGCAGGCACATTATCCATTGAGAGAAACAGCATGTGCGGTATGGTAAACTTGAAAAGATTGTGTTTTAAATAATGAAAAGTCAAATAACTTTGATGTTGTACTTGTGGCCCTTTTCATCTTGAATTTTGATCTTGTCTTTCAATTTCTAATGCATTGATAATCTTAGCAGCTTGTTTGTGCAAAGAAATTATAGCTTCTGTGCTTGGTTATTGGGATGAAGTTTATACTTTCCGAAGATGGGAAAGATAACATATCAGCTCCCTTGTTGTCAAATAATATATCGATACACTGGAACAAACATGTTGACAACGTTGATTTGATCTAATCACCAGTCATTTAATTAAGTCTTATCAGGCTGTGGAGTGCTTCACATTATCATCTTTAGAGTAGGCTGCTCATATAAGGGTAATATTGTGACAAAATCTGTGTTTTATAGGATCACCTGCACGTACAGTCGGTTGGCGTGATCCTGGATTCATGCACACTAGTTTCCTTAATGGTCTATGGCCAAATCGAGTGTAAGTTTCTAAAGATTGTGCTTTGAGTGATAACATTTCCCAATTGTCGGCTATATATATACTGCCCCATACTGTCTTTGACTTTAATTAAATATGTATGTTTTCAGATATTCATACAAGATAGGTCACATCTTGTCAAATGGATCCTATGTTTGGAGCAAGACATATTCGTTCAAAGCATCACCATACCCAGGGCAAGATTCATTGCAGCGGGTTGTGATATTTGGTGACATGGGGAAGGTCAGTTTGATATTAGTTTAGTTTCTAATCAAGTAATCGTGGCGTTTATTGAATAGGTTCATACTGGATTCTGTGTGGCTTGAATTGCTATTGCTTTAGTAAGACGATGCAGATGATTTTGCATTTCCAGTTTGCGTGATGCATATCATACAGAAACGTTGAATTTCAGGGCGAACGCGATGGCTCGAATGAGTATAGCAATTATCAGTATGGCTCATTGAACACCACAGACCAGCTTATTCAGGACCTCGACAACATTGACATAGTTTTCCACATTGGAGACATCGTATATTCAAATGGCTATATCTCACAGTGGGACCAATTCACCCAACAGATAGAACCTATCGCCTCAACCGTGCCATATATGATTGGCAGGTTTGTTCATATTTTATTAGCTCTGTTTCATCAAGCATAATATAATCTATTGTTGATACATAATTTCTGTATCTATTACAGTGGCAACCATGAGCGCGATTGGCCCGGGACTGGATCCTTTTATAACACAACAGACTCCGGTGGGGAATGTGGAGTGATGGCCGAGACCATTTTCTATGTTCCTGCGGAAAACAGAGCCAAGTTTTGGTAATTTTATAGCACAGAAATACAAAAGATTATCCATTGCATTCTTTAAGTACCAAGAACATCTTGAAAGCATCGAGTTAACAGTTACATGTATCATTGGAATTTGACGCGGGTATTGAATTTCAGGTATTCGACAGACTACGGCATGTTTCGCTTTTGCATTGCGGACAGTGAGCATGACTGGAGGGAAGGAACCGAGCAGTATAAATTCATCGAACGCTGCCTTGCATCAGTAGACAGACGAAAGCAGCCATGGCTGATATTTGCTGCTCATCGAGTTCTTGGTTATTCTTCAGACAAGTATTACGCCTTAGAAGGTTCCTTTGCAGAGCCAATGGGCAGAGAAAGCCTGCAGAAGCTCTGGCAGAAGTATAAGGTCGACATCGCACTCTACGGCCACGTCCACAATTACGAAAGAACTTGCCCAGTTTATCAGGTAATTGTCGACACCTGAAACAAACATCCATTCTGAATTACCTCGACCTGTCTTTGCTCATTTTCTTCTCTGTTAACAGAACAAGTGTGTCAATCCCGAAAAACACCATTACTCTGGGACTGTGAATGGCACAATACACGTCGTAGTTGGGGGCGCGGGAGCTCACCTATCCGAGTTCAGCAAAGTTAACACGAGCTGGAGCCTGTACAAGGACTTCGACTGGGGATTCGTCAAGATGACAGCGTTCAACCACTCGTCCCTTCTCTTCGAGTACAAGAAGAGCCGAGATGGAAAGACTTACGACTACTTCACCATCAGTCGGGACTACCGAGACGTGCTGGCATGCGTGCCCGATGGCTGCGAAGCAACCACATTGGCAACTTGAAGCAGCAAACTAAAACAATATTTGATGTTCATGACAATGTTTATGTTTACAGTTTACGTTACTATTTATTTCAATCTACAGAGTATATAATAAAAACTACAGTTGTTAACGTTAGTATCACGAGAAAAAACATTACGGGGTAGAAAACAAATATGTGGAAAAAGAAGGGAGTTTTTGAAATTAGACAAGAGTAGAAGGGTAGCTCGTCAAATTTCCGCGGATCACGAGAACCCTTTCAGTCAGTCCTTGCTGGTTCCTTCACATTCAAAATAAAGCAAACTTCTTTTGAGCGCTAAAACCAGCCATGGCTGCCGCATCATATCATGTGCATTTATTTCTCTTCTTCCTCATTTCAAAATTCAATGATCAGATTCAGAACACACCTCTTAATTATTAATTATTCCATTCCTTTCCCCTAAATTTCAAACACTCTACACTTCATCATCTTCTTCTTCTTCTTCTTCCATAGTGAATCGCCGATGGGCTGCGTTTCCTCCGCTCTGCTTAACCAGGATGACGACTTCTCCCAAATCGGCGCCTCCGCCGCTTTCAGCCACCACATTGTCTCCCTCACCTCCACCACTTACGGCCTGTTGACCCTCGACGCAGCGGAAACTGAACCGCCGGCGAAGACAGTCCTCCCGCCGCCGCGGACCACTCTCGGTTCCCTCTTCCCCAGCCCACTTTCCGAGCCCCGGTCGCTCCGGCACCAGCCATGCTTCGAGACCATCAATTCTTGGGACCTCATGTCCGGACTCGATTCCGACCATATTCCCAGCTTCCGATTCGCCCCTTTCAAGATTTCAAATAATCCTCCCGTCGCCGGCGGAAACGACGAGAATCTGAGCCCTAACGTCGGAAACCGGCAGCCGCCGCCGTCGTCTTTCGCCAAGGATCTGAACCGGTTCCTGGAGGAATTCGAGCCGATCTGCCCGCCGAACGGGGAGAACAAAGTGGTGCTGTACACCACCAGTCTTCGAGGCGTCCGGAAGACCTTCGAGGACTGCAACGCTGTCCGATCTGCGATTCAGGGATTGGGGATTCCGGTGTGCGAGAGGGATATCTCCATGGACAGAGGGTTCAGGGAGGAGCTGAGGGAACTGATGAAGGGAAAGAACGGCGGCGAATCGGTGGTGCCTCCGAGGCTGTTCGTTAAAGGGAGGTACGTCGGCGGCGCGGAGGAGGTGATGAAGACCGTCGAGGAAGGGCGAATAGTGGAGTTGCTTCAGGGGATTCCGAGATTGAGAGGCGGCGGGTGTGTCTGTGATGGGTGTGGTGGGGTCGGCTTCTTGCCCTGCTTTGTCTGCCATGGAAGCTGTAAGATGGTTATGACGACGACGGCGCCGCCGGCGGAGAGCAAGAAGACGGTGGTGGTGAGATGCAGCGAGTGTAATGAGAACGGATTGGTGCTTTGTCCCATTTGTTCTTAATAAAGAGGATCGATTATTACTATCGCTCTGAACAGGGCACAGGTGCTGTAATTTCCCGTTTGTTTCCGTCGATTGAAGACGACGACGACGAAATTAAGTGTTATTACTAAAAAAAATGAGGATTTGGGCTCAGGTTTAATTTGGGCCTGCATAGCAATCCATTTACTATTTCTATATACATTACTTGCATACACAATATAATTATTACTCCCTCCTATGATGGTTGTTGGTACTATGTTCGATAGTATCGATTCAGTACGATGCAATACATGAAATGTTAATTAAAATCGTGTATTTTGTATATATATTTTTCATGTGATGTATAACTAGAGTAATTGCTGAAGCCTATTATGATATAGATATGGAGGATTAATATTTCTTACAAACATGTACTTTTTGACTTTGGGATAAATTTATTACTTACAACTTGGCTGTAATTATGTCCAAGTAGAACGAGCAATCATGTTTAGTTCTACTTATTGAAGAGCATCAATTGATTCTTTGACCATGATAGCAAAGATACATATTAATGAATATTATTGACAATATATTATATATTATTCAGTTGAAATCGTTAGAATAGACTTAAGTCTACTGCTTTGCATACATGGCTAATAAATACAACAAATTTATGCAACCATCAATAAATATATAGAGTGTTATCATCATATTACTACTATGCAATACTCTTCTATCTACGACAAGTGTATAGATTTTGAATTTCTACCATTGTCATTGTAAGATGGACAAGTTAAAAAGTTCAAATTTTCTTTTAATTTATTATTATATTGCTACGAAGGAATCCGGGCATCCAACCTAAAATCAATACGTGATAGGTGGAATGACCCTTCATCCTTATATAGTAGAGGAGTTATCACATATTTAACAATGCAGAACAATATTCAACGCTCCTCCTAGATGATAATCTTGGAAATTCATACAGGATTCAAACTCAAGACGGGCATCATGGCTCTGATACCATGTTAAGAAGTGGCCTGCACTAGGAATTCCCACATATTTAACATATATATATATATATCATCGATGAATTCACACATTTCTTATATTCAACACCCACTCTCTATAATATGCAATAAGACCGTTTATTATATATTATAATCATTGAAAACCTATCACCAAAGTTGTAGATGACGCCACCGTAGCATACATAAACCAGTAAATTAGTCAACTATAAATCCAGATAACAATTTGTATTATACTTCTAAATATATATCTATAAAGAGTCAACCCTTACAGAAGAAAGTACTTTTATAAATCAAAATATACTTATCACTGTGCCTTTATATCCATATCTCATATGTATATATTTATTTATTCAAGCTTTTAGCAGCAAGTATGTATGTATGTATGTATGTATTACCATATATATATATAATTGCTGTACTACGCAGACAAGTGACAAAGTGGATCTGAAGAAGACGACGACGACGACCGTGTGAAGCTCCAAAAATCCTCATCACACGTGGACACAATCTGACCGTTGATCTGTCCATCACCCCTCACCAACTGCCCTTCCTCATCACAGTCAAACGCATACGAAAAATCTCCATTAATGAAGCCTGAAAATTGCTTCGAAGCATGTCCTGCATCGAGCTGAGTAGCCACCAGGCGGTCCATTTCAGCCCAGTCGGGCCCGATTCCCCTCATCGGATCTAATTCCGAACATTTAAAGCAGGAGCCGTCGACGATGTTGTCGGGAGATTGAGAACCTTCCAAACCTGGAAGATCAATATCAGCCGTCGGATTGGGAAACTCCGCGCCGTTGGATTCTCCCTCTTGCTTATAGCAGGAAGACGATGATGTTCCCATGTAAGAGAGTATCTGATCCAGAATTGTTCCATTGTTTCCCGACAGGATTAATGAATTATTATTATTATCATATATATTATTCATGACCTGCCCCGACGACGATTTGTGGAAGTTTTTCTTCTTGAAGACACGGCAAACCACCCACCCCTCTTCCTGCCCTGACGACAAATCTCCATACATATTCGAAACCTAAATTAATTAACCCAAATTACATGTCAAAATCAGAGACATTGCGTAAATAGTAATTCAACGAAAAGGGAATTAATTAGTGATTAATTGATTTACACGATGAGCAGCGGTGGTGGAGTCATGAAGATCATCATCAAGGAGCCTGTATTCGTGCATGATCCAATCGGATTTCTGGCCGTGTGGAGCTCGGCCCTTGTAGAAGACGAGGGTTTTCCGCATTCCGATTCTCCGGCCATTGCAGTATATGACCTTGTCCCGGCCCGTCGCCTTCCAGAATCCGGCGGCCGTCGCGCGGTTGGTCCGCGTCCCCGTCGGATACTTCTTGTCCTTGTGGCTGAAGAAGTACCAGTCGTTCTGGGGAGTCGACCCGATTCTGCATATCTCTGTAGTGCAGTGTATGTACCAAAATCATCAATCAATCAATCAATTAATTAATTATATATTAATTGTCAAATTATATACCTTGAATATCCCAGGGCTCGAGCTTGTTGAGATCGACGTCCTGGATGACGTCAAGATCGATTTTCTCGCAGGCGACTTTCTTCCTGAGGTAATAGTTGAGAAGCTCTTCTTCCGTGGGATGAAATCGAAACCCTGGAGGCACCTGCGACTGACCGTTTACTGACAATCTCATCCTTATAATCAATCTGCCTCTCTCTCTCTCTGCTATATATATATATGTATGTATAATGTATATATTCAATTACAGATTGGTCATGGCTGATGATAATTTGTTTGGAATGAATTGAAGGGGAAAATGTTCCAATATTCCATGCAGAAGAAGAAATCCTTGCTTTTTTGGCAAATTCCTTTTTCACAGAAAAGAAAAGAAGACAGAATTGAAATGAAAGGCGTGGAGGGACAAGTGAAGTGAGGGTAATAATGGTTAGAGGACATATATGATGATGAAATATATAAAGTGCTATATAGTGGTCGGGTGGATTATACATATATGCATATGCATGGAAAGAAAAGTTTTTGGTGCTGTGGAATTTTACTAGGGTCTAATTCATTTCAGAGTACCAACCTAGCTACCTCTAAATAAATTAAATTGCCTTAATTATATATAATTAGTTAAGTTTACATATAGAACTAATTCTTTGTGGCTTAATTGTGTGCAAATTTGGACAGATTCTACGTACATTAATTATGTATCTGTCTATATACATATACATGGACCATATATAGTACATGAATGGAATGTAATCGATCTAAGACTAAGATACAGAAGAAAAAAACAAAGAAAGAAAGGGGATTTACCGTCACTACCTAATTAATTAATAAGTTGAAATAAATTAGTACGTAAAATATAGTATAGAGAAACCCTAATGTAATAATATAAAGTGAGGAGACAGTGTTGGGTTGAAATTGAATATCTCCAAAGTGATCGTTGAATGAGAGAGACGGCAGGTGTGGGCCCCATTAGGTACAACATAATCGTGGGCCCCGCAGTTTTGGACTTTGATAATTGATAGCTTCGCCTAAGGCGACCTAAGGGGCAGAGATGTCAATTCCGCAACCACGACACTCCACCTTATCATAATAATAATAATAATAATATCATAAAATAATAATAATATTAATATCATTTTTATTTTTTTTTAAGTTTTGAAGTATAAAATAAAAATAAAAATAATAAAAATTTGACTTTAATGTGAATTTTTAATAAAAGAAATATATATATATTTGATATGATATACTTTTTTTATAAATAATGTAAAATTTTTTTGAAAATATCTATACAAATAAAGTCTTATTTTTATGGTTAATTCTAGTTGTATTACCATTTAGGGTGTGTTTCTTTCCAGATTAGATGGAATTTAGAAATTTAAATTTTTTATTTAAATAATATCTGTAAAATAAAATATTTTTTTATATAAATATAAAGTTTAAATAGTTAAAGAAATATCTTAATTATTTTTTTATTTTTAAATATTACTCCCTCCTTTCTCTTCTATTTACCTACCGTGTTCACTTTTTTATTTTCGTATGTCTTATTCTGTCATTTTTGTT
The DNA here is from genome assembly GCF_009805555.1 of Andrographis paniculata. Classification (NCBI taxonomy): domain Eukaryota; kingdom Viridiplantae; phylum Streptophyta; class Magnoliopsida; order Lamiales; family Acanthaceae; genus Andrographis; species Andrographis paniculata. Next base: position 951,705 of record NW_026137616.1, on the reverse strand, counting down.
TTTGAAATTTTTTTTATAAACTTTAATCATATATCAAATTCTTTTATTTTAATTATACTAATTGATTATCTTAATCTTAATTTAAAATTTTTTATTATAAGATAATTATTTTTACTTATCTATTCTTAATTATTTACTAATTATGCGCATCTTCTAAATTTTCGTGTATAGAGTAAATTAATGGGACAAGATAACTAGGGCGGAGGGAGTATATACTAAAATGCTTAGATTTTATTATTTGTATCACTACAAAATATCACATTTTAAGATCTTTTTTAGTTAAAAGTATTTAACTATAATTTTATTTTTTACTCAAAATATATTGATTGAATATATTTATATATATCAAACTCATCATTTTTATAGTTATTTCTTAAATAGCATATAGTAATATACAATACTCTCAAAATATATTCAAATAATTCGTATTTTTCATTTAAATTAATACTATATTCAATAGTAACTCGTTTTACTCATGCAAACACTCCCAACGGACACCAGCCATGATTGAGATGGAAGACATTCGGACAAAGTTTACATCATCCCTAATTAATTTTCAATATATGTATATATTTGCTGCCAAATAATGTTACATTGAATTCATATATTTGTTTTTGTACATAATATATACATCCCAAATATCCTAGCTTGTGACTTTTTAAATAGTAAAAATTGAATTATAATAATTGTTTAATATAATGTAAATAAGTATTGCATATGATATTTTGAATATATACTTCGATTTTTTTTTATGTATATATGTTTTTAACAAAATGACTTGGTAATGTGATTTTTTTTAGGGTTTGCAATTGTGTTTCAGAAATGTAGGGGAAGGGGACATATATATATATATATATATTATTATATATATTTACCAAATGGAGTAATGTTCAAGAAATGTCTGCATCCATTTCAATGCCCTTATAATATTTTAGAATGCTACAGTTTTAGAATTAAGAAATGTATGCTTTGAAATATATTAATTTAAATATCCACATGCATGCATGTATGCTTCTAGAACAATTTAAAGAGTTGTAGGGTTTCCTAGAAAGTTATTTGAGTCACATTAAATTTTTGTATAGTTTCTAATATTGTAGCTTATTTTAGAACACTAATTCGACTGTCTATTTATTTGAGTCAGGACTTATTCGCTCATAACAGAGTTAGAGTCGAAAACATGACTCTCTTGCTTTCAATAGAGTTAGAATCGAAAACAAAATTCTCAACAACGTTAAAATCAAAAATAGACTATGCCAGTTGAATAGTAGAGATGGAGACGACATGAAAATAGCAGCATGCCCGAGCATGACTATGAATAGAAGAAGATACATCAATAAAATATAAAATTATATATGAGATATAACGGGTCATAGATGTACCCGGAGAGAATTCGACTATGATACCATGTTAGAATATGAAATTGAAATTCTCTATTTCAATTATAAGAATACATACGTATTTATAGTAATATACCAATCGTATAAATAATGCAAGAATCCTACGAATCTCTTAAATAAGATAACTACCGTAAATATAATATATTTCTTCTAAATATATTTTAACATTGTCAATATTTTACTAATCTTTGGCTTTAGGAATACTTATTCATGCATAATTGCATATCAAATCTCAATAAGTAGTTAAAAGGTTGAAAAAGGTGCTGAGGAATTTATATAGAAAAATGTGAAAAGATTATATATCAATATGGTCGACTAATAATTTCTCGTTATGAATACTTCCAAAAAGTTCTCTTTAAATATAACACATAATTAACAATATAAGATAATACTAATTCATTTAGCACATACCATGAGTGATCTCGACACAATATGTATATGGTATGAACTAATAATACATAGTAATAATCTATAAAGCGCATATTAATTTAATTCAAACTATATGTTGAAAATTTGTTATTCATGTATTGAAACTAATATGCACCACAATGATTAGCCCTAATCAATATCCTAACTCTTTTATTTGAATAATACAACATATATATATATATATATACTATCCACACAATCACTCGATTATATTAGTCGACGACAAATTCGTTGTGAGATTTTTGTAAACATTTTATAATTATTGGGGCTAGTATATATATACATATATGCATATAAACCTTTAGGTTGTTCAACTTTTTCAAAATGATGATTACATTGCAATGGCAACAATAGGGCACCACATTATGACATGTTGACAAGTTACTCAAAGTGGGATGTTTAAACCAAGTCGATGCATGCATGTGGACTTGTTTTTGTATATATACATACAAATTTGTGTCTTAATCATATATACCTTTACTACATATGTATTAGCTTATTTGATTTTTACAAGTCTCCTTAATCAATTGTATAAGAATTAATTAGTCTAACTGAATCAAGAATGTACAATGTATTAAAACATGCATATTTAATTGCCTAATAATTTAATTAATTACAAATGTATGTTGCAAAATTAAAAAGGGGGTTTTAGAAATGGAGCAAAAAGAGTCGTCTAATCAAGTAGGTGTGAATTTGATGGTAATAATTAATGTTGGCCCCATTAATTTCGAGTCATTTTTCTGAAAATCAAGAAAGTAGTATAGTTTCGATTCATCATATCATTTTGTAGACACACGAATTAATAATATTGCAAATTAATATTATTTTAACTATATATCTTAGTTAGCTTTTTTTACTAGCAATTAATTACAGCTGATTTGGGTTGGGCACTCTATTTGGCCAATCAGAGTCCAAAATGTGTGTTTCTGCACGATCAAATTAAATCTTGTCTGGTTTTTTAGTCAAATGAATTATTAAGGATATCATATTTTGAAACTCAAGTATCATTCGGACAACGTTTCTTATAATAATTCATAGGCCCCAACAAATTTTTATTATATTTCCAAGAAGCTTCAGAAAAATCATTTATATAGTAGGTGAACGAACGAACTGCTGCAGTAACATTTACAATATAAATAAAATACTATATAACTTTATGTATATGTGAATACATACATAATTAATCTTCCATGTAATAATAATTTTAAAATATCGTAAGTACCATTATTCAATATTATTAATAAAATGCATGCATGGCACTGTAGAATATAAGTTGAATCATTTCAGATTAATTTCTTGTGCTTTTATGTAAAATTTATTCAGAAATTGAAAATTAGATCACTACTAGGTAGTAATGACATGGTACCAAAATATCCCATCTGATGAATACCATAATTAATCTAGTCATATAGTGGAATTCATATATATATATAGAAAGGGAGATTAATATATTTAAATTTACAGCTAGCTAGCAAAACTAGAAATTCAATTAACCAATTGATGATTCATGTCCACCTACACATCAAAAGTCCACTAATTTCAAAGATTATTGCACACTTTCGAACCTAAACCTTATCGAGCAACCAAGAACCACTTCTAACTAACAACATTTACTCAATCTTTGTGGACAACATTAATTTTATCACCCACATATATGTATATATAATTTGTCTTATAATGTTTATATATATATATATATATATATACAATTAGTGGTGATCATAATCAATTGAGATACGAAAATAAAATTTCACTAATGCAAAATACCGTTATGAGGTCAGTCCCATTCTCTCAATACAATGATGATATTTTTTTCCTTAAATTCTAACCCTAATCATGAATTTATCCAACAATTGACAAACCAACCACTTTCTACTTTTCATGTTTTTTTTTTTTTTTTAAATTTTATTTTTTTTAACCTGTTATGCCCCATCTTCAATTTCCACTTGTTAATTAATTGCAGTTAAGGCTGCTGTCGACAGTTACTGCACTTATTTACTTACCTTATTGCTTACATTTCTATCTTTCAAATTATTTTATGAATAAATCAATTTTAAATTTGATATTTGTGACAAGTTTTTTATTTATTAAAATTTGTATATGTTATACACATTAATCATATAGTATTTATGCATTTAATTAACAAATGGATGTATACTCGTAATTTCATATACATATTTAGATAGATTATATAAAGCACTAGGTTATTATTAGTCGAATTAATAAATATATATATATATATATATGATGCCTATAGTTATAAGTATTTGGAAGACTATCTAGCTAGACAAAGTATTATGAAATAATATATCGATTCGATTCGATATGATCAACGTGTTCATCACAACAAGTATGAAAAATTAAACTTTGGAGAAATTAAACTTAGCATTAGAATTGAAGAAGCAAATGATTATCGATCACATTTATGATTGATACGTTGTTTGTACGAAAAAAAAGAAAAAAAAAGAAAAATAAAAATCATATATATATATATATATATGCATGCATGTGTGTTACCAAAACTCCATCAACTTATATAACTATTAGTTAGGAGGCGGCCATCAATTAATTAAAACAGTTTGATTGGACCTCATCTATGGGCTTCATTAATTAATTAATTAATTATCTACGTTATATATGTTGTTACTACTCATGCATGTACGTATTTACAACAAACAATACTGCTTAAAAAATTAAATAATTTTTTGATGTGAGGTAACACATACTGAATATCAATACTCCTAATTGATAATTATTAATTATACATATATATATATTTTATTTTTAGTAAATTTATTTATCTTAGAAATATTTAATAGATATAAATTAAATTATTAAATTGTTACACGTATATTCACTTTAAAAAAAAAAAAAATTATTTCTATATCTCTTTTTAATAAATAAATATTTTTATCTATGTTAAAACTCTCTATTTTTTTTTTTATAAAACTAGTTTAAGTTAATTATAAATACATAAATATATATGTTTATTTATTTGTATTATATAAATTTTTATTATCTAAAAAATAATATTTTATATTATATATGTTATTGAAATATAGTTTTTAAAATATCTAAAAACATATTTTAATTTTTTTAATAATATATATTAATTCTTTATATATATATATAAATAATATAATAGTATATTTTATTATTAATAAATTATTAATTACATTATTTATATTAATTTCAAAATGTAATACCTACAAGGCACAGAAACACTACCCAAAGCCCATTTTCAAAAGGGATTCATGTGGCCCCAATCCTTTTACCTATCTATATAATTCTAAAATTATTTACAATATATATTTATGAGTTTAAGGGTGCGTTTGTTTTTTTTTTTTTTTTTTTTTTTTTACAAATTAAACATATCATTATTCATTTTATTGGATTTTTAATAAATATATATTTTTATAAAATATCACATCAAAATATTATTTACATCAATATCCAAATTAATACTCTATTTCAAATTATAATTAAACAAATCCTAAATAAAACAAATAAATATTATATTTATTTTCTAAGTAAGTTGTTTTATACTGATTTAATTTTTAATGTTTATTTATATTTTAAATGTTTTTATTATTTAATTTATAGATATTATTTCTTAAAAAATTATTGTTATTCTAAATACCATATTTAATTAAAAAAAATATTTCTAACTATGTAAAAAAATACAAGTGAACATGCTCCAAATAATTTATAATATTTAAATTTATTATATTTAAAGTTTCTATATAAATATTTATTTTTTTATTTATAATATTATATTAATAGGGTCTTAGATGGTAAGATTGTATCAAAACAAACATGTGTATGGTTTTAATTAAAATCGATGATTAGTGTAATTCAACTATATATTTTTAATAAAAATGTAAAAGAAAATAAAAATTAATGAAATATCATACTATTTAAGTATTATTTAGATTAAAATTCAAATAAAAAGATCAAACAAAAAATTTTCAAATACTATTTTTCACTTGATATTAAAAGTACACTATATACATAATCTTATACAAAATATATATTATACACACTCTAAGTTACTGTATACAACAAAAAATGTGCCCAAATAAATACAATAATAGTAATATAATCGATTCCTACCAACAACGATGTGATTTGTTGAATACAATATTCAATGCATGGCTCAATGAAAGAATGTGACTTATGTTTAAAGTTTATATGTAACAAATATATATATATATATATATATATGAGGTTTGGAGATTTTGTCTTTGCAAATTGCAATGATAAACTAATAATGATCCCAAGTTCCCAATGGCAGCCCACATTTTTATTTTATTTCTCTAAATCTCAAACTATATTTTAGTAATTTAGCATCCAATAATTGCAATTGCTAGCTATTTCTTTTTCTTTTTCTTTTTCCTTTTTCCCAATTGTGGTGACCTTTATAGGTATCTGCAGAATTATTTTTTAGAGATTCTTAATCTTGTAGCCTACTTAAAGTAAGACATTGACATGAATTCTATAATCCCATTTTCTGAATAATAAGCATACACATATATATACAAGTTAAAAAAAAAATAAACAGTAGATACAAGCTAGTTCAATAATTAGAAGATTTTGTCCAGACAATAGACAATCATATCTATACATATCTAATTAGAAGATACAGTTAATCTTAAAAGCTTTGTATCCAAAAGAAAATGAGACGAGATTTGATTATAGTTCCTCCACCGTATGATTTTTAATAAAAATATAATGCAATGGAAGTCAGGTAACAAGAATGAGTTCACATACCGTCTGGCTCTCATCCATCGAATGCTTGTGCTCTAGTGAAAACAAATACGCCGCCCCCTCCAACTGCACGACCCAAAAGCATGTTTCTATCCAGGTATGACAGGTAATAAAGTCCCCCGGCAGATCGCCTGAAAAAACACAAATCCAAGTCCAAAGTAAGAGAGTGTTTAAGTAACAGTTGTTAAGGACTATCTGAGTGTTTATACCTCTGTGGGCTTCTCACAGGAACCTGAGCTTTGAATGATTTAATGAACTGGAGGATCTACATAAGGCAGCCGTGATTTTCAAACTAATCGATGCACTTCAAGAAGGTCCGAGTATAAAAAGGCAATTTCTTGCTGAAACTAATTTACATTTCTAGTGGACAATAGATGAAAAAAAGTCAGGATGAAATCTCTAGCATTATTCATTACCTGCAGATTCAGAAAGGATCGCGGTAGTATTGCTGGAGCGAGCAGAGCCTGTAACTCATCACTGATGTTAATGTTCTGGATAGCTATCTGCCGTATTGAGTAGAAAATTGCAGAATATACTTTAGGGATGACAGTGATTGCGTTGATTGTCATGGGAAGAGGAATCAAATAAATGATGTAAGAATGTACTCAAGAGGCAGAAAAGAACGAACTACAACAGCTTCTATCCTCAAGCAGGATATTGAAATATCAATTCATTATATGAATGTAGTGTCTAAGAATACAAGTTCCTCAAAACATTTTTGTGTATCTTTGATGACTTATTATTCTCAGGTATTTTCTTCACATTTTCTCCACAAAAAATCGAGAAATTCAGAAAATAGATATTCGGGCCTCAGAACTGGCATTATTTACACACATTTTGTAGTTTCAATAGCTACCTACACAGAGCATGCAGTTTACACATTATAATGTTTCGGACACAAACCTCTTCAAACTCGAGATAAATGTTGCGTTTAGAAACAACAGAAAATTTGGCAGACACAAGCAAGACTGCACCCTCTTCCTCCTGTATCATGAAACAATTGCATGTTCATAAAGTATACAGCTCAAAGTGACGAACATAGAAAATAGCGCTTTGATTAGTATAGTGTAGATAACTTTCACCAAAAGTATTTACCCTACTTCACTCGAAAAGATGATGACAGAGTCAATCAAATTTACAGTGAACTTTATCCTCTTCTCAAAATGGTGGACACAGAATTTTATTCCTTACTTTTATGAATTAGCTTTGAGAATGTTTTCATTGCTTCTACTTTATGAAGGCCATCATCATTTACAGTCATCTCTTTTAACAAAATCCAAACTTGGACTGCGTCTGTGTGAAATACACATCATTTTCATAAACTACTGTTTGCATCACCAAAATTGGATTATAGATCTAAAATTTTTCCTCCATAACTTTCATAGCTCCAACATTTTGCCATAGAAAGCACAATACAGTAAATCTAATATGGACTTCCTGAGACTAAGAAAAAGACAGCATTTTTCCATCGCCAATAGAATAGAGGTAGTAGCCAAAGACAAAATTATCATCTGCCTCCTTTCGAAAGAGTAGACATAAAGAACTTTCTAAGTGACATATGTTATGCAGCTTTCAAAAGTGTGCTAGATCTTAATATCATCCTACAAATTACACTAAACATCAGAGATGGGTTGAATCTGCTATCCATTCCTAATGCTACACCCAGGCTTCAAAAGAATTTGCAACTTGCACTCTGCTTACAAAGAATTTCTTTTTGTGATAGTCAATGTCTATTTCAGCTTTTCATTTTTCTTTTTTTCGCCAATCAAGTGCTGACAAAGAACACACAACCACATCTAAACTAAATCAAATTAAACATGGAAGTCCTTACACAAACGCTTCTGCTATCAGTTTCTCAAGGCTCATCCACCGATGGCTTCACAGATTAAAAATCAGCATTTTGTACTTCTCAACACAGAATTTCAGAATGCAAAGGAAATTGCATAGCAACGTACTTGCAGCAATCTAGGTATGCTCCATCTGACAACATTTCGAACAATACCCTGGCTAGATTGTCCGCCACACTCAAATTTTTGGAAAATTTGATCAACCTATCGGAAGGCAGATATAAACCCTAACTCCCAAAAACCAATCAAATAGAAATTGGTGCACATCAAGAATACATCAACCACATATACCTCTAAGAAAGGAAGAGTTGAGCCAGATTGTAGGAGAACGAGCACGTCAGGAGCCGAAGTGTACTGCAGGCGCCAAGTGCCATCCAACAAATCCAAGTCAATCGGCTTCCCAGCGTCGAAACTTTCAACAGTCACCTGCCAGAGAACACCACCAATACACCAAACTCTTTGTCAATTAAACCCTAATAATTAAAATCGCACAATTAGGTATTTCACAAACCAACCAACCAGGGCTTCCTCTATGCCAGAGCGTTGATCGGTCGTAGCATTTAGGCCGCGTTTGGTGTCGGTAACGGCTCTGAGCAGCTCGAATTTCTGATTCTCCAGTTCAATTTCGGACTCCTGAACCAAACTGCTTAAACTAAGACAAAGTGAATGGAAGCAAGGAATTTACCCGAACAGAGAGTATAAAACGATAACAAGAAGGAAAATAAACTTACCCTGAGCGTGTTGGCAGCCATCGAAACTGCGGAGGCCAAACATAACGAAAATCTGGGGCATGGTTGAGCTGCAACTGGAAATTTCTTCCTGGTGTAAGAAACACGCGGCGGGAGAAATGGAGCCGTTGAGGCTAGGAACGATGAGGCAGCATCCATTTCGAATATCTTCTTACTCCGTCGCCATTTACACTGTCGATTGATCCTCTTCGCGAAACGGTTGTCCGATGGCCGTCGTCGTGTGTGGTCGAGAAGAGAGTTGACTAGCCGCATTCATGATGATTAATTAATAATTAGTTTTTTAATTATTTAATCAATAAAAATAATTATAGGATTATAATCTCCCGTCAAGAATTACTCATGTTGAAACTTGAAAGTAGACATTGAATTGATGGAGTATAAGTATAACTAAATTAAATTATATCGTGATTTTTCTACTAAAAGAAAATTATATTTTCTACTTAAAAAAAAATGATTTGATTTCTTACATTCAGTATAAAAAAAAGTATTTAAATCAAAACACTAAAAAGACGTCAATAATACCATTTCCTAACAATATATTGTTAACTAAATAATTGTTAAGTAAACAAATTATACTCATGACAAATAAATATTTCTTATGTCAAACTCTTGTGGATCAATCGGTAGCTTGAGGGTTAGATTCAAGTTGGATTCTCCAATCCTGAGTGTGTGTTAGAGAGATCGTGGTTTAAACCTCACCTCCGACACGTTATTAATATTTTTTTATTGTAAAAAATGTTTGATTGTATATTTTTTATTTTTAAGTAATAAAAAATTACATATCATGATTGATTAATTATATTTATTTATAATTTACAAAATTAATTAACATGTTAGTTATTTTACACATAATACAAAATTATGAAATACATATTAAAAAAGTAATAACAATATATTTATTTAAACATAAAAATAAACCACAATGAAATTATAAGGCTGGTGGAGTAATTGAACTATACATATAAGCATAGGTCTGCGAAGTAAACCATTTCCACGATTAGGGGCATAGCACCATTATTATTATTATTATTATTATTATAATTATTAGAAGATGAGTAGTATCAAGAATTTTATTGCTACTCAATCAAGCAATATACTCATTCTTATTTTTATATTTCACTTAAAATAAAATTTTAGCATCACGATTGCATCTTCCAACACGTATTTTATTTAATAAAGCTTTACACTACGCCAGCTAACTAACTGTTGGGTGGAGAAAGCAAAAGAGGGTCAACCCATTTATAGTTTTGCTGTTGCCAGAACACGTGCACGTGCTCGTGGCGTGCATAAATTGAAGGGAAATTCGCGTGAAGAACCACAGCGACCAAACCACGCACAAAAATGGGCAGTTCGGAAAATGATCTCCTTCCAAAAGACACCATCGGAAAAGTCATCACTTGCAAAGGTACATAGCCACAAATTATGTTTGTCATAACACAATATTATTAACATTCTCTAATATATATATATATATATATATGTTTGAATATAAAATAGTTTCTGATATTTGAATATTTATAAAAAATAAAAATTATATATTGACAAAAAATAATTTTAACGTGCATACATATATATATATATGTAGAGTCTAAACGACAATATATAAAAAAATATGCTAACAATATATAATTATCATGATGTTCAATTCATAATTACGCAGCCGCGGTGGCTTACGGTTGCGGCGAGCCGCTGGTGCTGGAGGAGATACTGGTGGCGCCGCCGCAGAAAATGGAGGTCCGAATTAAAATCCTCTATACATCAATCTGTCACACGGATCTCAGTGTTTGGCTAGGAGAGGTACTATTTTTAATTAAATATTAATTGCACAATTATATATTTCTTACTAATATAATTAATTTCAATTTAATTTGCATCTTCTCTAATTCATAATTTGTTCGATCGAAGCATGAAGCATACAGAATATACCCCAGAATTCTCGGGCACGAGGCATCCGGGTAAAATTACATTTAAATTTATATATATATATATATTGTCAGTATTCTTACACAAGTTTTATTACAAAATGAAAAGCTTGGTTGAATCTGTGGGAGAGGGAGTGGATGACTTGGAAGTGGGGGACCACGTGGTGCCGGTGTTCAACGCGGAATGTCGAAAATGCCCCTACTGCACATCCGAGAAGACAAACATGTGTAAGAGAATTGAAGTCAACCCTGCCGTGGCAACCATGGTCAACGACGGAAAGTGCCGGTTTTCGACCAAAGACGGTCAACCCATCTATCACTTCCTCAACACTTCCACCTTCACCCAATACACCGTCGTTGACTATTCCTGTGTTGTCAAAATTGACGCAAATGCCCCTCTCCAGAAAATGTCACTATTAGGCTGCGGCGTTTCTACAGGTAAACCAAATTTTAAAAATAAATTAATTAATTAATTAAGAATATTGAATGAGAGAAGTTATTGTGTGTGTGCAGGTCTAGGTGCCGTGTGGAACACCGCCAATGTGCAGCCAGGTGAAACTATAGCTGTTTTTGGCCTTGGAGCTGTGGGATTGGCTGTAAGCATATTTTTATTTTTATTTTTAAACTTAGAATTAATTAATTGACAATAAATAAAATTACATTCGTATTTTTTTGTTATTATTATTTTTTTTCTCTATTGATTGATTGACTTTTTATTATTATTTTTTAAAAATGTATATTCGAAGGCGGTAGAAGGGGCTAGGACTAGGGGAGCTTCAAGAATCATTGGAGTCGACATTAATCCTGATAAACGAATTAAAGGTACGCTCTGATTCATGAATTGAGTGTTAATATATCATAAAAATAAAAGTATAGTTCAATAAAATTTATATTTTATTTAAATACATATGATGTTAATTGAACAATGAAACTATTGATCTGTTTGTGGCGTTGTTTGGTTAGGAGAAGCAGTTGGAATAACTGACTTCGTTAACCCCAAGGATCTCGATATACCAGTGCACCAGGTGGCCACCAAACTTTTAATGTTATTCATTATTTTGAACTTTTAATTTTTCTTTAATAAAATAAATTGAATTCGATATCGAAATTTTGCATGTAGAAAATAGCGGAAATGACAGCCGGTGGCGTGGATTACAGCTTCGAGTGCGCCGGAAACTTAGACGTCCTCCATGAGGCCTTTCTGTCGACCCATGAGGTATAATAGCGTAACTACTATTTAAATCGCAATAAAAAGTAGGTACATTGGCTAACACGTTTATAAAAGTCTATATTTAATATGATGTTTTTGAAAAATTTGAACAATGTCGAAATTCTAAAAATATTTGTAAGTAAACAAATCCTAAATATTTTGAGTGTAGGGTTGGGGTTTGACGGTATTGATAGGGATGCAAACATCGCCAAGATTGCTCCCCATACATCCGAAGGATTTCTTCAGAGGACGGAAAATGGTGGGATCGATTTTTGGGGGTTTCAAGCCCAAATCACAATTGCCTGATTTTGCTCGACAATGCATCAACGGGGTATATATCTATGGACAGGCTGAATTTTATGACTATTTAGTTGAAATATTAATTGAATTATGCTAATGTAACGATGGATTGGCGATGTAAAATTGAATTGCAGGTTGTGAAGCTGGACGAATTCATCACACACGAGATGCCATTTTCGAAGATCAATGATGCAATGCAACTCCTCGTGGAAGGCAAAACCTTGAGATGCCTTCTTCACCTTTAATTTAATTTAAGGGGGTTGTTGATTTATGAATGAATTAGACATACTGTATGGTTTGCTATTTATATCTTATCCGATGTTGCTAATTATTTCGTAATCTTTTTCGAATCCTATTCAATCAAATTTATCTCTATCTTTCTTTATAATTCTAACCAACAAAATCCATCTATTTCTCAACAAATCACATTAAATTCTCAATCAAACTCACAAGAAAGAAAAAAGAATGATGGTAGAGAAAATTGAATATCCAAATATATATCTATATATATATATATGTATGTGTGTGTGTCTCAAAGGCAGTAAGAATCTTATCTAAGTAAGTTTTCTCCAATTCGTTGCTTCGGTTGGAGTTTCATTTAGAAAATTGGCTTCACTTCAATCTTTGGATTTGCATATAATCACGTGTCACAAATTTTGTCATCTTATTTTATATATATATATATATTTCAAATTTAGAAATATATGGAAGATGGTGTCAACTTGGGCTGTTTTGAGTTGGGCCCAAGTTCATTTCCATATTCACACAATCATAGCCTAATATTTCAAATATTAGTAATGGGCCCAACTGTTGTACCCCAAATATGACTAATTATTATATATTTAAGACAAAATCATTGTATTACAAGTCACTTTGGATGCATGTTACCATTTTAAATAAGTCTTCTCTATCATAATTATCTAATTATATGAATTATATTATCGAATTTAATTTGCATATTATTAAGGAACAGAAACATTCTTACTTTTTACTTGCCTAAAAACTTCTTTGAAATTATCTTCTATAATAAATATTTGGTACAATATAAATATTCCCTCCGTCCACAAACTAATGTCCTACTTTCCTATTTTGAATATCTAATAATTATCGTCCTCTTTTTATTTTTACACACAAAAATTACTTTTTTTACCCTTACTTTATTTACTCTTTCATTTTCTATATGACAAATTTGCAATTTTATAACAAAAATCCTAATTACCTAAAAATACGTATAAATATCAAATATGACATTAAAAAATGGACAGAGAGAGTCTTTGTTATAATATAGATATACTTTCAATGTAATATTGCGTATAAACAATATAATTTCGACGTACTATATTAAATAACAAATATATCATTAATAAATATTAAAAAAAAAGGTAATTTAGAAGGCTTAAAAATTTCAATTTCAAAGTTAAAATGAAAATAATATTAAAACATTCTAAAATACAGTGAAACAGAGCAGCAAACCTCAAGGATTTATTTTTCTAAAAAGAATTATGATTAATTTCTGTCTTGGGTCCCGCAAATGAATATTTTATTATTAATATTTACATTATATATAAATTGCAAAATCGAGACAAGTTTTAAGCAGACGGAACCCTGTCGACCTCTTTCTCTCTCTAAAACCTCTTCTCTAAAATCACTCCCTCAAAATTTCGATCGAAAACTCTGAATTGGATCCTGAATCCGTTCTTCCCTGTAATCTAGGGTTCCCATTTCAATTTCGGCGGGTAAAGAAGCAAGAATCTTTCCCCAACTTTCTTCTGGTTGGTGTACAGATTCCCTTTTCTTGTGTTCTCCGATCCGCGGGTAAGTTTCCGTTTCCTGATTCTTGCGAAATTCTAGATTTTTGAGGCGGTGCTCCTGAAATCGATCTAGTTTTAAATACAGGGGCTTGCGTGCGTTATCGGGATTGTGGTGCGGTGTAAGTCATGACGATTCCAGATTCATCGGGGTATAACTACATGATGGAGAATGGGTCGATAGAGTTGCCATGCAAGCCAGAGGAGGAGAAGAGGATTGTTCGCGAACTGAATGACAAAGCCGAATCTAATTTGCGGGAGGGGGATTTGTACTACGTCATCTCTAGCAAGTAAAATTTTTCTTCTTTTTAATGATTGTTTCTCGTAGTTAATTTAGTAATCTTAGTTTTATGTTTATATTGTGATAGAATTTGTTCTCTTATGATTTCGTTTATTTGTCTATATGGACGGTGGAATGAATAGTTTTTAAGTGGGTATCAAGGCGAAGCTATTTCTAAGTTTGAGTATGATTTTTGGCCTGCATCATGTTACTGTGATTATTGTGAAATCATCTGTGTTTTTCTTTTGTAATTTTAAGAAGTTCCAATTGTGGGGATTATGTAGATGGGTTTTGAATCTTATCTAGAGAAATAGCAACATAAGTACATTTTGGTGGTTGATTGGTTTCCTGGAAGTTCTCATTCCCCCTAGCTGTCAATTAGAAGTAAAGCTGTTTCATGAGCGTGACTGAGATTTCTTTCTTGCTTCTTTAGTTTCTTCAGGTGCTAAAATGTTCTTTTATCTGCCTCTTGCTT
This sequence comes from Andrographis paniculata, assembly GCF_009805555.1. Classification (NCBI taxonomy): domain Eukaryota; kingdom Viridiplantae; phylum Streptophyta; class Magnoliopsida; order Lamiales; family Acanthaceae; genus Andrographis; species Andrographis paniculata. Next base: position 936,521 of record NW_026137616.1, on the reverse strand, counting down.
GTACAAGAGTCCTCTTGGGCAAGGGAAAAGGAGATCTGGAGGATATATTGATGCTTTTTTTCCTCTTTCACATCCTATTTAAATAATCAACAGATTAATTTTGATCTTCCAAGGCATTCTTCTTTTATATAAGATTACAGGAGATATGTTATTACTTCTTTTGTCTCAGTTATATGCACATGGAAGCATTGCCCAATTTAATCAATTTGTCACACACACACATATATCTTGAAGGTTATTTGTACTTAGTTGTGAAGTCTAAATAATCTCGGCACGTTAGTTTTAAATTACTGTGTAGTTTTTATTCTCTTTGGGTTGAAATTTTGAGCTGCTTATTAGGTTATTTATTTATAATTCTCTATTATTAGGCAATTTACTCTAGTAATTGTCAGATGCAAGGTTCGGTATACTAGTTCATATTCAATCCTTTCTTTTGACTTTTTAATAACCAGACATATGTGTATATATGTAAATGTGCTGTTATGCAACTCTCTCAGGTGGTTCATGGCCTGGCAGAGGTACACAGGGCAAGTAGAAGGTTCATATCCATTTGAAGATCGTTCGGATGAAACCCAATCACTACTGCCATCAAATTCAGATTATAGGCCTGGAATGATTGATAACACTGACATTATTGTGACTGGAGGGGATAAGGATGATGACCCTCAGATTGTAATGGTCTTGAATGAAGGGCCAGATTATGTATTAATTCCTCAGGAGGTTTGGGAGAAGCTCCATAAATGGTAAATGGTGTAATTGATAGTTTAAACTTTTGATTTTGTCCACTTCAATGTATAGCTACTTCATAGATCCCCGGAATGAAGTTCAGTGTGCAAAGAATCAAATTTTGATTAATACTTTTGTAATCGAATTCATTAAATATTCTATTCAAGATCATTCCTCAACTGCAGTCTTCAACATGTTTATTGACTCTGATAATTCTCTTTGTTGGAAATGTGCATCTATATTCTGCCTGCTGTGTTCACATAGGGAAAAGGCCTTCTGTTACTTTTTGGTCTGGGTTATTGCATACTATCCGTAAAGCTTATTTCTTGATTTTCAGGTACAAAGGAGGGCCGGCATTGCCACGGAAGGTGATCTCAGTTGGGGATAAACAGAAGCAGTTAGTGGTGGAAGTCTTTCCCCTGTGTTTCAGGCTAATTGATTCCAGAGACCAGAGCGAGCGGACTTTAAGATTGAGCAAAAAGGTAACAGAGAACCCTTCTTTAAGATATGATCAATTATGGATGATATATTGCATTAAAGAAGAGATATTTTCTTACAATTGTACATTTATAACATGGTAGACGTTATTTTCCAAGTGTGTCAACAATGTTATTTTACTCTACTGCATCAGTGCTTGATGCATGATATTGTAAACTCTTTTATATTTTATTTGTGCACATCACCTATTATTTAACATATGTAAGTGCTTTTTACTTAATTACTATTTTGTGTGGTTGGTATAGATTGTTGAAGAAGTGATGTTTGTTTACCTTGGCTACTTGTTGATTTATAAATTGTTGAAAGTTATCTTGAGAGTATGTTAGCATTTTAAATTGTCATCCTTTATCAGTTCTGGACATGCTTTTGTTTTGCCTCAAGTAATTTTTATTCTTAAGAACGTGTAAGGTCACTTATGTTTGTATAATTGCATTGTTCACTTACTGTTTGGATAGAATTGAGCTTTTTGACATTTTCTTAACCTGTCAATATTGGAGCTTAGTTTTATTATTTAGAAAATAGAAATATCTTTAATATTGTTCAGAGAAGCTGCCCTTGATGGCTTGATCTGACTTTTCATTTTCTTATTCTTGTTATAACCATTAAAAAAGAAAATTGTTCTTATTGATTTATTTTATTTTATAATATGAATTCACATGCTCTCTGATTCTGATTTCAGGTTACTTTGCATGATCTTTATGTAAAAGTGTGCCATCTTAAAGGTTTAAGTCTCGATGAGGTTTGTTTATGCGCAACACTTTCATTGTTTATTTTAATCTTCGTGGTGAGAACATTGTAGATGCATTCTATCTTTTATTGACAGGTTCACATATGGGACTACTTCGGTGAAAGGAAGCAAAGTATATTAACTCCTTCAAGCCAATTTCTTGGGGAGACTAATTTGCAGATGAATCAATCGGTAAGCTCATGCTGCCTTGTTTGTATCAGAAATTTTGAAACTAATTGTATCTTCAATACCTTAATTTGTGTGGTGACTTTGGTATGTTGTTATTGATTTTTCCAGCAGATTAATTCATATTATGATTGAAAAGTAAATATATACTTTGGTGCTTGGGATTACGTGGTTATTTTGATAAGGCTTTCTTTACGGCTCTGTTTTTGCCACTTATTTGGTTGAACTTGGATACTTTTCTTATAAACTATTTGCATAGCTCATTTCACTTGTACTTATTATCTTTTTGTAGATTCTTCTTGAGGTGCGAACTAATGGATATGGGATGGATTCGACTGGGAATGGTCTAGCCCTCGTACCAGTGGAACCAGCGAGATCACCATTTTCAATTGCTGGTGGACCAACCATGTCAAATGGAAATTCAACTGGCTTTAGCTCCAACACTTACCATCAAAGCATTGCTTCTTCTACATTTGGGAACTTGGAGGATGGACATGATGGTTTGAACCCTGGAACAAGAGGGGAGAGGGCAGGTCTTGCAGGATTGCAGAATTTGGGAAATACTTGTTTCATGAATAGCGCTGTTCAGTGTTTAGTCCATACAGCGCCACTGGTTGAGTACTTCTTGCAAGATTACAGTGAGGAGATCAACAGAGAAAACCCTTTGGGACTACGTGTAATTACTCTTTTCTACCTGCTTTGCAAGGTTCCTTTCCATGAGGATTTTGCATTTGGTATCCTAATCATGATTTTGATCTGACAGGGAGAGCTTGCAGTTTCATTTGGGGAGTTGTTGAGGAAACTGTGGTCATCTGGCCGATCTCCAGTTGCCCCACGTGCATTTAAGGGAAAACTTGCTCGTTTTGCTCCCCAGTTTAGTGGGTACAATCAGCATGATGCACAGGTTAGTTCTATGCCTAACTGAATCTGGTGTAAGTGATACATGCAGTTTTGTTTAACATCACTCAAACCGTGGCTAGAAAAACCTTGTTGGGACTTCCGTACTCTTGTTTGCCTCCTTGCTTTCAGTCTGTTGATACTGTATGCATGAATTCACCTTTTCATACAAAAAAAATTTAACTTTGATCTTTACGATGCTCAACATTTATTGTTTATATATTTGTCCCATTAGGAGCTCCTTTCGTTCTTGCTTGATGGGTTGCATGAAGATTTAAATCGTGTGGCAGACAAGCCATATATTGAAACAAAGGATTCTGATGGTCGGCCTGATGAGGAAGTTGCTGATGAATTTTGGAGATACTTCAAGGCCAGAAATGATTCAATAATCATAGATATCTGCGAGGTGAATCATTTGCATGATTTACTCAGTCATACGGCTCTATACATTCATCTCTATACTTCATATTCCATTTTTCCTTGTAACACTTATAGACGGTATTGTATTTAAAAAGAGTGGCTATTTGCTTTTAGATAGAAAATGTGAGATGAACAGATTTTGAGAGCTACTGCTGTGGCCTTATAAGCACAAGTTTTAATAAGAAACGGAAAAAAGAAATAAACAATTTTGTTCTACTATTGGTCAACTGATAATGATGGATTGTATTTTCTAAGCCCTCTTTGATTTGCTCTCTACCTAGAGATGTATATGTATTTTCTATGTACCATTAAGAGATTATGTTGTCGTTCTTGTTGATTAATTACTTCTACATAAAGAAATTTGGTTTTGGATATAATTCCTATAGTATTTCGTTGAATGTACTAATGGTAGGGAAATTTGACAGGGCCAATACAAATCAACACTGGTTTGCCCTGTTTGCAGCAAGATTTCAATTACATTTGATCCCTTTAATTGTCTGTCCTTGCCTCTTCCGTCGACAGCTACTAGGTCGATGACAGTAACAGTATTTTATGGTGACGGAAGTGGGCTTCCTATGCCATTCACTGTTACTGTTCTGAAGCAAGGATGCTGCAAGGATCTCAACCAGGCATTGGCTATCGCTTGCTGTTTACGCAGCGATGAATACTTGCTCCTCGCTGAGGTAGATTTTAATTTACCTTTGTTTATCTATTCACGTTGGTATCAGTATTGTTTCAGTTTTGTACAATTACCCCTGTTTATCTGAAATCTTTGTACTTTTTATCTGTTAGGTCTATGAACACCGTGTGTATAGGTACCTAGAGAAACCATCTGAACCTTTAGCTACGACCAAGGATGATGAGCATATTGTTGCATACAGGCTCCCTAAAAAGGAGGGAAATTCAATAAGACTTGAGATTTCTCATCGATATGAGGATATGTGAGTTACTTTTTTCATTGTGAGATAAATTGGATTAGTGTCATTTTCAATTTATTGCATGAATAATACTAGTTTATTATTATTATTATTATTATTATTATTATTATTATTATTATTAGTATTAGTATTAATATTAGTATTATGGACTCCCTGACAATGTTAAGCCATATTTCAGTGAAAGGAAGCTTTTCCTAACTCCGCTAGTTACTATCTTGGAAGACATACAATCTGGAGATGATATTGACCTTGCCGTTAGCAGAGTGCTCTCCCCTCTAAGAAAAAAGACTTTTGTTGCTACATTAAGGAGTCATCAAAGTGGACAAAATGGATCTGATATGAATGCCATGGAAGAGGAAACAATCAGCTCGCACGCCCAACAGGGACAGGCCATCTGCTCAATCGAAGAAATTGGGCCACAGGCAATGAGCAGTGGGGGGTGGTCCTTCCGTCTCTGTATTACTGATGACAAGGGTTATGGTTGCAGGCCTATAGCAAAAGATACACCCATTAAAGCTGGCCCTGTAATTAAAGTCATGCTCGACTGGACTGACAAGGAGCATGAATTATATGATTCAAGCTATTTGAAGGACCTTCCTGAGGTTCACAAGTCAGGAATTCTTGCCAAGAAAACCAAGCAGGAGGCCATATCTCTATTTTCTTGTTTGGATGCATTTCTAAAAGAGGAGCCTCTTGGTCCTGACGATATGTGGTATAGTAGATTCCCTGAAATGTTGTTCGACTGCAATTGTCTTAATTGTATGTTTTAATTTTCTGACCTTATTTTGGCATTCTTACATATGATTGATTGCAGGTATTGTCCTAGGTGCAAGGAATTTAGACAAGCAAGTAAAAAGTTGGATTTATGGAGGTTGCCGGATGTACTTGTTTTTCACTTGAAAAGATTCTCGTATAGCAGATGGCTGAAAAATAAACTTGACACATTTGTTAATTTCCCTATTCATAATCTTGATTTGAATAAATATGTGAGGAGCAAGGGCGCATCTGAAGGCTCACATGTTTATGAGCTCTATGCCGTCAGCAACCACTATGGTGGCCTTGCGGGCGGACACTATTCTGCTTATTGTAAGGTAATTAATTGTTTATATGCCAAATATGTATTTAGTATTTTACCCACAGGAATGAGTTTCCTGCATTCCCTCCCACCAATTCTTTTGCCTGAAAGTTCCTATGAAACTCTAATTTTATTTTCTTTTCTTGCAGTTAATTGATGAAAACAAGTGGTACCATTTTGACGATTCTCATGTTTCTCCTGTAAATGAGTCTGAGATAAAGACATCTGCTGCTTATGTTCTCTTCTACCAAAGAGTTAAATCTAACTCAGGTGGAGCAGTGGGCGAGGCATCAGGTCATATGGCATCTTAAAAGTCTCAAGCTGCTTCTGCTAATTTTACATTATATGGTCCATTCATATGCTATGCTCTTGGTTAATAAATGGAGTTTTTGTCGATATGGCATGGCACTTTTGCCCGGCAGCAGCATCAAAGTCGCTGTAGCAGTGGTTATGATATTACAGTTTGTTGAAGAGGGATCGTAGAACTGTGGGTTTCAAGGAAGAAACGACGGTTTACTATTTGAATGCTGCAATTTTTTGTAGGAAAGCTGTAAGTGTTGGATGGCCATTTTAAGTGTTCTAGAGCTATCATCAATCATGTCAATTGTTTTCTTGATGCACCTGGTGTTGTACTAATTTGGTTGCTGTTCCTTGGTTTCATACTTGTCTGTGAATTCATTGGTGGAACTTAATTCTGCCCTACCTAATCGAACATAATGTTGTGTAATGTTGATGCTTTATTACATCAATTATTTTGGACAATATCAGGCACTATGTAGTCTCCCATTTTCAATAATTTGTAGGATCCATTTCTCCACTAACATGATGATAGTAACAGACAAGAAGCACACAACAGCAAATCCAGCAAGATATGATTCCTTTTACCTGTTACAATAATATTCATACATCAGTAATGTCTAAAGACAACAAGACGCCATATTCAACAGGCAAAAAAATTACAGAGGGGAAAAGCAATACACCATTGCCAGCCTAAAAGTGATATCAATCCACAATCCTTCATCTTTGTCATATCCTACTAGACAGAAAGTCCTTGCATACTAACTACTTTCAGACATTTCTACAGGTGCAGGATTAGGATTTCATCACAACTTTAATCTCATTGAAAGTGCAGTGCTGTAGGCTAGAACAATGAAAGATCAGAGGATATGATGAAAAGTGGAACACTTTATTGTGAAGATGCAAAAGGAATAATAGAGAATGCGCCTTTTCCAGCCCCCGGGGGGCTCGGCAACTCCTCTCCCGTCCCCAGTCAATCCCTTTTCGGATTCCTGGATTCAATCAGAGTCGCAGCGCAAGAATAATTGATGCCATTATGCACACCATGGACAAGAGTCTTTGGAAAGGAAGCTTCTCCTGAAGTTCAGACAGGACATAAGGCACAAAATTAATGTTGTTTACTGAGAGACTAATACAATGTAGCATGATCAATTGAATATGGCATCTAGAAAACCCGAATAACTTTTTCGTATCTAGAACACAAGACAATTGCATCCTAACAAATTTTGAAACAAAATATGTTTACAAACAATCATAAACCCTTTGAACACTGGCTAAAGTATGCATTCTCTTTTCCAGAAAAGAACCGACTGAGTGACTTATGCACCAAAAGTTTCTCTAAAGGATGAGCCAATGTCTCATTAATCTTATTTCAACCCTAACTTTCTTCACTCATACTCCAGCAACATTTGACATTAATTGAAGCCAGCTAGTGATCCCACAACTGGTTAACAATGCCAAATTTTGCTGGGCTGGAAATTCTTGCCTGTATCAGAACAAGAAATGGCAGAAATGGATGGTGGGTGTGGGGATGCTGAACCAGTTTCTTCACATGGGGGGTTAGTTGAGCAATAACATATATCTTAAATGTGCAGCTAAAACAAGACAAGTATTTCAAAACATAAATAAATGCACATATGTATTAATGACTGTGCTCATTTAAGTAATTCCCTCACCCCAAGAAGTTAACAAATTCAGGGAAATGGTTAACTGTGCCTGTCCCTGCTACATTGTTTATTCAATTCTTTCCTATCGATTGGAGACCAGCATTTAATTTTTTCACCTAAGCACGCAATTTTTGTTCCAAATCCCAACGGTTATCTGCTATTCAAGTTCAATCACCGGCGCCGGCGCACATATCATGCATAAAAGTAACGCCATTAAGAAGTGCAAGAATCAGTAGGAGTTGCTCAAGAAAGGACTTACTGCGTCGTCGGCGGTGATGGACAAGTACCCGTCGGGGGAATCTACCGCCGGCATCAAGACCGGCGGCGTCTTCCCGTAGGAGCTCCCGTCGGAGCTCGACGGCGAGTTCGTACTCGCCAAGCCACTCACGTTGAACCCTAGATTGTATACCGGCGTTCCGTCGGGCTTGAAGAGCCCGAAGTTCCTCTCCGAAGTCGGGCCGGGCTTCTGATTCTCGTTGAAGAGAGCGAACAAGTAAATGTTGAGATTCAAATTGGGGCGCATCGGCGTTCCCTTCTTCTCCGATATGAGCTTTAGCAAGTTGCTGTTGTACGTCTTGGCGTTTTCCGGCGTCGCTCCGGGCTCGTCGGCGTCCCCCCGCGACGGCCAGCCCGTCTCGGAGATCTGCAGGCAGACATTTTTGTAGCCGAGCTTGTCCAGAGCGGATTGGACGGCGTCGATTTGGGCGTGGAACATGTTGTCGTAATGCAGGCCGGAGCCGGAGTCGACGATCCCGGAGCCCTCGAAGAGCACGAAATTCAAGGAAATCTGCTTGGGATCGGCCTTGTAGGCGAAGAAGGGGTAGGCATTGATGAGGAAGGGGGAGCCTACTCTGTTGTTGAAATCGAGAATGCAGGAGAGCTTCTGGGCGAGATCCTTGCGGAAGACGCCGGCGGAGGGGGGATAGGAGACGTCGAGAATCCCCAAATTGTGGGCGGTGGTGACGGCGACCTGGTTGTGGAGGTTGCAGGAGACGAGGGCGGCGTGGATGTTCTCCATGGCGGGGAGGAGGTGGGAGGAGAGGGAGGAGTCGTTGAAGGTGAGGACCTCGTTGCCGATGGAGATGGAGGTGATTTTGGTGGCGGGGAGGTAGCACTGGACGTTGGACTTGACCCAGGCCTGGGCTTGCTTGGGGTCGTTCATGGAGGACAAGTACTCGTTGCCCAAGCCGACGATGAACTCGACGCCGGTGTTGGCGAAGGCCTTGAGGACGCGGGGGTCGGCGTCGTAGAGCTTGATTCGGGTGGCGCCGATGGATTTGACGAGGGGGACGACGGATTCCGGGTGGGGGAGGTTGTTGGCGATCTGGCCGTAGTTGATGCCCAGGCCGGAGGAGTCCGCCGTCAGGAAGAAGAGAGCTGAGACTGCAATGGAATGGAATGGAATGGAGAGGAAGACATTCATCATACATACACATGAGTCATTGTTAGTTAGATCACAATTAGTGAAGCAGAAGAAAGTACCTGAGACGAGGAGCAGTGTGGAGCGAGGGAGTGAGAGTGGAGCGAGCTCCATTGCTGTGCTGTGCTGTGAGTGTGAATTGGACAGGAGGAGGATGACGATAGAAGAAAGAGAGACAGAGAGACAGAGAGAGCCAACAAGGAAGAAGAGAAGGGATGATAGAATTGGAATCCACGGCTGTAACCAAGTGTTGATAATGCGAACTCACACTCACACTCACACTCACACTCACACTCACTAATTAATTAATTATTTAATCATTTATATTTGAACGTTGACCATGTGCTCAATCATTATTATTACCGCTTGTAAATGTACACACACACACACACACACAACTTGGTGTATTCATATCATTCATGGGAATGGCCGAACGGGCATTCCATCTGATCTAATTATCCACTCATCTCAACTCAACTCAACTCGTATAAATTCAATCCTATTATTATTAATAATAAGGGAAGAATTTAAGCAAGATTATCTTCAATCCATTCATGATCGATCAAATATTACTTTATACACAGAAAGATGAATGAATAATAGAGCAATTCTGGATGATTGCCGTCAGTAAGTAGGACCTGATCTGATCTGAGATGAAATAGAGTTAGGTGTATGTGTTTACTATTTACTACGTAAGTGTAAGTGGATGGATGGATGGATTCCTAATTTTTCATATACTTTGTGTTCCAACAAGGATTCCGACAAACTTCACGTGGCCTTCTTCCCTTCCCTTCCCCTTTTCATCCAGCTGTGCGGTCCCTGTGCTACCCTACCCCATCCGCCTTCTTTCTCATCTTTTTACCACCTTCTCTCTCACCTATGCTAATAATACTAATAATTTTAACATTCACATTCACAGTGACACAATAATCCAAATGGATGCAAGTCCTAATGTATATACTATTTTCTAACATATTACTCACTCCATTAACTAATAAATTAAGTTGGTGAGTTTCATCACTTACTAAATTTTGTCACGCTATTAAAATACTAGCATTCGATTCTGATCCTGATCCTGATTTTAAATTAGTTTTACTCGAAACTTGCTTTCACTGACCTCTGATAGGTGTTTCTGGCATGCAATTTTTATTATTATTATAAGAGATTCAGTCAATCTTTATTTACAAATAAAGAAGTAAATATACTCTTACAGTTGTACCAAAAGAAGCAGCACAAGTAACTTTATATGCTAGTAACTCTAGATCTATCTGCATAGGAAAGATTCAGGTTATTACAGTAATCTAAATTCCATGTAATTTGAAAACCACAATACAATACACAGGTAGAAAATGATGTATGTCACCAACCACATTTATAGATATTTTCTTTCCATTCAATTTTCCTCTCATTGACTGCTAAGCATTTAAATAATATGATGCTCTTCCAACGGCTCTTTGGCCAGCTGCAATTATTTATATTTTTTATGACTTGTGCTAGTGCAGCTGTTTTTCGTGTATGTGACAAATTGATCATTTCTATGAACGAGTAAGGCTCCCATGAAAAAAAGTTATGCTGCTCAAAATGTCATGCATATTGTATCAGTTTTCAATTTCTCATAAATAGTACGACTAAAAGATTCAAGACAAAACCTCATCATAAGCTGGACAACTAATTGGTCCCCCAAAGCAATTGATTCATTGATTGAAATATTATTCCTGTAAAGATGTTACTGATTCTCTTCACCAACGAAATTATAACTGACTTTTGTATAGAGGATTATCTGCATTCAAGGAGTCGCGACATTCTCCTTTGCGAGTGGCGCGATTTCTTCACCATCAATACCGGGTTCGTTTCCTGCCACGGCCAGGCTTAGCAGCACGGATTCCCACTTCTTTGCAGGGCCCTACGTGATTGAAAATTTTATTAAGAAATGAATTTAGAGTCTTGTGCACACTGTATGTTTTGGGATCAAAATTAAGCATAGATGTACCTTCCATGAGAAATCTTGTGACATGCAATTTTTTATCATCTCTGCGAAGGCAGGAGTTCCATGGACAGCAAGAGCTTTGGAAACACCGTTTGCTACCTTCAGCACGTCTTCGGGGTCAACAGTGTCACACTGTTTGCAAGAAAACAACATTACTACTCTTGAAAAAATTCTGAAATTAGTTATAAAGACCACAGCAGCAGCATATTAGGTTGTGTTTACTTCATCTAATAAAATAATCTTCATGTGTTGATTAACACATGATCGTTATTTTATCATATGAACTAAACACCTCCTTAGATGATAAATACTAACATTGACATTAAATTCTCCCATATGGAATCCAGTGTATCCTTCTTTGACTGTGTCGACTAGGCCACCGGTTGAAGCACATATGGGAATCTGGTTCAAGAGGTTGCACATTAGGTTAGGATGCTTGAAATGATATTAACAGCAGTAGTTTGTATGGAGGTGCCTTACGGTTCCATATCTCATGGCATGTAACTGGATAAGGCCGCATGGTTCGAATCTACTTGGAATCAACATATAATCAGCACCAGCAATTATGGAGTGTGCCAAGGGGACGCTGAATTTTGCCACTCCTCTTGCTTTATCAGGATAAGAATCCTCAAGCATATCAATCTGGTCCTCAAATTGCTTCTTGCCGGTTCCCTGAAATAAACATCGGATCATTTCAATGTAACAGCACTGGATTTTCTGATGCAACCATATTACTGGGACAGATCCATTTCTTACTACTTACAAGGATTATTATCTGCACATTCTTTTCAATAAACCTAGGTATGGCAGCAGCAAGAATGTCTGATCCTTTCTGCTCTTCAAGTCTGCCGATAAATCCAATGACAGGGATGTTCTTGTCCACAGGCAATCCCAGTGCTGCTTGAAGTGCTTCCTTCAAAATGGGCTTAGCATCCATTACCTGAAACAAAAATCTAGATATGTAAACATATCCCTTACTCATATAAAGCAAGATTCAAATATTCTCATATCTCAATTTTGTAAGCAAGGAATGTAGTCTTACAGTGTTGATGTCGTAGTGACAATCAATGTGTTTATCAGTAGTTGGACTCCACTCTTGGACGTCCATTCCATTTTCAATGCCAGTTATAGAAACATCGCGGATGAAGTTATTCAATTCAACTCCCTTTGCATCACCAGAGACCAATTCCTGAGCGTAGTATGGGCTCACAGTTAGAAGCCTATGTGATTCTAAAATTCCAGCCTTCATCCAGTTAATTTTCCTCCCGGAAACCGGCTTATCGTACCTGCATTAGTAATTGAGGGCCAAAATCCCCAAAAAAATTAGCCACCAAGTAGAAGTTGTGATTGTTTCTTTATTACATAGTGGTTGTCATACCCATCCATGAAATCAAAAGAACTTTTGTACTCATCAGGCAAATTGAGATGCTGGAAGTCAGAGAATGCAAATCTTCCTTGATAGGCAATGTTGTGGATGCAGAAGGCAACCTATCAAGAATAAAGACAAAATTAGGATTCAAAATGCCTTATATCAATTACTAGTTGACCCAAAAAACAGAAGTACACATCACTGAATTTTGCTTACCTTGGCACTTGAGTATATTCCTCTGGATTGATACATAGACTTAAGGTAGCAAGGAAGTATCGCGGTGTGCCAGTCATTAGCGACAAAGATCACATCCTCACCTGAGAATGAAATGGAACATAAGGCGGTGTTCTTAAAAACAAAATAATTAGGAAGAGATTCAAAACTCCACAGATACCATATGGTCCTGAGAAGTGTTTGCTGCAGTTCAGATTCAAGAGCCTGGGAGCCTCCAGAGCAGCCTGAAATAAACATGCAAATCTCGTGTACAATCCAAATAAACTAAAATGATGAAGAAGAATAAACAGTTGCACTGTTATGAATACTAGCAGCAAGTTCCTTCAGGGTTTAAAATGTTAGTTGAAGCTCACCTGGCACAATAAGCTGAACCGAAGCTGGTTATCGTCGTAATCTACTCCAGGTTGAGGACCATATATCTTTGATTTAGTTGGCCCCCATACCTTAAGACATACAAAGTTATACGCTCATAAAGTTCTTGAAAAGTAACCGAATGATTAAACTCAGATCTAAATCTATCTAATGAACCATTTTGTACCTTCTCCAGGAACATGGGGTGATCAACAAAAACACGATCAACTCCACGCTTGTAGCAGTGGAAAAATCTAACTGTCTCGTACCTATCTCCAACTTTTACCTGTAATGTAAACATTAGAACAGAACTTCACAGGGGAACAATTGAGATTAAGCACTAGTTGCAAAAAAGAGTTAACCTCAACAACCACACCAGTATCCCAAGCATCCTTATACTGGTCATAGCGTGGTGACACAGTCATCACCCTGTGTCCATTTGCCTGGAAAATGAGCAAATGATTCAGATCAGTGACGCGTAATAGCAACAACTTAGCAAGTAATTCTAAAATGAGCAAATGATTGATAATGCTTACAGCCATAGCTGGAGGTAATCCTCCAAGAACATCACCAAGCCCGCCAGTTTTGCTCCATGGACCACACTCTGCTGCCACAAAACATATTCTCATCCCAGCTCCACAAATAATCTTCCCTGGTGCCTTATGACTCTCAGATTTGGTTGGCATGCTCCTAGACTGTTTTACAGTCATTTTCACATTGCTTTTCATTTGAAGCATATCAACATTGTTTATTTTTCTCAAGCCATTGTGACTTAGGGATAGGTTCCTCTTCCCAGTGTGGACCAAATTAATTTTGGAATCCTGTAGAATCATCCCTCCGCGTGCATGCGTCACAAGGTTTGAACATGTTAAAGTTTCCATGGTCGACACCTGATTTTTTCAAAAACAAGTTAACGAATGACAGCGGGTGAAAATAATTTTCAGTTCGTAAAAAGGAGATCTGCACCTAAAATCCATCTCCTATAAAAATTACAATCCATGACTATTAGGATCATCGACTGCTTCTAATCACAATCTATCGTTTCAAAGAGAGAATTAAAATAGATACGCTCGAAATCAAAATTTTGGGATAATACACCAAAATGTCTAAATGCAGTGATCATCACAGATCCAGCTGAGATATGTGATCAACAGACATAACCAAACCCAATTTCATCGATTGCTGCAACTAATTTTCCAAACCAACTGTCAGTACTACACGCACTATTTCACTCCAAATCCACTGAGAAACACGAATTCCAGGGAAAGAAATAAAACAAAAATAATTTCTATCAACTATCAAATCACAAAGAAAATCCCCGACTTCTGTTCAGCAGTCACCACTCATTGCACCAACAAACTACGTACACAGCAGTCTCAACCAATAACCATTTCCTCCGAAACCAAAACCATAGGCCACAGCCAACGCCAAATGAAACCGTCCCATGCTACAACACCCAAAAGCCGATTTCTCCATGCACCAACCACGATCAAGAAACAAAACAGCAAAAAATAAAAATAAAAATGCGAGGCGATCGTAACACTGGTAACGGCGGGTTTACCGGTCAATAGAGGAGAAGGCGTACGTCCGATCGAGAACAGAGAGAGAGAGAGGCGAGCTCTGTCTCCGTGCGTGATCCGAAGGGCAGCAAATGATTAGCTTGGTAGTGAGCTTAGCAGCCTCTCCGGTATTTGTAGTGTAGAGCAGCACAAAGGAATGGGCTCGAACATGCGACACGTGTCGCGACAAGAGTGGGGGAGACGGGCCCACCTAGGTACTGAGTTTACCGTTTCAGGCAAATGAATCGGCCCATCAACGATCCACCATGTGGAGTGGGCCCCACTCCCTCACTGGAGGGTGAGGCTCGGTCACGTGAATCTGCGAGATATTTGATAACATAGATAAATATGGAAACTATTGTCCTAAAAAAAATAATGTAATATTTTATTGCAGAAATAATTCACGGCTGGATTTGAAGCAGTGTTTGGAGTGGACCTGGTTTGTGTCACTGTCACTGTAATAATAAGTTAAAAAATTGTATGGCACCATTAACTTGATTTTCTTTCTGTGGTTACGGTGCGAAATTAACAGTGTGTTTAATTTTTCAAATACCAATCAAATATGGAAAATGTCTAAACAGTATATATTATTTACATTAATATAATAAAAATACATTCACTGAATAAATAGTTCTGTAATAATTTCCTTAAATAATAGTATGTATAGACTTTTGATAGGTATTTTTTTTAGATAGCTATTTGAAAAATCATCAAAAGTAACTGCCGGTTTATTTATATCCAAATAAGAAATCATCATAAATATATATGAAGGGTGTGTTTGTTTGGTAGATTTCCCCTTATTTCTACTGTTCACCAAATTTAATATAGTTATATATCTATGCATATCCCATTATATTACTATTTTAATTCAAAATTTTATTATTTAAATTATAATTCAAAATCCAAATCTCCACAGCCATTTAAAATTTTTTATCTGTGTATATATAGCATACTTGGCCACTACTAATTCACCAGTTGATCTACAAAAATTTCCGGGACTTTGGGATTTACATAATATTTATGGCAAGTGAATTGAGACAATCCCCAAGATATATTTCTGGTTTATGGATGATTTAATGATGGTTTGTTGCTAGTTTGGAGGCAAATGAAATCGGTACATGTGTTTAGTGCTTTGTGCAACTACAACAACAGTTCTCACTTCTCATTAAAAATTATTAACCTGACGCTTTTGTTAATTTGAATGTACTGATAAGATAAGGCATGGAACAAAGGTATCACATCACCAAAACACAATTCCCAAAAATCTTGGTAAGATGGATTCACAGATTCTAAAGCGACGGATAGGAACAAGGTCCATAATCAAATGGGGGTGTACCAAGAAACAAAAAATAAATAAATAAAAGTGAGAGAGAGAGAGATGTATGTATCAAAGAAATGAATGATGAACAATCATATGTCACAATAAGGCTAGCAATTGATCTGTTCAGAAATACTAGACAGACAATCTACACACTTAGCAGGGTTAATGGTCAAGAAGAAAACATAACAAAACAGCACATGAGGCATTGCAAAAAGATCTGTAATTGAATCCTCATTCATGTCTTCAATATAAGAAATCATGAATGAAAAAGATTTTCATCCTAGTACACACACATACACACATCACAAGCAAGTTGTAGAACAATTGGAGCCCATATTATCTACCTCAACAAAAAGGATCAGAAATCAAGAAAGAATAATGCACAAGCACACAAACCACATCCATATTCGCCGTAAAGTTAAAAATCCAACACCATGCTTTCCATTTACATAGTTCTTTATCAAGGAATACACGAATTAAGTCCAAGACACCAAATTTCAACTTTGCATATTTCCATGAGTTGGTTGATTGATTCTAAATTATACATTAAATCAACCTTCAACACTAACCAGACAATACCAAGAAACCAAATATTGTCAATATCCCAACAAATATTGCGTCAGTACCATTCCAATCCAACTTCTCATACACTCCATAATGAAAATATAAATCCTTTTTAGTTCTACAGTTCTAGCTTAACAGGGCAAAAAATCTTGCGCCAAATTATATGCCCTAAGGCCCAAAACAAATTCTTTTTGCCATATAGGAAAGAATGTGAATCACATAATACTTGTAAAAGTTGAAATGGAAGAATTACAGTAAAATTGCACACAAGTGTGATCCAATGTCAAGACTCAAGATACAATTAGATAAAACCCATGGGGATATATAACCTGGAAAAATACCATCCACGAGCACAACAGCGTAGAAAACCTAGATGAATGAATGATCAGATCAAAACACGCCGCAAATGACAAGCACAGACGGTAAAATCCTTGTCCTCGCTTGCGCATAAATTACTCTAAAAAACAAAACTAGATGCACGCAAAATCAATCCAATCGCACGCTCCTCCTCGACCAGAATGAAGTGACAACAAATCGGCCTTCACCTGTGCGCCGTGACGAGTGTCTCGATGAATCTTAACCCATCGAACCTCGGAGCGTACTTCTCCTTCCCCGCACCCTCCGAAATCACTTGTTTACCCTTGAAAAAAAAAACGAAAAATCAATATCACCACAATATATATATAATTTTTTGAGGTTTATATTATATCAATCGAGGATCCGAGCAGCACCTTATCTGCGCGAGAGTCGCAAGCGACCTGGCGATCACCGGAGGTGACGACGACGGTGGATGCGGCAACCACAGACGCGACAAGAGCACAGGTTCCTTTCATCTCTCCGGTGTCGTGAGATCAGAAGAATTAGAGCGGCGACAGCGACTGTACGTGAAGAACAAGCAGCAGGCGACGGTGGCGAGATCAAGTCGCTGGATCTCGGCTCCTAAATTTTGCCTCTACCTCTGCGTCTCCGGCAGCGTCGCTTTTTCGCGTCTTTAAAAGCGCGTGTTTGGGCAAGCCACAACCACAAGATTTGAAAGTCAAAATGTATACGTATTGGGTTAATTTATTTGTAGCCAGCCAATAGCCCAATAGGCAATAAGCGCTGAACAATAATTAAATACACAGCTGCAACCCGTCGCATAAAACACGCTTTCTGGCTGTCTAAGTTGTCATTAATAAAGGGGCAAATAAAAATCGCATTTCCATTAAACAATGAATCGAGTAAATTACAATTTAGGAAATTAATTAATTTGAAATTTATCTGCGAGGAAATATGATTGTGTTCAACGAACCAGTGTGTTTCTTTGGCAAGTTTGAAAAAAAATTGTTTTAGAATTCCTATTAAAATAATATTTGATGTCATATAAAATTAATGCATATTTTTATATACTCTTTTCTTATAAATTGAAAAAATATTTTTTATCATTTTGATATATCTTAGCTAAAACAATATAATTTTTTTTCTATTATAAAATGGTTACTCTAATACTAAAATATTTTTAATTTTTATTTAAATTACACTACTCTCGTCCCAAACCGTAAGATTATTGGTTTTGTCCTTTTATTTAAATGTGATATTTGACCAGAGAAAATTTCGCTTAGGACTTTAAAAACTCGACAATCTATTGACTTGGATAAATTATTATGGATAATAGATATTAAATTTTTATTAATTTACTTCATGATTTATTTACAAAATACTAATTTACAATCTGCGTGTTTATGAGTTGTGACAAACACAATTAGAATTTTACAAGTCCATAAAATATTGTATTATTGCTCTTTTGAAGAGAAAAGTATTAAGTAAAAAAAAAAAAATAGTTACGACAGAGAGAATATTGCAATAGCAATAGTCTGTCTGGATCATACAACACAATATAAAGTGTACATGTTATCTTTAAAGAGTGATAGAAAGTGGACAACTAAAATAATGCATTTGAGTCTCAAGTATTCATCCAAGAACAGAAACAATGTCTGTATCCCAAGCATATACTATCAATTTTCAACCATATTTGCAACTTAAATCTCAAATTCACCTTTACTCAGTGGTTTGGTACTTCAAACGAAATCATTATCATGTCTCTGGTTTTACTTTCATATCTCCATTTGGAAGCATGTTCTGTGGCTGTGCAGATTGTCTTGTCTCCTGCATACATCACAATTAGTTCAAAACTCACAAAACCTTCACTCGGTTTTCAGATCAATAAACATAAAGATAAACTAGTATTTATTGGCATAATAGCAACAGGGGTTTATAAATTTGGTCCTACCCTCCAATAAGACGTCCAACTTTTATTTCATCTGTTGCAATAAAACTTGTGCATATAGATTCCAACGAGTACAAGAGTTTTCAAATCAATCATACATTGCATTCTCACATTTCTTAAAGCAGCAGCAAATGAAATGTGTGATAGAAATTATGCCCTAAGCTTTTGATAGCAAATTGGACCTATGTTGTGATTTTCTTTCATTGAACAAGTTTTCTTGCAGCATAAATATTTCAAGAATCATTAATCCACTGTACTCAAAACACTCAACCATCAGCTATATGAAAATGCTTATGATCATCACATATATGGTTAGCATATCCATACAACAATAGAAAAGTTGGGGCATTGGCAAAGCAAATTTAGAGACACTCACAGTTGCAGATGCTGCCCGAATGTCCCTGTAAGATTCAACTTCATCAGGAAATGTCTGCTCCAGTTCCTCAAGAAGATGCTTTCGCAAGGCCTGCATTCAAATGAGAATCATACAATTACTCATTTTATGTACAAGACAATATGGTTCTTATGGTTAATATTCTTAGGCTCGGAGACAGAAAAAGAATCTGATGTTCAAGAGAGAATTAATAAAACAATGACACAAAAAAAATAAAATCACAAGCCAATGTAGTCTGAGAGATAATGCTAATATGTGAACTAATGAGACGAAAACACCTCATAAATAAATTAAAAAAAAGAAGGATTTCATAGAAGTGAAGACTAACTATTATCCCTTACCTTGAAAGCATCTGTTTTCCCTTTGGTAATTTGGTTCTTGGCAATGCAACCATTCAACATATCTCGTGTGAATTCATCAGGATTCTTCCCATCATCTATCAAACTTCATTCCAACTCATAAATGCAAAATCCGTTGTATGGATAAATGAATACCTTCTCGTAATCGTAATAATCAGCTAAAATGTGCTTCAGAAAATAGCTTTCTATATCACGAACAAACTTACTTGAGAACCTCCATGGGAATCTGAATGTTACACTTCCCCGCTAATCTTGTCATGTTATCCAGTTCCATAACCAAATTATTCCTTTTATTCCAACACAAGAGCGAAGAATTATATAAATAAATCATAGTAAAAAAAAAAAAATACTAATCATGTTAGAACATCAAGCCCCTGGGAAACTGATTCAAATAATCAATTTCCCAAAAAAAACTAGTGTTAATAAAGATAAAAAAAAAATCAAATTAAATACGCATAAATCAATTACATGCGCTGGAGGAGAGGAAGTTGAGAGGCGACGTTGTAGGAGGAGACGGTAAGGTAGAGCTGATGAAGGAGGCCCAGCGTCTTCTGGATCGAATTTATTACTTGAGCCAAGTTTTGCTTAGAATCGTCAATAGGTGTTGCGGCAGCCGAAAAATCCGTCGGCGATGCGTATTGTGAGGCTATGATTCCATTCCCACCGCCTCCTCCGATTACCGCCGCCGTTTTGTTGGCCTGAGACGGATCCATACCTTTCTCGAGAAATCAGCTGGAACTCGACCGCAGTCTTTCGAACTTCTTAAATCCAAACATTGGAAAGAAATCCTTTTTAGTAACTAAGGGTCTGTTTGTTTTGGAATTTTGATTTTGAGTTGAATATAAAATTAATTTTTATTATAATATAAAAAAATAAAAAATAAAAAATTGATTTAATATTTTTTTTTAAAAAAAAGGAATGAACAATCTATTTAAAATTCAATTTCAAGATAAATATGTCCTAAATGAAAACACAATTGTGACTCAACTCAATTTATATAGGTCAAATTTAAAATTACATATT
This sequence comes from Andrographis paniculata, assembly GCF_009805555.1. Classification (NCBI taxonomy): domain Eukaryota; kingdom Viridiplantae; phylum Streptophyta; class Magnoliopsida; order Lamiales; family Acanthaceae; genus Andrographis; species Andrographis paniculata. The sequence continues at coordinate 916,243 of NW_026137616.1, read as the reverse complement.
TTAAAATATTCCTTCTAGAATTTTAAATCAAAGTAATTTACAACATATACCGGTAAAGTTTATACATATATTTTATCAACTTTTGGGTCAATCTTTCTTTATATTTAGTGTCAAATATCCGACTTTGTAAAAACAAATAGAAGCACATTATTATGCGTGTCAAATTAAGGTTGCGTAATATGGTTCGGAAGTGTTGCTTAGTATACTATCAAATACTATTAAATATAAATATATAATTTAATATAATATTATATGATTAACAAGGCAACATAGTTCAAATTCAGAGAGCAGACCAGATCGACAGGCAAGTTCCAACACACCCAGATTAGATTAAGAAGACGATCCACTAATATGATACTTGATCTGAATTCATCCTTATTATAATTATTCATTAATAGTGTTCTTGATCAGTTGAGGCTGATCACGATCTGCCTTAGCATCTCAAAGATTGTCCATCCTCGCCAGGGCCTTCTCAAAGAGTGCCCATTTCTGCTCGAGAGTGCCGTTATATCCGACCGACATCCTAATCAGCCCCGGCGAGATCCCCGTCTGCGTCTTCTCCGCCTCGCTCAGCTCGCTGCTCGTGCTGCTACCCGAGCACGACATCAGCGTCTCATAGTACCCCAAGCTCACCGCCATGAACCCGAACTGTGTGCTGTTCTGCAGGACCGTCATCAGCCCGTACGCCGTCTCCTCCGACCCCATGTCCAGGCAGAGCACCCCGCCGTAGCCGTAGTCTGGGTTCGCCATTGACTTCAGAAGGCCGTGGTCCGGATGATCCTCCAGCCCCGGATAGATGACTTTGAGGCCGAGCTTCTTCATTCGCGCTGCGTACACCATCGCCCGCCGGCAGTGCTCCTTCATCCTTAGACCTAAGTGCGGCAGCCGCTCCGAGATCTCGAAGGCTACCTTCGGGTTCATCGTCGGGCCCAGGAGCATTAGCGCGCCCTGCTGCATATCCATCATCGAGTTCACTAGCCCCGCCCGCCCACACACTGCACCTGTTTTGTCGTAATGGATTAGAATTAATCAAATAACAAAGAAAATACAAATTTACATAGTTCACGCAGAACATATAACAAACAGAAACAGAAAACAAATTTATTAATTCAAATAAATGAAAAGAATACATCAAACAGACTCGGCCTAATATGAATTCAAAAGCCCAACAATGCATACCTTCGGGCCGAGAGCCATTCTGCCCCTAGACCCCCGACTCGCTAATCGATCAGTGAAACCCCATAAAAACTCAGCAAAGTGATAAATCAGATTTAAAGCATATCAAACATGCTTAATATTATTATTGATACTTCCTTTGTCCTGTAAGTAAATATCAATTTGTTTTTTTAGACGGAATTTAAGATATATTAATATTATATTGATATATAATAAAAATAAAATAAAAATTATTAAGAAAAAAAATATATTAATGATATTAAAAGACGTCTAGTCTAAAAGTTAAATTTACCGTAAAGTACTGTTAATAAATTAAAACATACACATTTAATGCTTATTATATATATCACGACAGGTGACTATCGCGTGTCACATTCAATTACGGTCACTTTTGTAGCTACATTATAGAAATTTTGTGCAATTGAAATATACTCCTTATTGAAAGCGATCTTTTTGCTTTCTGTATTGTTGTTTCGTAGAGGACAAATGGTGATTACTAGATGTGATGTGACAGATTTAGGACACGTGTAGGGTTGAGATCGGGTGGTACCTGCGATAACGTCGGCCCCACCGCTGATGTACTTAGAAATGCTGTGAATGACGACGTCGGCGCCGAGTCTCGCCGGCGACACCACCATCGGAGCAAACGTGTTGTCGACCACCGCCGTGACCCCCTTATCGTGCGCTATCCTGCACAGCTCCGGCACGTTAGCCACCGTCAGCGTGGGGTTCGACATCGTCTCGAAGTAGAGGACCTTGGTCCTGCCCTCGACGATGGCCGTACGGACCATCTCGTGGTCCCTTATGTCCACAAACGACGTCGTTATGTTGCAGGCTCGGGGGAGGAAGTGCGTGAGGAGCGCGTGGGTGCCGCCGTAGACGGTGGAGGCGGCCACCACGTGCCCGCCGGAGCTGCAGAGCTGGAGGAGGACAGCGGATATGGCGGACATGCCGGAGGAGGTGCAGTAGGCCGCCTCGGTGCCTTCCATGGCGGCCATGAGACGGCCGAGGTTCAGGACGGTGGGGTTGAAGTGGCGGCTGTAGAGGAAGAAATCGCGGTCGGGGCCGAGCTCTCCGGTGAACATCCGGCCTAGGGTTTCCGGCTCCATGACTGTGAAGGTAGCGGAGGCCTCGATCGACATGTTGACGCCGCCGTGCTCGCCGAACTCGTGGCGGGCGCTGGCTAGCGCCGCCGCCGGATCCAAGTACTCAAGGTCATGCGAATTGGTGATGAGTTGCTGCTTTTTAGCGGAGGAAATCTGGTCGTCGGGATTCGAGCGCTTCCGGCCGGCGACGTCAAGGGTTTCGTCCGCCATGAATGTGGCTAGAGATTTCGTAACTGATAACCTAATTGGGTGAAAAATGATAAATGTTATGAATTTATTTGAACATTACCTTATATACAAAAATATATTATTCAGAAAATATATATCTAATTAACAAGAAAAAAATTTGTTTGTTTGTGCATGATTAAGGAAGGAATTTAATATGCAGTTAGACACGGTACTCTTCTTTTACCATTTTTTGATAAAAAAAAAAAGAAAAAATTAATTAATTTTGATTTATTAATTATTATATTTATATTTAGTTTTATATTTTAAATATTATATGTAATTATTTTTAAAATATTCAGCTACAATATTGTTGCCTTTACTTAATGAAAAATTTCAATTATTCAAAGGCCCCTAACGTGTACTCCCATGGCAGGCGCCTCAGAGGTGCCAAGGAACAATTAGCTCGAACCTCAGTGTATAGAACATGAGGCTATCGCGAAGCTTGTTCGATAAATCTATGGTGATCCTCGATACTTACTTGTTCATCCGCACTATAAGAGGCACTTCTTAGGTTGCGCATTCATGGAAAAATCTTAATTTATGTTGATATGTCTTAAATTTAGTTTGCTAATTCGCTAAATTTTTACTGGGGTTTCGCTGAGATATGCAATATTGGACTTTTTGAATTCGTATTGGATTGAGCTATCTGATGCATTCTCTTAATTTATTTAAATAAATTTAGAGATATACAATTTAGATTAATCTATATCATAAATCAATATCTATAATCTGTAATCTAGCCGTCATAAATAAATCTGTTATCCATTTTTGCTCGTGGACGTAGATAACACATTGTTGGTAAACTCTTCTTTATATTTCTGTTTGTTATTCGATTATTAATCTTAATCCGTTATAATATTGTACATTTGATCCATCTTTTGCACATTTGAATCTTGTTTCCATCACCGATCTAATTTTCCAATGTCTCAATTCGACTCGATTCAATTTACCTTAGAGATTCGACACAAGTTTAGTTGATTTCTTAGAGAAGTCAAAAAATTCATCAAATTTTTTTTACCACCTTAATTTGCCAAACCGGTGGAAATAATATTTGCAACAAAATAATAATAATAAAATTATGACAACATATATCAAATTTGACAAGACACTAATCTTTTTTTCATTAATTAATAACCGGCGGCTTTACCATTACTCCATCATACGGTCTTTATAAATACAAATTATCCATCCTTGTCGTCTTCCACTATTTCTATGCGCATTAATTTTGTATTTTGTCGTTCCTTCAAAATTACTATTATTTTATGTAACGCCCAAAAAAACACAAAAACAAAATATCTCTTCAATAAAAATAAACGGACTGCATTTTTTTGCTATATATATATATATGTATATAAATGCATATTTCAACATTATTAAATTACATGCTGTCAATACGCTGTCGTTTATGCAGCAAAAACCATTGGCCGGCCGCCGCCGCAACTCTCCCTCGTCGGTCCACGTTTTGCTTCTCCAAAAACCGTGTGCTGTGCTCCCATGGATTTCTTCGAATCTGTTGTCCTCTCCATTCCTAAATAAATACATGAGGCTACCTAGTATCCAATCATTACATATAATCAAAATTAAAATTGATCGAAACTGGGTAGAGCAAAATGTGCTGCGGGTTCCAGGAAGACGAACGGGATCGATTGAAGATCAGAGCCTTCTCGGCTCAATTACCGGCGACGGCGACGTCGATGTCGCCGTCAATGGCGGATCTCCCCGATTCACTGACGCTCTATTACCTCCCTCGGATCAACGGGAGTCTAATTGAGATAAATGGGTCGAGTATCCGACCCGATTCCCCCGCATTCGTGACGCTGCACCGCCTCTGCTCGGAGGACGGCGGCGGAGCCGCCGTGTACGGTAGCCGGGAAAGAGTGGCGGTCTGTGAAGGGGTGAGTTTCGAGATCTACGCGTGGGACGCCAAAGTGCTGAGGGGGATTTTCCGGCGGGATGGGGTCGGGGAGAGGTGGAAGTTGGAGTGCAAGGTGGACGACGCCGTCGAGGTGTCGGTGGCGGCTGAGGGGGAGGCGGCGGTGGTGACGGAGAAGGTGGGGATGGTGCGGCGGCGGTGGCGGCCGACGAGGAGGAAGCCGTGCTGCGAATTGGAGGAGATTCCAGAGCAGAGAGGGGAGGGTTCGGATGCTTGCCGGTGCCACGAGTGCGGCGGCGATCAGGGCGGTTCCGACGCCGGAGATTGCGAGATTACGGCGGCGGCGGCGGCGGAGAGCGTGGGGTGGGCCGTGGATGTGGGGATTTGGGTCGTGTGCCTTGGTGTAGGCTATTGGGCCTCCAAGAAATTTAGGACAAGGAAATTATTTGCGTTGTAAACTTGTACATACAATAAAATGAAATTTAGTATTGTAAAAAAAGTTAATTTAATTTAATCGACGAATCAATAGAAAAAAAAGCTTAGAATAATTTCCATTTCCACAATAGCCAGTGTCACGTGCCGTAAGGCGTGGCATCATCTCAGGCACACAATCCGTGTGGTAGTAAGTAGTGCGAGTATTTATCGTAATTTTTATTAGTCTTGACTTGACCACAGTAGATATCATTACCAGCTTAATTAACTTATAATTACTTTTTTAGCCTTAGTCAATACTATAATGGAAAAAACTAAAGAATACACGCCCAAATCGAACAAGCTAGCCTTTTTATGAAACTTATTGTTAAAAGCCCTGGGCACCATAAATAGAGCGAAACGTACAACACAGTAATGCGATGGTTAGTTATTACAAGGCAGTGAGTCCAAGAGACGACCGACCACCGATTCAGTATCAGTCCCGCCCACTCCGCCTCGATTTCCACATCCACATCCATCCACAGGCCACATATCCCTACTCATGGCAGTCAACGCTCGAGAGACGTGATGCAAAAGATGGATTCCCCACAAGAAGAAACTGTGCGAATATAAAAATATCGGGGAAAAAGATAAATTAAGGAGATTTCTGAAAATCATCGCCAATAATTTGGAGCATTGTGATAGATAGAGGGCAAGAGCAAGAGCAAGAGCAAGAAGAACAGTTCGACAGACTTTCATATCGGTAGGCTCTCATTGTCTGCCAATTTCAATCATTGATTTGGGGGAGAAAGTGAAGGGCAGTAGGTAGGTGCCAGAGGAGAGTTGGTGCGAGTTGGTCTGTTGAGCAGGGGGGGTTCTTGAAGTTGATGGTTTTGTGAGAGGAAATTAAATGGGGAGGAATTACTCGGTGAACCCGAAGGATTACGAGCTTCACGAAGAGGTGGGCCATGGTGCGAGCGCGACTGTTTACAGGGCGATCCATTTGCCGTCTAAGGAAGAGGTGGCGGTCAAGTGCCTGGATCTCGATCGATGCAATAGCAATCTGGTGAGTTCGGAAAATTTTCCCATTTCTTCCATTTTGGTTGTGGTTTTACTTGGTTGTCAGTGATGCTCGTGCTCTGATTGTTTTTGACTTTTAATTCTTGAGGGTTTTAGTTTACCATTTCTGGAGAGGTTAAGGAATTGTCTGGGAAACTGATTGAGCAACGATGGATGTTTATTCTGATTCTCTGTTGATTTCATATCTAAATGTCGAAGATCGATGAGGTAACGGTAGTGTTGAATCTGTAGAAGCTTATAATCACTAAACTCCAGGAGTTCTGTGATGTACTTTCTAGGTAAATGTAAAAACAACCCCGCAGAGGTAATGTAGTCCACGGATAAATTTAAACCAGAAAGAAGGAATAAATCTTGTATTCTATCAATTCAAGGCTGGTGATGCAGACCAAGTAAATAGTGTGCTAAACTAGTCAATGATCTGCCAAGGGAGTTAGTAAGCCACCTAACGGCTAGCAAGACTCTTTGTTTGTTCCAATGACAATGAGCTAGGTTGAATTAGAATGCAGGACTACACTTGCCCAGATGAAGATCAAGTGGAATTTCTTGTACTAAATCTACAATCAATGGAAAGTTAACTTGGAAAAAGGGAGTGCCAAGGGCGTTGCTCATTGCCAAGAACTAGGGAGCATGTTTCTTGCTTCACTTGTTTTAAGTTGAGTTACTTGGGGCTACGGTTGTGGGTCAACTGTCTTTCTTTTTGTAATTAAAGTCCTTATAAAGCAATTTGCTCTGAAGATTGAATACTTGGCTTTTTTCAATTAACATTAGTTCAAATCTTGAGCATTCTGATTATCATTTGCCAACCTAATATTCTCTCATCAACGCTGTCAATATAACCTTCCTATTGTTTAGGTTTTCTTTTTTACTTTAAATGTTAGAAGCATCCTTGGCCAGGGGAGTTAAATTAGCCATAAATAAGCTAAGGAGACGCATTAGTCTGATCACCATTTAATGGCCTAAGCTGAGACCAATTTAATCCTTTCTGTGCTAGTTAACCTTAGTTTGTGTGGCTATGCTCTTCTGCATCCTAATATTTGAGATCCATAGGATGGTCCATGCCATCACAATTAGAATCAGCTTTAGCATTTGTTATATCTGCATTAAAAGTATTGTCTTGCTTCTGTCATTTTCCATAATTTTTTGGACATATTTCATAATTCAAAGTCCTTGGAATGACAAGCAAATGAGAAAATATAATGCGAACCATTGATTTTAATGATACATCTGCACAAATCTAAAGAATATAATTGGAGAGATAGTGATTGGCAAACAAGAAATATGAGTTTTTAATATCTTCTTGATCAACTCAAACAAATTCAAATTAGAACCAACTAATATGTTCAGTCATAGAGCAAAATAGATGAATGTATTTATTGTAAGAAATACTTGAAAAGTTGTTGAAAAAGGTGTATTAAATCCACTATTCATCCCATTTTTTCCCCCAAAAAACATCAAATCAAATACCTATTTTTCATTTTTTATATTATACTAAAAATTAATTTTACATTCAAAACATCACATCAACACCTATTTATATTACATCATACAACTATTCAAATTCAAAATTTTTACTATTCAAATCCCAACTCAAAATCCAAACCCCCAAACAAACACACCCTAAGCAGATTCCCTCAATATGAATTTAAAAAAATTTCATTTGTAGTATCCTATTGGAATACGTATAATTATAATTTGTTAGGTTTGTTCTCAAATACAGTCAAGTTTCGTGGAACTTAAATTATCTATCGATGCATTGAATTGTTTTTTTGGAAATTATTTGAAATTTGGTAATGATTATGTGTGACAATTCAAATCTTATTATAATTTTATGAAATAAATAACTCGCCTTGTGGAATGTGTAAATATGAAGAAGTGAGAAGAGTAAAAACAAAGGTGGCATAGGGATTTTGGGTTATGATGTTCTAAAATTAAAATGTTCAGTTTGGAAAAATTATTCCTATTCAGTTTCTCAGCCTGTGGAGTATAATGATATCTCAATAGAAATTAGCAAACAACAAAGATGACTTTGCTTGCTTTTAAAGCACTTAATTGCACTGTTTCTCTTTGCAGGATGATATACGCAGGGAGGCTCAAACAATGAACTTAATCGATCATCCTAATGTGATAAAAGCGTTTTGTTCATTTGTTGTTGATAGAGATCTTTGGGTGGTCATGCCTTACATGGATGAGGGTTCGTGTCTGCATCTCATGAAGGCAGCATATCCCGATGGACTTGAAGAGCCTGCCATCGGGTCTATCTTGAAAGAAACTCTGAAGGCTTTGGAGTATCTCCATCAACAGGGCCATATCCACCGTGATGTGAAGGTTGGCTACACTGCAGTGTCGAATCAGCTTGAACATGTTCAAAAATAAACTATGCTGTGTGGATCTGAATAAACAGTGGATTACTCATAATAACTGTGCCATTTTGCAGGCTGGAAATATATTAATGGATAGTAGTGGTGAGGTGAAGCTTGCTGATTTTGGTGTTTCAACTTGTATGTTTGACAGAGGTGATAGACGGCGCTCAAGGAATACCTTTGTAGGAACTCCATGCTGGTATTGAGTTTTACTATTTTTCATGCTCTTTTTATAATGTAAAATATATAAATATTCAAAAATTTATTCATACACTAAAAGCTGTTATTGGATTCCGTGGTTTTTTTATTGTATAGGATGGCACCAGAAGTATTGCAGCCAGGAACTGGATATGATTTCAAGTAGGTTTTGTTTGATCATCTTGTTCTATCTCATAAGCTATGTCACTATGTTCTTCTTGCTGCCTCCATTAATGTTGGGAACCTTTTACAGAGTAGCTGTACTTGCATCTGTGAATTTACGGATTACTGTCTTTTTTATTCTTTATTTTCAACATTTGCATTTAATGTTTTCAGGCTTTTAGAGACCATGCTAAGATACTGTTAACTTGTAAGTTAGATCTATAGTTCACAAAGTTTACTATCCCTGTTTATAAAACTAAAAGTCGACTATTTTCACTCTGTTTTAGTGATTTAAATATTCATATGGGTAAAAGGTAATCTCATAAGTCATAATTAAAATAATTGTGGAGTTCTTGGCATAAAAAGTTGAGTAACCTATCCCTGCCGTACTCTGCTCACCCCATGGCTGAAGCTCCCTTATGTGTGTTAATGTTCAATTTGTTTGTGGATAACCCATTGGCATTATACCTCAATTTGTAGGGCTGACATTTGGTCTTTTGGAATAACTGCGCTTGAATTGGCTCATGGACATGCACCATTCTCAAAGTATCCTCCAATGAAGGTATACATATATACGCTAAGCTTGGCATTGGTTTTGTGGAGATAACCATGACAGCACTTTATATCACCCACTTTCCTTTTATAGGTTCTATTAATGACATTACAAAGTGCTCCTCCAGGGCTTGATTATGAGCGTGATAAAAAGTTCTCCAAGGTATGAGTATTTCAATTCGCAGATAAAGTCTATATGGACTACACATTCTTCTTAACAATTCCATTTACTTCATTTGAACAGTCTTTTAAGGAAGTGGTTGCAATGTGCTTGGTGAAAGATCAAACAAAGAGACCAACTGCTGAGAAGTTGTTGAAACATTCCTTTTTTAGGAATGCCAAGCTGCCTCAGCTTTGTGTGAAGAAACTGTTTACTAACTTGCCACCACTGTGGAAGCGTGTGAAGGATCTTCAGGTTGGCTAAATTGATACTAAGTAGTTGGTTCCAAAATGTTATCCTTTCTTATATATGTATTTTATTATGCTATTTTTACTGCAGCTCAAAGATGCTGAACAACTCGCTTTAAAGAAAATGCCTTCAGCTGAACAAGAAGCTTTATCTCAAGTATGCAGCTTTACTGCAATTTATTATTTTCTTCCATCGAATACTGAATGTTTGTGATAAGCAATGTAGCTATGATGTTTTTGTCTCACCTATGTCTGTTGAATCTTTCTCTAAGTTTGGATTTTAGGATCTGCTGCATGCTAGAATTGTGCTAGCCACTTAAAGTTTGGTTTAGATCACCCTCCCCCTCTTGCTTGTGATGTGTTACATGGGTTTTTTCTGTCTGTCAGAGTGAATACCAGCGAGGAGTAAGTGCTTGGAACTTTGATGTTGAAGATTTGAAGTTCCAGGCATCTTTGGTATGTGCTTCACAAGAAAGACTTTTCATATGTTCAGCACATTCTTTTCATGGTACAAAACTGTGTAAATGGTGCATTTAAGCTGCTACTTTTCTTGGCAGCTACAAGAGGAGGATGAAATACAAGAAGTGAAGGATGATGACAGTGATAAAAGTTTCAAGAGCAATAAGGTCATTGTCAATTTCTTCATTCCCAACAGAGTTTGCATGCCTATAAACTGATTTATGTGATTCTGCTATTCTAGAATTTTGTCAGCCTGTTTGATGAAGTGTTTCCTTGTGCTTGTTTGTTTATAGGTTGCATCAAGTTTTGGGGTGAAACCAGGAGCTCCAATCAATAATCCCATCAGGTTATTTTTATTTATACATCTTTTTTACTCGCTGGTTTTTGCGTGAACATTTAGAAATTTAGTTTATATTTGTAAGCTTATATGATAACTTTTATATGTTTGAGATTATGGAAATTAGATTTGCCCAAATTACTCAGCTCTTTAGAAAAAGGTTAAGTGATAACTTCAATCAACTTAATTTTCGGCAATATGATTCGCATAATCACCATTGCTAACATCTTAAAACATAACAGGGTTTTATCTTGTACTTCAGTTGAAGAATTTATTATTATAATAAAGCTCTAGCATTTTGTTGGTACAGAAGTTCTTAAATAAATGTCATTAGCTAGACACCTTAGTTTTGATTTACTTTCTTCCATCTATGCTCCATGCAAGTTTGAGTTGATCATGACTGGACTGGTATAAATTATTCATTCAAAGCATTTCGTGTTACATGCTCCCAACCATGCGAATTTCCATTTTACCGAGAAAAATCAAGCACTAATGAGGTTCCTGCTATTGACAGCCCTGCCCAGAAGGAAAAGATATCTGAGAGTGATTTAATTGAACCTGACAATCAGGGAAATACTGGAATCAGCAGGAACACATCAAAGGCTCAGCTCTCACCGCCAGTAGCAGAGAAGGATGGAGCACAAACCAAGGGAAGGGTTCTGACTGGGAAACCTAGTCGAACTCAAAGCGGACCACTTACGCCCGGTACTGTGCTAAGTCATTCACAGTCAGAAAGAGCACGCAACTTCGAAAGGTTTATTGCAATTCATTGATCCCTTATCTGTAATCATGTCTCTGATATCATAGATGATGAAAATGGTAAAAAAAATTCTTAGTCCTGCTAGAAAATGGTAAGTGTCACACCTATGATACGACTTTCCAAAATTAATATTGCCATGACATTACAGATCCTTAGAGGGAAGATTTTGGTTAGCTTGTTGTGTTCTTGTGGTTTAAGTGGTAGACTAGAGTCATTGGGATTCTTTTTCTGTTCTTTTTTTTGCACTCTTTTACTAGTACAACTGTCTTTGTATATCTATGCCTGCAGTAAGTACTTTACCTTGAAGGTTCATTGAGGCTCTACAAATAATTTATCAGGTATGAGATTGAAAATCAGCAACTGGCAGAAAGGCCTCTGGGAGTACGAAGAGTGCCCAGTTTTAGTGGTCCTTTAAACCTTCCAACTCGGGCTTCAGCTAATAGTTTGTCTGCTCCAATAAAATCTTCTGGAGGTGAATTGAGACTTTGATATTTCTTTCAATCACTATGGCACTGAGTACAGAAAAATCCCTAAACTTTTAATTTTCTAGGGTTTAAAGATTCTTTGGAGGACAAATCTAAACCCAATTTAGTACAAATTAAAGGGAGGTTCTCGGTAACATCAGAAAATGTGGACCTTGTAAAGGTATTGCTGCATCTTTATAGTAATTTATTTTGTTTGATGTCTGTTGCTAACTTATATGTGTATACCAGGACTTCCCAGTATCCACATCTTCTCGAAGAATTTCTTCGGTAAGGAGGAACTAACCATGATCACTTGAAAAACAGATTCGGGAGTTGTTTCTATCTGTCCTTACTCCCCACTATATATTCTTGCAGGGGTTTCCACTGATGAAGTCTGCCAGCACTGGCAACTGGCTTCTTGATTCTAAACAAATGGTTTGTAGCCTTCTTCTGTGCAGCACTTTCTGTTTTTCATTGCATTTAAACCTGACAGCTCAGCTGTTTCGCCTGTCTTTGTGATGTTGGTTTTCAGCCTAATGGCCAGCCACCCAAAGAAAATATGCCTACCTCAGTTCTTATGCCACAGCTTCAGAATCTTTTCCATCAAACATCAATCCAACAAGTACGGTATTTTCATAATGGCGTGTAATCCCCTAGGATTTTTTATATTTTATTTTGCCTTGGAGAATACATCAACAAGGCAGTCTTTTTTCTTGTTCTTACTTCTCGCCATCTCAACTGCAGGATATTATCATGAATATATTGAATAGCTTGCAAGTGGGAGATGCTGAAAATGGTGTGTATTGGTATTTAAATGTGATATTTAATTGCTGTACAATCCCCCAGATTTGTTGGGTTTACGATTCTTGTCCTGTCTCAGCTTCGCAGAATGGGAAATTACCACCTCTTCCGCTTGGTTCAGAAAACAATGGCAGTGTTAGTACTTTGCTTCCTCAACACTAACCCAGTCAATCATTGTAGTGTTGTTTCATTTCATTGAAATCATTCCTCATGCACAGGCCGAGTTGATCTTTTCCGAAAGAGAACGTATGCTGCTCATGAAAATTTCTGAACTTCAAGAAAGGCAAGTCATCAAGAACCCGGGTGACTAAATCATCCATTTTTTATACACCGACTTAACAAGCCGTGTTTATACTTCTCTATATTCTTCTCACCGCTTGCAGGACAGTTGCCTTACAGGATGAAATAACATTAGAAAAAGTAAAATACATGGAAGTAAGTTATCCAGGATACTGATTGCACATTGTTACCATCTCTGGTTTCATGAAAAACCGATGCCATATTTACTTTCCTCTCGCCCTTGTGTTTATACATTTCATTTGCTCTCGGCAGTTGCAACAGCAACTGAATACAGCATCTGGTGGCCGATTTGATGGAGAGACGGGAGATTCATGATTTTCAACATCTTCTTCTTATGTGTAAAATGACAGTACCTGTTTGTAGGTTCAGGTAAGAGCATTACATACACTACATGCAAATCGATTTTCACCATTGGAGACACCCTTGATTATTTATTCACTACCTCTGTTTATATTCCCAGAAATGCAGGGAGAATCAAATTGCCTTGTTCACATTTGTTCATCCGAATCATACCTATCCATCCACTATTTCATAAAACTTGCAACGACAGAATTTGGATCTACCTTACTTTAAGAAGATCATCCGTTGGCTAGCTGACTCGGCGGAGCCGATCCCAATCAGCTCCTTGTACAGATGATGGTGGTCCTCTGTAAACTCTTTGATGAAATTGAAAGCCATAAAGCCAAACCACTGGGCTGGCTTCGTTTTGTTTGTACACTAGAGATCACATATATATATATACATACACATACACACACAATATGGTTGTGTTGATCTTAGTAACTTTGAAACTGTCACAATGTGAATAGAGATATTTAGTGACAAGCCTCAGAATGATAATCATTATCTAGTGGGGTTCTGTGGATTATATCTGTGTTTGTTTCTGTAATGTGGCTTTGGGATGTTCAAAACTTCGAATGGCAAGGAATGATTTTCGTATAGTATTTCTTTCGAATTTATTGAAATTGAAGGCAGTGCAAAAGTAGAGAACATTAAGCCCTACGGAGAAAATGTTGCGGCCGTTTTCGAGAGCAGTTTTCGGCAGCCGCCGTGCCCTCGCCGCCTCCAAGCAGGATTGCAATGGCCGATTCGGTATTAGTCGGTCGTCGATGTGCTCCGCCGCGGTGAAGCGAGTGGGCACTCATAGTGGCAGCTTCCACTGCGACGAAGCTCTCGGCTGCTTCATGATTCGCCTCACGGGGAAGTTCTCCGATGCTCGTGTCGTCCGCACCCGCGATCCCAAGGTCGTGTTGTAATGCTGCTTTCGTGCTCGGCTTCGTAAGTTTGCTATTTTGGTGTTCGTGAATGCAGGCGATGTGTTCGATGAAATGCGTGTTGCGCTGTGTGTTAGGTGCTGGAATCGGTTGATGCGGTGCTGGATGTGGGAGGGGTTTACGATCACGCCAGGGACCGGTACGACCACCATCAGAAGGGTTTTGAAGAGGTTTTCGGGCATGGATTTAATACCAAGCTCAGTAGCGCAGGTCTTGTCTACAAGGTAATATGTAAAATTCAAACAGTTCATCTTCAAAGCTGCAGTCTAGATTTTGCAGCTTATTGTTTATTCTTGTATGCTTGTTTTTTGAGCAGCATTTTGGAAAGGAGATCATAGCTAAGGAGCTTCAAGCCGATGAAGACCATCCAGATGTGCACAGATTGTTTCTTGCTGTTTATAAGAACTTCATGGAGGTTTTCTGCAGCAATTTTCAACATCAAAGCCTCTCTTTTCCCCACGTCCTGCATTCTTTCTAAGTTATTTAACAGACACTTGTGGATGATGACAGGCCATCGACGCCATTGACAACGGAATAAACCAGTACGACACTAAAAGGCCACCAAGATATGTAAATAATACCGATTTATCTTCTCGACTTGGTAAACTTAACTTAGATTGGATGGATCCTGATCAATCAGCTGAGAAGGAAGATGAAGCCTTCCAACGTGCAATGTCTCTGGCTGGCAAGGAGTTTTTGGATGTGAGTTTTCTCTAACACATTCTTTCAGTTTCTTCGATAATTCATGATTCTAGCTTTCTATCTAAGGTCTGGCTTCATCTAGAAAGGCAGCAGCTATAAACATGGTGGCTAGTTCTTACAGAAATTAAGTTCTTCCTTCAACAGAGCGTCTGGTACCACGCAAGATCATGGCTACCGGCTAGGTCAGTTGTGAAGAAATGTCTTGAGGAGAGGCTCAACATCGATCCGAGCGGGGAAATCATGGTCTTGGATACATTTTGCCCGGTGAGCAAATTTTCAAACATCGAAAATCCATTTCATTCTTAAGCAACTCTCAATACCCCATAAAGATGTTTCCCATATTACAAACCTTTAGTCCTTCACCAAGATCAACTCGTTTCATTGTCTGCAGTGGAAAGTTCTTCTGTTTGAGCTTGAGGAAGAAATGAAAATCAACCCGCCTATTAAATATGTAATTTATCAGGTAGTTAATTGGATTTTCATACTCATCTCCTAGTGATCCAAATCCATTATACTTTGTCATCATATTTCCTGCAATACACATCACATCAAGTGGAAATGGTTTATAGGATGAACGAAGCAAGCGGTGGCGAGTTCAGGCGATGACAGTAGCACCAGACAGATTTGAGAGCCGCAAAGCACTTCCTGCTCGGTGGCGTGGCTTGACAGATGACGAGCTATCTAAGGAGTCGGCTATCCCCGGAGGTGTTTTTGTGCATATGAGTGGCTTTATAGGTGGAAATCAGACATACAAGGGCACGCTCGCAATGGCGAAAGCTGCTCTTAAGCTCTAACCACAAGAAGCAGCAATCCCAACTATTAGAGAATGAGATTCTTCGATCAAGAAAGGGGACATGTAAACAGGCTATTCACTATTTTTTGTGACAAAAGATTCCAAACTGAGACAAGGAAAGAAAAAGCTCGACAATTCATTTCTTCTTTCTACCTCATTAGTGTATCAAAAATCAGGTTTTAAAGAAAAACTTGCTGAACTCAATGCGGAGTTAGTGCAAAGCAAATTTAACTCACCGTATCTCCAGCTGCAGTCAACCCTTTGGCTTCCGACGGATAGGAAGCTGTCGGTCCGGTCGAATCTGTAAATTGGTTCCCCAATGTCTTGGTTTCGCCTTCAACAAAGGGGTTCCTAGATGAAGTAGCAGGACGATCCACTTCCATAGCAGTTGTTCTGGGAGGTGATGGGGGCTGCACTTCGACAGCAGGGTAGGCTGCCTTAAATCTGGCTCGAAGACCTTCGTCTACCAAGCGAACTCCTTGCAACTGATTACCCAGGGATAACCACCTAACGACCAAGAAAGATCCTTAGATGTTATATAAGATCCTTAGATGGCACAATGCAGCTCAGTTCCGACACTTATGAATAATCGAAATTAAAGAATCAGAAAAATGAGCCTACAAGTGCAGCCACAACTATTCCATAATTGTCCACCAATAAAAACTTCAAGTTCAATGCTCTAGGCAATAAAAACTACTAACATATTATACCAATGAGTTTAATATCTTCAATACCGATATTTTCTATGATTGTAAACAAAAAGATGAACAATAGTTGAGCAAACATACCCAGCTTGTACATTGTGCATTCTCGCAAACAGCTCCAACTTTCTTGTTCTTGGACTTACCCTCTCCAGCATGGCATACATCTATTATATACACCATATATCTATTTTAGGCATATATCATGTGGAGGAAGAAGCCATTGCATTCAAAATCGTAATACTGGGATGAGCCAGAAGAATACAGTTTGCATCTCTCACATAAATAGGAACAATCCTCACAGTGATTGGTATTTAAATACCCATTTCAGGCGTTGGAATTGAGATAATGTCCATCGCCACTTCAAGAACAGTTTAAATAAAAAATTTCCTGTCAAGGAAAAATACCCTTTCTATAGATTAAGAGATTTTTATTTTAATTTTTTGACAACACCAATCCCACTCTTCATGTTTTGGATGTCATAAAAAATAATTCCGTTTATTTTTTAAAGTAAAATATTACTTTTTCTACTTTTTCTTTACTATAAAAAGGGATCGTTTCTATTTTTTACCCATTTCTTTTAAAATCCGTGCCCAGTCAAATGGGCATAAGTTTCGATGACGAAGGTAGTATTAGATTTCAAAACTAAAGAAACTTATTGAAACACTTTCAAGAGAAACGATTCAAGCAAATGAAACTCAATGTTCTACCACGTATAGTGAGTACTAACCTCATCTGGTTTTCGACTTGTTTCACGAACCTCAGCAACAATGACATCAGTGTCAATATTTCTATTTACTTCAGGGTTACCCTTTACTCCAACAAGGCAATGTTCCTTGCTGTGGTTAAGCCAATGGCCTGTGCGACCTGTTCTTATGATCCGCTGAAGTTGATTAGTCTTTACCCAGATTATCTCCTCTACACGCTTGTACCCCCAAAGTTCCAAACTGAACAAGCATAAAATTCAAACAAAACCAGATGAGAACTGACATCTTCAGTGGAAAAAAAAAAAAAATTATAAAGTGTACAACTGCAATCTGCAAGAGTACCAACATGGTGATCTCAGAAATTGAGTTTTGCATGACACACATCCTCCCGCGAATGGTTGTAGATACAATTATTGATTCAGAAACAGCATACGGATTTAGCAAATATTTTAACTGTATCTGTCTCATGTAGTCAATTTCCAGGATATAAGAGAACTCGTAGCCACTTTGATTTAAACAAACTATCGTGTACTTCATTTACAATTCATAGAAACAAAAATAATCAATCAGAGAATGAAATAAGAAGCCAACCAGAGAAATGTAAAACTTCCAACAAGATGAAACAAAAAAGGAGGCATACCATTCACGGCCAAGTTCCATTGCACGCCCAGTAACCCAGAGAAATATCAGACCATCAGTCTGTAATGCAGGGACATTTAGTGTCCGCATTTCGTCATCAGCCATGGTTCCATAAGGCAATTCCATATGTATATCCCAGGGAGGATCAGCCATTATGACCCCGAATTGTCCTAATATATCCATTCTGAAATTCCGTATGTCACAATTAATCCACTGCGGCTCTCCAAGCTCTACTTCTGAGCAGTAGTGAGCACTCTGAGGCTTTAATGGCCTGGGGATATTACCTTGTCCCATCATCATAGATGATACATCAGGAGTTGAGTCAAGCTCGTAGTGGACATACTTGCATGTCTATAATTGATTCATGAATCAATATCTTTTATTTCCAAATGCATCAAATATAACAATAGAAATAACAAAATGATGAATATACCTTCATGTGACGGCACGTGTCAAGAAATGAACAATCCCCCAAATTAACATCAGTATGTGCAGCAATTATTCGTCGAAAATGAACCTAAAAAAATTGCAATGATTGCTCAGACACATGACAACAGGTGGTGATTCCAAATCTTCATAGCCCGAGAGAATATAAATCAGAGAAAATAACAATCAAAGACAATTCTGCAAATAATAGATAGCAGAGTGTACATTATGAATTTGTCTTCATAAATACGAGAAGCTATCTTCCTGATAGCTCATCAAAATAGACACAGAATCTGGCATATACTAACCTTCTCACAAGCAATGAAGGAACTGTTTTGCCGTTGGCAATCTTCTTTGGTCAGTGCCGAGCAGTATTCTTTCACTTGAGAACCACCTTTACTTTTAAACTGATACGAAATTATATATTAGAACAAACAATAGACAGAAAGTAATAAGAGGTCTAGTTCAGTAAGAACATCAATATCAGCAATGTTTTGATCTAACATCAGCAGGGTATACAAAACGATTAAGAGCACCAACAGTGGATAAAATCAGGCTCAATTTCTATGAAAGAAACATACTTTAGCAGCCACTGCAGTTTCTCTAGCAGTAGGCCGGTGGATAAGATCCAAAAGCTCCTCTCCTGTCTTCGACTTCTGCTGTTCCATAAAGCTCTTCTTTTGTAATAAGACCATAAGATCCTTCATCTCATCCTCTTCCGATTTTGGCTTCAATGAAAGGGCATTCGCCCCTCCACCTTGAAGCCCAATTGGAGCTGCCGGAGACTGCCTATGCATTGGAGGCGGCACCCCCACACCTCTTGGAACCCCTATCATCCCCGCCCCTCTCGGCCCCATACCCCTAGGCCCTGACATCATTGGTCCTCCCATCCACATGTCCGGCATCCCCCTTCCAACTCCAAATACGCCGGCACCACCAATTATACCTTCCCCACTCTTCCCAACTTCACTAATCCTGTTTCCATCATTCGAACCCCCCTCATTCAACTGCTTAGTTTCGGGCAGCTCTTTCAAAAGCCTAGTTCTATCAATGTTCATCACCATTACTGTGGACTTCCCACTCACCAGAAACTCATCCAACTCCACTCCACCATGATCCTCCGCCATTGCCCTCAACGCCATCTCCACTGCAAGCATTGCTCCTGCCTCCCCACCCAACTCCCTCAAGGCGGCTTTTTCAGCTGCTGTAGCCGACGAATCATTCTCCAACTTTCTCAACACCGCGGGCGAATCTATTGGACGGAAAGGCACCCTCTCTAGCAAACACACGGCCACCATCGACCTAACGACCGAAAGCGGCCCACCGCTTTCCTCAATCAAAGCCCTCTCATTCTCTCTGGGCGAAGGCTTCGAGACGAGAGCAGCAGGTATTTTCGGATTCTCTGGCGGCAACTTATGGATATTGGATTTCCCCAAAACAGGCTTGGAAGGGAGGATTTCAGCAAGGGGAGAAAAGGGTTTACCGTTAATAGCCGAAATTGCTTTTAGAGAGAGGTCTAGAGAGGAAACGAGGTCCGGGACGAAGTTCTGGAGAGAGGCGATTAGGTCCAACTGCGTCGTGTGGAGGGTGTCGATCCGGGTTTCAAGCTGCTGCCGCATCTCCTTTATTGCAGAAGTTGAATTCTCATTCCCATCGGTAGATTGACCCTCCATCCCCTTTTCACGAATCTTTACCTTTAGACAGATTATCTTTAACAAGTTCTTGAATTCCTCGATCCTTGAGATATCCTCGCGATCCGCTGTATTAAGGGTTCAGGCGAGGTTTTGCGCCATCTCATGACAGAACCGGAGAGAATGAAATCTTGAATCAAGAACCCGCAGGATCCGTGGAGGGTGGGACAGCACATATATATACTACTACTAAAATCAATTACTGAAACCCAATAATTTATTTGCAATAATTAATAGTAAATTATTTATTTATTCACACTGAAGAAGATAAAAATTATAGTCGTACTCATACGAAGTAAAATGAATAGAACAAGAACAACTGGATTGAATTGCTTTTGTTCTTGACAAACACAAACATAATAATACTGAGGATAACAAGCAAAAGCAATCATCTAAAAATCATAATCTTTTCTATTCACTAGGACACGACTGGGCAGCCATCGACGAAAACATTGTTGGCCGTAGGGCAGGAAGCATAAGGGCATCCATCAAGATCATTCCCCCACCAATCAATCCCAATGTTCTCCACTCCCAAGCAGAGGTACAGCAGAACTCCCATGAACGCCAGCCCTGCGTCCAGCGCTCCCGACAGGACGTAGTTGTGCCGCTGCCACAAGTCCGGCCTGTACTTGAACACCACATATCCCGACAGGAATCCCACTATGATCCACGTCGTGTAGTTCACAGCCGTCGCCGGAGGCATGTTCCCGCACGCCCCTATCAGCACCGGCATGTTGATCAGCCTGATCCATTCTTGATTCGGGAAGGCCCTCGTCGCCGCCCACACCATCACCGGAGCCACCGCTCCCCCGAGGAAGAACCAGTTCACCATCGTGTACGTCCCCTGGTCTCCGAAGATCTTGCGGGGGCCGATCAGGCCCCATATCACCGACGCATCGTAGAAGACATGGTCGCCGGGGCACGTCCAGACATCGGAGTACGATTGGCACATGTCCGGGATGGACTCCATTAGCCACCACGCTGTCCCTAAGTAGACCAAGGCGGCTATCAGAGTTCCGACGACCTGCGCCATGAACATCATCCGTGGAGGGATTTTCATGTAGTGTCCGAGCTTGAAGTCTTGGAGGAATGTGATGGCCTGTTGCATGCTTATGTATCCGTAGACCTTGAAGCACATGTTCGCGACGGGGTACCCGGGGTAGATGTATCCGATTATGTATTCGGTGATGATGTTCAACCCCGGCGACTGCAGGTAGTAGTTTTGTCGAAAACTAATTTTATACCTCCCAATCTTGTAATGAACACAATGTTAGCGAGTAATTGCCTACCTGGTTTGTGATGGCGGTGATGATGCCGATGGGGAGGGTGAAGAAAATGGCGATGGTGCAGGCGAGTATGACGCCCCACCATGGCAGCTGAAGCTGTTCTTTGTAGTATTCGCAGGCGAAGATGGTGAGGGCAATGTTCGCGACGAGAATGCACCAGAACCACCACTCGGGAACTTGTCGATACTTGCTCATCAGCTTAGTGTGTATATCCATTTTCTTCTCTTTGAAGCTCGACCTGCTCAGCTCCCATATTTCTCTGCAATTCCATTCGAGACATCATATGTATATGTATAATGTTATATTAGTTCATATGTAACAACGCCACTACCTACCTTCCGTGGAACAGGAACACGTGCATAAGCGTGGCTGTGAGCGAGGCGAATCCGACGCCATAAGTCATGGCAAAGAACGTGCTGAGATGAAGGGGGCCTTCGCGCTCGTAAGCCTTTGTGTCGAGGTGGAAATGTGAGTCAATTATGGCGGAGATATTGTATTCCTGTCCGGAAGTGGTGAAGAGGCCGTCTGAAAATATCGGGAATGTCTTGGCGTCGTAGAAATCGAGCCAGTAGCTGAGGGGTGTGATGACATACATGACAATGAAGAACCCTGCAGCGACATTAGCCGTGGCGAACCACGGGCTCGCCAGGGGGCTCCCGAGATAGGATGAAATGGTGGACCAGTCGAGGCCAACTGCACCAATGCCAAGGCCACGGAGGCCAGAGCCGAGCTGTTGGGCGAGGACCGACTTGGGAAAGATCCAACAGATCCATGAGAGTGAGGTTAGCATCTGGAATAAGTAGCCGGGGAAAATATAGTAGGCGAAGCTGCAAACGAATGCGATGAGGAAGAACTGCGTTCGTGTGACGCCGCCCTTGGGCCGCTCTTCTTTCTCGTGAAGAACCCTGTTGCATTACATCGACAACATGTTCAAAGATTCAACAAACCAACGGTTGTCAAATTCATGTTCATCTATAGCTTAAATCCAAGTAAAGATGTCCTGTATGTGTTAATATGTGTTAATTTCATGACAAGAAATTGGGAACTGTAACAAACAAACAAAAGTGTTCTGTCTTGTCCTGTCCCTACCATAAGGCAAGTGGATGGGAGCAAATTATAGGTATCGAAATATGATGATGGGATTCTCTTGGTCCACGATCGATTGATTATGGTAATAGGGATTAACAGATTCTTGCAAACTTGCCTGAACAGTGAGACCTGGACTAAATTGGAAGGCCACCACATGGCTGCAGGTTCCACCAAGTACCTTCTGAAAATCCCAGCCCATCCGAATCCAAGAACCTAAAGTAGTCCAAAACTTGAATCAAATCGAATCGAATGAAATCAATTATTCTTACAAGAATTACTAATTAATTAGTTCATTGATAACAACCACGCAGACAGGCAGGTAGGAGCCTGTCTGCCTGTATCTTCTTCTACCTGTGTTGTAATGATGACAATGAGGGAGACGAAGAAGCTAATGTGCTTCTGGTAGAAGATCTTGACGGCGGTGACGACGTGGATGGCGTAGACGGTGCCTGCCCCGGAATTGGCGAAGATGGTGATGAGGACATGCTCCTTGACATTGAAGGGCCCTGGATTCAGATTGAATTCCCACCTCGAACCTTTGAGGAAGACGCGGCTGGGGAGCTTGGCGGCCATAAGCTGCCCCAGCGGGACCACCGCAATCTGCGCGGAGATGGCGGTGATGGAGAGCGGCTCCGTCCGGTACCAGAAGAACTGGTTCAGGAACGACAGGAGGACGCACGACAACACGCCCAGGAACCACATTCTGAAGGTCAGCACCGGCAGGGATGGATCGTCGGTTGTCGGCACCGTCAGGGCAACCTCCCTGATCGGAGAATTCTCGCCGGGATCGGCGTTGACCTCGCCGGATCCTGAACTGGACGGGCTCTCATCTTTACCTTCATCTTCTTCCCTGAAGTTCTTCCGCACTACTACTGCAAGTCAACAAAATTAAATTTAATTAAAGAGCTAGCTCAGTTCAAGAGTTCGAAACACATACAATATGTGTAAATTTATGGTAAAGATGGAATCTTTTGGACGAAGAGGATTACTTACGTAGAGGGTCTGTGATTTGATCTGAGGAATGATACTCCATAGATGGGCAGGTTGCTTGCTTTCTGGATGAGCTATTGGAATAAATAAGCTCGGCTGTAATTATTACATTGATTGGTAGATATACGTAGACTTCGACGTGCTTAAAAAAAAACAAAAAGAAAATAATACATGTTACTGCATTATCGGCTGCTGCAATAAATTAAGAAGATAAGTGAGTAGTGAGATTAATCTGATTCACAAATTGGTTGAATGGCAGGTGGGGTGTGGACAAAGGTTTGCACATCATAAGTTTTGTAGTGAATGAACACATGCAGTAATCTTGGAATTGGGATCTTTGTCCAGATTCATTATTGTTTTGTAAAGATTCCAATTTACATGAAATAATAGAGCCACTTCGAGCATTTTAACACCGGGAATATTTTTCCAATTGATGATGTCACAAAGGAAGATATTTCTGGCTGTCATTTTTGGTTTGGTGGTCACATGAGATCCATTCGAGCAAGCCACCACATTTTCAAAGGGAAAGATCTTGACAACATAAAAATGTTGAACTAAATAATATATTTAATCCATGGTCAATTATATTATTATATACTGTTTTTACTTTTCGTATTATTATAACTAATATGGTACTGAGATTGGCAATAATACATGTATTTTTTTATATAGTTGATTAGAATCAATGGATTCTTGTATGGAGCTAACATAGATGAACATTATACTCTTACAAGAACACCCGAATCTCTTTGATCCAATTGTGGAAACAAAAGGTCGCAACTGAATATGATAGTGAGAGGGGATTTCAGCTAAAAGTACATGTTGGTTTCCAAAGAATTTTTTCTTCTTTTGGTTTCTAAAGTTGCAACTGTCTATCTATAAACTCAACCAGAAATTCAGTTGATCAATCTGAGGAAACAACAACAAGATTCAAACAGAACAATTCAAACAACAAAATGAAGTCAAACTTCAACAAGAACTTTAAAGAAAAGATACTTTCTTCTTCATTAGCCACTTCTTCTTGGCATTTTGAAGTGAAGCCTCTTTCATATCCACAAGTTCATGTCGACAGCATCGATACTGCACCTCAACTGTCTCAATTATGTTCTCAGTTATGATGCCGGGACGAATAGTTTCTGTTTGAATTACTTTCCAAGAGATTTTCATTTTGAACCATAGCAGAGCCCTGAAGAAACCTCTCTGTTCTGTACTTCTCTTCAAGCTACATCATACTTTTCTACTTTCAGGACAAAGTTATTTATCTCATTACATCTATGACTTTCAAGAGCCGAAACTGAAGTTTCAACAGCTATCTGACAGCCTCTTGTAAGAAGGTTCAAGTTCCATGATAGGATGAACACGATAGTAATTCTTGGGGTGTTGAGGGAGAAAGAATGGATCATTCAAGAGCTCAGCAGCACTTAACCTCTCAGACGCAGGAACCAAACACTTTTCAATAAAGTCGTCTCACTTATTAATTCTAGTATACACATCCCGAAAGAATATATATCCACCAGCTCATTGTATTCCTCACCATAAGCCCAGGTACATTCTTTCAAGCAGAACAATTAACAAAGACGTTTATGGAATAGGTTGCTGCGTAATTGTTGCAAATCCAAAATCTCCAATTTTAACCTCACCGGAGCACTTTGTATCTCTATGAATGATGCGACAAGTAGTGTTTGGTTTTTGCATTGCGCAACACCATTATGGTGCAACAAATATAGAGTCTATCGTTTTGATAAATCATGCCATTGGTGGCACAAAGATTTTTCATATGAAACATGCTTTCGCCACTTTATTGTTTTGAATCTTTCTTTGATTCGAATGCCAAGTTAGTTGATGGCTTTATTTGTAAGTTCTTAATAATTTTGAGAATTTCGTCTCTACTTCCAACAAATAAAGACAGCAATATTGGACTCAATTTTACCAAAAAGTGGCGAAGCCTCTTTACTTGCTCTAGTTCGAATAAGTGTTAATTCGAACACTTTGGTGCGAATGAATCCTAGATGGGCAATGTTTCTTTCATCACTTAAAAATGATTGCTTTGCTGACTTTGTTTCAGCACGAACCTCACAAAATCGAAATTCATTTCCTTTTGTAAGTACAGGCTAACAAATCTCTTCATGATAATTATTTCTATTCAAGCACAATAAAGAATAAAAGACTTGCATTTATCACCAAGAAACCAACAATATATTTCAAGAATTATTAACTTGCATTTGTTTTCGGGTTAAAGGGTAGGCTTCATGAGATTTGGATAAATTAAAAAATAATCACAACAACAATCTTACCATAAGTAAAAATAATTCGGATAAGGTATTCAAAATTATTTATATGGTAAATCATATCAATATATGATTTCCCTAATTATAAAAGGCAAGAATTCCTACATGCACTACTACTACAAGTCTACAAAATCTAATTAAAGAGCTAGCTCAGTTCAAGAATGGAAGAACATACAATATATATATATATATACTTTTGTGTGTGCTTGATCAAATGAACATAAAATTTGAATGAGGAAAGTAGCACATTAGTAGTAGATATATGTAGACTTCCACGTGCTTAAAAAGAAAGAACATGTTATTGCATTATGGGCTGCTGCAATAAATTAAGAAGATAAGTAAATGTAGTGATATTAATCTTATTCACAAATGGTTTGAATGGCAGGTGGGGTTTGGACAAAGGTTTGCCTTCCTGGAATTAGGATCTTGTACAGATATATTTTTCTTGTTTGTAAAGATTCCAGTTTATATGAAATATTAGAATCTAACCGAAGGAATTAGAATCTTGTCCAAACACATTATTATCGTTTGCAAAGATAATTCTAGCTGTCATTTTTTATTAATTATTCTCTCCGTTCACAAACTAATGCTTCTTACTTTTCTATTGAAAATGTCCAACAATTATGGCCATTTTTTTATTTTTATGCATAAAATTTACTCTTTTACCTTAACTTTATTTATTTATTTTTATACACAAAATTAAGGACAAATTTATTATTTTATAACAAAAACCGTAATTGCCTAAGAATACGTGCATTAAAAAAAAAAAGACCGAAGAGAATATTTTTTTCACACATAAATAGAAAGTCTATTATATATTTATGTCATATATAAAAATTATTTAATATTTATAAAGTGATATAGGGGTGGACTATGTTTGTTAGGCTATAAGCCCTAATTGTTTCAAATTTTTGTCTGAATATTGGAATTCTTTTTTTAAGATTTTTTATGCATTAAATATGAAATATTAAATAGAACTAGTCACCACATTTTCAAAGGGAAAGGCAGAAGGGTTTAGGGTGTCTTTCCAAACAGAGTATTAAACTCCGCCGAAAATTTATTCGATAAAAAATTTTAAAAAATAAAAAAAATTGAAGTACTCGAACCTAAACATTTGAATAATTATTAGAATTAATATATATTTATATTAGCAGCGGCATTCTTCTTTAATTCTCTTCCCAACTGAACTAGCCGCCAACCGCCACAACTACAAATAGTAAATTATATTTTAATTTTTTAGCCAGTTAGGCTCCGAACCTGCAGGATGGATCCTGAATGTGGGTTGGACCTAATATTTTTCTAACAAGGCAAGTCCAAGGCCTGCAAAACCCATTCATTCCCAATCTGCTCCATATCCCTAATTTTTGCAACTGTCTATTTATAAATAGGCATGCAGGCCGAGTGAGAGAGAGTCAATAAAAGAGATGAAATCCACAATTGATGAGCTCACTGGAGCTAGCAAAATATTTATTTCAAACTCAATCAGAAATTCAGTTGATCAAAATGAAGAAACAACAACAAGATTCAAACAGAACAATTCAAACAAAGAAGTGAAGTAAAACTTCAAAGAAAAGATACTTTCTTCATTAGCCACTTCTTCTTGGCATTTTGAAGTGAAGCCTCTTTCATATCCGCAAGTTCATGATGACAGCTTCAATACTGCATATCGACTGTCTCAAGCTCTGTCTTTGCCTTAAACTCATTGATGATTTCATTCTCTTCATCTGTTAGAGAAGTTGAAGAGCTCGGGTTCATTACGCTTGATGATGCAGTAGTCCATGAGCCTGCAGAGGAGGAGGAATCTTCTAATTTCTTCATGCTTTTGGTCATCAAGGACGGCCCGTAGCTCATCCTAGCATAATCAGCCAATTGTAAATCTTTCTTGCACATGGCATCTGAACTTGATGCATCAATGTATTGGGGCAATGCTCCAATCGATTCAATAGCACAATTGTTCTTTGAGACAGGTAACTCTGGGCACATGCTTCTCTCATTAGATTCTCGGTTCCGATGCCAGTGCGAATAGTTTCTGATTGCATTACTTCCCAAGAGATTTTCATTTTGAACCATAGCAGAGCCCTGAAAACTCTTTGTTCCGTTCAAGCTACCAGATGATGTTCCACAGCAGAAAAGCAATTGTGAAACTAAACTATCAATCATCTCAGCTATTAAGGCTGCATCATTTCCCGGTAATCTGAGATATATAACCATCTCCTCAGCAATAGATAGTGTAGTATCCTCATTAATATAGAAGAGAAAGTGAACAGTTTCCTGGCAAGCTGCATCATTATTACCTATTTTGTTGCAAACAATACGTTAAAATGCAGTAAAAATATGCAGGAAATAGTGCTTTTAAGATGATGTTTCTGACATTGGAATTTACATACCTGCATAGCTCACAATCTGCAGAGTTAATGAGAGTGAACTATCATCATGCTTTTCTCCTTTCAGGACAAATTTATTTAACTCATTGCATCTGTGAATTTCAAGAGCCGGCACTGGATTTTCAACGGTGCTTTCAGTGTAAGAGCTACCTGAAAGCTTTTTGTAAGAAGGTTCAACTTCCATCATAGCATTTAGTGCGGAGTTCAAGTGGTTGGTTGTAAATTCCGATATTTGCGGATGAACACAAGAATAATTATTGGGGTGTCCAGGCAGAAGGAATGGATCATTCAAGAGCTCAGCAGCACTTAACCTCTCAGATGCAGGAACCAAACACTTTTCAATAAAGCATCTCACTTCAGGGTCCTGTATTTCCCCCAGTGCAGCTGGTTTTATGCCCTAAAGATTTATAAAATAAAATAAATGCTTATGTCAAAAAGTGCATATCAGCACACACTAGAAGTAGAATATGTCGGGTAGATGTACTCACAGATGTAACCCTCTTAAAGATCTGGGCAGGATTTTTACATTCACTGTATGGGTATTGGCAGGTTATTAATTCTAGCATACACATTCCAAAAGAATAAATATCCACCAGCTCGTTGTATTCCTCATCGTAAAGCTCTGGTGCCATAAACTCAGGTGTACCTTAAAAAATAAACATTACTCCAAATTAAACTAGATCAGATAAATGGTCACAGACATTTCTTTCAAGCAGAACAATTACCGATGACACTTCTGGCAGTAGGTTGCTGCATTACTGTTGCAAATCCAAGATCTCCAATTTTAACCTCACCATAATTTCCATTCACAAAGATATTGTCGCATTTTATATCTCTATGAATGATGCGAGGATTATGAGTGTGCAAATAGTGTAAACCTCGAAGGATCTGTCTGGCCCAGTTCTTTATAGCTTTTATATCTACACACTTATGTTTTTTCCGGTACCTATATGAGAAGGAGACACAATCATTGAACATGAGAAAAAAAAATAGATGATAAGGGCAATACCTTGGCAGCAAAGAGAATCATAAAAGATAAGGAAACTCACTGCCTCAGGCTGCCAGAAGTGAAAAGCTCTGTGATCATGTTCATAGTTTTATTCTTGGGGTCCACCCACCAGCCAAATGACCGAACGATGTTTTCATGCTTCAGTGACCCTAGGAGGTTAACCTCAGAGTGTAACCTCCCACAGTGTGCAGGTGACTCAAGAACATCCGCAATATCTATTTGGTTCCAAGCAACTTCTATCCCATCAATTTCATCAAACCCCTTGTAACTAAGAAGAAAATTTTAAAAGTCAGATTTCATGTGAAAAAAAGGTGCCTGACAACTGCATTATAAAGAGAAGCTGAAGATAAGGGCAGGAAGCATACACAGTCTTGAATGCTCCCCTCCCCAGGATTTCATTGTACTGAAGGAAGGAAAAGAAAATGGTAATAAAACAACCGTGTAAGTGTATAAAGAGAAATTACCGATCTAACATGGCTTTCAAATGGAAAGAGGATTATATTACAGCAAAAGCATCATAGTAAACATTCTTCTAATTTGGTTTTCGTATAATGTGTTTTAAGTATAGTTTGTATATTTGCAGATAGTGCTTCCGAGATATATCAACGCCAGTAGAAGTATCATAAGCAAACCCCACATCATATCCACATTGATCACATAACAATAAAAGGCCAACCCATGCAAACAAACATGTTGAACTTCGAAGCTCATAACTAAAATTGCGTTTTTATTCAAAAGCTGTTAACAAATTGACAAACATTTACAAATATATTAAATCGCATAAGGCTAATTTTTAGGACTCTTGAGAATTGAGATATATCAAGCTTAATAAGGTATAACTTCACGGTGCCAAGAGCTACAATTTAAAACAAATGTGACCCTTCAAATGACTACACGACTATTGTTATCCCACCTGAACTTTAAGATGCCAAATGAATCAAATATAAAACAAAAACTTAACATAATACAATACAGTGCAAAGATTAGTAAAACAAAACAACCAAGCTATCAGGAACCTAAGTTTTCATAAGGCTATATATATATATATCCATACTTGCACCCATGTAATCCACACCATCAATGCAAAAGTCTAGAGAACAGAAATATACAATTTAAATCTCAAAGATAAAAGCTTTACCTGAATATATCGCCCGTCCGAGGACGTATCTAAGATTTCAGGCTCGGTAACCTGCTTATTAGCTCCCATTCTCCCTTTCTCAGCCCAGAATTCATTGCTAGCAATATTCATCTCAACAGAAAAAAAGGAAAAACAATGAAAAGGAAAATAAGAAAACGAGAGAAAAATCAAGCAAGCTGTACAATTAGGATTCGGGTTATAGATCGAGGTCTTCGGAGAAAGCTTCACAGGCGACGGAAAACGAAGTAATGCCCGACCTAAATCGAAAAGGGCATCCGAAGAAATTCAACTGCAGCGAATGCAGCGAAGAATTAGATCTCACTTCTCCTCGGATCAACCTTCCCATCTCATTTATTAATTCTTCAATCAACAAACAAAAAATTCAAGGGAAAAATAACAAAAACAGAATAAAAGAAAGCAAAAAGAAGATGGAGATATGTACAAAATTAGCAGGGGGCAAAGATTAGGGAGAGTGTTACGAAACCCTAGAAATTCAGCCCCTGTCTAATCATGATATATCAGGATTGGGGATTGGATCAAGCAACCCTAGGGAATAATTTTGGCCGCCCTCACGAAAAGCTCTTCAGAATATACACGAAGGAAGAAGGATTTGATGGCCGACAATCACTTGAGAAAACAAAGAAGATCGCTCCAGAGAAACGGCTTATAGAAGATCGAAGCGGCAATTCACCATTATATTGGCGAAGCGGTGGCTTTATAGAAGGGATATGAAATAAACTGCGACTTTGCCTTTAAAGAGAATGCCAAAAATGCGACTTTGAGCCTTTGAGCGAAAAAATAGGTATATATTGTTTATATTCTAATATTTGTTAAACTGAAAATAAGTTGCGATAAAATAATATTTCTGTTATTTGCAACGGAACAGATTAGATTATAACCCGTTATTATAAGTAACATAGGTGCAAGCAAATTCTAAAAACTGTATCAAATAAATTATACTAATATAATTTATAATAATATTTTAAATAAAAAATAAGTATAATGTATTAATTTAATTTATTTATTGATTATATATTACATGTGGTTTAATCGAAGGGATTATCGAGGATGACTTGCTGAAATAACAAAGCTACCGGCCATTGATTTTTCAACAAGTACGCTGACTTTGGCCGGCGACGGCGTCGTTGGTTTCGAAGATTTCCTTTATATGATGAATCGTCGTTAATAAGGTGCAAGAAGAGTGTATTATCGACAATGGGTACTGTAATGATCATAATTGACAATCCTGTCTGTGTCCTTAACCATCTTCAAGACTTGCATAAGGTTCTTCAATGGCGGTTTCAACTCATCAAGGCACACATTGCAACAGAGCCAAGCAATCAATGACAATCCATCATTCAAGTATTTTATACACAAGAGACCACAACAGAATTAAATGAGAGAGATCGAAATAAAGATTGGGGGGCATTTCTCTCCTGTTAGACTGACTGACTACTCACTACTTTTGATTTGTCACTTTCAACAAACCAACCAAACCAACAAACAAACAAATCTACTCTAGACCAAAGAACCAAGAAAATCATCGTCGGCTCAAACTTTACTTTCGACAAGCTATAGGCATCAGCGCCGAATGTTTCAAAAACTATACTTTTGCTCGCGTGTCTTGCTAAGGCATCTACTGCAAAAAGGGGTCGTGGCAGCGTGCAGCACCATCCAAGTTTTCGAAATTTCTTTGAATCTATCACAAGTTTGCACACTGAATTGTATCAGCCAAGTTGACAGGGAATGCCGAGACAGATTGATAGTTGTTGAATAACGGCATGGTTGAGCTGATATTGTTGCCAAAGTGTTCGTTCGCTTTAGACAGATTTCCACCAGTCATTTGTAAGAGCTGAATCAGAGAAGAGAATACTTCATGCCTTGTCCCATGCCGGTTCCCCTGAGAAAGGCATCGACAAGTTCTATCAACATTCAGGACAGCGAATCGATATGTGAATTAATACATGCAAGTCTTCTGTGTGTTTACCTTAGCTTCCACTATGAAGCTAGCCCATATCTTCGTTTCGCGAACTTCCATCACTCCCTTTAGGACTGTCAGGCCAAAGCCGCGAATTATATCTATAATCTCTAGAAAGAAACCACATTCTTCGTAAAGGATCTGCAACAGATCAGAGGTTGGAGGATGTTAGAACTTAGAATAGATGAAGAAAGAATCGTCTGTATTTAGTGAGATAAATGTCAGCTTGATTACCTCAATAAGCATTTGTCCGGGGGTACTAAGGTCCTCGATGATCAGCGGACAAACCATTGATTTATCGCCAACTTCGCACGCCCATGTTACTCCACCATCGTTTTTTGAGTGGCCCTTTTGGAAATTCCTGCTCTGTTAACCAACAAGTTCACAGCCACACATGTTACTCGAGGGATAGGTCATTCTTTCTATGTAATGCTGCATAAGTAACAAGAGAAGACTTTTACCTTGGACTTGTCGACTTGTTTCAGACTTTCCGAATGTTTTGCTAAGCTGCTCATGAAGTTCAAGTGCTTTATGGTTCGTTCCAACAAACGATCAATGCTCATCTGTCACAAAAGGCAGCCATTGTTTCAATTGGTTGTGATTATTGTTTCTAACAAGTTGTTCCTATGGGAACCATGAAGGATGCTTACCTTCTCTCCGTTGGGAATGAGCCCCCTCAACTCTGCAAGGCGATCTTGAATCATCTGTCGATCTTTTGGCCGTGGTCTGCTCCCTGGTTTAGCCTTCTTCTTCCCATTTTTCGCAGAGTCTTGTTGCTTCTTCAATGAGCTAGAGCTCCCTGCACCCATATTTGAGCTATCAGCAACACATAAGCCCATCGACCCCTTTGCAGAGGTTTCGCTTTTGAGATCAATGGCGGTTCTGATCTCAGAGTCTTGTCGCCATGAACCGATGTCAACTTTTCTTCTTTTAGCCACAGGTGATGGTTGATCCTCCAACCTAGTTTTGGAGAACGAACCGTACGAGCTGCTAGCACTACCGTCTAAGAGATGATCAAGGCCTAATCTTGAGAACAAACTGTTAGATGTTGCAACTTTGGATCCAAAGGCCTTTTCTGCCATGCATCCATTGATATTTGTATTGAAATCTAAGCCGGCACCATTCGAAACATTAAGCAGAGGCTGATCATTCCAGCTCTGAAGCTTTTGATCACAGCCCGTCTCGGCTCCCAAACCATTCAGCAGCTTGTCCACGCCAGACATGGCGTAAAACTTGCTATCATAGTTACTAGACTTGAATGCATCAGTAACAGAACTCTGCATAGAATTTGCTGGATGATTCTCAGCACTCAATTTGGAGACCAGAGTGTGTCCTGTCAAGTGCGACAGGTCATTACTAAGTGCGCTGAATGAAGCATTGCTCGGGCACGCCAAAGGCGAAAGCAAGCGAGTAAAGTCATCCATAGGACCAGTTTTACAGAGATCCTCGGCAACAGAGTTGTCCTGAAACAGTTCATCCAGAGTCGAAAGGCCGGATGATGGCCTTGGAGCATTCGAGCAGGTTGGATCGATTAAAGCAGTATAATCCCGAGCATTCAATGCATCCTTTGAGAATTGTGAACCCTCTAATGAAGTAGTTGCCAAGGCATTCAAGCTCGAACTGGGGCTGCATTCATAACTGCTGATTCCACCAGATGGTAAATGAGACCAAGATGCCGTGAGAGCCGAGCAATCAAATGAACTCCCCGGCTCATAAAGCAATTGATCTAATGGGGAACTGGACTTGCAGCCATTTTGAACTTGGTTCTCAATCAGGGAGGAAGATCCAGTGAAGTTCAAACTAGAAGACAGCAATTGAGATGGAGGGGATATCGAATAATTGGATCCAAAAAAACCATCAGAGTTGGCACAATCAGGGAAGTTCTCAGCAGCAGCGCCGGATGCATAGCACGGTAGCAATGTGCTAAACTGAGTGCCTGAATACAGAAAATGGCTGTCTGAAGAACTCTCTTGCAACTCAAGTTTCTGTCCCTCACCAATCCCCCGGAAACCAAGCTTGACTTGCTCAATGAAGTCCTTAAATTCAAGAACCTGCAAAAGAGGTTCATATAAGTGATCAAGTTAACATCACTTGATTCAGGATATAGACAGGTGGCTGTATATTGGGAGACATGTTCCAAACCTTACGAGTCGAGCCTAGCTGGACGACGCCCCATGGTTCAACAGATATTAAAGCAATAGTCTGCAATACATATTATTGGTATGAATAAACAATTTGGTTGCAGGTGAAAGAAGGTGTTGAAAGCTTAACTAAAGCCAACAAAAATGATTACCTTTAGTCCCAAAGAGAGTTGGGCGTCGAGAAGAGAATCATCCTGTGCAATATAGTATAGTTAATGGGATTCAGTAAAAAAATGCTAAGGATAGCTTAAAAGATCCAAATTGTGATCAAGAAGTTAATTCACCTCTAAAATGTCAAGACTTTGAGATGATCCTACACAGTTTTGCCTTTCTTGTAGGTCATCTAAAAACATCCACCTGTGGTTTCTTGTGAAGGCAGCTTGGCCAACAACTCTGAATTCATCCCAAAGGGCAAAAACTTATTTAGGCATCATGCAAATAAGAACAAATTTGATTCTTTATGACTAAAAAAGATTTTAACATATAGCTTAATTACCCTCCTCCCAGCACATGAACTTGCATCAGCATGTTATCAATCAAGGCTCTCATTTGCTCTTCATAGTAAGCATCTTTACATGTCAATAATCTGTCCATTGTGGAAATAATTACAGTGTAAAATCAGTATCATTAAATTTCATGCAAGAAATGGTGGATTGTCAAGGATGCAAAAGGAAAACACTAATGGACCTTTCACTAATTAACAAATGTGAGGGAACACAAGTAACTATTGTACTGGAAAGGTAAGTAGTGGAACTGGCAGGAAATGAATTTGACTTGTGTAATTCTGGCAACAAGACATTGATGGTAATGGAAAAAGGTGTGAAGCAGTAGGAAAAGTTGATGCTTTCTGTGAGGAAAAATAATAAAGGAAAAGGAGCAAGAGTGGAAGATAAAACACCAAATTTTTTATTCACTCCATGGGACAAATCGTTAAAAGAGATTTTTTGTGTACCAAGAAATGCATTCAGAAGAATCATCAAAGGAAATACAAGTGTATGGAGGAATTATCTTGTTGATGTGTTTCCAAAACCATCTCCCCAAGCAAAAAATTCATAATATCAAAGAAGTTTAGAGTAAATAATGAAAACCCTTTTGTCAACAGCAACAGTAAAGGAAAGGGGCCATAAAAGAAAACCTGTCCCATGGAAAAGAAAAATGAGCATAGACTAGCTTTGATTGCCCATGCTAATATGACAATATTGAGAGAGAGAGAGAGAGAGAGAGAGAGAGAGAGAGAGAGAGAAAGAGGGAGCTTACAAGGAATTTCTCTGATCAAAACCCCAGAAAATCCCATAGCACCATCCATTGCTGCAACAAAGACTCCTGAGGGTTTCTTTCATCACGGAATCCCTCTTTGCACTGTACATTTCTGCCAATTGAATCCAGCAGCTATGAACCCTAGCTAGAATTTTGCTTCGAAACCCGGTGAAGTTTGAAACATCAAGTTGCTCAGATCCCCGTCAAGAAACTCTAGGGAAAGGAGAAAAAAAGATGCAATCTTTCTTTCCGGGGAGGGAAATTGAAGAAGAAAACCAAGGTGGCTCCAAATCCAATTTGCTACAAGGTGAAACAGCAACGAAAATGGGGAGAAAACCACACAGAAATTAAAAGCAGTTTTGTATTATGTGTTTGGGAAAACAATGAAGGGGTGGGAGAGAAAAGTGTTTTCCCCCCACAAACAAGAAAACAGAAACAGCAGTGGTGATGGTAGCAGTACCACTGACTAAAGGGAGATGATGGTTGGGATGTCTGTCTGGAGTACTACTGCTCTTCTCCTCTCCCCCAAATGCCCCAAAAGCTTAAAAAGAACCCATCAAAGGAACAAGAAAGAGAAGTGGGACAAAAGCATAAAGTAGTCAGGTGAGAGAAGACAAGAGAGATGGAGGAGGAGGAGGAGGAGGGGAGAGGAAGTTGAAGTGAATTTAATATAAACAAATATACATATACATATACATACACACACATTGTTGGGGGATATTTGCTGGGATGGATGGATAGGGGGTTAGTTGGTGGGTGGGGTGGGGGTGGGGGCTGCCTTTTGTGGATTCAAGAAAACAACAAAAATCAGATAAAAGTTTAAATACAACAAAGATTTCCCTCAATTTTCTTTTTAGCAATGCATTTATGGTCTTTCTTTTACCTCTGTATTGTATCATCTCCATTTAATATGGACAATATCTTTGTGGAAGATTTTTCAGTTGAGAGAGATCATCACTTTCTTACATCTGCAATTCTAAATTATTTTCTCTAAAATGAAATGCAATTCATAGAAAAGGACATGATACAAAGTACCCATCAATTCCTTGTAACCACAGCTAGTTCCATTTTTTTACAAGAATTAAAAACCACCAAATATGTCACCATCGACCTTAATTATTAAGCCTTCCAATTAGCAGCAGAATCAAGTTCAATTAGGGTTTACCAAAATGGTTGGGTTCTGCAGAAACTTTCAAGAACAGTATGGAGGATATGGTCATTAATTATTAGATGCGCTACAAAACAGCCAAAGATGGAATTGCTGCTGCAGCCATGGCTGATGTTAATATATTTCCAGAAGCTCAGCCTGCAAATATTTTAGTAAGTGGCCAAACCAATAATACCAAAATGTCCATTTCAATAATCATAACTTGCAGAATTTATACATACAAAATCAAATTTTTAGAGGCCCCATTTGCTCTCACCTCCTCGAGAAGATCTGGCCCACATGTCATTTCACTTTCACCACTATCAAATTTCTTTAATTTAATATTATATATATATATATATATCCATTTTATTTTTGGGGAATAAAAATGTTGGCATGAGACAATGGGTTGGTCATTTATGGTCAAATATGTACATTGAAAAGATCCGATGGTCATTAAAATATAATATTTGTAATTGTAAAAGATATCTTTTATTCTCTTGGGAATTCAATGATGAATATTCATCATTAAAGATGATTATAGCATTAATTAGAATAAATACTATACCAAATTGATGAGGTTGCTTGCTGTTCAATTTTTGTGTTTATTTTATTATTCAGAAATTATTTTTTCATACATATGAGCATCACTACTTATTTTTGGGCCAATATGTTTTCCATAAAATATTGTATATTTATTACTATTTTTTTTAATCGGAAAACTCACTTCCATATTTGATTTTTTTTTTTAAATTTTTTTTATCATTTCAATAGAAAGTAAAGAGTGTGTTTATTTATGTCTTGGGAAATTTTTTTATGATTTTGTTAATTTTAGATTTTATTTTTTAAATAAAAATTGCATAGTATGTGATCATGACCAAAATAGAAAGTTGTAAATTAAATATTCTTAATCAGATCGAATTTGATAAGCATCAATTATCAATTGTAAATTAGACCCAAATGTTTTAAATTCAAAATTGTTGATAATTACAATTCTCTTTATGTCGTATTTAAAAGATCCT
Source organism: Andrographis paniculata (assembly GCF_009805555.1). Classification (NCBI taxonomy): domain Eukaryota; kingdom Viridiplantae; phylum Streptophyta; class Magnoliopsida; order Lamiales; family Acanthaceae; genus Andrographis; species Andrographis paniculata. Next base: position 878,906 of record NW_026137616.1, on the reverse strand, counting down.
ACTTATAAAATGAACACAATTTCCCATGTATATGCGTAGCTCCATTGTACAAAAATCTATTAGGGTGCGTTTATTTGTGAGGTTTTGGATTTTGATTTTGATTTTAAATAGTAAAATTTTGAATCGAAATAAATATTTGATGTGATATAAATATGTAAACAGAACCTTAATCTTTTACTCCACGGAAATACATTATGCATTTCTTACTCTATTTTTCAATAATTTTCAAATTAGAACAATATGTAACGCAGTTTCTTGAATTAAAACTAGCTAATTGTATATAATTTTAGCAGATAAATAATTAAATATAATTATTTTTTGTACTAGGAAAAAATTCGTACAAACAAACAATTCAGTGGCCAATAATTGAATATTGGAATTGGAGGATTAGGATATGATGCAATAATTGGTCGCCGGGGGAATATTCCGTCCGGGAGCGAAGCACGAGGCGTAGGAGGCTATCTTGTCACCACCCCCACTCCACCCCACCCCAACTCTACATGTATATATATATATATATGCATCTGTGACTGTGTGTATGTATAGAGAGAGGAAGACAGAATGTGCATTGGGCAGTCCCCTCCTCCATCGGGAACAACTTGATAGAGAGAGACACGATTAGGGTTAGGGTTAGGGTTAGGGTTAGGGTTAGGACAGGACAGGTACAGTTGCAGTTGCGGAGGTGACGAAACCAACAACATTGTGGGCTTTTGAGGGATCATTCTCTGATCAAACACTGCTCCCCAAAATTCACCAATTTTTTTTTTCTTTTTCTGAATGACTGTTCAATCATCACACCATTCTCATATGCACAGAAATTCCCATTATTCTAATTATAATATAATTAATTTGTCCTCTAATTTCCAAATGCCAATTATCCACCACATGACACCTGACCTGACCTGACCTGATCACCACCTAGGTCTATGTATTTATTTATTTTAATTGGTTTGGGAGTTGTAATTTAATTTTATTTATTTACAGAAAATGGTTATGGTGGTGGAGATAAAAGCTGGCAAGAACCCATCAAGGGTTTTAGTCTGTGTTGGGGTATCCGAGGTCCAGTATCATTCTCCTACCATGGTTTGAGGAAACATCAATTATTTCTAATCATACATACAACACATATAAATAAATAAAATAAATCAATCAATATAATAGATACACAATTAATATGCAATGCAAAAACATATATATATATATATATATGGGCCCATTGAATATATGGTGCAATCTTGATAAATAGTGTGACAATCTTGACTTAACCACTGTGTTAAGGTTTTTTTTGCCTACCCTTTAAATTTGTTACACCATTAATTCTTTATATATTTAATTTGTGGGTAGCCATAATATATATATATATATTTCCATGCATATCCATGATTTCAATTTTTTTGTGTTCTTCCAACTACTCACATACTGATACACCCTCCAATATAAAGTGAAGTTTATGTCTCTGTCTCATCCTTCATTAAATCATTCATGCTTTCGGCAATATCATGCAATTTATTTATTCTATTTAATTATGAATAAATGCATACATTTTATTTATTAAATGAATTTAAAAAAAAAAAAAAAGTGAGCAGGGTTTAATTTGGGTCATAAAATCCAAAATGCTGGGAGAGAAAAAAAAAAAATGACTGATGAGAAACCCTAAAACAGAATTCCAAATTAATTTGCCAAACCTTAATTATATATCAGAACTATAATCAAATAACTTTTCGATTTATTATTTTTCATCGAATTCTTAATTTCATGCATGCTGGCACTTGCTTTTATTTCTTTTTTTTAAAAAAAAAATAAAAATATGTACACATACCTAAAAGAGCAAATCTTTCTTTTTGATGCATCAAAAAGAAAGCTAAACATTACAGCCCCACAATCTGATTGCAGACATAGATAAAAGTTGGGTGCATTTACACTCAATAAGCCATTCATCATTCAAAAAATTAAATAAAACACAACAAATTAATCTCACACAAATTTGTATATATATATATATATTAGGGTTTATGAGAAATCAGCAATAGCAAAGTATATAATTGTGTCACCTCTGAGCAGCACACGCTTCATCATCACGTTTGAGAAACTAAGTCAACTCACCTTAGGACCCCCCCCCCCCCCCCCCCAACCCCCTCTAGATATATATACATATATATATGTATATATGTATAAAGTCCCACTCAAATTATTCTTTGCCCAAACAGATAGAAACATTTTCACCTTTTTAATTTCCTTTAACTTGGATCTTTAGTTATAATTTCATCAATGGATGGACAGCTCAATTAGCTATATATATATATAGATATATATGGGAAAGTTGGTTTGTTTTGTTCAGTAAATATAAATGGAGAGACTGAATAATTGCTGGTAGTCAAATCTTGGGTTTATGTCTTCTCATCAATCACAAACTCATGAAAAATATTGCAACATCAAATTAAGGAATTCGAATTTATAATTAAATAAAAACATTGGTGGATTGACAATGATTTAGATGCCTATTAACTAAGCATGATAATAATTTTTAAGATCCCTGAATATTGATTGACCCTTTTATTTTATTTCATATTGTCCCATTTCTCTCTAATAATATGAATGCATTGGCAGCAAAAATATATATATGGATATCATATATTTATTTTATTTTCCTGCCTGCATTTGTACTATTAATTTAACTAAATAAAAAATATATATATATATATATATATGTATATTATATGAAGAGCACACTAATGACAGAATGATGAAAAGCAGCACGTCAGCTTCAGGCAGAGATGCCATATATATACACACAAACAATCCCTTTTTACACATAGTAATGAATCAATTGCAATTTTTATTTTCTTATTTTAATTTTCCAGAAAAAAAAAGATTAAAAAGAAAAAAGGAAAAAAGAAACACGAAGAAGGAAATGGCCAAGTCCAGTGGTGTTGAGTCTAATCTGCCAATTCCACATACGACTATAAATTTTCACGATATTAAAAAATAAATAATAAAAAATAACTGCCATCACTATTGAAAATTTATGGCATTTTTTTTTTCAAGTTTTTCTAGTTAGTTATAATATTTTTGTTCAATACAATATTTTATATGAAAATTTAGTACTATTGATAATGTGTTTTTTTTTAAAAAAAAAAATTAAGAGATTGAATGGTATAAAAATAGTAATTGAACAAATCTAAGCTTTTTTTTTATCCATTCTGCAAACTATGTCTCAAATATTTTGTTAATATGTCTTATTTGGATATTTATGGATTTTTATTTTTTATTTTTATTAATCAATAACATATCTACTTTTTATTATTTTTTTATATTTTCTCAATTTTAAATAAAATTTATAATAAGCCAGGATACTTCATGGGCACGAGTCTATGTCTAGACCACCGGATTCCTTAGGAGCATTTTGTAGTTTTGGTTGAATGTAGGTAGGTGTGGGTAATATAAAAAATAATACTTTCTCCGTCACATATTTATATATCAATTTATTTTTTGTACGGAGTTTTAGAAATATTAGTATTATATTGGGATAAAGTAAAAATAAAGGTAAAAAAACTAAATTAACTCTGTTAGTATTGTATGATATAAAGGTAATGGCATTTGTGTAATACATTGTAAATTAGAATGGTATTTGTAATGTTAGGTAGATAGTACAATTACTATAAAAAAAAAAAAGGAAACGGATACTTTGTTATGGGACGGACCAAAATGGAAAAATAGATAGATAGTTAAGGGACGGAGGGAGTATATATTAAAAAATTATAACATGTTATCTGTTAGTAGAAATGTGTAAGATAAATTTTATTTTTTGTATTATATATATAAATTAATTGTATTTGTAATAATATATTTACAAATTATGTAAAAATTAAATGATATTATTTTTATATTCGTGTGTCATTACTTATTCTATAATATAAAATAAATATTTTTCAATATGACAGACGAGGTATGATGTTATATCTTATTGACTTAATTATATGGACTTAATTATATTGATGTATATTTGTTACGTATGAATTAATAAATTTTATCAAGTATAAAATGTATTAATTGTTATGGGACAAATAAAATTAAAAAAAAAAATGTTATTTGTTATTGGACATAGATGATATAATATAATGTAATATATTAATATAAACTTGAGGTATTTATAATATATAATAAAATCATAATTAGTAAAAGAAAATTTGATAATTTGTATATGAGTGAACCAAAAAAACTGACAAAACTAATATTTCAAAGCATGTCGATGGAATATATCTATCCACTATCTTTATCAGTCAAAATATAGAGTATATATATTTATAAAAAAAATAAAAATTAACCACATTATACATTAAAAATATATTCAATTCAAACTTATATTTAGTTAATTTAATACAACTACATTAAATAAAACACAAGGACAAAAAGATATTGAATAAATTAATATTTATAAAATATTCTAAATATAAAATTAATTTATAATAAAAATAGATAGTAATTTTGTTTTTAATTTTTTAGAAATTTGGAGGAATGCTAAAAATCCTCCGAAATTTCTCAAACAAACACACTCTAAAATACCTCTAACTATCGATGAATATGATTACTTAAATATTTGCAAAAAAAATCAAATATATGCCTATTGCTTAAGGGATGAGGGATGAAGGATGTGTTTGTTTTGTGAGATTGTTGAAAAGAATTTTATTTATATGAAATATAAAAAATTGTGTAGTAAATATAAAAATAATAGTATATTAATTTTTGAAAAATGTTTGAAAAAAAATTAAAGAAATAACAAAATCGAAATATGTAATTTTAGTATATTCAAGTATACAATGTATGAGTTTGTTTGGGATTTTTATAGAAGTTCTTTCATTAATTAAGTTTTTATTTAAAAGTATCAATTCAATTCAAATTATTATTATTTTTTTATATTTTACTCAAAATTAATGTTATATTTAAATGCTATATTAATATATATTTTTAAGGTGGGTTTATTATTTTAATTTTAAAATTTAAAACCGCTTGTTTTGTATTTAAATGAAAATTGATATTATTCGTTCAATACTTCTAGATAAAATATAGGAGTTTGTTTCTTTTATAAAATTTATTTAATATATTTTATTCAAAAATATTAATATATTATACATTCATTATTTTTATATTATTTACAAATTTTTGTATATTTTATATTAAAAAAATATATTTTTAAAACAAAAATACAAACAAATAAACCCTACAATATTTTTTATATAAAATATTAAATTAAAATATTAATTAAAACAATATTTAAATCAAAATCTCAAACCAACATTAAATTTTAAATCAAAATCAACAAACTTAAAACACAAAACACAAAATAATACTATGAGAAAAATGAAATAGAAAAAATACTCTTTTTCAATTGAATGAATACATTTATTTAAATTTTTGTAGTAAATTAGTGTTATGTCTCATATCTATGTATTCAAAATTTTAGAAATATTAATATTATACTAGACATATAGTAGAAATAAAATAAAAATAATTAAAATAATATTATTAGTATTGTGTGATACAATATAAAAATAGCTGTAATATTAAATAAATAATACAATTACTAAAATAGAAAGTAGATATATAACAGGAACCAAAAATAAAAAATAAAAATAGATGATTAAGAGAGAAAAAGGTATAAAATAATTTTATTAATGTTATCATTTGTATTTTATATAAATATATAATAATATATTTAATACCTTATATAAAAATTAGATTATATTATTAGGGTGTGTTTGTTTGGAGGTTTGGATTTTGAGTTGGGATTTGAATAGTAAAAATTTTGAATTTGAATAATTGTATGATACCATATAAATAGGTGTTGATGTGATATTTTGAATATAAAATTAATTTTTAATATAATATAAAAAATAAAAAATAGGTATTTAATTTGATATTTTGAAGAAAAAAAATTGAATGAATAGTAAAAAAAAAATCCAATCCCTCTGAACAAACACACCCTTAATATATAATTATTTTTTTATTAAAATAAAAAAACAGTAATTTTAGATGAGAATGGATATATTGGAAAAGCACGTTTAGGGCAGAGAGGCCATAGGATCTGACGGCGGTGATTTCGAGGTCCAAATTGTCGGTCCATATGGCGGCAGCACCACAGCTTTTCTTGTCTTTTGTGGGGCCCAACATTCCTTGGCGGTCCCCCACCGCCTGACACGTCATCATTCTCCACAGTGGGTGCAATGATGCCTACCGCAGGCGATTACTGCCCTTTTTTGGATTGCGTGGCCGTTCTTTCCCGGATAAGATACATAAACCTACTGCTCATTATTATTACTAAAAATAGATACTTCAATTTGGGCCTAGAAAATGAAAATAATTGGGCCAATCCGTACGCCCAATATTTTGGGCCTTATATTTAACTTTTTGGTTGTTTTTTCTTCTAACTAATTTTAAAACAAACATGTTTCGATTCAATCATCTACTAATAACTTTTTATTTTATTTTATCGAGAATTATTTAATTATATACGCATCTTTTTTAGTCTTATCATTATTTTGTTGGACTTATATCATCATCATCGTCATCATGCATGACCTTCACATGGGCAACTTGGCCAATTTGGGTTTGGCATACTTCAATTCACTGAATGAATGCTTTTTTTTCACCTTTCAATTCAATATTATTATTATTATTATTATTATTGCAATTAATTAAATGAATTTCAAAACCAATAATGGAATAGTAATTGGAATTAAATTTGCTGATTCTGTAATTTTCAAGTGACTGAAAACAATAGTGACAGGTCATTTGTCGGTCACAATGTGACAATTAATTGAAATGGTTTAAAATAATAATAATTGAATAGATTTGGGATTTAAAAACTCTAAAACTGAATATAATAATAATAATAATTCTCGTATGAGGATAGTTTGGTCAAGTTACCTTTTTAATTCTTTTTATTGTAATTATATTTCATATCCTTTTTAAGGCCAGAATTCACCATGGATGGAGCTCCTCTGCAAAACCCTTATACTTCCCTTTGTTGTTTTAATCCCCTTCGCTTTCGATTCTTTCCGTGAACTTGATTTGTATGAATTGGAGGCTTTGATCGTTGGGAGAGGCCTGTGAGGAAGAGAATCAGTCTGGTTGTGGATTTGAGGTCTTCATCGTTCTTTCCGCTGTGGGTAAACTTGAGGTTAATTTTAGGTGAGAGCTTTTTCTCGTAATTTTCTTTTTGATTGAACAATTTTATTTGTGCTTGTTGGATATTCGTTCGGTTTTCTAGCTTTTGTTTAATTTTGTGCGTTGAGCCGAAGCTGCATTTGCTTGATGTTTTGGAACTTTATTTAACCAAGCTGAGTCTACTTTGATTTTATTTATGTGCTTTAGTTTTTGTTGTGAAGTTCGATTTTAATTAGCTGAGCATATTAGCTCGATTATACACTCTTGTTGTGTGCATTTTTGTTGAATATGAATGCTTAAATTTGAATAGGGATTAAGATTCGTTAGCATTTGCACATGTTCTTCAATTATATTATGTGTTTCTTCTACCTGAACAATAAATTTATATATGTGGTGTAGTTAAGTTTGGAAGGAAAATAGAAGAGTGAATCTAAAAACAGCATAATGTAATCAGAAGAAAAGGCATTGGGACCAGGTCCTCCCACGCCCATGGTCTGTTGAGTCACCATGATTAACCCCCCGCCATTGTGTCGGACGGGGTTGGGGGCCCTGGGGTAAGGGAATTTTATCTTTTACAGCCAAGGGAAAGGCATAATAGAGTGCTCAAGAAACTGATTATAATTAATTAGACTGCTGAGGAACAGAAACATGGTAGTATATTTAGCCTGATTTAAATTAAGGGAAAGAGGTGAATAAAACATATTTGGTCCTCTCCCAACAATGATACAATCATCTTTCTCCTCATTCATTTCCCTTGTTATTACGCTAGTCAATCAAAACTCGAAGCTCATGTTTTATATGTTTTGTCATTTTCTACTAATTCATCAAAATCCTTGACTATAATAAATGATCATTACTTCATTAATTGCGAAAGCATGTTTTGTCGGTATTAGGGTTTAGGAAATCCAGTTATTAAGGAAGAAAAGGAGCAAGCTACTCCAGCCTTCTATCATATGCTTTTCCACATCACAACTAATGTGGAGAAATGTATGTTCTATTTTTTTTTTAGGATGTCCAACAAGGAACTTCCCCACCAAAAGGTAGTGTGGCAAGAATGCGGTATTCTTTAGTAAAAAGCTGAATAATAGTTCGCTATGTGTTTACTGCATAAATGAATCTAGTGTTTCTTTCGAGTAGATTGCAAATACTTCAGGTTCTTTCTTCTTTGACAATGAAATTTAGGATTATTTTGACAAGGAAGAAGAAGGGAACAAATGGTAACAAAGGTAATATGTGATAGGATTAACAAGAATGTGCTTTGCTAAATTATAGCATTATTGAGTCCGGGAACATCAATCTTACCAAAAGAATGGTTTGGTGACATGTACAACTCTGTTCTATATGAGTGATGCGATCTAGCATTTGAAAACTAAAAGAAAAAGAACAGAGTCCTTCTGGGAAAGAGCACTGTGTAGCTCAATAGGAGTTTCTTTAAGAAGAAGTCAGTTGATTCAATATATTTGTACATGTACTGCTGATTTCATGAACAAGATTTATTCAGAAACTCTGTTGTTGGTCTGCAAATTCAATAATCACCTGGTTTTCCACTAGTGTCCATGGTTAATTTTAGTAACAAACGAATTTTTCATATTTGTTGATTGTGATGCCATTCTACGTGCTTAGTAACTAAAATTCATTTTGGCTGCCGATAGGAATTTAATCAAGCATTTATTCTTTCCTGTCTTGCCAATTGGTTAAGCAGGAGATAGATTGAACTCCTTTGTGTTTTAAGGGAGCATTGTCAGCCAGGATCAAAATTCTTGGGAAATGTGGGAACTTTATTGAACTGGATTATGATTAGCCCCAGTTTTTCTTGTCCTCTCTTCTCAGGATGAAACTCATTTCTTTTCTTTTCTTTTAACATTGTGAATGACTATGAGTTTTTTTTATTTGAGAAGAATATCAAGAAAGATCTCCTGAAGTACCTGACTAGTGTCATATCATCTATTCGGATAGATGAATGCATTATCCAAGTTTTACATTTATCAAGCACATGCATTATGTTTAGATGTATCTTCTAGTGATTGCTGATACACATTTTTCTCTGCAAGGTGCAATCACACTTAATACATGAGTTTGATGATGCTATCTGCCATTTCTAATTGGGCTACCTTGTAATCTATTCTACCAGATCACATACATGTCACCCAGGACCGCCTAAAATTGATTGACCCTGCAGGTTGATGAGTTTCTCGTAGATGTATGGATGAACATACCCGGATTGACTCAGTTAAATTTGGTGACCAGTGTACAAGTGATATTGCTGTATGCCTGAAAATCAGCAAAGAAAAACAAGAGATCTTCCATCTGCATTCAGCAATACTCAAAAGCGAGAGCACATATTTTGCAAACAAACTTGCAGACCCAACTAATCATTCATGTATAGAGATTGAGTGCACAGAACTCAATTTTGAGTACTATATAAAACTTCTGAAGAGCCTTTACCTTCCTGCTGGGGCACTTTTGGAATCCTGGGACTCTGTTCGATCCGTACTGGGTATTCTTCCAGTGGCTGCAGCTTTAAACTGTGAATCCATCGTGCAGAGCTGCCTTCAGTACTTGGAGGCTGCTCCTTGGGACGACACCGAAGAGGATCAGATAGTGGCAGAGGTTTCACTGCTAGGTCCGATTGGAATGCCTGTCCTCGCAAGAATCCAACCAGTAGATTCGGTAGCTTCTAAAAGAGTTTTCATCTCAGCAATACGCTTTGCTACCTCAGTTGACGGTCCCTGCGTTTCTTTTGGAGATGAGCTTAGGGCTTCAGCTCAAGAACAAGTAGAGTATATGCTTGGGGATGACGAAGACATGCCACTGGTTGTTGCTGATAAAGATGTAAAATCGGAGACCACAACTGGCCTGTTGCAGATATTTTCAACGTTTGAAAGCGCTCTCCCCTCGCTCTTGGAATCTGGCTCGAGCAAGGTTGCAGAGGGTAAAATTGTTCAAAGCCTATCCGATCTTGGATGGATGTGCAATATTCTGCTGAAAATGGGTCTAATGGAGAATTTCGTATCCAAGTGGATTGACATCTCCGAAAGCATATTACAGATTATTGAAGACAAGAAACTCGAATGCGACATATGGGGAGTAAAATCGAAGCTTGTAGAAGTGACATCTAAAGTACTCGATGCAGTAGGGTATGGGAACGTGATCCAGCCCCCTCAACGCCGCCTGCAGCTGGTGAAAACATGGCTTCCTTACATCAGAAAACTGAAGCCCACCCTTGACTCCATGACCCAAAAAGATGCTGAATTTCCTCACAAGATGGACGAAGACCTCTGCCAGAGCATCGAGGGAGCTATGGTTTCGTTAGTTTCTGCACTCCCTTCCGATGACCAAGCTGATATCCTCGCTGACTGGATGAATGCCGAGCAGCGACGATATCCTGATCTTAGCGAAGCCTTCGAAGTATGGTGCTTCAGAACCAAGTCGGCTAAGCGACGGTTAGTCGGGGGCCTGGATAGACCTGACAAGACCACAGTCAGTCTCTGATCCATTTGCTATCGCCATTAACTTTTGAGTTTTCTTTGCTATGCGGGATGGCGAACTTGCTGCATACACACTGCTCATTTCCCAGCAGTTTTTGTTTTTTTTTTTTTTAAAACACCTAATTGTATTTCTTATTATTGACTTGGAGTTGGCCAGCCATCATCTTCTTGCCTACGATTGCTTACTTGAAATTATAGAATGGCTGTTTGTTTGTTAGGTTGGTGGTCGTTTGACTTTGACATGCAGCAGCATATATTCCAATTTTTGTTGAGCCCATGTAAAAAATTAAAAAATAAATTGAAAGTTAAAAAATTATATGAAATTATAGAGTAAAAATCATTTTTGTCTCATTCAATATCACAATTATTAATTTTAGTACTATTCAAAAAAAAATTATCAATTTTGGTCATACTCAAATGAAAATTTATCAACTTTAGTCTCAAATCGGTTGACTGGAACTGAAAGCAGTCGTGTTGAATGACTCAGAAGGTGACTTGGGACTAAAATTAATAAATTTTTTATTTGAGTGAGATCAAAATTGATAATTTTCTTAATTGATAATTTTCTTAATGGGACCAAAAATTGATAATTGTGATTTATTGCTCGAAGTTATAAATGAAATGGAATATTGGTAATTATATTATGATTACGATTATTATATTAGTTAGTTAATTATTAATGTTTAAACAAGAAAGCGAGGCGCCGCACTTGACCGAAACTAAAACTATCATCGCTTCCCCATTGATTAGTTCCAATATGCGCCCATATATATATAAATATATGTATGTATTTTTGCCTTGGCAATTTAGCATTGAGCGAAAGAGAAAGTAAATCGGAGGAGGAGGAAAAGGGATTTAATGGCGAATTTGTACGTGCGGGCGTTTCCGACGACGGATCTGAATAAAAACACGGAGTGGTTCACGTACCCAGGCGCCTGGACCACCTACATCCTTATATTGTTCTTTTCTTGGCTGCTCGTGCTCTCCGTTTTCGGCTGCTCTCCTGGCATGGCTTGGACCGTCGTCCATCTCGCTCATTTTGCTGTACTCTCCTTCCTTTTGTCTTTTTGGATTCCGCGATTTTTGAGTTTTTATTTCTTTATTTATGTTATGCTTGCGGACGTGTTGTGGTCTGTTGTTTGGGACGGGGTTGATGGATTGGATTAGATTGGATTGGCTACACTAGCTAGCTTAATTCGTTCTTGTCGATTATTTGGGGCTTCTTTGCTGGGTGATCTTCTGAGATTTGATCGGTTATGGTTCATGTTGTATGATGTTTTGAGTGATGGTGTTCTTGTTGGATTTTGTTTGTTCCTTTTCTTATGTGTTGAGCACTGGCGATTGGATTTGAGTTCGTTGCTGATGTTTTTGTTATTTCTTGAGTTTTAGAATTGATTGGGAACTATTTTCTTAGATGGAAATAGGAGAATTTGTTGTCAATTTTTGTTAGTTTTAATTATCCATGTGATTAATGATTTTGTTGGTGGTAATGTTGCTAGAATTGTCATTTGTGTGGCTGTAGTAGCTCATGTGGATTAAGACTATTGCTTAAGATGATTATTTGGTTCTTTTGAAGCTTTTATTTGAGCATAAATGGTAAAATATCATAAGATTTTGGAATAATCCAGTCTAGATTTTAGTGGGATTTGCTAGAATCGTCATTAGCAATCATTGTTGAAGAATTTAACCTAAATTATGTTTTTACATGAAGTTCCTATCATGATGGCCATTTTGTTGAATCTTTAAACATCAGTATGTTATGTGTGTTGCAAGCGTGGGAATTTGTGAAATTTCTTCTCCCCACTTGTTCCAATAAATATCAAGAAATAGTTTCTTCAACCTCTGCTGGTGGAAGGTTATCTTGGTTCTCTGAATGATTGAATCTTATAATTTCTTCCGGATCAAACAACTGACGGCTTTTCATATCCAATAATGATGCTTGAGTTCTATCCGTGCTATGTAATTTTTCTCTCCGGTTTGAAAATACTAGTTTGAATAAGCAAGCAATGATCAGAATCAGTTAACATTACCCACTGTCGATGGTAGATTGAAAAACCATTGCAAGTGTTCTGCAATGGTGCTTGCTCGGCAGCATAGCTCGTTCCTGTGATGTCACATTAAAATGTTATCAATTATTCAATCTTGGTCATAACTTGCTTTTGGAATCTTGAATTCATTGTGAAGTTTCTTTGTCCATAAGTTGTCTTGACTTCCTCATTTTGCTCTCAGATGACGTATCATTTTTTCCATTGGAAGAAGGGAACACCGTTTGCAGATGACCAAGGTATCTACAATAGACTGACCTGGTGGGAGCAAATTGACAACGGCAAGCAGCTCACTCGAAACAGGAAGTTTTTGACTGTTGTGCCAGTAGTTCTGTAAGTACTCTACCGATCCATTGTTCAAATTGTAATTGACAATATATGCCTTGGTATAAAATCCTTTAATCTTGATATGATTTAGTCAATTTGATGGATTGCATTTGATCAAATATGGTTGATTTCATTGATTTTTGACAGTAAAGTAACATAGAAACCATATGATGATGGGTGGGTGCAGGTACTTGATAGCTTCTCACACGACGGACTACCAGAACCCGATGCTGTTGCTGAACACGATAGCAGTCTTGATTCTGGTGGTAGCAAAGTTCCCGAATATGCACAAAGTCCGGATATTTGGAATCAATGCCGATCAATGAAATTGCTTGCTTTGATCGATCTTCATCACATTTCTTGAACTCAACTCTTTCTTATATTAGGTAAATAGAGGATGATCCATATATATATATATATATATATATCAATCAATCAATTGCTATGATGTCTAGCTCCATTGCTGTGTTGTTATGTACTTACTAAGTTTCGAAAGGCTAAAGGAATTTTCTTTACTAACATTCTCAGGCTTTCTTTGCAACAAAACTGTTAATAATAATTTATTAGATGCTTGCTTTTCATATGAAGTTAAGAGATTGTCAATTTGTTTTTATGTGTTTTTGGATTAGAAGATGTAAGGAAATGTGTGTCAATGTTTCATGTCGAAGCCAAAAAGTGGTGATTGATCCGCCATTAATGCCTCCCCTGTCACCCATCATCTGCTTCAAGTGTCTATACAGATACCGAAACAGGAGGGTCTGATCAGAAAACATATATATATATATGTATATATATAGACTGTTGGGTGGGGTGGGGTGGGGTGGGGGGGTAAAAGTAAAACCTGCAACTTCTTCTAGTAGAAAGACTCATTTAATATTGCCCTGAAAGAAGAATTCTTTCCGTTTCATTAATTCATTATTCACAGACTGCTGCTACTCCAAAAGATTCGTACACACAAATACATTTATATATGTATACATATAATATATATATATATATATATTATCCCTGTTGTGTTGGCAGGGGTGGGTGTTTGTATTCCAAAGATTAAAAACATACTTCCGATTTACTATCATTACGATAAGGAAAGGATAATTAAATAATTGACACTAAATATATAGAAATATCAATTCAGTACAACCAACCAAACTAAAATAACAATGGATGGCGATGCAGATTGCAGACTGCAGAGGAGCTAACAAGAAGAAGAAGAGGAAGATGATGATCCAATTAATGAGAGAGAGAGAGAGGTTGCAGGCCAGGCCAGTCAGGTCAGGTCAGGTCATATCACATGTTGTCTGAAGAAGAAGAAGAAGCAGCAGCAGAAGAATGAATGAATGTTTTGTGGGACCAAAACGATGTCCTGAAGCAAGTAGAGTTGGTCAGATCTTTCCCGGTTTTTCAGTTTCAATAGATATCCAACATGGATATCAATTGATTCACCATCATCATCGTCTTCCACCATTGTTGCAGTGCAGATCTGCAGAAGCAGCCACGTAATTTAATTTAATCATCGATCATTTCATCTCTTAGCTAGCTAGGTAGGATCATCATCATTATCATCTGTCCTTGTTCATCATCATCATCCACTGCAAACTACAGTAGCAGTAGCAGTAGCAGTAGTTAGTTACATTACATACATATATGCATACATATACATTTAATATGTACTTGTACTTCACCCCTAATCACTAACTAACGTAAGCCACCACCAACTAACTTCCATACATTTGTATTATCATTATCATTCTTATATTGCACAATTACACTTTCAATTTAACACACACATACTGCCCTCGATCTTCTCAAAACCCTGGAATTCTTGATCCATCGTCATTCTCAATTATATACAGCCAGAAGTTTCAAACCCCAATATATAAATTTTAAAGATCAAATTTTTATGAAATTAATTATAATATCGATCGATGAGTTAATTAAAGATGCAATCAATATATAACATTTAAGATCACTTAAATATATAACATTTAAGATCACTTATATATATAACATTTAACTTGAGTCATGAATTATTACCATGATTCTTGACGACGCATCCGTGATCCAATATTGCAATAAGCATAGCAGCCATCAGTTGAATTAATGGAATTATCACCATGATCATTAACAATTCTTTCCTCATCACCTGTGGCTGAGATGTCGGAGACGACGAGCTGCTGCTGCTCCCTTCTCCACAGATTCGTCATCGTCATCTCCGCCACAGAGCCGCCATGGCCATAGCTGCTACTGCTCCTCGTTGCCCCATCCACCTCGCACAAGTAGTAATCTGGACAACCACAATTAGCCAAACCACTACTACTTGGAGGAGGAGGAGGAGGAGGAGGATGATGATCAGCAGCCATTGAAATGAAATTAGAGGAGCTCAAAATCCCTAAACGATGGGACACCATGCGACTGGAATTCCTATCGTCATGCCCTAAATGGTGGAACACGAAATTAGGGTTTTTTTGCGGTGCAGGCTTGATTTCGATCTTGTTCTTGTTCTTCTTCCTGGAGGCGCCGCCGACGGGGACGTTCCGGAGAGAGCCGCCTTGAGTCCAGTACCGCCGACACGTCTTGCAGAAGTAGCGCGGCTGAGAGAGGCTGTAGTTGTTGTAGTAGCAGAATTTTGTGTTGGGAGAATTGCACCTCGGACAGTCCAACGCCGCCGCCTGCGCTCTGCTGTAATTTGACTTCACCATTGATGCAAACTGTGGCGCCAGATTAGGGTATTTGCTCGCCATCGCCGTATCTTCCATTGCCACCGCCTTCGCTGCCGTAGTATTATCCTTCATATATATATATATATATATACACACAAACAGTCAGTCCAAAGGAGAAAACATATATATATATGATTCAAATTTTTGCGAATTGGGGACGACGACTGCCATGGAATTTACACAAAATTAAATAGAGTAAGCTGTATATATATGTATATATATAACGCAATCTTCTAAGAAATTAAAAATGAGAAGGTGCAGTGGAAGTAGGATTAGATGTATGCACCTGAAGATGATCCCATGGAGCAGCGGCGTCCATGGAAGAAGATGAAGATTTTGTAGGAAAAGTATGGTGCTTTTGTGCAATATATTGTGGGTTCAGAACGTATAAACAGAAATATAGCTAAGGAAATAATTAATAATAATAATAATAATATAAAATTAAATGTTTAATTTGACATGATGATTAATGTTCCATGTGCAGCTTCTTTCTATATTCCATTTCATTTTCATTTTTTAAAGCTAAATAAATACTCCCATGATTAATATTGTCTAAGGTTTATTAATGTTTTATTTTATAATAATTATAATTATCATAAAGGGAGAGAGTTTATTGACTACTGCAAATTAAACTTTGGGCAATTTATATGCACTTAAAAGTCGATGATGGACATAATACATATGGGGACTATTGGACTATGATTTAATTCCATATAATTTACTTTACTAAATGTTGCATTAAAAATATATACAAATTAAAATATAAGCGTTCAGCATTGAATGTAAAAATTCACAATCTCACTCCCTTAGCCGATAAATTCAGGGCGAATATATATTTATTTTACGACGTGAGAATCCTCAATAGCTATTTTTGGAGTCAACCTTTAAAAAAATTACATTTGTACAAATTCATGTACATGCACGTACCATATGATTTATTTTCATTGTGTTATATATATATATATTAAATTTATCAAAATTTCTCACAAAGTTTACATTAAATACATATTTTCATTTAAAATATTATATTCAATTTAAAAAATATATCAAAACAATGGAACAGCAAAAACCTTAAAATACAAATGTTGGGTTTGTGTTGTTTTATGTTTTTTATTAATTATTTTAGTATTGAAACAACTTTTAAATATATATATATATATATAACATTCCATGGCAAGATTGTCATACAAAAAAAAAAAAAAAAAAAAATACAAATTAAATGAAGACAGCTAACAAATACTATTAGCGAAATTTTTGGTGCAAACAGTTTATGTGTACTGTTAAATACCGGACAAAATAAAAGATTCAGATATGATTTTGATTTTGTTTTATTAATTGGCTGTATCAACCAATATTTTTATATAAGATTTTTTTGTTAGGTTTTGGTTTGTTTGAAATTTTTTATTTGAGTTTTGATTTAAATGATATTTTAGTGCTATATTTTATGAGATAAAACAATAATTTTTTAATAAATATCGTACAAGATGAATAGTAGTGATTTTAATTTGTAATAAAATCAAATAAACCCTAAGGTTTGGAGTTTTTTAGAGTTAGCAAAATAATAAATAAAAAGTAAATATTTTATACTATGATGTAAATAGCCATTGAGTGTGATACTTTATTATTATTTTTTTTAACAAAAAAAATATTGTTAATAAATAATGTCAAATTTTTTAAAAATATATGTGAACCTTAAAATTTTTGTTATTGTACTTGTCATATTATTTGTCTAGTCTATTTAGTTTTGATGCATAATTTAATGAAATTTTTATTGTAGCATTAGTTGGTAAATAAATTTACTCTTATTTCAATTTTAATATAAGAATATTAATGTAAATAGGTATAAATTTAAAAATATTTTTAATGTGCAATGAGTTTATAGTTATTTAAATGAAGCGACACATATTCAAAGTTGATGCTGAAAGAAGGTATTGGGCGGTGATGGCGGCGGCGCTGCCGGTGGCGGTCGCCGTCGTGGTGGTCCAAAAAATCATTTCATAATATTACATTTCCTCTAATTAACTTGTCAACACACAACACAACCTGGAGCTTAATTAATCATCAAGTCCCACCAAACTAATCTGGAATTATCAACAAATACAAAATGAATCATTATAATTTATTTTCGTAAAATAAATTTCAATTCACCTTAATCCATAGCTAGCTACCCAATTATTTTTTATCCATAGTATATTTACTTTGACTGATCAAGAAAGATAATAAAGTAAAATTAATTATCCTTTTATCGAAAACAATGGGTTTTTATTATTATTATTATTATTTAAAAAATTCTTGATAAACAAATCCAATGTAAGTATTTAAATTGAATTTAGTTTTATTATCTGAAATGAAATGAAATGAATTGGCATTGCAACAAAAAGGTAAAAACATAACATGATTTTGAAATGACGTGTTTTGGTTCACATTGAAACTTGAAAGTATAGAAATTTGAATTTCATGTGACCACTACTTATTAAATTACAAATTTATTTATTTATTTATATTTGGATTCGACCACAAAAATATTTAGTTAAGTGCCAAACAGCATCCCGAGTGGCGTGCAATTGCATGTTTAATAAAATGCTACTTATTTACACTTCATTTATTATTATTATTATTATTATTCTTAATATTTTTGGCCATATTAGACTGTATCCTTCATTCTCATTGGATTAGTTCAACCATTAATATCACAATAAATAATCAATTTGGTCCATACCTTTCATGTGCCTAATCCACCATTGTACGTGCACATTCACTTTAAATAACAATAATAATAATAATAATAATAATAGCTAATTAAATAGTGTTTAAAAAAATATTTCTTATTTTTTATTTTAAATAATTTTATATTTAAAATGAGAACAGAGAAAATAAAAATATTTCAATTTAAAAATAAAACAAATAATTTGAGATGGATGAAATATTAGTTGGACGGTTGGGTACACATTACAGGAAATATAAATAAATAAATAAATTAGGCCCATTACACAAAAGTAAGCTTAATTTTGCACTAAATTAGAGGCCCATTACACAAAAGTAAGCTTAATTTTGCACTAAATTAGAGGCCCATTACACGGAAAATAAATAAATGGATAAATAAAATATCCTACTTAAATAAACATAAGGCAACCACCTATTACGGATGGCTATGATTGGAGGGATAAACCGCACCTCGATTTACCAAGGTTGACACGTTTTCACTATACAGCTTTTACTAAATTACCCCTACTGTAATTTACCTTATAAATTATCCACTAATTAACAAAGAATCCATTTACTTTGTATGTGGTCAAGTTGCACAAAAATAATTAGCCAATTGGAATGTGTTGGGAATTAAAGCTATTTCAAGAGACATTTAAGTAAATAAAATAACATAAAAATTGCTGGAAGTTCAAGAGCCCTTATAAACTAAATTTCACAAAATGAATAAAATAAATGTAGAAAAATCTTAAAATTCAATGCAACGAAAATATAAAGTAAAATATGGACATCAGAATTTACACTAAAGTCAGCATCTCATTGTGTATCAATCAATCCAAATCGATTTTAAAAAAATAAATATTGAGTGCGACTATGTGAGTAACATCGAATCCATTTCAATCAGAATTTTTTACTTTATTTCAGAACAAAATACATCGTGGGCAAAAAAAAAAATCATTAAAATCAATTCATTAATGAATTATTGTCTCAAAATTAAATATAAAAGATACTATCCCATTGTGTAATTAACGCCTTCATTTATATATTGGATTGAAAAATACTTTGCGGTAAAAGTACAAATATACCCCTGGGTATTACTTTGTAGCATTCAATTTTTAAAGATTTTTATATTACATGCAGTAACTGCAGACATATTGTTTTCCTGAATTAATCAAAAAATAATTCGAAACTTTCCTTAAGAAACATAAATACAAAGGAAAATATACCAAAGACTACAATCAAAATATTGCAATACTATATTTTTTCAAAAATTAAATGATCAATAAATCAGTGGTTACAAATAGATTTACCAAACAAACAACCGAACTGTATATCGATGAACTCAACAGTCAACAACGGAAAAGTCAGAGGGGCAGACTAAGGAGTGGGTGGGTCAAAGCAGGGCAAAATAGTAAATTCGTTGGTGGTGTTGATTCTAGCGAGTGGCGAATTAAAGCGAGAGGACAAAAAAAACGATAAGACAAAATAACAAGGAAAATAATTAAAGCCGAGGAGCGAAGGGACGTTCGTTCGGGGAGTGAGGCACCGTTAACCATCATTTCCACCGTATAGTCTTTCCCTTTTTCGTGAAATCTCGCCTCGTTTCAGAATCGGCACCTGTTCAATCAACGAACCCCTGTTTTTGTCTTGTCGTGGCTTATATTCTTTCAATTCTGGTAGTTTGGTGGATTTTATCGACTTGGTTACAGTTAGCGTTGAGTGATTGATTCCATCGAAGAACTGGGAATTATACGGCTTGATGATCGGCTTTGAGGTTGTGTGTTTGCTGATTATTCAGGCGTGGAAATCGTATTGGTCGTGTTATCAGGTTCGCTGAAAATACCTGAATTTTGCGCCGGTTGTTTTGATTTAATTTATTTGTCAAATTTAGATGAACATTAGGTGGATGAATGATATGTTTGTGTACAATTTGATTAATATAAGATGATGGAATTCTGAATTCTGATTGATGTTAAAAAATTTGGATATGGTGAAACAGAGAGGCTATGCTCAGAGGACAGCATTTAAGATATCTTATGAATTTTATTTGGGGATTTAGGTTTTGATGGATTGAATTTGGAGATCATGGACAGCAATAGCGACTCAGAAGATCAATTCTATGACACTCGCGATGCTGTTTCTTCGGTATCATCCGATTTAGGTTCTGACTGTTCTGAAAGTTATCCAAGTCCTGGGCCAGAGGACAGTGCTCCAGGTTTTGAGTATTCGGCTGAGAGATTGGATAGTGTCAATGAAAGACGACGGCGGTTTTTGAAATGGATGAGTAGCCATTTGGATTCTCAAAATAGTTTTAGAGATGAAGAAGATAATTTATGTTTCATGGACATGAAAAGAGACATTGAAAGATTGAGGGATGATGGAGAGGCAGTGCTGGCTAATACTGATTCAGAATTGAGAATTTTCTCTACTTCTTCCCTACCTTCTCAGTCAGACGACACCACTGATTCACTCGAAGAAGAGGAAGATAATATGCTTTGGAGAATAAAGAACTTAGACAGTGGAAGGGAATTCATCATGGATGAACTGACTGATGACGGCTCCATTTCCAAGTTGAGGGAAGTCGGTTCAAATAATATTATACCATTCCAAGAGCTTCAGAAGTCGCTTACCTCATCAGAGCTTGTACTACAGTTATTGAGGAAAGACTCAACAGGGTTCGGTGCAGATCATCATTCGAAAAGGAAAGGGAAACGCCATTTACTCCAAAAATTTAGTGCCATAACTCGTGTTTCTGACAAGACAAATAGTTCAGTTGATAAGCCGAGTGAAGGCAATCGAAAGACAGGGTCGGCTTCCCAAAGAGTTCATGTTCATGTATCAAAAAAAAAATTTAAGGAACTATCGTCTATTTACAGAGGCCAAGAGTTTTTCGCTCATGAAGGTTCTATATTGACTATGAAGTTCAGTCCAGATGGTCAGTACCTGGCTAGTGCTGGAGTTGACGGTGTTGTACGCATCTGGAAGGTGCTTCAAAACGACATTGTGAACAAATTTAATGCTAGAGATATGGATCCTTCTAGTTTGTACTTCTCAATGAATCACTTATCCAAGGTCTCTCCTTTGGGAGTTCTTAGAGAAAAAGGCACAGCTAATAAGACCACAAAATTATCGTCCAACTCACCTTGCGTTGTTCTACCTGATAAGGCCTTTCACTTGACCGAGAAACCTCTTCACGAGTTCCATGGACATGGGGGAGAGGTGTTGGCTCTCTCATGGTCAAAAAATGGGGTTAGTACTTTCTCCAAAGCCTTTGCTTCTATAAATGGCTGTGGGTACTTTGTTTCCATGTTTAATTGGCATAATTGTAAACATGACTGTTGTGTTTTTTACCTTGTAGCATTTGCTGTCATCTTCCAGTGATAAAACTGCTCGTCTCTGGAGATTGGGGCATGACGAATGTCTAGGGGTGTATACGCATAGTAATTATGGTAAACCTTTCTTCATGAGTGTATATCATGGCTGCATTTATGTAAGTATATATGGCTTCAGGTGTTTAAATTTTGTATTATTCTTGATGCAGTAACTTGCATTGATTTCAATCCCGCGGATGACAATCATTTTATCAGTGGCTCGATAGATGGAATATTACGTGTTTGGGATGTAAATTGTGGTCGAGTGTTTGATTGGATTGATGTTAGAGAAATAGTCACTGCTGTGAGTTACCGTCCTGATGGGAAGGTATGCACGATTAGATTTGTGATACGCTATTATTTATATAAATGCTTACCAACTGACTTCGTTAACCATATCCTTACATATCCAGGGAGGCATTGTTGGCTCAACCGATGGAAATTGCCGTTTTCTTGATATCATAGGTATATATTACCGTATCATTTTTAAGATTTTCCTAATTGTCAAAACATATCGTGATCTCATTTAACATTTTGATTAGATAACCACTTGCAATTGGGTGCGGAGATATGCCTGAAGAGAAAGAAGAAGAAGCTTTCCGGCAAGCGAATAACTGGATTTCAGGTATATTTGTTGACCCTTTTTTCACTCTTATGTATTACGCGATTTCTCAATTTTGTCTTCGCATCGATTGATTTCATTTTATCGATATTACAGTACTTCATGAGCGATATGAGCAGAGTAATGGTGACTTCTGCTGATTCAAAAGTGCGGATCATATGTGGATCCATAGTTGTCTGTAAATTTAAAGGTAGCCGAACTTCAGGAAGTCATGTGCCGGCATATTTCACAACAGACGGCGAGCACGTTGTCTCCGCCAGCGAGAACTCCAACATCCGCGTTTGGAACTACACCCCCGACAACCCAAAATCATCATCCCAACCCAAGAAAATATGGTCCAGCGAGAGCTTTTTGTCGCAGAACACTTCCATCGCCATTCCCTGGTGTGGCCTAAAGAACAAGCTGGTAGCACTCCCGGGAAACATTCTAGGCAACCGGCATTTCGATGATAAGCTTCTCCAGAAGCTACCCGCTTTCCCCGACTGCTTCATAACGAGCCTCGGATTTTTCTTGGATGCTCTGCACAAAGGATCTGCAACATGGCCGGAGGAGAAACTGGTTATATGGAACGAGAAGGAAGACAAGCCTCCACCGTCATCTTCGATAGGTAAATCTGAATTCAAGCTTCTGAAAAACGCGTGGCTTAGCGCCATGAATGCTCCCCATTTGTGGGGGCTCGTGATAGTCACCGCCGGATGGGATGGATGCATTAGAACATTTCTGAATTACGGATTGCCTGTTCGACTTTGAGACGGGGACAGTGACAGGGACAGAGTTTTGACTTAACAGTTAACATTCGTTTGTAGATTGATTGATTGATCGATAGATCGATGATACGCCGCCACCGTCGTCGTCGTCGTCGTCATGGTGGTTTAACAATGTCGGTATAAATTGTATAAAGGCTGGGCATGGCCGAATCAAATTGAAAGTGTGGCTTGGCTGGAGTTTATTAGCTTTGTTTTGCAGTAGTTATATATGGATGGAGAGGAAACAAAGGCATGAAACATAGCTTGCAAAACGTGAAAATTTGCAGGTGTTATATTTTTAGTCAAAAAATATTTTTATTTTTATTTTTTTAAGTAAAAAATTATTATATTTTTATATTTTTTTCAATAAAATAGAAAAGTAACTATTATTACTCAATTTTATATATAAAATAACATAATTGTTAGTTGACGTCATGAAAATAAATAAATAACGATTATATTTTTGCAACATCATGTATTTAGAGAGTCACTTGTATGTATATGAAGGCCCAAGCTATATTTAAAAGAGGAACTATTGAATATGCCAAGATCATAATGGCTGTGTCTTCTGCTAGATAAAATATATTTATTTTGTATTTTTGAATTAATTTTTTATAGATAAAATATAAATGTGTGTTCGCAAATATTTATGGATAATTGTTTTATTAAGAAAAAAAAGTTATTGGTTGAACATATTTATATTTCTCTCCAAAAACATAAAATTAAATATTTTTGTTTGTTTGTTAATATTGTATTAAATGTTAATTTTATATTTAAAATATACATCAATATTTATTTAATATGACATTAAATATCTTTTTCAATTCAATATTATACTATTGAAAATTAATTTAAACTCAATACTCAAGCCAAACGACGCTCAATTATATCCATTCTAGTTATATTACAATATTACCACATGAATTAATTTTATTGTATCAAACATTTGTGGTAAACTATTCTTTTGGTTTCTCATTAATCTTATTATTTCTATTTTAATCATAATTTTAAATTATAATAAAATTTCAATAAAATTAATAGTTACATATATATTATATATAAATATATATACAGATTATTTCTTTGTTTGACTCTTAATTAATAGATTGTTCTTTCTGTTAAAGTTTTACAGCAATGGGAAAGTAAGACTAAAATCAGGCTAACACAATGAAGAAATGACCAGTTTATTTATTAAAAAGTAAGAGATAAAAAATTGATTTCAATATTATTATTTTACTAATATTAATAATAATAATAATAATAATAAATGTATTTAATAACACTTATGTTGCGTTTACCTTGATATTTTTTAAACTTTTTTTTACTTTACAATTCTTATGATTATTTATTAAAATAAATTATTATTTTTCACAAATATTATATCCAATTATTATTTAATTAATATATAATTTTAAAATCAAAATAAACAACCCTTTATTTTTCGTTTAAAATATTTAACAAAGTGTTATTTTCTATTGAAAACATGAAGTATGTTCTTTGATTTTTTATTTTTTTTGTCTTGTTTTTATTTTTTTGATGCAATATTATAAATAAAAAATAATATTCTTTCCATTTGAAACAATGTATTTATTTTGTTATCTATCCGAAATCAATCTATTTGTTTCATTATTTAGTAATTGTCCTACAATAATTTTCTAAAAAGATACCTTACATCATATACATTATTACAATAATGTAATCAACATAATTTACATACACTATATTAAAAAAAGTGTTCCTAAAGGTAAAATTATACATACATCTCTACATTATACTACATACTTATAAAATATTAATATTTTATAATTTACGTAAAAAGAATAAATGAATACATTTGTACCAGACCGGAATATAAGTTTTTATATATATAAAAAAAAAAGATAATGAGTATATAGTAAAAACAAAAAAAAACAAAAAACAAACTAAAAGAAAATACCAAAAGAATCCATGCATCATATATATATATATATACCAAATAATTCCAAAATTATATAATTTTTATTTTTATTTTTTTTAAAATTGATCCCAATAAACATGAGCACAATATGAGTATGTGTATATTTATGTGGTCAACCGTGAGGAGTAGTATTAAAAAGTTGACAAAAGCAGATAAAGAGTAAAAAATAAGTTTACAAGTCAAAGTTGCCATGCATGCATGCAACGGATCAAACTTGTTCTGTTGAATTTCTTACTTATATTTTATGGATAATAATAATAATAATAATAATAATAATAAATAATTAATGGCTAAGAAACCATTGCCATTCATACTTATAATATAATATTATATCATATATTTAACAAATATATAATATTATTAATATTTGACAATTTTATCGTAGTCTACACAAAATTGTATACTCCATTTGTTTTATAAAAGTATATTTATTTTACTATTTTAATTTATATATGCAAAGTATCCTTATACTATATATAATAGGAAAGAAAAAAAAAAAAAGTAGAAACCGTTTTTAATATTGTGTTGGTTTACTCAAAATCCTTTTAATCTTTTATTTTAGTCTATCCACTAAAATCTTCTTATTTGTTTTTTTGCTAAAAAAATAAAATTGCATCCTATATAAATACAAAAATATATCTACTCACATAATTTTTTTTACACAAAAAAAAAGACAAAATTATTTTTGCATACATCGTTTGTACAATATTTCAATAAAATATTAATATTTTTTAAATTTGCGTGTTAAAAGTAAATAAAAAAATTCTTAGTGGACAACGGAAGTATTTGTTGGAATAGTAGTGATGAATCCGAGATGTGACGAGAAAATCAAATCACCAAATCTGATAACAATTTTGTATATCAGATTCAAATATAGATAGATCCGAGCCTCGAGTGGAATACGATTTCCTTGAAGCGAATTCGGCCCTCCACCGATCACTTCCAAGGATAGAACGAATTATAACAGAATGACAGATTCCACAAACCGAAATAGAGAACTTTTGGAAGCAAATTTGTAGAGAATTTTCTAAATATTTAGAAGGGAGAGGTTTTCCGTGTGTGTATATATATATATATATATATATAAAGGAGGTATATAATATATATTAGATTTTCCTGGGAAGCGATCGGTGAAGGGTCGAATTCGCTTCAAGGAAATTGTGTCCCACGCGAGGCTCAGATTTATCTGTATCTGAATCTGATATACAAAATCATTATCAAATTTGGTTATTTGATTTTGTCGCCACATCTCAGATTCATCACTACTATTTTGAAAGCAAATTTGCATAGAATTTTCTAAATATTTAAAAGGAAGAGGTTTTCTGTATATATATTAAAAAAAAGGACATTATTTTGTATTTAATCACGTGTAGAGAAAAAAAAATTGTCCACGGTTCTACTGCACGTTGCATTCAGTTGCAACAAACTATTTATTTAATTATTTATTTTTTAAATAAAATAAATTAATCAAATAAAATGTGGGACATATAATTTATTATACCCAACAGTATTATATTTCTATTTAGTTACGCACTTACACTATTGTCACCCTTTTGCTTTGATTAAAGGGTAAACTATTTTTTTAAGTCTCGTAACTCGACCTTCTTATTATTTTAGTCTCGTAAGTGGAGTATGTCGCAAACTAGTCTCATAAGTAAAGATTTTTCGCTGTTTTAGTCCTCCGGCGCTGGAGATATCCGCGTGGCTCGCCGGAGGTTACGTGTCCGCCAGGTCACGTGGATTTTGTTTTTTATTTTTATTTTTTAATTTTTTTAAAATTTATTTTTAATTTTATTTATTTGGTCCAATTAAAAAAAAAAAAAGAAAAAGTCCACGTGTCCGCCAGATGTCGCTGACCTGGCGAGACAACTGGCGGACACGGGGCTTCCGGCGAACCACGCGGGTGTCTCCGGTGCCGTAGGATTAAAACAACGAAAATTTTTCACTTACGAGACTAATTTGCAACATGCTCCACTTACGGGACTAAAATGATAAGGGGTTCAGTTACGGGACTAAAAAAAACAGTTTAGCTTAATTCAAAAGTTATACTGTTACTAATTCTATAAAAATAATAGTAAATTATTATTTTTTTTTTAAATTATATAAGACTGGGAAGGCCAGGATCGAGTATATATATATAGTTAAATTGAAGATTGTGATATAAGATCTATGTATATAAAGTAAAAAATTATTGAATAATAATTTACTATTCACTTATTATCAATCAATTTTTTTCATTATGTTAATTAGTTTATCATATGATATTTCTACAATTTTTTGTGTTGATAATATGTAGTAATTCTCAATATAAAAAAAAATTGTTTAATTATATAATAAATATATTGAATCATATTTTCGATATCTTAATCTAAAAAAAAAAAAAATTAATATTATCTTAAATTATAGTATAAAAAAATTATTGAATTGCACAAGAAAAGAAATTTGTAATCATATTAATTCAACAATATTGAAATTATTATAGTATTAATTTGACAGTGCACCCGCACGCACACTAAAGTACTTTGAAGCCGTACGTACCATACACATACACACCTACCAAATTCTGACACTGGACTTTGACTTTTCTATTGGATAATAATCATAACATATATTGATATTGCATTTTTTAAATAACCCGTGTGTGAAAATAGACTTACCATTGTTAACCTAATTGTCGATTCTTACCCAGACAACTCACATACTTTGGTATTTTATGATGTCAAATATGCACGAATTTTAATAAAAATAAATAATTATTATTATTTTTTTCTTTTATAGTAAAAAAAAAAAACAAAAACATAATAATTTTTTACTTAAAAAAGAAACGAAAATATTTTTTAATGACAATCGAAAAAGAAAAGTGAGCATAGATTTAAATGAAGGAGTAGGTAATAATAATGGTTGTAAAATGTTCAAAATTTCAAATTTGCAAGGCTTTAACTAACATTTGTGGAATTACTCGGTAGCCAATGTTTGACCCAATAATAATTGGATTGTTTTGTATGGTTATAAATTGAGTTATGATATATGGTATATATTTTAAAAGTAAAATTTCATATTTTAATAAAATATATTTAAAATAGACATTGTCATATATATATATATATATATATAATTGTTGTCCTAAATGTGGGCAACTTTTTTTGTTTTGTTTTTTTTTTTTTTTTATCAATAATGATATATATAATATTCATTTATGTGTGTGTACACTAATTTGGATACTAATTCAAACATTTTCTTTGTGGTGGGGTATTAACTAATTTCTAAAATGTCATCATCCACACAAGTTAATTAATAAAATATTTAAATTGTCCTCGAGTAAAAACTTCAACACGAAGACTTGAGCACCTACCTACCACAAAAAAATTATAAAATACAAAACGATGCATAAGCATGTTAATAAAAATTCAACTTCTAAACTATACATCGAAATATTTTTATATATCATGAAGGGATCTTGTCAAACTAGCTTTAATTTATTTGAAAATGTCAATTGTTTTAGTTTAATACATGTAAGAAATACAAGGGAAATTAAAAATAAAAATAAAAAATGTATATGTAAGGAAATTATAATAATGAATATCATTGTGTTTGAAATGCAAAGCAAATGTATTCATAGTTACTTATAAGCTGATCAAATTCACCAAAAATAGTTACTTAATTTGTTTTGAATGAAAATAAAATGAAATAGTCAAAATGTATTTGTAAATCAAGCTAATATTGGAAAAGTCTAACCAATCATAAGGTCAAATAAGGTTAATAATGGATTTTATATGACTTGTCGAGTGTGAACTTTTGAAATGTAATTTCTAATATGAATGGATCCAAACAATTATATATTTATTATTTTATGTTATCTCAAGATGTAGGAATAGGTAAAGTATATTTCTAGAGCATTGCTATGGAGATAAATATTTTTAGATATTTTTTATTTTTTTGTATATATATATATATATATTTTCAATATTATACCCCCAATAAAAATACTCATCATAAATATTTTTTACTTTTTATTATTTATTTATTTAAAATTATTATTATTATTTTTTAATATTGATTTATAGTTGGTATCTTGTCATAGGTTTCAAGTACATGAGCGAAGGGCAAGGGGGCTCCAGCTGTCTCTCTCCTCGCTCCATTCTTTTTTTTTTTTTTCTTTTTTTTTAATATATTTATTTTTATACTATATATTATAAAAAATAATTAAAAAATATTAAAATTTTGGTATAAAAAGTTTTTATTTATTCTTTTGTTATTATAAAATACCAGAGTTTAGTATATCATTTTTAGTATGATATCTATAGTTTAATATTTTCAGTATATATTGAAATAATTTGATAATTTAATATTCGATATATCAAAATATATTAATAATTCAATGTATTAATACCAAAATTATTATTTTAAATTTTATTTTTTTCGTCTCACTTACAATGTCCGAGTTACTCAAGAATTTAATATAAGTATAATTAGTAAATAATTAATAATATATTAATAAAAATAATTATTCTAAAATAATTATAAATTAAGATTAAAATTACTAATTAGTCTCATTAAAATAAAAATATACATATAAATTAAAAAATTTAAAATGAGATTAAGTTGTGTAATTATTTTCCAAAAATAAAAAAATAAAATTAGATGTGAGATGAACAAAAATAACAATATCAACACAGTGAATATTGTATCAAAATTTCAATAACTATGTATAAGGACCGTAGGAGGTAGGGGTTAGGGGAAAACTTTCCCCAAGCCCTTTCTTTTATATATATAAGTAAAAATATTTTTAAAATTTAACTCTGTAATTTTTTCTCCTAATCCAAATCCCTTAACTCTTTTTCATCTTTCATTTTATTATTTTAATTTACAATATTATATGATAATTTTAGTTCTTACTAAAATATAATTTTTTTATCCTAAATATTACTATACTTGTAGTATGCATTTTTTTTTCTTCCCTGTTATTTTTTTGATTATTTAAAAAAAAATTCACGTACCCAAAAAAAAAAAGAAGTCAAACTACCATATTAAATAAAATAATCTGAATTTAACGGTTCGAAATATTTTAAAATTGAAATAGAATAGTAAAAAATAAAAAAAAATTAAAACCGACAAAACAATTTTGTCCCCCCTCCCCCTTCCGTATCTGAGTATCTATATTTATCATACCGATTTTTCTGTATATTAAATTTTTTTATACAATATAGATACAATTTTTTTAAAAAGAAAATAATAGCCCCCTTTGTTCCAATTCTGATTCCATCATTGTTTAGGTATAAGGAATTTTTTTTTTTTTTTTTTTTTGGTTCGTAATTTAAATCAATTTTTTTTAACTATGCAATTTATATAATTTTATTAAAAATATTATATTATTTACTGAATATTATATTAAAATATTGTTTATATTCAAATTCAAATAAAAACTAATAAAGTTTTACTACTAGGCAATACATTAAATAAAATGAATGAGCCACCATATTTAGAAAAGTGTCTTAGGATTGTTGATATGGACTTTTCATTACCTGCCCAACAAAGAATGTAAGAAGGGCAATATGGTCAAATTACAAAATTTGTGAATAAATAAATTATACAATTTATTTATTGAAAAGAAATAAATAAATTATACAATTTGAATTTGAAAATACCTAATATATATTTAGTTTTATTGCAATATGAAACATCATTAGTAGATTAAAGTAATAGTACACCTTAATGGATCATATCATAACCTTAATGATTATTTAAATGACTGAACAATTCAAAGTTGAAATTGATTAATTAATACTATTATAATTAATGTTGCGTTTGTTAGTTTGGGTTTTTAATTTTGTTTTGATGCTATGGAAATGGTAAACCATAAAAATATTTATTATTTTATTGTTAAAAAAAATATCATACTCAACATATCTATATATATTTATATTTAGATTTTTAAGTATTGCTATCAAAATTCATTACTTTATCATGTTCGAAACTGTATGGTCGGTCCCGATTAAGGTGGTCAGGCAGCGGGTCTCTTTTGTGATAGGCGGGGTGCAAACTCAAGTCCCACATTGGAAGTTGTGAAGAAAATTTCACGTCCTAAGTGAACTCCATTAGTACGAGGTCTTTTGGAGAATATCCAAAAACAAATCCGTGCGAACTTAGTCCAAAGCGGATAATATCATAGTTTTAGTGTTGAGTTGACCCAATCACAACAGAAACACCGTAAACCATACACGCTTAGCCTTGTTTACTTGAGTGTATTCTTTTAAAGTTTAATTTAATTTTATTTGTTTTTAATTTAAGGGTAAATTGTTTTTTAGTCTCGTAACTGGACCCCCTTATATTTTAGTCCCGTAAGTGGAGCCTGTCGCAAACTAGTCCCATAAGTAAAAAAAGTTCGCTGTTTTAGTCCTCCGGCGCCGGAGATGCCTGCGTGGCTCGCCGGAGGTGACGTGTCCGCCAGGTGTCGCTGACCTGGTAGACACGTGGATTTTTTTATTATTTTTTCATTTTTTTAATTTTTTTAAAACTTATTTTTAATTTATTTTAAATTTTATGTGTATTTTTTTATTTGGTACAATTAAAAAAATTTAAAAAATATAAAAATAAATCCACGTGTCCGCCAGGTGTCGCTGACCTGGCGGGACACCTGGCGGACACGTCATCTCCGGCAAGCCACGCGGGCGTCTTCGGCGCCGGAGGACTAAAACAGCGAAAATTTTTCACTTATGGGACTAGTTTGCGACAAGCTCCACTTAAAAGACTAAAATGATAATGGGGTCCAGTTACGGGACTAAAAAATAGTTTACCCTTAATTTAAATAGTGGTTTTGGTTTGGTGTATGGTATTGTAAGCTGAATAATTAATTACATAAAGTAACCGTGATTGTTGTATAATGAGAAAAAAAAAAATCAAAATTTGGTGTTTTGTATTTGCTTTTTAAATATATTTAAATAAATATTGAATGTAATGTCTTATGATAGAGTTTGTTTGGTTTTAGTTTGAAATTGAAATTTTATTTAAATAATATTTTTTAATTATTGAAAACTGTATTGAATAATTTTGATTTTGAATTTGAATTTTTTTTTTAAAAAAAATAAGGATTAATAAGAGTTGAATAATAATAATAATAATAATAATAATAATAATAATAATAAAACAGAAATTTATTTTCCATATATAAAAGCATTGCATTCAAATTTCTTTCTTAATTTATTACTAAGTAATTTAAAATGCCAAAAATCCCCAGTAACAAAAGCATGTACAAAATAATTAGATGTGATGATTAATATTGCTTATTCCTTAGTATATCATGAATTTCTTTAGTTGTGATTTGAAATGAGATATTATTTTGAATTTTTTATTTAAATATTATTTTGATATGATACTTTTTTTTTTAGAGAAAATAGTATATTTCGATTTTTTTATTGTGATATGTTTAAATAATTAAATGCACCAATATTTTTTTATGAGAAAAGTGCAATTGTTTTGAAAATCTAATTGCATTTAAGTTTCTATAGATTTTGATTGATTAAAATACTACCTTCGTCCTAAAATTTTTACTTGCTTTAGTAATTGAATTTTTTAATTATATAATCCACATAATTATTTTAACCTATTTTGTACCGCTTTTAACTTGCTTTTATTTTTATATATAATGCAAACAAAAAAGTAATATAAAATTCGAATAAAAGAACACAAAAGTTTAGGTCCCCCCTCCCAAAAAAAATATTATAAAGAAAAAAAAAATAGGGATGTGGATTGTATATTTGGTGTTATTCAGAAAATAATATATAATTATATTATATATATATAGCACGAAATAAATTAAATGATGACATTTGATAAGGTGTGTATCATATCAAATTAAATGGAGTACAAGATCAAAAACATACCCTCGATACAAAACTGATCAAGAAACCCTAATCATCAAAAGTCTATTTTTTTAGTAGAAAAATCATATTAGTTTTTACTATTTTAACTATTTATTTATATATATTTTTTTACTTTTTTTACTATGAAGAGTAAAAAATACACGCTATATTAAAATTTATATCTAAATCAAATGAGTTTATTTTTATTATTAAGAGGGCAAAGGTGGTATGCATGGTGTGACGATGGTGATGGCCACATGCATGCAATGCAGACGTGGTTTTCTTTTTCGTGCTATTAAGAAGAAAATGACAGAATGCTTCATAATTAGGATCCAAGAATTAATGTTGGTTGGTTGCAATTGCAATTGCAATTGCAAGGACATGGAACAAACAACAATGTCCTTTCTTACATTGTCCTAATCTTTACACGTGTCTCATTTCTCAGCCCCATGAAACAACTACCTTCATTTACCTTGCTCCAATTACTAGTAAATTTGTGGCCGTGAGGTTACAAGTTACAGTGATCTTGTGCTATTTCAAATTATGATTTTTTTTTGTTTTTTTAAGATCTAAACAAACCCTTAATTTAAACTTCTGTCCTAATCATTTATACATGTCCACAAGCAATGATCACTTGTAGTATTAAGTTTCAAATAATTAAATTTTATCAAAGTGATAATAAATCTCCTTTGTAGAACATTAGAGTTAATTTATATATTTTGTTTGTGTAGGAGTTACTCTGCTTTTTTTAATATATATATATATATATATTTTTTATATCTATTTCATTATTATACAATTTTTTATATTTAAAAAACACAAATAAATAATAATAATAATAATAATAATATTTTATTTTAGCGCTGCTTTATAGGTTATGACAACGTATTAATATCGTCCATTAATGATGAGCGGTGGATAGGGGCAATAGGCACAAAATTTATTAAAAGGTTAATTGCAGCAATATTAATTAATTAATTAATTAATATTGTGACAAGATAAATTAATTAAATTGGGACGTATACACAGGATGATGTTTCTCTTAATTATGTGAACAAATTAAATAACTGCCATAAGTACGGATCAGTAAGTCAATCAATATAAAATATATATACTATCTTAATATATATGTTTGTTAAATTCAAAAAAAATTCTAATCATAAATTATTTTAATAACAAATTTAAATCTTTTTTTTTTTTTTTTTTTTTTTTTTTTAAACCCATCAAAACAAACATACATTATACCTAATTATTTGACAATAAATATATACATTATTGCTATTTTTGAACAAAGCCAGAAAGATTGAAATGTGGGTGAGGTACAATAAATAGTGATTTATGCATTTTTGTAGCAACCAGACAACATAATGACAAACAAACTAATTTTATGGTACATAATCATTTTACTTACCCCCACTTTACTGACACTATATAGTATATACTATAAAAATGGCTTCTTCTTTAGTTTTTTCCTTTTAATTTCAAATTGTGTATATAACAAATTAAATGTCGAGCCATTAAATTTAAATTGTTAATATATAATCCAGAATATATATATATATTTTCATAATAGAGAATATATATTATGTTGAAAGTGGACTCTACATGTGTTTGGATTTTGGTTGATGTTGTTTGTAGGTGGTCCGATCAACAGACGAATAGATGCGGCCCAATTTGTTTTGAGTCTAATTTGTTAGAAATTTTGGGGGAAAATAACGAGATTGTCTTATTGATCATCAAAATAAAGAGCCTATACATAGGCAATACAAAACAGACTCGATAGACTCAAATCTAAGTAATCTAATCTATGAATAAGATCAAATCTAAATATAAATCTACTAAATCTAAAACTGAATATCTAAACTATCTCAACATCCCCCTCAAACTCAAACTCAAGTGGTATAACATAAACCAATTTGAATTTGATGAGAAATTTGAAATCTAAAACTGAATATCTAAAATATCTCAACATCCCCCTCAAACTCAAGTGGTATAACATAAACTAACTTGAGTTTGATGAGAAATTTGAATATAAACGCAAAAGGAAAACATAAATAAAATTAGCAGTTGACTCTCCGCCCACCAGAGCAAAAAACGAGATGACTCTCCACCGGAGCAAAAAACGAGATGACTCCACCGGAGCCGAAAATGAGATGACTCCACCGGAGCTGAACAAGCCGAAAATGAGATGACTCCACCGGAGCCTAAAACGGAATGACTCCACAGGAGCCGAAAACGAGATGACTCCACCGGAGCCGTCGAAAACGAGATGACTCCACCGGAGCCGTCGAAAACAAGATGACTCCACCGGAGCCGAAAACGAGATGACTCTACTTGAGTCGAAAATCACATAACTCCACCGGAGCCAAAAACCACATAATTCCACCGGAGGCGAAAACAAGATGGATTTGCAAAAAGACAACTTGCAAAGACATGATCTCAAAATTACAAAACCTCCGGGTACAATCCAAGTTGAATGCACCCGGAGAAACACGGGTTGATAAACTATATCTACGGCATGATAAAAATAGGCTCTGATACCATGTTAGAAATTTTGGGGGAAAATAATGAGATTGTCTTATTGATCATCAAAATAAAGAGCTTATATATAGGCAATACAAAACAAACTCGATAGACTCAAATCTAAGTAATATAATCTATGGATAAAATCAAATCTAGATATAAATCCACTAAATCTAAAACTGAATATCTAAAATATCTCAACACAATCTCAAACAAAGAAATGACCCAAATTGATCAATCCAATGAAAATCCAATCGAATTGATCTAAAAAATTCGTTGGTCCCCCCAATCTATGTGTGTGAACAACAAATGTTGATTATAACAAACTTTATGAATTGTGGGAGAGATAGTGGAAGAATAGATTTTATTCTTGTTGAGTTTGTTAGTGTGAATATTCGTAGAGCTTCTACATGGTAGGGTGAGTTTTAAAAAAGATAGTGAGCTGAGGCAATTGAATAGAGAACTTAAGTGAGAGACACAAGTTCAATGAGTTGATGGTGATGAGGGGGATAGATTAGGAGTGGGGTATATTCAAGAAATAGTGAGATAGATTTCTTGAGAGTTGAGATTCTAATTATATCCATGGAATCTCATGCTTCGACTACTTTGATAGTGAAATTTGTCTGGATTGGAACTCCCAAATGTAGATCGTTGATGACCGAACTGGGTTATCAATTGTTTTGTATTTCTTGTTCTCATCGTCATCAGTGTGCACTCGCAGTTTGATCATCCAGCAAACAACCAGTTCGACATATTCTTGGTGGTGAAATATTCTTGGTGGCGAAATATTCTTGCTGTTTGATTTGGAGCGAATTTGGAGCCAACATATTATAATTATATTTTAGTGATAAATTTTATTTTCATCAAATTCACCCAGCCATGATGTTGATATATTTTATCTCACGTGAAACTCTTTAAATTATATTCAAGTGATTTTACATATATTATTCAAATAATTAAGTAGTTTTTTTTCTTCATTTTATTTTAAACTTTGAGAAGCAACAATCTTATCAAATAAATCTGGATTAATGTTTTTTTTTTTAATTAAGATATGTGTATTATATACGTGGATAATACTTGGACAAGTAATCAATACCCAAAATTAATCGTGGAATATTATAAACCATAAAACAAAGCCTTTATATATATATATATATATATATATATACATAACATGTGTATCAATTATATAAAGAAATAAAAAAAGAAAATTGAAAGTCATTAAATAAATAAAC
Organism: Andrographis paniculata; assembly: GCF_009805555.1. Taxonomy (NCBI): domain Eukaryota; kingdom Viridiplantae; phylum Streptophyta; class Magnoliopsida; order Lamiales; family Acanthaceae; genus Andrographis; species Andrographis paniculata. The sequence continues at coordinate 842,146 of NW_026137616.1, read as the reverse complement.
AACAAACATTAGAAGAGTTCATAATTACATTTTAAATGCAATATGCATCATTCCTTCGATGTTGTTGTAAAGTCGCTTTCAAGCTTCTACCTTGTTCCATACTCAATAAATTTTCTGCTGTATAAAAATAAATATAGTTTGTAAATTATACACTTAAAATAATGTTTATTTACTTATTTATTTTAATTTCACCAAATGCCTTGAATTGAAAGAAGAAATACCCAATTTATATTGCAATTGAAAAGTATATATTTTTTTATTAAAAAAATCCGAGTGACTTTTAAACTATGGACCCAATGATGGCAACATCAACAGCCAATATTTGTTACTTACAATTCAGTTTGGAAAGAGAATATACCCATTCGAATTTCTGTCTATTTTATTTTTTTTAATTTTGTTTTTATTAAAATTTGGACACGAATCTAATTCAAATTTATTAGATTTGAGTTGAATTTTACGAGTTTAAATCAAAATTGAATTAGACCTACCTCGAAAAAGTTAATAGTTAGGCTAAAGTGTGTTGTCATATTTTGTGTTACTCGAGAGATATTATTGTTGACATGATAATTGGTTTTTTTTATATATATATATATAAATTTTGGTGATGAAATTAAGTGGGTTTGTCACGAAAATAAAATAAAAATTGAATAATAGAAACAAATTTATTATTGATCCCCAATTATATTTAAAAATGAATTGAAGTAGGTAACATTATCCTATTTCTATGACCCATCCCTAACACAACATTGCAATGAATGCACTACATCTGCCCTCACAATAATTTTCATTGCCAAATTACTACTACCATTATTAAGTAATAATAAATTAAATACATACAATTATATTCATATTATATATATATAAAAGTAATTATTAATTAAGTATTATATTGGGACTTGTTTGTTCCAGTTGAGGTCTGGTCAGGAAGCAAAATGAATGAGATGAGATCTATAGAAATTTTAGTTGATTAATTAGACTGAATTAAATTAATTTTTATTTTATTTTATACTATATATATATATATATATATTTTATTGATATAATGAATTAATTTAAATCCAGCGTTTATAGATAATGACAGCGAGTATATGCGCGTGTGTGTATTTGGGCCTGTCATTGATTATTCTTCCTTCATCTCTATAAAGCAGCAGCGCAGACACCCCCACCCCAACCTTCACACCCCCCCCCCCCCCCCAATCGCCGCCGTCTGCATCGCGCACTCTGCTGCCTCCTGCTTCTCCGACTGCGGCGGCGAAGGATATTTTTAATTAACTAATTAATTAAACAATCAGTTAGAGAGGAGAATGGGAAGATCGCCGTGCTGCTCCAAGGAAGGTCTGAAGAGAGGGCCGTGGTCGGCGAGGGAAGACGCCATACTTTCCGACTACATCCTCCAGAACGGCGAAGGTCAATGGCGAGCACTCCCCGGAAAAGCTGGTACGCACACACAAATTAAACAGTACTCGCCTAATTCTCAATTGATTTGTGGATTGATTGATTGAGTTGCTGGGAATTGGAATTTTGAATTTTAGGGCTGTTGAGGTGCGGGAAGAGCTGCAGATTGCGGTGGATGAACTATCTCCGGCCGGGGATTAAGAGGGGAAATATCAGCCAGGACGAAGAAGATCTGATCGTGCGGCTGCACGGCCTCCTGGGCAACCGATGGTCGCTCATTGCCGGCAGATTGCCAGGTCGAACGGACAATGAGATCAAAAACTACTGGAATACTCATCTCCACAAGAAGCTCGCCGCCGCCGGAGTTCTCCCCTGCCCGAACCGACCACTGCCCGGCTCAATCGCCTCCGAGAAGAAGAAGAAGACGAAGGAGGATAAGAAATTGCCGGCGAAGGAGGAGGAAGAGCCAAACAATGATGCTGCGACGAAACACGGCCGTGTTGATGATTTGGTTCCTCCGAAGACGAAGGTGTACTCGCCGAAGCCGATGAGAGTGTCGCCGGGGTTCTCCAGGAGCAGCAGCTACGACAGCTGGGCCACCAGCGGCACGTCCAGCAGCGACGGCGCAGATAAGGCGGCGGCGGCGCCGTCGACCGCCGAGGTGTTGTCGTATGTTTGGCCGGCGATGTTTCCTGCCGGAGACGGCGGGGATGAGGAGGGGGATGATTTTCTCGGCGCCGGAACCTTCCTCCCGCTGCTCCACCACCAGATGGACGCCATCGCCGGCGACGACAAGATGCTGGATCAAGTCTACGACGAGTATTTGCAGCTTCTCTGAAATGTTGAAATTATAATAATAACTTAATTAATTACTAAGACCATGTTCTTTTGTTCATCGTAATTGTAACTGTAACTGTAACTGTGCAGTGTATAAATAATTAACTTTTTCTAATTAGTGCTAATTCTCATTTCTTTGTTTACTTATATCTTTTCGCCCATCTTAATTAAATTTATATCTTGAAATTTATTTTATTCTACAAATTTAATAAAAATAATATAAATGTTTTTTTTATAGCCATAAATTCATAGGAAAAACTGAGCCCTGAAGATGCCACGTTATATTTATTCTGAGTCCCATATTTTATGGACGACTATAATTATTTTATTTTATTTTATTTTTCAAATCCTCTTGCAATAAACTTTACAGATATTTATTAAAACTGAAAATAAATCTAATTATTTTTGGCCTACTAGAAACCACATTAATTAAGTGAGGGTTAGTGTCAAGTTAGTGGAGAAGTCCCCCTCATGTTTTTATAAAATAAATATTTTTATGATAATAATTAAAACACTTTTATCACCTTAACACAAAAATTATAAATATAATAATAATAATGGATAAAATAATTATCAGAAAATAATAACGTGAGGTTAGTTGACTGCTGTGGTATTAGTGACTGCCCCAATCACACAATAAATTAATTACCAACTTGATATACATTATTATTACCATTATTTTCTTCCAAAGTAGATGTAAAAATAATAAATAAAAATAATAATTATAATAATAACAAACTTGTAAGAAATGAAAATGCAAATTACAAAAAGATGTATATATATATATATATGATTAACTAACATTCAATTGGTTTTATTTTATTAGCAAACAACCAGATATATTATATAGCATGTTGATGGGGTTTCATATTCATTCAATTTATTTATTTATTTATTTTTAAATGTGACACGAGAAAATAATTTATGATTTATGTGCGACGAATTATTTAAGGACAGTCGAGGTTTAGATTAAAATATATTGTTTAACGACTAATTAATTACTTATTATACATGATTATTGCAAGCCTGTACATGTACATGTACATAACAACGATCTGCCAAATATTCTCTTTTTAAACAAAATAAAATTATAAATTATAATTTTATTTAATTTATTGCACCCTTTCCATTTATAACGTCAATAAATATTCGAAATTATTGATGAATAATTTATACTATAATTTATTTATTTATTTATGCTAATAATAGGTGGATCTCAATTCTCAATTCCCAATACACGTGCACATATAACTAGTGATCTAAAATGTAAAAATTAATGTTGAAACAATCTAGAACAGATTTGGGAATTTGATTTATTTATCAAATTAATTGCCATTATTTATAGTTTTGGGTGTAATATTTTAATTGTTTGTTTGGTTGAATAATATATCAATCATTGTAATGTCAATAATTGAAATTATTCCGATTAAAGACAATTTAAGCAATTGTGTTGGAAATGATTCTAAAGATAATATTATGTCAATCATTATTTGATTTATTTTATGATTAGCTGCTTATTTATTTATTTTTCGTTTTTTTCAAGTCCAATTAGTACAAGCAATAATAAAAAAAATAAAAAGTAAAAATGGTCAAAATTCCGGGGATATTATATATATATATATATATATACATATTAAGTGGTAAGTAACATCAATTCAACTAGTAGTACATAAAAATTTAAATTATATCATGTTTGCTGAATGTGAATGTATTAATTATATATGTTTGTGTGGGGATCATTCATCATTATTTACTTGAAGAAAAATATTTTATGACATTCAATATTGAATATTTTTTATTGAAGTCTTTGACACAAATATATTTTTTTGTTTTTAATTAAATATGTATTATATCATATATAGTTATTGATTAATAATATATCATTTTAAATAATAAAATCCAACTTTCAAGTAACAATATGAAATTGTAACTAAATAGACTCTAAAATGAATTATTTGAATAATTCAACCAATATAATTAGATTTATTCATTAAGTAAAAGAACCCAAATAAAATATAAATTTTGATGAATAAAAAGTTCTTCTCACTTGACAATTCTTTCAACATTTTTTTTTTACCTCATCTCTCATAATCTTCTCTAAAGATACAATATTTTGTATTACAAAATATTATATTCAAATTAAAAAAAAAAAAATCAACTAAACATACCCCTAATAATGTAAAAAAAAATAAAATAAAAAATTAAGTTGTGAATGATTAAATAATTTGGAGATAGTTAAGTGTTAATTATACTTGATTATTCAGTGACATTAATTAAATATTGATGGACGAAAAATGATTCATTACATCAGCATAAGATAGATATTCGAAAATTGATTTGACAGATATGCCAACAAATTTTCAATTTTGTTGAGTATCAAGTCGACATTACATGGATTTTGAAAACAATTATATATATAACATTTTTGTAAAATATATTGATATAGTAAAATTTAATTTCCCTAATTTTTTTAGGACAACTTTGGTAAACACGAATGTAATGTTTTATAACAGAAATTATTGATCTTTACAGCTATAAAAATTAAATAATAATAATAAAAAAAATTAAATAATAATAATAAAAAAAATGAAAATGAATATTCTTAGTTGGGATCACGTAGGAATTCGTGCAACCCAAAAATTCACCAAAAATGGACAATAAACACATACATGCATAACGCATTGTAGAGTAAATCAATTAAATAAAGAAAATGGATTGTCTATATTTAATTTAATTTTTTATTATTATTATTATTTTCAAATGCAGCGAGTCACGAGGGATTATTATTATAGTCACAAAAAAATCACAATATTGTTGGACTTACCAATTAATTATTTTCAAAAAATATGAATGACACACAGGGAAGAAAGACAGCTAAAAATTCCAGACGAGTGCAGAAAAACACAGACAAAATTGAAACGTTCCAACGTATTTAAAAAATGAGAAATACAATGGAATAGTCAATTATGAAAATTAGTTTCTTCACAAGGAAGAAGATTATTTATTTATTTATTTCAATTATGAAACAATGACTGTTTGTCAGACTGTCACTGAACATCGATCCTTCTACTACCAACTCCAAATTGACCAATTAAGGCTGCTCATAATCTTTAAATAAATATAGAGATTTGGTGCAAGTCTTTTTTAAATCATGGAATCTTCCAAGATCAGATTCTTCGTATATAAGTATTACAGTACCATTTTATTTATTTATTTCAATACTATGGTTCTGGCAATTTCATAGATTATTGAATTCCCAGTACAGCTAATAGACAGATGATGGGTCGTTGGGAAGTTGGCTTCAGAATCAGATCATCCATTTTCAGACCACTGTAAATATATACATCACTCATTTATTGATTTTCAGAATACCAGCAATTATTGCATCTATCTGTCTTCCTTTGGTATCTGTGTAGTGTAGTGTGGTGTAGTGTAGTCAGTCGAAAGTAGATTTCTTCAATTAGTTGAAATCAACCTCACCATTCGAAAATAAAAATCAGCAGACGGCAGAGTAGATGAGAATTGAGAAGATATCATCATAAATAGAAAAGAGCAGAAACTATCTCATCAATTTATTAGTACAGCAGCAACCACAAAGTGCCCAACCCTACAAAAAGGGCAAGAACTAAGAAAGCACACCGGACAGGACTACCTAATTGAACAATGATGTTCTATACTAATGTATTTATTTTATTTTATGATGATTGTACAATCTTCTTATTATCCAAGAATGTTACTTTGAAGGGATTCACCCTGCCTTCCTTCCCAGACAACCTGCAGTTGATCCACACTTATCCATATCAAGATCCTAGCAAGTTGGTGGTTTTGTTATAAGATTCAAGTAATCAATGGCACTTCCACAACCCACAATCTATGACAATCCACTTATGATGTATGAACCTAGGGATTGGATGCATTTCCTGAAAAAAAAATGTTCAAAATCTCAAAATAGAGGCATGAGAACTCACAAGATGATTCCAGGGCTCATCAAGAAGCAAAATGTGTTATCTTGGCAGATGCAGCCCTGCTTTTATGATCACCTGGCATTTTGTTCAAAAGATATCAAATAAATTCCAACTCACCAAGCAGCTATGGAAAACACAAGTACTAGAGTGATCCTACCTGATAATGTATACATTGGCTGTAGGAGCCATAAATATCGCCGACAAAATATAGAATATGAACTTTGTAGACCAATTGATAAAATTGGTCCAAGGGAATAGAGAGGTAACAAACTAACAATAGATCATGCATTAGAAAGTGACAAACATTGGCTATACCTTTGCCTGGTTGAAGCTCCGCAGAAATAAACTTGAGTATGGTTGAATTTCCAGTACCATTTGGGCCAACAACTGCAAGGCAAGTATGCAAATATGCCCGGTTGGTACTAAGTGAATATAAGAAACTACCTCATAAGTAATATGCATAATTCACAATCGGAAACAAAAACTGGAGAAGCATTAGTTCACATTATTTAATCGATGTATCATAACCACATAGGTAGTGGAAACAAGTTGAACTATAATTATTAACACTGGACAGAAAAACATAGGCGTTCAGCGAGTTCCAAAAAAGATATCTTATTTGATATCCGGCAATCAAGATCAATTCCAAAATTCAGTGTATTGAAATATAAAAGAAAAATAAAATCTTATTTGTGACTACTACCTGAAAGAAAGAATCAATAGAGGGTATTTTTTTAGACAGTAGTAAAACAATACAAGCTAACCTGGAAACTATTATCCAAAAGATAGTTTAACACAAGCATCGACAATAAGGTCATGCCCCGACAGAAACATTAAGTTTTCCATGTGGATATCTCTCACAGCTGCGCCATCACTGTTCTCATGGGTTACAACTGCATCAGGAATCCCAGCTCGGACTTATACAAAAAATAGATAGTTGACACAAATGCCAACTACTTAAACACGTTTCTTCAACCTCTTGTTTTTTTCCTTGCATTATGTACTAAAAAACACTAATTACCCATATATGAATGAAGATTAAAGATATATAAAGATTCAGCCAATCCAGGATTCAACTCCCAATCCCACACTATAATATTTTTCCTTTTTCCCCTATTCTTGAGAGCCAATGAGATAATCATTAGACCCTGCTGACTATACACTGCTATGAATCTGCTAGTGTATTTGGGAATACATTCTGCTGAAACTAGCACTAAACATTGAATCGCTTTATATTCTTGACATTGTCTTGTTTCTGCCTCCAATGAGTGACAAATACTTCTTCCTAGTTCAACGAGGTTGCAGGAAATCTGAATCACAATAAGAAGAGGTTTTTCATTTTGTTCATTAGTACCATTCTTATCCAACGCTTTCGTTAATGCTAGATCCACGAGTAACATTAGAAGTTGATATAGAACACAATACAGTAATTCGAAAACCAATTACAAAATAAAAAGCATCCAACTACGATGACGAGCAACATCAACATATATTGGCCACTATCCAAATCACCGAAAAAATAAAAAAACAAAAAACAAAGCTTGAATACAATCAACCCATATCGATCGGCGTTCAGAATCGTCGTCTGCGCATCAGGAGTCCACGAGAAGCTCCCCCAAGTGCCTCGAATACACCTTCCCCGTCGTGGTCGAAATCTAAATCCTCATCGGCGAGGACGTTGATGATATACTCTACAATTGGGAGGATAATTGTAGAGGTCTAAGTCATCCAGTCGCCTCCCTAAAACATCGTGCACCACCGCGCTTGCCACTTCCGCCATCTCAACGGCAGAGTCCAATCAGTTTCAGCAGTTGCTACCAGGGATCGAGTATGCTTCGTGGGGTGATGCTTCGCGTGGAGCAAGGCCAAGAAATATGAAAAAGGCGGCGAGGCAGATGAAACCCGTATCTCGTTAAATTGCACTTTGACCATCAAACTTTATCAAAATTGCACTCTCTCTACTCTCATACTTTGGACCTTTCTTTTTTTCCTTCCTCTGTCTTCCCCTCCTCCTCTTCATCCTCTCCGGCGCAGCCTCTCCACCACTTCTCCAGCCCCCGCCACCGTCGGTGTTGTAGGCGAAAGGAAAGGTGAGCCGTTCGCATTCTCCGTCGTTACTCTCTTCTTCACCTCGTCTCCGGAGATCTGGGACAGAAGCAATCGGCAATCCCTCGTTCTTCGGCTTACAAATTGATTAGAGAAAGATTGTGTCTGCGTCGCCGTCTCGAGCAATTGTTCTGATTTTATCTGATCCTTGCCAAATTGTAAGATTGTGTTTGGAGGAGGAATTTGAAGGTAATTTCCTAGTTATGCTAATTTTGGGATTAGATTGAAGTGTGCGGAAACTTGAACAAAAAACACCCATCTTGCTTTACTGAATGAGTGATTTTCAGGTTTCGATATTGTTTACTGAAATTTTAATGGATGCGGATGTGAAGAATATCAAGAAATGGATCGTCTTATACCCAATTTACATAAACACAAAGAAAACCCTCGCTGAAGGTCGGAGAATCAATGCCAGCAAAGCATGTGAAAACCCTACTTGTGCCGAGATTTACGATTGCTGTACTCACCTGAAGCTCCCGTCCGCAATTGAGGTTACTCCTTTCCTTTATAGTTTCTCTATCACCGTCTTGTCCGTAATTTGAATTTGCAAGGGACTATCTTTATGCACAACCTTATGACATGCATGAATGAAATGCAGAAATTTCTAAGAGATAAGAACAAACTTCAGAACAAATGGAAAATGAAATTGTTTTGATGCTGCTGCTTTAATCCTCCAAGTACTTGAATTTCAAGCACCTCTTTTGAAGATTGAGAATTTTTTTACTACCCTTGAGAAATTAATCTCTATTTAATTTTCCTACAGTGTGTACTTCAAATATGATCCCTCAATTTATCAGTCACATATATAACTCTTTTATGTTGTTGGTATAATAAACATTAGAGCGAGAAGGCATATCCCCGAGACTTTATGCAAAGAGGAAGAGTGAGGGTTTTGTTGAAAAGGGAAGATGGGAGTCTCTACAACCCTGCCATATCTTCAAGTATGCAGTTTGGTTCTTGTTTCCAAGTAATCTGTGTAATTTATTGTTGTCTTGTTGATTGCATGCATTGGGATGCTTTACTTTTTGTAATTTATGCATTTTTGTTAGTGCCGAACATCTAATTTGACATACAGTGTATGCATGATAGATCAACATATTATGAGTGACACTTTCTCACTGGAAAATAAATCCTCAGAATCTTAGATGTGTCTTGAGTGCTTATTGTTGATTTAATCTTTGCTGTTAACACCTAGGCCCAGTGGATGTGCGATTCTTCATAAATCTGAGCTCTGCATACATATATGGGTAAAAGAAGGTAATGAAGCAAAGTAGATGATCATTGTGCTGAATCTAGTGTGACTGTCCCATATCAGGAAGTAGAAAACATAGCTATGCCTTTGTTTATACAAAGTATAGAAAATGAATAGCAATTGCTTTGCCATTATTAGAACTTTATAGCTATGCCTTTACTATTGTAATGTGTGATACTTTCGGATTTTGTGATTGATGGTTGGCTCTCTTGCATCTTGAGCTGCTAACGAGTTAAACTAAATCGAACTTTTCAAATTTGAGCTTTAACATTTTTAGCAATGCATTCATTTGTTTACAAAGGATTGACATGAGAATTTGATTTGGATCTAATGTTATAAAATTTATAATGTGAAAAAATTAATTTATCCTCTTAGCTGCTAAAAGTTTGCAAACAAAGCTGGAGGTTGTTTGTTAGTTTAACCAATTTACACATGTTTGTAAATTGCTTGCTTGTTTTGCAGCTTCACTTACATCCTATCCTAGGTTTTATGGAGTTGACATGTTTGGCTGTAAGACTTGCATAGCCCTTGTATATAATGATTGTCGGACACCTGTCTAACTGTCATCGGATGCCATTGCAGGGAAGCAGCTAATGCTTCATGTTGCAGAGTTGGTACCTCGACACCCTGGTCGAACCAAGAAGCAAGAACCCCCCTCCACCTCAGCTACTGGTGGCTCCAAATCTGGGAAGGGCGGCAAGAAAAAACGATAGTGGAAAGACAGTTTTCAAACCAATCTATCTACCTATCTACATTAGCCCTGAATCATTTATATTTTGATCTATTTATATTTTGCAAGATTGAACTATTTATATTTTGAACTTTCTCTCCTATCAGCGTCTTCTTGGACTGGCTACTCGAGAAATTGTATATTTTCTTTGGATATACAAGCTTTCTCTGCTGTGCTGAAGTCCCTGAATTTTGAACCATGGATTAGTTGTGAAGTGAAGAATGGATAGATTTATATCTAATTGTCTTTATAATATTTAAAAAAAATATAATCCCTCCGTCCACAAAATAAGTATAAATTTATTTTTGGCGGTAAAAGTAGTGAAATGACATTTTTACCCTTATTTTTTTATTATAAAAGTAATTATGTGATGTAAAGTAAGGGTATTTGTGGAAAAAATTGGTTATTTAATGAGATGGTTATTTGTAATGTAGGGAGTATATTTTTATTATTAATAATATCAAACAAATTTTTAATATATTTAAATAATAAAATAAATAAATAATATTAATTTTATATTAATTATATAAAAATAATAATAATAATTTATTTGTTTTTTAAAAATAATACTCTCTCGTATAAAAAATATATGTAAATATATCATTAAATAATTTCACAAAATAAACAAACCCGTCTTTAATTCCCCTTTGGATTCTTCTCCGTGTGCGGCTTCGTGTTGATCCTCTCCGGTTTCAGCTTCTCATAGTAAAAACGCCGACGTCTTCCTACGGAGAGAGGGGCTGAATCACATCCTTGCCCTAGGTTAGTTCCGCCGCTGCAGGGAGATACCACAATGGTTAGAGGAAGCCTATCGCTGCTGAAATGCGCCACAACTGGAGCCGGACTGAACGCTACTCTGACCGATATGCTCGTCTGCCCTCTCTCCAAGCAGCCGTTAAGGCTCTGCCGGGAAACAAATTCATTGATCAGCGATTCCGTCGGCGTTTCTTATCCGATCGTGAATGGAATTCCTCGCCTTGTCCCCGCAGACGGCAAGGTCATTGCTGAGGATGACGGTTTCAGCTCCCAAGATGCAAAGGCTTTACCGGAAATTAATTCATCTGCGGAGAAGTAAGCAGTTCGCTGTCTTTTTGTGTCTTTTCCTTCCCAAAACGCATTCCATTAACAAATTGAACGACATTTTCGGCTTGAAATCAGGCATTTGAATTTATCGGAGTGAGTTGGCTGATAATTATTTCAATTTCCGGGACCGATTGCTTGATTGCACTAAATTGGCAGTGCTAGTTAGGGTTTTAGTAGATATATTTTTGATTGAGCAAAGTTCGGTGTTATGCTTGGTATATTTATCGATAATCATCATCCAGTTATGTTTCAGCTCTGTGATGAGGAGATTCTTTCCTCTTTACAGTCAATTAATCTCATAGTCCAAAAATCAATGGCTTTGATGTTATTTTAATTCATTTGGACATCCAGACAAGAAGAAAATCAATTCTTATTGCCTATAACCAAAACAACACTTTAAATTCAAAACATTGTTCTGTTGTTTTAATTGTTATCCATTGTTTGTCAATCTAGCTGACTTGATTAGAAGCTTCATTGTCTTTTTAGCAATTTGCTATGATGTCGACAATCCAGTACTAGCAGAATGAATACTTATATATCATTACCCCCAAGTTCGCCTTTTCTTTATTTATATACATTGATCCCAATTGATGTTATAAGCTATACACAGCAGAACTCACTCTCTCTTAAATGTTTATGATGACAGAGATTACTACAAAGAGAGCCGATGCAAGAAGAGCTGAAGTACAAATAATCCTTGTGGGGATTCTTCCTTCGTCGGTCCTCCACGCCATTGCTTCATAAACTGGCCAACTATTCGCTACTCCGAAACATGTAAGCAACATTTGTCCATTCAGTTCATTCTGCCATTTTCCCCTAAGTACTTGCAATATTCCCCAAGAACATGCTGCTAGATTTATTATTGCAGCTGCCGTCAGCGGCACAAACATGGGAGAGGGAACTCCAAATTCGAATTTCCCTTCATTGTATCTTTTCCTTTGGTTGTTGTCATCGACCTTGTTGGTCACATCAAATCCTCTTGTAGTGATTCCCAATTGGTTTCCCGTGTACTCTATAGTTCCAAACAAGTCGGATGAGAGTACCCTTATGAGCCACATCCGTTGATCGTTCCACCATCTTATTGCCGTCCCCTTCGCTAGGAGAAACTCTATCAAGTCTTGTCCGTAGGCACCTAAAAAGAGGAAGGCGTACACGAAGAACCGTGGCTCTGATACCTATTGTGACAAGAGATTAGCTTTCTAGTAGCCACATATACATCTTCATTTCTTACATCACTCAAAGAACTAAAACATTACCTTAGGGAAGATTGAGACATTGTTGAGCATAGTGATTTGAGGGAGGAAGGCATAGATAGATATAGGAATTGACCACATTGGCCCGAAAGCATAGTAAGAGTAACAATGGGCCATTAATGGGCCGAGATATCTTGGACCGTAGATTATTGTGCTATACTTCGACAAAGACACTTCAAGAAGTCCAACGGACCATCGCTTGGTTTGGGCCACAACATCCCTTAGAGAAATAGGCATCTCGGCCAAAAATGCTGCCCGACTCGGGCTACAATACACGGACTTCCATCCCTTGCAATGTAGCCGATAGCCCGTGTAATAATCCTCCACAAGTGAACCGTAGAAGAACCCTACCTACAAAAATCGAACAAAATTAGTCAATTCATACACAAACACAAATTCGACAAAAGCTTGGTAAAGCCTCACATTGATGCCCCACTCGGTTTGGTTCTCAAAATCGCAACGGGCCACATCATGGGCCAGGCCCAAAATGACTTCATCATTGATGGGTTTCTCGACAACATAGTCGGGGTCCAATTCTGGGATTTCGGGCACTATCTTCACCGATGGATTGCCATGAAAGGCTTGGCGATTAAAAAACGTGCCGGTTCCGAAGTAGTCAGGGCCCGAGAGGCCATTCATACCCAATGGATTGATGTGAAAAGGGCGCTTAAATTCAGACGAATAAATATCGGCATTGTTGAGCCCATCAAAACAAACAGGGAACTGAACATATCCCAAGTTGGGCTTCAATCTAGTGTCCATGAAGTAGCAAAGCATCTTGTGTGGGGTGGAAGGGTCATTGGAGATCATGTCGCAATCCAATGTAAGAATCATCGGCCCATTTGTCATAACTGCCGAAACTCGAAGCTTAATCCAAAAACAAGTGTTAGAACATGCAAATTTGAGAGAAAGATCGAATCAAATTTTGGAATTGTAGTAATAATATTGTCTTACCAGAGCATTTAGGGCACCTGCTTTAAAATGATGGAGAGGTGCTCTGAGGGAGCTCTTCTCTCTGGATAAGTAGATAAGGTTTGGCATGGGACACCCTGCAACATCTTTATCCTCACTAGTTTGTGCAAGAACCTATCTTGTAATAAGAACAAGATTATGATGATGATGATGATGTAGGGTAAGATCAGAAATCTCTCTCTATACCTGAATGAGAGGAGGATGAGAGTGCTGAGTAAAAGCTTGGGTCCAATGGCTGAAAGCTTTGGCTGCTTTGTGATCATGATCTTGGGGTATCCGTTTTGTAGTAGCTACTTCCTCTACTCTTTCCTTCATCTTCTCGTACATTTCCTATATATATATATATGAAATATATATACATATATATGGCCCACAATTATTTAGAAGGTTAGAAGTACTAACCTTAATTTTCCGGGCTTCAAATGTGGAGCAAAGGTCCGACCCGAAGAAAGATTCGGGGCAGCGGGCAGTGACCCGGTTCTGCTTGCAGAACGGCAGCCAAGACTTGCCGAATTCGGCGGCTTCCGCCAAAGCGAACAGGGTTAGCTCCGACCATCCGTCGTCGGACACGTAGATCGACAGTTTCTCAGCTGGGTAGTCGTAGGCCATCGCCGACAGCGCTGTGCCGGCGACCTGGATCGGCGGCTCCTTCAGCGGGTCGGCCGTGCATATGAACACGTCCAGCGCCGGGAAGTCCTCTGCCCGAGTCAGAGACTGCCGGAGTTTTTCGGGGTAGGGTTCGGTGGCGACGGGGTTCATCCGGAAGGCCTGGGAGTTGAGCCACTGGAAAGCTAGGATGAGGTCGGAAGCGAGGATCCCGAGGGAGACGAGGAAGGAGGTGGGGTGGGTGAGGAGCGTCCTCCCATGGTGGTAGAGCAGGGCGGCGATGGCGGAGGAGTAAAATACGGCGAATAGGCGGTTGAAATTCCGGCGACGGCGGAGGGGCCGGGATGAGTAGAACATTAGATTATTGTTTTTTACTTTGGCTTTACTTTCCATCACTACTGTGGTCAGTGTGGTGTTATCTTGAGATTCAGGGAATGGTATTTATTATATATATGGTAAATTGATTGATTATTATTTTTTAGCCATGATTGCAGTACATTTTTGACAATTGGGAAGATGGGGGTTTTAATTTAAATTTTACATCACTCAGTCTTTGAGTCTCTCTTGAGATGGATTGGGGCATGTCCTAGTCCTAGTCCTTAGTCCTACTATCATGGCGGTGCACACGTACAAATCTTGAACCATAAGGACAGAGACAGAAAGAAAGAGAGAGAGAGAAGTTAAAATGGATATATTATTGTTATTAATTTCACCATCTCCACAATACACAAAGTTGCTGCTGATGCTGTTGTCTCCTCTGTTTCTTGTCGTTTTGTGCAGCTGCTTTTCGTCGTCGGCGTTGAATGTGAGTGATGCATTTTCTCCACTCTTCAGCAAATTCAACATCCAGCCTTCTCCCGACCACTCCTCCGTCAGCCTCCTCCTCAATCGCCTCTCTGGTAATTCCATTAATTTAATTTTGTTATTTCATATCGCAGTTATAATTATTGGTTGATATAATAATATATTACGCAGGTTCTGGCATTATATCTTCCGATTATTACGACTATGGCTTCTTCAGCGCCAACATCAAAATGCCCTCCCAACACACTGCTGGTGTCTGCGTCGCATTTTATGTAATGTACACCCCCCCTCTTTCTCTCTATGTATATATATTGTGATCGATTATATATATATATATATATAATCATCGATGATGCAGACGTCGAACGTCGACACATTCGAGAAGAACCACGACGAACTAGACGTGGAGTTCTTGGGGAATGTAAGGGGGCAGCCATGGCGGTTTCAGACCAACATGTACGGCAACGGCAGTGTCTCCCGCGGCCGCGAGGAACGCTACCGCCTGTGGTTCGACCCCACCACCCTCCCCCACCGCTACTCCATTCTCTGGACTCCCCAAATCACCATGTACGTTGTTTTTTTTATATATATAACGTAAGAATTCGAAAGATACACCTTCATCTGTCTCAATCTCAATATGCAGATTCTACGTCGACGAAATTCCGATCCGAGAAATCGTCCGCAACGCCGCCATGCGCGGCGACTACCCCTCGAAGCCAATGTCTTTATACGCCACCATATGGGACGCCTCGTCCTGGGCGACCAACGGCGGCAAGGAGAAGGTCGATTACACCTACGAGCCGTTCGTTGCGGAGTTCCGCGACGTAGTCCTCCACGGCTGCGTCGTCGATCCCACCGACCAGATCCCCTCCTCCAACTGCACCAACGACATCGCCGCCCTCACCGCCAGTCCCTACTCCACAATCACCCCCGCCGGCCGGAGATCCATGAAATGGTTCCGCCAAAACTACATGTACTACTCCTACTGCTACGATCGGGTTAGGTATCCGGTGGCGCCACCGGAGTGCGTCGTTATTCCGTCGGAGAGAGAGATGTTGACGGAGACTGGGAGGGTGAGGGGGAGCGTTAAAGCTCAACGCCGCCGTGAGCGCCACCGCCGAGGGAAGGGCCGCCGTGGTCGGAGTAAGAGTGTTAGTGAAATTTAATTAGTTACTTACAGTTAGGGACCACATACATATCTCAAATCAATTATAAATTTGCAACAAGTTCAAAGCACAATTAATATAAAGAATAATCAATTATCATAGCTTCGCCATAGACAAAAAAAAAAGTGTTCCTTTCTTCTTCATGCACGTATTTATGTATCTATATAGATAACCGTTAACGGTCAAGAACAAGAACGAAGAAGAATGAACTTAACATGTCCAAAAAAAATCAGGGGAACTGGAAGGAGCCGCCGATCTGGGTATTCCCCGCCGGCGGTGAGATCGCGACCCAGAGCAGTGAAATGGTGATGGCAATAAGCCCCGACCAGACGTAGACGATCGTCGGAGTCCTCCCGCGCCTCCCCATCAGCCCTTTCGCGAACGGGTAGAGATGCGCCAGAACCCAGAAGCTAAAGAACACGCCTCCGATAAGTCGACTCCACTGCGGAATTGCGCTGTAAATCGTCCGGCTGAAACCCACCGCCACGGCGATCAAGTTAACAATAATGATCGTGATCGGCGGGATCATCAGAGACGTCCATTTCAAGATGTACAGATCCGCAAACTCGTCGTCAATGTCATCTCCGGCAGACTTGGACGTCAGCGTGAACGAGATCTCCACCCCGGCGACCACCTTCAGCAGCCCCTGCAGCACCGCCGCGAGATGCGCGCTGGTGCCGCCGATCAGCCAGAACTGCTCGTTCCGCCACCACTCCTCCAGATTGATCCCCGACCACTTCACCTCCAGCATCGCCAGCACGCAGAGCGTCAGCGAAATCACGAGCAAGTACGTCAGGAACGCCACATTCAACGACTGCACGATGAACTGCCCGGAAAACAGTGACAGCGCCGGGAGAAAGCAGTACACGATCAAGAACAGGGACGTGAACGGGTAGATTCCGACGTTCAGGTATGCTACCCTCTGTAAGAACTTCATCCTCGGGCTCGCAAGAAAAGCATTGTTGCGCGAGAAGAAGATCTCGACCGATCCCGTCGCCCATCGCAGGACCTGGTGAAGCCTGTCCGTCAGATTGATCGGCGCCGTGCCGCGAAAAGCATCCCTCTTGGTGACACAGTATATCGATTTCCATCCACGGTTATGCATTCGATACCCCGTCACAACATCCTCCGTCACCGAACCGTAGATCCACCCAACTCGATTCCCCCAATCCGTTTTATCCTCGTACCAGCACGAAATGACGCTAATCGCCTCCGCAACAGTCGTGGCATCAAGAAGTTCGCGAGGGATCGTCAGGGCGCCAGGCGGACGACCGTTCTTAACAGCAGGGTGATCGGCAAGCGGTCTTCCCTGAAATTCAGCCACCGGAATAGACTCGACAAGGAAGCTCGAGTTGCCAAACCTTTTCGAAAACAGAGAAGGATTCATATCTTCTTCATCGTCCTGCATTCTAAGAGCTCGGTGTTCCTCCGGGGTGGAGGTGACCGACGAAATTTTTTTGCGACGAGCAAAGCAACAGCTGCAGAAACCGGAGTGCTCTTTCGACCTGGGTGGATCGAAGCCGTAAAGCGCGGTTCTTCGGAAGAGACATCCGGTGCCAACATAGACCGGGCCCTGGAGACCGTCGAGAGCGCGCATGTTGACATCGAAGAACACGGTGTTGTGATTAGCATATCGATCGGAAGGATCTATTCCCTCGAACCGTTGCGGAAACTGGACATAGCAAATGCGATCGCCCCCGCGATCCATCATGAAGCACATGCCTTCTCGGATCGCCTGCGAGTTGTAGATATAGTGATCGCAGTCGAGATTCAGAATGAAGGGCCCGTTGGACATGATCGCGGAGGCTCGAACCAGCGCATTCATCGCCCCAGCCTTCTTATTATGATCGTACCCGGGTCGCTTTTCTCGGGAAACGTAGACGAGCAAGGGAAGCCTTATGTCGACTTCGGTGAAATCGAGAGGACTTCCCTCGGCAGTTCCATGCAGCGATTCGTCACTCGGAGGCTTCAACATTACCTATTGTCGATTTGCAGACAAGACGCAATCAATCCAACAAATTCGAAGAAATGTCGATAACATATTACAAAAGATTGAATATAAGTACCTGTATGATGCCGGCATGATCGCCCTTGGAATGTTCTCGACCGGGTACAGTCCATGTTCCGGGCCAGTGTGTTCCATCAGCCATCCACGTTGCTCGGGAAACCTTCAACGGTTCTAACAGGTCATCCTCTGCGTTCTGTCGCTGAATCTTCATCGCCTTGATCTCTTCTCGGGCGTTATAGGCATCAGAGCGACGACGAATCGAATCAGGGAGGCCATTGATCCGAACCTTGAATTCATCGTACTCGCGCTTCACCCTCCTTCGATCTTTTACAAAATCCGGCCGAACTTTATTCTTAAAGGGATCCCTTTTCAGGCTGAAGTAAGACTCCGGATTTCTTGGCTCAATATCATGTTTGCGACAGAATGGCACCCACAGGTTGGCAAAACTTGCAGCTTCTGCCATGGCCTCGAACGTCAGGAGAGCTCCGCCATCATCGGAGACATAGCAGGAAAGCTTCTCGACGGGGTAATCAGCAGCAAGAATCGATAAAATAGTGTTGGCAGTGACGAGCGGGGGTTCTTTTTCAGGATCGGCGGTGGAGACGAATATGTCGACGCCTGGAAGATCAGATTTCCCCAATGGATTCATGGGGGAGGGAGTTTCGAACTTCTCTTTCAATACATTAAGATCCGTTGCTCGGTTGACAGGGCAGAGCTTCGGAAGCTGATCGAGCAGCCACGAGAAGGCAAACCAAATCTCACAGATAATCGACATCAACCATAGCCATCTAGCATCACGATTCGGGTTACGAACTCTCCAAGCCAGAAACAATCCAAGAACAGCCATACGTACAAATATCAAAAGCCTGCGCAAGAAAAACAACACAGTAATTAAGGGATTCGATCCGAAATTTGTAATGTCATCGAAAATGAAATCACAGAACATATCGATATACCTGTAAGGGCTGATTATAGCAGCAGGTATCTTCAGTTTACGGGTGAGAGGCCTCCACGGTTTCGAATTCAGAAGCTCCGGAGGCTCGCTCGATTCGTCACTTTTATCATCCGAAAATCCTCCCCCATCTTTAGTCCATATAGCATTTCCGTATCCGTATGTACCCTTTGTCTCGAACAACCATCGATTGTGATCCAAATCCGTCCCGGTTTGGCTTCTCATGAGCCCAGACTGGCTCCGAATAACCGACGACCTATTTCCCGACTTCATCAGAGACAATCTCCTCTCCATCTTCGACATCCCGCCAGTTGGAGGCAGTGGCAAAGGCTGTCCCGGCTCCACAGAATTTTCCGGAAGATCGGTGCTTTTGTAAGGCTCCTTGCAGCCCGGGCAGATCCCGTCGCCCGTCTTGACAGAATCGAGGAAACAATCGCGGCATATCTTGAAATCACATTCGCAGGGGAGAATGTCTTTGCCCCTCCCATCGCTCATCACTTTCCCGTCGCAACCTTGGACGGCGCAGGACGATCCCTTCTTACCGGCCATCTGAGGATGGCTGCTCTCGGACTCGATCACTTTATCCATCAAATGCGCACGGGTCACGCTGTTGAACCCTCCCGTGAATAACGAACTCGACACGTACTGCTCTTCCACTCTCTGCGACACCGGAGGTTGCTCCAACCTCGTCGATACAGGCTCCATCGGCTGATTGTCGGGTGTCGGCGGTATATGAACTGTATACTCGTGAAAATCGACGCTATTAATGTCGCTGTCGATACTGTCCCTCGACAGGTTGACGTATCGCCCCGACGATGTTCTCCTCGTAAATGTCACAGTCGGGCCAACGCCCTTTCCCGGCTGCGAAGATCGTCCTGCCATACTAATAATGTCTGCACCAGGAAATTGTATGTATATATATGTTATGCTTATTACATCAAGGATGAAAGATTCAGAAACTGGACTAAGTTTGGAATGCTGGAAAAAACAAATGATTCATGAGAAAATGGATGATGATATAGACGGGGCTTTATATGAATTGAAAACGTGCAAACGAGTAAGTAATCAATATCAAGACACAATCATATGTAATAAGATTTGGGAGCAGGTTGGTGTATGCATGTAGACCACCTCGTCTCGACTACTTCCTCATTCTCCAGCTACTTAAAAAAGGGAGATGCGCTTCGAATAGAAACAAAGAAAAAGCCTACACGAGACGTGTAAGAAACTTTCAAAACCAAATACTACATAAATATATATAATAAGAAATAGTTGTCACAACTAAGGTCACCACTACATACACGAATGTGGTCTGCAGCTATTACCAAAATACAACTGTAATATATCAATGCCGCCGTGACGTGATAGACTCAGTCATCGAATCTGTTCCACAAGATTCTTCATCTCTACCTTAAAAAAATGGAGTTATCGGATAGGCCTTTAGGATTCAAAACACCGAACAATAATTAATCGAATATCGAAGCCGGACAACAATTAAAATGGCGGACGGCAAACTCTCTTCTAACAAATCGCAAACCCCAATCACTGTCTACTGTACAGCGATCGTACATACACATACCTATTTTTCAATTAAATCGACAGACAAAACTCCAGACAGACAATCCAATCTAAGAGAAATCAAACTTCAGGACATACACATACATTACCTATCCTCAAAATCCTCGCAGACTTGAATGCGCTTTTCCCCTTGGTTCGAAAATTCAAACAAGGAACGATGAATAGGGCTTATTATTACCGTGTCCTCTGTAGTCTGGGAAAGAAGAACGATGACTGAGGATAGAAGGCGGAGATTGAGGAAAATGGGGACAGCAAAACGAGGATTTAGGGGCGGTTTGGTTCCTTTACGCGGTCGGATTTGTACACTGTTTTTTTAACTTTTCCTTTTTGTAATTTTTATCTGCTAATTTGTCCTAAAAAGATTTTGCCTTTATTTATGAATTTTATTTACTTTACATATATTTGAATGTATCATAATTGGCTCGCCTCGCCTCGCAATTTACTCTTGTTTTATACGGAAAATTAAGGGGTATTTATTTGTAAAAATTAATACACGTATTGTAACATACCAAGTTCTAAATTGATCCTAACAAGTTAACAGACAGCAGATTTACATACTAAAATGAATGTGGAATGATTGTATAACTTGGTCCTTAATCAAGACTGGCATAAGTAATTTGTGTATATTATTTTGTCTATTGGTAACAGACAGAGTATTACAGCTGTAATTAACATAATGCTGTTGAGATTACGAATATGCCCTTCGCAAGCGCGTAACCGAGTCAGGCAAATCAATTGCGGCGGAAATGGGAAAACGCTAAAAGCGGAAACGCGTTTATTTCGGAGTAATGCGACAATATTGGACTCTAGCCATTGGTTTGGACCAAAGTAATAATTTTGGGCCTAATTGATCCAAGCCCAGATTAAATTCCGGGTCTTAACAATGAATTCGAATATTTGTTTATTTATTTATCATAATTGTGATAATAGGCACCATCGTTATCCTCCCCACGGTGACACGTGGCAGGTGGATGTTGAGGCCAGTGAAATCTTTGAAGGTCAAAGCGGAAATGATGACCTGATCTGACATGACACTGAACACAGTGGGGGCCCACGTGCTCCTCACGTGGCAACTAGAAGTGATAGCAGAATCCCTCTCGTTCCTTCGTGGGTCCCACCGTTCTTGTGGGTGATAACATTTGGTCAGGTCTCGTCTAACCTCTTATCCGGCCGGGCCGGACTGGACCGGATCATACTCTAATTTGCAAAAAATTTTGTCATACTCATACAGCTAGCTATTTGTTTCCTTCAGGTTTTTTTATATTTTCATTTTTAAATTTTTAAATAAATTTTATTGAATGTGATTATTTTAATTATAAAATTAGCATAAATGATGAAATATATATCAAATATATTATATATGTAAAAATAATAATAAAGCTTGAGATGCGTTTTTTTATTATATAACTATGGTGATTTTTTATATAAATTTATTATTTTTATCTTACGTAAAATTAAGTCCAAATCACCATTCAAACAAAAAAATTGTGTGTTTTTTATTTTAAGTTTAAAAAAATTGATTTGAATTTAATATTAAAATAATATTATTTGATAGAATGTTTTGTAAAATTTAAAAAAACTTAGCAAAATAAATACACCATGAACACTATTGGAACGGTACTTATTTTAAGTTTTTCAAATTAATCTTTTTGGGATAAATATATTGAAAAATTTTCATTTAAAAAAACTTCCTTAATTGCATATGTTTTCAATTTCATTTCTCCACTTTTCATAAAGAAAAATAAAATATATATATTCAATACTTTTATATAAATAATATTAATTTTTATTTCATTTTTACTCTTTTTAAATAATTTTAAATAAGTAAACACATCATAAGTATGATTGAAACTTAATGCCCATACATAAAAAATAATCCAGCAATTTTTATATTTAGAGCTGTTAAAATATATTGGCGAGGATAAAAATAAAACCAAACAAACACTCTTTTAAAACATATTTAATGAATTACATATATACATTTAAATTATATTGTTGAATAATAAAAAATAAATGTGCACGGTTTTCGAGAATTGGCCTAGGGGTGTGGACTGGTGTATAATTCAATGGGTCTGTTGTTAATGGCAGTGGGATCCTAAATGAATCTGAATATAAGTCAAACGGCTCAAGTGATTAGGATGAGACGGTCGATACGGAGGTCGGTCAAAAGAGAAAGTCGGGCGAAGAAAGATGAAAGAGCAGACACGGAGGTCGGACAAAAGGAAGTCGGGGGAAAAAAGATAAGATGGTCGATACGGGAGTCGGTCAAAATGAGGTCGGGCTAAAGAAAGATAAGATGACAGACACAGAGGTCGAACAAGAGGAAATATGTGTTAATTGGTCGGGCGAAGAAAGGTCTGTTAATTGGTCGCTTAATTAAGCGACCGGTTAATCGACTGATCGATTGGCCGGTCATTTGGTCAAACAGTAGGTCAGTTGGTTGCTTGATTGGGCGATCGAGGAATCATCTGGACGAATGGTTGTTCAGCCGTTTGAAGAGACTAAATGGTGGTCGTTTGAGTGGGCGATCGATTAAATCGTCTGGACGGATGATTGTTCAGCCGATTGAAGGGACTGAATGGAGGTCGTTTAATTGGGCGACTTATTAGTATCTGGGTTGGTCGGTTGGTAAATCGTTGAGTTATTCGGTAGGTTCAATTGGTGGATGATCCAGACGATTTCTCAGTCGGGTGGTGATTTATGATTTGTCTGAAAAGACGAAGGTTGTTTTCAAAGTTATAGGGTCGAGCAAGCGGTTGCTAAATATAAATGCAACAAAAGACAATTTTTCAGACGGTTGTAAATACGATGAGGTTTCTCTATCAGTTATAACTGGTAGTGCACGATCTGATAACTGACTTAGAAGGCATATAAGGGAAGTTACAACCGGCGAACGGACCGGACAAGTGGAAGGCTGGTAAGATGAGACGTAGCAGCAGGTGTGCAGGTCGGACGAAAAACAGTTTTAAGACGGTTGAGAGAAGTTACAACCGGCGAGCGGATATGAAGGCACGACCTGGATGTGACGGTTGACATAGGTTTTAAATAGGTCTGTTCATGACCTAAACAAACCATCTTCAATCGACATCAAATTCAGTGAATTTCTTTTGGGATCGCCATTTTACTTTTACAAGTCCTGTAGTATTTATTATTCCTATTTTATTTACGTATCGTACGGTATCTAGGGATTCTTAAATCTCAGACATTTTATTTTATCAAATTTGAAGATAATTTCTATTTTCGAGTTTTACATTTTATCATTGAAAATTGGCATCGATATATTTCAATTATTTTTAGAAAAAAAATAAATAAATTAAATTACCCAAAATACATTATAATGAAACGGAGGTTTTGTTAGGCCTTAATTGTTTATTTCTGAAAATTGGCACAAGGGTACCTATTGAACTGTTGATAATGTCGATATATAAAATAGAATACAGATGTGGAATAAAATGTTAGCATTTGATTTCAATAATTGCCCAATTCCAGAATAATAAATAAATAAATAAATATTACTAATTGTTTCGACATGCCTTGGCAAATTTGTTACCATGATGGTTTCATAATGGCAATGTAATAAATAGCACTGCTACCACACGTTACATGCCCGTACATCTGGTCTATTATTATTTTATTTATTTTATGCTTAAGCAACAATTTTTAGAATTTTGGTTTTATTTATTTTTTAAAATATTATTTCAATTTTAAGCAACAATTATCAGTATCACGCTGTGTAATTTAATCACTTGTCGGAAAAAACCATTCAAAATAAACTATTTAAAACAATTTATTTGATATACCAACAGACATATATCAATTATTTGTTGATTT
This sequence comes from Andrographis paniculata, assembly GCF_009805555.1. Lineage (NCBI taxonomy): Eukaryota > Viridiplantae > Streptophyta > Magnoliopsida > Lamiales > Acanthaceae > Andrographis > Andrographis paniculata. The sequence goes on along the minus strand of NW_026137616.1, from coordinate 817,608 downwards.
ATTGAAACAAGATAAGCATGTTGGGGCCAATAAAATTGGTGTTTAAGATAAACACACTTTTAGTGACAAATAAATACTATTCAAAATGGCCCATCTTATATGGCTTTGCTTACCACATTTTTAGCATATTATATTTTTTTTATATCAAAGTCTAAAAATATAGACTATATATATATATTTTTTTTATTTTCTGATTTAATTATGAAGTTGGGAAAAAATCTATCTAAATGAAGTCAAATATAAAATGCTTGCACTTAATAAAAAATTGTGTTTCTTGTAGCATAATTTTTTTTAAGAAAAAAAAATTAAATCACATATATATTAAAAAATAATTTTATATTTAAAATATCATATTAACATTTAAAAGCTTAAAGACAAAAATTACTTGGTTATGTCTATTTATGATTTTTTTTACTATTTAATTTATATATATTAAATAAAGTTTTACTATTATATTCAACAATTATTTTATTTCAAAATTCATGTTTTAAATCGACATATTTGAAAAACACAAAAAAAGATACAGTGAATCACGAATAAACAACCCATAAATGGTAATTTATTTAAAGCACGGAATATAATTATTTGTCGCATGAAAAATGTAAACGGAGATGACAAACTTTAATGAAAACTAATAAGTCCAATAAATTGGAGCATTCAAATTCTTACCATGCTTTAATAAGTTAGGTCCCAGGAGCTCGGCACCACTGCTTTGGCTCATATTGCGTATTTTATTATTCAATTTAATTTTTATAAAAATAGATTTTCTTCATCGTTGTTGTACAGATGTTTTATTACCATTATTATTATTATTATTATTATTATTATTTTGTATTGTTATTGTAATTAAAAAATATTACTCCACATGTTCAAAAGAGGGCGTAGGCATAATAAGTAAGAAATAATAATATTTAATAAAAAATTAATATAAAGTAAATATAAAAGACTAAAATGCTCAACGATTTTAAAAAATAAGTTAAAATAATAATTACGGATGATTTGTAAAAATAGAAATAATTTTATTATAAAATTGAGACCACAATTACTAAATAAGAAAATAAGATAATTATTTTGGGACGATCGAAAATAAAAAATAAAATAATTTTTTTTGGTCAGAAATAAAAGAAATATTAATTTTTAAATTTGATAATTATTTTTAAATTAAAATTAAATACTAAAATAATATTATAATTTATTAATTTATATTATCTAAATAATTGTTCCCAAGATCTGTCATTATCTAGCAAGAGAAGTATACTAATCTTAATTGGTCTCTTTTTTTAATCATTTTTTGTACTATGCTTTTTCCAAAAGAAAACATAAAATATTTTATCAAATATTATTTTAATAATCAACATAAACTAATTTTTTTCAAACTTAATCAAACAATTACACCATTTTTAAAAACATTTATAAAGTACTCTTTCTGTTTTATTTATTATATTTATTTTTTCATTTTTGTCTATCCATTTATTATGTTATTTTTAAAAAAAAATTATACATTTTAATTTTATTTTTAAAATTTTTTAATTTTTTAAATTTTAATTATACTAATAAATTATTTTAATTTTAATATAAAAATATTTTTATTATATAATAATTATTTTTATTAATTATTTATTAATTATATTTTTCATAAAATTTAGTGACTACAGTAAATAAGATACCGGACCGAAAGAGTATTAATTACGAGCAAAAATACCCTTTATAAAATATATGGCGTGGGCCCACACCTCTGACGTAAAATGTCCACTTCGACGAAAATAGTCTGTGACAGGAAGAGAGACTGTGCATGCTGACGCATCTTAATAAAATCTCCTTCACAGTTTGCTTATTTAAATAATTTTGTTATTTATTATTATTATTATTATTATTATGAAATACATAAAGAGTGTGTTTGTTTGAAGGATTTTGAAGGATTTCTATTATTCATTCAATTTTTTTCCTCCCAAAAATATCACATCAAACACCTATTTTTTATTTTTTATATTATACTAAAAATCAATTTTACATTCAAAATATCACATCAAACCCTATTTATATCACATCATACAACTATTCAAATTCAAAATTTTTACTATTCAAATCCCAATCCAAAATCCAAACCCCCAAACAAACACACCTAAAATATATTCTGTCTCTCTTTTATGTTTTTTCTGTTCCAAAACTTCTATAATATATAATGTGTATTTTGTTTTTACATAATTAAATATATTTTTGTTAAAAATTTGAAATTATATGTGAAGAATGTTCCTTTTGTTTGTATTTTAAAAATAAAAATTAATAAATAATAACAATATATATAAAAAAATAGCATTATTACTACTCCCTCCGTTTGGGATACCATGTCCACGTTGCCGTTTTTGTCCGTCTACTATGTCACTTTTCTTTTTTTAAAAATAATTACACACTTTAATCTCATTTTAAATTTTAATTTTTTTTTTTAATTTTAATTAAACTAATTAGTTATCTTAATCTTAATTTATAATTATTTATATCATAGAATAATTATTTTTACTAATATATTCTTAATTATCTACTAATTACACCCCTCCTAAAATACCGTGTCTACGGTGTAGAAGACACGGTATCTGGGACGGAGAGAGTAGCATTTAAACCCGTGCTATACACTGGTGTATATATAATTAAAATATGTTTAAAACAATATTGTAATATAATTATATATTTGATAAATTTTGCACATATAATTTATTTATAATTTATAAAATTAGTTTTATACTATATAAATAAAATTAGATAAAATATTGTAGATGGAATCCTATATAATATAAATCATAAAATTTAACTAAAAGTTATTTTATAAACTACGGACAAAAATATATAATTTCAAAAAAAATAAAAAAAAAATAGTTATAATTGTTAAGGTCTTTTCAAAATATGAGAATATTCTTCGCACAAATCTACGGTAATAACTTGAAATACCACACCGGAGATGGAACATCTGGTCTTACAAACGTTGCAAATGCAGTCAAATAATTTTTTTGCATTATTTTTCCATTTATATAAATATAAATAGATAAGAAATATATATTTATTTATTAGAAAAAAATAAGTAATTCAAATTTTTTAATTAATACATATGCATTATTATCTTTCTAAAAAATACTAGAACTATCTAAACAAATGTATAAATATATCTAAATTTTCTTCATAAAATTATCTAAAAAAAATATAAAGATACTAACAACCTTGATACTTTATATCATATATATATATATAAACACAATGATGTGCAAAATAAATTATTAAAAAAAAATTATAATTATTTATTTATAAAAAAAGAATCTTATTTGATGATGTTGCTTTAAACGAAGTTATATATTTATATATTTGTTTAGATAGTTTTAATATTTTTTAGAAAGATAATGCATATGTATTAATTAAAAATTTTGAATTACTTATTTTTTTCTAGTAAGTAAATATATATATATTTTTTTATCTATTTGTATTTCTATAAATGGAAAAATAATGCCAAAAAATTATTTGACTGTATTTGCAACGTTTGCAACCAGATACTCCATATTCGGTGTCTAAGTTATGACCTAGATTGGTGTGAAGAATATTCACATATTTCGAAAAGACTTTAACAATTATAACTATTTTTTTTCTTTTTTTTTTGGAATTATATATTTTTTTCGTAGTTTATAAAATAATTTTTACTTAAATGTTATAATTTATATTATATACGATTCCATCTACAATATTTTATTTACTTTTATTTATACAGTATAAAAATAATTTTATTATATATATTTATTTTATAAATATAAATAAATTATATATAAATTTTTTATCAAATATATAATTATATTATAATATTATTTTGAACATATTTTAATTATATATACACTATGGACGGATTTAAATGCTAACAATAATATAATTGAAAATTTATCCTCCATAAAAATCTAGAAAAAGACGCTTTTCACTATTATTATTACTCTACAATTAATATTTGACAAAAGGAGTATTTATTTATTGTTATTATTTTATTATTTTATTTTTATATATTCGCTCTATTCATTTCGCACACACACGTAAACTCTTCACTCTCTGTGCATCGCCAGCCTTTTCGCTCTCACAGAGTACACGCACTCCCGTCCCTCTCTTTCTCTCTCATCAACAGATTCCTCAAAAACAGAGAGAGAGAGACACTCATCCCTTTTTTCTCACAGATTTATTACCAAACAAACAATTCCCATTTCCATCCCTCGAAGCAAAAACACCCACACTGATTTTTCACTCCACTTCTGCTCATGCATTCATGAGTGGAATTGGAATCGATTGTTGGTCGGGGGGCTGTTGGTGGACGATAAACATCTGTTTGTTTGTCTGATTTATTTATTGTTATTTCGATTAAATGGGGTGTTTGGTGTCTCAGCTGGCGGCCAAATTCGCCTTCTTCCCACCAACGCCGCCGACTTATCAGGTGAAGAAAATGGACGACGGCAAGATGGTGGCCGTCGTGACCTCGTCGTCTCTGCCTATGGCCATTGATGATTCTTTTCTAGATGTTCTCTCCATCCAGACCAAGAGGGGCAACAAGATCGTCGCCTTTTACTTGAGGAACCCTTACGCCAGGCTTACCTTGCTCTACTCCCATGGCAATGCAGCTGATCTGGGCCAACTCTACGACCTCTTCGTTCAGCTTAAAACCAATCTCAGAGTCAATCTCCTTGGGTCTGCTTTCTAACCTTTTTTTTTTTTTGAGTTCTTAGTGAAAAATTTAACTTGGGGGTGAAAATGGATCTTGTTGCTCTCTATCCCCAGTTTTTCCTGCTTTCATTGACCTCTTTGTTCTTAATATCTTCCGTCTTATGCAGAATTTCCTGCTCTTGCTTTCCCCCTTCTGAATTTATTTCTGTATTATTAATAGGAAGTGTAATTTTGTTTCCTATACTGATTTTTACCTCCAATTTGGAAACGGGAATTTGACAGTCTGTGAAAATTGGGGTTTCCGTAAAGCGCCGCACAAAATTGTCATGCGTGTTGCTTAACTTTTTGGTTTGGTAACTTTTTTCATCTGTAAAAGTTTAGTGGTTTCTTTATGGCGTTTTGGGTGCCTATATTCTTTTCGCTATATGGTGAAACTTTTGCGAGCCTGTTTCTTTATTTCTAGGTTAGATCTGAGATTTGTATTGATGACAAAATGGCGATTGAGTCTATCTACTGCTTTTGCCAATTAGTTCATTGACTGATGATTATCTTTTCTGTCAAAATTGTCCGGCTGATAATTATGATGCTCGTTTCACTTTGATTGAATGTAAAGTAAATGATGTTGGTAACCCTTTTTCATTGTAGTTATGTTTATCATCTTGCGTGAAAGTGATGGGTTTCTGCAGCCACTCACCTATGATCGGCTAAAAGTATTTTGATGGGCCCTTTGGATAGTGACGTCCAGTGATTTCTCTACTTTGTTTTTGATCTTTATTTATCGGGTGTTCTTGATTTCTGTTTATCTGTGTTGTCATCGACTGTTTCACTTTTAGGTTTCAATCTTCGATAGCATTTCTTCTCAAATGCTCTTCCAGGGACAATTCAATTGTCTCTGTATTTGCACAATTTTTATAGACATTAGTGTGACATTGCCTGGTGATCAGCTTCTTTTAATGATGTTTATTATCGTGTCGGCTCGCCTTTTAATCTGTCGTTTTCTGTCTCTAATTCAATAAGTATAGGCTGATTTATATGCCATCTATGGGAACTTGTGTGACTTTACTGTAATTTAGCCTTTCATCCATGAATTTTATGTGACTTTTAAAGTGTATGCTTTGTTTTATTCATCGTTTGATTGATGTCAATGTCTTTTGGATTGCACTGTCTTTTCGTGTATAATGTAATAAATTGGCATGTGGTGTTGATGATTGTTTCACAATTGATTCTTCCATGAAACTTATGCGAATCTTGACGAGTATTTGAGATTGCTTGATCAACTTGCATTAGCATCCAACTTTTTTTTTGGCTGCATTAAAGTGAATATACCTATGGATCTCATAAAATGAAGATTATCGTGACTTTTCCACGGTTTTAACACGCCTTCTTCCACGTGTGAGTCTTGAAGTATGTTATTTATTCACTTGCCTTTTGCTTAAACCTTTTTCGACTTTAGTCCAATAAGTAGGAGAGTGATTGATGTCACTTTTCCCACAATGTGTATGTGAATCTTTGGGTTGTTACCTTCTTCGTTTTCCTTGTGATTGTGATTCCACATTTATATTAATGTTACTTTCTTGTTTGCCATCGGCATCTTTTATGAAGTTTACAGGAATCTTGAAGACATCACACCGACATATTTGCTCCTTGGCTTTCGATTATCCTGTTTTCTCTATAATGTATTTTCATATACATTATCTAGTGAACTTTTACATTGATACTGTGTTGGTTCTGATCCCACTTTGCAGGTATGATTATTCTGGTTATGGAGCTTCCACCGGTAAGGTAAAATCCGAGCCACTCTAATGGTCCCGGCATACATTCTAACTCTTGTTTTTACTTCCCTTTTTAATTTAGCTCTTCTAGGCAACAATAACTTTGTTTCTTGAAATCATTCAGCCAACTGAGTACGATACATACGCTGACATTGAGGCTGTATACGAGTGTCTTCAAACCGAGTATGGGATTGGCCAAGAAGATTTAATCCTCTATGGGCAATCCGTCGGAAGTGGCCCTACATTGCATTTAGCTGCTCGGTTGCCGAGGCTGAGAGGTGTGGTTCTTCACAGTGCCATTCTATCCGGCCTTCGTGTGCTCTGTCATGTAAACTTCACTCCCTGTTGTGATATTTACCAGGTTAGTACATAAGGTGCAAACTCTGTGATCCTGTTTATATCGAATTGTAATGAGATAAACAGTACATGGCGTTGCATCAAGCTCCTAATTTCATTTTACCTATGCAGAATGTAAAGAAGATCCGAAAGGTGAAGTGTCCTGTGCTCGTCATACATGTAAGCGTTATACGCGTAATATTTAGCAAGTATTGGATGTATTCCATTGATTTCTTGGAGGCCTGATAACCATTCCTACTGTGTGACTTCCAGGGCACAGATGACGATGTTGTAGATTGGCAGCACGGAAACGTGCTATGGAAAATGGCGAAGGATCCCTACGAGCCATTGTGGATTAAAGGCGGTGGGCACTGTAACTTGGAGCTGTATCCTGATTACATCCGTCATCTCTTCAAGTTCGTTCAAGAAATGGAGAATATGACCGCCAAAGATCTACTCAAGAAGTTCCGCGACAAAGACTCCTCTCTTCAGCAACACACAAAGGCTGGTTGCGGCATTTGCTGTTGCTGCCCAAATATATGCTGCAAATGTAAACTCAAAAGACCCAAATGCCCGCGCTGTCGATGGCCAAAATGCCCGAGTTGTTTCAAATCTTGCTGTGGATGCGCCAAATGCTCGGAATTCTTCAAATCTTGCTGCGGATGCACCAAATGCTCGAGTTGTTTCAGTTCTTGCTGCGGATGGCAGCGACCAAAGTGCATTGCGTGGAAGCCGAGCTGCTGTCTCGCTTGCTGCAGGCCCAGTTGCTCGATCCGCTGTAAAAAAGGCTCGTGCAAGTGCGCGACGTGTTTGTGCTCTTTCGACGCCAAGTGCTCGTGCTGCTGATATTTAATGCTTAGGGTATACAACAGAGAAAGATTTAGGTGAATCTGTGGGTAGAATTGCTGTACAGATTGCAGAAAGATGCTAACACCAATCTGTCCTATGTAATGAATAGTGAAATTGTGTTGGTATAAGGTGATCACAGCTAATGTAGACTCATTTCTTGCATTATATAGGTCGAAATTTTTATTAAATCTAAGGCCATTTTATTCAAGGCGAACCACAGCAAGTGTATTGCAGCGGCTGTAATGTAAAATTGAGTTTTGGGGCACAGTGTCTGTCTTATGAACACACAGACTTGATTTCATACTTTTAATCCTGTTGCAGCCTGCTTTATTTGTTCGATTGTGAAGACCCCAAACATGTCGTCATCGATGACAGCATTTACGGCAGCATAGGCGACATCATCTACGCTTACGGGAGGAGCCAGGAATAGATCCGAGGCAGGAAGAGAGTTCAAGGGTTTGGTGAAGCTCTCGACAGCTTTTAGGAGTTTCTCGATGGGCTCGCCTATCAGGTCGAGAGGGATCTCAAATCCATCGACTTTCCTCTTCCCATATATGAATCCAGGTCTCAAGACTACACCTGTTGAATTTGGGCAGTGAAAATTAATGCCACATTTCATATAAGTGCAAGTACAGAAGAAAAATTATCAATCCCAGTTGATACAATACAATAAAGTTATGCTGCTGTTACCTGTTGTTGGATATTTGGACAGTACCTCAGATTCAGCTTTCCTTTTACCGGTGAAGTAGGAGTTCGAGAGCACGAATGAGGGCAGATTATAATCATGGACTGAGATCAGTATGAACTTGGGAATGCCTGCAAAGATATGAAAAGAAACATATGCTCAAAGGGCGGGCGATATTCTATTGGTGAGTGACTGAAAATAGCAAAGGATGCGAAAGGCATTTGTAATTAATGAACAAGAAGATGACGAAGCACCTGGAATTAATACATGAGCAACAAAACTTAAAAATAAAAGCCAATTGCAGAATACAGTAATCATGTCCCGACACATGGTGAAAAATCGACAGTCTTGTCATTTAAAAGAGCTTCTGGGTCGATGAACAGCAAAAACATTTCAAAAATGGCATCATCTCCCAGCAAGTCTTAAAATAACTACCTTCAAACTAAATTATTGATGCTGTACAGCCAACTCTTGATTGGATGCGATAAGACCTATCTCGTAGAAGACAATAAAATAATATAATCGAAGACAGCCATCTTATCATAAATAGTTTAGAGTATGTATGCCATCATCCAAACTTTAGATCAAAATAAATGCAGGGGAAGTGGAGTCTATTCACCAACTCCTGTCTGCATGTGTAGTTCTCGACTCAATATAATCTTCAAGCTACTTAATAAAGATACTACTTAAAGAAGAAAATGCTCATGACAGGCCAAAACAATAGCATTAGAAAGAGTTATCCTTGGTAATCAGATGACTAGGTCAAAGAAAAGTATCGAGCAAATCTGAACAAACACGAGATGATTTGTAAAAACCAGTTGCAAACTGCATAAATTGAACCAGGGAGCAGGGAGATAAAAGAAGTTCTCACCAAAGTCTTTAGCTGCATTAACAGCTACAACATTAGCCTCGCCATTGATTCGTTGCATTTGCTCCTCACTGCCAAAACCTCCAAGAGTGGAGACAACTGCTGTAGCTCCAGGAAGCACTTCATCCCAATTTGCATAAAAAACATCCCCTGCATGTTTTAAAGATCCAAGTTTGTGATTCACGTAGAAGGTGATGAAGGGAATCCCGAGGTGGGTCGGCTGATCATCTTGTACTTTCGGATTAAAACCAAGGCAAATGCCAATGTTGCACGTATGCATAGACAAAAGGAAAAAAATAAATAAAAGAGGATTATGGCAGATAATCCTCAGGAAGAATTTGGGGAAGAGATTAAACTAATTTTCCTATTGTTCTGTAACAATCATTTTAATCTTATTTGTTTTGTTTTTCCAAGTACACATTATTGTTGCAGTAACACTTAAAAAGGGATACGATCTTTAAGTTTTGTTTCGAAACGAGTATGCATCTGATTTACAGGCTTATATATCTTATTGTGATAACTTACAGTGATTAGTAATGCAGTATCGCATGCCATGGTCCAAAGACCTAGATAGTGCATGCCATATAAAAGTTCAACACAAAATGATATGGTAAATGAAATATACTTATTGACAAATTTCATAAAAATATGTGGAGTTGGAGCTAATTTCACATAATTAAGAATAAACATATAACCTTCAATTTAAAATATTATCAAATTTCAAGTACAAATAGAAATCTCTATCCTGAAGTGTCTACCTGACTTGAAACAATAGAAAAGAAGAAAGATTTCTATAAGAAACAAGAAATGAAAAATTGTTACCCAGAATAAATGCATCCTTTGTCCTGCGCTTGGATCAAAAGTGCTAAAAACATATTTTACAAGTGTATGCTAGCCAATCAAACACCAAAATATAAAAGAAGCTCGAATCTTGTAATCCATCGTGCTAGATTAATGCCAAACATCATGGCATGGAACAAAGCACCCCATATAGTTTTAATAAATAAAAAGAACAAATGTGTCATAATTAGGAAATCAAAATCTATCTTAACTTAGGCATACGAGTACTTGATTGGCAAACTTGCACATTTTTTATTACAATTTAGAATTACAAAAGCTAAAAATGCAAGCACATTTGCCATTTCTTCTATTATAATAACATTTCCATGTCAACTGTAGTAGATCTAATCATAATATAATAGCACCATTTTTGCGTTTATATCTGTACAATATAATCCAGGAAGCATTCCAGTAAAATACCCGTTCGAAAAGCAGGTCAAAGCTTAATAAATTATTAATTGATTGGGCTGATGGGAAGACATAGTAAAAGAGGTTCATAATTCTTTGGGGTGTTTCATTATTAGTGAATGCTATCATTGGTGGCAATATGTAGTCTAGAAGTAATTGGCAATACATATTATACTCATATCACTTTTCAGAAGGGCCAACTTTAGTTTTGGGATTCAACAATCAATCTCACTCATTTGCTTAGTTCTTACACACAACAAATTCCTCAAATATTTCACAAGTACAATACTATAAGTTCATAAAAATATATTTGGTTTTATTATAGAGAAACAAAACCCTACCTTTCAGCCAAGTGACCTGATCTACCCACGAATCTGAGTAAGAAGGCCGCCCTGACCTGTAACACAAGCTTTCAAAATCGATAAGCAGATGGATACTACCACAGTGAAAGCAGTGACTTCCAGCTCTATTTGCTGAATAACAATAGTAAAATCCATTTCATAAGACTACTTTGTGTGAGAACTATAGCATCTTTGTAAAAAAGTCATGAGAGGCATTTCACACCTGCTTAGACTAATGACCTCTATACCCTTTGATACTGCAGCTTTGCATATTGCAGAACCCACAAAGCCATTGCCTCCTAATACAACAATCTGAAACAGAATAGGTAATCCAGAGTTAATTTACAATGCTATAACAAGTACATGCTGTGTCGAAAGAAGAGTAACAAGATCAATCTCAAGATCAGACTCGCTCAGGTTTAACATCAGCTACAACATCAATTGTTCCAACATTATAGCTGCCCTTAATGTTGGGGTCAGCATAACTGCATCTGAAACTAACCCTGCTTGATCTGCAATACAATAAGCAAATATAAATTAAATGAACTAACACTTGTTTGCAATATCAAAGAAAATAGACACTGAAGAGCATGCTCCCCCTCCTCATCACAACCATGTCGACAAAAAACTCAGCAGAAGCTATTTACAGGCTTATCATGGTATAGGGAATGACATAACAAAAGTGTAAAATCAGGATCAATTGCAAACTCAAATCACCAAACCATTCCCCCTTCAACTTGACAATTGCCAGCCTCACAAAATGCACAAAATTGGGCCATCCACAATTCCAAATGTAATAGGACAAGAAAACCAACCGAGGAGAAGAGAAGCTGACAATATTAGGGTTCCCCAAAAGTGGAGCAAGCAGCGTCCCGCTAGACCGTAAAGAAGTTGGGGAAATGGCTGAGGTAAAAGAAACAGATGCCATCCCTCGGCCGTGCACAATCGCTGCGGAAGCTCTATCTGATTAATTCTGGCGGTGAACGTAAGGCAATGAGACAGTACTGCGAGGCGGCAATCACCAGATTCTCACGCACGCATCGTTTAATGAAATCTCATACACCTATGTGCATATCTCGAAGCTTTTTCCTCCTCTGAATGGAGAAGAACATGGCATTCAAAACTTACAATTGTGGACCCTTTTAAGCCAACATTTCACGACAATCTCGTTCAAGAATTTCAGTGGAAAAATTTTCCAATGCAAAGGTTCATTTTTTATATTTTTGCAGTCTTTTCTCTCTCACAAACACACACACACACACACACGTAATATCCCTCTCCATATTTTTATTGGGCTGAAATGATTGGCTCAAATAAAATTAATGGGCCTTGAAAGGTGTCATTTTTGTTCGGGCTTATATTAAATGGGCTCAGAGAAATATTTATTCGCCCTTCGTTGGTTGCACACAGACAGGTATTGGGTGCGACTTTCTGTCCTTTGCACAGGGAGACGGAGATCTGATTGCGGGAATGGGGAAATCTTCGACGTCTACGAGGGATGCGCAGGACCTCTTCCGTTCTCTGCGGTCTGCTTACGCTGCGACTCCAACAAACCTGAAGGTAGCCTGGGTGATTCTATGAGTAGATTTTGTGTGTCAGCGGTTTGTGTTTTTGAAATGTGAGGTTATTGTTATGATTGTGGATTTGCAGATCATTGATGTTTACATCGGTTTTGCAGTCGCCACGGCCTTGATTCAGGTACTGTTCGTTTGTTTATGCTACGTTCGTGTTTTATTTTTGAGTCGTATGGCATGGTGTTTTTTGTTGACGAGCGATCTCGACTTCATTTAAAGATTTCTGCTTGATTTACTTGTGTCTGGTGTAATAGCTTCTAAATTTCGTGTTTGATGGGGTGACGGTGGAGAATTGGTGCTTATTTAGATAAGACAATTTAGGTTTTCTTTTTTGAATGTCTTGAGCTAGTGATGTGTTGCATTGGTGGTTAATTTTGTAGACATTTGTTAGCTCAGAATCTTGTTGATAGAGAGTTTGGAATGTAGACATGGTTTGGGTTCTATTGGACATTATCAGAACCTAAGGGGAAGCATAAACAGAAGTTCCAGTTTGAGTGTCTTAAACGTAGAATTATAATTGATATTTTGGTTTTTATCTGGATAATAATTCAAAAAGGGGAATTAATAGAATCGGAACAGACAATCAATTTGTTCAGCAATGCACATGTTTTAATGAAAATGATTGATAATCAATACATACTTTGATATTCTAATTTATTTCAAACAAAAACATCATGTCTTGTTTTCCCACCTTTACTTTTCAGAAAATTTGAATCACTTATATCTGCCTTCATAAAGTAAAATAAAATAACGAATTGGTTTCTTTAAATGTTCTGTTAAATTGTTTTTCTATTAGAATTTGTGAGAGAGCACTTAGATGTAACTGTGTCAAACTATAACCAGAACCAATGAAGAAAAGGGATCAAAGCTATCGGTTCTGTAGTTGGATATGCTAAAATTTCAATTGATAATCTATCTTCAAAATTGTGGCTGCGTGTTAATGCATAGTAGCATATCATGCAAACAGGCTGTTCTGGTGCTCTGTGCTCTACCTGGTCTTGGTGTAGGGGATTGGTGCGGATTCTCTATTGGGAGGATGAGCATTTCATGTGGTGTTCATAGGAAATTTATTATCATGGGTTGTTAATTTATTGTGCCATCTGTTGAGAACATCAAGCTGTCCAATAATATGATGGCTCTGGTACAATCCTTAATATTTCATGCCCCAGGATTAGATCCAGTCTCTTATAAATGTATATGATTGAGCAAAACTTTTTTTTGATTGATTTTCTTTGATTTTTGCTCCATGATTTGGGAAACTTTACAACTTGTTTATAAGTTATAAAACCATATTCTTATATTCTGATTTCCTTGTTAGTCACTGAAAGAGCAAAGGGGAAGATGATGATTTGCTGTTTCTTTTTATACTCTGGTAACAGGTAGTTTATATGGCCATTGTTGGGTCATTCCCCTTCAACTCCTTCCTTTCAGGGGTTCTTTCGTGTGTCGGGACTGCTGTCCTTGCTGGTGAGTTGCTTCCATATTTTCCTTCTACTGAAATGTATATAAAATATATTCAACTGATGTATTCTCTAATTACAGTGTGTCTACGAATTCAAGTGAACAAAGAAAACAAGGAATTCAAGGTAATGTTTCTTGGTGCAAAATTCGTTACATTCAATTCAAAATGCAATCATTTAAACAGAAGAATAAGATGTTTGACACTATAGGTCTGTAGTTTCATCTTTCCTGCTTAGTGCTTAGTGAATTGTTTTCACTGCATTATAATGGTGGATTTATTTATTTTTACAAGTATTCATCCGAGCTAAAGATTCTCTTGTTTCTAATCACATTTAATTGTTCTCTTCATTCATAGGATTTACCTCCAGAACGAGCTTTTGCAGATTTCATACTGAGCAACCTGGTGCTTCATCTGGTCATCATGAACTTCCTCGGATAAAGCCGGCAAGACAATACAGAGTTGGATAAAAAAATGGTTAGGAAGACTTTCCAATACTGCTGGTAATCAATCAATCAATTAGGGGGGGAATATTAATTTGCATACAAGATAGATTTTTGTGCATGATATGATATGATATTTCCTGTGTTGGAGATTTTTTGCTATATATCATCAAGTGAGAGCACATTTCTGGACAAGTATTATTTCAGGCGTTATCCATCATGACTGCAGATTTTGAAATCCCTTTTTTTTTTTTTTTTTATATTGGCATGATAAATTTGTTGATTACGTACTTGCACACAACCGGTCTGGAGAATGTGTAATTGTGGTATGAATCATTTCCTAATTTCACGATTTTATCTGCCACTATTTGGAAGCTTGAAATATTTGATTCTTTGCTTTTTATGCTACGGTGTGTGAATTGTTGTCTTGTTTTTATAGAGAACCATAGGGCCCGATATTTTGTTGGGGTTCTCAGTTGTGGGCCGTCAGATATGCACCAAAAAAATAAAAGAATGTCCTCCTCTAAACATATATAGTAATATTGATTTATTGAACTACGTACATATATCTTTTACATATTTATTTATTGTGTGTGTGTGTGTGTGTGTGAGTGAGAGAGAGTAGAGGGGTGGGGTGGAGCAGCTGTCCCCATCCCGTGTCAACTGGTGGTCATGCAATGAATTGGATTGACGGACAGACGAGGAGGACGACATCTCTGCACCTCATCAACCTGTCCCCTTAAATCCATTAATTGGAGGTTGAAGAATATAATGCTTACTAGTAATTATAATGTGGGAGGGGAGGTGCAGTAAGAGTGAGAGTAATAGATAGAGAAGGGAACTAGCTAGCTAGGGCCTAGGCCTAGGCAGATCCAGTCCAGTATTAGATAGATTAGACGGATGGACATATATAGATAGCAGCGATTTAACAGCAGCGGCCACAACATTAAAAATTGGTTGGTGTACTAGTAGTAGTACAACATTTCGTAGAATAGAATTGATTAATTATTTCATTGTTGTTGAGCATCACATCACATCCAGAGGAGAGGAGAGGAGACAATAATGTGTATCTGTGTGAGTGTCTATCGATGGATTATGATGAACTGATGATCATCCCCCAAATTCGGTCACTCATCACCATCATCATCATGTTGTGTTGTTGTTAGAGTGAGCAGCAGCAGCTAGTGTTTGCCTCTTCTTCCAACATTGTCCTCTCTCTCTCTCTCTCTCTCTCTCTCTCTCTCTCTCTCTCTCTCTCTCATGTGAGTGTGAGTGTGAGTGTGAGTGTGAGTGTGCAGGTAAGTAACTAAAATTCCACAAAAACGAAATACTAACAATGAATCAATGTCGATAATATATATATATACACTAGCAGGCAGGGCAGGGCAGGGCAGGGCAGGGCAGCAAGCGAATTAGCAAAAGTGATTGGCGGAGTGTGTGTAGCCTAGGTATGGAGTTGAGATAGAAGAGTTAGAGTTCATCACCAAAAACACTGACAGACAGACAGACATACAAACAATCAATCCTCCCTTAAGAGAGAAAGAGAGAGAGGAGTAGAGAATAATCAATGAATGAATCAATCAGAGCTCACCGTCACCACCACGGTTGCAAGTTAAATTAAATTAAAGTTGGGAGGAGTGATTCCATTACAATGTTGAAGAAGAAGGTCAACAACAACAACAACAGCAACTTTTCCAGACCAGAGTGAGCGAGTGCCTCGACTACTACGCGCGACAGTAGTAATGTAATGGCTGTCCTGAAAAAGCATACCTACACCTACATCTACATCTACATCTGCATACATACCTATTTATATACTCCATCATGATGATGATGAATTGATGATGATGGTGCAGTGCAGTGCAGTGCAGTGAGCAGAGAGAGAGAGAGGAGCAGGAGCAGCAGCAGGTGCAGGTCGTCGTCGTCTCGTCTGGCCATATTTTATTTCTCTGTTGTTTGTTTGTTGGCCCCCCGCAAAAAGAGCCATAGCTCACCTCATGTCATCTCATCTGGACGCGTGTGTCGTGTAGGAACAGATAGATATGCAGCAGCAGTAGCACATCACGTGCATGGGTCGAGAATGAATGAAATTTGAATCATAGTGTAATCATGCTTTAATAATTACTATATAATATCATTATATCACTTTCTCTCTCTCTCTCTACACTCTGTCCCATCATTTCCACACTTTGTTGCAATGGTTGGTGGTGTAGGGATTGGATATGTGACCGTAAAATCATGGGTTCAAATACCCGACGCTTCAAGTCACCCACCACACATAATTCGCTTAATATGACTTGCTTGTCGGATATAGTTTGCATAATTTTAGATTCGACCAAAGGCTTATTCGGTGTGCACTTTCGGATAGCGGCTGCGGATTCCCGTATCATAAAAAAAAATAAAAAAATAAACAAAATACGTACATGCACTACAAAATACATACATATATTGTATATATATGTATACTATTCTTTTTATTCGATAAAGTGTTTTTTATTTTTTTCTATTTCAATTTGTTAACATAATTTGTCTATTTTTAAAATTTTATTTCTAGAGGAGGGAGTACTTTTTTTTAGTTTTTATAGTACTAAGGAGTACTATATATATACCACTAATGGTTGCAGTGCAGTCAAATCTAGCAAATTACTTGTGTACTACCTTCCCACTTTATGTCCTCCTACTACTAATACTCATTACTCAACAAACACAACTCAAAACTTCTCCTTTTTAAAAAATAAATAAATAAAAAGTACATCTTTTATACTCCCTCTGTTCCACATAATTTTTCCCTATTTTTTATTCGTCTGTCCCACATAATTTATCATTTCTTTTTTTGAAAAATTAATTATACACTTTAATCATATTTTAAAATTTAAAATTAAAATTTTTTTAATCTTAATTAAACTATTTAGTTATCTTAGTCTTAGAGTGTGTTTGTTTGGGGATTGGATTTAATTTCTACTATTCATCCCATTTTTTCCCCCAAAAATATCAAATCAAACACCTATTTTTTATTTTTTATATTATACTAAAAATCAATTTTACATTCAAAACATCACATCAATACCTATTTATATCACATCATACAACTATTTAAATTCAAAATTTTTACAATTCAAAATCCAAAGCCCCAAACAAACGCACCCTTAATTTATAATTATTTTTACTAAATAATAATTATTTTTACTAATACATTTCTTAATTGCTTACTACTAATTATACCCGTGTGTACAATAATAAACCCATATTATATGGGATGGAGGGAGTAATATTTTTGTAAAAAAAACAAAGAAATTATCGTTAATAAATAGTATAAAAATTATATATCTATATAAACAAAACTAATATTTTTACTTCTTTTACATTAGTTGTATTAATTCTATGATCTTAACCACTATTTAAAATTGCAAATAAATTATTATCTAAAATATATATAAACAGAGTAATTAATCAAATTATTATTCCATCCATCACCCCATTTTTGTTCATTTCACATCTCCTATCCTTTTTTTTTTTTGGCAAAATATTTACATTTTAATTATATTTTAGAATCTTATAATTATATTAATTTTAATTAAATTAATTAATTATTCTAATTTTAATCTATAATTACTCAAAAGAGTGCAAATAAAACATAATATATAAACAGACATCACAAATCTATGTTAATATATATATATATATAATACAAATTCAAAGCATAAACTATACACATTATTTTCATATGTTGAATACAAAAGTGCCTCATGTATTATAATTATTACCAAAATTTGTTTTTAAATAAATAAAATTTGTTGAAATAATATTTTGATATAATATAAATAAATGTTGAAGCTTAATAAGGGTGTAACATATAAGATTAAATTATGTTCAACAAAAAATTTAATATAAAAAGGGCTTCATAGACGCAGGCGTGATATTTTCAATATAAAATTAATTTTACTATAATATAAAAAAAAAATATATAAAGATTTAGTTTGTTGTTTTTGAGTATGCATAAAGGAAATCCACCAAAAGCTTTGGAACAATTTAATTCTTAACAAGAACCCTAAATCACTGATCACCATTGTATATATTAATTTAATTACACAAAGCTTAATTTTCCAGCCCCAACTCCTTTTTCCCAAAGTGCACAACAGAAACAAAAATCTATTACAATTTTAAATCATTTACTCAACTAATAATAATAATAATAATAATAATAATAATTAACTTTTGACAACAACTCATCAAGCACACATGTCTTTAGTGAGAAATTTTCTTTCTTTCTTTCTTCCTTTTGTGTGCTTTCTTGTCTCCATGCATGTTTTTCTTTGGCTTTTACATCAATACATATATATATATATATATAAGAAATTTTCCATCTTCTACTGTAATATTAATTATTTTGAAAGTGTGTAGTAGAGGGTAGAGTAGTGAGAAATTGGATGATCAGATTTTAATCGATCATACATATATATATATATATATATCAGTGTGGTCTCCCAAGGGTGAACTCCAAATTAGGCTTCTTGGGACTTGTCTCTGATACACTAGTCGATGAACTTGCCTCTGATATTCTGTCTTGACTATGGCTTTCTCGTTCCATTTCTTTCTGCACACACAAAAATATTAATTAATTATAATGGACAAAAAAGAATATGTATGCATGTAATAATTCAACCAAAACATCAGATTATTATATCCATAATGTCATGCTGCAAAGATTAATCACTAGTAGCTTTGTAAAGCCATGTCGTTTTTGTTCTAAAGGGACAGGGAAATAAAATATAAAGCTTGTATGGTCTCTTTATTTAAAATAAAATAAAATTAAGCATGTATAATTACACTACTTTCTTTCATAATTAATTAATTTAACAAAGTGGATGGTATATCAAGTACGAGGAAAATGGCTTTTTTATTGATTAAGTAGTGCATTTCCCCCTTTTGCAAAAGAAATATATTTCAATTTCTTTGCAACAAAAGCTGCCCAATTAACACACACATCTGAAAATTTATATATATATTTTAAGTTATCATATATAATGTGTGTGTGCATTTTAATTCATTCCCATTCTCTAAGAAGATTTTTGGCTACTTTTTTTTCCATCTCTCCTTTTTATCTCATTACCTCTGTGTGTAAAGAGAAAAAAAAAAGAAAGAGATTTGCAAGTGACTTTATTCACAAATATCTATATAAATACAAAGCACCAAAAACAACACACTAAATTAAAGCTGTGTAGGTAGCTAGCTAATAATTTTAAATTTATCTTTTTGCACACACATGGACATCACAACACCAATATTATACTATATAATAAACATTATAAATTAATATTATTATTAGTATTATTAAAAAATAAGAGTAGTATTAGTGTGTGTATGCATGCATGTCTTGTTTGTACGTACCTCAAGAGATTGTGTGTGTCCTGCACCACCACCTCCACAGTCCTTTATTATCCCATGCAACCAAGCTTCTCTTCTACATGCATTTTCCAAAGAATATTTGCAGTTAGAGAGAGAGAGAAAGAAAGAGAGAGAGAGACAACTTTAATTTGTAGTGTGTCTTATAATTCACACTTCTTCCTACATCCATCTTTTTACTATGTCCTATATGCAAAGTAAAGTGCAAAACCCATGTGACAACCATGGCTAAACCCATTCATGTTCATTAAATCAAATTGCAATATATATATATATATATTCGAATCTTTTTTCTAGGTATCCAACACAAACATCCAATGTAATATCAACCCTTGAAATAATATTGCCATTGGAGACTTGTTCCACAGTCAAAAGAAAAGAAAATAGAATAATTCCACAAATAGCAACGTAACACACAATGCATTGCAGGGTTAATTTAATTTAATTTAATTTAATTAAATTGGTTGCTGAGTTAGTATTGGGTTGAGTGACGAATTTATTTCTTAGCAGCTCTATTCAATAAATGGTTCTATATATATGTATGATTTATTGACCCTTTGAATTGAATGTGGCGTTGTATTACACTTATAACAACGTAAAAAAATTTAATTTTATTGCCACATTGAATGCAAATCAAAGCCCTAGAATTTTATAGCTTAGATTTCTCTTCTTCTTCCTTTCCTTAATTTCCTTTCGTCTATTCTACCCACAAACACCTAAAGGCTACCCATTGTGGCCTGCAGATTAATGTCCCTTTTAATGTTTCATTACCACAATAAATTATCAACTATATAGGTAGGTTTCATTTCGAACATTACAATCTTAAATCTTACAACCCAAAATAACAAAAAAACAAAAAAACAAGTGTTTCACCTAATGCTAGCTATGAATTCTTTATGTGGTGGATCTTGTTGTAACTCCAAAATCTGTATATATATATATATAATGCAAGAACTAATTTTTTATTTTGTTTTATCAGCAAAAAACTAAATAAGATAATCCAAATTACTCCTAAGTACGTAATCAAGCAGTTATGTAGTGTTATTTCATTTATTTATTCTTTTATTACCACATTGCCCTAATTAATAATACTCCTAATCGGATTATGATTATGATGTATTTGACAACACAGAGAGTATGTATATATAGACGACACTGCCAAGAAATTCACGGGCTAGCTAGTCGAGACAAACTGCATTAAAGACTGTGGGGCTGTCTGTAAATAATAGTATACTAGTATTTTTGTTTGAGAAATTATTCTTGGAAAGTTGGAGAACAGATGACTACTACTTATTACTGCAGTGGGTAGAACTTAATTAAAATCAGAGATTATTTATTTATTTAATTAAATCATTACCTTGAGGAATTGCTCCATTGGGCATGAAAACCCTTGTCCTGATGATGATTCACAAGCATTTGTCTTCCCTGTTGAACTGATGAAGCTTCTGACTTTTGAGGATTATGGATGTCGAATAGAAAGTCGTCGGAATTGTCGCCGGACGACGCGTTTTCGAACACCTCCGATTGCCCTAATTCATATTCACAGGATGCATAAGTACAATCAAACTTATATATATATATATATATCCAAAAAGAAAAAGGGAAGAAGGATTGTGGATTAATTTAATTAAATTCAAATCAAGATTTAAAATTTATTGATAGTAAAATTGAATTAAAATGGATAAACCTGAAGTAGCAGCTGGCCTATCAGTGGATTTCACGGTTCTATACATCTGCAAGAAAATGTGAAGAAAGATATTATTTATTAATTAAATTATTGCTTAGAAATTAAGTAATGTAGATTCTTCTGGTAAAGGAAGACAGTACGACATTTTTAGTAACAGCTTGAAAATACGTATATATATATATGTGTATACGTACAGATATACTTATTACATATTCATAGAGAGAGATAAACATGCATGCAGTTGTTGTACTGATCATTTATGTTTTCGAGGTTAACCATGGTTTTGTCAAAGGGTAGTTGGGGTTTTGCCTTTTAACAAAGGGCATGCAGATATAAATAAACAAATAAATATATAAATATGAGTGTGTGTGTATATATCATTGTGTCATGATGGAGTTTCTGTACTGTTCGAAACCGTGTGTACTTTTTGTAATGAACTGTTTTCAACTCCTTGTCTTATTGCTACGAGACTTTCTAATTAAATATTTATTTCCCACTCTCTGTGACTCTCTGCCCATATTTTCCATCCTTTTACTTTACTTGGATGGTTCATTCTTCCAAGCAAAAAAGCTGGTTTGGTAGCTTGCAGAGCCTTCAATTCAGATCTACTTGAAAATACCCACAAAAAAATAAATGGAAAAAGAAAGAAGCAGACTATTGCTGAAAATCTTGAGGATACAAAAAAAATTATTGGGTACTTGAATTTGAAGTTAAAATGTTTGTTAATTATCCACACATCTTTAACTTTTGTTTTCTTACAAAGATAAAATTTTTTTGAGGGTTTTGACATAGCTCAAAGCATCATAGTTTTTAAGAATGTAAAGAAGGGATAATGTAAGTAAAAATTTGTCTGAAAGAAGGGTTTCTTCTTCTTCTTCTTTAAAAAAAAATTAAGAAAAAAAAATAGAAGAGTTCATAGTTGTAATTAGTACCTGCAAATGGGACTTGACATGTGCTAAGGTGAGATCTTTGACATCCATGAGCTCAAGAACTGATTTGGGCGTAGCTCCTATACATACAAACATATGTATATATTATATGTATGTATTTTAGACAACATTATTTCAGACATTCGCCTATAATAGCTCAATTAATCAGTTGTAATTTCCAACATTAATTCGATTATAAAAAAAAAAAAAGAAAAAAAGCAAATGAAAAATGCAGTACTGGGATGTGGAGACAATTGTAGAGACTCCATAATTTGATCAAATTAAATTAAATTTGTTTAAAAAGTCAATCAATCGAAGTTGTAAGAGATTCCACTCTGGCTTACTTTCATGGCCGCCCAAGAGCTCGACGGCGTGTACGAACCGGGCATGGAGGGTGGTCGTCCACCGCATCCGCGGCGCCCTGACGCTGCGTTTGGCCGGAAACCTCGTGAGGAACCGCGATCGCATGAACCCTGCCGTCTGTTGGTGGTTGTGGTGAAAATTTGAAGCCGATGAATGGGCCCCGGCGAAACTAGTGGCGGCGGAAGACGGCGGCATTGACGGGTCCACGTGGCGGTGGTGGGGAGGGATTAATGGGAACGGCGGCGAAGCCGCCGCCGGGTGGTTTTGGTAGACCGGAATTCCTCTTATAGGTCTCAAGAAGTTGAGCTGATCTTGGTGGGGCTGGTGATGGTGGAGGAAATAGTGCCCGCCGGAGCCGGCGGCAGCGGCGGCGGCGCCGCCTTGGAGAATATGATGGGGTGTGTCGGAATCCCAAGTGGAATTGGGGGTGGAGGAGACGGGGTTTGGTGGGTGGAGAGATCTTTTGAGGAAGGCCAAATTGTCGGCCATTTCGTGGTGATCGTCGCCGGCGGCGGCGGCGGCGGCGTTTCGTCTGATCCAGCTGGTGGCGGATGAGTTTGGAGGGCTGATTTGGAGGGATAGGTCTGGCTGTGCTGCTGGAAAGAGCTCCATCGATGATGACGATTTATCCTTATCTTGTTAATTAATTCTCTTCGATGGTGGTCGTCTTCTTCTTCTTCTTCTTGAATTGATTTCTTGCAAGTGTGGTGTAATGAAGTTGCAGGTTTTTCTAATCTAGGGTTTGTAAGAACAGGTAGCAGAGATTAATTGGGAGGTTAGGATATGGGGTTTTGATGAGAATTGTGGGTAGTGGTTGCAGAGATATTGGGATTGTGATGGAGAGAGAGAGAAAGAGAGAGGAATTTGTAGAGAGAGAGAGAGAGAGAGAGAGAGAGAGAGAGAGAGAAAGGAGGTGACAAAGGTATGAAGAGAATGGCTGTTTCTTTTGTGTGAAGTATATGTAAGAAAGTGACACTTTGGAAAGGGTTAGAGAGTTAGGCCTATTTGATTACCTTATAATATTACAAGAGTAGTGTGATTTATTAATTTCAAGAAAATAAATAACTAATTAAATATTACCCCCAAAAAATAGAGAATAATTAGTGGGGTTAAATATCTTTCCAAGAAAACAGATTAGATATGTTGCAAAATCGAGTGTATATATATATATATTTAAAAAAATATAATAATAATATTACTTAATTACATATTGGTTGGGATTGAAAAGATAACACAATATTTTCCTCACTTTTTGTGAGAATATAATAAAAATTGAACCTTTGAACAAGGGATATTAAAGTTAAAGTAAAAAGCTTTTTTAAACTTAGGCATTTGTCCCCCAATAACTCATACCTCTATAGCTTACTTAGTGTATATACATACATATATATATTTATATTCATAATTACAGCTAATTTTTAAGAAAGTTGTGTTAATTAATCCTTAGTTATTCATAATTTTTTCTTATTAATTTTTAAAGTGTCATCTTCACAATTTTCAATTACACTATATATATTAAATGATCACTTTTGGTGTGTTTGGTTTTAGGTGTTTGTTTATATTATTTTTTTGGGTAAAATAATAATTTGATATGATATTACATAAAAAAGTAAATATGTTTTTATTGAAAATAACAAAAGTACATTTGTAAAAAAATTGAATATATATATATGTAAAACAATAATAGAGCTATTTAAATTAAATAATTTATTCAACTTAATTAAATTTAGGCATGCCTTAATTTTAATTCAAAAGAAAAAACAAAATAGGGTTTTAATTCTTGGTCGAAATTGCAATTAATTTTGGTTGGTTCTCAATTGATTGACACTGTAAAAAAAATGATTTAATTGCAGTTACATAACATAATTCTCTTTAATCAAATTTAGTCCAAACTCTGTTCCTATGTATAAATATCTATTTTAAATTGGGAATTTTAGAGGATGAATAAGAATATAAATATATATATATATATATATAATCATGCAATAATGAATGATATCATTGATCCACATTCAATAATTTAAGTTAAAATTGACCAAATCCCATCACCTAAAAATTAATTAAACCACCTTTTCTATTAAAAGAAAAAAAAAAATATTTAAAACATTGATTTAATTAGCTATATACTGTTATGTAATAATATTAGCCACCTACATATGTAGGAAGCAGCTGACAGTCAAACTAGGGGTTGAGATTGTATAAGAAATAAATTAAATGATAACACATGACTATAATCTTACTTTTAAAAAATAAAATAAAATTGCAATCATTGATATCTATAGTTTATTAATAGTAACCCTGATCTGCTAATTATATTTTGTTTATTTTTATACAAATCAATTTGTATTATAAATTATTGGATGGGCAAATAATAATTAATAAAAAGGTAGAGAGCATGATCGATCAGCATCAAGTGAATAATTTTTGTAGCACACAATTCATTCAAACTGTCCCAATAAAATTAAATGAAATGTCCTTGTGCTAATATTGATATAAAATAAATTTTTAATTTATGCTGATTATGAATGGATGGGCAAAAGGCATATTGTAATAAAGCTTGGTGGTTATTCTATTTATTGTAGAATTAAATACTCCACTGAATAATATCAAGGGATTCCACATTAAATAAATCTGGAGAAAAAAAAATTCCAAGATTAAATAATGGATGCTGTGTAACATTTAATTGATTTAATTTTTTATTGAAATATATATATATATATATATATAATCAAGAAGTGTGATTATTGTCTGCCCAGATCAGAATTATTTTGATTATTCAATTTTCGCGGCGTAAATATATATTGAGAGACTTCAATTTAATTTAATTTAATTTTGCAGGTTTGTTGGTGGGATTATTCAGCACTCCCATTGAAGGATTGATTAGATATATAATTGAGATAAATATTAAATTCAACATCACATTTAAAGTAATATCTTCAAATTTTTTTGTAGATTAATTTTTTTTATATAAAAATAACATATAGTAGTAGTAAATTATTCGAAAACAACACCCCCATAAGTGTATAATAGACATGGGTCATCTGAATCATTTACTGTGGATACTTTTTAGCTACAAAAAGTCAGTGAAAACTTTTATTACTTTGGACCCAATAATGCCAGAACATTTAATTTAATGCAGCTGCAAATTAGGGTAAGAAAATTCAATAAAATCCACTACTCCTATATATATATATATATATATATATAATTTCATTACTATACAATAACAAGGTTCTGTGATAAGGATAGAATTAGATTCAGTTGTATATGTACATAACTCTTCATCTTCAATGCACAAATCAAACACAAGATTCCCTTGTGATTTCTAATATCCTTTTCAACAAACACTACACAGCAAAGGAATGATTCCAAGTGGTCTTTCCTTAAGTAACAAAAAAATGTTCATCAAACTGTGACTTTACTCGGAAAGTAGAAAGAATTTAGCCGATAGAACAAGAATATATCAATCACGTGAAATCTCAGAAACATAAAACATTCTATACCACACTCACATGTATACATAAATGTATCGGGCGAAAAGAGAAGATGGAACAATACATACAATACAATAGGAATCTTTTCCAAGACTTTTGAGGCAAACAAATATCCAAGAACTCAACATACTTGACAAAATATTCTCCATTTTTTGTTGTTTTTATTCCCTTTTCTCCTTTAGCTCACTTCAATCAAACTTTGTCACATTTCGATAATATATACTATCAAATGTCGGGCCCCATAAGTGGTGAGGTAGGCTTTTCAATCAAATTAACTCCTGTGGCACCTAAATGATTCATTTTGAAGAAAGCCCGGTAAAAAATATAGCAATATGCTTCAGATTCAATAACCATTAACAGCTACCAAAGCTCAATTGTAGGATTATTCTCTAGACTAATCAAATTTGTGGATGAAGCTTACAGAGAAAGAAAGAATACGAACAACGTAGACATTAAACACTGGAGGCCATAATGCATAATGAACACTGACATTACTAAACGCAAGACTAGCAAAGAATGTAATGTGAAAAATCGGATCTCAAAGTAAGAGACTATCCCCCAGGCATTCAAAGCATCTCCCAGGCATTCAAAGCAAGTGCTGAAGAATACACAAGTAGAAACCATAGAAACAGAAATACTTGAGCACATGAATAACACGATACCAGCTATTTTGTCACTGCTACATAAAAGAATTTTCATAGAAGATATGTCAATTTAAATTGTTGGGTAGCTCACATGCTTGGAAGAACGGGGCATTTTAATCTCCAACTGAAAGCCTCATAGACTACTATATTTTAAAACTAGTTATTGAGATATTTGCTAAAGGCAGTTAACTAAAAATGGGCAGTCACAGGACTAAATTTTGCCAGTTTATACAGTAGGGTATACTAAAATTGTCCAAGTGCCATGAAGTGAAACAAGAATGCTTACACACAAATTGTCCAAGTGCCATGAAGTGAAACAAGAATCGAAACTCATACAATAGCTTCCTTCTATGTCAAATATGCACATCAACGTATACAGTGACCTATATCTTATGAACTTATAGTCTACTTTGGATTGATATCATGCAGTAAATGAGTTTTCAATTTTCAAATTTGATACGTGTAATAGACAAGTGCCTGTAAAACATTAATAAAAAAATAAAAGCAACACCACAGAGCCAATATCAGGAATACAGATACATCGTGAATAATAAGCATGTTTCCACTTCGAGAGATGCTATAGCACATGAAAATAGCATTGATAAGTAAGGGTTGAACAGATGTTATAAATCAAGGAACAAGCATTTCAAGAATCCGACAAATAGTGCAAAAACAACCAGCTAGAGCATATACATTCACAAGCATATATTAACATCCAAAACAATTCCAGTAAAACTCATAAGGTAAACATTATGGCTGCTATGAACACATGGCAATGAAAGGCCTTGTGAGTCTCAAACTGCTGCTATGTTCAAGACGATAAACGACTTTAGTCAATTCAAGAGGCTGACAAACAATTCCCAAATCTAAATATACAGTTGCTGAAGAGCAAAACATAGTAATTTCTAAAACACTTTCAGAGTCCCCAAGAATTACCTATCTCCATAGAAAAGGACCTGTCTCAGCAACTGGAATGCACCCGATTGACATGGAGCCGAACTTCATCTGCATTGGCAGCAGATCCAAAGCAATTAAACCTACTTATTAACTACTCATTGACCACTCAATCTTGCGCTGATCCAGTGCGGAAGGTTCATAAGCCGACAAACGATAGAATGAACGAATCATATTGTCCCAGATGTCACTTGAAAGCCCCACACTCCTCCCGCGCAATTTCCTAAACTTGAATTGTGTCCTCTTTTGCGTCACGCTTTAGCGGCGAAATGGGAAGATTCAAAGCCCCATCATCCTCCCCATAACTAACATTACTCATCAGCATCCTCACTTTCTGCTCACAAGGAATCTGCATCACACTATCCGAATTCACATCCTTCTTACCATCGTCCTTTTCACTTAACACGTCATAGAAGAAGCTTGTCAAAACATGCTCATAGCTCGGCATCTTCGCATACCCAGGGAAATAGTTGATGTCGATCACAAGGTACCTGTTCCCGATGCTAGTGTCCCTAATTACATCAAAATTAAACAAATGCAACCCCATTGCTCGGCGAAGACCCCTCGCAATAACCACCAGCAAGTCCATGGGAGGATTCTCCGTCTTGCCATCCTCCCAATCGATCATCCTATAGTAAGCATCGCCTCTCCTTTCCAGGCTATTTAGGTTCGAAACCTGAGAAAACGACAACGAGCTCTTTAGATTCCCCAAATTCTCCACATTCACATCGGGCAGAGACTTCCGTTTCACGCATTTGACATACTCCCCAACGACATACACCTTGAATATAACCCCTCCATGATTCACGAACTCCTGCAGCACCACCGGCGGCTTCAGCTTACTCAGCCCATCC
Source organism: Andrographis paniculata (assembly GCF_009805555.1). Taxonomy (NCBI): domain Eukaryota; kingdom Viridiplantae; phylum Streptophyta; class Magnoliopsida; order Lamiales; family Acanthaceae; genus Andrographis; species Andrographis paniculata. The sequence continues at coordinate 789,028 of NW_026137616.1, read as the reverse complement.
CTATTGTACACCAACGACATCTTATGCGACTTGGCGCTGCCATCCGCCACCAAGGGCTTCGCCACCACCGGAAACTTCAGCCCTTCGCCCTCCACATCCAACTCCCCCACGGCACTCGCGTCGTATACCGCAGTCTGCTTCGGGATGCCAAACGACACCCTATCGCATTCAACAACGTTCAAATCCGTAACCACCTGCAGCATTGATATGCGATTGTGGAGCCTCTCAATTGCATCGGGGGAATCGATTATCAAAACGTCGGGATTCTTGCTGGAGTAGTCGGCCAGCTGTTGCCTCCACTCGTCGCCATAGATTTTGTGGAGGACCAAATCGAAGGGTCCCTGCTCGATTAAGGGCTTTTCCAAATCGATCTTGACGAGATCGATGCCCTTCTCCCTCGCGGCATTTATCAGAGAAATTTGAATGAAACTCGCCTGCTTCTTCGAAGACAGAGCGTAGCCGACTGCGAATCTTCGCCCCATTGGTTCCTCCATCGAAACTTATCCCCAAATAATTGGATTTACAGCCAAAACGACCTCGTCACCATTCAAATCCAGGCTCCTTCGAAATGGTTCCAACACAAGAAAGTAAGATTGGCGTAAACCTGAACGTACCCGATGCATTCAGCAGATTTATCCGCAGCTCTGCGTGCTTGTATCGTGTTCGTGAGCGATCGAAATTTTCGAGAGAGCGAAAAGGAAAACACACAGAAGGGATGCGTTCTTCGAAAGGGGCAGCTGATACGCATACGCGTATTCCCTAAAATTAGAATAAATAAAATAATATTATAAATGAAATCATTAATATTTATTTATTTTATTTTTTTTCAGAAATTTTATAAATTATCGCTTGAAATACAAATTATTTAAGGCTGCCTGTGGTTTTCCAATTTTAATTGGCATTGTGTTTGTTATCGAATTTTTTAGAATCTTTAAAATATTATTACTTTTATTATTTAGTCTTCATATCTAATTAAATTTACACAATTTTAAAATATTTAATTATATATTCCATTGGTCTTATTGTAACATAAGAGTTGGTTTGTGATATGATATTTAAGTTAATTAAATTAAGTAAATTAATTATAATGAATTATAATTATATATATAGAATTATTAACAAAATAATTTTTTATTTCAATTTAATGGAATTTTCAATCACAAACACATTAACAATAAATAAATAAAAGAATTAGACAATGAAAGAAACATTGCAGATTTTTTATTTAGTGAAATAATTTTTAAAAAATATATTATTTTATAGGAATTATTGAGAATTATTTAAATCATATAAAAATAATAAATATGGAAAAAAATATTTTTGAGAAATTGTGTTTTTTATAAAAAGAATCCACCCACTTTTTACAATTTTCACTAATTAAAATTAACATATTATATAATTTTATAGTTTCAATATATATATTACATTAAATATATTATTTTAAAGATAAAACTCAATAAATAAATAACCCGAAATGATTATTTATGCATTTAGGGAATGATACTTTGAATTTTATTTGTTACTTAAAACTTAAATAAGCAATTAAATTAAGCAGCTACTACTTAAAATATCATAAATAAAATAAAATAAAAATAAAATTCGGTTAGCGGGCGGATTCCTACATAAAAAAAAAAAAAAAAAAAACTGTAAAATAGTAAATTTAAATTTTTGTCTCATCCAACTATCATTTAATCAATTTAAATCTCATAATGAATTTTTCATCAAAATTAATCTCAATCAAAAAAATAAATAAATAATGATCATTATTCTTCCACTATTAAAATTTTGATGAAATATGGTAACAAGAATAAATAAAATTTACCCAAAAGTGTAAATTAATACTCCAAAAAAGAATTTATTATTATTTCTTTTTTGTTTATTATTTTTATTGTTATAAATTCACAACATTATTATTGTAATGATAAAAGGAAAATATCTCACACATAATATAATTTTATAAAAAGATTTCACAAAAAATTATATATTACTAATAAAGTATAATTTTGTTTTGGATTGAAGAGAATAAAAAATACTATAAAATTAGTTGGATAAGGATATTGTGATCCTCTACGTGGATATATATATATATAGTAAAAAAAATATTAGTGTGACTTGTTTTGTCGGACGCATTAAAAAATAAAATACTTTTTTCATTTCATATACCATGTCCACGTTGCCGTTTCTTTCCGTCCCACATATCATGTTATTTTTTAAAAAAAAAAAAATGATTACACACTTTAATTTTATTTTAAACTTTTTAATTTATTTATTTTTATTTTAATTAAACTAATTAGTTATCTTAATCTTAATTTATAATTATTTATATTATAGGATAATTATTTTCACTAATATATTCTTAATTATGTACTAATTATACCCCTCTTAGTCTACAGTGTAGCAGACACGGTATGTGGGACGGACGTAGTAGTATTTTTATTTTGTAAAATAATTTGAACATATATTCTTTTATAGTGTTTTTGTTTTATAAAATAATTTGAAAGTATATTATTTTTAAGTATATTTTTTTTAAATATAAATATAGATAATTGTGTAAATAATATAAAAATAATAAATATACATAAATATATTAATTTGTTCAAAATAATACATGAAAAAAAAAGGACATATCCTAAGAAAAAATTGGAACAAAAATTAACAAAATGGTTTGCTACATAATTTGAGAGTTTTCTTTATTTACTTTTTAAAAAAATATATATATTTTATTTTTATATTTTAAAAATAAATTTAATTTTATTAATATAATAGTATTTAAAATACAGAACTTTCCTAAAAAAAAAAGAAATATATAATATAAAAGAATTGAAAATAGAAATAATTAACTATCTGTTTTTGTGTGTGTATGTATTATTGATGAATATCACATTAGTTTCATTCAAAACTTTACACTCCATATATAAACAATTTTAATAAATTTAAATTTATAAACTATTTTATAATTAAAAATCCTATCATCTATAAAAATAAATATTGGTTAGTTTTTTAGTTTTTACAATTTGTGGTCTACATTTTCAAATATATATACATAATGTATCGTATCAAATATTATTTAATATGAAAATTCAAATTAAATCTTTTAAATTCAAATCAAAGACACACTTTTTATGTTGAGAATATATATATATATGTTGAAACGTGACTTGGATTTAGCGGTCTATCCGACCCTAAATCAAAGTGAAAGGGCTGTTTCAATTGGCAGGGTTCCTTTTGGGCTTATCCTAATTTATAACAAATAGGCTTACGGTTTAGGGTGTTGTGTGGTGCTTATAAATAGACAACTATGGTTCTTAGTCGGATGACACATTGTAAATCTCTAAATCAGTATAATAAAATCTCTCCGGTTCCTGCCCGTGGACGTAGGTTGACATACTGTCACCGAACCACGTAAAACCTCTGTGTTCTTTATTTGTTTTCTTTCTCGTTTTCTCATAACAAGTGGTATCTCCACCTTGACTTGGAGTTTCTCCAACTGCCAAAGGTTCGTCAGTATCTCTCAGTCGTCTCCTTCCTGCCAGATGCCCCGAGAGGGCTTTACCTCCTACGAATATTCACCAAGTTCAAGCAGTGCTCAAACTTCTCCGTCGGTAGCGCCTTTGTCAACATATCAGCTGGATTGTGCTCTGTAGCTATTTTCTGAATAGAAAACTTGTCTTCCTCCAGAACATCACGGATAAAATTCAACCTTACATCAATATGTTTGGTTCTCTCATGATACACTGGATTTTTAGCCAAACGCAAAGCACTTTGACTATCACAGAATAACACCGGTTTTTCCACCTTCAGACCCAAACTCTGCACCAGACCATGTAACCAGATACCCTCCTTAATACCTTCAGTCATTGACATGTATTCCGCCTCAGTCGTCGACAATGCAACCGTAGGTTGTAAAGTAAACTTCCAACTGACTGCACATCCAAACAAAGTGAAGATAAAACAAGTTAGTGATCTTCGTTTCTCCAAGTCACCCCCGTAATCAGAGTCTGCATAGCCAACAAGACCATCACCATGGCCTTTATCATCATATACCAGACAAATATCAGACGCTCCTTTCAAATATCGCAAGATCCACTTTACAGCTCCCCAGTGAGCTTTACCCGGATTAGCCATAAACCTGCTCACCACACTAACCGCATAAGCGAGATCCGGTCTCGTACATACCATCGCATACATAAGACTTCCAACTGCACTTGAATATGGAACCATCTTCATGTAATTAACCTCTTCATCTGTAGCCGGTATAGTGCTTCGATCAAGTTTAAAGTGTGCCGCCAAAGGGGTACTTACCGGTTTGGACTGATCAACAGAGAATGCCTGCAAAACTTTCTCAATATACTTTTCTTGAGAAACCCATAACCGTCTTGCTTCTCTATCACGCCAGATCTCCATACCAAGTATTTTCTTTGCCGCACCCAAATCCTTCATCTCAAACTCACCCTTTAGTAGAGCCTTCAAGTCATTAATTACAGTCATGTTCTTAGCTGCAATTAACATATCATCCACATACAACAGCAGATACACAAAGGAATCAGTAGAAACTTTCTTCGAGTAAACACAGTTATTAAACTGATTACGAGCATAACCATTAGACACCATGAATGAGTCAAATCTCTTGTACCATTGCCTCGGAGACTGCTTCAAGCCATACAAAGATTTCTTTAACAAGCATACCTGGTCCCCTTTAGAACTGTAGAACCCCTCCAGTTGAGACATGTAAATCTGTTCTTCTAGATTACCATGAAGGAATGCTGTTTTTACATCAAGCTGCTCCAGCTCCAGATCAAAAGCACCCACCATTGCCAAAAGAACCCGAATGATTTTGTGTTTCACCACAGGAGAAAAGACTTCATGGTAATCGATTCCTTCCTTCTGTGAAAACCCTTTTGCCACCAATCTCGCCTTGAACCTAGCAGGTTCAACACCAGGAATTCCCTCATTTCTTTTAAAGACCCACTTGCATCCCACTGGCTTCACCCCTTTTGGTAGTGCAACAAGATCCCAAGTCTTGTTCTTTTCAAGAGACTGCATCTCTTCATTCATTGTCATAATCCAGGTTTCTGCATCTTTACTCGCCACAGCTTCTTTATATGTCTTTGGCTCATCAGAGCCAAGATCATCACCAACCACTAGTGCATAAGCAACAGAATCCATGTCACACGTATTGACACATCCTGCAAACCTAGCTGGTTTCTGAATATTTCTCTTTCCCTTTCTTGCTGCTATGAAATCTTCAACCCCAGTACCAGCGTCATCAGCTTCCCCCTCAACCGGTTTCCCTTGAGGTTTTGACTGATCTGGTTGATCGGATTGATCAATAGTATTATTCTGCTGCTCTTCCTCTAACACAACTCTGTCAGGAGTCTCAAACTCCACTCTCTGGTTAGCACCACAATCTTTTGTACTTGCAATACTTTCACAACCTCTACTTTGATCAAGCATAGCAGATTCATCAAAGGTTACATCTCTGCTAATAAGAAATTTACCAGGATTTTTACCTTCTGTACACCACAGTCGATAACCTTTTACTCCTGTTGCATACCCTAGAAATATGCATTTTACCGCCCTCGGCTCCAGCTTACCATCATTCACATGAGCGTATCCAAATATTCTTAGATTAGAGTAATAAGAGGGTTTACCGGACCATACCTCTTGAGGAGTCTTTAAGTCAATTGCAGTTGATGGAGATCTATTAACCAGATAGCTAGCAGTGTTTACTGCTTCAGCCCAGAATTGCTTAGACAAGCCAGCAAATATGCGCATACACCTAGCACGCGCCATGAGGGTTTGGTTCATTCGCTCTGCAACTCCATTTTGCTGTGGTGTGTGTCGTACAGTGCGGTGCTTCACTATACCTTCTTTCTTGCAGAAATCATCAAATGGAGCGTTGCAGAACTCCAACCCATTATCAGTTCTTAGAGTCTTGACCTGTTTACCCGTCCGTTTTTCAACCATGGTCTTCCACTCCTTGAACTTCCCAAACACCTCATCTTTAGTTTTCAGAAAGTACAACCAGACTTTTCTCGAATAATCATCTATGAAAGTGACAAAGTAAGAACACCCGCCCTGCGATTTCACCGGAGAGGGACCCCATAGATCTGAATGAACATACTCCAGAATTTCTTTTGAAGTGTGATGACCGGTACTAAACCTCACCCTGCGTTGCTTCCCTTTGACACAAGCCTCACAGAATTGAATTTTACCTATCACATCTCCACCAAATAAACCCTGCTTGCTCAACACAGACAACCCTAACTCACTCATGTGACCTAATCGCCGGTGCCACAAATTTGTCCTATCATCATGTTTATCCAAGGACTGGGATACCGCCGCCGTTCCCATCACTGAACTGCCCTGTAGAAAATAAATTCCATGCTACAGTTTTCCCGTCATCATTACCAGCGCACCTTTCAGGACTTTCACCCATTCACCTTCACCATGATATTTTAAACCATTCTTGGCTAAGGTGCCAAGAGAAATCAAATTTTTTATGAGTTCAGGAACATACCAACAGTCAAATTTCCTGACAGTACCGTTATGCAATTTTATCTGCACTACCCCGCTCCCTTTTATGGCTAGAACCCCATCATCACCTAACTTCACCGTTCCATTCCACTCCTTAAAAGAAGTGAGTAGATCACGAGAGAACGTCATATGGTGAGAAGCACCGGTATCCATAATCCAGGAATCAGTAGTACTAGCACTACACGCTGTCAGAACTTCACCAAAGTCCCCATCATCAGAATTGTCTTGTACCACAGTAGCATTGCTGCCACTGTTACTAGAATCAACTTTTGTATTTCCCTTCTTTTGTGGACAATCCCTTTTAACGTGCCATTTCTCCTTGCAAAGATAACACTTAACTTTGCTAGAGGATTTTGATTTTGAACGCGACCTCCCATTCCCGTTACCCCTCTTCTGTGGTCTTCCCCTATCTGCAAACAGACCTGAACCAGAATCCTCTTCCAGAGAAACCTTTCTTTTCATTCTTTGGACATAAGGGCATCTTTCACATCATTAACAGAAATTGTAATTCTACCATATAACATAGTATCTACAAAATTCTCATATGAACCAGGTAGTGAACACAGTAAAATTAGGGCTTGATCTTCATCATCTACTTTAACCTCAACTCCTTGAAGATCAAGAATGATACGGTTAAAGGTATCAAGATGATCCTTTACCCGAGTACTTTCGGACATCCGGAGGGTGTAAAGACGTTGCTTCTGATATAGCCTGTTCGTGAGAGAGTTGTTTTGGTACTTCTCACACAGTTTATTCCATAACCCAAAAGCCGTTGTCTGATCTACAACCTCCCGTTACACCTCATCAGTAACTGACAGCAAGATCGCGGAATGAGCCCTTGCCAAAATCTCCTTATTTACCTCCTCCTTCGTGTCTTTAGGAAACTTGTCTTCTCCCTCCAACGCAGCCGCACATCCTTGTTGAAGTGCCCTCATCTTGACCTTCCAGAGCGTGAAGTCATTCGACCCATTAAACTTCTCCAGATCAAACTTATACGAGGACATCTTCAATCAATGAGATATGGCTTTGATACCACTTGTTATGAGAAAACGAGAAAGAAAGCAAATAAAGAACACAGAGGTTTTACGTGGTTCGGTGACAGTATGTCAACCTACGTCCACGGGCAGGAACCGGAGAGATTTTATTATACTGATTTAGAGATTTACAATGTGTCATCCGACTAAGAACCATAGTTGTCTATTTATAAGTACCCCAAAACACCCTAAACCGTAAGCCTATTTGTTATAAATTAGGATAAGCCCAAAAGGAACCCTGCCAATTGAAACAGCCCTTTCGCTTTGGTTTAGGGTCGGATAGACCGCTAAATCCAAGTCACGCTTCAACAATATATATATTTGGTTATTAGTTATTTTTTAAATTTAATTTATTTATTTTTATTATATTGTTATCATTTTAATACAAACACAAAATTTTATTATAAAATATCATGCCCAATTCAAATAATATATATATAATATATAATATTATATATATACATTTTTATTAAGTTTATGTTCATTTGAGCTGAATAAGTATTTTAATAAATTAATATTCATTTTGTTAGAGTAATATGTATCTATTTACTTTTTACAAATTGATTTTAATATATTAATATTTTGTCAATAATGCAATAAAAAAATAGAAAAATAATTTTACTCTTATTCATTACCTGTTTTAGTGACTTTTAATTTGTAATATTCTAAAGTTTAGCATTATATTTGAGTTAGACAAGAATAACAAAATAGTTACATATTACTTGAACATAAAAAAAATATTATATTGATTGATTGTATTATAAAAAGAAAAATATTTTAGTGTGTAAATAATTTGTAAATAAAATAATATTGAAAAATATAAATTAAAAATTATTTATTATAAATAAAATATACATATTTTTGTAAATGAATAGATAGTATATTTTTGGAGCCTGTTGTGGATTTTAATGGAAGCATGTGTTTTCTTGAATTTGGGCTGAACTATCCATAGCCCATTTTATCAGAGCCCAGTCCATTAAGAAATTTTGAATTTGGTTGAATTGAATCAGGCCCAGTCCATTAAGAAATTTCGAATTTGGTTGAATTGAATTGAATTAAGCCTCTTTACCTATAGCCTATAGGCAGATGTATTCTTCTTTCCTACATTTATTCAAGAACGGTCTGGTCAATATGTTTGTGAACGAAGAAGAAGAATAGATGCGGTAGCAGAAACAGATTAACGATAAGCCCATCGCGTTTTGACTTCGTCGTCTTGTGTTGAGCGTGTGGAAAGACGAATTTAATGCTCCTTGGGTGTATGTATGTATAAACATCGCGGAATTTGGCGTTGGGGTTTTGAACTGCGGAATTGATTCATGGCTGCGTCTTCAAGTAGAAGTGGTTATAGTAGGGGTTCGCGTCATCAGCGTTGGGAATCTGATGAAGGCTACGCCGCCAGACCTATTCTCGATCGCGGCGAGAGCTCTTCTTCAGCAACGACGGCATCGCGGGGTTTCTTTACAAGTTCGCGTGCCGGAGGACGGACGCGTCCTCGCGGTAGCGGGAATTCGAGGTCGGCGACTCGGAATCGCGGTGGGAGATCATGGTTAGTGAAGAATCTGGAGAAAGAACGGCCGGCGGATTCTGGTGGTGAGTCGAGCACGATAGAACGGCGGGAGGATCCTTGTCGTGAGTCGAGCACGATTCCGAAACTTGATCTGGATCGCGGTTGTGTGGACGGCGGCGATGGAGTTTCTGGCAGTGCGTCGGGATTAGATCGAGATTCTGATAATGGTGAAATTAGGGCGGGTGGAAGGTCAGGTTCGGTTGATGTGTTCGACGAGGATAAGTCTATCAGAAGACTGGAGGAGCTCAGACTGAGAGCCGGAGAAGCACCGGAGTTGTCGGAGGAGATGCTGAGCGCCAACAAACAGCTACAGGAAGATGAGGTAATAATTTGTAGTGCTTGAAATATGTTGAACTCCGAGAATACAATATCTTGTTGGTTCTTGTCAGCTAATCGAACTTTTATCCAATGAGCATGCTTCTTTAATGTGTTGTGTTAATTGTGATTTCTTCACATCAAATATCGAAGAATAATTCCACGTTATTAAAAGTTAAACACGAATGGCAATTCATGATCACAAACATGGCTACTTGATTGTTTCCTATGTTTGTGGAAATGATATTTCAATTTAAGTATTCATACATGAATGCCTGTAGTCAATTAGGGACTGTTAAGATTGAGGTTTTGTCTAATGTTTCTTGGCTGTAGATATCTTTTGCCCAGTTAAGTCATATTATTTTTCCATGAAGCAGAAGAATGGAATGCGTAACATGGAATTTGACCCTTGGTTGTGGTTAGATGTTCTAGTGCACAAAAAAGTATTAGGGTAGGAGAGAGGAAAAAACTGAAAACGTTATTAGGGTTTAGGGTTTAGAGTTTAGGACAGCATGATTATCACTTTCCACCATGTACACGTTAATCTGTTGTTTCTTAAACACCTAACATGAATTAAGGGAAGCTTTAGAATCAACCAGATGCATACCTATGGGCAATTGCTCAACTTGAGAATACCCATGATGAGTTGTTTATGATGGGCCGGATTTTCTTTTAATAATGTATTCTCATGCTAATGAGCAGAATACTTATTATTGCGACAAAATATTGATGTCTTGGTGCAATTATAGTACTAAATGAAAGGGAATAGTATGATGTTCCCATAATGAACAGAAGACCATGCATAGAAGTAATGGTAGACAAGAGCAGCATTGGTCGCAAAATTATATCAAGTATGCTTGTGAAATATTGCTAAAATCACTAATAATGACTTTCTTGTTTCCTTGTATTTGGGAGCATTGGAGATAAAGTTTTAAAAGCATTCATTTACCCTTAATCTATGAGCCAAGCAGGATTCAAAAGTCAGAATTGAAATATTGGTTAGAGGCAAGACTGCGACTCTGAATTTCAAAGTCTTGGCCATTAATGAGGACCAAAACATAATAACTTACTGACTCCGTTGTATCTGATTAAGATCACTTGAAAAGGTTTGGAAATGAATGCAAATACAGATGCGAACACTGAACAGGGTAATCAGAGCAAGAAAAATTCAACAAGCCCTTAATTGCTCTTTTGCATTCTATGGTTCTCTATGCCTGTTGCCATCTTCATGTGTGTCTCTGGGATGCTGTTTGTCTGTACATTCTTCACTCACCAGTTCATATTTGCTGTTGTTGGCAGCTATTAGCCCTGGAATCTATTTATGTTGACAACATTTTCATCCTGGATGATCAAAGTGGCTTAAAGTGTTTCCAGGTATTAAGCCATTTAAACAGTTAATTTGCTAGAAAGGGACTGCAATGGTGAATTACTGATTATATTACAGGTTCATATTCATGTTGAAGCACCCAAAGGACTTAAAATCACTGCAAAGTTTGACTCCTCCAGTTTCCAGGGGAAAAGAGATGATGATTCGTCCGATTTTTCATACTCTTTTCAAGTTGAATATCTCTCACCAATTATATTAACATGTCTATTACCTAAACTGTACCCAAGCAAATGCCCTCCTTTGTTTACCATATACGTTCCGTGGTTGAGATCTTCTAAAATTTCTGAACTCTGCTACAAGCTAGATTTAATCTCAGCTGAACAGGGTGGGCAGGAAGTTATATATCAATGGGTGGAATGGTTGCACAGTAGCACCCTCTCTTACCTTGGTTTTGAAGATGGGATAGTTCTTGGACCATATGGGGTAAGACATGATGCCGATCGAAGAGCCATTTCAGGCAGTGTTTCCTTGGACATTGATATTCCTTCAATAAAATGCTACAATGACGAGCAGCACCTTGAGAATTTCTCCAGAAACATTAAAAAATGCTGCATATGTTTGAGTGAATTTTCTGGTAAGTCATTAATGTATTCGAGTACACTAGTGTTTAAAGTTGAGAATTAGTATCCGCAGATTAGGAAACCCCAAATCTAGATTCTTGAGGTTAACATAGTCAAGTAAACTGATTATATGGCATTACCTTGGTGGGAAGGTTATATGCTTTCATGCTTATTGCTGAAACTGTTTTGCATTAATTCTTGAATTTGCATCGTGCGTACTTTCTCATGGTCAGTTCTCTATCTCGAAATCGAACATCAAATACTGTGGTGTGAAGCTTTTCTTTAGCATTTGTTGTGACACATTTAACTGGTTTTGATGCTTTCAGGTTCTGAGTTCATCAGGCTGCCATGTCAGCACTTCTTTTGTGAAAAATGCATGAAAACATTTTCCGATATTCATGTCAAGGAAGGGATGATAATAAAACTAAAATGCCCGGAACAGAAATGTGAAGGGATGATTCCCCCTGGTTTGCTTAAAAGATTACTCGGTGATGAAGAGTTTGAACGCTGGGAGTCACTGATGTTGCAAAAGACACTGGAATCAATGAAGGACGTCTTTTACTGCCCCAGATGCGAAACTGCCTGTCTGGAGGATGAAGACAATCATGCGCAATGCTCAAAGTGCTTCTACAGCTTCTGTACACTTTGCAGGGAGCGGCGCCATGTTGGGGTTACATGCGTGACACCAGAAATGAAGCTATTGATTTTACAGGTACTACATGAATACTCCTCGTAAAAGAATGTTTAATAGAAGTGAACTTACAATCCTGTATCTGCATCAGGAGAGGCAAAACTCAACTTTAATGAAAGATGAACAGAGGCGGCGAGAGCAAGATATGATCAATCAGCTTCTGAGCATGAAGGAGATAAACGAAACTACAAAACAATGCCCTTCTTGCAAGATGGCCATATCTCGATCCGGAGGTTGCAATAAGATGGTGTGCGATAATTGCGGGCAATACTTCTGCTACCGCTGTAACAAGGCCATCTCCGGATACGAGCACTTCAGGTTCCCTGCAAATAATCGACCACATTTGTGCATACAAATCATTTCTTTTACTCACTCCATATTTTCTCGACCCCCTGCAGGGACGGGACATGTGAACTATTCCCGGTGCAGGAGATTCGACAGTGGGAAGAAAGGATGAATCCTCAGCAAATTGTTGGTCAAATTGTGGCTGGCCTAAACCCGGAGCGCGCCCAGCTGTGCCCTAATTGTCGACAGCCCAACGCCAAGGTGAGTTCATGACACGGATCCATCCATCGCTCGACATTCTTACAGATTGTTAATGTTTGTTTGATTTGAATTTGACGTTAACTAACTAACAGGTAGGCAACAACAATCATATATTCTGCTGGTCGTGCCAAAACCATTACTGCTACTTGTGTAAGAAGATGGTGAGGCGCAGCTCGCAGCATTACGGCCCCAAGGCTTGCAAGCAACACACCCCCGACTAAATATTGGCTATTGTACGTATTGTATTGTTTATCATGTCATCATTACATCATTGTTCTCAATAAAACTATAAATATATTGCATTCAATCAGAAAAAAAATAAAAAATAAATAAAAGCATGAACAGAGCTATCAAATATTGTATTTTTGTATGTAATATTTTGTTTGAAGAAACAGGGTATTTTTAAAATAATGCTCTCTATATCAATTGAAAGTAGTTTTTACATTAATAAGAAATAATATTAAGAAAGCTACCATTCATTAACATTATTTTAAATATGTAGAATACAATTAGAAGTAAAATATTTATTAAAGTTACAAACATAAAAAGTTTTATTTATGTTTAAATTGTAATTTAAATAATAGTCCCTCAAATATCCATTTTCTTTTGACTGTAAAGAAATGGATGATTTGTTATGCGAGTTAAAATGAAAAAATAGATAATTTGTTATGGCACAGGCGGATAATTTTTTTTAAGAAAATAATAATATTACTTTATAAAAAGCCATCAAAATTACCTCCAATTGCCGTATTCATACACTAAAAAATTTATATAGTAATGGAACCCAATCAAATTAGTAACTCAATTTATATTTAACATAACAAGGCTACTACTAGACTTGTTCAAATGTTTAGAATTTTGATTTATAAAAAAAAAAAAAAAAAATCAAATCGAAAGTGAATTTTCTAAGTCACAGTTTTAGTTTGTAATTATTGATTTCGATTTTTATTTTTATTTTTATTTTTAAAATTCTAACTATTCCGAGTTAAAAATTGTTTATATTAATTTGTTTATTTTAAAATTTTATTCAAAATCATTAAATTTAATTCGAAACGGAACCGGTATTGCTCCGGTTTGAAAGTATTCGGCCGAACTGGCGGTTCGAACCGCATAGGCAAGTGGCCCAACACAACCAAAACTAAACTAAACACATCGCGGCCGTCTTCTTCGATTGAACAATCGTCATCGTTGTCTGATTTGGCGAACAACCTCTTCCGCTTAAAATCGGCTTCAAATTTCAGGTAGTCTTAATTGTGTTGGTTGCTCCAGATCCTGCTTTGTCAATTAGTCGGGTTATTATTATTATTTTTTTTTTTCTCACTTTGCGGTCGAGATGGATTTGTTTGATGGAATTCATGGTTCGGGGTTTGCCAATCTGCAAAGTATCTGGCGTAAAAATTTGCGACTTGTAGGCTTTCGTTAATTGGTTGAATTCATGAGTTCTAGACGGGTGAGAACTGACGCAAATTGCAACGATCTTTTCTACTTTTTGAAATCGATTTCAATGGCCGTCGCCCTATGAGGGTTTTGGTGGTTTGTTCTGTTTGACATTATCCTCTTATGTTTTAATTGACTTCGAGTAACAATTTTTATTAGAAATTGTGATTTGTGAGGATGCTTTGATCCTTATACGAATCATTGTTCTGGCGGATGTAGAGATATTTTGTTCAAATTCTACGTTTATATTCAACAATATAATTGGGAAATATTCTAGTAGTTTTCTTCAGGCGTTTTCTCAAGATAAAATCCATCCTATGCTTGTGAAATTCAAAATTGGAAACCAAACTAAATTCCATTGCAATGTTTGCTTGAGAAGGGGTAAAGAATGCTATCACACTGATAATGCAGAAATCTTTCACATACTTCATTTCCATTCCTAATGATGTGAATTTGATCTTTTGATTTATTTGCTATATTCAACATCCGTAATTCTATATATTCCTCATAGGCAGCTGCTTAATTTAGTAAATGAGATTCCATTTCCTAGTGTAATATGCCAATGTATTCTACGCATATAGCTTGTGCATCGGCATTATATCAACGCTTTAAAAGTTAGTTGAAATGTTAGCTTGTTTACTCATCATGCCACTCCGACTCATATATGAGTCTCTTAGTTACTTCAGGTTGAAAGTTGGAACTATAGGCATAATAATTGGTTTACACTAGTCTATCAGCTTCCATCCAAATATCTAAATGAGTGATTCTTAGGTTTTTATATTGTGTCAGGTAAAATTTCATGGATGCAGATGTGAAGAACATCAAGAAATGGGTTGTCTTTTACCCAATTTACATAAATGCAAAGAAAACTCTTGCTGAAGGTCGAAGAATCAATGCCAGCAAAGCATGTGAAAACCCTACTTGTACCGAGATTTACGATTGCTGTGCTCACCTGAAGCTCCCGTGTGCAATTGAGGTTTCTCTTTTTATTTCTGGTTTTCTCTTTTAGCCTCTTGTCAGTAATGTGATTTTGAAAGTAGTTTTTTGAATTTCCAGCATCTGTTTTGAAGATTAGGAATTTTTTAGTACCCTCATGAAATTAATCTCTATGTAAATTTCCCTACCAAGCCTCACTTCAAAGATAATGCCTCAATTATTGTCACATGTAAATCTTTTATTTATTTATTTTTATTTTTTTTTGTATAATAAATATTAGAGCGAGAAGGCATATCCCCGAGATTTTATGCAAAGAGGGAGAGTGAGGGTTTTGTTGAATAGGGAAGATGGGAGTCTCTACAACCCTGCCATATCTTCAAGTAAGTACTTTGGTTCTTGTTCCAAGAAATTTGTATAATTTATTATTGTCTAGTTGATTGCATGCATTGGGATGTTTTGCATTTTGTTATTTTTGTCTTTTTGTTAATGACGAACTTCTAATTTGAAATGCAGTATATGCATGATAGAACAACAAATCATGTGTGGCATTTTCAGTGAATTTAGTTTACAGTGTGAAAAATAGATCGTGAGAATCTTAGATGTGTTTAGTTTAAAGTGCTATATGTTGAGTTAATCTTACTGTTAATATCTAGTTCTAGAGGGTGTGCCATCATTCATAAATCTAAGCTCTGCATACATATATGGGTAAAGGAAGTAATGATCCAAATTATTGTGCCTAATCTAGGGTGAATGATCCATATCAAGAAGTATGAGGCATAGATAGGTCTGTGTTTGTACAAAGTCTAGAAAATAATAGCAATTGCTTGCCATTATTAGAATTTTATAAATATGCTATTGTAAAGTGTACTACTTTTGGATTCTGTGATTGATGGTTGGCTCTCTTGCATCTTGAGCTGCTAATGAGTTGAACTAAATCGAACTTTTCAAATTGCTTTTTTTTTTTTTTTTTTTTTCCCGCAGCTTCACTTACATCCTATGACTTTGCATAACCAGTGTATTTAACGATTGTCCGGCGCCTGTCTAATTGTCATTGGATGTCATTGCAGGGAAGCAGCTAATGCTTCATGTTGCAGAGTTGGTGCCTCGACACCCTGGACGAACCAAGAAGCAGGAACCCCCCTCCACCTCGACAACTGGTGGCTCCAAATCTGGGAAGGGCGGCAAGAAGAAGCGGTAGTTGAAGGCTTTTCAAACCGATCTACCTCACCGCAACAGCCCAGAATGATCAGCTATCTTGGTTTGCAAGATTGACTTAACTCTGTATTTCAATCTTTCTCCTGCCCTATTCTTGGATAGGTTGGTTACTCGGACAATTCTTTACTTGGGATATAACTACAAACATTCTCTGTTGTGCTGAAGTCCCTGAATTTTGAATCATGAATTTGTGAAAAATGGATAATTTATTATATCTAACTTTGTTATTACAATTGCTGGATGTCTTTGCATCTTCAGTTGGATGATTTTGTTGCCAGGCTACATAACTTCATTTTGAAAAGGGATGGGTTAGGCCAACTGATTTTCCTTAATTAGCACATAAATCGTCAATTTAGATTTGTTAAAATATTAAAATCATAACTTTGGTTTTGGTTTCAATGGTTTGATTTAAAAACTATCGGGGTTTGAACTGTGCCAATTTATATTTATTTATTTATTTTCAAATTTATTCCAAAACTTTTAATTTAGTGTCAATTTTATTTAGATATATATTTATTTTTTTGTGTAAACTTATAAAAAGGATATATAGATTATATTGTTACAAGATAAAAAAATAATAAACACAAATTCAGCAAATAGTTAAATTAAATATTAAATTACAATTAAAAAAAATTAATTAATATAATTTATAATAGCGCTGTATTTTCATATGCACTTTAGTTAATGTTCGAACCGGAGATATTCTGTGCGGAGAAAATAGGACCGTGTGAACCAGTTTTGCTTTCGGTTCGGTGGCGGTTCCGGTTTGAACCTGAACGACCGGTTTGAATTCGCCGTTGGAACCACCGGTTGGGAAGTCTACATACAGAGGTTGAAATATGAATGTTGATAGAACTAAGGGGGTAATGTGTAATTTTTCCGATTAAATATTTCATGATTTCATCCCTGTTGCACAAAATCTCCAACCTTCAGCGCCTCGAACAACGCCCTTTCGCCCAAAATCTGCTTTCAATTTCAGGTAGTTGAATTAATTGTGTTTGTTTGTCCAGATCGACTTTAATGAATGTCCTCGTATGATGTGGTTCCTCTGTTTGATATTGTTCTCTTTGTTTTAATTGACTGTTAGTGACATCGTTTATGTGAAATTGCGCTTGGTGCGGGTGCTTTGATGTTTTTACGAATCATTGTTCTGGCCTTGTGTACAAATTTTATGTTTATCTTCAAAATTTTAATTGGAATATGTTGTTATGATTTCCCTTCAGGTGTTTTCACAGGGGAAAATCGATCCTATGCCTGTGAAATTCGAAATTGAAATTCAAAATTCCATTGCAATGTTTGCTTGAGAAAAAGGGCTAAATAATGCTTTCACACTTATAATCCAGAAATCTTTCACATAGTTCATTCCATGCGTAATGATGTGAAGGCTAAATAATGCTTTCACACTTATAATCCAGAAATCTTTCACATAGTTCATTCCATGCGTAATGATGTGAAGTTGATCTCTTGATTTAGTTGGCTATATTCAACATCCATAATTCTAAGTATGCCTCATAAGCAACTGCTTAATTTACTAAATGAGATTCCATTCCTAGTGTACTTAGAATATGCCAATGTATTCTATGCATATGGCTTGTGCTTCAGCATCAAATCAAAGTTTTAGAATTTAGTTCTAATGTTATTTTATTTACTCATCAACGACACTCTGGTTCATCATATCTATGTCGTTTCAGGTTGAAAGATGGAACCATGGGTATAATAATTGGTTTACACTACTCTAGCAGTTTCCTTCAAAGTGTCTAAAACATTCTTCTTTTCCCTTTTCTGTTCTATAAATTGCTGGCTTTATTCTGTCTGTAACAACAATTACTCAACCAAATTTCCTAGTTTGATGACAAAAGTCTTGGTTTAATATTTCCTTTTCTTTTTGACTTTTTAAAGTTGCATTGTATATTTATGAACTTGACCAAGTTTTGAAAACACTGGCATGTTCTTGTGCTAGTTTGCCAATATGCCTCATGTTTGCTATAATCTTGACTGTGGTTGGTTCTTGGGATTGTTTTGGGGTAATTCCAAGCTTGATTCTCTTCTTGTGTGTTTCATAGTTTGTCTATCCTGAGAATTTTGTCTGCAATTTTATTGTCAGAAGCAAGACTATATAATGGAACTTGCAGACAGGACTGTTGGCCTGCTTCTATCAGTCATCAGCTTGTCCATTTTCACCTATTATACCTTCTGGGTTATCATTTTGGTTAGTTCATCTCATCTGGCGTTCATACATAGTATGTACACAAATTTTGGCCTTGCTAACAATACATGTCTCATTTACCTTCTTCCAGCCTTTTGTCGACAGCGATCACTTTGTTCACAAGTATTTTCTACCTCAAGAATACGCGATTCTCATTCCGGTGTATGCTGGTGTCACGGTGATTTGTTTTCTTTCTGTGTTTATCGGATACATAATGCTCAAATCCAAAAGGAAGAAGGCTTGAAGTCTAGCCCTGGATATGCCTTTGCTGATTTAGAGTTTCATTAGCATACTCTGTACATCACTAGTCAATAGAGCAAGTTATGTTCTTGCTTACATACAGTTTGCACTGATTTTAACATTTGTCAAGAAGATAAAAGTATTTCTTTTGTCATCCCAGTATTTCTTTTGTCATCCCATTATTTCGATCTTTAGATTAACTTCAGATGAACCTTTCCACAGCAAGTTGGATTGAAAATAGATGGAGAAACACAGAGATACTTAGCCCTATGCAGTTTAGATACACAAGATCACAACTGATGAAGCAGTACATAAAATGGTATGTCATATACAATATATGATTCTAAGTATGCAAAACCTGTTATGTATATGCTAATCTAAAAGTGAGCTTCCTTCCTTCACAAGCACAAAGAGCCCACCATCACCTCTTGATATTCGAATATCTTTGTCAAGGTATGTGGTTAGAAGCCAAGATTTTGTTCTTCCGCCAGGAATGGGAATCTTAAGAGGAGATAGGCCGGATAAAGAGCGACCAGCGACCTCCCCAGCACCTTGAAGTGGACTAAGTAATTGTTGTACAGGTGACAAATTTATGTTTAGCCCAAATATATTGAAGCTTGGCGGAAGATCTATGCTCGACTTGATTTCGGGAGGCCTAAATGTTCCTTCTTTAAACTCAACCTGCATAATTTTAGCTTGGATTATCTCTCACAGATCCTTAAAAAACAATGTCAAAACAACAGTTTGATTTCTTTCCTTAGTATTTGAAAATGGTTAATATCGAACATAATATCCTTCCTACCTGTATTCTTGATGGACTCTGAACTTCAAAGGATGCAGAAGCACTAAAGGACAATTGGGAAACAGGGTTCGACAATGTAATGAAGTTCTCTATGGTGAGGCTGCTTGTGTCGATAGATTGGCTAATCTTTTCGACTTTTACCAATGGAAGACTGCCCGTGGCCAGCAAAGGCAATAGCTCAGAGAATGCAGTGTACCTGATGCACAAATCAAGTAAGATCATATATTAACTGCAGCAACTTTAATAAATCTGCATGAGTTATAAAATATAGTGATTCACATGCCAACACATCGATATCTTTTCTCAATAGTATGAAATGTTTCATCTCAATTAGGAAACAAGATTTGTAGTATTAAGAATGGCACTTAGAAAACAGTCATGACAAAGAAAATGATTCAAGAATATGGAACAATAGGGGTAAATTAAGTACCAAAGTAGTTTAGGATTCACATCTTAACAAGTATAATGATAGATTGATCCTTCAATAGGCTATACATCACTCTTCACAAAATGACAAGTGAAATATGCATAAAATTCAAAATTTCTACAAAAACAAGTTAGGGAAAAATAAATCATTAGCATCCACAGGTAGAATAGAATAGAAATATACAGGAATGATAAGAACAAAAGAAGCTCATTTATGTATAGAGTGGTTTCATGTTTACCTATGTTGGATCAGTATTGGGGTTTTTGGTACCACAATGGAGAAGCTCTTGCCGGCACCGATGAATTACAGCACACCTCCAACCTCGCCTGAAACTTTGCCTCCGAAGGCTTAAGCATCGTTGGCAGCGCCAAGCAAATGCCCTTGTTCACACACATTCTATGCCTTGGCTTAATCCTATTGTCTAAGCTAAATGAAAAATACTGTGGGAAGGCTACCAATTCCTTGAGTTCCCTCCCCATTTCCATGACAAAGTAATCAAATTTCGGCTCAAAATTTTCCTCGATGCTGTAACAGAACAGTGAAGGGAATCTCCGGAACATAGCAATGGTGTCCTTATAAGAGAACCCTAGTTTCTGCAAGTATTCAATCCGAGGGATAAACTTGGATTCGACAGAGCAGGACAACAATGAGGTCCATTTACTGACATCATCGATTCCAATTGTGCCCTGAAGGAAATAGAGGGTGGGGCGAAGCTGACGCTCAACACTGCAGACAAGGAGTCTGGGCCGGCGGTGGATGACATAGGGTAGATCCACAGATTTAACATGCACCTCACGGAGGAGGAATGTGGTTGCAGGGATGATTGTTGCAGATGTGGAAGAGGTCAAAAGCTCTGGGCACATTGGGAAAATCCGGCGAAGATCATATACAGTCAAGTTGAGCGAAAAGAGGAACTCCACGGTGGATTTGATTTGGGAAAGGGACGCAGAAATCAACGGTGGATGAGAGTTGAGGCAGTAAAAGGAATCCACACCGAGGGAATCCAGATAGAGCAGAATTTCTTGAGGTTGGGAGTTCACCAACTGCGAAGGGGCGGCCACGGGCTGAATCTTGTGCTCGGAGGATTTCAATGGAGGAAGGGAAATGGTGGGAGACTTGGCAGCAACAGAGGAAGGAGAAGAGAAGTTGTGGTGGCACCTAGGCCTGGAAATTGAAGGGAAATAGGGTTGTTTAATGTGGTCGGAGTTGTTTCAAAATCACATACTATCATACTCCAAAAAAATATCGAATCAAAACAACACTTGATAACCGCTCGAAGAAGAGGAACACATCAAGAAAAATCAGTGAAGAAGGGCATTTTCATCTTTCAATCCTAAGCACAAAAGGGTTTTATGTTATCCAATCTACAATGAAAACTACAACATGAATTCCCTCTCAAGGTCATTGTTCTTGGACTAAATTTCCTAGATCTATCACTTGTACAAATTAGCACAATTGCTACATTTCTACCCTGTTTTACACTTCTAAGACTTACTAGAACAATGGCTGTCTCAGATATTCATTAGAACGGATCACATTCAACAAACACCAAATCATGCTCATAGTGAAAGAAAAATAAATAAATGCACAACTCACACTAGAATCCAGTTCCCGTCAAGCAACTCGGGGGATTCGGTGGGGGCTGGAGTTGGATTTGCAGCCTCTAACTGCGAGACAAGTTCAGAGGTCTCCGCCCGAACTTCCGACGACGCCCGGAACCCGAAATCCGACCCGTAAACAGTATCCACCAATGCCCGTTTCAGTTCCCATAGCTTTTCAATTTCACCCGAACTCCCTCCCCCACCCGCCGGACTTCCATTTCCCAAATCGACCCCCGCCCCTCCCCATTCGTCCTCGTCCTTCGGAGGATCCGCGCCGGAGAACTTCGACACTGGCTCCGGCTCCGGTTCCGTTTTCTCCCCCCACTCGTCCACATACAACGGCCTCTCCGAACCGGATTCCGACGAGGTGTCGGGCTCGGAAGACGGATCGATTTGGTCGTCGGAAGAGTACGAAGAGCGTAAGGAGAAGATCAATTTGCGGCCGGTGAAGAAGGATAACGAGTTGAACTTTTGGAATTTGGGCGAGAAGTTGGAGAATTTGGGGAACCTGAGAGCTGCAGAGGGATTAGGGTTTACCAGCAGGGACGCCATTGTCAGAGCGACGGAGAAGACCAATGAAGGTACTCCGTATCCCTTTGGGAAAATTTCAGATAAATTAGCCACAGCGTTGAGCCTCACAAAATTAATTTATTATTTTTGGAGCAAATAAAGAAATTCAATGGATAGGATAATATCACCGCCACACCGTCACAGCCACTGTACGTCTGTCACCAAATTTCAACTCACAGACAAATCCTGGCCATCCATCAGCAAATTAATTAAAAAACAATTATAATTATAAAGATGGTGTTTGACTGACTGACCGCACAAAATCAAAAACATGTAAGAAAAGTCAATGCCCGAACCAGGCAATAACATCTGGTGCGTTCTTGACTCTCGAGTTTTACTTACACGTCGATGATCATCTATAAACCCTAAATCAAGCAATCACCACAAAATAATTATCCCATATATATATTATGTATATATGTACTCGGATCGGAGAAATCCATCAGAGCAGCGAGGAGGGACTCGAAGTCCCTGCAGCAGGATCGTCGTTAACTCTGATCTTCGCCATTTCCGGCGGGGTATCCGCCGCCGCAGCATTTTCCAGGGCGGCGCCGATTTGCTTGACGGTGCTGGATAAGTGCTGGTTAATGGCTGCCACGCTGGAGATGTTCAGTTTGGCAGTTGGGGAGGTGCTGGCGAGAACTTGGAGCCCCACCGTCAGCAGGCTGCCGGAGTGGGCGGGGTGATCGGCGGCGGGCTTCGGCGACGGGACGACGATGAATCCCAAGGGGAGGAGAGGAATGCAGGAAGGATCCTCACCGTTCATCGCTAGCTGCAACGCATCGACGTTGATGGTGGAGTACACGACCATGCTCCCGGACTCGTCGGAGCTGCTCTCCTGCAGCACCAGCTCCACCGTCTGCGATGAGTTGCTGGAAACCTGTAATGCCAACACGGCCGTGTTGTCAAGGTGAGATGCATTTAGGGTTTCAATGAAATTTAATAAAAAAAGCTTACGTTGATTCGGAGAAGGGAAATGCAGTTTCCGGGATGGGAGCCGTTAGCGATGTGGGCAACTTCTTGCAAGGAATTCCCAGTCGAAAGAACTTCCAGCTGCATAATTAAATCTCAGAATTGGAAGACGATGAGTTAATATATATATATATATATACCTGAACTCTACGCTTTTCATCCCTCAAGAAATCGAAGACACGGGCGTGTTGATAAGGCAGCCAAGTGGTGGAGACAGCGCTGAGAATGAGGCCATTAGGCTGACTAGGATCAATGGCTTTCCTCGTAGTTATTCTGACAGTGTCGTCGTCGTCGCAATGGGACAGTGCCATCCACGACTGCCCCGACGAGGCCGAAATGTTGCCACAAAAAGTCATCATCATCCTCTCCGCCAGATTCATCAGATTCCTTCTTGCTTCCGGAGATGGAATCACTGCAACATCCATACATACATACATACAACAAGATGTAAGAAGATCGAATGTTCATATTATCCAAATCAACGGATTTAATTAATTTCATACCTCCGAGGTCGGAGATGCTACGCGCCATTAGGCTAGCAAGGCTCTCGCATTGGCGCCGGAGAATGGCTAACCAACGGCGAGCTCCGAAGGCGGCGCCGCTCGTCACTAAATGATGGAAGACATGGTGGATCGGACCATCTTCGACCTCGGCATGTTCTATCCATGTCACCTTAAATAGGCACATTATTATTATTACTACATAATCGATCACAATATCCTCCTATATCCTTAACTAGAAATTTCCTAAGTAGTACTAACCCTGGAGTATCCATTAGGCATGTCTTGGATGATGCAGCCGGAGGGTCGCCGGTGGTAATAGGGAAATGAAGGAGGGTAGACGGCGGCGTGGAGGCCGTCGAGGGGGAAATCGACAATTGCCCAGCTACCTTCGTCGGCGTTGTGGCGGCAGTACCGGAGAAAATGAGCCTCTCTTGTTGCCACTAGAGGGGAAAGAAACTGCACTTCTGCAAACATCTGTGACAACAATTGAATCAGAACATCAGTTAGAACATTACATGATTCATTAAGGAAACAGAAGAAGACAATTAATTAATGATATTACCAGAAGAAGGCATCCATCTGCTTGTCCAGAGGCATTTTGATGAACTACTTGAAGTGTTCTGGCTCTTGAAATTATACAAGGGAACAGCTCCATCCATTTATTCTGCAGATTTCGAGAAAGTTAGTATAATCGAATGTTGAGATCTTTACATATATATGTATTTACTTACAGCATCCATGAATGCATCAGCCAAGGTAATGCTGTTCATTATAACCACTGCAGTGTCTCTACTTGCTTCTGTCCTGAGCCCAACTTCAGCCTGGAGCTTGAGGACATTCGAGAACATTCTAGAATACTCGTCGATGTTGAGCATTTCAGCGGGTCTACCTGAGCCGTCGTCGATGGGAATCCAGAGGGGTTCACCTGTGTGTTGCATTTTTATGAGTTCCGCCATGGCAGATGCTGCAAGCTCCAATGCGACTGTCTTCTCCTCCTCCATTATCAGACACTCGTTAGCTCCCGGAAATTGGGAGTTTTCAGGCAGGAAAGGTAGAGGCATCATCTGATCATTCGAATTAGGGCAGCTAGTGACAGGATCTTGATGATCGAGCACTTTTCCTGCTGAATAGGCAGCCATGTCCAAATCCAGGGAAGATTCCAGGAGTGGATTTGGCGGCCTGTCTGCATACGGTGCAACAAGGCAGCACACTCGATCCAGCTGTGAATTAAACATTAATTTGATTGTCGAATGATCTTCATTAAGACGTACGTATGAAGACGATGATGTACTAGATTAATTTAAACAGATGTTGGAAAATTGATGGAAGGATTAGCTTACCTCCTCCTTAAGACGAGCATTTTCAATCCTAAGCTGCTGCTCGTCGTACCCCATCTCGCCTAACATCGCCGGACCGCCGCAGTTAGGGCATGAGATGTTCCTTAACGCCACTTGCAGACGATAATTCTCCTTCTTCATATTCTCATTCTCTGCCCTTAGAACAACGTTGTCTTGCCTGTCTTGTTGAGCCTGCAAACATTAGATGATCAGATAACAATGTTGAATTAATTAAAGGAGTAATTCCCTCCTCCTATTTTTTGCATCGAATTTAATTTAATCCCATTGGCCTAATCTAAAAGTGTAAACCCTAAATTCCCAAATTACTGCATAATCGGCGGAGGAAGGTAGAGGTTGACTGCGTGCATTAATGGCGGTGCAGGCTTAGAAAGCAAACCCTGAGTTAATGTCGTCGTCCTCCTCAACCAAATTTACTGGTATAGGGTTTTGACTTTGACATTTTCTCGTTAATCACAGAAGCTTGCTTATCATACCATCGGCAATCGTGCTGGTTCCAAAAATTTAAAAATAAATAAATAAAACAAAAAATAACTTCCATGAAATGTTAAAACTCGTACCTTGGTTTGGGTTCTCCGGTTCTGGAACCAAAACTTGACCTGACGGGGCTTAAGGCCGAGCTCCTGGCTGAGTCGCTGACGCTGTTTGTCGTCTGGGTGTGGATTTTCCTTAAACATCCTGATTAAAAATTGTCCATATGATCCTTAAAATTAATTCGATTCTTGTTTTGAAATTCTGGGTTTACGTATAATGGAGAATCTTACGCTTCCATTTCTTGAATCTGCCTCGCCGTGTGGCGGTGGTAGCGCTTTTTCTTGTTCGGCGGCGGCTGCTCCTCCGTGTCCTGATCGATCTCCGCCGCCGGCTCACTTCCTGAACCGCCGCTTTCCATTTCCTCTTTCCCCTTGCCTATTGCACTTTCTTCTTTCTGTAATTACAAAGAATTTTGATTAATTTAATCACACTAGTTCTGGTAGATACTATAATTATATGATTAGACTTACTGTCACAGATTGAGAAAAGATGCCGAAAGGATTGATGGAAGACATGAAATTAAAATTAGGGTTATTCTGGACGGGGTTTGGGGAGCTGTAAAGAGAATTATCCGAAGGAATTGCATTCCCTCCCATGGAGGAAAGAACTTGACAATCTCCGTACATTTTTCCACCTTCAGATATCAACGTAGATTTCTTCCCTTTCCCTTATCCAAACCTGGAAAACAAAAAAAAAAAATGATAAAGAAACCCCATGAAAGTTTCGATCACAGTAGACACACAAATCTTGTCCAAAAGCTCAGATCGATGACAAACCCAAAAAACAAGAAATGTTTGGCTGATTCGGACATTAAAGTGGCGAAAAACTCTTCACCTCAATTTTCTCAGCGAAGGTTAACTGATTCTGATTTCTGCCGATTTCCAAACTCATTTATGAGGACGACATGGGAAGAATCAAATTGAAGGGTAGATAGATAGATAGATAGATAGAGAAGAATAGGAAAGGTCAGGACAGATTGAAATTAGCAAAGGATAGTTAATACATTACTACCCCTCCTACTACCTTTGTCGGGTTGTGCTTATCTTCCTCCTCCTCCTCCTTCTTCTTCTTCTTCTTCTTCTTCCTTCGTTATTTGAAGTGCTGTCTCTATCTGTATCTCTGTATCTCACCACAGATGCAGTTCTTGCTTCTTCTTCTTCTCTCTCTCACTCTAAATCTCTCTCTCGCTCTATATATCTCTTACTTCTCCTTATTTTTCTTTCTCCGCTCTGCAATAATTACTGTGATCGAATTCACCGAGCGGGAGGTTGATGGGGGTGGGGGTGGTGTAGTAAATGCGAGCTTTAACTACATACGTTAAAGAAAAGGCTGGAACTGATCCAACGGTTGTGATTTGTGTAGGGAACACGTGGCGAAAATCTGACGGTCCGGACTGAATACGCGTTTCTTTGAAGAAATAGACACTGTGAAAGTCAAATGCCTTGTTTGCTCTTTCATCATGTTTATTGTTCTTATGCATTCCCAACGTTATTTTATTTTATTTTTAAATTTATAAAATTGGGTTGTTTTAATTTTATTTTTATTTTAGTGAAATTATAATAATTTTTTATTGTATGAAATATTGCTGTTTAAAATGTATAATATTATTAATCAGACAATATATATATTGGTAATATTCAATTAATTAAATTAAAGTATTATGAAATCAATAATATCATCATAATATAATTAGTCAAAATGTAATTCGCATATGTAATATTGTAATTTCTGATAAAGAAAATACTATTATATCTTAATAAATATTATATACTCACTCTAATTTATTTTGGTTAAGAGTACTATTATAATAACAAAATCAAATGTCAAAATAATTAATTTTGTGTTTGATTCTCCTTTCAAATTGAAGATTGATTTAAACTTTACTTACAAATAATATTTTATAAAATAAAATAATATTTTCTCCAATAGCCCTAAGGTTATAATTTTTATTTTGCCTCTTTATATTTTAGATTAAATAATTTTATATTAGTATAACTTTTTTTTTATATAAACCTATTACAATACATTAATAGAATTATTTTTGTTATTTCACGTTTATTTGTATTACGTTTTGATATAAGAACGAATATTTAAAATCAACGTGCAAAAAATAAATATAGCACTTAGAGCCGAACTGAAAAAATATATTATTTTATTAAAAGTCGTATAGAATGTGTTGAAATGTGTTTTAAATAAATAAATAAATAAAAGATTGTATTTATTTTATATTTTTTATATTAAGTATAAATTTAATATATAAATTTTAAAATTTTTGAATAAATTTGAGAGACTGGAATAAGTAATATTTTATATTAAAATTTTATTTTTTATAAATAAAAAAAAAATTCTATTGTATTAATATATGTATATATATATATATATTTTACAATTTATGAAAAAAGTTTAACATAAAAAGTTACTGAAATGAGAACAAAAAAATAAAAAAAAAAATCTATATTAATTACGCAATTAATGGTCACTGACCTTTAGTAAGACTTCCTTTTGACCATTTCACTACAATAGATATAATAAGCATGCGCTATATACATAAGAATTGTAACGTGTGTTTGTTTGGTTTTTTTGGATGTGGACGATTTTTGCCCAACTAATTTTAATATATATTTTTATAAAAAAATTTATCATTTCAACATTAAATATATACGAGACATTCTTATATTTCATGTAAAAATTTACTTCAAATTAAAGTATCAAACAAACACACCTTTTGAGTTTCTTTTCATTTATTAATTAGTATAGAACTAGCCCCCCGCCCCCACCCCCACCATTAAAAAAATATATATTTATTTTTCGTATTTGTTTTCCATTAAAATGCGTGTTTTCTTTTTTATATAAAAATAATAAAATATATTAGTATTTTTTATTCCTTGAAAAGTATTTACATTTTTATCTCCGTTCCATAACAAAGTATTCATTTTTTTATTTTAATTCGTCTCATAACAAAGTATGTATTTCTTTTTTTATAATTGTACTATCTACCTAACATTACAAATACCTTACAACTTACAATATATTACACAAATGTCATTATCTTTATATCACACATATTAAGGTTATTTTAGTCATTTCTATTTTATTCCTACTATATCCCAATATAATACTAATATTTCTAAAACTACGTGCAAAAAACAAATGAATATTTAGTTCCGGGACGGAGAAAGTAATAATTATTTTGAAAAAATATTATTTTTTTACAATCATATTATTACATTTACAAATAAGAACAAAAAATAAAATTATCGATGTACTTTTAATTATCAACTATACGCCCGTTTGGATTGATTTTAGAAAATAAGCATAAATCAAAATTAAAATCAAAATCAAAATCAGTTCGATTTTGTATTTTAATGAATCATTATAGAAGCTGTTTTTTATATAAAAAAATTATTTATATGTAATAGTATTGAAAGTATTTCTTAAACCATTCAAATTACTCAAAATGAGACATCTCTGAAATTATCTTAAGCATTTTACATCGAAAAAAACGAATAAAAAATACTCCATCCGTCCACTTATAATGTTTACATATTTCTATTTTGGGACGTCTAATTACAAAGTTAATATTTCATTAAATACCTTACTTTTTTTTTCCACAAATAAGTTTACTTTACATCACATCATTACTTTTACACAAAAAATAAGGGCAAAAATGTCATTACACTATTTTTAACTAGTCACTGTAATTAAAATACTATTATTTCTTAAACACCGCGCTAAAAATAAATGTAAACCTTGTAAATGGACGGACGGAATATATTCTAAAATTAACTGTTAGCAAAGCCAATATGATGATAATAATAATAATAATAATAATAATAAATAATACTTTTGGAATAATTTTAATACTCCCTCCATCAATTAATTATGTGTTCAAATTTTTTGGTACAAGTTTTAATCAAAAGTGAATACTAACTATTATTTTTTTACCTTTTATAATAAAATATAATATATTATTAAAAACAAAAAACAAAAATATTTGTTTATAACAACCTTAAAAAAAATGAATCTAAATTTGAATAGAAGAAGAAAATAGTAATTTATATATATATATATATATTTATCGAAAATACTAATTTATGTTTTTGCCAATATAATAGTACTACTATAAGTTTATGAGAAGTTTGTTTGTTTTGAAAAAAAATTCTAACACATTTTTCTTATATTTTTTAATAAAAAATTTCTTCAAATCTAAACACAAAATAAACGTATTCTAACTAGTTAATAAAATTAACTATAAAATAATTATTTATAGGTGAGTTTAATATTTATTTGGTTTGTATTTGAATTTAAATTATCAAATACATATGTATGTATGTGGTTGTAAGATTTGTTAGAAAATAATTCTAAAATTTTTTCTAAGAAACCTTTCAATTAAATATTTATTTTTATTTATTATATTATATTAAAATTTAATTAAATATCCTATTAATACCAATGTATATAGTATCAAAACACAAAACACAAAACTCAAACCCTAATAAAGAACACAATCTTAATGGTTTGTTTAGTTTTGATTTAAATTTTTAATTGAACTTTTTTATTTAAATAACATTTTTACTGTGATATTATGCAAGAGAAAATAATACTTAATTCTTTTTGGCAAAAATAATTTATTTTGATTCGGTACGAATTTTTTTTTTCAAAAAATATTTAATTGAAAAGAAAAACAAAAAAATTAATTGGGACAATTTTAAAAATTAGTTAGTAATTAATAAAATTGAAAAGAGAATATAATATAAAAATGATATTTGTTGTAAATTTTGGGTGTTTTTTTTTTGTGTTGAGTTTGAGAAATTTTAATTTTAATTTAATATTAAAATAATATTTGATGGGATATTTTATAAATATATTTTTTATTTTTTATTTATTTTTTTTAAGAAAACGCAAAGAAATTTGGAAAAATTGAAATTAAGAAAATAAGTTGACTTCAGCCCGCCCGCCAGGTGAAGGTCTTGTGCTAGATGCTTACTTTTTCATATTTATGACCGGTTCACTAAACCTGGGTCAATTTGACCCGAACCATATCAACGGGCCCAGATTTATTTATTTATTTTTCTTATGGGCCCTGATTACTTTGAGTCCCTCTTATTTATTTATTTTATATATTTAATTAAATTGTTTTTACATGATAAAGGGATTTCTCATTTTTACTATTTTAATCTCTTTATTTTAATTATATATTTATCTTACTTTATTTTATTAAGAATTTAATTTATACATGTTTTTTTATGTACAAAATTAACTTTATATTTGAAATAGTTTTTATCACATATTCATATTTTATATTATATTGATTAATTATTCTATTTGTATGCTTGTTCTGTATTTCTTCTAATTATTTTAATATTCAACTCTTAGAATTTATAAAAATATTATTTTATCTTATAAAATATATATACTGTTTATATTAAATTTTAAATTCAAAATCTAAAATAAAACACAAAAAATTCATTAATTGGGTTCAAATCAATAACTGGGCTCAAATAAATAAGTGGCCCATTATAAAATTACGTAGCCCAATTAACGATTTCAGCCGAGCACCTCATCCGAAACGACGTCGTCAAATGATAGTGTTGCAACAGGGGAAGAAGTTTGAAGGAATTGATCCTACGAATTATCAAAGTTCTCTGCCCGTGAGGGAGGAAAATCAAACCACATCTGTGAATCGATCGGGTGGGTTTTTGGGTTGACTGCAACCATTAACCATGGCTATGCAAACTGGTATGGGGTTATCGAGGATTATTCTCATATTCGGAGCAGGTATAAGTTTTGCTGGATTTGATTTTTATGTTTCTTTTCAGTGTTTTGTGTTTGATTTGATCCTAATCGAAGTTTTTTGTGTATTTTCTATTTCGCCTTTTTTAATTTGATGTGGACTAGGTTATACTGGGACTATATTGATGAAGAATGGAAAATTGTCGGACGTATTGGGGGAACTACAGGTTCTGAATTTTCTGTGTTTTTTATTTTTCCATATATTGACGAGTCCTTTTATGTTCTGAGTTGAGTTTTGATATGATTTCCTTGATGATGATCGGATATATGATGACGTTAATTTTTATTTGTGGTATTTTACTCTCCATCATTAAGTTATGGGAAATAAAACTGTTGTCTTCTTGTTTACTGTATGCTTTTTGGGAATATTAAGGACTAGTGATAGCATCCTTCTTTAGTGAGTATTTACTTCTACTAGAACACAGTTGGATATGTGCTTTTTGTTATTTGATCTTGTGTGACAAGTAATGTTTATGTTAATATTTTTGAATTACTTTGTTCAACAACAAATTTTTAATAGGATATATGTATCAAATTTTCAAATTTTTGAATTTGGGATAGTATCAATTTCCAGAATTTGGTTAAAGGCATGGAGAAATCTGGGGAGGGGGATGGAGATTCTGACTATTCAGATGCCATTGCTGCACAGGTATCAGAATCTCAACATATATACTATGCTTTTCTCTTTCTTGACTCTCCCATATTCAATTATATACTGATTAGAAGAGAAAGAATGATAAATGTTACTTCTATACTGCAGTGAATGTATAGATCTATGTTTTATGATATTAGAAACATAGTTGTCAATCATGGATAGCGGTGCGTAGCTGCCAATATCTAAAATGCTATAGCAAGATAGCGGAATGACCGCTATTTAAATATTTAAGAATATATATATATAATTATTATATATACAAAATTATAACAAAAATACATAAAAAAACCTTTAAATTAATTTCATAATTATCACCCATACCAATAAAATGTCAATATATATATATATATGATCATAACTATTAGATAGTTATATAAGCAAAAAAAAAATTAGATCACTATTGTGTAATAGAGATATATCAAAGCTAATCAGATTCAAAATCTGATAAAAAATTTTATTCCTCATTTTCACTTCACTATTTAATTACTTTTGTCTATATATATTTTTTCCTCTTCTTCATTATCATCAATTTATTCAATTATATGTCCGTCACCTTGTATAATATCATTTCCCTAAATACCTATAGTTTTCTTTCTTGTTGATGTATTGATGTTTGTATCTTAGTGTAGATAGCAGACCTATTAGCATCAACAACTCCCCTAATCAAATTATCATTGTCAAAGACTAAATTATCCTTCGCAATTATCAACTTCTTTAATTAACCACTCATTGGAATCATTCAAAACAATAGGACCAATGACATCATTGCTACCATAATGATCTAACAAATTTTGGTTATACTTGATATAAATCAAAATTTGCAATTTTTGGCTTTCTAACTTGTTTCTTTTTTTCGGAATGAATTTAAAAATTTCGTTAAGATTTAAGATAAATATTTTTTGTCTATATTATAATAAAAAAATACATTTTATAAGTTAAAGTTAGATTTCAATTATTTATCTGTTAAAAAATAATCAAATAAGCTGCAATAGCGGTATAGTGTAACATAGCGGAGTGCTGCTATAGGCTGCTACACCGCTATTTCGTAAACGCGGAATTGCGGAACGGCCGTAGCAGCAGAGTGCCTTTCTGCTACGCTACGCCGTTATAGCGCGCTATTGACAACTATGATTAGAAAAGTTCTATAGTTCTCCTACCTATCTAGCTTATCAGTTCTAAAATTGCACTGAATAGACTGTCTTGCACATAGTAAGTAAATCTTCAACTGAACTGAATCACTGGAAGCATAGTAAGTAAATCTTGCACATAGTTCTAATATTGCACTGAATAGACATGGGTTTTTTTTCATGGTAATGTGGAACCATGAGCTGCTTTTGTTTTCTTTGGTGGTTAATATTAAGGTGGAATGGGTAATTATTTTTTAGGTCTTTATAACATCTGGGCTGGAGTACCTACTTGAAGATGTGTTTAAAGAAAAAGTGAGACGGTTATGTGAAATCTATTAGAAACATGTAATTGTTTTGGTCGTTGTTTAATGTGAAAGTAAATTATAAGTGTTAATTTAATAAGGCTTTAGTAGATCTCTGTCTGCTGGAAAATGAGTCGTAATTGGCTGAGAGTTGGCAGGGTGAATGTGCATTTTGTGGTGTAGAATTGTCGAGTATGTGCATTTCATGTAGGAATTAAATGGGTTGGTGAGAAAGTCAACATTCTGTATCATACGGGCCATATTATAGCAGAAAACCTGGAATTGGAAACAAAGTACATTGAGGTATTGAGTCAAACTTTTCAAGGAACTAACAGTAGGACTAATTAGAAAAGAGTTTTATACTTTTTTAATATTGCCATTAACAGTGAGCATGCCATTTTAAATGCAGTTACTGTATATATGCAATTATGCATTATCTTTACTTCCTAACTGTAATATGTCTCAACATAAACAAAAAATAAGTATAATTGAAATGAGTGACATATGTGTAAGTATACAGTAAATGAGACACAATAAGTGATGAATACTTACAAGTGGTTGTACTCATAGATAAGTAGACTGGAAACAATTTTAAATTGCTCAAGTTCATTGTGTTTAAAAAGAGTTTCCTTGTTTTATATTTAAAATGGGAGGAAGAGTCTTAAAGGATTGTAAGTTTAGTATTGATGAGAGTTCTTGCATTTTACAGGAAAGTATGTGAATCAATAGCGACATTAGATTTAGATGCGCAAATAATCTAATATAGTGGATCAAAAATTCAGTTGATGATAACAAGTAGATAATGTCATAGTATATACTATATACTACCAATAGTTTTCTTACACGTTTTATAATTGATTTCTTTGTAAATATAAGCTGTTTGGTCCATTTCCATGCAGGTACGCCGCTTAGCCATGGAGGTTCGTCAGCTTGCCTCATCTAGGCAGGTCACAGTTCTCAATGGCGGCTCTGGTCAAAGTTAGTGTTTCATGTAAATGTCTTGAGTGCTGGGGATTTAATACACTGTAATTTTTCTCATCCTCTTTTGGTGTAACAGGTAACTTAACAGGTTTAATTATGCCAGCTGCTGCATTAGGAGCTGTGGGCTATGGATACATGTGGTGGAAAGTAGGTGGACTGCATATTTATGCATTAATTTTGTTTTATTGAATTCTGTAACTGAACTCATTCGATGATGTTTTGGCTTCAGTTTAACTCATTATTTTCATGTTTCAGGGTTTTTCGTTCTCAGACCTAATGTATGTAACAAAACGCAGCATGGCAAACGCTGTTGAAAACTTGACAAAACATTTGGAGCATGTCTCAGATGCTCTTGCAGTAAGTTGCTCTTTTAATATGGTCTATCAATTTTGCGATATCTTCTACATATTATTTCCAAAAGGTGATAGTAATCTGCTATGCTTTTTATGCCATGGCATACTGATGACAAATTTCTTTGAGGGTGTTTTGGCCTTGCTTACAATTGCTTTGTCGACAGTGTTTCTTTGTGATTTGAGATGAGAGTAATAATTTTTTTGGTGCCCTTTTGGTTTCATATTTTCTTTGTTTCTACTGCTTTATTAACATCATAAGCCAAGTTATGCTGTACCTTTTGTGATTGAACTTTTATATGCTGTTTCCAGGAAAATTTATTTTCTTGATGCATCTTGATTGAGACAAAATCATATGAAACTTGTATATGATTTGATGTTCTGTTAATAATTTTCTTAACAGGCAACAAAAAGGCATTTGACTCAGAGAATAGAGAACTTGGATGGGAAACTCGATGACCAAGTGGAGATTTCCAAACTCATCAGGAATGAGGTACATCTAGGGTCAAACTGAAAGCATTACCAATGAATTGTTAAGAATGATCATATGAGCATGTGAAACAGGTCAATGATGTGCGTGGTGATCTCTCTCAAATTGGATTCGATCTGGATGACCTGCATAGGATGGTTTCTGGTTTGGTGTGTACTTTTCTTTAGTGCCTTTATATATACATATATATTTAATATAAGACATATGTTGATTGCACTGGATATATGTTTTACTCTCTGAATTTCGGCAGAAAATTCTGAAGATCACAGGCATAATCCTAAGTAATAATAAAATAAGGTGTAATTAAGTGTTGATGCTTTCTGCATGGTATCAAGCAGGATTTCTTTCTAGTAACTTACAGGTTGCATGCATCTTGATGAGTGATGACAAAAATTAGTTGTTAAGGGGGACACGGGGAGAAGGTTGTGTGGTTTTGAATTGATTGTAGTTGGTTCTGGTTTTCTATGTATATCTATTCTAGACTCTAGAGTAAGCATGTTATACATCTGTATGGAGTAGCTGCTAACAAATCTTAAAGGTATTTTCATTGGTTATGAACTAACACCCCAATCCGAACACTTTCTATGGTAATTGAGAGTTGAGATTGCTTTCCTATATTTTTCTGAAACAGTATTTAAGGTTTATACTGTGCTGTTTGCCTGTTTGAATGACACACTCATCTCTTCTATTATTGACATTTGACAAACGTATGATAAAATTGCTTGTGTGTACTACCTTGCGGTGTCGGAATTTCTTTTTCAACAAGTAACTCACATATGCCTGCTGTCTCTTCTTTCTTGCCATCTTCTGTAAAACTGAGATATGTCTTAGTTTTGATATATTTATATTTCAGATTACTTGTGCATTTTTATTTCTATGTTTATTGTTGTCTTTCACTCCTATGCAGCCTCTCATTTTCATATCTATGTTTATGGTTGTCTTTCTCATTGCTTGCTATCTCTCCATATTCGTACTGTCTTTTCTTCACTGCTTATTCTGTGGATTATATTGCAGGATGGTCAGCTACTTTCACTGGAAGGCAAACAGGTGGGATAGCTATTACATTTAAAATATAGCTGAATCTATAGCTTTTTAAACTTCATATAACATTTATTTTGTTTCTTGGGATTAACAATCTCATAGAATGAACCCAACCTATCCACAATATTAAATCTCTGCAAGTGTGTATATAGGTATTAATTTCTTGTCCTGTTTGTTACTGCAGAAGCTTGCAAATGCTGGTGTATTGTACCTATGTAGCGTTGTTAGTGGAAGAAAGGTGAAAATGCCCGACATGCTTCAGGTTTGTTATCCTTTCTGGTTCTTCAGTTCTGTCACACAAGTGATTTTGTTGAATGGCTATGGATTATTCTGGATTAGATGAGCTTTATACTTGGGTTTGTTATTTTGGTCGGAATATTTTACTATCCGAATTCTGAGGGGAATAGGATCTTGGGAATTAGTTTAACATGTGAGAGTATCAAGTGTATGGGTGTTCTACTAAGTAATGATGAGTAGTGCCAAAATTGATTTTATTTATTTTTATTTTTTTGCTGAAATTGTACCCTATTGTTCAATTGCTCTTTTGCAGGATCAGCTGAAAGTTCCTGGAAACTCAGTTCCAAGTCTGATGGTACTTCATTATTTTTTTCTATGCTATTTTTTATCCTGATTCTATTTCAGAGAAATGGGAAATGATTTGAAAGTATCTAATGATATTCACGTGGGCATGTATATTAGTCAAAAATGATTTTATAGTTGTGTATCGAGTCCAGTTCATATTCATTGTCTAATCATATGGTCATCTCAGCACCCAAATCTGTCATTGCTTAGTTCTAACTTGCTACCTGGTGATGATCTGTGTCCAGGGTCTTAAGGAGATTGCTGATTCTCTTTCCACCGGAGACAGTTTATTGACGGAAGGAAATGTTGAAAATGGTTCTGATAAGTTCAATATAACCTTGAGAAGGTAAATCTCGGTGTTCCTTGCTAATTGTCAAAATTCGTTTGATAGTGTTAAGACAATAATTGATGGCACAGTAACTGCTTGAATGCATTTGCAATTATACTCTTCTCTCCCCCCTTTTTTACCCGAACATACGAACATGCTTTTGCCTGTCTTTCAGGGCTGATTCAAGCAAGTGTTGAATGCCACCGTACTTGTACGCCTGAAATTATTGTAAGAACACCTGTTCAACTTTACAGAATCACGGCGCGCAGCTCCATTGTTGCTCTTGAAATGTTCCGTGTTCGACATTGTTACAGTTTCCATGGTACCCTTGATATGTAGATATAAATCAAATTGTTTGGAACCCTTTGTTTAGTTCACAAGGTTGATTTGTTATGAATAGTCTCAATTCTCATAATTTAAGTTGGTGATTTCTGGGTGACCAATGTCTATTTTATCTATCCATCAAGTTGCATAGTTTATGTATATATATGTCATTCAATTGAATTAGATTTTTTAAATCAAAATCTTGGGATTTGATTTTTTCTTTTTTAATTGTAAAAAAACATAGTGAGATGGCAAAATGATTTAATAACACTTCCATTTTATGGTATGCAAACTCTTTAGGTTAAGTATTTGATCATCTTTTTTATTTCTACTTTCACACTGTGCACTTAAAAAGGAAAATTTATATAAATATTATTATGTTACATTGAATATATATATATTTACAAATATTCTTAACAACACACGCATTAGGTGCTTCGATTTAATTGACGTTGAAAGAATTTGACATAGTCTAAGTCAACGCAATGATTTGGACTCGTTCCAAGCCCACAACAGATTCTCTCCAAAAGCAGTCATGTAAACAAATTAATTTTTAGGATTGTTACAATTTTTATTTATTTATTTATTTTTGGTTACAAATTTAATTTTACAATTAGGAAACTTAGGATTATTTGTATAAAATGAT
Organism: Andrographis paniculata; assembly: GCF_009805555.1. Lineage (NCBI taxonomy): Eukaryota > Viridiplantae > Streptophyta > Magnoliopsida > Lamiales > Acanthaceae > Andrographis > Andrographis paniculata. The sequence continues at coordinate 750,974 of NW_026137616.1, read as the reverse complement.
AAGTTTCAATTTGAGTTCTATCCTACTCAATCCATCACTATCCTAAGCAAAATTATAAATTATTTAAACATAACCCACAACATATGCGATCATTATGAGTTTGTTAATTGATCATAAAATTTTATTTTAGAAGATTTTTTTGTTTAGACTTCTTTCTTTAAACAACTCTTTATTTGGGTGTTTTTGTTTGGAATTTTGAATTTGAATGTTTGTATAATATAATTGTTGAATATAAAATAATTTTTAAATATAATATAAAAAATAATAAACAATTTAATTTAATTTACTAGAAATAATCAATCCATATTATGACTATAATTATCTTCTCATTTAAAAAATAAATAATCAAATCTAAACACAAACTTTGATCCCACACTAAAAGAGTAAAGTAGTATATTCCATTTACTTTGGAACTTGCAAACAATGTGTAGACTCTAACCATTTCACATTCAAAACTAAAATAATGTCTTTGGTCAAAATGTGTTCACAGTTCACACACACACAACCCTATATTTAATTACATATGCATAATATAAAATTAAATTAAATTATCCTACTGTTGTTTTGCTTAATATTGAAATTAATATTTCGTTATCAATGTATTTTATATTTATTTTTATCTAAAAATATAAAAATTAAAAATTAGTGTACATTCAATTGCACTTAAATTCCAAAATAGCGGAAGAAATCATCATCATCATGTTCTCTAAAGTTGTGTACTTTAATTTACTATTTATTTATTTATTTATTTATTTTCACACCTACAATAGAAAACACATTTATTAAATAATCAGAATTACTACAATTAAGTAAAAAAAGTACTGAATGGACCAATAATTGCTTCTTGAAATATTTAATTTTAAAAGAACAAAAAAGAATTAATTCATTTCACTATTTAATTTCCACTAATTCATATTGGCCTATCTATCTGATCCAATTCTCCTTCCAAAATTTATTTATTTAATAAGTATTGGTCGAAAAAGGACAAACCATACCTGCTTTTGAGTCATGGATTATTCCCCTAATCCATCACTAATAAATAATATCTACAAATTTAGAGACATTTAATCACTTGATTAAATATTTGTCACAAATATTAATGGTCCCCAATTTAATGTATGATTTATTGAAACACCCCCTAATTTTTATTTTTTTTATTTTTTTAAGTTGTTAAAAACAGGCAAGACTTAGTCAACATATATAGAGATTTGATTTACGCAAATAATGGAAAGTTTAATCATTGAATTGAAGTGAACATTGATTTTAGTGAAAATAAATTATTATTATTATTATTATTATTATTATTAGAATAAATAGCCGCATATTGACCATTTCTAAGACTAATTCCGGAAAACAAACGTGCAATAATAATAATAATAATAATAATAATAATAATAATAAATTTAATTAATATATGCGCGTCACTGAAATTAAAACGAAAAGCGCGTTTGTTGAAAAGTATTTTAAGACTGACGATTCTTCACCAAACTCCATCGGCTCGGCTCGGCGGAAGCTTCCAGTAGCTGTTATTAATTAATTTACTGTCCGGAAAAAAATAAAAAATAATAAAAAAAATACACCTGTCTTAAACCTTCAAAATTAAATTCCATTCGTTGAAAGTGGATTTAAAAAAATGGAATAAAATTAATTAATGGATTTCAGAAGACTATGTGGGTCATAAACTAATAATAATAACAAAAATTGTTTAATTATTTAAATGTATTTTTAAATTTTGAAATAAAAAATGGTGCCATGTCTGATTAAGACATGTCCAACACTAATAGTAGAACATAATATATATATATATTAATATTAATATTAATATATGTATGTATGAACCTTTTTCGTTTTTTACGTTACGTAAATGAATATGGTGGATTATTATTGGACACGGCTAGCTGCCTGCAATTGCAAAAGATTCTCTTCAAACATGTATACACGTGTCTTTCTGGATTTTTATTTTATTTTATTTGATCTTATGTCGACAGGAGAGAAGATCAAATATAAAAAAAGGTAATTAGATTCCGTCAAAAATTTATCTTGAACGGCGATTGCGGATTCTCATGTTATAAAATATATATATATCTAAAAAGAGTATACTTTTAAAATATTATTGAAATTAATATTTAAATAAAAAAAATCAAGATTCTACCCAAAATCAATCAAACTGATACCATATATATATTTGAAAATTTAAAAGATATTAAAAATAATAGAAATTAAGGTGTTATTTATTAAATATTTTAAAATTTTGATACTATTTAATTTATTTATTTTTTTTAATAAATTAATTGAATAGTATAGTAGTGGGTGCGACTGGAGGATCAGTACTTTAGGGGATAAGGGTAGCTGTCACTCCACACTCTTCATTAATTAATTGCAATTATTTATTATTATTATTTTTATTATTATTATTGGGGTTAATTGCCATAAGTACTTAATCTCATGCACTACGAACCACGTTGTGGAATCTTACATTATTGGGATAAAATGTAATATAATATAAATACATGTATATATTAAGAACACAATACAGGGATCTCTTTTTTAGGTTACCAATATAATATATATTATGTTCTTTAATAAAAAAGTTAGTATTCAATGTAAAATATTAAATTTTCATATTTCACATTATTATTATTTTTTTTTATAAATAGTAGTACTAAATAAACAATTCAAAACAAAATTAGAAGAAATAAAAATTAAAGGATACATGTGTTTGGTTTGGTTTGGTTTTGATTTAATATTTAGTTTAAATATTATTTTAATATGATATTTTATAAAATAAAATAAAATATATTTTTAAAATGTAAAATTTTAAATTTGAAAACCAAAGCAATATTTGTGTATGCTTTGATATTTATTATTCCCAATGCAATTTTAGATATATTTATTATAATCTTTTTTGCAATTTTATTATATGTAGCAAAGAAGAGCATAACCCATATAAAATAATAAGCCTTTAAATCCACTTTTTATAATATTAATCTAAAATAAGATATCCGCATAATGATTTATTCATTATTATTTAGTCGTATATATTCAAACAAGTATTTTTGTCAAAATACTCAATATATTTTTTTTCAAAAAATTAAATATACTACACACTTATTATTTTTATATTATTTAGACAGTTCTCTTTATCTTAAATAAAATAAATTTTCTTCAATAAGTATATATTTTGTTATTTCTTTTATTGTTCAAATACTCCATCCGTTCAACGGTGTTCCATTTACTGTAGAAACGAGAATTATAAAGAATATAATTAGTAAATAATAAGAATGTCTCGGTGAAAACAATTACGTATAATAAAAATATTAAGATTAAGATAATCTAATTAAAATTTAAAAAATTATAAATTTAAAAGTTTAAAATAAGATTAAAATGTATACTTTTTTTCAAAAATGGAAAGTGGCCGATTAAATGAGACAGACGGAAATAGAAAAATGGACACGATAAAACAAGACGAAGAAAGTATAAAATATCTATTTTATTTTTTTCAGTATATATAGACTCCGTACTAAAATCACGACTAAAATACAATATTTATTAAATTTAGTACAAAACATAAATATATTTATAAGTGTATGGATGAAGTAGTATTTTCCATACATTATACATTACATAACCATAATAGTACCTAGAGAGGAAAAAAAAAAAAAAAAATGCAAATAAATAAAACCAACCAATCATGTCTCACATCTACACACTTACATAAACACTTCATTACAATCTACAAAAAAATGTCCCAATAGAAAACTTAGGCATTACCGTTTATATCTTCCAATCCACAATCTCCAAATGTCTTACCTCTATTTTTAGAAATTTAGTAATCCAATATTAAAAGTCAATCACACATGGATCATTAATGTTTCCACACACACTAATCATTGGAAGAGGAGAAGATGCACCAGGGATCTTATTACAACATCATTTTCAATAATATTCTCCATGTGAATTTTTTTAATTGACTATGTTTTATTTATTTATTTATTTGTTTCTGGTTATGGTACTATAAATCCAATACGAATTTTCAACTATATATAGAAAGTCAAAGGGCCCCTCTAAAAATTTGTACGGGTATGTGCAAGAACAAAAACTTAAATTTAAAATACGTAGATAAATACGGTATAATTATACGCCTAACTCACGAAAAATACAAACAGGGAGATGAAAGAATCAGACATAGAATCATTCAGAAATAATTTGATAGCAATTAGTCAACTGATAGGACAAAAATAACACATACAGGTGGCGCGAAGCTGCCCAAGCCGGGAGCCGACAGCCAATGAAATTAGTTGCCTTGTTGACCGCGCCTTCCCCGTTTGAGCCGAGCCGCCGCCGAAGTCACCAAACTCGACCGCCTTTATCCTTTGCTTCAGGCCCAATCATCGCCCGCCACGTAAGGTTGGTGTCGGGACAAAACTTACGGTTGTTCGATGATTAGCTCTGAAGTCAAAATGATTCTCTAATATTCTCCCCAAATTAGTGTATTCCAAATAGTTTTGCAATAGTAATAAATTTAATTATTAAAAAAAATATTTGTGATTTAATTAGTACAATACATTATTTATGAAGTAAACAAATGTTGAAATAGGACATATTAATAATTTTCTAGTGCACTTTTCAAAGGAATGACATTTTTTTTTTGGCAAACAATAACTACTTCTTTTAAGTCTGAACTAATAAAACTGGACACATGGATTTTGATCTGACAGCTAAAATTGATTGAAGTTGTAAAGTAGAAAAAGAAGGCTTTAAAATTAATTGCAATTTTATAAAAAATAAACTTATGTACTATATTTTTTAATATAAAACTATCTATAAACAGTACAAACTAACGCATCTTAATTAATTTAATTCCCAAATAATAAAACTTCAGTGTAAGTTTAAGTCACAATAATTTATTTAGCATTTATTGGGAGTGCGATAATTGGAAAAAAATAAAATAAAATAATAATTTAGGGATATCACGGGATTGGCTTTAAGACGGAGTGGGGCCCAGCAAGCTATGGCGGGAACGGTGCAACCGCCAGCTATTTCTGTCCTGGCAGGATCTCTCCGCGATTGGTCCACGTGTCCACTAAAGGACATCCCGTCCGTCCACGTTTCGCCCCGCCCATGTTCCTTCCTTTCCGGGTAAAGTCAAAAATAACCTCCCCAGGCGGGGGCAAAACCGTCATTCCACGTGTAAAGTGTGGTCAAAACGGTGGCACTACGTGTCATTATGCGTGAACTTTAATCTCCCCCACTCCAATTGGTGGGTTCGTCTTCTGACCGTCCACAAGAATTCGCAAACAGCTGCGCCCACACAGTTATCCCCTGCGCCGCCGCGCACGTGATTGCCGCCCCGCCCCGCCCTATTCTGACCTAAACCCGAACGAATCTTCGGTAACACCGTCGTTTTTGTAGTTTACTGTTGTACCCTCAAAGGAAGGAGCGTTGACCGCGTAAAAACGGGGGTGTTTTGAGGGCAAATATGGGATTTTACCGGAAGCTTAAATGGAAATCGGCAGGCGTTTGGTTGAACCAACTTAACAACCACCGGGGCTTTTATTTATTTATTTATTTATTTTTATATATAAATATATTTAATGGAAAAGGGGTGGAGTGTTAATGCTAAATTCGCTGTAATTAGATTAATTAAATGACATTAACTGTGATTAAATAAATTTTAATTAGATAATTAATATTTAATTTATTAGCTTTTTTTCGACATTTTATATATATTGGGAATTATATGATATGGGTTCTTTTTCTCTTTTTCGGTTTTCCAACTTTTGTTAGGATTCCATCTACGCTTCTCTGTTTCTCTCTCTAGAAACTTTATCTCTCTGCACAGACGGGGCGACGCGGTGGTCGCTGCATCTCGCCGGAAAAGTGGTTCGCCGGCGAACAGTGCGCTCGGAGAATTGGTTCGGTATTATTCTGTGCGTAGTGAGAGGCGTTTTCGGTTTCATTGGCTGTGACGCGGTGGGTGGAATCGTTCCGATCTCCGAGTTTAACTCGGTTCGTGGAGGTTTGATAGGAATGTGGAAGGCCTAGAAGAATTTCGCCTGTTGATTGCGCCCTGGATCGTGGTCTAGGGCATGTTTTGCGTTTCTTCGAGGCTGTTTATTGCGTGTTTTTAGGTGAAAGTTAGAGAAGACGGAGATTAAAGGGGAAGTGTTTGGGAATGAGATGGTACGTTTTCGTATGGTTTGTAGTGGTTAAGCGTTGATTGTTGGCTTTTCTCACCCTTTCTTCTTTCTCTTCCGAGTTCTTGCTTAATGTAGATTCTCTTCTGAGTTCTTCCTCTTCTTTCTCTTCTGGTTGGATTTAGGATTGTTTGGATCTTACGCATTCTTATGACAATGCTTCTGATTCCATGAACTTTCCACGGTGCTATCGTGCAATTTGGCCTGTCTTTCTGTTGAATGTTGTAGTTTTAGTCGAAATTTTTCTTGTCTGATACCTAAATCTTAGATTTAGGTTGTGAGTAATCCATAATTGTAGATGTTGTTCTGGGCGTTTCTCAACTGTGGTTTATCTGTTTTCCTCTTCTCTCTTTCTTCTCCTATTATTTTCCCGTCTGTTCTCTGTTAATCAAATGGATTATTTGAGTTATTACTTCCTGAGAATTGGCGAAACTTTTCTTACTCGCCTTCAACATATTTTGTGCATTTTCCGTGACTCCTTAATACACATATATGCATGACAGATTGTCTTATTTCATATTTTTGCATTCGCCTCCGAGCTTCAGATCTCACCTTTTCAGATTGGGTCCAATTAGGAAATCCTTTGACTTTTCTAAGTTTCAGTAATTATGCAAATTTGGTTAGGAAACAATAAGTTTTCTGAGCATCGCGTAGCATATTTTTCTGGAAATTGTCCTTTTGACACTTTGACTTTTCATGTTGAACGGAAATTGGTGATAACGTTCTAAATGACTTGGCTAGTTCTTATTTTTCTGTCGATGGGCTTAGGGAGTTAATCTGGGCGTTCTAATTGACCTTTTTAATATTTTTAAGAGTCACTATGGTGCTATTTTTGGTTAAGATCAATTTAACTTTGTGCTTTGTTATCATATGCACTCCAGTTTGGTTTAGATTTTTTGCATGTTTTCTTTTGTGTTTCTGTGAACATTGTTAGAATTTTGCCATGGAATTATCATGTTTAATCTTAGTGCTGTTATAATGGAGAAAATTGTTGGCAACCTTTTTAGGGGAGTCCCTGACATCATTCTTTATTTATATGACTGCTTTTGTTTTAATTCCTGTATGCTATATATATGTGTATATATATATATATATATATATATTAATTTCTGACAATTCTTTAAGCCAACAGAAAGCATTCAAGGATAAGCTAAATGATATGGACATTTGATGTTTGAACTATTTTCATATCAAAATTCCTGGACTAGATTCTGCAGGATACATCTTGTTTGACATTCTTTTGGATAACTTTATTAAATGTTACATGACCTAGTGTTTTATATGATTTTTTCTTAATGGTTATTATTTTATTTTCCAGGTGGAAGGAAGGGCCTGTATGTCGAGGGAAGCTAAGCTTGAATTCTTGAAACGTAAAAGATTACAACGGTTGAAAACCGAAAGGGCAAATGCTTCCACTTTAGTGAGTAGCATGATGAGCAGAAGCGGAGGGGATGCTTTAAGAGCATCTGTTCCAATTGGTGTGAGTTTACATGGTAACTCTGAAGCACTATTTAGAAGTGGCAGCAGTTTGAATGAAAGAGATGCTTTTTCCAAGCACAAAGTGGCAAAATTTGACATGTCTGACCTTGAGTGGACGGATAAAATACCAGAGTGTCCTGTGTACAATCCAACTCTCGCCGATTTCCAGGATCCTTTGGTTTATCTGCAAAAGATAGCTCCGGAAGCCTCAAAATATGGTACAGTTATTATGATATTAATATATAGATTGCTTGCTAGGAACCTTACTTTTGATGGAAAGTGGCATTGCTCACATAGATAAGGTTTCATGGTCTTGTTCTTGCCTCTCAAATCTCAATCAAGTTTTTTAAGGAATGTGTATATGCATATATATTTGCTACTTCGGTATAGTTGTCCATATAAATGACGTCTTACTAGAAATTTTTTTTTTCTACTTTTGACACCGCCCCATGTTTCTACCTTTATTGGTGCGTTCAGCTTATGTATTTCGATTAAAGTAGCATCCCCTGAAGTTCTCTTTCTGTCCTTAGGCATGTGCAAGGTTGTATCTCCGGTAACTGCTAGTGTTCCTGCTGGTGTGGTTCTTATGAAAGAGAAAGTTGGTTTCAAATTTACAACTCGGGTCCAACCTCTTCGTTTGGCTGAATGGGATCAAGATGACAAAGTTACCTTTTTCATGAGTGGAAGGTGATTGCCCTGTTTTTCCTTGATATATTAAATGAATCAAGTTATTTTTCAGGCTGTTGAACATAATTTGCCTTTTCAGAAACTATACATTTCGTGAATTCGAGAAAATGGCGAACAAGATCTTTGCTCGTAGATATTGTAGTGCTGGATGCCTTCCCGTTTCATTCATGGAAAAAGAGTTTTGGAATGAAATAGCTTGTGGAAAGACTGAAAGTGTTGAATATGCATCTGATGTTGATGGTAGTGCATTTTCAGCTTCTCCTACTGACCCCCTTGGAAAAAGCAGATGGAATTTGAAGGTGTAGATTCCAGAACAAATGTTTCACTTGTTGTCTCTTTTCTTCTTCATTGAATGTTATCATTAAAACTGCTATAGTGGAAATTTTAGCTTCTAAGTAAAGGAATTAAAGCAAATATAAGATGAGGGGGATGGCTTTCTTGTTTTCATAGGATTTGTTATTCACAGAACTTTAACCTATGAATCCAATAGTTTTATATTCATTTAATTTGCCTGTTTCTGTGCTGCAAACATTTGATTATGAGAAAACCAATGCCGACATATTTCAATAGTCATTTTATATCTGGATTATAGTCTTGTTGGAATCTTTGATAATATACATCTATGTATGTATCTATACTCTTGGATTTGGATTTTACAACCTTTTCATGATCTTTCCGCAATGATCCTTGTGATGTTTTTTATGTTTCTTGTGACCTTGCATAGAGTTTATAAGTAATTCTTCTTGTGATTTCCTTTTCAGAATCTTTCTCGGTTGCCAAAATCCATTTTACGCCTTCTAGAAACATCAATCCCGGTAACTAGTCAATTTATTTATTGGATTTGGTATTTTTTGGTATTCTGCATCTAAGGAAGCTCAGAATAATACTTTGTGTATTCCAGGGAGTCACTGAACCGATGTTGTACATAGGAATGCTGTTTAGCATGTTTGCGTGGCATGTTGAAGATCATTACTTGTATAGGTATGAACAAGTACTTCAAATATTTACAAGCTGTCGGGCTAAATATTTTTTGTTCTATGCATCACTCTGCTGATTCATGGTTCCACGTGTATGGGCAGCATTAACTATCATCACTGTGGGGCAGCAAAAACTTGGTATGGTATACCTGGTGATGCAGCTCTTGATTTTGAAAAGGTGGTCAGGGAACAAGTTTACACTCAGGATATATTATCAGCTGATGGGGATGATGGAGCTTTTGATGTCCTTCTAGGGAAAACAACATTGTTTCCACCAAAGATATTGTTAGAACACGGTGTTCCTGTTTACAAAGCGGTACAGAAGCCTGGTGAATTTATAATAACTTTCCCTAGGGCCTATCATGCTGGTTTTAGTCATGGTACGTCATGATTATTTAGATTTGTTTCTTATTTGTTAGTTAACTTTATATGCATAAAGGTATATTGCTTTTATTTCCTCTTTTGATCACAATTTAATCTTTTCAACTCATATACTCCAGGTTTTAATTGTGGTGAAGCTGTTAATTTTGCAATGGGTGATTGGTTTCCTCTGGGATCAATCGCGAGCCGTCGCTATGCTCTTCTTAACAGGATGCCTCTCCTTCCTCAAGAGGAGCTCCTGTGCAAAGAAGCAATGCAACTCTATGAGAGGCTGGAAATTGAGGATCCAGATCATTCATATGCAGATTTGTCATCTTGCAATAGTATCAGGGTGCCATTTGTAACTTTAATCAGATATCAGCATCGAGTTCGATGGTTTTTGATGAAGTCGAAAGAATGTTCTGCTGTGTCCACATTTTCCCATGGAACAATTCTTTGTAGCCTCTGCAAGCGAGATTGTTATGTTTCCTATCTGAATTGCCGGTGTTTGCATCATTATGTATGCTTACGCCACGGTATGACTTTGATACTGTTTTTTACTTGTTTCTTTGAGATTATTTTACCAATATTTATTATGTTATAAGATTAGCTAACTCTGGTGATTCGGTCTCCTCATCAGATATAAAATCACTTGATTTGACTTGTGGAGGCATTCGGAATTTGTGTGTGAGAGAAGATATCTCAGTTTTGGAAGCTGCAGCTAGACAGTTTGAGAAGGAGGAGAATGTATTACTTGAGGTTGAGAAACACTGTAGTAATGGCGACGGCATGCTTTTGCTGTCTGGGATATTCTCAGGACCTGAATTTGATGGTTATGTTCCTTATTGTGAGATTTCTTTAAAGTCAAACATGGATACCTCGGGAGAGCAGGGTCAGTTGAACCCTCAGCTGACTGGCCTTTCCTCGTGTGATGACACCAGGATTGCTGCAAGTGAAACCTCCATTCATTTTGGTTCAGGCTCGTCAACATTGACAGCAACTGAAAGTCATCGTGTAAATATTGAAAGTACCGTTAATGATGAAAGCGACAGTTCTGATTCAGGGATGTTTCGTGTCAAGCGCAGATCTGTTAAAGTGGAACAGAAGATTGCACGTCGTGATTCTGCATTTGCTAGCACTCAACAACAGGTAGAGCTTTTCATGCTTATCTTGATCTGATTTGGACATCTTCTTGGGGAAGTGATGCTATACGTGCAACATTTGTGCTTTTACATGTTTCGTTTGATAAACTGCTGAATAGAACAACTTCTAAGCTTTATATTCCGATGATTCTCTATGAACACTTTCATTTTAACATTAAATCCATACAAGCTGTGTAATTGGATAGCACGGATTCTAAGCAGCGCCTGAATCTTTTCTTTTACAGGGTTTTAAGCGACTCAAGAAGCTTCAGCCCGAATTGTGTTGTGGGCAGGCATATTCCTGTGAGCGGTCTTCGACTACTGATAATCGTAGCCGTAATTCTGATATTAGTTCCATTGACTGTAAGGAGGCACAGAAAGTTCCCTCAAGGGACAAGTTGGGCAGAGAAAGTGGCATACCTATCTCGATCAAGTTCAAGAAGAAGACTGACAAAGAAGCTTTGAGCAGACACAGGGAACCGTACAGAGATCATAGAAGCTACAACGAGTTGGGGAAATCGACTAGGGAACATTCACATTCCTCCTCCTCCTCCTCATCAGTAGATTTTGGGACGAAACGGCTAAAGGTCAGGGGACCGTCAGTTTTAGGACACCAAGAAAGGTTGAACTGAGTTCATACCATTATTAACAACCTGCCATTGAAGAAGCATCTTTCTTAACCCAATGACTGACTATTGCTTTCTAATGGAGAAATCAAATCTAACAGAAGGAAAGTAAGCAGGAATTCTATTCTATTCCATTCGATTCCATTCCAAGGGAGCAGCGACCGGACAGACATATTAACCAGCATTAGGTTAAAGTGTTATGGCATTCTTTGTGCAAGGCCCCGAATTGGAGGCAGACTTGCACGGTGGTGTGGCGAAACATTGTAAACGGTAGGTTAGCATGTTAACCATGTACATTTGGTCGGTTTTTCTTTTAACAGTTGATTGATTTTTGGACAGCGCCGATGTGTGGGGTGGGGTTATTCCTATTCCCTGCCCTGCCGGCGATGACATGTCATTGATCTCTCTGTCTCTGTTTCGATGGGTTGGTTGGTTGCGTCTGCTGCTTCCATTGTGTTATGGTTGGTTCGTTATTCTTTTGTGTAGCTGTGAGGCGAGGCGTGTCTTGCCTGTTGCCTCTATCTAGACTGCTACTGCATCAATAAACATGAAATGAAATTAAAAGGAAAAAGGTTGTGGATGGTTGGTTGGTTGCCTTATGGCAAATATCATATCTAATCTAATATATATGTTGGGAAGGAAGGAATCGCATTCATAAATCAGTAACCTTGCTTTCGGTGTTATATGATTTTTAGGTTAGGTGTGACAACTGCAATTTAGATCATGTCTATATATTGAGTGGGCTCAAAAGCCCAAATAGGGCCAACCAAATCATTATTCATTGGGTACAGTGGCAGTGAACTAATACTCTACCAATTAGATCTGTAAATGTTTTGAAGTATATATATATACGACAAATCAAAAGATAAAAACCTAAAAACTATAAGTAGAAAAATGAGAAGGAAGGAAGAAAATATATTTAGACATATGATCTCGGAAAATCAATTAATGATGTTACTTAATTACTTACTGCTAGTTACCACGACCACAAAACAAATTGAGTAGGGTAGGTGTGTAATTATATAATCAATCGTATTGTATTGGTTATTCAGAAAAGAATTCACTCAGAACGTCTTTCCAGCTGCAAGATCTAGAAGAAGCTGCTGATGTATCATCGCCATTGCCATTGTGTAGTAGTAGTTGCTTATAGTCAATGACTTCTCCCAGTCCCAGTCCCAGTCCCAGTCCTCCCCACATATGAATATGATCGTCATCATCATCATCATCTGGGAATGACTTCTGAAATCCAAACACCTCACCATCCTTCCCGCATTTCAGAATCTGCCCCAACTCACCGTCAACTGATGACGACGATGATGATCCAATTGTGCTTCCACTCAACAATTCTGTCGTCACGCCTTTGTTTCCACAGTAGTCTTCCCCCACCTCCTCCATCAATTTCGGCATCGTCTCCTCCAACCCAACCATTCCCTGCTGCTGAGGGATGCCGCCATCATCATTCTCATTATTATCATTACTGTTCAAGTACATCTGGTTTAGGGTTTCCGTTGAACCTAAATTAGGATTCATAATCGGGGGCATTAATGGCGGCGATGGATTACTGTTCTTCAGGGCTTGGAGAAGGCCACAAAGGACTCCAAGCTTCGAAATAAAGCCACTTTCAAAAGTGCTTGAGTAGGAATTGTAGTAGTCGAGGTAATTATTATTGGGATAATCACTACCGTTCAGCATCAACAATGGCTGGTGAGTTTTGGGGTCGATTCCAGATCGGATCAGCCTCTTCCGGAGGTGAGTGTTCCAGTAGTTCTTGATCTCGTTATCAGTTCTGCCAGGGAGGCGGCTGGCTATGGCGGACCACTTGTTGCCGAGAAGTGAGTGGAGATGGATGATGTGCTTGTCTTCCTCCGGGGAGAAGTTTCCGCGCTTGATGTCCCGCCGGAGATAATTGGTCCACCGGAGACGGCAGCTCTTGCCGCAGCGGTTGAGGCCGGCCTTCTTTGGAAGGAGCTGCCAGCTGCCATGGCCGTGCTTGTCTATGTAGTCGATTAGCTTCTGATCCTCTTCTGGTGTCCACGCCCCCTTCTTCATCGCAATATGATCATCGTCTTCATGATCTATTTCTTCTTCTGCTGCTTTACCAGAATAGTAATATTGTCGTCGTCTAATGTTAATGGTGTTGGGAGGTTGAGGAAGACGAAGAGGAGGTCTCATTCTTGATATATATCTATATATATTTCTGTAGATCAGATCAGATCAGATCAGAAGATTGATATAGTGTGTTGTATATATATATGGAGCTAGGGAAGAAGATGCACGTCACTCTGATATATATATGCTTCATGCATGCATGCATGGAACATTCCTCTGTATGTATTGGGGGTTTGAATAAGAGTTAGGTAATAGTTAGTTAATGCATGAAAGTAACAGTCAATTAAAATATTAATTTTGCTGGAATAACAAGTCATTAACTAATAAATCTTTCCATTACAGTTTGAAAACTTTTCACCATAAACACAAACGAACACCTGTATCTCTCTCTCTCTCTCTCTCTCTCTCTCTCTCTATATATATATATATATATATATATGTATATAATTGGTGACCACCTACTACGGAGTTATAATATGCAAAATAGTTGTTAATACAATTTCCCAATGACAATATACATTTGTTCGAATTAAACAGGTCAATCGTCACCACATATAAAAGTATATAATATAGTTACATACATACATATGTGTGTTATATATATATATATAATTTTTTTAGGGGTTTTGCTTCCAAGAACAAGACATTGGAGAGAGTCAGTAACCTATACAACTAACTACTACTACCTTAATTTTCACAATGCACATATAATTAATCATGTCATCACAATTTAAGATGGCACCTATGACTAAAATAAATAAGCTTTGATTAGGACAACACTAATTGATAATGCCATGTACGTGTGTATGTATGTATGTATGTATGATGATTAAAAAACACACACACACACACACACATATATATACATATATTATTGTTACTTGAGGGAGTGAACAATTAACCTATCTCATTAGTCATTAGTCTAAATGGGAGTTAAGAATATGGAAAGACATCTTTACTTTTGTCTTACATACATGTATCAATAGTATTCTCCCTATTCGTCATTTTTTAATATTCAAAATAACATATTCCAGGAAATAAATACTTTATGGAACGGATTAAAATTAAGAAAATAATAAACGGTTAAAGAATGGTAAATATTTTATAGATTAGACAAAGGATGAGCGATGGATGTGATGTGAAAGACTAATTAGTTTGTTGTTTCTTTTCTTTCTTGATCAACTAAAACACTCTATCAATTCATTTCTATTCTTTCTTGTTTCTTCCAAATGCATTTTTCATTTTAATTGAAATCAATGAGGAGAAGCTTCTAAAACTTGTTTTGAGGCCACTCCAAACAAACAAGTCTCAACCCTCAAAAGTCAGTCAGTCAAGCTTTGGTTTGTTCAACTTGAACATGACTAACTAACTGCTCACTCCCTCCCTCTTCTAAAAGCTCATTTTCTTTTTCTCAACCAATCTTTTTTTAACTAATTTCAATATCTTCTACTTAAATCCCAACTATATCAATAAATATATAAAAAGCAGTTTCAGGACATTACCACTTCGAATCTGATACAACCATCATACTATCCATCAACCATCATATCTATCAACAGATTCCTACCCACCAGATTGCTTCTTCGTAATAACAACAATAATAATCCACAATTAGGAACACCCAAATCATCACCACCACCACAATCCTTTAATTCCTTCTTCTTGATCAGTAAAAATGAGTTAGTACTTACTTACACACAAACGACAAACCCCCCTTATTAACTTCTTCATCCTTCTCTTACACAACAACATCATCATCATCATCAATCCCAACTCATCAGAGTGGCTTCTGTTACTGTACCACCAGATCTGCACCAAAACAAGCATCAATCAAAAGTTAAAACCCCATCAAATAAACATATCAACAAATCAAAGAACCCAAAAGATAAAAACCTTTTGTATATCCAAAGAAAGTTAAGTAAGTAAGCATTGAGATCACCATTTGATATACATAACACAACACACCATATACTATACTTATTATTATGTCTGTCACTGCTGCAGCTGCCTCTGCAGATTAATGAGCTTGTAATAAGCTCCTTCCTTGTTCTCGATCAAGCTCGAATGTGTCCCCTGTTCTATGATCTTCCCTTCCTGCAGCACCGATATCTGATCCGCGTTCTTGATCGTCGACAGCCGGTGCGCCACCATCACCGTCGTCCGGCTCTTCATCAGCCTGTCAAGCGCCTGCTGCACTATGCGCTCCGACTCCACGTCCAGTGCACTTGTCGCCTCGTCCAGCAGCAAGATCGACGGGTTTTTCAGAATTGCGCGCGCGATCGCTACTCGTTGCCTCTGCCCTCCCGACAGCTGGACTCCTCGTTCCCCGACTTTCGTCGAGTATCCCTCCGGGAGGGAGCTAATGAAGCTATGCGCGTTCGCCAGCTTCGCTGCCTCGATGATCTCGGATTCCGTCGCACCGTCCTTCCCATAAAGGATGTTTTCGTAGATCGACGTCGCGAAGAGCGCCGGCTCCTGCTGCACGAGGCCTATGTGCTTTCGGAGCGACTTCAGCTTCAGCTTCCGTATGTCTTTCCCTGCATTGTTTTTCGACTCGAATTCGATGTCATGAAACGAGCATTCAACGCTAACATGGTTTTAGAAATAACTCGAAAACTCACCGTCGATCAATATCTTCCCCGAGATGGGATCGTAGAATCGGAGTATGAGGGAGATGACAGAGCTTTTGCCGGAGCCACTCTGCCCGACAAGCGCCATGCTTCTTCCGGCGTGGACTCGCATATTGAAATCCTTGAAAATTGATACGTTTGGCCTTGAGGGGTAGCTGAATTCGACGCCCTTGAATTCGATAGTCCCGTCTACTTGCGTCACCTCTTCTCCGACATCGTTCAGAATCTCGGTCTTCCGGTCGAGCACTTCGAACACAGAGGCCACCATATGAGTTCCCTTCAAGAGATCCGGCGCCATGGCGAGGAGCTCGCCCATACCTAAGGCCGTCACGATCATTACCATGAACGTTTTCATCACCGATTTGAAGCTTCCGAGCCCCTTCTCCATTAGCTTCGAACCGTACCTAGTTTCAAGTAAACAGGGGAAGACACGATCAAACATTTTCTCCGTCGCACATACTACGACGTTGTAAAGATTGCGGCGTACCATAAGGCGAGAGCGTAGGACGAGAAGATGAAAAACTGCGAGACCCCGTAAAAGATCCCTGCAGCCTGCCCGCGCCTGAACGAACTTTTGGATGGTTCGATGAGTTCTTGCGAATAAAGATCGAGAACTTTCTCCTCCGAGCAGAATGCTGCTACGGTTCGGATGTTGCTCACGGCCTCTCCAGCGAGCATGTTGGCTTTGAGATACGCTTTGTCCAAGTCGACGCCGTAGCCTTTCATGAAAAGTTTCTGCAACAAAACAACATATCATTCACAAGTAGTCGTAGTAATAGTAATTGCAGTTTCTTCTTAAGAAAGGAGTTGCTCGAACCTCGCTTATATGCCCACTAACGATCAATGGATAAGTCGCCATGACAACTAGAGCAAGCCTCCAGTTCATGATGAAGGCGATGACAAAGGACGAGGCGACCAAGCCGATGTTTTGTAGCAAAATGGTCGAGCGATCGACAACTACAGTCCGCAGTAAAGTAGCATCGGTTTCTAACTTGGATGCCAGCATCGAACTCGAGTTGTTCATGTCATCGAACCATCCTATCTCGTTTCGCAGCATAGCTTCAAACAAACAAGAACTTCATGAGCTCTACTCGAATGAACTAATGTAATAACCATCAAAGAAAGATCTTGAAAGATACCAGAGAACATCTTCTCCCTAACACGAAGGGTGAGGCGCTCGCCCATGATCCCGAAGCTCATGTGTGTAATTGTGTTTACAAACACGGCTATAACAGCGCCACCGCAGAAGAGGAAGGCGATCTTTCTAACTTCCCGGCGAGTTGTGTCCCAATCCATGTAGTAGGAGACGAGAGCCTGAGTCACACCAAGTGCAAACAGAGGCAATTGTGCCCCGGCAATGAATGCGCAAAGTGTGCCGGAAACACCATAAAACCAATCCGGCCGCACCATGGAGAACAGTCTACCCGAGGAGATGTTAACAGGTTTTACAACCTCAGGTCCTTCGCCACCAAATCTGCTCAACGATCTCTCTGAACGAAAACTTGCGCCGAGGCTTCTTGTCGTGCGGGATAACTCCCGCGAGTACCGAATGCTGCCCTCCCGCGAATACCTAATGCTGCAATCATGTATACGTTCGGACATCAGAAATGAAAACATGGTAACATTGTGGATGATTTATGCGGCGAAATTGTACCTAAGAGGTCGCCCCATCGTAGGACCGTGGGGCGACATTTGATGCAACGAAGCTGCCTCTTGTAGCTGAACAAGCGAAGCATAGGCGCTGTGGGGCTTCGACATGAGCTCATCATGGCTGCCGGATTCGACAATGGTGCCATTTTGCACGACAGCTATCACGTCGGCGTTTCTGATTGTCGAAAGGCGATGAGCCACGACAACCGTGGTTCGCCCCACCATCACGCGGTCGAGAGCCTCTTGCACGCTCTTCTCAGACTCTGCATCGAGGGCGCTCGTCGCCTCATCCAACAATAAGATGGAAGGATTCTTCACGATGGCTCGGGATATTGCGATCCTCTGCTTCTGTCCGCCCGATAGCTGTATCCCTCTCTCGCCTACCTGAGTATCGAATCGCTCGGGGAGGTTATTGATGAAGTTGATTGCCTCCGAAAGCTTTGCTGCGCGGATGATTTCCTCATTGGTGGCGTCGTGTTTGCCGTAGAGAATGTTGTCTCTAATGGTGGTGGCGAACAGGGCGGGCTCTTGATTCACAAGCCCGATTTGATGCCTGAGCCATTTCAGGTCCAGCTCCCTGATATCATTCCTGTCCAATTTTATGTGCCCTGATCGCGGCTCGTAGAAGCGTTCTATCAACGATATAACCGTGCTCTTCCCGGAGCCGCTACCTCCGACAAGGGCTACGATCTTTCCAGGTGGGATGTCCAAGCAGAGCTTGTCGAAAATCAGGACATCAGGGCGGGAAGGGTAGCTGAAAGACACGTTCTTGAATTGAATGTGGCCATCTACTTTGCTCAGCTTCCTCCCTGTCTGAGAACTGGTTTTGCTGAGAGTGTTCCTTTCGATCATCTCGAAGATGGGATACGCTGCCGCTTTCGCTCGAATGAATGCTGAAACATCAGGAGCTGCTTGTCCGAGAGACCTGGAAATGTACAGAGAAAGAAGAGGTAGGTAATTTGTTTGTTTTCATGGCGGAATCTGACACATACTGATACATGAGGGCGGGGAAGAAGAAACTTACAGGCCGGAGATGACGACATTGAGCATGGTGGTGAAAGACTCTCCGCCATTAGCAATATTCTTGTGGACAACGATGCTGGTGAACCAGACAAGCAACGCCCACGACAAGAAGAGCACGCAATGGAGGGTCCCGAGGCCGAGGCCTTTGGCCAGGCCGGCTTTCCGGCCGTACTTGTAAGTGCTCAACAGAGATGTTTTG
This sequence comes from Andrographis paniculata, assembly GCF_009805555.1. Classification (NCBI taxonomy): domain Eukaryota; kingdom Viridiplantae; phylum Streptophyta; class Magnoliopsida; order Lamiales; family Acanthaceae; genus Andrographis; species Andrographis paniculata. The sequence goes on along the minus strand of NW_026137616.1, from coordinate 731,895 downwards.
TACATGCTGACTGCTTTCTCTTCTCCGGCGAATGCTTGCACTGTCCGCACATTTCCGATCACCTGAACAGAAAGAAAGAAACACGATTTAACAAGAATTCAAGAATGCATGACTGAATGTGTGATTGGAACAACCTCTTCGGCGATTTCTCCGGCGTTGACGTACGCCTTGCGGACCCTGGCGATGAGGCCGGTGGCGACGTAAGCGTAGATGCCGCCGGCGATCGCAATCATGGGCACGATGGACAGCGTCACCAAGCTGATTTGCCAAACCCTGATGAACCCTATTACGAACCCTGACAAGAAACGGCTGATGTAGTGCAGGAAATTCCCCACCTGCATTCCAAAACGTAAACATCGATTAATTAGTCTCGAGTTAGATTTCGATATTCGTCGGATTGGGCAAATTAATCCTGTGTGGTTTGTCGGTATTATCAAGACACGAAGCAGCAGGCTTGAGTTTATCACATCGGAATCAGATGAAATTAAGTGGGGACAAACACAAACTACAAGCAGGCAGCACAGCAGAGTAAATGTCAAAGCTAACTCAAGACAAACATTGACATTAAATCAACTCCCATCGCTGTCCCTATCCCGAAAACAGTTGAGAGATTAAAAACTGCTTTTACACAAAACTGCATACTGAAATCACAGAGAGATCAAAAGGGATCCTAATTCTTTGCCGTTTCACTTTCGCATCTCAATCAGCAATTACGCCATCGACATCAGGCAACAGTAAAAGATATACATCAAAGTTGAAGGAAGGAAGATGAACTCCCAGAAAGAGAGAAAGAGAAATTCGCAAGTAAAAGAATGTAATCATTATTGGCGTAGAGTTTGTCCACACAAGCACATGACACAATAAATTTCTGTACATGTCACGCTGGTATTCATGCTCTCTACTCACCGCCAGAACAAATTGATGAGTTTGTCCGAAATCAATTAATTAAAGGGAAGGAAGGAAGAAAATTTTAAGTGAGTGCCTGGCTGTCCAACTGTCTTACCAAACCAAATAAATGCCATTTGCATTTACTCCTCTCCGTCTCCCTCTCCCTCACTCTATCTCTCTCATCTTTCAAGCTATTTATTCATTTCATACAGGAAAGCACACAGACATCACAAATATTCTTGCTTTAGCCTATAATAACAATAACAATAACAATAACAATAGAAATAATACGATGACGGGAACCAACCATTCAATACACATTTGAGATGATGTCGTGTGGCAGTTGGGAGCACACTGTTATACTTATTTCTGTTATTACTATTGCCATTAGTATTGTGCATTAATACTCAGCCGATTTCTGAGTGTGTATAGGTGTGTGCAGATCATAGTAGGTGCGCCATGAAAGAGTTTAGTGTTGTTATATATGTAGTAATCCCATTTCAATATGATTAATCAATTAATTAGCTGTTAGATAGTAAAAGGGTTGGGTACCTTTTCAGAAAGAGCGTCCTGGACTACAATAATGTCACTGGTAATGGCAGAGATGACCTCCCCAGTTGATGCTTCAGTGTCGAAAATGGAGATGTCTTGATTTAGCATTGATCTCAGATAAGCCATTCTCATTTTTGCTGCCTGTCTCTCCCCGGTATACATCCAGCATGCCACCTCTACATCATATATAATTAACAAATTTTAATTGAAACTAAACAACAGAAGTAAAGTAATGTGCATATATATGTGTTATAGATTGCTAATGATTCCATTACAGATCCTACCTGTCCATGATGAGAACATAATCACTATGCTTAGGTACACGAAATCCAAAGAATACTGCAGAAAAAGGGGGCAACAATACTTGAAATCAGTGCGGATGTTGAAGATTGAAAAATGACTAGTAAATTTTTGCGATTCAAAGCTAATTATTAGTTAATAAAAGGCGTGCAGTATACTGTAGTGTAGTTAAATCGTCGTCAATTACTTCTTACCATGGCGATTCGATGCGAAGCTAATTTGGGGAAGAGATAAGCCAAGCCGATGACGTTAATCATCTTCCCGAAGAAGATGAAGAAAACGGGGACAGAGGCGCCATGCACGCAGGCGCCGATGGAACCGACAAACATGAGCAAATAATCGTATCCGTCGGCGAAGGAGAATAGCTTCCCCAGCGACACCTTCTTCGCCGCCATAGTCTTCTCCTTGTCTTTCTCCTTCTCCGTCTCCTCGCCGCCATTGCCCGCTGCCGGTGGCGACTGATGGCTCATCTCGTACCTAGCTAGGGTTTCCGAAACTGAATTCCTTGCTTCGTCAGTGAATTAATTCGGGAATTGCGAGGTAGAGGTACAAGTAGAGGTAGATGCGGTGGTGTTCATGAGAATGGAGAGGAATATATGATGAATGAATGAATGAGGGTAGAGGATGGTGGAGGTGGAGATGGAGGTGGAGGAGGAGGAGAGCATTAATGTGCCATCCCACAGAAACAAAATCAAATAAAGTTGAGCAACGAACAAACTGGTTTAGCGGTGCTTAATTAATTTCCAACCCAATACACATATACATACATACATACATACATAATACTGTATATCTCTATCTATACAAGAGAGAAGAGAGAAGAGAGAGAGAGAGAAAATGGTGTGTGTGTGAATTTATTGTACAGCTAACTGCATTCTACTAGTAAGAGAGAGAGAGAGAGAGTTTGACTTATTGGGATTAAACAATTCAATTCAAGATCATCATCATCATCAATCTTCTCATTTTTCTGTTACATAATATTATTATTATTGTTCACTCTTTAAAATAACGTATTCCCATTTTGTGCATGGCTGAATAATGCTAACCCTAGACTGAAGAGTCCGTACAGTAGACTTCAAAACTCTGTCGATCAAGTTTGACGTTTATACATGTATAGTTAGAGATTTTATCATCGACAAAATTACCATTTCATTATTTGATGATGTTTTATTGTACTTAATTAACGAAGACTTGTAAGGAATTCATAATATGCATTTAATTAGCACGGACCAGTGTGGTCACGCCACGATCCTAACATGTTACATTTAATAATAATAACCAAATTGAAAACTTTGATACTTATCGTGTTCGCGTACACATGCCCAATATTATTTTATGTGTTAAATTAAGGGTTGAAATGAATTGAGATTTAAACATATACGAAATACGATATTCCGTGATCTGCTATCAATAACTGTGAAATACTAAAAATCAATAAATAAATAATTTTATTTACTTTTCTCGAGGGGAAAAGATTTGTTGCTTGGCTTGACATAAGATTATGGATATGTTTTCTTTGCATTTTAATCTCAATAATTGTTTTATTAATATGTGTGTTTTGAAAATTTTAAGTCTATAATACTATTGAAGCATTGACAAAAATGTGGTTATAAATTATTAGCTTTTAAGATATATATATATATATATGCACATCTAAATTTAAAAAATAAAATGCAAATGAATATAAGAATTATAAATTAAATAAACAAGTAGAATAGAGGAAAAAGTCAACCGACTCTGCCATCCATATTAGAACATTGCACGTCGTGCATTAAAAGCATGTGATCTATTTTGGCCAATAAACTTCCCACCTAATACTTAAATTATCGACAAGTCTGCTAACAGTTGTATTTAAGATTAAACATAAATTTAATTAATTGATAAATTGATTGTTCAACTCACTTCAATTCTTGCTTTTGAGTATTGAAACTTGGGGACATTTTTTTCTAAATTTTGGGTGTTACATGGATATTTATCTACTATGATTTTGTTATTTATCTATAAATTTTATCATATATAACATCGATTTTTCAGTGGGAAATCGAAATATTTCCTCTTAACGATGAGGTTAATTAGATACGAAGCACAAGTAGATGAGAATATTAATAGCTAGTTTTGAAAGTAATACAAATAAATATAAACACATAAAAACGCGTTTTCTCTAATTTTAAATGAGAAGCTAATATATATTTATCATTTTTTTTTCTTCAAAAAATAATAAATAACTAAAACACTTATAAATATAGTATTTAAAAAATACAGCCAGAATCTTTATTAAGCTAGAAAATTATCAAATATAAACTATAGAATATATAAATAATAAATAATAAATAAATCCCCTCAACTATTAATAAATTAGAATTGACAGCCATGCTATGCATGTTACGCATGCATCACTCCTCAACAGACTTTGTACACATATAAGAAAATCCATAAATAAAATTCAGTGATTTTCACGCAAAGAGATAACTTAGACTACAAATTCCCCGACAAAGTCCAAAGATAAGGGTATGATACAAGGCCATACCTGGTCTGTGTGTGTTTCTCCCTCTCTCTCTCTCTCTATCTCTCTCTCTCTCTCTGCAAATTGTAAGCAACTTTAATGGCCGCCAAATTAGCAATTTCAAAAAAGGGACTGTAAAATTGATATTTTGGAGCAAGAGAATATGGGCGTACCATTGCATTTCCAGCTCTAGTTTCCTTTTTCATCTTTCCGGGGGATCGACGAGGTTTTCTGAATCGGGATCAAGCACATCAGGCTGTTGTTTCTTGCATCACTTCTTCTTGGTTGGCTTCGGGAGCATCAGGCTGTTGGTTCTCTGCTTCGTCTTCCTCGTTGTTGGAAGAAGCATCGGTGTTCCTTTCGCTTAATTTCAAACGAATTGGTCGGCCCATCAGTTCCTGCGTCGAGAGCATAGTGTTGCTGATCATGACTATAAAATACAACCACAACAAATGATTAAAAAACAGATAATGGAACAAAGTTATATGTTTATCGACAAAAGTGCAATTTCCTTGTGCATATAATGATCTGCGATCATATCAACATCGACACTTCCATATTGGTATATGCATGAGAGGATAAAATCTCAGGATCCAACAAGTTGCAAGAAGAAAAGTTCGTAATGTCGATGACATTGTAAGAACCTAATTGGTGGAGCTAGCAAGAAAATATGCATAAGTAGTTAATTTTGAAGACTTAAGAACAAGATAGAGCAATTGATTACCTTCCCATCTAATGATGAAATTGCAGATTCAGCTTCCTCTTTGGTTAAAAAGGACACAAATCCATATCCAGCCGATCTTCCAGAAGGACTATCAAACACAACCCTGGCTGAAACAGGGTTGAAGTTTGAAGAAAAAAACTCCCGGAGATTGCTGGACCTTGCTTTCCATGGAAGATTGGATACATAAAGTTTGTAGCCAGATTGTCGTGGTGGGGCAGGGGTATCGACAGGAACTGGTCGAGGAGGTCTCTTGAATCTCTTGGCAAATTGTACTCTGATAATCCTACCAACCAATTCCTGCCGAGAATATTATGGCATATAGTACCATCAAACAATGAATGATCTTTGCAAGGGTTCTCAAGAAATTTCTCTGTGGATGTAGCTCCTGGAATTTATTAGGTTAAAAGATTACACAGCACAGAATAAAGAGAAGAAGAGGCCGGGAACTTTATATGTTTGGCTTTCCATTTCATTGCCATTTTATAATGTCCAACAAGACAACGAAAAAATGTATCAACAATCTAAGCATTGTTAACACTCAAGACAATGAAACACTCCATCATTGTTAACTTGAGCTTATTTCTCTTACTCCAATGCTTCTAGCTGCACCCTATACTATGACTTATAAAGTCCACCCACAATGGTACACCTTTTAAATTTTGGACTCTTCATGATCATTACAATATAACATAAGCAATCTTCCTGAAAACCAAATCTTTTTCAAGAAATCCATCTGAGTCTTGATTACATTATAGCTTTCCACTGACTATCACTGATTCCTCAAACATACATAGTGACAAGCAATGATATTGCGAAGCTTGTAGTAATTTTCAGGAACAACTAGCTCGACAAATATATAATTATAATCCCTATTGTCAACTTCATTGAATGAAGTTCTATCTTGTACCAATTTGTGCAGTTTTTTCATAAGGTCACCAATGCATCCAAAAACTTGAAAGGGCAATCACATCAGAAACAAGAAATCAACATTATACTCCACAGAATTCAGTTGCCTTTTTGCCATTACTATCTTTCTTTTGTTTCTTGTCTCCATGGCAGCTATTATATGTTCTTGTGCTCTACAGCATTGAAAGATACTACTTTGACCATTCACCAAAACTATGGCGGATAATAGATTATTTTGTGTGATTACTTGCAGCACACATACAAGTTAGACATCCTCATGAAGTGAAACCTAGAAAAAGCTTAATCAATTACTTAAACATGGAGAATCTAGGAATGTGCTGCAATATAGATTAACCTTCCAAAATACTACTTAATTCATAGTCTACAGAAGAAAAAAAGAGCAAAAAAAAAAAAAAATGAATTCAAATTTTTCGAAAAACTTACGTAAGAATCAAATCTCTCAATCACAGCCTGAGCTTCTTCCCCAGTGGACATTGTCACAAATGCAAATCCTCTATTCTTCCCATCTTTCTGCTTTATAATCTAAAGATCACACAAGATAGTAATAAATTAGAGCCAAAATAACCAGGAAAAAGAAAGCGTCTAAACCTTAATTTTCATACTTCGACATCCGCAACCGTGCCACATTCACCGAACACTTTCTTTATATCGGCAACAGAGAACGTCCACGGCAAATTCAGCACAAAAAGCTTCCTCCTATTGTCAGGTTTCTTCTCCTTTTCTACTTTCTCTTCCACCGACACACTTTCCACGCCCGAATGCAATCGAAATCCATTCTTTCTGGCGGTCTGCAGAGCAGGAGCGAGGCTGTGCGAAGCAAAAATCAGCGAAGCTGAACGAGCTGAGAGGAAAATGTTGAACCTAATCGACGACGGCGACTTCCTGAAAAAATGGAGCTTTGGAGAAGGATACGATTTGAAGAAGATAGACGAAGCCGCATCCTTTGTTCCCAACGCCATGGCTGTCACAGAATAGTGAGCTTGAAATTGGATAATCATATTTTAAGGGAATAACTCATTTTCACCCCATAAATTAGTCTCTATTCAGTTCTGGTCCCTTTAATTCTCTATTTTTCACATTCTAACCTTAATCTTTATCTAATAATTTTGACATATATTTCAATTATATTTTAATGTAAACAAGATAGAATGATAATATATCATAATTTTTTAATAAATTATATAATTATATGATAAAATAAAATAATATTTACTTTAATAAATTATTGTATAACATTATTAAGTTTTTAAACATGTTTTTAATTATATGATAAAATTAATACTAAGTTACCCATTAATAAAATATCAAGTAGTCATTTTTAGCATTAATATCACTAAATATTGTTTAATTATATTCAAAAGGAAATAATTAACAATGCTTACTTACTATTATTATATAGGATTATACTTACTTACAAACTATAATAATATATAGTAAATATATGATTAAATTGAATTAAATAATATATCGTAATCATTTAAAATAAATACATCTTATTAGCACATGTAAAATAGAAAATATACGGTTATTTTTATATATTTTGTACGTGATTACTAACTATTATCGTAATTTGCATTCATAAACTGCTCTTATAAATAACATTAGTTAAAAAAATTTTAGATATACAAATTCCATTTGTAACTTGTAGTTAAATATTAATTTGAAAATGAAAGAATATCTACCTCATATAATTAACAAATACAATCCAAGCAATGATGATATACTTTCTTTTTATTTGACTATAATAATGATGGTTTGAGATGCATCTCCATGGAATTGATTAATTGTATAATTGTTTATTTAAGGGTTACAATTCGATCTAAATTGTACTAAAGTAAATGTTACTTGTAATCGTGAAGTCATTGGTTCAAACTCCCGACACGTCATCTGTTACATATGATTCGCTTAGTGTGACTTTTTCGTCGGACCTGATTTGCAGAATATTAGGTTCAATCGGTGTTTACCCAGTGCATACTTTCGATAGTGGCTGCGGATTTCTACGTCATCAAAAAATATATATATTTAAGAAAACATTATCAAGTTTTCTTTTGGTATGGTAGTACTAGTACATATTAAAGAGTTAGTTAATAAATAATACATTTATAAAAATTGAAACACTCTGTGTTTGTTTGGGGGATTTAATAAGATTTCTACTATTCATCCAATTTTTTCCCCCAAAAACATCAAATCAAACACCTATTTTTCATTTTTTATATTATACTAAAAATCAATTTTACATTCAAAACATCACATCAACACCTATTTATATCACATCATACAACTAATCAAATTTAAAATTTTTACTATTCAAATCCCAACTCAAAATCCAAACTCCCAAACAAACACACCCTAAGGTATATTTAGTTTATATTTTAAACCAAAATTATTACTATTAAGTATGAACAATTTCAAATATATATATATATTTTACAAAATATTTTATCAAATATTTTTTTTTTACTATTTTTGTCTTTCTTATTCAAAAGTATTTACTTTTAACAAAAATAATTATATATTAATACTAAAATATCTTTCACTTGTATTTAAATTATAAATATACAATTATACATAAAATTAATTTTTAGCCAAAAAATATCAAAAATTTCATATAAACTTTTACTAATCAATCAAATATTATTATTTTTTTTTCTAATGAAACAGAGACAATAATTTATTTATTTTTTATAAAATATTATATCTTATTAAAAAATACAAATACAAACCAACACAAATCAATAAATATTGTTTTATGAACGCAAGAGGAATAAATTTGGTCAACAAACTCCATACATGAGCATTGAAATAATCGAGAATGAAAGAAAAAGTAAAACCTACCAATTCAATCTGGACCGTTGAAGCAGGCGCGGGGTCCACAGCCATTCTGGGCCCACATAGAAAACAAACCCAACTCAACTCATCGTCACCCAGGGGCGGCTTGACCTAACAAATCCAGCCAACGGCATCTCGACACCTGTCGCCACTCGACACGACATCGTTTCCATCGACTACTACTTGCTCGATGGATTCAAAGAAAGCAACAATAGAGACTCAATATCATAGATAATAAATTAAAAAAAAAATAAACATGAGTAATAATAATAATAATAATAATAATAATACAACACAAACCATATTGTGTATCCATCATGTAATAAATATAATGTACACATTGCTGCCTGCTACATTACATTACATTACATATTACATTAGAGGTCAAACTAAATTTTGGGTTTGAATCCGAGCCCCTAAGGAAGGGACTTCTTTCAAACTGCACCCAAAATTGACCAAATACAAAATAAATAGTAAAAGCACAATGCCCACAACCACAAACCAGACCAGTTAACAACAACAAAAGAAAATAAAAGAAAAGCTATACTAAACTTTTAATCAAACTTGCCTTTCCCATCTCCACATTGTTTTATTTTTTTGATATATATATATTTATTTATTTTTTATTTTGCCAAATTTACCCCTATGTACCATTCTATACTACAAGCTGCCTCTGCTGCTGCTGATGCTGTACATTGCTGTAGGAGGAAGAAGAAGATGAAAATGCCTTACTGTGTTATGGCATTGATTATATTTCTATTGGATGACCTCCCATGGGGGCTCGATGCGGAATCCCCTTTCTTCGCTTCGCGGTTCGGTAACTCAGAGGCGGCGTTGACGGACTGAAGCTCGGGATTTTGTTGATGTCGCGCCCATTGCTGCTGCTGCTGCTGAATGAGTCCTCGGAATCAGACGCCGCCGGCGCCGTTGCCGTCCGATTCTTCTCCGGCGAATGGTTTTTGTTGTGCTTCTGGAAATTGTTGGAAGTTCCTACAATCTGAAATTTTGGAATGAATGAATGAATCAATCGAAGTCAACGCGCTAGGTTTTGATTGGAGTTGTTGGATGGAAGAAATTAGGGCAAATTTAGGGGAATTGGGGAATTGAAGATGTACCTTGCAGCCAAGGGAGCAGAATCGGAAGGAATCGAGGAGACTGCGATCGCAGACTTCGCAGGTGTTGGTGACGCCTTTACCAGGCCTCGGTTGTGGCCTCTCGTTGAGGAAGACGACCTTGGCGCTGTTGATTATGTAGGTCTGGACAGAGCTGATGTCCAGATACTTTTGAATTTCAGAAACTCTGATAACATCATGGTATGATGATCTCCTTATCTGCACGCGACAATTGCAATCAATTGAAACTGACGATATGAGGAAGGCAACACACAACAGCAATACTGCACAGTTAATTCAACTCTATATCGGCGAGGAATCAAACCTGAATAGCGCGATGATCTCTATGGTAATTCAAACAGAGAGAACAGAGAGCGCCGTTCATACAATCCAGGCAGTACATATTGCATTCGCTCTTATGAGAATCGGCGTGAAATTTACATTGAACAAAGAAATGCTCCTTCAGCAACGGTTTCAGCCACGGCGGCCACCGATTCTCCTCCTCATCAGGTCCGCCGCCTCCCTGCTCAACGCACACAATTAGGTCAATCTCCAAAATTGAAAGCAAACACCACACCGCGCCAACACAGATGAATGCAGAATAACACCTAAACTCTCTCAACCAATAAAAAAACTTACCATAATCCGCCTGTTCTTCGGCCTGATTTCACGAACCGCGGATTCCTGATTATCGATCGCCAGCTTTGATTGATTTGCTCAACTCTCGAGCCGATACGGCCAACAATGGTGCACGAATGAGTCGAGAGCGCTTTGGAATTCGCCCTTTTAGCGGAGAGAGAAATTTACAAAGGGAAAGGAAGGAAAGGAGCTATGGAAAGTTTGAGCAAGTGGAGGCGGTGAGAGTGCAGACGGGGGTGGGTACTTGTAGGGGTGGGTAGGTTCGGGTTCGGGTTTGTTCTTATCGTTTCAAAAGTCGTATCCGAACCCAGCTCCGAACCAAACTCCGAAGCCGAACCAGAAGATACGTTGGATGCAAGGAACTGACCTCCTCCTTTCCTTTTTATTTCCACTAATATTAATTAGTTTCACATAATAATAATAATAATTTGATTTAATAAATTTTTCTTTCATTTTCATGTGTTGCATATTCTTGCTTTGGTCTTATCATCACAATCCACACACCATTATTAATTTCCTTCAGATAATGATAATAATATGCATACATATTACATCACCCTTTCATTTATTAAATAATTATTTATTAAATTTAGGTAATGAGGTTACAAATTAATCACACTCATCATACAATGTGGGGATTTTTTTACCAACATTCTTTTCTTCTAATAATCCAATTAATGAATTGGGTTGGGTTGGGATGATATACCCCATTATTTGAAAAAATATTTGTGGGTTTTGTTTTATTTATAAATTATTTTTTTTTATATTTGAGTGGGAATTGGATGAATGGGTTGGCACAACACATTATTCTGATTCCTTACATTATTGGCTCAACATTATGTTGTGTTTCTTGATGGTAGGAAAGAGCAGTGTCCACTCATTTATCATTTTTTATTGTAAAAAAGGAAAAAGGGTGTTTTTATTTTTCTAATATTTTTATTACTCTTTTAAAGAACATATGCAAATTAAAGGAGAATACAGTACACCCAATTTTATTTTATTGAATAAAATTATGTGTCCTATTTATTGTTTCTAATCATGCATTTTTGTAAACTACAAACAAGGAGTCAATGGTCTTTCTTGGAATCAATTTTTGCAATGTTAATATTAATCATCAAATTGTACTTATGTAATCTTTAATTTTTACTTACTTATATATAGATAATATGTGAATGCAACCTTATTGAGTCAAAAGTCTGAATATATATATATATATATATACCAAAAATGTGGACTCATATATAATACAGACGTAAATTATTACATCATATGTGATGCAATATATATTCTATATATGTGGAACATGGTCTAATTAAAAGGTATAAATTACACTTAGTATAGTCAATGCAATTTCTTCTTTCCTATATATATATATACATATTGTATAATGTGTTACATGGTTAAAACTGAGGCAGTTAAAAGGAGATAGGTGAATTTCAATTTGGGGGTGTGTTACATAAATATTTTATTTTATATTTTATTAATAATTAGTACTGTTGTGTAATAGATGTTGGACTTGGCATGTCTTTATGTGACAAGAATGAGGCGTACACTACTATACTTTCAAGACCATGATTAAAAACACGTGTTACTTTTTCTTTAAATATCAAACAAACAAAATAAAAGTCATATGCCAATTTAATTCTTACAATACAATGTGTGGTGTTATTTAAATAATTTTATGCCAAATATCTTTCCTTTACATGAACGAAAATTTATTGAAAATTTTAATCGAAGATAATAATCATCTAAATTGCAAATGAATGGATTTCTATGTAATAATTATATTTAAAGATGATAAAATCTGTCACTTTGGTGTCTATTTTCTTAAAAGTATACAGGAAAATAAATAAAAATCAAGAAGCACATTTTTTTAATCTGAAAATAAATGTATACAAATCAACATAATGCAGTGGACCAATTAGTCAATTACACATTATCTCATAATAAAATATGTGTATATATTTGTCCCGAAATAGCACGGTGGTGTAGGGATTAGATTTGTAATTGTGAGGTCGGGGGTTTGAACCCATGACGTCTCAGGTCACCTGCCACACATGGTTCGCTTAGTGTGACTTTTCTGTCGGGCCTGGTTTTGCAGGGTATTAAGTTCGGTTGAGGTAAGACCGGCAAACAGATCAGGTCGGTTCGAGTCAGCTTAAACGGATTACAAAACCAAGACCTGAATTTGACTCATAATAGTACACATTACAATCTTTTATTTTTTATTGTTTATTTTTATAAAATTAGCCATAAATATTGAATTTTATTGATAAAATTTATTTTTTGTCGGCCCTAGCCGAGGTTTACTCATTGCGCACTTTCGGGTAGCGGCTGCGGGTTCCCAAATCGTTAAAAAAAATAAAAATATGTGTATATACTTATATTTGATTGGCAAATTTATTTTATTTTATTTTTTCTTTTAAGAAGGCATGCCACGTCATTATCAAATTTAATTATATATTGGTTGGATAAACACAATGACTGTGAGTCTCACTTAAAATCTTTTTATATGTTATTGTGGCAAGTGACAAATTTCCACATTAAAGATGCTCCCAATACTGTAATATTTGATATAAAATTTACCACAATGAATCCAATATAAATAAGCCAATAGAATCGAATGCTTCGTAATATTCACCTAATATTCTTTATTCCTTTATAGTTTTTATTTTTTTTAAATATATATATGCATAATTAAATGACTAATATTTTACGGAGAGTAAATAAATATAATGCGGTAGTAAAGTATGAATTTCTTATGTAAGAAAAATGTAAGTCCATTTTCTATTTAATTCATATACATTTAGTTTTCTTTAATTAATTTTACTAATATTATTGAGTGTTTATTTAGTATTTTAGTTTGAAGTATTTTTTTAAGTAAGACATGGATATTAATGGTTTAGATTGAATGTTAATTTTTTTTTTTAGAGAATATAATATATATTATATATGTCGGAGATGGTATCAATAAAAAAATTATGAACAAAGCCAATTTTATAAATTTAACAAATAATAGTAAATTAATTTTAATTTTGTTTCTTTTAAGGGTTTGTTTCTTTAGCCATCAAACCTCAAGTTTTTACTATTTGAATTCTGCATTTTTTGAAAAAAATACATTTTTTTCTCTCACAAAATATCTCATCATACGTTATTTTAATATCAAATTCAATCCAAAATTTTTTCAAAACATGCCCGAAACCATTTCTAATCAATTTAATAATTTTTTTGTCAGTTTAACCCATTTTATATTATTATTATTATTATTATTCGTGTGGAAAAATAATAATATTATTAAATTTCGAGGAAGATTACCCTTGTGTGAGTGGCGTTGACTACAAGTCAACAATAAATTGTACTTTTGCAAGAATTCCGTGTCCTAAAAGCGTGCTGTCAAATTAACAGGAAATTGTGGGGAAGATTTCCAAATCACTCTAAACACAAAAGCGTGTTCCACATAACCGCAAAATCGTGTTTCGGGAAAAGCACCATAAAATCTGCATTTTTTTAGAAAAATATATATATTTATATAAAACTATAAAATTGCATTTTTACGAAAATGGTGCATAATGTAATTGTATGTAACTAGCCATATGAAATAATTTGAAATTACATTGTAAATTAGCATGGCCTCTGGTTTGATTTAGGAATTTGAAATCATTTTAATGGTTCAAACAATAATATTTATTTTAAATGTAAATTTATTTCGATAAATTTTGGTTAGAGTTATCAAAATAATTAGAATAGAAATATGACATGAAGTAATTGCAGAGAAGCGATTTGGAAAGTGGACTCGGTCAAATGGAATTTATTCATACAATTAATGACTTGGGTCAACTCTGACTTTTTCCGATGCTAAGGAAGTCAACAATACATGACTGTGCCTCAATAACTCAAAGTGGTGGTTGGGTGTGTTTATTTATTATTTATTATTATTCATTTCTTTTCTTGTAATTTATAAAATATTATATCAAATTATTATTTCAATAAAAATTTCAAAATAAATATACGCTCAATATATATAAAACAAGTTGTGAACTTGTGCATCAACGCCTACTACTTTATATGAGAAGATCAGTGTAGAATTTTTTATTTTTTATTTTTTATAAAAAAACTACTAAATTATTAATTATTTTTATAAAGCATCACATGCAACTATTATAATTTAAGTATAAGTTCATTATAAAAATATAATATTTATCTTTATAAAATATCACATTTAATTATTATAAATTAAGTAATTCAATTTAGGTAAGACATAAATATTACATTAATTAAAAATGTTACAATAATTATAAATTTAAATTTTATTCGAATTTTGCACATATTAGCATTGTGCTATAGACAATATATATGTAATATAGTATACGTTATATTAGTCATTTATTCATGAATTATTATCTAAAAGTTCTATACAGTCACTAATGAGATTATTATAATCTCAATTGAGTTTATAATATACAATTTTTATTGAAAATTCCTTTATAAAAAAAATAAAAATTTTATTGATCTTATTATGCTTTCGAAAGAATATTAATATGCTATATGTAACATCATGATATGTTTTTTTTCTACAATCGATAAGATATAAAACTTATTGTATCTTAAATAAATATTTGATTACAATGCTGACTAATTTGATTTAAACTTTGAATACTATTATATTTTCTTCATTCACTTGGAAAATAAATATTTCATTTTTGTACAAAATTTAATAAATACTATATTTTAATGACATTTAATAATAATTTTGGTATGTATTTTTCCTAATGATGTGTAAAAAGTATTCAATTTTATATTTGTTATTTATAGTAAAATATTTTTTATATAGAAAAAATGTGACATTATCTCAATTCTATGGGAAAATGTATTTTTCTGAAAATTGTGGAAGAACATACTCTAATTTATTTTCTTTAGTTTTATTACTTCCATTCTATTCTCTAACATATTGGTGTGTTTGGTTTGGAAAAGATTTTGTTTGCATTTGATATTAAAGTAATGTATGACGAAATATTTTGTGAGAAAAAAAAAATCGAAAATATAGAATACAAATAGTAGAAACATCAGGTTTGTAGACTAAATAAACAAACCTATAAAGTTTTTAAATTCTCTTCAGTTTAATACAATTTTTTTTTTCTTTTATTCTATTTTCGCTTTTTTTTTTTTAGAATTCTTTTCTTTCTCTTTAATTTTAATACAATTTATTTTCTTATACAAATACATTTTTTCAAATTATATATTGCTACAGAAATTTTGTCATTTAGAATGATCGATTAAAATTTTCTTATCAAGTATATATATATATAATGTGAGTCAAGTGGTAGAGAGTCAAAAAGAGAGGCCTCCACCAATAGCATACAACACAGCACACCACTTACGACTCTCACTCCCCACACTCACTTATTATTATTATTATTATTACACTATAAACAAACAAATAAATATATAAATTTTTGGTGCTTAATTTGAAAATTTATATTTTGAAATTTTAATTTGAATAATAATTTAGATGTATTTTATTAAATAAATTAATATATTTTAATAAAAATTATAATCAATTTTATATATATATATATATATATAGAGTGACTAAATGAGCACCACCATTTGTGATCAATAGATTTTACAAATGGTTGGGGAGGCATAAGTAGACAACCACTTGTGCCTGTTTGGTTTAATTTATTTAAATTATTAATTTTATATATTAATAATATTTGTAAAAAATAAAATTAGGCAAGCCCCACTTTGGTCTACTTCCCCATCATCCACAATAGACATTCACTCAATGACTTTATTTTTTAAATTATCTCACACTTATTATTATTATTATGGATAACATTAAACATTTTTTCTGCTCACTCACTCTACTTGGATTACCACGTCCTAACAAATTAATTAATAAATAATATAGTCTAGCCACGTCATAAATTACTTATTATTATTTCAACACTGATTTTGATATGATATTTTTATAGAAGAAATAAGCATATTTTTATAAATAAAAAAAATAAAAAATAAAAATTGAAGATTGAATAATAATAATAATAACAATAATAATAATAATAATTGTCAAGTAATTAAATCCTATAGCACTCTGTTATTATTCCATTTAAATTTTGGGTAGGGATTGGATCATTTGGGCCTGTTTTGATGCCAAGTCATAAGGCCCATATCTGTTTGGATCGAATAAATACCACAAGCTCATATCAACATTTATGAACCGAGGCCCAAGATTTGCAACCCAATAAATCCCAACATGTTGCAGTTTGTTTCATTTGTGTTTAGGTTTAAAATTTTTATTCAAGTTTAATACTTCATTTAATTTTTATTGTAAACCATATGAATTATATAATACATTAAAGTTGGTTTGGACATATTTTCATTTTCTTTTCTTTTAATTTTTATATTTGTTTTTTTAAATAGAATAAGTATTGGATGGTGTTTTATGTATGTATGTATGTTTGTTGAACATAATAAATGGTCTGTTTCATTTAAGTTTGAAATTGAAATTTTAATTTAAATACTACTATTTCGATATAATATTTTATAAAAGAAAACTAATATAATTTGAATTGTATAGAAAAAATATATATTATTGAACCATACACTTTACTACATATTTAAATTTATGATAAATTACATTAAATGTGACAATTAACAATACGGGAAGAGTTTTAACTGTGTCACAACGTGGGGAATATTAAATTCCTAATAATAATTAACAATTCAATTCCACAAATAACAACTGAAATATTTGGACTTTTCGCTTGGCAGTCGCGAAACGGCGTCGTTGCGCCCTCCTATATATAAATATATATATATATATATATATATAATCTAACGCATGGATTGCAAACACGTTTAAATCGGCAGAAGCTTAGAGAAAGCTTTGGTTGCAACAATGGCGGCCGTGGCGTACGGTGTTGAAGAGGAAGAAGTGTGGAAATGTGGTAAGCATCCATCGAAGAGACGGCGCAATGGTATCTGCGCAACTTGCCTCCGCGAACGCCTCGGCATCCTCTGTCCTCACTGCGCTCAGGTACGTCCCTGCCCCTGCGTCTACAGCTCCACGTCCTCATCCTCGTCGGCGTCGGCGTCGTCTTCGTCCTCTATCGGACGCGTTCTCGACGGAGGATCTACACTCCGCCGCTCGAGATCCGTCGCGATCCCCTTCCTCCGCTCGAGCAAAAACTACGACGATCCAAACAACCGTCGCTTCAAAACGCCGTCGTTCCTATCTGTTTTCAAGCGGAGCAAAACGAAGAGAAGCGAACAGGCGAAGGAGAACTTCAATGACCTCAACGGCGACGGCGACGAGGATAATTCCATCAGCAACCACCGAATCGAGGATTTCGCAAGGATGATTACTAGATCGCGGTCAGTCAACAGCGCCGCCGCGACCGCGTCCAATCTCCGCCGCGGCGACGCCACTTCGGCGGCGTCGAAGGCCAAATTCTGGCGGTTTCCGATGAAGATCTTCCGCAGTTAAAGTTCGACGAACCGCCTTAGCTTGTAAGTCGAATTTTTCTTATGTTCAATAAAATAGTAATTTCCACTGCACTTAACATTTGACTAATTTTACAATAAACTAATCCTTCCTTTCTTCGGTACACAAATTAATTAAACAGTATATTATGCTGATCTATTGTGAAATGTTCGATTAAATCGGTCAAGTTATGGCTGCTGCTGTTGTTGTTTGGTGACTGAGAATATTCCACTGCACTAATTTTTATAGTTATTTTTCTTATAAGTCTAAGTTTTGTAGGTGGGTTAATCATTTAACGTGACAACGACCACTGTTCCAAAATTTGTCTAATTTCTATAGGGTCATGTGGAAACCCTCCACTTTTGACGTTCTTGCAAACATGTATGGACTTTTTATTAATTACACAGATTATTCATACCAGATTTAGACAACATGTATGTCCTTAAAAGATGGTCATACGTAAAGATGGACTTATGACTATGAAATCATAGTTTAAATTTTAATAGGACTTTGCCTAAATTCGATTCACTTTGTGTGATTTATCTTGTCGATTAAAAGATTACCTAAAGAATCTAAACTCGACTATCGAGTAATATAATATTTTTTACATGCAATATAGGGTCATTGTGGAAATAATGGCAATATTGATGTATATATATATATATAAAGGTCGATATCATTAATTTATCATCAAAATTAAGTAAAAGAAATCATAAGCTATCTTCCAATTCAATAATATAGTTCATTCCAAAAGAAAATGTCATTACCCACTCAAATATGGGATTTTGTGGGTTATATATATATAAAAAAATTGTTATTATTAAAAAAAAAAAAAATACCATCGTATTAGATAAATGTGAAAGAAAAGCTAAAGAAATCATCACATAAATAAGGCCTAAATGATGTTATGATTTCTTCGTACCAATTAGAGGGGAGTGTTTGTAAATATTAGAATGGTATAGAAGATTGTACGTATAATGCTAAAGTATTCAAGAGCTCCTATTTGGATGGTTGGATCAAATCAATCATGACCGTCCATCACAAAGTTGGCTTTTATATAAAAGGGTGTTCATAATCATGTTCAACAATACACTTACCTAGCTCTCTCTACTTTCTTTATTTATAATTGTTTGAAATACAAAGCATTCAGATAGAAAAAAATAAAAATAAAAATAAAAATAAAAATAAAATAAAATTAATTTTTTTTGATTTATAGAAAATTTGATAAAACAAATTTGAAATATTTAAATTTAAATAAATAAGATAAAAACATAAATAAAAAGGAAAATGAACTTTGAGATTTTAACTGAGTATTATAAATAAGATAAAAATATTAAAAAATATAAAAATAAAAATAAAAATGAAATAAACTTTAATATTTTTAATGGAGTATTAAATTTTCTATTATTTATTAATTTTTTTTTCAAAAATATCAAATTAATATTTAATTTTTATATTATATTAAAAATTAATTTTACATTAAAAAAGTCACTTCTTATTTATATGATATTATATAATTATTTCACTTTAAAATATTCACTGTTAAGTTTTCAATTAAAAATCCGAGTGGGTTTCAAATAATGATAGCAGTTGAATTCAATTTCAGATGCTGATCTATTAAAATAATTAAATTAATGGGTAAAATTAAATTTAGCCTTTTGCACGCTATCCTATCCTTACTTTCTTAGACATATTCTATAGAGGAACTTAACTAATTAAAGGGTGTGAATGAAAGAAACCCTAAGTTTATTTTGCCATATGGTCCAACTTCCTTTCTTCACGCTGTAGCTACATTTTTTTATTTTTTTATTTTTTTTTTAGCATTCGTAGGTTACAGGAAGACTGTCATTGCAATCGTGCTGCAGACTAAATTTGTAAGCTTGGCTTTATCCTTTGTGTCGAATCCATTAAATGCCCACAAGAGACAAACATAACAGTTTGGAAATGGTCAAACTCGTACATAACCATTGGAGAACACTTCATCCATTTCTATGCTAAAGAAAATTAACGTGAACGGTGTTCTTACCAATGATGCATTAAATATAAAATCAAAGAAGACAAAAGGTTGTGTGTGAAAGTTAGTGCGTAAATCCTAGAGAGAAGATTATTGAGAAAAACTCTCACCATCCATCCAATTCAATTATTCACATTTTGAATGTGTGTTCTACACTGATATCAACCGGAGAGGTCGAAGGTATTCGGAATTAATGGTGTTCCAATCGGAGGGAATGATCAAGCTCTGGACTTCTTTGTTGTGTGGTCGTTGTTAGTAAGAGATATTTTTCTGGGTTAGCCATGACAATCATTAGAGTTAAATGAGTTGTGGTTGTTTGTGTCCTTAATCAGCATTGGTTAGTGGAATTCCTCCTGGATTGATATCTTCGGATGTAAATTTGTTGATAATCGAATCGGGTCAACAAACCACTTGTCTCATTGTTGTTTTATGTTCTGCATTGTCTTTCGTTGTTACAACTGTGAACCGCACACGCTTAGAGAGTTGGCCATTTAAAGTGTTTGAACGTATTTTGTTGGATAAATCACTTTCCCAACAAAAGATTTTGGTTTATACGGACTATAACAATGTTTATTAGCCATTAATTTGTATTTCCACACTTAATTTTTTTTATTACAATACAATAATTTTCCAAAAATATTAAAAAGAAAAATAGTAACAATAACGTGACAATACAAGTCAATAACACAATAATTTTGCATATTATGTATAGTTTTATTATAATATAAAACATGCAAACTCAGAGATCTTACCAAAAGCTTTAATACTATGTAGGATGTATAGAATGACTGTCAAGATTTTAGGATACGACATCATTAATATATTTATCTGCAAATCAAAGTCCCCAAAAACAATTATTATGAAGACGATGGAGTTTTTTATTTTGTTCATTAGAGGAAACGGTGTTGTTTTTCATCTCGAAAGAATGTGTTTATTTACATTGGATGTAAAATTTAAAAATACATTGATATTATGTTAATAATTGGTAGAAATAAATAGATATAAAATAATACTTGTCAATATATTTTAATTCAAAAGTAAAAAAATAGTAATATTTATCTTATAATAATTATAAAATAATTGTTTTATTCAATAATCTATTTATAAAAATGAAAGTATTGTTTTAAAATAAACAAAATAATAATAATAATAATAATAATAATAAAGAAAATTATTAAATTGGATTTGAATGAGTATTATCAATTAAATCAGCCAGAGCGACAAAGCTTTGTTGCGTCAACGGCGGCGGTGGCCTGCTGTGTTGAAGAGGGACAAATTGTAAATAATTCTAAAATTAAAATTAAAGGATACATTTCTTTTTTAAAAAATAGTATATAGTAATTATTTACTATAAATATGTATATTTTTTTTATAAAATATATATATAATGAAAAAATAAATTAATATAAACATATATAACAGTTGATACATTAAGACTACACATATAAAACAAAATAGACAATATATACTAAGAAGTTACATAACATCTACTATTAAATTAATTAAAACCATGTACTAATGGTTTGTTTACCCAATAAAAATAAAAAATAATAATAAAAATAAACACAATTTTCAATATATATAATATATATTTATTTTATCAAAATAATAATAATATTTAATACAAAATATTATTTTTATATTATAAACATAATACATCATATTTACTAAATGAATTTTTTTTAAAAAAAATCTCATACTTAGGGATTTAATATTCATTTCACATGATGGGTTGCTATCTGGTGACTAAGAATTTTCCACTCTATTTAATACTAATTCTTTTATCAGTAGTCTTCTTGGACATGTCAATAGTAGTTCTAAAGAAATAAATATTTGATGCAGTCAGTCAGTCAGTCAATCTATTAGGTTTTTCAACATTGGCAATTTTATATTAAATAAATAAATAATTTAATCTCATCGTTCCCCAGAATTCGACTTTTGCATAGACTTTTTCATCACTATGCAGATCATTTGTAACAACAACTACTACTATTTTTCACTTGGGCCCAAGGGGAAGATATATTAGTTTAACATTATTACAGCCCTCCAAGAATATGAACCCAATCTATGTCGATAATGACATAAAACCCCTTTTTACATAATTCAATTCAAACCAAGAAACATTCTAGACATATTGACAAAGTGGAAGAAAATTTTGCAATACAACAAGAATATGAATGAGAATGAACTAACCCAAAGAACACAGCCATCATAATATAATAGCAAAATAACCTACTGAGAGATTAAGGTTATGAACCACTCATTGTTCTTATTCAACAAAGAACTTTCCATGGGCATGGGCACTTATCATCCACATTTCACACACCTATACATCATAAAAACAAAAAGAAGAAACAAATACTAATACTATCACAATTCCAGAGTCTAACCTATACCTACCAACCTGTCCGTCGCTAAACAGGCAGTAAAAATTTACCAATCCATAGTCACAAAAAAAACAACTAGATCAACTCATAGTGCCCAAAAAAACCGCTAGATCAACTCATAGTGCCCAGAAAACCGCTAGATCAACCTTACCTGTAAGTCCCTGCGACCATATGGCGTGCATTTCTGACACTCGAACCATCACTGGCATGTGGGCCGTTAGACAACTCAGATCTCCTGCCCTTCTTTCGGCTCACAGCTGGATCACTTTGGGCACCTTTAACTGCAGACAGCAGTTGTTGAGCTCTTGAACCCTTGCTGGTTTTCTTTATCAATGCGCAGGCTTGCCTTGTTTCCATGTCATCCATTTCTTTATCCAGTCGCCTTTTGCAAGAGATGCGATCAGATAATCTTGCGTGCTCACGAGGCATGGAGAAGCCCACATCTGAAGAAAAAAAAGGAAAGATGTATAACATTACATTTACAGTTGCAGGCACTTTTGAAGCAATCAGAGCACAATTTCATGTATTCTTGCATAGTCAATATACCAGATGGGTCATCCCTATAGATCTCTGGACTGGGAGGTTGCATGAGTTCTTGCAAGATATCTTCACTTTTTACTTGGGATGGAGCATCCTCACTCTGATTAACTGGAGGAACTTCTTTCTGAACCTCAGATGGAGATGGAGAAGCATCTGAAGAATAATGAGCACTTGGCACTGCTGAAGCAGGCTCATCTTCGCATTTACTGCTCTCAGGGTTATTGCAAGACAACCTGGTGTACTTAATCTCAATTTTTCCAACTCTGTGTTCTTTTGAAATATCATTGCTCGCTTCATTAGAGTTAGAGTTGGGAGTGGGTTTTTCTTGCAAATCTGGAGACATTGCCGGGGCACTCTCAAGTACTGATTTCGGAGATGTATTCAGTGGTATATTTAAAACTGAAGTTAGGGCGTCGATGTAACTGGAGTACCAGGGAGTTCCCTCCCTGGCATAAAAGAGTATGTATGCCTCCTGTGACAGCACATAATCTTCATCCACTTGATAGACCTAAAAAGATACACCAAAACCAATGTCTCATCAGATTTAGTTTGAAATACCAAAGATGAGAACACAAAATTCAAGAGGAGTAATATGAACAACACTATGCAAATCTATAAAAGAATAGAAGAACAAACCCATATACAAAGAAGAAAATAAGGTTTACAGAAATACTATGCAAGCATTAGGATTAAAGGGAATGTGAATTACCTGTGAATCATCAAATTTGAACCACACTTTAGGAAAAATGCGAATGAAGCAACAGTAGTGCCCGCATGTAGGAGTTAATTCTATATGCACCAACACAGCATAGAGTAGATAATTAAGATCCTCCTGCAAAGCACATACAAACAGAGAATGGATCAAACAATAGATAAAGAACAATAAAGGTGGAACATAACGTCATGACTCATATCAAATGGAGCATGCGCATTTTATGATTTGGCCACTTAGAATAACTGGCAAATGTCATGCAAGTAGAAAACGTATCATTCGTAGATATTGACATTATATTAAAATGCCTAGAAACCTAGTAGAACTTACAAATCTATTTGAGCCACGATCAACAAAAGGCAGCAAGTCCAGATATAGTGGGAAGGGAACATGCTTGTCGATTTTATAACCATTGCTTTGGAATCTTTTTAAATGAAAAACTGCAATGTTAGGAGGTTGATCCAAGGAAAGCTGCTTCTCAACTGACACTTTCTCTTTGCAATTTTCACAAGTAATCTTGATCTCTGGATCAAGCTTTTCAACTTTTGTGAAAGACTGCAGAGCAGTTATCAGGTTATCTGCATCCTCAATCTCCATGCTCATGTCAACTAAAGGCTCATAAGTATTAGAAGAGTGACCACAGCTACAACACTTCAGCTGCATTAAGAACATATGAATTTGCATTAGAACTATATATTTATAGCATAAATGGTACATAACAAGTTGACAGGGTCTCTTTACATGTAGTCAAATAAAATATATAACAAGGGCATATTTGATAGTGTACCTTGCTGACAAGGCGACCACCAAAAATTTGTTTCACTATGTTGCCACGTTTTGAAGATTTGCATTCTTCCTCCTCTGAATCACATGTCTCAAGTTTATCCAGAAAGCACTGAAAAAATTCATTAGCATCTTCCTGCTGGAATGGCTTGAAAATTGATGAAATATCTAGTAGTTTTTAAGGGTTAAGGAACCCCTGTAGAAGGAAATATTCTTGAAGCAACCAAAATAGAAAGAACAAAAAAAAACTTAGTTCAACCAAGTTCAGTTTTCTGGAAGTGAGATATTGAGAGCTAACAATCAAATTGTGCAGATCTAAAAAGGTAGAAGCACCAGTAGCAGATATCTTCCATAAAAAATTTCTAGTAAATATTTGAACAAATTCCATAGAGAAAATTCTAATAAATATGTAAACAAGGATACAGCACAGGTTGTTGACTATGCCACTAGGAAATATAACATTTTCCGAAGCAGTCAAGGAGAGCTCAATCAGATGCTGAAGAGAACACACCAAGCAAAACCCATGAACACCTGCAATTTATGTTTAGATCAAATATAACTAGAACCCTTGACCAGTTAATATATATAACCAAAGAAAAAACAACACAACAGAAGAATGATCATATTAGACAGTGAATTATGACAACTATTTAACAAGACAGCTTATGTATTATGCCTGGTGTAATGCCTTAATAGATACAGCATAATCCAAGGGGGCAAGCACACTTAATAATAACAAGAAACGCTGACAAGCCCAAAAAAATAACAAAACCACGGACTTACATTGAGATTGTATTACATGTTTGCTGAACAGAATGCTATTGAGAAGCGGGGCAGTGTGTAAGAGGCATTGCAGCACTGAATTCAGAAAGCAACTATTGCCTAAATTCGCCATTCCACCTCCCTGCAAATTATTAACATATTATCATTGAAAATCCACAAAAATCCATGTATTTGTTAATAATAGCCAGGTAGAGGTCAATATGTAAACACGTAGACACCGAAGCAGTAAAATTTAACTCGAGAGTAAGATAAGATAACTGCACCACAAAAAGGGAGTATAATTAAAAGGGAAATTTTTACGACTGGCAAACAAAGAGATAATGAGTGAAAGTACAAGATTATATTCTTACCGCTAATGAAAGTTTCCTATTTCGCAACCGCTGCTGCAATGCATGGCTGGCCACAAATCCCCCATCGGTAAACGCAGATTGCCCACTCTTAAAGCTCAAAGGCGTTGGACTTTCAGATTCCAAAGGCTCCATACGAACTTGATCAAACTTGGGTTCGAAAGAAACAGCACTTCGGGGCGACGAATTGAAGAACTCGTCCCCACTTTTATCATTAGAGCCTCTGCTCTCTATTTCTTCTTCCACCATCAGAGGCGAATCGTATAACTCCTGTGATCCATCATCGCTCCGCGGCGAAAAGTAGTCGGAATTCGGGGACGCCGGTTGTTGATGCGGGTTTTCGTAACCTAGGGTTTCGGCGGAACCCGGCGGAGGAAACGGCTCTTCAGAATCGGAATCCATTGCAATCCGCAAGTGAAAACACATGAAACAAGAGTAAAATTACAGCGATAAACCGATGTTTTATACAACGAAAACGAAAAATTAGAGGGAATGGAAGAAGAGGGGGAATGAAATTAGGGTTTGGGAAAGTTTGAAAAAAGAGGAGGGAAAAATTGGGGGAATGAAAAACTGCAGTTGAGGGAAGAACAACTTTAACTCGTCGGGATTTACACGGAGGGGGCTTCGAAATAAAATATCATAATTTATACATATTTTGGCCCCGCCCGGCCCGGCCCTCCATGACTACGTGGTATGTTCTGATTGGCCTGGAATCTCGCAGTCTGTTTTAATATCCAACCTTACTTCAAATCAAGGTAAATTACATGTTAATTATTCCTTTTATTTTCACCTGATAATATTAAATTTTCGAATTTTAAGGCCAACTCTTGTCCAGTAAACTGTTTAATTCAATCTTAAAAATCATATGCAAATATATATATATATATGTCTGTAAAGGAAACAAATGAAATTGCAGCAAATGACAATATACGATACCATTAAATACAAAATTTAAAAACAATACAAACATTGTTCAATCTCCAGGAAGAATCTCACCTCAAATGCATTAAAGAAACACATTATATATCTATATTAGATTATATATATATGTCTGATGTGTCTCTTGTCTGTATGTCTCTCTTTCTCTGCATAGAAAGTTCCAAATCTTAAAAACCACCTTAACAAAGAATGCACATTTTTGTACACACAATACTACAGGCAGGTAATAAGACCGGATAGGATAGCCTTCTTTTACTCCCAAAGTCCCTATCATCACCAAATTTATAAGTTTCTTCATCAATTAGAGGATTCTGTCCTGAAGATCCGACAACAACGACGATGCGATGGTGCTTAGCTTCTTCCCCGTCTCTCCAGCCATGTTCTTAAGAGAGGAGATATCTTGCTGCGCCTGATGACAAAGATAAGATACGAAAGTGTGTTGGCTTCAAAAATTGAAGTATATGATTGATTGATAGGAGAGAGAGGGAATCGGGCTGGTTGCTCTTACCTGGAATGACAGTTTATTAATGAGTTCGCTTGCCGTAATGTCCACGGTGGAGCTCGAGTCGTGGCCAAAGAAATCAGCACTAGAGATTGAAGATGAACCCTACACGGGTAACGGGAACAAGTAAGAAGATTGCAACAGCGCTATCATTTATATATAAACCCGACGTGCATAGTGCGGATTAAAGGAAGTTACTACCATATTGTTAAACCGGTAAACAAAACGAACAAGAAAAGACAAAAACATGATAAATGACGTACTGCAAATTTTTGCAAGGAAACTGAGGAATCCATTTCACTAGCTGCATTCTGCACACCAAAGTACTGGGCAGACGATATAGATTTTGCATTAGAAAACTTCTTCCTTGCTTCATCTGATTCCTCAATCTGACAATAAAATCAAGGGATTTAATTAGAATTGGTAGCTTTCATGAACAAATAACCCCAATCAAGCCGAAGGGTCAAAGTTCCAACAGTATTCAAGGGCATTCGTGAGATGGCAGGAGAAACAAGAAAATAAAGCTACAAGCCTACACGGGTACGTGCCAGTCACTATATATACATATATATATATAAAGGAAAAATAAACCTAGGTCTCAATATATGGAAATACGCAATTATATTAACTATCACAGAGACGTCCTTGCCATATCCAAACCTTAAATATTTCCATCTGCATCAAAATGGAGTTAAGTCTCAAACCATCACTAACAAGTGCACGAATGTTAAAGTGCCCATAGTTCAAGGAAACATTAAAGTATGCTTACTTGTAAGTTGCAATATAGCCAGATTATAGCCCCTAATGCATTAATAATGGTTGAATATATGGGAATTAATTCCAGCATCAACTAAATTACAGTTATAAATGGACCTTTGTAACTTGTATTTGTAGAAAAGTATTCTCTTACTTGGATTTTCGATGAGTTCGAGCTACTCTTTTTTGGGAAGCCACTCTCCATCCCATATTCAGAAAAGAAATCTGTTGACTTTGGAGGCTGGATATGATTTACAACACGAGCACCACCAGAACCCATCTCAGCAGGCTGGCCATTCTCTGTATACTCAAACCTAGATTTAAATGATGAGCCAACAGCAGGGGCAGTAGCAGTAGCAGCTGAAGAGTTGACAGAAGAAACAGGTGCAGGTGGCTCTTCAGGCTTCTGGTCGTAAAGGCTTTCACTGGGCTGTAATCATGAAACAATTGACCGTTTATCAGATAGAAAATTACAAGAAGCGGACCTTTTGATCCAAGTATACAACAGAAATCCGAGACTCTTGCCTTAGTAGTAAGCTTTCGGGCACCCAAACCCCCAGTTCTCCCAGTTTTCTTTGCACCCAGAGTCTTCCTAACATTGATTGCTGCCATGGCTTGAGAGGCTCTTGGGGAGGCCGAGGCTTCGGGGGTACCATTTTTCTGAGAGGGATCTTCCTTTGGTGCATCATTCCAGGAACCTGCTTTGGACTCTTCAGTGGTGGCAAAATCAGAAAACCCATTTGAAGCTTTTGGCGACTGAGAAGCAACAGGTGATGACGGTAACCCTGCCTCTTCTGCATTGCTTTTAGCAACTTCCTTCGTAAGTAACTGCCTGTACAGTGCAGCTGCTCTTGAGGTGTACTTGGCTTCAATCTTGCCACCATCAGTCCATCCATGTTGCTTGAAAAAAACTTGGGCCCGGTTGTTACCGCCAAAGGACATCATTTTCAACTGCTCAGGAGTCCATGAATCCATATTTGTAGACCTATCATTCAAGACAGGTAAAGATACATCTTCTACCTTAAAGAATCAATAGATAGCTTGGGAGTTTTCACTAAATACAATGTAAACATTCATAATCAAGTCTTATTTGCCTGATCTCATGCTCAGATAAGAATGACAGACAATATGACAGCAACAGCAAGCAATCTCAAAGTAATGTAACAACATTGTATTCCTTTACATCATCTTTCTTGTTTCTTGTCAGTAACATCCTTTCATTCAGCACCTCTTGTATATGCCTAATCTTATTCTTAGTGTCACCATATTAACCATATACCTATAAGATGGTTGTTTGATTTATAATTTGAGTATGTGTGATTGTTCATCTTTTGACCATATCTCAATGGACATGATGCCTCCCTAAAAAAGGAATTGTAGAAGAAAAACAATCAAGATCAGATATATGGCAATTCAAACAGGCTTCGAATGGTGTTTTCAACACTTAATAACCAATTTTCTGAATGTATTTAGGGGGGTCAAGCACTTCCATAGCATCAACTTTGCAAATATAGAAACGATTATTGTTTCACCATTCAAAGCCATCTTCAGTAATTCAGAAAGTCGATAGTAAGAAAATGATTGCAGGATCTAACAAGAAGTTGGCTAGACCAAACTGCTGCCTGCCATACCAAGCCTGTCATAAGTGAAAAACCTTGACACTAAAACATTGCATTAAATCTGATTACCAATATTCATTTCATGGTTTACTTACAGATAAAAGCATTAAAATCCTAATATCATTCGCAATTACTCAGACATCATAAGAAATGCCACTAGAAGTGCATAAAAGTAGATGTGTTAGTGAAATGCTATAGTATACAGATGAGGGAGGGCATCGCTAAGCCCCAAAAAAAAGCACCATACACAACCATGGGTTACTGCCATATAAATTTTGATTCATTTGTTTATGCAGGAGAGCCAGACCAATTTATTATAATTAAAAAAATAAAATGGCTATTTTCCACACGCAAAAAATCAAACGGCGTAATTATTGCTACCCAGTGTGTGCATAGATTAATCATGCACACATCTAAAAAAAAAAATTAATCCATTAGTACAGGTGACGAAGAACAATCTATTACAATAAGAAAATGAAATGGCTACTTGCCACCCAGTGTGTGTCATAGAAACCATGGATTATCCAACTACTGCATAGAAATTCAGATCCATTCATGCAGGACAGGCACTGAAACACGTTATAATTAGAAACTTCCTTAGATGAAATGGCTATTTACCATAACCAAATAATCAGAAATTTGCAAGTTGCTTGCATAGATGCTGGGTAAATACAGACATTTCTTAGATTTCCTCATCAAAAATAATTCCACAACATTTCTTCGCCAAAAACAAGATGTCTGAAGCATACGATTATATGTAAAGTCTCCAACCATTCAAGCGTAAGAGCGTGGAAGGTTATTAATGGAATTAAGCATTTCAATGATAATGCCCAAAATGCAATATAAATTTACAAGACTTTTAAGAACCAGAAGAGAGGCAATAAAACAATTAATCAGAAATCAAAATAGGGACAAGAAGTACCTGACAAAGCTGACGTGAACACCGAGGCTTCGATGAACTCCTGAACAATCAATACACAGAAAGATCCCATAGGTAATCGACGCCCAAGTTGGGTTCTTCGCGTTGCAATCGAAACACATCTGAGATCCGAAACATCAATTTCAAAAAAGAAGAGCTCGATCTCAAAAGAACCGACCAGATCTGAATCAGATCTAGACATTACCCGCAACAATTAAAATAAAAAAAACTAAATAAATCACAAACCAAAACACGATACAAAACATCCCAACACAAACACAAATCCAAAAAATTAAAATAAAATGAGAATCACCTTATTCTCAGGCTTCGCCCTGAGCTTGCGGAAAACCACGTTCTTGTCGGTGTAGTTCTCGGACGCCATGGCCGCTGTATACCCCAAAAAGATTTTCGAAACGAATGCAAATGACAACAATCCGGCTCAATAATCAGAATCAGCGCAGCCTACCGCCTACCTTAATATAGAAAAATCCCAAAAAAAAAAGACACAAAAGAGAAAGAAGGAAAGATCGTATTCTCTCTGCGCACCTCTCCCCCTTTCCCGACTTCGAAATTCATTTCTGATCTCTGCGGGAGATAAAAATGAATGTCCCAGCCGGTGGTGACCTCAATCTTTTTGAAATCACGGAAATGCCCTTTCCTCCAGGGGTACTATAGTAAAATCAGTTGACGTAAATTTGGTGCCCTTTATTTGGTAGGTATATTAATAGTGCGATGCTCCAACCGCCTGCATAGGTATAGAAATAAATAATTTAATAATAAAACTAATAAATTTTAATGATTTATTGCCCTATTGGGTTCAGAAAGCCCATTTATTTTGGGGCCTAAATTGGGCTGATTTATTTAGGCCGAGATTTTGGGATGGGCTAATTTATCTACGGCCCAAACTAATTCCCATGCATCGAACCTAAATATTTGAAGGTCCAAACCCTATAGATCAAAGGTTGAGAC
This sequence comes from Andrographis paniculata, assembly GCF_009805555.1. Taxonomy (NCBI): domain Eukaryota; kingdom Viridiplantae; phylum Streptophyta; class Magnoliopsida; order Lamiales; family Acanthaceae; genus Andrographis; species Andrographis paniculata. Next base: position 700,665 of record NW_026137616.1, on the reverse strand, counting down.
CATCTTCAACCCATAACTTCATTTTTGCAGTCTTGCTACAATAATCCATCTCCAATCATACCCTATATTTTTGCACTTCTCGAACCATACCCTTTATTTTTGCACTTCTCCAACCATATTTTTCATTTTTGCAGGGTTAAAAAATATTCTTTTTATATTTTATTTTATATAATTTTTAAAATTACAAATAAAATTTAATATTTTATTATAAATTATATTTATTAATATTTTAGTGTATATTTAAATTAAAGCATAAAAATATTAATATTATTAAAAATATAAATATAGATTAAAAAAAACCAATATTATTGGATTAAACATAATTAGTACAATATAACTGATCGGTAGAGTTACTATACTCTTCTCATATATGTTCAATTAAAGCATCGCGTAGTTCAAAACGAGCTTCTCTACTTCTAATTTGAACATATCGCTCAATAAATTGATGATAGCATTCTTGATCCGTAGCCATTTTTTAAACAAAATAAAATAAAATAAATAAATAAATAAATAAAATATAAACAAAATAAAAAAATTAATGCAATTTTTTATTTTGTTGATGATATTTAAAAAATTAAAAATTAAATAAATATAAAAAAGAAATATATATAACTACACAAATAAATAGATAATATTAAAAAAAGTAAATAACTATATAAACAAATAGATAACTTTATAAGTAAATAAATAATTGTATTAAAAAAAATGCATCCGCTGAATCAGCTAGTGCTACAGTACCTGTAGCAAATCAGCAAGTGAATTCTGTAAAACTATAAGGTGAATTGGAGCAATTTTTTTCTTCCCACACGCAAAAATAGAGGAAAACCTCATATTGTCTAAGGCATCATTTCCTATTAACTCTCTTTTAATACACATTTAAAATTGCATTTGTTCAGATGTGGGAGTTTAGGAGTTTTGAAATTTAAAAAATTACAAAAAAAAAATGTAAGAAAGTACAAAATTAATATTATATATAATATTTTATGAATATATTAATATATGTAGAGTTGATGTGATATTATTAAAAATAGTGTCAAAATTCGAAAATTTGGTTGTGTATATATCGCCTCTAGGATATTTAAAAATAATCGGAAAATCATATCAATGTTTTCATTATAATTTATTTTGTTTTCCTAGTTTGCTATTTTTTATGCATTATCTAATACTTGTTATAATATGTTTGTGTTTACTTGAGTATAATTATAATTTTATAAATCTAAAACAACAAAAATTATTAAATTTTTATATAAAATAATTTTATTTGTAAATATATAAATTTATTAGAATTTATGCAATATATATACTATTGATTTGTCGTTTATATAAATAAACGGCTAATATCAAATATTTATTTTTACCAAATTATTTACCAAATTATTTAGCAAAAAAAAGCTAATACAATTGTTTAGTCCAATAAACAAAAAACAAAATTCAATTAAAAACTAACAGCTAATTATTACGTACGTATTTATTCTAAATATTATGGGTGTGTTTGGCAATTAGCTGTTAGCTGATTCAATTAGCTGATAGCTGTTAGCTGATTCAATTAGCTGGTTTGACTAGCTGATTCGATTAGCTGTTTGTATTAAAATGTTTGTAAAACAACTGTTTGATATTAGCTGTTTATACGTAAAATGACAATTGAGGACATTTATATTTTATTTTTATTTCTAATATATTCAATTATGTTCTTTTGAGTTTAGAATGTTTAAAATTTTTTGTTATTAGTTATAGAAAATTTTAAAAGTGTTATAAAAGTATTTATTTTTATTACAGTTAGATTTAAAAAAATAATATATTTTTATTAAAATATATAAATAGTTTTTTCTATTGAAAAAAATGTAAAATATAAAATAATAAATTTTTCGTATATATATTTATTATGTTAGTTATCGATTAGTTCATTATATTTATAATTTTCAATAAATTTAATTTATTTAATTTATTTTTAGTATAAAATTTATATAATGTAATTTTAATATAAAAATAAATTATTTATATTTATATTTTATATTTTATGTTGATTTTAATAAATTTATATATTTTACAATTAAAATAATTTTTATATAGAAATTAATTATTTTAAATTTATAAAATTAAAACTATATTATAATAAAATATTCTAATATAATCAAAATATATTTATTTGTGTAAAATGCATAATAAATTTTTAAGGACATACAAGGAATAAATTTTTTTTTTCAGAAAAAAGCTATTTCAAAACGCTGGGTAAGTTAACTTTTCAAAAATTAGTTTTTTAGGTCCAAAAAGCTATTCCAAAAAGCTAATTTACCAAACACCTAAATTAGCTTTTTAATTGGTCAAACAACTAAAAGTTGTTCAATAAGCTAAAAGTTATTTGCCAAACACCTATATCAATATTTATTCATATTTTATTCTACAATCATGTTAATTTAAATTTTTTTATCATTCAAAACTCAAGTAATATAAAAATCTACTCTCTCCGTCCACACAAACTAACGTCTTACTTTTTTATTTGGGATGTCCAACAAGTATTGTCTTATCTCCTTTTTAAACATAAATTTTACATTTTTACTCTTCATTCATTTATTATTTTTCATCTCTACCATACAATTAAGGGCAAACCGTGCGTGCAAGTATAGTTTATGAGAATAAAAATTAGAGGGAATGCAGGAGTATTTTGTAACTCAACTAAAAAAAGCAAATACCAAAAATCAGGTGGTAGGTGGTGTTTCACATTGTAGCCAACAAAAATCTATCTTTCCTAATTTAATTTTAATCATACTTGCCAAATCATTGAATTTGAATATAGTAAAACAGTTAGCTTAGAAGGGAAACAAAAATATCAATAATTTTTTAGATCAGATCAGTTATTGAATTCAGAACGAAGTTATGATTTTATTTTATTTTTTTTAAAAAAACACAGATTTGACTATAATATTTTATAAAAATAAATAAATAAATATATTGACCTGTAACATTATTTTACTAATATACAAATATTAGGTGATCATAATAATAATATGAATAAAGTGGGAAGCATGTGAGAAGGTGCGCACCAGTTGATAAAAATCATGAAACAAATTATTCCTCCACCATTGAAAACATGTGATTAATTTTATTACTACTTTTAGTACTATTATTATAGTACTTTTATTTATTTATTTATTTATAGGAATAATACTATCGCAATTTAGTAGTGATCCTATTTAAAATTTTAAAATTATTATAATTAATTGTAAGTTGAGTAATCCTTTATCCTTAAAAAATAAAATAGTCCAAATATTACGTGGGTCCATATTTAATTATTAATTTATTTTTATTTATCTAACTTTCATTTCATACTTCACTCTTGACTTAATCTAATGTTATTTTAGAATTTTCTTTTTTAATCTTGCTTAAAATTTATTTACCAATATAATACTCCCTCCGTCTCACATATCGTGTATGTTACACTGTAAGCATGGTATTTTAGAAGAAGTGTAATTAGTAAATAATTAAGAATGTATTAATAAAAATAATTATTGTATAATATAAATAATTATAAATTGGAATTAAAATAACTAATTAGTTGTATAATTATTTTTAAAAAAGAAAAATAACATTGAATGTGGGACGAGCATAAACGGTAATGTGGACATAGTAGGTGGGACGGAAGGAGTATTATTTTTATAATATATATTACATAGTCTTGACCAAAACCATATAAGTTTGCTTGGAAGTTAGGGATTGTATCTAATAATAGGTTTTTTTTTTAAAGACAAAATCAATTTTCAATTAAAATAAAAAATTATTGTAATATAAATATTTTTTTAATATATATATATATTTTTTAAATAATAATAATTACTTGTAACCAAACAAAGCCTCGTAAAGGAGACCAAGGTGTCTTTGTTTGAGGGTTTGGATTTTGAGTTGGGATTTGAATAATAAAATTTTGAATTTGAATAGTTATATGATGTGATATAAATAGGTGTTGATGTGATATTTTGAATATAAAATTTATTTTTTTAGTGTAATATAAAAATAAAAAATAAATGTTTAATTTAATATTTTTAAAAAATAAAAAATAAAATAAATAATAAAAATCCAAACAAATCCCTCAAACAAACACACCCTGAAGCCCTGAAGGTTCATGGAGGATGTGTGGATTCTGAATGTAAGTCACTTGTCGTTATATTGTTGGCTGAATTCTTATCTATATTATAATAATTAATTAATTAGGCACATTAACTTTTCTGTCCATCTTCCTCTCCAGGCTACAATAAATTTACTTAATATTGTACTATTATTGAAAAAATATATATATATATAAATAAAGAGTACATAACAATAATCTATATATAAAATATATCTATACAATACACTACATAAACTTAAATAATATCTACCTAATATTAAAAATATTTTTCTTAATTTATAATATATTACACAAATATCGTTACTTTTATATCATAGAATACTAATATAACTAATTTAGTCTTTTTACTTTTATTTATACTTTATCTCAATATCATACAAATATTTATAATATTTTGTACAAAAAAAAATAGATATATAGACATGGGTATAATATTTGTTTTAAAATTTTCAATTAATATAATATATACTATATGAATTAATATTGCGCATAGTGCGTAATGCCTCCATCTAACAACTGAAAGTCCATTTAAATTGACTAAAAAATAAATAAAAGCGACATAACATAAGTACAAACATCAATTAAAATTTAAAAATAATAATAAAAAATATGTAATATATTAATTTTCATAGAAAAATGTATTTAAATTTTGTTAAAATAATATAACCTTATATCTTAAATAAAAAAAAAAAAATATATATATATATATATATATATATAACTTCAAACTATTTTACAAAAACAAACACAACCTTTTGGTCAATCCTACTCACCAATTATATATGTAAATATTTTCTCAATAAAAAGAGAGAGACTAAGTAAAAGGCATCTCCTGCCCTGCCACATCCTCCATTGCCTTTTTTCACTGTCAACTCCGCTACCACTTCACCTCACGTGGCCTGCCCAACTACCAATACCCTTCAAATAACAACAAAATGTCTGTCTTTCTCATACTTATTACAAGGGCTTGATCTGACTTGAGTTATTATTATACACAAACTTCTAACAAATACAAATCAACTACAAACATAACAACATTGACGACGACGAACAGGTTACACAGCAAAAAAAAAAAAAAGAAGTAATAAACAGTAAGTATCATACACAGACAAACAAACACGTTCTTACCCAAGAAAGAAAGCAAGCAAGCATATAATACTCTACTACACTGTCTACCTCGTCTCTCCGACTTTGGATATCAACGCCGCCCGCAATTGATCGTGCGTGAAGAACCTCCCTTCCAGCTTCACCGTAGCCTGCTGGATCATCAGATCATTCACCACCGACACGCTCGCGTGGTTCAGCTCTAAGTCCAGCTCCCTCAGCGCCACCATCAGCTTCGCCGCCGGGTGCTGCTTCTTGCTGCATTGGATCCGTATCATTGCATCCCAACCTATGATCTTCACGTCTATGTCCATGTCCGATGGGATCGTGTTCCCCGACGACGACGATGCCGATGATGCTTTCAGAGGGTCGCGGGAGGACGACTCCTTTACTGCTAGCTCCTTCTTTGCTGCCTCCAATTGCCCCCGCAGGTCCTCCTTGTCTGACTCCACTTTCTGGACTTTGGACTTGAGCTCGTTGATGTAGGCTATGGCGTCGCCGAGGAGGGAAGCTTTGTCCATTTTGGACACGTTCGGGACCACGGCTCGGAGGGCGTAGAATCTCTGGTTCAGCTTCTCCCTTCTCTGCCTCTCCGCCTCCACGTGGTTCAGCGGCTCCTCCCGCCCGTTGGCCGGCTTCCGGCCTCGCTTTCGGGGACGTTTCTCTGGCTCGATTATTCGGGCGCTGTCCACTTCCTTCACGACGGAGGCTTCGAGGTCGGAGTGGTCGGATTCGATGGTGCCGATGTTGTCGGCTTTCAGGGCGCCGGAAGAAGGTAAAATCGCGCTGGAATTGAAGGATAGCATTCCGTCCTCTGTGCTTCCTCTTGATGTTACAGCAGATCTCTTCTTGTTTTTGTCGTCGAGGGATCCGATTGGATTTCCATTGTTCACGGCTGCGGAGCTTCTCTTGGTGCTCTCTCCGAAGTTGAGAATCTCCCCTGTTTCTCGCTTGCAAGCGCCGCCGTTGCTGCTGCGGGCGCCATGGGAGCCGAATTCGGAGAAATTCAATTCTCTGGTGTGGAATCCTTGCGATTGGAGATGTGGACTCTCTGTTATGGTGCTGGAGCTCCGATTCTCGTTGTTGAACATCATTTGCTTGCTTGTGAGAGTACTGGAGGAAGGAATTGAACTGCCGTCGCCGTTAGGGTTCTGACTATTGCTGGTGGTGTTGAGAGAGGCGGTGGGGTCTGTGAGCCATAGAGCCGAAGGATCCGTCTCTGCGGAGGTCCAATGACCGGAATTGTTCTCGATTGGGTTGAAATTGAACAGAAACCTAACCTTATTCATCAGATCCGAACTCTCGAAAATCAAATCAGTCGAACCAAGCTCAACCACTCCATTCGACGATGGTATACAAACCAAAGTCTGTAATCCGAATCCGAGCGCCTGGCGAGCTCGCTCGCAGTGAGAGGCGGCGAGCCTCTCCGGACCGGCGACCCACACGGGACTCGAGGTGTACAGTGCTTGGCCTGGGAGTCCCGACCCGTTAACGAAGGTCTGCGTCATCGATATCAGGAAGAACCACTCCGTATCTGTAACTTCCTCGTCTATGGCGTCGTCTGCAGTCGTCTGAGGTCCCGAAATCAAAGAGTTCAGCTCCCGGAGCACCTTCTTCCTGTGCTCCTGCTCCGACGGAGACGACGCCGTTCTGCGCTTGCCTTTATTTTCCTCTCCTTTGTAATATCCATCGCCCCATCCCAAAACCGAAGGACCTGCGTAATCAACCACTGACGACTGCCAAAATATCGCATACGTCCAGCTCTCTCGGGCGCCTTCGATCAACGCCAGAAGCCGCTGCTGGAGAGTCTCCTGATTGAACAATTGCGCCGCCGCTGCGGCGCCGGAACCGGAGGTTTTTGCGTGTTCCGCCACCGGCGGATGCGTGTAGATCGGCTGCTGAGCCGACGGCCACAAAGACGTCAGATCGGATGCGGTGGATGACATGAACGCATCCATCACCGAAGCATCCCCTTCCCCCACCGCCGCGGCGGCGCCGCCACTACCGGACCATATATTATTCATATTCTCTGTCGGCAGCTGGTAATCAATCATTCCATGTACAACCCAAATTCCCTCAAATACAACAAATTCACCGCCCCCGCCGCAGAAACAGCGATACGAATTCAATCGCGCAGGCAACCAAATTGTCCAGACGATAGGCGAACGCAGAAATCTGAGGCGGCGTGTGGCGGAGAAGAAAAGTATGCGGATAAGAGAAAGGAAATGTAGTGAGAGGGAGAGAGAGAGAGAGAATGAAACGCTAATTCGGAGGAAGAATTTGAAGTGCGTTTGGGATTTTATTTAGAGTGAATTTCAGCTGCATTTAGCGAGTGCGAAAGCGTGGGGACGGCACTTTCCACTAATACGACGCCGTTTTGGCTCTAATTTCACATCAGTCCCTCTACTTTTAGTGAACCACCTTTCCACCCCAACCAACTTTCCTACAATTAATTCCCTCATGAATCAAATAATAGCACAAGATTATCATAATTATATGCTAAACTGAGGTAATCAGATTTTAACCTAAACAATTAGCAGGATTAACTGAACCTATAATTTTATAATTCTTGATTAAAAGCTAACCAAAATAATATTGAAATAATCGACTTCGCTAGTAAATTTAATTTTTAATATTATGTCTACTTACAATTTTTTAAAAATTTATTTTCGTAATATTCATTAATATGTTACTTATTCAATGTATATATATATATATAGCCATTACATATAACACCAATTTACATCGCCAATCAATTTTCATATAAAATTTTATTATTCCTAAAAGAATTAAAAATGTCAAAATATTAGTATAACATATCTAAATATAACTGTGTTTATTTAGCACATTTGTTTAATATTCCCTCAGTCTCAAACACCCAGCAATATTTCTTTTTTGTATGTCCCGAACACGCAATATTTTCAAAATAGGAAATAATTAATTATACTTAATCTCTACCCCACACTCTACCCCCTCACATCATCCAAATAAAAAAATAAAATATATATTTCTCTCTCCATCACATCACCTCATTTCTAAATTATGCTACTTAATACTACCCACCTAAAAACCCGTGCCAAAAGCAAATGTGGCACATTATTTAGGACAGAGTGAATAATATTTAATGAATAGCTTTTCATTAAATTAATATATTTATGTATATCGGGGCGTTATGTTGGTTCTTGCATGCATTGGAATTAAATTTTCATCTAATTTGCCAAATTTGAAATCATTTTTGAAAAGCTGGACAATTCTTTACTGCTTTCGTTAGCATCGCATTAATACAATGAATCAAGACGTAAATTAATAAATAAATAGATGATATGTGTTATTTCCATTAATATGCTAATTCTAGATTCATGCCATAAAGTGACAGTAGTTATGCGAGAAATTTGGAAATTTATTTATCTCATATATTTTTTACCATTTCATTCTCAATAACTGTAGTTATTTGTCTTAGTTCATTTGGAAATTGATTGATTTTATATTTTTTTTAAATAATGAATTAAGTATAATTATTGAAAAATAATACTCTCTTCCGTCCTAAATAACATGTAACATTTTATTTTTGGTATGTCTCAAACACCTGCAATATTTTCAAAATAAGAAATAATTAATTATACTTAATCTCTACCTCACATTTTATCCCCTCACATCATCTAAATAAAAAAATAAAATATATATTTATCTCTCCATCATATCACCTCATTTTTAAATTATTCTACTTAATACTACCCACCTAAAAATTCGTGACAAAAGTAAATGTTGCACCTTGTTTGGGACGGAGGGAATACTATATTTTATGAAAACTCGCAAATTGTTATATAGTAAGTGTTGAGAACTCCTAATTGCAGATATATGATTAATTATTGCATTTTGTTTTTACATTTTGAAATTTTAGATGAGACGGTGATCTGTATCTGATCTGGTATCAAAGCATGGATGAAGTATTATAGAGTATTTTATATAATATAGCATAATACTTTATCCGTCCAATTAGAAAGTATACATATTTCTATTTTGGAGCGTCCAATTACAAAGTAAATATTTCATTAAATACCTCATTTTTTCACAAATCATTATTACTTCTACACCAAAAAGCAAGGACAAAAATATCATTTTATTACTTTTAACTAATCAGTATAATTAAAATATTATTATTTCTTAAATACCGCGCCAAAAGTAAATGATTACTGTGGACGGATGTGGGAGTATTATTCTATATACCCACTAAATATTTAAAAAGTGAAACAATATGTTCTTTTTGTCCCCGATTAAAGTAATTTTGTGATGTTTTGTAATATATTAAAAAATAATAATATTTTATTAATTAGTATAAGTGTGTAAAATATTTTAAAATTTTTGCTCTTTAATTTTATTTATAAAGTAATTGTATGTATAATATATTATGTTTGAAATTTAAGTAAAATTCAAAACTATTTTGATATTACTATATAATTACTTTTAATAAAATAAGAAAAATATATTTTTAAGTAAAACAGACAAATAATAATAAAAAAATATATATTTTGAATTATGACGGATAGAGTATAAAATATCTTCTACCGTCTTACAATGCATATCATCTACGGTCTTTAAATGGTTGAAATCATATATTAACTATTAATTACATTGACATTTGTTAATTATTATTATTATTATTTTATAAGAAGAACTTATATAATGACCATTCATTTGTACAATTTATTTATATTTAATTAAATATATTTATATTGAATGTTTATAAAACCCTGCAATAATTTTACATCATATTACAATATACTATATCAATATTATTTATTCTAAATGTATTATTTAAATACTTTAATCGTTTCTTGAAATTTATTAATAGCGCTTGCAATTATAGTATTTATTGAAGATCTTTATCATTAATTATTTAAAGGTAAGATCCCCTACAAAAATAAAAGTGAATAATACTACTAATACTTAGCTCATATATATTTAAAATGGATCATGCTGATACTTCTTCTGTTCCGAGATAAATGACTAATTTATTACGAATACGATTATTTGTATAAAATTTTGTTTTTTTTTTTGTGAAATTTTTCAACATATTTTTTTAAAAAAAAATTTATATATTATACACATTCATTATTTTTATATTGACTATATAATTTTCTATATCTTACATGAAAAAGAAAAAAAATTCGAACCAAAATATAGAATAAATACAATTTTTATAATTATTTTAGAAAAATTTAAAATTAAAATACAACGGAAACAACTGTATTTGCTTAATAAGTACTCCGTTCTTCCCGCGACAAATGATCAATTTTCTTTTTTTGTCCGTTTCATTAAAAATGATTCCTTTTTATTTTTAGTAAATTTATTCATTTTAAATATATTTAACAAATATAAATCAATTTAATTAAATTTCTAACATCTTGCAAAATTCCTTTATTTCTATCTCTCTTCTCAATAAATAAATATTTTTATCTATATTTAAAATTTCTTATTTTTAATAAAATTAGTTTTAAGTTAATTATAAATAAATAAATTATTATTTTTATTTATTTGTATTATATAAAATTTTATTATCTACAAAATGATATCCATATTGTATATATTTTATTGATATATAATGCTAAAAATATTTAATATACCAACAACACTACTCATATAAAAATAATAAAATAATATCTTAACTTATTATTAAATAACTTACTAATCTACCTAACCTAAAATACCGTGTCCTTAAACAAATGGATCATCTTGACCGAGATGGAGTGAGTATTTAGTTTGATCTACTTGTTTAGTGCTACATCTGTTCCGTCGTATATAATCCATTTTTCTATTTCGTATTGGTCTTACAAAGATGACCTATTTAAGACTTCTTATATTAGGACTCACTCCATAAAATTATATTTATATATTTCTCATTAAAAAAATAAATATTTTTTTATCTATATTCAAAATTTTTCATTTTTTATAAAATTAGTTTAAAATTAACTATAAATAAATATATTTATATATGTTTATTTATTTGCATTATATAAAATTTTATTATCTACAAAATGATATCTATATTGCATATATTTTATTGATATATAATCCTAAAAATATTTAAAATATCAACCACACTATTGATCTAAAAAAAATACCATAACTTATTATTAACAACTTACTAATCTATACTACCTAAAATACGTCTTTCTAACAAAAGGACTCATATTTTCCGGGACAAAGGGAGTATTTGAGTTTGAAGTTGTAATTATATACTTCTTTATCCACATAATTTGTCTATATTTTCTATTTTGACCGATCTCACGTAATTTATCCTTTCATTTTTTTAAAATATAATTATATACTTAATAACATTTAAAATTCATAATTTATAATTATTTTATTTCAAGTACTATTTAGTTATTCTAAATTTAATTTATAATTATTTTTATTATATCATAATTATTTTACTAATATAATTTTTAAATTACTTACTAATTATATAATATCTAAATTTTATATTCCAGCTAAAATGGACAAATTAGTTGGAACGGAGAATATATTAAAAATAAATATTTATATTAAATTATTAAATTTTATAAAATTAATTAAATTATATATATTAAAAAATATTTGTGTGAACCTAACCAAACCCTAAATTTAGTTTAGTTTTGATTCATAATCTCCGCCTAATCCTAGTAGTATTAAAAAATGAGTAATATTGGCGGCTGCATCGCATGTCACGTGAAATGAATCCTGACCGTTAATCCAGTCAACTAGAAAACAGTGAGAGTATTCGATATTCTCCGTGTAAACGCGGGATAGCTATGGAGACACGTTTTGCTCGTTCCTGGCGTGACCAGATTTCCGATTATTATTATTATTAATAATAATATTACTACTTTTTTCGTGGTCCCATTATTGTTTTATTTATTTAATTAATGTGCTCCACCTTGGACAGTAACGCTATTGTCATCTACTTGTTTATTTGCACATATACCCCTGCAGCTATTCCAATACTCACTTCCGCCCCTTTTCTTCTCAAAATTAATTTATGAAGGGTCTCTTTGTTTGGGGGGATTGGATTTTAATTTACTGTTCAACCTATTTTTTCTCCCCCAAAATATCAAATTAAACTGTTGATGCTATTTTTTCAACAATAAAAAATAAAATTTGAAAATAGAAATTATCTTCGAATTTGATAAAATAAATGACTGAGATTAAGAATCTTTACACACTGTAGGATACATAAGTAAAATAGGAAACTAAATACTAGTAGTGATCCCTAAAAACAATTCTCTTGAATTTAATGCAGATGATTTTTAGGTTATGAACAGACCTATTTAAAACCCATGTCAACCACCACTAGCAAATCGTGCTTCCATACTCGCTCGTCAGTTGAAACTTCCTTCAACCGCCCAAAACTGCTTTTCGCCCGACTTGCATAACGCCCAACCTTATCAGGTCCACCCTATGTGTCCGACCTTATCACGTCCGATCTCAGCGCCCGACAGTATCACGTCCGACATCCGACCTGCGAGCCCGACCTGATCACGTCCGACCTCAGTGTCCGATCTTATCAGGTCCGCCCTCCGTGTCCGACCTTACCATGTCCGATCGCCGTGCCCGACCTGATCACATCCGACCTCAGTGCCCGACCTTATCACGTCCGATCTCCGTGCCCGACCTGATCACGTCCGACCTCAGTGCCCGACCTTATCACGTCCAACTTCCGAGCCTAACCTTATCATGTCCGACCTCGACCTTATCACGTCCGACCTTTGAGCCAGGCACGTCCAACCTTAGTGTCTGATCTTATCACGTCCGACCTTCGTTCCCGATCTTATCACGCCCAATCTATGTGCCCGACCTTAACATATATGAACCCCGTGTCCGACCTTATCATGTCTGACCTCCGTCTTCTCCCGAGAAAACATTTTCCTTAACAGCGCTCGAACTTATATTTGGACTCATTTTAAAGATCATACTACTATTAACAAGCCCACTAAACTCTACATTAATCCTTAACCTAATTTAATAGGAGCCATTTTCGAAAACCCTACGCATCATTTTTTGTGCTCAACGTAAACACTTATTTTTTATTTTTTATATTATACTAAAAATCAAATTTACATTCAAAACATCGCATCAACACCTATTTATATAACATTATACAACTATTCAAAATCAAAAATTTTACTATTCAAATCTCAACTCAAAATTCAAATCCAAAAAACAAACACACCCGAAATGTATACACACTTCGTCCCTTCGAATCATAATTGTTTTGCTTTTTTCAATCATCAAATAAAAATTATACAATTTTCTGTTTAATAATACATATTCCGCTAATATTGTAAATATTTTCAAAATAATTTTTAAATATGAATAATATCAATTTTTATTAGAACATATTTTTTTCTTTCCGAAAAATTATGTAATTTTGATTTGATTTGATTTAATTTTTTGTTTTTAACTTTTATAAAAAGCATTTTGTATTATTATTTACTTTTAGAGAATTGCAATTTAAAAATAATATTGAAAACACATAGCGCTGTTATATAGCATGAAAGGAAAGTAATGTTTTGAAATTTCTTAAAAAATATACTTTATTTTTCGGTAAATTATATAGTTTTAATTGATACAAATTAAATAATATTATTATTTTAATATTAAAATCAAATAGGTAAAAAAAATAAGATGGTGGTATATAAAAATTTTTTTAAAAAAATGAATAAAAATTACAGTGTAAGTGCAAAAACAATAAATTGGTAAATATTTGTTAAAATAAAGTTAATAAATACGAAGCAGATCAATTATTCAATTATTTACTACATATAAATTATACATAAATTTAAGTGACGAAAAAAAAAATAATAATTACATAATTTCGAGAAACGAAATAATAATCGTATATAAAAAATTATAATAGAAATGGAATAAATCCTTTCCTAAAGTTGATAAAAAAAAATAAATCAAGCTCACTGATAGCTTTTTCTTAATAATAATAACAATAATTTCAAAATACAATAAAAGATAGAACTATCTCCTAACACTGTCAATCTATCCATTTACTTTTTGTACATTAATATTTGAATATTAATTATTATATCTAAATAAAGAACAAATTAAGAAAAAAGGTCAAAAATATTTTTATTGGTGTTTTATAATACTAATGTAATGATATTTGTATAAAAAATTATACAAATATAAAGATATTTTTAATATTAAAAACAATGAGACCAAATGCAAATAGATAGATTGGACATAGTCGGAGGTATATTATTATTATTTTAATAAAAAATATTATTTATTCTTACAAAATGTTTTATTAAAATTATTGGGGGTGTTTATTTGGGGGATTGGATTAGATTTACACTATTAATCCAATTTTTTTTTTTCTCAAAAACATCAAATCAAACACCTATTTTTTATTTTTTATATTATATTAAAAACCAAGTTTACATTCAAAACATCACATCAACACCTATTTATATCACATCATACAACTATTCAAATTCAAAATTTTTACCATTCAAATCCCAACTCAAAATTCAAACCCCCAAACAAACACACCCTAAATAAATTTTTTAAAAATTATATTCAAATAAAAACCAAACAAATATAAGATATACTCCCTCCGTCCCGTAAATATAGTCTTAATAGGGTTGGACACGAGATTTAAGGAATATTGATATTATATTGGTAGTTGGTAAAATGTATGGATAAAAGACTTTTTTGCCCTTGTGAGTGTAATAGTGTAAAAAATAATGACAATTGTGTAATAAAAATGAAAAAATAGTGATAGTTTTATGGTGATATAATTATTTATAGAAATAAGACTATTGTTTTGAAACGTAACAAAAATAGTAAATAAGATTATTGTATTGGAAGGGATGGATTATTTAATTATTTTGTATGTGTATTTTTTTTCAAAAAAAAAATTAGATTATATACTTCCATATATAATATTTTCAGTAAAAATAATATTATATTTGTATAATAAAAACTTAATTCTAGATTAAAAAAAAAGGAAAAAAATAAATTGGTATAAATAAATTTAGTATTTTTGGAATAATTAAGGATGCTCCAGTTAAAAGTGATCCGCAACATAGTATTAATTTGACTGAATTAACCTATATTATAGAGATGATTAAGATATATTTATACCTATTTTAGTATATTTATAATACAATATACACTAAATCATAAATCAACATATGATATTTTGTATGTATTTATTTATATATAATTTATGTATATAATGGCAGTTAGGCGCTGACGAGCTGACCAACTTAGTAAATCAATATAAAAAAAATTAATAATTCATCACAAAACACATAATATAAAACATTAACTTTAACCATTTTGCATTTCATCGGAACAATTAACATATGTTGTAATGTTATTTATACTTTATTCATCCACCACATAATATGTATATTTTATTTTAGACAAAGTAATTATTTAAAAGATATTTCAAAATTTTCTATTAGGTAACATTATTATTTTTATATCAAAAAATAAGAAAATTGTATTTACACTACTTGTACCTATTTTTGATAAAAGTAAATAATGTTTACTTTAAAATTAGACGGATATGATATTATATTAATTTGTGTTATTTTTATAATTTTTTATTAATTATGGCAAATTACTATTATATTGAAATGGAAATTTATTTTTTCTATATGTAAATATATAATGTATTATTGAATTATGTATTCTATTATATTATTTTTATGTCATATTTCAAAGTTTTTTTTTTCTCATTTTAAAATATATTTTTTTAATCAAAGTAATTATATATTAATATCATATAATACACTCAAATTTTATTTAAATTATAAATATAACATTATATGTATATTTACTTTTTACATAAAATCAAATGCCAAAAATGTCAATTATCTCTTGGACACTTTTATTGACTAATAAAATACTATTATTTTTTAATCTATTACAAAACTTTAAAAGACCCATTTGAAAAGGAACGGAGGAAGTATTATACCCAAAACAATAGTCCAATTTTGTTATTTTCGTCCGTCTCAAAACAACAGTTTAATTTCTAGTTTAATAACTATATTTTTATTTTTTTACAAAATTATTATTATTTTTTACAATAATTAAATAAAATAAGAGTATTTTAATCTTTTAAAAATAATTTTACACTTATTATTAATATAATAATATTATTTTTAAATTTTTATAGTTATCCCAAATATTTCTATTGTTTTGAGTGAGAAAACTAACGGTTAATAAATCACTTTTATTACATATGATGAGTCGAGTGAGATTTGCTGAACTGGAAGAGCCTTTACGACGTCGTAAATGGTCCGCTCCGTCCATTCGTAATAAATGCGATGAATCTGGAATCCTCTGTCTACATGGCACGCAGCAGCCGCAATTATTACTGGGAACAAATTCTGCGAACTGCGATGGAAAAATTAAAACGTGCTCCTCTAACACGACATACCTATTTTGGACAGACATGCACATATCACTGCATACATTATTGGACAAACAAATTTTGTTATCTATGTAATATAATTAATTAATTGTATTAAGAAAATTGTTCATATTTATTTATAAATTTTTCTGAAAACAAATTATATTTAATGGAGTAGTTTTTTATATTAATAAATGAATAAATTTTAAAAAAATTAAATTAAATTAAATTGCACAAAATTTATATGTGATTTTATGAAATTGCGTTAAATCTCCTATACTTCTGAAACTGCGTAAAACTCTTCCGTTATTTCATAAACTTTGCGTCTAACCCACTCGGCGGTCCTTATTTAACTGTATTTTGACCTAAATGCGCCCAAATTGCGAATAAATTTTAGAATCTCAATTTCCAAATCCCTGAAATTATAAATATATTCAATTTTCTTATATTTAATTAAAAAATAGTAAATATACTAAACAATAGTTATTTTTCTCAGGTTTTAAAAGTTTATTTTTACTGTTTTTTTAGTGTAAATATAAAAAAAATTAATATATTTCTAATTTTAGAGGTTTAGAAATTTATATTATAAAATTTATTCACAGTTTGGGCGCATTTAGATTAAATACTGTTAAATAAGGATCGCCGATAGGTTAGACGTATAATTTATGAAACCATAAGATAGTTTGACACAATTTTAAAAGTAGGGGAGATTTTGACGTAATTTCGTGAAATCACAGATGAATTTTGTGCAATTTAGTTAAAAAAAAATACAAATAATAAGCTAATTGAGCTACTTAGCATCACCTTTCAATATATTGCAATGACGAATACATATGCAGTTAATAATATATTTCATGTGTTCTGTAAGGGATGACCTGATTGTGTGGGAGTTACAACATATTAAGTTGGGCTGGGACGGGTTTTTCCAATGCACATTAAACTTATATTTTTTGTTTGGATATAGAAATTAAAAAATAATAATATTTAAAATTTATATATGTGAATAAAAAGAAAATTAAAGATATTATGAAAACTTTATATAAAAAAGTGATAGAAAGGTGATTGGATAAATAAAAAATAGTAAAAAATAACTATTAGACAACTAAATAGTTTAATTAAAAATAAAAATTATAAAATATAAACTTTAATATGTGATTAGATGTATAGTCATATTTCTTAAAAAAAAAAAAAATTATGTAAGACGTACGAAAATAAAAAATAAAAACAAATTATGTGGGACGGAGGGAGTACATAATATTTATCGAGATTAATCGTGACATATGTTATATGAATTATTATTATAATTTTTATTTCATGTACTATATTTGGAATATATTAATATAAATTATGTATTGTCTATTTATTTTTTATTTAACTCTCCTATGATAAAAAAAAAAAAAAAATCTCATAAATATTAGAACTTTTGTTATTGTCAAAAGTATTAATTTTTTATTATGGTAAAAAAAAACTACAAGCTAATATATATATACATATATATTTATTTTGACATAAATTATAAATATATTATTACTAATATAAAAAAATATAAAGAGAAAAAAATATTAAAATCATCACTTTCACTAACCAATAATACTTCATTTCTGTCAGTCTCAATAAAATATTACTTTTTTAAAAAAATTTATACATATTAATCACATTTTAAATTTTATAAATTAAAATTATTAATTAATTATTTTAATTTATAATTATTTGTATAATAATCATATTTTGGTATTTTCTTCCATCTCAAAATAATAGCCTCATTTTAATTTTTAATAATCAATTTCTCATATTTTTATAAAATTATTTCAATTTTTTCACAATAATTATATGAAGTATAAAAAATTTACTCTTTTAAAAACACTTTTACGTCAAATATCGATGTAATACTATTATAACCTTAATTCTCGGTCTATCCTAAATATTCTTATTGTATTGAGACGAAATAAGTATTATTTATTAATTTTTATAATAAAACTTCAAATGAATACATTCTTACTTAACGAAAGAAGTAAAATTTTACGCATCACAAAGGTACTTGTACATATCCTCTCGTTTAATGCGAACGCGACCCATATTGAATAAACACACACGTGTTTACATTTCCATAATTAATTTGTAGTTTATTATTTAAATTAAAGTCTACAATAATTGATTTTATTTCCTCTCAAAAAATCAAAACATCTAAAATAAAAAACAACACACCATTTTAACTCACTTCATCTCTCATACATATTTCTAATAATATTTTATAAATTAATAAGAAAAATAAGAATAATAAAGGGTAAAATTATAAAAAAAAAAAAAAATGGAATTATTTCAAATGATCAAGAGTAATTAAAAAAAATTGAAATGCAACTAACTTTTTTTTTTTTAATGACGTGGAAACCCGAAAGTGCAGACACACTACGTAGGTGACCCATGACCTTATGACCACAAATCCAATCCTATGCCACCAGACTATCCCTACTGAATTATAACTAAACTTTAATTATATACCACATGGATAAAATAAAATAATCATAAAAAAATAACGGATTGTCCCACTATCCTTTTATTGAAATCAAACCATGATATACAAAATATCTGAAATGAAATATATAAATATTAATAAATAATGCATTGAAAAATAAGATGAAAAATCGATTGGAAGTGGCCAATGCAAACCACAAAAAAAAAAAAAAATATATATATATATATATAAATAAAAATGAAAATGACAATGACAATACATATGGCCTCGCATTATTGAGACATTGAAATTTCTCCACGTGGGTAATAGAAATGGATCAAAACGCATCGTTTTAATGGCAATGGTTTTATTTTTCATATACACATCACCGGCCACTTTTTTCGTCCTAAAACAAATCAAATCGATACTACAATATATCTAATATTATAATATATATTTGTTTATAAAAAACAACTAAAATAGACCATGGATTTGTTTTTTGTTCTTTTTTTTTGTTTGTTTGTTTTAACAATATTTAAGTTTTATATTATTCAATTTTTATAATTTTCTGTAAAAATAGACTATTTTTTTTTTTGCTTGTATTTTTGTATTTTTTTTTAATCAAAAAAAAATGTACATTATTATTATAAATATTAATTTCAATATTATGTTTTTTTATTAAAAATTTAAATCCTTTTACCACAAGCAATCACAAAAATACTTAAAAAAACAAATAAATAAAAAATTGAAAACAAATGTTAAGCCTAACAGCAACGCTAAGGCTCAATAGGTATCCTCCAAAGAAAATCCGATCCTTTACCAAAGCCCAAAGAGAAGCCCATTTGTAAAATCCCTCTCCCAGAAAGCCCACATCATATACCATAGTCCATATAAAAGTAAAACTTTTTATTTAAATAAAATATATATTTAAAATACATTCCTTAATCCATGAAATTATACTTATATTTTTAATAAACATTTAAAATTTATATGAAGTATTTTTTTTTTTGAAAATTTCATTAAAAAATGAGTTTTAACTAGATATAAAATTATTATTATTATAAATATAAAAATTTATATAGAAGTATATGAAAACTAAATCTAAATTTGGTGAACCAACTAATGTTATCTCTGTATTCATTTAAGTGCGTTCTCTTTATATTTTATATATATATATATTTTTAAAAATTAATATGTTATACTTATTTATTATTTTTATATATTTATATAGTTTCATATATTTTACATAAAAAATATATATTAAGTGAAAAATTCCTTTTTTTTTTTTTTTCTGAAAACATAATAATTATGACAACAAAAAAACACAAACGCACGTACTCTACCACATAGATCAACGGCGAAGCTAAGTTTGCGACATTACCTTTGAACGCTCGAAATAGAAAATGCGACTTTTAAGGGCGCAAGAAATGGCAATTACTTAAAATAGTAACTACCAATTTATAACACGTCCAAAGGTTGTCTGCATCTGCTGCATTGTTTCTCTTCCCCAAGGCCATATGAGCCTTATGAAATGCCTCAGGGTGGATCAAAACCACCCCGAAAAAAATCACGATCAAGGTCGTAATCCGCCAACAAGAAGAATCGCATCTTTCCACCACCGTCACCGCAGCAGCAAGACCCATCATCTCGTCAATTTCCGATTCTTCTCTCGAAGTATGAACGTGAAACGAACCTGCTCCGGCAATATGGACCCGTGTCGACTCTCCAAGATCGACCCGGTTGCCCACGACCCGCCCGCCCCGAGACTCGTCAGGAGCGGCGGGATGCGCCGCGATTGGAGCTTCGAGGATCGTCGATACTTCACTCCCTCTTAAAAAGAATTGCTCGTTTTGATAGATAGTTTGTAAATATATATATGTTGGTTTTTAGAAGTTATATTTTTATAAAAGAATGGAACTTTTCAAAGGTACGTATTAGAATTGTTTTTTTGACCAAAAAGAAATGCTAAATATGTAAACAAGAAGAGACTAAAATATGTATATAAATTTGAAGTTTGTTGATATTTGACTTATTGACAATATTCATTGTGAAATGAATTAGTTATATCGTTGGCGCGAGTGTCTCGTTAATTAGAAAAATATTAGAGTACTTATCATTCTAATTTTAATTAATAATAAACTCAAATTACGGACGTCATTACTTGTAATAATAAAGAATAATTATAATTTTTAAAAAAATAAATAAGGCATAACGTCAACACGGCTGAAAGTATTTCAAAGGCACTCATCGATCCGCCAGTCAATTTTTCTCCCACTAACGAAATTTTTGCGTAGGGTTTTGCTGCTCCTGGATCCGCTTTCCCAAACCGCCGATTGACGCTACGGCGCGCTAGGTTTTTGTGATTCGGAGGAGGACGCGTGAATCAGCGCGGTCTGGAGCCTTCAATCTATTGATTCGTCGGTAAATTCGGATTCTTATTTTCGAAATTTTATTCTATGTTTGTTAGTTTCGGTTTCTTCAATCGAATTTGGGGGAGAATAGTTTAGGCTTAGGATTTGGTGTATTGGACTGAGGATCGGTAGGTTTTGATGATTTGTGCGTTGTTTCGTGCGATTAGGTTAATAAGAAAATTACTGATGGATTTCGGTTTCTGATTGTAGTTGTTCTGTGCGATGCGATGAATTTGTGGTGCGATCTCTTTGCTTAATTTTGTTGTTGGAGAAGGTAGAGAGGTATTCCGCCATTGGAGTAAAGAGTTAGTTTCTGTAGGAAACGAAAATGGATAGTTCAAACCAGCAATCCATGAATAGGCAGCAGATGGATCATCTTGGTGTGAACAAGATGGGGAAGAACATTAAGAAGAGTCCCATACACCAGCCTAATTTCGGAAACAGCGGCAATAAGCAGCCGCAGCAGCCGCAGCCCCAAGTCTACAACATCAACAAGAACGATTTTCGGAACATTGTCCAGCAGCTGACCGGATCACCAGCCCGGGAGCCGCCGCCTAGGCCTCCCCAAAACAATAGAAAACCACCCAATAATAGGCTGATGAGAGTCCGGCCGCCCCCTTTAGCTCCTAGTAGACCACAGGTCCCTCCAGTCCGTCCTCAACCACCCAATGCCATGGCTCCGCAAGTTCCGGCACCTTATCCAAACACCTTCATGAGACCTCCACCTCCTTCCCAATACGATCAACTTTCGCCAGCCCTAATGCTGCCGCCAACCCCCCCTGATGTCTGGACAAATACCACCGAGTCGCCTATTTCTGCCTACATGAGATACCTTCAAACCTCGATTCTTGATTCTGCTCCCCAGCAGAATTCGTCGCAGCCTCAGGTTCCTGGCCAGAGCCTCCCTCATCCCCAATACCATCCGAATCCGGTTATGGCACAGGCTGCATCCCAGAGAGGTATGGGGCCTCTTCCATCTCCTCGGATGAACGGCCCCCCTCCCCTTTTGGCATCTCCCAATGTAAAAGGCCCCCCACCCGGTCTCCCGTCGCCAAGAATGACTGGACCTCCCCCCCTTTTACCATCCCCTACTTCTCAGTTCCTTCTACCTTCCCCGTCTGGCTTCTTTAATATGCTTAGCCCTCGATCCCCCCATCCGTTTATGTCTCCAGGAGCTTACCAGCATCTTCCACCCCCGATTTCTCCTGGTTTCTCTTTCTCCCCCATCGGCCAGTCAGGGATTTTAGGCCCGGGGCCTCCCCCGCCTCCTTCCCCTGGCTATGGATTCCCGTTGTCGCCGGGGATCTTCCCCATATCGAGCCCAAGGTGGAGGGATCATTAGTTTTCAAGTGCAAGCTGCTGACTTAGGAAATGTATTGGGAAGACCAGGGTGGAAGATCTGCCCTGGAAATCTGAAGTCCATGGTTCTTTTATCATTGTTTTGTTTGTTGATACATCCAGTCTTATCTTAATATATATATATATGATGTTGTAATAATTAATAACTGTAGCTTGCTTGTCTCATGATTATAAGCTTTTATTTTATTTTTTCTTTAGATGGATAGGTCATGATGCGAAAGGCAATAGTTGTAGCTCTGTAGTTTTGTTGTTAACTGAGTTTAAGAATCTCCAAATTGCATATAGTCTTGTGGTGTAATATTGTTATGTGGATGGAACTTTATGTATTTCTCACCTACGCCTATCCTCTTGTTGTATGTGATCTCATCATATCATGGATTCCATTCTTGCCTTAAATACAAACTCCTTTTATTTTATTTTTTAAAAATTTAAATTACAGACCTGGTTCTATTTTTAAGATACACTCCAATTTAGGATAAAATACACTATTTTGAATTAGTCAACATAAATTGCAAACCTGGATTTTTCCTTCAACTTTAGATGATGACATTGATAGTGCCACCAAATTCAAATTCAAATTCAAATTTATTCCATATTCCTTCATTCGGTGGTCTTTGTAAGAAGTCTCTCATCATTCCAAACAGAAGACTAGTTAGCGTCAACGCGGTTAAATACTAATGTATTAACCTTGGAATATTACCTGTGGATTAACCTTGGTATACGTCAAACTAATGTATTCATGACTGGTTGACAAAAAATGGACATCCCATTTATCTCGTGTAAGAGCCACAGAGAGATAAGAAAGGTAGAAAATTTTGACAGAAGCAATAAAAATAAACAGAGAATTGTTGATCAACAACACAGAAGGGTAGGGTGCCCTGCAAACTGTTGTGAATTTTTGTTACCCCGATGAATCTTGCTCACGACAACAGGAGGATCGATCTACTCATACCTAAACGACAACAGCTAGATAAAATCCCTAAATAGGGTTGAAAATGCGCGAATCCTACCATCTGATGTTAGCATCATATGCAGCCAGCTACTAACCAAAGAAGAAGAATAAGAAGATACCAATAGACAAACATATGTGGTGTCGATACATGGACATGGGTCGGGGTGTCACCCTCTAATCCGGAAGCATTTTGATGTTGTTTGGCCAACCCATAGATGAATACATTGAAGACATGTTTTGGATGGGCTGACCAGCATTGCCAAAGGGTCCTGACCCACCACGGTTCATAGGGCTATCGTCATTTTCCTCACCCGAATCGCTGGAAGCACCTGGGGAAGGACTTTGCCCGGTGCCCTGACCGCCCGCAAATGTTAACATATGTGTGGGTGTCGAAGAAGATGGCCGAGCCTTTGGTTTTTTACCATCAGCAATGAAGCTGCCGACTACAACCTAGTAAAGAAATGCGTTAAATAATTAAGTGGATAATATATATATATATATATACGAACACATATCATAGGATGAATTAAGTACTTGAACTGGTGATGCTGCCTTGAGCAATCCTGCGACTCCACCGCCCAACACTCTACCATCTGATCCGGCCAATGATACGCTCAGTCCACCATTTCGGCTGCGGTTTTCGTTACTTTCTGAAAGCTGGAAGGAACCTGATAATGATATAATCTCAAATCGTCCCTGTAGATCAGTGGGAGTATTAACTTACAGAAGCAGAAAATACTAAACGAAAGTATGACAATGAAATCAAGTAGAGTCGCCAAAGGGAAGGATATCAATATGAATATCTTTCCAAACATAAATATTTAGCAGGCAAGGAGATTATACATTACACACACAACTCAAACATCGATAGTGTTATAATTGTTAGTATGTCAACTGGACTTCATTTCTACTCCTTAAATCTAATAGCTATGCAGTTTATTTGGAATTTAAAAAAAAAAAAAAAACTTGGAAAGTTACTTGACCATGTTTCGTGAAATGCAACGAAGTTCTGCAATACTCTTACTGCTTGAACAACTCTCTTAGTACAAAGCAATCTATCTAGGCACCTTTTCCAGGTTGGCGCAGCCAAAGCTAGCATCTCTTCTTGCTCAATTCAGCACATATTTTATTTCATGCCCTATGGCCCCTAGTGATGGCTACTCATATTTCACCAGAAACTGTTGAATCACATGTGCATTACCCTTTGTTCCAAACCACCCATTCATGTAAGCAAAACAATCTCGAAATGTAGTGCAAAATCTTCAGTGGCCTTCAGCAGTTACAAAGACCATCGTGAGCATCATCTTCCCTATCTATCTCTAAATGAGTTGATCATTGGGGCTAAGTGCAAGTCACCAAACCCAGGAACCTCATAGGCTCCGCTATTCTCTATAGCTACAGCTTCTCATAGAATTTGAAACTGACTCAAAGAAGGAATGAATTGGTAATTTAAGGATGAGAATTGAGTGATTTTTATTTGCACACTGAATAACTATACTAAAAAGAAATTATAATTAACTAAGACATCTATCATTAATATTTAAAAAAAGAAGAAAGAACAAGAACAAGAACAAGAAGAAGAAGTTAAAGAGAACCTCATGGACTGTGAATTCATAGTGGCATCTCTCACGATCTCACCACTCACTGAACTATAATACAAACACCAGATATCATTCACTGATAACCCAAAATAAAAAAAATTAGTACACGAACAAAGTCGATAATATTAATCATGTGAGTTCTAAAATAATAGGGATACTAATCATGCTGAAGAACACTGCATTGATTTCTCAAGTAAAATTCTGAACATGTCTGGCATCTTTTCGAAACATATTGCTCTAGTGAAAACAAGGATGACACAGCATTACCATCATGATACATCTCTATTCCTAGATTTTCTTCAGAAGGAATGCCTACAAGATAAGGCATCCTCGACAAGAGTCTACACAAGAACCTAGTTGAGGCTTGTTAAAATTTCCTAATGAAAACTCAGGCTTGATACAAGACAATTAAACCACATCAGTCAACATCTCTCCAGTCAGACTATTACATGCAGCAGAATTTCGTTATTCATCCAACTGATATTGAGAATTAATTACAAGCATTTTACTTTTCAGCTTCAAGGAAATCTATAGGATATCATATAACTATCTGAGACCAAGGCTACCGAACAAGATTTTCAACAGAAAGAAACCATTCCAGATATTTGCCAAGTGGCACAGAGTCTATGGTCTAGAGGATTTTAAATGTAGAATTTAATCAGAATAATTATAGCATAGACATAAATTTACTAAAAGATAATTAAACCTCTTGAAAATTATATATATGAAACCCAAAACATTAGTAATTTACTTTTCAGGCCTTATGTGTTTTGTGTTTACAAGAGAATTTATAAACCAACACGATAATATCCATTAATCATATTCTTCAAGTTATCGAAATGATTTAGTTTCCCTTAAACTACGGTCATGATGCCAAACAGCAGAGAGGGTTGGGATCTACAGACAACAAAAGTACATTGCATGAACTTTTTCGGCTGTCTATCTTCATGACTGAAACAAGATTTTAAAATGTTGAAGTTTAGAAACCAGAAGATAATCATTTGTAGTTATTTATTTATTGTAAATCCTTGCATCTGAAGCACAAAGCAAAAGATTTAAAAATGCAATGTCATCTAACTTAAAATCGCTAAGGGCTGGATGTTTCTTAGCCAAATACAGGCAGATATAACACAAATTTCATGCACAAAATTCTAGTATTATTACAAGATCTAACCATAGCACATTCTGAAACCAAAAAGGTAAGAAGGTTAAGCTAAGGATTACACACCTCATATGTCACTGTCCCACCAGACATTGCAGGTTGGCGAAGGGTGACATTACATACGGCACCATTAGCAGACAGAACACAAACCGTTCGAGGTCCTTGCTGAGAAAAGGCCATAATTTTCGAAGCTATATCCTGAAAGACATCAGGGAACAGACAAATAAGATCTTTATGTAACCCCTTTGCATAAGTAAGAAATGCACGATATCATTCTAAGAATATAAGAAAATGCATGAATAAATCAGGTCTTTATGATGGCACTCCAAACATGTATGAAAATTCAAACAAACTCGTTCGAGTATAAAATAATTTCTGTAAATCACTATGCTTGCAAATTATTCTCTTCTCCAATATAAAAAATCAGAGAAGGTTTGTTTCTGCAGTGACACAATATACACATTATAAATGCAGCCAGCCAAATGTGTGCACATGGAAAAAAGAAAAAGACAAGAAAAAGCATTCAATTCGGCAATAAAAAAGTTAACTGTATCGCACCAGATCCTTAATATAGGTTAGGATTAATATGCATTAATATTGGATCAGTATAATCAAGATAATAACTAAAAGCCACTAACACGTGTCGTTTGATGCACGTGTGTGTGACATTTGGCATACCCTCACAACTAACATGTTTGGATTTTTTCTAGATTTCTATTATATCGCAGAAAATATTACCTTAGGGCGCTTTATGCAGACACAATTAATATAAATCAGATAAACTAAAATTCATTTAAATCTGGACACATCAAAATCTGATTCTGATAACATATTATATAGTAGACAGCATTCAGATCTCGGAAGTGAGATCGAACCGAACAACCCATCAGCAGATAAGGCAAATAAGACAAAATATCGACAAGTTCGCTTTTTGAAGCATCATCATACTTAATAACCGTGATCATCTCAGTTCCAGTTTCATAATAATATCTCAACAGGGAAGTCAATAATGGAAGCATTAACTTAGGACACATCCGAATTAGTAACAAATCTTATTCACAGCTAATGCTTCTTATGGTTCCAAAAATGCATAAAATTCAATACTTTCTGAGTTAAAGATCTCGACACAGAAATTCCTCAAGAACTACAAAAGCCCTTTCCACTTTTAAGAGAGCTAATTCATGAGAATTCTAATCGATTCAGCTTAAAATTAATCAACACCGAGTCTATATATACAAAAAGTCCACTGTAACAAGCAACGTGCTTTGAGAGTAACTACAGACATGCATAATCATACACCAACTCCAAATTAAGTACGACGAAATAGAATACGAAAACCACAAACCCTAAAGCCTCTCCATTTCCTGTCAAAACACAATCGCAGTAATCCATAGATAAACAAAGAATATTCAAGCAAGACGTAGTTAATTCTTTCATTTCTACTTCTCAGGCTTCCACACAACATATCCAGTCAATTATCATCTGACCCACCTCTCCAGAATTCACCATAATTACATGAGGAGTGAAGCCCACACCCGCTGCACCTGCCCAAAAGAGGAACAATTTCAAAACCACTCTTAAGAAATCCAACCCTAAAAAAGAAACCACCAATGCAATAGCCACTGAACCTAGAGCATCCAGCTGTCTTTTCACTGAGCCAGGAGGCCGGCCGCGGTTTCTCTTGGCGGGGGTATCGGAGGAAGGAGTTCCGCCGCCGCCGCCGCCGGAGTCGTTGTGGACCATGGCGGAGGACATCTGAGCAACGGGGGCAGGGGAGAGACCCAAGCCAATGCTGTTGTCGGGGGAGTACTTTCTCGGCCGACCCCTCCTTTTCCTAGCCGGCTCGACGCTGAACCCGCCGGCGCCTCCCCCGGGAGGCGAACCGTCGGCCTGAACATGATCTAACGGCTTGGGGGCGGCGGCGGCGGCGGCCGCCGCAGCTGCAGCTGCGGCCATGGAGTTGAAAGGGAAGCGAGGGTTTTGCTGGTGCATCAGGGAGGGGTTTGCGGGGGCAGAAGTGGATGAGTGCACGGAATTGTTGGTGTTGGGGAGTTGGTAGGAGTTGTTTTGCAGATGCTGCTGTGGTCCCAGTAGGACTCCGGGATGCGCCGGCGGCTGGGAGAGGTGGTGGTGTTGGTGGTGATGGTGGTGGTGGTGGTGGTGCGGGTGGTGGTGCGGGAAATGGGAGGAATCTTGAGAATCCATTGAAGGAGATCGAATTGGTATCGTCTCCTTCTCCTGCTCTACTCAGCAGGCTAATGTGTGAAACCTCAATTCCCAAATGTAGAAAGGGGGAAATTTTTTTGGGACACCGCTAAACACTCCTTCCTGCCTCCTTGGGTTTTGGTTTAGAATTAGGGTTTTATATATAATTTTATTTTTTATTTTTTTGTTGTCTGTCGCTTAGCTTCACTAACTTCTTCGCTTACTCATCACTTACTTATTTTTTTTAGAACGAATAATTATTTTAAATTTGGAATAGAATCATTTTTGCATTTTGGGCTGACCCTTCGAAAGAAGAGAAACATTTTTATACATTTCAGAAATTTTCTATTAAATATGGGTGGTCTTTAAAGCACGTTTGAATGTCTTGCAAGTATTTAACCAGCATTAATTTAGTGTGTGCATTTAAAGTACTTTTGAATGTCTTTTTTGGTATTGTTAAATAGAAAATTTTATACAGTGTTTTGGATAATTATTTAACTTTCATTGACATAATTTTCCTAAATTTGTGTTTATTTTCAGTTTAATTTTGTCTCAAAAATTTGTGTCTATATCATAAATGACAGCTATTTTTTCTATTTATTTCAATATTAGCCATACTAATAATTTTGTTGCTATCATTACATCACATATACCTCTGTAATTTTTAATTTTACATTAAAAAATTACTGTTATTATTTTTTTAACAAAAATACCCAGATAAATAGGCCCAAAAGAGAAGTAAAATACATACCAATCCATTATATACTTGCTCGTATGTTTTTTTTATAGAAATAACTATGAAGTAAGGTTGTTATAGGTAAAAATACATATTTTAAAATCTAGAAAATACTATGTTCTTTTAACAAAAACTTTCAACAATTTTTCTCAAAAATTTAATATATTACAATTTTTTTTATTTACTGCACAAATTCTCATACTTCTTCACATACAAAAATATCAAAACACAAAACAAACTACTTTGTAAAAAAATCATATCTAATTGTATTTTTTTTCTTACAAACATGACATCAAACATTAACTTTTTATTATTTTCTAAATTTTACAAAACCCCACAAACTTCCAAAAGTCTATTTTTTAATTGGAGACACTTAATTGAGAAATCTATGTCATCAATATGTGCAAACCATCCATGGTGAATATACACATGTGTTTTGAGTTAGAACCACAATCTACATTTCTCATCCAAAATGACTTGAACACTCAACAAGGATATGTTTCCTAGAGGTGCATGATTTCATGTTTCGGTCCCCACCATGTGAAAAAGCAAGAACTTTTTTGTGGAAAGGTGATTGCGTCGATGTTTTCTGGAAACTCTGATTTGGATATTCAGGTGAACATGGGATGTAGGTGCACACGTTGCCTTCAAAACCTTCCGTGTCTTATATCCCTGTCGATATGGTCTGCATTGAGAGTTCCGGGAAGTTCTCTGAAATCTTCATTGAATATTGAGTATGCACTGCACACATTGTAAAAGTAAAGTTTAAAAAGGATGCTGAATGTATATAAAGATACGAGTTTTACAGACATTTAACAAATAAACAAAAAGACTTCAATATGACTGCCAATATCTTTGGGTGCCAATGGAGGCTTTGCAGAAACAACATTCTTGGTTAAGCACCACAGCACAAAATGCACATACCTCAAATCACCAGGTTGCCGATGCCCAAGGTTGTAGAAAATTATAAGAAAGCCGGTTCCAAGAATCTGAAATGCAACCGTACGATTGAGCAAATTAGAGAATTCAAGACAAGTCATGCCAAATTTAAATAATAACGGTAGAGGCATTGCATACCCTTGTCCATGGAAAAATTTTATATATATATATCACAATATGCATTCTAGTCACATCTTAATTATATGCTAAAAACAAGCACAAGTTTCTGCAGCGGGTTTTGATAAAGATTTTGGATGTAAGAAAAATATCAGTGTCATCATAAATAGCATTTTTAACATGTTTCCGACTTTAGTATAAGATGAAAAGTCTCGTCAATGGAAGTGAATTATGTCAAGAACTCATTCACGAGAAATTAACAAATAAATAAATAAAATTCCCCAACTCCACAACTGAAACATTTATTGACTGAAGTATATAATATTCACACCCCTGACTGCTTGCAAGCGAAGAACAAGAGGACTCACATATAGAGGCCCAACACCCAATCTATGTGCAAAAGGTGCCAGAACAAACCACAGTACAATGGCTGCCCACATCTTTAGACTGAGGGAGAAAATCACCATCAAAAGCATATCTACAATGGAACAGAATTGCTAAGAATTTTTTATTGAAATTCTTTTAGAACTTAAAAGTAGAGCTTGCACTCACCTGGGAGCTTAAATTTATCATGTAATATGAAGAAAAGCCTCCTTTTCCACCGACTGGCTGATTTGGGAAGTTGAAATTTCTACATGAAAAAACACATGGAATGAGATTTAGATGATAGAGTCTTAAAATTAAAAGTGATTCCAGAGAAGCATGATACTAACAAGATCTTCGTCATCATCCTCAAAACTGTCCCGAATATGCTTAGCAGGTGGCTTTGGTTTGCTGGCAACAATCACAGTTTCTAAAGAAGAAGCATAGGGTCATTATCCTATATAGAAAAAGCCTCGGCAGGAATAGAGCAAAAGGGTAACAGATAAACGCAGATACGCATTTGGTTTAATTAGGAAATCATCAAGCTAAACTAAAATAATATCGTATGATATAATACAGTAATATTTTCCATTAGTTCTTCATCCATAATCTTACAATTTTACAGGGAAATGGTAAATGCAAAAAAGATAATTTCCAACAATCTCTTTTAGCCAATGAAAAATAAGCAGTTTGAGGCAGAATAGGCAATTATTTCGGCATATTTACTCTTATCCACGGTATAAATATTAGTTGTGGTACTTTAAAGCCATTCCCAATTGTGGTTCTTCATAAAAACCCTCAGTGGAAAGAAAAGGGGACAGAAAATTAAGCAATGTGTAGAAGCTGTAAAGCTAGCTTCCAAGTAATAAGCTTCCATACTCTATTTTGTTTTAAAGCCATTCTTCTGCGAATCATCTTCAGATTCATTATTCAATTTAAGTTCTAATACACAACCCAAAATGAAACAACAATATAAGTGCAATCAACTGGATTGAATTCAGTTATTTATCAGAGGACAAGGTATCTATTTGAATGATCTATTGCTTTAGGGCACGGTTCTTTTAATCGTACCGATATATAGTTGTGGAAAACATCAACTTGTTTAATGCATATTATATTTATTATCAAATATAAGCTTATGCAACTCATCATCATGAAAAGAGAAAGAAATGCCTAAGTCTACCAACCCTGCCACTTTCATACCTTTATTGTGAAGATGGACCGATAAATCATTGCCGTTTATCAAATCATGATCATTCAAGACTTTCCCATGGAAAATCAGCCTTGTATTCTCAAGAGGCAAGTGAGAAGTCCCAGCAATCAATTTTCTCAACTCTCTAACCTAAAAAAAAAAAGGAAAAAATACAAATGATAATGAAAGCACACCTTATAAGTTCTTACTATAACAAAGTTCTTCTAATTTAAGGGGAATTTAACAGAGAGTGAACATGAGTATGCCCAAAAGGAAAGTAAAAAAATAAAGTGCTTCATTCATCAGATAGTGCACAGCAACACAATTGAAAGCTAAGTTTGAATGAGATACAACACCAATGAAAAGAACAATCTGAATATCACATTTCACAATTCTGTAACTGGTGGAAGAACTATTTGCCAAGATGAAGAAATCCAGTTTTTAACGCTGCGATTAAGAATATGCTAAAATCTAACTTCATAAATCATATCCAGGGCTAATGCAAACATTCATTCATCAGCCATTGATAATACATAATTGATTTTGTTCAACAGAATAGGGAAAGTCAATACACCCTAAACCGCCATGTGCTGCAACATGCCAATTTTCAATATGAAGAAAACTATAATACATAATTCCATCCAATAAAGTCGATACAACACAATAAACTTTTTTATTTCAAGGGTCAAGCAAGCTTTCAGGAATGGTTTTTGTTATGAGAAAACTTTTCAACAGTTTTTGTAGTTTCTGAATAAAAATTCAAACAAAGGATTGGCCAGAGCATCTGCATCCGTAAGACTGAAACACTATTATTGCAGTATTTCTATACTAATTTCCACGAAATCTATTGATTAAGCTTCGAATGTAACACAACACTAGAATTCCCCACATTAAACTTATCTAGATTACTTCACAAAGCAACAAAATATCAGTTAAAACTAGAAACACAATCACCACCATCATCAAAGGAGCCGTATTTGTGCTGGAAAGCCCTAATCGAACAGCTTACATTCCGAAAAATTGCGACATTTTGGTAATAACTTCAATAAGGAACAAACAAGTAGAGAAAGGTGCATAATTGACATTCTCGAGCTGCGCAAAATTCAAAACGTAGTCAATCGAATCAAATTAGCCAAAAATTTCACATCATGAACAGAAAATAAACATGAGCAAAATGGGTAAATTAAAAACCTTTATCGCAGAAGGGACCCGGAGGGTTGAGGCGGGAGAAGGACCAATGGTCCGCAGAGTGATATTAACCATCCCTTCGTCCTCTTCGATGAGATCAGCCATGGATATTCCTCAATTTCGCGTACATGAGTTGCCGTCGGCCAGCTTAAATTTGGGAGACGAGACGACTTCTCGTCAAATTGATGATACTCGCACAATTAAATAGATAAATAATTAAGTTAAAGTTATAATATTATACCATTCTTTTGTCTACTCAAATGTTCAAATACAATTTTAATAAAATTAAATATATAAAAAATCATTTTTTTATTACAAAAATAATAATAAAAAATAACATAAACAAAGAAAACATAATTTGAATGATGAAATTTTATTTGTATATTTACAAAATATTTTTGATTCTATTGAATTTTGAATAAATAGTAAATTTGAAGCCTATGATAATTTGAATGAATTATCTTACAATCACAAATTTACAGTAGCATCATTACCATCTCATTTTTTACCAAATCAACAACAGAATATGTTTGAGTATAGCTGCAAACATGTTTAAATGCAACTATATTTCCTGTCGAAAGTGGTTAGTGAATATGATCATACTTAAAAGAGATGGGATGTGTTTACTTGTCAGCTGATTTTACTGTTTCAAATTTTTTTTTTCTTAAAAAATATCAAATTAAACACTAAATTTTTATTTATTTTATTACATTAAAATTTAATTTTACATTTAAAACATCAAATAAATACATATTTATATCGTATCAAACAACTATTTTAATTCAAAATTTTACTATTCAAAATTAAAACAAAAAACTAAAACCTCTTAGGTAAACACACCCATAATTTTTGAAGTAATGATACTCTCTCTATTCTCATTTAATTTGTTTTATATTTATATTTATATTTTTCTCTATTTCATATAATTTATTTATTTATTTTTTAAATATAATGATATATTTTAATATATAATATATAATATATATATTTTTATTTTAATTACATTATTTAATTATTTTTACTACAATTATTTATTAATTATATAATATTTAAAATTCTATTCATAAGCTAAATAAAACAATATAAAGAGAATAGTATTTAATTAATCTATAGTAAAATATGATATTATTTAATTATATTTCTTATATAGAAAGGTATGATTATTAAAATTAAAATTAAAAAATAAATTATTTTTTTTTATAATATTTACTTAAAATATTTAAAAAGTAATATATATATAATATATAATATAAATATCATATAATAAATAATAGTAAAATTTTATATAAAACAGATAAATAAAAATTATTTATTTACGATTAAAAACCAAGTCACAGTTAACTATCGACCAAGATATATATACATTTTTCATTGTTTATTTAATTTTATATATAGTAAGGATTAAATAGCGTCAAATAGGGCAATCGTCCTTCGGGAGATTTCCGATGGCGTCCGAAGGTCGGAGGAGGAGAAGGCGTGAGCATTCGTCTTCCTCCTCTGCATTGTTTCCAGTGGAACCGCTCCTAGATTCGCTGCCGTCCTCGCAGGCAGACTTCACTCGTTTGATCGTGGTGGTTTCCATTGCAGCTGCTGTGGCGGTGACTTGTACCTTCATCGCCTCTACTCTAAATAAGCCGCGCAGACCCTTCTGCGACAGTGATATTACTGAATTTTATGATCCCCTGTCTGGTAAAGTTACTGATTATTTGCATTCATTGATTTGGCGTGTCATGAGTGTCCGTTGTACAAGTAATGCAATTTTACCTTGCTACATGCTTTCATTTGGGGTGAAATTCGACAAATCAAAAGAAACTATTTAGTCAATTGTCATGCTATTAGGGTAAATGCTTTGGTTGCCATGAATTAGTTTGAATGGATTACAGGAGAATCAGAACTACTTGAGTGCTGTTTGCAATACGTTGTAAGCATTGCAGAGTGAGTTTTATTGTGTTTAGAATTTGGATAGGCTGTTGTGGTAGCTGGAAGGTAGAATTTCTTGCTGGCATGGTGAAGGTCAAGATGGAAAATTTCCAATTATAACGTTACAAGCACTGATCTGGAAAAACTATCAAGATAGGAAAGGATAAGAATGTCTCCAGTGGTTGCAGAAGAGACGATGGAAAGAGTCACTTTTAGTCATAGTGAGAATACTTGTTTGTTTGGGGGTTTGGATTTTGGATATATGATGTTTTGAAGGTAAAAATTAATTTTTAGTATAACATTAAAGAATATGTTGATTTGAATTTTTTGGAGGGAAAATTTTTGAGAAACATTAGAAAATTCCAACCTACACTAAATTTCTATGTGAAACATAGTCCACAACTACACCTATTTCATTAGGTACTTCTCTGCTACAATACAGTTTCTTTGTCCTGGAAGTTCATATTCTACATTACTCTTACTGCAGTTTTTTAATTGCTTCTGTTGCTTCAGATTCATGCGAACCCTGTCCGATAAATGGCATATGTAATGAGGGCAAGTTGAAGTGTCGATATGGATATAAGAAGCACGGGAAGCTATGTATCGAAGATAGGGACATCAATGAAGGAGTTAAAAAACTTGTGCGAACTCTTACTTTCCACTTTTACGGCTATTTCTCTATACTTCTTTTTAGGTTGAATATAGTCTAACACTACTAATGCTGATAGCATTTCAGACAAAATGGATAGAAGTTGTTGTGTGTGAAGCATATGCTCAGTTTCTGTGCAGTGGAACTGGAAAATGTTGGGTTTGTGACAGATATAATTTTCCACTCTTCTTCAATTGATTATGATCTGCATAATGTAATATAGTCGTTTTTTTGTTGAACTTTTAGTTCTATGTTTTAGATTGCAGAGGATGAGCTATGGAATAATACCTTGGATGAGTATCGCGGACTGGACAAGGACTTTTATATGGTTTTAAAAGAAAGAGCCATGGGAGACATACATAATCTATTGGAGACGAGGACAAATGAGCATGGGTATGCCAAATGTTGTCCAATTATTTAAATATGTTCTTTTTTCTTCAAGATTAGTATTAATTTCTTCTCCTTTATGCTTTTCATACACGGAGATCAGTACTGACGAGTTCAAGTGTCCAGAGATGCTTGCAAACCATTACAAACCACTCTCATGTGCTGTTCGACACTGGATTATCAAGCATGTCATACTTGTAGTGTCATCTTGTGCATTGGTATTTAGTTATATACTGTATGTTGCTGCTCTAATACCTTATCAGTATTCCATTGTAAAGCATGTTGTTGAAGCTTGTAGGAAAATAATGAACTTCATAGTTTGTAGGATGCATCCTGATATCATTCAAGGCTTACCGAAGGCATCAATTTTCTCTCAGAGTTGAACAGATTTACCATGAGGTATACTTCCCTACTTTGCCATATATGCGTTCATTAGCGGATGTTAATCACCATTGCCATGGTTTCTGAAACAAGTTTTCTTATCTTGCCATTTCATGGAAACTATATATTATTCTTCAAGACTCACATCTCATGGTATAAAATCAAATATGAAACAAGAAAGTTGATAGTATAAACTTTAGCTAGGAAAGATGTCATGAGGCTGAGATTTGAAAAGAGCAGAGTTGAACTCTATCATGACGAAATATTAAAGTGATCCAGCATCTTGTTTGTTCCTTTCTCAGTGATTAAGCTTGGGGGTGCAATCATTTATAGTACCTTCATAGTTTTGAAGAGAAGTATCCCTTATTAATCACACAGTTTTGGTTTTTTTACAGCAAAGTTATTTTATAAGCAATAAGATAGTAGAAAATACAACATAGAAGACAGAACCTAGAGAAGACAAGAGAAAACAGAGAAACTAGGATGTGAACATAGAACTAGGTGCTAAAATTCTGAAAAATCAGAGAATCAGGGCCTCAACTCACCTCTGGACTGAGACTTCTTGCCTGATGCTTTGCAAAACATTCTGCATTCCATTTGTGTGACAATAGATTATGTTGGAAAGTGATGGTGGGGCACCTATTGGCTATTTCTTTACTTTATCGTGTAAAGAATAATGGTCAATCTCTTATGTGCATCCCTGGTTCCTTGTGACTGATTTTCTCTTCAGCTCCATCTTGAAGAGTAGTTTGTAATACTTTAGTATTTCTATTCTTGGGCACCGATTTAATAAATGTAATGCA
This sequence comes from Andrographis paniculata, assembly GCF_009805555.1. NCBI lineage: Eukaryota > Viridiplantae > Streptophyta > Magnoliopsida > Lamiales > Acanthaceae > Andrographis > Andrographis paniculata. Next base: position 663,208 of record NW_026137616.1, on the reverse strand, counting down.
TATTGTAACTCTGATACATATATTTTTTTATAATTATTTTCGAAAACCACAACTGGATTAAATATATTTTTCACTTATTAATGTCATGGAATAAGTAATGTTACCATTGTAGGTTGAAGTTTCTCAAGCTTGGTGTTATTTATTGCTGCCAAGATATGCTGAATTTAATGATTGCAATTTGCCTAAGACTCGCTAGCTGTAATATATTTTCCTGTATAAAGATATGCTGATAATTTAGCTTTTAGGTATGTGATATACTTGAAGAGAAGCCATTGATTTCCCGAAGAAGTGGTGAAGGCGAGCCACCCTGGGTGGCTGCATCCTGGCTGCGGGATCATCTGCTCTCTCCCAAGGAAAGGAGGCACCCTTCTCTATGGAGAAAGGTATTGTCACCCTTCCCATAAAATGTGGGTGTGTTTTCAAACCTAAAATTTAATTTGATTTGCATTGAGCTATATATCAACACATGGTTTGCTCTTACCCTTTTTTATCCTTTCCCAGTTATTGACAGAAAATTTCTTTTTTGGGTCTTTTGATATTCCACTGTATTGTGGCCAGCTTGTGCATGCTTACACTCGCATAATTCACAAATAACATATATATATATATATATATATATTTTAAATCTGTGCATGCTGTCTTCGGTTCTAGGTTGAGGACCTGGTTCAGGAAGATTCTCGTGTAGATCAGTACCCAAAGTTAGTGAAGGGTGAAACCAAGGTGGTTTGGGAGTGGCAAGGTACGAACAATATTTCACATAAGATGCATGGTTAGTTGTAGCTAAGGAAGCTGTTGAGCAGTTTCAATCCTGATCTAGTTGTCTATGAAAATAATTCTGCATTATGTAATGTTGTTTAATTGGGAAATTATTGATAAATCATAGAAATTAAATTACATACAAGTTATGTGTTGGGATGGAATAAGTGCTACTCCAATAAATCCTCGTCCACTTATCCAAATGGGCCAACTCCCGAAGCGTGGTTATATCACAGTTGTAACAGCATATTGTCAACGAAATAAGTGCAATATCCAAAGCAATAAAAGACAAGATATTTGGTAACCCGGTTCGGTTATAACCAACTTACATCCGGGGGATTCCAATCCAGGAGAAGTTCACTAATCAAAGGTGATTATGAACAAAAACAGCCCAAAACTCCTTTAACCCATACTATAATGCAAATCACCTAGGAAAATTCCTCCACAGGCATAAGTTGTCACAAACTCATACTGATAACTAACAGATAGCAGGGTTGCTCAGACTTTGGATGAATCTCCTGATCGGATTTCCAATCTCTCCTTCCTCCGACGAGGTCTCCGGCAGGTAAATGTGTCTAGCACTCTCTCAATGCATGGAGAAGGGAAGAGTTGGGGTTGAGAGGATTTAACTTACTTTCTCTCACTACAGTTCTCTCACTAAACCCATACAACAACCAAACTTCCCACACGACTTACCAAGAAGCAGCCAAACAAAGCATGCAGGACAAACTCAATTAAAACCCTTTGCACGAAAATAGAATGATGTGTCACTGCATGAAGTCTGTCAAAGGTTGACCACAAAAAATATCCATTCTTTTTGTCTCTTCTAAGCTTCCCAAATCGAGAAGAACAGACCCAGCAGTGTTGCAGCAACCTGAATGGAAACAAAGAAAGGCAGCTGAGGAAAAACATGAAGAACCATATGCCAAAAAAGTTGGAGAAAAATATTGTTCCAACATTCTCCCCCTTTTTGGCATATGGGACTTCGCCCAATGTGCAGGAGAAGCATTCCCACACCAAACCAATCAATCCAAACAAAATCAGCAGTAAGTTCATCAATTTGTTACAGGCCAGCAAAAAACAAACACAGGCTACAGGCAGCCTGGCAAATGGAATAGTCAATGGCAAACAGATAATAGTAGCAGAGCAGCAAACACAAAAACACCATGCACATCTCTCCCCCTCGAGAGCAGATGCCAAAAAGGGTACAAATGAGCAGATTAGACAAGCGAAGGGTCCTCCCCTTCGTCAGCAAGAAACGAACCAATTTTCGGCATAAGGTTAACAGCACGGATGATTTTCAGACTTCTGGCCTCGTGAGAACTTGATCATTTTTGACATCACAACAAAACTAAAGTTAATGTTAGGACAAAAGCAATCGATGGAATACATTAGTTTACCTATTTCAGAACCAATACTGGTTCCATTGCTGGTTGGATAAATGTTCTTGGCGCAGAGACGGAAGAGACATTGAAATCTCAGTGAGAACTCAGTGGCACTGAGTCCTTTTCTACCAAAGTCCACTGACTTGCGTGAGGACAAGAACAGGGCAACATTTCTCGTGGAGTCTTTCAGTAGATCAGAGGGTAGCTCTTCAGGATTTTCAAGAGGGAGTTTTAACAACTTGTTTATGACGCGCGGGCTTAGCTTAAAAACTTTGCCACGCACATAGGCTTTGTGAAACCAGAGAGAGTCTTCATCTAAGACATAAAGGTTAGCGTAAAACTCCTTGACCAATTTTGGACAGTACCTCTGCAGTTTGACAGCCCAGTTAAACAATCCTTTCCGGCGCAGATAATCGGAAAAACTAACCTCCAAATGCTCATTGCTTGTGAACTGCTTTTCAACCACAAATTTTCGGTTTGCGAGAATGTCGTACTCAAACACTTCAGCAAGATTATCAAAGTGTGTAGTATCCATAGCTTGTTCCGCAGTAATGGAATGAGATCCGAGAGCCTTCTGACGAGTTTTGGACTTCTTTCCCTTTATGACTTTCTTTGAAAAAGATCGTTTGAGCCTTTTTCGAAAAGGCCCTGGAACACCAGCAGACAACTTCCTCTTTTTGGAAGGTTGTCTCTTCGACGAGGATGGAATAAATTCAGCCTCCGCGGCCTGTTCTGTAGATGGTTGTTGTTCTGGTGTCATAACAACCTTATCACTACCTTCTACCATTTTTCCAGGTAACGGAGATTCAGGGATTGTGTCTGGTCCAGACGTTTCAGAAGATGACTCCTTATCTTGAGAAGGAAGTTGACTCACGACCCTGTCAATGAGAGCATCAAGATCTTCAGAAGAAGAATAACGAGGCTCAAGATTTGTACCTCCTATCTCAACACCAGGAACAACATGTTCCACAGGAGCTTCTTCTTCAGAAACCACTTCATCCATCTGTGTGTTAGGGACCTCTTGTTCAGCAACATGTTGTGGAACAGCTTCCTCAGCATCACCAGCAGTTTGAACTTCTTCGGTAACCATGGGCTCCTCAACAGCCTTTTCGAGTTCTTCAATAGGGGCTTCGCCAGCAATAGTTGGAGGCTCATCTTTAACCGCAGTAGCAACTTCATTTCCAGTGATGATTCCTTCATCTGGAGAAACATTTTCCTCTGGAACCTTCAATTGTTCATTCAAGGACTGTAGGGCTTGTGCAGCAGCATCATCCTCTGCTTCCTTCAGATTTCCTTCGTCCAGTGGCGGAGGATTATTAATCGATTTAGAAACCTCTATGGGGTCAGGAGAGGGACTGACAGTTTCACGTCGTCGACCACGACCTCTGCCTCGAGTGCCAACACGCCCACGTCTACCACCTTCGGCTTCAGCGCGACGAACATTCCCAAAACGGGTTCGAGCCATGATTTTTCGCAAGAGAGAAAAGAACGAGAGAAAACTTGTGACTGAAGGAGGTTATCTCCACAAACAACAACGGCCAAATAAATAGCCAGAGAAGAGAAAATGTTTAAACACGCTTTTGAATTTTCAATTAAAAATTCTCCCCCTTAGTCAGTCAATTCCCCAAAAGGCTGTCTTGACACAGCAGCTGCAGCAATACTGACAACTTTAAGTCACTTCAACTTCTGCAACTTAAATCCCTTTTCTGTAATGATCCTCATCACGCGATTCCCAAAATCCAATTTCCAGAATATATAATTTCTCCCTTTATATATATATTTATATATATATATATCTCCAATATTCATCAATGAGATCAAAAGAAATTGGAGATGATTAATTTTTTTTGCCTTATGCAGAGAAATTCAGAGAGGGCATGAACACATACACAAGTTTCTCCTTAACTTCTCGAATCGGTCTCCATCCAGAGGCTTTGTGAGAATGTCTGCTTTCTGTTCTACTGTTCTAATGTGTTGCATATTACACATCCCATTTTCTACCAAGTCTCGAATGAAATGATATCGAATGTTGATATGCTTTGTCCTCCCATGTTGAACTGGATTCTTGGAGATAATAATAGCACTTGTGTTGTCACAGAATAGAGTGAATGAATCTTGAACAATACCATAATCATGCAGCATCTGTCGAATCCATAACAATTGAGCACAACAGCTCCCTACAGCAATGTACTCAGCCTCAGCAGTGGATAGTGCAATTGAATTTTGTTTCTTCAAACTCCAACTCACAATTTTGTCCCCGATGTAGAAACATCCACCAATATGAATCCAATAAGATCAAGACTAGATCTGTTCGAGTACCACAGCCCAAGTTCAGCTGTTCCTTTGACATATCTGAGAATTCTCTTTGTAGCCTTCAGATGAGATTCCTTAGGAGCTGATTGGAACCTTGCACATACGCCAACACTGAAAGAAATATCTAGGCGACTAGCAGTCAGATACAACAAGCTCCCGATTATATTTCTGTACAGTTTCTGATAACAATCTTCCCATCATCATCCTTGGACAGGTTATCATGTTGTCCTAAAGGAGTTCGAACAACCTTTGAATCACAAAGGCCAAATTTCTCAATTATATTCTGAGCATACTTCGATTGAATCAGGAAAATTCCATCTGCTGGCTGCTTAACTTATAATCCCAGAAAGAAATTGAGCTGACCAATCATACTCATCTCAAATTCAGCTTCCATGAATCTCACAAATTCGTTCTTCAAGGATTCAGCAGTTGAGCCAAACACGATATCATCTACATATACTTGTGCAATCATAAGATCTTTTCCTTGCAGCTTGATAAACAGGGTCTTGTCTGTTGATCCTCGAACATACTTCTTTTCCAGCAGAAAATTGGACAGCCTCTCGTACCAGGCTCTTGGTGCTTGCTTAAGACCATAAAGCGCTTTCCTCAGTACACATGATCTGGATGGAAAGGATCCTCGAATCCCTTTGGTTGTTCAACATAAATCTCTTATTTAATCCATCCATTCAAAAATGTTGTCTTGACGTCCATCTGGTAGAGAGTAAATCCCAAGGAACATGCAATAGATACCAGTAATCTCACTGCTTCAATGCGTGCAACAGGAGCAAATGTTTCATCGTAGTCAATGCCTTCAATCCGTGTGTACCCCTGTGCAACTAACCTTGCCTTATTTCTGATGATATTCCCTTTTTCATCTGATTTATTCTTGAAGATCCACTTCGTTCCAATAACATTCACATTAGTTGGCCTCTCAACCAAGTACCAAACTCGATTCCTTGTGAACTGATTCAACTCGTCTTGCATTGCATTAATCCAATATTCATCCTTGAGAGCTTCAACTATTGACTTCGGCTCATCTGTTGAAACAAAGCAGTTCATACAAGACAGATTCTTAAAATTAATTTGTTTACCTCGAGTTAATCTTTCTCCTTTTGGATCACCAATGACTGCATCAATTAGATGGTTTTGTGGAACTCTGGAACCATATCTTCTTGCTTCAGCATCAGATTCACTCTCCGCAGGTTGTAAGTTGGTTGTGGTAATATCGGTTGAACACTCTGGTTCTGACCAATCAAATCTGACTGAGCTCTCTGCAGCAGCACTGTCACCAGTCTGAGGTACATCATTCTAAGTCTGAGGAACATTCTGAACATCTGGATGACTCTGAATTACTTTGGTGGAAGTGGTTTCATCATCTCACTCGGATGTATGGATTTCTTTTCCGAGAGGGCATCATCGAATATCACATTTACAGATTCCATCACTTTCTTAGTTCGATTGTTAAACTCTGTAAGCTCTGGAATTCAGAGAGTATCCCAAGAATATACTTTCATCTGATCTAGCATCAAACTTATGTAGTTGATCTCTGTCTTTCATGATGTAGCACTTACACCCAAATGTATGAAAGTAAGAAAAAACATTTGGTTTCTTTCCGGTCCAGATTTCATACGCTGTCTTTTCTGTGTGGGGTATGAGATAAACTCGATTAATCACATAGCAAGCTGTGCTAATAGCTTCAGCCCACAAATATTTGGCAACTCCCTTGGCCTTGCCATTTCCTGTAGGGTTCGATTATTTCTTTCCACCACTCCGTTTTGTTGTGGAGTCTTTGGGGCAGAAAATTCATGCTTAATTCCCAATCCATTACAGAATTCAGCAAACCTCCGATTCTCAAACTCCTTTCTATGATCAGTTCTCAACCTGTCAATCTTTGATAACATCTCATTCATAAGCCTTGTACTCAATTTTTCAAAGGCATTAAAGGCATCACTTCTCTCACGTAAGAAATCAACCCATGTATATCTTGAAAAGTCATCCACACAGACAAGATGTACTTCTTTCCTCCAAGGCTGCAGACATCGACTAGACCCATGAGATCCCTATGCAGCAGCTCCAGACAATTGCTGCTGAAACATTGTTTCAATGAGGATGAGGAATGTACAACTCTCTTCTGTTTTCCTCTCGCACAGTCACCACAAGTAGTACTTGGAATCTTTGAAAATTTGGGTAATCCTCTAATAGCTCCAATTTTGCTAATCCTCGACATATTTTGTGGATTGACATGATCCAATCTGGTGTGCCACAGCATAGATTCATCATCTTTCAATATCAATGCTTCTATTTGAGGATATTCCAGCAAGTAACAATTGTTCTTTGATCGAACTCCAGTCATCACGCATTTTTGTTCAACATCATATACTTCACATGAATTTTTCGTGAACTTCACATGTAAGTCATCATCACAGAGTTGACTAATGCTGATCAAGTTTGTTCCAACATTATGAAATTAGTTGTGTTTCTGCTGATCAATGGGTCAGAGTACACTGCGTTCCAAAAACTAGTAAAAGAAGTAGTGATTTGCATGACTAACAAAGGAAGTGTTCGACTTCTCGGGGATTTGAATGGAATAAATCAAATTATTTTATATTGCTTCCTTGCGTTAAGATGATAGAGAATCTAAGAATCTCCTTATATGAAAAGTCATACCATGCCATAGGCTAATTATGGTGTGAAGAAAGATTGGGTGGTGAAGAAGTATCGAGATTGGCAAGTGATTCGTAATATGGTTGTGCTCAACATCACTACATGGAAACGTTATGTTCCTATATATTTTATCTTCCATTTATCAGCAAGTGTTGTGATAGCAGCCTGATTTATCCATATTCACTAAAATAAACATGTATAAATAGGCTCTAGATCGTGCCTTTTAAATCGATATTTTTGTGTATCCACAGTTGAAGGTTCTCTAGGCTCTTTGGAAAAGAAAAGACGAGGCGATGGAAGTGCATCAAAGTTGAAGGAAGCTATGAATTCTTCTTCAAACATTCAGAAGAAGATGCAGGCTGGTAAAGTCCAGATTCTTTAGTTTTGGTTAGTCTCTCTGTGCATATACAGGCATTTTCAGATTTTTAAAGAACTTGTGTCATTACAGTTGGCCTCTTTAATTTCATAAATTGTGCCATGGAAGATTTTGAGTTCTTAATGCAAAAAATTAACCCTCATGGGAAGCTTGTTTAATTATATTATGGTAAAACAAGTAAAGTGAGACTGGAACATTTCTAGATTCGGTCCTGTATTGATTTGCTTTGTCATATGCTGCATATTGATTTGCTTTGTCATATACTTCCCGTGCAGCGTGATATTCTTTCTGCAACTGCTGTATGGAATATGTTGTAGTGCCCGATGCCTGTGCTGGGTTGTTCTCAATCTCTCTGTCGATGAAGGTGAGCTTTTAAATCTCAGTGTAATGATAATGCCAACTGATTGGAATACAACCCATCAAACTTCCAGAAATTCGAACATTTCATGTTTTTAGTAATTTATATAATTTTTTACATTGTGTTAAATTCATTAAGACGCCCTTCATAATACTGATGGTATATGTAACATCATCCCATTAAACACACTGCATGGCATTTCTCACTTAACCTTAGTGTATATACGTAATAAAAAAATGGATGAAGAATTCAGTGTCTATGGAAGATAAATAACTCTTGGAATGACTAAAATTAAACGAGGATAAAAGATGACTGTAGGGCTAAAAACTGCACCCAACGCCAACCAAAAATGCACTCTCTCACTAATATATAATCAAACACACAATGACATTCCCTATTGTATGCTCTACAAATTTACTGTGAAAATCAAACCTATGCACAGATAAAGCATGCATAAAATGTACCTCTGATGCTTCTGCAGATATGTATATATATATATATATATGTACATTGCTGATATTGGTTTCACTGCCCATTAAATCCAGCAAATCCTTTTTATCACGAAACAGATTCATAGGCCCAGAATGTGTCGGGATCAGGACTGAATAGAGAAAAGTCTTTTACTTCTAGATTTGCTATGTTCCAATCAACGAATCTAGCTTGAACCGCCTTGAATAACAGCAGAATGGTAGGAAGAATCCACCACTTGTCATCTTCCCTGGTATTAGAACAGGTTCACGAGTAACAAGTGTTAACAAGTTTGCTCGAAACAGTTTCAAAACTGTGCCAGTAAATTGTTCCAAGTGTGAACCCAGTATTTGTAATACTGTTTTACTTGAATATACCTAGATAATCAAAGCTGTTAAAATTATTTATGAAGAGATCACCCCCATCCCAATTGGCTACCTCAACTGATTTCCTTTTGAAATGTGTTTCTAGAAATACAAGTAATGGAACTCACCTCGGATGCCAAACAGTTTCTTTGTCTGGGGTCTTCAAGGATGTAATAACATAATGAAGTAGGCCACAGATAAACGCCACAACCTGCAGTTTCATAAAAAGGAAGCCGTCAAAAATCAATCGCAGCTTCCCAACGTAAAAATAATGACTTGCAGCTTCCCAACATAAAAAATAATGACGCATCTTTGTGGCATGCGTAATCTCTCTCATTAGCTATCACTAAAGAAATAAAAGATCTACAACTTGTTTTTGCATAGAGAAGACCACTCTGCATCCAGAACTTGGATCAATAGAGAAACGATCTAATAACTACTGATGGTTAGTCACAAAAGCCACCCTGTTTCATAACTCAGTCAAAATCAAGCTATGAAATTATCACTTGTGTAGAGCATTGGTGACACTATAACACATAAGATGTTTATATTAATGAATTATGTCACTTACTATATTAGAGATGGAGCTAGCATTCCACAGTGCATAAATACGAGCAAGTGAAGCTCTTCGAGGTCCATTGGTGAATAAAGAATTCAAGCCTGCTGGAAATGGACAGAGCAGTGATAGAGGAAGTATAAGTAGCACAGCAAGAAAGGCTCCAAGTGATATCCAGTAGAACAGAAATAGCATAAGCAGAGTGACGAAGAGGTCTGCCAAGAGCATGATAGTAATCAAAAGCTGAATGGTGTCCTGGAATACAGTAGACAAACATTAAATGGTGAGCATTGTTCCAACAAGCATATCAAACAATTTCAAGTACCTGTCGGCCAACAGGGCGAGTATTGAGCAACAATAGAGACAATGGGAAGAGGAAGTCCTTTTTATAGCTTAGGAATTTCAAAGTAGCTTCATTGATAATACCACCATTGAAGCCCCCGGTGATCTTTTTGCGGGTTAATAAATGGCTTGTGTTACCCTGACTTTCGTCTGCTTGCTTGGCACTATTTGGTGATGCATCAAAGTTCCTGAAGATTTCAGCAGTGACATAAGTGGTGAGATACTAAGGCAGCTTCAAGAATAAATAACTATTAACCCTCTTCTTTGACAGATGAACTTTAAAGTTAAAAAAAAGGACCTGGCACTAATCTACAAAAAAGCATCTTCATTACCACTAGAGGAAACATCTATTAGGATTGCAACGGAAAAGAGAGAACTTCAGCTCAGTCATTCTCAATGTGTATAAACTATAAAGCCTAAATGTTTCACATTCAGAAGGTATCATGCAGGCAGTTCTGTGATAATTCTTCTAAAAGCTTTTCAAATCTTAAGAAAATCAGTGAAGAAACTAAAAGAACACCTGGAGAAACACCCCTCATCAATGTGATAACATGATATCAACTAGTGAATAACACACCAATGTATTGGAATTTAATCTATTACACTAGTTCCATGGAGGTTTTGAAGCATTACAGTCTATTACAAAACAATTTATAATCATGACGTGTTACCTTGATGATGAGTCGCTGTCGTCCAAATAATCAGCGTGATGAAGATCATGAAGAGTATAGTCACCTGTCACCACTAAAATACCCAACTGATAATATCCACTAGATGTGGCCTGGAACCATCCGAGTTCAACTTTTGCCCCATGAAACTCAAGTTGGGGGTTTCCATGAGTTGTCAGCCAATTGATAACAGGAACCAAAGATGTCCGGATGGATCCATGTCTCACTGTCCTCAAATGAGCATTTAAACCAGCCACCAAGCGATTCCATACAGTTGAAGGTACATGCTAAAACCATATAAATGAACTACAATTAATAAGGTTCTCTCTCTAATGAGTACATGTGGGACCAAAGTATTGTAAACTTTGAAATGTTTAACACAATAAAAGTTTAACAAATTGTTGATACAATGAAAAGTTGGGGAGTGCAACTCCACAATTTCTCTTGGCTGGATTCAAGGTGCTTCACTCCAATGGATACTCACTTTTGAAATAAACAAATTTCACTTTATCTTTAGATACCACAATACCACTTCCCGGCACATTCCTAGATATACAAGTAGATTTGCTGACTTGCTCGCAAACTACGAGGCTAGGAACAGAGTGGACTTGGTTGCATGGCTATAATGTTCTTAGTTTGAGTTTTCTACGTTGTTTCATTTTGGCCTAGATTTACACAGTGGTGGCACCTGTCACTTCCTAAATCTCCATATTCTAAACTATATTCACGAACAAAAGCATTTTAGTCTCCAATAAATAAATAGAAGCTTAACTTTGGTTACCTGGGCAATGAGATTAGTTAATAATGCATCACTATAGAGATTATAAGGAGCCATATAACTTCCATCTCCGCCAAATATAATTCTCATGGGAAATCTCTTCTTCATGATGGTTACCATGTCCAGACGTTTCTCATCACCACCAAGGAAAAAATCAATATAGGAAACCATCAAGTCAGGTGTTGCTCCAACCTGACATATTGTCCACAGTCCACACATCATAGGGTAGATCAGAAGTATATCAAATATTAGAATATGGCAGTTTCCAATTTAAAAAAGCTGAAAAGTGTAAGATCATCTCGTTTTCACTTCTTTTGAGCTGCACATGGTCTAATTAAGAGAAAGTGCTTATATGGATTTTTGTGAGCTACTTATCATGTCTGCAGTTCAGCACGCTGTTAATTTCTCATATAATTTCTTATATATTGGTGAGTAAGGAATTGAAAGGTGACTGTAAATTTTCTTTCAGAAAGAAATGTAACTATAGTTAAGTCCAAACTTTTGTTATGCCTTTTTTTAGTTAGTAGTCTAAAGAGCATTTAAGCAGATCCTGACAACAGAAATCCTGGATCTGTGAATTTCCATATTCAACAGACCATAAATCACCTTTCAGAATTTTAGATAGCCAAAGATGCTGTCATGTTTTTTTTCGCTAACAATAAATTACATAATAGCCATTTGTCAATAGAAATAAAACTTACAGTGACCAAAAGTACTTGCATGCAGCTGGATAAGATTTCACACATACACTACACATGCTTTAAACAATTATACGAAAAATGTACAGTGCACCATATAACTAACTGAGAAATAGGTTTAGAAAGATTCATTTCATCTTTGAGTGTCAAAGGGTGTGCTTTTGGTGTGAATGTAAAAAATTGATAACTACATGAGCTTTTATTATATGTGATATAACTATATCTAATAGCTAGATGATATGATATTTTTCAGGAACAATACTAAAGCTTATGATTTACAAATATATACTTTTTTTAATATATTATATGTGTTGATATCCATGTATGAGGGGACAAGTTAAGAAAATTGACAGAAGAATGTTTGATAGACATGTTCGTTGGTTAGGGTTTTCATGTTAAGAAGGATTATAAATTGAAAACAAAATGTTTGTAAAAGACAACTTGTAGGTTTTTATAACATAAGCTACCTTCATTCCTTTGTATAAAGCACGAGATCTGCAAGAACGCAAACATGAATGATCATATTCAGACTTGACAAATTCCTGAAGACGATGAATTTTTTTTCTCCTACGCCATTGCTTCCATGACCAGGCGCAAGGATATGCAAGGACTGAAAGTATGCTATGGACTGACCCCTCCCACCATTCATAAGCAGCAACAGAGTTTATCTCATCAATAAATCTATTGAAAGCATCTTCATACCTGCAGTGCAAGAACACAAAAGCAGGTGACTAGAGATAATTATGTTATAACATCTCAAACCTAAAAGAACTTTATCAGGAAAATAGATCTTCACATTACCATTTACTGGAAAAGGAACGTAAGGGAGGCGCTTATTATATATTTTATTTATTATCCTCAGATGTTCAAGGTCAACATAGGCATCTAATAACACTATGCCTTTTAAATGGCTCATATTAGTGGAAACAGAATGGAAGAGTTAAGCCAGAAGGAAAAAAAACCAATTAAGTAATAATACCACTTGAAACATGATATGCTGTAGCATGCAAAGACATCCATTTGCACTTGCATAGAAATTTACAACCAAACAGTTATACTTACACAATCTCTAAAATTGCAGCAGGTGGTGAGTAAGGGAGATGCCACGGTTCTCTGAAGGTATTAGGACCCATAAAATACATCCTATGTACATGACTCTGAGTTTCATCGATTTTGGCACCACGAACCTTGAAAAGAAAGAAATACAGAAAAGAATCAGATTCCACTACAGCAGTAGCTATAGTGACAAAAAATGAATGTGCTCACCTCAGATAAGGAAAGGAGATAAGGAAAACGTTGAGCATCATGGTGCTCAATAGAATTTGCCCTTTCATAAGAGTATCCTGAGCCCATCAATTTTATTCTGAGAGTACTTAATATTAGTGCTAGGAGCACTACAATGCACAAAAGCATAAAGGAAAAAGGCCAGGGGCCACCAAATGTGTATATCAACTCTTCAAATGGGGTGTAGCATTTTGGCATCCTGTATTTGTCAGATAAACATCTGTAAGGGCAATTTGAATCAGTCACTCCACCTGCAGAAATTGGCCCCAGGTATAAGAAAACAGGCAAGACTCAATCCCTTCATGAGCGAACAATATATAATACACACACACATACAGAGAATGAAAAAGGAGGAGGGGGGAAGGGGTGAGAGATTCAATGAAAATTTGCATCATATGAATCACAATACCTCTTACATATATAAAATCAGCACGAATGGGAAGGCGTTCAAGGGAACACGATTTACAAAGATTTGGATCAGATCCTTCATCGTCTTTATATGTACCAACAGGACATTCCTATAATATAATAAAAAACAATCAAAATCCATGATGTCAAGGCTATATGCTTGCCTACAGTAGTTATGCCATTAAAATGTTGATGTGCTGAAGATGTATACTTCTTTTCAATATTGAGGAGCTTTTGCAAATACCTCTGTAACCAAACATGCAACAATTTGACATTTATATATAGGCAGTAGGCATTATACTTCTTGTTTGACATCAACAAGAGTGCAAAAGCTCATCCTCATCTATATACCTTCTTAAGCAAGACTTGAAAGAAAAAGATTATAATGCATGTGAAATGACATAGCGCATAACAAAATTAACATGCACAAAATGCTGATCAAAGTGATATAGAAGATAGAGCGAACAAAGAACATACTGTACAGAATGTACCATAGAGGCCTTTGGGGCACTTTTTGCCAGTAACTGTTCCTTTCTCTCCACGGAGACCATCTCCACCTCCAGCACCTCCACTGCACATACAGCAAAGATTATGATAATAATCCGTAAGCTTTGTATGAAAAATGCCTGCTTTTCCTTTAATTGCTTAAAGAGCATATGGAAGAAATCATTGAAGAAGCATTCACAGTCTACATCATATGAATTCTCTTCCCTAGCTATTTTAAATGCTAAAAGTCTTGAAACATCAAGAAAACCTAGGAGATAGAAAATATCACACATTACATGAAAACAAAGTCAACCTTACATGTACAATACTCCACAATAGCACTAACATAAACAAAACCACGTTCATAAAAATACACAGAATGTCAATAAAGCATGATATTCCAGCAAAAATTCGTCCAAACTTTCATTTAACTAGAGGGCAAGTATCTAATAAAGTATCGTTATAAACAGTGGCACACCTGAAGTTGATGTCACCATTAACAAATGCAAGTGGGGCGTATTCAGCCCCCTGAGCTATGTTGGACCAATGAAAATGAATTCTTCCACCTCCACCACCCCCACCACCCAAAGAACCACCAAAGCCCCCATCAACAGACAAAGAAGAATTCTCTGCCAGTGTAAGAGCTTGAAGAAACAACAGGATAGTCCCACCAGAACCTCCACCAAGTGCACCTATTAGAGTACCATTACTATTGCGAGTTGGTTTGCGACAACTCTGGCCATCAGCACGAATGACCCCGTAGTTATTCAGACTTAGAAGTGGCCATTGAATTGATCCAATCACTGATAAAATGAAAACGGGAAACAGGATTATGTATAATTGTGGTTCAGTTTTGTTACTATAAACATAAAACACATTTGTACATAAGTTGATAGTTTTTGTGCATTTTCAAATTTATTATAACATTAATATTCTATTTCAAAAAATTAAAATGAGCAAACAAATGTGTTGGATATAAATTTTCTTTAGGCACAAACATATCAAAATTGTAAATTACAACCAGAACGATTGAGCATCAATAAATATTTTTATGATAAATGCATGTAACAAGTATGAGAGAGAAAGAGAGAATATGCCAAAAAAGCTGACACTTTATAATAGCGTCCTTTTTATTTTAGTATTTCCTTATTGAAACGAATAAAAAAAAAAAAAAACCTTTGTTACTGAGTCAACATTAACTTTATTCTTTCATTTTCAATCTTTTCTATCAGAGTTATCACTTTCCTTTCATGTATATTTCGTTCCCACGCCAAAATTTCCGTTATATTGTTAATTGATATTGCTTAATTTTGAGATTCATTAGCATTATATAGCTATTGATATGGCATGTTCATTTCTTCACTTCAATTCAGTGGAAAACAATATGCAACACATGCTATTAAAAAGCATACAAAATGTGAAGACTGAAACCGGTGTTAATGCCATATAAAATTTCAAAAAATAAGTTGAACACAGAAGGAAATGAGAGAATTAGATGGTTAAGTTATTTGATTTCAATTCATTGGCAAGTGTTCTGAATTTATAACAAATTCATGATATCTCAATTCAAAATTAGAGTGATGCCCAATCATGTCCATGTATTGAACACGTGAAGAACTACCAGAAAGAGAAAATAATGCAACAAGCATGTCAACACAGAGAAACATCATAACCATTTAGGATTTTATATCTTAAGTCAGAGTAATAGAACTATTCCTAGTGCAATTACAAACACTTATCTTCTAAAACTAGATACCGCCCAAATATACTCTTTTATCTATCAAAATTGAAACACTAATGCCTTCTTAATTGTTTGAAACATAGAATGCATTCCTATAAAACAACTTTGTCCAACATCTTTCAAATTTACACTCAACATTGTACATGTCTGATAATACAAACAACAATATTGTACTGAGGACTACTAGCCATCTGCTATTTAACATGTGGATTCAGATGTACATGATAGCATTGCAAGTAGGGGTCTGTTCCTAACTTGCAAAAAAGGTTTGCATGATAAACTCAATTACATATTGAAGCTTTTAGTGATTATTTTGAAGTCTTAGATTTTGACAAAAAAAAAAAACATAAGGGAAAATTGCAATCACTTTTTCTTTTTTCTCAAACAAAATAAGGCAGTTTTCAACGCAAACCTATCATTCCACCACCAGATACATATCCATTAGATCGATTCGGGCCCTCAGTTCCACTTCCCAACTCACAAGGAAGATCAGCACTTCCATATCTGGGGCCACCTTCACTCATAATCCCATTGAAAATTCCAGATCCCCCTCGCCCTCCATGTCCAGCACCAGCACCAGCTCCATTAGAGTAATTTCCCCTGCCTACACCAGTTCTGCATCCTGTAAAGCATACCATGCCGTAAAAGCTAAAAAGTTTCCCCAAACCATGGTTTGTAGAGTGAGAAACATTGAAGTTCCATACAAGCAAAAGCATTGAGTACACAAAATGCCCTATGACACATATGTAAACAAAGATGTACATGTATATACCTAATTCTGATGCAGTTATCATGCCATGAGTGTCTATAATTACATTCCTTGCTCTGTGTATGTGAATAACACTTCCTTTGATAACTCCATTTATCACAATATCCTCAACACGGCAAACCTGTTCAAGAAATAACACTCAGCAATAATTGAAAGATCATAAAATTACAACTGTGTTCAACAAATGGGGAAGCACAAAACGATTGGGCAATGACAAATGTCCAGATGCCTAACCATCCATGCAGTATCCTTTTTCTATCGTAAGCTCTACCATGTTGACAAGAGCATATAACACAACTATCTCTCAAATCATATATTAATCATGCGTGGTAGGATCTAAAATTATTAATATGTTTATCTCCCAAATTTATCTATCAGAGTTACATACTTGCATGTAAACTTCACCAACAAAATTCATTCAAGCATGCATTCATTCACAATAAAGACACAGGCTTACAAAAAGGCAAAACACTGACACTTCCATAAATTAGAAATGGTGTCTTTTGATCACTCTTGATCTCGAGTATGAATGCAAGGGTTCTGGTAATTCAAAGTACATGGGAAAAAGGCTATTTCCTCTTTATCATGTTAAACACACACATTTGGTTTACACCGTTCAATGTCATCTTATGAGTTAGTCTATACTATTTTTCTTCAAGTATACATAATTAACCCACTTATTTCATTTTCATTTTCATTAATAAGTTTCTAGGTTAAAAATTGCATAACAAAATCAACTGTAAAAGCAAATCTTCACATGATTAAACCACAAATGGTCATGTTTGTATATGTAGATTGCACTTCTCATCCCAAATAGAATTTGGGAAGTTATTCTTCATTTGATTTAACCAAACATAAGCACAATAGAAGACATGTAACTTACTTGCATGGTGAAAGACAGTGTGTAATTGACATGACAATCATCTGGTGGAATTATCAGATCCATTGGGCATGTTGGACTCTCACAAAGGGATTTGGTAATCCTAGTTCAGATGAATTAATGAGGATGAGATAAGACAGTGCAAAAAAATAATCAAATTAGAGCCAAATGATCTTATATTCATGAGGCTTCCTACGAGTTTTTACTGTCATCATCGTCCAATGGAGCTTGAAGTAATGAGCCTGGGCCAACCTAGCACATGAGATGTAGTATCCTGTAGTTAGGTTCTCGTAAAATGCATGTATTTTATCAAGAAATATTGGTAATAATCACCAGAAAGGAGAAAGTGGCAAAACACAGAATGCAAATAGCCTTCTTATGGTAACATATTCTTGAAGGGGGAAAAGAAGTTCCATTTAGAAAATGGGTTTACTTTATGGTTTCTACATTTCAAGTACCCAGTTGTAGAAGTTCTCTGAGAAAATATACATAATTTAAGGACACAATATAGTTGCATGGACCGATAGTAAAAAATAATTGTAGCACAACTACAACCATTTTATGCACATAATTACTGTAGTGTTAACTGTCAAAAGATGTAGAGAGCTTCTGTAAAGTAGCAAGATAACAACAGAAAAGTGGACCTTTGGCTCATGCATCTTCACTTCAAAAAAGATAGCAAGCAAGAATGAGAATGGAAGACTTCATATCTTACAGTAATATTATAAAATAGTGACAGCGAAAGTCTCTGGCCTTTGATTGCATCACCCTGACCAGATAGCATCAAAAGTCCCTGCCCATATAGAGCCATGTTTGCATTTGAACTGATGACAGAGTTTTCCTGCAACCAAAATCAAGATAAGGTAGGTGTATCAGAAAAATAAAGCAGTAAAATATAGAGAAACAACATTTCCACTCACATTCAGTAATCATTTGATATTACCTTAAGGACAACAAGATTCCTAATTTCAAAGATGGAAGTATCCACATCAGCATTTCCTCCACCGTCAACTTCAATTTTGGAATTCAACATGAGTAACATCTTGACAGATACTCTAAAAGCTCCATAAACCTTTACAAATACAAAATGCAACCCCAGTTGTTAGCGCGAAAGAATTAGATCTATATGATCACAAAACTAGTATTTAGACTGTAACTTTTCCTCTTAGAAGAAAAGAATCCAAAGCACTTCATATGTCACTAATTCTGAAACTTTAGATTGACGAGCATACTCAATGTTAATACACCGCCATTCCCCTCAATATATACAGAAAGTCCTGAGGCATTTTTTTATCGTACACATAGGAGAACACTTTTAAGCCATTTGGAACATGGAATGAAGGCTCCTCAGTAATGGAAATATTATGAAATAATTGATACATGAAAGCTGAGTTATAAAGACAGCCATGAAGAATATATATATATATATATATAAATATTGGTCCTATTTGATATTGGGCATTGATTTCTATTTTCACATTCACATTCAAGACCATCTCATCTTGCTAGCCCTTAACAAGTTAACTTTATATGTTGCAATTGGCTAAACACAATAACACTTTTTACCTTAATAACAGAATCACTCATCAGAAGTTCCTCAGCAACAAGTTCAAATTCTGAGACTGGAAAATCAGACAATCCAAAAATAATGCTGCTTCTAAAAGACAAGCTTATCTGGCCTCTGACCTACAATTCAAAAATACCAAAAATTATCATCCTAGAAAAAAAATATATTAAAAAAATAAAATGAAAGCTCATAACTGTGATATTTTACATTGAGCCTACAGCACTATCTATTGTAATTCTATCAAATAAACAGACAAGCATCTTTCAAGGCCATCAACCTTGGCTAACAAAGCATTACAAACACACCCTTTATAAAACTCCATGTCAAAGCATCAAACCTAAAAAATGTTAAAATAAGATGAGGTTACTAATGTATCTTAAAATTTGGATATACAGGATGCAACACTAGAATAATATTTCTTAAGGATAAGGTGAATCTTTTTTTTTTTTTTTTTGGCTCAATATGAAATGACATTGGTAATAAATTATGGGGAAAAAAAAAGTAAAAAAAAGAACTAAATTATCAAAATGTCACATATTAAGGGTGGAGAGGACAAATATTATTACTTGGCTCTAAGTTTCACTATCTTTGCCCTAGTAGATGTTCTCCTTTTAATATCTAGGTTTGAAGTGTTTCACCTCTAACTCCTACCCTCATTCCTATTGTATCCCCTTGGGGCTTTTTAATATTTAAATCTTTTGATTTTAAATCAAAGAGGAAAAGAAAACAAATTTTGCACAACAAGAATATCTTATGAGAGATTTACTAAAATAAACTTATCGGGAACCATGGAAATAAGCTAAAAGAATGTCCTCCTTCAAAAATCAAAATTCTTCTGCCAGAGTACGGTTATGAGACCTTGCTCATGCTTATAAGTCAATAATACTTTTTTATTATATATAAGAAAAGCTTGTAAAAATAGATATAAATTAAATAGACATCATAGCTTCTTGATTACAAAGAATTCAAGTAACCAATGCCAAATGCTATTCTAAAATGTAAACCACGTGCATGGAACAATTCAACTTTTTACAAGATTAAAGTAGAAACAGCAGACCAGGAAACGATTACAAGTTCAGGGAGAAAAAGAGAAGATCATTCTGGACCTGAACTCTAGTCCATAGGAGAGGCACCAAAACTTTTGCGTTATTCTCCACATAAACATTTGTCCATGGACGGCTAATAGAAAAATCAAGCAATGGAGTTTCTGTTTCCGTCGTCAAATTGTCATTGCCAACACGTAAACTTAGTACATATGCATCAAAGTAAGTACCAGCAGCTCCAGCATTCCACGAACATCCCAAACTGAAGCCACCTGCCAAAAAGAGAAGAAAAAATATCTGTAAGATTAATAATAAGGTTTACTTTTATTTGAATTTCATTTTGTGCCTATACAAAATAATCTGTTTCTCAACCTCATACCAAATATTTTCAAGAGGAATTAATGGTTGCATATACAATGCAAAGTCTTAATTAATCATATCCTGCTGTCTCGTGTGAAAAGCATGAGTACAGAATATTCATATTTTGGCTAATGTAATTACTAGTGCTGTAGCCCAGAGCACATACACACAGATTTGAAATTTCAAACTGCTAGGTATTGGCATCTTAGCAAAATGCATTGAGATTCTAAACTACAAACTAGTAGGCATTGCTCATGAACTGAGAAAAGTTAGTGAGGAGCAGACCTTATTATGATCTATATAACTAACTGATAGGGAACAGGGACAAAAGACCGGAGGCGGGGACGGGCTTAGGCTTGCTTCCGGGCTTTTATTTATCAAGTCTTTTTTATCAGCCTTTTAATATTTATTTGGTTAGAGTTTAATTATTTTGAGTTGGGTTTATTTTATTTATTTTATGGACTTATTCTAATTTTAGTAAGTAGGGTTTAAGTAGCACTCCTTCCATCCGTCAATATTATATCACTATTCATTTTTTGGTCATCCGTTAAACTTATGCACAATCCATTTTATAATAAACTTTATCCATTCACAATTTTATTATCCTTACTTTAACAAATAATAACCAATGTGCCACTAATTTTTCTACTTATACAACTACTTTTTTTATCAATCATTTAATAAATTTCTTATAATACCTCACTTTACTTTTTACCTATCTCATTTGAGTCTCCGTTGCAACCAAACCTACATAATTTTATTGGACGGAGGGAATAGTATTTAAGGAGTAGCTGGGGTCTTAGACAATGATTCTGAATCTTGGAAATAAAATAGCCTTGGGGCTTTGGGGAAAACAGTTGATTCCATTTGAGTGGACAAATAATTGGTATCGTTTGCTTAATCTTATCTACTTATCTTGTTTCTATCAGTAACTTTTTCTTCTAAGGTAGTCAATCAGATTGAAACTCATCATCCACATTCCACAGACCAATATGTGAATGGAACACATTAAGTTTTCTTTTTCTTGTTTTTCCATCTATTTTAGCATTGGCACAATATGACAAAATAATGGATGCAAAACTTGAAAATTGAAATATAAGTGGACTTTATTTAATGTGATGAATTGGAAAGGGTTCAAGAATGGGTGTAGCTCTTACAAACAGCTTAAGTTAAACGGGCAGCATGGAAGTTGCCCTTAAAATAACATAGTGACAGTGCAACCCTGCGCCAAGTTGTCTTTTATTTCATTGAGCAATGGTACAATAACAAACATACAAATATGCAACATATCATTAGAACGGATATGACAATTCATGCAAGACTTAAAGCAATAGATTGTCTGCAAAAGTTTCAATCTTTAAACACAACATTAGAAAAACATTGGCATGAATAATATAAATCACTGCAGGCCAGTAGTAAGTAGTGCGCACAAATTGTTTAGCAGGAATTTTAGGAGCACATATAGATCCTAGAAAAAATTTTAAGTTGTAGCATAGTTATTTACATTATGTACCATCAATATATCAACTAACTGATGTCATTGCACAGAGCTGCTCACGCAAACAAACGTGAGGTTCTTAGAATATGTAAATACATACATCACGTGCCTCAACAAAAACATTAGGTGTT
The DNA here is from genome assembly GCF_009805555.1 of Andrographis paniculata. Taxonomy (NCBI): domain Eukaryota; kingdom Viridiplantae; phylum Streptophyta; class Magnoliopsida; order Lamiales; family Acanthaceae; genus Andrographis; species Andrographis paniculata. The sequence continues at coordinate 641,314 of NW_026137616.1, read as the reverse complement.
ATGTTCAGAACTAACCATGCACTGTGACTTTTATATCTCCTTGCTTGCTGTAACAATTCAGTGATATTCTTCCACCCCCACCTCCACCCCATCCTTTGCCACCAGCAGCACTTATGACACCGAAGCCCCTCCTGTCCAGTAAAATGACATTGCTGAAACTTACAATGTGTATTATCGAGTAGTTCATATTCCAACTGGAAATTACCCTAACAAACAATCTTTAGAAACATAACACTAACATATCACAAAACACAATTCAGGACAAAAGAAGATTTCTAACACAAATCAACCATAATGTGATTGATATCTTAAAAAAACTTGCAGATTCGCACAAAATCACTGAAGGTCCTCAAAGCACAATGCATATCCCTGTGTCATAGGTGTGTTCCATACGCCCAGATTCATTGTTGAAACAATGAGTTTTAAAAAATATATCGTAACACACAAGCTTCAAAGATCTAGAATTTTTTTAGTATGAAAATACATTTACGTACTTACAATGACTATATAGCATAACTAATTCAACCTAGATTTCAGGATCTTGAGTGATTTAAGTTTTATATAATATTAATATTTGTAAGGATTTGTTATCCCTCATCTAACAGCAAAAATGTTTTTGGAGAGAAAATAGTATATGGTTTCACAAAAGAAACATAGGTTACAAGAAGGGAAGCATTAACACAGATACAAGTGAAGAGAAACTCTATATATAGAAAATTCTAGAACAAAAAAGAGAGTTCCTCGCCTCCTCACACACCCTGTTTAGTGAATGAGAAGTTATTACCACTTCTAGGGGTGAATCTAAAGGAAATAAGAGGTCATCGGGAAATCAAGTGCAAGTCAATTGATATCTAACATGAAAAGTAACAGTGATTTGTAAACCATTACTCTTCTTTTATTTGATATGTTTATAACCAACGTGAGTATCTACAAACAGAATTTAGTTAGACTTCTAATAAACTTAATCTATTGCACCAGCCAATTGCATCCTATTATCTTACATATAATTGGTGGACAAAGAAGTTGCATGTGAAACTTTTCTTCATCCAACAGCATTTTAGTGTATCACATACTAAAAATAATAAATTCACAAGAACTAAAAAGAAAGAAAATAAACAGAGTTGCTATAAGCAAAACCTCTGCTCTGCTTTTGCACCATAAAAAATCCAAGATCCTTTCCCTACTTTCTTGTCTCGATTTACCCATTTCAGTAGCTGATATGCATGACTGGAATAAAGTGATAATGGAATACATTCAGAGCACACTGAGGTTGATATAAATAATGCCATGAATATTAAGGACATAGAATAGCTAAGACTCGGGCTTATTTACTTTACTTAATATAGTTTTCATGGCTGATGAATGGAAATGAATGATCTAGTATCAAAATTGCCAAAAATTAATCTTTTTTTTTTTTTTTTTTTTTATCAATTGTACATTAACAAGATAGTTTTGCATTAGAATTCATATATATTACAAGCAGTAGATTCAGTAATAAATTCGTAACATATAATTTTAATGAGGCTATAGAAGCATTCATAATTAATTTGTAACACACATAAATAGTAAAAAAACTAATACACATATATTTTGACTATGCAACACAAAAACACTTAAAACACTGTGTAGATGACTTCTGTTTTATTTATTTATTTTTGTGAAGAATATTAGAAACATATCCCACTAAACTAAACATTAGTACAAGTGCAATAATAATCTATCCATTTTATTATTTTGGACTATCCACAATCAATCCATTCATTTCCTAATTTAGTAAACATGGTGACCATACAAACAATAAAATACCTTTATATTTCGAAGTGACCAAACATGCCACTATCATATTTTACAATCTATCTATGGAACTTTCTGGGGCAGGTAATTGAAAGAACTGTACATCCTATAATTGACAAGATGTTTTCAGTTTGTTTGCGTGTGCGCATATATGCATGCACTGGAGGATTTAAAGCACAATAAAATAACCGAATATAGCATAAAAGGTTTTATTTGTTTATAATGCATAATTCATTAAGAGGACAACTTTACAAGAGTATACAATTTTCAATCAAATAGGAAGATATAAACCCAGGAGGTAATATCATTAATCCATCCTCATGAAAAATAGGGATTCTTACCTTAAAATTTTATACTGACCATAAGTTCAAGCTTGGTGGACAATCACCAATTTTATTTACGCACCATTTCACATATACCAGCCTTGCCAATAGTCTTAAAATCACAAAAATTAATCCAAATTTAAACATTATTTATTTCTTACGAGCTAAAGAAATCATCGGAGAAAAGATAATTTCAGGCGTCTTTGATATGTTTCACGCTTAAAATTAAGCTCATAAAAGTTGTTTCACGCTTAAAAATTAAACTCATAAAAGTTGTTTCAAACATATTAACGTATCAATTGATAGTCATATCTCATGAAAATAAATACAATCCATAAAAATTGACCTAATTATTAGATGAGCTTTATAGATCCATATAAAACCATTAAAAAAGTAGAGGGTAAAAGAAGTTTGGTGCAGTTTGTTACAATTGGTGCAGTTTGTTTAAGTTTATTTCCAATATATTTTGATGTCTTCATTTCGGCACATAAGTATGATACATGAAAAGTTGTAGCAACATATAAGATGGAGCCCAATCAAGAAGTTTACTCACAATTTTTGAGCTTGTACTACGATACTTCCACCAGATCCCCCGCCACCTAATGTTCCACCATCTCCACCATCAGCAGATACAGATCCATTTATATAGAGAATGTCATTGACAGAAAGTAAAACTATTCCACCACCACTACCCCCAAGTTTGTGCTCCTCAGACGTGCCACCGCCACTACTACCATAAGCCTGGGGATTAGACAAGGTAGTCCATGCATAAACATCACCACCCCAATAGCTTGTGTGATTTTTCTTTAAGCAAGATGCCCCTCGTCCACCATGCCCCCCACCAGATCCCTCAAACCCAACAGGCGTTCCACTAGTCTGAGGAGGCGGTGATCCAGCCAATGATGTAGTATTCAGGGTAGAGTTTGGTCCCATAGTCAGACTGAATGCAGAGAAAACAACAGTTCCAGCCACAACAGATGCATTATGTCCAACTTTAACATTGCCAGATAAATTGAAACTTATTGTACAGCCTGCTACCGGACAAGCAATCTCTACATTAGGAAGTATCTCTAGGTTTCCAGCACCAACAACATATATATCAGTATCCCTGTGCAGGTTTGAATTTAGCAAACAGGTCGTATCAAATGATCCGACACCCTTCAAGTCCTCACATGTAACAAAATCATCTTCGAGGCTTAAAAAGCTAGATTCAGTTCCAACCCTTAGATGATCATCCAGTACCTTTAAATTTGGCGCATGCTCTTCAGTCCATCCCAAACCATGAGACAATGCATACACCAATGGATAACCACAAAAAATACACCAGCAGATTAGATACTGGCTTTTCAGCTGACGCATGGCCACCGAGTTAAAGGTATCGACTAATACATAAATGAGTCAAGACCATCACAGATAGTCAAGATTATCCCTATTCTTCAGGATCAATGGAGCCAATGGAGAATCATCAAGTTAGGATTGCTCCACAGATCATCCCCAATGACCTTCCTATATCATTAAATGCATCAGTAGCCTCGTAAAGTTATCCCGACCATCTCCTGCCAGTAAATGCATCAAGTATTAGCCCCATCGCAACAGCAATCACTCACCAATTCTACAATTTTAACAGAGGTGCAGCTTGATCACTCAACCGAACTTCCATAAGAGCAGTTTATAACTTGAGAACGGTTGGCGGCCATTGATCGAAACTAACAACACACCGCCATCCACACAAGCAACGCACCACCGAATGCGGATTAACGACAATGACAAAATCGCAAGCAATAAATACCAGAATGCACACGGATTCGATTCTAAGTAACTGTCCGCGCCATAGTCGCGAGAATAACAATTCAGTTACATCACAAGCACACAAAATTGAAACACACACCCACACAGCACATAAATACAAACTTACACTGGCAGAAATCCGATTGCCTATCCCGAACTCGCTTCAATTCAGCGCCCTCGGCAGCAAAGATTGATGATTCCTCGAGTCCTCACCCCCAGCCTCTATCCTCCCGATTAGTACTGATTAGATTAGTCCGCTGTCCGGTGTTTTAGGGCAATAAATTTGACTGTAGTTGGAAAAATGGTGATGTGGTGGGGAAGCCCAAGTTGATGCTGCTGATGATGATGACAACGACCGGAAAGGAAGAGTGAGAGAGAGTGTCTGTGTGAAAAGCGAGAGAGAGAGAAAGAGATGGAGAGAGAGACGGAGAATAAATATATACATACATATATAAATACAGCCACATTTATATACATACAATGCATCGCTGGATTACGGTTTGAGATCCATGCGATGAGCTGTCAAAATATTATTATTAATGATAATATTAATTAAATTATTTTATTATTTAATTAGTATTATAGGTATGTTTGGTTTTGGTCTTATCCCTAATTCTTTTATTTCATTTTATGCAACGCAACTTCACGGTTTATTTTTTAAGCCATTTAAAAATGAAAATAATACATAAACAAAAGACAAAAAGATGAAGCAGGTAAATCGATTACAAAAATCAAGCATTATGAATATAATAAAATAGAGGTGGAACATTTTGAAAATTGTCAGCATTAGGACTATGGAATTATATATTATTTTTTTAGAGTAAAATTATTATTTTTAATAAATGATGGAAATAACTTTTATTTAATAGAATTTTTTTTCTTTTATCATACACACATTCACCCAGGAATGAACCCGGACCTAACTCTTAAGAGAGGGATATCTCACAGTTTGATCTATAAGGGGTTGACTTTATTTAATAGAGTTGTGCTTGGGGAATTGCGATTTATTTTGTAAAATAGCTTCAAATAATTTTCTTTTATAAGAAATATAAAAAATTGTATAGAAAATATAAAAATAACAAATATATATGATATATTAATTTTTTGAAAAAATACATATATTTCTTTCTTTCTTTTTTTTTAAAGAACACACCAATATTGTTGAACATAACTTACTATTATTATTATTATTTGATTTCATGTTTTAAATTAAAAATATATTGTAACATAATATCTTAAATCAAAATAAAATATAGTTAAATACATTACTTTTGTTGCACAATTAAATTATATTTTATTTTTAAGACTTTCATTCATGTTAATTATTGATAATAAAGCTTTCTTTTATTATTGATATTAAAGTTGATATCATCCTACTAAGATTTCTGTGTTCGTTTGTATATTGAGATATTTTTGGAATGTTTTAAGATTGAAAATAATAAATAAATAAATAAATAAACTTTTCAAGGAATATTTCAATAACCATAAGTGATAATATGTTTTCATCCGGAATTATAGTAAAAAAAAATGTCTAGGTAAATACACACAATATATTTAATAAAAATTAGTATATTAAATACGTAGAAATAAAATGAAAACACACTTATAGGTTGAATAGTACAGTCATATAAATGAAAATTCAAATTTCAAAATTAGAGACAAATCATAAGACTAAAATGATGGTCGTTCCAATGGTTAATAATTTCAACAATAATGAATGCGCAATTAAGCAACAACAATAGTTGTACCATTAATCAATACATTTAATACTAATACATACATACATAACAACACGTATCTATAAATTTAGACAGTAACGTACAAAAAAATTAAACAACAAAAAATTTTTTAAAAACGGCAATACTTCTTAAATACCCAAACTCACTCATCCAAGGGTTATGATGAATTTCACGAAGAAGATTGTTTGTTTGGGAGTTTGGATTTTGAATTGAGATTTGAATAGTAAAAATTTTAAATTGGAATAATTGTATGATGTGATATAAATAGGTATTGATGTGATGTCTTAAATGTAAAATTAACTTTTAGTATAATATAAAAAATAAAATAGGTGTTTGATTTGATGTTTTTGGAGGAAAAAAAATGGGACGAACAGTGGATTGAAAATCTAATCCCTCAAACAAACACATCCTAATTAAGATTTGAATAATAAAAAATTTGAATTTGAATAGTTGTATGATTTGATATAAATATACTTTTGATGTTATATTTTGAATGTAAAATTGATTTTTAATATAATATAAAAAATAAATATTTGATTTGATATTTTTGGAAAAAAAAAATGAAATGAACAGTGTATTTAAAATCCAATCCCCAAACAAACACACCCTAACAATACTCATTAGGGTGTATTTGTTTGGAAGATTTCCAAAGATCTCCACTATTCATCAATTTTCCTTCCCAAAATATTAAATCAAACACTTATATTTCATTTTTTATATTATACTAAAAAAATTTTACATTCAAAACATCAAATCAACACCTATTTATATCCCATTATATCACTATTCCAATATAAAATTTTTAATATTCAAATCTCAACTCATAATCTAAACTCTGAAACAAACACACCTTAAATATTAAAAGAACACAGCCATTGTGTTTGTTACTTTGTTAGGAGCTATAAATCCCACACCAAGTCTGACATTTCTGAAAAGATAAGTTAGCAATAAGCTAGCAAAAGAAAATGCCTCGAGCCAATGTTTAGAGACACTAGATCCATAGAAACGACGCAAAGCATCTCAAAATGGAATTGCATATTGAAGTTATCCGTTTAAAAGATACACATTAGTACGGCATAACAGTGAACTATTGATGATCATTGCAGCAAAAGAATATGCACTTTACCTGAGTTGCCATTACAACATGCTTCTTGACACGACCACAATATTTTCGTGGTTATTCATCGGTGTGCAGATGAGGATTGTAAGCATCCTGCTATGGTGGTTAACAGTTTTTGATTTGATTTGAGTTCAGTCTCCTTCATATGAGCTGTGCCTTCTTGAGATCTGACATGACTCCTCTGTCCTCACTGGTCCTCTCGTTGTAAAGAACCTTGGGATTGAAAGGAAAATTGTCATTACGTTACATTTTAGGGCTACATGAAAGTGTTAGGTTTTCAATTGCTTACCTTGTCGATAATTCCATATTCAACAGCCTCGCTGGGACTAAAATACTTTGGACGTCTTATGTCTGCTTCAATCTCCTCGGTAGTTTTCCCAAAATTTTTGGCATAGAGTTTAACCTTTCAAAAATTGATGTGTTGATGTTCTTAATATATGTTCAGCAGCATATTGAAAAATAAAATGATTCCTATAGATGAGTGAGTGAGAAAGAGAGAAATATAAAAACCATGACTTCATAAATCTTTCGGAATCTTCAGAGACATGTCTAACATTTAGTGCATAAGAAATCACTAACATAATACGGCATGTAGATGGGGACAAAATGCAAGCAAGATAACTCTTCAGTACGATAATAAACTCCATGATTAGAAATGCATGAAGTTATTGAAAGATTGTTAACATACCAACTCATCCTTAACATTTCTAATCTCTTTTCGCATAAGCTCCACATCAGTTGCTTGGCCCTGAAACCTGGCAATTGGCTGGGAATTTGCACCAGTAAATCGTATAAGAAGTAAAGTACGACAGAGTGGGAAAAAAAAAGGGAAAACTAATGGAAATACTTGGAAAGTAAAGAACCTGTTTTATCATGATTGTTGACGAGGGTAAGGCAGAACGATTCCCCTTTGCACCAGCAGCTAGCAGCAGTGCTGCTTCTCCCCATGCATTGCCGACGCACAGGGTAAAGATAGGCGGCTTCACATAACTAAAAACTTAAAATTATTAGCATACCACAAGGAACTGAAGTTGACAACTTCAGTAAGATCCGGCAGGCCAGATCAGAACAAGATAAAGGAACAAAGAGTGTAGGGGAATATGCCATGATCTGAACCCATAAATGAATCTAGTGCTTATGGCTCGTGTTTCTAATAGTTTTCCTGACTTTGTTATTTCAATCTCCAGCATCTTCTAGATCAGAACTAGTTGAAGAAATTGAAATAGAAGGTTTGACCGACACAGATACATGAGCTTGAAGGCTCATGTCAAGTAGTTGTTCCACGGTGTATTTACTTTGTTAGTTTAGTAGTAGTTTCAGTGAGAGCATATAATTATGCCTTGCTGGGATGCAACTAAGCCATATTATGGGACGGGCAAAGTTGTTTTTTCCTACATGATATTTAATGTACTAATTCTTCATCAACTATCTGAAGTTACAAAAATAAACAAAAAAATGCATGCTTATGAAAGTTAAGTATTTATAACCTCATAACGTCATATATTGCAAAGGCTTCTGTTTCGTAGCCCAACTTTTTCTCACCCTGCATAGCAAAATATCACAAGAAAATTAAAAATCAATAAGCTAGAAATATGGTGGCAATTTCTCCGGAATTAGGTCAAGAAGGAAGAAATAATGTAGTGAGTGGATATAAACAGACTTGGAAAGTGTAAGCCATTTTATGGTCAAACACTCAGTGTACCCCTAAACTTCATTCAAAAACATCATTGATGCTGTCGAAAATTTGATCTTATGCATGCCACCCCCGTCATATTGGATTACATGTATTGAAATAATATCAGTGGGGAAGGCTTTTAAATATATTTGCAAAGCTATATGGATTGTTAAAACTTACTAGAACTATTTTAAAACACGTGTCAAAACATAAGTCAAAAAAATCACAATATACTTTTCCAACAACCGATGAAGATTTTTATTGTAATCCTACCTATTCCTTGCTCTATATGTGCATATATATTCATATAAATACATATAGATCAATAATCTACATATCACAATAAAAAGAACGGACATTTTCAACTTAAACTTGTACTTATGCACAAATACATAGATTTAAACATGCTCATAAGATAAACATAATATTCAAGGTCAATTACAACCAACTCTTCATATTCTGGTTAGATTACGCCAAATTCATTCAAGTTAAGATGTGATACTAGAATCCTTTCATGTAATCACCGCAACAGAAGACTAAAGGAAATTGTTTTTCCCCTCAAGCAGGTACATGTCCAATTTAATTCTAGTAACTGCAGTTATAACAAGCACTTCCTGCTGGCACCACTTAATTGAAATAGGAAATTTACTAGTTAGAATTGCAGAAAATACATAAATAGGAATCTGCATTAGTATTTTATGTAGGGATATGTGCATGTGCTGTTAAGTTGTTTGATTCTTGATTGATATTCCCTGAGAAACTAAATTAGCAAACTATAGCTCAAAAAGGAGATGTAAAATGGTTGGGTATAACCTTGGTCGTCCCAGTGGAATTTATGTAAAGGTATATTGGCTTTTCCTCGTCTTCATATTGAAGGTAAAGAAATTCAGCTAGAATTAATTCTGTAACGGATGGAACTAGGGACATTCCCAAATACACAATTCGATTCTTGTACAAGTAGGATGCTAAATCTGGTGGAGGTTGCTCCCAGGCACTTCCCTTTGAGAAGGGAATAACCTGTAAACGAAAAGCAAATATCATAGAGGTGACAATTAGGCACAAATTTAAAATTATGGGAGGTTCAAATTTGAGCTCATGGCTCCTCCCCAAATTGAAACTTCTAATATACTTCAGAAATATGCAATCTAATACAACACTTAATTCATCTCATTCTATAAAAAATTTCAAGGAAAACAATGGTAGCATGAATACCAATTCCACAATGATTCCTTCAAGATATTAACATCCCTAGTACGCAGTGATCATTACATGTGTACATAATAGTGATTATATTTTCCCAACATATGATAATGTATTTCCATGACAATGATGGAGAAAAAAATATATATATTGACAAGTTAAGGTGCTCCTAATTTGCTGCCTATCAAGTGCATAGCAGCAGGTTCAAGAACTCAAACGGAATTCTAAAATGGTTCGAGACCCATAACTAAAGATAATCAAGTAGACAAGTTCAAACTAGAAAGCTGGTTACCACTTCCCCCAGTTACTGAAAGATACAAGGACAGGATGCAAATTGTGATATATATATATGTATGTATATATATACATATAGCAGTCAAGACATATCAACAAAATCCAAGAAAACACAATTCATCCAACAACTAATTCAGATGAACAGAAGGATCTAGTTCAACAATGTCTACGAAGGCTTGTCTTAGAACGAAATTTACATGACCTTTAATCCCCATTTAAATACATCACACAGCCTCTCCGTGGAAAAGCTCAATACCTTCGTAATCTGATCCTGAACCACTAAAAAATCTCAAGGCACAACAAACCAAGGAGACCTATATAGCCTCCGCCTTCTGGCCAAAACATGATATTTACAGGAGGCCTCTATCAATCTATTCAAAGCTAAATTTTCATTTCAACCAGTTATCTCCTCCAGAATTTGACAGTATGATTGTTTGAGATTTGAATTGATAGTCGACCAGAGTTCAGGTAGTGTGCAACAAAAAATATCGCCACAGTGAGCTCCAATGTTCACAAACAACAAGTCGAATTACCCAATTTTAACCAACATAGAACATACTCATACAAAAGTGACCAAACATTTCCGCACACTAACACACATGCGCGCCTATGAAGCAAGAGCATACCATTGTAACAACCCCGCGCTTGCCTTTACGAGTAGATAAGGAAGAAGGGTTCAGGGAATCGGGCCGGATCTTGCGACCCGAAAAGTCGCCTGACAAGCTTCCCCCGACGTATGGAGACATAAAATTCGTGGACAAAAAGCGTCTGCGAGAAGGCGGAGCTGAAACTAGGTTGGGGCTTAGAGACATTCGAGTGGTGGGCAAGAGGTGCGTAGCCATGGCGGCAACCGATTTGGAGAAGTGATTTTTGGCAAGTGTGGTTTGGCTCGGCAAAATCCAGTTGTACGGAAGAGTTGATTTTTGGGTTCAGGAAGACCGTCCGCGCCTCGCCCCTACCAACAAAGATGCAGCATGCGCAGCCGCCTCAGATTGTGTTTAGGCCATCAGCATATATATATATCTTCATATTCGCCTTATAATCTTTTTCTTTCACATTATTCTCTTTTTCTTTCAATCCAACAAAATATACATAATTATTTATTTTTTAAAATTTAAATTTTTTAAAAATATATCAATATATCATTGTATAAATAATACTCCCTCACTCCCGCATATCTTGCAGTTATGTCCGTTCCACGTATCAAATCATTTTTTTTTAAAAAAAATAATTACACACTTTAATGTCCGTTTTAAACTTTTAATTTTATTTTTTTTAAAATTTTAATTAAACTAATTAGTCATCTTAATATTAATTTATAATTATTTATATTATCGAATAATTATTTTTACTAATATATTTTTAATTATCTACTAATTACATCCCTACAGACACAACACAGTATGTTGAACGGATGTAGTAGTAAAATATAAATAAAATAAACTAAACTTAAAAAACTTACATATAAATAAAATAAAGTAAACTTAAAAAACTTACGAGCATTTCTCACTGCAATTTTTTTGATATTCTTGTAGATTCTAATAGATCGTGTATGGGTTGGATCTAACCGGAATTCGATTAGAATATACAAATGTTTGGATCCTATATACCCGAGAATTAAATTGGACCCGATTATCTGGATCTGATCCGAACAATATCCGACAAGATCTGACATATCAAAAAAAAAAAAATTACAATTTTTAAAAAATTTAACTTAACATTGAACCCTAAACCTGAACAGATAGTAGATTAAAATTTATATATTTAACTCAAATTATTAAGATAAAATAATGAAAGATAAATAAATAAAACTAAAAATATATTTTTAATATAATTTTAATTATTTTTTTATATATAATTAATATATTAATAATTTATTAATTGGGTCGCGGATAGGGTCCACTCTAGGACCTAGAATCGGCCCGAAACCGAAGTAAGTATACAATATCCGATTCGACCCAGACCCGACATTCGAATATTTTGACCTGACCGCAAATAAATGGTTCGGGTCTGGATCAGGTCTCGGGTCTACCCGGATGTATAAAGTGGGCTTGTACATTACTTGTGTGGTTTATTTGATGGGATTTTGGAATTTTTAATTTAAATTTGCTATTAAAATAATGTATAATAAGATATTTTTGTAAAAAAATATATATTTTATTTTGTTTTTGAAAAATTAAAAATTTAAATAATAAAAATTTAGAATACGTCCAAAACAAAGTGCAATATTTGCTTTTGATACTGGTTTTTAGATGGGTAGTATTAAGTAAGATAATTTATAAATTAGGTAATGTGATGGAGAGATAAATATATATTTTATTTTTTTTATTAGGATGACGTGAGGGGATAAAGTGTGGGGTAGAGATTAAGTATAATTAATTATTTCCTATTTTGGAAATATTGCATGGTGTTTGGGACGTACCAAAAAGGAAATGTTGCAGAGTGTTTGGGACGGAGGGAGTACTATTTTTCGTCTGTGTGTTGATCTTTAAATATTAATCATTATAGCAAAACGTAAATATAAATTAAGAAAAAATTGCAAAAATATTTTCATTAATGTCTTATAATACTAATAGAAAATATTTGTAAAAAAAATTATATAAATATAAGAATATTTTTAATGTTAAGTACAATTCTGCAAAAAATAAATGTGACTAGATACTAATAGAGAGAATATATCTAATTAAAGAATGAGTCTTGCTTCATGTAATCACACAAATGATCTAAAAAAATTGTTTAGATCTAAGTTTTTAGAGATTTTTGAAATTTTGGAAGTTTGAAAAATAAAAAAATTAGTATTTGATTTGATATTTTACGAGAGAAAAAATGTATTTGATATGATGTTTTTTGAAAAATAAATAATATGAAATGAGTGAAAATAAGTTATATAAACATAGCATAGTTTCGTACTTGCACATTATACTATGTAGTTCTTCTTTTATTATTTTAAATCAAAATAGATACTCCCTCCGTACACTTACAATGTTTACATATTTCTATTTTGGGACGTCCAATTACAAAGTTAACATTTCATTAAATATCTTACTTTTTCACAAATACCCTTACTTTACATCACATAATTATTTTTACACAAAAAAAGTAAGGGCAAAAGTATTATTATACTATTTTTAGCTACTCACTATAATTAAAATACTATTATTTCTAAAATACCGAGTCAAAAGTAAATGTAAACCTTATAAATGGAGAGAGGAGTATTTCATTTCAAATTTATTTTAAATCACAAAAGAGCACAACCACATGTGATGCCATGGGGCGTTCCTTGGTAGCAATATTCTGCAGCACAAATGCAATAACCACAACAACAAATACAATTTTACCAAATGCATTATATTTGTATCTATAATTTCCTAAGAAAAATATATTTCTTTTGATACAACCGTTCCATTGATATAACTTACATATATTTTTATCATATACATACCCACTCAAGAGCGAACCCAAAATCTACCAGTCAATTAAAGCTAAAATAGCTACTATTATCATTAATTTTATAGTTTCGTTTTTACATTTTTCTTTAATAATTATTAATTATAATAATATTAAAATAATTGAATATGTTTTAATCTGACAAGAATTTTGTTGTAGAGAATGAAAATACATAATTAAAACTTTATTTATATTCATATTTTTAGAAGTTCTTAGTATTATAATCAATATTTTTTTAAAAAAAATATTTGCATCAAATATCACAATTTTTAAAAATTTTAGTATTACTTTTAAATTCTTAGTTAAAAGTTGATATTTAATAAAATAAAATAAAATTACTAGTGCCAATTTTTTTAAAAAAATAGTTACTCTTTTCATTAAAAAAATAAATATTTTATAGAAAATAATAAAATTTAGTTAAAATTTAAAATAAATTGATTGTAATAAGTATTGAATAAAAATTAATAATTAATATCGATTTGTTGAATTTTTTTAATTAATAATGAAATAAATTTACAGTGTCTAAAACAAAAAAAAGGTAGAAATAATATATAAAACTATAAAAATCAAATATAATAGGTTATGGAATAATAATATGTATTGGTTGTTAAGAAAATAGTGGCTGTTTACTACATATATTAATAGTCCAAATAATTTTATAGAGTTTACGTATATCCGTTAGAAATTGAGTGGAGCCCACAATAGGCCTCGCAAGTGTAGCGGCGCGCGCCACGTGTCCCACGCAACCGCCCATCCGTACGTCCCTCGGCTACGTGGAAACATTCAACTCTATATGGGTTTTCCACGTTCATGCCTCGCTCAGTACTCGTCACCTCCGACGGACCCCTCGTCCCCCAACCATCCAGATCTCCTTCATCCATACGGAACTCACCACCAATTTGGATTGCCATTGCCATTGCCATTACCATTGCGATCGAGATTATCATCTTCATAATCATCATTATTATCATCATAATAATCGATATATTATTAACAACAACAGTAAACCAAATTCCATCCTGATTGGAGAGGCTATGGACTTGTCGGTCGTGGTGGCTGATTATATGTCCCATATTGCGATCCCGATCGCCGTAGTGAAGGACGTGGTTTTGATGTGAAGAATTTTCGACGCTCGGAAAAAATGGCAGGTGGGAGCAGCAGCAGTATGGGGGGGAATAATAGCAGGAGGAATCCGCCGGGAATCGCGTTGATTAAGAGAGCTAGGGGAAAGGATTGGAGCATTACCGTGTACCGTTACCACGTTTTGCTGATTACCTTCCTCGCGTACGCCGCGTATCACGCTTCGAGGAAACCTAGCAGCATAGTGAAAAGTGTTTTGGATCCGTACCCCCACAGAAATTCAACCCGAGCTCGTCCCTGGCCTGTCGGCGATGTATTCATTCACAAGGACAGCGATGGCGGTGTGGATATGGAGACGGTTGATTTGAATGATTACAGAGGTTGGGAACCGTTCAACGGGAAGGATGGAACTTCGAAATTGGGGGAAATTGATGTGGCGTTTCTAGCTGTTTATTCCATGGGAATGTATGTGTCTGGACATTTGGGGGATAGATTGGACCTTCGTATATTCCTGACTACAGGCATGGTTGGGAGTGGTATTTTCGTAGCGCTATTTGGGATGGGTTACTTTTGGAATATCCATGTCTTCTGGTTCTATCTGGCTATGCAAATGGTTGCAGGTTTGTTCCAGGCGACTGGTTGGCCTTCGGTTGTGGCCGTCATAGGCAATTGGTTTGGGAAGAGGAAGAGGGGATTGATAATGGGGATTTGGAATGCCCATACTTCGATTGGGAATATCACTGGATCATTACTTGCTGCAAGTGTTCTGCAATATGGATGGGGATGGTCTTTCATCCTTCCAGGCGCATTCATCTTTTTTATTGGTTTATTAGTCTTTCTGTTCTTGCCAGCTTATCCAGAGGATGTTGGAATTCAGACTTCACAGACGAAGTCTGAAGATGAAGAATCCCAGTTATTGCAAGAGCCTTTGGTTGGGAATGAGCAGAGTAGCAGCAAGCCTTTGCCAACTCCCAGAAGCAGGAGAAGTGTTGGCCTTCTTGAAGCTTTCTTGATACCCGGAGTTATTCCTTTTGCACTTTGTCTCTTCTTTGCGAAGCTCGTTGCGTACACGTTTCTCTACTGGCTGCCGTTCTACCTCAGTCAAACTGGTAATTTTCAGATCCTCCTGGTTTGATTATTATGCTGTATTATAGCTGTGACGTTGCATTCTTCATCAGGCAGTGGGATGTGCACACTTACGTTTCATTAATATGAACATTATTCATAAAATTCCCATGCCATTTTCTTCACTACTACTCTACTTTGGTGACGTTGTCTTGCAGCCTGGTAAAAGGATGTGAGAAATACTTGGTTAGGAACAGTTGAATTTGCGTTTTATGGGAGCTGGAAGCGACTAATGTATAAAAATAAATACAAGACATCCTTTTTAAAAAAAATCTAATGAATAAGAAAAAGAGACCTTCAACTATAATTGATTCCTGCTATAATATCACTGTCTGCATGGTAAAATGCCTTTTGTGTGACCATTGAACCATTTAGAAGAAGTTCTTGGCCTTTACTGAAAAGTCTATACCATGATAGTAGTATAAATAACCAAACTGTAAGTTGCTCCAACTCAAAATTTTCTAAATTAGGAATGAGATGGGTGCCTGGAATACATCAGTTTTATTTGGCCTAAACACAGTCATAAATCTGGCTTGCTTTTTGCCAACAATATCATTATATTGGAACACACTTGAGTGAAAGTCCTTGCAAATATATGTTCATATCTATGTTCTTGGTTTGTGATGCAGCTATTGGAGGACGTTACATGTCAGTAAAATCTGCTGGAAATCTTTCTACTCTATTCGATGTTGGAGGAATAATTGGAGGAATTCTTGCTGGCTATACGTCTGACAAACTTAGAGCTCGGGCTACTACCGCTGCCTCATTCATGTACGCATCAATCCCTTCACTGCTTCTTTACCGGAGATACGGAGGCATTTCAGAAGCCACCAACATTGTGCTTATGATGTTCGCTGGATTGTTTATAAATGGACCTTATGCACTTATAACAACTGCAGTCTCAGCTGATCTTGGCACTCACAGTTCTTTAAAAAGTGATTCTCGAGCATTGGCAACAGTTACAGCCATCATAGATGGCACCGGATCTATTGGTGCTGCTTTAGGTCCTCTTTTGACTGGATTTCTTTCATCAAAGGGTTGGGATGCAGTTTTTTCTATGCTAATCTGTGGTGCTTTTGCTGCTGGTCTACTTTTGACTCACTTGGTTATGGCTGAAATAAGAGAGAATTTCTCCAGACGACAGATTGTTCAGTGAACACAAACAATCCTGCAGGTAATTTTCATAATTTATTTGCAGTAGCTTTTGCACATCTACGTCTGTTTGACTAAATTGATAAATAAACCAAACTGATTCTCAATTTAAGAGGCAAACCTCCTTGGCACTTGGCAAAAGAAACACCATTTATATTCTGGCTGAGTAGGTTACATCCAAAGTAATGTAATTTCCAAAGGTAAGTGGATTCGAAGCAGAAACATGTTACCTTGCTAAATAATTATTCATTTGCTTTCTTGTTTCTTCTAGAAATCTGGTTGGACTATGGGAAAGATTCAACCTTTGAAATCATAAACAATTTCCTGTGATTAGTCTCATTTGCTCAAACTAAGACTGAAACTTACTGCCAAGACACGCTAAACATCTTTCGCAATTGATATGTCTTATCTTTTAAATGGAGATTTACGCTTACTGCATTTTCACTAGAATTTCTCTCTACCCTTCAAATTATCTTTCTAGGAATGCTATAAGCTCAAAAAAGTCTTGACAATTTTAGCCCCAAACTTTATGAAAATTGTCTCAAGTCTCTTGATCGTCATCGGCCTCATCCAATTTTAATGTTTCATTCTTTGGCATGCAAAAGGAACAAAGGCAACATTATTATGTTCTTGTGCTGCACATCGACGTTCTTTAGTTTATAATTATTCTTGAGTCCTTGAGATCATAAGCTATTGGTTACGATGATCTGAATCCTTTTCCCTTTTTGAAAGTGCAAGTACTCTAAAATTTCCGCATCTATAATGCAACCCAAGATCATTTTTGAACTGTATATAAATATTATGCCTTGTGTATTGATTTTTGATTCGACAGTAATTGACAAGCACACCAGGAGATTTACATGCAGAAGGCTGGAAGCCATTCTCTCCCTGCAGGCTGTTGATTTAAGTTTCAGAATTTGCCTGGTCAAGATTCGACATGGATCCAGAAATCAAGAAAACAAAACGAAACGAAAAACAGGGTTTTCTTCGAGACAAGATAGTTGTATTTATTTCCCTAAATTTCCGAGGCAGTTGAAAAACACCAGCAAGTGCTTAAGACAAAAGAAGGTGTGATTAGAGGATTTTATTCCATTGTTTCTTTCTTCTCTTTGGTCATGTAAACATTTCTCTTAGTTTGTAACCACATTAGGATTATATATTTAGTTGGGATTAGTAATAACGTGAATATAATTTTGAATTTTTTTTTTTGAATGAAAATAAATTTTAGATGTTGAATTTTTACAGCATCTGAAAATATTTTGCTGTAAATTTTATCATCATGGACATCATCTGATTCTGCTGAGGCCATTGCCAGCCTTTCTTGTTTGTTGTGTTGTATACCTTTTGGCACTAAATTCAATTCCTGATGTAGATGTGAACAATGTGTGGTCACTCCTGTCTTACTTTTCCCTCTTTTATAGTAAAACTTTGAGCACCCATACTTGATCCCTGTCAGCATTAGACACACAACAGAGAGACATACACTGTACGTATGTTATGAAACATAATCCTCTCAACCCTAATCTCTATCCACACATCCACCTCTTTCTTACACCTCTCCACATTATAATTGTCTCTGTTAAAAATCTCTCACACAGACAGCATAGCTTAGCCTACATTTGTGACATTTTCATTCCCATCCCTCCATGGCTCTCTCTGCTGCCATCTT
This sequence comes from Andrographis paniculata, assembly GCF_009805555.1. NCBI lineage: Eukaryota > Viridiplantae > Streptophyta > Magnoliopsida > Lamiales > Acanthaceae > Andrographis > Andrographis paniculata. Next base: position 622,908 of record NW_026137616.1, on the reverse strand, counting down.
CTTCATCATCCCTACATTGCTTGCCCTTGCTGTTTTCTCATCTGCTCAATCTCCGACTACATCCCCGACAGTGTCGCCAACTGCAATGCCAATTCCGCCACCCATGACACCGCCGCCGGCATCCGAGCCAAGCTTGCCGCCAACAATGTCACAGCCGGCTCCACCAATGGGACCAGAAATGTCGCCAATGATGCCGGCATCTCCACCGGCACCCATGGCTCCATCCATGCAACCAATGGCTCCGGCTCCGGGACCTTCTATGGTAACTGAGCCGCCACCCTCGGCTGCATATTGGCAGGGAGCCAGCAAGACCATATTCTTGGCTTTGTTTGGGGCAGCTGCAGTTCTTGCCTAAATCTAATGTCTAGCTCTCATTTGCATTCTCCAGTACAACTTGAATAAAAACTAGAGTATTCTTTATTGTTTGTGTTCTCCCACCCCCTCACCCCCACCCCCTAGTTTGATGTTCATCTATTATTTGTAATATTTCTTTCCAAACCAGCAAGTATCCTTGATGGTTTCCATGTAAGTACCACATTTATGCTTCCATTCAATGTATGTGTAACAACCCCAAGGCATTAACCCTAAAGTTATTCGTAATAGGCTCCCAAAAGGGAAAACACAACACATTGAAATTAGTAGTCTTGACAATTCATGTGTAGCACGCTGCTGGCCCTCTGCCGCGAGCCGGAAGCATTATGTAGTCCTAGCCCATTTAACTCTGAAGTCGGTAATAACGGGTTTCAAAAAAGAAAGGTATAAACCTTTGCTGACATGAAAAATCTTAACAATTCTCTTAAAATCCATCCAATTCAAGAAGCTTAAGTCTGTATCATTCTAGAACAGAAGGTTCAAAACTCCCCTATGATGGCCATAAATTTTAGGTCCAAATAGAATACAGTGCATGACAGAGAGAGGTGACATTGACATATGGAAGAGAACACACACAGGCTGTAAGAAAAGGAGACTATTCTATTCTAACCTTGTGGAACTGTGTGAAGGAGTTCTTGCAGTAGGTGGGTGTGGAAAGTGGGGTTTTGGAAGTGTGAGAGAATGTTGGTGGAGAGGAGAGCTGTGGAGGACCATCATCAGCAAGACAGTGATATGCACATGGTGTAAGATTAACATGTGTGCTCACCTCCACACAGCACACACAGTGGTCCTACAGATGATGAACAAATAACAGCACACCAATAGCGAAAGATAAAAAAGAATCTTGCCTAGAAGGCATCCATTGTCGCTAAACATATAAGGATATGATGATATTATGCTTTTCAGATATGTTTCTTTAAGCCAAATTATCGACCTTCATAGCAGCATAGGTAGATTATGAAGCTACAGTGTAACTAGAAGAGAAGTATCAATGTATTGTCACAAACTCTTTGTTAAGTACTGAGGTTTTCAAGTATTCTTAATTCAAGATAACCTCAATCAAATATATTGCTTCTTGTTGAATAGTCCCACATAGGAAAACTGCGGGAACTCCCTATTACTTATAAGGTGAAAAGCTACTCCACTTAACATTAACTGGTTTTAAATTGGAACTTCGGATCCCTTCTTAATAATTCCGATTGAGGCGCGTAAAGTAAGTTAGAAACACTTCAGGCATTATTACACCCTTCTTTTAATCAACATCAGACACTCTCTTAAAAAGGATGCTTGATCAGATGTCTCATACAATACACTAATCCTTTCATTATCATGCAAGTAAACTGACTCAAAAACCCCTTCTGATTCTGCCTTTTGGTTTTCTTGAAACCATCTCTAAACCACAAGGAAGATTGATCTCAAAATATCGAGCAAACTTAGTAATGACAGTGAAATCCTGCATTAAGGTCTTATCAAAAGATTATTTATGCCAGAAGGTCTTTTTGATATGACTGAGACTGGTAGAACTAGTACCAGATGGAAATTTGAAGCTTCTAAATGTGTAGCAGTGATGTGAACACCTTATCAGCTCAGTTATATTTAAAGCAAAACTTACTGGATATTCTCTGCAGTCGTTTATAGAGTTTCTTGTCTGTGCAACCTTCCTGGCCACACCTTCATCTCCATACCCTAATACTGATTTCAATTTAATATCTGGCAATGTCACATTTAAGAGAGGCATCTTTTCTCCCTTTCACTAGTTAACCACTCTAATGAATTAGCCCCTACAAACTGTGGTATAATAATCTATCCAATTGAAATAATAACTTTTCAAAAATCTATACATTTTTAGAAGTTAGCATCAAGAGAAACGCATCTACTAAAAAATCAGCAGACTACAAAATCTGGCCTTACAAAATAGATCAGGCGGCATCCAACCAAAATATTAAATTTTTATAAACTAGAAGGCTGCTTGACTTAAAGAGGTGTGTAGTGATGAACTCTAAATCATACTATTTTCTATTAAAATTACCTTTAGGTAGTCGACTCTGCTCTCTCTGTTCCAAAGAAGTGTGCTCAATGGCAGGACCTAGTTCCCTTTAAGAATGCTTAGATGTGATATAAATAATGCAGGCACTTGTTGAGACAAAATACTTGGATAATTACATGGACGATAATTACTTCATCTTCTTCTTTGTTTTCTGCGGCATTCAAAACATTCAGCACAAGTGGACTTACTCCTACTAATGAAGGTAGATTGCAGTTTGTTGGGATGCACTTTCAAGTCTTCAACCAATATTTGGTGAAGCTTCTCGTTCTCTTGCATTAGCTCATCAATGAGTAACTGGTGTTTTAATACCTAATAAAAAACTGATGTTAGTGTTCTTCATCTAACAAGAACAAAATAAACAAGAGATTGAGTTCATTTAAGATGCAATGAAGAAACAATGATAACTACTTTTTGATCTGCCAAGGCACCAATCAAGATACAAGTTTCTAGATCATAATGAATTTGGATAAAGTTTCAACTCTACCATGAAAAGTTTTAATGCATAAATAATAGGTTATCTGTGTCACAATAGTGCTTTACCATCTGAAGGATTTTATTTTCCAGCTGCAGTGGATCAGCCTGCAATTAATATATGGAGTTAGTAACCAACCTTCCGTGGAAAGTCACAAGAAATTCAGCATAGAGTGTGAAGTCCCCCCCGTCCCCACCACCTCCCCCCCCCCCCCCCCCCCCCCCCCCCCCCCAAACATTATAACCTTTACAGAACAGCAGAAGCAATAACTTCAAACTACTATGTCAAAGAAAGAGCTAGTAATCATTGGAACACATTATAAGATGCCACATAATGCATAAATCAAAGAAAGATGTTCAAATTGACTTTGAGAATGTGAAAGGGAATAAAATACAATTATTTTCAAGAATTCATCAGCCATCAATTTAGAGTATCTTTAATATAACACATATAATGCACAGAGTGAACATGCATTAGCTATGTATTAGGTTATTTGAAATTAGTAGAAGCATATACTTTACTGATGAATTATTTCTTATTTGGCAACCCTGATACCAGTAGCTAGCGCATATCAACTAATAGAAACAAGTTTCAAAAGTAAAAGACTAAAATGTAGGTATCTGATTTGTTTGGTAACCGAGTTAGGAGCAAAGAATGGAAAATTGAGAAAATCTTCAAACCAAATAAAGTTAAGTATTTGCAATAAGAATAACACATCATAAAGGATTTAATTCCAATTACCTTTTCTTGAAGTGAAATTCCCTCCTTTAGAATAGGATTTTGCAAAAAATTATTAAGGACGGTCTCTGTTCGACTGCTATATTGTGTACTTGATTCAGAGCTCTCAGGAGTTACAGTATGCTCTGAAACGACAACTCTTTCCCCCCTAATGTTTCCATTATGTGTATTGTTTGATACTGATTTTACAAATTGACTAATATCTCCAGTAGAATTTTCATGTGATGGTTCCTTAACCATGTTCATTCCTGTTTGTAAAGATGCTGGAAGAATGCCCTGATTAACGGATGATAGAGAATCAGAACCCACTCCAAGTTTTTTCATCAATTGAGCTGCAACTTGCTGAAAATGTAAGAGATGGACGATTAGGAGAAAACCACAACTTTGTTGTTGATTAAATAGATGGAGCATGAGTTCATACTGCAGCTTGAGATTGAATCTGATGCAATACAGAAGGCTTCAAAGCTAGGCCTGTCAAGTCATGCAACATGCTCGACATCTAAGATAAGTAACAAGAATTAAACTGTGCAGCTTACAAATTGTAACACACAATAATTTATAAATAACTAGCCAAAAAAAAGTAGTTTACTGACTCTTATTGAGCACTTATTACATGAATTGACTTTCTACTTAAGCAGCAGCTTTTGACATTCATATTCTGAAAAAAGTACAATGGATCTTTTTCATTTAAAGGCAAATAATCAAAGTCATTCTGTTATCTAGTATAGTGAAGTTACTGCTGCAGTTAAAGGTATAGGTGCTGACAATAAATATATGATTGATTATGTTTAGCAGTTCATAAATTAGATTTTTAGTGATTTGTAAGAATCAATCAACTTCACTGCAGAATTCCTAGTTTCCTCAAGTCCACAATTTTTTTATTTTTTTTTATAATGTGGAAATCCACAGCTTACTCTTTGAGTATGCCCTGGGAAGACCCCTAGCCGAACTTAATAGCTTGCAAACTAAGCCGGAAAGGCAAGTCACACAAGGTAAACCACAATTAAAAAATGTTGTCTTGTTGCTAGAGTTTTTATGCAAAATTATCGATGGCATCCACAAACTCGACATAAGACTGCCTAAGTAATAAACCCCAATGAACAAAATGATCTGAGATTAAGTTTTGAACATGCATATATAAAGAATAGAGACGCATGGAGATAAATGGAAAGTTATGGAAAAAAAACAATGTTCATAATCTCAAACAATAATTTTTAGAAATAATAGCGAAGACTTCAGCTTGCTATCATTCAAGATGTACTACTAAAGACCTCAAGAACAATTTCCTTGGGTGAAAGAGAGTATAAGTTACAGAACAGTCTAATCATCAGGAAAATGAAACATTAGAGTATCAATTTTATGCACTATGTATACATACCAACACCAAATCCATGGCCGAAACCCACACCACAGCCAAAACCTGCTTCAATGTTCTTTGCACCAACTTTTCTCAACTTGATACATGATAAATAACGAAAATACATTATCAATATGAAGCTGAATTGGCAAGTAGACTCATTGAATACAGATATTAGAACCACATACAGAATTGTTGATATGCACTTGTACACCTGAAAAGGCATCAGTTGCACCCCTAGTAGCAACCATAACTTGGTTCAAAACAGGTATTGCACCTATGTTTCGAAAGCGACAAGAAACAGTCAGGCAACAAACTCAGATTCCATTTTTTGACCATGAAAAGGGTAAAAGAACCAAATTGTTTGAAACTACATGTTAAAGGATATATCTTCCTCTGAAAGTTGATGATCTATGAATAACATTAATCGAAAATATATGAGATCATCAGATCAACCATCTAATGCACAAAGAAGACGACTTTCCATTAAATTTGCTAAGCACACACCATCTAACTTGCTTATTCTTACTACTCTTTTATGTGAATCTGTCAAAATCATATTTTCTAAAATGATGATTTTCCATGAAGAAGTTGATCAACCAGAGCTGCCTGCAAATAGTTCTACTAAGGAAATATATACTCAAGCATGATGGCAAAATAGAGCCAACATTACACGAACTTCTTCAAAAACACTGAAACTGCATTGATTAACCTAAAAATACAAATTTCCAGAGAGTCCTGAATGCTGAGCCTCAGAGAAATACCAAACACATACCCCAAACATTACGATAATCAATTCAAAAAATTCACAGTATCTACAACAGTTTCATATATATGTTAGTGTGTGTGTGTCACAGAAATTGGAAGAAACTTCGACAATTAACTCCTGCTCCGCACTAAGCTCCTATGGGGGAGATAAACAGAGAGGCCAAGAGTGAGCTAGCACACAGAGCAAACAAGAGATACCCAGGTTCAATGGTCGGCCATAGCCAATGCCAATTCCGCACCCGATTCCGAAGCCTGTGAATACTTGGCCTATCTTCAAGGCGAAGGGATTCTCGAATCTCATCCTTCCCGCCTGTTTCGTATCATTTGTATAAGTTACTCCATTTCCCCCTTTCATTGCCATTCAGTCCTGATTGTCACTTCTCGAGAAGCTACAATGGCGGATTCTCTGCAGATCTCTTTACCTTTTATAATTTGGGTATTGGATCGGGCCTGCAACTACCCAATCCTTCATTTCTTCAAAACCATTGGGTCCGATTTAGGAGTAAGCCTGAGTCCACCGACTCCAAAACCCATTATATACATCTGACCAACGGTCAGGAATAAAAGATAATATATATCGGACGGTCAGAGAATAATCAATAAAATATATTCAAGCCCATGGTCTCGCTCTAAATTATTCAGCTGCCGTCTCGGCGATCCCTCTCCGGCGGCAAGGGAGACCTTCCGATACGACGCTGAAATTTCTGCAATAGATAATAAGAAGATTTTCTCAGACAAAGTTTCCATCTGGTTTGCACGATGGAGGCCTTCTCGCAGCTGCCCTACCATGCAAGCCACTCGATCGTGTGAGGAGACGTTTCAACTGGAACGCATTATATGTACCTGCTCAATCCGCCTCTTCCCCTCGCCCTCAATTTTGTTCGGAGAGTCAAAAAATCAGGCTAAGAGCACAATCCCAAATCGAAGTAGGTAGTCCACTAGTCTTCCCCTCAAATCACATTGTTCTTCTGAAATTGACATGAATAAATAACTCCCTTGCACTTGAATGACCTGTGCTATTCTTCTCTTCTATGTCGATTCTATGTGCAATGTCGGAGATGGAAATAAGGACGCCATGATTTCTTTCTCTTGAAGTGAACTATAAAATGCTTCTTGAAGGCCGCGCAAATAGATAAAAAAAAAATTGCAAGTTTGAAATCAAGATTGTTAGTGAACAATATGGATATGCTGCTTTCTTTGTTGCAGCTCTCATGTTTACGAATGATCGGAGACAGAAAGAGCGCGAGGGGAAATATGGAACCCCTAGGCTGCAATACCTCCAGGTGTTGCTTAATTACCTTGCAAATTAAAATGCAATATGATTCTTTAACTATTCCAATTTTTCGTTTTTTAGTATGTTCAATGAGTTATCCTAGTTGTAATGGATCATATCTTCCTTTTGTTCACCTAGGAATTGGTTACTCAATTTCAGAATTCATCTGATGAAGGTATGTTCTTTCAAGAACAATTAGGTCTAGCTCATTGGTTTGCTTCTTTCATTTTAATGTGAGCTCTGCAAATTAGGCCCCCGATCAATTTTTGATTTGTTTCAGACTTTTGAATTGTCCATAGATTGTGCCAGATCAAGTGAATTGACATGATTGGTGGAATACTTGGTGCTATTGATATGCTAGGATCAGTTTTTAACACCAAACTAAGCGCTGACGATTTGAACATATGTTTTCATAGAACTACTGCTGAATAGGAGTGTGGTTGTTAGATCGAATTTGGTAGAGAATATCACACTAGTTTGATGAAAAATCATGTCTCAAGAACACTTAAAATTTTTGTTTTCAACTTGAACTTGCATCTGGAACAAGCATTTTTAGTTCTTGAAGGCATACTACTTTTTGCTCGGATGCACGAATATGTTAGTGAATGTGAGCTTTCTTTTAAATTCTTCAGTTTCTGTTTGCTATCTAATGAAAGCCTGTGATCAAATTGTTGGAGTTATCAGTTAATTTTAGTTTTTGAAATACACAAAGAGTTGAAGCTGCTCATTAGGTTTTATTTGGTAATTGTGCCTTTAAGTGATCACAAATGAATTAACAGTTTAACCAAAACAATGAATTTATGGTCTTTTTATCATTAGCTTTAATACTTATCCTATAGAAAATCTTGTGGTAGAATAAGACTGGATTGTGTTTATCTAACACTATCCTGGGGCAATATTTCAGAAATGAAAGAGAAAATTGTTGCCAATTTGGGGAACTTTGCATATGATCCTTACAATTATACGTTCCTCCGCCAGGTTACAAATCAAAACATACACATGTAAGTCAGTATAAATTTCTCATTTTTTTCGTCACACTGATATCAATGCTATCCTGGCAGCTAAATGTTCTGGAACTTTTTCTGGACTGTCTAACCGAGCCTAACGAGAGGCTTGTGGAGTTTGCTCTTGGCGGCATTTGCAATGCTTGTGCAGGTCAGACATTGAGATGCAACATACATAAACAAAATAGATAAGATATCGAAGATCTTCACCAGCTCAACCATTTTTGTAGTTCTGATTTCATTAACATTGCAGATCCCACAAATGCAGCTGTTATCGTTCAATGTGGAGGCGTTCCTCTCGTCATCCAATGTTTATCTAGCCCGGTTAAGAATACGGTAAAATCATTAGCATCACACCTCAATTCATGTCAAATACAATCGTGCTAAAGCTTAACTAAAGCCATAGTAATTCTATGTATGGTCTAAAGCTTCATTCTTCAATTTAATGTAGGTGAATTGTGCTATTGGATCACTGTACTATCTCTGTAATTCGACTACAAAGAATGAAATCTTGAAACCTGAGGTCGTCGACGCCATTAAAAGGTTTGCAGCAGCAGGTGCAGTAAATGTGAGCTTCAGCAATCTTGCCCAGGCTTTCTTGGATAAGCATGTTTCTGAACCCAACTAAAGATCTATTTTGTGCGAGCTTTTGAATGTTTTTTCTCTTTTTTCGATATATTTTCGAATTTACTAAAATAGGCTTTGCTCGACTTTTTCTTTTTTTTTTTTTTTTTTATGTAATAGTACTATGCAATGTGATTAGCTAAATAATTAATTATATTAGTAAATATCTTGTAGAAAAATATAATTTTTTCTAACCAATCAACAAATATAAAATTTACCATGCCTTGTTTGGCGATATTTCTGGTCCTGTGGCAATTTATCGATCGTGCCTAGCTCCACCACGATCTATAAAAATATCAATAAACATATTTGATCTTGTAAAATTTTCAAATAGAATGATTAACATCGGGAAATGTTTGTGTGACAATTTAAATTTATACTTATGGTCGTGCTGAATATTATGAATACAAAATTATTATGATAAAAACAGAAAAATTGAATGAAAAATAAACTATAATAGCATTCCAAAGAACATCTTTCAGCATTGCGTAGCGGCAGTCTCAAATAGCAGCGGATTGCACCCTAGGAACAAAGAAAATATTGTGTAAAAAACCTTTACTGCAAATAAAATGGAAAAAATAATTTAGTATACAAAGAAAAAATCCGAATATTAGAGAAAAATTCAAAAAAATACCAGCAATAAAAATGATCATGGAAAAATATGCTAAAGGAATTATAACATTGATTCCAAATAAAGTGAAAATTAGATTAACAGGCACAGGCTTGGCCTTCCACGTCACTGCTCCTGCATTCATGGCTTCCTTCTTCTCTCTAACAACAATGCACCTAAATAGAGAAATGTATAATATATGTGGTTCCAGATTCAGTATTTGAAATTTGCACATTTTTTTCTCTCAAAAAAAAATTTCAAGAGAAAGAGTTGATTTTCGACGTCGGTCTTTGAGTGTTCGTCTTCTATCAATTTGGCGCCGGCGATGAATCCAGAATAGTAAAATCTTCTCTCTGTTGTTGGATTGTATAGGATTTTGTGGTGTTGGTATTATGTTTTATTTACTTAGGACAGCACAAGCGGTTTGATCAGTGTCGATCCTTTCGGTATATTGTTCGTGAATTTATTTATTTGTGTGTTCTCAATTGCTTGGATGCTGGAAGATGTGGTGTTTTGTGATCTTGTGTTTATTGAATTTGAATAATCATGGTGTTCTATCGAAATCATATTTGGATCAGGTGATCGTTTTGTCGTGTGTTATTGATTTTTTGCTATAGGCCAAATGAGCTGAGATTTGGGAAATAAGTGTGCCATTGCAAATTTGAAAATTAATAGGAATTAGAATGATCTACGTCTGTGTTTCTTTCTGTTCGGATTGAAAAGACTTGATTTAGATTTTGTAGCTAAATAATGTTTAATGCAATGTAGTATAAAATAAAATAAAATCCAGATAGTGAAGTTTGTGAGATGAATTCCAAATAAACAACGCCGAAATTCTCATCAGACATATTTGAAACAATTTAACAATAATTATTTTATTTTCTTGTTACAGTGACTACCTTTTCAAGATGTTGCTTATTGGAGATTCAGGTGTTGGCAAATCATGTCTTCTCCTGAGGTTTGCAGTAAGTTCTTAGTTCCTGTAATGTCATTTCATGAGTTGGTCCATTCTTGCAAACTAAATCATTATAATCTTGTGAAGATGTGAGAACCATTATTGTTTACACCTATCTTTTTTCCAGGATGACTCATACCTTGAGAGTTACATCAGTACCATTGGTGTGGACTTTGTAAGTTCTTCATTCTCATGTGTTTAAGTTTAACTAACATCCCTCCAACATATGGAGCTCCATCTTTGTAGATTAATCAATTTCATTTCTATGGCTTAGAAAATCCGCACAGTGGAGCTAGATGGGAAAACAATTAAGCTGCAGATTGTAAGTTTCTCAAATTACAGTTTCTTCTCAAAGATGAACACAAGTTCTTGTTTCCATAGAAGAAACATTTCTTGGCATGCAGAAAAACTAACATCTACTACCCCTGTTTCCATATGAAGTGGGATACTGCTGGACAGGAACGTTTTCGGACAATTACTAGTAGCTACTACCGCGGCGCTCATGGCATTATTGTAAGGATTCCTCGATCATATACATTCCCCAGTTTTAGTCGAACTGATGAGTACATTAGCCTTGATTTAGCCTTGTTCTGGTTTCTCAGGTTGTTTACGACGTCACTGATCAAGAGAGTTTCAAGAATGTCAAGCAATGGTTGAATGAAATTGATCGATACGCAAGTGATAACATCAACAAGCTTCTTGTCGGAAACAAGTGCGACCTCACAGCCCAAAAAGTCGTCCCCACAGAAACAGCAAAGGTAAAAATCTTGTACTACATTTTTCAGATGTTTAAGTAGAAACAGATACAAATCTACTCTAAATTTTCACATAGAAGATGGCTGTTCTTGTTTAGGCATTTGCCGATGAAATTGGCATACCTTTCATGGAAACAAGCGCCAAAAATTCGACCAATGTGGAGCAAGCTTTCATGGCTATGGCTTCCTCCATCAAGAGCAGGTTCTAAATTTTCAGTATATTGACTATCTGATAATTTTCTTCTCTCAACTTCATGTTATCTTCTGTCAGGATGGCAAGCCAACCGTCGATGAACGCTCGACCTCCGTTGGTGCAGATCAAAGGACAGCCTGTTAACCAAAAATCCGGCTGCTGCTCTACCTAAGATCCATCGAGCAATTCGAAGAATCCCATGTTAGGTAGTTTAGCAACCCCAGGATGTCTGTTTCTCTCTGTCTCTCTAAATGTTACGTAGGTTTTTTGTCACCAGTAATCACCGCAGGAACACTCTCCATCCCGAAAATGGTGGAACCTCGTCGCGTCTCTGACGACGATCTCCCTCCCTTCGACGGCCGACACGAACTTGATTGCGCGGTGGCAGTCATTGCAAATCCTGAGGTTCTTGAAAACCCGAATTGGCAACTCTTTTGGCACCTTCAACAACCCGAAGGCCACGGCGAGTTTCTCGCTGTGCCACATCAGCAGCTGCTCCTTCTGCTCCTCCCCGATGTCGTGCAGAGACGATTCGAGATCCGGGACATACCCCGCCAGCTTCATCTTCCTCCCGAGCTCGACGAGCTTCGATCTTATGTGATTGATCTCCGGGTGAAGCCTGTCCCCTGATCGAAACTCGTGAACGACGCTTTTTATCTCCATCCAACTGCATCCTGGCGTCTTGATGATCCTGTTCTCCTTCATCGATTTCCTTATCCGGGCGACTGTCTCCCATTTCTTCTTCGCAGCGTATACGTTAGCGAGCTGAACATACGCTGCGGGGTTATCGGGATCACGGCAAAGTAAATTCGATGCGGCGAACTCGGCGATTTCTGAGTTTTTATGTATCCGGCATGCGCCCAGGAGAGTTCCGTATATCGCGGCATGAGGCTCGAACGGCATTCTTTCGATCAAATCGACAGCCTCGGCGAGCTTACCCGCTCGACCGAGAAGATCGATCAAACAAGTGTAGTGATCGAGCTTTACTTCGATACCGAACCTCGTCTGCATCTCCTCGAAGTATTGCATCCCGAGATCTACCAACCCGGCGTGGTTACATGCCGACAAAACTCCGACGAAGGTTATCCAATCTGGCCTCGTTCCCGTGCCCGTCATCTCGTCGAACAAATCAAGCGCCTCTCGACTACGCCCGTGCTGGGCATAGCCCGAGATCATCGCATTCCACGTTACGACGTCGCTACGCGACGTCATCTCGACAAACACCTTCCGTCCGTCAGACAAAACCCCGCACTTACAATACATGCTTATCAACGATGTCCCGACCGTCGTGTCCAAACACAATGCCGGAGACTTGTGCGCAAACTGATGCACCTGCCGCCCGAACTTTAACGTCGACAGGTTGCTGCATGCCAAAAGGACGCTACTCAAACTCGACGGATTTGGCTGAACCCCAAATTCGAGCATGTTCTTGAAAAGCTTCAAACCATCCTCTCCCCTTCCGTTCTCGATGAATCCGGCTATCATCGCATTCCACGTCACCAGATTCTTCTCCGGCATTCCCTCGAAAGTTTTCTCGGCCAATTCGACGTCGCCGTGCCTCATGTATCCAGTCACAATGCTGGTCCAGGCGATCACGCCCTTTGTCGGAGCCGCCGCGAATAGCTCGAGCGCCGACGACATGTCCCCCGATTGGACGTAGCCTGATATCATTGCATTCCACGTCACCGAATTTCGTCGAGGCATGCGACAGAAGAGGTGCTTGGCTTCTTGCATCCGGCCGTGCCGGCACAGGCCGGAGATCATGGTGTTCCACGAGGCGATGTCTTTGGCTGGAATCCGATCGAAGAAGGCCTCGGCGTCGCGGACGGCGCCGTTTTTGAAGTAACAGGATAACATGAGGTTGTATGAAACAGTGTCTGGTTGGGGAATTTCGTCGAACAGGTGGTGTGCGTCTTGTAGTTTTCCAGGCTTGTTGGAGAGTCCGGCGAGAATTGAATTCCAGGTGACGGTGGTCCTCGTCGTCATGCTGTGGAATATTTTGAGAGCGGAGGTCAAGTCGCCGCGTCGGATGTAGGAGGTTATTCTTTTGTTGCAGGAGATGACGTGGCTAGCTTCCGCCGCCGGCTCCTCCTCCTCCACCACCTGTTGGATTGGAAAGCGGGCGGAAGAAGAGGTTTGGGTGTGGGGGATTGAATGAGCATTTGGGGATGGGATGTTGCGAGTGTAATGGCAGTAGCAGAAATGGGTGGTTAATGAGTTTAGAAGCGAGGAGGATCTGCGAAAAGGGAGGGTTCTCATTCTCGTACCTCTGAGACGAAGACGAAGACGCATCATTGATTCATTGGTTTTGTCTAATTCCCTCTGCTTCACTAACCGAAGCCTGATTTTGCTCTGTTTACTTATTATTTTTTTTAATCAAGTAAAAATATTATTTATTTTTTATTACAGTAAAAAATATTTTCTACTAATACTTATATATATTCTCTCCCGTGCAGGTTTACATTCACCAATTTCTTAACTTCAAAATAAATATAATTCAAATATTCAAATCTATTTGGCAGTAACTTAAATAGTTAAGCCCATTTGAGCAGATGAATTTGAGTTAAAATCATTTTTAAAAATTCCATCAATCTAAATCCATTCAATCAAACACACTCGCATAAACACATGCTAAATTATTTTTAATACCACTTTCTAAACACATTCTAAATTATATAGGGTGTCTTTCAATTTTTTTTTCTCTAAAAATATCAAATCAAAAATCTAATTTTTATTTATTTTATTAAATTAAAATATAATTTTACATGAGTCAATACATATTTATATTATGTCAAACAACTATTTCAATTCAAAATTTCATTATTCAAAATCAAAACCCAAAACTAAAACCTCAATAGTAAACATACCCATAGAAACTGATCTTATAAAATAAATAAAAAGGCTTCAGCCTCGACACAAAAACAAAAAAAAAAAACCCATTGAGTATCATTCGTGGAGTATTATTAACGTAATTCTCAGTAAATATAGCAATAATAATAGGAGAAAATGCACGAACAAAAATGTTATTATATCAATAAGTCCAACGTTAAAGAAAAAAAAAAGGGATTATCCGAAGAAATAACTGAAAACAAAATGCTGAAAGGGACAATAAGCGAGAGGATGATGGTCTCAAAGTGAAGTGCAGTGCACCATAGCACTTTAGCGGCATACCAAAATTTACAGAAATGATCAAAACCACTCTAGTTTTTCAGATGGGATACAGTCAGTCACTCCTTACTTGGCAACCAGGGCCGGGAACTGCATCGAATCCTCGATAACCGGGGCCGGCATGTTGTGGTAGCTGCTTCCTCCAAAACCCCCTCGACCACCGCGGCCACGGCCTCTTCCACGCCCACCTGCTCTGTAGTTCTCCCCGTCGGCTGGTTTCAGAAACTCATTTATGCTTACAGACTGCAGACAGAGAGAAATCGAGGTTTGTGAATTGTTTACTAAATTGCTCGATCCCATGTACTTTTGGAAAAATCGAGCAATTGTATGAGAAATGAGTATATACCTTCTTGGCCTTCTCAGCAGCCTCCCTGCGCTTGTCCTTCTCGGAACCCTGTTTGGTTAATGGGAAGTTGTAAGTAGGGTTGTCATGGAATTCTTGAAATACAATGAAGATTATGGCATGGCATTGTGCTTACCAATTTAATGAAAACCTCGTCGTCATTTTTCTTGTTGCTCAGAAGTTGCATAGATTTGAGTTCTTTGTCCAGCTCGACTTTCCTCTCCTCAGATTTATGAGGAAGCAGTGCCTTTCGCTTCTCTTCGAGTAACCTCTCGTACTCCTCCAAAGTCATCTCCTATCACACCATTAAATATAAAATGAATGGTCATCTTGAAAACAAAACACTCTGAACTTTCATTGAAACTTAAATTTGAAGCATTAACTGTGTAGCACGAGAAGGCCAAATTCATGATGATACCAACAAAATCCCAGTTGGAAAACATTAGGAATTTCTAGAGAAGCCAATGCACAATAACAAACCCAAGCTATTTCCACTTCAAAATATAATAAATCCACAAACCAACAAGTTTAATTCAAGCTTCTTTTAACAAGTCAAGAATAGATCCAAATTGCTCTCAGTAAGTTGATCGATGGTGAAATTTATGGCAAGTAATAGTAAAATTTAAGGGTGATTGGCTACCTTTTCCTCGGGCTCCTTTTCCTCCGCTTCATTTGGAGAAGAGTCCTTGTTGGCATCACCAGCATCATCTAGTCCTGATTGCTTCTCAGCATCAGCATTCTTCACTTCTTCAGAAATAGGTTCTTCAGTTTCCCTGAAATTAAAGGTTTGTAGGTTACCCAATTGGAAAAGAAACAACTAATAGGAAAGGATGTCCTAGGAAAAGATTTGGTGCATACGGGGCTATCTCATCGCTTGGTGCTCCCCAATTTCCACGGCCAGCACCATCGCGCTTTATCTCAGTACTGCACCATCATCAAGGGTAGATGAATTAAAATAAAGGATAACAAAAACAACATTTGGGGCCTTGGCATAAACAGGTTGCATTTCCAGTTCATCTTAAAAAGATGATAAATAAAAACAGCACAAATATACAAACTCCAAACAAATTCATTAAACTAAGAGATAATACGAAACATAACATAATGCTTTTAGATGTCCTTACCCACGTCCACTTCCACTGCGACGATCAAATGTTCGTCGAGGACGCTCGCCATCAGCACTTTCCCCATTACTGAAGCCACCACGTCGACCACCACGGAATCCCCCACCTCCACGGGGACCACCATATGGGCGCCTTTCAGAAGGAGCTCTTCCACCATCACCTTCATCTGAAGGCTTGTAACCATCAGAAAATCCATTGCTGCCAAAAGAAATTCCATTGTCAATAAAATCTCTGTTAAATCCTCGACCACCACGACCACGGCCGCCTCCACGTCCACCCCGCCCTCCTTCATTCCTAGACTCCTTGACTGTTTACAGTAAATTTATAAAGCCGTGTTAACAAGAATTGTTTAATTTACCAGAGAGGGCACCAATGCATGTCATGCAATAGGAAATTAAGGAAATATGGAGGCACCTACATGGATACGACCTGTACACTCCATGAATTAATCAACACTTTAATATAAGAACATTAATAATAAAATCATTTATATTTATTAGAGTATAATTCAAGGTTCATCAGTACCTTATCTGCTATATGACAAATAAATGCAGTGCCAATATATTCTATTGATCAATATAAATTTGTGACCAAGTCATAGAATATGAAATACATATATTAACTGGATCAGCCCATCCTCTCTGAGACAAAATCCAACTGAATTAAATTTAACGTAGTCACCGAAGTAAAAACCTAAATCTTCACCTTTATATAATATGTACAGAAAAAGAGAAAATAGTGCCTTAACAACGTCAGAAGTAGCAAGGAACAGACATTGAAATATATGAATCGTGCCACTCCTTGCAAATACGAATACGTTCAATAATATAACTACACAAATCAAATATCCACAGCACAAAAAACAGCACCAGCTATATCTATAAAATGAATAAATAAATAATCTCATCCAATATCAATCAAACCAATCAACATATTAGCGGCAGAGAAACGCAACAATATAACGTGAAAACATCGACCAAAAACAGACACATCAAAAGAACAGTCCATATAAACAAAACGATCTCCGAATGCTCACCAGCCTGCGCCGGAGGTAGAGGCTTGGATGGCAACCTAGCGGCGGCTTTCGCCGCAGGCTGAGCCGCGCCCGCAGCTTTCTTTGGCTGCACAGCAGCCGGCGCCGCAGAAGAGGCTTTCTGCTGCGCGGCAAGGAGCAGCGTTGGGTCCTCGGCGTCATCGTCGCCGAGAAGATCGAAAGGATTCAAAGACGCCATTATGTCACTACCTAAAGATGAAAACAACAGTCAACCCAAGCACTAACGTATCCAAATCTCAGAGCCTCGGCATAGATGAACAAGAAGCTATTGCAATGATTCACCCAGACAGTAGCCTCGCGAGTGCGAAGTGAGAAGGCAATGCCCAAAAACCCTAGCCTGATGCGGCACAGGAGATTGTGTGCGGACAAGCGCTCCAAATATCGAATCTATAGAAAACCCTAGCACTACTCAATTATGGGCTTCTCCTCGATAATATTATCGGCCCAATGATGTGTTTTAAGGCCCGATAATAAATTAAAAAATAAAAAATAATAATAATAATAACAACTTATGGATTATAATAATTTGATATAATATAACCAGGTGATTGGGAAATTTTTTTATATATAAATAATTTTTATTTGATACTGTTTTAAACAAAAATTGATTAATAATAAATTTCCTAAAAAAAATCTACCAAAAATTGCTATACATGAATTACAACAAAGGTTACAAAGAGTGTATTTAATGGGTGGGTTTGAGACATTTCTTTTAACAAATTTTTGTTTTTCAAAAACATCAAATATAGAGTATTAAAAAATTTATATTAAAAAATAGAGCATATCACATTAAATTATTATTTAAATTTAAATTGTTTACTATTTAAAATCTAAATTTCAATCAAATTATAAATTCAAAATATCTACAACTGTGTTTGTTTGAAAATTTTGAAAGATTTGTTTCTTACTCTAGAATTTTCATTCAAATTCATCAAAAAATACATATATTTTTTATATTATATTAGAATTAATTGTACATAAAATAAATAAATAAATAAATTATTGTTCCATCCAACATTCTATTTGATTCAGCTCAATTTTAATTATTGTCCATTTTGTTTGAAATATTTTAAATACTCAATTTTAAATTTGATAGGTTTTGATTTAGACTTACTCAATAGAGTAAACTGTTCCACAGTGCTCAAGTCTTTTACGTTGATGATCAAAAATACAATATTCCATGGTTTCATGAATGAATTTTAACACGTAGTCCGTAGTGGTGTTACACAATGAATGGGATAAATGCAAATTCTGTGCAAGTCAAAAATCCCAATCCAAATTTAGTATCGTAAACTAATATGAATTAATCTTAATCTTAAATAAAATTGCATGTATGTATAATGTACACATCCAATTTGCAGCGTAACTTCTTTGTCAATTATTTCAAGAAGATTACATTCCAGGACAACAACAAAAACAACGACATAGGGATGAATTGCTGTCTGTGTTTCTACTGAGTCGATGCCATTCAGCTCAGCCGGACATGGACAGAGATCTGCCTATCCTGTCGGCGTCTCCGGCGGCCTCCGCCGCGCCACACACATTCTTCAAGGTGAGCGCCGCCGCGGCCTTGCTGGTGTACAGTCTCTTAATATTCGACCTCTGCTCGTTCACCAGCCTCCACAGACTCCTCTTAGCATTAGCCCTAAAGGGACAATTCGACGCCAAGTAGCCGTCCACTAAGTGCAGATACGCCTCCAGGTCATGGCAGCACGCCACGTCAGCGTCCGGCCTCAGGAACGGCGACATCTTCGTGTCCAGCCGGAGCTCCGTCCCCACGTGCGCGTACGCCCACGGCATGCTGTTGTCCAGCGCGTCCAGCACTTTTCCGGCGCCGTCGATCTCCCGGAGCTTGCGGTCGAGATCCTCGCTGACTAACATTCCGGGGACTCGGGTGATCACGTCCTGGGAATTCACGATCCGGAGGACCTTCACGTTGTTGGACTCCAGGCGGCGGGCGAATCCGCGGTTTCCGACGCGGGGGCCGCCGAACGAGAAGACGGCGATCGGAGGCATCTCCGGCGAGCAGCTGGTGCTCAATTCGTCGCCGACGAGCAGCGCGAGGGCGGCGCCGAGGCTGTGGCCGGTGACGGTTATGCTCAGAGATTCGCCTTTGTATTTCTCCGTCAGCCGTTGGATTTCCTCCACCACCGATTCGGCGAGGCTGGGCACGTGAGCGCCACGTGTTTTGAATAGGCTCAAGAAGCCGCATTGGACTTTGGCGTGCAATTGTTCGCCGCCGTCGCCGGAGATCGGGACGAGTAAATCGCGGACGTTCTCCGCCCACTCGAGACACGTGGCGGTGCCTCGGAGGGCGATGACGATGTCTCGCCTTCCCATCCGTTGGATTTCCCGCCGGTCGTCGCAGACCGCCACGTACCCGGCCCAGCTGGACCGCTGCGTCATCCACCCGAGATCCGGCGCCACGTCATCGACCCATTTGGGCAGCCCGACCGACGCCGTCGCGTAGAGGCTCTTGGTCACACGATAGGACTTATCAGGGAGCGCCACGTGGCGCGGCCACAGAACCTCCTCCGGCGACGTCGCCGGATCGGAATGGAAACAATGGTAAGCCGCCTGAATAAACTCGCCGGACCGGACGACCTCCCGTCTGAGATTCTCGTCGAGCGGGTCAAGTAACCCGACCCAGTCGTTGTTCCCGTGGTACTCCCGCCACCGGCCGCCGAGACAATTCCGGGGAGAGTACTCCGCCGACTTGGACAGCAGCCGCTGCAGCCGGTTCAGATGGCGCGGCGACATCTCCTCCGCCGCCTTCATTTCCGGCCAAACTCTGGCCAGACTCAGTCCTTCCAAAATCCCTCTCCCCCTGTTCTCACCGGATTCCTTCCGTGGCGGTTCAGGGTCGGGCGGGTTCGGGTCGGGTTGCTTCTGCAGAAGCCGATCTAGATTAGAGAGGTGCTTTCTGGTGGATTTGGTGGACAAGCTTTCAGCCTTGCAACTGAAATCCGGCCGGTTCAGGGGGTTGAGACGAGAACCGGTGCGCTGAAAGTCGGCCCGCCGGGCCTGAAACAGGTGGAGATTATGCGCCGGAAGCGTCGAGCCGATCGACATATTGATTTGATATCGATAGCTTTAAAGACGATTGGTTGAATCCAAAGTGGCTTAAAATGAGGCCGTGGAGGTATATATAGAAATCGGCTTTTTAACTTACCCTTGATATTCAGGAAAATTACGCTTCAAGCCATTGAGCTTTCTAATTTTAATTTTTTTAATATTTATTTATTTACTTATTTTTTGGACAAAGTCTGGTAGTTACAATTCGCTTTTCTCCCAAACAAAAGAGAAAACAACAAAAAAACCGAATACAAATAAAATGGAGTAGTTTTTCCCCCCGATTAAAAAAATGGCCTTTGAATCTCGCCCTATTAATTTATTATTTTGTAATTATACTTAAGTTGAAGGTCAATGACTTATTACATAAATTATATAGGATCACTGTGTCTGGATTTGACTGTTTGTGTGGTTGCCGAAAATGCCCCTACTCGGCGTCTAATGTTCAAGTCAAATGTCAAAGTTGCCCTTGTTGCAGTCTGCGCACACGGGCACGAAAATCTGAGGTGTCGCGTTTAGCTTTTGGGCATTTGAATACTATTCTTGGAATTTTTTTGGATTTATTTAGTTATGATTTAAATTTGATTGAAATTAAATTATATAAAAAAAATTTTATTTAAATAATATTTTATAAAAAATAATGTATTTTTATTTGAAATTCTACAAATAAATAATACTATTATTGATTTACAACTAAACACACTAAAAAATGGATGGATTATTTGCAGTTGGAAATTTCTTGTTTTAATTAATGATCAAATGTGGTACATATGATCAAAATTAAAATATATATTGAATTATTTTCAAATACATTGTTGGATAATTTGATAAAAAATGATTAAAATTGTACATATGTTTATATATTATCAATATAAATTAATTTTATAGGAAAATATGTACATAATTATTTTTACATTTCATTCGTAGTTAAATTAATACTACCTCCGTCCCACATACCGTGTCTGTGACACTGTAGACACGGTATTTTATTAGGAGATGTGTAATTAGTAGATAATTAATAATATATTAGTGAAAATAATTATCCTATAATATAAATAATTATAAATTAAGATAACTAATTAGTGTTATTAAATTTTAAAAAAATAAAATTAAAAAGTTTAAAATAAGATTAAAGTGTGTAATCATTTTTAAAAAATAATGCAAAAATAATGGTAAAACTTTCGGTCTGATCTCTCCTCCATCAATTTTTTTTTTTAATTGTGATTTATCAAAAATAATAAGAAAATATACAAAATATTTCATGTCAAAATTAAAAGTAAATTTTTTAAAATATTCATTAGAGAAAATCAAATCAACTTAAAATAATTATTTTATATTTTTTTTTATATATAATTTTTCATGACACACAAAATTATTTCATCTAAAAATAATTAATGAATGTAGCCATAATATCTAAGTACAAATTTATGCTTAGTTTGTAATGTAATAGGTTCAATGTGAGTATTTTGTGAAAGATAATAATATATATTTATTAAAAATATATATAGTACAAATTATACTCTTGTTTAGTTTTACAAATTGTTCATATTAATATAGATTAAAAAATTTAGAAAAATTATGATAAATGAATAATTAAGGAATATATTAGTAAAAATAATTATTATATAATATATATATAAATAATAATAATAATAATAATAATAAATTAAAATTAAAATAATTAAATAATTTAAATAATGTTTTTTTAGAAAATAATATAATATAAAATTTAAAATATGATTAAAATATATAATTTTTTTCAAAAAAAAATTATACAAAATGAAAATATTTGATTTTATATAAGAAAGAAAAAGTAATAAACAAAAATAATAATAATAACATACTTTTAGCTAATATTTAAATAAAAACAAAAACAAAAACATTTTCAATGCAAAAGAATAAAAAAAGATTAAATATAGGAGGCTTTTGACAAGGTATTCCGAATATATGCCTTCTCACTGATCAAATTTTGCTATTTTATTTTATTCAATTTTCTACTTAATTTTCCACTAATGTAAAATTTAATAAATTAATACTATTTTTCGAATGCGTTATAGGTAAATTTTAATCGAATTTCTAAGGGTTTCGATGTCTTAGCATGGTATTTTTGTATATATTTAATTTTTTAAAGTTATTATAGATTTTATATTTTTTTTTTCAAAATATTACATTGAAATTTTATTTTATTTTATTCAGAGTATTATTTTAAAGGTTGTACGTATTTTTTATTTAAAGCATGATGCTCTAAAGTCTAAGTATTCAAAAAACATATAGACACCTTACATATTTGGTGTGTTTGATCGGTATTTAATTTTGTATTTTAATAGTAGAATTTTTAAATTTTTGTATTAAATATAACATTGTAAAAAATATAGAATATATGTTTATAAAAAGAAAATACTATAAACTGTATAATCAAATAAATAAATTATACAACCCATAGATGAGATAACCATTATTTTAAAATTGAAAAATTCCTTTTTGAATTTGAACAAACGCACCGCAAACTTCAACGACGATCTCTGGTAATTTGCAGCCGTTGATATTCAACCATCTACGCTGATCTAACGGCTGTGATTTCAAAAGACCGAAATTCAATTCAAATGTTTATCAATAAATTTCTTGATAATTGAGTTGATAATTCAATTTTAGAAAAACAATTGAGAGTAGTATACAAAATACTTGAATTTGATTCATTCAATTTGGGAAAATTAATTAATTAATCGGGTTATATTTTAAGGCTTTGGATCAAGGGCTGAAATGAATACCTTCAAAATAATAATTATAATTTATATTATTAAATTATATTATCAATTTAATTAAAATGATTAAGAATTAATGCATTCAGCAAAAATTTCAGAAATCTTACTTCCTCCGTCCAGATATCGTGTCTGCTGCACTGTAGACATGATATTTTAGAAAGGATGTAATTAATAGATAATTAAGAATATATTAGTAAAAATAATTATCCTATAATATAAATAATTATAAATTAAGATTAACATAACTAATTAGTTTAATTAAAATTTAAAAAAATAAAAATTTAAAATGAGATTAAAGTGTGTAATCATTTTTAAAAAAAGAAAAGTGATATGGTATGTGGGATGGACAGAACGGCAACGTGTACATGGTACGTGGGACGGAGGGAATAATACACTATTGTATCATTTTGTTGGACAAATACAAAATTACAAAAATGTAAACATGATCCGACGTGTCACATGTTGACTTTCAGTAATTAGAATAGCGGCAGAGTCAATTTTGACTTTACAAAAACAGGTCCGATTTTTTTGTTACAACGATCAATGTGATATAGGGAGAAATGTCTGCGCATTAAATCTATTTGTACGACCCATATATGTCGTCACTGCACGATATTTATTTCATTATTAAATGCAGTTGGTATATATTTGCTTGAATTTATTTTGTGGGTGTCATTTAATTTTAAATTTAAAAATAATAAAAACATATATTAATATTTTGTTTGTACGAATACTTTTGAAATTTTTATTACCATTAGTTAATAGTAATTATTTCATAAAAAATTCTCGAATCACATTCTGAAAATATAAATTAAATTTAGTCATTAAGTCTACTGTATATTACAAATATCTTTACAGTAATTTTAAAAGTAAAATAGTTTTAACATACTAAAATTATCATGGAAAAAAATCAATTTTGGTCCCAATATAAAAAATTCATCAATTTTGGTCCTAATATAACAAAAATTTATCAATTTTTGTCCCAATATAAAAAACTCATTAATTTTAATCCCAATATAAACAATTTCAATCAATTTTGGTCCCATTATAAATAATTTTAATCAATTTTGGTCTCACCGTTAAAAAACTAACGGAAATTACTAACGTGGACATAACAGATGTGACGTGGCAATTGACCTGGAAAGTACACGGCCATGTACAATTATCCACGACTATTTGTTACATGGTCATGTATATTTCAGTGTATAATTATACATGGCCATGTTGTTACACGGCCATGTACAGTTATACACGGCTATATTGTCACATGGTTATGTATATTTCAGTATATAATTATAAATGGTCATGTTGTTACACGGCCATGTACAATTTTACACGGCCATGTTGTTACATGACCATGTATATTTCAGTGTATATTTTCAGATCAACTGCCACCTCACCTCCGTCATGTCCACGTCAGCAATTTCCGTTAGTTTTTTAACGGTTGGACCAAAATTGATTAAAATTGTTTATAATGAGACCAAAATTGATTGAAATTGTTTATATTGGGACTAAAATTGATGAGTTTTTTATATTTGGACCAAAATTGATAAATTTTGGTTATATTTGAACCAAAATTGATTAGTTTTTTTATATTGGGATCAAAATTGATTTTTTCTCAATTATCATTAAAATACAATATTTATTAAACTTAACAAAATAAAATACTCCATCCGTCTCAGAACTATAGTTTGGTTGTGTTTGACACGAAATTTAAGGAATATTGATATTATATTGATAGTGGATAAAAAGTACCGGTAAATGACTTTTTGCCCTTGTGAGTGTATTAGTGTAAAAAGTAGTGACAATTGTTTAATAATAATGAAAAAATATGAATAGTTTTATAGTGATATGATTATTTATAGAAATTAAACTATTGTTTTGGAATGGATAAAATTAATAAATAAAACTATTATATTGGGACATGATGAAGTATATATTGTTTTTAATTATAATTTTTTAAAAAAAACACAACTTGTACTTTAGACAGCAGTATGAATACATAATTCTTAATAATAATAATAATAATAATAATAATAATAATTTCGGAACTCGGAGCCTTGCGGTCCTATATATACTCTTTGACTTTCCACTCTTTGTTTAAATGCCAAAATCAGAAACTATAAGTCAAAGGAATTTACGAATAATAAATTAATCTATTCAAATATTATATTGTAGATGTAATTACAGCTGCAATAGCACAAGAAGAACGGAGTATCGTGTAATTAGCCCTACATCTTTTTAAACTATGAATTAGGTATTTTCGTATAATTAAATATATACATATATATATATATATAATACTCCCTCCATTCCAAAACTATAATTTGGGTTGTGTTCGGCACGAGATTTAAAAAATATTGATATTATATTGACAGTGAGACTTCTTTTTGCCCTTTTGAGTGTATTAATGTAAAAAATAGTGACAATTGTGTAATAATAATGAAAAAAAAAAGTAAGTGTAGTTTTATAGTGATACGATTATTTATAGAAATGAGACTATTGTTTTGAGACGGACAAAAATGTAACCATAAACTATTGTATTGGGACAAATGGAGTATAATGTATTTTTAATTTATTTACTTTTGTTTATAGACATAATTTCTGTGTATAAAAAAAGGCTCAAAGATGTTTGTTGATTTGACTATGGATATTGAATAAACAACATCTACCGATGACCTTTGCATGATAAAATTAGAATAGTTAGGCTGGTTGAAATAAGATACGATATGGTCCAAATATATTCGTTTATTCTTTTTATACAATTTGTACATACAATTCAAATATCCACACTACGGTCCAGTGTAAAATGTAAATAAAGAAATTTCAACATTGTTTAAATAGATCATTTTTATTTATTTATTTATTTTAATAGGACTTAATCCTTAAGCAATGGAGATCTTTCGACCAATTATACTTCATACGTCCACTTCTAATGCGTATATATTTATATTTATGTTCATCGATTAAAAAAATTTACATTTTACTTCTTTAAGTAATTGTGAACCCTATAATTAACTATTAATATATTTTTTTTAACATTTATTTACTATTTTACTTTCATTTTATTATACACTTAAAAGTAAGAACAATTAAATTTTTATATTATTATATCTACTTACTATTATTAAAATATTAATATCTTAAAATTAACATAGCAATGGAGTTTTTAAAAAATTATAGAATTAATAAAATTTAGATATCTAATCTAATGTTATGTAATATATATATATATGTTGTTTTTGTATCTTTATAATGATACAACTGAATTTTTTATAAGGTCAATGATATAAAATTTGAATTAAAATAAAAATAATGTAAAAAATATATAAATTCCATTAGTAATATTTATGTAAATAGATAATAATGTAAAAATATATATAAAGTCCACAGTGATATTAATGTAAATAGATAAAAAAAATATATATAGATATAAAATTTAAATATATTAGATTTACGCTGCCACTTATTTCCAGGTAAAAATGGAATTTTTTTAATAATGTTTTTTTTTTTTTTTTTTTTTTAATCATTAGTACTAATAGTAATTCAATTAATTGTTAAAAAACAGAAAAAAAAAAATTAATACGTACTCATATTTACTCAAAAATAACAATATATAAGTTTTTCTTTATTTTATTTTTCATTTTTGTGGCCAAAAAGCCAAAAGTGCATAGAAGACTTTTGAATTATATATATATATATATATATTTATTTAAAAATTGATTTAGCATTATGTCAAGTTGTAAATTAATATTATTTGATGTGCGCTTTTTTAAAAAAGTGATGCAATTCCACAGTATTTATGCACCATAGGATTAATGAATTCACCAATAAGTGAACAACCCCAATAAAGGTTCTGTTTGTTTCCATTTTTATTTTATTATAATAGTATACAATTTACAATATTAATTTTTTTCCCAAAAAAATATCAACAAATAATTTTCATCTAAACATCACATAAAATATACATATTTAAAAATATCACATATAAAATTTAAATTTAATTAGAATAGCCAAATTCAATAATAATAATAATAGTGACTCGATTGAGTGGAATATGTAAACAAGTTAATTTAATTAGTGGTAGATGATATTGGAGCACCAAGATGGTGCATTACCAAATAATAATAATAATTATTATTATAATTATAATAAAGTTGTGTTAATTGCCATTTTTCTTCCAACCAATTAAAATTTGTCAACAAAAATAGTATGCAACACAAAAAGTGATGATATGCTTTGCACACTTTCATTTCCTCCTTGTGTTCGAGGCTGTCTTCCTTTTAAAAAATAATAAATATATATATATATATATATATAAAATCAATTTCATGATTACTTATTACAGTAAATTATTTTTTTATAAGCTCACATTTAATTACTATTTACACCAAAAGTTGAAAACCAAATGCACCCATAATGTGTAGTAGTATATATATTAATAATAAGCCTACTTAGCAAAATTTGCACATGTATGTTATTGTTATGATTTTTTTATCAAATTAGTCCTGTTTAAAAATAACAAACATTATTTATTTATATTTAATGGCAGGCAAAGACGACAGTAGGTCATAAATTTTGCTTTAAGGAATTATCAGAGGGCATTTATTTTCAATTGAGTAAGTGATTTAGGGGTGTTTGACAAATAGTTTTTTTTTTAAGAGCTTTTAGTTTATTGAACAACTTTTAGTTGTTTGATCAGTCAAAAAGCTAATTTAGGTGTTTGGTAAATTAGCTTTTTGGAATAGCGTTTTGATTTGATACAAACTTTAAAAAAAAACTAAGGGTGTGTTCGTTTGCAAGACTTTGCAAAATTCTTACTATTCATTTAATTTTTTCCCCCAAAAAATATCAAATCAAACACCTATTTTTTATTTTTTATATTATAGTAAAAATCAATTTTACATTCAAAACATCACATTAACACCTATTTATATAACATCATACAACTATTCAAATTCAAAATTTTTACTATTCAAATCCCAATTCAAAATCCAAACCCCCAAACAAACACACCCTAAAAATATTATATGTGATACAAACTTTAAAAAAAACTAAAAATAAAAACAAATATAAATAAGTACAATTGTCCAACTCAATCCAAACACATTATGCATTTTTTCGCTTAAGTTTTTTATAATCATTTTAAACTATTTGGGGCAGTTTTTTTTTTTTTTTTTTTTTTTTTTTTTTTATTCTTGGAAATATTATATGTTTTTGTAAAAGAATATAATATTATATAAACGTAAATTATTATTATTATTATTTTAAAAAACATAGCCCAACTTTATATAACATTCAGCACTAATAGGGTTAAATTGCATCCTCCACTAAGCATTACCACTCATGGTTTTGGTTCCACCACATTCAATTAATTGATAATTGTTCCTTGCTGATATATTCTAGAGCACGAATGTATTTCTTTTCAATTTAAATTGGAAGTTGGAGTTTTTATTTAAATAATATTTAATTTACTTTTTGATAAATATATATTTTTAAAATATAAGATTTTCAAATAATATTGTATTTTAGTATATATATAATTGATATGACTATTTTTCGTAATATATATATTCTTATTAAAAATAGTATCAATTAACTATTAAAATTCTATTTATATTATATTATACAAATATTTGAAATTTAAAATTCAAACGCTCAAACAAAACCATCCGAAGTTTGGATGTGTTTTTGAATATTAAAGTGTAGCTTTGATTTTATTTAATTTCTCTTTGTAATCATGAACTAGGATTTGTTTAGTTTCGATTTTAAAAAATTCATCATCTAATTTATATAATTTTTAATAAAAATATATTACTAATTTTAAATAATTATTCAATTTGATATAAATATTAATTTAATTAATATCTTGAATGTAATATTGATTTTTAATATAATATAAAAAAAATATTTAATTTGATTTTTTTAATCCAAACAAAATTATGAATAATAAAAATTACCTACAAAAAATGTAATATACAATAATTATTGAATATGTCTTAGTGTAAATATTTGTAGAATACAAATTTGATATTAATAAACAAATAAGGATCACCACATAGGTTACATTATTGTAAAATTATAATATGTATTAGCAAATATATGTCTCTTTCAATTTTGCTTTATTTATTTATTGAAAGATAATGAAAAAAGAAGATAAATATGATGCACATGACGGAGTAAATTATTCCCTCCGTCTCAGATACTATGTCCACGTTGCCGTTTCTATCTGTTCCATATACTATGTCATTTTCCTTTTTTTGGAAAATGATGACACACTTTAATCTTATTTTAAAA
Source organism: Andrographis paniculata (assembly GCF_009805555.1). Taxonomy (NCBI): domain Eukaryota; kingdom Viridiplantae; phylum Streptophyta; class Magnoliopsida; order Lamiales; family Acanthaceae; genus Andrographis; species Andrographis paniculata. Next base: position 593,920 of record NW_026137616.1, on the reverse strand, counting down.
TTTTTTAATTTAATTTTTTTAATTTTAATTAAACTAATTAGTTATCTTAATCTTAATTTATAATTATTTATATTATAGGATAATTATTTTTACTAATACATTCTTAATTATCTACTAATTACATGCCTTCTAAAATACACTGTCTACAGTGTAGCAAACACGATATTTGGGACGGAGGGAGTACTTAATTGGAACTTCCAATTTGGAAATACGGATAAAATCAATTAAACCAATTAAATTTCGTCTCTATAGTGTATGGACACTACTGACGTTTGTTCATATTATTTATTTTTGGACGATACGATTTTAAATAAATTTTATTAAAATATATAGTATATATTTTATTATTTTATAAAAATAAATAATTTAATACAAAATATTATTATTATTTTTTTATTATTGACACAATTGTTTATATATAATATTAATATTACTTTTTAAATAGTTATTTGATGTGATGTAAATATGTATTGATGTGCTGTTTTGAGTGTAAAAGTTAATTTTAGTTTAGTATAATAAATAAAAAAATAAGTGTTTGATTTATATTTATTGAAAAAAAAATTGAAATAGTAAAACCGAAAATCAAATCTCACAAGTAAATACATGTGTTTTTCGATTTCAATTTTTTAAATACAATAATTGCAAAAAAACAAACAAAAAACAAAAAAAGTTAACATGTTTGTTTATTTTCTGCTCCTTCTATTTGCATTAAAATTATCAATTTTATCATGTTCAGTTTAGTTTTTTTTTTTTTTTTTTTTTTTTTTTTTTTTTTAAATAAAAAAAAAGTATGAACTAATTTCACATTACCTTGAGTTTACAATTGTTTACACTAATGACAGTACATTAATTTAAGCAAAATAGTCTATACATAACCATTGTGTTTGGTTGTGCTTTTGAAATCTAAATTATAAATATTTATTATGCATCGTTATCAATAAAAATATATTATTTTTTTAATAAAGTATTATATCAAAATTCTATTCAAATAATTTTTTTTTAACTCAATATTCAATTTTAAATAAATTTCAAAGCATACTAAATATATATATATATAATATTTTTAATTGCGATTTTAATTTTTATTTTTGATAAAATGATTATTGAATCTAATATTTTGTATGAAAATCTTAATATATTTTTATAAAAAAGCAACATTATACCATTATTCTTTAAATGTGCAGCCAAACTTAACCTTAACACACAACTAAACACACTATTAATGTCGGTGGACAATGTGATGCCCCTTTTGTTAACAGTTTTTTGTTCAAAGGTTGTTATAATGGGAACCAACTGAGAAAGTCAAATCCTCCAAAGTCGTTGTACGTACGAGGACGAAAGCATAAGTAAATGTCCTATTATAATAAATTCTAGGAGTGTGCTGTGCTTCCAATTTTCAACACAATTTTTTAGCTGAGCTGTTTCATCGTGTGATCCCTTGAATATATATTTCTTTGGCTGATTAATTTTATATTATCAATAAGAATATATTTTTTTTTTTCGCTTGTAAAATATAGTATTACCTTCGTCAATCGCCAATCTATCAATTTATTTTTTGTATGTTAATCTTTTAATATTAATTATTATATCAAAACATAGTACAAATCAAGGAAAAACGACAAAAATACTTCTATTGGTGTCTTATAATACTACTGTAATGATATGTGTACAAAAAATTATACAAATATAAGGATATTTTTAATGATAAAAACAACAACGCCAAATACAAATAGATAGATTGACGTGGACGAAGGTAATATTAAATTTATTTATTTTTTTAAAAAAATACACGCACCATAAAAAAAATTGGAATAAAGCGTCAACAATTATATATGACCGTATCATTAATAATATACTGTATTACAATTATTATTTTTATATTACCAACATAATTTTTTATATTTTACATAGAAAAAAAAATTTGTCTTTAAACCAAAAACATAAAACAAAACAAACCCTTAATTATTTATTAATTATAATATTTCTAAATTTTTGTATTTATAAAAACTCGAACAAGTAAAATAGAAAGGAGTGGAATAAAAATAATATAATCTTTAATCATTTTTTAAAAATAAAATTTGTATAACTCGTATCTAACTAACCTGAGGCTAAAAAACAATACGTTGGTTGAGTGACGTGGATATTACATAAAACGCGACATACACACCGAATGCCCCTGTGATAAGACACGTCGGCATTGTTGAATTCAGATATTATTCTTCTTCACTTATTCCAACTTGGCTACGTCTGTGGATATGTTTGTCTTATTCGTAGTTTCCTGGAAATTCAATGATTTTTATGTTTCAATTGTCATGTCCTATACTTCCCACCTTAATTTCTAACAAAAACAGCTGGATTTGTTATTATTTTATTATTATTATAATGATTGATATTTAAAAAATATTTATTCTCTTGATCGTTCGATTGTATGCTCATTTTGATCGGACATAATTTTTTTAAAAAATAAATAAAAAAAAAAAAATTTACTCTTTTGATAAAAAAAGTTTAAAAAATGGTAATTTTTATAAAAAAAATGACAATAAATTTAGATAGCAACAAAACATAAAGAAGAAAATAAAAATAGATTTGGAGTATTATTTATTAATTTGGACGGTTATCTACTTTTGAACGGCCCAATTTAATGAAAACTAACGGAATGTGTTTATTAGGCTTGGATTCGGCCCATTTAGTATTTCGCGGGCTATCAAGTGGCGTCGTGATGCTCCCAGGGCCGTCGGATCTGAGTAGATCTCACGGCTAGAGTTTAGAGGCAATTGTAACTAACCCCCACCACTCTCCCTGCTCCATATCCATTTATCTCCAGCGCTGAAATTCAGCCACCGTCGCCGTCGCGCCGTGCTCTCCGGTCTGCCGCAATACGGACGCTCGGGTACATCTAGCACTTATGCACTTTCTTTAGAGCGGTTGAGAAGTCCTACCACTTCCGACATAGCCTTCGCTGTCATACGCTGGGAAACCGTCGTTATCTCGAGGTGATAGCTGCATTTTCTTTCTTCTCTAGCTGATTCAATGGTAATACTTTTGAATACTGCTGTGGTGTTTCTGTATGACGGATTTATTAATTTTTCCTAAGGCTCCGTTGATATCCTGGTCGTAATCAAAATTTGTGAATTGCAAAATACTAATATCACAGAATAATTAGTTCTCAGCGATGATAAGTTTTTCCCTCTGGATCATGCGTATCTTTAGAATTTAACGATTTTTACTCCCTATAAAAAAAAATATAATCTATTCTGTCCTGTCTACATTGTGAAGAACAGAGAATCAGAAACAAGTCATGGACCTTCGAGCTCCATGTAATGTCTGCATTACGGTTAGCCACAGACCTGCACCGTCAAAGCAGTTATTTACCAAAAGCAAAACATGCATTCCATTGAAACGCCAGAAATTGAAGTCAGAGCTCCAGACCTCTGTTGCAGCCAACAGAGATAGCCAGTCTCCGTCAGTTCCCACCCACAAAGTCACAGTGCACGACCGACAGCGTGGCGTTGTGCATGAATTTTTCGTCCCTGAGGTAATATATCAGCTTCAATTAGACATTTTATACATTACTTTATTTCTTAGTTGTGGATTTATGGCTGATAAAATTATAACACATGTAGGACCAATATATATTGCACACTGCAGAAGATCAGGATATAAGGCTACCCTTTGCTTGTAGGCATGGTATTATTCTATTCTTTCCTACTTTTAGCAAAATGCGTTGATGATAGTGTGTGGATGATGTGAGGGGTCTGGTAACTCTCTATAATGTAGGTTGTTGCACCAGTTGCGCTGTCCGTGTCAAGTCTGGGCAATTGAGGCAGCCTGAAGCATTAGGGATATCTGCTGAACTGAAAGATAAGGTATTTTCATAGCTTATGCTCCCCATTCTTCTCTCTTCTTGCTAGAGTTTTAATGCTTATCTGTTTGGTAGTCCATTCCTTAGCAGTCCTGTTAGATTGATTATTGAGCTATAGACATGATTATTTGCATGTTATATACTAATTCCTTGAACAACTGTGAACTTTTTGGCAATGCCCATGTCTGTGTTTGTGTGAAAACTTTGCTTCAAATTCATGCCTAAACTTGTTTCTTGACATGTATATTCCATTATCTAAAAAGAACTACCTGAGGCCGATAGCTTGAGTGATTACTGGTTTAGTAATGTTGGTCAGGTCATCAGGCATAAAGAAATTTTTCCTCTTTTCTGTGGATGGTAAACACAATGATTGAATTGATCATGGTCATATCTCCTAACACTCAGTTCAGTCCTTTGTTTAATGCACATCACTTGTCAGTGTATCTGTTTTTACGACTGATTTTAGTGTGTTTCATATATGTTTTAGTTTCTAAGATAGGCTCTCCAATCAACCTTTTGTATTTTGTTTAATTTTTAATCATCTATTATGCTGTTATCTGGCTCCTAGAATCCAGATGACCTTGATTTTATATGCGATCCAAGTGAATGCTAGATCATTTCTATCAATAAATTCAAAACCTCAGACAAGAGAACGAAATACATATACATGGGTAATAACCTAAACCTCTTGTGCAACAAAGGTTGATTTCAGTATGTCTCTTTTCTAAATGTAAGTTATTACAGGGCTTGTAAGTTACCACACAATTCTTCTTGGGTTTTGTACTGTTGACAGAGAACACATTGCACACTTTTAAGATATTTTTGATCTTTGGTTTATAATTTAGATTATGTTTCTACTATCTTATTGTAATATCTTTCTTTATGAAAAGTGAAAACAAATAGACATTTTGAATCATTGGTGTAATATTCTTTGGTTAAACATTCACTAGAAAAGATCATACCATATGAACAACCAACAATAGAAATAACACAAGTAAGCCATACAACAAAAGAATCATTGGTGTAATTAGGGATGGTATACTGTATCGAATATATTCAATTATGTCGTATACTGTACTGAATCGATCGGTATGTTAAAAAACATATTGGTACCGTACTGAAATCAGAATTTCGATATGGTAACGATATATAAGAATTGTTAGATGACATACAATGATATAAATATCATACAAGGATAATTATCAAAATAGCATAGCATACACACAATTCAGCATCAGCAACACACATTCTCTAAAAGAAAAATTAATTTACAGCAGACAACAACACACATTCTCTAAAACGGCAGCACACAACACTGTATCGTAAAACACAATTAACAAGCATACAAAGATAATCATTAAAGTCAGAATTAGTTTAAGCCACACAAAAACATTCACCAACTACACATTTTGTCTTAAAACAGAATTAGCACCCACTCCATTCCATATACCATTCCGGTTCTGGTTGTCGCAATTGATCCAAAACCTTGCTACTTTTTTTCTATCATGGTCGCCGTCCACACGATCACATCTATCAACAATGCTAAAGTTTTTCACCACCTCATATTAAAACATTTTAATAAGCTTAATACATAAACTTACAAGACTTATCAGTTTATTAGAGATAATTTTTCTGTAGTTGGGATCTGAGTAGAGAATAATCTTAATATCTTTTGCATCTATGAAAAGATATAAAAATTTATTAATACATTTTAGAAATATAAATAATATAAAATTAAAACTACTTAAAAATAATAATAATAGTAATAATAGTAATTAAATCTCTTACACATTTCGATTTCTTCAATTTCTTTGTAAAATTTTAGATATCCTTATAGAAGTTCATCTCAGTAGCCTTCAATGAATCACTAGTGCATACCAATGCTTATACCATTTTAGAAATTAAATTACTTCTAAAAGGATCCACAACTTGTTTTCCAAACTAAAAGCGGACTCGCTAGCCACCGTTGAACTTGGAATTGAAAAAATATCTTTTTCAACCATAGAAAGAATAAGATCTTAGTTTCATTTCCCTTCCATCACTCTAAAAGATTGAAAGATGGATTAGACGTTTCTCAATATCATCTGCTTTTATCCACTTCATTCGAGATCTCTTCAAGATGATCTTTTTTATTTTGTGCATTCACACATTCAAATAATTCATCACAAAGACCACCACCACCGCCGCTAAAGCTATCTCCACTAAACTCTATCCCGTATTATGTCTTCCCACACTTAAGGTTTCATTCATTCCCTTGTACTGTGTCGACAAAATCACCAAAATGTTTTTTTATCAACCACTTCTGGGATCTTTTCAAAAGACCCTCTCAATATTTTGATGCTCGCTTTGATTATTTAAAGGTTGTTTATGGGTCCAAAACATTGGCAATGAAAGTCAAATGATTCATGTAACCCAACTCCCCCAATACGTATCAAATTTTAGTTTCATTGCACTTGCAACCTTTCTAAGGGTTGGATCAGAAAGATCATTGCACATTTTTTCAATTTCAATCTGGAGTGCAATCAATGATTGATAGAATTGACAAATGAGAGTTTTTGATGCACTTAGTTCTAAAGTAGCATTTTAGAACTTCTTCTAAAAGTGTATAAAGGCCTTCGCATTCTCATAATCCTCCCCATTCGGTGGCCCTGCCATTTCTTTACATTTTTCACTATTTTTAGAAAAATGAAAGGCACCTATTCTTTAACCATCCTCTCAAACACCCTCCGATACTTTAATGTGTTGATGTACTAGCAAACTTAGCTAGAACTTTAAATTCTCTAAATTTATTCAATCTTGAAGGCGATGAATGAATAAAATTAACTACACTCCTGATGGACTTAATATCGATGCATTTAAGTTCTTTCAAACCATCAGTTAAGAATATGACAAGAACACCTCAAATGCAATATTTTCGTTCAAACATCAACATAATCTGTCATTAGAAGATGCATTGTCAACTACTACTGAAAAAACTTTTTCTATCCCCCACTCTTTCAAGCAAACTTCAACTATTCTACCAATTTCTTCCCCATAATGACAAGTAATTTTGTGAAACTAATTAGTCTCTTATGCAATTTCCATTCTCTATCTATAAAGTGAGCTGTGATCACAATATAATTTATATTATGAATGGATGTCCAAGTATAATTGTGATGCTCATTCTTTAATCATTGATTGAAAGTTTCATTCCAGCTTTCTCCTTTAAGAATATATTAATAAACCATACCTGCAACCTTTCGTCAACTAAGGAGTCTGAGTAATTCATGCACAAAATTCATAAACCCTTTCAAAACACACTTTTTTTGCAACAATAAAAAATAGGTTACTATTTACAGTAAAAACTCTCAATATTAAAAAAATGATATTATTTGCAATAAGAAAAAGAAAAAGGTTTAATACACACCCTTATATGTATCAAAGAGTTTGAAATTAATAAACTTCCTTGCCCTATTACCATAGACTCTTTCTTCTTTTACAGCTCTTCCATATAGCTGATTTAATTTACACATTTTCACCGAATGATTTTTGAGTCCACTTGTATTTCCACAAGTAATAGGAATCTCAGCTTTACAATAATTGCACGGCTCGATTGATTGCTTGCTGCTATTACTTGATGTTTGAACTCTTTCACAATGCAACTAATATTGACTTCTTTGTTTAGGAGCTACATGAGACTTTATCTTTTCTTCCTTGCTTATGAATGGAATACTCATCCAGTGTCTCACTAGTTGGAATTGGCAATGAACTTGAAGATTTTCAATCTCCATTCTAAAAGAGCAATAAAAGTAACTAGTATTGCAACTAATTAAAACTAAAACTAGCAAAATACTCATAAGCATAACATACTGCAATTACAGTTTTTCATTCATGTTAAAAATCTGAATTTTGACAGCCTAGAAATACATTAAGCTAAATTACTGCATCTAATTTATATATATATATATATATTTATATATATATATTGTAATCCAAGAGCACCACAACATACTGGAATTGGAATTACAATTTTTCATCCATGTTAAAAATCTAAAATTTGATAGCCTAGAAATACATTACAGAGTCGCAGTTATCTGAAAGCGAACAAGCCACATATGCTAGTGCAAATAAGGACTTGAAAGGCACCAAAGCATACCAGGAAGCATATGTTCTTGGTTTTGTACAATCTAGTTATGGCTATAATAGATGACAGAGGCCACCGAGTTGTTGCACTGGTGCATATTTACTTGAAAGTTGCGTTTAGCAATTTTATTGTGTTCATATTTTTGTCTTTGGCATCCTCATCCTCAATAAATATATCAATTTGAAAAATTCACTATTACAAAGAAATGAAAGGAATAGCTCACAGGTCTAGAATATAATACAAAGAAATAGAAATAGAAATAGAAATGACAAAAATACAATACAAGAAACAAAATAATAAGAAACACAAATCATCAAAAAGAGTGATTGAAAAAAAAATTACGCTCAAACCTTGGTCGTGGGAGGGATTATTTCAACTTGTAGCATTCTTGCCGTCAACGGTGGTGGACATCGGAGGAAGGAGAAAACGTGCTTGCAAGAGAGACAACGAGAATGTAGGAGAAGCCTACAACCTCCGAGAAATGATTGGAGCGTTGGGAGAGCAAGATTGTTGTCGCTTGCGAGAATTCGATGGCGGGGGAAGGCGAGAGTAAGATTGCAGTTGGATAGATGACGGCGAGAAATCGGGATGAGAATGGGTGCAAAGGAAATGATGCAAAAGGAGTGGGTCTAGTAATGGCGGGATTGAATTTGGAATTGGGAATTGGGAATTGGGATATTGGGGTTAGGCTGCATTAGATACTTAGATTTTGTTGATAAGATAAAATACAATAGTTAAAATTTTAAACCATTACATATATTTTAAAATTATTTAATTAAAAAACTTCGGTAAGGTATAAATATTGAAATACCGAAACTTTCTGAAATTAATACCGTACCAAAAAATTCGGTATGCCAAAAATTTCGATAAATTTGGTATTTTTCGGTATGTTAAGTCGGTATACCAAATTTTTCGGTAAATTTATCCATCCTCAGGTGTAATATTTTTTGGTTAAACAAAAGAACACAGTCGTGTGTGTTCACCCAACAAAAATATTTGATATGTTTTCCGATTAAATTAAAAAAAAACATTATAAATACGCATAATTTATATGATATGTACTATATTCACTCACAAAAATCAATAATTCAACACAAAATATAATTTTTTTATATTATCGATATGCATCCATATACCTAACCTAAAAAATAATTACACCAAAAAATACAAAGTGATTACACCCTTTTTTTTCTTTCTTAAAGTTGCAAGAGCATGAGCACGGGATGCTGACATGAGTTGGCGGTGCTTTACTATCTTGGCTTAAATATTTTAGATTAGTTTGTTATTATTTTAGTCCATCCGGTTTGTATCACACCTATAAATAGGCTAGTGATTTTATTATTAATAACATATTGTTAAGAAGGGATCCGGGCATCCAACCTAAAACCAATTGGTGATAGGTGGAGTGGCCTTTCACCCTTATATATTAGGGGAGTTTCCACACATTTAGCAATGTGAGACAATATTCAACTCTCCCCCCTTGAGATGATAATTTCGAAAATTCATATAGGATCCAAACCCAATACGGGCACTATGGCTCTGATACCATGTTAAGAAGGGATCCGGGCTTCCAACCTAAAACCAATTGGTTTTAAATTGGAAGCCCGGATCCCTTGGTTTTAGATTGGAAGCCCGGATCTCTTCTTAACACATATAATTCTGAGATCCCGCAAAATATAACATGGTATCAAAGCTATGTTACCCGGACTTTTCCCTATTTTGAGATTCTATTGTCTGTTAAGTTTGTTTTTCGTTGTTAATGAAGTTTATGATTGGCTTTCAATCATCTGTCCTAACTATGTTGAGAGTCCTGTTTTCGATTCTAACGGCGTTGAGAATTTTGCTTCTAACTTTAAATGCGTTTTGAGAGCCCAATTTTTTACTTTAATCACGTTAAGAGCTTGATTTCTAACTCTGTCGAGAGCTCCGCTTTTGAGTGTTGAGATCCCATCTGATTCTAATTGAGTTGAGAAGCTTCTCTTTGGTTTTAATGTCATCGAGAGCCATGTTTTCAACTATAATTCCATTGCTTGAGAGCCTTGCTTCTAACTATGACTCAATGGACAATCTTGACTACATTCTGTTCGATCTTTCTTGGCAAGCTCAAGTCATTTATGCAATACTTGAGTTTGAGGGGTAATGTAAAATATTTTAGATATCTGGTTTATAATTTCGATTAAGTTTCTATTATTTTAGATATTTTTTGAGTCTATTGGTTTGTATTGCGCCTATAAAATGGCCGGTGGTTTCATTATTAATAATATATAATTCTGAAATTTTGTAAAATGTAACACACATTCACTCCTGAAATGTAGGGGTATGCACTTCTTTGTGTGGGCTTCCCATCATCCGACTTGGAGGTTGAGACACAAGATGAGGATGAGGTATTAGAATTTGGCTGCACCTTCCATCTGAATTCTATTAGTTTTGTTACCATGACACGCTTTTAACAAATCTCCATTTTACTAAACTAAATTGAAGGTTCAAACACATGAGTATCAGGAGAAATTAATCATTTTGCTCCCTGTAACATCTAACTATGTAATTATGTCTATACAAATATTTTATTTTACTTTTTGTGTGGGACTTGGATAGGCTGGAATTAATCCCTTGCGCTATTAATATTGATAAATATCATCTGTTTAAACATATACAGGTGTACTGGCTGCAGTTTGGAAGATATTTTGCTCGAGGACCTGTTGTAAGTCATGTCTCTTACATTCTACTCGCATTCAAAATTGAAAACATAGTACACAAAAAAGAAACTAAAGGAGGATCAGGTTAAGGTTCAATTGACCAGGATCAAAACCATTGAGTGATGCTTCTCTAATTGATGTTGCAGGAAAGAGACGACTATGCATTGGAATTGGCCATGGGAGATGAGTAAGCCTTGTCTTTGCTTCTTGTCTCTTTTGATGAAGATGGTCGTATATTGAGAAGCTCTAGTGTATAATATTCCCTGTGTTTTCTTTTCTGATACATTACTTTGTTACCAATTTCTGTAACTAACTCTGCGCCTCAGTAGAAGAATGTTTATGTTTCCCGAACAGTTTTGGCTTAGACATGAATGAGAAGTATCGGTCGATGTTGCTCATTTTCTCGTAATTCTTTGAGAGTGGAATGTATACGTTTTATATCTGAATTTGTACATATGCTGATCCATGGGATGCAATACTGCAATGGAATGAAGTTCTTGAGATTCAAGTTTTTGTTGAATATACACACACATTGCTCACTTTTCAAAGAAGATTGGATTGACTTCAAAATAGGATGACTTGGGTCCATTTGCCTTGTGTGATTTCTTGTAATAATTTTGCAGTGCATCTTGATTTAAAATTTGGATTGTAAATACTGTTTCATTTTCACCTGGAATATATAAGCAAACACAAATATTTGGCAACAACAGCTGTAATAATTAGTCAAAATCTTTATGGCAAGTGGTTGGTAATCCCATCCAAGTTTTTGCCCAATTTAATTGCCATTCTAAATTAACACAGGAGAATAAATAAGAGTTATGAGGAGAATCAAGGGCAGAACAGAAAGAAATCAGGCAGCATTACTCCTCCTCTGCTCTGGCGCTTAGGGCAAGTTCCAACTCTTTACTCTCTAAGAATCAGACCTGGTGTGTATGGTTCAGACAAGAGGGAACATTCAGATCTAGCCTGAGGATTTCATCAGATATCGCCAAATGGTTTGTACGACGGAAGGGCGACGAATTTGTGCGTCGAAGAACAGGGAAGGTTCGCAAACTGAGAGATCGGTGAAATCCAGCACATCGAGACCTTCTGTCGAGGATAGCGCTTCCGCAAGAGATGGATCCGCCGCGAAGAAAAAATCGAAGATGCCGGATGTCAGTGGCCACCGCTCCCAGCAGAAACACTCTTCTGCGTGCAGAAGCAGCCGCACTTCCTTGTTAGGGCATGGAGATTGTGATCAGAAGTTTAAGTTTTCTGTCACGAGGCAGCGAAGTCGAAAGAGCAAAGATTTTGAGAAAATGGCTGTGAGGGCGACCATTCTCGCGTGGCTTGTGGACACCGGCACAGTTCAAGAAAATGCAGAGGTGTATTCAATGGATGAGACAACTGGGCAGATGAAGAACAGAGGGATCCTAAAGATAGACGGCATTTTATGCTTCTGCTGCAATAAAATTTTCAGTGTTCCAAACTTTCATCTTCACGGTGGGAGGAGCTGCAAGAAACCATACAAGAACATCTTCATTTCAGACACTAATGTCCCTTTGCTGTCTTACATGGCTGAAGCGTGGAATGAGCCAGGAGAATCTGAGAGCCATAGGTTTAATGCAGTCGAGGCAAGAGGAGACATTTATGATGATGCTTGTATGGTTTGTGCCGACGGAGGAAACTTAATGTGCTGTGAAAAATGCAGTTCAACTTATCATCAGGTGTGCTTGGGGATGGAGGTAAGAACATAGCTTTATTATATGACAAGTGTTGTCCTTTCTTTTGTGAAAATTAAGGAGAGATTGCTCGACAATACCTGATCTTTTTCTTTGTTCAGAATGTCCCGGAAGATTCTTGGTACTGCCCATATTGTGTGTGCAAGTTTTGCTTAAAACCATCCCATGAAAATGATTTCTTGATCATTTGCCCTCAGTGTGATAAAAGATGTATGCTCTGCTCTTCATCTTCTTACATGCTTTCATTTATATTTTCCATTGAAGTTTTTCCTTTTTTAAACCGGGTTCGAATTTCTTTCCTCTTTAGATCATTGGGAATGCCATAGAATGATAGAACAAAGGATGGATCTCAATAGCATCCCTGTTCCTCCATTTTGTGACCAAAGCTGCAAAGAGGTATGGATGGATATATATATATGTCTATGTATAGACACTTTTGATCATCAAATTTGGTATTGGTTGTGTTGATATGATGTGGGAATTCCCTTAGCTTATAGGGGCGAAGGATCACTCCACCTATCACCAATTAGATTTAGGTTGGAAGTTCGGATCCCTTCTTAACATGGTATCAGAATCATGGTGTCTGTATTGGGTATTTGATCTGGTATGGATTTTCGAGATTATCATCTCGAAGGGGAGTGTTCAATATATCCCACATTGGAAAAAAATGGGATCTTTCTTGGTTTATAAGGGTGAAGGGCACTCCACCTTGCATCAATTAGTTTTAGGTTGGAAGCCCGGATCCCTTCTTAGTAGGTTGGATATATATATATATATATGTCTATTTACATACCCTTTTGATTATCAAATTTGGTATTGGTGTTAAATAAATGAAATTCATGGTCTTAAAGGTGTTTGATAAGCTAACAAAATCCATGCTTGGGAAACAAATGGATTTGGGAGAAGGCTATTCATGGACTCTTCTTCACCGAATAGATGATGATGAGGAGTTCAACATCTACATTGGTGAAAATGAAGACTATAACTACTGGAGGACAATGTGCAACTCCAAGCTTGTGGTTGCACGACGGCTCATGGAAGCGTGTTTTGAGCCCATTAAAGATCGGCACACAAGGGTAAAAATCATTCCAAGTGTTGTCTACAATTGCAGGTGAGATGACACTTTGTCTTTGAGACCACATCCTAATTACTTAACACATATCATTTAAGTATGCTTTGCATATGTATATATGTATATATATATATATAAATGTATAACTTAATTTGGTGCACAGATCGAATTTTCGACGGGTTAGCTATGGAGGCTTTTACAGTGCTGTTCTAGAGAAGGATGATGAGATAATTTGTGTGGCATCCTTGAGGTACAACACACTACACACATTTTGATGATGGGAATGAAAACGAATGTCTCAACGTGTGTTTTGTGTAATAATTTGCAGGGTTCATGGAAGGAGCCTTGCAGAGATGCCTTTCATAGCAACACATGAGGATTACAGATGCAGAGGAATGTGTGCAAAGCTAATGGCTGCGATTCAATCGGTGAGCAATACATATACTTTTTAATATACACACACAAATGTTTGTAAGTATAATGTATGTATTTGTATTGAAATTGAATTGAGATGGGTATTGGTAGGGGCTGTGCGACATGAGGGTGAAGAATCTGGTGATCCCATCAGTGCCTGAGAAGAGTAAGAACTGGATATCAGGACATGGGTTTTTGTATTCAGACAAGGCGAAGATGAGGACGAGGGCGAGGACAGACATGACGAATGTGATTGAGGATCAAATCAGGGCGCACAGTACAGTGATGTTCCATGATTCTGTGAGGCTGCACAAACCTATTATGCCATCACAGTAAGCATTACCGCTATCATTTCCTAAAAATTGATAACTGCAGGAGTTTTTTCGGATGTTAACTTGTTTGTTTGTTTGTTTGTATGCTACTATGTTTGTAATTCCTAACACCAACTTAGCAGCTTTCTTTCTTATTCTTCTGTTGATTGTGTTGAATATGTCCCACATTGAAAAATATGTGGGAACTCTTTTCGTTTATAAGGTTGAAGGACTATTCTATCTAATATCAATTGATTTTAGGTTGAAAGTTCGGATCCCTTCTTAATAGCCATGACGTCCATATTTGGACATTGATCCTATATGGATTTTCGAGATTATCATCTCGAGGGAGATGGTTGAATATGTCACATATTGAAAATATGTGAGAACTATCTTGGCTTATAAGAATGAAGTTTGGATCTCTTTTGAACAGATTGTATGTATACATGAATGTGGGTATATATGCATGGGATCTGTTTTCTCCTCCCTATCGTGTCCACCATGTTCCTCTTATATATGTCTTCCTTCCTATTGTGTTCCATCATATCCGTTTCATATGTGTATTAGGAAAAATTGTAAAAAGTATCTCACATGTATACATTATTATTACTTTTGTCCCGTATTTATCTCACTGACAAAATATGTCCTACATATTTGCAAAAGTTGCTATTTATATTCTTTGGTTGTGCGTGATTGCGCGTGGTGTAAACGTCACCACCGGCTAAATGACATAAATAGCGACTTTTGCAAACTTGTAAGATATATTTTGCGAGTGAGATAAATTCGTGACAAAAGTTATAATGATGTATACATGAGGTGGGATATTTTTTACAATTTTCTCATGTGTATTTACATAAATTTGTTGTTAATAGGACCATTTTTTATGTAAATTAAAATTATTTATTGAATAGATTTAATTATTGGATTTGTACAAATAGCAGTGGGTGTATTTACTCATAAGAATTTGATTTTGAATAGTAATTAAAATAGTTGTTTGATGTGATATAAATATATATTGATGTTATATTTTGAATGAAAAAATTAATTTTAGTGTAATATAATAAATAAAAATTAGATGTATGATTTGATGTTTTGAAGAAAAAAAAATTGAAAAATCAAATTCTACAAGTAAGCACACCCACTAGTTATATACATTGGTTTGAATTTAAATCTAGACCTAGTTTATGTAAGAATATTGAATTCGAATATGATGAACAATTTTTAAGTTCATGTGGATTCTGTAAAAACATTGAAAGATTGTATCGGGATTTAAATTTAATAATATAAACATTGCACATATTTCTATTTCACTGTTTATAAAAACATATAGCATTTGTTTATACTTGTAAACTATGGGTGTGTTTGTTTGGGGATTTGGATTTTGAGTTTTGAATAGTAAAAATTTTGAATTTGAATAGTTGTATGATATGATATAAATAGGTGTTGACGTGATATTTTGAATGTAAAATTGATTTTTAGTATAATATAAAAAATGAAAAATAGGTGTTTAATTTGATATTTTTTGGGAAAAAAAATTGAATGAATAGTATAAATTAATCCAATCCTCCAAACAAACACACCCTATATTGTATAGGAATATATTATAATAGGCTAAAGTAAACCTTAGAAACTATATTGTATTGGAGTATATCATAATAGGCTAAAATAAACAGTATGCGCAGTGTTAGCAAATACTTTAACTGCCGTCCTATATAAAAATATTTACCTTAAATTATACATAAAGACAAAAAATACAATATTATATTTGGTATTTTGGTTTATGTTTAATTGTGTGATAGTTTACACTTAAAAAGTAATATACTCTCTTAGCTTATAATAATAATTTTATTTTTTCATTTTCATCGTTCTCAAAATAATAATTGTATTTTAAAAAATAAATATATCACTTTAAAATTATTGATACTTGTCTAAAAAGACATTTGGTCATTTTACTATCTACTTTATACTATCTTCAATATAATATTAGGGTCGAGATTTAAACCCATCATCTCAAGGTCCTCTATCTTTACACCACCAATCTATCGTTCTTACACTTTATTTATTTTTATTTTATTTTTTACATAAGAAAATTATGTAGATCTTAGGGAGTATAAAAGGGG
The DNA here is from genome assembly GCF_009805555.1 of Andrographis paniculata. Taxonomy (NCBI): domain Eukaryota; kingdom Viridiplantae; phylum Streptophyta; class Magnoliopsida; order Lamiales; family Acanthaceae; genus Andrographis; species Andrographis paniculata. The sequence continues at coordinate 577,601 of NW_026137616.1, read as the reverse complement.
ATTAGGGGCAAATTTATATTTTCTTTTAAATCAACACCCATGTTAATTAGGGCTAATATTTATATATATAATTAGATTAATTATATTATAAATAAAATAAGTAACATAATTATTTTTTACACAAATCAGCATAATCCAATCCCATAAAATATACTTCATTTCTTGTCCCATAAGGGATGACGGGTAGGGATTCACACAGCCAATGCGTTAGGTCACCTGCCATAAAAAAAAAAAAAAAAAAAAAAAAAAAAAAAAAAAAAACTCCATAGTGCAATATTTGATTTTAAACATAAAATTTTAAATGAATAATATATTATATGAAATAATTTAAAAATTCGATAATAGAATAAAAAAAAAACATAATTTTATTTAAACGCTGCTATTGAATAAAATGTAAAATAAAAGTGAAATATAATTAATTATTTTTTATTTTAAAAATATTGCGTAATCTTTTGAGATGCCGAAAACAATGTTGCGTTTGGGAACGGAGGGAGTTTATCTCAATCTCCATAGACAAAATATATTTTTACAAAATTAAAAAACATTCTATAAATAGGCCGAAACCTACCAAAAAAATGTAGCAGAGAAGAAATGGCGGACGGTTCTTCCAGCAAGCGATGGCTTCCACTTGAAGCTAACCCCGATGTCATGAATCAGGTTTCTTTATTTGCGCTTCCGTTTACATTCATTTCCGATATTCATTTTGGGGAATAGATTCACATTTTGGGACCGAATTCTTCGTCGTTATGCTCTTATTGTTTGAGATCATAGTCTGGAAGTTTCGATTTCAATTCGATATGTTTTTGCTGTAAAATAAATGAGAACTGCGTTTCTATTTGTACAATCGCACTTCGATTTCCATAAGAGAAGAGAGAAGACAGTTAACAGATAAAGAACTGTAAAACAGAAACTTATAGCAAGCATGGCGTTGGACTGTGAGTAGTTTGTTTATGAACTTATAGTGTTAACTTGTGACGGGCAGTTTCTTTGGGGACTTGGTGTTACGCCTGGAGAGGCAGAGTGCTTTGATGTTTATGGACTTGATGAGGAGCTTCTGGAGATGGTTCCCAAGCCTGTATTGGCGGTGCTGTTTCTCTATCCACTGACGGAAAAGGTGAGGTGTATGCGGAAGTTTTGCCTAGTTATTTTGGTTTCTGCATATGCTTCTGATTATCACTGTTCACAGTAATTTGCAGCTTGTATGGTGTTTTGAAGTTCCTTATGTGTTAATTTATATGATAATCTTTGCCTTTACAGAGCGAACAAGAGAGGATTCAACAGGATAGTGCAATAAAGGTCAGTACTATGATATCATTCTATCCATAATTTGTTGACAGTTATTTTTATTTTAAAATGCTATCAGGATTCAGAGTTCTGTTGTGGTTTTCCATTGTGTGCTTAGGAGTTCAATTTGCTTCTTCATTGGAATTGTAAATCTTTAATCCTCATTTTCCATTTCAATTAATGTTTTGAGTCATAAACACGATATAGCACAAACTGTATCATTGTTGGGTAACTTCATCAGATTGATTAAATGCACTGCACACTTCTAATGCGTAAAAAGGTGCTCTGTCATGTTGTCGTGCTAGTGTGCCTGTTAGTTGCTTCTATTTTTCTAGTGATGCAGAAGTTCAGCATATAGCCACTGGTGAATCTATGCATGTTTTGTTGATGCTGTTATAGATTCAAAACTGCACGTTATTTGTGGTAGTGCATTCGATGTGATATAACTTTGTTCATTCAAGTGATGTTTATGTTAAGTGTGTATTCACACCCTATTTACTGAATAATTTAGGGTTTGGTGGTTGTGGGAAATTTTGCTTTTGGTGTTCCAGATAGTTTGTCATAAAGTAAGACGATGTGTGTTGTGAATTGGATCATATTAGTTGTTACTGTGGCTCCATTTTCTTGTGTATTTACACCATACAATGAATCTTGTTGAGCTTGCTCTAACTTATGTCTGTGCCTACAGGAGGATCCTAGCAATGGAGTTTATTTTATGAAGCAAACAGTTGGAAATGCCTGTGGAACCATTGGGCTCCTTCATGCTGTAGGAAATATCACTTCTGAGATAAAACTCGGTGAGCTCCTCCTGACTTCTTAGTTCTAGTTCAGCCTAGAATTCAAATCTGGTCATAATAGACTACTATGAGCCTTTATTTGGCTGTTGGTGGTGATAGATTTTAGACACGCCAACAGATCCGACCCTGCATTTGAGGGCATCGTTATAATGAAGGCCCTATTTGCATTTTGAATGCTTTAGGAAGTTGCTATCTATCAACACATCTTATAGTTTTGGCTAATCCTGGTGATTAATTCAGCCAAGGATCCTATGCTGATGGTCTCCAATGGGCTGTTGTTTTCTTAAGTCTCTTTAGTTGTTTGAGCATTGGTGATGATTGCTTGACACTTGAACAACAAATGATAGAAATACGAGTAATTTTTTATGCCTCTTGAGATGCAATATATCTACATGCTCATTGCTCAATCACTCTAGAAAAACCGTGGTTGTTTTATCTTTCATGCTTGTGTTTGCATGAAATGTATAATTCTGAGTATGTCATTAACAAATCTTTGAACTGTATTATTCTCTAGAGGAGGGGTCTTATCTCAACAATTTCTTCAAATCCACTGCAAACATGAATCCATTAGAGGTATGGTGTTGCTTTTTGTTTTCTTGGTTTTTAAAATTATAATGAATATTGGTTAATATGAATTTTATTGCCTGATTGTTTTGAAATTATTCTGCAGCGGGCTAAATTTCTTGAAAATGATAGGGAGATGGAAGTTGCTCATTCTGTAGCTGCAACAGCTGGGGATACTCAGGTCAGTTTGCTTCCATACAAGTTAAATTTAGGAGCAGTTTCATATTATATTATGCATTTATTTTTCGATTTCTTTCTTCTTTGATTCATTTGATGTGCAATACTTGATTGGTAAAATCGATTCCTAAAAAAACAAAAAAGAAGTTTAGATGCATATGACATTCGTATTTTCACACTGAAATCACTGAAGTTCAGGTTGGTATTACAGGTCATGCTATGTTTGGTTGATTATATTATGAATTTAGGTGTTCATACACTTTCATAATAAGAAAGTTGGGTAGAAATGAGGGTGGTGAATAGATGGTGGTTTTTTGTTATTGGTGGCAATTAGATGAGCAATTTTTAAAGAGGAAATTTGTGATCAGCTGGCATTCACATATTAGGTTACTTTCTTCTTCATACAAACACCTGATTTTTCTCTATAATTTGCTCATATATACTCCCCTGGTGGTCCAAAGTATAGATCTTTAGTTTTCTTGAATCATACTCCCATGCTTGTAATACATCAAAGAAATGTTACCAGCAAGAGTCTTAGAGAATAAACTGGTCAAAATGATATATTCTGTTTTCATGAGGCTTAAAAGGCTTTTAGTTTCATACTCTTATCGATATGGAGCTTCCAGGTTTTCTTATTTTCCTCGGATAGCTGAATTTAGTACAGTATTTTTGTATCTCACATGATTGGTTGATGTTTGTTAGGGAACTATGATTTTCATTACTCACTAAAGGATTTACTCACCTCTGAGATATGGAACTTATATAATTTTCACATTTTTTGGATCTCTATATGGTTTAATCACTTTAAAGTCATCGTTTTTGAGATGCTTGCCTTTCTCTCGTAGTTTATCAATTGCTGGTAGAGTTTCTAGTTAAATGTAACTGTAGGAGACGATTGCATTATGCTCCACTATACTAAATAGAACTTGTCCTAATCTGAGCAGTCTACATATATTAAGTGTGGTAGTATATGTTTCCCTTGACAAAACTCATCGTTTTGGATCCTTATCAATGTTTTTCAGGCATCAGAAGATGTGAATACCCACTTCATTTGTTTTGCAAGTGTGAATGGTGAGTCTCTTTCACCCCCCCTCTTTACCAACGAACCCCTAAGAAGTCTTGCTTCTTAACATGTGGCCCACTTAAAATAAAACAATAAATTTCCCTGTTTTTGGCGTATAAAGTGTAAATGTATGTATGCCCCCGACATGGCGTTTGCAGGACAACTGTACGAACTTGATGGAAGGAAGGGGGGACCGGTTTCGCACGGTCCTTCTTCTTCAAGCACTATATTGAAGGTAATGAATGCTTCTTAACATTCTATCTACATGACATCCTCTATGACTTGGAGATCTATGTGAAATTAAGTTTCTAGAAATATACATAAGAAACTCACAATAAAGAAACGTGTATATATATATATATATATATGTTATTTTGATATATTGATTAAATGTGGTGGTGGGTGTAAAGAGAGAGAGGGAGAGAGAGAGAGGAAACGGTGTGGGGTTATGCATGTATGTAGTTGGAAATTGAATAATGTTGGTGGATGGTTTGTAGCGGCCATCGGCATCGAATCTTAGGTATTGCTTACCTCATCATTGCGAAGCCTCTCGCAACACTTACTATGAGCTTGCTTCACCATTTGGTTTCTCCTTTCTTGCCTGCTTAATTCATTCACAGTTCCGCTTGCGTCTCATCATGTAATGTTGGGATTTCCCTGACTTATAAGGAGTGAAGAAGGGCTACGCCACTTATAATTAATTGGTTTTAGGTTCTTTATGTTAGAACCTGAATTCCGTCTTTAACATAGTATTAGAGCTGTTTTATGTTAGAACCTGAATTCCGTCTTAACATAGTATCAGAGCATGAATTTAGATTTTGTATGAATTTTCGAAATAATCAAGGAAGAGTGTTAATGTCCCATGTAATGTTGAAATTTCCCTGATTATATAAGGGTGAAGGGCTCCATCGGTTTTAAATTGTCTTTTAACACATTCTGTTTCTCCTTCCTTGCTTGCATCCGTTAAGGGTAACAATGTGTCCTAAATAATATTTCATTTATTTAATTAATTATTTATTGTCTCTCTCTCAGGACGCTGCTAAAGTGATAAAGAAGATGATCGAGAAAAACCCTGATTCAATCAACTTCAACGTGATCGCCATATCCAAGAAAGCTTGAGCTGAGCCCATAGGCCCGGCCCATGTGTGCACTGGAGCTCCTTTTTCCTTTCACTTGAGATACATAAACACCGGCTATGTTTGTAGTGTTACTAGGAGCTGAGCTACTGCTTTCATACCTTCTGTCATGTTTCTTGATCAGGCAGCCTTTCTATTTGCACTTTCAGAATTAGTGTCACTCTAATCAAGCGATGAAAAACAACTCAATAGAGGCCAAATAAAAATTAATAAATAAATTTATACCAATGGGTTTAGGCCCCCACATTACATAAACTGCTGCTGGCTCATTTCAACACTAATCCAATTTAAAGTCATTTTGCCAGTGAATAGACTGTGAGCATTAACCAAAAAAAAGACTTGTTGTGCAACTCGTTAGTAAGAACGTAGCAAAGGTAGAGTGAATGAAATGAGAAAGATCTCCGAGAGAAAATCATAGGCGACGATGATACAACTTAGACATGGATATGATATGATCCAACCAGGACTGACATACAACAAATAGACAGACTACAGAAAAAGGAACAATACTTCACACAAATCACAAAGCCACATACAAATCGATCGAACGAACGATCAATTTATTTCATTCAAAAGTTGAAATTGAATTTTTTTTTTATTGATTTTCCTCTCTTAAGTTCCTTGATTTCCCTTGGTATGCTGCTGCCCGAATTGCTCCGCCTTCTCCTTCACATCGTGCGCTGCGTGCGCAATCTTCTCCCGCGCCCGGTCCAGCTGGTCCGCACCGATCGGGTGCTTCCCCGTCGCGTACCTGTACATCCAGTAGAACACGAAGCTTGCCGTCGCCCCGAATCCGCCGGAAGTCACGAATCCGGCCAGAATCAGGAACAACGTGATGGCGGCGGGGACCAGAACGGGGCTGAATATCACCAGCAGCGGAGTCACCAGCACCAGGCCGATTACGGTAGCGGCGAGCGTCAGGCCGGAGAGGACCATGAGAGATCCGCCTAGGGTTACGGCGGTGGTGGTCTTGGCGACCTGGTGCGATAGCTGCGGCTTGTGCTGCTGCATCTGTTGCTGCTCGTACCGCGATTGAATGTGAGCCATTGATTTGATTTGAGAGCGGTTATTTAATCGGCGATCGGCGATTTGTTAATTGGTGTTGCGGTAATGTTGTTGGGAAGAATATACTGTGTTTATAGCGGGAGAGTAGTGTGCATGGCGGAGGCCGTGTCACGTGATGGGCGTGTCACGTGTTGGATTTTCTATGCGAGTTCAGGTTCTAAATGACACGGAAGTCTTCCGCCGAGACACGTGTCCCTCGAGAGCTCTGCAGCGTTCTCCACCGTCAGATTGTAATCCGACGGTCCATTGATGATCTGATCTCCCTTATGTTGCATCAACGGTCAGATCTCTCCGTCCTACATCAACAGCGATTTTTGAACGGGTGTGGTAATATTTTGCTGCTTTTGCTTGCTCCTCAAGTGCTCATTAGTATTTTTTGAATATATATGCAAATTTGAGAATTAATTTTTGGTTTTGAAATTTCTTCCGAGATGCAAAAGTATATTTTAATACTCCATTCTTTTGAATTGAAAATATAATTTTTTTTATTTTTATTTACTATTTATTCTATTCATATCTTATAAAAATATTGAATATATATTCGTATTTTTTATGATTTTATATCTAAATAATACTATAAAAATATTTTGATTTTATAAAGTAAATAATATATTTTTATTAGAAAATAAAAAAATATATAATTAGAAAACTTGTAAAAGAATAAAACCGTTTTTTTTTTTTGGAATGTAATATTTTAATTCATTGAATGTCAATATATCCAAACGGGACATTACTTTGTCCATGTTATATAACCTAAATATTTTGAATGGGGAAAAATATATTCTATTTAAAATAATATTTAAAATTACATTTGATTTTATGTAACTAGACAAATCTCATTTTGATTTAATCATTGAAAATATATAACCCATGTTGGCACTCCATTTTGAGCTGAGCCCTAACGAATTTATTTTTGGATATTCTCCAAAAGTTTTCGTACTATTTGGAACTTATAAGGTACTTATAAAGTGTATAATTTTCTTCACAATTTCGTAGAACTTGGGTTTGCACCCCAACCATCCACCTTTGATTCTTTAGTTTATGCAAACTACCACCCCTATGTTGATATAAAATTTATCACTACTATAGTCTACACTCAATATGTATGTATATATATATATGTCCCAAATGTTAACCTAAAAATTGAAAATTTTAAATAATAAAATTTAATATAATGTTAATGAATAATGCATCAGAATTAAACTTATTATAACCTTGGCCAAATCTGAGTCAATTAATCAAATTTTATTCAATAAACGGAAACAATCAATTGACAATTACAATTCCGATGGCGCTTTCAAAGAAGAAAAAAGAAAAAAAATCAAGCAGCACGATTTATTTAATTAATCAAAGTACACTCTGATCAAATCCAATATTTTGAAATTGGGCCCCACTCTGCGCCGCCGTCTTCCGCCGCCTCAGAACCACCGACCGATCAAGCCCCGCCGCGCCGGACCTCTTCGAGGTAATCCTCACCGGCGCCGGCTCACCGGAGTTTATCCTCAGCGGGAAATTCAGCAACGCCCGGGACCCGCGCATCCTGAACGCCGCCCTGTCGTACGCCAGCGCCGCGTCCTCCGCCGTTTCGTACGTTCCCAGCCACACGCGGGCCCCATTTTTCGCGGGGTCCCGGATCTCGGCCGCGAACTTCCCCCACGGCCGCTGCCTCACCCCTCTAAAATGCCTTCCCCTGCTCGCCTGCGGCGGCGGCGCCACCCTCTCCTGCACCATCGCCGCCGCTTCGAAGTTCAGAATCCTCGGCGCTCCAAATGAGACCACTTCCGCCGGCTCCGGCTTGACCACCGCCGCCACCGGCGGCAGCATCCCCGCATTGGCGGCGCCGCCGAAGACGCCGTAGAGGAACATGTCTCCCAGGCCGCCGTCGTTCACCGGCGCTGGTAGATCCCCGCCGGGAAATTCCTGAAAAATCGACGAAATTCCGGCGGCGGCGTCATCGTTGGAGAAAATCAAATGGGTCTGCATTTCGTCGTGCAATAAATGCCTTCTGATGGTTTCGAGAAGTTCCAAATCACAGTTGTAATCATCGTTCTCGTACATCATCATTCTTAATATTAATTCCCAAATCGAAACTAGGGTTCGTCAATCTGAATTAATTGATCAGAGGTAAAATTAATCAAATTGATCAGAACAAGCTAGTAAGCGTGCAGGTGTTCAGATCGAATTGATCCTTAATTTTACACAAACACACAGATAATTTATATACATAGTTGAATTAAGAAGATAAGTAAGAAGATTCATTGGATTTGGCAAAAGCATGGCGATGGGCAATCGGAAATTCAAAATTGATGGGAACAAATTGGTTGCATGGGGAGTTTCCATACACCTTCGTAAAAGTAAAAAAGAAATAAACAATAAATAATAAATTATAATATTCAATTTCTTACTATTAATTAAGCACGTGATGAAAACACTCACACTCTATTCACTTATCCTAATTTAAACCTTGTCCAGAGTAGTACTTCCGTTCTTATTAAAACATTACCTATTCATTCTTCCAAAAATGATACTATTTAATTTTTTTTATTATAAAATATTATATCAAAATATTATTTAGCTCAATTTCTTTTTAAAAAATAAACTTAAATAAAAAAAATAAACAAAACTAAGTTTTTGGGAATTAACTTAATTTTAAGAGAAAAAATAATTTGATCCGGGCTGCTCTTAGCAGAAGTAATGTTATCTAATTATATAGAGGGCCAAATTTTAAAATATTATCTATTATTATTATTATTATTAAATTTTAACTAACAGTTTATATTTTTTTTCTTTGTAATTATAAAAATAAATTTAAAAATTCTAATTATATATATATTTTCTCTCTTCTTTCTAACCGGTCTCACCGCCTCTACCAACCAGACCAAACTCGCTCACCTTCTCTCTTCTATCTCTTTCCCCTCACTCAGTCCTTTTCACTTTTCGAACAATTATCTTTCATTTTTTTTTTCAAATCTACCAACGCACATACTGTCACCCTAAAATTTATTGTCCAATAGATGACAATTAGTGATATTATTTTAAAAATATATTTTAATCATATGTTTAGGACTTATAATTTATTTTTGCTCAGGTCCTAAAAAAGTTCGAAACGGCCCTGATCTGATTGACATAAATAGCCATATAACTATTTTTCTTATAATTCGTCCATACAAGGTAATCTTAAACACGATATATATATATATATATCTATTTTTGATTAAGACTAATTTTATAATGCAGTAACTCAATTGGGTACGTTCGGAAATGATGCTTATATAATTGAATGTTTTCTGAAAATGATGTAGCATATAGAAAGCCATCAATTATTTGTCCATATGCGCCCCAAAACTGTATACCAAATAATATATTAATAATAATAATAATAATAATAATAATAATAATAATAATAATAATAAAAAGCCTGCTTGTCAAATTGTCATTCGTTCAATGAAGAGAGACAGTTTGAACGTGCATATTTTATTTATTATAATGCATAGTTGGTTAATAATGATTAAATTATATTGTCTTAAATGCCATATTGATATTCAAAGTGATTATATGCATATTACGTTTATCAACACCCATGCACGTTTATGTATAAAAATAATCAAATATTTATTAATATTAAATGATATTATGAAAATAAAACAATTTTTTTTTTTTTTGAAGATTTTACTTTAGAACTTATATCAACCTTATTATATTTTTCAAAATTGAAGAGTTGTATGATTAATTAATAGAATTATATACACTGCAAACCAGGCCCGACGGGAAAGACACACTAGGCGAACCATATGTGACAGACCATTTCTTACTGTCACAAATACAACCCCTAGACCATCAGACCATCTCTTACGGGACTATATATTGTCTATTTATTTGTTATATAACAACTTGTTTAATCATATTCAGTGTTTTGGCAACCATATTTAATATATATTCCTAGTATTGTGACAATCATATTTGGTTTGAATTTTAGTTTTTTTATTTATTTGAATTTTGATAATTTAAATAATATTTTTATGTTATACTTTATAGGAAATAATATATATTTTTATTAAACATGATGAGAATTGTATATTAAAAAAGAAAATCAAATGAAATAAAAAGAACTGTTAATTTATAAGTTTTCTCTAAATATTATTGGTGTCCATCGCTTTTTATAACTAAACAAACGCATTAATTATCTTTATCTATAAGATTACTTTCAAAAATTAATACAAAATCAATATCCAATACGGACACTATAGCTGTATATATTATGTTAAAAAAAAAATTCAAAATTTTAATCTAAAATCAATTAATATTAGGTGGAGTGACTCTTTACCCCATAAAGTAGAACAATCCACAATTGTATCCGTATTTAACAAAAATACATGCAAAAAGAAAAACTATGAAAAAGATACGGGCAAGTTCACAAGGGATAAAATCAAAATATTCTTACAAGATAAGATATTATAGGACAGGACAACTCAAAGAATATGTTTGAAGAGTAAACTGAGCCAGGATTGGTCAATCTGTTTGACCTGTTGACTTTGTCGTGCAAGCTATCATTTCAATAAATAACTTATGAAGTAAATAATTTAAATATAAATTATATATTGGATATTACGTTTAAAATAAACCTGCAAATATTCTGAAATGATAAATAAGTAAAAGTTGGATCAAAATTTTCATATGAGAATTTATTTGAATGATATTTTTTATTTAAAAAGTGATACTTTCATATTTAATAAAAATCAGAAGCAGGTGCACGGTAATTTCCATGAATACAACCAAAATACATGCATATGTCTTTAAATTAAACATATAAAACTGTAAAAGTAAAACAATTAAAATTATATACAGTAAAATATAATATATATATATATGCAAATTGGTGCCACTGCCACAAATTCTTGACTGCCAAATATTTATTTACATATATTATTTATACACACACATACAAATACGCATACGGAGTTTAGAGTCAAGTTCACACTACGATAACATATGACTGTAATAAAATGACTCTCTTTTTCTTTTTGTACTGTTTATTATAATGCGCGTGTAATATAATATCATCGACATTTAAGCCCATGGGCCAACACAGGTCATAACATAAATATGTTAATTGGGCCAATTGATTATTAAGCCCATAGATGTAATAAGCCCTAAATTATTTATTTGTGGGTAATGCCATAAATAAAAAGGTTTGTTAGGCCCAATTGATCTACTTAGACAACAAAATTAGAAAATCACTAAATTTAGTTGAAAGAATGAATTAACTAATTATTATTATTAAAAGAAATTGTGTACAATTCTAGATGGAAATATATGGAAACATGAATTTTCCTTCTATATCTTTTCTTTTTTTTCGTCCACTTTTGGATAACTTTGAACAAATGAAATGCATTTAGATTTAATGCTTCTTAATTATAACCACAAAATAACAACATCAATTACGCCAGATTTAGGACGTAACTACAATCAGAGTAATTATCCACTATATCATGTAATAAATCTATACCAACCAGCAGGCAGATACATTACATTTACGGTATCTTTCTTTTCATAGATTTGAAAAAATAAATAAATTTAATATTAAAAATAATGTATAATAAAATATCTTTTTTTAAAAAAATACAGAGTCAAATATTAGAGTCTGGCATAATAACAAGATTGCCCAAATAGTCAACACATAATATATATACAGTCAACTCTTCAGTGTCTCTCCATCGGCTTTATACTAATATTATTATTATTATTATTATTATTATTATTATATGGTCGTGTATATATATATATATATATCCATGGCTTCCAATGATTTTATTATTACAGCTTTTATTATTCTACTAATTTATACGGTGGTAATAACAAGGGCGAGGAGCGCAGGAACAACAGTAAACAACCGTTTTCAGAAATACTACGTCCCTCAATTGGGTGGGGACCACCTCTCTCTTAATCCCCAGGGAACTCAAGTTCGACAACACCTCAGGTATTTATATTTATTTATCCGTTCCCTTTTTAATAGCCAGATGTTTTTTTGAGTTTTGAAATATCCGAATATTTTTGTTTTATTTATTTTTTTAATTTAAACCCAAATCTCTTCTGTTTACTCTATACAAATTTTTTTTAAAATTAAAATAATTTATTTATTTTATAAAATATTAAATCAAAATTCTATTTAAATTAATTTCAAAATCAAAATTTCAAATTCAATTTTTTTTCTTAAGTTAGAGCTAAAACCAGATTTTGGGTACTTTGTTTTATGAGATTATTGAAAATTAACTTTTTTTTATCATAATTGTATATGAAATATAAAAATATTGAATTTGTATAGAATATTAATATTTTTAAAAAACGTATAAGATAAAATTATTGAAAAAACAAAGCCTATTATATTAATCCTTAAATTAAATTACTTATATTATTATTAAATATTTTTACTTTTATTTTTTATTTTATTTTCAGGTGCTGGATTTAGGTCAAACTCGGATTATGGATCCGGACTGTTCCACGTACTGCTGAAGATATCGGAGAAGAAAACGGGAGGACTCAACACCAATTTCTTTGTAATATATATAAATATATAATTATAATTATTGTTAATTATATGTAGAGAGTGAGTGAGTTTGTACGTCCGATGTTAACGTTGACTTTAATTTTTGTAATTGAAGTTGCATGGATATGTATATGTGTATATATATATATTATATTGCAGTTGACCTCAACGTCGGGGTATGGCGATGCGCAGCATCACTTCGAGGTTGATTTCGAGTTTCTGGGCACAAACGGGTCTATCCAAACCAACATCTACAACAACGACAACGGTGGCAGATAACACACCTTCAAGCTTTTGGTTCGACCCCTCCCAGGATTTTCACACCTACGAAATCCTCTGGAATTATCGACACATTGTGTAAGAATTCATTTACCCACTCAACTCATTACTTCATCATATCATATATTTTAGGGCATGGATCAACTCTTAATACAAACAAATCAGTATGGTGATGATTTGACTGGATTAATGTATATTTATATCTCAGCATATTTATAATAATAATATTTTATATTATAATTCAACATATAATATCTTATGACACAATATATGATCAAATATGTATAAATATATGTTGATCAGAGTTAAATCAGCAAACCATCATATATATATATTAGTTGCAGTTTAAATATGTTTTGTAAGTTTTTTTTTTTTATTTTGGGTTCCTGTGATCATCATAAATGAAAAAATTAGTATTTAATTCTATAAAAATATAAATTTAATTTGATGTATTTTTAATATAAAATGGATTCTTAATATAATTTTTTTTTAAAAAAAATATTTATTTTATATTCTATTTATTCATCAAATTTATTTACATATATATTATTTGTCTATAAAGATATAATTTTGTTTTATTCTAAAAAATCTTACACGCTCTTAATTTATACTTTGGTAATACAAATATACTACAAATTATTTAATCACTTAATTTATTAAAAAGTTTATTTTATTTCATTAGCTTATTCATATACTTTTCAAGATATATTTACTTTATATCAAATATATATATATATTTGATGGAGAAAATGAGTATTATATTCATTTACAAAGAAAATTGTTACATTGATGGATATTGTAAATACAAAATTGAAAGCATATATATGTAAAGAAAGTGTATGTATATGACGTATTAATTTAGTTATTTATTTCGAATTATCATAGGTTCTTGGTGGATAATATTCCGATAAGAGAGTTGAAGAATTATCAGTCGCATATCCAGACAGGCCGATGCACATCGAAGCAAGCGTGTGGAATGCCGATTGGGCGGGCCAAATTGATTGGAGCAAAGTCCCTTATTTTGCCTATTACACTAACTTTGGTTTAGGCGCATGCTCCGATCTTTCCAACTGCAACAACAGCAAATACTTTTGGAACAAACCAAACTACTTAGAACTAAATCCCGCCCAAAAACAAAACATGAACCAGTACAGATCTAAGTATATGACTTACGATTATTGCGCTCAAGACTCGACCAAGAAGAAAGAATGCACTCTTAATTGATGATGCTATTGCGATGGTTCAATTACCAAATGTTGTGCATCTTTCATGATAAAATATATTATATACTCACTCTATTATTAAATTGTGTGTTTATTTGATCGGACACGGATATTAAATTAAAAGAAAAAGTAAATTTATTTTTTTTACTTTTTAGGGCAAAAAAAAAAAGAAAAAAAAAATTGTAATATCTTCGTTCGGCTACAAAGTAAACAAATATTTTTGTACGGAATTTAATAGATAACAGTATCTTAATTGTAGTGGATTATAGTACTAGTATAATGATATTTTTGTCATTTATTTTTTTTTAAAGTAATAATGTGATATAAAATATAATTATTTATAAAAAAAATTGAAAATTTAATAAAATGGTTACAACAACTCAAAATAAAAATCTGTATATTTTTTGATCGGACAGAAAGAATATTTTTTTATTAAGAAAAATAAAAATAAATTTAGATAACTATACAACATAACAATAATAATAATAAATTTAAATAACAAAAGAGTATATATAATTTTTCCACACACATTATCTACTTATGGACCATAAACCTAGAAAAATACATACTTCTTCAACATCCCACAACGGTCACATATTATTTCGACAGGCAAATCATTATTATTATTCAGCCGAGTATCGCAAATCCAATCAAGTCACGACACGTGTACGGTCAAGATTACAGGGAGCATTCCTTATTCCCCTGCGTTTTAGTGCAATAGTCATAGACCATGTACTTAGATCGATACTCCTTCATTAGGCGTTTCTCGGCAGGGCTGAGGTCCCAATACTTCTCCTGGTTCCAAAAGTACTCCTTCGAACCGCAGTCGCCGGTCACCGGGCAGGCGTCGAACCCGAAATCTCGATATCGGGTCACATAAGGGGCCTTGCCCCAGTCCACCTCCCCTGCCCAATTTGCATTCCATATGGTGGCCTCTACGTGTAACGGCTTGTCCGGATACGGTATCCCTTTATCCATCATGTTCTTGAATACTCGTATCGGAATATTGTCCACGTAGAATCTGAATACATATATATATATATATATATGTGTGTAGTTATTACATCTTAGGATTGCATATTTATTTTTATTGAATTAAAGATTTAAATTAAATATAAATTTACTATTAGAATTTAAAAAATATGATTTAATTACTTTTTTTGTCAGTCAAAATTTATGTTCAAATATTTGGACCTGTATTTTAACGAGAGTGAATAATAATTATTATTATTTTATCTTTATATAATTAAAAAGTAAAATAATACACTCTCTTGTTTGAAATATTTACACAACATTTATTGAACAGAAAAATTATTTAATAATAGTATTTTAATATATAAGTTGAATAGATAAAAAATTAAAATGAAGTATTGTGAATATTTATTATATTTTTTATAAAAAATAGTGAAGTAAACAGATAAATAACGACAAATTAATTATTTATTTGTTAAAATATGAATACAAAAAATGTGAGTAGATAAATTCTTTTTATTATAAATAGACTATGTATAAATTTAACATATATCTTCTAAAAAAAATTGATATTATCCAAGATAGGATGAAAGAAGTGTAATTTGAAACTAAAAAGATCTTAATAATATTTTTTATGACAAATTCAAAAAGTAAAGTAAATATAAATTTTAGTAGAAAAAATAATATTCCCTCTGTCCCAAAAGAGACGTGGGTATAAATTAGAATGTAAAAGACTAGAATGCCCTTATTTTGAAGGATTTTAAAAAGTAGGTTAGAGTAATAATTAGGGATAAAAGTATGAATAATTTTGTTATAAAGTGGAAATCACGGTTACTAAATAAGGAAACAGAACAATTGTTTTGGGACGGACAAAAATGAAAAAACAAAGACAACTATTTTGGGACGGAGGAAGTAATGAAATATCCTTACACTATCTGGTGAGAATTCCAGAGAAAATCGTAACTATGAAAATCTTGGGATGGATCAAACCATAGGCGAAATCTTTGTTCCCGATGGCCCATGTCATCATTGTAAACATTGGTTTGTAGAGTGCCGTTGGATCCGAGGAACTCAAAGTCGATCTCAAAATGACTTCCGGGGTTTTGCCCATACCCTGGCACTGAATACAGCTGATTGATCCACATATATAAAGATCAAACAACGCTATAGCTATAATCATAGTCATATGAAATAATAATACACGACATTATTATTACAAAATTTTACATAGAAGTTCGGAACAATGCCGCCTGATTTCTTCTCTGGAACCTTCATCTGTATATGAAACTTGCCCGAACTGTAATCCAATTTTGACCTAAATCCACAGCCTTTATACATATACATACATATGTAATAATTAATTAAATATATAGAGCTTTGTATATTTTGATGTTTTCTAAATAAAATAATGATCGACCTGAGGATTGATCGAACTTAAGTTCCACTTCAGTTCCTTGGGGATTGACCGTGAGATGATCAAATCCCCATAGAGGAGTGTAGTATGTTTGAAAACGATTATCATTTGCACTTTGTACTAATATTACAAAACTACAAATTGCAATAAAACTAATTGTAACAAAATGAGCAGCCATAGACTATGTATATTAATGTAATTAATTCTATTACATTTGTGTATATATATATATATATAGTTTTTTTTTCTTTTTAATTTCTCTTGTTTGCATTGTATTTTGGGGAAATGAGAGTTAATTTTATTTTCCTTATTAATTCTTGAGGGTATGGATTTTATGCCCACATTAATTGTCCTTCTCGTCTCCACATTCAAAGCAATATTTCATATCTGCATTTAGGATAATTATATTACTGTGAAATATAACTTAATAATTGTAAATTAAATTACAAGTTAAGTAAAAATTTGCACACCAGAAATCAAGGCACGCCTCTCTGTATTATATTGGGGTGAAATTGATAATATTTTAAAATACAAGGGTGTGTTGAAAGATTTCTCGAGTTTGTTCTCACATTGATAATATATTGTGTATTATTTTTTTTTCGTATTTAATTTACTTTAATTTAAGCAATACAAATTTTCAATTCATTACAACCATATCATCATTTCCTTTCGTATTTAATTTATTTAAATAAATCATATCAAACGTCCTACTTTATATAATTACATATTGTGGTCAAACATTTTCGAATGTGCAAAACATATCCAAACAGATCCTAAATTATTTTAAGGGACTAAGTCATGCATATATACGTATGGCTTAATGTAGTAAGGCATTTAATACGGTAGTTGCAATTACAGGCCCTAGTAGAAATTTAGGAGCAAGTCAAATCGACACCAAATAAAATAAAAAATAAATTATAATTTAATATACATATATATTTCATTAAACTAATCCCATTTTAAAATTTGATTTCAAGCGTTTTATTAGACAAACTTCATTGAAATCCTCGACCATGTCCATACACAAAACCCCTTACCATTTCTTACACAGTGAAAAAGGAGCTTCAAACTAAACATACTCATTCATTACACATGAAATTAAAACTTGAAATGTAATTTAATATAAAAATATATATTTAATTTAATGTTTTTATTAAATAAATATATATATAAACAGTGGAGTTGACCTTCCAATTCTACATCCAAACACACTAAAATTCTCATTCAATTTCCTATTCGATAGCGACACGAACTCAATTATTGTTGATCAAGAATCTCCCATTTTTAATTTTCAACTCATAATCCATAAAACTTTTCTTATCCACGTGATTAACGTTTCAACCGTCGATGCGGCGTTGGGAGGAGTAAGTCGTCCCATCCGACGGTCGAGATCGATTCAAAGACCGGCTCGGCGTTTTAGTCAGCGGTTTGACTTTGACCAAGTGTGGAAAGAACCTGGGAAGCGTCTCCAGTCATTTGCTGTCCGTATAAATACTCGACGTTTTCCACTTCGACATTCGAAAAACCAAAAAACGAGAAAAGTTCTTCGATTCAATCCGAAATTGTTGTAAAAATGGCGACGGCAGATGAAATGTCGGCTATTGAACGAATTAGGGTTCATCTGTTGGGCGATTTTCCCCCTTCTGTGCTCACCAATGGCGGAGTCACGTGCAATTGCGGAGTCACCTGCAGCAGCGTGAATTCGTCGGCTTCGATCTCCGATTCCGATTCCGATTCGGCGAATTCGCGACTTTCGACGTGCGATTCGGTGTTTTCCGGTGACGGGAGAAGTCTGCCGGCGTCGGGGTCGCTGCCAGTCGGAGCTCCGGCCACGGCGGAGAAGTGTGAGTGGATTGAGTTCGGCGGCGAGGGGCGGCGCTACAGGGGGGTGAGGAGGCGGCCGTGGGGGAAGTACGCGGCGGAGATTCGTGACCCCACGCGCCGCGGGTCGCGATTGTGGTTGGGGACGTTTGACACGGCGGTGGGGGCGGCGAAGGCGTATGATAGAGCGGCCTTTAATATGCGGGGGAGCAAGGCGATTTTGAATTTCCCGCTGGAGATTCAGATGGAGGCGGAGAGGGCTGCCGGCGGCGGAGGCAAGCGGCGGAGAGAGGAGGAGGGCGTGGAAAACCGGCGGCTGACGGAGGCGGAATGGACGTCGTCCTCCTGTGTGCACTTACCGTTAATTACTCCTCTGAATTTAATTTGAAATTGAAATTTTAGGATATGTTTAGTCATGTTTTTGTTATTATTTTGAAGTAAAAAAATAAATAAATACATTAGATAGATACTGAATATTACGTTACGAGTTCATTTTTCTTTTTTATTATTTATATGTTCGTCATCTTATACATTCATTTTTTTATTGTATTCTTCTATACAGTTCATAAAATTATTGTAAATGTAAGAGAAAAAAATATGATATGTTCCCTCAATATTTTTTTAGGTAGAACGTTTTTTCATTAATATTAATTAAAAATTACAGTATATACAAATTAACCTACTCATTCACAAAAAATCTTTAATTTTATAAAAGTATTATGTTTTTTATTTAACATAAAAAAATATATATATATATATCTATCAAAAAATACACAAACCCATAATATATATATACACTAACGTAAAAGAATAGCGTACAAATTTATTAATAAGTAAATTGGAACAAAAAAGGTTATAAAGGAACACATACTTCATTGTTTTTAATTTTCTTTTATTTAATTTAATTTTTTTTTTTTGGTCTCAAATATTAAATGCTCATCATTCCAAACAAACAAATACAAAAAAAAATTTACAAAAAGAGTGGATAAAGATATTATTGAGGAAATTCTTTTAAAAAATGTAAAATATTTATTATTTGTTGAAATAGTTGGGTGTGTTTGTTTGGGAATTTTGATTTTGAGTTGGGATTTGAATATTAAAATTTTTGAATTTGAATAGTTGTACGATGTGATATAAATAGGTGTTGATGTCATGTTTTGAATATAAAATTGATTTTTAGTATAATATAAAAAATGAAAAATAGATGTTTGATTTGATATTTTTAGGGAGAAAAAAATGGGATAAACAGTGTATTTAAAATTCAATCCCCCAAACAAACGCACCCGTACTATACATAAGTTTAATAAACAATCAAAAAATTAAAAAAAATGGTATAATTTTGATGGACAAAAAAGAATATGTTCTAAAAGGATTATGAAAAACATGATGTATATGATATAACAAATACAAAAATATGTAATAATAATTTGAATGAAAAAAATAATTAATAATTTCTCTTTGATTTTTTTTTCCTATTATTTTTTAAAGATACGAATGGTGAAACCCAACATGAATGTTTTGAGAGGGTGTTTTTGTTTGTTTTTGCATTTCTGTATTTTTGAAATATATAATTTACAAACATATGTTTATTAAAAATACTAAATTTTATGTATTACACTATATATTTTTAATCATAATATTATATTTAATATTTTAATAAAATTTTAATTCAAAACACAAAACACAAAACAAAAACACACCTAAATATATAGTCGGTAATTTATACACATTTTTTTTTTAAGGAAAAAATACCACATTAAAACAGACAAAATAACTAATGAGACGAAAAGGCTTATAATACTTTTTTCGGTAGGCTCCAAAACTCTATGTAATGTTCATATATCAATAATATTGATGCAAATAATTATAAATTTGATGATAATCATAAATTATTATTGATTAGTGGGAGTATATAAAATAATTTTGATATTTTTATTTTTAAATTTAAATATAAATTAATTGTACATGTAATATAATATTTTTGTAATAAAAATGATAGTTTAAATCGAGATAAATGAAATATTATATAGAATCAAAACAACGTGGAAACACAACTTGACAATATTCCCACGACCGTCGCGGCAGGAATCCGTAGAGTTGGCAGTATTCGAACAAGAACTATGATGGTACGAGAAACAAACCTCCAAAACCATAAAAGAAAACAAACTTAAAGAAGACACAAAATGACAAAATGCGTGATCCGACAAGGATGTGTTTGTTACTTTGGTCTTAAAATTTTATATGGAAGAGGCAAAGTGCATATTATCCTTATTATTGTTGCTCGATGATATCAGAGTTATGTAAAGAATCCCTTACAGACAGGCTGTGTTATTGTCGTGATTTTTTGTAATATTTTACTATTTATTAATCCCCCTCTCACATTAATACGAACATATTAATGTAGATAAGCAGTTAGGTAAAATATAATTAGTAAGTAATTAAAAAATATATTAGTAAAAATAGTTATTGTATAGTAAAAATAATTATAAATTATGATTAAGATAACTAAATGTAATTTTTTGTAATATTTTACTATTTATTACTCTCTACATCACATTAATATGAACATATTAATGTAGATACATAAATTTAGATAAAATATAATTAGTAAATAATTACAAAATATATTAGTAAAAATAGTTATTGTATAGTAAAAATAATTATAGATTAAAATTAAGATAACTAAATATTTTAATTAAGATTAAAAAATTTAAAATTTAAAATGTGATTAAAGTGTATAATCATATTTGTAAAACGAACTAAAATAAGAAATATAGACAAATTATGTGGAACGGAGAAGTGCTTACTTTGAAAAATCTAATCTCAATTTTTTATAAAAATATAAAAAAAATTGGACTAAATTTATTGGAGGAAAATAGTATTATAACTTTAAAAAATATTAAATTATATATTTATTTTTATTTTTTATTATATTACTCGTTCCGTCCCACATACCATGTCCACGTTGCCGTTTCTGTCCGTCCCACATACCACGTCACTTTCTTCTTTGGAAAATGATTACACACTTTAATCTCATTTTAAAATTTTAAATTTTATTTTTTTTAATTTTAATTAAACTAATTAGTTATCTTAATCTTAATTTATAATTATTTATATTGTAGGATAATTATTTTACTAATAAATTTTTAATTATCTACTAATTACATCCCTCCTAAAATACAGTATCTACAGTGTAGCAGACACGGTATATGAAACGGAGGGAGTAAAATTTTATTTTATATTCAAAATATTGTATACACTTTTTATATAATGCCAAATAAACACTTGTTAATGTTGCATGCCTAAATACTTTTCATTTTAAGACGTCTATAACCTATTCTAAAAATCCCATTGGATCTTTTGTCCAAAAGTAAATGTTTGGGTTTATTTAGTTATAGGTATAAAAATATTTAATTATGATTTATTATATAATACATATGTTTTTCAAAATAAAACATCTCATATAAACAACTACTAAAAAAAATCAAACTAAAAAAAAAAAAAGTACATCCTAGACATCTGATGAATATAATATTAGATATTTTTTATAATATTTTAAATAATACTAATAGATATTTTATTTTTCAAACATATATATATATATGTAAGCACACTTACAACTATCATATTTATTTTAAAATTGTATTGTTAAATAATATAAACAAAATATATCGTGTATTCCTGTGCTATATTTACTTATTTTAAATATAATATCTTTCTTTAGAAAGATTAATAGGTTAAAAAAAAACACAAATAATCATCTACTCCTAATTGAAATAAATACTAAAATAAAATAAAAATATATTGAAAAAAAATTAAAAAAATGAACAAACATTCTACTCCTAATTGAAATAAATAATAATAAAAAAAAAATAAAGAAATATGAGTGTGAAATGGATAAGGTACAGTACGGCATAGTACATTGTACTGTATGGATATCCACAGTTTTGTCCACTTTCGATATTCAGTTTTGTGAAAATACAATTATACCCTCCGAATTGCAGTTGACAGTTTGAAAGAATCCCACGCGGCCACGCCTATGATTATCGTTGTGGAAGGTGGGGCCCGTGGGGATTGATCTGGAGTGTGTGGTCCCGGGAGCTAGGGAGAAAACAAAAGGGATATCAGTTGAGTTTGTCATCGGCTTCGTTTTGGTGCTTTCTTAATTCTCATATCCAATGTGATGCTTTGTTTTGCGGAGTTTCAGAGGGCAAATCTTCGTCTTCCACGAAGGCTCAGTGCTGGCAATTTCAATTGTTTGTGTTTGTAAGTGCCATGGAAGAAGATACAAACAATGCGCGGAATTGTATATATGTAGTATTCAACAGATGCTGCTGCATCCCCTGTTCGTTTGTTCGCTGGAATCATTTCAGCAGCTCAAGCGAAGTGGATTCGTTCATTTCAATCCGTAGATTGAAGTGCTAGTCGGGTAAATTTATGCGTCATACTTAGGGCTCTAATTTTGGGAACAGAGAAACAATTGCTTGTTGTAGTCTCTGTACTTTCTTAGATGCTTGATTTGTGATTATTGCAGAGTCGTCTTCACTTGGAAGCACAATCCATCCAGGTGAAATGGACTCGGATAGAACTAATGTAAACTTGGAAGGCATTGTTAATGAAACGGTTGATTTGGTAATTCCTTATTTCTTTGGTTGTTTGGGAATGGTAAAAGTTTTCCTTGGCTGATTTTACTGAGAAGTTTGGGTTATAGTTGTTTTTTAACTGCTCATCCTGAGATTCAATGCCAGTTGATCTGTATGCATTAGGTTGATATATAAGAACAAATTAAAACCTGATAGATAACTCCCTTGAATTGATATACGATATGGACACTGATGTCTTACTCAACTCCGCATTGCATATAAGTTACCAAGCTAAAGATGGATTTGAATTTGTTGGAAGAGAATGCTGGCAAAGGTGATTATATATAATATAGGGGCCAAAGTATAGTATCATGGGTAATTGGTTTATCTGGATAGAATGGAAGGTTATTACTGTCACGCGAATCCCATGTAAAATTGTAGAATGTTTCTTGGCAGGAGAATATCCCCATAGAAGAAGTTTTTGAGAACTTGAAATGTACAGAGGAGGGGTTGAGCTCTGTGGAGGTTCAGAGACGATTGGAACTGTTTGGGTATAATAAACTAGAGGAGAAAAAGGTACCTAATGGCTTGTTCTTCTTTGCTTCATCAATTCTTATCCTATCGTCTACAAGAAATCATATCATTTTAATTTGATCTGTGGCTGAATAATTATTAAGATTCTATTACTGTTTCTCAGGAGAGCAAAATCCTCAAGTTTCTTGGATTTATGTGGAATCCGCTATCATGGGTTATGGAAGCAGCAGCCATCATGGCTATCGCCATTCCCCATCAGAAGGTACACTCTAATAACAATTGGTGTTCTATGCATTTACTCATGCTGATATGAAAAAAAAAAATTGTGCAGAAAAATAGAGTTGATTACAGTGATTTTATTGGTATTGTGGGTCTTCTACTCGTCAATTCAACTATTAGTTTTATAGAGGAAAACAATGCTGGAAATGCTGCTGCAGCTCTCATGGCTCGCCTGGCTCCCAAGGCTAAGGTTAGGTTTCCAGAAAGCTTGAAAGTATATCAAGTTTCTAATATCATACTCCTTTATGAAGCCAATTTGTAATTGTATGAGTTTGTATGTTCAGGTTCTGCGTGATGGAAAATGGAACGAAGAAGATGCATCAGTCTTGGTTCCTGGAGATATTGTTAGCATTAAACTAGGAGATATAATTCCTGCTGATGCAAGGCTACTCCAAGGAGATCCATTGAAAATTGACCAGGTATATTTCAATTATTTCACTGGCTACCTCGTTTACTTTGGTTTGAAACATCTAATTGCCAAAGCTGCCTGGAAAGTTTTAACAGGACACAGAACAATATTATGCCATGGTTCATAGGTTAATGCATTAAGCACATTGCTTAATAGAAAACCTTGAATCATATATATACCGCTGTTTTCTACATGCATATTCAAATTCGAATTGTGGCATGACAGGTATGACTCATTGAGATGTATTGATGTTCACAACCCAAAAAAATATTCAAATCAAGGAAGAACATATTTTTGTCAAGATATTTGAAGAGAATTCATATTCTTAACTAAAGGAGCCGATAGAATTTATCTAGTATAAGTAACCATCTCAGCATTGAGTCAAGGCTATTCACATAGATACGAGTTTATAGGAAAGCCATTGGTCTCTGATTTTTTCTTCTGTTCTCAGTCTGCTTTAACAGGGGAGTCACTCCCAGTAACAAAGAATCCTGGTGATGGAGTTTATTCAGGGTCCACTTGTAAACAAGGTGAAATTGAAGCTGTTGTTATTGCTACTGGAGTGCATACTTTCTTTGGAAAGGCAGCTCATCTTGTGGAAAACACAACACATGTTGGGCATTTTCAGAAGGTTGATTTTCAGAAGCTCTTACTTCATTTTATCGTGGATTATTCTTTACTCATGCTTTAAAGGACACATTAACAGGTGATGTGACATTGACCATACTCCTTTTTATTGATAATTCAGGTATTGACTTCCATTGGTAACTTCTGTATCTGCTCAATTGCCACTGGAATGATTATTGAAATCATTGTGTTATTTGCGCACCAAAAGAGAACTTCTCGTGAAGCCGTAGATAACCTTCTTGTTCTATTAATTGGTGGCATCCCCATTGCGATGCCTACAGTTCTTTCTGTCACCATGGCTATTGGCTCTCACCGCCTCTCCCAGCAGGTAATTAAAATAGCTTCTGATGCAAAATTTGAGGAAAAAATCATGTTAAATGGAGGACTGTAAAGACAACTTATGGACTTTCCCATGTTTTCAGGGTGCCATAACCAAAAGAATGACAGCAATCGAGGAAATGGCTGGGATGGACGTTTTGTGCAGTGATAAAACCGGAACTCTAACTCTCAACAAACTGACTGTGGATAAAAATATAATTGAGGTAGTATCAGCAGTACATTCAGAATCTTCCTCAAACTTTTCTTACGATATCTTCCATGAGATTTAAGAACTTTTCTTGTGTTCATTCAGGTTTTCACAAAAGATGTCGACAGAGACATGGTTGTCTTGATGGCAGCAAGAGCCTCTAGGTTGGAAAATCAAGATGCGATTGATTGTGCAATAGTTTCTATGTTAGATGATCCTAAAGAGGTACTTATATCTAAATAATCCTAAACTCTGATTTAAATGATAGTTCTTTTACATGTTCCTTTTGATATGTTGATGTTATATTTCCTTGGTTTTCTGAGTTTCTTACTGTCTCATCTAAACATTTTTGAATCGATGAAAGGCGCGAGCTGGAATTACAGAAGTTCACTTCCTTCCGTTCAACCCAACTGATAAGAGGACTGCACTTACCTACCTAGACAGCAATGGTAAAATGCATAGAGTGAGCAAAGGTGCCCCAGAGCAGGTATGCAGATGAAGTAAACCAATGAAAATGTGAAATATATGAGCATTATTAATATTAATAACAGAATAAAACATCACTTATTGGCGCACGTTTCGGACATGATCCATTATACTAGTATTGTGTTTCTGGAGTGGACCTCTCTGCTCTTGCACCATTATCATGCCACAAGAGATCACACTAATCTAACAAGTGATTTAAGCATCAAATAATGCAACCCTGAAATTTTACAAATGAGTTCTAATTCTTTCTATTAATGCAGATTCTAAACCTGTCTTGGAACAAAGAAGGTATTGCTAGTAAAGTGCATTCGATCATTGATAAATTTGCTGAAAGAGGTCTCCGGTCACTTGCAGTTGCTCGCCAGGTTTCTTATTTATATTATTCTACTTAACTATGCTTCTTGGTCATCATGTTTTGAAGCAAGTGTAAATTTCCCACAGGAAGTGCCCGAGGGAACAAAAGAAAGTCCAGGTGGACCTTGGGAATTTGTTGGTCTTCTCCCTCTCTTTGATCCACCTCGTCATGACAGTGCAGAGACTATCAGAAGAGCTCTAAATCTCGGAGTTAGTGTGAAGATGATTACAGGTGTGATTTGCGGTTAAAATATATTTCATTTATCTTGTATTTCTGTTCCTCTATAAACAAATATTTGCTGGTATATTTTTTTCAGGTGACCAATTATCTATTGCAAAGGAAACTGGGAGGCGTCTTGGAATGGGAACAAACATGTACCCTTCTTCATCGCTGCTCGGGGATAATAAAGATTCATCAGTTGCAGCTCTACCAGTTGAAGAACTCATTGAGAAAGCAGATGGCTTTGCTGGAGTTTTTCCAGGTGATGATCTCAATTGTGGCATGGACCTTCAACCCTTCTTCAGTGCTGTATAATGATGGAATCTCCTTTATTCATTGCAGAGCATAAGTATGAGATTGTCAAGATTTTACAGACCCGAAAACACATTTGTGGGATGACTGGTGATGGGGTCAATGATGCTCCTGCATTAAAGATTGCTGATATAGGAATTGCTGTTGCAGATGCAACAGATGCCGCCCGGAGTGCCTCTGATATCGTTCTGACTGAACCAGGGCTGAGTGTCATTATCAGTGCTGTATTGACAAGCCGTGCCATTTTCCAGAGAATGAAAAATTACACTGTAAGATGAAAAAACTTATTCCGCCTAGACGAAAACAGTTTGTATCTGAACTATTGTGAACTATTTCTCTATTCTCTACAGATATACGCCGTCTCCATCACAATACGTATCGTGGTAAGCTGCTGCTTGTAGTTATCATTCCAGACCTAATCTATTATACCAAAACTTAAATGCTGAAACGGCTCGTGTTGATTTGGTTATATCTTCTTTAACAGCTGGGGTTCTTGTTATTGACTTCATTTTGGAAATTCGACTTTCCACCATTCATGGTTCTTGTCATTGCCATTCTTAATGATGGTAAGTTTTCACATTCTTCTGACTTGGTACCCATGCTTGAATATCGATTAAAGTTATGCTGACATGAAGCCTTTTGTCACAATATTCCAAAGCACTCTTTTATTTTTAAGTTTTTCTAATTTGCTAAAGTTATCTCTAGGCACCATTATGACTATATCAAAAGACAGAGTGAAGCCATCTCCGATGCCCGACAGCTGGAAACTGAGCGAAATTTTTGCAACTGGGATTATTCTGGGAAGTTATCTTGCTCTGATGACTGTTCTTTTTTTCTACATCGCCTTTGATACGAGCTTTTTTGCAGTAAGTACTCCTCTTTCAGTCATCTTTCTTCGACTAATATTCTTTCACAAGCATTTCCTTAGACTAATGGCAATTTTCTTTTGAATCCATTATTCGATCTTTTATCTATCAGGACCATTTTAATGTAGAAGATTTTAGCAAGCACAACGGTAGTCTACTAGACAAAGGCTCAAAGGTATTGAAAGACAAGCTATCATCCGCAATTTATCTCCAAGTTAGCACCATCAGCCAGGCGTTGATATTCGTCACTCGCTCCCAAGGATGGTCTTTCATGGAAAGACCCGGTCTTCTTCTAGTTTGCGCCTTTATCATAGCACAATTGGTGAGACTATATCGGTTTTGTTGAATTGACTCCGGATAGTCCAAAATGTTTTCTGATGCATCCGCATTGCAACTGCAGGTGGCAACTCTACTATCAGCCCTGGTGACATCTGATACGCTCGGAATCAGGAGCATCGGATGGGGATGGACTGGCGTGATTTGGCTGTTCAACATTGTAACCTACATATTCCTCGATCCCATCAAATTTGCTGTTCGATATTCTTTGAGCGGGAAAGCTTGGGGATTGTTGCTAAACCAGAAGGTCGGTGAAACAAAAACACTACATAACATCATCATTATCGTTTCGAAATTCTGTTTCATGGCTATTTTGTATTGCCAGACTGCCTTCACCTCCCAGAATGACTTCGGTAAGGAAGCCCGGGAAGCTGCATGGGCAACCGAACAACGCACTCGCCACGGCCTTCAGTCAGTAGAAGCCAAATCATTTGTCGAAAACAAGCACACATTTAGGGACATGAATATCATGGCTGAGGATGCAAGAAGGCGCGCCGAAGTCGCAAGGTGTGTCCATTCATTCGTATGCATTTCTTTTTTATTAATACGATCATCGATCTTAACTGCACGGTTTTGCCCTGAGACTGTGGCTACAAATGCACTGATTTCTTTGCCGGTGCTTGTAGGTTGCGGGAGCTCCACACATTGAAAGGAAAGGTCGAATCTTTCGCTAGGCTCAAGGGGCTTGACCTCGAGGTGAACTCACATTACACCGTCTGATCTGATCGATCAATCGCCAACATTCGACACACCTCCTACTCGTGTTTCTTCGCTCGTATCATCCTCGGCCATCTTGCCGGATAATTATCCGTAGCTCTTCATCATCCATGCTGAGGATATCTGCACAAGAGAGCCAATAAACAGCATCATCATCTCTCTCTCTCTCACTCTATATATATATATATACATATACTCATATATTGTTTCTTTGCAGTAGTAGGATAGTTGTTGCTCCATTTTTATGATGTTAGGGGTGAACGGCACAAGCTAATAAGCTATATAATGTGTAGCTTTTGGTTGCTACCGGAGGATACATTGTTGCTTATTTCCTTTAGCAAATAAAACTCAGTACCTAAGGATGGCCAGTGGGTGGAGTGAACTCGTGACTTCGAAGTCATTGGTTTAAATTTTGATGTTCTCAAATCTATTTGTCACACATGATATATTTAGCATAACTTATCTTGTCGAATTTAATTTGTAGAATATTAGATTCGGACAAAGATTTACCTAGAGGGCACTGATTCGATGGCGGAAATTCCGACGTTATTAAGAAAAAAAGTAAAGGAGTTCTCATCTTATTAAAAAAAACAAAACAAACTCATGATTCGTGTTTGTTTCAGTGTTATGTATTAGGGGTGCTTTCTGTTCTACACATTCTTGAATATTTATTTAACTTTGATTAGATTTAATAGTACAATAAAATAAAAAGTTTTCTGGCACATTGTGTCGTATTATTATTTAATTCTTTCTTGAATATGGATTATGGATAAGGCTCAATAATGTCACAAACGATTCCAACTTAAAGTAAATTAATTATTGCCACATCATCCCAAAATAAATAATGCCATCCACGCAGTATTCACTTAGCAAAGGGCGCCACTAAACCTCGACGCGCTTATCCTCGTGCGGTGGAGATCACGCTCCCCCCCACACTGACCTCTCCTTCGGTACTGCTACCCTACACTACAGCGGCAATTCGCGCACATTTCTTCCAGAGCTTGTCTCGTCATCTCCAATTGTTTTTTCAGGTATCCATGGGTTCAATTAATCGATGGCATGTGTCAATCTAGCTGCGGTTACGTTCCTCCTGTTGAAAGCGATCGATCACGTGAAAATTGCTCGATTTACCTCATCAGCTCAACTGGCTGGCGCCTTGAGATTTTTTTCGAGATTTTATACTTGCTTTGTAGCCTTGTGAGTGGAGCTGAAATCTCTGCCACAAATCCGCAATTCCTAACATTTTAATTGCTTTTAATCCTTCGTGTTTATTACTTTGTTTGCATTCCTCGTCGTATTCGTTAGCGCCATAGCAAAAACAACAGATCTTGCTGCTCTTTCTGTCTCTACCTGTTCAACAGCTTTATCTGATTTTCTTTGTGATTATCGAGCGTGAAGATTGCTAAAAATTCCTCTTGTTTTCCAGCAAGCATAGTTTGATCCTCGCATCCTGTGAACGAATCCGTGATAACTTGCGTGTGTTCCTGTATATGTTATGTATATATAGATATTTTGAAGTTAGATTTGAGTAGTTAGTTATTAATGGAGCTGAAGTTCCTTATCCCAAAGTCATCGCCTGCTGGCGCAGACACGACGCTGTCAAATCCTTTTGTTAACTCAAATTACAGAGTGAAAGTCCGGCAGCAGTTTCGTTCCTGCAGAGGTAAACTTCAATTCGTGATTCCCTGCATTCATCTCGATATCTGTGGCTTTTTAAGAAACACGTTTGTTTTGAATCCGAAAAGACTAGTTGTTTCATCCATTGCTGTTTCTGCAATCTTGTCAGGAATTAACTAATTGATATATTGCTTTCGAAAATTATGAGTCTCCATTGATTTGCACAATGCTGCTGTGTTCAGGATCTTCTGCAGGCAGTAACTTCCCAAGAGCTTCATATTCAAGTGAGTCCGGGGGCGGCACAAGTTCAGTCAGCCAACAAGATCTTCTAGACTCCATTTCCTATCAGCTCAACAGAACTAACGGTTCGAGTTCAGGTCTGTTCTTCAAAACAGCCAAAGTCCTTGATGCACTTGAAGATGAGTATGAAGGTGTAGTCATAAATACTGCGTCGCTACCATCCAATCCGAGCATTTTTGCCTCTGTTCTTCGATCATCTATATTCCAGTGGAAAATTAAGGTATCTGTCTTCGAATCACCTGTCACCACAATCTCCATACTTAACTAGTAATCCTAATTGGTTAGTTTTTCAGGGGAAGAAGGGAGTCTGGCTGAAGCTGCCGCTGGAAAGATCTGATCTCGTCCCCATAGCTGTACAGGTATTCAATTTGCTCCATCCGAGCAACTCAAGTAGGACAACAAAACATTAAATTCACAATCATTTCCTCCTCGAGACTTCCATTTGTGAATGTAGTAGCTTCTTGCAGGAAGGATTTCAGTACCATCACGCCGAGAGATTGTATGTCATGATGACATATTGGATCCCGGATGGACCTTGCCTTCTTCCTCCGAATGCTTCTCACCATGTTGGTGTTGGTTCTTTCGTGATCAATGATAAAGACGAGGTATATTACACGTCATTGTCTGGTGTAAACTTTTGTCAAAATTTTAGAAGATACTTCTGTGATATTTACACGATACAGGTTCTTGTTGTACAAGAAAAGCAATGTGTCCCGCCTCTCTTAGGTCTCTGGAAAATTCCTACCGGATTCATTAATGAGGTACACTATCAGAGCTCTGCAGCCCGAGGATACGATTTGTTCATGTATCCGAATATCAGTTTCTTACAGCATTTTGTTTTGTTGATTAGACCGAAGAAATCTGCACGGGAGCTGTGCGAGAAGTGAAAGAAGAAACAGGAGTATGTACACTACATTGTTATGGTTGTTGCATCTTCTTTACGGCAAATTCTTATACTTCACATTTTCATCTGCAGATTGACTCTGAATTCGTCGAGGTTGTCGCTTTTAGGTATAGAAAACTGCTTATCCTTTTCGATACCCGAAAAATGATGAATGAGATCGATTTTTAACATTTCTGATCATTTAGGCACGCCTGCAACGTCTCTTTTGACAAGGCTGATCTGTTCTTCATCTGTATGTTGCGCCCTCTGTCGACTGA
The DNA here is from genome assembly GCF_009805555.1 of Andrographis paniculata. Taxonomy (NCBI): domain Eukaryota; kingdom Viridiplantae; phylum Streptophyta; class Magnoliopsida; order Lamiales; family Acanthaceae; genus Andrographis; species Andrographis paniculata. The sequence continues at coordinate 545,935 of NW_026137616.1, read as the reverse complement.
AATCTTGATCGATGATCTTGAAATTCAAGCTGCCAAGGTATATATATACACTCGCAAAAAGTAGTAAAAAATTGAATTGAGATGGTTTTTTTACCGATGAGTTGAATGAAAAATTGATTAGTGATGATACTGGATGTTAAATGCATTCGATTTCTTTTGTTTTTCTACGAGCAGTGGATGCCTCTGGAGGAGTTCATAAAACAACCCTTGATCCGAGGAGACGCCATGTTCAAGAAAATCGTGGAAATATGCATGGCCCGGCTCGGACAGCGCTACTGTGGATTGTCGGAGTATCGAGTGTTTTCGAGATTCGACGGAAAGATGTCGTCCCTGTACTTCAACTTAGTTGAAGATGATCCTGCCTCCAATTGCCAGGCCAGTTGATCAGACACACTACTTGCTGCTCTTACTGCTTGCTAATCGTCAGATTCATACATATAAATATCATTTGACTGTAATATTTTTAAGTGTTGGTATAAATATGAGTGTATATTGTATATTGTATAATGTATATAGACGTTGTGCTTAATTAACAAGTTGTACCTGGTATACACAATAAGGGGTATATTTGTAATTTAAATAAAAATTTATTTATAATTTAAATAAAAATTAAAATGTTTTGATAGTAGTGTATTATTTTTGTTTAAATAAAAAAAAAATATTTGAAATGGTACCGATAATATATCACGACATTAGTCATGTCATGATTAAAAAGGAAAAGAATAGGAGTAAATTGTAAGATAAACACAAAAATTGTGACAAAGTAAGTTTGTTTATTAATTAATTTTTTTTTATTCTATTTTCATTATATATAATATTTATATTATTTTTCTTACAAACTATTCTCATACTTAATAAAAAAAATAAAATTCAAACAAAAACAATACACAAACAAATTCAAAAGATAATAAACATAAAAAGAAATTACAAAACTATTAATTCAATCAATATGTATAGTTATAACAATATATAATATTAATTTTTAAAATTATTAATTTAACGGAATTTGGAATGCCGAACAGTTTTAGTTAAGTCCTTCTAAACTTTTAAACACACACTTCCATTGCCAGCCTTATTTTCCTCGAAGATGTCCCATTTCCGTTACTATAGTTATTTGTACGCTGGTAAAATGTTTGAACCCGGCAAGGAAAGCGGCATTTTAGGGTCTGATTTGGTCGGGTCGGGTTGGGTTGGGCCCCCGCTCCATGACGGTGTCAAAAACTCAACGGGCATTTGTGAGATCCAACAGCTGACGTTCCTCGTGTGGGTTCAGCAAAAGCAGAGATCGATCGATACTTCGCATATACCCACGCCATCTGTCTGCTCCACTCTTATGCTTCCACACCGCTCATCCTGCCCCCGCCGCCGCCTAATTTGAAGGCTTCTGCCGCCATCTGGCACGACGACTCTGTCGCTGCTTTTCTGTGCTAACTCACGAGATCCACGAGGACTGCGGTTTGTCTCATCTCCCTCCCCGCAGCTCATCGGAGGCGTCAGATTCGCATCCATCCGCCGCCGCTTGTCGGAGAGCCGGTTTCACCGACGGTGAGCTGCATTATCCTTCGCCTGTACTTGTTCATATTGTGTGCTATTAGTGTCACTTTTGTCCGATCGTTCATTGTATTGTTGATTTAGTTTTAAATCCTTGATTGCGTCATTTTGTGACAAGTCATTTTGAAGTGATTTCAGGATAATTTAGGAGATGTTATTTTCTGCCTCGATTGAGTGTGTGATTTGGGAGATTTGTACCTGGCCATATTGAAATCTGTTCGATCTACTGCTTTGGTAATTTTAATTATTGTTAAATGTTGTCCTGTGAGAGAAGGTAGATTGGCTATGGCCTATGTGTTATCTGTGATTGAAATGTTTCATGTTGGTGCAATTTAGTTTTGCAATTGGATACAATGTTCAAGTTTATGGATTGTTCATTCAGAGGACTATGCATTGTACATTCAGAGGACTATGCAATCATGAAATCCATTTATTCTTAGTGAATTTGTTGCCTTAAAAAACAATTGCTTTCTGCTAAGGATGACCTGGTTAGATATTTATGGTGGGGTGCTTAATGCATACATGTCTCAAGAATAGCAACGTTAGAATATCCTTTTGCAATTTCATTTCTTCTTTAGTTTCTTTTCACTACAACAAAATCGGCATTGTTCAAAACCTTTCAATTCTCATGTTATTTTTCAAGCAATTCCTATGTATTAGTTTACCATTATTCAGGTGTTTTGGTTAATACCAGAATAGCGCATCTCTCATGTTTTCTTATTTATTTATTTATTTTTAGGGCATCTCAAATTATTCTGTGTTGACTGTTGAGCTGGAGACACAACAGGAACATACAGATATATTGATTTAGGCTGGGGGCACTGGTTGATGGTAAGAGCAGGGGTGCTAGATAACATGCAATTGTTTCCTATTTCATCGAGCACAGATAGTACACCTACAGAGGACAGCAACCCTGAAAAAAGTACTGCTCTGCTATACCTAAATATATATGACCTCACTTCCATAAACAACTATCTTTACTGGTTTGGCGTGGGAATCTTCCATTCGGGTATTGAAGGTATAATCAAATGCTCCTTTGTAAATCTTTGATTGTGACGTGTTAATCTACCTATTTCTCCTTTATATTTGTATGATGATATACATTTTCAATCTTGTTTTATCTATAGCTTGGTTGTTTGATATTGATTCTTGAGTTGTTTGCATTTATTTGATTTGGTGGAATTGTGATATTCCTCTAGCCAATTCATTACATTTCTTTATACTTCTACTTGATAGAAAAATCTCTCTTCTTGTAAGTAGAAAGATTGTATAAAAGACCCTAGCTATGCATGTGGTGCAAATTAGGTACTGATTACTCTTTGGAACCTTAGTCTTTATTTCCTCAGTGATCTGTGAACAAAAGTCTTATAGTTGGTACAGATTTCAGGAACCTCTTGTTATTCTTGTTGTAACTTTTAAAACAGTAAGTAATGGTTTACAATCTTTACTACTGCTCTGTAATTCTGAATTGATGCTGAGACTTCATAAATAGTACATGGCATTTTGATCCTCCTACTTCTCCTCAACTGTGAAATACTATGTTGATGTGAGATAATTAAAGCATGCAAATACATCCCTAGAATTATTATAAATAACATGGCTGTGTCGACTCCATTAAACAAAATATCTATTTCTTCTAGTAATTAAGGAACTCCCCTAATTTACTCACAAATGGTTATTATCATTTAAAGCTCGGTATTCTTCCAAAAACTAACTCCATTTTCAAATATTCCCCAACATGAAAATGTGATTTAATTGAATGGTAGATACTCTGCTCGTAATGCTCTTGACCACTGGTGTTTATTAGGCTCATGATTCTTTAGTTGTTCTTGAGGTGTACTGAAAAATTCTAGGACCTTAGGCTTCTCCTGTAAGTAAATTTTTTTTTCTTTCTCTTCCCTGAATGGTAGACATCTGTTAATGAGCATCTTCCCATGCAATTGGAATTCTTCGAAGATCTTTCAATTGTTTACATATGATTTCTTTGGTGTGAATCTCGAAGTGGTTTGATTTCTCTACACATAATGATCTTCCCTGCCATTGACACTGACCTAAGATAGTGCCTCTGGTTCAGTGAGCCGTCCATCTTTTTATCTACGGATATGTTTTTCCACATCTCCTTTAATTGGCAAAGAGCACTGAATCTATGCTGTTTATGTCATAAAGTAGTCATCATTTGCACTGGAAAGGTTTCTATTTGTCATTCCTATTGCTGATGTTACTCATATAAATCACGAACATATTGATTTGCGATACTTCATGGATCTGCATTATTTATTATAGAGCTCTAATCTAACTTATTCACAACAGCGCATGGCGAGGAGTATGGGTTTGGAGCTCATGACTACCCAAGCAGTGGTGTATTTGAGGTTGAACCAAGAAGTTGCCCGGGTTTTATCTTCAGGCGCTCAATTATTTTGGGCACCATTGACATGTCTCCTTCAGAATTTCGGTCATTCATGGAACGTCTATCCAATGAATATCATGGAGACACATACCATTTGATATCTAGGAATTGCAATCATTTCACAGATGATGTTTGTCGCCGTTTAACTGGAAAGTCCATTCCTGGGTGGGTGAATCGATTGGCTAAAATAGGTGAGGGAGTAATTTCCGAAATAAGTTTTTGGAATATAAAATTATTCAATATATGGCCTACACAATTAACATGTAATTTCGGATTAATGAGTATTTTTTCGTACTCCCACACCATATTTTTGGGTAAATTAGACAAAAAGCAGCTCTTTTGCTTCAATGCCAGTAGAATTTCTTAGAATCTTTGTTTTATTTTTTCCTACTTTACATGTAATCCAGGTTCTTTCTGTGGCTGTTTGCTGCCTGAAAGTCTGCAATCTACATCAGTCCGACATCTTCCAGCAGAAAATCATATGTATTCAGGCAAGTCATTTTTCATTTTTCCATTAACCTTTTTTCCATCATATCATATCATTTGTGTGCTTTTAATACTAGATCGATCCAGCATCTATCATGATTTTCAATGCTATGCACCCCAAAAGAATGAATATGTGAAAATTGATATCATTTTGCTTTATATTATTTGTCTCGTAGAGTAACTTCTTGATGTGTATTGAATTTCTGTGCTGCTAAGAACTAAACATAATCAAAATTATTTGAAAAACTATTCCCCCACTATTTACATTATCATATCATATCACATCTCAAGGATATTTATTTTACACTAAAACCATATTTTGTAATATCAATACGTAGGTCGAATGAGTCAAGCAACAAGGGTTGTAACACATCCTTAGTGGAGAAAATGTCTGACCATAATTATCCCCCGACTAAGGTCATCCTGTCCAATTTACTTAACAATTTCATTCTGCACCAACAATACCACTAGTTTATAAAGCATTTTATATTATTTCCAGAGATTATCCAATCAGTCGATAAGCGCTTAACAGACCCCTCTACAACTAACTTCCTATAGTTTCATCGAATCAAAGTATTAAAACTTTTTACCTTTTTATTTCCTTGCATTTGGTCTTATATCATTGCATGTAACTTCTGCTGTTCTTGTTGTTAAGATGGAAGCCATTCCGGTGAGTCATCAGCGTCGGGAGATGGCGAGGTGGAGGATCCCGATCACCATCTACTTCTTACTCGAAACAGCGACGTTTCATATCTGAACGAGAAACCGGTCAAGCTAGCCAGGGAACCTCTTTGAGTTGCAAACAATCCATTATTTGTGTTTGATCGGAGTAAAATGTCCCGGAGAAGATGGTTTGATCAAACAGGAAGTAAGGCAGGTTTGATGAAGATCAAAGCAAGCATGCAGTAATCATCAATGGTGTATACTTTTAGTTAAATTCTTTTTGTCTAGAAACTGGCCTATTGTTTTGATTGACTCCCAATTGTGTGACTGGCTATTATTATTATTATTATTATTATTATTATCATCATCTCCAGTTTTGTACGGATGGCGGCATCTGCCTTGTTTTATGCTCCTAAATGATACGTTGTTATCCAGAAATATCGATCTAACAGAGTTTTGTCTGTTTGTCTTCATATTCACTTTCTTAGTTCTTACACATGCTTTGTTTGGAGTAATTCTACTTTTTATTTTATTTATATATTTTTTCTCTAGGTTTGAGGGCTCTTTTCTATTTTATAATAATCATAACAATTACAGTTTAATAAAAAAGAAATCAATGGAAAAATATGCATAGATGTATATATACTTCAATTTATCTAGTCATGGACGGTTCACCCACCTTTGGTACAATTGAAACCAGTCAAAACAACCCTCTTGATTCTGTCTTTAATTTTTATTTTTATTTTTAATATTACGTTAAATATTATTTAAATATAAATTTTAAATCAAAATGTTTTCAACTCAAATCTAAAAAAATAAGCCCTTGTGTATGCGTGATTTGACATTTTGAAAATGTTATTGTGAAAATTAATTTAATATATTTCATATAAATAAATTTATAATATTTACGTATAGTATTTTTATAAAATATAATTATATTATTTTATAAAACAAATAAAATATTAAGGCTCTATGTATACAAATAGTTGTACAAAATTTTAACACTAAGTATCTATTTACAGTAATTTTTTAAAATTATAACTTTACATATTAACTTTTTTATTATTTATAAATCTTTTAAAATTTTTCAAACCCTTTATCTAAACAAAACCTAACACATCACTAATGTATTGATTTAAAATAAAATATACTTTATATAATTATATTTAATATATTAATAAGTAGTGTGTTTAGGACCAGACCGCCATAAATCCCCAAACATTTTTTTCTAAAAAAAAACCGAACCGATTACGACAGCATAGTTGAACTGAAAATATTTTCAACAGATCCCCAAAATGGATCTTAAGCAAAACCCAAACCATTCTTCCATTCCTCTCTTCCATAAAACACAATATGGCTATGGCTATGGCTATCTTCCTCTCCACTCTTTCTATAACCATTCTTCTCCTCACACACACCTCCCACGCCTCCACTCTTTGCCCCGCTCTCCGACTCCCCGGCGCCGGCGCCGGAAATTATGACATCCTCTGTAAAGACAACGTTACGATGATCCACTTCCCCGGCTACGGACACTTGGCCGTCAAATCCATCGACTACGCAGCCGCAACGCTCGACCTCATCGACCCGCGCGGCTGCGTCCACGAAGTCTTCTTAAACCTCGACTTGTCCGCCACGCCTTTCCGATATTATTACATACTAAAAGACCACGTCTACGTTAAATGCTCGGTCATTCTCGACCCTCCTCTTCTCGAAGTTCCATGCATGAGCCGGTTCGAACATCATGTCTATATTCTCGAATCCTCGCCCCACAACTTGCCGGCTTCTTGCAGCGTCGTAAGATCCGTCGCTATACCGTTTCCTTACAGCCCTTATTTGTCGTCCCACGGCAGCTTCGGCCTCCGCCTGACGTGGCGGCGGCCGCCACGGTGGTGGATTGTCGGAGAGGCTGAAGGTAGTATGTCTTGATTTGAGGTTTTGATCAATTACAAATGTTTTCTTGTTTCAATGAATTGAATACATTTTTGTATTGATTTGACAGTTTGTGCAGCTGCAGCCTTGATCTTGATCTTGATCTTGATGTTCTATGTCGGAATTTATGAAATTTTTTACAAGAAAACTAGAAGACAACATGTGAAGAATTTTGATGCTGGAAATTTGCTTGAAGAATGATCGAAGATAGAAAAACTTTTTGTAATATTGTTAATTTATTACGATGAATTTTATGTGTGTAATAGTGTTATCTGCACAGGGCAGATCTGTATATTTAAAATAATTTTGTACAGTAATATATTATTCACTGATATTTGTCTCTTTCGGAATAATTTTGGTGAAATTATTGAGGTAGTTTAATTATATAATAAGCACTCGTCAAAGTGGTTCGAATTACGCAACAATTTGTTGATATAAAACATGTGGATAAAGTATTGTTAAAATTAAATAAGTAAATTATTGCGGGTGTGTGTGATACTGTGATTGGTGGCGACATTGATTTTTTCTCAGGGGTAATCCGCCGCGTGGACATCGTGCTTCCGATCGTGCTGCGGTGGAGACTAGAACTCCGGTCGTCGGCGAAAGTTGCTGGAGAATTGGAATCGCGGAGAAATGAGGTCTGCTGCAGCTGGAGTAGTTTCTCGGTTTGCGTCTTCTGCCGTTGTGTATTTCTCGATCTGCAGTGCCATCGCGTTATGTTTCGTTCCGGTGTCTGTTTCGATTCCGTTCATCGTTCTCCATGGTAATGTTCCCCCAGCGCCTCCGATTGTTGTTGTTATAGTTGAGGTTTTGTCGATTTGCTGTGTTTGTGAAGGATCTTGGTTGTTGCTATAGGAATTGGGGATCAGTGTTCGAACAGAGGAATGACGCAATTCACGCAGGAGCTCAGCGAATGGTCCAAATCTGAAGGATATTGCATGTGAGATTGTTTTTGGTATTGATTACTTGCTTCCTTTTAGTTTTCTTGCTATTTTGGTCCCAATCTGAAGCTAATGTTTGTTACTGACCATTAGCTTTTGGTTCTAGAAAACGCCACTTGTCGGTTTTTCAATCTTTCGTTTCTTGATTACTGATGACACGAACAAATCGAATCGAGATTTCACTTCCATGGATTTTAACTTCTTTTTTCTTGACTTCAATCGGAGTATATAACTGCTTTTTTCTGCAATATTATGTGTCGCATGATCTAGGGCTTTTCTTCCGATAGAAGTGTAACTATTTTCTCAACACTGCAATTTTGGATAGAAGTTCTTAGCATAAGATTTGAACTCATTGTGTTTCCATTTGTATCAGAAACTCCATAGTTGTACTGTGTTGCAAAGCCATTGAACTGATGCCGATTCTCTCACTAATTTTCTTTTCATCCCTGTCGAAAAATTGGTCCATAACTTCAAATTCATGATTGTCTATACTATAAATTTCCAGAGAAATTGGAGATGGAGCATGGGATTCTTGGTTTAAGCCCCTACAAGAGCAGGTAAAGAAGAGGCCAGAGAATAATTTCTATATTGTCACTATTGATTCGTTCATCCATAAGCTGATTTCGATTTGGTGTTTTCTTCATTTTTGGTGCAGGCGGAAATTGTATGCGATAAGGTGGGTGATTAAGTAATGGATTTGTTGATGATTGATTCACAAGAAGTGTTTATCGTGAGTTATCAAACTAAACTTCAGGTGAAACAAATGAAAGAACTCCAGGATGGTTACAACATAGTCGGTCTCTCCCAGGTGATAATCTTTGATTTTGTATACTTGTAATTGAATCCGACTTATTGTTTATCTATTTCTGTTTGTTCATAATTTTACATGTCTGGGTGTTGTGATAAATTGTGGTTGTTCTTACAGGGCAACTTAATCGGGCGAGGTGTTGTGGAGTTCTGCGATGGCGGACCACCAGTAAGGACTATATGAAAAATTGATTGCAAGCCATATTTTATATCTTATTAGATATGATAGTGTAACTAATTATCATATTTTGCACAAGGAAGTCGATGTTTCTATATCTTATTAGATAATGTTTTGCCAACAAAATGTTTTATAATAGTTAATTCAGTATTATTCTTCCATGTTTCTACTAATTTGCACAGTACGAAATAGCAATTCAGCATGTTTGTTGCATAGTTCTGAAATGAGTTTCTCCGACAGGTCAAGAATTTTGTGTCTCTTGGAGGACCTCATGCCGGGACAGCTTCAGTTCCACTATGTGGTGTAAGTCTCACCTTTTACACGATTCTTAGAAAATATATCAATTCATTAGGCCTCCTGGTTCACTGAAGCTCAAACATTGTCCGATTCTTCAGACTGGGATATTTTGCATTATTGCAGACAATCTAATCAAGAAAGAGGTCTACACCGACTACGTCCAAGTACGCTTCCTACTTTGATTTGTTCTTGGTTAAAAGCATAATTCGCAGTTCTTTTCTTGAGGACACTGTATATTGTGAACTGCAGGCTCACTTAGCTCCTAGCGGCTATCTTAAACTTCCAAATGTGAGTGCCTCTGTACAGAACACATATATAAATCCTGAACGTTTCCCTGCCCCCTCACCCTCTCTCCCCATTTCACATATTCCTTCCATTATCATTTTCTTTGGAGAAAATTCTGGATTAATTTTTCAATTTGTTTTTCAGAACATTCCCGACTACTTGAGCAAATGTAGGTTTCTCCCAAAGCTTAACAATGAACTCCCTGACGAGAGAAATGCTACTTACAAAGAACGGTTCAGTAGCTTAGAAAATCTTGTTCTTATCATGGTACGTGAACCTATCCGCTCCCTTCCGGACTTCAGTTCTGATCTGATATCCTTTGATAGTGCTGGTAATTGCATTTGTAGAAACTTCAATACTCTCTCTCCCTCTCATTTGAACAGTTTGAACATGACACCGTCTTGATACCAAAGGAAACAGCATGGTTTGGATACTATCCCGATGGGGCTTTCACCCCGGTTCTGCCGCCACAACAGGTAGCCTTTCGTTTGTTAAGAAATTGTGTCATTCAGTACATTCATCTCCCTCGATAAATCTTGTTTTTTCCGAAATTATTACCTTATCTTAGAACCTAGATATAGGCCTTTTGATGTCCCAAAAGAATGTGTTAATTACAATTAAAAAAAACTGCCCAAATATGTCGAATGCTGAAACCATTGACATTTAGATAAGACAAATTTCTAGAGTTATATTTGGAGTCTTACTAGGCCTCATTTTGGAAATTTGGATTGAAATATTTGCACGAAAATCCTTGACTGATACCATCTTTTTCTGTCTCTAGACTAAGCTCTATCTTGACGATTGGATTGGGTTGAAAACATTAGACAGTTCGGGAAGGGTAAAATACGTCGAGGTGCCTGGAAACCATCTTGGAATTGCCCGAGACGATATGAAGAAATATATTGTTCCATATCTAAAAGATGCTACATCGAATGAAGGCACCGTTGATTCTTCTGCAACTGTGCAAAAACATGAATTGCCAAAGGCAACATTTGGCAGATCATCGACTCTGGCAAACCGATTCTTGGACCTGCTCAGCGTTAGGTACGCTTAGTTTGATCTGTTGTGAGTTCCCAATTCAAGCAGGTGAAGCTTATGCATGCCCATTGTGTATGTAAATTCCATACTCGTGTGTGTGTTCAACTAAATTTGCGAAAGGGAAGAAGATGATTCATTGCCAGGTATGCGGGGAAGATGAGTTGTACATTTACAGATGAAAGAAAGCACATGTCTTTTGCAATTAAAAAAGTTGGGTGATGATTCTCTAATCTCCTTTTACACACACTCACACATAGCCATAGGAATAGGAATAGTTTGAAGTAAATAATTAAAAAAGAAAAACCTCTACGTCAAAAGAGGACAATTTTAGTGCCTTTTATTTTCGTTTGTGTATGGATTCTTTCAGTGCATACTAGATGACTTTCATAACGAGCATAATAATTTGCAATTTAAGTCGGTCAGACAGTCAGAAAAGCTACCTTGAGCAGATTTTGAATGTCAACTTCGATAAAAATAATAATAATAATAACTACTATAAGCTTATTACGCAAATTTACATATCTATCAAACTAGACACAAGGAAGAAGAAAAGAATACCTTCCCACTCAAAAGTAGCAAAAGGAAAGAATACATACAAAGAGATATATATACATACACATAGTAAAAGCTAGCGTACGCAGTCCAAAAGCAGAATCCTGACCACACCCCACGCAACCTAATTGTCCCCTCCTACTTTCCCCAAATTACCCTTCTCTTCGCTACCAAACAAACATCTCTAATTTAAGACAAAAATGTCAAATCATACCTCAAATCTAAAGTGAGAGACATACACAGAGAATACTGAAGGAGAAGAAGAATACCTTCAAATATGGATCACATCTCCCCAAAAAACTTTTCCTCATTTCACCTTTACTCACTTTTCCTTAATCCCTAAGGCTTCTCTCCCTTCTTCAATTCAATTCAATCCTTAGATTTCAACTTCTTCTTCCTCTTCCCCAACCTGCAAGAACAAACAGCCATGGCGGACGCAGTGTTCAAATCAAAGTCCGGCGACGACAATGCAAATCAGAGTAGCAGTAAGTTCTTGCGCCACTTCCTCTACAAAGCCGCCATCATCACACTCTTCCTAGTTTTGCTCCCAATCTTCCCTTCAATCGCTCCTGAATTCCTTAACCAGACTCTCCATGCCAGGAGCTGGGAGCTTCTCCATCTCATATTCGTCGGCATAGCCGTCTCCTATGGCCTATTCAGCAAGAAAAACGATGATCTCCATAAGGATCATTATTACGCTTCTAAGCTTGATAATGCCCAATCCTACGTCTCTAAATTGCTCCACGTTTCATCTGTTTTCGACGATGATTCCGATCACAACGTCGCCGCCGGAGATGACAGTAAGGTTCAGACGTGGAGCTCGCAGTATTTCCGGGGAGAACCGCCGGTGCTCGTGGTGGCGGCGGCGGCGGCGGCAAAGGAAAACGACGCCGTTTCGGAACTCGGCCACAACAAGCCTCTGCTTCTCCCCGTCAGGAGTTTGAAACAACAGGCGAATGAAGAAGGAGCTAAATCCGATTCGAGGATTAGAACTGGTTTCGGTTCGAATTCGGCTTCTAGAAGATTTGTTAGGAGTTCGAGGAGGTTGAAGACGGCGGAGGACGGCGGAGCGGTTAGTACGGTCGAGAAGATGGAAGATGTCTCGGCGGAGGACAACGTCGTCCTCCGATCGCCGATTCCATGGCGATCCAGGTCGGGAAGGATGGAGGTGAAGCAGAACGACGAGGAGGATGGAGATGGAGGCGGCTATCTCGTTCCGCCATTAATGGAGGAGCAGGAAGCGAGCAGGATTGAATCGAGGTCTTTCAAAAGCACTAAACCTAACAAACCTTCAACATCGTCGCCATTTTCATCCGAACCAAGCGGCGAAGATGTGGCAAGGAAGAAGGCGTTTCTCTCGCCGCCGCCACCGCCTCCTCCTCCGCCGCCTGCACCGAGAAAACCGGTGCTGTTGAAATCAAACTCAAGCGCCGCCGCCGCCGCTGTTGCCGTCGCAGCAGCGCCTAAGAAGGCGTTGAGGCGAAGCGTTAGGAGCGTACCAACAGAGGAGGCTGAAATTGCCGACGGAATATCGCCGTCGTCGGGGAGATCGGTTAGGACTTTCAGAGGTCATGAGACGGCGATGGAGACCTCGCCGGAGAAGGCGGTTAAGAAGCCGGCGTACTCCAACAAGGCGAAGATCCAGCAAGAATTGGCCGAGAAGGTTATACTAGAGAGCAGCAGCGACGACGACGAAGAAGAAGAGGAGCCGCCGCCGGTGGTGGTGGCGGAGGAAGGAGGCGGAAGGATAAGCAATGGCGGTGGAGCTGCAATCGGCGATGAGAATGAAGATTGTGTGAATGAATTAGGACGAGATGTTGACAAGAAGGCGGACGAATTTATAGCCAAGTTCCGTGAGCAGATACGGCTGCAGAGGATCGAGTCCATCCGACGGTCGACGGCGCAGCGCGCCGGAAGAACCTTCAGATGAAGGAAGAAGATGCAATATATTGCAGAGCTCATTTTTTAGCCTTCTCTAGGCAGTTATGCACAAATTTAAGTGTTTTTTAAGCTCCCAAACTATGGGTGGGAAGAGATGTAGTTTACAGTTACAGTTATAGATTAAGGAAGTTATAGAAGATGATGATGTTGTCGGTCCTCTTATTATGGACTTTATATTTCTAATTTAAATTGGACTTCATTTTATTTGATGTTATAAAGATCAATATGGGCTTATATATAAAAGCCCAGTTGTGTAATTACTTCCATTTAAAACAAAAAAGACACAAAAAAAAGAGAAAGGCCCTTCAACTAAGATGGTTCTTGATGTTAGTTTCAACGCTTACAGCTTACAAAGCGCTAATTCTTTTCTTTCCCATAAAATATAAACACAGTGGCAAAGGCAAATTTCCAAAAAAAAAAAACAACAAAATTCTAATAAAACATCAATCAATTAAATAAAATGATGCACCAAAAAGAAAATAGGAAGATCACAGCCAAACGATCACGATTCAGAGCGCAGAACATCCAACGGCCGGTGTGCGATCGGCGCGACTGTAGCCCAGGGATTGAATGCGACCGGCCGCGGCGGAGGCGGAGCCTGCGCCGCCGGATGGGCGGTGGATATCCGCTCGCAGGAAGGGCACATGGTGAGGGTGGTCGGAGGGGTCATTTGCATATACAGTTGCGGGGAGAGCTTCAGCGCACGCAGCTCCTGAACCTCCTTCTGCAGCCTCCGGTTCTCCTCCGTAAGGTTCTCGCAGCACCTCTTGAGGTACTCGCAATCAACCTCTGTTTGCTTCAATTTCGTCCTGCAATCATCGATTGGCGTCAAACTATTTGCGGTTTATTTTGTGTTTTTGCGACAATTTAGCGACGAGATTAAGAGCAATCAGTTTTTGAGATGGAAGAGAGAGGTCGTTCAAATCACCTGGCTCTTCGGTTTTGGAACCAGACTTCGACCTGCCGTGGCCTCAGCCCCAATCGCTTTGACAGAGCCATTTTTTGCTTCTGCAGGGAAATTGAAAGAGTTTAGCCTCCGATTTCGGCGAAAATTGTCTGGTTAGAGAAATTTTCACAACTGATTGGTGTATACTTACTGGATTGAGAGTGTTGTGCTCTTTGAAGCTTTCTTCGAGTATGGCGGACTGGTCCTTTGAGAGCCTGAGCTTCTTCCTCGCATTCTCGGCGTCTTCTTCGTCACTGCTGCCTCGAGAGCAAGCTCGCTCGGCGTCTAGCTCGTCTGCGGCTTCTCTCTCACTGCGTTTTCCACTGATGCTGGAGATCGTGCTGTTTGGAGAGGATACACCGCCTTCCTCCTCCGCATCAACCGCCAACGCTGGACAATTGACGTCGATTCCCTTAAAAAAGGACCTAGTCTCCACTCTACATTCCTCAGAGCTCCGATCTACACAGATACAAATAAAATGGAACCACATCAAGCCAAATTCGATCGAGAAAAGAAAGTTAGGGCTCTAACTTTCAAAACACTGCACAGAAACGTTTCCTCTCTCGAATCGAAACTAATGCATCCGAGATCCAGAAAGAGACTGAAAAAAAACCTGAGGAAGGAAAGGCATGCGCCGTCCAATTAGCCGATCTGTGAAGAACAGGAAAAGTAGGAATTGCAGCAGCAGCCTTGTGATCCGGAAAACTCAAGCTCAAACTCAACCCCAAATCATCTTTCTGCACCATCATTTTCAACAACAATCTCCACAATAACCACCTGTCTTCGCCTTTCCCTGAAGGTTTCCTGATACTGATCCTGCTCGTGAACCAGAAAGCAAAGTTGGATTTGAATGTGGAGTGAACAAAGCAAAAGGCTGAGGAGACTCCTTCAATTTCTCCTCCTTTACAAAAATGTGGAATGGTGCAGCACCACCAGAAAGTGGACAACCATATATATAGGCAAAAAGATAAAATTTAAAATTAATTAATTAAAAAATAAAAATTAAAGGCAGAGGGATTTCGGGTATTCTTTATGGAGATGATGATGGTGATAATGATGATGATGGGGATGGGATGGGCATGAATGACACATCATGTCCATCAATCAATCATGGCCTTTGCCTATCTCTAATCATACACCTCCTCAATTATTAATTCCCCACACTTTGCTTTTCTACCCAAAATTATTGAAATTTTGAAAATATAAATTATTGCTCAATTTGGTAAAAGAAATAGACTATATAGGGGTGTTCATCTATTTAAAAATAATTTTATATTTTATATTTTATAATAATAAATAATACTACATCCGTTCTATCTACTGTGTCTCTGCTACACTGTACACTATATTTTACGAGGGATGTAATTAGTAGATAATTAATAATATATTACTGAAAATAATTATTCTATAATATAAATAATTATAAATTGAGATTAAGATAACTAATTAGTTTAATTAAAATTTTTAAAAAAATATTAAAAAAATTTAAAATAGATTAAAGTGTATAATTATTTTCTAAAAAATAAAAGTGACAGAAATAACAGCTGTGAACCTAGTATGTGGAACTGAAGGAGTAGTACATCCGTCCCAGCTCAATCTCATTTATTAAGAGTTTTATTTATTTTTTATGGATTAATCTTTAATACTATTAATTATTTATATAAAAATATAATATAAATTTTAAAGAATATAAAAATACTTTTAATGGTTTTTTATATTATTATTATTATATTTTGTAAAAGATTATATAAACATAAAAATATTTTTAATATTAAGTAAGTTAAATGAAATATTTAGAGTCGGACGGAGAAAAAATATATTTATATTAAAAATTATATAAATTAGTAGTTAATAACATTTATATTTAAAATAAAAAAAATAAAAATAAACACACACTAAATATTTCTTTAGATTAATACGGAGTATTATATTTATAAAAAATAAATTTACGTTATATCAAATAATTATTTAAATTAAAATTTTATCACTAAATCAAAATTCAAATAACTCAAACAAAAATATATGGATGATTGACCACTTGACCAATATGATGATAATGATGTATCTGGAACATGGAATCCAACGGCTCAGATCGTCCGCAATCCTTAAAAGGGCCCCACGTGACCTGTCTAGAAAAATCTTGATGCAGATTCTTGGACAAACTCGTCACTTTCTCCACCTTTTTTTTTTTTTTTTTCTATATATTTAATTATTTATGTAGCTTTTTTTCTGATTACGGTATTCCTAATGATTACATTATTACATCCGCAAAATTAGTAAATATTGCTAATAATGAATGACGTTAATATAAAAATCAATAATCAGAATATTAAAAATAATAATTTTAAAAAAATAATAATAATACTCATTTAGTTCAAATTTATATAAATAAAAGAATCATCACATATTAACTATATTAAGCAAAGTTAAACCATTAAGCCAACCTCCTCCCACAAAAGAAAATATAAACAAATATAAAAATAAAAATTGATGCATCTCTAAAAGAGAAATTAAATATTCATAAAATAAGTATATAAATATGGTATTGATAATTTCATTATGTTATATCTAAAAAAATATATATATAACTTTTGCATTTGAAAATGTTCAAAAAAATATTATATAAATATAATTTGACTAACACTCCAAAAGTAGCATGGCTTAATAAAATTGTAAGAAATAATCGTATAGATCCATTATATATAATGTAAATAATAAATCAATTTTATAAGGTTAATTTAGTTAATTTTAATATCTTAAATGCTAATGTTGTCTATATTTTGTATATTTCTATTAACGACTATACACTAGTAATGCAATATTAATATGTATATACATATATATATTTAAGTGTTCTAAATTTGTATATATTATTGAATTTATTTTTTATTTTTTAAAAAAAATATAGTTATATAAAGGTTAAAGCTATTCCAATGCCTCCCTAATCGGTAATCACCAAGAAGATATGCATGTATGTTTTGGAAGAGTAGAAAAACCAGGCTATAGAACAACAGGCGCTCGCATCTGCGTACACGTGTACGGTGGGGGGGGATCCACTGTATTAGAGACTTTTCCCAAATGAGGAAGAGGGGTTGGGTCACGTGGAGCAGGCACTTGGTCGCACCCCAACGCACGTGAGGCGTAAATGTGGGTGTCTCCTATGCATATGCAGGTACTGTATTATGAAGCAACATGACCATCACACGCTGATTTCTTACAGATACGCTAATGTTAGTACACATCCATACTTATACCATTTTAATACATTAATAATAATAATAGAAATAAAATCGTAGATACAATTAGATGAGGGAATCCAAAGTGGGTGGGGTGGGGTTGTGGGAGGGGGGGGGGGGGGGGGGGGGGGTGTCTGTTGGTTGGGGTGACATCCACACGCAATACAATCATTTGAACATGTGTGTTTCTACCATTTCCCTTAATTATTATTCTTACTTTTGTGTGCACTAATTATAATGAAATTGTTCATTTGTGTTATTTTTTAAAAAAAATTATAAATATTTACTGTATGTGATATTTAAAATAAATATGATAAGTAATTTAATTTTTAAAGTGATTATAAAAGGTTGGATTAATATAATACTAATAGAAATGAATAAATTAGTGTTTGCTTACTTGTGTTTTTGCTTACTTTTATTTTTATTTCTTATTGATTTTACATTCAATAATTATTTGGGAAGATTAAAATAAATAAATAAAAAAAAAATCTCCAAACAGAAAAACATTAGTTGTTAAATGAAGCAAGTGAGATGCAGTAATTTTAAATTACTTTAGTTAAAATCACCCGACCAAACGGGACTATAATAAATTAAATTTTCAGAAGAAATTCCTGGATAATTACTAATTCACCCTTATAAGATACTCGCATATTTTACATAAAAAAAAATAATAATAAATTATTATAAATTAAATTAATTTTTACTTTAGATATACACGTGCTTACTTTGTACATAAATTCAGGCTTTATGATTTACAACGAAAAGGAACGCACCCCATGACTGTATATTTATGCCTTTAATTTTTCTCAAAAGAAGAAATCACGCACATGTGTGTACATGGACAAACTTATAATAATAATAATAATAATAATAATAATAATAATAATAATAATAAAATATATATATATATATAAATATATGAAATATGGGATGCGACTTCAAAAGTTTAAAAAGGAGATGTCACCCAAGCATATAAAAGTTAGCAATGAAAATTAGGGTGTCTTCTTTTTTATCAAAATAAATCAATATGTTTTTTTTAAAAAATTAATATATTGTACATATTCTACTAATATTTTATACGGGACAAATAATATGTAAGAATTATTAATTAAAAATAATTTATAATACAATTTATAAAATAAGATAGTAATATATTGATAATTTTATCATTTGTGTAGAAACTACTGTTAAATTAAGAAATAAATATACTCCCCTCCATCTCTTAATAATTTATCAAATTTTTTTTTTCATTTTGGTCCCTCCCATATTATCTACCTAACATTATAAATACCTCTTTAATTTACAATATATTACACAAATGTCATTACATTTGTATCATACAATACTAATAAAGTTAGTTTAGTCATTTTACCTTTAATTCTAATATATCTCAATATAATACTAATATTTTTAAAACTTCGTGACAAAAATAAATAGATAAATACTATTTTAAGGCTTGCAAACAATACTATTTTGAAATGAAATCTAATTTTTTTTATGTTCATCCTGTTGTTATTTGTTTGTTTGGTTCCCTTTTTCCTTTTCCAGTTCACAATCAATTTATTTTATTTTATTTTATTTTTTTTTCAAGTAGTTATACTTTTCACTTAATTAAATAAAAATATACACTTTACATAACATTATAAAAATACTATAAATAAACACAAGTTTTTTTATATTTTTTTTCCTATTAAACTACTTACCTATTAAATATTAGTAATATTTTAAAGTTTATGTACACAAAACAAATAAATAGATAGATAGCTAACGTATTTTAAATAAAAAAATATTTTAATTTCCAATGAAATTTTAAATAAATAATATACATTCTAACAAATAACGTGAGAGAATTAAAAATATAGAAAGAATACTTGAATAGTAATAGCTTATGAGTTAGGTTATTTACATGTTTTCATAATATGAGTGTGTTTTTTAAGTTTGTTATTTATTACTCTCTCCGTCCCAAACGCACTGCAATATTTTCTTTTTTGTTTGTTCCAAACTCAGTATAATATTTTCAAATTTAGAAATAATTAATAATATTTATATACATTTCAGTTTATCTCGTCACATCACTCAAATAAAAAAACAAATAATCATTTATCTATCTAATCACATCACTTAATATTCAAATTATCTCAAATTACCATACTTAATACTCCCCACCTAAATTCTCGTGCCAAATACAAATATTGCACGGTGTTTGGAACGGAGAGAGTATTATTTTTGTTTAAATAGTGTTTTTTTTTTTTGTAATATTTTTACAAAAAAGTTATAATTATATAGTAAAATATCTGAAATCTGAATAAAACATATATTATTATAGATAACTTATTTTTATTTAAGTTATTGTCATAATAATTAAAAAGCAACTCAAGCCACGATCAAACGCACCAATTATTATTATTTTTATTAATGTTTGGTATGAAATAATTGGTCCATCTGCGAGAAATAAACAATCGAATAATTTTATCAGTGGTAATAAATAGGATGATGATTGGAATGATTGTGGTGTGTCTGAATAAATACATACTATTATTGCGACATCTACTAATAATTAATGCACTTACTGGTAATAATAAAAGTTAATTAATAAATGAATGGGCAATAATATAACTAAACAAAATAAAATTTTAAAAATAAAATAAAATAATGGGTCCCGACAAGATGTCGGGTGATGATTGAGTGTGGCCGCGTGCTAGCTGTCCCACGTGTTCCCTCCAATCATGGTTCCAATTTCCGAATCCGACAACTAACGCTGTACGAGGCTGTTATCCCTCGCCTCCCCTCCACGTGACGCGCACGTGATCCAGGGTCCCACAACGCACCCTTGTTTCATTCCACCCTGTTCGTTCCTTCGTGTGTAATAAAATAAAAAAATAATATTTCTTCGATTTGATTTCTCGTCCATTTTCCCCTTCTTAACTACCGTACAATTCCACGTGCCCTTCTGCCCAACCCCTTGTCTCCTTTCCAACATATTTAATCAATCAATTATTTTGCTATCAATACCCACTATTAAATAAGTCATACCTCTGTGTCTCATGTACCTTGTCTGATACACAGTATTTTATAAGAGGTTTAATTAATAGATAATTTAAAATGTATTAGTGAAAATAATTATCTTATAATATAAATAATTATAAATTAAGATTAAAATAACTAATTAATTTAATTAAAATTAAACAAAAATAAATTAAAAAAATTTAAAATAAAATTAAAGTCTGTAATTATTTTCTAAAAAAAAATGACATGATATAAGAGACGAATAGAAACAAAAATATGGATATAGTACGTGGGACGGAGGAGTAATAAATATTTTTTTTTGATAAAAGCACTATAAAAGATTTAATGGGATATGCCCACTATTTATAGAAGTAACGAATCAATAAAAATTTGCCCAGTGATTATTGCTAATGTATTTAATTATTACAGGTCATGATTAGATGAACTAACTACCTAGGCAAGGCTTCCCGAATCCACTACACTTGGGAATAAAAAAATATTGAGACAGAGAGAGAGAGAGATTAGGGATCTGTAAGAAGTGATTTTTCTTAATTAATTAATTAATCCCTAATATTTCTAGTCATGTGCACGCAATCCAGCAAGTTGCAGCATGATTATAATTCCAGCGTGGCGCACGTGCGCCTCGGTCAAAACCTCCATTTCGATCCAGTCAAACCTCCTAAGCCCCAATAATTTTCCTCACCTTTATTCTCTATTGACATGAAACATTTCTTTTTGTATCTTTTTAAATAAATATAATTATGGGTTGAAATTATTACTTTAATCAGCCCAAATCTCTACATGATTACGTTTATTATTATTGGAAGAGAGGATTCGTGGCCTGGGACTTCATTGGGCCTAAAGTGGGATTGAAGCCCAAATTAATGGTCCATTTTGAGCTGTTCGTATATTTCTATTTACATTTGAATTAAGGCCGAGTCCAGAATCGGTTTGGAGCTGTGACTGAGGAACGAAAATGGCCTCCGATTCAAAAAACCCTTGGAATTGCCCGCCATACGTGATCTAGTCCAGCTCCAAGCAACTGTTGCTTCAGTAGCGGCGTGTTGGAGGAGGTTTTGCTGTTTGCAGTTGCTAATTGTTACCAATTTTCGTGTTGTTGGGTTGCTGTGTGTGTGGAGGTATGTTTGGGGAAGTCGCGGCATCGCGGAGTCAGGTATTGTCTTGTTTGCTTTTCGTTTATGAAGTAAATTGTTTTGACTTTTCATTTTCTGGTCGAGGTTCGGGGTTTTCAGTTGGTTTACTGTTGTTGGAATATACTGTTTTAAGTTGTCTGATAATAGAGCTCATGGAATGATTTTAGAAGGCGTTGATGCGCTTGGCGTCAATTGATCCAATCGAGCTATGCAATGAGGCTAAAGTGGAGCTATGTAGGGCTACTAGGGATTTGAGAAGCTGTGGGCGCCGTGTGGAGAGAGTCATTGTTTCCTGTGGCCATGCTGCTTTATGTGAGGAATGTAGTCAGAGATGTGATGCTTGCCCCATATGTAGAGTTGCCTTTCCGAAGGGAGGAGGCGATCACTTCCCTCTCAGACTTTACTACGACTGTATTGAGGCAGGTCTTCTCTCTAGGAAGTGTGATGATAGATTGCAACAAACGGAAGATGGTGATAATCATCTAGTGGCTGATGTGCGAAGGCTGTATTTTCTATTTGATGCTGCCCTGGAGCATAACCTAGTTTCTTTGATCTGTCATTGTATCCTATCCTTGCATTATTGTATTCATTTTTTATTGAACAAATGAATTGCATTGCCCAAGATTTCTTTAACAGCAGCTTGCAGATGTTACTGATGTATGCATGGATGAAAGTGCGGCTTCAAGTGACCCAGTTATTGCTTTCTTGCTCGATGAGAAGGTTGTGCAAGAGTGGTGCTGGAGGACATTCAGAAGTATTTTGACAGAGCTTAAATCAATATGTATCCTGAAGTTTTGTACAGGCAAATTTTGTTAGTATTGTATTGGACATTGCATCAGTGATTCTATGCACCTTGACATGCTTATTAGATAATCTTTCTGTACAAGAGATGAAAGAAAAGTTAAGTTTGCTTCTGAAAATCTCTTCAAAGTTAGCAGGCATTTCCAATGTCCTTGAAGTGTTGGAGTCTTCTTTCAGAGGCACTACATCACCTATGCTTCATGATCTGAGCCATCTTCAAGAGAGTACATTGAGAACAAAACAGGTCATAACCTTTGAAACTCTTTACCCTTTTACGCTTCTCCAGCATGCTCCTTTAGTGGTATGGTTGTTTGAGGAGACACACAACATTGATGCAATGAGGTTTGAAGAAACCTTTGTTTGACTATGTTCTGTACTGCAATTTAATTCCCATCTGATTAAATGCTATAAATAATTTTGAAGAGTATCTGATAGGGCATTAATTCTTAACTTTGTGTGTGTTTGTTTGATCATTGAACCAAATAGTCCCACCTGAATGGGTTCTTGACTCAAGGTCTGTATTTTACAGCACTTGGAGATTATGAGTTGGTGCATCAGACATCAATTTTTGGAGAATGTGATTTCTAGGTATTCTGATCATTCCTCATGGAATTCATCTGTTCGTGAGAGAAAAAAGGCAGCAATTAAGCGAGCATGGCCTGATCCAGTGAATCGTAAACTGGACTCCAGTGAACAGAACATGAGTAGCCTGTTTATTGAAGATGCACTATCTAATCTTGATTCAGAGCAAGGTTATAGTGATCATGACGCAGGGGAATTAGTAATTGCATCATTACAGGCAGCTGGTGATCAGTCAATTTCTCGCTCTAAGTTGCATGGAATGGCAGGGTGTTACCCCTTTGAAAATCTCCGTGTTGCTGCTGACTTGCTCTTTCTACAAGGAAATCCGGATATGGTGGTTGCCAAGCAAGCTATTGTATCCTATCTGATAATCTGGATGCAATGGGTTTAAATTTTGGCTTGATATAGTATTTTCTGGTTCTCAAATTATTGATGTTTTGTTATTGTTACAATTTCTTAACCTTCACAGTTCTTGTATTTCCTTTATGATCGGCACTGGACATTGCCTACTGAGGACTGGAGGCGCATTGTTGATGACTTTGCGGTTACTTTCAGTATAACTCGGCACTCTTTACTGGAATCTTTAGTATTTTATCTTTTAGATGACCACACTGATGAAGCATTGAAGGTAGTATATTATTTCCATGATTTGTTAAGCTAAGTTATAGTACAATAATTTTAACCATTCAAATATGGCAGGGTTGCTATGACACTAATTTACCATTTTGTGCATGATGCTGGCATCAAAGTACGGGCAATTATGTCTTTGTTTGCCTTGAATTACTTGAGATGTTAAAATAACAGGTTTCATAGCGCCGAGCTAGAGTGACATAGCACAATGCTCCTGTAATGCTTTTTGAACTTTGTTTTCAATTTAACCCAACAAAAGGCAAAAGGACTTTTGTAAGGTTTTGAAGGACTGTAACAGTAATCTGGATGCGAAGTTAGCCATCATTCTTTTCCTGATGAGCAGTTTGAGGGTTCTAATAATAGTGTTAAAGAATGACACACTGCAAATTTATTTAATTTTGTGTCTTCGCCTATGTAGTTCTCAATACTCTGCATCTATTATTGATTGTGCTGATTGTTTTTCATAACCTGCTTTCCTAGGAAGCAATTCATCTTCTTCCTGAAATATCTGGTCCCAATCTTCATCCTAAGGTTGCTCAGGCACTATTAGAGAGAGAGAATCCTGATTCAGCTCTTATGGCTTTGAGGTGGTCTGGACGAGATGGGGGAACAACATTAGTATCAATTAGGGAAGCTGTCACCGCTGTTAGGGTGCGGCTGGAGTGTGGACTTCTTACTGAAGCATTTATTTATCAGAGAATGATTTGCGCAAGAGTGAAGGAGAATAAACAAACGAATGCTTCTGCTGAATTGACGGAACAATGCAATTGGCAAGTCTGGCTGGAGGTTTTGGTAACTGAAATATGCCTACTTTGTATTCGAAGGAACTTGACAGATCGAATGATTGAATTACCCTGGAATTCTGATGAGGAGAAGCATATTCATAAATGTTTATTTGATTTTTCAATGGATGAACCTTTATCAACAGTTGGAAGTCTTCTGGCGGTTTACTACCTTCAGGTACGTTGGTGTTGAATATAATATTATGCCAGTGATGGGATGAAAAAATATCACAATAAAAAAGTAGTGTTGCATCTTCAGTATTCATTTATATAACTTGTACGGATTGACAGTTATATCTGAACTCAATGAATAACTGTTCTGCTGAAACTTGTACTGCCAATTCTTTATTATTGCAGCGTTACAGGTATGTTGAAGCATATCAAGTTGATTGCCAGCTCCAGTCTGTGGAGGAAGACTACATTGCAAACGGCCAGAGTGATGAAATCTCCCATAAAATTAGATCAATGAGCCATTGGAGGAAAAAATTAGTTGTAAGTTAAACTTTCAAGTTCCCTTATTTTAATATAATATGATATACGTATTTGTCAATAAATTTTGGAATATGGAGATCAGAGATGCCGACTATATCTTGAGAAACTGAGTTATTGTATACGGCTCCCAATACTGCTTGTGCTTATAACTGAATTTTTATTTGAATTTGTTTGCTATTTAGAATGTTGGGATTCTGTATACTGCAGTTTACACCATGGCTAATTTTTAACAGTATTTGCCACTGTTTCTTGAAGATACCAAAATTGATCCTGTCTATTTGGAACTGGGGAAAATTGACATCTCTATGCAGAATTGTTATATTGTGTTTAAGAGAAATGTGTTCGATTCATG
Organism: Andrographis paniculata; assembly: GCF_009805555.1. Classification (NCBI taxonomy): domain Eukaryota; kingdom Viridiplantae; phylum Streptophyta; class Magnoliopsida; order Lamiales; family Acanthaceae; genus Andrographis; species Andrographis paniculata. Next base: position 520,879 of record NW_026137616.1, on the reverse strand, counting down.
ATTTCTTAAGTAGTTGCAATACATGTATGATACAGAAAATGAATAGTAACAAAATATCTTGCTCATACTGCCCTCTGAATATGTTTTGAAATGTGAATAACTCAATATTCTTATTATTAGTTGTCAGCACAATAAAAGACAGCTGAATATACACACACATATATATCTATCTATCTATATATATCTATAGATGTTGCATCCCTGAAGGAAATGCTTCAACAGTTTTTCATTAATGCAATGTCGTGTTGGATGCTTTGTTTGTTTTTTCTAAACTTTGCTACTATTTTTTTGTCAGTGCAGCAAAAGATTTATTTAACCGACTTCTATGTTGTTGCATTGTTTTAGTTATTCTTCATATTGTTCTGTTGTGATTTATTGGGGCGGATGGTTTCATGGGGGATTATTAGTCAGTTCAACTTTTGGAGTCTATCATTTTGTGTAGATTCTCAATGCTTTGGTCTCTATCTCCATTACAGGGTCGTAGTGTGGATTTATTGCCCGATATTCTCCAGCAGCAACTGAAGTCCGGAAACCTGCAAGAAAAAGGTGACGACAATAACCAAAGTACACCTCCAAAATCGGATCCTCGGAGAGTACATGAGCCAATCTTGGGAAATTTGCTGTTTAAAGGTGCACAAATGCAATGGGAGGAAAATGGCTTGGCCCATTCCCTTCCTTGACCATAACTTAATGCTATTTTTACTTTCACATAGTTAAAATATGTCTGTTGCTTTTGTAGCCATTTTGACCTTATTTTTAGGTAAATGTAAGAAGGTCTTTGTTTGGGTATATTTGGAATAGCTCCCATTGTCTTCCTTGGTTGGTGGATCATATAATCTTCGTACTCAACCCCTGTTTGATGTATGAATTTGAAAGATTCTTCTATGATTATTCTTCATTATGTAATTTGCAATATTGTTTGATTATAACATATTTGGGACAAGTAAATTTCTTTAGAATTTGATACTCATTTTATTTTATTTTGATTGGTTGTTATATATGTATTATTTTTTCCAAATAATATTCTTAGGGTGTGTTTGTATGGGGTTTGGATTTTGGATTGAGATTTGAATAGTAAAAAATTTAAATTTCAATATTTGTATGACGTGAATTTGAATTTGAATTTGAATTTACATTTATAATAAAAATATACTCCTTCTGTCCTCTTGTTTATCATTTTTTTCTTTTCAAAACAATAAGTCTCATTTTCATAAATAATCATATCACCTTAAAATTATTCTATCCTATTTTTTCATTATTGCTATTTTTTACGTTAATATACTCGCAATGGCAAAAAAAGTATAAAAAAGTATAATGAAAAGTAATACTCCAGTGTTTATTATTTTTGTTCGTTCTAAAATAATAGTCTCATTTCATAAATACTCGTATCACCGTAAAATTATTTTTTTTATTATTATTACACAAATGCGTTATTTTTTTATACTAATACACTTTCTACTAGTGTCAAACTCAAATAAAATTGTAATTTTGGGAGTAGTCTTTTATTGGTTTTGAATTACATGCTGATTTATTAAATTAATTCAGCCATTGTCCTAAGTTAATTCAGTCACGATGTTGTGTTCGTCATAGAATCCAATCGGTTTTTTATTTATTTATTTATCTTCACATAATTTAACCTATTAATGTTAATAATGATTAAATATCAAAATATTAAACTCAATAAAGGAGGCGGATTACGTGTAAATATATGTTTATGTATATAAATGGGTAAGGGATAAGCGGCGGTTATTCGTTCGGTTCAAAATATCCGAGTCGGAGTCTGACAGACAGGAGCTCAGTTTCAGATGTCGGTGGCTCTGCAGATTCAGATTCCCCCCGTGTGGTCTCCTTCATCGCCCTCATGTTCTTATTCTTCCAGTTATCAATGTCGAGCTTCTCCTTTGCGAGTCAATTGCTGCTCGCGGTCGGTCGTGGTGCAGGAAGCTCTTCCGTCTCAAACTAAGTCGCCGTCGCCGTCGCCGCCTCCGAATGTGCCGCCTGCAGCTGGACCTGATGAGGATGGGCGTGATGGTGCGACGGCAGAAGGTTTTGGTAGTCGTTCTGGTATAAAGGTACCGAGGCAAAGACACATATCGGTTTCTAAGTCCGAGCTATTGGATGCCATTGTCTCCGGCTTGTTCCCCTCGCAAGAGGAGGCTCGACAATTTCTCTCTCTATCCCAGTAATTGTGCTTTTTCTTTGTAAAATGCATCAGTCTTCTTTCTGGTTCCGTCGTTGTTCTGGAATTAATCTTAGTTAACGAAATAGATATGTTTACCTAGCTCAAGATGCATCGGATTCACCGTGTACTCTGTTAAGAGTTATATCTTCGGAGGTTAAGCTTTTTTCATATTCTTGTGCTGTTGCAGATGCTTGGATTTGATTCTTCACGCTGAACACAAAACCATTCTGGAGGAAATGCGAGCGGACTTTGATGTTGCTCTTTCTGGAAGGAGTAGCACCTTCAGCCTTGATGATTTCCAATCCATTAGAAGAAAAATTGTGGTCAATCAGGATTCTGGTTCTTGCAAGAATAATAGCAATGAAAAGGAACAAGAATATAAGTCTGAGGCATCGACATCGTCTGATTTTACTCTTGATTTTGTTCAATTTCTGGACTTCTCTTTCGACGTTGCCAAGAAAAATCTTATCAAGAGTTCTAGGTATATGTGCTTCATCTTTTAATGTGCAAACTGTAACCATGATCAAATATGGTATATGATAAGTGCACAACTCTTTTTGCATATTGTGAGGTTGACTCGATTTATTTTTTTTCCCTGTGGATTTTGGTACTTTCTGCTGGCAATATTTTCCCTTTCATATAACTCTGAGATGGCTCAATTGCAAGAGTCACCACCCTTTTCTGGACAGAAGTGTGTATTTTCTGCTCCCGTATCATTTTTATGCTTCTTGAAATCTGACTTTGCATTTAATCTTTATGTAGAGTCCCCATCCCAAGCCGTTTTCAACGCACTTTCATGAAGCTGCTTTCTAATGCTGAGTTTGAAGAGTTGTCTACTAGAGATTTGATATTGGCCTCTGCACTGAATACAGACTATCTCCTTACAGTGCCTATTTATGTTGACTGGAAAAAAGCATCTGAGTCCAGTACTATTATATTCAGGTAAACGAATATGAACTGCGAGTGAGCACTACAATTTCCAAGTGGTGAATTCTAACTGAAGAGCATGATCTCTTCATGTTGCATGTGTCTCGATTACATCTCAAGTGACTTATTGAAGTTTCTTAGACTTTGTTCTCAACATCTTTATTCACTTTAGGATTTGATCAATTCCGTAGGTGAGAAATAACACTATGATGACTCAATTATGTTTCCAAGTTGTTGATAGTATCTGTAGTCCTTAGCGAGTATGATATTTGGGGCTCTGTGATGTATGAAATTGTTTTGTTGTACCAATCTGAAGTCATTGCCTAAATCATGTCTTTTGGACATGATTTGTTAGGTTAGGCCAACTTTGAAAATTTCTTACCAAACCATTTAGAGGTACCTTGATTGTTTTCAATTGTGTGTGTGTGTGTAATAGGACTGGAGAAATAAGAAGTGGTATCTAAAGAATATTATCTACTTGTATATGTTTAGAAAAGACAAGTTTTTAATCTCTATTTATGTACTGATAGTTTCCAATCCTACTTTGATTCGTATACTGCATACGCCATCGCTTTTGTGCAGCAATATTGAGACTGGACTTAATTTATCCACAAATACAATGATGTTGGTTTTTACTTCATTTACCATGGTTTCTTTTAGTTCTCCTAGCAAGAAGCTCTTGTAGATTTATTTTTTTTTGTTTATTTTCTTTTCTCACCATACTCATTTTTTATGGACCTTGGTTATTGAATCTTGTCAGGTCAGTCATTCTTCCCATATGATTATTCTCTTATATACAGGAGGGGATATGCCATGGAGAGACAAGAGGGTTTGTTAATTGGTGAGAAACTGGATTACTTACAATCAAAGTTGCTGCAGAGTGTTTTTTTCCCGCTTATTGGTAAACCTTTGGGAAAAATTTGTGTCTGGTTGAATGAGGTAATTAGAAAAAGTTGTGTTTGGGCTTTTCTTTTGTCATACCAGTCCAATATGTCAAATTACATAAAAGAAACATATCTGAGTACTTCACTTTTCCCAGGGAAGAGTGCTAGTATAGATCTATGGAGTTATTAAAAATACAGGACGGCTAATTACATACATTAGACTAACATTTATCGAATGTACATGCCAACCGTAATAACATTTATACTTTGCACAAAAAACATGACTATGTACTCCACATGCTTTGTATTATAACAGGTTTTCACGACCACAATGTCTCACCATGCTATGGTTTAAAGTTCTTTGTTGTCTTCTTTTTCTGTCTGAAAAGCAAGAAATGCTTTATACTCTTAATTTATTTTTCAAACATAATTACAATGGCAACGTGATCTATGTTTTTTCCCCCTTTTTTAAAACAGGTTTTCAATAGCATTGTTCAGAAACAGGACCCTGAACTTATGGAAAATAAATTTATGATTTGGCTTAAGGAGTTGTCCCTTTATCTTAAACCTCAAACCTATGATGAACAAATAGCAGGCAACCTTAAAGGATTGGACACGCTGTCAAGTGACTTTCCAATTTGGGTTGCAGCACAGAAAGCAGTAACTCGTTATGAAGGAATTTTAAAAGTAGTTGGGCCTCGTGAGAAGCTATTCAGGAAGTTTCTTGCATGGATTGGCCTAGTGCCCTCAACTCCTAAGCAATCAATTGACTTGGATATGGATAATTATGAGTCTGAAGCCAAATTAAGGTTTGACACTAATTGACTATAATCCTATTAAACTTCTGGCATATGAATTCTTATGCATTTCATATTGGAATTGAGGTGTTTATTAAACTAGGTATAGAGGTTGGTTTCCCTTTATTACATGTTTAAGACTCTTGCAGTATTGATGTTGAGTCACCTCATCAAAGAGCAATTCTCTGAAGAAGTTACTGTCAGTGCCATTTGATATCTTATGATAAACAAACATTGAATAGTTGATTTATCAATTTTTTGTCCACTATGCAAGTGTTCTTTCCTGGAATGGATTATAATCCTGTTCCTTGTCATCTACTGGCTCAGGAAAATGTCCTGATCTTCCCTTTGATTCATTAAAAAGTAAAGGTTTGTAGAATTCTGTTTAAAATTGTTAAATGACCATTTCACCTAAAAACTTAAGCTTGTAGGGACAGTATTATATGATCTTCCAACAAAAATAAGTGAAAGTAATTTTTTTAAATTTATTTATACAGCTCAAGTTTCTTATCAAGGATATCACTTAGTGATATATGGAAGCCTGCATCTCCTAAATATTGTGGAAATGACGTTAGGAAGATGTTAAGAACTGCCATTTCTATTCTCTTCTCACAATCCATTCTTCAGGTATGTTTTTTGATCATTTTTATTTTATTTTAGTTTATGTTTTTCATGCTTTTATGTGGTACATTTTCACAGAGTCTAGTTTTACAAACAACAATCTAGACATTTCTATAAGGCATGATTGAATTAAGCTTGATGTATTTAAGTCCATTTGAAAGAGTTTATATTTGAACGTCCTGTATGCTTTTTAAAAATTTATAACCGGTGATATTAGGGTTATAAACATCTTCCTAATGTTTGGGTGGTTTGATCCTTCTTTACTTACCTTTTTTTACTAACAATAAACCTTCATCAATTTTGTTTTTACTCATCTACTTCAGTTCAAATGGTACATCAACATACTAATGATATTTTCGAATAAACTAATTGTAATGACTAATTTGTGTAAATATGGATTTAAATATTTTTAATCAAGTATATATGTTGAGCTTGAGAAAACATGAAATTCATATAATATAGCTATATTACGGGTAACTTGGAATTAATAAATATTAAAATAAATGTTCTACTACAGTGAGCGCTCTCTTACATAAGTTTTTGTTTAATAAGTTGAGAGGAATCTACTTTTTGTTTTTGGAAGCTTATAAGGTTTTCTATTTGATTTTGACAAACACATTTCATGGGCTTCTAAGATGTGAAAGAGCTTCCTCAGTAGCAACTTGACATTAGAGAACTGCTGAAGTTAGTGGATCTTGTTGAAAAGATAGAAGTGACATCACCTTGGTGAATCTTCCAAACATCACCTTAGTAGCAATTGAGATTAATTGCAATGATGGAGCACTGGTACTTCTTATGGCTTTAAACACTTGGGTGGAAATGACAGCATACAAGAATTTTTTGTTATGTTGAAACCTACTTTAAAAGGGGAAAGCTTTAGGTGGAATGGAACATGAGAATGATGAGTTCAATAGTTTCAGTTAATCAATTTTTATTCTCACTATGAATTTAAAAGATATGGAAATTAAATTATCAATTGAGTTGAAATAATGATGTTATTGATGCAGGAACCCGCATTCCAAGAGTTAATCTTGTTATACACTGAAGAAAATGGAGAAAGGGAGACTACAAATCAAACTGAGGTGCCTTCATTGCAAATGAAAATTTATGAGAAAATTCCTATTCCTGATTTGCCGGTAGGTTTCATCAGCGAAAGTCTTCTGCTCTGCAAATCATGTGCGAGTGAATGATGTTTTCTTTGTTTTTTGTAGGTTGTCTTTCCTCACAAGAAGCTGTCTTTCCGCATACTTGACACGGTATGCTAACAGTGTTCTGCATGCAAATATAAACTCATGGCGGAAGAATTACATTTCAATCAATTTTAGCATCATCACGAGGATCTTTCTAACTGTAACTGCATGTTAACTTCATTTTCCCCTTTAAATTGTCCCTGAAGAAGATATGTTTGGATTGGATGAGAAGTTTGATGATGCATGCTCTACTCAATCATGTTTTACAAATTTCTTTGAAACACGTCTATCAGTGGACCAGTGCTTGATTTTATAAATTTGGAAGGTAAAAATGCTACACAAGAATCATAAAGAATATATGAGGTTTTAACCTTGAAAGCACCTCCCACGTTAGAGTTGTCTGTGAGAGGAAGAGCTAGTAGTTGTCTATACTTCCACATGGGTTGAGTCAAAAAGTAAATTTCTAATTAGAACCTGGAGTTGATATTGGATATGCCTGCTATTTTTTTCTTTTCTTGTTTTCTTCTGAATGTGTATTGATTGTCAAGAAGCATTTGGAGGAAGTTTGAAACTATTTGAAAGAACTGAACACATTTTATATTGCCTGCCTTCTGAGAATGGAAACTCTATGTACGAAAAAACTGTAATGGGCATGGGTATATTCGTCAGATCAACTGAGGGTTCTGCAAGTCCATGGATTCTAATTCTAGCACTTCTTACAGGTCCAAGAGATGATAATGTCCATTTCGTGCTTTCCACTTATTTATTAGTTATCATTCATGATGCACAAGCAATTACACCGATCATTCCTATCTGTGGTCATTTCGTATTATGGTGCACTCTTACTGACAGTATGTTATCTTTAGGTACGCCTGGATGCTGCATCAATATTGGGACTCTTGGCTTATTTCTTCAGTTATAAATTTGAAGATATTTTATCATCCCCGTATGTGCTGCTATGTTAATATCCGCTTGATTCATAAGCTCTGCTTCGTGACATATGTAGAGGCTTAAGTCATAACTGCTGCTCCATTAGTAACTTTATGCACTTGCATAAAATTATTGAGAATAAACTAAACTAGTTGCAACAAATTAAGAGATCTGAATTTCTTCTGGCTTGTATTCTTTGTGCAGGTCTGCAATAATCTTAGATTTTATTGCCGCTACTGCCCTTGTGATTTATGTGTTTCGAGTAGTTTTGGGCTACAAACTAACAAGGGATAGATACCAGGTGACCGATCTACATTCCTAAAATATCCTTTGTTTTAGCAGATGAATACATTTTCTCTAAACAAACTCACCTGTCTACAAACATGTCAGCTTCTGGTGAACAGGACACTATATGAGAAAACAGTAGCAAGTGGGTTTGGTTCCATTCATTTTCTCCTCGATGCTTCTGAACAGCAGCTGGTGCGAAATGACTGGACCTTCTATTAAATCTCTGTATTTCGATATCAATTGCTCCCCAATTCAAGATGTGGTGCAGTAAGTGATTCTTGACCATCGATCATTGCTTTGCGCAGTACAAAGAAGCTATTTTGGCATATGCAATGCTACTTAAAGCTGAGAATAGCCAGGTTAGCTTTCAGCTCATTGTGCTCTACATTTCTGGTAATTTGTTATGTGGCCTATTTGATCTGAAATGTAAATGATCGAATCCATATATTCGATTTTGCCATTAATTGATCGAATTGAAGCTCCAGTAGAAATGGATAGAATCAACTGTGACTTGTAAAAAACCAAGAATTGCTCGGTAGCTTCTCAAAAGTATTAGTCCTTCCCACCACTAGATGACTATTTTCTTCTTACACCGATCAAGAATTCATTTCATACATCGGCAGGAGGGGACATGCGCAAGAAGTGTTGGAGAGAAGTGCGAGCAGTTTCTCGACAATGTCTTCCAAGAAAAGGTGGCGCCACAGTTAACAACAACTGCCATTTGCTGCTAATTCATTTGATTATTGTAATTTGTAAGTATGGTACTAATTGTGCAATGGCGCAGATGGAGATGCCGATAGAGAAGGCAATGAAGACACTGAAGAGGCTGGGGCTTGCTGTGGACAAGGTGGCCGTTGGCGGACACATTGTGGTGCAGGCTGTGCCCTTTTCTGAAGCTCTTACTCTTCTCCAAAACCTTTGGAACACTCTCATTTAGGAGTACTTGCTTAGCTTATTGGGTGCTTGTATTGTGCCCCCATTTTGTCAATCAAGTATGTTCCTTCACCTCCATTTTAACAATATAAGTATTAAATAGTATTCCAAAATAAATGATACCTTTAAATAATGAAGAAGAAGATGAAGTTAATTCTAGTAGAAGATGTTCAGGTGTCGTCGTGACTATGAAATTATGGTTCAAATCCCATCTTTGGATCCACGGCTAGTAGTGATTACGGATTTCATATTATAATTTTTTTTTAAAAAAAAGTTGATTATAGGACTTGCAACAAATATGATAACACAAACAGATACATACAATATAATACAAATACATTATGACAATGGTCTTAATTAGCACCTTAACAATTTGAAGATTAAAGTTTTCCTATTTTTAAGATTTGTTGCATTTTTAGAAATCTTACATACGTAAATAATCACTGGTGAGTAGAAATGAACTGTATCGGGTTCGAGTTTGGGTTTTAGACCGGACTCGGGTCGGGCCGGGTATTCAAGCCGAGGCCTCCTGCGAATAAAACTGGTAGATTTTCGAATTCTGGTGTGTGAAGGTAATCCGGTAATGGATTCCACCGTAAAGTGGAAGAAGAGGCCTACATTTCAGCGTAGTCACAAGGCGCCGATTCTCCTCTCTGTCTTCGTCATTATTGCTCTCTTTGTTTCCTCCAAAACCTTGATTTCCCCAGCTCTTCGCAATTCCCGATTCTTCATCAAGGCGGGATGCGGTGGCAGCGTCGGAGCTTCGGGAGAAAGGTTCCTCTGGTACGCGCCGCACAGCGGGTTTAGCAACCAGCTGTCCGAGTTCAAGAACGCCATTCTGATGGCGGCGATTTTGAAGCGGACGTTGATTGTTCCTCCTATTCTGGATCACCACGCCGTCGCCTTGGGCAGCTGCCCCAAATTTAGGGTTTTGGATCCGAATGAATTGAGATTCAAAGTCTGGAATCACAGTGTCGAGCTCATTCGTGATCGCAGGCAGGTTTCATTTTTTATAGATAATTTTATTTTCCCCCAAATAGTTCATGATTGGTTTACAACTACATACGCAAAATCATTTTACTTTACAATACTGCAAGGTGGTGTGATCATGTCTAAATCTTCATATCCATTACTTGATTGAGCTTCTTGAACGCAGGAACCCTTAATTGTAGTACTTTTTGCTTATTTATACATGCAAGCTGTGATCATGTATATTAACTTAGGTTTTAAACATCAGTTCTCTTGCAAACCACAAATTAAGAACATAAGCACAAATGTATTCATCCTTGTAAAACAATGTTATATGTTGGTATTATGTCTGTGTTTTTGCTCGAAATATGCATCTTCTTCCCATTTATGGAGTCATATCTACTTCCACTTCAGGTTTGATTAGATATTAAATACAAACACCTAAGAACATATGATCTCTTTATCTGAATTGTTCGTATGTACATTTTCTGCTGAAAGAGCTTTAATAAGATGCATTTAGAATATAATCCTCAATGGTCGCCGAAGAGAAATGGATTGAATCATGGGAAATAACATTTTCTTTCACTTCAGTTTCTGCTAAAATACAACAGAGCATCATGTTCACATAATTGAGACGTTTCAATTTTTGAATGGTTACAGATATATTTCGATGGCTGATGTAATTGATCTCTCATCTCTAGTGTCTGGATCAACCGTCAGATTCATAGATTTCAGGGCTTTCGTATCAATGTGGTGTGGGGTGAATCTCAACTTGGTTTGCAGTGCAAAATCAGATATGTATTCCTCTTTTCTCGAGAAGATGAACAAATGCGGATTATTCCTATCTGGCTATGACGGCAACATGGACAATTGCTTGTATGCTTCGCAAGAAGATTGCCGAACCACAATATGGACATTCCAAGCAGATGATGATGGAATTCTTGATTCATTTCAAGCTGACGAAGAACTGAAGAAGAAACGGAAAGTTTCATTCTTGAGGAAAAGGTACGATGTCTACAAGGCTCTTGGTCCCGGCTCAGCAGCTGAACCGGCCACAGTTTTGGCATTTGGTAGCCTCTTTACTGCACCGTACAAGGGATCTCAATCTCACATCGATATTCAAGCAGCTCCAAGAGATCGAAGGATCCAATCCCTGATTCAAAAAATGGAGTTTCTTCATTTTGTGCCGGAAATTTTAAATGCTGGTAGGAAATTTGCTCTCAACACGATTAAGGCTCCCTTTCTTTGCGCACAACTGAGGTTACTCGATGGCCAATTCAAGAACCATTGGAAAGGAACTTTCCATGCCTTACAGCAAAATCTGGATTCGTTGAAACAAAAGGGCTCTCTCCCGATTCATGTGTTTGTGATGACTGATCTTCCTCGGCATAACTGGACCGGAACCTTTTTGGGGAATCTGCAAAAAGATTCGAATGTCTTCAAGCTTTTCGTTCTGGGAGAAGAAGATGAGCTGGTTTCTGAAACTGCCAAGAAAGTTTTAAATGCGGGCTATGGTATGAAGCTTCAATCTGATCCAAGCTACTTTGACAGAACAGATCAGCATTGCAGTGCACTATCATTTCCCGAAATGCTCCTCTACATCGAAGAAACTATATGCAGCTGCGCTCCTCTGGGTTTTGTCGGCACAACAGGATCGACCATTGCTGTAACCGTCGAATTGATGAGGACACACGGTGTATGTTCGTGACGAAGAAAAACCAAATTTTCTGTCACGATTAGCTGGAGATGGAGATACTACAGCAGAATCGTCACTCAAACCATGGTTACGATGGCTGGTGGAAACGAACTTTCGAGTTCGAGGTTTTCTGGCTGTGTGTATCCGACCAGAACACAGAATCAAGAGCAGATATATGGTGCTGATAAGGTCTATCTTTCCTTCAAAACTTGATAGAGAGGTTTGAGTGCGAAATCTAATTCCAATTCCAGGTCAGTTCTGTGTTATGGTAATTGCAAGAAGAGAATTTGATATTGAAATATTTGTTTCAGAATTACACGTGAATTTCCAGAGTCAATCCAGCTGTTTATTCTCTACGGCAAACATTTTGCACGTTGAAGATGTGTTCAAATGTGAGTCTTTATTTTGAAATTAATATATATATATTTATTTAATATGATGGAAACAAATATTGAATTTGATATATTGTATAAAAAATTAATTAATTATTATTTAAATAATATTTGAAATATTAAATAGAGCAAAAATTATCATAATTATCAATTTTGTTTTGGTCAATTGAAATTTGTTTTTGAAATTTTGGTCTCACTCACAGTCATGATGGTTGACTAGGACACAGTGACACTTGATAAAATTGAACACCGAATATACAATAAATTTTGTTTTATTAAATAATTATTTGATATGATATATTTTTGTCCCATACCTATGTATTCGATTGTTTTTGCACTGAATTTTAGAAATATTAGTATTGTTCTAAATGGTAAAGATATTTATAATATTAAATAGATAGTGCAATTACTTAAAAAAAAATAAAAAAAAAAATAATAATATAATAATAATGTACTGTAGATCACATATTATGACCAAAAGTTTCTATAGGAAACGAAAAGTTGGTTGCAACTACCTCGCATTTAATTTGTACTTCTCGTCTGAAGATAAATTACTTTAGAGTGTTTTTGTTTGGGGATTGGATTGGATTTATACTGTTTATTTAATTTTTTTTCTTAAAAATATCAAATCAAACACCTATTTTTTATTTTTTTTATATTATATTAAAAATTAATTTTACATTCAAAACATCACATCAATACTTATTTATATCACATCATACAACTATTCAAATTCAAAATTTTTACTATTCAAATCCCAACTTAAAATTCAAAACCCCAACAAACACACCCAATAAATCATTGTTCACGTGACTGACTATGGTCAGTGCTCACGATAATTGTACTACGCTATCATTTTAATTGGTCAAAATTTCTTTAATATATATATATATATATATTTTAATACTACAATATTTTATTTGCAGCTAAAATTTTATAGTTAATAAAAATAATTATAATTTAAAATTAAAATGACTAAATAATTTTATTAAAATATTTTTTTTTAAAATAATTATAAATTTTAAAATACGATTAAAGTGTATAATTATATTTTTAAAAAAAAATAAATTATATTGGACAGAAATAAAAATATAAAACAAATTAAATTGAATGGAAGAAATAGTAGTTATATAAATATTATATATTATTATATTATATTATATTTCTATAAAATACTTTCTTATGTAAAATTATGCATATTCAAATATACCCAAATTTTTAAAAAATTAGGTGAAAAAAAAAATATTTTTTTATGATAAAAAATAAATACTAATTTACCTAATCGGTGTGCCTGCAAAAATTAAATAAAAAATCTATTCATTGACTATATATTTTTTTAATTTTAAAATAAATTTTATTACTTTTACAAAAATGTTTGTATAGTAATATTAAAATATTTTAATTTTTTATACAAATTATAAATATTTGTTTTCGCTAAATACCTTTAAACGGAGCAATTGAAATAGGAAAAACACACGATCAAACACGCTGTACTAAATCCAAACTAAATTTTATCATATTTTTACTATTTAAATGATGTACTTTTCAAAAAAATATCTCTTTTTTATATTAAAAAATATTATATCAAATGTTATTTTTATATTAAATTTAAACTATTTTTTTTTTTTCCAACTTTATAAAAAAAACACACCCTAACAAAGTAATTGGGACTACGGGTACCGACCTACCCTTAGTAGATGGCATAAAAATAACACACATACATCTATGGCCTATCCGACACTCACACTACGATCTCGATAAGCTCAAAAACAGACGCGACTCTGCTCCCAACCCTTAATCCAGGGGGGGATTCGACATTTCCTCGCGCTCGCGGCATTCGTCTCTCTCTACCTATATAAATATATATAGGCGTATGCGATAGCGGACAATCGGGAACAATTCGACGTGAATTTCGGTGTGAGCGGTGGGTTATTCGTAGCTTCGTTGTTTTCGGTTTAATCCGGTTAAGTGAAATGGCGGGAGTCGACTACCTTGCTGATGAGCGGAAGACGGCGGAGTTCGATGTGGAGGCCATGAAAGTTGTCTGGGACGGTTCGCGGCACATCTTCGAAGTGTCTGATCGTATATCGAAGCTCGTTGCCAGCGATCCTGTAATTTTCCTTCGATTATTAATTTATTGAATGTTGGATCTGTTTAAATCCGAATGGAGCAGTTCGATTTTCTCCCTTTTTATTTTTGTGAAAAAAATGATCTTTCGTATAATCCTGAGGGTTTCGTATATGCTGCGGTGAATCAGATGCTAAATCTATGAGTAGTGAGGATGAGACCAGATATCGCAAATACTGAATTTCACCAGAATATTGAGGAACTCTTAAGTCAGGATCTTAATTGTATATGAAAAGGAAATATTAAGTAGATATCGTGGTTGAATTTGAATCTTTTATGATACTTTATGGGCGTTCAGTTTTAAAACAATTAATCATTTAAAAGTTAGGATCAATCTTGCTACGGATGAGCCATTGAAAATTGAATATTAACTCAAATTTGCAGAAGTTAAAGTTTTGCAGTAGCTTTGCAATGATAAAACAGATTTATCCTGTATAGATAAGGGGTGAGCTATTATTTTGTACTTGTCTATTGTAGGTATTCAGGAAGGACAACAGGGCTATGCTTCCAAGAAAGGAGTTGTTCAAGAACACTCTTAGGAAGGCAGCACACGCATGGAAAAGGATTAATGAGCTGCAGCTCTCCCGTGAGTTTTTTCGTCAAATGCATTAGTTATTTTAGCTGATTTTGTGGAACTGTTTCTCATTCAATCAGTTTGATTCTCATGGCTGCAGAAGAAGAGGCACTGAAATTTAGGTTTTTTGTGGATGAACCTGCTTATACTGACCTACATTGGGTAGCTTTTCACCTTTATATATATATATATATGTATATATATATTAATTTAGTTGGTTCAAGTTGTTCTAATGAGCTGATTTATTCAAAAAGTTATGCTTCTCTTTTAAATCTCTTGGAAAATGAGATTGATTAGTCTTATCTTTCTATTTAGGGAATGTTTGTGCCAGCCATAAAAGGGCAGGGTACTGATGAACAGCAGGAAAAGTGGCTGCCATTGGCCTATAAGATGAAGATAATTGGCTGTTATGCACAAACTGAGCTTGGTCATGGCTCTAATGTGCAAGGTCTTGAAACTACCGCGACGTTTGATCCTAAAACAGATGAATTCATTCTTCATAGTCCTACTCTGACTTCAAGCAAAGTAAGTCATAAGGATCTGTCTCCCTAGTTTCTGCAGGGGCAAAATAGTAGACATTATTACTTTTTGTCCGGATACTTATGATTGCATCTTGTGTTACATTTTCTAATTTACAGTTTACCCTTTTGTGTTCTGTGTATTTTGTCTGTATAGTGGTGGCCTGGTGGTCTGGGTAAAGTGTCTACACATGCTGTTGTGTATGCTCGTCTCATTACAGATGGTGAAGACCATGGTGTTCATGGTATGTACTAGTTAGATTTCTTGTGGTTGACATAATTGACAAAGAATAATACTCCCTCCATCCGGAGAATTTGTGCCCATTCCTTTGTATATTTACAAAGAAATGAGACTAAATTCCCTGGATGGAGGGAGTAGTACTTTAGATGATGATGAGTAAAAGTGTTTGCCTTTCAGGATTTATTGTCCAATTACGAAGTTTGGAGGACCATAAACCACTTCCTGGATTAACCATTGGTGATATTGGAACGAAATTTGGAAATGGTGGATACAACACTATGGACAATGGAGTGTTGAGGTTTAATAATGTTCGTATTCCAAGAGATCAGATGCTGATGAGGTATGTTCTTATCCATATATGCATCTACAATTTAATTTTTCCAAACTAATCCAGAAGCATTTTTTGCACTTTCTATTAAAATATTAGTTGTATCCGCATTACCTATGGAGTGGTAATGTTGCTGAGTGAATGAATCGGGAAATGTTCTTCTTTGTAGAAATAATATCAAATGTTAACATTCCAGACAGTCATTTATTTAATATCTAGGACTTAGAATATGATACATTTGTCACATGTTAATCTATTCTTTTTCATGACTTTTATTGTCACAGTTTGTCCGATGTGTAGATATCTATTATATTGATAAAATTTCTCTGGAATATCTCAGGGTTTCACAAGTGACAAGGGAAGGTAAATATAAGCAATCAGATGTGCCACGGCAGTTGCTTTATGGGACTATGGTATTTGTGCGGCAAACAATTGTTAGAGATGCTTCCCAAGCTTTATCAAGGGCTGTTTGTATTGCTACCAGGTATAGTGCTGTACGTAGGCAATTTGGATCACAGAATGGTGGACCTGAAACTCAGGTACTTGGCTATTCGATTCACAGCAATGCATGCTTGCCACTTTCCTGTTTTCTCTATTAGATATTCTTATCATATTAATCTAAGCGTCTTTAACTCTGCTAGTGAGTGCAAAGTGAATCAACTGGTGTTGTTCAAATTTCCATGTACTCTATTATGAAAATATACCCTTGAGAGCTTAATTGGTCAGATGCTGTAATGATCATTTTAAGCAATAGTTTTGTTCCTGTGTGTTTGAAATGCTTGTTCATGAAATCACATAATGTGTAAATGAAGCAGCTAATACTTCCAATTATCTTCCTCACCATTACCATACAACAGTTACTGATTAACATCTTATGTGTTTTTCTGTATTTTAAATTATAGGTCCTTGACTACAGAACACAACAAAGCAGACTCTTTCCTTTGCTGGCTTCTGCGTATGCCTTCAGATTTGTTAGTCAATGGCTGAGTTGGCTTTACACAGATGTGACAGAACGATCCAAAGTTAATGACTTTTCAACATTACCCGAAGCTCATGCGTGCACTGCTGGATTGAAGTCTCTGACTACTTCTGTTACTGCTGTATGTTATCAGTTGAAATACACTCATGATATATGTTTTACGTGCATTCTGCGTGCTCATACTTACATTATTACTCTGTTTTCTTCATTTGGCCCCCATCCTTTACTGGTACGGGCAATGTCTATAATGTTCACTATATAAACTATAGCAAGGTTTAAATATCTGGGAACAATTCACAATTATGCGGCATTTGCTTTTAGCAAAAATGTATTAGTGAATTCCTGGTTTTAGAAACTTTATCTGCTTTTTAATTGTTTCCTAGGATGGAATTGAAGAATGCCGAAAACTATGTGGCGGCCATGGTTATCTCTGCAGCAGCGGGCTTCCTGAATTGTTTGCTGCTTTTGTTCCAGCTTGTACGTATGAAGGAGACAATGTTGTCCTACTTCTTCAGGTACCATTCTATAGACATGTTTTAGTTCCAAGCACCAGGACATGTTATTAACTACTACATAGTATGCCCGAAAGCTTTTAGTTAGAAAATGTTGTTGGAATATACTGTTCATGCATGTCTCCAATATATTTTGAATAATTACTTCATATCCATGACATATTATCAATTATAAGAGCAATTTACTCACCATATGAAATTTATTCTATAGGTAGCTAGGTTTCTCGTGAAGACGGTCTCCCAGCTTGGAATGAAAAAACAGCTAGTTGGCACAGTTGCTTATATGGGAAAAATGGAACAGTTAATGCAATGTCGATGTAATGTCCAAAAAGGTGAGCTATTGTTCCTCTCTGGAAAGTATTACCTGTTTTCGAAGTACATTGTGAACTGCAAACTGCTTCAACCCAAAGTTGAACTTTTATTAAATCAATAATAGCAGTAATAATACCTTCCTGGTTATAGTACATGAGCCATATCCTTTCTTTAATGAACACATTGTTTACATGGGTCGATTTGTTTGGTGACTCCTGTTTGTACATCTGCAGCTGAGGACTGGTTAAAGCCTAGTCAAGTAATAGAAGCATTTGAGGCAAGAGCTGCTAGAATGTCTGTTGCCTGTGCTAAAAATCTTACCAAGTTTGCTAGCCCCGAAGAAGGTATACTCTGGCTTGTGTAATACCTATTTAATGTGATATTTTAAATACAAAATATACGCTGGATGAAGGAATACAATCCCATTTTCCTGCAGGCTTTGCAGAGCTATCGGCCGATTTAGTCGACGCTGCAGTTGCTCACTGCCAACTGATTATTGTCTCCAAGTAAGTAATACTTCTCTTACAAACTGAATTGTGATCATGAAGCAACTGTGAGCTTTCTAACAGAGGAGAACACTTTTGTTCTTTTCTCAGGTTTCTCGAGAAACTCCAAGAAGACATTCCCGGGAAAGGCGTGAAGCAGCAACTAGAGACACTTTGCAGCATATATAGTCTCTCCCTTGTACACAAGCATCAAGGCGATTTCCTCGCCACCAGCTATCTCACCCCGAAACAGGCCTCGCTCGCTAACAACCAGCTCCGAGCACTGTTGGCCAAGGTGTGTCTGTCGACTCTTACAATTGTCGTACTCTCTGAGATCGAATTTACTAATGAACGATTGCATGCTGTTTGTTCCAGCTTCGCCCCAATGCCATTGCCCTCGTCGACGCTTTCAACTACACGGACCACTTCCTCGGCTCCATTCTCGGCCGCTACGACGGCAATGTTTACCCCAAACTGTACGACGCTGCGTGGGAGGACCCTCTGAATGAAACTGTGGTGCCCGACGGCTACCATGAATATGTACGCCCTGTGCTCAAGCAACAGCTCCATACTGCAAGATTGTAGTTGAAGAGGATCCGTTACATTTGGAAGAAATTAATAAAAGATAATGCTGGGACAAGACAGGAGCCCTGCGACTATTTATTAGTGTATTACTGAGGAATGAATAATGGTAAGCTGAAGGGTACTGTACAATAAATAGGGAACGCCTGGATATGAACTTGTCGGGTCAGGGTCACGGCCGACCCGGACCCGGACCCGGACCCGACTCTGATTGAAAACCGTGGATTCTTAGTTTGTCTGAAGATACGTGTCGAGGTCTGATCCACCCTCGGGATACGTGCCTTTGTTTTATCTATTGACGATAGATCAATGTTCAACGGTGTATTTATTAATTAATTTTTGCGTTAGGTGTTTTTTACGTTGATTATCATCGTGTTACGAACTTACGATTTTACCCTTGGAGAGGGATATGTACGATGGGCGACACAGGGGCCCCAAGCTGGCACGTCATCGCTTTCCGGCTTCCAGGCCCCTCCCCCATATTCTGCAGACTTTATTCTACTTAAAAGGCGCCATTTACCACTCGCTCCATTCAAAATCTCCCCTAAACCTTTCCAAACCCTACCCGTTTTTTTTTCTTTCATCTCGCCTACGCCATGATTTCGCACTCATACGCTGCCGATACGTTCACGAAGGCGAATGAGTTGGCGTCCTCCGTCGCCGCCGCGCTTTCTCCGCCGCAGATTGCTTCCGCCTGCTCCGCTTTGGAATCCTTCCTCCGGAAGCACACTCCCGATCAACAGCGATGGTTCTTCTCCATCACTTTTCCCGCTCTAATTTGCAGGCTATTTGGCTTCGATGACTCTACGCCTCCAAAGCCCCGCCCTTGCAACGGATGGATCGATGTTGCTACTTCGGAAAAAGATTTGGAGCTTGCAGGTATGGCTTCTGTGGTGCGGCCACTTCTCGTGAGCTTCTGTTTATAATTTATTCTGAAATGTTATGGAAAATGGCTAAGGTCGAGGAAAATTCTTCGATCTGTTTTTATTTTCATTTACTGATGTTTGTATTTTATTCTGTGGTTATACACCTCAGTAAGACATTTTTGTTTCCGAAGATGATATGAAGCCTGCCAGTGAGGCTTTATACGCGCTAATTCAGTGTTTAGTAATGCTTCTTTGTCGATTGAATTTTTCAAACCTATGACTTGATTTATTATTAATGTTTATAATACCTGCTTGATGTTGCTTGAGGTGTTTTATCTTTGCAATTCAAGGACTTGTTTTGAAGTTCATAGTCTGGTAACGTTGTACGACCAATCTGTCATTTTTTTCGGATCTCTTTTTATTCACTTATTTGATTTTTTCATCAGCTGACTTCGCTTGTAGTCTTCCTATCACCCAAAGGATTTGCTACTCATATGACTGTTGCAACCTGAATTTAAGTTTTAATTGAAAACCTCATAACTATGTTCTCTCTGTACTGTGTTTGTAAACAGGAAGAATTTTCAGCCTACTGTCACCAAACGGAGTGTTATTATCTTCAATATCAGCAGCTGACCAGATTTCCCTTATCAAATACATTTTTCCGAATGAACGATTGCCTGAGTGGGTTCGTTACATGCTTCAAAAACAAGATTGTGAGGTTTTAGGCAACATGTGTCCTTTGTTCAAGGGCAGGGTTAAGGGAGATCCAAATCAGGGTTCTTCATATCAGGTTCAGTTAAATGTTTTTGAATACTACTTCTTTTGGTTTGCTTTTTACCCGATTTGTAGAGGTACCAGCGAGGAATCAGAGGCAGCAAAAGCTCCTCAGGCTAAGAAATCTAGATTGGAAAACTGGTCTTATTCGATCCCTGGTCTTTCGAGTAGTAAGCGTGAAACAGAAAAGAAGCCTGAGAGTAACTTGTATGCACGATTGCTGTATGCATACCTCCACTCTTTTGTATCTGTCCAAGATGTAAATGTGTATCAGCCATACCGAAGTTCACTTCTTCATTATTCTCCAGGTTATGATAGTTGTGCTAAAGACCGGGCAGAATTTGTGATAAATACATTGATCCATTTTTGGCTGGTTGATAATGATTTTTCACCCTTGCCTGTAAGCTTGTGCAAAGCATTCGGTATATCTTTTCCTTTTAGATCTGTTCTGGGAGAGACTCCACCTACACCTGGACTGGGTGATGTGATAAATGTTTTTGTAAAGTATTTGAATCTGA
Organism: Andrographis paniculata; assembly: GCF_009805555.1. Classification (NCBI taxonomy): domain Eukaryota; kingdom Viridiplantae; phylum Streptophyta; class Magnoliopsida; order Lamiales; family Acanthaceae; genus Andrographis; species Andrographis paniculata. Next base: position 500,254 of record NW_026137616.1, on the reverse strand, counting down.
ATATACAAACTGCTATGGATGGGATGAATCTGATAGAATATGTTGGTAGTGCTGGCTGGAAACTTTCAGGTTTATTTGATGTTAAGTCAAGAGATGCTGCTATCAGCATACATTCTGTTATATCATGGAACACGTTGATCCAGAGGCCTCTATACAGATTTATTTTGAGAACCTTTCTATTTTATCCAGTGGAGACTTCCATAAAGAATGCATCACAAGCATTTTCTGCATGGATCAATTATCTGGAGCCATGGTCAACTAATCATGAAGAATTTGCTGATCTTAATGAGAGTTTGGGGCTGGCACCTAAGGATTCTGCAGACTCTGTCCCTAGATCGTCTTCTGGATATTCCTCCTCTTGTCAGGGATTTGTGTTGGCCAATTATCTATATTATAGCTCCTTGGTTATGCATTTTATTGGATTTGCGCACAAGTTCCTTCATACAGATACAGAAGCAATTGTTCAGATGGTTGCTAAGGTACGCAACATTCTGATCTTGCCTGTTAACTTTCGGGTTCACTAATTTTTCATTTATTCTTGTTTGTTATCCTACTGTATTTGTTGATTCGAGGAAGTAAAGATTATGATTTATATGTTGCACATTAATTAAGTATTAGGCTAGAGGTATTGTATGTGAAAGACTTATATGTTTGGAGTTAATGCTTTTTTCTAATGCTTTAGAACTGTAAAAAACTTGCATTGCTCAACTAGGTAGTTGGTATTTGGCATGTGAAGTAACAAAGCTGAATTTGCAGTGGATAGAGGACAATAAATTCTTTGTAAATTTAGTTCTACCTGTATTTGTTTATATGAATTTCCTTTCATGTCCTTGAATAAATATTTGCCCAAGCTCGTGGTGTTAAAAAAAAATGTTGCTGTTTGCATAAAGATTTTATGAACCATTTTTGCTTAAGTTTTATCTTTAATTGTATAAGCAAAACCATTTCTTTTTTTTTTTGGAATCATCTTTCCAAGTGATGGTTGAGGGATCCTGACTAAACAGGTCTTCTTGAAGCAATTTTCATCTATGTTGGTTTTGTGTTGCTGTGTAATGTTTACTGCCTCTCAAACTAATAGGTTCAAGTAAATTGTCGCCAGAGTCGATGGCTTTAATCTGATGGTTTCTTGCATGAACTATCAGACTGGACAATACCATTTCAACAAATGGATGGATGGGGACAATTAAGCCTTAACATTGTGCATCCATGCAAAACATATTTCGCTCAGATTATAATTGTAAAATCCTTACGAAGATTAATCATTTTATCCAGAGTGTCTTTGTTTTTTTTTTTATGGCTATCATTTTGCTGTAGAAAGCTACACCTTTTTTGTTTTCTTTTTTCCATTTCTTTGAATGTTACTCCCTCCGTCCCACATACTATGTCCACGTTGTTGTTTCTGTCCGTCCCACATACAATGTCACTTTCTTTTTTTGGAAAATGATTATACACTTTAATCTCATTTTAAACTTTTTAATTTTATTTTTTTAAAAATTTTAATTAAACTAATTCGTTATCTTAATCTTAATTTATAATTATTTATATTATAGGATAATTATTTTTACTAATATATTCTTAATTATGTACTAATTACACTCCTTCTAAAATCCCGTATCTATAGTATAATAGACACGGTATGTAGGTCGGAGGGAGTATTATTTTGTTCCTTGAGTCGTTTTGTCCTTGTATGTTTCTTAAGGCTGCTAACAGGGAGATCTTTCGTATCTTTCGAGATCCACCCTAGAGAGAACAGAGAAAGACACACTTCAACCACAGAAGAAATTTTAATTACTGAATCTTGTTAAACTATTATGCACGAAGAACTTAAAGAAATGGAAAATGCTGTCAATAAGCACATGCCTGCAGAGTCATACATGCATAGATATTCATATTTTCAAAATCTATGCAGGTAATAAGCATATTAACTTCATCTGTTGAGCTCATGGATCTCATAAAGAATGTTGACACTGTCTTCCATTCAAAAGCTGTTGATTCGAAAAAATCAGTGCTCTCTCCAGTGAACAGATCCATTCCAATAATTTGCCAACAATTACAGGTATCTACCTTTGCTGGTGATTGTAATTCTCTGCAAATTTTGTTAGTATACTTGCTCATTTGGTTGCTTCGCAAAATGTTTTACTCCTGAAAATATACTTGGAATATCATCCTACTTATCATTCCAACATGCCTTTCTGGAATCCTCTTTTCAGTTATTTATGAGATGCTGAACCACATTACCATTGCTGTGTTAATAATACACTGTTGAGGTTCAGTGTGATCATGGTTGGGTATGTCCTAGAATTTATGCCCCATGCACTATCTAGTACTCAATATGTCCATGTAAGATGTTACTCCTGAGGTTCAGTGTCAAATTTCAAAATAACATCCAACCAATTTTTCTGTTCTTACTTGTGATAAGATATTTACATCTATTTAACAAATTTCAACTTCTCCTCAATTCTTTAGAGGTGAGGATAGGTTATTGTGTAGACTACACAGAGCACTATCTGATGTCTTGGGGATATCAATGCATTCTTTCATCTGCCTAACTGAGTTAGTTTCCAACTATTCCAGGACTGGGAGGATGGCCTGTGCGAGAATGAAGCAGATGGATCCTTTTTGCATGAGAACTGGAACAAAGACTTGCGGCTCTTTGCTAATGGAGAAGATGGCGGTCAGCATTTGCTTCAGGTATATGAATTATTTATTATGCAATGCTCGTAGCGCTCTTGTATCTAAGCATTATTCAGCTGACATTTCATTGCATTTCTTGGACTCTTTGCAGCTGTTTCTGTTGAGAGCAGAGTCTGAACTACAAGCAATCTCCGTCAACACACTCTCCCAAAACCTCCAGTATCTGGATTCACTGAAAGCCCAATTGAGCCAGCTGTTCGGAAGTCCATTTACTCGGCAATCACCACCCATGCCCGGCGGATCAGCAGCTGAGTCAGGACACCACCACCAGCAATCCCGCGATGAAATATTCAAGCCTAGAAGCTTCGGCCACCACAATGGAGCCAAGATAAAATACAAGGGTGACTGGATGAAGCGGCCTGCCTCCAACGACGAGGTTGCATGGCTAGCGTCACTACTAGTGCATATATCAGGTCTGGTTAATGAGAAGCTCGGGCTGAACGAGAACCAAGGAAGAAGCAGTGGCTCGTCATATGTTGAATTGGGTGTCCCCGACGGAAGCGTGCATGGACCTATTGAGACCGTGAAAGTGGTGCTGTGGTGTGTTGTTTGTTGGCTGACGTGGATGCGCCGGAGCATAGCTGAGTTCATGAGAACACATGGTTTGCGGGTTAATCTCAGGCTGCTGGCTTCCAAGAAGTTTGTGGTAATGATTCTCACTTTTGCTGCATTCAGTATTATCAAAAGAGCTCTTGCAACTTAGGCAAGCAAAACTATCACAAAAGATACATACATATATTGGATTGTACAGAAAAGTAAAAGCTTGCACTTGTTTTGTGAAAAAAGGTTTTGATTCCTTGGCGAAGAAATGCATAGAAATTTATATATATATATTATAAATTCAACTAAGAAGATGGTGGCGCCTGGATCCGTCTGTACACGGCAGTAAACGTCTCCCCGCCATTCCTCGCAACCTTCTGCCCCTCCTCCGTCGCGGTGCTCAGCAGCTCCACCACCGGATCCGCCTGAAGCTCCGTCGCCGCCACCGCCTCAAACAGCGGATGCTCTTCCAAACACGCCTTCATCCAGACCCCGAGCTCCTCGACATCCGTGATGGTATATATAATCCCCCCTACTGTGAGCACGTAGGCGTACTCGTCCAGCAGGTGGGGGCTAATGACGCGGCGGCGGTGGTTCTTCTCCTTGAAGTGCGGATCCGGGAAGAGGAAGAACATCTTCGTCAGCTGCCCCTTGTGGAAGTAATTGGGGATGTATTTCATGGAATTGGTCCTCACCACGGAGGCGTTGTGGTAGTGGCCGGGATTGGAGGCGCGGAGGGCGAGGATGCGTTCCTTGACGTACTCGGTGACCTTGTCCCTCAGCTCCATGCCGACCATCAGCGTGGCGGGGAAGAGCGGCGCCAGCGCGATCAGAAGCCCTCCGAAGCCGCAACCGACGTCGGCGAACTCGATTTTTTGGGAACGATCGGAGAATCCTGGGAAGTGGAGGGAGTAATCGAATTGAGCGGGGGAGATTGGGACGGGGAAATGGGAATCACTGAGGGGGTTGCTGTGCGCGCGGGCGCGGTAGAAGCGCTTCCGGGGAAGCCCGGTGGTTTTGCTGTGGGTCGGATTCAGATTCGGGTCGTGGTCCGGCATTGCCGACGGCGGTGGTGGTTGCAGCGTCGAACGGTGACGGTGAGGTCTTTCCTTTCTTCTATTCTAGTCAGTGTCGGTCTAGGGTTAGGGTTAGGGTTAGGGTTAGGTTGAATGAAGCTTCTTCCTATAATACAAGCAAAGCGAGAAAACCCTTGGTGGATCCTAAACCCTAACACGTATGGATATGCGCTGGAGACCAAGTGAGGCTTAAGGAGATTCAAATACACTGACGGCCGCCGTTATGCGTATTATATTTATCGTTTATATGTAGAGGGATTTTACAGGGTTAATTTGGGTGTGTTTTAGGGTTAGTTTTTTTACCTTGAAATTTAGGAAATGGTTTTTTCAACATCATTTTTTATTTTTTATAAATAATAATAAACAATTAGAAATGTGTTTTATAAAATTAAAAATAAAAATCATATATCTTTTTTAAAAAAATTAAAAAAATTAAATATTTTTTAAAATAATATAATTTATATTTTTAACACATTTTTTTTTTTTACCGTCCATAAAAAAAATTAATTCATTTAAAACATGAACTAAACCTTCACTTAAATACAACTTTAAAAAACAACAATGAATGCCAGATGATATGTTTCTTTTAAATTTATCTCTATTGAATATATATTCTTTTAAATCTATATTTAATATTTTTAATTTCGTATATAAAATATATTTCTTTTCTTGAAGGACGTCAATTTTTGTTGGCTTTCTCTAAAATTACGCATGATGTTATATATATCACATTAAAAAAAGAAAATAGAATTTTGCATTAATTTATATAAATGACAAAGACGAAATACAAATCGCCAATCTAATAGGTGTAAAACATTGAGTGATACAAAGACAAAAACAATCCATCCGAAACAAATACATACAATTGAATAAAAGAATCAACATAAGTGTACTCGAAAGCAACAAGCATATGGAAGTACGCATATAATAAATATAGTTAAATTAAACTTCTTATCAAAAAGTAAAAAGTAGTAACCTCCACGAAAAACAAACCAGCTTCAATTTAAGCTACCTCTTGCAGATAATGCTAAGTTTGCTTAATCATTTGAATTTGCCCAATAAATTAAATAAATAGTAGAGAGAGAGAGAGAGAGAGAGAGGGTGTTGGATGGATAGTAGTGACTAAAGTGGATGGTAGATATACTGATTTGTCGTGTAGTGTAGTTGAGAATATAATGTGAACTGACTAACCACCAGGCAGGTGTTTTTGATCTTCTTCCAACCCCCATCTTCATATTTCATTCTTTTCCCTGTGCTTTTTAATTAAATCAAGAGGAGAGGACCAAAATAAAAGACTCAGAAAATTGAGTTGGATGATTATTATTGCATGGCTGACAAGAGCCAACATTACTGTAGTCTTCCTACTCCTACTCCTCTTCACCATGAAAATGGTGCTGTACTTGTGAAAAGATCATCATCTTCATCAATGTCTCTTAACAAAGGGGCTTGGACAGCCGAAGAAGATGCCAAACTTGCTCAATATGTTGAGATCTATGGCCCTAGAAGATGGAAATCTGTCGCCATTAAGTCAGGTTTGCATATTTATAATCCGCAGTCGCTAATCCTTAGGTGTTCACTTAGAAAGTTTTAGTTTTGAAACAGTGTAAGTTGGATGATGATGATATGCATGTTTGTATTGATAAGTATTATTATTATTGTTATTGTGCAGGGTTGAATAGGTGTGGGAAGAGTTGCAGGCTGAGATGGCTGAACTACCTCAGGCCAGATATCAAGAGAGGCAACATTTCTGAAGCTGAGGATGACTTGATCCTCAGGCTTCACAGGCTTCTAGGGAACAGGTGGTCATTGATAGCGCGCCGCCTCCCCGGCCGGACCGACAACGAGATCAAGAACTACTGGAATGCGCACTTGAGGAAGAAGGCCAAGCTGATGGAGAAACTCCCTGCTACATACACAGCTTCCCTGGTCAAGAACTGGAGGACTGAAGCAGAAGAAGAAGAAGAAGAAGATGATGATGATGATCAAGATGAGGACGACGACGATGGTGATGATCAAGATGATTATGATGACGACGATAGAGGTAGGAAAGCATCCTCGTCGTCGGCCATGGAGGTGAGTCAGAACAAGCAGGAAATGGTGATGATGATGATGGGAGGAGCAGAACAAGGTAGTGGGAGTGGAGAGGGATTGCAAGCCTCCTCCGATAATGAAGAACTCTTCGATTTTTCGAGACAAGGGACTTATGGTTTGGAGTGGGTCAAGTGCTTTCTTGAGCTTGAGGAAGAAGATGAAGATGAAGAAGATGATGATGATAATGACTAAAAGCTGTTCTACACAGCATTAGCTCATTACCACCATCATAACCTCAGTAATATGACCGCTGTTTCTGCTGCCTTCTTTCTGTTCTTATGATGAACCAAACTAATCAATAATAATTATAGTAATAAACATGATCTATCCATGATCCTCTACTTCACTTCTTGATCTCCTCTTCAACAGGATTCTTAACCAGACCATAGCCATTTTGAAGAAACTCTAGGATTGATCATGAAATCTGAACCATAATAGGATCAGATCATGCCATGATGAGGTACTATGATGGAAGTAGTGTTTGAATCTGTTTGAGCCTGCTCGACCATAGCGAATGTAGGATCATATGGAAAAGATCGAAGGGGACTGGCCGGAAATTCCAAAGGAAGTGCCTCTGCAGCTTCTTCACATTGTTCTGCATCACAATGTATCTTTCCATAGGTATTGCTAGGAGTATCTCCTTCAGATTGGGAATATCCTTTTCGGGTACTCGGAAAGAGAAGGCGTCCCAATCAAGAACATCGCTGAACGGCAGGACCAGATTATCGGCTATGATCACCGGGACACATTCATAGTATATAGACTCAACAATCCTCGGGCTGTTGACATCGAACCCCATAGGACAGATGCAGTATTTGCTTGATTTCATAAGCTGAGGGTATGACGTAAATCTCGACACTCGGTTTGGCAGTGGTCCATAAATCCTCATGTCATCGTCCTTGTCGCTCCAATGCTTTAGGAGCTCCGGGCGAACCTTGCCATGCCGGCGCCCGGAAAAGAAGGCCAGAATTGATCGTTCCGACACTTTCTTCCCACCAATATTTCTAAGAGGCCTGCGAGGTCTTCTTATCGTAGTTTCCGGGAGGGAAACATCTTTTCGAGGATCAAAAATACCCTCCGATGCATCGGCGTTGCACAGAGCTTTAATGGTGTTTTGCAATAGCTCCTTATGCCCCTTCAATGTATAAGGCCCCTGCATTTGTAAGACAGAAAAATGAATTAATGCTAACTAAGTTACAAATGCAAGTAAGTTCCCATTATCAGACATTCTACTAATTAAGCATGAACTTTTAGGACAAAGCTGTAAGAATGTCACACCCAATCATGGCAGGCAACAATAAAATGATCCGATCCGCGAGTGCGATTCCAGTACCGGTACTTGGAAGAAAGCATGTTCACATAGTCACGTAGAAAGACTATTAATGGATTCAAATTATGCGAACCGGGGACATAGAGAGTCATCTGTAGTTGGCGGGCGCTGTATGGGAGATAGAACAAGTGAGCCTTCTCAGGATCCTTTGTTACAAAGTGCCTGTTTGCTAGCATCAATCTCAGAAACCATCCTTCAGAGGCGTAGATTCCAGAAAGATGAGGCTCCTGGAAAATAGGCTTCTCCCCTTCTTTGTAAATGTATACTTTTAGAATCTGCTCCATCCATTCATAGCTCCTGGAATTAAGTAGTTATTTTTAAGGGAAAAACAGAGATCGTACTGATCAAGCACGAACATTGTAGAGCCAAATGAGTGCTGATAAATTGCAGACAAATTCACCTCATGAAAGTGGAAACATTCCGGAACAAGGGAGCATATAATTCCGGATTATCACCACTGTCTCTGGATGCATTCTCGATATCTTTTCTAACGAATGCAAGTGCCTCATCCGGCGACAACGATGACAGGTACCTCTGCATAACAGCAAAATAAAATGCTGTTTAAAATCTGAAGTATTAGAAATACCATAGAAGTTGTATTACCTCCAACTGACGCGGGAGACGTTTAACCATATGAGGAGATGGTGGACCAATCGAGTCCATTAACCTTCCGCGTCTATGTCCTTTGCTTCTTTGAGGTACATCCTTCTCCTTTTTTTCAAGTAGCACAGTTTTATTTGGCTCAGTCGAAGAATTATGCGGAACCACTACAGAGTTGTCTTGCACGATTTCATGCCGAGCGCCCAATGCTGAAAAATGATTCTCACCCAAACGTACTGAATTACTCGAAGATGAAGTTGCAGGATGCGGTAGGTGAATCCATTCGGTCAGTGGATAAGGCAACGAAGAAATCAGTATCAAAATGCTAGTAAACGTGAATATCAAACAGACGACAAGCAGTTTTCTCCAGCCATTTCTGAAGATAAGATAGATTACAACCGTCCGCAATAACTTAGCCATGCCTATTCTGTGCCCCAGTGCTTGGAAGGCTTGTTTTTGTATCAATCTACAGGTTATACATGTAAGCCTCTGAGCTTTGCACAGTTTCTCTATGAAGCCTTTTCACACTTGCGTCGTGTTCTGTGCCTGGAATGAGAATTTTGTCATTAAATTGGGAAAAACACATACACACTGTTGCAGAAACAGCTTGTTGATGTGAATCTAGGTTTATATTTTAGTCACAGACTAGAAGCTCTGCGACGATGTTTATAACTAGTGTTCTCACATAATCTGTATGAAATTTCTTAATCAAATACTGCAGTGCGATCAATGGATCAATCTACAGCAACTTTTGCCGGTTTCTGGATAGGCGCACACACAGATGATCGTAAAACTGTGAACATATGAAAGAGAAAGTTATAGAAGAAATTTATACCCGAGCGGTAACGATCCCCATAGTTACGTTGTAATCTCTCTCCATACAGAGAAATTAGAGTAAAGTAGAAACAAAAACGATGAGATTTCAAGCAATGCTTATCCTTCTCCATAACAATCAACAACAAATTAATCATCGGAAAAAAATAAATAAATAAATAAATCGAGCATCCGAGCTACTAAACAGGCTCCTTCCTCACATTCACAAACAAGCAACAATATGTGCCAAAAACCATATACAAACAGACAACAATTAAATTCCATCGAATTCTGAAATAATATAGAAAATTACATCGGTATTGTATTCCGAAGAAGCACACGTAACTATATACCTTGAAGGCAGGAGCAGTTGAGACAGCATCGTGCAGACATGGAAAAGAGAGAGATGAAGATGGGAAAAGGAGGAGAAAAAGGAGAGGCAAGGTCACAGTTGGAGGAGCAATGGCGATGGAAATGACAGATCATGTGGCTTCCTCATTTTGTATACAAAATTTCTTCTTTTCCACCGTTTTGACAATTCCTTGTGATCTTTTCTCAACCGTCATGCATTTTCCCACCATGTCTCAGTGCTCCGGGATTGCAACACCACATCGAGCTCGAACTATCGAACGGTTCAGATCGAATGGGAGTCTGGCTCCCGGGAGCTTGGAGAATTGCCGCCGATGCACATGGTGAGGTATTTGTTATTTCAGCTTACGTCATTAATATAAACCAATTTTTGTCAATTGGACGAATAAAAATTACTGATTTACGGGATGAGTATTATTTTGAAAATGCTAGTGGGTTAGGAATATTGAAGACGTATTTGATGTTTGATGTTTGATTTTCTATTTTAATTTAAATTATAATTTTGATTTAATATTTGTATATAAGTTATAAAGTACTCCTTTTAATATTTGTATATAAGTTATAAAGTACTCCTTCCGTCCCAATAAGTAGTGTTTACTGTTATTTTTGTCCGTTTCAAAATAACAGTCTCATTTACATAAATAATTATACACTGTAAAATTATCCTTATTTTTTCATTATAATTACACAATTGTCTCTATTTTTTTACACTAATACACTCACAAGGTTAAAAAAATCAGATGGAGTATTATTTTATAAAGTAGATATAATTTTATAAATTTGAATTATTTTTTAGAAAAAGATTTTTTTTAAGTTTGTTTGATTTGAGGTTGTGTCTATTATGGATGTGTTTGTTTGGGTGATTGTCCTCAAATTTTACTATTTATTCAATTTTTCCTCCACAAAATATCAAATCAAACTCCTATTATTTTATTTTTTATATTATATTAAAAATTAATTTTACATTCAAAACATCACATCAAGATCTATTTATATCACATCATATAACTATTCACATTCAAAATTTTTATTATTCAAATCTCAATCCAAAATTTAAACCCCCAACAAATACACCCTATGAATTTTTAAATAATAATTTATTTGTAATATTTTCTTATTAAAATGATGAGCAAAGACCTTCTATTGGAAATAATAAAAACTCGAAATAAATACTCCATCCATCCAAATACAAAAGTCTTGTTTACAATTTTTGTCCGTCCCAAAATAATAGTCCCATTTTCATAAATAATCATATCACCATAAAATTATCTCTACTTTTTCATTATTATTACACAATTCTCACTACTTTTTACACTAATGTACTTACAAGTGCAAAAAAGTCATTTATCTTTACTTTTTACCAACTACCAATATAATATCAATATTTTTGAAATCTCGTGCCTAACACAATAATACTATACTTTTGGGAATGAGAAAGTATAACATTTATGTTTATTTCTATTTATGAGATATATATATAATATGTCATGCAAATTATATATCATAATTTTTTCTATTAAAAAAATATTACATTGAAAACCGATGTTTTTAGTTTGGAATTCCAAAATAACAAACTAATTAAATTTGTATATTTATATTTAAAGCCGCATCTAAGATTCTATTTAAATAATAAATTTTGAAATATTAATACATTCTTAATTTATTTTATAACTAAAATGTTCAATAAATTACGGATCAGATGTCATGCATGATATTGTGAATTCAAACTTGATTATTTTTTGATTATTTTGATAAATTACAAAAAAACTTTATCATGAATCCAATGATATATAAGTATTCAATTTTTGAATAAATTACTGAAAAAAAGTGTTTAAGCTCAACACTTCATTCAAAATGATCCGACATTTATATTTGCCTAGATGACTTGATATTTTACATTGGTAAAATATACTCGATCCCAAGCAATGAAATTCAAAACTTTAGTGTCATCCGAATATCCAAAACTTCTCAAGAATGTCGGATCCATTCTTTAATATCAATGCGCAATTGGTTATTAAACAGCAAAAATCATATTATAGAGAACTATCCACTCCAAAAAAGTTATTTAAGAATGTTTCTTTTGGTTGAGTTTTAAAAAAATTGATTTAAATTTAATATTAAAATAATACTTGATGAGAAAGGGAGTTCAAATAATAATTTTTTAGAAAATTTGAATAAAGAAACATAAAAGTACTTTTGACTTTTAACTATATATTATGTTTTAAATAATCACATATAATACCTTTAATTAGCAACATTAAAATACCACTTAGGAAATCTTATATTCAATTACTCATGTTCAAAAAAATAAGTTTGAATATTAATTTAAATTGAAAATTTTATTTATTTTTTGAAATTACATAAAAGTAGAAATTTAGAAATAACAAAAAAAAAAATGTCAATACCATTGGTTTTTTTGAAAAATACTACGTTAATATCTAATACTTAAGATCCAATCAGCGAGGGTTTCATTTATGTAAAAAATATTTATTTTGTCCAATTTAATATGCTTTTAATCATTTTCGTCTATTTTATTTAAAATAATTTGTAATAAATAATATTATTTTTATCATTTAAAAATATAAAATATTTTTTAGATAATTCTATTAATTAATAAAATATTATTATTTTTTAATTTACTATAAAATTATTTATTTCAAATGGTCCGAATGAATTTTATATATACTAAAATATTTTTAATTTTTATAAAAATAATATTCTTTTATTTGTAAGTATAAAAAATTCAATATCATGTTATATATTTGTATTAATTAATAAAATATTATATTATTTTTTAATTTACATAAAAATATGTCTTGGTTTACGCAAACTTTAATTGCAAACAGTCCACGTCAGAGCTCAATCAGCATAGACCCGCCCAACCACGTCTATATAGGAATATCAGCGAATGGATTCATGCCACGTCAATGATATGACGCTGACTGTAGTCCAATTGTTCAACCAACATCAATGCGGCAAACGACGATTTGTACGTGAATGGACAAAACTACCTTCGTGGTCCTAATTGACAGATTCCCAATTTGAAGGTCATTCCCGGTATTCAACTTTTTATCAAGGCGTGTCGATAAATTTTAGAACCAAAACCCCTGGGGCATAAAATATGGAATAAAAATGACGAATTACAGCAATTTTGATTCACCGATCTGCAAATTGTGAGCTCCGATCACTCGCCAATGGCAGCCCCTTTCTTTTCGACACCCTTCCAACCGTTTGTCTATCAGGTTAATCACAATTCATTAATTTTCATTGAGTTAGGGTTTTATATGATTATTTAATGTTTTGATTTTGGAAATTTTTTTTGTTAGCGATCACAGTTTCGTTATCTTGCTGAGAAGTATGGTGAATCTGAAACTTGAAATAAAATTGAACTCTAACAATTACCTTCTGTAGAGGTAGATTTTGGCTGCGAGTTTAGAGTTGTCTTGTGTGGTCGTGTGTGATTTTGTGCCTAGGACCTCTGCGATCGCTGTAAAATGGAGTTGGGATTTCATCAGTTTCGTTTCGGTGTGACCGGCTTCCTGGAATCGTGACTATGTAGAAGTGATGTGCCAATGCGGGCGAAAAGATATCTTGTTTTGGAATCTTTTAGGGCATTGTCATTGCAATGCTACAGCCTACAGGAATCATGCTCATACAAGCGCCTTCGGTTTTCGCTTACAATATGTTAGCTGTGCATCACAAGCTAGCTTTTAAAGATAAATTGATTATAGAAATTCTAACCAAGCCATCAGATTTTGCAATGATACTTAACTGGTGCTTGCTTTTGCTTGTTCAATTTGTAATTCAATAGTGCCTATATGCTTGGTTTATTTATTTATTTACTTTAGCCTATGTGCTCATGGGTCATTTCAAATTTTGTTTCAGAGCCCACAGGATGCAGTCACACCTTTTCAGATCCTGGGAGGGGAAGCACAAATAGTTCAGGTATTTTTTGCACGCCTGATTTTCTCATCCCGTGACATAGACATATGTTATACAGCCTAATTAAAAAAATTGGCATTTTTTTCTCTCTCTAGGTAATGCTAAAGCCAGGGGAAAAGGTTATTGCTAAGCCAGGTATGCAAATAGTTAACCGTTCGTGTTTGTATAATATTTCTGTTTGAATTGGATGTATTATTCTTCTGTTGGTTATGTTTGTTTGCTGTACGTAGTAACTATTTATGATTTTCATTTTTAGAAATTACTTATGTGATAAAGGCTGGTAAAAGACAATTTCAGACTGAAGGTTACACATGCATTTAATCGGGTTTGCCTTAAATTCATTTGATGAATAAAATTTCACACGTTTACTAACTTACCGTCATCTATTACATTATAGCATGGTGGGAACAAATGAATCTTACTTGATTGAAGCCACCATATATGGAGATTCTCTATAATGTATCTGTGGCAAGCATTTGATCAATATCATGTTTGGTTGTTATTGTAAAATTGTATTTTAGTTAGTTATATTTGAGTATAATCTTGCCAAGTGCCATAACCCCAACAAAGGTCCTCTTTGTTTGTAGTGCACTACAGCACTATGCACAAATTACACCGCGCTAAATAGTGACCCAATTTGAACTGGTTCTGATAGATTGTTAGCCATCTCCATCTCGTGCCCTTGAAGCTAAAGGCTTATCTTTTTTTCTTTGTTATTCTCTTTTTCATGTTATCTTGTTTTCTTGATCGCTAAGTTGCAACTTCGTTCTCTCTTCCACATAATCTTTGTTAGGTGAATTAATGGTCCATCTCTAAACTCTGGCCATAACTGTACTAGCACTTTGATTACTACCTCAAACTTAAAATTTTAAACATAATCTCTGCGTATATATCTTCTTTGTAAAGTGACCACCATACATGGATGTGTTGCAGGTTCGATGTGCTACATGTCCGGGTCTATACAAATGGAAAATGTATACGTGCCAGAAAATGAAGCTGGTGTGTGGCAATGGCTTATTGGAAAGAGTGTTACTAGCATAATACTCCACAATACTGGATCAACTGATGGGTTTGTGGGAATAGCTGCACCTACACTTGCAAAGATTCTACCGGTATGTAACCTTCCATATTACTGATTCTCATTGATATTTCATTATCTGGTGTCAAGGGTTTCTATTGTTTGTGGTTACACCATGCAGATTGATCTGGCTTTGTTTGGTGGTGAAATGTTGTGCCAGGTACTGATTATGTACAATTAATGTAAAAGTTGCAATGAAATTTCTCTTCATGGTGGTTTACTAACTTTGGTGTGACTTTTGCTATAATATGTTGTAGCCAGATGCATTTCTTTGCTCTATTAATGATGTCAAAGTAAATAATTCAGTTGATCCAAGGGCACGCAATGCCATTACTAATGTAGAGGTCTGATGGTTGGGTCTTTCTTATTATTTTCCTTTTTATATTTGAGCTCTCTTCTAAGGTCAGTAGTTATAATTAAATGTCACTGTTTACAGGGATTTTTGAGGCAGAAACTCTCTGGTCAAGGGCTTGCTTTTATTGTAGGTGGTGGTTCTGGTATGGTTCTCAAATTTGGAGTGCTGTTATATGATATCTTACAGCATTTTGTAGCTTCACTAGGCCATCTTTTTGTTGCATGTATTTTAGACAGCTAAGACTTCCTCGTAGATATCTTGCAAGTAAAAATTTTCATGGTTGATTTATTATAATATGGAAACTGTTATAATGTGAAAATTGCATTTTGTCTTGACTCCTAACAAAAGCACCATATCTTAGATGAATGAACATTTGTAGATACCATGCACATTTCTGAAAGAAATCAGGGACCATGATAGCTTGAGCTGCTTGTCTTTTAATGATTTGATTCAACATGATTTGTCAGCATCTCACTTAAACACTAACTTGTTCCTTTTCTTAGGTAGTAAAAACTCATTATTGATACAGCTGCAAACAAAATGATCAGTTATGTTTGAATTCATCATTCATGGTAATGTTTACCCTAGATCTATGGACAAGATCTTCATTATTATAATTAATTAATAATCAGTGTTTAAATATGGAAAATTTTGACTTAAAGGCCTTCAAGTCTTTATAGTTTTAGAGGCATGCTTGGTAGTGGCATGTTGCTCATGAGATGAATGAATCATGTCTTGCCAAAACTGCAATCCAACTTGTAGTTGTTTCCTATCTAATTATGGTGTTTTCCTTGCTCTTTGGTGCTTCTTAGTTGTACAGAAAAACCTAGAGGTGGGAGAAGTACTCACAATTGATGTCTCAAGCATTGTTGCCGTTTCAGCAACAGTTAATGTTCAAATCAAGTATAATGGCCCTATGAGAAGGGTAGTCTTTGGGGTGAGTATCCCTGCATTATTTTCCTTCAGAAATAGTGAAATGCCAGTTGCAAGGAATATTTTATTGTGGTTTGTGGTGATGGTAAATGTTTAATATATAGTTTTTGTTAAAGTTGATAAGCAGATTTATGGGTCTTGGTCATTCACCAGTGGTAGCTTTGTAGGAGGTCCTTAAATAGATATTTCTCTGGATGCTATGATATTGTAGGCTGCTTTTTAGAATTGTTTGTGCTCTCTACAATTTATTAAAAATCTTACCTGATGAATTGAAGAATACATCAATTTATGGCTAATTGTGGTACATTGCAGGGGCAAAATCTCTGTTTATTTCTAAGAATTGGGAATAATGTAATGGTGCGGATTAGTCATTACACAGTCCTATAATTGTGTGGTTGCAACCACGAGCTAGATAATACTTAAAGTTTTAGTGGTCTAGTTCCATGAGAGAATTTGATGGAGTCTCCAAATTTTGCTACTCTTCTTTTGTTCTCATATTCAATGATCCTGAAACTGAGGACAACTTTGGCTTACACGGGTATCATGATGTGTTGTATATATTCAGTTCTGACTCAATTTCTTTCACCCTGCTCACTTTGTCTTGCGGTTGTCTATTGACTATGCAGTGTGAATTGCTCTCTAATTTAAGAATGAACCTGAAATTTTATATTTATCAAAATTCTGGTTATCTTAGAACTTATTTATGGCTATATGTTTGCTACTCAAAACTTCATTAATAATTGCTTTTCTTTTTCTTTTTCTTTTTCGTTTTTGTTTTCTGGTTGATTCATATTTGGTGTTAGCTGAAAATCTTTATCCTTACAACCTCCCAACAAATGATCTTATGCTGTGTTCTTGTTTCTGCAAGACATTTGCAATCCACAAAGTGTTGATTTCTCCATCAACACAACACAGATATTAGACTCATAAACTAGTTTAGATTCAACAAGTTCCCCTTTCTAATGACCAAATTGAATAAATTCAGTGAACTCATCAATTGCATTTTGATCCTTTGCTATAATTCATATGGGGCAGTCCATTTTTCAACTTTTAATCTTCTGTGCATATGATTTCTCCACTATTGAATAATACTTATTTTTGTCATTCTTATCTATGTTCGTAGGGTGACAACCTGATCACTGCTGTTCTAACCGGACCTGGTATTGTCTTCATCCAAAGCATGCCCTTTCACCGGCTTTCTCAGCGCATTGCAAGGTATAATATCTCTTACCCAAATCCAACCTTGCATCATTGTAATAGTTTTGCTGTATCTACATTCAATCCCCACTCATTTTCGCATCGGCATATTTTCAGGGCTGTTACCTCCCCCAACATGCGGGACAACCCCAAGTTCTTCTTCCAGATAGCTGTCTTCTTCTTTTTAGCATACGTCGTCATTGTGTCATCACTAATCTTGACAGACATATGATTGAATGAAACAAACGATCATCTTCCTATTGGCTACCCAATATCAATTCACCCCTTTTTCCCTAGTTTCTAGATGCTATTGTCACTTTCTTCCTACAAAAAAGAAATAGATGTAAAATTGATATTTGCAGTAGCTTTTAAAGGAGTATATTTTTTTGCGTTGGCTCAGGCTGAGGCTGGGGATATGCTGTGTATTATGGTGGAAATTGTAAAGTAACATTTAACATTTATCTTTGTATTTTTTCTAGGGCTTCCGCTTATTTGTGTCTGGCATTTAGCTAGTGCTTTCAAATTTGCTTCAGAGTGTTTAGGAAAGAATGATAAATACCGATTAGAAATCTCTATACTCCTTTCATTTGTTGTTAGTATATATGATATATGAGCGTTGGTCTTGGTGTTGTTTTTCATTTTATACATAGATATTTAACCAAGATTTTTTAATAGTACAGCTGCATAAAAGAGCTCATTGGTAAACTTTCCTGATTGAATCTAATATGTTTTAAACTAAATTCGATAATATGTTTTAAACTAAATTCGATAAGATAAGTTACACTAGGCGCGTAGAAATAATTTGTGATAGGTAGACCAGTAGCAATCACCGAGAGGCATCGCCTTTTGTTAAGGTTTTTTTATTGTTTATATATTGTATATATATTTTTAAAATATTAAATTAAATATTTTATTTTTAATTCAAAATATCAATTCTAATTATTATTTCAATTTAAAATTCAAAATTAAAATACATTAATTGTAAAAGAATTATTTAAAAGAGTTTTGAATAATTTACTTTAGTATTAATGTGATCAATGAAATAATATTAGTAAATAATTAATAAATATATGAATAAAAATAATTACAAATTAAAATTAAAATAAAAATTTTATGAATTATAAAATTTAAAATAAATTAAAATATATAATTATGTTTAAAAAAATAAATTATGTGGACCGAAGAGTAATAATCTAAAGTTAAATGAAATAACAGAAATGACATTGAATAAATACATTAACACTTTGTAAAATATTTTATGGAGAAAATAAAAGTATGAATAAATAAAAAAAATATATAAATAGGCCCAAGCGGTCCACTAGTTTTAGTGGGCCGAAGATAAGAAGGTAGAGAGGTGTGCGTGTGAACGTGGGTATTGGGTTGGGTAGTTTCGCATCTAATCGGCGCGCAGATTTACTAAATCATGACCGTAGATTTGCAACGCCCATCTATATATATATCATTATGCCCTGCGCCAGCTTTATCCTCATTTTCATTCCGCACCAAGAAGACTTGCGATTCTTCTCGTCGCGCTCTCCCTACCTATCAAAACCCTAATCTCTCCGTATTCTTATCCTGGGATTTACATCCAATTTCTTCAATTCTGTTAGTGGTCGACCGATTCCTATCCGATCAGTGCTGATTTGGTTCTGTGGACCAGGAGGATGAGCTAATTATCGAGGGTGCGCCCTAGTCGCCTGCTCGCGTACCTTTTACTCTACAATCGGGTTATCGATTCGTGGTGTTCTTGAGGCAGGATTCGATAGCTGAAGCGGCGGTTTGCTTGTCTATTGATCGAGAGATTTGCGTCGGAGGTTTCCTCAGTTCGAGGCGGTGATTCGGCGATTCGGTTCGGCGCCAGAAGGAGAGGGCTTTTCGGCGTTCTTTTACGATCTGTTGGATCTACGTAATTTGCGGTGTTTTGGTGAATATTTTGATCGATCCTGATTATCTCGCTCTCATTCTCTCTACCCTTGTGCAAGAGCAAGGAAGACTCAGCGTTTGGAATTTATCGGTCTCCTGAAGGATTAGAAGGCCATTAGTCGGTTTGATTTTTCTTGATTAAGTGCAAGAAAACGAAGTAAAGAGGAAAAAAAAAGAACAAAAAAAGAACTCGATTTTCCGTTGTACTTCTGTTATTTGTTTTCTTCTTCATCTTTGTTTGAGTTGAATGCCAGGCTTTTTGTTTTGTATTATTTGACGGCACAATTTATATCTGTAGTTATTCCTCTATCTACAAAGAAAGGTGAAAAAATATGGCTGTGTACTATAAATTTAAAAGTGCAAAAGATTACGATTCAGTTCCGCTGGATGGACACTTCATATCAGTGGGAAACTTGAAAGAAAAAATATTTGAACTAAAGCATTTGGGCAGGGGTACTGATTTTGACCTCGTTGTCACCAACGCCCAGACTAATGAAGGTTGGTTTTGATTCTTTGTAAGATTTTATTCAAATAGAAATCTTTAAAACCAAGAATGGGTGTTTGATTCTTTCTAACCTTTTTCAATATGCTCAAAACACAATTTTCTGGTGGTTTGTGTAATATTGAGGTCAATTGATTCGTGCTTGTTCGTTTTTGGTATATGTTTTTGATGTGTTTAGCAGTTTTCAGGCAGATAGTTGAATATTACAGACATATTTTCCAATAGTTAACTACTATGTGGTGGAACAATGTTTCAGACGCATGTTTTTCTTTTGTTCCTTTGAAATGCATGTTGACCATAGCTCTGGTTAGTTTTGTTCACGTTTGAAAACTCGCTTGTTTCTATCTTAGTTATATGTGTATTTGTAGTTTCCACTGTTAATGTTGCCTGTGGCATTATAATCGGGTGTTAACAACCATATAGTAGGTGGTGTTGTCAAAGGGCTTGTTTGGTGGAAACATGGTGGCCTTGAGTCACTACGGTGGAGCAAAATATTTTCTCTGTGTTGAGATGGAAGTGTTTTAAGGCGAGTAGGATTTGAGTATGTGCTGGTTGTTATTGGCCCAGTTGTTCATTTTTTGCGAAGTTTTATTTGTTTTATGAAGAAGTTTATCATTCGAGATCAGGACAGTGATGGTCATAGTTGTAATAAGTTTTATTGCTGGACAATTGGGAAGAGATAAGGAGATGTGATTCTAGGTGGTGTTGGCCCATGGCTGTGGTTGTGCTAATTCATTGTATTTGTTGGTGTTCTCTGTGTGTTTTAATCTTTTTGTTATTCTGTATATTTCAGAGTACCTTGATGAAGCAATGTTAATTCCCAAAAATACTTCAGTTTTAATACGCCGAGTTCCCGGACGCCCTCGACTGCCTATAGTTACTGCGCCTGTTTCTGAGCAACAAGAGTATTGCCTTAATCCTTAAAATCTTTTTTCAATTTACTTTAAAAAAATAATGTACAGCAGCTAGGTTGGGTTGTTTGTTCAACCTTTGGACAAAGGTTTGGGATATAACAGTTAACCATACCCAATAGGAATAACAACCACCTTCATGTACAGCACACAAGTAGGAATTACGAACTTTATGTGGAATTGTTAGTTGAGTATTTCCATGCATATTGTAGGACAAATACGAGTAGCAATCCTGATGATGTTCAAGTTACAAAGAGTGGCTTTTCTGGAGCAGATCCTTCTGCCATGAAATATGTAAGCATTCATTAATCAATCTTTAGAAAGAGTCTCAACACTTCTCTTACATTAGCTACATAGTTGTTTAGATATGGTTGAACTTTTATATTGTAATCTAACTTCATCAAGGTATTCAACATTGTAGGCTGAAGATACAGATTGGGATGAGTTTGGAACAGATCTCTACGCAATTCCTGAAACTATATCTGTGCAATCAAGCATTCCAGCTCAGGAGGCTCTCCCTGTAAGCAAAGAAGATGAGGAGAGCAAGATCAAAGCACTAATTGACACTCCCGCTTTAGATTGGCAACAGTTAGTAGAACTTCCCTTGGCTTACCGCCATATCAGTTGCACCTCTTGTTAACTTAACATTGAAATCATTTTTTCTTTGACCTTTTACCTGTTGATTACATTATCATTGCAGTCAACATTCCGATGGGTTTGGTTCTGGTCGTGGTTTTGGACGTGGCATGGGTGGAAGAATGATGGGTGGACGTGGTTTTGGTAATACCCCCCTCCCCCCTCTCTTTCCCCGCCCCAATAATAATAATAATAATAATAATAATAAATTATAGTGGTTGACTCTAATATTATCCATTTCACCTGATTTGGTCATTCACAGCTTTCATTGAATCCAATATTTTTTCTGCTCCGTTGGTTTGTTGCATACTGACTATTCCGAAACCATGCCACTTGAACTCACAGGTCGAGGTGGATTTGAGAAGAAAACACCACCACCTGGTTACATATGTCACAGGTGCAAGGTGCCTGGTATGGTTCCCCTCCTCACTCTTTTTAATTTTTATTAACTAAATAATGATTCTCAGTAATATAGTTATTTCAAATACTGAAGATTGGACAGAATATATTAGTAATATCATGGAACCTTTTGTTTAGGTCATTTCATTCAGCACTGCCCAACAAATGGTGATCCCAATTTTGATATTAAAAGGGTTAAACCTCCCACTGGAATTCCAAAGTCCATGTTGGTGGCTACTCCAGATGGCTCATATGCATTGCCAAGTGGAGCTGTTGCTGTTCTAAAGCCAAATGAGTAAGCTATCTTGATTAGTATGATGCATACATTTGTTAACAGTAAATAACATTTTACTATTTAAATTTTTTAAAGGGCTGCCTTTGAGAAAGAGATTGAGGGGATGCCATCCACACGGCCTGTTGGTGATCTCCCACCTGAATTGCATTGCCCACTGTGCAAAGAAGTAATGAAAGATGCTGTCCTGACAAGCAAGTGTTGTTTTACCAGCTTTTGTGATAAATGTAAGATTACACTTAAGTTGACAATTTATTTTATGCCATGTCAATGGTAGGACAATTTTGTTCCCGGGTACCTCAGTCTGGATATGTGAAGTGGTGTTTTACTTTTGGGTGTTTGGAAATCCAAAATGTTTTGCTGCTTCTTGAGATTGGTCTTCTCTAATGATGGTTGAACCTTACTTGATTTTCTCACTTCTCCTTAGGTATAAGAGATTACATCATTTCCAAGTCAATGTGTGTCTGTGGGGCCACAAGCATTCTTGCAGATGATCTTTTACCCAACAAGACTCTGAGGGATACCATTAACCGAATTCTGGAATCCAATAATAACAGCACTGAAAATGGTGGGAGTGCATTTCAAGCCCAAGGTATGCTCGGTGTTCTCACTCCAGCAAACCATCTAGGCTTTAATTTCTTTCGGTCTCAAGTTGGATTCTTCCATTGAAACGATAAATTGATAATCCTGTTATTTACTTCTGGCTCAGACTTGGAGTCTCGCAATCCACAAGCTAAGGTTCCATCCCCCACACAGTCTGCTGCCTCAAAGGGAACGAAAGAGCCCACACCACCACCCCAAAAGGAAGAAATCTTAAAGGATGCAGAGACTTCAAAGGCTGTCGAGACAGTTGAAGAAAACAAATCTTTAGATGTGCCACCATCAGAACCAGATAAAGGGAAAGCTCCTAGATTACCTGATGTTGCAGAAGCTACTCATGACTCAAAAACTATGAAGGAGGGAGGAGGAGCAGCTTCGCAGGGAAGTGCTCAATTTGTTGACGAAGAGGTCCAGCAGAAACCAGTGTCTGGTGAAGCAGGTAAATGGTGGATGTCTGGCTTCCTGTATAGATTTTGTGTTTGGGATGCTAGATCTGGACAGCAATGGAGAATTCCTCTGTATTGTTGTTTCTGTCTTCTTTATGGCGTGTCTTCAATGAAGGTGTTAGTGTCTGATGAGACACTGAATTGTGTAGTATGTTTTTCATTCCAAAAAAGAATGACCAGCCTGTGCTATAAAAACAATTATTTACTTGAATGTGAAGTTCTCATAGAGATTACTTTTCCAAATTACTATTCTCAGATAATATGTACTACAATGATATATATCCATTTGGAGCTGAACGTGTGAGTTTTTTGTGATACAGGTAAGAAGAAGAAAAAGAAGAAAGTGCGCATGCCTCCTGGTGGTATGATCTAATAACCAAAGTTTCATTCTTACGTTTTTAGAATGTTATGCGGCCACCCTATTTGTGTGAAATTTGTTTGACTTGTGATACTGGCCTGAATAAGACATTTCTCCCTTAAATTGATGCTATTTGAGAACTGCTATACCATGTAGGGGGATCATAGTTGTGTGTCTGTAAACTTTAGTTTTGACATTTTTTGTGAATCTTTGAAATAAACCTTATATAACTATATAAGCAATGGGATATCTGGTTTCCATTTTGAAAATGTCTTATGTGTTTTTCAAGTTTAGAAACTTCAATTTTTGTGTGTGACAAGTATATTATTTTGTTCCAAGTCAATTTTACCCTGTTTAAGATACTGCCTGAAATTAAATGAATCTGTTTTGGGTGTTGATTTGTGTTACTTGAGCTCTTTGTTGGTCAAACTAATGTTGTCAAATGATATCCAGCTGCTGAGATGCAGTGGAGAGCTGCACAGGAATTTGCACCCGAGAATTATATGATGCCTATGGGTGGTCCCGCTGCTGCTTTTAATCCTTACTGGAACGGAATGCAACCCGGGTTGGATGGGTTTATGCCTCCATATCCTGGTCCAATGCCATACATGGGGTATGGCCTCAATCCCATGGATATGGCATTTGGTGGTGTAATGCCACACGATCCATTTGGAGTACCAGGTTGTATGATGCCATACGGTGCCCCCCCTCAGAGGTATGATTCGGTTCATGTTCTTGCATAATGTTACCTCAATTCCCTACTTGATTGAATTACAGAAAACATATCTGTGTATTTATGGTTACTGATCTGGAACGAGCATCATTGCCAAAATTTCGATGTCTGATTAATCTCACACTATTCTTCCTTGTGTTGTAGGGATCTTGCTGAGTTAGCAATGGGGGGATTCAACGCCGGGCCACCTATCATGAGCCGAGAAGAATTCGAAGCTCGAAAAGCTGATCTGAAGAGGAAGCGCGAAATGGAGAGACGGGCAGATATTAATAAGTAAGCAAAATCAATCTGCTTCTCTGTTAATGATCGTTTGTTTCATTTAAATACCTACCCAACCTTCAACTTCTATCTATTATTAAAAACAATCATATTTTCCGTCGCAGGGAAATGCCTAAAGAGCGCGAATACGGGCGAGATGGAAGAGAAGGGAGCAGCACTATCGACGCCTCGTCCAAGCCCAAACCTGTATGTCCCTTTATCATCGAACTACTAGTGTTAGTGCATATTTTTACCCGATTGCAGGTGGAATACATGGTCCCTGAAATGCATGCTATTCTTGCAAGACACCACTTGGCGTACTACAAAAAGAGTATCTCAATAGTTAGGATAAAATTTAGTTATGCTAATGGTGGTTGCCTTTCTCACCTAATGCTCAGTAGCACGATTGGTGGTGGTGGCAAATCAAAGGGTAGATTTTACACCCGAGGATTTCTTATTATAGACTATTTAATTTCTTTGAGAATCTATGCAATTTTAATTTTGGAATTTTTACTTTCTTCATTTGATAATTGTGTGTTTGTTATGCCCAATTAATGACGTCAACCCAAAAATACACTGGATGCAAGTGTTTTTTTCTTGGGTGTATGATGTCTAGGCCACTTTTCTTTTTTTTAACGTACTTAAGTTACAAGATTGGGTTTTTTTAACTACTGATTATAAAAAAATAGGTTAATATGGGCTGTGTTATTAGAATAGAATTGGGCCCGGCGTCCAATTTCGGCCCAAATTGTTTTTTGTGTAAATTATTTTTTATTTCCAAATTTCAGCCCAATTGAGTTTTGTAGGTCTGGGATTGTTGTACTTAGTTTTGTGTCTGGTGGTGCAGAGGCCTGTTCTTCCGCCGCCTCCGGCGGCTGACAACCGCCACCGGGCGGAGCGGCGCTCCTCCCCGGACCGTCGCTCCGACATTCCGCGTCCGTCGAAGAAGAAGCCGGAAGCTCACGAGGAAGACCGCCGATCGCACCGTTCCGACCGCCGTGACTATCCGGATGAACCCCACCGCCACCGCGATCGCCACCGCAGCAGCGGCAGCAGCCACCAGCGTCGGTCGGAATCTCCGTCGGAGCCTCCTGCTTCGGCACTCTCCGCCGCTGAGAAGAAGAAGGCCAGTGTGTTCTCCCGCATCAGCTTCCCTGAGAACGAGCAGCCGTCTAGCAAAAAAAGGAAGACTTCTGAAACCTCCGCCGGCGCCGGCACCGGCGCCGGAAATCAGAGGTCGACGGCGACAGTTTCCAATGGCTACCATGAAGATCACCACAAGGCTAGGAAAACTGCGGTGGCGGCCGATGACAGCAGCGATGATGAAAGGCACTTCAAGAGGCGGCCGTCGAGGTACAACTCGTCCCCTCCGGCGGCGGCGGCGGCGGAGGATCACCGGCGGTCGAGGGACAAGGACCGCGGAGGGTACAGCAAGCATCGATAGACTAGATCGATTTGATCTTTTTTATCGATAGATAAATAGATAGAAATGAATGAATGAGTCTGAAGAATAGAAGAGGAAAAAGCATGTGATGTCTTTTCGTTCGTTGCTATCGTCATCTTCCCTTTATATCATATCTTTGTTTGCAGCCTTTTGGTATGTAATAACATCAAGAAGTTATTGTTACTATCTTCTTAAGCATCTTAACATTAAATGCAATTGATGCTTGTTTCTTTCTATGGCCTTTTTTAGATAAAATTTTGAGATTTTAATTAGATTACTTTCGTAATTTTTAGCGTTATTTATAATTATATTTTTTCAAAAAAAATAATTATACATCAAATGTTGTTCTTACAAAAATGGTACTTTCAAAACTTTGGGTGGGCTTGTTTTCACTTTTGAACAAAATGCATATTATATTATACTATAATCTTATTTAAATATATGTATATAAATATATTATATTTTTATAATATTAATAAAGAAAAAACATATATATTTAATTAAAAAATTGTTTATAGCTTTATAATTTTTATAATAATAAATTTTGATATTTAATATAATATCCTGAGCAAGAAATTAAATATTAGATGTTTATACTTTTAAAAATATTTAAGTGTGTTTGTTTGGCTAGTAGATTGGATTTACACTGTTCATCCAATTTTTTTTTTCAAAAAATATCAAATCAAACACCTATTTTTTATTTTTATATTATATTAAAAATCAATTTTACATTCAAAATATCACATCAACACTTATTTATATCACATATACAACTATTTAAATTCAAAATTTTTACTATTCAAATCCCAACTCAAAATCCAATCTCTCAAATAAACACTAGAAAAAATAAATTATGCTACTGGAAGAAGATCATTAAAAAAGCTTCCATTAGTAAAATATAATGCAAGGCCGGGTTTATGAAGTTAGTGGGTAATATTGTAAACTCATAAAATTGGAGGACTGAAGATCAATTTTTATTTTTTACTAGCCAACACACAGGCCACAGCAGCTTCAGCCTTGCCGAATAAACCTACAGCATTGGCAGTTTTCATTCCAAACCCCCAAAAAGCTCCTTCTTCTTCAAAAATGGCAGCCGCTGCAACAGCCTTCTCAGCTTCTTCAGCCTCCTTCAAGCTTTCCTCCCAAAACCCTACTCTACCAGCTTTTTCCTCCTCCATTAACGTCTCCTTCTCGACTTCCAATTCCCCGATCCAATCCGCGAAATCTCTCAAACTCAACCGCAATCCTAAATTCCCACGCGCCGCCACCCCCTCCGCCGCTTCCGCCGCATCGGACAGTGCAATCACCACATTCCACGGTCAATGCTATGTCGTCGGAGACAACATCGACACCGACCAAATCATCCCTGCCGAGTATCTCACGCTCGTCCCCTCCAAACCCGACGAGTACGAGAAGCTCGGTTCCTACGCCCTAGTCGGCTTGCCGTCCACATACGAAACACGATTCGTCGATACCGGCGCCACCAAAACCAAGTACTCCATAGTGATCGGCGGCGACAACTTCGGCTGCGGTTCGTCTCGCGAGCACGCTCCCGTAGCTTTGGGCGCTGCCGGCGTGGCGGCAGTGGTGGCGGAGTCGTACGCCAGGATTTTCTTCAGGAATTCCGTCGCGACTGGAGAACTGTACCCGCTGGAATCGGAAGGGAGGTTGTGCGAGGAGTGTAGAACTGGCGATGTCGTCACTATTGAGCTGAGTGAGAGCGTCTGTAAGCTGATCAATCACACTACCGGAAAAGAGCATAAGTTGAAGCCGATCGGAGACGCCGGCCCCGTCATTGAAGCCGGTGGGATATTTGCCTATGCCAGAAAGACTGGGATGATACCTTCTCGGGATGCCTAGAAATTGGTCACATCTTGCTGGTATGATTAAGAGCTTTTTTTATTTTTATTTTTATTTATTTTATTGGATTGATTGATTTAGAAAATGGTTTCGTACCCGTATGATCTAAGTTAGATTGAAGAATGAATTGAGTTAAATCTTGTTTTCTGATTTCACTATTTTTCTAATGTTTGTAGTATGAAAATGTGTGTATGATAATAAAATTGATAAAGAAGAATTAATCTTTTCCTATTGTGTTTGTTTGTGAATTTGTTCCTGGTTGCAGTATTGAACTTACTAATGTGATATAAATATGCATTGATGTGGTATTTAATTTTAGTGTAATAAAATAAATAAAAATTGGGTGTTTGATTTGATGTTTTTGGAGGAAAAAAAAGTTAAATAGTAAAAACAGGTGTAAAATCTGACAAGTAAACACGAGTATTGATGAGTTGTGGGCATGGATATATGGCTTAATTGTGTAACTCTGCTAATATTTCTCGATTTTTTCTTGCATGCAATGCTGTCTTTGGCATCATATTTCGGTTTCGTATGCTGCTTGGGATCCTGATTCAGTTTCCGACTGTTTGGTGCCATCTACAATAGAAATCTTTAGATTCCTAAGTTTGATTATTTATAATAAAGGGTTTGTTAAGAACTTACATGCTGGTTGTATGTTCCTTCAGTGAGTGTGACTGTATTGTTATCATACATTTCTGTAATGACAATTTCCTTGCAAGACCAAATCTCTTTATATAGCGCCCGCTCGGTGCTCTTATATCAGCTTGCTGAATTGTTTTCCTGCCAAGGGCGAGTGGTTCGTTTGTTTCATGTTGAAAATTTATAACCTGTTTCTTGGCACCAAATATATGAAGCATCTTTGTTAATCATGGGAAACAGGAATATTATTATTTTACATTTTAGCTGAAGTTGAACTTACATTCAGTTCATCATTTTAGCCTACAGATGAGCTTTTAGGTTAAATCCCTCCATTGATGCAGTTTTCTTTAAGAGCCTGCAATGCTTGACGGATAGAATCCTCGTCTTGGTTGGAATATTTGAGGCATATGAGTCTCTGCACAACACGATATGCCATTTGAATATGCTGATTCTTTTGGATGTTTGTCTCTATTCTCTTCTTTTCCTACACACATATAGAATATGCCAACAAAATCAAACTTTCATTGGACAAGTGCAAGAAAGTTACCCATGGATGAACATTGAAGATGTTCCAGGAAGATTTTAGAACATTTGAAGTCACTTTTTTGTTTCAGTCCAGGGGCGAGTCGGGTTATTTTCAAAATACTGTAGTTGTTGCTGGCTTTGGAATCAAAGGATTTTGATCACCTACAATTATGGATTTTAAAGTACCTTTTGAGCGATCTTGGATGTAATGCTTTCGGCAGACTCTATCACGGAACTTGGCAATCCTGCGACTCCTGCAAGTATGAGGCCATAATGTGCCACATGCCGCGGACCATCTCTCAGTTGAAACTGATAAAGATAGTCGATGTAAGAAGATGCAGAATGCTATAAGAAACTACTAATCCATCCAACAAAAACATGTTACCTTGAATTCCATTCGGTTGCTCTTGATCTCAATGCCAAAGTGAACAACTTTTACATTTGGATAAATTGTGGCCAATTCAGAGAGGTTTTCCATGTGAGTAGCAAATATAGTGTACCTGAATGATTATAAAAATAGAGTGAATTTGTCATAAAATAGGTCCAAGTGAATCACGAATGTGTGAGGAAATCAAGTCATGAAGTGAAAAGAGCTGTTCAACGTGTTTGTTCCTATAATTGCAAAAGCAAACTCCATATTTGGTTAGAGTATTTCGCCGGTCAATCAGCTATCATGTAAATCTCTAACTAAAGGATAAGTAATGTTTAAACACAATATTGTTTGCTGATACATTAGTAGTAGAAGCATGTGGTTATGGCAAAGCTAATTAAGAATTAAAAAATAATATAGGCAATATATGTCACAATAGCATAATGGAAACACTGCTAAGGAAAGAATACATTGAACTAACGTTCTTAGAAATGCCCTTTTAACAGCCTGTTCCATTGGCAGCACGAGCCTGATTAACAAACTTGCTGCAGCTCAATAATACCATAAAAATATTATATTATGGTCAGGTTCTGTCAAACCTTCAAATCAAAATTTACAATTAACAAATTGCAGGATGCCATTTTTGTTGCAAGTAAATTAATTCAAGTTGCGTCTTTATTTAAGCCTATACGAACATAAAGCAGCAAGAATACTTACGCTCTTAAAACCAGTAGATGCTCGCAGCAGCTCCATGCAATTGCAAATCCATCAGAGGACGATGTTGCTCTTCCCAATTCATCCACAACAATCAAACTTCTGCATACAGCAAAGAATGCTATGTTGCACATTCTTGATGAATTTAATAGTCAGAAGATTATGTACAGTTTATTAATTTACCTATGAGAAGCATTTTGTAGAATGAAAGCAGTCTCCTTCATTTCAGTCATAAACTGCACAGTGAATGACATAAAAAAACCGTTGCTCTCATTACATGATATTGACACCAATGTGGTCCTATTCCAATTTGTATAGATTGTTTTGCATGAAAAACATGATATAATTATTACCCATTGCTATACTTTAAAATACAGGGATAATTTTCTTATCAATTCTTAAATGTGTCTTTACTATTCCCAACAGAGATTAAACTAGCTAAAATCCAAGAATGAATCATCCAATAAATTGTTAAGGAAGACTCCAAGTACCTCTTGTTCCATGTATACTAAGGCAACTAGGGAATTCATCATCCATGTCCGTATCAAGAAACAAAAGATGGGCATGATCTTCAATTTGTTACTGGTGTGTCAATTTTTTAGGATGTGGTATTTCGATATGGAAAATCTCATGAAATAATTAAGTACTCTATAAATTATGCAGAAAACATGTCATTCGTTGTAACTAAGGAAATAGACGCATCAAGATACTTGCATTTCGCTAGTCTGGAGCCTGCAAATCTTTCTCAATTGCATTCTACCATAGCTCCATCACCAAGAGTCCAAGACAATTAAATACAATAGCAATATAACTTCCCTTCTCTTCTAATACCCAAACCTCTAATTTATACATGATAACAACACTTCACTAACAGACATACTAGAATTGTGGTGTATACACTTTCCCCATATTCATATTGAGTTACAACAAAACATGCTGCTGGGTGAATAAATATATTGGGACAATAGCTCACATTAATAAGTGGACAAAGTCACTTTTCACTAATCCTGTACGCTCTTTCACTTTCTCCTTGTGTCATTATAACTTTTTTTATGCTAACAAATAAGTATTGTGCACGGTTTGTTTTGATGAACTAGGGAAGGAAACTAACCTACTGAATCCCTATCAAGCAGAAGAAATCAATGAACATTAAAATTGCAAGAATAAAAAAAATTACCGTGCTAGAATTTGATTCAACACTGTCCATAATTCCCATCCTAGTAAATATGCGATCAATTACTTTTAAAGTTGCAAAGCGTGCAGGAACATAACAACCAATTTGAGCAAGGATGACTACCAGGCAAACTTGCTGTAGGTAAGTGCTCTTTCCACTCCTACAAGTAAAACTTACTCACCTTATGCTTAGTCAAAGAAAGAAAAAGATTTATGGTCATCACATGCCACATCCAATCCAAAACAACACCCAACTACACAGCTGCTCAGCAGTATTATAACTAGAAATTCATAGAGAAAATGATCTTCAGATCAAGAAACTTGCAGAAGATACTCGATCATAGCACCATACACCTCATGTCGAACTGTCCTAGTGACAAACTCCTCTCCTCAAGTGTTTCTATAATCTAAACACATCTAACTAGGTCAGATAGGTATCAAGCTGTTTGAATTTCAAACTATCAAAAGAATTACACTGCCCTCTTTTTCACTTTTACACAACTCAAACGTAAGCTACCTAATATTTTCACTAAGCGAATGGTTAAAGCAGAATCTGTGGATCAACAATGACATAACCAATGCATTCATCTAGCATGCATGAGCAATGATTATACCTTAAGCTCGAGAGATAGAGTTAATATTAAGTGACAGTTAGAAACTAATCAATAAATTTTGCATGGAGAAGGCTTGCACGAAGTATAGATATCATGCATGAGAGTTTGGACTCTATAGAGCAAAATATCACAAGCGAAACATTACCCAAAAGAAAGAACTTCTGGACTAAATTTTCTTACATGTTAGGGCCAGTAACTATTAACATATTTGATGCTTCGGAAAGGAAAATGTTGTTGGCCTGGAAAAACAGAGTAGGCATTGATCTTTAATGAATTATACCATTACTTCATGTCAACTTATACGTTTTAGACAAAATGTGGTCGGTATTGTTAGGGAACAAACTTACAATGAACTCTTGGTGTACACCTTCAAGGATGGGGTGCCTGCCTGAGTCAATTGCCAGCGGACCGTCATCTTCAAAAAAGTGTGTTGATATCCCATTGTCATTTTTATAATCTATGAGTAGTGAATTAGCGCCAAGCTTGGTGATAGCTACACTTACAAGTAAACTGAGGTCTACTATATTTGTCAACTGGCTTTGTGGATATTGTATGAGCAAATGAATTGACTATCATATCCAGAAGGCATAAAACCTCTGCAAGAAAAGTGAGAATAGAGACATCTTCTCGTATGGCATCCATTAATGCTGCATTTAACAATCATAGATGTTGATGATAAGAGAGATATCATAAATGAAGGGAAAATGAAATAAGTATATCAAGGAAAATTTTAAAAATACGCCATGGGCTTTCAGACTTTGGCAGGCATAAAATAGATGAAGTCAGTTGATAAAAGAAGAGAAGATATTCTTTTTAACTACAGTTCTCAGACCACGCTTTTTAACACTACGTAGGCAGTCACATTTGAATGCATTCTTTCATATGCAAATGTTAATATAATAACAAGAGAACTAAATCTGGTGGTAAGTTTCAGAAAACCTTCCAGGCATATTTCTGTCCGAAGATAGCACTCTTTCGCTGCAGATTTATTCCTTACATTCAACTGCAGTAGAAATAAAGAGCAGAAGACAATTCAATGCGGACTCCAATGCGGGAAATGAATAGAAAAAGTTCTATTAAGGTCATCATATAATATAGAATCCATTTGATGATTTCTTCCAATACTAAAGCAATTCGATGCAGTGATATTCACTCTGATTAAACTACAACTATGTCTAACCTACTGTGTCATTTGCTCCTTTCAGATACCAACAGAAAAATAGGAGTCCCCACATTTACTTGACCAAAACAAAATAATTAAGGAAAGGATACAGAAACCACATAATGCTAAACCACTCATACTTTCTTATACTCAATTTTCACTAGAATATATGTTATCAGATAATGCATTTCAGTTTACAATTTTTAATTAGGTGATAACTGTGGTTTAATGTCACGATAAGGAAATCAATAGATATACTTACTGAGGCCAGTTCTAGAGAAGAACAATGTATGTTGTTTCCATGTTTTATAACCTGATAATAAACAGCAGGGAGAATGTATGGGAGCATTCATACAAAATGTTATATATTTTGTTTTTTGCAAAATGAGTAGATTCTTCGGTAACCTGGATGAACTTGCTGGGAAGTTTGCCCTGTATATCTTTCTGAGGTATGCTAAAGTAAAATCCTTGCCTGTTGTTGTAAGGGATTTTCAGATTTGGTAACTTATAATCCTCACGATACTTGTTTGCCAGGTTGTGTATTGCTGCAATAAATTCTAATTAGAATGCTGGAAATGGAATACTTAGTGGCAAAATTCATTTATTCATCTTGCAGAACCACCTTCGCTGGTGTCACAGAAAGATCTACGAGCAATATCTAGAAATCCATCAATCCCTGCCTTGACAGCAAAACACTGCTGGGTGCGGGCAACAAAAGGCACACGTGCATGAAGAACATCTTCATCAATCACCTCTCCAATCCTAAAACAGACATCCCATCAACATTTGTTAAATTCCTAACAATGAACCAAGGTGTAAAAGTACTGATCAATAACAACTTAGATTTGGAAGGACCAAATCTAGTAAAGGCTGTTTAGATGACATGACAAACAGTGTTTAATTAGAGTTTAAAAAGAAGTATGGTTCACATTAAGCATAGAAAATCTGATTAATATGTACTGCTTAACCACAGAAGGCAACTACCATGTTTACCTTCTCTTAATGGAAACAAATTTTTCGTTCTGAGATATGGACTTGTAAATATTTTTTAGTAGGAAACAATTGGCATCCTTAAGCACCTATAAGAAATTGAAGAATACAAGCTCATCAAGAGAAAACATGCAACATAAACAGAAAAATATTACATTGATGTACCTTTGACAATAATGGTAAGGCGTCTAGGGCAGTTTTCAGAAGAATAATACTTGATATCAAGATTTGGCTCTTTCTGGAATTGTCAAGGGCCAAGACTCCATTAGTAACTTTCTTTTGCTTAAAGCAGAAGTGACAGAGTACCTTATCTGAATGCATCGTGGGATCATTATTGTTGTAGTACAACACTGTCACAGTAATGAGGACATAGAAAGTCTTTTCTCCATTATCTACACTCAAAACTCACCAGTTTCTTTTGGGAACTTCCGAAGAACCTGAGACAACCCAAAAAATAGTTGCTCATTGCTCATCAACTCATCCTGCAATTAAATTCCACCATGGGTCAATGTCAACAATATTGCATATCAACAAAAATTTTAAAATTAACTGATAAGATGAACAACTGAACTAGAGCTAGAGCATGTTATCCCATTCACCTCTATTTAGGTAGTGACCAGCAAAACTAAAGCGTACCCCAAGTACAGCAAATCATAACACAATTACAAATATATTGTAACAATACAATAGAAACTTAATAACTTCTCCCAACATCAATCATTCATAAGACCAATGTTCCAAGGTAGAAGAAATTTAATAGCACTACATGTTTTTCGTTACCAAAAGCTATACATGTTATATATTTTTTAAGGCTAAAAATTTTACCAGGCAATCAAGTCTGGCATTTATGGTTTCAATGTCTTTAAGTGGCTGTAAAAGATTGGCCCGCAATAATCTAGTCCTGCAGATATTTATTTTATAAGATGCATTATTTGAAGAAACATGGTATCATGTTCTAATATTAGCAAGGATAAGTATTTCCTTCCGGAAGTAGTAAAGGCTTTAAGGTGAGGCATGGTAAGATCAGCATAGCTCCAATGAGTCTCTTATACCATACATTTACATGCACCAATCAATTGCAGGAAACAAAATTGCAAGTAGAAGTTCTTTACTGGACCAAATATATTCTGCAAAGAATGATGTTATGCTCCCAGTAGTGTCTCAAAAGTTGACATATGCTCGTTAATGCCTAGATTGTCATTAACAAATCCTCATCTCTGAGTTTGCTCCACAAAGAACCCAGATCGCACAACCATATAAGTGTAATTGGATCTGGGAATTCAACTCAACTCACAGAATTTTCTCATATTTCCAGTTCTGACCTTTACTATAATGCCCACAATCCTATACATCCTGAATCAACTGTCTCTTTACAAGAGAAATAATGTGAAGCAAGAAGATAAGTGACAAATATCAATATGAATGGGCAAAATGCATACCCTCCAACTGTCCTTGTCGTCTTGAGCATGTGAAACAGACTTCTCTTCTTGTTGTTAGTGCCCCAAAGACTAGAGTGCATTGGTTCAATTATCTCTAAGTTCTGGACGCTGACATCAGAGTACATTTCAATTCCAGTTACAACATGGTGCTATGATAAAAAAGAAATAATGCACATACACCAATCTTCTCAAGAAAATGGTTCTAAAAGGGTAAGAGAAAAGAACAATAATGAAGCACCATGACTTCTAAAAGGTTGCAAATATCTGCCCCAAGAGTCTAACTAACAGTACAACTTAATACACCCAACAACTAAAAGTTCTTCATTGAATCAAAGGCAGTAGGTTTTTGTTCAAGAAGGATACCTAGTAGCATCTATATTCATGTGGTCAAATGATCCATTAAAAGTAACCTGAGATATATGAAAGACACAAAAATTAATAGAAAAAAAAAAATATTGATCTTTGATAGTAAACAAACAGCACAAGACTGAGTAGCAAATATGTATTGATCAAAACTGATAAAAGCAATTTAATGAGAGCAGACAGTAAACAAAATAGAAACCACTCAACTTGGCATTGAAGGAGGGACATTGAACTGATCATCTTTGACAAATATATACTCAAAGAGTGAACTATCAATACTTGATTTCCCTTTTGGACCCTCTACACTGATATTTCGCATTCTAAAATAATTTTTCACTTTATTATATTCCACAAAGTGTAACTCAGTGAACAAACACAGCATTTTTGACTTTATATATCGTACATGCCAAATTGTAGTGTTAAAAACTTTGCAAAAGGATAGCCAGGTACAACCAACACTGTCATTATGCTATACATATTGATTAATATACTGTAAGAATTCATCAGAAGATGAGAAGATGATTATTTATAGTAGCCAGAAAGCAGTTTCGTAAGCTATATCGATATTAGAAGGAAAACCTCTCAAAAATTTGTTGCTATGAGAAGTAACAACATTAGAACTTTTATCTGGTATCGAAGAAAAGGGCAAGAACTTTTGTGTAGGCAATAAACAACATGCATGAAAATATTATCATCATCAAAAGATCATAATTATTTAGCTTGTAAGATCTTTAAGTAGCAATTTTAGCTGGTTTGAACTATACACATCTACCTGCGCAATTTGAATCCTCTGCTGAACTGCAATATTCAAGAGAGTTGAATATTGTGGTTCAACAGATATATTTATACGTTTCAGGCTTCAGCATATTTTATAAGTTTCAGTCGTTCAGTGGTTGAATGGATGTTATTATATGTTTCGACACATTTTGTAAGTAGTTTAGCTGATTCTTCATATTTTGAAATAAATTGAGCACATGATCACTTCAACCTAATACCTTAAAGTCAAATACTTGCAACCTCAGAAAGTACAGAACTCACATGCATAATGATTTAACATACAACTTGTCTTTATTAAAACCAAGTAAAAGAACAAATATTCCAATGAGGGGGATGCAGTCAAAAGATGTTACGAATTAATAAAAAATGTGGAATACCATGAATATGTTCCAATTATGAATTACAACAAGGTACAATTTGAGTTCAATCTTCTATCAATTTCTCATTATTATCATTACTTCGATTTTGCCCAAATGGGCCAAAGGAAACTTACAGATAATGAGTGGTTGGTGATGATCAGCCCTTTCTCTGCTTCTATCCTGTGCGTAATGCAGTAGAATATTTTTAAGGACCTAGCTATATAGCTCTGAGAATACTGCAGATAATCAGTAGTTGAAAGACCACCCATGCCCCAAAAATGAAAAAGAAATAGAAGTAGTGGAGATAAACTGCCAGGCATTTATGTAATAAAAGAAAGGAATTTGACACAGTTTAATGGGCTTCATCTAAAGCTCTAGGTGCTTGAATTTGACTGTCAAAGAAGGGACAATTACTCGATCCATTTTGATGTTGAAAATCAGATTTTTTTAGATTGACAACAATCATTCTTTTCAATAACTGTGAAGTAGGATTTATATAAATCGTTGATGAACTTATCAGACTTGTATTTCTCCTGGTATAACATAGATTCACTTCTCATACCTCACCACGAATAACTCATAAAGCACTCAGTTTACTTAATATGACAATATGATCTCTTCCATTTTGTCCTTTCGGCCTTCAGAAGAAAATTTCTTAAATACATGACCACGAAACTAGAAGTTAATAGGAACCACAAGTATCCATGCAGACCACAGAATCAAGAATCAAGCAATATGATGATACAAAGTAAACAGCTCATAGTGTCTGTGTCTGCTGCATTCACCATTTTCATGATTTGTTAATATTTTCGCTTACAAAAGAAGGTGAATAAAACTTTAGAAATCAAAGAGTTTGAGAGTGTAGGATTACCACTTGATGATTGCAGAAGCAGCAGCCAAGCAAAGGTAATATTGCTTATAATAGCTATCCAAACCAAGTGCAGATGGTTCTTTAGCTGCCAAGTTTTTTACTAGCACAGCTCCCTTCCAATAAGAACCGAACAACAGAAGTTACACACTCCCACCAACACAACAAAAGAGAATGCAGTTATGGCAGTAGAAATACCCTGGTGTCATCAAAACAACCACGAGCCATTATAACCTGCAATTGCAGAAAGCATGTAAGATTACCAAATGGTACACTAAAGATTATCAAACAGCACACTAAGAGCCAAAAATTTTATAAATATGCATACAACCTTTGTAATTGAGGAGAAAAATCTGTCAACTAGCTCTGAGACTCCAACCATACCATCAGGTGCCAGCTTCATAGGTGCAACAATAATTACCAAAGGATCGTAAAAATTCAGTAGTGTCTTTGTATTCTGGTATGAACTGCTAGTTTCAATATATTGAGAAAGATGCAATGAAGCTGATCTCAAATCAAATGCAGCCACGCCAACCTGCAAGGCAGAAATTATGGTGATTATCAACCAGATACAATATATCTAGCATACACGTGTAGCACTCAAATCAGAATCTGTTTGACTTCAAACATAAGAATAGCTACAAGGTGCTGGAGAGTGGAGACAGTCGTTAATTTTAACTCTTCATCAATCCAGAAACTCTTACTAAATCAGGCGTTTATCTCTGTGTAAGAATTCATATAAATTTGCGCTTCCTTGCTACACAAATCGCCGCTTGATGCATTGACGCATAAGCAAACTGCCGTGCATCAAGCGTGTCCGTACACTAACCGAGAATTTTTTTTTTAAATAAAAATAAAAAATCCATAGTTTCAAGCACAGTCCCTCGGCTGCATAGAAAATCCATTCTGTTATTCCGAGCATGATCTTAAATCTAGTCCAGTGAAGTAAACTGCTCACCGCGACCATCGCATTGTACAGAAAGATAGGGGAGAATCTCAGACCTCTTTGGCGCGGTTCTCAATAAGGCCGACGACAAAGCTGGACTTCTCTCCTGCACCGTCTTCCATTACGAATTCCCAAATAAACGCTGATGAGCCAATGAACTACTCAACCACGCGCGCCAACCTTATATAGTGGTGATGGCGAATTTAAATTCGATATTAAATATCAACATTAATGTAAATCTTTTATTTTATTTTGAATAGTATTTTTGCAAAGCAATCTGTTAGAGATCATTTTCAGCTGGCAATTGGAGAGTGGTACAACACTTAAACTTCAATCTTTCATATGTTCAACTCAAATGGTTTGGCCTTCAACCGAAACTAACTGAACAAAACAGCCTAATCTATTCCATGACCTCCTTAATGGTAACAAATCTACCCTTCTCTATAGACAGCTGAGCTGCAACTCCCATGGCTACAGATATCAGTCCATCTTGCAGGCCGACGGAAGGAGCTCTTGCGGCATCCTCCGCTCTTACAGCAGACAAGAATTGAAGATGCTCGAGAAAGCTAGATCCATGGTGCAGCCCTTCATATCTAATAACCATCGAAAAACCGAAACTTTTTAATGAGCCCTGCATTGTAAGAAAGAGCGGAGAATTAAGAGCAGCTCACTTTATTCGAACATCCTCGGCTTTCAATGTCTTGACGCCGTCTCTTCCTTCTGCTCGTATACCCCAACGAACGATGCTCTCGGGAACGAATGCCTCGCCCTGTTGAAATAAAAGAACACTCACCAATCATCATCCTTAAATGCAAAGATGCTATGGCTTTGCTACCTTTCCGATGTCGCCCACCACCGATATCTCTTGTTCGTTTTTACTCCCTTCAGCAAACATACAGAGATCGAGCGCGCCTCGCACGCCATTTTCGAACTCAACGATCACATATGCGTTATCGATTATATCGGGCACCTGATCAAGCAAGAAAGTCTTAACATCCACAATAGATAATGCACAATCCAATAAAGTTTTTTAACTACCTTCCCATCATAGACCTCGTCTTTGTGATTAACATCCATGGCTCCTGAAGCCATGACTCGGACAGGATCCGCGCCGGCGAACAGCCTCATGAGGTCGAAAAAGTGGCAGCATTTCTCGACGAGAGTGCCGCCAGTGTTGCAATTGAATCGATTCCAGTTGTCGACCTTAACTAGGAAGGGGAAACGATGCTCCCGAATGGCGACCATTCGGACGCGCCCCAAATCACCGCCTTTCACAACGTCGATCAGCTTGGCGACTGGCGGCATGTACCTGTATTCTAACCCTACCTGCAGCAGAATTTCAGGCCTGCTTTTGGCGGCAGCCACAACCTGAAAATTTGCACATAGATTAGACTGGTTTGTGGTGAGAGTAAGACAGGTAATGGTTTGCAGACTGACCTTTCTGCAGTCGGCGACCGTCGTGCAGAGAGGCTTCTCGACCAGGACGTGGTGAGGCTTGCGGTGGGCGATGATATCGAGCAAGATGGAGCAGTGAGTCATGTTGGGAGAGGAGACGACCAGCACGTCGCACAGCTCGCTGTCCAGCAGGTCCTTGTGGCCAGCAAAAGTCTTCGATTCCATAGGAAGGAGATCACTCGATCCAATTCATGGAAGTGACTAATGAAAAGTGAAGACGGAGTAGTACTAGTACCTGAATTGGCCAGTTGAATGAATGGGCGAGATTCAGGGCGTCTTGTCGGGAAGGTAAGTGGGGATCAGAAATGGCGACGACGGCGATGCCTTCGTCCCTGAGGTGGTGGAGATTGATGAGATGCTCTCTGCCCATCATCCCCACGCCGATGATTCCATATTTGACTAATCCGCAAGCCATAGCAGCAGTGGTCTGAGGTATTTTCTTCGACACTTTTCAGCTTTTGAGCGATGGCCTTAAAAAGATTCTTTTTCTTTCTTCTTCTTCTTTTAATTTTTTTTTTAAATAATATCTAAATTTTTAAAAGTACCGTAATTGTAAATATTTTATTTTCTAATTTTTTTTTTTCAAGTAAAAATACTGTAAATTTTTTAATGTAATTTTTTTGGGCTATTTGTCTCAGGATAATGCATCAGGCACATAAATAAGTCTAGGTGCATATTCGATTTGCAAGTACAAGATACATTGATGGATAGCCAGTTTTGGATATAACATTTGATCCAGGATGTAAAGAAAAAATATAACCCCAATATAATAGATTCAAGCCACCATAGTAGGAACATATGCCTGACTTCTATACCAAGCTATTCATCAATGTCACAATGCTGTAATAGTTTATGGGTCATCAGAAATAAACTGGCTAATCAGTGGCTATGTTAATCAGTCGAAGTAATCGATATCTCAAGAACATAATTTCCAAAGCACTGAGTGCTCCAAAGAGAGTGCAAGGGCATGATTTGCAACAACTGCACTAAATATATATATAATCTTCAAAGAAGCAAATCCATACAGCAAACATACAATTGTGATAAACCCGAAATTGGCAACTTCGTGAAAGAAAAAACAATTTGTATCTACCTCTTAGCCACGACGTGCTAGCAATTCTTGTGGTGATGCATCTGCTATCTTGACTAATAAAGGAATTAGAGTATAATGCAGAGTAATTTTCACCATTTTTTTTCTTGTTTTTTCACTCAAACAACGTCACTAGGGAGTGGTTAGATATCCTGCCCCGGGCTTCAAAAACAACTCTACATCAAAACTTTGTTCCTGTAAAGTGGAAAGCACAATGATAGTTCCATCAATTTCACCGATACACTATATACATGATCGATATGAAACACATTAAATAGAATCCTAACTAATACAGATCTTTATGCCGTCAATGTTCCATTTGAAGATCTAACTCCATAGAATGAAAACACCAATTGCAAGAAACAACGGCTGAGGAAAGGATTACACCAGCAAGAACAGCTTTGCATCAAACGACCTAGCTCATAAAGGAATTCATTTGCACAACTCATAGGGTGATCAATAACTAATACAGATCTTTACACAGTCAAGGACTCAAGGTTCCATTTGAAGATCTAAATCCATAGAAAAACAAAACGAAACACCAGAAACATTCAATCTAAAATGGCTGAGGGAAAAGAAAAAAACACCAACTTCAAAGAGCAAATCAGAAACAGCAAGAACAGCTTTGCATCAAATGACTTAGCTCATAAGGGAATTCATTTGTATAACTCATGGGGCGATTCAATAATATTCTCAAGCAGCATCCAAAGAGAATGCAACAGATTAATAATCAAGATCAAGACAATGAAATAGTATTATCCAAAGAACAGTTTATGCATTCACATAAGATCTGTCTGCTTACAGACCTAATCCTAAAACTGCAAATCACCGTAATTTACAAAAAATCGGAATGAGCAATCTTGACATAATTCGTAAATTGTAATACTATGCGAAAAGCACACCTACGTCTGTTTGGAGTAAGAGGAAGAAGAAGGTACTCTCTTGTTGCGAAACATCATGTATCCCAATGGCAACACCACTCCCAGCATCATAATCGCAGCTCCAATCAAATACCTCATCATGCTCGGAGGTCCAACCTCCATAATCATAACTTTCTTCAACTGCATCCACACAATGACAATCAATCAAGCACAGCAATTAAACCCAGAATCGACCCAAACGAATCTACATCAGAAAATTCATATCGAAATTCAACCCCCAACCGCTCTAAATCCCGGATCTGTTAATCTAGCCGTCAAGAAAATGTCCACGCTTAAAATTCGACCCTAAAAAATATAGAAACAGAGAAAGCATCGGAGGATCAAGACTTACAGGCATTTTTATCCGATTCCTTGCGCCGAAACGACGAATTGATTTAACTCAAAGGGAACGACCGCTGCGGGGAGCTCGTCAAACTTCCTCCTCCACTCCCAATTCTCAGTCTGGTCGCTCGCGACGATCGGAATTTTATTTTTTAGTATAATAATTTATTTTTTTTTATTTTTAGGCACAGAGAAAATTGAGATTTGGATAGTCCAAATTTGGGCCGCCATTTTATCGGGCTTTAATATAAGAGGGCCATTTATCTGACTTGGCCCTTGAAGAAGAAGAAGAAGGAGAGGTTGAATCGAAACAAACTCGACTGCAGTGTGCAGCCAAATCCATTCACGTCATATCCTTTCCACCGGTAGTCGCGTATGGTGCTTTCGGGACATGACGGGCTTCCTTCGAAGATCCTGGTCGCCGCGAATTCGCCAATTAGCGAGGGAATACTCTCAATCTGTCAAGATTTTGAGAGAAGCTCCCGGCGAGGCCACTTCGCCTGCTCTCGTCCACGGCATTCATGTTTTCCACTGTCCGGTAATCCCTAACCACCGCCCATATTTTTTTAGTCGTTTGCATATCCAGTCATTGTAGAATTGGAGATATGCAGTGTATACAACGAGTTAAAGATGAGATTTTTGGGAGGGATGTTGGTTTCAGGAGATATTTTATTATCTGTACGCTGCATCGTATAAATGTGCTTAGATAGGTTGTGTCCGAACTACCAATTGATTCACATGCACGTCTGCACATATTTGCATTTAGGAAGATTTTGAGTTGATTGGGTGTTGTTGAGGATGCATTAAGGAGATGAAAGTTTTGAATGAATTTCTGACAGTACATATAACCAGGATGAATTGGGGATTGTGGCCAAGATATCGGAATGCATAGCTTCTAGAGGTGGAAACATTCTTAGTGCTGATATATTCGTCCCCGAAAAAGGGAATGTCTTTTACTCCCGAAGGTCGATCCATTTTCTTTATCATTGTATTATGTCATTCATGTTTTGGTTATATGTATCTGTGTAGATATATGCTACTTAGGGTGTGTTTGTTTGAAGGATTTTGGTGGATTTCCACTATTCATCCAATTTTTTCCCCCCAAAAACATCAAATCAAACACTTATTTTTCATTTTTTATATTATACTAAAAATCAATTTTACATTCAAAACATCACATCAAACCCTATTTATATCACATCATACAACTATTCAAATTCAAAATTTTTACTATTCAAATCCCAACTCAAAATCCAAACCCCCAAACAAACACACCCTTACAGTTCTTTGTGCAATTAGTTCAGTTCGTTTTTATTATTGCTCTATTAGTTTGCTCTAGATTTCTTGTATTTGCTTTACACAACATCAGCACTTCACGTTCACTCAAAAGGAGAGATGTGTCTTTGATTTGGTTTCAAATCTTATTCCGAGTATGGTTGTCTAATTTCTGACCTGTGTGCACATGTACCCGATCACCGGATGCTCATTGCCGACAAAGTTAATTTTGGAA
The DNA here is from genome assembly GCF_009805555.1 of Andrographis paniculata. Classification (NCBI taxonomy): domain Eukaryota; kingdom Viridiplantae; phylum Streptophyta; class Magnoliopsida; order Lamiales; family Acanthaceae; genus Andrographis; species Andrographis paniculata. Next base: position 456,618 of record NW_026137616.1, on the reverse strand, counting down.
TTAACTTTGCTAAGGGGTTGGATGTTGCTTTTTTAAATTTGATTCGTATTTGCTTATATTTCTGAAAGTATCTTGGTATAATTTACAGCGAGTTCATCTTCAACCCTGCCAAATGGGCGCGGACCCAGATGGATGATGACTTTTTAAAGCTTTCAAATATGTACAATGCAATGCGGTCTGTTGTTCGTGTGCCCAGCGTGGATCCTAAATATAACATCGCAATATTTTCTTCAAAGCAGGTGTGGTAGCTATCGACTAAATCTTTGACAGATTTCTTGATCTTCAAAATCATTAGAAGAGCTCACAATATGATTGTATTTTTGCCCTTTTTTTTATGTTAGGACCATTGCCTTGCTGATTTGCTGCACGAGTGGCAGGACAGAAAACTCCCTCTAAACATAACAGCCGTGATAAGGTAACATCAGAGGAACCATTTGAATCTATGCTTCATCAAGCAAAATAATTGCGCAGTTCTAAAAGTATATGTGCAACAGTAACCATGATAGAGATCCAAACACCCATGTTATCCGATTTCTCGAAAGACATGGCATTCCTTACCATTACTTGGACACGACTAAACAAGACAAAGGAGAAGGAGACATTTTGAATTTAGTGAAGGATACAGACTTTCTAGTGCTCGCTAGATACATGCAGGTTAGCAGAATTTGAATTTATTACATTATTCTCATCACAGATATAGTGAAGTGCGCACTGGCGTTCTATAAATGGACCATTTGATGCTATCAAATGGCCTTTTTTTTGGTCTTAAAAAAAAATTAAAATTGTTCTTTTCTTGAAATCTCGATGTTCAAACCAGAAGAATTTTTGTCTTTGAAGGGTGCTTCTCAATGATTTCACTTGGAATATTGATTAATTGCCACAGGTACTCTCGGGCAACTTCTTACGGAGTTACGGGAGGGACATCATTAATATTCACCATGGGCTGTTGCCATCTTTTAAAGGTGGGAATCCATCTAAACAGGTCGGTCCGTCTTATTGCAACTTTCTGTTGTAAATAATGCCGGCAGAATTAAGATACATGTGTATCAAACACCTTTCACAGGCCTTCGATGCTGGTGTTAAGTTGATTGGCGCAACAGCTCATTTTGTCACTGAAGAGCTCGACGAAGGCCCTATTATTGAGCAAATGGTAACTCCACCTTAAAGCTAAGATGATGTTCAAGTTTCTACAGTCCATCAGCTATAAAAATAAAATTTAAAAAAAAATATATATGTTTGTTTCGTATATGCCTGCAGGTGGAGAGAGTTTCGCACAGAGACAACCTACGGAGCTTTGTCCAGAAATCGGAGAACCTGGAGAAGCAATGCCTCGTTAAGGCCATAAAGTCGTACTGTGAATTGCGAGTGTTGCCTTATGGCGGGAACAAGACCGTCGTGTTCTGAGGTCTGTGACTACGATGTTGTCGTTACGCCCGGTTTGTATTCATCTCTTATCTACTCCAATCCTTCTTACCAGACAATGTTCTTATTACTGCAGATGGATCAAACAGGGAAGATGTTTCATTAGAGTCTTCTAGCTATATTTATTTCAAATCTGGTTTTGATCTCATCGAATTGTATGTCCATTTTTGGCCGAAACCTTCGTATTAGTTATTTAACTCGTGAGTGAGTTTCATACTTCAGAGCTTTCTTAGCTTTGTTAAAGTATCAGCTCCCTATCCTGCCCGGGCCCTAGTAGTTGGGGCATGTTGTATTTCCTAGGTTTTGGATTTTATTTATATTTAGGTGAAATTACGATTATTTTGTTTGCTATTATTCTACTTTGAGATGTATTGAAATATTTGTGTTCTTTTTTGTTTTATATTCGGTTTTTTTTTTTTTTGTTTGCATTATTAATAGAGCTTATAAATTATATTGCAAATAAAAGGTAAGAGCAAAATTTTGAAAAAAACTATTCGTTGTAGTTTTATTTCTGTTTCCACATCAAATTTAGTTAATTTACAGTCCAAACTCATTGGACTTTGGGAATAGCATATTTACTGTTAATTTTCACTTTGAAATTAAACAAATCCCTCTCGGGAGTGCTACTTTGTAAATAAATATTAGGGTAAATATTTTTATTTTTTTTTTGCAATCGGATCTGTCACAAATTAGTTTTGTTGTTTTAATTCTTTGGCGTCGGAGACGTTCGCGTAGCTCATCGGAATCCACGTGTCCGTCAGGTGTCCCGCTAGGTCATCGATATCTGGCGGACACGCGGATTTTATTTTTTAAAAATTTTGTTTTTTTTTTTTTTTAATTGGACTAAATAAAAAAATTAAAAAAGACAAATAAAATTAAAAATAAATTAAAAAAAATTTTAAAAAATAAAAAATAAAAAAATAAAATTCACGTGTCCGTCGGATGTCATTTACCTGACGGATAAGTGGCCTCCGGCGAGCCACATGGGCGTCTCCGGTGGGACTAATTTGCAACAACTCCGCTTAATGGACTAAAATAATTGGATAAGTTACGTACTAACAAAAACAGTTTACCCTAAATATTATATAAAAAAGTAAACAAATGCTAAAATTGAGAATGGCTACTCGCCGCTATTCAAAAGTAAAGAGGCCATCGTCATAAAAATAAAATAAAAAAAAAAAGTAAATAGGTCATTGTAAATAAATGCATTTGATTTGTTTTTAAATTTGCATAATAGTTTGATTGATATATTGTAAAAATATATGTATTTTTATATATATATATATATATAAATATCATACATCAACAACTCCACTTCACTATTTAAATTTAAAGCCATTTCAACACTTTCAATAAAGATAAAAGGCTATGAAATAAAAAAACATAGTAGTATTATTCAATGCAAGGTTTCGATTCATAGTTGTAGAGTTCATCGAATTTATTTTGCAAGCTATTGATCAAAAATTGCACTCGAAAAATAATAACTACGGATTCTCACATTATATTAAAAAAATATATATAATTTTATTCTATTTTAAAACGTAATATACTTGTAATAAATTTAAAATAAATTTGTAAATAAATGTCAAAAATTGAATAATGTGCCTTTTTTATATTATTTTTTATAAAATATTTTTTAATATTAAAACATAAATATTTATATATATATAAAGAAGGCACATCATGAAATGGATCCATAAAATATTTTCTTTATATAGGAGTATTTATTTATTTATTATAATTAAGATAAATATATATATATATACACTGAATAACTGAAACGATGATGCTTTTACATTGAGAATTTAAATTTGCAGTTCAGCTGTTCCCAATGTGAAAATAAAGAGCAGTTCTGTAATATTCAAATTCCACTAATATAAAATTAATTTTTAAAAATAATATAAAAAAATAAAACTTTGATTTAATCTTTTTGAAAAAAAAAATTAATAAATATGCAAATCCTTTGGAATCCTTAAAACAAACGGACCCTAAATTAACCCAAGCAAGAATGTGCTTGGTTTTGTTATTTACCTGATTGCATTATGCTTTTTCTTTTTCTTACTATTTTTCTCTATATATATATATATATATATTAGGTTTTATATAATCTTGGACATTTTTTTATTTAAATCGGTATGTAACTGTTTATATATTTACATCTTTAGTAAATTTTATTATTTAAAATACAAATTAATTTAATTAAATTTTTAATATCTACATATATATTTTTACTTATATTAAAACAAATTCATTTTTATTACAAAATTAATATATATTAATCATAAATAAATAAATAAAATATTTATTTGTATTATACTATCTTCTTAGTCAAATCTAAAATATCTTCTTTTTTTTTTTATATTTTGACATGTCTCACATAATTTGTCATTTTTTTAAAATATGATTTCAATCTAATCACGTTTTAATTTTTATTATTTATGATTTTTTAAATTGTAACCAAACTATTTAGTTATTTTAATATTTTTTTTAATATAGTTCTTAATTGCATACTAATTATATTTTACATAAATTATTGTGTTAATGTAGACAAAAAGTTGGGACAAATGAAGTATAAATTCTGTAATTTACAAAATAGTATGGATATTATATATTTTATTAAAATATAATATTAAAAAAAATTACGTATATATTGTAAAATTGCTAAAATGACTTTAATAAAGCCTCGACTGCATGACAATTTGGCCAAGTACCTCATTATTTTATTTATTTTATTTCTCTCAAAAGATAATTCATTGTATAATTTTTATTTTATTTTTTTATTCTAATACGATGAAAAAGACTTCCATAGTCATTGCGAGGCCTTCTACGAATAAACTATTACACCATTGCTCGAATAATATAAACGGCATACATGCTATCTCAAAGGCAATTATGTTTGTGTATTGAGTATATCAAGGGTGTGTTTGTTTGGGAATTGGATTTTAAATCTACTATTCATTCAATTTTTTATATTGTACTAAAAATCAATTTTACATTCAAAACATCACATTAACATCTATTTATATCACATCATACAACTATTCAAATTCAAAATTTTTACTATTCAAATCTCAACTCAAAATCCAAACTCCTGAACAAACACACCCTAATACAATATGTAAATCTATTTATATAAATAGATATAAGTTTAAATATATTTTTAGTCAAAATTGTATGTAATTCTTCTATGGTCTAAATAGTCAACACCATAAATTTTATAAATTAAAAATTGCACTAAATTCCATTATATTTTAAAAATAATGCACAAAATTCTTTTTTTGCTAAAATCCATTATATTCTTGAAAATAGTACACAAAATCCATTTATAGGGATTATGCTAATATTTTTTAAAATAAATGAAATTTTGTGGAATTTTTAAATCTTTTCTATTCATTCAAATGTACATATTTTATTTTTTTTTTACTGTTTAAAAGTTCATAATAAAATTATTTTACACTCATTTTAACTTCCGATTACCAATAACATACTTCATTACATTATAAGAATATTTTTTATTTTATTTTATTTTTTTCTGTAAGTACTATTTGTTAATTTAGTAATAGTATTATATATATACTCTTATAATTTACAATATATTATATAAATATCGTTAATTTTATTACAGAATATCAATCGAGGTGTTTTTATTTTTATTTTCATTATAAATTAATATAATACTAATATTAAAAATTTTACGTACAAAAAAAAATAGTATTCTTCTTATCGAATAGAGGGAATATTATAATTTTTAAAATTTCGCACAAAAAAATATATATATTTTTCTATTTTCTAAAATGAACGGAGAGGGAATGTAAATAGTTTTCTTCTTTGACAAAGAAAAATGGTAAATTATACACTTTGTATTCATTCTTGCTATTAACAAAGTATATATTTTTATTTTAGTTATTATATTATAAAACATAATAACTATTTTAAAAATATCTAATTTTTTTTTTACAAATATTTATATTTTTTCATTATATCATTACATTTACATTATAAAATAAGGAGTAATTATTTTTATATTACATCCGTCTCATAATTATATATCTATTTGTTTTTTCTACATAGTTTTAGAAATATTAGTATTATATTAGGATATAGTAAGAATAAAATAGAAATAACTAAAATGATCTTATTAGTATTGTGACGATATAAAAGTAATGATATTTGTGTAATATATTAGAAATTGTAAGGATATTTGTAATATTAAGTAGACAGTACATTTATTAAAAAAAATGAATATTTTATTATAAGACAGACAAAAATAAAAAAATTAATACTTTGTTATGATATCGTACTATAATTAAATACTTTTAGGGTGTGTTTGTTTGAGGGATTTGTTTGGATTTTCACTATTCATCCTATTTTTTCTCCAAAAACATCAAATCAAACACCTATTTTTCATTTTTTATATTATACTAAAAATCAATTTTACATTCAAAACATCACATCAACACTTATTTATATCGCATCATACAACTATTCAAATTCAAAATTTTTACTATTCAAATCCCAACTCAAAATTCAAACCCTCAAACAAACACACCCTTCGTTTCAAAAATTTGTGACAAAAGTAACTTGAAGGAGATATTATCCTGTGGGAAAAGGAAAAGTAAAAAAAAAAAAAAAAACCGTTGAATAGTGAAAAATCTTATTCAAAAATTCGAACCAAACACGCCCCACGATTCCCTCGTTGTTCCCGCCGCCCAAGAAATTCAAATTCTAGAAACCCTAGAAATTCCACGTCCCTTTCCGGTGCATAACTTCTCTTTCCCTGCGCAGTCAGTCTCCCTTATCTTACGGGCCTTATCTCCAAATTGCATCTTCATTCTTGAGGTTCCGCGTTTCTCATTTTCTCCAGCCAGAATTAATCAAGATTCACAGACGCCCCAGAAACCTCGACCTCTCATCCCCGATCCCATTTCCCCACCTCGAAAAATACAAACCGACATTCTTGCATCAGGTCAAAGATTTTTTCAAGTGTTAATGTCGAAGAAGAAGGCATCCAAGGCCCAAGTGGAGAAGCCACTGCAGACGCTGGTCGACGATACCGCGAAACCCAATCAACAGGTGCCGCCGTCATCCATGGCGTCCGAGGCTTCGAAGAAGATCGATAGCCTCAAATCTCTGAACGATAGCCTCAAATCTCTGAACGAAAGACTGCTTAAGGAGACGGCCGACCGCCGCAAGCAGTTGGAGTCGCTCGCTCTGTCAAAGTCTACGCTGGAAACGGAGCTGGTCCGGTCTAACTCGGAGAGGGACGCGCTGAAGTTAGAGCTGACTCGGTTGGGCGAGAGTGTTGCGCGGATGGAACTCGAGAGGACTGTGGTGGCTGATTTTATGTCTTCGCAGGTGGATTTGAATGGAGAAGACGCTGGGAAGAGAATCAAGGGTTTGGAAATGGAAAATCTAGGGTTGAAGGGTGAGATTGGGAGGTTAGGTGAGAAACTGAATGCGGTTGAAAGCTTATTGGAAAATGGGAAGAAGGTTTCAAGGAAGATTTCACTTGAGAGGGATGAATTGAAGAATGAGGTAGACGCGAAAATTGGGGAAGTTAAAAGGTTGCAGGACGCTTTGAATGAATTGGAGGGGGGAAAGGTGGAAATGGTTCAAAGGATTGAAGAGCTACGCAGTGCATACGATCTGGTTGTTGCAGAGAAAGAAGTTATTGATTCAAGAACCGAGTCCATAACTAGGGAGAAACAATCTGTGGCAAGGAGTTTGGAGGAGGCCATTGCGCTGAAGGAGGAATTGAACAATGAATTCGGGAGGGTTATGAGAGAGAGAGAATTGATTGAAGTGGATAGGAATGCGGAGATGGCGAAACGGGAAGGATTGGAGATTGTCGTCACTGGACTGAATGAAACAGTAGCCTCGCTGCGAAAGGAAGAGGAGAAGCTGCGATGGCACATAGCTGAGTTGGAGAAGCAGTGCACTGAAGGCGAGGAGAGGCGTAGGGATTTGAGTAGGGAGATTGATCAGTTGATGGAAAAGAAGAAGTTGAGTGACAAGAAAGTTGATCTGTTGTTTGTCGAGAAAAATGTGATGGAGAAAGAGTTAAGTGAGGTGATGGAGAAATTGGGTGAGCAGAAGGTCAAGATCAAAGAATTGGTTAATGAAAATCTCATCGGTCTAGAGATCAAGACCCAATTGGAGGGTGAAGTATGTGCCTTGCGTGAGCAAGTTGTTGAGCTCAAAGCTGCTTTTTTTCAGCTGGAGCAATGCAATCTGGTTGAAGGGGAGAAAACCAGGAGTTTAGAATGTGAAGTTTCAGAGTATAGATGCAAGCTTGAGGCGATTGAATCAGAGAGGGATGAAATGGAGAAGCGCCTTGGTGAAGAGAAGGAGAATTCTGTAATGTTGAAGAAAGAAATCATAGAGTTGAAGAATGAAGTAAATGAAAGCATTGGTGCATTCGAAAACTCTAAGGCTGAGAATGCAGCAGTACTTGCTGCCAAGGCCGAGCTAGAAAGCGAGCGCGAAATGCTGAAGGGAAAAGTTGCTTCGCTGGAAAGTGCCATAACAGAAACAAGAGATAAATTTGTTTCGATGAAGAGCAAAGCAGACAATGCCTATGCTAAAACAGCACAGTTGCTGAATATGTTGAAAGGCGCTGTAGACTTTTGCTCTGCAGCAGAGAATGTTGGGGATGGCGGCAGCGACTCAGCTGGTGATCATAAGAATGCTGATGATGAGGAAGAGAAGCTCTTAATCACAGACTTGGAATCGATCAAGAACGCTTTCAGGGCTAAAGTAAGCCAAGTAGAGAACATGAAGAGGCAAGTTGAGTTCTTGCAGGATTCTGTGGAGGATGCCCGCAAGAAGACGGGCTTTTGGGCCATGTTGTCCTCGGCAACGACATTCTTGGCTGCAGTTTCTCTCGCCTATGTTACTCGCGGGCATTGATGCTTTGAATTTTGGTTCGGATTCTCTGGATCCCTTGGAGAGGTACCGAATGAGTTTTAGAACTAACGATAAGCAATAACCGAAGTTTACCTGGTTTTTGACTTCTTATATGCTGTTTTTTGTTACCTACAGCTTCATATAAGTGCTGATTTTCAGTTCATGTTGTTTTGATGATCTTTTGACACATTCACTATATGAAATGTTTCTGGAGAATTGGTTTTGATCAAAAGTTTTGAACCAATGTCCTGTGTTCTATGAATTCAGATTAAGTTCGAATGGTAAATTGCTGCTGTGAAAATTTTGATCATGAAGAGTGGGTCTGTTTATGGGGAAATAATTCATTTGATTATATGCATCTCTGTCGACAGTGACGTTTCCAATTTTTCTAAAGTGAAATTGTTCTGTTTGTTGACAAATTTGGAGTGCAGTAATTATAAATTGTCGACTTCAGTTCAAATTGACACATTAAGTTGCCTTCAAATTTAAAGTAAAGGCCATTGGTAGGGTTATTTTTGGTTATATGATCTATTTTGGGTTTTTGTTTGCAATTTTAAAATAAAATCACTCTTACTCATTTTGATTTTCAATAAATTAAAATAAAAAATATATATTTTACTAGTTTTGTAGGTTAATATTATATCAAATAAATTATTTAAATTAAAATATTATTTTATATCAAAATTAAATATTTGTCTCAATTCAAAATATTATTTATACTACTTTGGATAGTCCATTCAAAAATGCTTTTTTTTTTTTTTTTTTTTTTTTTTTTTTTGTATTAAAACTAATTATGTATTAATATTAAAATACTTTTTCGAGTTCCTCCCTTAACAGCCCACCGACCACACGATCCCGAGTTAGATAAGTTTTTTCAAACAATCTACTGATTAATCATTCAATCACGCTACGTTCGATTCCAAAGATTTATTAGATCCACCATTCGGCTCATTTGTTTGGTTATATCTCAATTCGATTCTATAAATCCTTATGGGATCATTTTCCTTCATTGTTTTGGGTCGAAATTTTAACTTTTAAATTTTAAAACTCAACTACTATTAAATTTTTTTTTATACATTTTTACTATGTAATAAAATACATAAATTATTATTATAATGTTTGATGTTTTTTACAAGTAATGTTTTTTACAATTAAAGTTCTAGTATTATATATTTTATAAATAATGTTCTTCGTGGATTATTAGAAATGATCTAATTACATAAAAGATGAACTTGTGATCGTAGATAATATGTTCAAATGAGTAATATTTCTGATTATTTTTATAATAATATATATAATATATATTAAAAAGCATATTAATAAAAGATTAATTAAGCAAGTAAATTTCCTGTTTTTCTCAGAAAATATAAAACTCGAAATCTGTTTTTATACATAAACTTTTATTTATTTCGAGATAAATAACATGTGATGTGTAACAGTTTAGAAAAAACAGTTTAATAATAATAAAAAATTCCACATAGTGAAAGACGAAATTGCCCATCCACCCGAATGCGGTGACTGACCGGTGATCAGCATTCATCTCTATCCGAAACCCGGCACCGAAAGTACAAATTTACCCCTCAAACAAGGTGCAGTTACATAAACTATGTCACAGCGCCGTAACCTAAACACTTCCCCACATGGGCCTAGCTCCTCTTCCAAACTTTCAATGGAGAGAGAAACCGTGGGCTGAGTTTTATTTCCCAACCAATCAAAACATCACACGTCGGTCTGTTCTCTTTCCCTGACGCGTCACATTTTCATGATGTGAATTTCCTAAACTGCCCCTAATCCTTCTTTTTTTGTTTTTTGTGTTCACTCGGCACACGAGAAATTGCAAAACTTGCCTGTTTTTACTCGCCTAACATCTGCAGCGAAAGCACACCTCTCTTGAACTACTTTTTCTCGACGCTGTCGCTTTCTCTCTCTCTCTCACTAAATACTTGTTGCTAGGTTTCCTAGCGCGTGAAAATCGAGGTGTTGGAAGGGCGGAGATTTGCGGGAGTGGATTTTTTGACGAGGAGTTTGGAGGAGTGTTCGGGAGCTAGGGTTATGAAGGAAAGCGTGGTCGTTCAATTGGGGTTAAGTTGAGGGGGATCACTTGAGGATTTAGTCTCCGGATGGAGGGAGGTAGCGTATCTACACTTAATTCTTCTGGTACTCATCAGTTCCTCTTTTTTTCATGTTTTTGTTAGTTTTTGCGAGAATTGTGTTTTGGAGACTGTTCATTTCTCGTTCTGGTTTAGAAAATTAGGGACGAAAGAGAGAGTATAGAGTTTCGTACTGTCGATACAATTAGAAATGTTAGGTCTTCTTGTCTCCTGCTCTCCTGGTGAAGCGGTTTGGAGGGCTCCGTGTGATGTTAAATTAGGGCTTTTCGGTAAATTTGGTTTTTCTGATTCGGCCTGAGGTGGGTGACCTAGGGTTTGTGTGCTTTATGGGTGCACTGACTTTAAGTTTCGTTTTGGACCTTGGAATATTGTTTAGGATTGTTTTAGGGTTTCATCTTGGGCGCTATTAAACCTGAAACCGTTGAATTAGAGTTTTCAAATTGGGGATATGAAATTTCGCTGCTTGAATCTATTTTGTGGCTTATAGCACTGCTTTCTGGTTTTCCTCACTTTGTAACTTTGAAAGCCTGGTTTTAATATGTGTGTTTGTTTGCTATTTCTTTCCTCTGCAGAGCTGACACTTGTTGTTATTTATTATTATTATTTTTTTTCCTGCAATTTTTTTTGGGTTGATTTAAAATGGGTTAGGGGATATAGGTAGTATGGCGAAGTGTAAACAGATTGCTACCCCAAGCTGAATTGAGTTTAATGTGCATTATATGTGCATAAAATAAAAATAGTTGCTATGTTTGCAAATGTTTTTCTCATGTAAGTTTGGCGGCCAAGCATTCCTTGCGTACTTTTGTTCATTGAGTATCATTTGCTTTCTATGCAGCTTGTCACCCTCTCCTGAATTTTTATGTTTATTGTGGTCTTTAATTATTAGATGTTGTAATTTGATTTTTGAATGATATTTTGTTTTCATATTGCTATAGGATGGTTTAGAAACTTAGTATAGTAAAGCAACATTCTTGCAGTGAAAACCGCTATGAGGCTTCGATGGGATTGTGGCAGGGATTTTATTTTATTTTTCATCCTTCTTTTCTTGAGTTCCTTGAGGAACCTATTTTTGGAAGCTATTATTGATATAAACAGCTCACCATTTCATATCTATTTTACTACTTCCCCTGAAATAAGTAGAGAAGTTTTATCAAAGATGATCCACCCTTAACTATTTGAGGATATATTTACAAACTGCAAGAGCAGTGAAATCTTTATGCAAGAACATTTGTGAAATCAAATTAGTATCCAGATCTTATTTATTAACAGACAAGTACGGTAGTTGTGCCACACAAATAGAAAAATCTTATGAATAAATCTCGTATTTAGCTAATAGATATGACTACTTGGGGTTGAATATTTCAGATTTACTTCTTTCAATGGAAGCACCCCTGGCATTAGTTCTTTCAAGGTCTAATATCATGTTGCCAATAAAAAACTTAGTATACATATCTAATTATGAAGGATGTTATAGCTACAGGTAATGACATGCTAACAAAATGTTTGGTCTCTGGTCTACAGTTCTACTGGGGAGGGTTCATCTTCTTTTTGTTCTACTGATTATGAGTGGAAATTTATTGCCCTTGTGATTAAGCAAAATACTATTCCTTTTCTCTTTGTGAGGACATGGTTCCTTTGTGATGATATGGTAATCTAGGTTTGTTTCTCATTATGTTTTATGTTCTTGTATAATATAATATACATGGAGGGTAATGATTTATTTCATTCAGTAGAAGCCACTTTACACCCACACAACCATACACTCACTGGTGCGCCTTCATACCCTCCCCAAATGAAGCATGGGTGCTAGTCACTGTAATTTATGTCATCTACTCAAACTGCAGTTATAGGTGTTCAGAATTGTTCTATTAACAAAGTGAAAGTTGTATTTGAATTTTTTTAGTCTTTTCCTGAGATATAAGTGTAGATGCAATAGGTAGGGTCGTTGACTTTCACTATAACCCCTTTAGTCTTGATGCCTCAATCCCCAATTTTGGTATAAGTCGAATAATCCATATAACATCACCAGCAAAGTCAGCAATAACTCTACTTATAATATGATTCAATGCTTGCACCACATCTTGTGTTTACTCTTCTATATAACCAAAATTCTTCAAACAGAAAATAGGTTGAGGTGGATTTGCTTTCTAAATTTGAATTTTCTCAATCTAACATGATCTTCTTTTAAGATTCCATAATGGAATTCTTTTTCAACTAATAAGAATTAAATATATATTTTGCTTAAATATTCCTGTCCGATGTCTTGTAAAACCAAATTTAAATCCACCACACTATGTAAGAGGTGGTCCAGTTGGCGTGGTAGGGTGACTTGTAACCACAGCCGAAGCCTTCTTAGTCGAGCTTGTCTCTTAAGAATTTCTTAGGGTGGCTCAGTTTCATCACAGTGTCGCCTAGGGCAATGCCTTTCACGTCCTGGCAGTGCACCATCACTGTCAGGAAAGGCCGCCGTGACGTTTGGCTAGGGCGGCATCCATGCGGCGCAAAAAATGATGCGGGGATGCCAAGGCGACACCAAATGGAAATTGGAAAGTGACTTTGAACTGGAATAACTTCTATTGGCCCGACCCATTTGATTATAGTACCCAAGTCGCCCAGAATAATTTCTATTGACCCAACCCATTTGTTATTTTACCCAACTCGCCCGGAGTAACTTATATTTGGTCGGCCCATTTGATTATTTAACCTATTTAACACCTATAAATATCAAACCCTAGCCGCTGTCTGCTCTTGCGTTTTTACCTTCCTCTTTTCTCTGCCGCTCCGCCGACCTATTGTCATCTGCCATCGCCGACGTCGTCCGCCATCGCTGACCGTAGGTAACCTTTACGAATGAACCTGTATTTGCGAGTTGCTCCATTATCTTTACCTGTAGTTTATCAAACGATCTTATTAGTATTTTATTAGAACTTTACTGTGACATGTTCGCCTTTGGTATTTTGATGGTGATATTTAGTAATTAAAGGTTTTTAATTTTGAATTTTGGAATTTTAATGGTAATGTTTTAGTATTGGAATTTCAATGGTAATGATTTAGTATCTTGACATATTGGTACTTTGGTAATTTAAGGTTATAATTTTGTATTATATAATAAATATTAGAAATTTACCATATGGTGGTCCGGTGGTTCTGTGCTCCGAACCTTGATGTGGCTTACCTAGCTGGCGTGGTTTGCATGGTATTTCACTCGGCCTAAGGATTTACAGTGTGCAATAAAAACGTAGTGGATGAGGGTTTCCACAAACACACACATCCAACACACAATACTCATTGGTGGATTTTCTTTCCAACTTATAATTTGCTCAAGCTGGCATGATTCTTGTAGATTCCATACGGGACTACCCATTTCAAATAATAAATATGAAAGGGTGCTAATGCCACCCATAGATCTACTGTTGTAGCAGCCTTGTGTAGGCTTGTGATACTATAGATGTGCATTGTCGGTTGTGTTGCTCTAAGTTCATTTAGCTTTACAACCAAAAATTTAATGCTATGAATATTAAACAATTAACCTTTCTTGGTAAATTCTAAATTAGGATATATTGGGGGTACTAGATTGTTTACCTTCCAAAATTTTATCAACTCAAAACAAGTATATAACCTCTAGCTAAGAAAAGTTCCCTTGTTTTTATAACTTCTACTCCCTAAAAACACTTCTATACCCTGCAGTAACGAATGCTCGAAACTGTTTACATAGAGAAGTACTTTAGAGACATAATTCAAATGGCATCCTTTCCAATAATAACATCATCCATTTAGTCTAACAAATAAAGTAAAAGAACTACTGTTTATTAAAAATGGAATGGACATGATTTTATTCAACCCAAATGTCTTTATATATTGATTGATCTTATCAAACGATGCTATATGGATGTCAATATATTAAAAGAAGACAAAAGAAAACTACGTCATTGGTTCTAGCATAATCCTTGACAGCTCGAGCTTCCTACTAAGCAACGTGTTCATCAAGGTTAACTATAATTGCTAGTATTTGCTCCTTGCACCAACAGTACTATCCTCAAGTGCTATTATCAAAAGCAACACCTTTTTCTTCCACCATAGCATTACAAGAACCAAAGTATTACAGATTCCGCTTTTTTTTTTGTTTTGTTTTTTTTATTATAATACGGATGGAAGTATTATCAGGGGAGTCATTGAAATGGCTAACAAATGGGGATAATACAAAAGAAACAACAGGAAAATTGCACTGACGTTTTACTCTTTGTGGAGAGTAACAGTGAGAAGATAATCATTTGAGACAGGATTCCTTGACATAGCGGAAACCTAGTTCAACTCTGCCATCTTGACCTACATTTGGTGATTCTTTTTGACCTTCCGTTTTTCCATGGTTATTTATCTTGACAAATTACTGTGACGGTAATGAGGAGTTTCTAAATAATATAAAAAGCTTTTTAACTAGAAGTACTAAAATTATCTAACACCCTGATATTGAATATTTTTCGACTATCTCTATCTGTACTATTGCTGTGAAGGATCCACAAAAGGACCATTTTATATTGGTTATGTTATTATATTTCTACCTTATTTATTAAAAATTATTTGCTCAGGAAGACTGGTGGGAGGAATTGGGTTTCAGGTAGATGTATGCTACAATGGCTTACCTTCTAATATATATATATATGATTATAGTGAACTATCTGCTCTATATTTTCTGGTTTAGCTGCTTGTTAGTTTCTAATGTTATGCCTCATGATGTCATTGACAGGCTTTGCTGTCAAGTGCTTCATTACACTTTCTAATATTGTTTCATTACCTGGACAGGGATTCACCGATGGATTACAATGACAATGACTATGAAGGCCATAATCTTCCCTTAACCAGTGAAGAAAGCTCTAAGTTTTCTTCTGTTTTGCGACCGTTTGCACTTCCCAAGTTTGATTTTGATGACAACCTCCATGCACATTTAAGATTTGATAGTTTAGTTGAAAACGAAGCTTTTCTTGGTATTCCAAACCAGGAAGACAACCAGTGGATTGAGGATTATTCTCGCGGAGGCAACGGAATAGAGTTCAGTGCTGCTGCAGCAGTTTCTTGTGCTTTGCCTAGGCATGTTAATGTCTGGTCAGAGGCAACATCATCTGAATCTGTTGAAATGCTACTGAAGGCAGTTGGGCAGGAAGAAATGGTCCAGGGTGAAAATATTGAGGAATCGGATCCAGGCAATCAGCTTGCTAGTTCAACTGGACATACGGAAAAGAACTTGAGGCCGGATGATATGATTGAAGATGTTGAACACCAGAATTCTTCATTCCCGCCTACTGGAGTTGAGGGCAATATTTCTAGGTCAAATCTGAGTGCAGGGCTTGAAGATGCTCTCTCTGAATATACTTTACCAGCGCAGGAGACAAATTTTTCTGCATATAATGTATGCGACGATAGCAAAGACGATATCACGATAACCACAGAGAACTTGAATTCTGATATGAAAAATGTGCATGATAAACCTGTGGACGGTTCTGACTTGGTGAATGATTCTCAGCCGAATCAAGTGCAAGGAAACTTTCCTATTCTTGACACAGATATCAACTTTACAAGAAGCACTTCTCAGAGCAATGTTGTTAGTGTTAAGGAGTTCTATGATCAGGATAAGATTAGTGGTTCTGGTACTGTAAATGCAAGTTGCATAGCTGAATGTATTTCTGATGCAACAGTAAAGGAACAGGAAGAACAGTGTGAAAAAAATGATGAGAGGTTGAAAGGGGTTGTTGAAACTGGTAGCATATTGGATTACTTACCTAGTGTGAATCAGTCAAAGGTGGAATCCTCAAAAGAAGAACAAGCAGTAGAAGTTAATGTTAAAAGCGGTGAGGATGTTTCTTGTGTACCCAGTGTAGGTAAATCTGTATGCACAGATGGATTCAATGAGGTTGCACTTAATGAACCTGCGGCTGGCAGTCAACATGAGACGGTGGTTCTCTCTTCTGGCACAGATGCTAAGCATCTGGATGAAAGTTGTGGCATATTACCGGGAAGATCATTTGTGTCCATTGAAGGAGAAGGTGGTGTGGGGTACAGAATAAATGGCTCTGATGTTGCATCCCCTACAAATAATGACAAAATTACAAATGATAGTCCTGTTATTCAGTCATCAGATAGGATCAGAAGTGGTGGTGATGACGATGATGTCCTTGGAAGCAACAGTTCTCTTGAGGGTCCAGATTCAACTGTCGAGCCTTCTGTGTTCCATGAGGTCCTAAGCACTTCTCCTAAGCAAGATGATGACAAAAACACTAATCCTGCCGATGATGTGGGTAACTTGAAAGATACGTCTAGTGCTGTTGAATGTTGTAAAGAGAAATCAGTGCTCGGTGATGCAATAAATGTCCTAGATTCATCTGCAACTCAGAAGGACATTGTAAAGGAAGCGAATCATGTTTCCTCTCCATCAACAGCTGGGAGCTTGCAGACATGCAAGGAAGATATTACCTCCATGCAGGTGGACAATCAAGAGGATGACCTAGTTGGTTCTGTCCAGGGGAAAAAGGACGAGATATTGTCACTTGATTCTAGTAATTCCACTCACGATGACAAAATGTGGCAAGCTTCTTCAGGTGAAGGTAACACTAAGACGACAATTGGATTACAACCAACCAATTCTGCTGGGGATTATCCAGGTGCATTACTCATGCCCTTCTTTCCACCTAAATACTCTATTCCAGTATTAATTAAATGATCTATGCAAAATTGAATACTGAAGATAATGATACTAACTTTACTCTATCTTGCATTGAAGGTGTTAATTTGGGTGACTCTCATGAGAGCAACACACCTTCACGTGACAAGGGACATGTAATTCAGAGTAAAGAAAATGATTCTGATGTTCTCGAACAACCAAATACTTCAGTTTCAGAGGAGGTTTTGATGTCAACAAAGATTGCCATCCCTGTGGCCATTGAGAAGGAGCCTGATTCAGCAGCTGAAAGTACAAGGATGAATGAGCAATCTATTTTGTTGGGTGAGACTTCAGCTGCGGCTGCTCCTGATGCTACATGTGTGGAATTGAATAAAACGGTGGGACACCCCGTGGACAACTTTATGGTCCAAGATGGTGGTGCTGAAGGTGGGCCTATTGAAGGTCTACTTGAAGCAAAGAAGGAAAAAGATCATGGGATGAAGTCTTCAAGTATGTCAGGTGATTAATCTCTGTGCTATTGATGCCATGTTTCCATGACATAATAGAGCCAAATAAGAAATACAGGCTAAACTATTGTCATTTGTTCTATAAAACCTTTCCACTGATTAAGAGGTTCTGTATTTATCTTCCATGCCTGGAGATGGAGTTTCTTTTTGTTTTTAGCATACTGAAACACACGGTGTCTGTATACATTGCTGTGATTTTCTAAATTTAATGAAGTTAGATATTTTGAGAACTTCCCCCTGATTCTTTTTCTGGTAATTCTATAAAGAAATTTACAACTGTTGGTATAAGTTTGTTTCGGCCAAGTTTTTATGCAATGTTCCAGTTAGAATATTATTTCAAGTGTAGAATTCTTGTAATTGGATATATCTATATAATTATAAATAAATGAAAGTTCTTTCTATGGTAAGATATGAGTTTCTTCATACTTATCATTGAGATCACATGAGGAAGTTCATCTTATTTTAATTTTTTACCATATATATGCTTTATATGATGATCTTTTTAGCTGAGATTTCTATGCGTATTGATGCTTGTTAGCATTTCTAAAAAGTATCCTATTTGATTAAGCTTTTTAATGCATGTTGATAGAAGAGGGTGTGGGTGTGATGCAATTTTGCTTCCACTGTACGGCTGGAAAATAAAGGGTCGCATAAAATGTTTCCATGCAGTGTTATATGGATTTCTAGAAAATTTCATGAATGATTTTGAATTTGGTTTATGTGCTTGCAGCTGCTGTCTGTACTGTTGAAATTGAAA
Source organism: Andrographis paniculata (assembly GCF_009805555.1). Lineage (NCBI taxonomy): Eukaryota > Viridiplantae > Streptophyta > Magnoliopsida > Lamiales > Acanthaceae > Andrographis > Andrographis paniculata. Next base: position 438,243 of record NW_026137616.1, on the reverse strand, counting down.
GATCTATCCAGGCTGCTGATCCTGGCACCGGTCTCAGTGGTCTCGCTCAAGATGATATGAACAAAAAAGCATCCCTTGAAAGGATCAATGCACAAAGCATTGGTGAAATTCTGACAAAATCCGAAACTGCAGGAGCAATTATTTCATCCAAAGATGAGGGACCCTTTACTTTTGAGATGAAAAAGCAGGGGGTTCAGTCTACAGGAGATTTTTCTATGGGTTTGCAATCATTTCCTAGAATTCAAGCTTGCAAAATGGCATTGGTATAACTTAAAACTGTCCATGTTTACATTTTTTTTTCTTCTCAGTTATTTTTCATCGTTCTTTTTACATATGTTGTATTTAATGTTCTTTTGATTTGTATTGTTTATGAAGGCTGGGGAAAGATCCTCTTCATCAGCAGGTGGCAGTCTGATGGATGCGGTGGTGGTTACTGAAAGTCCTCATGTTAGTTCTGTAACCACCAGTGCTGGCCCTCCATCTGGAGGCACTACTGAGCGGAAAGCAAGGCGTGGCAGTAGTAAATCTGCAAGGGGTAGTGCAAAAAAGGTGAATAAAGAAATCCCTCCACTGAGGCACACGGATAAAGGGGGTAAATCATCTCAGCTGTTGAGTCCTTTAGGTGCTGGTCAACTCATGGCATTTGAAAGTGTTCTGAAGCCGAGGGGTGCTGTTTCTGTGCCTACCTGTGGCCTGCCTGATCTGAATACTTCTTCTGGTCAATCATCTGCATTTTTTCAGCAGCCTTTTACGGATTTACAACAAGTGCAATTGCGTGCACAAATATTTGTTTATGGATCTCTAATGTGAGTTCAGTTACTTTTTTTCTTTTAAATGAAGTGTTTTTGCTTAGATGAATATATATTTGAAAAGAGAATTCTAAAACTTTATGTGACTGCAGTGTGGCTCAATTTGTGATTTATTGAGTTTATATTAAAGATTACTTTCTTCTCTAAAAAATTTGCAGACAAGGAGTTGCACCTGACGAAGCTTGTATGATTTCTGCCTTTGGCACAAGCGGTTAGTTAGGCTTTCGCTTAATATCTTTTCTTTTTCTTCCCATTCATGTTATTGTAGGAATTGACAAACTAATAAATTATACTAAATATGTTGCTGACAACATGAAATTTTGACATTCCTTTTAAAAGAAGGAGGCAGGAGCATTTGGGAGGTTTCTTGGCGTGCTTGTGTTGAAAGGCTTCAGAATCAGAAATCCCAGGGAACCAATAGTGAAACTCCACTACCTTCACGGCCAGGTATCTTATACAGCACTGTTACATCTGCTTTTCCTTTGGCTGTTGGTTGATGATTGTGTATTGATTCCAAAACTTCAGGTGTTAAAACTCCAGATCAAACTAATAGACAGAGTTCCATTGAAAGCGAAGTGATTCCCTCTGCGACTAGTCGAGGAGGCACAAAGCCCATCCCATCTCCTGTTGTTAATCCCTTGATGCCTCTCTCATCGCCCTTGTGGAATATGGCAACCCCATCTTGTGAGGGACTGCCATTGAGCAGCATGACCAAAAGCTCCAGTTTTGATTATCAGGCTCTTTCACCCTTGAATCCGAGCCAAATTCCACCTATAAGGAATTATGTAGCACACACCTCTGGGCCCTTGCAGGCTTCCTTTCCGGTACCCTGGCTTGCCTCGTCGCTAAGTTCTCCTTTTGATATCACTACTAGCTATCCTAATTTTACAATCATGGAGCCAGTAAAATTAACTCCAGCCAAGGAAGCATTCTTGCCAATCGGCGCGGGCACAAAGCACATATCTCCCATTCCTGCTACACTGACTGCAGCAACAAGTGTTTTTGCTGGGACTCCTTCACTTCCTGTTCCCGTGACGCTGACTGCAGCAACCACTGTTTTTACTGGGACTCCTTCTCTTGATTCTAAAAGGGTGAAATCATCAGGTGGACAGACTTCTGATACAAAAACTAGGAAGAGAAAAAAGTCTTCTGGCGATGATGTGTTACAGATTCCTGTTCCTACTTCTCAAGTGGATACTCAGTCTGCTCCATTGGTATCTAATCAATTATCAAAGAGGACTCCTGGAGTTGAGGGGTTTAATCAAATCTCTTTGACTGGTCATAATCAGGCAAGCCTAATTCCTAAATCTGTTATTGAGAGTCATTATACAGCATCAGTTTCTGCTGCAAACTCTTCTAGCTTGATATCTAAAAATACCACAAACCAGTTTTTGTCTGTGGTACCATCATCAATTACAGCTGATTGCATGAATAGATGTGATTCAAATATTGACAAGATGATGCTGAATGTTGAGAGTCTGGGCAAAGTGAAGGAGGCCAGATCACAGGCAGAGGATGCTGCAGCCCTCGCTGCTGCAGCCATTAGCCAGTGTGAAGGTATGTGGAACCAGTTAAACCAGCACAAAAACTCTGGTTTGAGTGCAGAAACTGAGTACCAAGTAGCATCTGCTGCTGTACAAATAGCAGCAGCTGCTGCTGTTGCAAAGGCAGCTGCTGCAGCTGCCAAGATTGCTTCAACAGCTGCGTTGGAAGCTAAGCAGATGGCTGATGAGGTTATTGCCAAATCTGGGCTTCCCAGCACAACCAATTATGGTGCAGTTTTAACTTCCAATGCAATGAAATTGCCAGATGTATCCCCTTTTTCCATTTTACAGGGAGGAAACTGGAACAATGCTTCCAGTTTAGTGATATCTGCTGCCAAGGAGGCCACTAGGAAAAGAATTGAAGCTGCTTCGACTGCCACAAGGCAAGCTGAAAATCTTGATGCCATTGTAAAAGCTGCAGAATTGGCTGCAGAAGCAGTTTCACATGCTGGAAAAATTGTCACCTTGAATGATCATTTCAGTTTAAGTGATCTTGCCATGGCTGGGCCAAGTAATTATTTGAAAGGTTTGCAGGTGGTTGCCCCTCCTGGCTCAAACCCCGGGAATTTGATTGTAAACAAATCTATCAGTAGCAATGCCGGTGAAGTGTCTAATTTTTATATGAGCCAACATGGGAAGTCTGATCTGAATATGCATGTGATAAGCAATGCTGTGTCACCTATTGAAAGAGACTCGTCCAGAAATTTAGGGCCTGATCATGTCACAGTTGAAGGTAATGTCATAGCATCTATGAAGAATGGAGAGAAGAATTCTAAGCCCCAGAAGGATAACAAGGCATCCAATGGATCTAAATTTCCTGGTATTTGGTCTGATACAGACAGTGTACCGAGTATAAAAGAGAGCTCCTATGTTGAGGTTTGTGAGGTGCTTACTCTGTAGCATCTATGTATGGGCATATGCGTGAAAGATTTCCTTTTCTATGTTTTGCAGGTTCTTAAAAATCGTGGTGACTTAAAGGCCTGGTTCACAGCCACTGTATTGACTGTGAAGGAAGCTGATGCCCTAGTTTGTTACACAGAACTTAAATCTGATGAAGGTCAGCTGCTGATTTTAGTATGTTCCATGGGAGCTAGTAATCTTGCAAGTACTGTTACAAAATTATTGACTGGTTCAGCACATTTCAAAGAGTTAATGTGGTTGAGTCACTTTTCATTTTTATGACTTCCGGGTTTTTTGTTTATTTTTTTTTTGAATTTTGTTAACGACTGGCTTCTCTCCTTGTTCTTTTATTATTTATTATTTTTTGAACAATAGTTGAAAAGCTTTAAGTATATAGAGGAATTTTTGTAATAAAAATCATAGATCAGTTTGGCCAGTAATTGTATGGGATACCTAATTTCATAGACTACTGCTGGTATTATCATATTTCTCAATTGACAAAATCCTGATAGTGTAATTATGTTTTTGGCGGTGGAGACTGTTGAGCTTCTTTTGAAAGTTAATGAATTCATATGTATCAAAGTAAAATACATATTAATTTGTGTATACACTATAAAAAAATAATATATATTTTCTGTATAGGGTCAGAACTGCTGAAGGAGTGGGTTTCATTAGAAGCTAAGGATGGCAATGCTCCCCAAATACGTATTCCCCATCCTATGTCTGCTGTACAATCTGAAGGAACAAGAAAGAGACGCAGAGCGGCTGCCAAGGATTATACTTGGGTTACTGGAGACAGAGTCGACGCATGGGTTCAAGATTGGTACGTTCATGTTAGTTTAATGAATGGCCATCTTTTATATGATATGTCGAAGATAACATTAAATGTGATAATATGCTTATACTTGACACTGTTTTCTGAATTTTCATAGGAGGGATTTGTTAACCCAGCCTTGGTAATTATTTTGCAGAGATAATCTATTCATTTAGATTAATTTTTTATTTTTATTATTGTTTATTGTTTTTAAATATCCTTGATAGAATTGTTGCAGGAGTTAGTTTGCATTTCTATTATTGTAATGAAAATCTAGAATTGTGTGGGAGGTTGAGCGAATATGGGAAAGATCTTTCTTATATTTGACTGAATTCATTAATAATCACTCTTGGTTCTTATGCCTGTTCAGCTGGTGTGAAGGGATTGTTGCAGAAAAGAATCCAAAAGATGCAGCAGCATTGAATATACATTTTCCTGGTATAGCTTTACACATTAACTAATTTTCTATTTGAGATTTGTGTTGTGTAGTTGTAGCTGCATAGATGACTCTGTGGTGTATGTAGATTTAAGAGATACATTATCCGTCAAATTGTGGCATCTACGGCCAACATTGGTGTGGAGTAACGGACAATGGACTGAATGGTGCAGACCTGGACATGACAGCACTTTGCAGGTTTCATTTTGTGTATATGTAACCATTAGTTAGAAAACTGTGTATTTCCTGAGCTCCAACTAGGCTGTCTTACCTGTGTTCAGGGCGATACACCTGATGAGAAGAGAGTGAGGCTGGGTGGAGCTTTTGAGATGAAGGGGGGTGCTAAAATGGCTAAAAGCCTTACTTTTGGAGAAGCAGGGAAAAATGAAAAACCAGGACTGCCTTTATCTGCTAGTGATAAAGTGTTTAATGTAGGTAGCACAAAGGAGCAGAATAAGCCCAAGACTGGCAGGACAAAGACAAAGAAACCGGCTTCAGAGAAAGCACCTAGAGTAGTGATTGGTGTCCCTAAACCTGGGAAAAGGAGAAAATTTATGGAAGTGAGTAAACATTATGTCTCCGAGGGGAGCAGCAAGGCTAGTGTACTTAGCGACTCAACAAAGTTAGCCAAAATTTTGAATCCTCAAGTATCAGGGACTTGGGGAACAAAAAATAAATCTAAACCTGATGCAAAGGATAAGCAAGTTGCAGAGTCTAAAACAAAAGCCCCCAAGTCTGGCAAACCCCCAAGCATTCCAAGTAAAAACGTTCCCAAGAAAGATGGCTCAACATCTTCACAGGCTAATGAGCATGATGCTACAGTGTCTGATCAGGCATTAGTGGGATCCACGAGTCATGAAGAGAATGACTCTGGTGGACAAAACATTACTGAGTTTGGATCTTTCACTAATGTGGAGGCGACTTCTGAAGAGACTATGCCATCATCTTCTCAAGATGTGCTGCCGGACAACCGTAAGAAAGTAACAAGGAACGCTAATACTGAGCGCAACAACCAGGGAAAACCTGCATCAACCAGCGAAGAATCATTGAAGGATGAAGCGAATGAGGGAGTGAACTCTGATGTTGCGGAACGGCGCCGATCAAATCGCCGAATCCAGCCGACCTCACGGGTAATGTTTTCTTATTTCTCTTTCAATTAACCCTTCTACCTGCATGTGCCTTGTCCTGTATTAGTCTATTAGTCTTGTGGAAGATAATTTATTGTCAAATAGGATTTCTTGGAAGTTAAATATTAAACGAAATGAAATGCTTCTGCACTGTTTCAAGACTTGCATTGCCATAGCTTAACTTCATTTGTTTGCTATTCTTGCTTTATTTATCAGCTGTTGGAAGGTCTTCAAAGTTCAATGGTGATCCCAAAATTCCCATCGACCTCGCATGACAAAGGCCCCAGGAGTCACAAGAAGAGGCCAAACCAGAGGTAAACAATGGAAACCAATAGTCTCCATTCATTCACTGCTAAATCAACCATATAAAATTGATTGCCTGCTTTCGGGGTTGGCAGGGAATGAGGATTGTATTCGGCGAGTGGAGAAGAATGGCCGCCGAATGAGCAAATGATGGAATGTAGCTGCTGTTGAAGTAGATTTATCTGTAAAGTCTCAATATAGAGTGAGAATGCAATTGCTCACTCACTGTCATGTCTCACTGTAAAATTGAAGAATTGAGGTGGTAGATGTTAATATTGGTTTTAGTTGTGGCATATAGAACTAGATGTTGCAGACTTTCTGTACCCGACTTTCGTGTTCGTGATTGTGCCCGTCCGCGCCCTCCGGTAGCAGCTCTGTGTAAGGAGGCTCTATGTTTGTCACCGTTTGCATTGCAGCAGGAACTCTGAATCTAAAATTATAGGACTGACTTATGTTTGATCATTACTATATACTTCTGGTTTTTGAATTTTACTTTAGCCCCCATTTGGAAACATTATAATGGAAATTATGTCATATTTTCTGGCTCCATAGGGTAGAGTTTGAGATTATACATTATGGTTTATAGATATTCTGTTATAGGTAAGCATAATAAAATTGCTAAATGTAACACAAACTGAATTCCATTACAAAAACAGTAGACAAAATACCACTTCAAGAAACATAACAGTAGCATGGCAGCAGAGGCCTAGGCACTGAACCACCCACCCCACTTATGGAGCTTATATATATATATATATATATGTATCTATATGAACAATTAAAAGGTGAAAGCCACAGGCGAGCTATACAGGCATTTAAGTGTAGACTTCTGTGTTGTGTTTGGTTCCCTTTTGTGGGCAGAGCAAGGGAATAATATAAAGCAGCAGGGCTAACACAAACGAGGCTAATATAGAGAATGATGTGATAGATATAAGGATGATTGAAGTAAGGATTAGGACAGTGTAACCTCCGAGTTGCTTGTCATCTAATCAGACAAAAAATCTTCTTCATGATCAGTCTCGTCTCCAGCAGAAGTGTCGTTATTTCCACTGTTACGCTGGCTCTTTTCGGGTTTCCGGAAACTCCTTTTACTCTGCTCTTTACCAACAACATACTCATCTGTTGACTCCTCCTGAGAAACATTCTGAAATCTATTCCTGTTTATGGCCAAAAGTTTGGATGGTTTCTGGCAGATGCATGCCGACGGGTACTCATGAAACTCCCCTCTTCCAGGCCTCATCTCTTCCGGCTCTCCCATGAATCCTCTCTGGGCTGATTTCACCTTTCTTGAAAACGTGCTCCACTCCATTTTATCACGTGACGAGAACAAAGCACTAAGCCTTTTCGCGTTGGGTCTTATTGTCCTCTTGTGATCCATGTATCTCCTTCATATAAGATAATCGACAACAAGAAAGATGATGTGAGGAAAATTCCTGAAAGTATACAAGGGGAGGGATGAAAGTGTGATAAACCTAACCGAACTTGAGTCATTAAAATAGCCTGTTTCTCTTCATATGCATACCTTCTCCCAGCCAGAATCTTCGCCATATTTCCGTTGTTATTGGTAACAAAAACATCACTTTCATCGCAGACAATATAGTCTATGGCAGCCAAACGAGAAGAATAGGGAAGAAGAGGTTTCAGCTCGTTGCCAGCCAGCATCTCTTTTGTGTAGAAGTTTGGAAAGAGCTCTTTGAGGGGCCTCAAAGTTTCATCTCCTCCATATATTTCACCAGATGCAACGTAAATATACGTGTTATTGTCAAAGTCGAGGGCACGCAGCAGTAAACCTACTTCGTGAGGGGTCAAGGGGCATTTCCCTCGACTTCGCTCTTCATCCGGGCTTAAATCCTGGCAAAAAGGCTCAAAACTTTGCTTCAGATATTTCTTATGAATGTGTTTCAACAAGACAAGTATATATCGAAATCTTACTGGTAACGTCTCCCACCGCTTTCTTATCTCCCCCAGCTCACGCCTCTCTTTATCGCCCCCACCATAGTAACACCCAGAAAATGCAAGCATATCCGGTTCAAACCTGAAATTACATCATGACAAGCAATGGAGAATGAATTCTCAAAGGTACATTCTTTGGAACACAAAATCCAAGAATTTTCCTTTCCATTGGCAATTGTGTGAAGTTAAATTAAGTTCTTACGCAATTGAGATGATTAAGAAGAACAAAATATATGTCGGTTATTCAGTGAACAAATTACAAGTCTATGCAGAGAAAGAAAGTAATCCAATATCCAGTAAACAGCTAGGTAGAGATCTCATCTTTTTCAATTTAGATGCTTCCTAGTCAAGAAAGATTTGAGATATATGAACATTTCTGAGCAAAGAGTTCAAACCTCAAGTGAACAGCTATAAAACGCTTTGCCATTTTCTGCATGCGATTTACAATTTTCTGGCCTAGATTCCTTAGAGGTTTGGTAAACCTTAAAGCATGATAGTTGACACGGCAACGCAACTTTTGCAGGTCTTCATCAAGTTCATTGGCTAGCCGATAATCGAACTTTGTTAACTGAAGAACCTGTGCACAGACAAACAAAATCCTGGTAATGACTTCGACACTACTTTTAAGATACTATTTCAAAGCCATAAGAGATCAAAAGCTCAGCAAATTTTTCATTAGAGGTAAGTTTAAACTTGCATTGTAGATCATGAATTGGTACAGAGAAAAACTTAAAAGGAAAAAAACATGCAAGGAAGAAAGACTAATAGCAAATACTTGTTTAAATGGTTAAAGGGACAGAATTACTGACCGAGCAAATGAGTAAAGTATTTATTTCCAAGAAAATTCTTCGGTAGACAGGCAGTTATAGTGATTAATATAAGTAAAGATCCAAATATATTCAGGTTATTCACCTAAAAATACGCATACACACAAATACTGTCTTAGACAAACTATGAGATTTGCAGACAAGGAAATTAGAAGCAAAAAAATTAAACAATGGTCACTTACCCGTCTCCTCAGTAGAATAGGAAGCACTTGTTCCAGATAATAGTCAGGTTCGGATTTTCGTGGTACACGCATCGTATAAGGCGGTCTGTCCATGGACCTCATTGCTTTTTCCGGTACTCTCTTTATGATTGGAACATCCTTGGCAAGATAAGAGATGAACCAATCAACATCAAAGATGTTGTTGAAATCACTGCACGGCAATTGAACTTTTGGATGAGGAAATGCAAATAACATGAGTTAAATAAAGCTCAATCTAACAAATGAACCCACTGAATGACCCAATGGTGAAACAATATTAAAATGATAATAAGAAGAATTATTTCTCAACCAGAGGGCTCTAACAGGAGCAGCTAACTAACATTACAAAAACAAGCAAACAGGAAAAATCACTTAATTTGCTGAAATCTCAAACAACCTGTCATCCTTCCAGTAAGAATGATGATCCAACTCCGGCACAACCAAAGTAGCATTTAGAATCCTTGCAACAACTACAGCATCAGTTATCTGAAAATCACAAATGATCACTAATTTTAGATTGACTATCAGAGAAATGAAACAATATAGAACCAAAAAAAAATAACTCCAATCTCAAAGATGTGAAGAGAAATCTGATACTTATGAAACAAGACCGAGACAGTGCAAGAACACACTTACCCCTGTCCTTTGTTGGTTTAGCCCCCCACTAGTTGCAATAAGTAAGTAGCCATTTGAAAAACGTTCGCGTACAGCAGCTGTAGATTCATATATACTGAAGTTAGATCATATCTTCCCACTGTTTCACTAATAAGAGATATAAAACAGCAAACACAATTGAATTCACAATGAACGAGTAAAAAAAATTAATAACCAATGGGCACTTTGTGGGGGTTGTTTCTCAATTCCAGTTCAATGCTGTCTTATTGCTGGTTATTGTTAGTACTAGCAGTAATAGTTAATGGACATATGTCCCCGATCTCATTAAACATTACTTGGAAGAACATCAGGTAAGACCAGAGTGCCCAGAGCAATAACTACTCTATCTTCTATATGTTACACCTGTCACCTAATAAAAATGTTTTCATATTCAAGTTCAATCACCTCCATGTTTGTCCTGGAACAACCACATTAGCGATTTACTTTCACAAATGTATGAAGTTTGGGAAAGATAAGGCTAACTTACGTGCAAAATGGCGGCGTCTTTCACTGCAGCCATAATAAAAGCTTGAATACTGTGATTTCCATATATCAACTGGAACCCGATATCCACTATTCTACATAAATAAAAATCAAGAAATGTGTGAGTTTGATCATAATTATTCTACATAGATACATATAGAAGAGTAAAAATATATAGCAATTAATGAACCTAACATGTTTGCAACAGTGTTAGTTAACATTATATAGCCGATATACCCACAGACGTAAACTAGCATTATGCATAATTCACCATAGTTGTAGTTTTAATCATAAAAAACAACTACATCCGACATATGAGCTTAATTAGGAATGAAATTGCACAGAAGAACGAACCAAAACATACAAAACTTGTCACAACATTTAATCCCAAAGCATTTCCTTCAAATATATATATATTTTCAACTCCCACTTCGAACTCAATATCAGTACAAGAAACTTCTAGCTACTATTTTCAGAATCTAACAAAAACTTTCTCTGAATATACAAGTCCACAGGTAAAAAAGGAATCTTGCCCAAAATCAGATACAAGATATGACAGAATATAATAATGCTCAGGGATAACAACAAACAATCACATAAAAAGGTCTGCATTTCGTGACAAAATGTGATCACAAAAGCACAATCTTTTCCCAAAAACTCTGACAAATCGAAGCCAAGATAAATAAAGCCACTCCAACTTAATCCAAGAGAATGTCAGACAGACTAACACACAAACAAAACGAAACCAACAAGACCTGAAAAATTAAGGAAGAATAAGTAACTGATTCCACACGTGGCTATGAAATTCAGCTGAAAATCGAGCCCTTGTACCTTCTTGTAGTACCAAGTCCGCTTGACGAGGCGCTGCGACCACTCGAGATCAGACGCCACGTGTCCCGTGAACAGCGATATAAGCCCGACCGTGAAGAGCAGCAGCCCACAAACCACCGTCCAGGGCACCGCCGTCCGCCGCCTCCAGGGCGAACAATTCCAGCAATTCTGCTCCTGTGGCCGCGGCGATAGCTGGTGCTTCTGCTTTAGCTTCTGCTGCTGGAGAATCTCAGCAGCGAGATTATTTACCAGCACACCCCCACCACACCTCCAGGCCTTGTTAGCCACGCCCATTCCGCCCCCTCTTTTTCATATTACTGCGCACATCAATCGAAAACGAGAACCCCAAACGGAACGATTAAAACCACGAAACCCGCACTCAAGCGGAGGAGGCCCAAATACAAAAAATGAGGCGCAGGAGCTGATGTGATGTGATGTGATGTGATGATCCCCCGAAGAAGAAAACCCTAATCAGGGATTTTCTCAGCTATTTTTGAATCGACTCAAAGGAAAGAGGCAACACAATAAATGGGAATTAGTTAAAAAAAATATTAATGTAACTCCATATATGCATCTCGGCTCGGCTCTCTATGGTCCTTCATTCTTGATTCTTTTTGGTTTTTATTATTAATGTTGAGAAATGAGAATAAATCCATTTTCCCATCCATATCTTTCTTAATTTAAAATTAATGCACTCAAAATAGTTTCTTTCTATTTCAGTTTCTTACAACTAACTATAGATTATTAACATTTTAATTTAAATTTATGTAATGAATCATCCTCTTGCAAATATCAAAGCAGGGCCTTTTCCTTTCCATTCTTTCAATATCAAGAACAAGGATAGACAGAGATGTGAAATTTAATGAATTTCCGTTATAATTCGATGCCCAAATTAAATAAAATTGAGAATGTTGCATGTCATTATGGGATGATTTATTATAATTGTGTAGTAATCAAGACAATTTAGTGATAATAAATGTCTTCATAAATGATGGAAGGTGTCGGCATCTTAAACTAAGGAGGAGGAGACTGGTCTTATCTGCCAATTTCTAGAGATTTATTTTATTATACATACATTTTTTGTCATGAAGGAAAATTGATTATGGCTTTAGAAATAGATTTTAGGTATATTTTAGTTTCAGTGGGCCAATTGGAAAACAGCCTCCAATTTGTACTTTCTAATGTATAATAATTATAGGGTGTGTTTGTTTGGGGTTTTAAATTTTGGGTTGAATTTGAACTATGATATAATATAGATAGGCGTTGATGTGATGTTTTGAATGTAAAATTAATTTTTAGTATAATATAAAAAATAAAAAATAGATGTTATGATTTGATATTTTTTGAAAAAAAAAAAGGGATGAATAGTGTATTTAAAATTCAATTCTTGAACAAACACACCCAGTATATTTAACAAATAATTTAAGATTACAATCTTAGTAACACAAAATGCACGATGAAATTCAAAATTAAAATTAAGACCAGGATTTGCAACATTTATTCGAGAGTACTGAGAAATTTTTAGTGACCAGTAACCATATTGTAATGATGTGACAGAAGGAAGGACATAATTATGGGTTCAGATATTTTCAAATGTCAAATCATTAGAATTCAAAATTTTAACAAGCGTTTGCTAATGCTAATTCCAACAAAAAAAATAAAAAATAAAAAATTAGAGTGTGTTTCTTTCGATTAATTTAAAAAAAAAATTGATTTGAATTTTGTATGAAAATAATATTTGATAAAATATTTTATGAGAAATTTTTTTTTTTTTTTAAAAAAAATACAAAGTTTAGATAATAAAATTTAAAAAAATATTGCTAAAAAAACATACCTGCTATGTTAAAATCAGATATCGAAATCATAGGCTGATTTTGACATCAGCAGAGTTGGATTATCCATCAACATAATTCTGATTTTGTGATTTGTCTCTCCCATTTCATAATGGAAAGTGGCAATGTCAGCAATTAGGCTTTTTGACTATGATCAACTCTTTTTTAAGACCATGATATTCCCTTCTTTTCTTAAAAGAAGTAATTAATGATGACATCACTGGCCACTTTTTGATGTGATATTCCGACAATAAATCAAAATCACAATAGAATTTAAAACTAAGAACCAATAATTTGATGTGAAGCAAATAAAATATAACCTCATACATATTTTACAATTTTCCATTTGTCACTCTATTATAACCCAGCAATTCTTTCCACTCAATTTGTCTTGTTGTATATTGTATTTTCAATATAGTAAAAAATTCGAATAGTAATAAAATATATCAAATATTTAATGTAACAATAACCATACCTTAATTGGCACAAGCCATTTTCAAACATTTGTGGGAGACCTTCATGACCAAGGAGGCTCTCCAGGTCTTAACCTCAGCTTATCTTCAGCATTTTTTTCGAATTCGAACAAATGACAACATATGACAATAATCAAATATTAGAAAAAAAAGTTAATTTATACTCCACGAATAATAGAATGTAAGTAAAAGGAAGAAATCAATACCCGATCAGGGTCTCGATGCCGATCCAACCATGCCATTGCGTAGTTTCAACATTAATAACCTAAGGTATACACATCGATGGATAGGTTACTACACGGTGCTCCATCCGATAGTTTTTCTAACTCCTCTATCCTTCATCATCTGTCTCACTTGCTCTACCCCTTCCCACATCTCCATAGAGCTGTAAAAATCCGACAACGAAATATAGTACCCGTCATTCTCTGGATTAACATCAATGGCGCGCTTCGCTATCTTCACGCCCATCTCGGCATTGTTATGAGTTTTGCAGGCAGTTAAGAGAGAGCCCCAAATGCCTCCATCGGGAGGGAAAGGCATCTTCAAAATCAGCGACTCAGCCTCGTGCAGACGGCCTAACTTCCCATAAACATCCACCATGCAAGCATAGTGCTGCAGCGTTGGGGCAATCGAATACCCTTTCATTCTATCGAATAGATATTCGGCGTCATCTGCCAATCCAGCATGTGCGCACGCCGAGAGGACAGCAAGAAATGCAAGATCGTGTGGTCTCATGCCGCTTTCTTCCATTTCCTGGAATATCCGAACTGCAGATTTCCCCTGCCCGTGCATTCCGTAGCAAGAAATCATCACAGTCCAAGATACGACATCCTTTTCCTCCATTGCGTCGAAGATTTCTTTAGCCGTGTTGATTTCACCACATTTTGCGTACATATCAACCAATGCTGTGCCAAGAGAGACACTGTATCCAAATCCCGCTTCTCTGATGTAGTCGTGAATTTTTCTTCCTTGTTCCAACGACGCACTCTGAGCGCACGCAGACAGCGAGATAGCCAGCGTCGCAGAATTGGGCTTCAGGCCTTTCGAAAACATTTCGAACAATATGTTTAAAGCCTCAAAGAAGCTTCCATTAACAGCATAAGATGATATAAGAGAATTCCACGTCGCAATGTCTGGTGCTGTTCGACAAAATAAACTCTGCGCTGCAGACAGGTTACCGCAATTTCCATACATGCTTATAAGCGAATTTGCCACCGAAACATTTTCACACGCGAAAGTTTTCATAACATGGCAATGTATAGACTTCCCAAAGTTAATCACTCCCAATCTTGAGCAGGAAGATATAACAGATATTAAGCAGTTCAAATCGGATTCAATACCTTGGTGCTGCATTGCACGAAATAACTTTATGCATTCCATCTCTGATCTCGATTTCTCATAGCCAACGATCATCAAGTTCCAGGCATCCTTGTCCTGATCACAACCTCCATAGAAGATCTTCTCTGCAAGAGTCACAAGGCCAAACTTACAATACATTGACAGCAGAGAATTACGAACAATACGATCAACCTCGTACTTTCTCCTTAAGATGAAACCATGAAAGGCCATCCCTTCGAATACCATCATGGAGTTAGCAAAACCAGACAACAGACAACCAATCGCCATCCCATCCGGATACACCCCGCTAGCTACCATCCTTTGAAACATCTCAAAGCATTCGCGAACACGCCCAATCCTTGCATAAGCTTTAACAAGTGACGTCCATGAGAACAAATCCTTGTCCACAACCTCGCAGAACGAAACCTGAACATCGTCGATTCTCTGACATTTCGAATACATCGACAAAACTGCAGACTGAACTAGATAAGAGGATGCAAATCCAGATTTAATCGCCAATCCGTGCAAACACCTACCTTCCGACAATGCACCTGAATCCCCACAAGCTCGGAAACCGGCATCCAATGTCCGGGAATTCGGCCTCTCACCATCTCCGCCACTTCTGTGCATCTCACGAAGGCACTCCAAAGCTCTGTAACTCTTACCAGCCTGCACGTACCCGACCACAAGCACAGTCCAAGCAACCACATCTTTCACAGCCATTTCGTCGAACACATGGCAGGCATCCTCCAAATCCCCACATTTTACGTACATATACATCAGTGAAGCACCGACTGCAGAATTCAAACTAAATAAATTCAACTTCGAAACCAAACCGTGAACAATCATACCATCGGAGAGCAATCCGAGTTCCGCGCAGGCAGACACCACCATCGGAGTGGTAAATTGGTCCGGCAAGCTGCCGCAAAGCCGCATATGAAAAAAGTATTCAACAGCTCGCTCGTAGTTTCCGTTGCCAAAATGAGCTTTGATGATGGAGTTCCAAAGGAAAGGATCTTTTACACCGAGGGATTCAAATACCGCCGTCGAAGAACAAGGCTGGTTCAGCCATGCATAGAGTGCTATCAGCTTCGAGGCTATGAACCTATTCTGTGCATTACCAGTTGCAATAATGTAGCCATGGGCAGAGACAACCGACCTCGAATCCAAACCGTCGCTGGACAGGAAAGAATCGAGGCGACTGTGCAGATAACTTGCTCGTGATTCGGCAATCGAATAATTCGAGTAGAGACGTTTCCAGAGTCTTTGAAATTTCACGACGAGCATTGGTGAAAAATTATGATCCACACAGTAAACATTTTGAATATTTATGTACGTGTATATATATATATATTGACTTGCCTTTGTATATACAATTTTTAAATTCTAAATTATGGGTACAAGATCAGAAAAAATAAATAAAAATTGCTATACTAATCAGGGCATTTAACGCCATTAATGGCGGCATCATCTGCAAGCGGCTGGCCCGACCCGATGACATGTCGGATTCAAACTGAGAGTTGTACCTGTAATTCGGGTTCGACCCGTACAACGACTGAATACCGTCCACGTCATCCTTGCGGAGCCCCAATTTCTTGGTCCTCGGACTCAAGCTCGGGTACATAATGGAGTCCTTCACCGACGAGTGCGCCAACCCTAACACGTGGCCGATCTCGTGCGTCGCCACCGACTCCAAATCAACCGCCACGTCGGAGTAATCGGCGTCGAAGTTCACCGCCCACCGCTCCGCCGCGTCAAGGTGCAGCCTCCCGCTCTCTGGAGCGAAGGCGTGCCCTAGCACCCCCAACACGCCGTCGAAGGCCTCGCCGTCGCCGTGGTCGCCGTGGAACCACCCGATCCTGATGTCAGCGTACGCGTAGTCCTCCGCCTCCGTGAAATTAACCGGAATCGCAGCCGACCACGACGCAAACGCTCTTCTGAACGCCTTCCGGACCTCTGACAGGCTCACGTAGTCAATCGTGTTCGCCGGCGAGACGGCGTAGGTTAGCAGAAAAGGAGGCGAACGCATCCACACCGGATCGCCGACGAAGTAAGCGAACTTCCTCGCCGCCTTCAGCCGTTTCCCGCCGGCTTTGAAATCGCGCACTCCACACCTCGGCTTAACGATTGCTCTCATCGTCTCGTGGTCGAGTTTTCCCGTTTCCGATAGACCTAGATTCTCCTGGTACAAAATCAAAGCCTTCTCCAATTCCTCGTCGAAAAAATCGTCGAAACCTATCTTCTTCGTCGCGACCGGGAGATAGCCGAAGCGGCTCAAGTAGCGCTTGAGCTCGGCCATGCCGTCCACTCGGCTGCCTTTCTCGGCGTCGAGAAAGCGCGCGAAGAGGCTCCATGTGTTGTTAGGGTGAACATCCGGCGGCGAATCGATGGCGGGGGAGAGCGGAAGAGCGGCCAGGAAGATGAACAGCGACAAAGGGCGCCGAACGTAACGGAAAAATGGAAACATGGAAGAGGTAATTGAATTGTTTGTTTTTTTTTTCTTGGGATTTGTGCTTCGTTTTTTTTTTACTAATAATTTCTATAGAAGTATATTTCTAACAAAAAAAATAAAATAAAAAATGAACTTATAATTTATATATTGTGACAAATGACAGCCAATTCAATGTATATAGTTCATCTCTGCTTTGTGACGGAGGTCTACTTTAATATACATATAATGTTAATTGCGGTTACTTGTCATTTGTCAAGCTACTATAATAATAATGACGATGATAAATCGTCTTAAATTTAGGTATATAAATATATATATATTTGTATATGAGCACTTTGATTTAGGTTCTATTTGAAAAAAAAAAAAAAAAGATTAAATGGAAGTTGCAGAGTTTTTACAAATTTTGAATTAAAATATTTAATATCATATTTGTGAAAAAAAAAAAGATTAAAAAATTGTTATTGCTAATGAATAATAACAATTTTTTAAAATAAATATATACATAGTGTTGCACTTTGCCTAGTGACAAAAAAATTAAAATAAAAAATAAAGAAAGAGTTGTGTTGTTCATCAATCAATCATATTATGCACTCTTATTTCTTAATCAATCAAAAACTTGGGGCTTTTGTTAGTCGTGTCACATTATTCCGTATTACTTTTTAAAAATATCTTAAGTTATATAGGCTAGTTTACATATGATTTGCAGGATTTTCTTTTAAATAATAAAAAGAAAATTAATTTAATATTTTGTGCGAAAGAATTAATTATTTAATATAATTTTTTTAAAAAATTTTTAAATGAATTGTACAAAAATAATTTTTAAAAAAATATGTAAATAGAATAATAAATTATTCTTATTTAATATATATTTTTAAAAATATTATATTAAAAAAATATTTCTTTAATTCGGATTAATTATGTTATTTTATTTGTGCTTGAAAATAAAAATAATAATATTTAATATAAAATTAAAGTAAATCAAAAGTAAAATAAGATATTATAAAAAAATTATTAAATAAATGATAAAAAAATAATGTGATAAGTAGAAAAATAATAATAATAAATTATAGGTAAATAAAATTGTATAATATAAATATTATTTGTTATATAAATTTAATAAGATAAAAAACAATTGATATAATTATAGCATACAAAAAGAGAATCGTTTTTATTCGAAATGTTATAATTTAAGTAGTATTTATTTATTTACTATTTTCAAAATAAATTAAAATAGTAAATAATTTTGGGTGGTGATGGGCCACTATGGGTGAGTACAGTAAGCAACCGAAGTAGATGACAATTTAGGCTAACAATTAAATAAATATCCATTGCTTACAAAATTTTTAGAATTAATTAGATCCACACAACAAATGTCCGGTTGGACTTATGACCGTGAGTTCGTTCAAATCCCCGACGTCTTTAGGTCATTTGCCATGCATGCTTCGTTTATTGTGATTTGTCTGTCAGACCTAGTTTGTTCGCCTAGTGTGACTTGTCTGTTGGGCCTAATTTGTAGGGTATTAAGTTCGATCGGAAGTTTACCCAGTGCGCATTTTCAAGTAGCTGATGCAGGTTCCACATAAATAATAATAATAATAATAAATAAATAAAACGTGATACAAGCTAATTGTCTTAAGTAGGAATAGGAATAGGAATAGGATGTCAAATTGTTAATTGTTATGTTAGCTATGTGATTATGATTTGTGATGGCTGCTTGGAACTTCTTGTAATTGATACATTTGGGTGGCAATATCATGGAATCATAGGTTGCTATGCTATCTATAATCACGTCACCTTGAGATGGACGTTTCTCCATACCAAATAATATATATATATATACATTAATATAAATAAGTGTGTTATTTTAATATAATTTTCAATTAATATTAATAAAAATCTTACTATTCTTCATATTTATTCTAAGTAAAATAAGTGGTCTTCTTCCTGTAATTCTTCTCTTCTTGTACATCTGTTTCTATCTTTTGTCTGTCATTTATATTCTCATTCACCTTGACCCTTGTTGTGCTTTATTACTACTTCTCTTAAATTGTCTATTCGCTGTTATCATAAAAATAAATATTCCACAAAACAAAATAAAGGTATTTGAGCAAGAGAAGATTACTCTAATAAATATATATATATATATATTCTTAATGAAAGGGTGTCGTAATTTAGTATATATATATATATATATATGTTTGAAGTCGAGTGGACTCTGCAACCCTAAGATTATTAATTTGGGTTGGATCTCAAATCCGAAAGTATGTCGAAAAAATAATTCAATGAAAACCTCAATCCGAACAATATATAATTATTATAAAAGCATAGTATAAAATAAACACCAAAACTTTGTTCAGTGTTGAGATAGTTTTCCTGTGAGTTATTTGAACGACCATAAAAAGATTGATAAAGGTGTGCAGAAATAATAAATCAAATTTATTTAATCCACTTCAGCTCCCACACTAAAAGCAAGTTACATCCTTGTGTCGCGGACCAAAGCTTTGGCCGAGCAATGCCGAGGGAGCTGCAAAGGAGCGCCGAGGAGGGGCCTGCGGCACACGAACACGGAGAGGCTAGCAGAGATCCTTGAAGATGTTCTGGAACCTTCTGGATTACTCTGGAACATTTTAGAAGCCGAGTCGATATTTATCCGCTAGATTTATATCTCTTAGATATCATTATCCGTATCTCTTTATATATCTATATCCGTAGGTTGATAAGATATAGCAAATCCAAGTATGGATTTGATAAGATATGGCGTATCCATATCTTGCTAAGATTTAGCATATCCATGATAGAGTGTCTATATAAAGGGGAGGAGTCCTCACTTGTAACTCACTCCAGTTTTGAATCAATAAAACACTCTACTTTGCCGGGTGCATCTTATAGTGTTCTTACTTTTAGCAGGTATTGGAGTCGTGTGTGAGGCTGCACTAGCGAGTTCTCGAGGGAGTCAAAGAATCGCTAGGCCAACGGGAAGGTGTTCGAAGAGGAACCGTCCGACCCGTTACACTTGTAACCATCAACCTCGGTTCTTGAGTCTTTTTTTATTGACAGTAATTTATTCTCTCTATGCACCAAATACTTTATGGATTAAAACCCTAAAAGCAACTTAAACCGTTAATAAGAACATCGTATATTTTATTTTATTTTTTATTTTTTACCTTAGAACAAACATAAAATTCAGCAGTTTTGTGGCTATTTCAATTCAAATAAAAACCTTCAAAATTGAAAAGAAATCATTTCATTAATTTTTCAATCATTACAAGATTTTCTGTCCAAATCTCACATGAAAATACCAAAAAAATCATCCATCAAACAAAAGGGATAACTTTGAGGTCTGTTTTTTTTTCTCCAAATTTTACTATTTGAACTTCACGTTTACTAAAAAATTATACTTTTTTTTTCCTCACAAAATATCTCATCAAACATTGTTTTAATATCAAATTCAAATCGATTTTTTCTCAAACTCAATAAAAAAAAAAAAAAAACACAGACACACACCCTTGAACTATCAAGCTATGGAGATTGAGCTTTCTCAAGAAGGGAGAAAAAAAGATCAACTTTTCTCCATTTTCTCTTCTCACTTCCTTTTTCTAAAACCACGAAAATGAAAACTTAATATCTCAAAGTGAGAGAATGTACGTATATAGTAATATACCAACAATTCTCCACTAATTCAAAGTCAACAATAATAGTATTAGCCGATAAACATATAGACATGTTTAGTCTGACGCCTTAAGGTTTTGCTTACATATAATTTGTCCGACTAAGAGTTTTACATGCTATTAAGCACAAAAAAAAATGGTGATCTTTATTCAGACATGATAAAATTAGATTTCTGAATATATATATATATATATATGCACACTCCGTAATAATGTCACACTAGAGTATAAAATTAGATTTCTGAATATATATATATATATATGCACACTCCATAATAATGTCACACTAGAGTTATTGATTTAAAAAATTAAATATATAATTTATTTAAAAAAAGAAAAAATAAGTATATATTTACTGTAGTTTCAATTTAAGTTTTTTATAATATATTTTAAATTTATTTAATTAAATACATATTACATTATAATCTAAATTTAAAAGATAATAATAATTATATATAAAAAAAGAAGACAGTGAATTAAAGGGGGCATTTTAAAATTAGTAGTAACCAGAGGGCAGTTGTAAGCATTATTTACATTTCAAGGGCTAAATAATAATTTCTCGCTAAACCCAAAACCCTGCGATCCCATCATCTAGCTCCTGCCGTTCCCTCTTCCTCAATCGACACCATCTGCAAATGGCTTCGCGCTGCAGCCGAATTTTCGCGAAGTCTTCTATTTCTACCCTAAGATCTGCCATGCCGAAACCAGCTTCATTTAATGCCGGAAAATCTTCGACGGAGTTTGCAAGGCCCGCAGTCACGTCAAAATCGGCATCCACACCCCTCCGCCGCTTCTCTCTGTCTAGGTACCCTAATCCATTTGTATATATTGTGTTTTATTTATTTATAATTAGATAACCTGATTGACATGTAAATGGTAATTTTAAATTGTGATTTAGAACACCGGTGGAGTTGGGAGGTGTGGCATCGCTGCTGCCGCTGCACAGCGTGGTGGCTCAGTCGAGGATGACATCGTGCCTGAGCTTATCTTCTAGAAATTGTCGGGCTCTTTCTCAGGGTACACTCTGCTGCACTTCTCCAGATCTCTAGTATGTTTTTAGTATTTTGTTCTTAATGCCATTTAAGTTTTTTTCCATTATCTTGAGTTTTGTGGTTTATTGTTAGCTCGCAGAGCGTACAAATTAGATTATATAATAAAAATATTTGGAATGTTACTTCAATTTTGTTATTCTGTATTGGATGTGTGTATTCTCGGTGCATTTATTTATGCCTGATGCCCTGACCTAAAAGATGTGATTTTCAGAAAGGCTCCACAACAATTTTGTATTGTGTAATTTCTCTACCTTTAAATTTGATGTAGTTTCTGTGAGAGGTGTTGAATTTAATGTGCTGTAATATGCTGTGCTTGTTAGTTGTGGGTTGCATTTCATTCCTAGGACATAGTCATTCATGTGGATTTGGTCAACCTACTGATTTTTGGTGTTCAAAACAAATGTAGTAGAGAGTAACGTGAGGACTTTTAGTTCTGGGCTGTGATTTTGCGTCCTTGTTGCAAACATTGGCAGACTGCCGGGATGCATGTCTATTCCTGTTCCTTTTTTTTCTTGGTTTGATATTTTTTAAGAGAAGCGTTTAGCGTTATTATGCATTTGGGAGGTCAGTTGATTCATGAAGCCCCTATACTGTCTTTACTATCTTTAAAATTACCTGCCAATTAAGTTGAATTGCTTGATCCCCCCCTTTTCTTTCACTTGGAAGCTTCATATGAAAATTTTCTTCTCTAGCATGGGTTGTGTACATCTGAGTTTACACTTAATTCGTATGGAATATCTTAGGTATTGTGTGTATAATTATAATCTTCCCAGAAGCATAGAAGACAGTTGTGCCATTGTAATCCCAAATTACTTTTACCGTGTTTATTGATTAATGTAAGGTGTACACTGAATAGGGAGCTCACTGATAGAACCTATCAATTTCAAGAGGTGTTTCAATAGTACCTCACCTTATACATGTTCCTACATGAAAAATCTTCCCACTGTAGCCCGAAAGAATTTTACCACTACGAAGACTGACAAAAATAATTGTTATGGACATTCTTCGCTGATCTTTGAAATCTGGATTCACCCAAATTTTATAAGTGGGTTAAATGATCTTTATATATCCTTTTACTTGCATGATGCTTTCATCCATTCAGGCATAGTTAGTGCCTCAAAGCTTAAACAAGCTCCCTAGAATGAGTTGGGCCATCTCTTAGTGGGTATCTGACTAGAATATTTGATTCCTGCAGGCACATGAGTTTCCAAATGCATGAAAGAAATACCAGAATTACGAGGTCTTCCATTATGATTTAATGTGATACACTTCATGCATAAACATTTGGCATATGTATTAAGTAAACTAGTTTGATTGGATGAACACAACAAAAAATAATGTTAGTCCATGTTTGTGGATGTACCTATGGCCTTCACTTGCTGTGGAAACAAACTAATATTGTTCAGTTCTCTAAGCTTAATAATCCATTCTAGTGATTTAAGCTTTTATTTATTGTTGAATGATTAATTAACTGGGCCCATGAAATTTAATGTAATACATGTAGTTGGAGGTTTTTCATGAATTGTTGTGGAACCCAATAAATGCCTACTGTACAGTGTATGATTGAGTGGAAATGTTTGTGAGACCATATTTAGTTGCTGTAGATGTTAGGTTAAGTGTCACCCATTATTGAATGAAATCGATAGTTTATTATCAGCTGTAGCTCATCTGAATCGGTAGCGTGTAACTTAAGATCTAATTGAAATCAGTGTTCTCATCTTCCTTCCCCTTGATCTCTTACCTGCTTGGATGATTAGAAATAAACTACAAAAAGTCGATGGGATTAATTTTCTTAGCCCATGAATATGGTGTCAATGCTTTTGGTATCCATTGTTTGGGCTAACAAAATGGTGATATAATTCTCCTTTTCTCCAGATGAGAGTGATGGAACGTGAAAATTTTTTCCAGGGGCCTGGCCTAGTCATCTGCTCTAGAGTTGGTTCTGAAGATTCTTGATGCTTTTGTTTAATGTCCTGAGAATCATTCAAGTTATAGCAGTATTTTGATTTTAGTCTATTCATGTCCGTGTAAAATTGGATGTTCAACTAGCATGCATACTTGATACCCAACTGATCAAGTAGGATCGTACTGATATTTCATTCAGCGAACCCCGCCATTTCCATTACCATTATTGCTAGGGTTTGCATCAGTGTTTAGTTTCCCCTGAATGTTAATTTCTATCGATGGCTTTTAATACGAGTTTATGTGTTTGTTGTAATAGAGCTGGGTTTGTCAGTTCCAAGGTGATTTTATAGAAGATTTGATGGGTTCGTCTAATGGTGAAAAACAAAGGCAGGGTATCCGTACATTTGACGGCATACTTTCACACAGAAGTTTCAAACACTACACTCGCTGGTTTGGTAATTGGTATGTACTGTAATGAATTTTTATCTGAAAATAAAATTCAAATTACAGATTATGAGATTACTGAAAGCAGCATTGCTTTGTCCAATTCTAGGTCAGTTCTACTTGATTTTGATATTGTTAGCCATAAAATTTGAGCCTCACTTTTCTTTCCCTTTTGTTTCTAATAGTAATGCTTTTCCTTCCTTGTTGGAACATTTTATTTGTCTATTTCACAATGGTAGAAGGGATGCCATTGGAAGCATATAGGCCGAAATCTTCAATCTAGAGCTTCTAATGTAAGAACTGTGTTGCAACCATGAGTTAACATCTAACTCTAGGATCAATTTGCATTCATCTAGTTCACAATCAATAGAGTAGGCAATTTCATATACCAAAAATGCAAACAGCTACCACCGATTGCAATAAGAAAAGCACCAATCTGTATCCTAATCGATCTACTAGTATTATATATATATATCTGGAAACCGTAAGTATTCGGAACAACCCTGTATGAATTTTCTTGCCTGTATTGTATACTTGGAAATTTCATTTCAAGCTTGTGAATCTTTAGTGTTTTTCAATCTTGAATCCATCCCTTTTTCTTGGGCGAACATAGCCAGTAGTTGAAGAAATCCCCACTTGAAGCCATCCTCCATTCAAGCTCACATCTCTTAGTTTTTACGCCTTCTCAGGTTCTTCACCTTGCACCCCTTTAGTCATTTCAAGTCTTAGAATTGTTTGCCAGTTGCTGTAGCTTTAGGTTGAGATTGAGATTGAGATTGATTTGGTTGCGATCAGTCGATCACAATGATGATGTCGTTGGAGGTGATTTTGATGTCTGTCTTGGATTTGGATGAAGGCAGCATTGTTGCTTCAAGTAGTGAAATGGCACCACTTCTATGTATTCCCCTACCCTAGTGGTCAAGCTAAAAGAGGCATGGTGTCGATGTGATCACAGTCGTGATGGTTGACGGCCAAATCCTCCTTTCCTTTAGCCCAAAGCGCATAGTAGAGACCAGTGAACATCAGGCACATCCCTGTCAAGCTGATCACCATCATAATTCACAATTCATACCCATGAACAATATAGCCTAATTAGAAATGAACAATCACCTTCCAACCCCAATGAAATCCCCGGAGACCACAGCAGAAATGAGTGTACTGAGAGGGTTGAATATTGACACCACCAGCGGCCCTCTTTTCCTCGTTGCCCATGCGTTTATCACCACGCTTGTCCCCCCTGCGCTCCCCGCCTGTTCCATCAACACCATCTCTACCATGTCTACACATTATCACAGTCACACACGTATGTGCAAGTCTTTATACGCATCCCTTACCACTATGGCATAGGTGATCATATCTGGAATCGTCATTGCTGGCCATCCCAACTCCCATCTCTGCTCCTCTGCCATATGGACGGCTGCTGTAATTGCCATTCCCACAACTGCAGTCACCGCGCAGAGTGTGATTGGCGCCGGAAACTCCCCTAGAGTTATTGCCTGCATATATATATATATATATAAATAATTTGGAAATCAGTGTCGTTAACCAGTCAATGTACTTACTACCTGGAGAACGACTTGGCTGGAAAGGACAAAAACAGCGGCGATGAGGTAGAGGCAACCAAGCAGGGTGCCGGCGTCGAGCAGCTGGTAATCAGCTGGAGAAGCCGCCTCGGCTGCATGAGCACTCTGCATCAGAGACATTAGAAAGGCACCGGACATGCAGAGGAAGGTGCCAGCGAGCTTGGCTCTGGTGTAGATGCAGTGGAGCCGGATAGTCTCTAATCTGCAGGCCCAGGCGATGAAGAAAATGAGGCCGGGGGCTAGATTGGGCATGGCGGTTGCAATGGTTGGGGAGGTGAGATGAATTCCTTTCATCATCAGAGATTGGAACACCGTCACGCTGCAAATTAGTCAATTGAATAGGAAAATAATGATAATAATAGTGTAGAGTATTGGATATGAAATTGATGAAGATATTGATGTCGATGTTGATGATGATTGCTTACCCACCGAAAGAAAGTAAAAGCACCTGGATGAAGAACCTGCAACTAATTCTATCTGGCCATTGTTTCCTGCACGAATGAATGCGCAGATAGATAATTAACCGCCGAGGATGAAAGGAAGATGCATGTATAATACAGATATAATTACCTTTCGAGGAAGGAGAGAGGGGAGAGGACGAGGGAAGTAGCGAAGGTGGAGAAAATGATGAGGGAAGAAGGATGGAACCCTAATTTCATGAAATAACTGAGCAATATGGAATTCCCTGCGTAGACGAATTGCACCCCAACCAGCCCCACTATCACCACCACCTCTTCAATCACCTCCCTCTTGTAATTACTCTCCTCCTCCTCCACCTCACCATCGCACCATTTTTCTGCTGATAATAATTTCATCATCTTCATCTTCATCTTCCTCTTCTTCTTTTTCTTCTACTGCATATATGTATGTATATCTCAATCCCAATCAGTCTCCTAAACTGGAGACGATTATAGAAATTAGAGAATTAAATGCTTTAGCCAATTTCCTCCATTAGTCCTAAATGAATGGCTAGGGTTTGGTTTGGTTGGACATATATATATTTATTGATTTCCATTCATTAAAAATCCACTCGTGCAAAACAACCCTTAATTTATATTATTGATTATAGTGTTCCTTCAACCATTGAAATAGTTAGGGAATTAATGTGTTTTCTACCTCGTGATGCCATCTATCTGTCTATCTATCCATCCTTACTAATAATTTTGTCTAGTTGGTAAGCCAAATTATATTGATAGTCAGGTCAAGTCAACGTTGATTCTTTAATTTGTTGCCGTTTAAAATAAATAAATAAATATGTTGTTAGAAATAATAAGTGATGTTAGATGTGCGGATTGCAAAGGAACAATAAATATTCTGGATTATGGAAAGAAAATCAATGGAATTAATTACGATAATTCTTACATTAATATTATTGGTATTATAGATAGGAAGGGAGGAAATTGCAGTAATAATATGGCATTAATAAGAAAATAATTATAGTAAGAAGCAGAAAACGCAGAAGAATAAAGCCTGAATATCACATATATATATATATATATATATGTGTGTGTGTGTGTGTGTGTGTTTTGTTGTTGTTGAATGGTGGTGGTGGTGGTGATGGAGTGTAAGGTGTGTTGTCGGTGGTTCGCAAACGGGAAAGCGTTGGGGGGTCACATGAGGTCCCATTATGTGACGTTGCCTCTTCCTTCGAAGACGAAGACGAAGACGAGGAAGCAGGCGCAGATGAGCAACAAGGAGACGATGATGATTAAGGATGATGAGTTAATGATGGATAAGAAGAAGAAGAAGAGGAGGAGGAATGAGGATGTGGACGTGGATTTGGCTTTGACGTTGATTATGCTTTCCAGGGATGTCTGGAATCGGAGCAACTGCACAACTGCTACTGCCAGTATTAATGGAGATGGAGATGGAGATGGGTCTTCTTCTTCTTCTTCTTATTCTTCTTCTTCTTCTTCTTCTTCTTCTACCTCCATGACCATGACCATGATCACTTCCAAACCCAAACCTAAAACCCAGCATGAGTGTGAATGCGACGTGTGTGGGAAGAGTTTCAAGTCGCCTCAGGGATTGGGCAGCCATAGAAATGCCCATTTCAAGAAGATCAAGACCCACCCCTAATACTAATTCTCTACTAAAATAGAATGGTACTACTACTACTACTACAAGGGTAGGGACATGAAATGAAATTAAAGAAAGGCCTGTGTCTGTCTGTCTGTTTGTTTGTTTTGTACTGGTAGTAGCAGCAGTAGTAGTAGTGGATTTAGTTAGGTTGACTGCAGAATGCAGTAGTAGATTAGAGTAGAGTTAAGTTCAATATATCTTTTTTATTTGGGTGATGCATTGCTTGATCCGATGATCCCTAATTCACATCTTGTTTTGACTTTTGAGGAGGTTTTGCCCAAATGTGCTTGCTTAGTTATTACAATCACAACAAACAAAATACTAGACGAAGCATGTGTGACGACAGAATTTGAACTCATAACCTCTAGGTGGCGCCCTAATCATTTCTTACTGACGTCGTTCTACTTTTTGGTTTTTAAATAATTGTTGTCTGCCTATTATTGCACCCAAATTTGTTCATAGATATATCAAGATATTCAATAATATTGTTGACTTTATAGAGCAAATAAAATTTATAGTATTATGAAATTCAGGTTCTGTTAAATACATTTCTTTAACAATGATTGGATACGATTTATTTAATACTCCATATATTAAAAAAAAAAATTGAATTCCTGGTCCACGCTACATCTGCTGCGTTAATTAAAAAGTGTACATGTGTATTGCAGAAATATTGTATGGACCTTGACTATTATCTCGAAAAAAAAAATATATATTTTAATCGTATGAATACATTAAAATTAATATTATATGAACTTCTACAGTAAAATTGTTATATTTCGTATGATTACTAATTTACATTATCTGATTATATATATCTCCTCACATTTTTAAAATTAATACTAACCTTGAATTTTTTTTTTTAAAAATATTATTATCCATAAAAAGGCGTAAATACAAATTGTACCGATTTATTTATTTATGATAAATTATCCAATGTTTATCCATCCATCGCTTTCCAATGGCAATGGAATGAATAATGATGATACTGCTATCACTAATTATACTATTGGGGCAAAGTAGTATGAGATACGATACTCTTTTATTTTTATTCTAATAAAAAATTTAAATGCTTGAAAATTATAATTTCTTACAAAAATTTATAGAAATTCAAAGAAAAGAATATAAAATAAGTTTATATACACTTAGGTATTTTTGGTGGGGTATATTATTGAAAATTTTGTAGGGGTGAATTTTTTATTAATTTTTTTTTTTTTAATTTTCCGTGGGTAGTTGGGGCCATTGGGAGCGAAATCGAGGCCTTGTCTTCTTCTTCTTTCTTCTCCTCGTTGGCGCACATGCATTTTTGGTTTCTGTATCTGTATCTGTGTCTTGCCGCATTCATATATACCCAAAAAACATGTATGTTTAGCGATTCATGGGATTTCCGCATTTCCAGCTTGATCTGTAAGTTTTGAGTTTTGCAATTCTGTATGAATTATTGTGTTTTCGGGGTTGAATTGAGTCCCAATTTTGCATAATTTTGTCGGCAGCGTTGTTGCGGTTGGTGGTTTGCAAGTTGGGGTGGAATCGGAAACCCCAGATCTTTTGCGTTTTTCATTGGCCGAGGGTTCTCGATCGTTGGATTAGGCGGATTTGGCTTCTGGATCTCAAGGTTGTTGGTTCGATTCTGTTGAATCGTTTTGCAGGGGGTGGGTTTGTGGAATTTGAGGATAGGTTCCGAGTGAAATGGCTTCGCATCCTCCTCCATTCCAGGTGGAGGATAACACAGACGAGGCTTTTTTTGACGAATTAGTTAATGATGAATTTGATGTAGACCATAAATCCACTACCTCACCGGCGTCTAAAGGCCGTAGTCCGGCTGACGGAAATGAATCCGATGATGCTAAGGCTATTTCTAATTTGAGTATCCATGAGGATGAGCATAAAGAGGAAGTTCATTGGGAGCATCAGGAGACGAATTGGGAGGCTGATTGGGATAATCAGCGTGCCGTGGATGATCAAGGGCGTAATGATGATGGTGAGGGTTGGGAGCATCAGTTTATCAGCGAACTTGAAAATAAAACAAATGAGGATTTCGGTGCCGAGATGGAGACTGCCGAGCATGTTCAAGGGGGGAATGAATTCGGTACAGACAAAAAATTGCAAAATTCAAAACTGTTGAGCCAGAACAGTGGTGGATCGATGGTTTCTGAAGTTAAGGAAGTGGATTGGAGTGCATTTGATACTGCCTCAGCTAACAATGATAGCAGTGGCCTAGGATCTTTTTCTGATTTTTTCAATCAATTTGGAGGGGAGAAGGATGGTGGTGAATTTGGAAGCATAGTTAAGAACGTTTCTAATCATGAACATGTATACAAACCTGATAATGTGGACCCTGCAGCCAACTGGCAGTGTAATGGGGAATACAGCAATGGTTATGCAGAGGATCCGAATTCAAATGCTTACGATTTGAGTATGATCCAGCAATGGGAGAGTCAGTACCCAGGTTGGAAATATGATCCAAATACTGGACAGTGGTATCCGGTCGAGGATTATGATGCAGCGACAAGTTTGAATGCTGCAGTTGTCTCCAATTTGTCTGCTGATTGGAACCAAGCCTCTCAGATGAGTCATGCGGCAGAAACCACATCTTCTTGGAATCAGGTTTCACCGGAAGGTAGGGAAAACAATGGGATTCCATCAGACTGGAATCACGCACCATGTGATAATAACGGTTACCTATCTCATATGGTTTTTGATCCCCAGTACCCAGGCTGGTACTATGATACTATTGCTATGGAATGGAGGTCATTGGAATCTTACTATGCATCAATTCAATCCAGTGCCCAAGGTCCAGGCCAAATGAACCAGGGCACCTTGGAATCGTACAGTGCCTCTGTGCAGGCTATTCCGCACTTTCAGGGACACATGAATCAGGGTGTTTTGGAATCTTTCAGTGTACCGTCCCAGCCTTCAGCTCAAGTTCGGGGCCAGATGAATCACACTGGATATGATCCAAACCAGGCTGGATTGATGAGCAACTATTATGAACAAGAGAAATCAGGCATGCAAACAGCTCAAGCAGTGGGTAGTAGTCCAGTTACAAAGTTGTACAATGGAAATGCTCAGAGTTCAACTCAATATTGGCAGAATGCTGCTGTGAGTACACCTGCAAGTCAACAAAATTCCGTTTCTCTGAATAGTCCCATAACTTTGAGTGTTCCTGGAAGTCAACAAGATTCTGGCAGTTATGGTGTAAAAGGTTTATACCATGACAGCCGAAGTCAGGATCAGAATAAATTTTCCAGGGCCTCCTTGTTTGATGCTGGTGGGAATTTAATTCAACAGTTCAATGATTCAGAAATCAATCAAAATAGTCAAAAAGAATTCTCCAATGACTACTATGGCAGTCAAAGAAATGTCAACTTTGCAACGCCACAAGTTCAAAATTCTCAGATCTCCTATGCCTCTGCATCTGGAAGGTCATCAGCTGGTCGTCCTGCCCATGCTTTGGTTGCCTTTGGTTTTGGTGGAAAGCTTGTTGTGATGAGATCCAGCTCTACTGTAAATATGAACTTTGGAAGCCAGGTTAGTGGCTAAGACTTTTCTCTTACTTTCTTAAAAAACTCTTTCCAATTTTGATGATATCACATTTTAAAACTGTGTTTTATTGAAGGATTCTGTGGGAGGTACAATATCTATTCTCAACTTAGGAGAAGTTGTGAATGATGTTAATACTTCAGACCGAGGAATGGGTCCTAGCAGTTATTTCCAGGCTCTCTGTAGGCAATCACTTCCTGGTCCTCTTACTAGTGGAAGTGTTGGAACTAAGGAGTTGAACAAATGGATTGATGAAAGAATAGCAACTCTGGAGTTGACCCATATGGGCCATGGAAAAGCTGAGGGTTTGAGTTTGCTCCTCTCGCTGCTTAAAATAGCCTGTCAGTATTATGGAAAACTCCGATCTCCATATGGCACAGATGCTGAATTGAAGGTAGATATTTATGTTAAAGGTGAATAAAGAATTTATTTACTTTGGATATTTTTTTCCTATTTTTATGTGCTTGTACATATTTTAAACGGAATTCTGCTGCAGAATTTATATTCTTATGGTTATCATTCATCGTTGTTTTTTTCTTGCAATTTGATCATTATCTAGAAGGAAGTATAATTTGTTTCCTTTGTTATGCAAAATGATAATGTGCTTGTTAGGAAATTTTAAATTGATAATACTACTATATGTTTCCATCTTGAAATATCCTTTTTCCTGTTTCAGAGATCTATTTCCAAATGCATCATATATTGCTACATTATTTATGTTCGGCTTCTCTCATCTTTTATTCATTAAAAAACATGTTCTAAAGTTTTTCGGTCATTTTTTGGTGTTTCAAAAGGAAAGTGATGCTCCACACTTGGCAGTTGCCAGACTATTCTCATATGCTAAAGGAAATGGTTCAAAGTTAACTCAATATGGTGTTGCTGCCCAATGCTTGCAGTATATGCCATCTGATGAGCAACTTCAGGTATTCAATTGTGCACCGTTTATACTTACTGCATCTTCTTTAATTGTAATCTTTGATTTATGGTACCTTGTATTTTAGGTGACTGCTGCTGAGGTCCAAAATCTTCTTGTTTCTGGAAGAAAGAAAGACGCTTTGCAATGTGCACAAGATGGTCAATTTTGGGGTTTTGCCCTTGTTCTTGCTGCACAGCTTGGCAACCAGGCTAGTTGCTCTTTTGTGCCTCATAATTCCTCTGAAGAACCTTTTTTTTTTTTTTTTTTTTTCCCTTATACTTATGGATTTCTGTTTTTTAATGTTTTTTCTTGAAATAACCTGTGCAGTTCTATTCTGAAACTGTGAAGAAAATGGCACTTCAACATATGTCGGCAGGATCACCCTTACGGACATTATGCCTGCTAATTGCTAATCAACCAGCTGATGTATTTTCTGTGGATAACACTGCTTCTAGTAACATGCCTGGCGCTCTAAATATGCCTCCACAAACAGCACAGGTGTGATAAATTGACATTTATTGTTGTAAGTGCCTGGTTTTGTTGGGTCCTGGTTTCCAGTATGCAATTATTCCTATTATATCTGACTTTGAAGGTGGTTGTGAATATAGAGTAATCAACATTTCAACAACAGAACACTTTACCTGAGGATTTGCATATTTAATATTTGCTTGCTCTTCTATTATTTTGCATGGCTGGAATTTTCTGAAACGTACCTTGATCTTTGAGTAGTTTGCTATCTTAATATTTCTAAATAACAGGTTGGTGCCAATGTCATGCTGGATGACTGGGAAGAGAATTTGGCTGTTATAACTGCAAACAGAACAAAGGATGATGAACTTGTGCTTATCCATCTTGGCGATTGTTTATGGAAGGATAGAAGCAATGTATGATCGATTCTGTTTCTTTAATGATTCTTTTCTTTTCAGGTTCTTAGAGTTTCCTTGATTCTTTCCCCACCAGTTTTACTTTTGTGATAATTATTGCTCAGATAATTGCTGCTCACATATGCTATTTGGTTGCGGAAGCGAACTTTGAACCTTATTCAGACAGTGCGAGGCTGTGCCTTGTTGGTGCTGATCACTGGAAATTCCCACGAACTTTTGCCTGTCCAGAAGCAATTCAGGTGCTGAGTTATATTTAAATAGACAAACATCTGCGTTATGATTTTCAATCATTGCTTCATCTGCCTCTTCTGCCCTATATAATCAACTGCTCTTTCAAGTTGTATTGTGTACTTACAATGACCCTTTCACGACTTTGTACATGCATTGATTTTTAATTTGATGTTCCATTAGTAAATCCCACTTTGATTTTATGCTTGTAGAGTGTATATGATTTAAATTTGCCCAGAAATACTTTTATCCGTTACATAGTTCAGGAACTTTGGACAATTTCGTATATGTTTAATTAATTTTTGACCATCAGCTGTACCCAAGCCTGAACTATATTTGATGGTTTCCTTTTTGCATGTTACTATTTTTTCAGTGGCATAATAGAGCTTTCAATATTTCTATAATATGGATTTGCTGCATGCTCAAGAAGCATTTGACTGTTTTGCATATTTGACAGCGGACAGAGATATACGAGTACTCAAAAACGCTTGGAAACTCTCAGTTTGTTCTACTCCCTTTTCAACCGTATAAGTTCATGTATGCGCTCATGTTGGCTGAAGTGGGGAAGATGTCTGAAGCAGCAAAGTATATCTCTTATACCTCAATTGTTTCTTATGAATGGCTGTCCTTGTTTCTTATCACTCTCTTTTATGATATAGGTACTGTCAATCTATATTAAAATCGCTTAAAAATGGTCGAAATCCAGAGGTCGAGACTCTGAGACATCTAGTTTCATCACTCGAGGAAAGGATCAAAGCTCATCAGCAGGTAGCTTTCTGCCTTCACATTAGTTGCATCTCTTATGTATTCATATATCCCTGTAACTTAAAGTTATCATGCAGGGAGGATTCTATGCAAACTTAGCTCCAAAAGAATTCATTGGTAAACTACTCAAAGTTTTCGACAGCACCGCACATCGTGTTGTTGGGGGCTTGCCACCAACTGGACCATCAGCAGTTGGTACTTTACAGAGTAACAAAGATCACCATCGTGCACCGGGGCACAGAGTATCATCTAGTCAGTCAACAATGGCTATGTCCTCACTAGTTCCTTCCCAATCCATGGAGCCTATAAGTGATTTTGCAGCTAGCAACCGAACAGTTAAGCATGCAAGAAGTGCTTCGGAACCAGACTTTGGAAGAAGTCCAATGAAGGTTTGTCCTGATCTCCATTGCATGAGAAGGGGACCTGCTCATATTCGTCTATTGGTGTTAGACCTACCAAAATAGAACATAAAAATAAAGACCCTCGTTTATGCATGCAGGGTCGGTCCGATTCTTTGAAGAAAGAAAGCCCCCCTGGTGGCCACGACAAATCATCAGCACCAGGCCCGGCTTCTAGCTATGGTGGTTTGGGTTTTGGTACTAAGCTATTCCAGAAAACATTTGGTTTTGTACTTAAGAACCGTCGCCAGGTAATTATTATAATATCCGAGTTTCACCACAGATATATACCTTAAGATGCTCTGCAGTTTGTATATCAAATGTTTTATTTGCTTGTTTTCTCACTACATTATAGGCAAAATTGGGTGAATCCAATAAGTTCTATTATGATGAAAAACTCAAAAGATGGGTGGAGGAAGGTGCCGAACCTCCAGCAGAAGAAGCTGCCCCTCCACCTCCACCAATAGCTACAGCTTTTCAGAATGGAGCATCGGATTACAGCTTAAAAAGTGCATTGCAAAACGAATCCTCTCTAAGCAGGGGTAATCAAGAATCTAAACCCCCTGGAGCTCCAGAAAATAATCCAGGAATCCCGCCACTTCCCCCAACAACTAATCAATATTCTGCTCGCGGAAGGATGGGTGTCCGATCTAGGTAAATTCTAAAGTTCGACATTTCATTTTCGTTGTGCATAATTAATACATCCATCTCTAGTGTTGGGTAAAGTGGAAACACATCTTTCTTATATAATGGCATCTTGGAGAAATCAATCAGATTTATAGCAAATACTTTGTTTGTTTCCTGAAGAACTGAATCATATAACTGAAGAACTTCTGCAGCATCTGATTTAATTCCTGGTTATGATGGCAGGTACGTCGACACCTTTAACAAAGGTGGTGGCAATGCGACGACCACTTTTCAGTCACCAGTCGTTCCTTCCATTAAACCGGTGACAGCAGCAGGAAACCCTAAATTCTTTGTGCCGGCACCAGCGCCAGTATCTAATAGCGCTGAGAATTCAGGCGAGACACCGGCAAACAACACATGGGAGAATACCTCATCTAATCCCGAACACTTTTCTTCCCCTCCTCAGAGTGATTCATTCATGACACCCGTAGCTCCACCAACAACCATACCTAGACATCCCAGCATGAACTCCATTGAGAGGACAGGGGATAGTGGCTCCACTCCTGTGCGTGGACGCCGGACTGTTTCATGGAGCGGCAGCCCCTTCGACCAGTCTTTCAGTCCCACTCCCAATCCCATTCCGGCCACGACTGAAGTGAAACCTCTGGGTGAGGTATTGGGGCTGCAAACATCGAGCGAGCTTTTGGCAGATTGCTCGTCGTCCAACAAGGATGGCAGCGTCGTAGATGATCTACATGAAGTAGAACTCTAACACAGTTCTGGTAATGTAAATTGCAAATTTTGGCCAAGCAGCAGCAGCAGCCCAACATATTATCTGCCAGAGGGGAGTAAGATGATCTTGAAAATTTTTGTTCCCTTATGTCTTATCCAACCCCATTTATATTTTCTTCCTCACGGTTGGCCCCCTACCCTACTATCTTCTTCTTTTTTTGCTTTTATATTTTTTGGGGTTTATTTTTACAGTTGTATTTTAATATGGTAGTTGTTACTTAGTAGAGAGCCTTTGGTATACATAATACGTATAGAGTTGAGACAGCGTGTGTTGTGATATGACTGATTTCACCACATGGGGATGGATAGATGGATATACATACACATATATAAGGCACACAGGTAATACAGGAAATTGTATAGTTCATTGTTTATTGAGGAACAGAAATATCAGGACAAATTTTTATTAGAACAGAATAAAATCTTCTTTTGAAATTTAAGTGATGTATACATATAAAGTGGTGAGAGCCTGTTAAGTCTGGTTTAAATAATTGACCCTATAGTTTCAGGTAAATTTGAAAAACTGGAAAGGGAAAGGAATCAGAGTAACTATTATAACAGCTTTCACAATAATCTGTTTACAAAATTAAATGCATCAAAATGGTAAGCAAACTAATGGTGCAACACTAGCGGAAAACAAACAATCTTCTTGTAGTAATAATATAAATTTGCAGTGGATTTCTTGAAAATTTTGGAAATAATTTTGTTACAAACCTCAAAACTGAAGGGCGATGCTGACTCTTTGATCGCCAGACACATAGATATGGAGCATGTTTGTGTAGGCAAGCTACGCCTAGTACCTAACAAATTGCCGAGTTTCGTTTTCACTTTTCTTTCCGTATGGATTGCTCTCGCTAAATCCATGTCGAATGCCTTCAATTTTGCGCGACTTCTTTCTGAACTTGGAAGCATTGCTGTCTATGTTCAAGTTCACCTTGGGAGGAGACGAAAAACAGAAGGAAGCAGCAACAGCCTGGCAAATATTAGATGTGTAAGATGACATATTTTGGGCATAGCTTGAGAGGATTTGTGCACCACTACATTAACAACCTATTCCCATTTGACAAAGAAATATAAAAATGGTAGAATTACGATAAATCAATGATAAGAATGCAAGAACCTGTAGGTCTAGCCGGTGCACATTAAAGATGTCCTTCATGGAGTGGGAATTGTATGCCAAGATATAAGACCTGTATGCGTCTTTCGCTGATTTGTTGAGATAATAGTTGTTGGCGACCAACTTTTCCTGCAGTTATGTGCAAATTGACAACTGTTAATTTTACTCGAGAATAAGAGATGGCATTGAGAGTCAATTGCAGTGAAATTAGTTGACACAAGATATTACCAGGTGAGATTGAACATTTGCTAATTTCTTCTGATCAAATTCGTATTCTTTGACAGGCACTTTAGCAGCCTGAGATATGCAATAATGTACTTGTTAGAAATGAAAGAGAACCAAATAGAACACATGTTCTAAAAAAGTAACGCTTGTAGCACATCATAAACCATCTGGTAACCCATCCCATTTAGTGTCTACATCCACAACCAAGATTCACCAAAAAAGAATCACTTAAGGGAAACTTTGGGGACACATTTGGATGAGGTCGATTAGTGTAATACATGTGTAAAGGATGTGTTTTAATTACACTAATTTGTCTTTTTCCTAAATATCAATAATCCAAGTGTGAGAACGAACAATTAAATAGTGGAATCTGTTGGCACGGAAGTTAACTTCTAGTTTGCACAATTAATACTACAAATGCTATTTTCATGAAGCCATACAAACCTTGAGGTATCGAAGAAATTGTAACTCCTCTGGAATCAGGAAAAGGAGAGCATTTCCTTTAGCACCTTCCCCTCGTGCAGTTCGACCAACTCTATGAATATATTCCTGAATGAAATTACAGAACAAGATATGAGAGTGAATATGAGCAAATAACCTCGTATAGAAAGTGATTAATCACCTTAGGCTCATCTGGGGGATCATATTGCACAATCCAATCCTGCAAAAAAAAAAAAAAAGCAGTACTAAAATATCCATTACATTCCTGTGCTCCTTCAACTCTTGCAAAT
The DNA here is from genome assembly GCF_009805555.1 of Andrographis paniculata. Lineage (NCBI taxonomy): Eukaryota > Viridiplantae > Streptophyta > Magnoliopsida > Lamiales > Acanthaceae > Andrographis > Andrographis paniculata. Next base: position 400,307 of record NW_026137616.1, on the reverse strand, counting down.
CTCTATGAATGTTGGCAGCATGCATAAGAAAGAGGATGTTGCAAAAGTAAGATAACATACCACCGACGGAATGTCGAGACCACGTGCAGCTACATCTGTACATAATAATATACCCTTCTCAGCTTTGCAGAAATCGAAAAAGGTTGACGTTCGTTTCTGCTGCTTTTGCTTTCCATGGATATCAAAACAATCAATTTGGATGTATCTGAGAAGTTCAGAATGAAATTTCACCGAATTGCAGGATGAAAAGAAAACCATCACTTTTTTTGACAAGTTCCTCTTCAAGAAGGAATAAAGAAGAATAAATCTCCTGGCACTAGGGATAACACAATAGCCTTGCTGCAGGCCTTCATTAGTGACCTGCACCATCCACAATAAATATTAGTAACTTATTATATGGTGGATAGTAATATATCGTCTTGAATGGAGAAAATAAAAAAAGAAACTTTGCATACCCGTTTCCTTCCATCATCCACATCAATGTAGACAGGAGCTGTCTGAAATGATAACCGTGCAAGATCCTCTACCTGATATTGATAAATAGATTTTCCTTATTCTCATGAGTCATGAAGAGAATATTAGTAATTGTGAAACATTAATAGCTCGATCTGGTAATTTTTTATTGCAAATTTTAATATTTCTATTTCAATGTATTTGAAAAGTAAACAAGTAGCCATACCTTTTTTGTTTGGGTAGCAGAGAAAAGAGCTGTCTGCCTTGCCTGTCCATACATAGAATATCAGATGTTTCCAAGATGCAATAATATCTATCAATGTGCTCCAGCAATGAGCATACATGAATAGTAAAATTAAAATCCGATTTACATTTAGGCATGTTCATAAGGAAATACTTTTACAGCTCAAACAGGAAGATCTTCTGAGTATCCTTGTTTGTCTTATTCTTCACTGAACCAACATTTTTTATATTACACAAGAATATCTTTAAAATGTAACCTTGACAGCAGCCATTCCTAATAAAGGAATAGAATCATAAATTGTAGACTAGATGGGGTTAATTGCACTTTAATGAATCATGATTTACTAACTATAAGCTCCTGATCATTTTCTAGTATACTTATTTTCAATGTAGACATCGGTACAAGCAAAATGATATCCCTAATAAAAGAATTAGCTAGTATAACAACAACAAATGAAATTGTTAGACTACACATACGAAAATCAAGGAAAATCTGCAAGTACCTTTGGCAAAATCCTAATAATTTGTTTCATTTCTTCTTCAAAATTAGCTTCCAAGATCCTATCAGCTTCATCAATCATGAGACACTGCACATGCAAAAATGATCATAAAAATCAGAGCATGATCCTGTTAGTTGACAAGATTATGGATATGTAAACATAAAAATGTTTGTGATGTAAGTTTGTAACTCCATAATAACCTAACTCCACAGCAACACGTTTCCAAATATGTACTAGAAACATAATATCACAAACAAAAAGAGAAGACATATGCAAAAGTTTCCTCTTTGTGGTCAAATGGACTTCTGCTTAGCCAAATTCCAATATTACTTGAGACCAATATGAAAAGCTATGAATTTTTCATGAAAGCTACCAAAGCATGTCCCATTTGAGATAACTTTGTGTGCATAGCATTCTTTACATGGCAGTGAAATGCTTACTGACCAACAGAAATATGCCAATTCAAATTCAAGGAAAAAGGCTCATACCTTCAAGTTTTTATATATGAAGCCCTTTGTATTTTGAAGATGATCAAGGAGTCGACCAGGAGTTGCTACTAACAAATTTACTCCTTTAGCAATTCGCTCTGCCTCTCCTCTTCGTGCTGCACCACCAATAACTAGTCCTAGTGTCTGTGAATGATACTTCAGGAGGTCCTTTGCCACAGCATGTGTCTGTACGATTAAGCTAAATATAAGTCCAGAAAAGACATCACAAATCAAAGGACACTGCACTGCAAGGGGAGAAAATCATGTTGCAACAACTGAGAACATAGTTGTAAATGGTGCACAGCGCGGCACAGAACAAGGCCTGTGCTGTAAGTACTATATTTTTTATATACACTAAACCCATATATTGCCATTAATATAACAAATTTTTAACAACCAAAAAAAACCATTCAAGTATCTTATAATCATATTCAATTTCATTAAAACTGCTCATAGCATCGATTTATAACAACACAACATAATTTTCTAACTTCACCGTGGTGTTAGAGAACTGATAATAATCTCAATGATTTATATATAACCAAGAAGGAGGTGGTTCCTACAAATATTTAAAGATTAACTATCACAACCGATGAGTGAAGCATGGAAATAACATAGATTGAATACCTGAATGGCTAATTCCCTTGTTGGACAAATAACAATAACTCCAGTGCCGTTTCGAGGGGTAAAACGAATGTGATGCAGTAATTCCACCGCGGGGATCAAAAAAGCAAGGGTTTTCCCTGAACCAGTTCTTGCAGCTCCAAGAACGTCTTTGCCTTCTAATAGAGGCGGAATCGATCCGGCTTGTATCTTCACGGCACAACACAACAAAAAGTAATGTATTAACAAGTTATCAATTTTACATTAAACATGCACTAGTTTGACCTTTCATATCTAAAACCAAAAAACAAACACCTACGACCTCCAGAGGCGAACCATCAGTGGAAGTAATTAACTCGAATTACTACCTGAGTCATGTACTGGAAACCCATATCTTTGATAGCATTCATGGTAGGCTCGGAAATTGGCAGCGTCGAAAATGCCTCGCCACTCATGATGCCAGATGCACTCTTCTTTGCATCTTTATTCAAGTCAATCCCCTTATCTCCCTCCTCTTCTTCTCCCTCCTCTTCTGCCTCTTCTTTTTCCTCGTTTTCTTCCGCAGTCTTCGTTCTCTTCTTCCTTTTCACCTCTTTCTTCTTCCCTTCCACAGATTCATACTTCTCTTCGCCTTCACCAGGCCCCGACTCTTCGCCTTGTTCCTGTTCCTCGCGACGATCCTTAATTGATTTCGCGTTCTTTTTGTCTCTGTTTCTCTTGCGCTTCTTCTTTGTCATCTCCATGGCTCCATTCCCGCCGGATTCTAAGTGTTGGTTCTCTTCGGCCATGATGACGACGATGGCGGCAGGCAGCGGAGCACGTCTGGCAGACAAGAGTTGCGGCGGAGGTTTTAGGAGTACCTTCGCCGCCCTAAATTTATAGAGACTATCGGGCCGGTTCGTCCGGTCCAATCTTTAGCCTTAATATATGAGAAAAAAATGAAAAAATAGATAGATATAATAGAAATATTGTTACTTTTAACAATAATAAAAATACTTAAACATATTTATATAAAATTGTTATTGATAATAAATAATATCAGTTACTTAAGATATAACAAGAATTGATATAAGAAATTATGTATATAACAAATACCTGAATTTAAATGAAATTGGATTATATTTAATTGAATTTGAAAACTTTTAGTAATAAAAGTTGGAGGATTTTAGTGGCCAGAAATAATACGGCAAGGCAAACCATGGCCATAAGAAGCATAAGTATCAAAAGAGGATAGATACCTCTTAACACATTGGTTTGTTTGTCATGCAAAACTCAGAAGGATCAATATCAATACTAACTGATTCACAAAAGCCAACAGAGGAATCCATACTCTCTCTAGCTAGCTACACAAAGCACGAGCAGAATGTTCTTTGGATTACAATGGTGGTCTAACAAGCTTCGATTTCGAAGCGACTACTGGCCCAGCCACCGGACATCATGTCCAAAGGACCCGACCATACTTACCTACACAAAGTGAACTCCCCAGGAAACAGTAGTGTCCAACCAGCAGTTGCATCCTGAAAATTTTTGAAGTCATCGTTAAGCCTAGGATTTGTATTTGTAGCCAGCCGCAAGCAAGAATACCGGAAAGTGCATCACTCAGAAGGTATAAAAACGAGGATAAAGACTGTCAAAAGTGCACATCGATAGATTGAAGTTAAGGGTAGGCAACTCACCATGCCACTATTTTCCACCAACCATTCAGTATCGATTATATGATTTTCCAAAGTCATCTTGCCTGTGATGCTGGAAATCATCATAATTGTTGTGAGGCCTTGAGGAATGATAGCCGTCCATCGCACTATGATAACCACCCCTCGAGTGCATATTTGTTCCTGAGGCGTGAAGATTCGGGGAGTCATTCTCATACTCCGAATAACCTGATTGTTTGTAACCACCGAACCCCGATGCAGAAATGTGAGCAAGCATGGCTTGTTGCCTCCTTTGCCGCTCCTGTTGAAGAAACTCTTCCCACATTGTTGCATGAGTGCCCTTCAGTGCCTTGATTTTTTTCATGTAGCCCTCCCTTATTTCTTTGACAACCTAAATTAAAAATAATACCACCAAATGATGAATCAGCCCAAAACAGAATTGATAAACAAACATTAACACAAGACAGAAATAAATATATTCAAGCTGACGAGACAATAAGCAGATTCACGAGGATTTGAAAGAGGGTGAGCGGGTGGACATTATACTTTTGCACACCAAACTTTTAACTTGAATAGCAAGCATTCTAATGAGACACAACCTACCTCACGATGCTTGATATTTTCTTCATCTTCTTCTTTATCTCGAATTCTTACAATTTCCGCGACCTCCCTGTTGTAGTGCAGCTCTATATCTTCCCATGTCTGGGGAGTGGAAGGATAGTCAAATTTATGATCTAACTGCAAACTAGATCCACCTCTATCAGCATTCCAGCCATCCGTCCTGAAGCCACCTCTACTCTGATTATGGCTGTACGAATTATAAGAGTTTCCTGTGTAAGAGGGCCGTGCTGGAGACTTTGAATGGCTTGATCGACCTCTACCTCCATCATTACCATAAGCTTCACCAAAGGAAGAGTGTGTTAAGTACTTCCGTTCAAGATCTCTAGAAAGGGTTGCAGCTGTATCACACACACAATCTTAAATCCTCTTAGCAAAGCCATCTGCTTTCAATATAAAAAATCATTTGGTGGGACCATCCATTTCAATTCAGAAGCACTTATATCAGAATCGAACATAACGCTTGATCGTAAGAACTTACCTCTTTTGCTGCAAGAAAATAATGAGAAATAACCAACATTAATGAAAAAGGCAGACTAGTCAAAACGAAAGATGCCCCATAAAAGATTACAGGAGGCCAAGAACACAAATAGAGAACAGGGTTTTGCTGCACTAATTCTTCCACTACCTTGAGGAGAGCCACTTGGTAGTCTTTGTAGATCCTCGCGAACTCGGTCTTCAACTTTCTCATGTCTGCCATACCTCCGAGGAATATGTGCAGAATTGCGAGGGCTGTGACTAGACTTTTGGGAATCAGATCGTCCTAAACGAGATGTAACAGGACTTCTATGTTCCAGTGATCTGGACCGGGAAACTGGCGATCTAGAAGGAACTTTATGCTCAACTTCTTCAGGAAGCTTGTGAACACTCTTGTTTTCACCCTCTTGTTTGACTTTATGTACAGCATCAACACCTTTTTTCAAAATTAGCCTGTCCTTGCCACTGACAATGATAAATTTCTCCTCAATTTTAATTTTGCAACCAATATCCTTCTCAATTTTGTTGACAACATCTCCTGAGAATAAGGCTTTCACATGAGGATCTCTAGCAGGCACCCTTTCAAAGAAATCCTGAGACTTGCGGTTAGCACCAAGAGTAGCTGGACATCCCTACAAGAAGAAATTAAAATATATATATATATATATAAGAAATTGTGAGGATGAACACAAATAGATATGATAAGACGTTTACATTTTGCATAAAACAGAAATCAGCAACGCCATCACTTGATAGTTGTGTATGGTTTATTAAAGAAATGGTATCATTACCTAACCTAGAAAATCAAGTGAGGTTGAAGAAGAAATTTAGAACATTAACTTTGGAAGTATTACCATAAAACAACTTCACACCAAACTAACATTATTTATTTTCAATGTCATACAATAAAAGATCACGAATAGCTCCATTGTTCATTGCATTGTTTAAAAGTTCTCTTTTTCCCCTATCAAGAAACTGAGAAAGCCACAACTCAGTTGTCACATCTTTAAATCTCGGAGTATATTGAAGAGGCATGAGGAATAAATATTGCCAATATGGAAAAATCTTTTCTCTGGAGGGAGAGGGGATATTATCATTTTGAAGTTTAAATAGCAATACACATCACATATAGATATTATGCCAGGTTAGGTGTGTAGAGTTTCCGGAACCCAAATACAAATACATAAATGGATATGAAAATAAGGTCACTGTAATCAACTCAAGTGGAAAGTGGAAACTTACCTGAGTAAAATGACCTGATTCACCACATATTTTACAAATCATTTCTTCTTCTTTTCTCTTCTTCCAGTTCCTCTCAGTTGCTTTAGATTTAGCTTCCCAAACCTTAGCTTCACGGCTAGTAAAATCGGTTGGGACAGCATTAGGGTCACGAGCTTCCTCTTCTCCATCTGAGCCTGCATGTGATCTTTTATTCGTTGTTATTTTTTCCTGTGCATTTGGTGCACTAGAACCCAAGGGACCGGTATATGCCTTGTAGATTTCACTGAAGTCATCATCACCATCCAACTCTTCTCTGTTTGCCATCCCAGCAACTGCAGAATAAACCAATCACCTGGTGTCTGGAGTTAAAGCAATGGGAACTCATGAGAAAAGAGTGATGGATCCAAAAGAATAAACCAGTGTAACAGAAGAATAAATGTCTCCAGTAACTGCCTTCATTAGACTGGGTGTTCATGTTTTGGTGCCTTTTTGAGGAAAAAAGTACATATATGCATACATATATAAGCATCTCTGACACACTAGTGGAACTAAGAAACTTTTAGGAGAGAAAATCATCCAGCATATGGCAGTTTTCCCAGTGAGAACTATTGACAGTGTGACAAAAGTGGCAAACTAAACACGTAATCATTTTTTAACTACATTTATTTTGTCAAATTATTGCATGCAGATCTCTTATTGAGTTCACCCGTCAAACCATCTTTATTGATAGACATTACAATACAATTAACCTTGTGATATGAGCTGTCATTACTGAAACTAAGTAACAATATAACTTTTATGCTGAATAATACTTATGGTTTGGACAAATGAAACAACATAATGTGACTACTGGAAATAATCTTGGTGGCACATTGATAAAACCTCTTCATTCCCCACAAGGTAAAGCATCATTCAACATAGTTACATAATGACTTGTAAACCATGAAAGTTCACTGAGCATTATCAAATATTGCGCCAATGCGCACACACAACCTATAATATACACTTCATCTGTGTGAAGATGTCTATATACATATGTATGAACATATAATAAAATGCAGTCCCCACAGTGTGCACTTCATCTTTCATCAGATTCAAACCCAAACAAGGAGTGAAAAAGTAAAAACTCGTAAACTCGTATTAGAACAGAAAGATTGGATACATGTATAGTAGAACGCATAAAAGGGATTCCCAGAAGCGCAAAAACCTCAGCTATTGTTTGCAAACGCGGTTAAAAATCAATTCTCCGCAAAATACTACTTCAGATGATACAAATATAGAATTACATTACAAAAGTAGTGCATAAAATAGAATATCAAGATACGCGAAAGCAAAACTCCCCACAATTTCATACTCCAAAACCCCTTCGAATAACCAACCACAAACAGGAAATGGTTTAAAGGAAGCAGGAAATGAGCAATTACAAACAATAACAAGAACAAAACCTAGATTGCACCTGACGAGAAAACGGCAAACTGGAGGGTGGGGGAGGAGAGCCGACGAATATCTAGGGCTCGTTTGCCCTTCCCGTTTACGTCTTTTAGCTGATTTCCTGTTCTCCTTTTTTATTTTAGTGTTGCTAATAACATTTTCGTCCCCCATTTTTTTATTATTTATCGTCTTTCCACTTTAGAATATTATTATAGTTGTTAGACCCTAAACTTATGTTGATTGTTATATTTCGCCCTAATACTCTCTTCCACATGTCAATTTTTTTTTTAAGTTTATTTTTTAATTTATTTATATTATAATAAAAAATCAATTTCGCATTAAAATGATTATTTATATGAAATTAAATCATTATTAAAATATTAAAATTTTATTATTAAAAATTAAAATTCAAAATTCAAATTAAAAGTCTTAATTTAGTTATAGTTTAAAATTGATATTGATTTGAATGTTTTTTTTCAAAAAAATAATATTTCATATCTTATTTTGTATAAAATGAATAATAGTATAATTTAATTTTAAAATAATAAAAGAACACATTAAAAATAATCGGGATCGTTGCAATTATTAATGTACTTAAGCCAAATGAAATGATCAATTTAAAAATCAATAAGGGCTCTTCGAAGCAAAATATCTATAATTATATATATATATATATATATTAATAAAGTGTACAAATAAATAAAAAATATCGTTACAAACACAGAAGATATTTCATCTTGGGGCTTCGTGTCATGTGTGAGCGTTTGTGTATATATATAAATAAACCTGTGTGTGGGCGTTGAAGCATAGACGAGCCGATACTTGAACCATTGAAGCAATTGGACGGGAAGCACGGGAAGCGGGTACGAGGGTTTGGAAAACTACTGCCATGGCGGCTGACCGCTCCGATGATTTGGACCAACTCCTTGACAGTAATTGAATTATTGTTGATTTATTTATTAATTCTATCTGGAGAACTGGTGTTGAGGGATATGAAGGTTGCGAGAATGATTTGACAGTTTTGAGACAAATTTTCAGGCGCGTTGGATGATTTTCAGAATCTCAATATCGCCTCTTCTGCTCAAAGGTGTATATTCTTATCCTATTTTAGTTGCGTGCGTGTGTTTTGGGTGTAGGAGGTTGCAATTGGGTATGTTTCACATTCGAGTAAAGGTGTAAAGTATGATGGATCAAACTTTGCCCTTTTTTTTAATTACCTCACTTTTTTATTTATCTAGGATGGATTTCTTTTGGTGTTTTGTATTAAATTGTTGAAGTTTGAATGGCAGCCGTGGTAACGATGGGAATGGCAAGGAACAGAATTCTGGATTGACTAGCGGAAGTGTTCAAGGGTTGGGGATGGGCTTGCCTGATCTGAAGGTCAAGAAGAAGGGTAAACAAAAGGTACCCAAGCAAGATGCGCATATATCTGAAGCGCTTGATAAGCTGAGGGAGCAAACCAGGGAGGCTGTCAAAGGTTTAGAATCTGTGGCAGGGCAGAGACAGTCAATGGATGGAGAGAACTTAGCTGGAGATGCTATGATAGAGGATTGGGTTAAGCAGTTTGAAGAACTTGCTGGCTCTCAGGTTTGTGTTTGACTGAAGGCACTAAGTACTATTATTCAGTTTTTCCTTTTCCATTTGCAATATCAAGGTAAATGGTAAATTTGAGTATAATATTGGTATTTAAATCATTTCTGCTATTTTTGCAGTTTCTTAGGGGTTTTGAATGATTATTTCTCTGTAGAAGTTTCTTACATATATTATGAAACCTCTTTAAGGGTGTAACTCGTAATGTGTGCAGGCATTACTTACTAATGAATTCTTATACCTGATTTTAATAAGAACTAAGCCCAACGCATTCCTCTTGTCATGTGGTGATCTTCTAGCTTGGTTTGGGGTAATACTGTGTGAAGAAAATGCTATTTTTCCAAGCTGACAATGTGTGCAAAAATTTGTGAATTCATGTGTAATTTGTGTAACATAGCTTGGATATGTTATGTCCCTTTGGACCCTTTCTTCTCCCTTGCTAAATGCGTTGCTCTGGCTTACAGGATTGTAATTTGTTAGCCTGTTAGATCTTCAACTTTAATTTACCTTCCTTATAACTACTAGTTAGCAATTTAGCTTTATACTGCAGAAGGGAGGGAGGTTCAACAATTATCTGAAGAAGCAATTAAAAATACTAGAAAACCTAAGGAACTTCTCTCTCATTATTTGTTCTGATGAAACTAATGAAGGCATGTATCCTAGAAGATTTTGGAAAAATATATCACATGTGATAAAGGAAAATGGCATTCATTGCTTAAGGGAACATTTTGTCATTGATTGACATCTTTGTATTAATATTTAGTGGTTTGACCGTCTAAGATCTTTTGGGTTCCTTGTTCATATTGGTTGTGCCATTAGTCATGTATCTAGGAGGGTACATATTTTAAAACACTTAGGTTAATATTTTCCATCATGAACTTCAAATGAATTTTCTGAGCCAATTAAGTCAGTGGACTATTGTTGAGTAGGTAGATAATATAAATGAAATATCTTGAATGTGAAATCACACTTTTAAATTTCTGGTTGGGTTGGGAAGAGTAATCAGTAAGATTTCTAGGAAATGGCTAACATAACTCTTATAGGTATAGTATGATTCTGTTCAGTTAAGTCTAAGGTGATAGTCCAAATTCTTGCTTCCTTTAGCTTTCTAAACAACTGATTTGCTTGTGTGTTTATTCTAGCTTGTGGTTATGTTCATGCTCATTGCATTATATGCTCTTCCTTTCCACTGCAAGGTGCAGTGAGAAGCCAAGAGCTTCTATATCTTAAAACGAGAAATGACTCAGGCTCTGATTTACAGGACATGGAGTCAATTGTGGAAACCATGATGCGGGATCTCCTATCCAAGGAAGTCTTGCACGACCCTATGAAAGAGATCGGTGAGCGCTACCCAACATGGTTGAACGAGAATAAGGCAAAGCTAACAGAGGAAGAATATGCACGCTATTCACACCAGTACGAGCTTATTCAAGACCTAAACCGACTCTACGAAACTGAGCCAGATAACTTCAATAAAATTGTGGAGCTCATGCAGAAGATGCAAGAGTGTGGCCAACCACCTAATGATATCGTGCAAGAGCTTTCTCCAGATCTCGATCTATCCAGTCTTGGACAGTTGTGAGTATTAATTACTAAACTACCTCCACCTTTCCTTTATTCCTGTTTAAACCACATTATGTAAATTAATTCTATTGGAGCTTGTTGTCACATATAAGAAAGATTTCTTGAGACCTCTAAGATGTGCAAAAAAGTCATATTTATTGAGAATGCGAATGCTCTCCTTCAGGTCTCCAGAGATGTTGAAGTCGCAACAGAATTGCTGTATCATGTGAAGAACAGGCACAAATAATAAAGGTATGCTGCTGCTGCATTATGCATTTTCCTTTCTTAAGAAGAGTTAGAGAACTTACTTTTGTACTCGTCTCCTTAACATATATACTGTTTGATTTGGAGTGGAGGGATGGGATGGGACGGGATGTGCCTGATTTCATTTGAAACATCTAATAAGATATATAACAGATTCAAAGCTTTTTATTATTATTGATTGTATTCAAATAATAAATAAGTGCTACATACAAATACAATGATCTGAAATTGAATAAATAAATGAATGGACGTATGTATGTGTGTAGTAAGTATATAGAATAAAATGGTTAAGCATCTGCAGGAGCAATCCAATGCCTTCCGTTGACAAAACTCTTGGCGAGAAACGGATGGGCCGTATCGTAGTCGAGCTCCCGGGCCCATGATACCCCACGGACTTTTGCTGCTCCAGGCCCATAGCATTTATACACTCCAAAAAATACTGTCCTGCAGGAAGCAATGAAGAATGCATTTATATTTAGGTTAGTGTTGTTTAAAATAATAAAAGTATAAACTGGGAGTGCAGAACAGAACAGACTTGTTCTTGTTGCTGACGTGGTCCCAATCGTCCCATCCTCCATGGGCAACGACGTCGTCGAAGTAGGTGTAGGAGAAGACAATCCTGGAATACTGGCCCATAGCTCGGCCCACATAAAGTGGGCCTGTTCCTGTAACTCTGCAGCCCAGAAATGCGAAGCCGGTCTTTTCATCTGGCGAGTTTCTATCTTGGGCCGCTATCGACCCGAATCTCGTGGCTATTGAGTGTAGCTCGCAATCCTGTACATTGTAAAGGGCATAAATAAATAACCTTTTTGACGACTTTACTATACACCTACTCTTGTAGGGAAGAAGGTAATAGGAAAAAGAGAGAGACAGCTTTTATTCAACCATATTGGAATTGGGGACCAAAAAAATGTGATTTTGTCTTGGCTTCGATAGGATTGTCTGTCTGTCAAATTCAATCTACACATGTCATGTATCTCCTTGTCTTCATTTTAAATTTTGAAATTTGTAACCATATAAGATTATTTATTTATTTATTATTTTTTACTAGAAAAAAAAAAAAAAAAAAAAGGTTGAAGAAGAAGATTAAGTTGAATTAATAATAATAATAATGGTAATTGTAAGTGGGGGTACGTACTTTGTACATGGACCTGCCATTGCCAAAAATGAAATCGATGGAGCCCTCGATGTAGCAGTCCTTGAAGTAATGGCGGCCGGCGTCGTCGCAGAGGGTGTCCTGCGCCCCGTAGAAGCCGCAGCCGGAGAAGAAGGCCTTGTCACCGGATATCCGGAACGCCACCGCCTGCCAGCCCTGCATCCCCGGCATCGGCGCCGGCGCTGTGTTCTTGAAGGAGATGTTCCTGGCAGAGAAATATGGCGCGAAGACGGTGACGGAGGCGGTGTGGTATGTCCGGAGCTGCTGGCCGTCTTCTCCCTTGTCGGCGGCCCTGTCGTGCCACTCTATCACCGTCGTCTCCCTCCCCTCCCCTTGAAATGTCACGTACGGCTTCGTCGCCGGAACCACCACCTTCTCTCTGCCCCCAAAAGTAATAATTAATTAGTTAATTAATTAATTTTCCATTTAATAATTAATAATTATACGTACATGTAAAAGCCGGCAGTGATGTGAATGAGAACATTCTTGGTATTATTTTCCGGCACGGAATCCACGGCCGCCTGAACCGACGCGAAGTCACCGGAGCCGTTTGCAGCCACCCTGATGAGGCGGTGCCCCGACGGCCCCACCCATTTCCGGCGATGCTCATGCTTCTTGCTACTGTTGCTGGAATTATCATTACCAGCAATAGCAGCACCTCCACCTGCAAATGACAACAACAATAGCAGCACAACAATTAGGCTAATTATGGCTGATGATGATGATGATGATGATGATGATGATGATCTTCCATTGCTGTAACTGTAACTGTAACTGAGAAAACCAGCCATCGAATTAATTAATTAGCTAATTAAAAACGTTCTCAATAAAATAACCGAAAACAACAACGTAACAATAATAATAATAATAATAATAATAATAATTAAGAAAGAGGAATTGAAATGAAGCAAGTATGTATGTCTGTATGAATTTGCAGATTAGTTGGTGGGATCTTCTAAGTGACGACGACGACGACGGAGTGAATTGGAGAGACAAAGAATATATATATATATATTTGTTTGTGATTAATTGGAGTCTGCAACGGTCATATTTTTGATAGCTCGATCAATCGGTATCGATCTGTTGGGTCACATGACATGAGATGAAATTGCACGTATAAATTAAAATAAATTCAATTCGCACTGTTCGGAATAGTTAATGTTGTCTGCATTTTCATGATATTCAGTCTCAGTCTCATCAGATTGAGAATAATACTACTGTTATTTATTTCTACAAAATTACAATAATAGTATTGTATTACTCACATACATAACTCAGATTCTCCTGACATGATATGATCATCCATTGCTACCCCTAATTAATACAATTACTTAATTAATTTATATCTTCAAGGTTATGGTCGAGGTATGGTTTTTTTTTATTTTTTTATGTTTGTAGCAGGATGTGTAACCGGCCACCAGCACGCTGTGTGTATAAACTATAAATGCAATGGCCAATGGCCAATGGGGAAACATACATACATATATACATACACGTTATTATTAATGACAAAATAAAAAATAAAAAATAATAAAAATATTCTGAACGTTCAAGTGTGGGGATGTGAGAGACTTGGAGGAAGCAGACACAACAGAAAATGGCAACTCTTCAGAAGTCACGAGACTGAGTATGTCTGATGGCCATGCCCATCATCTGTCAGAATTTAATTCAATCCGTTGCTGGTCTTTTATTATTGGGAAATTTGTTTTTATTATATATATATATATATATATATGTATTGAATAGAAGTAAGTACAAGTCAATAGGGTGTGCCGAAAGCCTAATGTACCGTACCACCATCTATTATTATTATTATTATTATTATTATTATGTCCAAGCCCTTGCCCTTATACTTTGTAGTATATATAGTCCTTCTTCCGTCCCAAATGAGATGCAATACCTAATGTGATAGAGAGAGAAATATATATTTTTTTTTATTTGAGTGATATGATGGGATAAAATGTGAAATAGAGATGAAGTATAATTAATTATTTTCGTTTGAGACATCGTGAGATCGTGCGTTTGAATTCGACATCTTCAAGTCCATCTGTCACACATGATTCGTCTAATATAACTTGTCTTATCGAACTTACTTTGCACGTATTAAATTTAGCTGAAATTTGCCCAGAGTACACTCATTGAATGACAAAAAAAAAAAAAAAATGATGCTAAAAGGGAATAGAAGCAACAGCAACAGCCATGAATTTGTTGCTTCCTTGTTGAACTAGGAAAGAATTTTTACAGAGAAAAACCAAGAATCAATGGTATGCCCCCTCCCTCCATAAATACAAATACAAATACAAATTCAAATTCAAATTCTGGAGGACACACACACACACACACACACTTCACCATCATCATCCTCAATACAGCTTATTGAATTCCGGCAGCGTTGCACTCTCCCCTAATCTCGGCAAGAACACTTCCCGGTCCACCGACACCTGCAGCGCCGACATTATCTTGCCAAACGATATAAACAGCAGCGGTGAGCAGCAGAAGGCGTACGCAAACACCGACAACGCCCTGATGATGCCGTCGTGATACCACGGATAGCCCATTACCAGAAGGGTCCCCAGGATTCCGAACCACAGGGTCAGGACCGGCAGCATCGGCAATAGGAATGCATTTATAGCAATGCTCGAGAGTGAGAACGATCCCAACAGGTATAGACCCCACCCCACGACAGGATGGATGGTGCGAGGGACGAGGAAGAAGGGGACTATGTAGGCAGCAAGGATGGACCATATCGCGATCAATTTGAATCCAGTTTGTACGAGGAACGTGCTCTTTCCTTCTCTGCGGTAGCACAGCTTGGTTAGGTTGGGACGTGCTAGACGGGAGACGGCAATGATAGCCACGTAGAAAATCGCTTGGATCCATGCAATAGGCATTTCTGCTGCATACCTGATGGAAATTGGCGCAAGATATCGAAATCAATTTATAAAAATGTTAACCAAAAGGATGCTAACAACTGTAAGTAATGAATTCCAACTTCAATAGTTCGAAAGGCAAAAGAACATCTCGTACCCTAGAGTTTGCAGCCGATGCTTATGCCATTCGATGCCCAAAGGGAGGACGGGCCACGACCACCAGTACCATGGTTTCATCCATGGGGCACTCGGAAAAGTGATGACACTGTTGGGGCCACAGGGTACATTCCACCGAAGCTTGAGATCTACATCAAGAAATTTGTATCCGTAAGGTGCTGGGAAATGTGTATGATCACACAATGCAGCTTTGACTAAGATGTGTTCGAAAGCTTACAATAATAAGAAGCATCCATTTGATAACCTAGAGGAAGCCTGTATTGTCCGTCAAGTTTTGTACCATTCGAAGGAGGGTGAAACATCGGCTTATCCAATAAATCTGGGTAATAGTTTCCAATAAATCCTTGGTCTGCTCCATCAGGGTTACTTCTTCCTATCTCCAAGTCGTGCATCATATCATTGAAAACTTCCATTGATGGCTGCAAATTGTGTAAGAAACAAAGGTTAGTACTGCAACCAAGAGGGAAAGTATTTAAGAATCTTTTCGTAGAAAATGTAGAGGTGAGATTAAGTTGGTACCTGCAATACAAAGAGACCAGTGTGAAAGATGCAGGGGTTGATGAACACTGCACAAAACTGCCCGCATTGGAAGAGCTCATCCGTATTCTCAAGGAATAGGTTGTCAGCATCAAGCATGACCACTCGATCGTATTCCACAAGCTTCCATGAATATAGTTTGTTTAGTGTCAGCTTAAACCTCCAAGGAGAATTGGGGTCAGTCACATATGGATTTTTCAAATTTTCGACTCTCATGATTTTCGCCCCATCTTCTTCCTCCCTGGAGAAAATGTAAAATTGCAACAGATGAATACTTTCTAGTCTTAGAAGGCTGTAATTAGATTAAAGATGTACTTTTCAACGACAATATATGCAACTCTAAGTTGACAAAATTTTACTGTCAGCTGCCATGTGTAAATTTCTTTATTGAGTATGACCTAGCTTAAAGAAGAACCAGTAGAAAGTAAAGCTTCTTATGCAAAGACAGTTTTCAAGTTTATCAATTCCTGTCACTTAATTAAATAAGTCATAAGATAACGACCCTGCACATTGTAATTGTAGAAGTTTAGCAAAGGGATAACATAAAATATATGAACAGCCACAGACAAACAATGTGATGACATCTCCTTAAGTAAGCAGTTAGCACTTGTATATTCTAGATGAACACTGATATTTCATAAGCATAAGCTGGCAAGTGACAGCATCACACTGCAAGCAGATACTTACAAACCATATTATAGATTAGGACAAACAGAGCATCTTGGATAAGTTTTTTAATAATGACCTGTGAACTGGGAGTGCCGCCATCTCCACTCAACATAAATTAGTAAATAGCACACTATGTCATCAATTCAGGTCCCTTTTCTAGTGACCATTTTTTACACATATATCAAACCTTAGTTCTTGATCAAAATTTAAGACTAATACCCCATAATTATACTGGAGACCAAGGGAGCGGGCAGTGAAAATGATACGTAGAAATACCACTTGTTTCTTGGCCACTGTTGACGAATATTGCAAAAAGATATTTCATTCATAAACATATATATATTATGCTTGTTAGCCAATAAGAATATTCCTTGCAGCAAAAGGACAATTCCTAGTAACATTTGAAGTAATGGGTTCTTGGGGCCGATGGTTTTTCTTTTCCTTGGAAGAGATCTGTTTTCAAATTTCCTATTATATATAGTAGTATAATACATTAAATCAAATTTTGAAGATTCCCCCCACTTCTTAAGTATTGTGAAATGACCAAGAATGCACTAAAAATAGGATAAGACCAGACACTTTTTTGACTGGTGCAAGCCATTGGGGGAGAGAGTTGGCGACTTTCCTACAAGTTTCCAAATATCTAAAAAATCCGAGAACAGAGTGTGGATCCAACCAAAGCTTCCCACTACTTTACCACCTATCATCTCAAGGTCAGGTTGGTAAGGAGATTTGATAATTTAAGCTATTTTACATCCTAACAAAAGTCATAGTGAAATTTGAATGAATCTAATTCCATAATATATAATCTATGAACAGGACTTAGTAAAATACTTAAATAATAAACCTTCCATACACTAGTCATCGGTACATGTGTTTCAACTCCGCAGATCCTCACTTAAACATCACTATATATATATATATATATATATATTTATGAGTATATATTACAAAGCACCAATTAAAAAAATATTAGTATGGCAGAGAATTATTAATAACCCACAGCAATGGCCGGTGGAAACCAGAAAGCGACGGCTGAAGAATATATAGTTTATGTCAATTGGGAAGAGCTCTGTACTATGCTATGTTTTTATAACTAAATTCTTCTCCACAAGTCCACCTGTGGACCAAATTAATCGAATTTCCATCTTCACCTCTATACCATTTTTCACATATGAAAAAGACCCCAAAACCTCACTCCTTTTGGAACATATCATCATTCCAAATGGCAATTTGGCCTTTCCGCCCATCATTAATATCAACAGTGAAAAACAAAATTGATTTTAAGATGAAACCAAGAAACTTTGAACTAGATGCCTAAACCACTCACGCGATTAAAGTTACAGTGTTTATTCGGTAAAGTTAATACTGCATATATTCACGTTCACACAGGCACACCTTGATTATGACATCTATTGGTAACTAAGGTGTCTAAGTAATTTCATCTATGGCGTTTACTGAACATCGCTCAACCTCAATAACATCATTTCAATGTTCCTTCAAAAACTATAATCACCAAAACAAGCAACTCACACATACATGCATCTACTTACAGTGCTTGAATCCAACGAAGAGGCACATCCATGGAGGCAATGACAACAAGATCAGCATCGACACGGAGCCTCGCGAGGGATCTGAACATGACGCGCGTGGCGACGTAGAACTCGTAGTCCCTCGGAGTTCCCATATACATCATAGTTGCATATGCGTTTCTCCTCCTCACCGTCAATCCCTCCTTCCCCTCACACGCACTCAAAGCCAACAACAACACAGCCCCAATCAACCCCAAACTAACCCCTCTCCCTCTCCCCATCTCCATTTCCCCCAATTTTTCTCCACTCCTCCAAATACACCACAAAATCCGCCTCCCTCCGCTCCTTCACGATTATCCAACTCAAAATAACAAACAAATTGCAACTCCAGATCCTCGCATTCACTGAATATTAACTGATTCTTCCCTCCTGCCTTATTTCAGCGCCTCAGACACACCAACACACCACACCCGTAACCCCCTCCTACAACAAAACACGCCAATAAACTCAAAAACTCCACAATTGATTCTCTGCTGATAACCGAAACAAAATTCAGCGGTTATATACACACAATTTATGTATGTATTTGTATGTCTAGAGCGCGTTGGGACGAAAGGTGAACTCAGTCTCCTGCAGTCGAAAATTGGACAATGGAGCAGGCCATCACACAACTATATATTTATACAGACATACAGTAGCTATACGTATAAATAACGTGTATCTATATATGAAAATTTAATTTATTTTAATTTTAATTATTTTTCTGGGGTACAACTGAGCTGTACGATCCACTTTAAGCAGAGTAGTCACCAACGGAAGGTTGACCGTAAGGCCATGTTTGGTAACCATTTAAATGCTTTTCCGATAATTTCTAAATTAGAAAATTTTATACAGACGGATGAGATATTATACGCCAATAACAGTGAATTTTTCAACAAATTTGACCAATTTCCAAACAGAGCTTTGTGCATATAGTTACGTGGTCCCCCGTTGTTTATAAATATCTAAATAATAGACAAGGAAATTATAAATGTTACAATTAATTCATTTAATTATCGTACTTTAATTAGTTCTCTGCTCTTCTAAATTACTTGCGATGCGATTAAGTAAAATTTAATACTATGATTTTAAATATAAAATATAAACACGGTATTAAATAATTAATTAGGTAATCCGTTCAAAATATTAATCCAGTTTAGTACAATCCGAGATACAACTAAATTAATTACATTTTCAAAAATATTAATATTAAGTGCTATTAAAAAATAAAAATAAAAATAAAAATAAATGGACCAAATCCAAAGTCGCGTTCAATAACTAAGACGCGTTATTCACCGCACCTGGAAAAGGAGCGACTTTTTCCAACTTGTAAGAAAAAAGCGCTTTTAGGCTTCTTCCTAATTTCTTAAATACTACTACTACTACTACTGCATATAATATTAAGTGGGAAGCAGTAATATATATTCATAATTTTGAATTGGTCAACACAGTCAACGATTAATAGAAATTCCAATTTAAACAGCTGACTTCAATTTGAAATAATATGTAAAAAAGGCCACACAACGTAGTCAAATAAAACCCTTTATATTTACAAAACTTAATCAAATAAAAACTATATTAAAGAAAATAACAAAGAGGATATATATATATATATATATACCTTATAATTGATGAAACTAAATATTCCCTTTGTTTTAAATCAAGATTTGTTGGTCCATTCTTGTAATTCCCTCCCTCTATAAAATATATATATTGAGATATTGAAGGAAATTAAATCGCAACTGGGGATGGGACTAATTGGTTTGGGGGTATTGGCAATATATTAAAAATAATAATAATAATAATAATAAAATTGTTTCTTATTTAATTATTCAGGTTAAAGTAATGGCGTGGCGTTGTTAAAAAATTAATGATATTATTACTATTTTAATTAACAAGAAAAGAAATGGTTGGCTGTTTGTGTTTGGGGTTTGAAGGAAGAGCAAAATACTTGGCCAACTTTAATTAATGTGGCAGCTGAAAACGACGTCGTTGGATCGAGCACCTTTGTTACTTTAATCAATGTTGAATGGCGTTTCATTATATATTTTCGTAAATTAAGAAGAATGATTAAAATAATTATTATGATGAAAATGAAAATTGAGTTAAATGCATGGATGAAGTCAATTTTCACCCTTGTGAATTTACATTTGTAGCCCTGATGCATGGATTTGGCAATAAAAGGGCAGGCGTGACCTGGTGTAACACTTGATTGTTACGTCAATGGGTATTTTTATAATTTCGGATATATGTTTGTCAAGAATATTTGCATTGAAATATTAATTTATTATACTAGTGTTTTTCTTGTATGGGATTAATTATTAAGACGACAGAATTAAATAGTTTTGTCCAGTTTTTCTGTAAATTTGGGCCGGATTCTGCTATAAATGGGCTTTTATTTAATGGGCCCAAGAGCTGTTTTTATTTTTAAATGTTACAAAATTTGTGTGTTTTGAGGCCCATATATTTACATCTTACATATTTAAATAATTCAATTAATTTAGTACAGTGATTAGGGACTCTTTTATGTTTAATTGTATTGATCTTCTTTCCATTTTTTTTTTACAATACATACATAATGTATATTTTCACAATATAAAGAATATAATAAAACATTATTGCTATTATTATTTTAAATTTTCACTACTTTTAAAAAGTTCGAAGGAAAAAAAAAAAAAAAAAAACTATAGGAATGCATTCTATTTACTAATATTTTCAAACTTATTTTAACGTTGTTCACAGAAGAATTCTATAATAAATAATATATTCAGAAAAATATATATTTTATTTAAAATATCAAAAGTAATATTTTATTTATGTCATATGGAATATTTATTTTATACTAACATTTTAGCTAGTAAACTTTTATAACAACATACTATTATATGTTATAGTGATAGTCTGATAGACAACTCATCAAATATAAATATATATATATCACAAGATAAATATTGGTATAATATAACACATTTTTTAAATATAACATATGTTCATAGACATTATTTGTTACTTATTTTTATTTAGAGGGACATATAATTAATTAGGGTGGCCTTTTGATATGACCTTTTAACAATAAATTATGATTAGATGGAATGGATTAGATATGTTTTGTTTGTTTATGGGTGGATTGGGATTTATTTATTTATTACTCCCTTCCCTCCGTCTGTTACACTGTAGACACGATATTTTATGAAGGGTGTAATTAGTAGATAATTAAGAATATATTAGTGAAAATAATTATCCTATAATATAAATAATTTTAAATTAAGATTAAGATAACTAATTACTTTAATTAAAATTAAAAAATTTAAAATGAGATTAAAGTGTGTAATCATTTTCCCGAAAAAGGAAAGTGACATGGTATGTGGGACGGATAAAAACGGCAACGTGGACATGATATCTGGTCGGAGGGAGGACTAAACTTTATCTACCTAATAAATTTAAATAAATTCAGTACTATTTATATTTTTTATTTATTGGCTGTGACCCCCCCAGAGCCAACTTCAACAATTTTTAAGTGTCATATTCTCGAATGATTGCCAAAATAAAAAGATATTAATAATAAAATGGTCAAAATAATAATGCCAAAATACGGTAATGATGGTATGGGGTATGGCTTTCGCCACCCTTCGTGAAATGCATTCCATAACCTTTATTTATTTATTTTTTGTATTTTGTCATTTTCAATAAATTGAAACCGGTGGAAATCGGAATCGACAATTTAAAGATTGTGTTATTTTTTTAAAAAATTCATTTTTCTATAATTTACTCGGCGGTGGATTAAATAATTTCCTAAATATTATTAAAGTATATATTATTTTCATTTTAGCGCAAAAAAAATATATAGTTTTTTTTTTTATAGTTAAATCATATATCAAATATTACACCAAATTAATTTACTTTTGAAAAGTTAAGAGTTTGGAATGAAAGATATTATAAACAATCTGTATGTTCATTCAGCAATTTTTAACGAAACACTTTTTTTATAAATATTAGTACTAAAAAAATTCAAATATATATACATTAATATAATATATATTATCATTTATAAAAAATATAATAATGTAGAATTTAAAAATGATAGTTGAGGACTTGAGGTTACGAGATAAATATGACTAGACTGAGTAGACTAGATTAGGTCCCTAACTCCAAATTTTATCGCTATTGTCCAAAGCCACGCCAGCTGTGTCTTTATTTGTCAATATATGGGACAGGTATATACATCCATACCAATTTATTACTTTATTTATTTTTTAAAGTAACAATTCAACACATTTTTATTTAAGTATAATAGTCCAAATTATTAGTAGTCCATTTTTATGGTAAAAATTTCAGAAGATTTGATTTAAATTTAATATTAAAATAATATTTAATCAAATATTCTGTAAGAAGAGAAGAAAATACAAAATTCAAATAAGAAAAATTGGAAGTTTTTTTTTTGCCAAAGAAATACAATTTACAACGGCAAGTTATAATAAACTGATTGAAATAAAAATATTTTTTTATTTGTAGTAATAATAATAGTACACATGAAATAAACTCAATAGAATAGGAGTAAGATTTTTGAAAAATGAAAAAAAAAAAAAAAACAAAAAAAAGGACAAAAAATGTTGGTGGAGGAGAAGCTGCCAGGCTGTCCTCAATTTCACACGTGTCAGTCAATTGGTCAGCAAAATGGTTCCCAATTTGACTACACTATACTCACCACCAATTATTGTTTTCAATTAAATTCAAATTTAAATTTAATATAATTTGCATGTAATAATAACATTATTTATTTTCTAAGTCGAGTTCGAAATTCCAAGTAGGATGACGTGTAATTTCAAAGTTGCTTACCCCACTCCTCTCACTTTATTAGTATTTGTAACAGTAATATTGGGTTCTCTGCCTCTGCCTATTCCTTCCTTTGCTCTCATTTTTGCTCTCCAATGGCTTCCACGCTCTTCTCCTTGCTTTGCCTATCGTCTCTCTTCTTCTCCCTCGCTCATTCATCTCTGCTCCTCCCATTATCCCACTCCCTCTCCTTCCACAACGCCACCGCCCACGGCCTCCTCAAATCCACGGCGGCGCGTTCGCGAGCCCGCTTCCGCCGCCAGGTGTCGCTGCCGCTTTCCCCCGGCGCCGATTACACCATCTCCTTCTCCTTCGGCTCGCAGATGGTTTCTCTATACATGGACACCGGAAGCGACGTCGTTTGGCTGCCCTGCCGCCCCTTCGAGTGCATTCTCTGCGAGGGGAAATACTCCCCCTCCGCCGTCCCTCACTCCGCGCCGCTCAACCTCACCTCCGCCGCGGCGGTGCACTGCAAGTCCGCCGCCTGCTCCGCCGTCCACTCCTCCCTCCCTTCCTCCGACCTCTGCGCCATCGCCAAATGCCCTCTCGAGTCCATCGAGATCAGCGACTGTAAATCCTTCCACTGCCCGCCGTTTTACTACGCCTACGGCGACGGCAGCTTCGTCGGAAAGCTTTATCAGGACACGCTGTCGATTCCCAAGGCGGCGCCGCCGCTTGAGCTCCCGAAATTCACCTTCGGGTGTGCTAATAGTGCGCTAGCGGAGCCGGTTGGGGTCGCCGGGTTCGGCCGCGGAGCGCTCTCCCTGCCGGCGCAGATCGCCGCCGCCTCGCCGGACATCGGAAATTACTTCTCCTACTGCTTGATTTCTCATTCCTTCGACAAATTACAGGCGAGGAGGCCGAGCCCGCTGATTCTTGGGCGGTACGAGAAGGAAATGAAGAACGACGTAACGGAGACTCAGGAATTTGTGTACTACACGTACACGCCGATGTTGGACAATCCGAAGCACAAATACTTCTATTGCGTCGGATTGGAGGGGGTTTCGATCGGAAAGCGGCGGATTCCGGCGCCGGCGAGCTTGCAGAGGGTCGACCGCCGGGGGAACGGCGGGATGGTGGTGGATTCGGGGACTACATTCACAATGCTGCCGAGGAGGTTTTATAAGGCGGTGGTGGGGGAATTCGACCGCCGCGTCGGCGCCGTTTACCGGCGGGCGAGGGCGGTGGAGGACCGGACCGGTCTAGGGCCGTGTTACTACGGGAAGGAGGAGAACGAGAAACTCGCCGCAAAAGTTCCGAAATTGGTGTTTCATTTTGGGGGGAATGCGAGCGTGGAGATGCCGCGGAGGAATTACTTTCACGAGTTTCTGGACAGTGATCGGAAGCTTAAGGTGGGGTGTATGGTGGTGATGGACGGCGGCGATGAGGCGGAGAGCGGCGGAGGTCCGGCGGGGCTGCTGGGGAACTACCAGCAGCAAGGATTTGAGGTGGTTTACGACCTGGAAGCGAAGCGGGTCGGGTTTGCCCGGAGGAAGTGCGCATCTTTGTGGGATAGATTGAGCTGAGCACTAACGTGCGCTTCCACGATCCAAGTCAACTTTGAGTCCTGGTTGACTCTGTACTTGAGTCAACCGGGTCGGGTACTCTCGGGTTCGGGTTATGGGTTTTAATTTTTGTTAATTAATTTTGTGGAGTGTTCGTTTTTTTTTTTTGCATGATTTGCTACCAAGGATGTAAATGGGAATAATACAAAAAAAATGTAAATTTGTGTACTTTTTAAAGCAGTAATCAAAAATTGCCCAAAAAAAAAGAGAGCGATATGAATCAAGAAATTGCAAATTATACATGGTATATATTTATTCAGTGCGAGAATCAAACAAACAGAAGAAAGTGGACTATTTTAGAGGGTGAGAAATAAAGAGGGACCACAAGTTATTTTTTTCTTTAAAAACGATACTATTTAAAAATGAAACGTTTTCCCACTCTTTTTTCTCATATCATCAAATTAAAAATGAAATATATTTATATATATATTATGAAAAAATGGGAATTACAGCTAAATAATAGTCCAGCAAGGATTATAAAGGGAGCAATGGGCAAGACAATGCATAGGAGGTTTGAATTGGGTTCATGAATCACACGAAACAATTGAGGTCAGGTCAATGTCAACGTCAATGCCAATTCGATTCATCAAGGGTGGAATTAATAAAAAGTTTTCTTGGATCAATTAATTGAACAACTGTATACATAGGACTTGATGACATTGAATTTTTTCAAAATATTTCCTATAGGATTTTTCGTCCCACCTACTCCATTATGCACTCACTTAATAAATTATTTAATACTATCATTCACGTAACCAAACTACAAATTTTTTAGCAAGTCATGTGTAACAACAATACAAGTTTGGGAAATGGAGTGAATACTGTTATATAAGTACTACTTCCTTGTCTATGAATAAATTTAAGAATGAAAGTAAATACCCACCTATCTTTACAAAATTTTTATTATTAATTTCAGTTTAAAATATTTCCATTTTATTTATTTATATACCTATATTTTTTTTGTCAAAATAAAACAAGTAAATTCCACTATAGTATTGTGGCAGAAAAGGACAAAAGGCGCCGCCAGTAGAGAGAGAAAGAGTGAGTGAGTGCTTACGAATTTCTGGATTCCGATCATCGCCAGCTGTCTGCCAACTCCCCCACACGTGTGCTTCCAGATGCTTCCTCCTCACCTTACCAACCACCTTCCTCCACGTGTCATGCTTCGATTTCCACACCAACCTGCATGCTATCAAACTCCAGTAATAATAAAAACAATTCTCACGTGTACTAACTAGACAAACAAAATATTTAGCCCAATATTTAACTTATTAGTAATCGACGTTACAATGCTACAAAATACTTATATCACAAACTAATTAATAAAACAAATACAACAAACAATTTTGGAAAGGAAGATTTCTAGCAACGACTGCCATACAATAGAACCTTCCAAGAAACAATTCGAGACTCTAAACGTTATGTTAAGCGATGAATGCGTACCTACAAGTTAGCAAAGAGTTAAAGAACGCGATCCCGAATCAGCACGAGCGGCGATGTTCATCGAATGGAACCGAAGCTTTCGACAGGTTCGGATTCTTCGAGCATTGAAGCTGCCTGGAAACAGTCCATTGCATCGACTAGCCGTCCTGCGGCCTTGTGGACGAGTGCTAAATTGTACCAGGCCAGATAATTTGTCGGTTCGATCCTTAGTGCATCCGAAAGTAGAGTTCTTGCGGCAGGTAGCATTTTCTCCCCCATCTTCGCCAATGCGGTGCTGATCAGAATTTTGCATGGCACGTATTTTGGTTCGATCAAGAGGGAGTTGATGTAAGCAGCCAACGCTTTGTTGATGTTCCCTTGCTTTTCTTGTATAACACCTGTAACAACAACATGTACGACAAGGAACTTTATTTTAACGACTACTTTGAGGTGAATCCGCAATCAAGTTTTGAATTTTGCGATTCTTTACCTTCGATGTGGAGAGTTTCTGGCGAGTACTCTTTCAGGGCTCGAGCTTTTCCGAGGCATACCTCAGCATCCTTCCAATGAGAAAGGCTAGAGTATAGTGTTGCTAATCCGAGCCAAACTTCAAATTCATTTACACTCTCATCATCCGGCTACACAGTCGATGGAACACGGGATTAATAAATAACACATAAGAATCATATTTAATTCAACTAGGATCGAAGTTCGCTACCTGAGGCTCGTTTCCATTAGGTCCCGAAGATTTTTTCTGAGCTTGTACTAATGCAAGAAGGTGACGATAAGTCTCGATTGCATCCTTGTGTAGAGATTGAGCAATTTTAAGCTTGGCTTTGGTTCTAAGGAGGGGACCTTGATCCCATTTCGAAGTTTCATCCAAAGCTGCATCGATGACCACATCCGCCTCCGAAAAGCGTCGCTGGCCGGATAAAACTAAAGCCAGCAGTCTCCACCCTTTTATCATAGATCCTCCGGTTGCATCTAAATACAACTTGGCGTATCGCAAAGCTGCATCAAGATTTCTATGCTCGGCATATTGGATCCCCAGCATGAATATTAGGTCTAGGTTCTGCGGATCTAGAGCTAATGCACTCTCCAACGACTTCAGCGCCCCCGACTGAAGCTGTGATCGTTCAAAATCAGAAGAAGAGATTTTCGCCTGCTTTCCAAGGCAAATACCAAGCATATGGAGGCCAACACTTTTAAAATGTGCACTTGCATTTCCCGCTTCAACATTAGATAGTACCGTTTGTGCATGCTTCACTCCCTCGGCTGCCAAACTCGCATCCTCACTGCATATTTTAGCAGCCATTAGAGATGAGATGATATCATTCGGCTGCTCATATGGATGCAAAGTCTTTCTCAGAAGATCCAAGGCAGATTTATTCTGCCCGGCTCCGGTAAAAGCCAGTGCCATAGTTTTCCAACGCTCGATACGATGTATCACTCCTGGTAAAAACTCTTCGAGCTGCTTTGCTAAAACCAAAGTTTGGCTGCATAGAGATAGAGCAAAAGTAAGGTGCTCCAACACCGATGGATCCCATTTAATCTTTCCTTGGTAAAACTTTCTCATAAGAATCATCAAAAGTAAAATCGCCTCTTCCACATTGTTTTTAGGTATGTATGGATCATTAACCTGCGAAGGGGCGCTCGGTGGCGAAGCCTCAACCCCACTATACAGCAAGAAAACTGCGAATCCCTTTTGAATCCTTGCAAAACATTCATCATCAAGGTTCCACTGCGTTTGCAGCGCTTGACGGTATGCATCTATTCCATCCGAAAAGGATCCTATTTGCATCAATAATTCGGGGAGTAGCGCCATAGTTCGGCTGACAGGTTCTTGAAGCTTAGTTTCTACCAAAGTATCCGGAGGTGCGCCATCAGACATTGCCTTTTCTACTACATCAAGCATACTCTTGCACTCCTCAATAGCATCTAGAAAAACACCAAGAAGTTAAAATTCTTAGGTATGTAATTCGATCATGTTAAATTAGTCGTTGACAGATTAAATTAGTACCTGAAAATTTTCGTCGTTTCTGAAGACACTTGGCTTTCAAAAACACGGCATCGAGCACAAGGTTAGTACTATGCTGTGATGGTGAACCAGATGATACTGATTCAGAGGAGCGCGATCGACCCCTTTTGGATCCACCCTGCCTTTCACCCAACGATTGTTGCAGCCGTTGTATGGCTGCTTGAAGATCGATGTCGTTGAATATTCGCAATGCACTATCAGTATTGCCTCGCTTGTATTCTAATCTCCCGAGAAGAGCTCTTGCTTCCTGAACATAAATGGTGAAGCTGTAACCAATAAAATTCACAGAATTGCTCACCTATTTGGAGACGAAGATAAGGAGCAGCAATGGCTATAACACATAATTTGAATGCAGGACAAAGGGAAAAATTGGAGAAGGTGAATGAATCCAACCTCTGAGGTGAGAGATAATTTATCTCGAAATGCAGCTTCAGCATCTTGGATATTTCCTTGGTCTAGCTTTGCTTCTACTTCATCTGTTTTCATGGTAACGCCATTGCAAACTACTTGCCGGACAGATGGATCAATCTCCGATTGACCGGCCTCCTGCGATTCGCCCTCTGCCATCTTTGTTTCTGACCTAATTTTACCACAGCAAACGAAAACAACCACGCGCTTTCATTCTGTAACCGCTTCCAATTCTGCCATGTTCATGTAATGAGAAACAGGAAATTTATCGATCCGCGGAAGATACATGCAAATTGAAAGTAAGAATTATATCACGGATGTGATCCATAAGAAATTCAATTCACGACAATATCTACCACCAGCAAAGCAACGACGATATAGACGAAATCCAACAACAAATGTCAAAATTCCTGAACGGCAAACGTCCGAGAAAACATACCTAAGATTAGGAATCGGGGGAATGATCCAGAAAATCTTCAATGCAGTAGTCGGTGGTGGAGATCACGATTCCGCGGGGGGAGAATGTATGATTATGATGAAACAATTGGGGAGTTGGAAGAATGAAGAAATAACGGATGGATCAAGGGACGGTGCTGTGCATTGACGCCACTTGTTAAACATCGAAGAAAAATTAGACAGCACAAATAAATGCAGGAATTAAAATATTTATTTATTTATTAAGGTCATTCTCGGAAGTGCTTATGCTTATGTGCAGAACAATGTCGTCTTCCTCCTCTAAACTTACACGTAATTAAATTACAGAGCTGTCAGTACTCAGTACTGGTTATGGCGGCGGCCGGGGAATATCTTGGCCTTCAAGCATTCCGATATTCGATTTCTCCCTGCCAAAGCAAAACTCGGAAAGCCATCTCCAATTTTTAGACACTTTGCCTTTCCTCCTCTGTACTTTCTATCTGTTGTCTTCGTCAAATAGGCCGAATCTCAGTTGTTTCGCTTTTGAAGAAACGTTTGCTTTTCTAGATGCATTTACTCATCAATTGTGCAGTGACTGTATTCTCATGGTACCGGAAGCTTTTATTTAGATGAATGGAGAAGGCAAAAGAGCAGAGCAAAGAAATTCTGATTTCCGCCGACGCCGGAGGGAGCAATCAGTCGGCAGCCGCCAGTAGAAAGAAGACGAAGTCGTTCCATCCTCCTATCGAGACATTCTGGCAATTACCACCGGCGAAGGAGCCGAGGAGGTCCAAGCCGAGGTTCATAGCAATACTGTCGAACACATTCAAATACATGGAACCGTTATTGAGCACGAAGAAAAGCCAGAGCAAGAGGACGGTTTTAGAAGGCCACCATGATCCTAAAGATCAGATTATAGTCGATTCATTTCGTGAATTGCTTCATCTCGAGGGTCAGCTCCCCAAAAAGCACTTCGATTATCACACTCTTCTGAGATTCCTTAGAATGAGAGATTTTCATTTGGTGAAAGCCAAGGATATGTTCATGCAATACATCAAATGGCGCGAGGAGTTTCATGTCGATACCATCACAAAGGTCTGTCAATACTTAACACATTTATATATATATATATATACATACATATATATGATCATGAAGATTTAATGTAATATGCAGCTGCTGATAATGTGTGCAGGAATTCAAGTTTGATGAATACCAGGAAGTTAAGCAGTGCTATCCCCATGGATTCCATGGAGTCGACCGATACGGCAGGCCAGTTTACATCGAACAGCTCGGAATGGTTGATCTAAATAAGTTTCTCCAAGTGACGACAGTCGACAGATTCGTGAAGCATCACATATGCGAGCAAGAGAAGACCATGAATTGGAGGTTCCCGGCATGTTCGCTTGCTGCTAAGAAGCACATTGCATCGACGTTTAGCATATTGGACGTGAAAGATGTGGTGAGATTCTTGCAGCTTATACAATGGTTGGAATTTTACGTTCTCTTGTTTTGGCAATGGCTTAAATGAAGGTTCTTCCACAGGGAAGATCCCATTTCTCGAAGCCGGCTCGCCATCTTTTCATGGAAATTCAAAGAATCGACAGTTGCTACTATCCGGAGGCACGATTAACATCTGTTCTTGTTTTGTTGTTTCCGATCTCGAAGCTTTATATAATGTTGATCTTGATTTGCAGACACTGCATCAGCTGTTTATCATCAATGCTGGCTCTGGATTTAAGGTACTCTGGAAGGCAATCAAGAAGTTTCTCGACGAACGTACCTTGGCGAAGATCCGAGTAATCCTGTTTCTCGATGTTTCATTTCCTCATCATTGTGTTATCAACTTCTCAGTTAATATGAACTTTCACAGAATCCATTGTAGGTATTGGGAACTGATTACAGAAGCTTCTTAATTGAAGCTATCGATCCAAGGTAACCGAATACTTTACTAAAATTTATGCCTTTTTCCCCTACTGATGAATGATTTCTTGCAGCAATCTCCCGACTTTCTTGGGCGGCGAATGCACGTGCTCCGAATCCGGGGGCTGCCTATTCAGCGACAAGGGGCCTTGGAACGATCCTGAGATCATCGAAACACTTCAGGTAATGCTTAATGCTGAAGAGGAGCAGGAATGCGGCGAGCTAGACGAACAGATTGCATCGACAAGCCTGCCGAGTGATGGCACTGCCGGAGACAATATCGACAAGCCCTTGTTAAAGAAGATCCAGGCCTTCGAGCCGGTGCTCGAAGCTGCGAAAAAGGTGAGTTCTCCATTTTTATTGTTTAGGAAAGTAAGAGTGGTGGAAGCAAATATGTTTTGATTGGTATTTAATTGTTCTGCAGAAAATTGCAAGTTTGGAAACTGCATTAGAAGAGACCAAACTGGTCAGTAATCAAAGCCAGGCTGTATTGAGAAAATTGAGTAGTGTCTGCCATTGTTGTCTTCTTCCCTGAGGTGTTTAATTTGTTTGATCCAATTCCAGGTCTTGCAAGGACTAACACAGCACATAGAGGAACTGAAGAGATGAACAAACTTGCTGTGTTATGCTCAGTGAAGAAATTACATTTTACAAATAAGTTCTTTTTCTTTCTTTGTAGCTTCATTTCTTGCAGTAATATTATGGGACAAGACAGTCTTGTAATATCATCCCCTGTTTAAATTACTCAAGACTATTTTATATCAAAATCTGCCATTTCCCTCCATTGCTATAACATCGAGCATTCTTCGGATCACCTCCAAATTTTCGTCTTCCCATAACAGAATGGATTGCTTTTCAATTTCTTTTCTTTCTCAACAAGAATTATAAGGGTATTGTGTATATATATATATATATATCTATCTTTTTTCTTTCTCATCTAATTTTTTTTGGGGGAAAACAGTTTTGATCTTGTAACAAAGATGAGTTCGGGAGAAATTCTGAATGTCGAGCCCCGGGAAATGACATTCCCATGTAAGTACTTGCACCATTGATCGAATTTGAATTGATTTTCCATTTTGAATTCGCTTTGTGACTCTTCATTTCTTGGATTGATTGATTGATTGATCAGTTGAGTTGAAGAAACAGATATCTTGTTCAGTGCTGGCATCAAACAAAACTGATAATCATGTCGCTTTCAAGGTTATGATCTGAATTTCTTGTAATTTTGTTTCTCGACAGAATAACCATTTTTAGGTTTTCCTTTTTGTAGATCAAGACAACGAATCCAAAGAAGTACTGCGTTCGGCCAAACACCGGAGTCGTTTCGCCCCATTCAACATGCGACATTGTTGGTAAATCTCATTTCCAAATTCCAGACCAACATTGTCAAAATCTGGTTTCACGAAAAGGTTTACTAAGACTGATGATTTTGTAATATAAAAAAAGGGATTCAATGTCATGAAAGTTGAATCCAAGATTGATAAGGACTTAGCAGTGTAGCATGCATTCTTGATCTGGTCTTTAGCAAATGAGACAATAAGATCTATTCAGAGATTAAGTTCTATAAATGGCCACTAATCTGCTATCTTGTACGTTCTTACAAAATAAATCGACATATGTTTGCTTATGGATTTGGATTTCTGTGTGTTTCTGGGTGCAGTGACTATGCAAGCACAGAAGGAGGCTCCTCCAGATATGCAATGTAAGGACAAGTTTTTGGTTCAGAGTGTCGTCGCAACCCCTGGTTTAACTTCCAGAGACATTACTCCAGAAATGGTATTCTCATTTTCATTAATGATCATCGGCGAATGCAAACATCTAGAAATTAAATCATCAGTCATTCGACAATAGAAAAGACATGAGAAGAATGGCATGTAGATAGAACATGATGAAATGTGAAATGGGTGTTTGCGTTTCCTTTTTTTGTAGTTCAATAAGCAGCTCGCCAAGGTCGAAGAGTGCAAGCTGAAAGTGGTCTATGTTACTCCACGCCGACCACCATCTCCGGTAGCCGAGGGGACAGAAGAAGGATTTTCTCCAAAGACCATTACAGTGGAAAATAGAAAACAGGTTTGGATATTCAATACAAGCCACTTTTTAGCAAGAAGCATCAGTTCATTTTTTGCTTCTTGATCAACTTTTGTATAATTTCATCTCTTATTGGTCATAGAATACTTCTGATCGTCTATGGGGTGCCGTGCAGGAAGTGATGAAGCAGAAGAGCAGCAAAAGTGGAGGAGTGACAATATCTGTTGTGCTGGTAATTGGCCTAATAGGTGCAGTCTTGGGGTACCTTGTGAGAAGGCCATAATTGTTTGTTTCTTGAAGGCATCCTCATGTCTTGGCTAGAATTTTTTGGAGCTTTGGAGGTAGATAGATCTAATCTACACACATTGTATTTAGCATGAGCTAACAGTTGAAGGTGAAAGTGAAGACAATGGGGCAATCTTTTTCCAATTATTCAATTCATAGAGTCAATTTGATGGATTTGTTTAGAACTTCATTCAACTGGGTATTTTTAAATCTACTTGACCATTTCTTCCATTCTCCATTTTCAACTAGATTTATGTTTGAAACAATCAGAAATACTAAGGAAAATGTCAGTCTGTCTTGTCGGGGTTTCTTCTGATTTCAAGCATCTCCGAAGAAGATAAGGATGAGCAGGGAGAAGCTTCTGGATATCGAGCCTCAGGAGATCAAATTTGTCTGTGAGTTCTTGTCGTCTCAATTAGGGTTCCTATTTATTCCTTAATCTGTTGGTTTGTTTGTTGGTTGTTGATTGAAATTAGATGAGGTAAACAAGGAATCATTCTGCACAATTCAATTGTCCAATATCTCCATACATCAAGTTGCTTTTAAGGTATGAGGCTTAGAACTTTGAACTATGTGAATTGCATCATTTCTGCATATACATAAAAACTCTAATTGATCCTCCTGTTATCTCTGCTTAGTTTAAGACGACAAGTCCCACAAAATACTTTGTTCGACCCAACGCAGGAGTTCTTATTCCCGGATCAAGCTGCCATGCTCAAGGTGGTTCTATTATGATGAATTATGATTTGAATATGGTCTAGACTTTTATCAGTGATCAAGGAAGCCTACTTATGGAATACTGAATACTGAATTTTCAATTTGTGTTTTTTCGGTTAAAAAGTTCGAATGGTCGCTCCGAAGGAGACTCCATCCACCATGGACTGCCACGACAAGTTTTTGATTCAGAGCATTGTTGCGAGCCCTGGTATCACCATGGAAAGCGCTCGAAAAATGGTAGTTGCATAATTGAACAAATTTTTTACTGATATGTGCAGATGAAGTTGTTTCAGTTCTTCATTTATTTTTCGTTTCTTTATCATACATGTGCTTCAGGTTAATAGTAAGGAACTGTGTCTGCAAATTTTCAGTTCAGTGAAAGAGAAGATGCGATTAAACAGATACAACTGAGAGTGATATATTCTTATCCACAGACTGTTGATTCTCAGGTTTGTTCACTAGCCTGATATTTGTATTGTTATCCACAATCATTGTTGCAAAAAATTCACCAATTAATCAATCTTCACAAAACACTGATGCATTATAGATCAGCAGGTAAGAGATGGGCTTCGATTCGGCAATCTGCTCATGAATGGTGTCGGCATTGGGTTACTCGGGTTTATCTTTTGGTACCTGATGTTGCCACTCTTCTGGTATGACATATGAACTTTCAAAAGCTATACATTACAATGCTACATTACATAATAACCATCTTCTCTGAAGTACCCATTTTGAGTCACTTCCTTTTCTTCTAACTCTTACTTTCCATGGAGATTCACATTCACCTCTTCATGCAGGAGTTTCACATTCATGGTTACAGTGTTGGTAGTCAAGGTGGCAAATAGACTGCTTTCAGATTCGGTCGAAGATTGGGCAGTGAGGATTCTTGCTTCTGTTTTTATCCAGTTCTTTGCTGCACTTTTCAAACGGCGGGCGTAAACCATATTGAGCTGAATGTGTCTGGCAAAATAAGTGAAGGGATTGCATGTTTTCGTGTCAAAATTTCTGCTAGTCATATTTAGCATCTGTTACATTTGTTTGACGCAAGAGAAGTTTGGTCGAAAAAACTTGAGTGACCTAATCAAGAACTTGTATACAATATCTGCAAGGGAGGAATCCCTGGTTTTCTTGTTAATAACGCTGTCTTCGTTTCCTTTATAGTTGAAGCTTATGCCTCCCTTAACAATCAATTGTTTCCTACTAATATCAACGCCGAATTCTTTTGATCCTGCGTGGAGCCAACACCGTGTAAGACTTTGAAACAACAATAGGATTTGATTTCAGCTAAGACAAATGATTCATTTTCTTTTGAATTGCAGATATTATGGCAAGTTGGGAAATGTAAGCTTCATTATCTATTGTGCAATATAAATTCCAGGCGTAGAGATCCGACAGAGAAATATTTTTTGGAAAAAATAAAGGGAAAGAAGCAATGGAACATTATTACTAACCAGCCAAATTTGAAAGAATTTGTGCAACTCTCTGTCTGCAGTGAGAACACCCCAAGTTTGCATCCATAGTTATCACCTGGAACTAGAATAATATTGAAGAACTAGAATGGGTTTTTTTTAAGTGTTGCTGCAAATGAATGACACGAAATAAATAAATCTGGCTAAGAGCTTACCGTTGGAAGTGACAAATTTGCTGCAAAAAGAAGAGGTTGCTTTCCCAAGCTACCCATCTTCATTAAATCTTCTACTTCTCTTGCTTGTCTTACAAAGCAATGTCGCCTGTCGGGGCAGTATCCACAAACCGGACCACCATAAATAAACACTGCTGATATGCAACTAAGCGGCATAAATTATATTTTTTAGTATAAACATGAGATTAAAATAATGACTGGTGCAAGGATTAGTTAATACAGATCAGCAAGCATTAAACAATGCCCTGATTTTATCCCGACTCGTTTGGAAGGATTGGCATGTTACTGCCACCAGCAACCAACTTCTGTAATTAATCATGTAATTGAGAATTTGCATAAAACAATTAATCATATAGTTGGATGGTGGTTTATCTACTTACTACATTACTATTGTTTCAGTTGAAGATAAGATAAGAAACAAAGAACCCACTAAAAAGAACAAAAAATGGGTTCTATCCTATTAAGTATAGGCATGGGGCTAATAATAATTTATTTGTGAAAACTGCAAAAGGTAAAGTTCTTGTTTAAAATACTGCCTACCTTAAATCATACAGCAACCCCACTCTCCCTCCTAAAAAAATGGATGAGACCAAATTTGATTTAAAATAAGCCTTCCATAACCTATTTTCTTGTTATTTGTAAGAAATCGAGTAATTAGATGGATTACAGAAATGTCCAAAAAGTAGACAAGTCAGCCATTGCCATGGACACAACAGTATATGAAAGACATAAGCATTCTATGTATCCCCAAATCCCAATTAGCCAATCAAATAGGTATCATATTAAATGAGATCATTCAAGATCTACAATTCATAATGGATCCAGCTTCAAAAACATCACCAACACATAATAAGAACTTGCACAACATCAAAACAGAGTCAAAAGTACAATTTACCATATCATGGGTAGAGAAGAAAAAGCAACATTGCATTTACAAATATTCGATTACACTACATTAATCAGGTGCTCCACCATTGAAATTGTGGAAGAAACAGCAACACTATGTTAACCCCATACTTGCAAATTACCTCATCTCCTCCTTGAGGAAAAGCCCCCATTTTTCTTTGACATGGTCATCAACAAAGCCCTTTCCCGCTCTTTCTCTGATCTCTCTCTCTTTAACCTCTCCTCCCTCAGCTCCTGTAATGACTTCTTCCCAACGCTCCTTTTCTTTTCCTTGGATTTCACATCATTGTATTCCTCCTCCTCATCTTCATCACCTGTATTCTCTTCAAGCACTCTCTTCTCCATATACCAAGGCAACTTCGATCCTTTGCCCACAATTCCATACCCCAACCTATATTTCTCCTCCTCAGGACCCACAGTCCTAACCTCTTCCTTCTTCACCTTCTTATTACTGTTATTATCATTTCCGAATTTTCCTACCCTCTTCTCTCTTTTCCCATCGCCAGCTTTAATCGGGTCAAAGATCCTGATGCCCTCAAACAAATTGATGTGGTTGGAATCACAAGGTTTCGGGGGCTCATCGACAGATTCAGTTTCAGCCGATACGGAGGAAGGTTTCTCATCAGATTTCTCCGATTCTCGGATCGGTATGCCGCGGGTCTGGCGGAGCTTCTCAAGCCGAAGCTCGGCGTCGCGCTTCCGGGATTGTTCGCGCTTGAGCTGCTCTTCCCTGGCCGCAGCTTCCTCGTCGCGACGAACCTTCTCTCGATTCTCGTAGTTGTAAACATTCCACCGCTTCTGTGGAAGAATGTTCAAACCGCCATGACCACCCATGATGATCCGATGGATTGAATCAAGCGATTGTACTGAACCCTAATTCGGAAAAAGAATTGGGGAATTTGGAGATAAAAATTTCATAAAAATCCCGAAAACACAGACAGCTATTTATCTGAAGACGAGTTTGGGCCTGCGCCCAGAATAAATCGTTAATGGGCCTCAATCTTTAGCCAAAAGCCCAAAAATACAATTCCCATTTCAAAATAACAACAACAATTATTAAATGCTGCTTTATTTTTATTTTTTTAAAAAAAATATCAACAATCACAAACACATTCAGCAATACTAAGCATACAACACTATAATCTTCAAATTATATATAAATGTATATTGGAAGTATGAATCAAATATTTTTCATTGTCTAAGGAAGCAACTCCAGTTAGATAAGGAGAACTCTGAGGCAGCATGCTCTCATTATTCCCAGATAGATAAATGAATGCATAAAGAAAGGATCTTTATTAGAAAAAGAACATCGACTCATATATCTCTCAGAATACGTACTTCAACACAATGCAGCAGTCTTCTTTTCAAAAGATTATGTCCTCGTCTTTGTGCGACGACCGGGAGAGGATGTCGCGGCCTGATCTAAAGTGTGCACCTCTTTTCGAAGAAATATCTTCCGCGAATTTCCCTTCCTCGTATGCTTTGGTAGCTTCACGCTGCTTCTCGACCTCTCGCCTCTTGTAACCTTGTATCTTCTTCAGCCTGAAGAAGTCCTCCCTTTCCAGCTCGTCTAGCTCGCCTTTGATGTAAGTTATGGTGTTTTCTAATCTTGGCTTCACGACGTTCTCAAGGGCATTGACCCTGCGATTTGTGGTCTTGATTGCTTCGTCGAGGGTCAGGAAGGATGTTTGGAGAGTGGCAAGCTCGACGAGTAGCTCAATAGCTTTAACATATGCTGTGCGGCAAGCTTGAACCTGTTGGCCACCTCTTGCCAGTCCAGTCAAGGCATTCTTAGTCTCGCCATCCACAAAGTACTCGAATCGAGGAAGCTTGACCCCGGCAACATTTTCTTGTTGTGATCGAACCTTGAGTGCTGCACTTTGGACATTTTCCCTGACGATGTGCTTGATGTTCTCACCTGCCACATATTTGGCTTCTGTAAGGGCAAAGGAGGAAGTCTTCATGACGTCTCCCATTGATTCTTTTGTTGATACGATCTTCTTGAGGATCTGCCGAAACTGCACAGTTAGTGCATCACTCTTCTTCTTGAGCAAAGCATGGCCTCTTGTAGCCCCAACAAGCCGGGCTTTCATTACTCCAAGCATTGTGACTGTGGGAACCACATTCAAGCGCTGGCTCTGTCCAGACATTTCGTTGGATTTTATTGCTGAAAAAGACAAGCAAAGATAAAAATTTATTAGCAGGATGGCGAATTGAGTTACTGTAATAAGATCGAATGAAGATGCCGTATATTCCTATCTTTCCAAAGTGTGGTAAACAAAGTGGAAAAGTTACAAACTAAATCGTCTTGCTTTATCAACAATTTCCCTATTTATCACGTGAAATAGAAACATAAGGTGTGCTGAGTCATGGCCAATATGATAGAACACAACCAACCACGGACGAACCTTATCATTTCATCCACTTTACTATTCTTCATACAATATGTGCAAGAAACTCCACAACAGCCACTTGACTCAGGCAAAAAATGAGAAGCAAGAAGCATGAAATAGAAAACATGAATGAAATGCAGATTCATAAGATGTCAAATTTCTTCTAATTTTGAGATTTTCAAGTACCCTTTGATCCAACAAAAATTTCTTAAACTGAACCACTAACAACATAACTTGATTATCCAGAGGAAAAATTCAACTAAACATTGGGCATGGGGGATTTAGCAGACTTTAATACACATCTGATACAAGAATGAGTAAATTATCTCTACGGTCAACTGATAGCGATAAAAGAAACTGACCTGGTGCACCATAACTTTTTACAATCCAAAAACTTAATATTCTTCATCAAATCCTACAGCCTTTTTTGTTTCCTAACTAACTATATCTACCCGAAAATTCAGCAATACACATAATAGAACCATGAGTTCATATCACCTCAATTCGAGATTCAAACATCCCTTCCAAACAATTATAGAGAAGAACTTGCTCTTTCTTTAACCCATTTTTCTTATGGTATCTAACAATGAAGCAGATCAAGATCTCTATAGATTGTAGTAACTAGTAAGTCAAATCATTCATGCTAAAATCAACCTGTGTAGGTCAAATGATATGAAATGATCTGTGTTAGTTATACCAATCTACCTTTAAAAACAGAGTCTTTGCAAAGATGAGCATAGAAAAAGTTAGACAATGCTCTGAGGTATAAATCATAATCGACAACAATTACAAGACTTCCTTGTTAGGGTAAGTTCATGGCTACCCTCAAATCTCATACACCTTTATTTTTCCATTACTCTAATCAAAGTCAATTGATGAAGAGTACAAGAATCACACAGGCATCAGATCGCCATCACAAAAACCGCCTTCGACAAGAAACAAATGAGGTGAATAGGGCCCATCACCGGGGAGAAACAAAACCAAATTTTACGCCATTAAAATGCCCTAATTTTGATCCGACCCCACGCCCTAGCAATTTCATCTAATTTAGATTTTCTAACATCCAGCTTCCCCAATGCCGGCGTCCGCAACTGCTCTAATCGACACAGAAACATGAAATCACGCATCGACGACACCACATCCAAAACAATTTCATATTATGTTGCAGCACATTTTTGGCATCAAATTTATCGTCTGCGAGAGTGAAAAAGATATACCTTTTCACCGGAATCAAGCAGCAACCAACCTGTTCGCCAGCGGGGATCCTGCGAGGTTTGCTCTTGCAGTCCGATCCGATTGAGATTAATCGCCTGCTTCACAGATCACGACTTCCACGTATGTTGGTACTATTGGTTAAGGACGCCTGGACGCGAACCTGTCTACGCTGTAATTTCAATATAGCCTTTTTTTCCAAAAAAAAAGAATTATTATTAGATAATTTTATTTATTTTTTAATAAATAATACTATAAACAACATGTGTTGAAAATATAACTTCATTTGGTTGCAGATACGTGTTCATGTATGTATGTTGGTGTGCGATTTTATTATGTGTTTAATAACGATTTTATTTAACTTGAAATAGAAATTCAAAATTTTGGATTTTTAAAATTTTCAATATGGTATGCACTTTTGAAAATATTTATTTTATTGGTTTGATATAAATTGTATGATTTGCTTCAAATCATCCAATTTAATTTGGTTTGATCAATCTTAATAAACTTTTGAATTAGTTTTAATTTGATAATAGCTAAACCATAAATTCACATATTCAGCCTTGTCTAGTAGAGATTGTAGCTTAATGGTTGAAAATTATATATATCCAATTAATGTTTTAACTGTATAAAACAAAATATAAATAAATTAAGAAATTATAAACAAATCTCTGGATTCAATTACCTTACCACAATGTTACTGTTGGATGAACATGTCAAGAAAAAGTAAATATAACTTTAGAAAAATATAATTTTTATAATTTTTATTTTATTTTTATAAAATTATTATCTCTAGAAACAATCAACAAACAGGCAAAGAAACGAGTGGACTCATTCTAATTCTATAATGAACGAAAACGTCACCTCCTCTGACTTCTAAGCTCCGTGACGGATAGCTCCCGACCCGTGATCATCCTCCAATGGATCCATCGTTGTCGACTGTAGCGTTGGGGTCGTCACTGCACACTAGTATCTCGATCACTTCGTCCCCAAAATTCAATTAATCTCTGGGATTTAAATGTTACCGCAAAATCAGCTATCTAGCTGATAAGTGTTGGTAGTGAATCTTAGAGGGATCCAGCCAGCTCTTGAAAGTAAATCCGAGATGGGTGATGGATTTAGTCATTGCACCGTCAACGGAACACTGGATGATTCGAGATTCAGCGAGCCGATGCCCTGGATTGGCCTCTACGTCGTCGCAGCATCTGCAGCTTGTGCCCTAGCCATGGCAATCGACGCCTATCACGGCTTCCGCTACCGAAAGTTCTGGTTCCCCTGCAAATTCTTCTCCCTCAATGCCACTACCTTGACTCTCATCGGCGTGGCGGTCAAGCTCGCCGTCGACCTCAACACCTCCATGCCTCACGCCCACGACCAGCTGGCGAAGCTCAGCAGCACCGCCTTCATCTGCACAGCAATAGGTAATTCTATGCCCTCTTTAGGTACCATGGAAAATAAAGAGCTTATGATGAACGTGGTGGCGTTGGGGATTCTAGTGGTCACTGTTATAGTGAATGTGTGCATCCAATTAGGAACAGGCGTGATTTACCTGTTCTGGATTGAGCACGCCGTTGTCTTGTTCCTGATGGTTGTCTTGTTCGCAATCACTGTTTCGTCGTCCCTGGCGATTGCTGCAACCAAATATTACTTTGATGTTCAGTACAGCGTTAAGTACGAGATAGCAAAGAAGGAATGCGAAGGTAATTGCACATCCTCTGTAGTCGACAAATTGAGACAGGATCTTATGAGGTACTGGATGATGGCTCATACCTGTAATCCTCAGTTTGTGATGGGGCGTTTGGCGACTTGCACTGCCTCCGGCGCATTCTGCCTGCTCAGTGCGCTGACGCTCGTCGAGGCGGTGCTTCGCAGCTACCTAATGCCGTGGTGCTTCAAACTGTGCAGAGGCGATTCGGACTACAGGTGGTCGAGTATGTTGATTCTGGTGACTCATGCCATAGCAGTGCTGGTGGGTACGATTGCGCCGGCATCTAGATGGTTTATAGCCATTAAATTCATGTGTCCGAAGGCGGCGAAGAAAGCGCACGTGAATGGGTGCTCATCGGTGGAGACATACTGGGTCAAGATACTGCGGCATTTGAAGGAGAGTCCAGTGGAGCTGATAATCTGCGGCCATCACGGTAGGAAGCTTGTGTATAATGCGAAGAACAAGGCCTTCGATTTATGCATTCTGCTTCAGATGGGAATGGTGGTTTTGAGCAAGTCCGTCAGGTTGGTTTCGGTGCTGATTGTGAGCCAGCTGCTGAAAGTCCACCAGTGCTGCAAGAAATTAGTCAGATTGTCGACATCCAGCCTTGCAGATATGAGTAGCAAATCGGAGACAGATGCGACAAGCAGAAGGGTTGATCTGAGTCGCTATGTATTGCATCTTGAAGGAGAGGAAGCGCTTATCGACATGATGATGGAATCCGATTGCGATGCCACTGGCCATTGGATCAGAATGGGGAGAATGCAGCAGCCAAAATACCTTACAAAGATGTTAGAGAAACTGAATCCTTCGACTGAGTTTTCCGGGGTGCTGAAGTTCGACAGCCATCGGATTCTTTCTTTGGATGCTGACGAACCTCCGAACAGCTGGGCACTTCCTGTGGTGACATTA
Organism: Andrographis paniculata; assembly: GCF_009805555.1. Classification (NCBI taxonomy): domain Eukaryota; kingdom Viridiplantae; phylum Streptophyta; class Magnoliopsida; order Lamiales; family Acanthaceae; genus Andrographis; species Andrographis paniculata. Next base: position 357,818 of record NW_026137616.1, on the reverse strand, counting down.
ACGAGCATTGCAGTTGCAATTAGCGACGATAACTTTGCTTCGGTGAAAGAATTGATGAGGTGCGTCCACGAAGGACTCAGGTACACAAGAATAGTAGAAAGATATATCGACAGAAAAACGAACCTGGACAATGTCAGGAAAGCAGCAGAAGTTACATGGCTAGGAGTAGACCTCCATTACAGATGGCTAGACGTGGATCTTCGTAAGATGTCAGTCCAGGGGAAAAGCCCAAAAGCTACAATTTCAGAACTCTCTGACATCGCCAAGCGCAAGTTTATGGAGCTTCAAAAGACTGATTTGAAATACTGTGTGAGTCGGGACACTGCAAGATGGCCAGTCACAGTTTTAGCTGCCAATTCAATGTATAGGGTATGCGAAACACTCCTGCTCACGAACGACAACAGAGCAAATGAATACAGTAAAGTGATGCTGGAAAAACTTACAGCCATGATCACAGACATAATTGGGGCCTGTCTCACCAACCTACAGCGCGCCATATCAATAGCATGCCATCGAAGCAGCATTGAGCAAAGAGAAGAAAGTGTACGCAATGCTATTCTTCTACTCGGTAGAGCAGAAAAGGTCTTGGAAATTCTTAGCTGCCGAACACTTTTGATCCCAGATCCTGACAAGTCGGTGTGCATAAATAAATGGCGAAGAGCACACAAAGAAAATAGTAACTCGGATTTTATCGCTTCACCAGATGTGTACATAAATGTAGACTGAGAATTTACTAGGAATATAAAAGCAAATAAATCTGCATTTTTTGTGCAACATGTTTACAAAAACTACATGTATATGTAAAAGTTCAGCTATGTGAATCTAGAGCATCTTCTTCACTTTGAATCTAAAAGCCATACTCAAACCACAACACAGGAACAGATACAGTGTTCTGATCCCAAAATTACCAACACACTCTTACCAGTAAAAAACACTTCAGTCCTATACTGTGGAATTTTCGCAATTTGAGACGACAGAAAGACAAGACAACAAAGAGAATTCGCAAGAAATGCACACACAATATGCAGTCTACAAATGGAACCATATACCATTCTGGTTATCCCTGAGGTCACTAAGATGAAGAAATGTAATTGTTGTAAGAAATATCAAATTTTCGTTAGCAGCATAAATAACAAAACCGCGCAACAGAACATGCCTTCAAGTCTTAATACCGATGTTCATCTCTAGCATCTTTGAATCTACTGTCTGAAAGAAAATTAGATCTGTGCACAACCATTTGCGTTAAAAGCCCTTGATAAGAATTTTAGTTGAACTACAGAGTTTGGCCATTTACCGTACAGCACACATTGATTAAATTTGGGTATATTCAGTGTTGTAACATGGAGCCAAACAAGATGGAAGCTATCTTCAAAAGCTGATTTCAAACTTTTTATAACTTCGATGTAACTCGCACCACAGGACCAGCAGAAAGTAGTGCCACATTCATCAGCTACAATAAGCCAATGAAGAATCATAAAAAATGAAAACTAAAGTAACTTTTAAAACTATCAGAAGCACAATTCCTTTGATTTCTGCTTACAAGTATTACCCCAGATCACATTCATATGACAGCAGTCAGATTGTGCCTCCATAGGAAGTCAAGAACTCAATCTTAAGTATGATATCCCACCACTAGAAAAGGGTTCCAATTATTTGTCAATGAAGAAAAGCCTAACATGCACTAATCACATCCTCAAGACTGAAACAGCAAATAAGATATAGCTTTCATAGCTTGCCCCTGCAACTTATGCAACCAATCCAAGCATCCAATTTCTTGATATAACTATATACTACAATAAACAAGAATGAGGTGCAGCATATTTCTCAAGACAATAAAACAAGAAATTGTAGCTTTTCAGTTGTTCTAAATAGTGACAATATACCAATTAAGGCAGCCAAAACTACAACTCTGTCAAAATTTCCATTCATCATCCAATATCACAGAACCTTCAAACTCCATTTGTTGAACGGGATGAGAAAATCCATCGTTCAAGGCATGCCAAAAAAAGAAAATGAATTTCTAACAGGCAAAACAACAAACATCTGGTAGGCGATTGGAGGTAGCGGGCAGGCAAAACATTCGCCACTCGGTTTCATTCATCATCGTCGCGTTTCTTGGGCTTGCGGTAATTCTCTTCGAGGTGCTTGGCGATCACCAGGCCGGTGTTGAAGAGCTTCCGGACGTTGGGAACGTTGTAATTCTGGGCCACATACACCCCGAAAGCTGTGCCCACGATGAACGAGAAGCCGCTCCGGATTATACCCATTCTCGATTACTTCTACAACCGTATCCGCTCCGTTTCCCCCTTTATGAGATGCGATTTCGGAGAAGCTTCCAGCAATTTTCCTCTGTAAGTTCTAGGGTTTGGGGGTTGGGTTGCTTAATAACGGATCGGATTGGCGTTGGCGATTGCCCCTTCCCCAAGGGAGATCTCTCTCGGTCAAAATGACATTTTTCATTCGAAATTATTTGCTTCGCATTCTGTTGCACTTGTATTATTTCTTGCTAATATATATTTTCATAGATTAAATTCAAAATATTTAATTTGATATTCTTAAAATAAAATAAAATATTTTTATGAAAAATAGAGAAGACAATATTTTTTTTTTCTCTTTTGTAGAATTGTAGCTAAGAATTTTCACATCATAAAAAACAAAAATACTTCATAGTTTCTAACAATATATCTATAATTTTCAATAATTATAAACAAAATATAGTATTTAAATCTAAATATATTTATTTAATATGAAAATTCAATTACTAAAAATAATAAGAATTCAAAATATAAAAAATATATAAAGAAAACACAAGTATTATTGGTAAGTCAAGAATATTATTCAAACCAGACCAAAATATAATAATGAAGTCGCCCATGGTAATTAACCAAAATATTATTTAAAACCAGGGGTCTCTTGTAAATTATTTACACTGAACATAATAATCAAAATTCATAAATATGTGTCAAGTTATACTCCACATATATAAGTATATATTTAAGGGAAAAACAAATTTCAATTTAGGAATTATGATTTATGAACTATTATGGCCCAAGAAATCGAACCTGGTAATAAAACCGGCCGCACCCGGTTTCGTAAAAGCGCGTTAGCGACATCAAAAGTTCTTCGAGATTGACAGGCCAGCGTGCTCATCACGTGAAAGGCGGAGTTGTGATCCAGTGCGGTGGAGTCCACTGGAGACACGCTGCATCATCGTCTAATCTTCCTTCCCTCCAATCTCTGACCGTTGAAGAATCAACGTACCGTCTTCAAAGGTCAAAACCCTTGTCGTTTATTATATATACGGCGAAACCTACCGACCCTTTCTGCACATTCCGATCCAAATCAAATCACTGTCTGTTGATCTCGATCGTCGCTATGCATAAGAGCACTTCCTCTTCCTACCTCGGCCCCGGCGGCCTCGATCTCTCGAAAGCCTTCTTCATCCCGATCTCCGGCGGATCGCCGCCGTCTCCGACCAAGCGCCACACCAAAATAACCGTCGTCGGCGTCGGAAACGTCGGAATGGCAATCGCGCAGACTATTCTGACTCAGGACCTCGCCGACGAGCTCACTCTCATCGACGCTAAAGAGGACAAGCTCCGGGGCGAGATGCTCGATCTCCAGCACGCCGCCGCCTTCCTCCCCCGCACGAAGATCCAGGCGTCTCTCGACTACGCCGCAACCGCAAACTCCGATCTCTGCATCGTGACCGCCGGCGCCAGGCAGAATCCCGGCGAGAGCAGGCTGAATCTATTGCAGAGGAACGTGGCTCTCTTCAGGCATATCGTTCCGCCGTTGGCCAAATACTCGCCGGATAGCATAATACTGGTGGTTTCGAATCCAGTGGATGTATTGACCTATGTGGCGTGGAAGCTATCCGGATTCCCGCCGAACCGGGTAATCGGGTCGGGCACGAATCTGGACTCGTCCAGATTCCGGTTCCTGATTGCGGATCATCTGGACGTCAATGCACAGGACGTGCAGGTGAGATTCTTCTTCGTCGTCGTCGTCTTCTTCTTCAATATCTCTTTACCTTTCCAATTAAATTAAACTAAATGAAATGTTTAGGCATACATTGTTGGGGAGCACGGGGACAGTTCGGTGGCGCTGTGGTCGAGCATCAGTGTGGGGGGTGTTCCTGTGCTGAGCTTTTTAGAGAGGCAGCAGATCGCGTTCGAGAAGGAGACATTGGAGAAGATACACAAAGAAGTGGTGCATAGTGCGTATGAAGTGATACAGCTGAAAGGGTACACGTCGTGGGCTATTGGGTACTCTGTGGCGAGCTTAGCCCGGACAGTGCTGAGGGATCAGAGGAGGATTCATCCAGTCTCCATTCTTGCAAAGGGATTGCACGAGATTGATGGGGGAGAGGTGTTCTTGAGCCTGCCAGCTCAGCTGGGGAGGAGTGGAGTGCTGGGAGTGACGAATGTGCATCTCACTGACGAGGAAACTCAGCAGCTGAGGGACTCTGCTAAGACCATTTTGGAGGTGCAGAACCAGTTGGGCCTCTAATGGTGTCAAGGCATTTGTTGAAGCTTGTTGTTGTTTGTTGTTGTTTTGAGATCAACTGTTCGGATTTCATCTTTGTCGAATATTAGTGGTAACAAAATTAATAAAACATTTTTAAATAGAATTAATTTTAATTTATTAAATAGGACTATAAATAATAAAAATAGTATGTCGAGTCTTAATTCCGGATTCTAGAGTTTGGCCAAGTATGAAGTGCTGAGGAGGACGTTGATATGTGTAGAATCTAATTTGTCACTACGATGAGCTTTATACAATTTCAAGAGGGCGTATGTATGGACCATCAATGAGAGAAGAGAGACATCATCAATATTCATCACCATTTGAGAGGAAATAGAGAAGAGAGACATCATCAATATTCATCACCATTTGAGAGGAAATTTATTGGGATCGTCGCTTTGGGATCGTCGCTTTATTTTCTTGCTAATTTTTATTTGTCTATTTAGTTAATTAAGTCCGATGCTTAAAGCTCTATCATTTCAAACTCAAAAATCAAGTTTGAAGCCACAAATGAATTTTCCTCTTATTTTGTTGAAAAATCCAGATCAACAAATTGACGACCATAAGTCGAGGCAAGATTGTTGATCCAATATCCGACGAAAGCTTTACACGTCTACGATCCGATCAAATTATCGAAAGGGTCATAGGTTGACATTTATGCTCCAAATTCTTGGCCATAGTCCGTCCCATGTGTGCGAGCTCCTCTCATGTACGACTGATTGACGACATATGTCTTTGATGCAGGTACGTGTTCCGCATGATTTTCCCATACTGTATGATATATCCCGGTTGCGCACATGGGACGGCTGGTTTGGGCCACGCACGGGCGTGGCCTAGGCATCGAACATGTCAACTTCCGGACATATTACATACGGTATCAGAGCGGATCTCGTCAGTGGCGGCGAACGAAGCGACAAAGTGGGGCATTGCTCAGGGGAGGAGCATGTCAATGGCACGTCAAGGATCAATATGTCCTAAGGGAACTGGACCATGGTTCGCCGTCGTGGATCGTTGTCGCGGATCGGCTTTCACCGTTCCAGATACGTCGCGGCATATCGGCGCGGTGTATCGTTCAAATATTGGTCAACATTATTTTTATATAAAAATTTTTATTTTAAAAAATGATAATATACACAATTAAATATATTAAAACATAAATATAATTAATTTTAAAATTATATATATAATTTGATCTAAAAAATAATTTTACAATTAGTTATAAGTTATTCTAAAATATCAATTTTAATGAAAATCAATTTGGATAAATTAAGTAAAAATTAAAGACAAATCAAAACAATTAAATTTAAAAATTAAATAAACAAAATAATTAAAATAATCTAATACTAATTCCGATCCAAAGTAAACAAATTAATTTTATACTTATATTTACAAAAATTAAGTTAAATGGACTTAAATAATTATTTAGGTTATTTTCCAAAATATTTTCAATTAATTATTCGCTACTCGTTCTTCTTCCCAATCTACACTATCCTCTTCCCCAACCGACAACACTGCTCGATCTTCCTCTCCAATCCTCTTCTTCTTCAGCAACCTTCTTTATTCACAACGCAGCCGCACCTTCCACTACTTCTTCATCTTACCGAACAATATCTTCCCTAAATTTATCCCTAAACTCACATCTTCTCCTTTTCCAAGTTTCAAATTCCAAATATGAAATTGAAGTACTTCACAAGTTCTACGTATTAAATTGAAGTAACGGAAGGAGAATGATTGACAAAAACATCTCCAAAATAAAAAAAATTGAGTGATTTCATGAAGATTTGGAAGAAAATCGGATTTTTTTTTCGTACCGGAACGGTCCTGCCCGTTCCGGTTCCGGATCGGCCGATCCGGCGAACCATGAACTGGACATTAGAAAGTAGAGTGCTCTCAGAGTGGGGGAGTATGCTCGACGTTGATGGGCACGTCAATAAAGAGCATGTCCTAAGGTAACTGGACATTCCAAGAGAGAAGTGCTCCCAAGGTGGGGAAGTATGCTCCACGTTATTGAAGGGCCAAGAGGGCTAAGCTTTGTTCATGAAAGAAAAACCACGTTAAGGACGATCTTCAGGCAGAGAATGCACAAGCTTCAACAAAGGATGACCCAAATGGTATGCGGAGACGAGCGGCGGAATGTGGGTCGCATGCGTTGTCTATTTATCTTCTTTTTTTTTTTTTCCTAAAAACATCAAATCAATCAAATCAAACGCATATTTTTTATTTTTTATATTATACTAAAAATCAATTTTATATTCAAAACATCACATCAACACCTATTTATATTACATCGTACAACTATTCAAATTCAAATTTTTTACTATTCAAATCCCAACTCAAAATTTAAACCACCAACTAACATATTCGTAGGGTGTGTTCGTTTGTAGGATTTTGACAAAATTCTACTTCATCCAAAATTTTTTCCCCAAAAATATGAAATCAAACGCATATTTTTTATTATTTATATTATACTAAAAATCAATTTTACATTAAAAACATCACATCAATACCTATTTATATCACATCATACAACTATACAAATTCAAAATTTTTACTATTCAAATTCCAACTCAAAATTCAAATCCCAAACCAACACATCTGTGGAATATTAATAATACCTCTCTCTTAATTTTATCTTTATTACTCCTCCGTTCCCATTTCTTATATCCATATTTTTAATTCCGTCTCGTCTACTTATTTTTTGTTATTTTTTTTTCTTTAAAAATATTATACAATTTATTTTTATTTTAAAAAATTTAATTTATAATTTTTTAAATTTTAAATATACTAATAAATTATTTTAATTTTAATTTATAATTATTTTTATTATATAATAATTATTTATATTAATAATTTTTTAATTATTTATTAATTATACCTTTTCTAAATGTGAATATTATTAATTTTTTTTACAACAAATCATAACATTCATTAATACTATTCTATTATTTTCAAAATTTTAAAACTAAAAAAATCCTCAAAACGGTATTTGTACAAACAAAGGACAGGTTTAATTAAATTAACCTTGATTTAACATAAGTGAACTTCTTCCCGATCGTACCCAACGGCCGCACCTTCCCAAATCGTTTTTCTCATCTGCTGCCGCCGGTGCGCTTTTTTTGTTTTAGTTTTTGTCTTATTGACTCCATCGCCGCCCGTTGCAGTCGCTTTCACCGTCCGCCACACAGCCCTCGCCTTCTTCTATTTTTTCCCTCAAACCCTCTCCAACGAGTCGAGTCGGATCCGGGTAAATACGAATCCGTACAAGTTTGGCTCCGGTCGATTCAGGTATGGGGTATTAAAATATTATTCGATTATTATCATACCCATGCTAAATTAATTAATCTGTGCTGTGTGGTGCAAAGTGAAATTTTGAGCCGGGAATTCTCTGCTTGCTCGCCACCGTTGGTCGACTGAGGAAAGTGATCAGGTTGGTTTTTCTCAGATTTTCGAAGGGAGTGACTTTTCTTTTGATGCACAGCAGCTTTATAGTTTATTTGGATAAAAATTTTAAGGCTGGAAGAAATTTAGCTTAACGGGTTCGGCATGATCACTCTCAGGAGTTGGCTGATTATAGTTATTCTTTTTTTCAATTATTTTTAGTATTTGGATTTCAATGGAGAAATTGATGAATAGTTTGAAAGACGTGGAAGCAAGTGCTAGACGAAGCTATATGTTTGGAAACCTAGGTTTTGAAAAAGGTTGGTGATGGTAAATGTGAAAGGGGTAGAGGATTCTGATGGGATTGAATTTTTTGAGATCTATTTTATTTTCTATTTCCTTAAAAAGTTCGAGTTAATCATTTCACTTAAAACTAGGTTTCTTGCTGGTGTTTATTGCTATTTGACGATCTGTAGAACCGCTTCATATTGCGACCTGGTTACTGTATAAACACCTGCTTCATCAGCTGCTCAGCACTGTTTGCTACAAGAAGAAGGATTTGGGATGGCTGGAAGACTGAGCAATGAAGTCTCCAGGGTCTCGGGTGCAAATGGCGTAGCTCACTCCCTCATGTTGTCTCTCCGGCAGCGCTCTGGCATGGGTCTTCCAATTGGAAAACACTTTGTACCTGACAAATATGTAAGTTTTTCAACTTCAGTTTTGAGGACCTTGGAGGAACACACCTCTAGCATAGTTGGTGATATGATTGATTTCTGTTTTTTAATTTCTAGTAAGTGTTTTCGGATTGTGTGAGAACCCCTGAAGCATTTCTCTCCTGAATTTGAGATTCTTCCTGACTGACATTGAGGGATTGAATTCAAAACCTATTAGAAGTGAAATTGGTTGTTAAATTAAGTGAGGAATATTATTTAGATTGCTATCTGTGCTCTATCACATTAGTTTTTTCGCTTCTATGTAATGTTGAATCATATGAATAGAATTGAAAACTTGTTAATTAACAGCTAGCTAAAAGGGAGGCTTGGTTTTAGTCGCTGTGTGTGTAATATATCTCAAAAGTAGTTCTAATGTTAAAGTTTTAAATGTTTATCATTTACCCTATGGTTAACTACTATGGATCCATTCCATGACATTGGGACCCAACAATAGCTGCCACATGGTGATTCGTTTGATATCACACTCAAATGTTAAGTCGACAACTGTACGATAAGCGCCCTAGGTACCTAAATACTTCCGTCATTACTATTCTCTCTAAATTTAAATTTACATGCAGTAAGTTTTTAAAAAGGGTAGAAAAACATTTCTGATCTTTACCTTCATTTCTACTAGAATATGGCAGAGTAACTGTATAGTTGCGTTGTATTGTGTTTAATAAGTTGTACGTAACTTTTGAAGGTTGGAAGGGGTTGGAGAGCACGGGTGAATGCTCGCCGAGGTGGTAACTTTTTTTTTCTTCTTTCTATTGCTATGCCTATTGTACATTAGCAAGATATTTTATGTTTTTTCTTAAAAAATATTTGTTTAATGAATGAGTGAGTACCTTTGTGCAACATAAGCTGGTAGCATTTGTATATCTAAGATTTGCTGATGTGCTTTTTTTTTTGGTTTATTTTACGGGTTTTGATAGAAGTGTTGGTATTTTGTGTTTTATATATATTTCCCTTATGAATTTCTTAGTTGTTGTTTGCCAAGCATCTTCAATTTGTTATATTTATATATATTCCAGAATAAGAGGTTTTCATGTTGCATTTGGTTTGGATTCGTTTTCACTTCCTTCTATTGATAGCCATTGTTATTTTAGGTTTGAATTCGTTTTCACTTCCTTCTCAAAGTACTAAGCCACAAGGAGCAATCTGTGTTTTTTCCAATTCCTCGAATTTGCTCTCTTTTGAACCCTTCAATGAGTGGTTGTTTGTTTAACACAGTTAAATCTTGAATGCTGAATTGATTTATAAGTAGTTTTTCTTTTTTTGACAGAAAATGCATTCAGAGTGGAGAAATACCTAAAAAGAATTGGTTTAGGCAAAGAAGATTATCATTTCTGGAAGCAAATTGGCAAAGGATTGATATGCACATACACACTTTTTGGGTTGGCATGGTTGTGGAATGAGACATCCCCGCTTGGTTGGTGGACATTGAAGCCGAAGCCCAAGGAGGAGAAAGAGCTTGCTCATCTCTATGAGCGCCGGCAGTTTCCCTACCCGGGTGACCAGGAAGCCATGGATGAGTTCATTGCTAAAGGCGGGATGATTGGCACTGTAATCGGGCCAAAAGGATTCGTCGAAAATGACAAAGATTTTTACAATTTTGAGAAAGAACTGCAGGACAAGAAGTTTGAACAAGAGGCTTTGAAATTGTGGCTTAGGATGAAAAATGAGGTTGTCTCCGAGCTTCAAGAAAAAGGCTTTGATGTAGAGTAACTTGTACTAAGACTGCCCCTGCAATGAATTATGTTTTTCCTATAGGTATTTTGGATTTGTTTTTTTAATATATATATATATATATAAATATATATAGAAAATTGCACTAATTTGAAACATAAAAAATTGCTAATTTATGTTAGTAGTTTTAGTAATAGAATTGAAAATCAAATGTTTATATAAGCAAATAGTTCATGCTTAGGTTCTGTATATTTCTTTCCCAACAACTTGTACCAAGATCTGCAGATGCTTGTAGTATTTATGAAATTGATTATAAGAAGCATAAACTGTAGTAGAATCAAGAACCCTAAACCCCAACACTAATTGGATTGGTCATTATGAACACTTAAGAGCCACTTTCCAATTCTAGTACCATATGGGTAAAATTGTAATTTTAGTACCATAAGGGTAAAATTGTCATTATCGTTGTATCTGGTAATTGGACAAACCTTCAAAGGAATTTGGGAATTTAGGGTTGACAGTCATGAGCTACGATTTCCAATTTGCGACGACAACAAACTTGACATGGCAGCAAGACTGAACCAGGTAGCGGCCCGGATCATGGGCGGCTCCGGCGCCGTTTCTCGCTCTGTTGGGTCCTCTCTCCGCCAGCGATCCGGAATGGGCCTCCCTGTGGGCAAGCACATCGTCCCTGATAAACCGGTGAGTATACTACTTTTCTTGTGACGAATTTGTAGATAATCATGGAAGAAATGGATTAACCTTAATCTCGTTTTCGATTTTATTTTTGGTTTCTTTTTGGTGACTGTAATACAGCTACCCGTTAATGATGAACTTGTGTGGGATAATGGAACTCCATTTCCGGAACCTTGTATCGATCGGATTGCTGATAATATTGGGAAGGTTGGATCTTCTAAGTAGTTATCAGCGTTTTTTATTCGAATCATCTTTCTGATTTCCATTTTAAATTGCAATTAAGCTGATTTTGGTTTATAGTATGAGGCGTTGGCTTGGATGTGTGGCGGGCTGGGATTTTTTGCGTCGCTTGGGCTGTTAGCTGTGTGGAACGATAAGGCCTCAAAAATACCATTTGTAAGTAGTAGTTTTCAGATTCAAATTTATGCTTTTGTTTCAGCCGTGGCTAAAAATTCAGTTAATTAGTTTTTTTTAGATTGATTTTCTTTCTTCTTCTTTTTCCTTTTAAATTTATTGCATATGAAATGCTGATGTTTTTGGCCCTGTTTTAGTGGAGTGGATTGCCATATTTTAACTGATGATTTTTTTTTTCTTCCTTTTGAATTGCTTTTTGCCTCAATTTTGAGAATGATCATCACTATTAATGCAGAGTCGAGCATCTTTAATTATACCAAAACGGGAGGTAGGATTGTGGTTGATTTTAGACTTGATATAGGTTGGCGATGATAGTGGTTCAGTCAGTGGCTGCCCTGTTCATTATTTCATTAAGTTATTTGAGTGTTTTTAACTGCCATCGTTGTTTTTATTCTTTTTCTGATTTAATTTCCAAGAATTTTCTTTTCATTTATTTCTGAGGACGATGGTAAGAAAGGGGATATATTTATGGATCACCAGTTCTTAATACTTTGTAGTATGAGATGTTTCTCATCATTGTCTATGCTTTTCTAATGACTTTGTATTCTTAAAAATATGGAATTGTATTTCATTTTCCGCAGCGGAGGTGTTTAGTCACCTTAATTTTTTAAAGACTGGATATAATATACATATTACATGTATAATAATATCTTTGTGGAATGCCATGAAAGTACATAACATAGGCTTTGTACAATCACATAGTTATGCAAAGTAATTGAATCGGAAAATCAGCTGTTAATAGCTAAGGCCTGATAAATTTTATTACTGTTTGACTGCGATATCCAATTGTATCTAGAATGTTTTGAAGATGTTATCTAGTTTATTGGACAATATACCAATGATTTGAGATTCTTAAGAATGGATCATAATTTTCTCGTTGAATATTTTGGATCATTGAATTTCTCCGATCTTACCTTTTCAGTGGTAGGATTTGTGGTTGTCAATTATCCTCTATTCACCTTGTTCAGTATAACCAGCTTAGGTGGTACAAGTGACTTTCATGTTTACGGAAATGCTTGTGAGACATTCGCTGCACAGAAGATTGATATATTATAAGATTGTGGTTCTGTAATCCTAACCACTGCTGATGGAAAGATGTTTCCTTTTGTATCCTTTCATGCCACTTTGTTTACTTTCTAGCTTGCCCTCAAACCACTTGCAATAGTTCATGCACCTTAACCTTAAGATTGTACTAGCCACAATTCTCACCTCTCATCATCTATTTTGTGCTATCCAATCTTAGATCTGATTAATATACATACTCACTTTCTTAAAGAAGTTTGAATATTGTCAATTTTCTAGGCTCCTTGAGATTACTTGTCTGTAAACCTGTGTGTAAATTGAAGTTAAAGAACCACATATTCCTGTCATAGAGTATGCTTTTTTCATATTTTAGACATGAGTTGTAACTTGTAAGTTTATGATTAGCCTTTGCATTGGATGTGGTTGAAATCATCAGGATACTGAGTCATGGAGCCACAATCTTTTGAAATTGTTTGATTAACTTTTTCCTTATTACATTATCGTTTTTTGCAATAGAAACTTCTTATGTGACTGTAATACCATTACTCAGCAACAATCTTCCCTTGATTTTTTTCAGACACCCAAGGTCTACCCTTACGATAACCTGAGGGTTGAGCTCGGTGGAGAGCCCTGAGGTTGTTTTCTCACCAGATCTTTTGCCTGCTGGTAATCATTTATAACTCAGGTTTTCTCCTATCAATTGGAATAAATTCTTGAGTAATGAAAAATAAATATGTTAATGCTTTGAGAATCATATTTAATTTCTGAATTCTGTGTGGTACACAATCTTTACTTTGGATTATCACATGTTGATCTCTCTCTGTACTGTGGTTTAGTTCTTCAAATGTTTCAGTGATGAGGATGAGGTAAACAGTAATATACATCCTGTCTTGATGTTTCCTAATGACGGCATTTCTTTTTTGAAGATTACTTATAAAGTGAGGCGGGTAATTATAATAAATTTTCTTATGAAGCCTATATTGAAACGAAAGATGGTTAGGAACTAATAAATTTTCATTCACTCCCTTGTTTCAAGTAATTAGAAAGGATGAGAAATCTCGCGGCTCTCTTCTTTTGGAGTTATTTTCAGTTTTTTACCATTGCCATCGCGATTCCTATAAAAATACATAATTTCTTTTCATAAAATATGGCATCCAAACCACTTTTCAAATAAAAAAAACCAAACTCCTAAATAACAAACCTTTGTGGGCACCATAAATATATCATTTGTTGTCTGCTATCACATCTATGTGACTTTTTTTTTTTTGATAGAATTCTGCATCTGGCATGTTTGGCCGTTTCAGTGCAAAATTTAATCACATCATTTTGTGGGCACCATGGATAATTATCGTGATATTTTTCTAACATGATGTGTGGCACTTTGTGCATGTCCTGTTTCATTCTGTGGAGATGCTGCAATAATGTTTTAATTTAGTCAAATAATATATATATATATATATATACACACACATATATATAATGTGTGTGTGTCTGTGTGTGAAGATGTGCAGTTTATTTGCATGTAATTTTGAGATTACAACTGAAGTGAGAATAATTTGCTATGCTCTCATCCAATGAAGTGAAAACTCAGTTGTCTGTATATTAGAGCTGTAAGAAGAATATTTGATCTTAAAACAGTAGAACAATGGAATATTTGTATACCACCATATAATTTATAAATAAAAAAAAAATATTTTTAATTACTAGAATCACACACCATGATGTGGGAATGACCACATTCTTTTCTGATTTAGGAAAAACTAAAGTTTAAGTACAGTGTGGTCTAAATAATTAGCATGTGAACTTTGGTACTCATTAATCGGTATTTTAGATACCAATTTGTACTTAACTATTAGAAATTTCACAATATACTCTTATGTATGAACATATTCTCATACATTTTGAGCCCAGAACTTGCAATATGATATGCATATATATATATATACTCGGAAAGTTTATTGGTCTGGAATAATGTACTATGAATTTCATCTACCCTTTCATATTGATATACATTAAATATTTTTACCTTTTCATTTTCTTGAGGCTGTAAATTATTCATGATCTGAATAGAGATAAAATTGAACAAATGAGAGCTAGCTTTATATGGTCACCATTCAGCTTGACTGGTTCTGAATTCACCAACAGATTCTCTCTGTGTGTGTAGATGCATATGCCCTATAGATGATATCAAAATTGTTATACCAATTCCATGTATCACCCATTCACTCACTATGTCAGACCTGTCCCTCTCACATACATTTTAAAATTATTTTAGAAATCTCATGTGTATATATGATCAAATTACTGCCATGTAGTTGATTTGGTCTCTAATAGCTATATACTTGCCAATATATATATTCAATTAGTTGCACAAATTGTCTAGTAAGAAGACCATTGTCAATATGATGATTTGATTTATCCATAGTGGAATGAATATTGTATGCAATTGCAAGGTTTCGCTTGTGAAAAATGTTAGTGAAGGTAGATTAATCTCATTGTCATAATGGTAATTACACTGTAATTTAATTTGCTAATGTGTATGTAAACTTTGTCTTGTCTTAATATGTACTCCCCCACCCCACCCCACCCCACCCCACTGGAATTGTACTAGCAAAGCAAAAGATATGCAAAATGCACTATATAAATCCACACCACACATTGTCTTAGGCCACCATGAATGATCATATCATTAGCCCAAGAAACACACACACAAATATCTGATCTATATAATATATATTGAACCCCTACTGGAATGCATGTTTGTATGTATATGTTGGTGTTTGTGTATGTGTAAAAAACTTGAATGATTGATCCACATTGAAGCTAAGAACAATACAATTTTATAAATTTAATTTGAGGTCAGACACAACTCTTCATACCCTTATCTTCCAAAATATGGTATTTCTCGTTCCATCTTCTCCCTCACATGCAAGGACACCCCTCCACACCCCCCCCCCCCCCCCCCAAAAAAAATAAAAAAATAAAAAATAATAATAATAAAAAGAAAACCCTTCAAATTACCACCTATAAATACCCCACTTCATAGCCCAACCACATTCTCACTCATCACAAGTAATACCCTAATTCCAAGATCCCAACCCTAAACCAACAATGGCTTCACCATCATCATCAAGAATTGCTGCCCTCTTCCTTCTCCTCAACTTCCTCTTCTTCATAACAGTCAGCGCCAACTGCCCGCCGCCAACAAGCCCACCAGCAACCCCGACTCCGGCCCCGACTGGTCACAAGCACAAACACAAACACAAGTACTGCCCTAAGGACACATTGAAGTTGGGAGTTTGTGCAAACCTTCTGAATGACTTAGTCCACCTAGTTGTGGGAACCCCGCCAAAGACACCTTGCTGCACCTTGATTGAAGGGCTGGCCGATCTCGAGGCGGCGGCCTGCCTCTGCACCGCCATCAAAGCCAATGTGCTCGGCATCAACCTTAATGTCCCTGTCTCCCTTAGCTTGCTCTTGAACTACTGTGGCAAGAAAGTTCCATATGGCTTCAAGTGTGCTTAATCCTTGATGCTTAATCAATCAAACCCTGTAATGTGTGTCTTGTTTGATCATTGAGTGTGTGTGTGTGTGTGTATAATGTGGTGATGTTGTTTGTTTGATGTCATGTGTGCTCAGTGTTGCTATATATTGTGTCATGTTGTTGGGATATACATGTGCACAAGGTTTCTCACCTTTTGTACCATCTTATATATGATTTTTGTAATAAATTTAATTTGAGTTTTTATTTAGATTCCATGCAGAATATGGATACCTATAGCTTGTAAAAATGAAGCTATATATTAGTTGCTTATATAAAAAAAATGAAAGTTGAAATCCTCCAATAATATTGCCATCATTTCAAAACAATGGAATTTTATTAGAGTATAACTTAGAATATGTATATATATATTGTTCGACAAGATATCATTATTTGAAAATTATGTTCACATAAAAATAGCAAGTGGAAAACGAAAGAACAAAAACGAAAATACAAACGCAAGGGAACGCTTCTTAACGTTGATTGTGTAGTGATCTGATATGAACAAATATATTTAAAAATATTTAAAAGCCAGGTAAATTCATTTTCAAATTACATATATACACTTATAAATTAAAACTTGAGAAAGGGTCTGTATAAATAATGATCTTCCAATATAATCAAAAGAGTATTGCAATTAAACTAGTTATATAATTAGAATCTAATTATACAAATTAAATATAAAATCATTGCTATAGCAGTTCAATTATTATAGGTTACACATTTTATTGCAATCAACTTAGTCATCTTTTCACTCAATTAAATAAAAATAAAAGACACCATCCAACTATATATCATCTCTAAGTATGATAAGCAAGTAAACACATTTGGGCATTATTAAGGCATAAGATGAAAAACAGAAAAATGAAAATTTTGGTTTTTGTATTGTGCGCCTGGAAAATGGACACGTGTATTTAAAAATGGTGAAGTGTCATCCATGGTAAATTTGGCAGCGTGGAAAAGTCCAAAATCGACATTAATTTCTCATTTATGACATTTAACAGATTCTACGTGGAGCCACGCGTATACGTGTGTCGCATCTCCGCAAATTTGCAATTTTAGGCTGTTTATTTATTTAAATAGAATTTAATGTAATAATTTCAAAAAAATATATATATTTTTACATATGCCAAAGTTTGGAATTTTATTTCACGGACTCGATTCAATCAATGCATAGAAAATTACTTCGATATTTATTTATGGGCTGGATTTAATTTTGCGATATAAACAGATATTAAATAATATATTATTTTTATATTTTATATAGTTCGTATGAATAAATATATTAAAAGGATAATTGATACAGTTATTTATATTGATATATACATATTAAAAATAATAATTCATCAGTCGTTGAACATATAAAGTATATTATTGTTAGATTTTTTGATATGGTTAATTTAATTGTGCATTATATAATAAAGAACTTAATTTGATAGTTATTTTAAATATATGGAAATTTAATATTACGTTTTGTGTCATTTTTATTTGATGTTTTTTCTAAGATATATATAATTTTCAAAAGAAGATAAATATGATGAAAATACGCATTAATTTTTATTCCATCTCCTAAAATTGTATTTATATTTCTTTATTAATTTTCTATTTTTAACTTTTAAAGTCTTTTTAATTTTTTTTTTTACTAAGCAAGTGTACAATTATTAATTAAAATATATAATTCTTTCTTTGTAAAAATAATAAGAAAAAGCTAAATTTACCGAAGGGAGGAAGTACTTTTTATGTACGCGCCCCCGAATATTGTATCAGTTACTCTATAACAAACATATTTCACACTTAAGTTCTTTAGATAATTAAGCTCCCCCCCCCCCTCAAAAAAAAAAAAAAAAAAGAGAAAAAAAAGAAGCTGACATAATTCAATTTACATAAACTCTATCCAATTAAATTTGGTCATTTTACGATCCTATAATATGATCGACTTGCGAAGAGGAAGAGATAGCACAGGCCCGGGTGTTAGATTCATTTTGGATCTTATATATGTTGAGTTTTATTTTGCGAAATTTTCGATTTGTTACCTAGTGGAAGTGTTGTCAAGCTACATTTACGTGCGTGTATATATATATATGTATATCGACTTGGATCGATTTCTTCAATCAAATCATAATATTCAATAATGCCTAAGGCACATTCCTACATGCTCTTAACGAGTCATGTTTCGATTGTACTTTATTTTCACAAGATGGACCAATAGTCACATGCATGTTGATATACTTCTTCATGTGAAATACTACATAGTATATTGTATTTAATTTTTCTCTTAATTTGCTATTATTATTTTTATTGCAGAAGTTGGAAAAAAATAAATCAATTTGCTTTTTAATAACATTCTCAATGTATCAAAACCTAAAAGAAATAGGCAAATAAACACACCAACAATGCCAGGAAATATGTGTGTTTTAGTGGATTGCATTATAATTACTTAATTAAGAGCAATCTAACATCGTATTTTCTCATAGTAATGTGTATATAATGATATATATATATATATATATATAAAGACTTTAAAATATCTCAAAAAATTACAAGAGAGTTTCGCAAAAAAAAGAAAAAGATTGTGGAAGAGAGGACAATGAATATTATTTGGCTAAGGATAAAAGTTGATGTATTATTGATCTGTGTGGAGCCCACTGCAGATACAGCAAAGCTGTCTGTGAAACAGCTCAATACAATAACAAAAACAAATTGATGATGATGATAAACATCAATTATTCCCGTATATTAAATTTAAAAATCAAATTCATAATAATTCCATATTCTAATCACTTATTACATTCCTCGAAATTAAAGAAGCACAAAAATGTACTAAATTTTACAAAATAAAATAATAAAAAAGCTGAAAGAAGTTAGACAAAGTGGTTACTTTATAAGGACAACTACAAAACCAATCAATCCATTAGGGGTAACAAAATGGTGCAGTAGTACAACTTGTGGGACATTCATGCATAAATCAATCAATCAATCAATCAATTATTTAATAATTATGCTCTGATAATTATATATAAATGAAAATGAAATTAATTTCTGAGTACTATGTGCAAGATAATTTAGAAAAATTAAATCAGAAGGGGATGGGGAATCAAGCAGAGTAACATGGCAATTTGCTACACTTCTTCACAAGCTTCCAAGACTTTGCCAAACTCACATTTGCCAGCTAAACCCTAGTGGACCCTTAACCCTAAAACCAATTTCTTTAAACATATCTCCTCAAATTTCACAACCCATTTTCTCACTCTATAAAACCCTCATTCCCGAGGACTTCTTACACATCCCTCCCTAAAAAAAAAAAACAAACCCTTATCTTTTCTTTCTCATCCCATAACATATCAATTAGGGTTTCTTACAACACCAATATGGCTTGTAATAGAAACACATCCATTGCTCTTTTCCTAGTTATCAACATTGTGTTCTTCACTCTTGCTAGTGCTTGTGGAACATGCCCGAAACCGAAGCCCAAGCCTAAGCCGAAGCCATGCCCGCCGACGCCGGCAGTCCCAACCCCAAGTACCCCTGGGGCTACTTGCCCTAGAGATACCCTTAAATTAGGTGTGTGTGCTGATCTTCTTGGATTGATCAGCGCCACCATCGGAAACCCTCCGAAAACGCCGTGCTGCACCTTGCTCGAGGGATTGGCCGATCTCGAGGCCGCCGTCTGCCTCTGCACTGCCCTCAAAGCCAATGTTTTGGGAATCAATCTTAATGTTCCGATTTCTCTTAGCTTGCTCCTCAATGTTTGCTCCAAAAATATCCCACAGGGCTTCCAATGTGCTTGAGGGAATTTGAAATTCTTAGTTTGTTGCCATTTAATGGGATTTGATCATCATCTTGATCGATCTTTTGTTTTAGTGAAATTTGGGAGTGATTTCTTTTATGTCATTTTTTTTTTTTTTTTTTTTGGTTAATTGTATTTTTTATTGTGCTTGGGGATGTGCTTAAGTGGTCCAAATGTACACTGCTTATTGTGCAAGAGTGGCCCTATGAGGACTCTATATTTTCTCCAATAAATGTCTGACTTTTTATCTTTGCCATCGTCTGTACTTTGCTTGTCCTTACAACTGATCGATGTTGCCTTGCCATTGCCTCTGGTTGGGTCTAAAATACTTTTTAATTTTAACTTGCTGCTGGTTCTTTAATATATGGAAATTGTTTTTTCGATCTTTTTAACTTGGACAATGTAAGTGGATGAGAAAATCATGTGTCATTAATCACTGTTAAAGCATATAATGAATCTCATTTTATTGCACTCACCTGTCATTATATAATATCTGCTTACATAAATAGAATTAATCAAATGTCACAAGTGAACCTACTGTGACACGACCCCCCCCACCAAAAAAAAAAAACCAACTTGCTTCTTTAGTCTAGTTTCTTAGTTATTAAGAAAAAAAAAGAAAGAAAAAAGAAAAATCATCTTACATCATGGGATCGCCAAATGAAAAATGGACAAAGAAAAACTTTTACAAAGAAAAAAGGTTTCCTGTTACTTTCCGATCCCCAAACCCTAATATATATAAAACCTGAAAACTGATCAAAAGTATGTATGTATGTAACACAACTTTTCAATTTCTCTTCTTTCGATGCATGTATATATGTTTGTGGTCTGCAAATTTCAGAAAATAAAAAGCCAAAAAATTTCTGAATTAATAATGTAAGATGTTTTTCTTGGCATGCAGCAGCCAATTTCCAAACTATATCGTGGTTTATAATTAATTTAAAGCCAAAATATATAAACCCTAGTAGTCCTAAAGTGAATAAATGGTGTGCCCTAAGGAATATTTAATTAAGACATACGTACAGGGAACATGTTATTGTATAGTAGAAGAGATTTATTTAATTTGATGGCCCATGAAATTAATTAATAAATTAATTGAGGGGTGTCTTCGATCGATCAGCCTATGGGCCATGCATGAGAATATGGTAGGTCGATCTCACTGGAAATATATATATATATATATATAGATATTTGTAAGTATATAGTAGATGGCACCCGTGACTAGATTTTTATGTTAAGGCTCTCATTGTTTTGCTCACACCAAGAAAGCGAAAGCTCCCTTGGTTTTATATGCTCAAATTCACTTCCCAACACATTTGGTTGTTTCTCTCTATATTTAACATATTTCAATTTCATATTATTATTATTATTATTATTATTATTATTATTATTATTATTATTATTATTATTATTATTATTATTATTATTATTTTTTATGACATGGAAATCCGCAATCGTTACCCGAAAATACGCATTTGATTTATTTTAACTCTAAGTAAACTTCATACATCCGAGTTTGGACTTACGACTTCATGGTCACAATTCCATTCTCACACTACTATACAATGACTTGTATCTTAGTTTATATAATAGTTTAATTTGGGGTGTGTTTCTTTAGGGGAGTTTGGGAAAGTTAGTTTGAGTTTGGTTTTTATTTGAATTTTGGGATGAGTTTGAATTTTATTGTTCTTTTGTGTTTGGGTTTGATTGGAGTTTGGGCATGTGTATTGATTTGATGAATAATGAATAAAATAATATAAATTTGTATTAAATTTAATTGATAAAATTTATATTGTATGATTTGATTATGAATTTATATTATACCCAATATATATATATATTTAAATTTTTATTTATTTGTATTATAAAAAATTTTATTCTCTACAAAATGACATATATATTGTATATATATATATTTTTTCATTTAATTATAATAAATATTAAATAAAATTTCAAATTAAAAAAAAAAAAGTTTGGCGCCCATTTTAGTGTACAACATAGTAAAATTAGGCCAAACCACCTTGGAGAAACATACCTTGATATTTTGTAAAAAATATAATATTATAAAAAACGTAGGAGTTATATAATAACAAAATACCAAAAAAAGATATTATTAAAAGAGCATAACCATAATTATTTAAAATTTCAATAAAGTGTAACGTGATGTAAAACATTTGGCATATATGCTAACTAACATATTTTTGATAGTTTTATTTTTTATTTTTTATTTAAAGTTAATGTTATTACTAATATTTTGTGATCATGTTCTTAGTGTTAGTTAAATTATTTTTTATTTTTCAAAATAGGATATTTGAAATATTACTAGCACAAATTTACTAAAACGTCTAAATTTAAAATATTAAATAAATACAAATACATTCAATATCCACTCATCATTCATGAATTAAAATAACAGTGTTTGTAATAATATGGCAAAGGAAATACCCAAAAGAAAATATTTACCAAGAATAGTTCTCGGGCCACATCTAGTTTAATACTTTATCTTGTTCTTACATAATTCATACTTTCAAGCATGTAAGAAAATAAACTATAAATGACTCAAAAATTACATTATATTGATCATCAAAATAAGAGATGATATTATAAAATTATAGATTCGATAAAATCAAATTTAAATTTAAGTCTAAAATTAAATATTTAAATATCTCAATTAACAAAAAGTTGGCTCGAGTACACTAATTTTAATCATGTAGTCAAATATATAAGATGCATCTTATAATTAATTAGTTTCATGCACGTAACACAAAAATTATTTTAGGAAATTTCATTTAAGTTAGGTGCCAGGCTATACATTACTGATGCCTAACAATTTACAAAAGGATAATAAATACATGAATTAACAATGGCTTGCAAATTGCATCATTACTATGCTATCGAAATCATTACAAGGCAAAAGCATCGATCATTAATTATTTAGGGTTTCTTTGTTAAACATGGCTTGTAAGAAAAACACATCAATGGTCTTTTTCTTGCCCTAAACCTCGAGCTTGTGTTCTTCACTTTGCTCATTCTTAAGTGAAATGCAATTATAATCTACATATATACAACACAAATAATGAATTTCTCTATTATTGTCCTTTACTAGTAATGATACATTTTAGATTTATATTTAGATTTGATCTTAATTATGTTAAGAAGGGATCCGGACATCCAACCTAAAATCAATTGGTGATAGGTAGAGTAACCCTTCACCCTTATATAACAGGGGAGTTCTTACACATTTACCAATTTGGGACAATATTCAATACTTCCCCCTCGAGATGATAATATTGAAAATCCATACAGGATTCAAACCCAATACGAGTACCATGAATCTAATACCATGTTAAGAAGGGATTCGGACATCCAATCTAAAATCAATTGGTAATAGATATAAACCCTTATTTTGACGATGAATAAGACAATCTCATTATTTTTCCCCAAAATTTCTAACGTTGTTTACCTTGCTGATGATCAGAATTATTTGATAATTACTTGTTGAAGTCGCAAAAGCCACGCATGAACGATCCTAAATCCCTAAACCAAATTTAAAAACAACATTAATTAATTAATTAAGGTAATTAAGCACGATGACAACAACTATTGTACGTACTGAGCTAGTACACGAAACCAAAAACTAATTAGACACATAATACATACATACATACATATATATATATATATATATAGATATAATTAAGAAGTAGAGAAATAGAGTCATGTGAGCGGCGGGCAGACGAATCCCGGCGGCGGCGTGAGTCCGCAGGTGGCGAGAACTTGCAGCGCGATCGGGAGGAAGATGTTAAGGTTAAGCAATTTCAGGCGTATGGTGGTGCAGAGACAAACGGCGGCTTCAAGCTCCAGAAGGCCTTGGATCACCGGGCAGCATATGTTCTCGATCGGGTTTCCGATGCCCACGTGGACCAGACCTCCCAGCACGTCTAAGCAAAGCCCTAATTTCAGCGCATTTATCGGGCAGGTCGCCGGCGGGTGGATACCAGGAGCTCCGCCGCCGCCGCCGCCGGGGGGGCAAGGGGTCGACGGCGATGGAGGCGGCTTTATAATGACAGGAGGGTTTATGATTGGCGGGAGGATCACCGGAGGGTTAATGACCGGCGGCGGCGTGATAATCGGGGGAGAGATGACCGGCGGATTGACAATCGGGGGGAGCACTTTAGGTGGCGGTTTCCGGGGTGGAAGTGGATGCGATGGGCTTGGACGGTGGTGCTTCGGCGGGTGCGGGCGGTGCTTCGACGGCGGCGGGCAGTTGGTTTGCCAAGCGCAGGCCGGCGGGAATGCCACAGACATACAAAACATGGTTAGGAGTAGCAGTGGCGTGGCCTTGGCAATGGCAGCCATGGCTGATCTCAATTAGGGTTCCGGCGAGTTTCCGTTAGGGTTTGCTAATAAAATGATTTATATATATATAGACGTACAAGAAACTGTAAAAAAGACCCGTGAATAGTGTGACTCCAAAATTTTTACCTTATACTTATTTTTTACGACACGAAGTATATATACACATCTATATCTATGTATATATATATGTATGTATGTCTGTATGTTAGAAGTTTATGGGAAAGTGAAGCAGTGAAATTTTTGTAAGTATGTGTAGGTTTTTGCGAAGTTCAATGCCAATCCGTGACTGCAATTTAATTTATATATATTATATATATATAGATATGTCTGAACAGCAATTTGTAAGGATTTTGGTTGTTGCATGCATAGTTTCGATCTCTGTAATAATATACACGTCCAGATTATTTTTGTTTGCTTTCTAATTTATGATGTGCATACCATACGAACCGACATATGTACTTTAATTGTTACTTTATTAAGTAAAAGTTATTTCCCTTGAGCCCATTTTAATTTGTGGAGTTGAATATATATATATATATATAATAATTAATTGTGCAGTGAGTGCAGGTCATGGGGTAGCACTGTTGTATGATAAGTCTTGTTTCTTTATTCTGTGCAACACTTCTTTTCACGATGCGATCACGTGAATTTCAGAACAAGTAATTCTGGGTATGATATATTCATAAAATTAATTAAAATAAAATATAGAGAATCTAATTTTTTATTTTTCTAAATTAACCGAAATTCTTAAGTTAAAGAATAGATTGTGGGTGCTTACACCAATTAAGTTAAAATTAAGGGATTGAGAGTTTTGTCACAAGACTATATATTAGAAGATAAAATAATGTTGAATCATGATAAACTTTTGGAATCGACAAAATTTTTAGATCCAAGTATAGATCTATTTAATTCTTGTATACTGACAGATAAAATTGTTAGATTTTATGCTAAAATTTACTAAATTATATGCAAAATATTATAGTTCAACTATGCATATACCGATGGATCAGAGTTTATTATTGTTGTGTTCTTTATAATAATTTCTATGTTCTTTTTCAATGTTCTGCAAGTTTACAAAATTCATGTTGATTTAAGTTGAACGTGATTTTTAATAAATATATTTACTTGGTTATAAAGCAAGAATATTTTAAAAAATAAACAAGTTTGTCAATGAAGTGATTTTTTTTATTTTTTATTTATATATACATGCGTGAGTAGCATGGCATAATTGTAAATAAATTCAATATTGAAAAATATAAATAAATAATTTAGTGTATATATATATTTAATATATATAAACAATATATATTACAACTTATACACAAACAATATTTACTTGTGCCTAGAAGTTTATATCTATAAGTTCATTGTATCAAATTCCATCCTTTTGTTGAGCTTTACTTTTGATATTAGTTTCTTAGTTAACATATATTGTGTATGAAAAATTTATTATTTTGTTAGTGAACAACTATAATACCACTTGCATAATAGGGTTTTTTTTTTTTAAAAAAAAAATTCAAAATAAATAGAATAATCAATCAAACTGTATAATTAAAATGAGAACAATATTGATATTGGGAAGTTGGACGAAAATATATTATGGTAATAAAAAAATAAAAAGTTACTCACAACAAATGAATATAATCGTATAACCTTTTCAATTGAAATTTGGAAAGTTGAGGTTGCAAACCTAAATATATATGTGTGTGGGCATGGACAAGTTGCATCCAAAATTATTAATTAATTACGACTTAATTAAACTTCAAAACTAAATATGGAAATCTCCAGAAAAATACTGTCCGAACGAGACATGGCGATACCCTCATGGATCGCCACACCACTCACCACAATTCAGAAATTTCCAAGCAGCCAGACCTCGAAATTTATCAGAAAGGGCCAAAAAAGAAGAAGAAGAAGAAGAAGAAGAAGAAGAAAATCAAGAAAATCTTGATTGAATCCTTCTTCTTCTTCTTCGTCCTTCCCTAATTAATCCCTTCTGTTGATCAGTTCCAAATTGTTTTCTTCAACGACTGCATACATAAATATGCACGACGGCGACATTATTAATTATATCGGCCATTAATTATGTCGTCGGAAAACAGCACGTCATGAGATAACAATTGAATTAACCAACAAGGAGGGCCTTAATTGCTTAATTAGATACATACATCTATTTGTCTGGAAATTAATTACTTGATTAATTAATTGATTAAGATGTCGTACAACAAATCAGATATGTGGATCGTATGCTATGCTCCATCGATGATCTCCTCAAATGGCATCTGGCAAGGAGACAACCCTTTGGACTACTCCTTGCCCCTCTTCATCGTCCAAGTCATTCTCATCATCTTCACCACTCGTGTCCTCGTCTTCCTCCTCAAACCCTTCCGTCAGCCTCGCGTCATTGCTGAGATCCTCGTGAGTCCAATTCATTCAATTATTCTACAATTCATAATCAATTTCTTAATAATAACTAATTTTCTATAGGGAGGGGTGATCTTGGGCCCATCGGTGCTGGGAAGAAGCACCAAATTTGCAGAAACAATATTCCCTCTAAGGAGCGTGATGCTCGTCGAGACAATGGCAAACGTAGGACTTCTCTACTTCCTCTTCCTCGTAGGAGTCGAAATGGACATTGCAGTGGTCAAACGAATGAGCAAAAGGGCAGCATTTTCCATAGCTCTCGGAAGCATGATTGTGCCATTCCTAATCGGCATCCCCTTCGCTTTCCTTCTCCACAAGAGCATGGATTTCGTAAAGCTCGGCACTTTCATACTCTACCTCGGAGTTGTCCTCTCCGACACCTCCTTTCCTGTGCTAGCCCGTGTCCTCGCCGAGGTTAAGCTTCTCAACACCGAAATCGGAAAAATCGCCTTGTCGTCAGCCCTCGTCAGCAACATGTGTGCTTGGGTTCTATTAGCCTTTTCCATTGCATTGGCTGAGAATGCCACGATTTCATTAGCATCGATTTGGGAGGTTGTTTCTTGCGTCTTGTTCGTCCTGGTTTGTGTCCATGTAATAAAGCCGATCCTTCTCCGCCTCGTGCAAAAGATTCCGGAAGGCGAGCCGATAAGTGACTTCTTCATTTGTTCAATGCTCGCCGGAGTCATGACTTGCGGCTTCATTACAGATGCTATCGGCCTGCATTCAGTATTCGGGGCTTTTGTTTTCGGCTTGATCATCCCTAAGGGTCCTTTGTGTATGGCACTTATTGAAAGGCTTCAGGATTTTGTCTCCGGCATTCTGCTTCCGCTGTTTTTGGCAATCAGTGGCCTCAAGACCGACATTTTCGCCATCCATGGAGCCGACACGTGGGGGATTCTAGGCTTATTAATCCTTCTTGCTTGTGTCGGGAAGATCATGGGAACTATTCTAGTTTGTCTTTACCATAAAATGCCATTACACGAAGGGCTTACTCTTGGGGTTCTTATGAACACCAAAGGTGTTATTGAGATGATTTTCATTAACGTTGGCAAAGACCAAAAGGCACTCACTAACTAAATCACTCGTAATAAATTTATCTAATTCAATATTTGAATTTGCTGACTGATTAATGTTCTTGATCGTTTATGGTAGGTTTTGGACGAGAAATCGTTTGCAATTATGGTGATTGTGTCGATTGTGATGACTTCGGTTGTCGTTCCAGCAGTGAAAACCATCCACAAACCAGGCAGAAGATTCACACCTTACAAAAGAAGAACTGTTGAGGGAACCAATCGAGGAGGCGAATTCAGTGTTCTTGTGTGCGTTCATACTCCGAGAAATGTTCCGACAATCATCAATCTGCTGGAGGCTTCTTGTCCGACCAGACAATCCCCAATCTTCGCCTATGTCCTGCACCTGGTGGAGCTCACGGGGAGGTCATCGACGGCGCTGATCGCCCACACCAGTCGGGGGTCGGGCTGCCCGGGGGTGAACGGGACGCAAGCTCAGGCCGACGAGATCATAAGCGCATTTGGGAATTTCAAGCAAAATGTACATTTCGTGTCGGTGAGCTCCATGACTGCGATTTCCCCTTACGCCACGATGCACGAAGACATTTGCGGCGTGGCGGAGGATAAACGTGCGTCTTTGATCATCATCCCTTTCCACAAACAGCAGACGGTGGATGGAGAAATGGAGGATTCGAATCCGGCGTTTCAAACGATCAATAAAAATGTTTTGGAAAACTCGCCGTGCTCTGTCGGAATTTTGATCGACAGAGGTCTTAGGTCGACGATAATGGCGGCGAGCCAATTGACGACGAATGGCGTGGTCGTTTTGTTCTTTGGTGGGCCTGATGACAGAGAGGCGTTGGCCTATGCTTGGAGGATGTCCGATCATCCAGGGATTCATCTCACCGTCATGCGGTTCGTCCCCGGAGAGGCCGCGTTCGAATCGCCGGCGCCGGCGCCGGCGCCGGAGGAATCTAAATCAGCGAGCAGTCATAGCGGGGAGCGCGGGTTTCTGCGAGTCCTGACGGAGCGGGACAGGGAAAAGGAAATGGACGAGGAGTTCTTGAGGGAGTTCAATGCGAGGGCAATGGAAAATAATCCGTCGATTGAGTATGTGGAGAAAGTGGTGAACCACGGGGAGGAGACGGTGGCGGCGATAAGGGGGATCGCCGGAGGTCACGATCTGTTGATAGTGGGGAGGGGGCATGGGAGGGAGTCTGCGGCGACGGTGGGGCTGTCGGAGTGGAGCGAGTGCCCGGAGCTGGGAACGATCGGGGATTTGCTGGCGTCGTCGGATTTCGCGGCGACGAATTCGGTGCTGGTGATTCAACGGTACGCGCCGGCGGATGAATATGAGGAGGAAATGATGGGTTCGCCGGAGGGGAGGAATGGGCACTATGAGGAGCTTGAGTATGGATATAGGGTTCCGCCGCCGGGGAGAGGGCTGGAGCCGCAGCCGCAGCCGCAGCCGCAGCCAGCGCCGGTCTTTCAACTTCCCTTTGGGCACTACTAGAAATTAATTTTAATTATTCCAGCAGCTTTTGGGTGTAGTTTTTTGTGTTTTTATCATTTAATATATATATATTTTTTTTCAAAAAAGTATTACATTAAATAGCATAAAAAACATAATTTATATTGTTACTATATATATATATATATTTGCTGATTAGGCCAATCTTATTATTGATTTATTAGTTCGTAAGTTCAATAATAATGACCATATAATTCGATACTAAATTAGATAAGTTTCAACTCCTACCTATATATAAAGAGAAGCATAGCAAACAATGCACTAACAAAGAAGCCCAATTTGTTTACATTATTACACAAACATGTATCAATCCACGCACACAAACAACATCAAATAAAAAAAAAAGTTGTAACACGCATAAGATCACACACACACATCCATCAAGAAGAGAAAAAGCATGCAAGTGTTGGATCAAATTAATAATCAAGCACAAACAAAGCCTTTAGGGACTTTCTTGGTGCAGACATTGAGAAGCAAGCTGATGGAGAGCGGTATGTCAAGATGGATCCCCAAAACATTTGCTTTAATGGCCGTGCAAAGGCAAACGGCGGCCTCGAGGTCAGCCAGGCCCTTGATGAGGCTGCAGCACGGCGCCTTTGGAGGTTTCCCGACTGTGGCATTGAGGAGGCCGTTAAGCAAGTTCGCGCACACCCCAAGTTTCAGTGTGTCTCTAGGGCATGCTTTGGTTGGCTTCGGTTTCGGTTTTGGCTTCGGCTTTGGCGGAGTCCAGGCACTAACCATGGTAAAGAGTACGAGGTTGAGCAAGAGAAATAGGGCAAGTGAAGTTTGCCTCTTGGTTGCCATTAGGTTTTTTGGGTTTTAGATTAGGAGTAATTCTTGATGGGAATCAAGCAAATTGGTTTAGGGTTTGTTGAATTAGGGTTTGTGGGATTAGGTTTTGATTTACAGAGTGGGGGGATATAATTGATTGGTACTTTCTTGATGGTTGATGTTAAAAAACATTATCAATGAGTAAATAATAAATAATTAATTAGGGTTGGTTGTAGAATGGATGAAGATTCTTTGTGTCGCAAATTAAATCTCTATTCATTATTTAGGTGGGATTTAAAAAATTATGAGAAAGACATCTTACCATATGCTAATTTATTAGTATTTTCGTATAAAGGCCATGATTTTCTATATTGAATTTAGTACAATTATTATCACTTGATCGAACTATGAACTATCCTTGCATGAGGTGGAATGGAATTTAGAAGTATATCATTTCTTTTTTAACCTACACATTTACCCACCCAAGGTAATCCAAAATTTAGTTAGAAAAATGTCTTATCACTTTATTTACAAAAGTTTGACAAACAATATATTATTTATAACTTTAATTTTACAAGAAACTGAAATTCATAATTATCTTTACATTATAATTAATTAATTAATTATTGAGAGATGTATATATTTTTAGTGTTTCCTTTACCATGTTAATTTGAGAAAATCAATGTTGCTTTTCTTAAAAAACACTATTTAAAAAATTCATACAGCATATTCTTTTAGTGTAAATATTACATATGAAAACATGTACTATTTCTTTTTTTTTTGAAAAGTTCATCTTTAGCCACCATGATTGGTTCTGATATTAATTTGTATTAATATGTAAAAATTGCGTTAAGTTATTCTTTTTCATACTTAGTGTTTTTCAACTTCAAATGTTATTTCATTGACATTTTTCTGAAGTCACTGTATGTGATGTTAATTTTTTTATATTATTATTATTATTGTAACTCAATCATCCCCTTCAATATTCTTGTCATATATATATATATATATATTATGGAAATGGTTGATCAATTAGTGGGCATTTATTTTAATTAGTTTTTTGTTTCTGGAAGCAAATGTGTCACGGACTGTGTCTGTGTGTGCATGTTGTCGTTTGCTTTAATTTAAATTAGTTTTTAGTTTCATTCATATCCCTATTCATATTCACTTCAGACCTGGCTGTCCCTGCATGCATATGCATGATAACAAATAAAATAAAATAAATTATAATTAACATTAATTGAAATTCCACTAACTAATTAAATAGTTGTATTCATGCGTGACTAGTCTTTAATTTGATTATCATTGCATACATTCATACATAAAATATAAATTGACAATACATGAATATTTACAAATTGATATGGTACAAGATGTTTATTAATATAAAAATATAAATACAAATACATAAATTGACAATATATAATAATAGTTCATGACAATACGTGACAATTGATTTCATTTTATCATATGATATGATATATATTTAAGTATAAAATATAGTAGTATATGTTTCAACTAAAAAAAAAAAAAAAAGAGTATACATATAAATTGGATCGACACACAATGAAACATACTACGGGCTTAGATACAAATTGAAAGCCCAAAAATTGAGATCGTAGACGATAATCGAAATAAAATTTTAAAACAAATAATATGTTTAAAACTTAAGTAATACTTCAAATGAATTATTTTTTAACTTATATTATAATTTAAATATTAATTCCTTTGTAAAATTATTAAATAAATTTAAAATAAATATTTTTTATATGTTTAAACTTAAGTTAAATTTAAATAAAAATCTAAAACATAAAAGCCTTGTGTAATTTTTAAATACTACAAAAAAGAACAAGCTTATTAATGCATTGTTTTATTAAGTTATATATATATATATATTAATTTATGTAATATATATTGTTGTAAGGAAATATATATATATTTATAATGAAAATAAAAAATAAAAATAAAAATGAAATAAGTGAGATGCATGATTTCCTAAACTAATTTAAAAAAAGATGTCACGGATCCACTGTCCATTGGTAGGTGCTACTCTTCATGTGACCAGGCCTACTGTGACTTCCAATTTCTTATAACAACTTGGCTAAAAAAACAATAATAATAATAATAAAATGAATATATAATAGAAGATTTTTGTTATTTATTTTTAAAATGATATAGATGTAATTTCAATTTCAAAAATTAAAAATATATAACGAAATCAATTTTACAAGTCTATATATATCAAATAGTTACATTATTTAATTATATATAAATATTATCATAAAAGTTTGCTATGTTCTCTTCATGAAGTACAAAACTTTTGATATATTGGTGTGTATATATAATATTTGAACAATTCTTTTTCAACTTGTTAAATAAATAATATATCCCTTATTTTTTTTTAAAAAATAATAATTTAGGAATTCTTCATTGTTATTCTTCGATTATGCGCTTATTAATTTTACTGTCCAATGTAATAGCCTTCGAACCACGTCAATTAGTCGTATACTATTTTTGGATCATCGCATAGAACGCAAGCGTGTTCGGCTCGAGACTTTTAATTTGCAAGTACCCTCTCTATCCGATTATTTTTTGTTTCTCAAATTTAATTTATTTTAATGCATTAATCGATCCGTCTATAATCCCACACGAAAGAAACATGCAATGAAAGTTGAGTACTATGAATTTAAATCAAAATTTAACATTAATATGTACTTGATTAGATATCAATTTATTTTTTGTGTAATAAAAACCAACAAAATTATATCCCATCACCTAGTTAAGTTAATTTGGATATTATTGTTATAGTTGACTATGTTCAGGAAAATAGTACTTGCCTGGTTAAATCATTACATATAGCTCAATATATAATATATGGTGCATTTTTCTTGTGTTTATTATTTTTTATTTTTTTAATTATTATTATTTCAAAGGTGAAATAGCTGTTTGGTGTAATTTATTCTATAATTTCTTAATTTAAAAAATTAATTTATTCTAAATAGCATATATTTTGAATCCTCTAAAATTTCTATCCACACACGTAAAGTTGGCAACAAGACATCATATATTAATCCAGTAGATCACGTGGTTACCTGCAGTGACCACACAATGACCCAAAAAAAAAAAGATTAACATATAGGAAAAAAAGAGATGGAAATGCACCAAATAGGAATAGCCAGTAAAATGCTGCCGAGTGTATATATGCTAAAAAAAATAAAAAATAAAATAAATAAACCCCCCAAATTAATAATATATATATATATATATTACCTTAGTTAACCCCAGTTGCAATGCAGCTAATTAATGAGGAGTTGCAGCGGCTTAACCTTCAACCATATACTCAATCAAACTTTCTTTTTTACATTTTATTATTATTATTATTAATTAATACTACTTCCATTCTGACTCTAATTTTTTTTTTTAAATATTAATTATTGTATAAAAATGTAATGCAAATAAAAAAAAAAAAAATTATATAAATATAAAAAATTTTTAACATTAAATACTGTAGCACTAGCTAACCCAGTCCTTTTCGCATGGTCCAGAACTTACGTACAACCTCCCCTGCCTTTATAAAAGGGCTTTTTTCGGCCCTCTCAATCCACAATATAATTTATTAAAATTAATTAATTAATTAAAATCAAGGTGCGAGTGATGGCTCTCCCGGCAAGAAAACAAGAAGCTGACGACACTCTCCACGATGCCTGGGATTGCAAGGGCCGCCCCGCCCTCCGATCAGCCTCCGGCGGCTGGGCCAGCGCGGCCATGATTCTTGGTACGTGCGTATGTACACTATCAAAAGTTCATTAACTAATTTATTAGGATAATTAATGAATGAATTAATTAGGGGTTGAGATGTGTGAGAGGCTGACGACGCTGGGGATAGCTGTGAATCTGGTGACTTACATGACGGGGACTATGCATTTGGGCAATGCTACTGCTGCCAATACTGTCACCAACTTTCTTGGCACTTCTTTCATGCTCTGTTTGCTCGGAGGCTTCGTAGGCGATACATTCTTAGGAAGGTATCAATTAATCATATATTTCATCAATTGAATTGAATTTTTATTTTGATTGATTATTTAATTAACCAATTTCTGTTCATTGTTTCCTTGCCTTGTCCCAGGTATCTCACCATAGCCATTTTTGCTGCAGTTCAAGCGGCGGTACGTAAATGAAAAAGATCCATCCATCTTCTCTTTTGTTTAATTATATATTTTTAATTTTTATTAATATTTATTGTGTAATTAATTAGCTGGTTTTCAGGGCGTGGCGATTCTGACAGTATCAACGATGATCCCGGGCCTCCGGCCGCCGGCGTGCCGCCGCGGCAGTGGCACGTGTGTCCCGGCGAACACCAAGCAGCTAATGGTTCTCTACCTAGCGCTCTACCTCACCGCCCTCGGCACCGGCGGCCTCAAATCGAGCGTCTCCGGCTTCGGGTCTGACCAGTTCGACGAAGCCGACAAGAAGGAGAAGAAGCAGATGATCAAATTCTTCAACTGGTTTTTCTTCTTCATCAGCATCGGATCCCTCGCCGCCGTCACCGTCCTCGTCTACATCCAGGACAACCTCGGCCGGCAATGGGGCTACGGGGTTTGTTGCTGCGCCATTCTCGTCGGCCTGGCGGTGTTCCTCGCCGGCACCAGACGGTACCGGTTCAAGAAGCTTGTCGGCAGCCCGCTGACGCAGATCGCCGCCGTGTTTGTGGCGGCGTGGCGGAAGCGACACCTCCAGCTCCCGTCGGATTCCTCCCTGCTGTTTGATATGGACGACATCGCCGGCGAGGAAGGGCAGATGCTGAAGAAGAAGAAGCAGAAGCTACCGCACAGTAAAGAATTCCGGTAACGATTCGTTAATTCCACCGTCTTCCTCTAATTTTCTTTAGGTCAATCATTTTGGGAATTTCAATTTCGTATATTAGAAAAACAAAAAAAAAAAAAAATCTTCATTTAATTAGATTAATTAATGGTCAATGATTGTACATAAAAATCTCACGAGTGACCAATGAACATTAGGCCTACAATTATCAAAAGTCTACAGAATCTGAATCTTTGCTACCAAATGGTCTGTAAAACCACGTGGGCTCGTAGTTTCTTGCACTAAGATTCTTTGAAACGGATAAGACCTTCATTACAACGTAGAATCTTGCAAGAACATGCTCGTTCCCCTTTGTCATTTCTAGCTAATTAATTTGTCTCGTTTCAAACCAATCACAGTCCAAGAAAATTCAAGAATCTTACAGATCTGTTTCAATTTGTGTGAAATTAATCAAGGTTCCTGGACAAGGCAGCCATAAAGGATCCTCCAGGTCCCAAATCATCGTGGTACCTGTCAACCCTAACCGACGTGGAGGAGGTGAAGCTGGTGATCAGAATGATCCCGACGTGGGCAACCACAGTGATGTTCTGGACAGTCTACGCCCAAATGACGACATTCTCGGTGTCCCAAGCCGCCACCATGGACCGCCACATCCTCGGCCGGTCCTTCAAGATTCCGGCGGCCTCCCTCACCGTTTTCTTCGTCGCCTTCATCCTCCTCACCGTCCCCGTCTACGATCGCATCATCGTCCCCATCTGCCGGAGAATTTTCAAGAACCCGCACGGCCTGACACCCCTCCAGCGGATCGGCGTCGGCCTGGTGCTGTCCATCCTCGCCATGGTGGCCGCCGCGCTGTCGGAAATCAAGAGGCTCCACGTGGCGCGATCTCACGACCTGGCCGACGACCCCGCCGCCGTCCTCCCCCTGAGCGTTTTCTGGCTGGTCCCGCAGTTCGCCCTGGTCGGCTCCGGCGAGGCGTTTGCTTACACGGGGCAGCTTGATTTCTTCCTCCGGGAGTGTCCTAAGGGAATGAAGACGATGAGCACAGGCCTGTTTTTGAGCACGCTTTCGTTAGGGTTTTTTGTGAGCTCTATCCTGGTGGCGGTGGTGCACAGAGTGACCGGACACAGGCCATGGTTGGCCGACAACCTTAACAGGGGGAAGCTCTACAACTTCTACTGGCTGCTGGCGATTCTCAGCGTCATCAATTTGGTGGTGTTCGTGGTGTGTTCGAGAAGGTATGTTTATAAGGACAAGAGGCTTGAAGACGAGGGGATTGAGATGGAGGATTCGTCGTTGTCGTCGCATCCAACTTCCAATTGAATCGAATGTTGATCGATCGATCCAATTTGTGTCAAAACAGGCAACAAATTTGTGGACACATACAGAATTATTACATCAACCAGATTACATGGATGCATGAGGAACAAATTAAAGTAATTACTAGTTTATTTTTAGTTTTTTTTTTTGGAAAAATATCTTTTATTTTTGGATCTTTTTGATGCACTTAATTAAATAGATGGGTAAAAATAACGTTCTATCAACTTGCTTATGTATGTAAATGAATCTGTGCCTAATGTATAATATGGCTCATTTGAACCAAGTTCCTATTTATTATTATTATTATTGAACTAATTGGAAATGGTTCTTTGAATCGAATAAAAGACAGGCAATCAACAGTGCAATAATGCATTGTGTCCACACACAAGTACTTCCCTTCCGTGACACTTTTATTTCTTCAACTCTCGTCACCAATTCCATGAGGTTAATTAATTAATATTATTGAAGATGTTGGATTCATTGCCAATAAATTGATGTGAACCTGTAACAAATTCAATTGCAGAATACGATAGCCTGTCCAAATCCATGAAAAGAAATACACAAGAATAATCACTACACTTTTGGAAAAAGTTTTTGATGTCACGTTAATTGAACCTGAGTAACAAAATTTATTACTCTATTATATTACATTACATTACATTATACATATATAAGAAAATTAATTACGTCTTCATTTTTTTTATAAACACAATTTCAAATTCAAATACAAGTTAAACAAACTTATATATAAATATGTTATTCAAACTTCACCATGCTAATAAAAATAAATTACAATAAAGAAGTAGTAATAACAAATAATACTCCATATAAAGCATTTAATTTATTTATTTGTGTAATGTATAACAAATTAAGTTACACGTACGTACGTCATCGATACTTGTTATACTTTATTACAAGAAG
This sequence comes from Andrographis paniculata, assembly GCF_009805555.1. NCBI lineage: Eukaryota > Viridiplantae > Streptophyta > Magnoliopsida > Lamiales > Acanthaceae > Andrographis > Andrographis paniculata. Next base: position 320,896 of record NW_026137616.1, on the reverse strand, counting down.
GATAATTACTTCCTCCAATCTAATGTTCCATCAACAAGAAACCAGCTGGAACTTTTATTTATTAAGAACAATGTCGATGGACATGGACGATTAAGGCTCTGGCTCGTCAGGCACACTATCAACTTCGTATAGTCCCGTTGGATTATTTGCCGGCAGCATTACAGATTGGCCAACAGCTAACGACGAATCATATTCGTTCTCCAGCTTGGGTTTGTCTGCAGGAAAATTACTAATAGCTTTTGAGACCGGCGGATGCGAAGGTATCTGGAGAACTTTAAAGAGATCTCTTATTATATGTTCTACACTATTGGTCACCATTTGGTCTGATTCTAATGGTAAAATTATCGGGCGATCAAGACTTGGCGGGATTACAATTATAGGTCGAGCCACACATCGATGGATCACCGTTGTCGAGTCGAACAAAATCATGATACTGAAAAACATGGTGATCACAAGTGAGGTGCGCAAAAATGCCATTTTTTTTGTAATTTTCTTGATGGAAAAGAGAATTGATTATACATGTCTTCTTGACTTGGGGTATTTATAGATAAAAATGTGTGGATCAATGGCAAGATGAATATATCAATGAAATAAAAACCTAATCTATGAAATAAAATATGATCGATGTGTAGTAATAATCTATATATATAGAGCTTCCGAACTCACATAAATTCAAATTACAGCTATGCATGTATTTAGACTCTATAGCAATGGCACATAAGATCTATGGCATTTATATTTCTCTCAATATATATTTAGTCTTCAATTGTCTATTAGAATTATGGGGTGTTTTTCACTAATTAAAATTATATCTTGACATTTTTTAAAATTAATATATATATATATATATATTTTGACAACATTTCATAATCTAATTAGATTATAACTTGAATGTTAAATTGATATTTTTATCTATGCCAAAACGCCTTTTCATTAATAGCTGTTGTTGCTTGATTTTATGGGCTATTACAATTGAGATTTTCTGTATCGGAACAATATCAATCAATTTTGATCTAATTATTAAAAAATTAACGAAAATTATTGATGTAGACGTAACGAGATTGATGCGGTAGGTGACCTGAAAACAACGCGGCGTGTACAATTATACATGCTCATATTGTCGCACTGTCGTGTATTTTTGTATTTTGATTTAAAATTTTATTTTTTGGGTTATTTTTTAAAAATATATATATATATATTGAATTTAGAATAATTGATATAGATAAAATAGAAAAAATAAATAGTAATCCCAATATAATTAAAATGTATTAATTTTGGTTTCGGTATAAAAAATTCATTTGGTATATAACTATTTCAATTCAAAATTTATACTATTCAAATATCAAAATCTAAAACAATCACACTCTATCAATTTTAGTTATATTATAAACAATTTCAATCAAAATTTTGGTCTAACCATTAAAAAATTAATTAAAATTGCTAACGTTGACATAACAAAATTGACAGGACCGCTGACCTAGACAACACCGTTAAAGTGGACTTCAACATTCTCAAATTGGTACAATTTAATTTTTTACTATATATATATATATATATATCTGATAGTCATAAATCACATGCATTAAATATTTATATTATTTGCGATATTTGATTGATTTGGATTAGATTATAAAAAATAAAAATGTTTATTTAAATACCTGATTTGAGTATATATTATTTATTTATAATTTGCAGGTGAAAAATAAAAAATTGATATAATTAGTGGGAAAAGAGAACAAAAATGTCCAAAACCCCATTGTTACAAAATTAGGGCAAATATAAATGAAAGAAAAGAGAGAGCGTCACTTTATGCCACTTGCCGAGAAGAACACAGTGAAGAGTCTTAGAGAGAAACCGTGCAAGAGCATGAAGAAGAAAGATTCTTTCAAGAAGATTTCGAGTTCACCCCTACCAACATCATTCTCAGGCGATGTTTCTCTTTGTTTTTTTTTTTTTTTCTCCTATGATAGGAGTGCAAAACAACTTGATATGAATTTGAGAGAGTAGACGAATTAATTGCTAAACTAAATTAGGCGTCCATAATTGCGTTTTAATTTGGTTCAAGTAGCAACTAGTGACAGACATCATGAAATCATGGAATCAATTTTAAACAATTTCGCATAGTTAATTGTTAAATTGAATTAGGCTCTTTAAGTTCGCAAGACAGTTAGGTTAGACTGTCAAGAAATTAAGGAAGAGTTTGTTATTAGGCGCGTGTCGGTAATTATAACTAATTTATTTAGAAACCAATAAAATTAAATATTTATCGATGATCAAATTCACTACCCAAGTTGTCAAGTTCATTCATAAACTCGAAACTTATTTTTATTGAATTTATCTTTTAGTCGTAGAATTTTTAGTTTGTTATTTTATTTTTATTTCCTACTTCCAAAATATCCCATTTTATTATATTTATAAATTAAACAATCGAAAATAAAATATTTTTAACTCTCTAAGGAGATGACCCTACTTCATCTATACTACGTTATTTTTATTGCAGAAGTAAATTTATTTTATTTAAATTTTGCAGCGTATGACAAACCCATGTCACTATCAATTATTCTATATTCAATACATATATATTTAAAAAAGATACTCCTCCGTCCAAGGCTAAGTTTTTCATTTGACTTTTGCATTCAGATTAAAGTAAATTAGTATTTTATAGACGTATAGTATAATAAAGTAGTGAAATATTTATTTTACCATTGATATTAAAGTAACAGTAACGTGAAAAATAAAAAGTATGAATATTTTGATATTTAGATAAAAATTATTTTTTCCAAAAAAAAATAATGAGATTTTTTTGATTTGGACATACTAAGATGGTAAAATAAGAAGTTTACTCTTGAACGGAAAAAATATTTAACAAAAAAAATTAGATCAAAACAAAAAGAAACACGATTGTGTACAAATAAATACGATCGTGAACAACATGAACGTGTATAATTATATACAACAATGTTACTTTCTGATCAGCTGCTACATCAACCTCGACATGTCAATAATTTTTGTTAAAAAATTAAAAAGTGTATTATATCTATGATTTAATTTGGAGTCTTTTTTAACCTCACTATTGTATATATGCTCTGTTGAGTAATTTCTCGAGTCGAGTGCAACGGTTGACAAACCAAGTCACTCGAGAAAACTATAACGGACAAATTTCGACAAGTTTTATATAGCGTTGATAGGGTTCGAAAAAGTGATCTCGTGATCATCAACCACCATATCATACTAATTCGATCATTATCTAGCAAAAATAATACTCTCTCCGTCCCACATAATTTGTCCTTATTTTTTATTTACGTCCGTTCCATATAATTTTTTTTTTTCTTTTTTAGAAATATGATTATACACTTTAATCACATTTTAAATTTTAAATATTATAATTTTTTAATTAAACTTATTTTAATTTTAATCTATAATTTTTTTTACTAAATAATAATTATTTTTACTAATAGACTTTTTAATTACTTACTAATTAATAGTTACACAATATTTAAAAAATTTATTTATCACTGTATCAGAACCGTATATATATTATATACAGAAAAAATGTTCTTAACAAATATAGTGTATATATATGTTCAGGAAATAATTATTGAAATTGATCAAAAGAGATATACTACTCCCACGTCCACATACCATGTCCATGTTGCCGTTTCTGTCCATCTCACATACCATGTCACTTTTTTTTTTTAAAAATGATTATACACTTTAATCTCATTTTAAAATTTTTAATTTTAATTTTTTTAAATTTTAATTAAACTAATTAGTTATCTTAATCTTAATTTATAATTATTTTCACTAATATATTCTTAATTATCTATTAATTACACTCCTCCTAAAATACCGTGTCTATAGTGTAGCAAACACGGAACAGAGGTAGTACAATATATATAATAAATAGGAAAAATTATATTTTAGTCTTGTACGTAGTCCAATTTATCATTTTAAAACTCTAACTAGACTATGTATTGAATTGGTCTTACAGTTAATTTCTTTTTACAGGAATAGTCTTTAGACGTCGGAGTTGTTGATGCGACAACATCAGAAATTGTATGGATGACACGTTGAAAATATTTTAGTATGGATTATAACTTAGACTCTTTCAGTGGATAATCTCATAACTAAAAAGTTTTGATAGAAATGATCTTCAAACGTTGTCCATGTGTCATCCACACAATCTTCGGTGTGCCACGTCAGAAACTTCGGCACCTTATGACCATTTCTGCCAAATTTTTTTTTTTAGTTGTAAGACTAATCCAATACAAAATCTAATTACGGTCCTAAAACGATAAAAACAGATCATATTCTCGGCTAAATATTCTTAATTTATATACCTTATAAGAGATATTATTAAATGGGATTCTTTTATTATCAGTTTATTCAGACAATTAATTAGATTAAGTAGATAAATATTTTCCATGATGGCTGATTAATTACAAATGTTATGTAGGTGTAACAAACCCTTGAACTATGATTATAAATTTTTAATTAGGCTGCGGTTTACCATATCGAGGATTGAAAGCATCAAGAAAATACTGATTCGATCTCATCCATATGTACGAGATTAATCAAAAACATACAAAGAAGCAATTAAACACACAATTAATCAACCTATTCCCATTTTAAAGAGTACTCACTCCGTCTCAAAAATCGTGCAATATTTGTGTTTGGCGCTGGAATTTAGGTGGAAAGTATTAAGTATGATAATTTGAGATAATTTGAATATTAAGTGACGTGATTGGAGAGAGAAATGATTATTTGTTTTTTTTTTATTTGAGTGATGTGATGGGATAAAGTGAAGTGTACACTACAAAAAAAATAATATATTTGTAACGGAATTTCGTCCCTAAAATTCACGTAGCTAACGTAATTCCATTAGTAATTCCGTCTCTAATGTCATTAGTAACGGAAAAAGTAGATTTATAGACAAAAAATACAAAAATAATTTTTTCTTGTATTGGTATATTATATGTATATAAATATTATTAATTATTTCTAAATTTGAAAATGTTGCAGTGAGTTTGGGACAAACACTAAAAAAAATAATATATTTGTAACGGAATTCTGTCCCTAAAGTTCACGTAGCTAACGTAATTTCATTCCTAATTCCGTTTCTAATGTCATTAGTAACGGAAAAAATAGATTTAAAAACAAAAAAAATTTGTTAAAAAATAATTTTTTCTTGCGGTGAAACAAAAAAAAAATATTACAGGGTGTTTGGGACGGAGGGAGTCGTTTATAATACTTAAGAAGAGTTGACTTCAGTTATAATACAACTATGTTTATATCGTTATGTTTCTCAAATAGATAAATGAATTCAAAGTTATTTGTAACATTTATTATATATAAAAATAAAAGTACTACTGAATTACACAGGTTAAAGTTTCTAGCAACAGATTTTCGCCTTGCACTTCCGACAAGTTCTGGCACAGTGCCAAATCCAAAACCAAACTATTACCAACACAGCCAAAGTTTTTAATTTGATTAATTTAGAAAATTACTTAAAATATAAATGATAAAGTAAAATGAACTAAATTTTTTCCAAAGGCATCAACTAAAAAATATATAAAATTATTACAAATTTCAACTATGTTTTAATTTCATATAATTATATTTGATATTAGAATAATATATGATGATATATTTTTGTTGAGAAAAAAAAATCAAAATTCAATTAGTAGAAACTTAAAATTATGAGGCAAGAAAACAAACCCTTTGTTGTAACAACTATACTTGTGGGCAATGCAACATCATTTTATTCATTTATTTATATGTTTAAAATAGAACATAGTTGCGGATGCATCATCATCAGCATTTATTACAGTTTATTACAAGATGGGTGATTTCTTCCAACCTAATGTCGCATCACTAAGAAGGTTGGAACCATAGCTTTTAAGGATAATATTGGCATATATATATATATATATATAAGGCGATCCATAAAGATGAAGAGTCTATCGAAGCTTAAGGTTCTGGCTTCACAGGTGTATTTTCAACCTCGTATCGTCCATGGGGATTATGTGCTGGCAGTAAAACAGATTGGCCAACGGCTAGTGATGAATCATATTCATTCTCCGGCTCTGGCTTAACAGGTGCATTGTCGACCTCGTATCGTCCAAGAGGATTATGTGCTGGTAGCAAAACAGATTGGCCAACGGCTAGGGATGAATCATATTCATTCTCCGGCTCTGGCTTCACAGGTGCATTTTCGACCTCGTATCGTCCAAGGGGATTATGCGCTGGCAGCAAAACAGATTGACCAACGGCTAGGGATGAATCATATTCATTCTCCGGCTCTGGCTTCACAGGTGCATTTTCGACCTCGTATCGTCCAAGGGGATTATGCGCTGGCAGCAAAACAGATTGACCAACGGCTAGGGATGAATCATATTCATTCTCCGGCTCTGGCTTCACAGGTGCATTTTCGACCTCGTATCGTCCAAGGGGATTATGTGCTGGCAGCAAAACAGATTGACCAACGGCTAGGGATGAATCATATTCATTCTCCGGCTCTGGCTTCACAGGTGCATTTTCGACCTCGTATCGTCCAAGGGGATTATGTGCTGGCAGCAAAACAGATTGACCAACGGCTAGTGATGAATCATATTCATTCTCCGGCTCTGGCTTCACAGGTGCATTTTCGACCTCGTATCGTCCAAGGGGATTATGTGCTGGCAGCAAAACAGATTGACCAACGGCTAGGGATGAATCATATTCATTCTCCGGCTCTGGCTTCACAGGTGCATTATCGACCTCGTACCGTCCATGGGGATTATGTGCTGGCAGCAAAACAGATTGGCCAACGGCTAGTGATGCGTCGTATTCACTCCCAGACTTTGGCTTTTTTGGTTTGTAAGGAAATCTGTATAGTTTTCTTAGTGATGGAGTGTACTCGTTCTTAACCTCTTCAAGTGGTAGAATTACGGGTGAGGTTGAACGTTGGTCGGGAATAACTATGGGTCGAGCCTCGTATTGATGGATCAACGTTGTCAAGTCGAACAAAATCATGATATGAAAAAACATCATTACAAGTGAAGTGCGTAGTGATGCCATCGATCGTTTTCTCTCGTGGAAAAGAAAAGAATGTGTTCTTCTGGATGTGTAATTTCAGATTTCTCTGGTGGTATTTATAGATGCAATTTATTATGTCTCTTCTCTATCGAAAGCAACATTGTTCTAAATTGGATTACCTAACCTAGGAAATAATATATGATGTGGCAGTGCTTCATATATACAGGTTTCGTATTCTCATAAATTCGAGTTATTGCTGTATTGGCTAAGCTATAGCTATACCTAAAATCTACAATACTATTTTCTCTCACACGTAAATAAACAACTTATTATTCAATCTTTCAAATTTGCTAAAAACATTGCATTTGTTGTAAATTTGCAATGCAAATATAATAATTACTCAATAAAAAATAATATAGTAAATTAATTAAATAGTTATAATTTACATAATTTGTAATAAATTTTCGTAAGTACAAGTAGTAATATTTTTATTAGTTAATGGGAGATCCAAAATATATGTGGCAATTTTGTTGCAAATTTTGACTGTTACCCAACAGTCGAATAACAAAAAGTATTTATTGCAATAATTTCCTTAACAAATTAAAGGTATGTGGGAAATTTTATGCTAAGCGATTTCAGCCTATTTGTTTCATTTTATTTAATTTTTTTTTCCAAAAATATTGTTTTAGAAAAATAATTTCAATCATTTTTTTTTTTTTTGTTACAGTAGGAATGTTGGAATATATGTTTTATGGAGGAATTCTCATAAGGTTTGTTAATTGTAATGATAATAACCAAAAAATTAATTTTTATCACAACAAATTTTATAATTAATAACATCATTGTTATGGAAAAATTGTTGCGGTCGTATTTCACTAGATAATCATCATTTTATTTTATTTTTTAGAGACAGGAAAAAAATGTATTCAACCAACAACATTGTTACTTTCTTGTGTCCGGTAAATTTAGAACATTTGTGTCATGCACATAGATTAAAATAAATAAATATTTTATTGAAAAAAATAATAAAAGTAAAAAAATAAATGGAAGTATTTTTGAAAATTTAATTAAAAATTAAAGAAATAATAAGAAAGAAGATAATTAAAATAGTGACATTTGTTGATTTGTTGAATGGAAGATAAGAATTAAATGTTGATTTGTTGATTTTTTCCAAAATTTGTAATATGGTAAACTTATCGGCAAAAAAAAAAGTGAGAGTAAATTCAATATTGTTGATCAATGAAGCAATAGTTACCAAATAACTGGAAGACTCAAAAAATTATATAAGACAATAATCAATTAAACAAATTAATCTAAATAACAAAAGGTAGCCGGTAACAACAAAATAATTTTTAAAAAATACACAACCTAATAAATTATAAGATTTGAGATCAGCATTATTAATGTCTGCTTAAATAGAGCAACCTGCCTATTCACATTAGATTGAAGACGAGCACATTCCACATTAATTGCAGGGTAACGAGTGAGGTAAACTGTTTTTTTTTCCCGTAATTGGACTCCTTTATCATTTTAGTCCCGTAAGTGGAGCCTGTCGCAAACTAGTTCCATAAGTGAAAAATTTTTGCTATTTTAGTCCTCCGGCGCGGGAGACGCCCGCGTGGCTCGCCGGAGGTGACGTGTCCGCCAGGTGTCCCTCCAGGTCAGCGACACTTGGCGGACGTGGATTTATTTTTTATTTTTTCATTTATTTTTAATTTTAAATTTTTTTTAATTGGATCAAATAAAAAAATAAAAAAATACAAATATAATTAAAAATAAGTTTTAAAAAAAATTTTAAAAAATGAAAAAGAAAAATAAAAAATCCACGTGTCCACCAGGTCAGCGACATCTGGCGGACACGTCACCTCCGACGAGCCACGCGGGTATCTCCGGTGCCAGAGAACTAAAACAGCAAAAAATTTTCACTTATGGGACTAGTTTGCGATAGGCTCCACTTACGGGACTAAAATGAGAAGGGGTCCAGTTACGGAAAAAAAAACAGTTTACCCTTTAAATATTCAATATTGGAATAATTTTATTTTTATTTTTATTTTTGACGGGAGAATCCACAACTGCTAGTAGACTTTGGATAAATTTCGGACCGAATTTAATTCTCTATAAATTAGGTTGACAAGACAAATGACATTAAACAAAACCTTGTATCGCAAGTAAGACTGAAGGCATCGAGAATTGGAATAAATTGTTTTTATGTTTTGAGAATGAATTCTGTTTGTATTCTCTAGAATAATTGTAGGATTTAAACTCGGGTTTATTGGTAATCAGACATTAAGTTCTCTTCATCCATTATTTCATATTGTTATTTCATTTAAACACATAAAATACATCAAAAGTAATATCAAGAAGACACATTAATTAATAATCAACTTCGTATCGCCCGCACGCCCGCCGGCTAGCTGGATTATTTCGATGAAATAGAAAATATTCTTGGTTTGGCCTAGCCTACAGTGTTGGGGATGGTCTCTCTGCTGCTTTTGGGCACTTTAAGCATACGTCGAACCTGTGGCATAGAACGAGGTGCTGTTGCCGGGCAGTAGTCAGTCGTTTCTATTTTTGGGAAATAAGGATCGAGCCTCGCATTGATGGATCAGCGTTGTCGAGTCCAACAAAATCATGATATGGAAATACATGATGATCGCCACAAGTGATGAGGTGAGCACCATTTTATATAGTTTTGTTTTGATCTTCAATATTTTGTGTATGTATATATATAATTAATTAAGAAAATTTATAATGTGATTTGATTTTCTCAATGTGTAATTTCAAATTTCTCGATCGTATGATCGATATTTATTTCTAGCAACAGATTCTCGATCGCCTTGCACTTCCGACACAGTTATAGCACAGTGCCAAATCAAAAACAAAACTATGACCAGACATATATAGCCAAAGTGATTAATTCAGCAAATTAGTTATTATATATAAATGATAAAAGTAAAATGCAGCTGAACAAAATGTTATAACAACTACACTTGTGGGCAATGCACACGAGCATTTTATTAATTTATTTATTTGTGTAAAATATAACATAGTTGCAGATGCATCATCAACCATATTTATTACAGTTTATTACAAGAGGGATGATTTCTTCCAACCTAATGTTGCATCACTAAGAAGCTTGGAACCATAGTTATTAAGGATAATATTGGCATATATATAAAGGGCAATCGACCTCGTATCATAAATAGATTGACCAACGGCTAGTGCTGAATCGTGTTCATCCTCTAGCGCTGGCTTCTCAAGTACATTAGACCTCGTTTTGTATATGGGGTATGGGTTTATAACTTGGGAATGCAAATTGGCCATTGCCACTTAATTCATTCTTTGCATCTGGGGTTACAAGTGTATTATCAACGGCTAGTGATGAATCGTACTCATTCTCAGGCTCTGGCGGAACTGGTTTATTAACAACCTCGTATCTTCCATGAGGATTATTTGCTGGGAGCGCAATAGGTTGGCCAGCTAGTGATGGAGTGTACTTGTTCTTAACCTCTGCCAGTGATGTTGAAAGTGGGTCGTCAATAATTGTTATGGGTCGAGCCTCCAATTGATGGATCAACGTTGTCAAATCGAATAAAATCATGATATGGAAAGACATCATCACAAGTGAAGTACTGCGTAGCGATGCCATCGAACGTTTTCTCTTTTGGAAAAGATCGAAAAGGATTTGTTCTTCTGGATTGGATGTGTAATCTCATATTTCTCTTATGGTGTTTATATAGATGTATTTTTGTTAATCAAGTCTCTTATGTATCGAAAGTAACGTCATATCGTTGTAAATTGGATAGCCTAACCTAGGAATAAAATATGATAGTAGCAGTTATTTGTATGTACAGGTTTCGGATTATCATACATTCGAGTTATTGCAATATATGGGATAGCCTAACCTAGAAAATAAAATATGATGATTATCATAAATTCTGAGTTATTCCTGTATATAGGCTATAGCTATACTTAAAATCTACACTAGTATTTTCTCTCACACGAAAGATGGGTTTTATTGTTTTTCAAATTAAAAAAATATATATATATTATTCAATCTTTGAAATTTAGCATTTGTTGCAAATTTGCAGTGCAAATACAATAATTAGTTAATAAAAAATAATATATGAAATTAAATCATTATAATTTATGTAATTTGTAAGAAAACCTCACAAGTAAAGGTTGTAATATTCTTATTAGTTGATGGAAGATCCAAAATGTGGTCTAACAAAACAAGTATCACTATAAGCAAATTGTCGGTCACCTGATTTGTCAAATATGACTTGTTTTGTCGGACTTAGTTGTTTGAATTTATTAAGAATTATACCCTAAATTCAAAAGTGTTGAAAATATTAAAATAACCGAAAACACATGCAGTTTGTATATCAAATTTAATTAAATCTTAAAACGGATCATCAAATTAAATGAATCTATAATTTCGATTATTCATAAAAACAGAATTGTATGGATATAAGTATTCACATAATTGCAACTTCAATTCTGTATCATAATCACTACCGAATAATCTATCAAACTGCCAATTAAATGGACATGATTTGATATTGATCAAATTTGAACACAGATGCAAACAACATCGAATATGAGAAATTATAAAAAGAATCAGACCCAAACAATTCTGAAAATGTTATAAAATTTAATAGTAACAATATCATTTAATTCCGAAATACATACAGGTGTGCAATCATTAAGCATACACATATATCATATTGGATAATTAATCATCAACAACACATACAGAATTCAAACTTATACCAAATTAATTATATAATCAATCAATTTAATAAGTCAAATCACGAATGTGAAGGCATCAAACTGATTAGAAATAAACCTAAATTCCATTAAATAATGAACTGGATTAAGCAAAAATTCAAACCAAACCAATAAGAACATGAATCCGATCACGTACCACAAATTTGCCTATGGCTTTGACAATGGAGCAGATCCAAAATCAATTGCAAACTCCACCAAAATTATTAATACTAATAACATTAACCGCTTAGCAAATTCATATTGATTCATGCTAACACACAGTTGCATATAAAGCAGGCAATTCCTCTCAATTAATCTCCATTAATTAAGTAACCTTGATTAAATAATAAGATGATTTAATTAGGATACCCCTCCAAAATAATAATAATAATAATAATAATAATAATAATAATAATAATAATAATAATAATAATAATCGGTTCCGCATTAATTGAATATATATGACCGTGTTCTTCTCGTGTGTCGAATAAGTCGATTCTGATTACATATGATTTAATTCAATTAATTCGTTGTTGAAACTTATCGGAATTATACCCTGAGCTCTGTAGTGTTGAATATATTGAGATAAGAAAAAGTAAAGTTAATTAAATCTGATTTGAGGGTTTTGTGTTTTCAAAATATATTATTACAATCCCTCTAGAAAAACGTTAGGGTTTTTATCGTTACATATGAAAAGTAACGGATGTTACGTTTAAACTTGAATCACAACCTTAATAAATTATCGGGATTTTCAATATAGGATGTCCGCACTTACTAAATAATCTCAATAAATCTATAGATCACTTAATATAGCTAATTATAACCCAAATAATTATTTTAACTCACAATTGAATTTTTAATCCAACACTAGTTTGCAGGCTCTTAGATTCGGCCGGAGTTTATCCAGAACACGCTCGAAAAGTAGCTGCTCCCACATTATAAAATAAAATTTTAAAAAATAATAATAATAAAAGGCTATTTGTAGCTATTATCAAATTGTAACAATTATTCAATTTGTGTAAAAAAAAATAAAAAAATTGGTCAACTTCGTTGTGAATATTGATCGGTATCAAAATTCGAATAAAAATATTTATTACAACAATTTTCGTAACAAAAAAATAATGGTCTAACACTTTTTAAAAGAATGCGTGAATTCTTATGCTAAGCGACAATCAATCAGATGACAAGAAAATGGATTGATTAGGCCGTGGGCAGATCGGAGCAAAGTTGAGAACAAAAAACGCTTTGGGCAAATTGAAATCACGAACACGATTTCAGCCTATTTGTTTATTTTATTTTATTTATATATATATATATATAAAATGTTTTAAAAAATAATTTCAATTCTGGTGTTTTTTTTTTTTTTTTTTGTAATACAAAATTAAGTAAAAAGTTAGACCAAAAAATTAAGTTTTTACTGCAGCAAATTTCATAATTAATAACATCATTTGTTACAGAAAAAAATATTGTGGTCATATTTTTCGGTAGATATAGTATTTATTTGAGTGCATATAGCCAAAAAAATATTTTATAGCAAAAAAAAAAAAACAATTTTTCTTCTGTCCGAAGAAATGATTCATCGAAATAATAAGTCACCATTGTTTTACTTAAAAAATAAATTCACCAGCAATGAATATATTATTAAATAAATATATACAATAAAAAAAAATTATGAATAATATATTTATATATTTAAAATAAAAAATAAAAAATAAAAACAAGTATTTTATAAAATAAAAAATATACAACTTAATAAATTGTATGATATCGGATCAGCATTATTAATGTCTGCTTAAATAGGGCAACCTCTCTATTCCCATTAGATTGAAGGCTCACACCTTCCACATTAATTGCTTGGGGTAACTGAGTTAGGTCAAATATAAATATACAATTGGAATAAATTTTTTCGCTCCTCTTAGCGTTGCTTTGGATTGAATCTAATATTCTGCAAATTAGATCCGATAAGACAAATCACACTAGACGATCTATTTGTGAAAAGTAAAATCTGGAGGCATTATTGTTAATACTGGATATGAATAACTAGGTCTTTTGAGAGTGAATTGTGTTTTAAATTTCTAGAATAATTGTAGAATTTAAATTCGGATTTATTGTAACGAGATACTTTAAATTCTCTTTATATGTATTATGTTATATTGTTATTTCACATTAAATCTATAAAATAAATAATATTTAAAGACACAAAATACATCGTAAGTAATATCAAGAATACACTAAAATAATAATAATAATAATAATAATAATAATATTCCCGTCGGACCTGGTTCGCAAGGTATTAAATTCGATCGGGGGTTTACTCAGTGCACATTTTCGGATAGCGACTGCGGATTTTCACGTCATGAATACACTAAAAATTTTCAAACATTTAGGGCTTACCTATCATTATTCATTACTCTACTTTTTCATTCTAAAAGAAAATTACTAATTTATACTCTTATTTTAATTTTCATATATTATATTACAAATTAATTTTTCATTTTAATATTACGTTAAATACATATTTAAATCATTTTAAATACCTAATCCAATTCAAAATTTATTATTCTCAACCTTTAATCAAACTTTCTTTTTTTTATGACATCAAATATTTATTCAATTCAATTTTTTTCACTATTTTAAACCCCAAATCCACATCCAAACATTATTTGCCCGAATGTGTTAAAATTTATTGCACATTTCTTATATGTTAGTGGTTAGATACAAATGAGTTTGTCCATTTTGTATTTTGGGTGGATATGGTTTTTAATATTAGATATGAAAATTTTCAGTGATAATATAAAAAATAATACCTTGCATTAAATTGTTTATTTTTTTTTAAGTTGATAAAATATATATTATAATATTGTATTGATGTGTACATATATTATAATTTTTAATAATATTTATGGATCACTCCACTTAAAAAATATATTAAGTTAACAAACTCAATATTCAAATCATTTCTATTTGATATTATAGTAATAGAACAACAATCTCTCTTAATATATATATATATATATATTTGTTTCTTTTATGTTAATCTTAATTTCTATGAAATATAAAATCATTTATTAGTATATATTTTGAATGTTAGCTTAATTAAATTAAATCTGCATGTCTTGCCTTTGGGAATTATCATTAGTTAGGTAATAATGTTCATAGCTAATGAGCTTTTCTTCTAAACTGTACGTAACCAACATTAATCAACATACACGATTTATTTATTTATTATTCTTCACTTATTGACGAGAGGGATGAGCCAGTGCATCTCCAAATGTGAAGGGATACTTAATTACTGCTATACATAAGCATAAAATCGAGTGTATATATATATATAACAAGCTGTGAAACTTATTTAATTATTTATTGAGGATGTGTCATGGGATTATTAGTTTGATCAACACGTTCAATTAGTTGTGATCATCTTCACTGTTGAGTTCAGCCAGATTTTCCTCAGACATTTTAGGAAATTTTGGTCCATTGAGGATATCTTTCAAAATACCACCTGGACCTGGATTTCTCGAACCTCCCGGTAGGTGGCCATGCTCTTGATGTGTGCTGAAGAAATCTTTTTTCATTTCATCAGATCCAATTATGTCGCCCTTACGTTGAAGACTAACTGAAAGTGGGGCATAACCTTCTTCACTAATGAGCCGAGCTTCGCCAACCATTATCGAGACCAACAAAACCACAACGGGAAGAAACTTCATTGCAACTGGTACTGCCATGTGTTTTTCCAAGCAATTTAATTAATGTATATCGATCTTGGAGAGAAAGTGTGTGTTATTTATAGATATTTCGAAAAGTGGGAGTTGTTGAATTTCTTTGTTTTCACCACAATTAAGAAAATGATATATTACTTATTAGGAATTTAGGATAGCCTTTGTATAGAATGCAAAATAAATATTAAACCATCGTAGGTCCTGCGATGTACTGCAGGCATAGCGTCTGGTTGGGGAATTTCATGTTCTTATTATATAAAAAGCTAGGGTTTTAATTAAAGAAATATATATATTAGAAAAATAATTTCCTGCAATTTAAAAATTAAGTAATATAAAATAAAAGTGTAACAAATCCTAATTTATGTCTCCATTTGTTTTTCTCTCGAATGCGGACTGAGTAAACCCCAAGCGGAGCGCAATAGTTTGTTAAGTAAATCATTTTTAACAAGTCTTGTGCAATAGGGGTTTGATCAAAAAGACGTTGGCAGGGTTTAAACTGCAGATTTGCATTGAGAATTGAGATAAATAAGTGTATATTAGTTAGCTTTTAATGCATCATGCCGTAGCTCAAAAGGTGTATGAATTCATTAAGATATCTATTGTCTAATCTAATGGTTCATACTTCATATTAAAGATTCAGATCTAGATAGTATTTGTAGTGGAATTAAAGCTTGTGATTAGTAGTTTATTATTTTACAAAATGTAAAACTTTTTATAATATAAATATACTACTACTAGCTCTGAAATTTGGTGGATGTGTGCGCCGATGCCTTTTCGGTTGAGCCCGTCACACATAACTTGTCTAGTGTAACTTAAATTTGGATTGGGATTAGCCTTTGAAATATTAAATAATATCTTGTCAATTTGCAAACTAACAAATTAGTTTTAATCATAATAATTATTACTTTGTTGTAATCACATATTTAGACTTAATTGATATTCAAGATAAAATGACCTAGGCGAGCACATATACACTTAAACTTTAAAATTGAAATTACATATATTATTAAATCAAGTTATAACTTGCATAGGTAGTTGTTGGTGTAGTATGTTAATGTTATAGGAATGGTTAGAATATTTGATTATTAGGAATTAACCAACAACATTATGACAGAACATGAAATGTAGAATATCAGCAAATAATTTGAATCAATACAATATATACTGTATAAATTGGTACCATGTGCATCTTTTAATATTTTACTCGTTAATATACTTTCTTTTTTTTTTCTATGAAATCAATCGTTATATGTATTGTTAGTTCATTTAATGCATTTACATTATATTATTATTTATCTTCTATCTTTCGATTATACATTATGTGATATCTGTCTATATTTCATGTATTTTCAGCACAATGCTAATTAATCTAAATCAACACTACACTATAACCGCCCCCTAATGTTATGAATAATTGCATAATAATCTCATACTTTAATTGCACTAGCGATGCTATTGAGATTTGAAATTTTAATATTTTGAGTTGCTACATGAATGATGCATTAAAAGCTATCCTAATATGAACTTATTCAACTCAATTCGCAATGCAACCTGCTGCGATTGGTGGAGTATTTTTGTATTATTTATGTTTCATTTTTTGTTGATTTTTTATGTTATTGGATATAATGTTTTACATTGATTTATATAAAAAGTTGTGAAGAGACTATATAATCATTTAAAATCACTTGGAAGGTAAATTACATTTAGAATATAAAAAAAAATAAAAATCTATATCTCATAAGTAGCATATAAACTCCCCTGTATAAAGACCTTTTGGAAGAAGTTAAAAAACTAATAAGTTTGTAACTTAGGCTTTGTTTATTTTATGATTGTTTTTTATCTTTTATATTCAATCATATTCGGTTGGGATATGAAGCCTGATTATATCATAAAATTTAGGGATATGATTTGGATATTATGTTTTAGATTTTAGAGATATGATTTGGATATTATTGCAAAGGCTTATGCTGTAAATATCCATGTATTCTCACTTTAACATGTCTCTAGTAAAATTCCTGGCTTGGCAGCGCCCCTAGACGGAGATTATCGTGATCGAACTGGGTTACCAAATTCTTGTATTCTTTTGTCTTTGTTATCTCATCTTGATTTCCTGGAAATTTATGTAACAAGTGGTATCAGAGCCTAGTTCGTTGGTAGTGTGGATTGAGAGGAATCGGACATTGGGTCGTTGTGGGAATCCCTTATGACCTGTGGAGGTGCTTTGTGTCGAAAGTCTCCTGACGGTGTTGGGTCGGTTCCGACTGGTAGGTCAGGCAGTGAGTCCCTTTGTGATAGACGGTGCAAGGTTTCGGCAAACGCAGCGGAGGAGATATCCGATGTGCTCTCATATCAAGTGAACCTTAGGTTTGTTTGTTTGTGGGAGTCAAGATGGATGAAGTCGAGTAAAAGAAGATCGACAGGAAAACGATGAGTGCGGTTTGACTAACCCTTTAGGAGAATGTCTCGACTGAATTTAGATCTGAGCCAAAAGAAAATGGTGAAGATCAAGAATGGTCAAAGTTGAAGCCGAAGATCACGGACAAAGAAGATGCAAGTCAGGTGGTATATTGGAACTGCAAGGGGCACTTGAAACGACAGTTCATGGCGCCGGAGAAGAATCAGGATTCAGCAAACGCAACGGATGAAATATCCGATACGCTGATTCTGAGCGTCAGCAGTCCAATGGAGTCATGGATTTTGGTCTCAGGAGCGTCATTCCACTCATGCAGTGATTCGGGAATTATAGAATCCTATACTACGTGTAATTTTGGTGTTATCTATCTTGCAAATGAGACACTGAAAATTTTAGATAAATGAATGATTCGAATCAGAACACCGAATGGTGGGGAGTGGAGATTGGACGAAGTATGTTGAAGTGGAAGATGAAATCAGTCTTCGAGTGGGAGATTATTAGGATATGAAGCTTGATTATATCCTAAAATCTAGGGATATGATTTGGATATTATATTTTAGATTTTAGAGATATGATTTGGATATTATTGTCAAAGGCTTAGCTATAAATATCCATGTATTTTCATTTTAACACGTGTCTGCGTACTTTATAGTAAAATTCCTAACTTGGTAGCACCGCTCCCAGACGTAGATCATCGTGATCGAATTGGATTACCAAATTGTTGTATTCTTTTGTCTTTGTTATCTCATCTTGATTTCCTAAAAATTTTCGTAACATATTCTTGTAAAAATGTTTATTATTTACTATAAACCATCACATTAAAATTACTATTCAAGAAAAGAAAAATTATGAACTCAAAGAAATATATATTATAAGCTCCATTTTCTTAAAACTCTTATATTATATAATCATCGTAATTCTTTTAAAATACACTATTTGACCATCTTTCAAGGCATCACGCCCAACCTACTATTAATAAATAATAAAAAATAAAAAATAAATAAAAAAACTAAAAAACAAGTAACATAATAATAATAATAATAATAATATAATAGTAGATTACTGAAATGTGGATTCAAATTTAAATAAACTAGTAGTAGTAATAATAATAATAATAATAATAATAATAATAATAATAATAATAATAGTAGATTACTGAAATGTGGATTCAAATTTAAATAAACTAGACCATGGAATTGAACATAAAATAGTCCACTGTACCTATAAAAAATTCGGGGTGTGTTTGGTTTTGAAATGAAGACCACTACTATTTAGCCGGTATAGTTTTAAATAAAAATATATTGTTTTCTTAATGATAATAAATTATATCAACATGCTATTTGAATAAAGATTTAATTTTATTTTAAAAAAAAAAAAAAACAACTGAAACCCGATTCAAATAACAAACCTGGAAAAACCACCCGGAATCTTTCCATACCCTAGATTGTATGCCAGACTTGTGAATATATTTCTCTGGTTTTAGATATATCCATGGAGTTCCTCCATTTTACTCATCAGTTACTTTCAGAGATGGATCATCCAATCATCGGAAAAGTCTGCCTGAATTACAATGTAGGAACAGATAATGTGATTACTGCATGCATCACTTGGAGCTGGCTGCTTAAGGACTGGGAGTGAGGTTGAGGGAATATATAAAATGCAATCGTTCAAGTTGGTAATCAAGTGACACAAGTCGAGGCTTAATTGGAGATCCGATCAATAACGCATTTATTGGTATAAAAATACTTAAGCATTTTGTCATCTTGGTCATGTGTACCTTTCGTGGGGATCGATTGTTTTATGATGAATTGATTTGTATACTGTCCTGATTCTTAGTATATAACTCTCTGGTGGCAGAACTGGATAAACAATTTTATATATGTTCATCAGTTTATCTGTATTGATTTGCTTATCTTGTGAATTTGCAAATTATTAACAATAAATATACATATATATGGTGCTCGTTTATTTTGCTGCATTAAGTTTGTGTGTTTATTCTGCAGGATTTTAATCAACATAGAATTATTTGGGGTAAACACAAATCAAACCAAACTACAATCAAATATTAATTTAGCAAATTCATTATAATACAAATAAAAAAGTAACATGAAGTGAAACAAAAATATAATAATAATTAAACTTGTGTGCAATGCACACGAGCATTTTATTTATTTATTTATTTGTATAAACTTTAACATAATTGTAGATGCACCATCCACATTTGTTATATATAGTTTATTACAAGAGGGATGGCCTCCTCCAACCTAATGTTGCCTCACTAAGAAGGTTCGAACGATTGTTATTAAGGACAATATATATTGGCATATATATAGGGCAATAGATAAAGATGGAGAATCCATAGATGCTTAAGGTCGTGGCTTCTCGTAATCTACAGCGCCTAGCGATGAATCATATTCACTCTCGTGAGATCCTTTACCAGCTCCTACACTTCCACGTGTACCTACGCCGTAGTTGGCAGCGCCTAGTGATGAATCATATTCACTCCCAGTCCCTATAGCTTTACGTAGACCTTTTATGATGTAGTCGGGAATGACCCGTAGTGATGAATCATATTCACTCCTAGATCCTTTACGTGTATCTTTTACGCCGTAGTTGGCAGCGCTTAGTGATGAATCATATTCACTCTCAGTCCCTATAGCTTTACGTAGACCTTTTATGATGTAGTCGGGAATGACCCGTAGTGATGAATCATATTCACTCCCAGACCCTTTACGTGTACCTTTTATGCTGTAGTCGGTAACGCCCCGTGACAGTGATGATTCATATTCACTCCCAGATTTATGTTCATATCGCGAAGTACCCTCATCCTTAACCTCTTCAAATGGAAAACTCATAGGTGGTACCATAAATGGTTTGGAACTAGGTACGGGTCGAGCCTCGTAGTGATGGATCGACGTTGTCAAGTCGAACAAAAACATGATATGGAAGAACATCATCACAAGTGAAGTGCGCAGAAATGCCATTGTGGAAAAGGAAAGAATGTGGGTTTAATTTTCTGAATGTATAATTTCGGATTCCTCTACTGGTATTTATAGATGAAATGATGTGTTAGTCTCTTCTCTACAAAAAGCAACATAATATCGTTGTAAATTGGATAGCCTAATCTATGAAATAAAATACTATGATATAGCAATGATTCGTATATAAAGATTTCTGATTCTCATAAATTCGAGTTGTTGCTATATACTAGGCTCTAGCTATAAGGTTTTTTTGTCATTTAATTTTTTTTTTTATCAAATTTGCTAAAAATTTAAATTTAAAAGATACACAACATAGTCAACCATCATGTTTATAATACCTAATTAAATAAGCTTTGTGGACTGAATTTTGGTTCAATTTCAAGCTACATGAACAATAATATTCAATATTTATTTATAATTTAAAACATCACATTATGTTACATTTTGCATAATTTCATAGTTAAATGTTTTTAACTATGAAATAAGGGACTATTTGAATTAGCTTAAAAAAGATATACATAAGCTAAAAATATAAGCAAAAGCCAAAAATAAAAGTAAAATGATTTTATGTTTAAATGAATTATTATAAAATTATTTTTATATACTATAATAAAATTAGAAGTTTTTTAAATTGTTAAAAAAATAAACCAAAAAAAAAAATAGAAGCATAAGTCAAAAAGCAGTTTAATTTTAAGTTTACTTAACTTTTTATAAAAGTAACTGTTTTTAAATTATAAAATTGAAAATATTTTTAAAACTTCAAAAATTACTCAAAAGCACTTGCAGTTAAAATAATTATATTTTTCTATAGAATTTTTATAATTTATTTTGAATTTTTATTATTTATATCTAAAAATTTAAATTATATAGTACATAAAATATATTTCTAAATATTGTAACTTATATTTTAAATTTTTAATTTAAAGATAATATATAAATTAAATTCAATGTTAAATTACTATATTTTTATAATTTATTAAATTTATAATTATATTTAATAATTTTAAGATTTTAGTATAATAAAAAATTTATATTTTTAAATTTGATATCAAATTTCAATTTTAAATTTTAATTTAAAAATAATATATAAAATAAACATAATGAAATAATATTTTTAAAATTTTAATTAAAATATAAAACAATTATTTTTATCTTATAATATAGTATTTATTGTAATTATTATTGATAAAAACAATATTTTTTTATTAAAAAGTGTTTATGTTTATTTTTTAAATTGTGTTTGTAAAAAATAATTTTGAATTTTAAAAACTATTTTTGTTTTTGGACCAACATAAGGTATAAAGTTTTTTTGTTAGAAATAAAAGTCTAATGTCGTGGCAAAATCTAATTCAAATAGGGTTTAAATATGTTTATTATTAAAAATTTTAAATTTATTTAGAATTTTATAAATTATATTTAAAGAATTTAAATTATTTAATCTAATTAAAAATAAAATTTATTAAATTTTATGTATACATTATTATTTTAAGTTTAATTTAATTAAATATATATATATAAATTGTAAATATAATTAACCTTAAATAAATTTTACTCTACAAATTATTTATAATATTAGAATTGTCAAAATATGTTCAATTGGTCGAGTTGGGCTATCCCCTCCTACTTTCAAAGGGTGTTGAGTTTGAATTTTTTTATGTTCGTTAAAATGCAAGACTAAACGAGTGAATTTACGTGGATTGCGGATTGAGAGTTGGTAAACCCGCAATGGATGGGTGGGTTTGTCCCTTGGTCAAATAAATATAATATCTTTAATATTTCAAATAAATATATTTGTTTTACCATTTTAATATGTTCAAAATTAATTATTTTATTTTATTTTTAGTAATTGTGGTTATATGACTTTAAAAAGTTTTTACAACTTACATATTATTTCAAACAAACAAAAAAATCATCATTGTTTAACTATCTTTTTAATGGGTAAATTTTGATATTCATACAGGCCGGAAAATTACAAAAAATATGTCTCATATATACTTCATGATTATTTTTGTCCTGTATTTATGCTAGCAAAATATATACCATAGGAATATTTTTGCAATTATCTCCATCTTTTGTATTATATATATAATTTTAATATTCAAAACGTTTATTGAAAAAAAACGAATATATACATACCGGATTGAAAAAGTATTGTATTTTATGGTAATTTTTAAAAATATTTTATATTAAGTTAAATTAAAGAATTAATTTATTAAAATTTTCATATTATATTAAACTAATTAATCAATATGTATTGTCGGTGATATTAGTATTTTTTAAGACTGTCTCGTCGACGTCGCTGTTTCTTTTGTTTCGATTTGTTTTTGTTTGTTATATTCATCTTTCATTATTTTTTATTTTTTTTTCTTTCTAGAATTTATTGAAAATTTTATAAGAATAATACATATTTATTTGTTTAAATATTTTCAATTACCAATACTTTAAAAAGAAATATTGATTAATGATATTTAAAATTTTGAATCAATTTATATTAAATATTTATTTTAAAATATTTATGATTTGAACTCTACGGATAACTATTTTTATATTAAATATAAATAAATAAATAAATAAATAAAAATTAAAATGTCTATGGGTTGCCCACTTGGCTCACCACTTGCGGGTGGATTGAATTGCTTAAATCTTAAACCGCTTCGTTATCGTAGATTAACCCACAAATATAAAGTAAAATGACATGAAGCAAAGGTGTAATAACTATTAAACTCGAGCATTTTATTTATTTATTTGTATAAAATATAACGTAATTTCAGATGCATCATCCACATTTATTATAGTTTATTACAAGAGAGATGACTTCCTCCAACCTAATGTTGCATCACTAAGAAGGCTGGAATCATACTTATTAAGGACATTATTATTGGCATATGGCATATATTGGAGAGTTGATCGATGCTTAAGGTTCTGGCTTATCTCGTTTATGAACAACCTCGTATCGTCCATGGGGATTATGAGCTGGCAGCAATACAGATTGGCCAACTGCTAGTGAAGAATCGTATTCACTTCCAGACTTTGGTTTTTTTGGTTTGTAACGAAAACTGTATAGTCTTTTTAGTGATGGAGTGTACTCGCTCTTAACCTCTTCAAGTGGTTTATGTAAATGAGGCAGAGAAAAATCTCGGCCGTGAAGAATTACGCGTCGTCGTCGAGCCTCGCATTGATAGATCAACGTTGTCGAGTCGAACAAAGTTATGATATGGAAAAACATCATCACTACTAGTGAAGTGCGCAGAAATGTCGCCATTGTTTTCTCTTTTGGAAAAGAAAAGATTGTGCTTTTCTAAGTGTAGATATACTTTCAGATTAATTCTCTTGTGGTATTTATAGATGCAATGTTAATTCTCTTGTAGTAATTCTCTGCCAAAAGGAGCATCGTTTCAATTAATTGGATAGCCTAATCTATAAAATAAAATATGATGTAGCAATGATTTCGAATATACGGGTTTTTTAATCTCATAAATATAAATAGTTGCTCAATAGGCTATAGGCAGC
Source organism: Andrographis paniculata (assembly GCF_009805555.1). Classification (NCBI taxonomy): domain Eukaryota; kingdom Viridiplantae; phylum Streptophyta; class Magnoliopsida; order Lamiales; family Acanthaceae; genus Andrographis; species Andrographis paniculata. The sequence continues at coordinate 296,486 of NW_026137616.1, read as the reverse complement.
GGCAGAATCAGAACTCGAACAAAAGAGCCAATTTTTTTATTTTTTATTTTTTATTTTTAAATTGTAACAATATGGCATTGAAAATTCGATATACCAAAAAAATTAATATGATAAATATATATATATATTGATATCGTATTGAAATTTTGATACAATGTCTGTATATACTGTTTCATATACAATCTACTAAAATTCAAAATAATAATTATGATATCAATATATTGAATTATTTGTATATATCGACATACCTAATATTAAAATATCAAAATTATTTTAATATATACTGAAAGTATTTTTTAACATACAAAAAATTCAATATGATATTTGATCATACTAAAAACTTTAATATACTAAAATTTCAATATTTTAATAATAATAATTTAAATAGAAATTTTTAATACTAAAAAAAGATATTTTTTAGCATATATAATTTCAAAAAAATATTATAATAGAAAAAATTAAGAGGCGGGTGGGTGAAGGAGAGGCTAGAGCCACCCTTACCCCCAGTAGTTTCGCCGATGGCTATAGCCTATACCTATACGTGTATTTACAATTCTTAGCGAAGTTACATAAAATCTATGATACTATTTCTCTTACAAAATGGATTTTTTTTTTTTTTTTTTTTCTATTCAATCTTTCAAGTTTTTTAAAATTATTATACATTTGTTGTAAATTCATAAATTAGAGACAACTCCAATGATAATCCAATCAAATTACTTAGAGAATTTCAATGAAAAAATTAAGCTATAATAAGTATTCGGCACAAATACTTGATAATCATTATCTGAAAAGCAACAAATATTAAGAAGTGCAAAAGTGGTGATGTTGAATTAATGATTCTTAATCATTCTAAAAGTATAAATTGAATACTTTAGGATTTGATTATAAATCTGAAGAGTTATTCACACCTCGCGTGATCACATCACGTGTGATTAAATGACAAAAATAATGATTTTTGTAAATATATAGGATATATTTTGTCAACAACATTAATAAAAGACAAAAGTGATAATAAATTATATATGGTGAATAATTTTTACAATTTTTCTAAATATATACAAATATATTGAATCTAGAATAAATAAATAAAAATCTTAATAAATGTATAATATTTTTTGCAAATATATTTATTTGTTAGATGAAATAATCATAATATCTGCCTCGTTGTCTTATACACAGTGTGTATATATAAGATAACCTTACCCTAGGCAACCATGGAAGCCAAGGATCCTCTCCTTGTTTCAATATATGCATTCTACTCTAATATACTTTTTTAAACTATATTTGATCGGATATTATTCTTTGATTTTAATTTAAATTAAAATTTTTGTTTAAGTATTAGTTTTTATATTATATTTTGTATAAAAAGTGTCTCTTCTGTTCACTTTATATTAAAACTATCAATGTTTATTTATTTATATTTTTGTTTGTCAAATTCAAATATTTCTTTTTTTTAGTAATTAATGTCCACTATTTCTATTCCGTTTGTCCCACATAATTTGTTATTTTTTTTGAAAATATATCACTTGAATCACATTTTAAATTTTTTGATTTATATATTTATTTAATTAAATTATTTAGTCATTATAATCTTAATTATCTACGTAAATTGAGACAAATAAGATGAGACAGAATGAGTAATATTTTTACATACAAAAAATAAATGTAAACTTTTAGAAGTGAAAAAAAAAAGTAATATATTTTTTAATTAAATATTATACAAATTAAATAATATTAGTTTTGATTTGAGATCAAAATCAAACAAACTAGTCATAGCATATATAAACATTACACATTTTTGTTGATTAAAGAATTACAGCTTTTGGTTAATCGATCATAGTATTCGTCAAAACTTTTGTCAAACTTAACATTAATGACATTTATATTAACAAATTATCAGTAGCACAGAATTATACGCTAAGGCAGGTTTTACTAATATCCTCCCAATGTAATAGCTTGACAAAGTAGAATGCCGGCGAACTCGGTCGGGTTTCGAATGAATTTTTAAACAGATTAAATGGTTCAACTTGAAATCCATCTCTTTATTTGAAAGGATTAGAAGACCCGGTCTGAACCCGACTGTTCAAACCAGACCAATTAAAAAATGACTCGATAACCCGTTTAATAGGCTACATAACTAACACAAACTCGATCTGTTCAAACACAACCTCAAATCGATCCATTTTTTTATTTAAAAATTTTTCAAAATTAAAATTTCACAAATTAAACAATAATAATAATAATAATAATAATAATAATATAATCAATCAAAAAACTAAAAAGTCAATAAAAAATAGAGGATTGGATGTTGATAGTAAAAAATCAGCACCCATGATTGTGCAAAAATAATTATGTTAAAATTCATTGTAGGCTGATCTAGAAAATTGCATCTTTTTAACCATAAAAATAAAAGTATAGGTCCTCAATAAACTCAAATCAAAACAACTTAATCTGATGAATATAATCAAATTCAAATAAAAACAACTTAATCTGATGAATATAATCAAATTTTAATTTAAATTAATTAAATCTAATATAAACTAATCAAAATAATAAATGAAACCTAAATTTAAAATATCACAACAAAATTCGTATAAAACTGTATACATAATCGAGTCCCAGTTTTTTACCATTGTCATTATTTGCCAGATCTACTTCTCACTAGTGTTCCCATTGTTTGAGCACTGTCAACAAGATGTACCTAATAAAAATCAGCACTGTAATTCATGGATGAGTTGCAGACTTGCAGTGATGAAAATGTGTTGGCACTGGATCATGTTGGTTAGCCTAATCGTTAATCGTTTTTAAAAAGTATTTAGCATGGTTTCATGGCCATTCAATCAATTTTTGACAAGATGAATAATTAAAATAAAAGTACATTGTAGTAATTACGATATTGGTATTGTATACAAATACAACCCTAGATTTGAAAAGAAGAATAAAAAATCCCCCAATCTTTTGCAGTGATTATTATTTCTCGATTCGACGGAGGGAGACGAAGGTTGCCTTGTTTATCACGTTTCCTCTCTTTCTCTCTCTATCATTCTTTCTGCTTCCTATTTTTATTATCATTATTATTATTATTATTTTGATTTCATTTCTTTTTTGTGGTTCGCATTTTTAGGGTTTGTCGTAAACCTGTCGTTGGTGGTTTGATTTTTTTGAGGTAGAATTCCTCTCTCCCTGGTGTTCCTATTTTTCCGGCATTTTTCTGCCTTTTTTCATTTGGATTCTCATTCAATCTCTCTTCTTGTTATTATTATTATTTTTTAAAAAAAAAAAGTGTTGTTGTTATTAAAAAGATTTCTCCTTTTTCTGTTTATTTTGTTTTTTGTCCTGATGGTATTTAATTGTTTGAATGTATTGATTGACCCATCTCCCAGTCCCAGGCTGCGAGTAGATTAATCATTCCCTGACCTTTCTGCCGTCTGCTTTTTGCTGATCATCCTGCAAAGATAATCAGGTCCGTATCTTTTTGCCCTACTGTTTTCCATTACCTTCCCTCCCTGTTCGTTTCAACCCACAGTTCTCGAGGGATTTAATCTGCATTTACCCACCAGTATTTACAAAAATAATCAAAATCCAGGCATTTTCTTGATTCATCTTTACCTGCGATATTCCAATTCTTGGATAAACATGTTGAAAAATCGAGTCTTTATTGCCTCCACCCCTCATTCTGTGTTTTTATTCTTTTACTTTTGGTGTATATTTAGAGGGGAAAAAGAAAACAAAGAAAAAGAAGAAGAATTGCAAAGCGCTGCTCCTCGTATTTGATTCAATATTCATTCGCATTTGGCTGTTGATGCATTCACGTGCGTTTGTTTGTAATTTCTTAAACCACAGTGTTCTTATTTATTATTAAGTCTTTTTCACATTTTTCTGTCGGCTGATTATGGAGAGCATGGCTTTGTCGGTTGCTCCTGTTAGATATTTACATAGATTGGCTTCTATATATATATGTATGTATGTATACATGGGGTCGTAGTCAGTTGTTTCTTCTTTCGTGGATGCTATTTTAAGTCACTGTATCATTCTTTTCTGGTACTTTGTTTTTACTATTGTATCACAAGCATTGCTTATGGCAATTAATTAATATCAAGATGCGTTTTTGTTTTTAATTTTCTGAATTTCTCAAATGTCTCTGTCGACTGTGGAGAGTCCATGCATGTTTGTTTGTAAGCAACAATATCTATATTTATATAAATATATATAGTGAGGAATCAGGGAAATCAATAGTAGCTTTGAGAAGATGATTCAATGGGCTTTTCTCAAAGTGGTTTGAAAATACATAGTTGCTATACATTTTTGTATATTTCAAAACTAATTTACCTTTTCAGGCTTCCTTCATCATTTTTTTTTTAATAGACAAAGTTGATGTTTTTTTTTTTTTTTTTTTTTCATACTATAGATCTGTCTATAGGGTACTAAACCAAGCTATAGAGTTTAAGATGCAAGACATTTGATACAAAAAATAAATATTTGGAATGATGACTGAGATGATGCTTCCATGGGAAAGATTTGTTTTTAGATATGTTTTGGAATGTTCTTGAATTCTATAGTGTTGTTGGGAATTGTAAAAAATTGAAAATTGGTAGGCATTTTGCATGATATAAATAAACTTTGGATGTGAAAGGTTTTTAATGTAGTATTTTAAATGAAGAATAGGTAATTGATGTAATATTTTTGTGGCAAATGTATTGTAGATGAATAGTAAAGAAATTTATTTGAAAATATATGAAAATAGAGATACCGCGAATCTGAAATACTTAAAAGTATGGATGATTCGATATATGTTCGAATATGTTGCATTAATTCTAGCATTTTTATAAAGTTGTTAGAAGGTTTGGGTTATGGTTGTAGGATTATGTCCAATTTGAAACTTTCCAGAACCGATGTGGTCACTTTGATGCTGTTTTGATTGACATGAATGATGTCAAAATAAAGTCGATCACGATGCTTTATTTCTTCTTCCTATTGACTTTCTTTTATTATATATATATAATATATATTCGTCATTGTTTGATTAATTGTGCTATAATGTGAAAATGGTTAGTATTTCTTTTGAATGAAGCCGCCGTTTGCTGGAAGAAAATGCCAAGAAGATTACGCAACCGCTGCATCGTAGCTTAGTCTATCTTAAATGTATTGCATCACCTCAACCGTTACGAGTACCCAATGGAGCTTTTGAAATTGCTTACCTTTAGATTGGTAAATTTGACACTGGAGTATGTCATTTTCTTTGGTTTGCCAGCTTTAACATATGATATTCTTTATTTCGATGACTTTTTCATTGGCAAATTTTATTTCCCCTATATAAAAGGCAATGGCCTTGGCATCCATTTCACTATCTTAGAAAACTGCATCAAGTAGAGGAATTCCCATGCTCGATAGGAGCGACATTGTAGTGATAAAACCATATAGTTAGATTAACTTCATTATGCAGTCGTGTAGTCAAATCACTTTGTTGTTGCTCCTCATGGTGATGCTTTTGTTTTTGCGATAGACATATGCCATTTCTTTTGATTACTTTCATTTCCTTTTAATTTCAGGAGAACAAAGCAGTCAGGCCAGACTAATTGCAACCTGTGTGAATCTCGTTGACGTTTTGATTGATAGCTGGTGTGTAATGTATCTATTTCAAAATTTTGTGCTTCAATTTTTTTGAAAACTTTTCGTGTATGCACCACGTCTTGATAGATGTTTTTTTCTTGTGTGTTTATATTAGATCATTTGAAGCTTCGACTTGATGGCATCCATTATTAAAAAGACATTGTAAAGCAGTGGTGCTGGATCTTTGGTACACATTTAAAGCCCTGCATTTTTTGGTAATGCATGGTTAAAAGTCGTATGAATTCCATGGACTTGAAGTCGGCTAAAGGATCCCCAGTAATTGCCGATACTGCTCCAATAAGCAACTCTCGAATGAGGATCCACTCTAGTTTCTTGCCTTGCTTACAAACCGGTACATCAATGTCTACCAGTGTTTTCATGGTTCCTCCGAGGAAAAAGACAGCCAAAACCGACGATGCTAGCACCACTGGCTGGCTCGACGCCATGCGCTCTTCCTCCCCCCCTCGTAGGAATCCTACGAGCGATACCAATAGCCCTAATGCTGCTGTTTCAGACCATTCAGAAATGGATTACGATACCTGGATGGTATGTGATGATGTTGTCTTGCTTTCCTTGTAAACATCCTTGTTTAGTACTTATATTGCTGTTTTTATCTTTTCTGTTTGTTCTTGCAGGCTAAATATCCTTCAGCCCTCGACTGCTTCCAATTGATAACCAATAATGCAAGGAATTCTCAGGTTATCATGTTCTTGGACTATGATGGAACGCTTTCACCCATTGTGGACGACCCTGATCGAGCATTCATGTCTAATGATGTAAGAAATTTTACCTCGCTTGTTATTATACTCACCTGCAGACCCTTATACCTGCTTGTTGCCCTATCTTTTCCTTCTTTCTCAGATGCGGTCTGCTTTAAGCAATGTCGCAAAATATTTTCCAACAGCAATCATAACCGGAAGGAGCCGTGATAAGGTGAAGAAAATGAATTCTTCTGATGAAGTCTCATTCGAAATTCAGTCCATATTTGTTTCATGACTTCTGCTGACAAAAATATCCGTTTTCTTCAGGCTTATGAATTGGTAGGACTGGCTGAACTTTACTATGCTGGTAGTCATGGAATGGACATCATCTTTCCTGTCAGCGACATGGTGTCCGAAAGCCATGTAAATTGTGTCAAGTCGACAGACAAGGAGGTTAGTATTCATAGTTTCTGCCCCTTGTCTTAAAGTTCAGTTATTCTCAACGATCTTTCTGTTGTCTATGAACAGGGAAATGAGGTTAATCTATTCCAGCCTGCCGCTGAATTCATACCTGTGATCGACGAGGTGTGTGATGATAGGGAAAATAAACACTTACTTATCTGTTATCCTTGGATTGATGAATATCGTGCTACTATATTTTCGCTGATATTTCCAGGTTTACAAAAGCCTCGTCGAGATTGTCAAAGATGTCAAAGGTTCAAAAGTGGAGAACCATAAATTCTGTGTCTCCGTTCATTATCGCAACGTGGATGAGAGTGTAGGAATTAATAGGCTTCATTTAATATCCGTGCATTTAATGTTTCCGAGCCTACTTAACTAATATAACCGTTGCTTTGTGTTTGATCCGACCAGAGCTGGCCTGTGATTGCGCAATATGTTCAAGACATCTTGGAGCATTATCCCCGGTTGCGAATCACTCATGGACGGAAGGTAATTAAATTTACGAAAATTAGCTGTCCAAAGGAATACAATCTATAAAGATGATATTAACTGCTTGAACATGAATGTTTTTGGCCGATGGATAGGTTCTGGAAGTTCGCCCTATGATTGACTGGGATAAAGGAAAAGCTGTTGAATTTCTTCTACAATCTCTAGGTATGGAGTATTAGTAATACAATCGAACTTTTAGAAAATCACCTGTTCCTTTTTTGTAATGAAAACATTCGGTCATGCAGGATATGGCGATCGCCATGATGTACTCCCTATTTACATTGGTGATGACAAAACCGACGAAGATGCATTCCAGGTAATATATATATATACATTTTTGTATGTAGTCTTCTTCCTTGGACGAGTAAGATGGTCAAGTGGTGGTGGTGATGGTGATGATGATGTAGGTTCTGAGAGAGAAAAACTGCGGGTATGGAATCTTGGTATCGTCTGTCCTGAAACCGAGCCATGCTTCGTACTCTCTGAGGGATACTTCCGAGGTAAGGAGGAAGTAGTAGTAGCAGTAGTAGTTGGAATTGATTGATGTTGATCCATTGTCCATTGATGAATAGGTTCAAGAGTTCCTGGAATCTCTGGTGAAAATGGCGCAAGAAGGGCAGGTGGAGCCACAAGCAAAGAAGAAAGAGACGAGCCGTCACCTTCGCCCGCCGTCGTCGTCGTCGAGTCGTGATGCAGCCAGCACAGATTAGAGCCTTTGATTACTCAGATGATATGATAATATATATGACATGAAATTTAGCAGATGGCCTGTTTTGTCTCTCTGGATTTTAGACCTTTTATGTATTTATTAATTGTGTTTGCTCCTCCTCCTTTTGTTACATTATTATATAAGAACTGGGTTTATTGTAAAGCTAAATTGATCTTTGGATGATTTTGTTTTTATTGGTGTCACAAGTTCTCTTTTACCATTTTAAAACTGTAATTAGAGGATTTAGAATAATTTAAAAGTTTTGACATAAACAGCTATAAAAAAAACAATCTGACGCGTAACGGTAAAATAAACCTATGTTCTAACTCGCTGACCTCTTCCAACCGACGTGGCATTTGGAGGAAATGTCGGATCCAGTTTGGATCGACAGGACCGTAAATCCACGTGGAGCCCATATACGATAACCACGTGTCTCATTTCACGAAGTGCATCGACGCTGCAAGGCTACAGCTTCAGCCAATCGTACCTCGTGCATCGATAGTTGTACTACCGGCTTCCATGATTGCGGTTCTCTTCCTTCGCGCATAAAGCTCCTCAGTAATGGAAAAGCCATTTCCAATCTCCATTGCCAATTGAAGAAGAAACAATGTCGTCTGCGTTGCACTTTCTTCATCCCTCTGCAATTTTCCCCTCCTCCTTATTACCATCTATCCAGGTAAAATATTTTTTTACTGTGGTGATTAATCATGCAATGCATGGATTCGTGGTAATTAATATCTACAATGACGAAAACAGGAGAAGAAGATAGGAAATTTCGAAGCTGGATTCACTAAGCCAAGGCTCAATTTTAAGAATCCGAGGTTTTTTCCTTCAATCCGCGCAGCTACGAATCCCCCATCGTCTTTTTACACAGGTAGATCGATCTGTGTGGTGGTTGTGTGTTCTTCATGGCTGATTTTGACTGCTCTTTCCCTTTTTTATTTTTTATTTCTGCATCGATCGTCTTCCAGGTGTGAGAACCGAATTGGACGTTGTACAAAGCCACAGTGAAATCGTACCGGATACTGTTATTTTCGATGATTTTGAGAGGTTGATTTTGGCTGGAAATCAGATTTGTTCTTCTTCTTGTTCTTGATGCTGATATGTCTGTATATTAATTTAAATTTACTGCAGGTTTCCCCCCACAGCTGCCACTGTTAGCTCTTCTTTAATCTTGGGTATTTGTAGCCTTCCTGGCAATCAGTTCAGGGTAATAACATGATTTATATATAATTAATTACGATTCAATTGGATTTCTATTTGATTTTACTTTGTGTTGTTTAGAGAGATGTTGACACTGCCTTGGCTGATGCAAAATGCTCTCTCATAGAAGAGTCTAATAAGCGAACTGATTGTTTCCTCGACAAGGTATGAAATATTATTATTGAGCAAACCAATCTTCAGAAACCTGTCTTATACAATTAGTATGTAATGAATTATTGACATGTTCAGGCTTTGGTTAATGTCGGAGCCAGTCTTGCAAAGCTAGTGCCCGGCCGAGTTTCGACTGAAGTTAATATTCGCCATGCATACGACACATCCGGAATTGTCAATAAGGTAACCAACCACTATTCAACTTCTTTAGAAAATATTTCTTACATATATAGCTCTGGTTTCTTACATCAACATGCGATGCAATTTGCAGGTGTATTACCTGTTAAAGTTGTATCACGAACTCGGCTTGTCTCCCGAGCGATTGTTGTTTAGAATCCCTGCAACTTGGCAAGTTAGTACTGCAGCAACAAATATTTTCATTTCCAAACTCATAATATTTCTCTTCAAATCAAAACCTCTGTAAAATTAATTGATTTATTTTTCTTTAGGGAATCGAAGCATCGAAGATGCTGGAGTCCAAAGGAATACAGACACATTTAACATTTGTCAACAGGTAAAAAGGAGTTCGATTTGTTGTAGAACAACATAACATTATATTCGACAACTACATCTATACGATCAATGCAAATAAGCCTCATTTTATTGTGATTCTTGAAAATATAAAGATCCACATTTCAAATGCTCTAATGTGCAAAAAAAATGTCACAGTTTTTGTCAAGCTGCAGCCGCGGCTCAAGCAGGTACTTCGGTTATTCAAATCTACACCGGTCGCATTCGGGTAACATTCCATCTAACCATGAAACAACCATCATTAGTCTTGTTCGAAATTTTCTTGATCCACAAATTTATATTACAATTTGGCTAATATTCGACTAGGACTGGTCACGTTGCAATAAAAATGATCCTGAAATAGAAGCAGCTCGGTCGATGGGGCAAGATCCTGGTCGGGCTCTGGTTAGATCCTCTACACATTACATATTTTTTACCAAGACTTTAATTGCAATACTGCCTATCCTAAGTTTGGTTGTGAATTGATGATATAATTTCAGGTTTCGAAAGTGTACAACTATATCCATAAATTTGGATACAAAACCAAAATGATGGTGTCTGCAATTCGCAACGAACAAGATCTATTTGATGTTTTGGGGTGAATTAGTTCATTCTTTTAGTCTACTCATTGCAAACTAATTAAATTCAGACATTGCAGATGATAGGTGCATACCATGGGAATGTTTTTGTTTGGACAGGGTTGATTACATAGTGACCCCAGTAAGAATACTGCAGTCTTTAAAGATGTCGATGGCACCTCTTGAACACAAGTATTACCTCACGAGAAAGCTACACCCAGAAAATGCTGCCTCCTGCAGATTCACCATTGACGAGGTTTGTTAATTTTCTTGCTTGCTATTTCTTCTTGCAAATCAAATTATTACATATATCAATATATATCTTTAAAATTTTTTTGTTTCAGCTTGTGAAGTGGGACGAATCCAACTTCGCCGCCGCGGTAGGGCCGGGCGCGACGGCGCTGCTGATCGCCGGAATTGAAGGCTACCACGATCAAACTGATCGGGTCGAAGAATTGTTGAAGAAGATGTGGCCACCCCCAAATGTTTAAATTTTTTTGGTATAAGAAAGAAATAATAAAAATGGCTTGCCAGCAAATGCAATAAGAACATATATGATTTTTTAGATTTGAGCAAAAACAAGTGGGAATTTGATTAAATTTTAATTTTTTATGTTGGTTTGATTTTGGAAAATTGTGTACCAGTCAAAGCGTGGCGAATCAAAACATGTGTCGGTGGGGATTTCTTACGGGCTTTTTAAGTTTTTTAATAGCACTAGAAGGATCCTGAATGAAAATATAGGCACTGAATTTATGCTTTTTATTTATTTTTTTAAATTAATAATAATAGTTAACTCCATGTAAACACAAATATGCACTGACAACTGTGCAATATCAAACCTTAGCGTATTTAATTAAGGCCCAGATGCAGAGGAAAAAATATATTAAATTTTACAACATATAAAAGTCAAATCATGATTGTGAAATTACACCTATAGATTTTACCACCAATCATCAACTAGGACTAATTTTTTTAAATAAAATTTTGTGAATTCGAGGATTAAATGAATTAATGATATGACAATCAGCCATCCATGAAATTGAGTGAAGAAAATTTTGTAGTAATATTTTTCTCACCCACCACCATCTATGAAAAGGAAACAATTAATGCAGCTTGTAGATCACAACTTCTACCCTTCCAAGCTGCTAAGGTTTATTTAATTTTTTTCACAAAGACAGCAAGCAAGAAATTTCTAGATCATTATATAATTACTATATCAAACACAATTATTGATCACCGTCAATAAATTCATTTAAATAATTACCACAAGTAATCAGTATCGATATTAATTAAAATGACAGATGGAAATTTTGCATTCAAGTACGAGTATTTTTAGATTAGTTTAACCAAGCCAACAAGCTTACATTAAAAACATTCAACTACTGCCTAATTTTCAGTACATCTTGGAATCTTAACTGCAAGATTAATAAATAAATGTTGATCAAAACAAGATGAAAAAATTAAAATAAATAAATACAATGCAAGAAAGAAGATCAAAGAAATAAATAATGTGTGGGTGGGTGGGAATATATGTAATGTGAAATGTGATAGATCAAGGGGAGAAATGTATGGATAAAATATATGTAATGTGAAATGTGATAGATCAAGGGGAGAAATGTATGGATAAAATCCCTAGTCGGGTCCTCGATCTCCCACTTCAGAAACAGGGATGATAATTGCAGTGATGAAATTTTGATGTATGAAATGAATAAAGAAGAAAGAAATACGCGTGGACAAAGTGTATTTTTATGCCATTTATGAACTGGCCATAGGCTGTCATCCAACCCCACATTATTCCACAAATTTCTCCAGCTGAGCTGAATGGAGAGAGTTTTTATTTATTTTTTTCTTTCTCTCTCTGGAATCTAGATCTTGAAATGATCTAAAATTTTAAATTCAGTAGTGGTTGAGCTTTGAACCGTTGTTTCTTGAAAATGTTGGATTGCGATGATGGTCCCGTCTGGCACTTAAGGCCCGACTACAGCAAGCAGAAATTTGCTGTCCCACAGGCCATCGAATCACTCCAAACCATCATTCGTCACTCATACAGCACCTCTTTAATTACCCCTGCAACTGAACCAATACGCACTACTATTTACTCTCTCAATTGGTAAGGTAAACAAGCTAGAAGAGACCCCAGAGCGGTTTTCTCTTTGCTCATATGAACATAAATCCGCAAGGACAAAGGCCCGACTCACGTACTACAAGCCACTGAATAGCTTAGCTGTGTGTCTTTTTGGGGAGGTGCCTTTCTATTCCTCTTTCCAGATTTGTTTCACCTGATAATGTAAAAATTCAGCGGCTAAAAGTGAGGGGAGGAAAAAGGGTTGATTGGATCTTTGGCGTTGAAGCGTGCTTGCTGGATCTGCAACAAATCTTGTTCTTCCGAAGTTGGTTATGGCGGCCTTCAGCTTTTTCCAGGTCTTGGCTGTCTGCATTTGCTTGCTGATGGGCTTCTCCATTGCTGACGACCCCACTGTTAGCTTCGACTTTGTGGTGTCATACATTACTGCTTCTCCTCTCGGCGTTCCTCAGCAGGTCAGCTTCTTGAACTAATTTATGCTCTTGTGAAACCCTTGATTTCCCATTCCCTTTGCTCATTTTGTTGGCATTGGCTTGCTTGGATTTACTTAATTGAGCTCCAGATCTGGTTATTAGGTGTAAGGATTTTGAATTTAGTTGGATGGATTGTTGAATGCCTTTCAAATCAATGCTCATGGTTAGTGTTAGGGTTTGAAAGTCTGTAACTGAAATGCACTGTCCTGCAGGTGATTGCTGTCAATGGCAAGTTTCCAGGCCCGACTATTAATGTAACAACCAACAACCATGTAATTGTTAATGTGAGAAATAAATTAGATGAAGGCTTCTTGATCCATTGGTAAGTGTGCTGCTCCTGTTGATTGGTAAAACTTGTTGTTTGTAGAAATGTTGATGATAAGGATAGATGTAAAAATTGAATTGAAATCAGGGCTGGGATACAGCAAAGGAGGAGTTCTTGGCAAGATGGGGTTCTTGGCACAAATTGTCCCATTCCTCCAAAGTGGAATTGGACATACCAATTTCAGGTCAAGGACCAGATTGGGAGCTACTTCTACTTCCCCTCTCTGAATTTCCAGAGGTCGTCGGGTGGCTTCGGTAGTTTCATTATTAATAACAGAGTGATAATTCCGGTTCCCTTCGACACCCCTCACGGGGACATCCCAATTATGATAGGTGATTGGTATACTCAGAATCATACAGTGAGTGTCGTATTGCTGCATTTTTTGGATTGTTTTTTTGTGTATGGAATGTTTGATCGTTGGTTTGTGTTTAGGCTTTGAGGAGAACTCTTAATGGTGGTAAAGAGCTCGGGATGCCGGATGGTGTTCTAATTAATGGGAAAGGACCGTACAGGTATAACGATTCCCTTGTCGCTGAGGGGATTGACTATGAAACCATTACAGTCGAGCCAGGTCAGTGAAGAATTGGAATGTTGGTTGTCGATTCAAATCGCTTGTTGTATGTCATTTGAAGTTGATGATTTGATGGTGTTCCTCAGGCAAGACGTACCGTCTTCGTGTGAGCAATGTCGGGATTTCCACGAGTTTGAACTTCAGAATTCAGAACCATAACTTGCTTCTTGCTGAGACGGAGGGTTCTTACACAGTGCAGCAGAACTACACCAGCTTGGACATTCATGTCGGACAAACTTACTCTTTTCTGGTCACTATGGATCAAAACGCCAGCAGCGATTATTACATTGTTGCAAGCGCAAGATTCGTCAACGAAACTGTATGGGAAAGAGTGATCGGCGTCGCAGTCTTGCACTACACTAACTCAAAAGGAAAGGCCTCCGGTCCTCTCCCTCCCCCTCCGCAAGACCAATTCGACAAGACATACTCGATGAACCAGGCGAGATCTATAAGGTTCGATCTCAACGTTCTATCCAAACTACGACGTTTGATTTTGCATAGTGGTTAAAGCTTTAGTTTGCTTGTGTAATGCAGATGGAATGTGACGGCGAGTGGAGCTCGTCCGAACCCTCAAGGTTCATTCAGATATGGTTCGATCAATGTGACAGAGGTTTATGTGCTGAGAAACAAACCTCCGGAGACAATTGACGGAAAACAACGAACCACTTTAAGCGGGATTTCCTTTGCCAATCCATCAACACCGATAAGGCTTGCGGACCAGTATAAGCTCAAGGGGATATACCATCTCGACTTCCCTACAAAGCCACTTACAGGACCACCTCGAGTTTCAACGTCGGTCATCAATGGCACGTACAGGGGATTCATGGAAGTCATATTGCAGAACAACGACACCAAGGTTCACACATATCACTTGAACGGATATGCCTTCTTTGTGGTCGGGTACTGTTCTGCTCGCTCCCTTCACTGTTCTTATCATCAGAAGCAGAAATTAACGATAACTATTTATTTTAATTTCTTCTATAAACGATACAGTATGGATTACGGCGAGTGGACGGAGAATAGCAGGGGAACATACAATAAGTGGGATGGCGTCGCTCGGAGTACAGCACAGGTACTTATTCAGACATTCTTGTTACCCGAGACGTGTAACGAATAGTATATGAATCTTGGTGGCGCAAATTATGTTTTAGGTTTACCCCGGGGCATGGACGGCGATCTTGATCTCCCTCGACAATGTGGGTGTTTGGAACCTCAGGACCGAGAACCTCGACTCTTGGTTTCGAGGCCAGGAAACATACATTCGCGTTGTGAACCCTGAGTCGAACAACAAAACGGAGTTCCCGATGCCGGATAATGCCCTGTTCTGCGGCGAGCTAAAGAAGCTGCAGAAGTATGCTCATCCTCAAAAAACAATAAATTTGTGTAGTAGTAAGAATTCCTTAGTGATTGATCTAATCCTAACCGCTGTGTTTGCTTGTGAAATTGTTGATTGCAGGCCGCAGGACGTATCTCCGGCGACATCGGTCACGGACGAGAAGCAGAAATGGTTCCTGGGTTTCATGCTGATGATGTCCGGACTGCTTTCCCTGCTGGTTTGATAATCTTTCAATGGGTGGATTGATGTGATTTGATTTGATTGTTGCTGGTTTGTGAGGATTCAGAAGGAAGGATGTGTAATTTTAGAACCTCTATTTGTGTGTGTGAGAATGGAATCAATCAATCAATCAATCAATCCCCTTTAGTGAGTCGAGTCGGTCAGCCATTTTTATTGTTCCTACTTCCGGCTGTAGGGTGGGTTAGTTCTTCCTTGGTTGAGTCACTGCTCTGTTTCTGTCTGTCTGTCTGTGTTTCTTCATCATTCTTTCATGGCTTTTTCTTTAACTTAACTGTAATATTAATTATTCATCGAAATTTGATTCATCTCTCGATCTCTATCTCTATCACTATCACTACCGCTATCAGAATCTGTGAAATTTCTGGTTCCGTTTTTTATTTATTACACTCTGTATTTGCAGTTGCATGCTGTCGGGTCGTTCTCCCGCATTACACAGTTTTCAAAATATTTGATAAGTTTTTTTACACTCCCCAAATATTTGGAAACTTCCTAATGCTACTTCATTAGTTAATTAAATAATTAAGCTTGATGTTTAATTTACAACAAGCTAATTAACTACAGAAATTAGTAATTGGATTTGAAAGGGTCGTGAATTTTGATGGGTTTACATTTTCTTTTAAATATAAAAATTGAAAAAATAGGTGGCGTACTTAGAAATGTACTTGTGGTGACTCAGAGGTCAACACTAAATAAAATTACGAATAATATCATTTGACATACAAGCTTTCATAGAAGCTGCCTAACAAGTGAAGTTCGAGCTACACCCACCAATCACAAAATTTTAAGGTCCTTTATTCTATTTTATTGAACTTAACAATATTTAATTCGAGTTCTGACAGGTAGAACTCATCCTGGCCGTCAAACTGATCTTCTCAAGCAAATCTCGGCCCTCCGTCAATCTAAGCACATTGCGAAATTACTAAAACACCCCTACTGTACTACTCGCTATTTATACTTCAATCCTTTCCGCCCGTCCATCTGAAGGCTGAAGCTCCCCATACATGGCGAAGACCCGAGGATTCCGGCTGGGTCGCAGGCTGATTAGCGTCTTCCGACGGTGCGTCCTCCGCCGCGCCCGGAGGAGATCCGCCGCGTACCTTCCGGCGAAAGCGCAGGCCGGAGCTTTTTGGAAGGTGTGCGGATGGGTTCGGTCTTGCAGTAGCTGGAGCAGGAAGGGAGATTCGGGTTACATTCCAGTCGGGCAGGAGGATCCGGTGGAGCGACCCAGATTGCCGAAGGGACACCTGGCGGTGTACGTCGGCGAAAAGGAGGGCAACACGTGTCGGGTTATCGTGCCGGTGATATACTTCAATCACCCGCTGTTTGGTGAGCTGTTGAGGGAGGCTGAGAAGGTGTACGGATTCCATCATCCCGGCGGGATCCTCATTCCTTGCCCGAAATCCGAACTGGAGAGCGTGCAGATGCGGATCGCCGCCGCCGGAGTAGGGCGGAGATGGGGATGGGGATGGAGATGGAGATGGAGATGGAATTCTTGAGATTTTTATTTTTTCATTTTTCGATGGAATTCTGTTTTGAGTAAATTTTTGTGTTTAATGCAGCCATCCCATCCGTATTTCTCAAGGCTGACGTTTATCTTTTGGGTTTATGAAATTTTGTTTATTTTTCACCTGTAAATACAAAAATCTGATTGTGTACATTTATTTATTAATGAAAGAGAGCAACTACTACAATAAGTAGAAGAGTTGTGTGGTACAAAGAAAAGCCCCATTAGGCCCAAATATAAAAATTGGGCCTCCAAATACAGGAAAATTTGGATGTGCCTTTTTCCTTTTAATTTCCACATGCGCAATTCGTACTATTGCAAAATCTGGAACCCTAACCCGGAAGGAAGGAAGGTTCGAGAAGGTCTTGACTTCAGCTTGAGCCTTGAGGGTCCTAGAACCCTCTGGTTTCCTCCACCAATCGCCTTCCCCACTCTTCTCCTCCCCTTTATTGTTTATTTTCACCATTCTTCATTCATCATACACCCCTTCACTTCCGTCCTCGCAGATATCAAATTCCCCTATAGAAAAGAATTTCCTACGACGCCTAATAATGGCAGACGAGGCCAAGGCCAAAGGAAACGCAGCCTTCTCGGCCGGAAATTTCAACGACGCGGTCCTCCACTTCACCGATGCAATCAATTTAGCCCCCACCAACCACGTCCTCTACTCCAATCGCTCTGCCGCCTACGCTTCTCTCAACAAATTTTCAGAAGCGCTCTCCGATGCGCAGAAGACTGTGGAGCTTAAACCCGACTGGGGCAAGGGCTACTCTCGCCTCGGCGCCGCGCACATGGGTCTCCAAAGTTATAACGACGCCGTCTCCTCGTACAAGAAGGGTTTAGAAATTGATCCTAACAACGAGGCTCTTAAGTCTGGGCTTTCCGATGCGGAGGCAGCCTTGGCTCGGAGCAACAGATCCCGGGCCGGACCGGGGGCGAGTCCGTTTGGGGATGCATTCGGGCCGGAGATGTGGGTGAGGCTGACGAGCGATCCTGGAACCAGGGAGTATCTTCAGCAGCCTGATTTTGTTAAGATGATGCAGGATATTCAAAAGAATCCAAATAATCTGAACATGTATTTGAAGGATCAAAGGGTTATGCAGGCGTTGGGGGTTTTATTGAATTTGAAGTTCCAGGCGAGGGGTGGCGACGATGATGCAGAGATGCCGTCGGCGACGGCATCGAATGGTGAAACGCCGGAAAGGAAGAGGCCTGCAGCCTCAGAGGCTGAGCCAGTGAAGCAGGAGAAGCGGGCGGAAAAGGAGCCCGAACCTGAGAATGAACCAATGGATATTTCCGAGGAGAAAGAGAAAAAGACTCAAGCTCAGAAGGAGAAGGAAGCAGGGAATGCTGCGTACAAGAAGAAGGATTTTGAGACAGCAATTCAGCATTACACCAATGCAATTGATCTTTACGATGAAGACATCTCTTTCCTCACTAACCGTGCTGCAGTTTACCTGGAGATGGGCAAGGTACGGTTTGTTATTTTGTTTTCAGATTTATTGTCATGTCTTTGTCGATTTATCTGGTTTTAGTGTAAGCTTGCTTTATCAGTAACTACCCTCTTGGATGCTATATATCTTATACTTCGTACTGATTATATTAATAGAACTGTGTTTTGTGTGGTTTTCACTACCCTATGAAATCAGAAATCCTTTGCGGGTATTGGTGTTACTTTTGTGGACCGTAGTTCCTCTTGCCAATAGTATGTTATGTTTGTTTAATAATATTTGATGGGCGATTGGTCTTTATGAAAATTTGTTTCTGGTTTTCTGATAGCTTACAGATATGTGGAATACATGGCGGTTTCTATCATTATAAACATTTATGTCATTTATTTATATATGCTAGCACATTGGTACTTGGCAGCTGGTCCTCTATAGTCTCGTTTTAAGGTTTAGGGTTTTTACATATGTTTAGTACCGCAGGTTTTTTTCACAGATATGGTTATTATTTGGTGGAATATAATTACACGCCTATTAGTTATTAGCATTAAAGTGAAAGTGCTTCTAAGCGCTTTTACGTTCCTCCTGGACTCCCAAGATAGTTAAGATCCAATTTTTATCCACTGATTTGAGTGATTTTTATAGGAGAATATGTTATTGTTCATGGAGTTGAGGAATGTGATGATTCTACCCCCTACATTCTATTTTTAAACAGACCATACTTGGGTTTACTTAGTGCTTTGATCTTTGACACTTGCTGGAAGAATACTGCTTTTTCATCAGTTTTTGGTTCATTGAGTTAAAGTATGTGATAATTTTACACCTCTACTTTTTATTTTTATTTTGGTATGCTTAATGATGGCTTCTTGGTTTTGCAATCCATGTTCTGGTGGTGTAGTTACTTTCTTGTTTATATATCTGGACTTTGAACATTTTTGAGTTCTTTTGTATGATTGGTAATTTGTAGATATGATTCAGTGTGAACTCCAATATAAATCTCTCTTTTTTACCCCTTCCCATGTTAGTATGAGGATTGCATGAAGGATTGTGACAAAGCTGTTGAAAGGGGCAGGGAACTGAGGTCCGACTACAAGATGATAGCTAGGGCTTTGACAAGAAAGGGAACTGCTTTGGTGAAGATGGCCAAGTGCTCAAAGGATTATGAACCGGCCATTGAGACTTTCCAGAAAGCACTAACTGAACATCGCAATCCGGAAACCCTCAAGAAACTCAATGATGCTGAGAAAGCTAAGAAAGACCTAGAGCAACAAGAGTACTTTAATCCACAAATAGCTGATGAGGAACGGGAGAAAGGTATTGTGACCTTATAGTTCATTCATGTATGTCTCATAATCAAGCTTAGTCACTAACCGTGATTTGAATTATAATTATAGGTAACCAATATTTCAAAGAGCAGAAATTCCCTGAAGCTGTCAAGCACTATACTGAAGCAATAAAGAGGAATCCTAAAGACCCTAAGGTACTTTTACTCCTAAATGTATTGCATACATCATATACGCATGCTAAATACTCAACTTTCTGGTACATTGAAATGGATGATTAGGGGTATAGCAATAGGGCTGCTTGTTACACAAAGCTCGGGGCAATGCCCGAGGGGCTTAAAGATGCTGAAAAATGCATCGAACTAGATCCAACCTTCACCAAAGGGTATACTAGGAAGGGTGCTGTCCAATTTTTCATGAAGGAGTATGACAAAGCATTGGAAACATATCGGGAGGGATTGAAACATGACCCTCAAAATCAAGAGCTGCTTGAAGGCGTGGGGAGGTAGGGAATTTCCTGTTTCTTGTTTTCATTGTACTGATTTGTCTTGCTCCAACTTGGATTGATGGTTACCTGGTGATTTTGCTACATTTCCCTGCAGGTGCATGCAACAGATAAACAAAGCTAGTCGAGGAGATTTGACCCCTGAGGAGCTGAAAGAAAGACAGGTTCAATTTGCCTTCCAGCTCCTAAATGTTAAGCTTGATATCTGTTTCGATTCTAACTCAAGTTCTGTGTTTCAGGCGAAGGCAATGCACGACCCTGAGGTTCAAAACATCTTGAGTGATCCAGTAATGAGACAGGTATTTAGAAAAAGTATTCCACTAGTATTAACTCTCCTCTACCATGACATGTTCTGATGCCAAGTTGTATCTCGTCAGGTCCTAGTCGACTTACAGGAGAATCCCAATGCTGCACAGGAGCACATGAAGAATCCTCAAGTAATGAACAAAATACAGAAACTTGTCAACGCAGGCATTGTTCAAGTTCGGTGAAGAAAAGAAAACCATGAAAAAAACGCTACCCTCTTCTGCGATTTATTGCCGCGAACTTCAATTATCTTTCAAATTATATGCATATGCTTTGAAACATCTTTGAACTGTATGTCGAACTCGTGAAACTTCAAATGTTTTTTGTCAGCAAGTGATCATAATTCTATCGGTCTCTTTTATGTCCTTCCTTTGTTTCAAATTAATAACAAAAGATTTCCATCTACCATCTCGTCTTGATGATATTTTGGCTACACTTTGCTATATAATTCAACGAAACAAAACTGATGTCTCAAGATGCCACAGCTTCCTCCTTGGTGGCCAGTTGGTTCTGAATATGTTGTGGGACAACATCGAATTTGGCTAACTGCATTGTGTAGGAAGCACGCCCTTTGGTCATACCTCGAAGAGTGCTAACATACTGAAACATCTCGGCCAAAGGCACCAGGGCATCCACCACCTACACAGCACAGGATGACCACGACTGTTTAGAACCAGAATTCACAGATAGGTATGCGTAATGAAGGTAGTATGTATATTAGTACCTTCAGTCCACCGGGTTTATCTCCAAAGTTGTTGATCTGTCCTCTCCTCGAGTTGAGATCGCCGATGACGTCGCCCAAATGCTCCTCCGGCGTGACAACTTCGACCTTCATAATGGGTTCAAGCATCTGTGGTCCGGCTTTCCTGATGCCATCCCTGAAAGCTCCTTTCGCGGCCAATTGGAATGCCAGGACACTAGAGTCGACGTCGTGGTAAGAACCATCCACCAACACTGCACGAACGTCGACCACCGGGTACCCTGCCAGCACGCCGTTGCTCATGCTCTCTTCCAGCCCTTTCATAACTCCCGGGATGTATTCCCTCGGCACAGCGCCTCCCTTGATCTCGCTCTTGAACTCATACCCGCCCCCGTGCTCCAACGGCTCGAACCGAATGGTGACATCGGCAAACTGCCCCGCCCCGCCGGATTGCTTCTTGTGAATGTACTTCACTTCTGTCACCTTGGAAATGCTCTCCCGGTAGTTCACTTGGGGCGCTCCCACATTGGCTTCAACCTTTAAGCAAATTGTGAAAGATTAGGTTATCAACATTGATTTGATTTACACAAATGTCTGAGCAAGATGAGGGAAGTTCACAGACCTTAAACTCTCTCTTGAGTCGATCAACGATGATTTCAAGGTGCAATTCTCCCATTCCTTCAATGACTGTTTGGTTGATCTCTTCGTCCCGCGAGAAATGGAAAGATGGATCTTCCTGCGCCAGCTTGTACAAGCCAACGGCCATCTTATCAACATCAGCCTTAGTCTTTGGCTCGATCGCGACCTTAATAACCGGATCCGGGAAGTCCATCCGGTCGAGAACAATGGGGTTCTCAGCATCACAGAGTGTTTCTCCTGTGATTGTGTCCTTTAGCCCTGCAAGAGCTATAATGTCTCCCGTTAGAGCCAACTTAATATCCTCTCGGCTGTTGGCGTGCATTTCTAGCAGCCGTCCTATCCTTTCCTTCTTCCCTTTGTTCGAATTCATCACATAAGAGCCGGCTTCGAGCTTCCCAGCGTACACACGCACAAATGTAAGAGAACCAACAAAAGGATCATTCATGATCTTGAATGCCAGTCCGGCAAAGGGCTCATCATCGGTGGGGCTCCTCTCGATCACCACCTCCGGGTCGTCGGGATCAGTTCCTTTCATTGGAGGCAATTCGATCGGAGAGGGGAGGTAATCGACAACAGCGTCGAGCAATGGCTGGACCCCTTTGTTCTTAAAAGCTGAGCCGCATAAAACAGGGACGAAGCAGCCGGAGATAGTCCCCTGCCTGATCAACCTCTTGATGGTGGCCTCATCAGGCTCCTCTCCTTCCAGGTAGCTCTCCATGGCTGCATCGTCGAGCTCGACTATGGTCTCGATCATGTTGGCCCGGTACTCCTCGGCTAGGCCTCGGAGATCGGTGGGGATATCCTCGTACTTGAATTTGGCTCCGAGCTCCTCCCCTGTCCAAATGACGGCCTGCATTGTGACTAGGTCGACGAGTCCTGTAAAAGTGTCCTCTGCGCCGATGGGGATTTGGAGGACGAGAGGCTTGGCGCCGAGGTTAGTGACGATCATGTCGCGTGTACGGAAGAAGTTAGCGCCGAGACGGTCCATTTTGTTGACGAAACAGATGCGGGGGACGCCGTACTTGTCGGCCTGGCGCCAGACGGTTTCGGACTGGGGCTCGACGCCGGCGACGCTGTCGAAGAGGCAAATGGCGCCGTCGAGAACTCGGAGGGCGCGCTCGACTTCGAGGGTGAAATCGACGTGGCCGGGAGTGTCGATGATGTTGATCCGGTGCTTGTTCCAGAAGGTGGTGGTGGCGGCGGAGGTGATGGTGATCCCTCTCTCTTGCTCCTGCTCCATCCAGTCCATGGTGGCGGTGCCCTCGTGCACCTCCCCGATTTTGTAGTTCCGGCCGGTGTAGTACAGGATGCGCTCCGTCGTCGTCGTCTTCCCGGCGTCTATGTGCGCCATTATTCCGATGTTCCGGTAGTCCCTCAGCGGCACTTTCCTCTTCTCTTCTGCTGGAGAAACACCAAAACATCAATTGTATTTGGATTTTGATGGAGATGGACAAAATTATATCTTTTACATATATATATATATATATACCTGCTGCGGCAGCCATGGCGAAGACAGAGAGATTCCTTCTCGGGTGCTTGGGATGAGGCAACTTTGCGGGGGTGGAGGCAATTCCGAGGAAAGGAGAGCGTGGTGCGACTCCATTACGACGTCGTGTTGATTGGGAGGGGGAGGTGGAAGGTAATGGCCTCCTGGAAGTACCGTGCAAGCTGCTGAATAACTGATGATAGCCAATTGATGACGACGACGATGACATTCTCATCAACGCCTCTGCCGCCATTTTTGTTGGGCACTCGGTCTGCTGCTCTGCTTTTCTATTGGCTTATTGATCGATACTGCTACTATTACATGATGGGTTCTTTATTTTTTTGTGGCAGGAAAGCATCTTGAAAATTTGTAGATAACATTAATTTGAATATTGCATTTTTCCCATTGATCAATCCATCCAAGTTTGGAGAAATTTTCAGGCACTCAGAAGTCGCCACGTCGACAGGAAACTCGAGCCTCAGAAAAGGCAAGTGGGCTTCCACTTAAACAGTTAGACAACAGGTACGTAGCCATTTCCATTATCACAAAGCCTTTTACAAAGATTCATATATATAACAGTTCTTGTAATTTTAATACAGCTGGTTAGGTTTTATAGAAACATTAAATACTGTGCTTGTATTTAAAACAACGTATTGAATTTATTGCATACTTAAATTTTACATCAAACTTGTGTCTTTTTTTTTTTTGTTTTTCTACAATGTTTGTCTGTCTAATGGTGGGATTCAGAACAGAGGACATTCTCCATCCCTAAGAAAATCCCAAACTAAATTCTATTCCATCCTCCATTATCGGTTATCCTCTCTTGTTCTTGAAGCTCAAAATTTCCAGAAACATCAGCAGCAAGCAGTACAAGGTTGGATTGGAAGTAAACGGACATGCTTGCCCAGCTACGTCGATCAAACTGTAATATACTTGAGCATAGCTTTGCGAATTTTTTCCATGTACTCAGCAGCTTGTGTCTGCAGTACAGAGATACCATTGATCATACAACTTTCTTTATTTTTGCAAGAAATTCTAAACATAAGCTGAAGCTAGGAGAAATTTGGCGAAACCTCTAATCTAATATCACCTGGTTGCCCCGATATGCTGTCCCGATGTTTTCATCGAGAAGTGCGAGCAGGGATCGGTTCAACTCATTTTGCTCGACCATGTCCAGAAGCTGTAGGCATGAAAGAAATTGACAATGGCCATAAGTACCAGACAAGAACGGATTATACATGGTATAGGTTGAAAGAATTAGTCACATACGGTAGCATTGACATCTTTTGACGATAAAAGCTTCACCAGGGATGCCCTTGCTTTTACAAGCTCGGATTGCATTTTATCATAAGCTTCTGCAAAAGGATGAACACATTGGCCTAACATAAAAGAAAATTTTTAATCTTTCAAACACTTTTTCTAGTAGTAGTAGCCATTAATCCAACCTATTCCTTCCTGGAGGGCTTTTTCAAGTGATTCCAGCTCGATTACTCTGTCCTCGACAGCCTGCATGTATAAAACACAGACACAATTCATGACTCTGGTTGTTCATCCCGTCGACACAGCAAGCTTCGATATTTTAAGACAAACCTGAGTCTTGGACACTGCAAACCTCAATGTCCCCAATTCAAATTTCAGGTGAGCAAAGAATTCTTCATTTAATCTGCTCAATGCATCATCAAGGAATAAGATCATGAACACTTATCTAAAGTAGCAAAATCTTATTAACCATATCATATGTAGCAAGTAAAGAAACTAACCGTGGTCTCAATCTTGCAATCTCAAATTCAATCTCCTGAGCTTCAGTATCAAGAAAATACTCAACCAAGTCCTCTACAGTATCCGGCGCCTCCCGCGACTAAAATTCAACATGCAATGACACCAATCAAATCAAAACCCCAGCCAAAATCATGTAACAATTATGGGTACTCACGATGCTTCCTTAAATCTAAGACAACATAAATCGAAACAAATGCAAACCTCACGAAGAACTCGCCGACGCTCCTTCTCCTCACGGACTTGGCGTTCGAAAGCTTCTCGAGCATCGGCGTCCTTTTCAAGGCGTCTTTTGAATTCTAGCCTCGCGATGTGCCCCGACTTGGGAGGTCCAAGGATGCCTTCCGGATCCTTCCTTCACACATCGAAATATGTCAGGAGATCATACATAGTTTGCTTGTTCGAAGGTCGAGGTCATTATCATTATTAATTCAGGAAACAGACGATAATCTAACAGACAGTTAGAGAGTATTTACCCATCCTATGCAGCGAATTTGGGGTTTCTCGTTTCTGGGTCTTGACACTTTGTAGAGGGTGCTCGGAAGAGCAAGACGGAGGCAGAAAGAAGTGGACATGGGTTGCCGTTGCTGGAGATAGCAGCAGCTGCTTATCCGTTCGAAAATCTCTAGGATTGTCATAGAAGCCGTTATATATGTCTGAATATAGTAAATCTCAGATGGGCCGGGCCATTGCTTTTCTAAGCCCAATTATTAGAGTAGTATTCTAAGCCCAATTATTAGTAGTAGTAAAAGACATATTTGCCCTAACCAAAGAAATTGAATTTTGAGGGTGGATAATTCTATTTAGTAATTTTGGGGGGGAATTGTTAAATTGGAAAATCTGTGTAGTGCATAAATGAAATTTTATACATTGGGAGAGCCTGGCAATAAAGTCTGAAGGAGAAGCGAAATCGGCAGGGCATTCTCCGCCTGCTCGCCACCGGAGGTCGACTGAGGAGAGAGATCAGGTTGGTTTTTCTCTATTTCTTCAGGGTAATTGATTTTTTCCCGATGCACAGGAAGCACATAATTTCTTTAGATAAAACTTGGGAGGACGGAATAAAATTGTGCTTTAATAAGGTTCGGGCATGATCTCTATTAGGAGTTGGCTGATTGTAGTTCATATTTAAATGTCCTTTCTATGATTTGGATATTAATGGCGAGAATTATTGGATGAATATGAAAGCCGTGGATGCAGGCATTTTACGAACTTATATTTCTGGAAACCTAGGCTTGGAGAAAGTTGTTGGTGTAAATCTTAAAGGGATTGAATTTTTTGAGATGTGTTTTATTTTCTCTTTTCTTGGAAGGTTTGATTTCACAAAAGGTAGTGTTTGCTGGTCTTTTCTCGCTGATGTTGTAGTTTTTTAGTAGTCGACTCCATTTGGCCTAATGTTTCTAGTTATTCCGTTTTATGGTTTGTTGGAAGTTATTAGATTAGGCTGGTGTTAGTGATTTTCCTGGTGACCATGGTGGTCGAGTTAATTAAATGCAAGGGTGATGGTGTTTTGGTTATATTGATTTTGTGGTTCTTTTGTTTATTAATGTGTGCAAGAGGTAATTTATATGGCTTTCAGATCATAAACGTACCTAATGATTAAGTGATTGAAAATTAGAGCTTTGAGTGGATTGTATTATGCTGTTATGTTTAATCTGCAGACTCATGTGATACTCAATTAGTTATTGATTTATGCAAAGTGATATGAATTCTGCCTGAGACATGAGAATAAAAATGAGAATTTTGGAGTTCCTTTCATCTACATTGGGTTTGTGAAGATTCATGGACTAGGCAAGATTCGTACCACTTCGCTGCTTCCTTGATTTAAGTTTCATAAACTCCTAGGTAGTACATCAAACGCATACTGAATAATAGTTATAATAGTTCTTGAGTGTCGTTTGAATTTTCCTTATATCATGGCGGGAGCACCAGGTAACTGGCAATTTGTTTAAATGAACCCAATTATGGTCATACTTCAATATAGTTGACAAAGCATTTGACAATCTATGGGAATTATGGTGTATGCAGTTTCAATGTAATATCTGTGGAAAAACTAATTATTTTTTCAACAAAAAATTAAAATGAAACCTGTTTCTAATTCAATCTAGGCAGCTTCAAGCAGCAGAAGAGTGTCTCTAGTGTGAAACCTTTTGGGTTAGACGTTTAAAGAATCCAAAATTGTTAACGAACTTGTTGAGGGAATTTGGTTTGTTGTCACTTACCCTGTTTAATTTTTGATCCATTTATATGATATATTAGTTGCCTTTTCTTGAACTCTTTGTTTTTATTACACACATATTCAAATAAAAACTGAAAAGGGATTCTTTTAATATCTAATGACCATCTTTTTGTCAACCAGCATCTTTTGTTGTTAAATCTAAATTATACCAAAAATTCAAAGATATATATGGTTAATATGTGTAGTTTCCTTCAGCTTTGATTGAATTGTGTGTGTTATTTTATGGATCTTGGTTCATATTCATCAATTGTAATTATTGTTTTACTTTCCTTATTGAACATAAGTAGCGCCAGACATAATCCTTTTATCCTTGGAGGGCTTTGGATTCTGGTATAATCTCCTCCCTTCTTTTTAGTATGACTATAAGGGGGACTGTAACATTGATGTTGCAGAATGAGAGTGAGTTTGCGAAAGTGAAATAGAGATTAGATTTTGTGATTCGGATAAATGCCATTTTTGCAAATTTTTAAAAACTTGTCCTTCAAAGGAAATCAAATGCACTGAAGATGTTTCTTCATCCAGTGCATTTGAAGAGTGATGGCCATTTTGAATATTATGGGTTGTATATGTTGCGGGGTAGTTATAGCATTTAAGCCAATGCTTAAAAGACAAGAATTGTATAATTGCTGAAGAGATGGCTACTAAAATACTATTTGGAGCCAAGTGCCCGATTTGCATTAACTTTTATCAACACGAAGATTTCTTCCTTTGCACCACAAATAATCTACTTATTTGCCATTCCTGAGTATTGTCGATAGGATATACCCTTTGGATTAAATATTTACAATTGTACATTGTGTTTTTCCTCAGGTATCATGAGTGAATCATTTACAATTCAAATCAGCAGCAACTTGGTGAGTCACCTTCTTGATGATGGCAAGAAAGTAAAGAAGAAAACACGAAAACCCAAACCAAGGATTCCTCGAGAGCCACCTCAGACAGCTCATACAAAGCAGCTTGCTAATGATTCAAATGCAAAAGGTCCCTCCTCAGCTGGATGGCCTCTCGACACTCCCTTGTACTTGCCAGTTCCATCTCAGCAAACGCCCAAATATCCAGAGTTAGATTCCATCAAATCGGTCCTTCATGAGAGTGAGAAAGTTGTTGAGCGGCTGCAGAAGCAGGAGGAGAGCCTGGTACAGGAGGTAACTCAAAGAGCCAAGGAACTCCACGAGAAAGAGTTCAAGCTTCCACATCGCAAACCCATGCCATGTTCAGACCAGAAAGATGCCTGCTTAACTTGCTACAAAGAACATGTCAAAGACCCCTTGAAATGCGCCCAAGTCGTCAAAGATTTTGCTGATTGCGCGCGCAGAGCCAGACAGCAATTGGGCATCAACAATAATTAGGTACCCTTTAGATCCCTTCATCCCCGAAAAACCAATACCAATACCAAATCTTTTGTTGTTTCATTTAATAAACCTTAATTTCCCCATTGCTGCTCCCGATAGGCCTCCAAACAGCTCTGAGCAGGCTTCGATGGGTTGTTTCTTATGAGACATATGTTTTCATGTGTAGATGGTTTCTACATCGTCTCGACTATTACTCCTTGAGGGCTATATTTTCAAGTGAATGACTGTCTCTGTCAAGATTGATTGAGGAAATGAGTGTAAAATGTAGCACGTTAATTTAGTTAGGAATTCAGGGGATTGATCATATGAGTCGAGACAATGCCAAGATTTTGAATAAGTTTCATTTCTTGACTGATTTCTTTCTTTCTATTCATGGTTTCGATCAATAGTCATGTGAAGGCTACATACAATTAATTAGAGTTGGTGAAAGGGGGTTAACATTCTGTGCAAGTCCATGGAATAATATTTATTATTATTTACTATATCTGACTAGTGAGTGGATCTGTTTGGAGTCAAACATTGTGGACTGGAGTGAGTCACAACTTTCACATAATATATATGATCTATAATTTTTTCCAGCAAGTACTGCTATTCTTAGTATTTAATTATTTAATTTTCTTATCATTTACATATTTGTTTAGGCCTCGTGCTAATGTTAGAAACGGTTTTTCAAAGATATCAGCCCACAAGGCGGCCCACAAATTATAGTAAAATAGTTTAGTATAATTACAAAATTAGGTCGACCCGACCCGATCCTTCAAAATGGTAGTATATATACCAACCAGCGTTCTGCCATTTACAAAACAGAAAGTAAAAGTGACAGATATCACTACTTCCCACACTCACTCATCTCACTTCTACACGATGATCCCTCCGTTGGTGGTGGCTGTGGCGGTTGTCGCCGTTGCCGGGATCCTCTGGAAGCTGATCATCAGCTCCGGCGAGAATGAGAAAGGCGTCCGCCGACCGCCGGGGCCGC
This sequence comes from Andrographis paniculata, assembly GCF_009805555.1. Lineage (NCBI taxonomy): Eukaryota > Viridiplantae > Streptophyta > Magnoliopsida > Lamiales > Acanthaceae > Andrographis > Andrographis paniculata. Next base: position 266,814 of record NW_026137616.1, on the reverse strand, counting down.
GGGGCCTGCCGCTCGTTGGGTACATCCCGTTCCTCCGGGAGGATCTGCACCGACAGTTCACGGAATTGGGGCAGAAGTACGGGCCCATCTACAGGCTCCGGCTGGGGAACAAGCTGGCGACGGTGATCAGCTCGCCGGAGCTGGTGAAGGAGGTGCTCCGGGACAACGACACAATCTTCTCGAACCGAGACATAACGGTGGCGTCGCGGATCGTCACCTACGACCTCAACGACGTGGCGTGGTCGCGGTACGGCCCTCTGTGGCGCAACCTGCGGAAGCTCTTCAACCGGGAGATGCTGAGCCACGCGAATCTGGAGGCGTCGTACAATCTCCGGCGAGACAGGGTGAGGAAGACGGTGAGGGACATCTACGCCAGGAACCGCACTCTCATCGACCTCTATGACGTGGCTCTGCAAGTCGACATTGACGTCATCATCAACTTGATTTGGGGCGGCAGGCTCGACGACGCCGGCCGGGACAAGATTCTGTCGAGCCTGGCGCCGGTGGTCAGCGACATCATCGATTCCATGACGAAGCCTAATCTCTCCGATTTCTTCCCGCTTCTGGCGAGGTTCGACCTGCAGGGAATCGAGAAAGAGACCCGCCGGCTTCTGCACAAGATCGAGGAGATCATCGAGCACACCATCGACGAGCGCATCGAGAACCCCTTCAAGAAATCGGAGGCGGAAGCCATTGAAAAAGAGAAGCGTACGGACTTTCTGCAAATCCTGGTGGACCTCATGCTTAAGGAGAACAACGACGAAACCTTCGGCAAGACCCACGTCAAGGCCATGCTCATCGTAATTACTAACTGCATTTTACTAAAACTAATTTACTATAGAAATTAATCTCCGACAATATTAATTACTGTTTGGCGAATGAACGTGGAACAGGACAACATTCTTGTGGCGGGAACAGACACGTCGGCGACGACGATCGAGTGGGTGTTGACGGATCTGATCAATCACCCAAAAGCGATGGAGAGGGTGCAGGAAGAGATCAAGAAAGTGGTGGGGATGGACGCCATTGTCGAAGAGTCCCACACCATGAAAATGGACTTCTTGGACGCCGTCGTGAGGGAGAGCCTCCGGCTCCACCCGATAGGGCCCTTGCTGACTCCGAGGACCCCCAGCCAGACAGTGAGGATCGGAGGGTACACGATTCCCAAGGACTCTGCAGTGTTCCTCAACATCTTCTCCATCCAGAGGGACCCCAAGATATGGGAGAGCCCCACGGAGTTCCGGCCGGAGAGGTTCCTTGAAAGCGCCGGAAAATTCGATTTCCACGGCAACAACTTCCAGTACATGCCGTTCGGGTCGGGGAGGAGGGTGTGCGCCGGAATCCCGCTGGCGGAGAGGATGGTGAAGTACATAGTGGCGACGCTGGTGCACTCGTTCGACTGGAAACTCCCCGCCGGAAGGGAGAAGCTGGACATGGCGGACAAGATGGGGATGGTGCTGAGGAAACGGTCGCCTCTCAAGGCCGTGGCCTGCGCCAGATTGTCTAACCCTCAGCTCTACGCTTGAATCCTTTCCTTTCTTCTACTGTACTACGTGCTGTGCTGTGCTGTGCTGCTAATTACTCCATAAATAATGAGCTTAAGCTTAAGGTCTGGTGTATGATTGGATTTTGAAGGAAGAAGTATTAACACGGAGGCGAAGGATATAATAATTAATATATTGAATTTGTCATCACATCAATGATTTCATTTCAATGATCTCCATATTAACTAATATTGACAGATGGATGAAGCAAGTAAATAGTGAAGATGAAATTTTTAAAGATAATCAAAGAGCAGAGCTAGAGCTGAATTTATACTAAGCGTGATCCTAAATGCGAGGCTACTGTGGGGTAAGGGTGCATTTGGTTTTGATTCTTTCCTACGTTCTTAAAAATACATGAAATAAAAAAGTATTCAAGATTATAGTAGAATGATACAACAAATCAAGCAGCAGAAGCATGATCAGGTTTGCAGTGAGGCAAGTCTGTCTCCATTGTGGGAGGAGTTTTCAGAATGGGATTGCTCTCGAAGAAATTCACAGGCTTCAGATCAAAGCTCGACGATACTGTCGGCATAATCGGATAATCTTCTTGGCACGGAATGTGATGGAACCCCAATGTATACCACACCACAATGTCCCTCTCCTCGATCCCACGATCCCTGCACCATAGTAATTACTAATGTAACAATCCCAGATCAATCAATGAAACAGGAAATTAAATTTAGATCGTCTTCTTCTTCTTCACCTGTTAGACCACACTTCCAGCGTGTCATCCCCCCGGCTTTGGTACGTGAGCAACCCGCCGGCCCATTGCTCAGAGGCGTTGTAAGGAGTGACCCAAATTTGGTTGTTGGAGAAGGCTCCTCTCTTCTGTGGAGGATCGTCGTGATCGAGCAAGTTTGCAGCAGTGCCGGCAGGGACAACCTTGTATCCGACCGGGTTCCCCACCCTCGTCCTCTTTGTGGGATTCACGACATGAAACTCTGACGGCTTGTAGAGATTGAGCTTTATCTGCGCATCCTTTTCAGTCTTGGCCACATCTCTCACTGCCTTCAGGTAGCTCAGCCTCGGGGACTCGCCGGGAGAGGTGTTCTCCCGTTGGAGATGAACTTTTACGAAGGAGTTGTTTGATCCGTCGACGTCCATATCGAGATGGAACGTGATGAAGTGGTCGTGGATGACGCCGATGACATTTTCGGACAAGAGAGTTCCGTAGAGATGTTCTTGGCTGTTTACTTGGTTGATGTTGGTGTAAGAAGTGCCTTTCACCATCAAGATTCCACTCAAACCAACCTGATAACGATCGATTTCACTACATCAGCAAAAGCTTATTTTATTTGGAAGCTGATGTAGGAAAAATGGACAAGACAACCAACCAACCACTATAATTCTCAGGACAAGAATTGATAAGAACAAGCCACTAGACGAAAAGATTATGAACCTTGATTCGAATCAGTCCATCGGTTTGGAATTCCCAATCGACAATGTAGTCGTAGTTGGCCACGGAAGCAGCCATTCTTACCACCAATGTCACTTTCGGCCTCGCCTCTGTTATCTGCAACTCATCAAACACAGTCAGAAATATCTAAGCTGATCATATCAAAATCATTAACGAGTAATGAAACTAAAAATCTACCTCCATTCCAGTGATGGGGGATTCGGAGTGTCGCCATCCGATGTCGCCGGAGTAGCTCTCGAAGACACAAACCATACCGGATCGAACGTACGGCGATCCATCGGCAGCGGCAAACACAGCATCCATGTAGTGTGCATTCCTGGGGCAGTCGTTGAGAGGGTCGAGGGGCATGGCCTGCAGGCCGAAGCCATATTCACCTGCATCCATGTAGGTCTTGAAGTACCAGGCGTCGGTAGGGTCCATGTAGGGGACGAAGAGCTCGGAAGTGAGGCCTTTGTAGAGGACACTCCTCATCTCGCCGGTGCCGGGGTCCTTCACCATGGCCCGGGATATGATCACTCCGGCTCTCGGGTCGGGTTTTAGGTGAAATTCCCAGTTTGCCCACTTGACGAGATGATTGTCTTCTATGGTGAAGCTTGGACCCTTTGGCTGCTCCATGGAAATCGGATTAACCAGGCGGTGGTAGGTGTTCTGGGCTGAGAATCTGTAGTCTGTGTTGGCGCCGCTTGGAATTGGTATCTTCTTCCCTTTGTCTGTGATTTCGATCACTTGCTGCGTGTCCAAATCGACCAGTACTGTTAGACCTTCTATCGGCCTCATGTAGAAATTGGCAGTGCCTTCCATGGAGTAGCATTGGACTTTGATTAATCTTCTGCCTTCCTCTCTTTTGCCTGAGACTTTGTTAATTAATAATTTGTCATCGATTCAAAATAATGTAAATCGAAATATTTAATAAAATTTTCTGACCAAACCAGCCGGCGGAAATGGGGAGACAAGCGAGGTCGGATAAAGCGACGCCGCGCTCCGTCACCGTCCGATTGAAATCGGCGCTGGAAAGAGGGGCCCACGTGACGGACGACATCTCCTCCACCGTCATCGTCGGGTAACCCGACAACCCGCTCGAGTCATGGCAGGTCACCTCGCCGGAACTTAAATCCACCGTCAGAACATACGCCTCCTTGCCGGCGCGTGCCGTGACGGACGCCTTCCTCGGCGGGAGCGCCTCCCCCTTTTTCCACCGGACCACCGTCTTCTTCTCCGGCTCCTCGAGAACTACGGAGTGTAGCGCATACGCTCTGTTTTTGAACAATTCGTGTTGGCGGATGATTTTTTGAACTTTTTGCAGTTCTGATATGGTGAGAGGGTCGAGGGGGTGGTGGGGGACGTCGGCGGAGTGGTGGCGGCGCCGGCGAGTGTGGCTGCCGTGTTTTTGGATTAAGTTGGCGTTGTGGGATTGAATACGGTTCTTAGCGGTGCACCAGGGGGAGTAGGCGGCGCAGTCTAGAAGCGCCGTTGTGGTGGACAGCGGCGAGCGGAGGTTGGAGAGAGCGAAGAGGAATAGCAACAAGGTGAAGCAGAGAAAGAAGGTGTAGCGAAGAAGAGTTTTGGTCTCCATTATTATTATCTCTGTGACCTCTGCACCGCACTTTTTTGCAGTGGAGGAAGACGGGGGCGTATGTGTGCGTATATATATATATATGTATGTACATATGGTATGGTACACTGTAATATCTTTGTATGATTTTTTAAAAAATAAATAATAATAATATTATTATTATTATTATTGAACATGACTGAACCATGACCGTCGTTCAATCCTCATGCCGTCGTTCCTTACTGGTTATAAGTTTGCAAGATGCTTGAGTGATAGGAGTGGCTTTTTTTTAATTTTAATATTTAATATTTTATAAAAATAAAATAAAATTATGTGTTCTAATAAAAAATCACGATAATTTTATAAATCATACACTAAAAAACACCAAATTTGGGAAAAAGTTGGTGCAATGACAATAATATAATGAATTAATGAGTTGGGTGTATGCTTAATATACATAATAATAAAATAAATATAATAAAAGGATGTCATAATTTAATTTCACATGATTGAGATTAGGTCAATATCAATCATATTTAGATCCAGATTAGGATTCCGTGCACACATTGTTATTTTGCTTCTAAAATAAGTTCATGGGAATTCTATTCTATAATCCAAAAAATAGGCTAATTAAGTTTAGATTAGAGTGATCAAATATTTGAAATCATAATATTAGAGTTAAATTTTGATTTGAAATAGTAAAACTTATAAAAAGAAAGTAAATATAATTATAATATATATATATATATACATAGTGAATATACTGGCCGGCCAAGGAATCCGACAGCATCTAACCTATACATTTTATATTTATAGTACTCCTATTATTTTATTTCTCTTCTTTCATTTACATGTTTTTTTTTAAATTCAAGAGACAGAACAAACAAACAAACAATTCCTTATCAATAATTTAGTTGCAGTTTGAAATTAATTATTTGAATAATATTTTGATTATATAATATTTTGATGTAATAAATTTAAAAAATTATTAAATAAATAGGAATGATTTTGATTTGAAAATAATAAAAAGAACAAATTGAAAGGACATGCACAAAACATAAAATGGCGAAGAAACTGGTGTTTATTATTTGACTTTGCATTTAGTAAAACTTATAATAATAAATTTTAATTTGTTATATTTTTTAAATAAGCTTTGATTAATTGTGTTTGCAAATGTTTCATTAAAAATTAAATTAATATTTTACCTTTCTACAAAAAATAAAAAATAAAAAAATTGTATTATACTTAATTGTTTCCAAATATCTTATTTTGAAGTATGTTTGTTTGGAGGTTTGGATTTTGAATTGGGATTGAAATAATAAAATTTTTGAATTTGAATAAATAGGTGTTTTATGTGATATTTTGAATGTAAAATTGATTTTTAGTATAATATAAAAAATAAAATATAGGTGTTTGATTTGATATTTTTTGAGAAAAAAAAATTGGATGAACAGTGTAAATCCAATCCAATCCCCAAAATAGACCCTAATTCAATGCGAAAGTGATCACTATTTGATTAAAATCTGTTCGTTCCCATCAAAAAGCTATAACCACAAATCTAAAGCTGAAGAAAATTACAGTCCAGACATGGACATATATATATATATATATCTATCAAGAAACATATCTAAACACTTGCATCTCCGTTTCTTTAATTTTTTCTTGTATAGCCGTCGCAGCCGCTACCAGAAATTGTGCACGGTATAAGCTTCGACCGAACCTACTATCCTTCTATTTCTTCAATTTTAGAATGTATAGTCATGGCTAATCTCTGCTCGACTCGGCGCTGTGGATCGATTTGAGTTAATTCCAGGCACAAGCTAAGCCCGGCGCCAGGCGATCAAGCCGATACAGTAGCTTTACAAACAGGGAGTTCACTTTCCTGATATGGAGCGATCTTCAGCACGGGGTTTCTTTCGAAGAAATTCACCGGCTTCAGGTCAAATCCAGACGACACGGTCGGCATGATCGGGTAGTCCTCCTGGCACGGCACGTGATGGAAACCCAACGTGTACCATACCACAATGTCTCTGTTCTCGATCGCCCGATCCCTGATATACAATAAGGTTTCAATCACGATCATTATTTACACTTGATGAAAACGGCGATGTAATAAATAGTAGCTGCCGCATTTACCTGTCGGACCACACTTGAAGCGTGTCTTCGCCGTGGCTCTGGTAAGCGAAGAGCCCGCCCGACCATAGCTCCGACCTGTTGTAAGGAGTCACCCAAATTTGGTTGTTGGTAAACGAACTTCTCTTCTGTGGGGAATCCTCAGGATCGAGCAGGCTAGCAGCATTGCCCGAAGGAACAACCTTGTACCCGACAGGGTTGCCCACTTTAGTCCTCTTGCTCGGATTGACGACGTGGAATTCAGACGGGTCGTATAGCTTGAGCTTGATCTGCGCTTCTTTCTCCGTCTTGGCAACAGTCTTGTTAACTTTCATGTAGCTCTTTCTCGGGGATTTTCCGTGCGTATATGCCCTTTGGAGATGTACATTGACAAAGGAATTGTCCTCGCCATCGATGTCCATGTCGAGGTAGAAATTGATGTAGTGGTCATGGATGACTCCGATTATGTTGTCTGCCAAGAGAGTTCCATAAAGGTCCTCGTTTTCGTTCACTTGGTTCATGTTAATGTACGATGTCCCCTTCACGATCACCATGCCCGTGAGCGTAACCTGGACAGCAATCAACCAAGCAAGCATCCGGTTAGAAAGTTATGTTCCAAACAACATCGGTACTATGTTGTAGGATTACAATGATCGATGTCGTCGCCAGCCAACCTTGACATGGATAAGCCCATCGGCGTGAAACTCCCAATCCACGATGTAGTCATAGTTGGCAAGGGTTGCAACCATTCTTGCAACTAACGAAATCTTCGGCCGCGCCTCTAGGAACTATACGAAAACACACAACTCTTCAACACTACAACACATCTCACTAATCTAACCAAAATTATAAGATGGTTGTCAAGTAGTTATACCATGTTGCCTGTAAGAGGTCCCTCAGTATGTCTCCAGGCAGCGTCGCCAGCGTATCGCTCGAATATACAAATCATGTTCGACTTAACATACGGCGTGCCATTAGCAGCTGCGAAAACTGCATCCATATATTTAGCATTGCGGGGACAATCATTCAGGGGATCGAGGGGGAGGGCCTGGAGCCCGAACCCGTATTCCCCGGCATCCATGTATGTCTTGAAGTACCAAGCCTCTTCAGGGTCCATGTACGGCACGAAAAGCTCGGAAGAGAACCCCTGATACATGACATTCCTCATTGCACCGGTCTCGGAGTCGCGCACCCTGGCTCGGGAGATGATCACGCCGGCTCGGGGATCGGGCTTGAGGTGGAACTCCCAATTCGCCCATTTCACCAAATGCTCGTCCTGGATCACGAAGTTGGGGCCGTTGGGCTGCTCCATGGAGACCGGGTTGGGGAGGCGGAAAACGTCGCCGTTTTGAGCGGATAAGCGGTAATCGGAGCCTTTGCCATCGGGGATGGGGATGGGGGTGTGTTTGCTTCTGTCTATCAATTCGATCACTTCAGTGGTGTCCAAATCTGTCACCACAATTATCCCTTCGATAGGTCGCATGTAGAAGTTTGCAGTGTCTTTCATGTAGAAGCATTCCAGCTTCACCAATCGTCTTCCCTCCTCAGCCTTGCCTGAACAAAATTAAATGATGGGATTCGATTCTTTACTGTTCTTGATCCTTCAATTTAAAAGTTATGTCCGAATTTGATAGAAATTGAAGGAGAATCATATGTCCGTACCGAACCATCCAGGGGAGAAAGGCAAGCAGGCAACATCGCTAGGATCGACGCCTCTTTTGAGGATCGAGCGGTTGAAATCGGCGCTAGAGAGTGGAGCGTACACCACTTTCTGCATATCCTCCATCGTCACCAGAGGGAAGCCGGAGATGTGGCTGGTGTCGTGCTCCGCCACCGCGCCGCTGTCCAAGTCCACCGTCAGCAGGTAGTTCTTGCCGGAGGCACGTGCAATCACGGACGCCTTTCGCGGCGGGAGGGGTGAGCCCTTATTCCAATTGAGAACCACCTGCTTGTCGGGCTCCTCCAGGACCAGCGAGTGGACGGAATAAGCATAGCCTGCTCCCGATTTGGAAAAGAAGGATTTGATGAGCTTCTGCACTTTGTTCATCTCGCGGATGGTGAGCGGATCCAGGGGGTGGTGGGGGACGTCTTTGGTGTGGTCATGGGAGAGGGGCGGCGGGCGGCGGAGGAAGCGGTTCTTGGAGGTGCACCAGGCGGAGTTGCCGGCGCACTGGACGAGGTGATCGAGCTTGTCGGGGAGAGGGGTGGGGAAGTTGTAGATTGTGAAAAGCGTGACTAGGAGAACGGTGAGGATGAAGATGATGCACCGCCGGAAGTGCTTGGCCTCCATGGCTGCTTTGTATCTCTCAGAGCAAGGTATGTATATATATATATGTATATATATACACACACAGAGGATGAATTTGAGTGGTAAGAGTTGTGAAGTGTTCGAATTAGTTGAGTCTGAGATGTGCGACTTTCCTATGCTTAATATTCCCTCCATCCATGTACCTTAAAATCAATTAATACTTTTCTCTTTCTCTCCTTCTTTTTTTCTTTTATTATTATTATTATTATTATTATTATTTTTTTTTATGACCTATGAATTGCAGTCTAAACTAATATGTGTGTTAACGATTCGAGGCATTTGAATTTTGAATTTATGACAAATCACAAGTGTAATTCCCACAACACTGAACACTGGATCATCTTTATCCATCGAATTTGTCGGACTTAATTTGTAAATTAGATTTATGAAATTTACTTAAAGCCGCACATTTCATAGTAGCGGCAGATTTCCACACTTAAAAAAAAAAAAAAATTAGTACACCTCTCCTTTCAATTTTATACATTCTTTTAAAATTATAAAAAAAGAATAATAAAATTAAATGATGAAGAGAATACTACTTTTATACATTTGTTCATAATTTTATTATTTTTATTTTAATACTATATAATAACTAATTTATCATTATATTTTTTACAAATCTCATTATTTATATTAATTATATATTTCATATAATTAATTTTGTACAATTTTGCCGAAATACAAAACAAACATAAACTCTTTATTTGGATTTTTTTTTAATTTTTATTAAAATTATAATATATAGGAGTATTTTTTTTTCACACATAATATATTCTCTATTATTAGTTAAGATATAAAATTCAAATTAAATAATACTACTATTTTCAACACAAACTCGAAAGAAATACACTTTTTTTTTATATATAAGATAGGAACTTACAATCGTTACTCGAAAGTATGAACTGGATAAATGACCTGCCGAATCTAATGACAATAGACAAACCATGTGTAAAAGAATGTGAGATGGCGGAAGTTTGATCCAATAGAGAAACACAGCTTTGTTGAATAAATAAATTGTACACGAAATTAGTGAGTCCATGAAGTGGGTGGGTGGATTCTCACTTGCACGCACACACACACTATATATATATATATATATTATAAAATAGTATCTTCTTCGTTTGGGGTATTAGAATAATCATAATAATAAAAATAGTAATAATTCCTAGGAAAGTGTACATGTTTATTTATATCTCAACTACTATTCAGCAAGGGAGGATGTTTGGTGCACGTGCACTGACCGTTAAATTGAGGGATTATTAATGTCTTTCGTAGATTTTAAGATTAATAGTAAGACGACACACCATAGATATTTCCTCTTCTGATCCAAGAAACTATATATATATAAATAAATAACAAACCAATTAGCGTGTGATTGTTTTGTGTCTTGGTTTAATTTTTTATTTTTATTTTTAAGTAAATTATAAAAAATTGAATAGATAATATAAATATAATATGTATTTAATATATTAATTTATTTTTTTTAAATGAAATTATTTTGTTAAAGAAACAGATTTTTACGGCAACTCCAACTATATACCAAATATAATAATGTACAACAGACAAACAACAAACACTATTTTTTGTGTAATAAATGGTAGTCCATTGTAGTGTATAAGATCAACTCAAATCTACTGCAAAAAATATTATGTAATTTTGTTGTTTTGAAAATAATTGTTTCAGATATTTTTCAGAATAATTCATATATATATATATATATATATAATAAGAAATATACTTTTTTTTTTAAAATAAAATTTGAAATTTATTTTTAAAATAAAATTAGGATGTAACAACACTAATTTTTAAAGTGAGGGATGGCTTTACAGTAATTGAAGCCAACAGAATATGCCCACAGAAATTGGCTATCCAAAATTCCACATGCAATATGGGTCAGTTCATATTTATATAAATAAAAGAAACAACTTAAGGTTTTTCCTTTTTTTAACAACTTCAACAACCAACAAATTAATCCTAAATATATATATATAGTCAACAAATTTGGTCGCATTCACAACTTAAAATTCACCAACCTCACCTCTCTACATATTTGATCATTCTTTAAAATATTGTTAGATAGATATGTAGTTGTAAAATTGTATAACTTTGACTCTGAAATATTCAAGTGACAACTACCATTGAATAATAATATATATATATATAATTCAAGTGGTGACCGTACGATTGGAGCTCCTGTTCATCGTCACACTATTACTTTTAATTTCGAAAAATAAATAATAAATATTTTGGGGAAGTGACGATTTTTTAATTTATTAAAATCGCATTACCATTGGAAGCCAAATTAAAGAAAATGAAATGGTCCTTAATTATGTCCATGGCCAAAGTAAAGGTCAAATTTTTTGGTGCGCCATTCAATAATTAATGTTGCTGTCTAAAGTCGTATCTATCATCATGTAGTGCGACTGCCAAAAAATCTCACCAATTTTCTTTATTTTATTTGTTTATTTTGTAATTCAAATAAGATTTATATAATTTATTTTATTAAAAGACACGTGTACGAAATAAATTGGGTACGGAGTAAATAAGATGGAACAAGAACCAAAGTACATCCGTAAAATAGCAATTTTGTGTAAATTATTTATTTATTTAAAAATTATTAAATAGTAGTACTATAATACAATCTTATACGAGGAAAATAATGATTATTGAATATTGCAATAATTGGGCGGACAATTCCACAACAGTTATACAGATCAGAATGTCCAATGAGAGCATCTGGGCTGGCTGGGCTGGATTTAGTAAGTTAACTTAAGCCCAAGAATTGGTATTTTTATTTTTATTTTTATTTTTATTTCTACTTGTTTTTTCATGCATGAGAAAAAAGTAAATACAAAGAAACTGCCTTTATTTTTTGCAGCACATAATGATTAATGATTGTAAGTGGCGAAAGAAAAGTTGATGGGATCTCGATACCTTTTTATACATGAGCATTGAAAACTAAGTCCCAGTACAGTACCATTTATATATGCGCAGTGTTGCTGTTGTCATCCTGACATATATATGATGTAGTTAATTAATTAGATTAGATGTTATTCATGAGGTTTTCATTTAATTTGTCCCCTCGATCTCACTGATTAGTCTATTAATTTTAATTAATCACATTTTTCTAAATGCAGATAGATAGATAGATAGATATACATACCTTTCATGACTTGAATCGAATGGCTTAATTATTACAATTATTATTATTATTATTATGTTAAAACTCAATTAATTGTCGTGAATGGTGGAGAGCCGAGACGACGCCGTATCCTGTTGTTCTCTATATCATATATCTTTCTTTCTGCAAAGTTGTTTAACGACTTTAATTCATTGGATCCCTAATTTCTACGCCTAACTTCTTTTTCTTTTTTTTTTTTTCCAATTATATATATACACATATTCTCATACATTCAATTACTACCAGCATTGCTAAGAAATACAAATAATTATTGAGCCAATAAGGAACAATATTTACTCTGTATTAGAGATGATTTGATTGATAAATCTAAATCAAGATTAGGCCTTTAGGTTCAAATCATGTCTGGAAAGTCAACAGTACCGTTGACACGTGGCAATTTTTTTAATTTCTCTAATAGGGAGGAAATATTTTTTTGACTTGAGTATCCCCAGATTAGGAATCTTAATACAGATTGAGAATGTCTGCAAGTTCAAATGAAACCATTAATCCAGTACAATTTTATTAATATATTTTTTGACAAGCTAAAATAAATTATTGTCATTTTTATAATAAAAATTCACTATCAGTATGTATACAGCCAAACAGCAGCTTCTGGAATTAGGTGACCCATTCCTTTCCATCGCCAGATTTCAAAATTTTGAAACCCAACATTAGTTTCAACATATATAATTGAATGTATTGACTACAATTTCAAAAGATCGAATCTTTATGATTATTAGAGGGCCAATTCCAAGTGAAAGACATCAACAAGTAAGACAAGAAAATATGGGGTAAAAAGGTGAAATTTTTGGAAGCAGAATATGGGGTGAGAAAAGAACAAATAAGTATTTTTATTTTTTTTTTCCTTTCTTTTTATGGGGTTTTCTTTTTATTTGATTTAAAGCTGGTGCATGTTTGTGAAAAAGCCCTTTTCATGTGCTTAAATTTAGGAAAAAAGTGAATTCTAAATATCCACAGCATGATATTTATGTAAGAAGATTTTGTAGATCTAAGAGTGGTAATGTCGAATGTGTTCATGCAGTCTTTGAAAGTCTTCCCTTCTGACGACCTTTTCCCACTGAACCCCACTTTCTTTCATCGCCAATCTGCCCTATCTCCCACCCAACCACAATTCCACAAAGAAATTGATTGCCTTCAGACAAGATCCACTTACAGAGAAAGAAGCCCCTCGTTTTTAATTCTCATTGCAGCCATGAGAATGAAGCTGTGATTTTACGACCAGGAGCCGAAAACTATTGTCCGAATTTCGAATTTTTTCTCATTTTGAGTAACGCTTCTAAAATGGAGAAAATCTGTCGGCGGGATCACCTATGCACTCTCCTTCTCCTCCTCGTCTTCGTATGTTCTTACTGCTTACGATCTGCTCGAGGGAATGCCGAGCTTAGAGCATTGATGGAGATCAAGTCTTCTTTAGACCCGGAGAAGAAGTACTTATCGTCGTGGACGGAGAACGGCGACCCTTGCGGCGGGTCATTCGTCGGAGTGGCCTGCAACGAGCACCGGAAAGTGGCTAATATCTCTCTGCAGGGTAAAGGGCTCACCGGGAAAGTGTCGCCGGCGGTGGCGGGGCTGAAGTGCTTGTCGGGTCTTTACTTGCACTACAATTCTCTCACCGGTGATATCCCCAAAGAGATTGCTAATCTGACCGAGCTGACTGAGCTGTATCTCAATGTTAACAACTTAAGTGGGACTATACCTCCTGAAATTGGAAACATGGCTAGCCTCCAAGGTTTGTTAAGCTTCGATGAAATTAAAAATAAATAATTGCAATTTTGATTGATGAAGATAAGCGTATTTGCAGTGATGGAGCTATGCTGCAACAACTTGACAGGGATGATCCCGACAGAAATGGGGTTGTTGAGAAAACTGAGTTTTCTTTCGTTGGAAAGGAACAGACTGAGTGGAAGAATTCCTGCAAGTTTAGGAGGTTTAGGGATGCTGAAAAGGTTGTTTTTGAGTTTCAATCAGCTCTCTGGTCCAATTCCTGTTGGATTGTCTAATCTTTCTTCATTGGAGATTCTCCAGCTGCAAAACAATACCCTTTCTGGTGTTGTTCCCCCTGGTGAGTTCTGATTTTGATTTTGATTTATATTCACTTTTAAAAAATGTTTCTTGAATTCTTGAAAACTGTGGAAATGTAGCTTTAAGGAGGATGGAAGAGAGGTTTCGTTTTGAGAATAATCCTGGTTTATGTGGCGCTGGATTTCCTTCCTTGAGAGCATGTACTCAATGGGACAATCTTAATATCAATCAGATCGATCCATCTTCCAACAGGACAGTTTCGAACATACCTCAATCAGCCAATTTTCCATTATCCTGCAATGGATCTCATTGCTCGAAATCATCATCAAAGGTTCCGCAGGCAGCCATTGTTGCAGGGGTGATCACACTTACAATCTCACTAATGGTGGTGGTATTTATCTGCATTGTTCGTTATCGCCGCGGCAAACAGAAAGTCGGGAATAGATCAGATGCTTCGGATGATCGGAGTGTTGACTGGCAAGCAAAAGACTTCAAGAGAAGTCCCTCTCCTCTCGTGGCTCTAGAATACTCGAGTGGTTGGGATTCTGCGAGTGCTGCTCAAGATTGCAATGGCGGGTGCCATGATTTTGTGCAGGGGTCTAAGTTCAATCTAGAAGAAGTGGAATCAACCACACAGCATTTTTCGGAGGTGAATTTGCTCGGTAAGAGCAAGTTCTCGGCCGTCTACAAGGGGATTCTTAAAGACGGATCGATCGTGGCAATCAAGAGCATCAACAAGACTAGCTGCAAAACAGATGAGGCTGAATTCATGAAAGGATTGAGCTTATTGAATTCTCTCAAGCACGAGAATCTCGTCAAGTTGAAAGGCTTCTGTTGCTCAAATGCTCGGGGCGAATGCTTCCTAGTCTACGAATTCGCCTCAAACGGTAACTTATCCGAGTATCTTGATGTCCACGACGATAACGGCAATGTTCTCCTAGATTGGCCAACTAGAGTCTCAATCATCCATGGAATAGCAAAAGGTATCACAAATTCTTCGTTCAAGTTTCAAGACTCGTTTCTTCATGAATTATTGCATTGAATCGACATACATACGAATGGTTTTGCTTGTTGTAAAGGGCATTGTCTATCTGTTTCAGACAAGGCAATTAAATGTAGTTTCTTGACCAGGCTATAAACTACACAGGCCGTTGCAATAAATGTGTGGTCAATGATCCGACAATTGTTGGTCCACAATTGCGAGCATTGAAGTGCACATTTTGTTGATTCCATAACATAGGATAAGTATTACATATCTACTGTTCAAGAATATCTTTCAACAATGTCTTAAATGAGGTGTTCTTTCTGAAACAGGTGTAGAATATCTGCACAGCAGTGAGCCCAGCAAGCCCTCCATCATACACCAGAACATATCAGTGGAAAAGGTTGTCCTGGATCGACAATTCCGGCCACAGATTCTTGATTCCGGTCTCCTCAAGCTCGTTGCCGATGATGTTGTTTACTCGGCCCTGAAAGTCAGCGCTGCATTGGGCTACATGGCTCCCGAATACATCACCACAGGCCGGTTCACCGAGAAGAGCGACGTGTATGCATTTGGAGTTATTATCCTCCAAGTGCTCTCCGGCAAGAGACTGCTCTCGAGTTCCATGCGCGCCGCAGCAGAATCCGGAAAAATGGAAGAACTTGTCGACTCAAAACTCCACGGCAAGTTCCGGGAAAGTGAGGCTGCCCGACTGACAAAAATTGCTCTGAACTGCACGCATGAAAGCCCCCTCAACAGGCCGAGCATTGCCTCGATTGTTAAGGAGCTGGATGAGCAAAGTGAGTGATGTTTAGCAGCATATGTGATAGTTTCTGGGAATAGATAGGTTTAGTGTACCTGTTTCAGCACTTTTAACATATCAATAATTGCTTACTTCTACCAAAGATTCTTCTTCTCATTGATGTTTAACTTATATTTAATGTAACAGTGTAGACAGAAACACATAAATATAGATCCCTATTACCATTTCTTGGCATATGCTTTAAGCATATCCAAGAATGTACTAAACTCAAAGGGATGAAATTATCTAAATAGGAAACAAGGTTTGGATAGTAAATGGCTTCTTAGAAATCCCTAAATTCTTATGGTCTCGAGACTAGGCAGCGGCGCTCTGCTGTTGGTGATCGAGGGCCCAATGCGACGGCCACCATTTAGGTCTTATGGTCTCTACTTTGACATGTTCGTGACCATTTATGGTCAATGAGGTTGTCCCTTTGAATGATTCCTCCAGGCGAAGCAGTCCCAGGCCGCATGATCCAACTGCAGTCGTCACTGTCCCGACTTTCTTTTGTGATGCCGTGCTGACCACCTCGGAACCAGGAGGTATTTCTTGCTCTAGATCTAAATTGAATAAATGCAGCAGTTAATGGTGCTGCCTGATCATTGAAGAACAAAAGATTAATTGGGAGGAGCTAGTTACCTTTTCCACTGTCACTCAGAAATCTTAGAGGAATCAAACGCTTTCGGATAACTCCCCGGTGATGTGTACGAGCAACGAGTTCTTGTCCGACATAACATCCTTTATCAAAGCTTATCGCATTTAGACCAGCTAGGTTGTATTCTAGTGGTATTGCCTCGCCTACAAAAGAATCATGAAGAGTTTATATAAGTAGCTTAGAATCCAAACGTGAAGAGGAACGCTGTAGAATCGACAAAGCACACAAAATTTGTAATCGTAGAAAAATATCTACCCTTTGGAATTTCAATGGGACCTTCAGCAACACCCTTCTCTATTCTCCAGAGAACAAAATTTCCTTCATCGGTTTCTTTATCCGACTCAACAAGAGGTGCTGCGTGGAAAAGTTAACACACACCAGATCACCACAAGGCGGATCCAGGAATCAATCAGGAAAACTTAAAATCATATGCAAGAAATTAAACATATTAAACCAAGTCAAATGTTGAAGCAGCTGAAGCACAAATACAGTGTTTTGTTGAACTTACGAGTTGTATTGGATGGAAATATGCCTCGATATCCAAGACAAGCCAATCTTGGATCCTTTTGCCATTGCCAACCATAAGCATTTCCCTCTGAAGCTGATGCACCAGCTCTATCCACAGTACCACCCCAACCCACAGAATCAGCTTCTGGATCCTCTGATATTGAAGACTTCCCTTCAAGGTTTTTGCCAAATCGTTGCCAGCAAGAGAAATCTTCTGCTACATTCTCAATATCAACT
Organism: Andrographis paniculata; assembly: GCF_009805555.1. Classification (NCBI taxonomy): domain Eukaryota; kingdom Viridiplantae; phylum Streptophyta; class Magnoliopsida; order Lamiales; family Acanthaceae; genus Andrographis; species Andrographis paniculata. The sequence continues at coordinate 249,474 of NW_026137616.1, read as the reverse complement.
TTAGACCTTAAACGGTATCTGTAAAATAACATTGTTTCGCAAAACTTAAAAGTAGTAAAGATAACCCAACACAGAAATAAGAACACACTGACTAAAATATTATTAGCATTAATATTACTCAAAGCTAAATAGCCACGCAACAATTTAAGAGGTGAACAGAAGAGAAATCTACTTTCAGTTAGACAATAGGTTTTGTACACGGGTATCCACTCTTTCAATAGACACATATCAAACATTCCAACCTTCTGACAATCGAAAGACAAATATAAATAATTCAAATCTTTTACACGCTCTTGTTCAAAATTGCACCTTTTTACATAGAGTATGGTATTAAGCATATTCGAAGAACTATTACTTAGACAGTTAACTCATCTATTTAACAAAACCCGAAGAATTAATTTGAGCAAAGAGGCAAGAAGGGTGTTGATCTTTAACTCACACGCCAGAAGTTCCTATAGTTGCATAACAGTAGATGTGTCTCAGCAACTAGTTCACTTAACAATTCAACTACCCCTCATAAACATTCCTCACTGGACAATCCTGCAATATCACTACCCCGTGCGATCTTTTCTGCACAGGAAATCTACTATAGGATGGTAAGTGTTTAAAGATTTTTCCATAAGAAAATTTTGCTACTGAGAATGGCATCCACCACTTGCAGTTTCATATTCCACAACTAACTAATTTGAACAGTACATCTACCTAAAATCACAATACTTTACATGCTGAACAATACGGTTGGTTACCATACAGCAGTAGAAATAGACAGAAAAAAAAAAAAAAAAAAAAAAAAAAAAAGGATTCTCAAATCCTAACCTTTTTAATGTCGCCAAGATTTCATCCAGGATGGACCGATCGACATCGGCGTAAATCTCCAGCTCGCCGGAGGAAGGTCCGGGCCCAGACCCGGTCCGGTCGAGCTTTTCATCGGAACGGGGAGGCTTGTAGAGAAAGAAATCGCAAAGAAACCTTCCTTGCGGAGTCAGCATAGCGGAGTAAACAGGAGGAGTCTGAAGTGCAGACAAGTTGGGGGTAACGCCATTCCCGGCAGTGGATTCTGGTTGGTCCAAACTCCGCACGTCGTTGGTCAGCAGACCCTGGAGAAATTTGATGGTTTCGGGACCCTTAAAGCGGATCACGGATCGCGACTTGAGAAGCGAGGCCACCGGGCCAGCTGAATCGAGCGACGACTGCGTAGAGAAGAATCTGCGGCAATTGCAGGAATTGCATCTTAGGAACTGGACGAAAACGCTGGGGCGATGCATTTTCGAGGGAGCTTGCGAGAGGGGAATGAGAGCTGCCGAAGTCTTGAGGCGGTGGTCAGGTGCATGGTTTCGACTTTGAGAAAAAGGGGAAGGAGACACGTGTGGCGACGCAGTGGCACCGCGCTGACGCCATGGCTGCAAGGTATTCGATGAAATGCTTTTAGCCTTTTACCGTCAGCAGAGCTGCAGGCAGAAGACGACGTCGTAATGCTCTCTATACTATAATAAGTATTTCATGGGCCTTATTTTGAAAATTGGGCTTTCTCTGTAATATGGGCAGTGAAAGAGTGCTTTGATTGGGCCCAGTTAGAAATTGGACAAGTAAATTTAAATTAATTGTGCTTTAACAATTGTTTAAATCCAATGTACTTCTATCTTAATTAATAAATTAAGTAAAGGTAAAATTTAATAACGGAATTCGTTATATAAAAATAAAAATAATATATGTCAATATAAAAATATGATAATTCTTCATCCTTTTCATCTCTACCCTTGTTTGACTATCAAAGGTCAACTCTTCTTACAAGCAATAAACTAGTCCCTGTCGTAAATATCTATATAAGTATGCATTTGTACTAAACTAACACTTATCTCTTCATCATTCAATAAAATAATGATAATAGTGATCTTTTGCATTCAAGACATGGTCAGAAGCTGTTCATCAATTTATAATTTAGTCAATACATTTTCCCACAATAAATTAATGCAAAATAAAATTCTGGGATGGCCACGACGGGCATGGAAGAGTGGAGCCATTACTGTCTGGTGCTGAGATCCTGGATCTTCCATAGCCTATTATCTCAACTCTTGACAAAAACGTCATGTGACGTGGCTCTTTAGTAGCCAATAGATGCAGTTGGCTTTAAAAGAACGGACGGCCAGGATCTCCTTGTTAAAGAAACCATAGAGTCACTCTCGCAGGCAATATTATGTCGGGTCGGAGTATAATTTTAAGGATAAGTACTAACGTTGTAGAATTGAAATTAAATAAAAAAAAGGATTTATTAAATTAATATTAGTATTAATTTTGTCTTAGAGTAGGATATACAAATATGGTTTTAAATAGGAATTGGATGGTTTTGAAAACCAATTATGTTTTCATTTGTATGATTTGACTTTTGCCCTACTTCCTCTAGAAACATGTAATTTTTTTTTATATATTATAAAACGCACTAAATTTGAGTTTTAAGCATTTTCTATAGATACAAACGTGAATATATATCTATCTTATATTATTAATTCTTTTTAAATGTTAAATTTTCAAAACCACACATATGAATTTACTGAATAAGGAAATTACAGCATGGAATGAACTGTTGTCCAACTCTTACCTTATAAAAATCTTCTTCTTTCCTTTGACAATTTTTATAATAGAGAAATTGTTGTCGAGTTATCAACGTTAGCTGCAGCAGAGCATAGCATATCAATGGAAAAAAACAAATCTTTGCATCAATCCAACCGCCATGTTGGATTTTGGTGGCAGTAATTGTCAACGGTTTTGACAGAGATGGTTTTGTCCAACTTGTCTTTGCGTCGCCGTTTAAAACCCGTTTCGAAGACAACTAAAGTGCCATCCCATCATTTTCCCACTTTCCTCCTGAAGATAGAGAAAAACGAAAACCTCAACTTGAACACCAAGAAACACAACAACAAATACAACTTGGGAGGGACAATTCATCTATACATACATACAAGATTATGAAGCTGGTTTGGTCTCCAGAAATTGCCTTGAAGGCTTACACAGACACCGTGATATCAGTAAGTTCGTTTTTTGTTTTGATGATCACTGATCAGATCAGAGCTTCTTCTCCAGGAGAAATAAATATATATATTTGAACTTCTGTGTGTATTACTATATAGTGTGGAGACATGGAAGGATCCAGTGTAGCAGAGTTCATTTCAGCCATGGCGGCAGGGTGGAACGCCCGGCTGGTGGTGGAAACATGGACACGTGGCGGTGCCATCGCCTCCAGCATTGGGCTCGCCATTGCCACGCGCCACTCAGGGGGGAGGCACGTCTGCGTAGTCCCTGATGAGGACTCAAGGTCAGCCTATATCGAGGCCATGAGAAATTCCGGCCAGGCGGCAGATGTGGTGGTGGGCCGGCCGGAGGAGGCGGTGGAAGGGCTCGAAGGGATTGACTTCCTGCTCGTGGACTGCTCGAGGAACAACTTTGCAAGCATACTCAGGGTAGCAAAGTTGGGACACAGAGGAGCTGTTCTGATCTGCAAGAATGCCAGCTCTGGCGCCACTGTCGGTTTCCGGTGGCGGAACGTGCTCGACCAGGGCTTGAGGATCGTACGGTCGGAGTTCCTGCCGGTGGGGAAGGGGCTGGACATGGCTTATATTGGTGCCAAAGGGGGTGGCTCCGGTAAGAAGGGTCAGAGTAGGTGGATCAAAACTGTCGATAGCCATACAGGAGAAGAATTTGTCATCAGGAAGTAATTGGAGTTCGATTGTTTTAAGGTTTAGGGCTGGCTGTACATAAGTTTTAAGGATGGATTAATAATAGATAGTTTTGCAACGAGGAAACTATAGTTGCATATATCCATATAAAAAGACAAATGGGATTATGAAACTGGTGGTCTCTCTTGCCACACATTAATTGAGAATAAAGTTTGTAAAGTTATTACCATTCATATCATATGATTTGTGAACTCAATAATGAGATTCTTTCTTGGACAATAAATAGCAAATATGTGTGTCTAAGGGACTATAGTTTGAGAAAACTGCTGATCGACAATGCTGAGGAGTTGTGTTCTTATTCAGGCGCAGATTCGTAGACCGTCGCAACTTCTTCCATCGCTTACTTTTGTCGCTCTGCTTTCTTCTTTTCCAGTTGTTTTTGCTTGCCGAGGGCCGACCTGTGTGGTGAGAATCGAATGGTTAGAGTCTGTCATGCTGTGATTAAGGCAAGGGAAGAATAATGTTTTGAGTTCTTACAACATGGCGATCTTCTTGAGCGTCGCTTCTGAAGGAGGTGTTGGAACATAAGAAGCAGAATCTATGATTGCCTGCCAAATTCATTGCAAATTTAGCACGTCCGGGAAAAAATGCATCACGGCAAAATTTGTCCTTGCTAAGAGATAAATACCTGCAGTTTCTTTTTCTGGTATGAGAATACTTGTAATTTTGCCACAGCATCCTCAGTGTTACTCCTAAATCAAATTAGGGTGTGAGCACTGCTCGAAGATCGTAGCAAACAAATGTAAATTACAATACCAAATTGATGTGTGTTACTTTTGGGCTCTTGACTTTGCTGATGTTATCACTATCTCCCCGTCTTTATTGATTCGGTTCTTTTCCTATCACCAACATCAGAAGTTAGTGTATTGTGAGAACTACACAAATACTACCAAGAACTTCACCAATGCCGAAGAATTAGCTAAGAAAGAATAATAAGAAGAATGGATGATGTATCGCTTGTACATTCAAGCACAAGGAGAACGGTCAGCTGCCAAGAACATGGCAGTCGGCAAAATACTACTTCAACCCCAAATTATATGTCAAAGGAAAATTAGAGGAGCAGCATCTCACCATTTGTAAAATCCTATCCCTCACCCTTTCGTTTAGCCAATTTGCATTTTTTACATTAAACCGCATTTCAACCTTGGAGCTTACTGAGAAAATAAATTCAAAGCATCATTCATACCCAAAATATAAGATTTAAAAAAATAAAAAAAAAAGTTATGAATACAATAGAAATATGGTATCACAAACTTTTGTTAGCATTCGGAGGTCCTCCTTGCCCGATGTTCCCATAGCTTATGGTAACATGATCTGTATGTGGAGAGAAAAAATAAAAGAAAAATGTTGAGAGTAACTCCTATAATATATTCCTTCTTTGCATAAGTTAAATATGCTTAGTACCCTCTTCATTCCAAAGAGGTATAAGTCAATGAAATCAGCTATATATCATGGGAAACTAAGAAAAAAAGCTTTTAACAAATGGGTCGGGCAAAAACGAACACAACACTAGAACCATTATCATCAATTATATTTCACAAGCAGGTCTCTTCTCTAACTAGCTACCCCAACCTCTGCTAAATAATAAGCAAAAACAAAGATTTGTTTATCTGAGCAGAAAAATTAGATTGAAAACACATTTCTAGAGTATTTCACAACCACCTAGGTTGTTTTTCCGTAATTATAATGGCACAAGGAATTTGTGAATTTCAGCTATAAAAGGAAGGATCAATTAGGATACATAGGATTCAAAATATCATATCATGTGTAATAATATTCAGAAATCTGATTACTTGAACAAGGCTTAAATATGACTAAGTTTTCTAACATCATGCACAACATTTCAGAAACTATTACGATTAGAGATTAGATACAAAGTATTTACTGATTTGAAATAATGAGCATTCCACTTTTCAGAAATTTATTAAAGTGGATGGAACATAAAAGAAATCAATCGCCTAACACGGTCCTAAGTAGTCATACCTATAAATGCAAAATATAAACCAACAAAAATGTGATAAATATCATAGACATAACAATGCATAAAAGTCTGATATTTTTTCAACTTAGCTATGCAGTAAACACCCCCAAAGATGTTGGGTGAGCAATCCTTACAAAACCGTATTGTGCTATAATTTGCCATCATAGTCAAGTCAGTTACTTGTATACTCTAATAAACCCTTCTTTCGGCAAGATCAAATGATTAGAACACAGTGCATGGCAATTGGTAGAGGACAGGAGGATATTGAGCCAAAAACTAATTCATACACTGCAGGTGTAATTCATGGTCCTAGTCCTAGATATCCCTAATAGTGAATCAGGAGCTGAGAAATATGATTAACATGTTGTTGCGAAATCACTTTAGCATGTACTCATGATTCTTATGGAGACTACTCTGAATCACTTTAGATTTTAAAACCACAACAATCAGATCAATTTTTCCAGTTCAACAGTCAAATCATGGAGACTGCTCCCAACCTTTTGAAGGAACAATATAAATCAAGGCACCAAAATTCAGTTCCTATGGAATTTCCAAGTTAAAATCATCAACAAATTGATCGCAAGGACAAACCAATAATCACAACAACAAAATCTGCTAATTGCGAAAGACAACAAATTAATCACTTCGTCGCTTCAGATCAAGAACCTCGTAGAAACATCAATCAGACAATTTGACAATGTAAAAATATATTCGAACAAAGTGAAGAACTTTACCCAGAGTGATTTTAGGGATAGGTTCTACTCCTCCGCCGGATTTATACCGCTCCACGGCTTGGTACAGAAGCCGCTGAACCTCAGCCATTCGTGCCAGCGACTTCTTCCCGTCGCCGCCGGATTTCGTCGAGGCGCATCGTGAAGCGCCGTAGCCTGCCGGCATCCACCACTTGGCCCCACCCAATCCAGCGCTAGAGCGGAGCAAATGGAAAGAGGACCGCGCGGGGCAGATAATTGACCGAGTAGCATTACTCATCGCTGCAATCAGTTACACCGTTAAACCCTAATGGGGTTCTTTATTCGATTCCGAATGCTTCAATTTTTCCCGGGGCAGTTCTCTTTACGCCGAGTCGATTTAACCCTCATTCCTTAATCCTAAATAAAAACGCCTCGTAGCTTAAAAATGATATCTTTTTCCAGTTTATATATTCTCTGGGTGTGAAAACCCCTATTTTATCCCACAAGAATAGGATTTTATTTTATTTTTTACTTAGTATAGGAAACTTACTAACACACATTTCTTGGAATGAATCATGCACAGACTAATGTTAAAAACACACACACATACATTTCTTGGAATGCTTTACTTCTAAGCCTTGGCCTTGTCTTGTGTTTCTTTGTTGGGGAATGATGTGAAATTGTGAATATTGTATAAATTAATAATTAATTTTGCAAGAACAATCCTTTGTCCAAACACAACAATGTTAAGCCAATCTCAGGATTTTTTCCAAACCACAATAAATAGATATTCATATTCCTAGTCCTTGAAATCATCCTTGTCATCAGCTGGAATTGGCCGGTTCCTCCAGAACACTGCAAGTCCACTTCCTCCCAACTGTTGTATTGATGTATGCCACAAGTACCAGAACAAAATACATTAGAATCTGACTCAATGAATTTGAAAGAAATATGCCAGGTAAAACAAGAAGTTGAATTTTGTTGCCGGGCAGCTGAGCTGAAAGACTTACAGCCATGCAGACGACACTCACGGCAGAAGGCACGGCAACAAGAGGATTAGTGAAGTGCTTCTGAGCTAGAAGAAATCCAAGTGCAGAGCTCTGTCGATTCAGACATAGAGAGAATAAATTGACTCTTGTAATGTCAATGAAGTTCATAAGTAGTTGTGGATTCAGCCTATGTTACATATGATACTCACCTGCATTCCACATTCTATTGAAATGGTCCTCGAAGTCGATTCACCAAATGACAGTTTTGATATCCAATAACCAAGAAAAAATGCGGCAGCGTGTAACAGAGCCACTGGCAATATCAATTGCGCGCCCTGAGTTTTCAGCACCTCCGAAACTTGCCCAATCTAGAGGTAGAAACAACATTTCTTTGTTAAGCACGCGTGCGCAGTTTAGTTGTGATTTGGTAACTTCTACTCACCGGACTAGCACATAGAAGGGTCGTCAGAATGACTCCAATTAAAGGTGTGATGCTAACTATTTTTGAGGTGAACTTTGGAAAGAACTCATTTGATAGAACTGAGAAACAGCAAAAGAGATTGAAAGTTAGTCATTGTTTTGAGCAACAAAAATATTATTTATATAGTCTCATCCTCACCTCCAATAATTGTCGGCACTAGCACAACTTGAAATGTGCTGATAGCTAAGCCCTGTAAGAACAAGAAAATATAAGCAGGCTGAGAAAACAATTCCAAATCCAAAAGAACCGTATATCTCAAGATCAACAAAAGGAGAAAATAAACAACTACAGTCCCATAATTGTTTCATTCACTGGAAAGAGAGCTTTTTTAAAGTATAGAATTAGCAAAGAACATAGAAACTCACAGCAGCATCAACCGGCACAATCTGACCTGCTAGAAGCTTTGTCAGAAGGGGAGTCATTACAATGGCACCAATGGTAGAACACCTGTAATGCCAAACACAAATAGCCATTTAGTTCAACATTATAATTCTGAGATGTAGTCGCCTGCAAAGCATCCAACTTTTCAATGATATTCAGGGTTAAGTGTGACCAAAAATTGCTATATGAATTTTTATGGTAGTATCAAATGGATGTCATTCAAACCCACAAATTCAACCAGGTAGATAATCTAAACAGGTAATAATTTTGACATATATGCTAACGGTAAAGAGAAACACATCACCCCCTTCAACCAGCAACAGGAGATTTGTAAAAGCCGAGTGCAATTAAAATACCGTTGGTTTTTTCTCCATCACCTTATCATCTATGAAAAAGCATACTTACAATCTAAGATATTATTTAAGTTATATCAATTCAAGAGTCGTTTTGAAATGCTGAATATTGAATGCAATGCTGCAATTAAAGAAACCAGAATGTAGCTCACGTTGTCATAAGAACGGAGAGTGCAACATTGCCCTTTGAAATGTATGTAGCAACATTCGATGCTTGGCCTCCAGGACAGCATGAAACCAAAATAAGTCCAGTTGCCAGAGGAGCGGACAATTTTAGTGTCTGTAAAACAAATGCATACATACATCCGTACAGATTTTAGTAGTTTGGTGGAATCATGAAAAACACAGTCAAACAATATCAACAACTTGGTAAAATGGGATTCAAAGCACATCTTAGTGTTGAAAGCTAGCAGCCGACATGGTTGGAAGATATACTAGTACATACTCCATTTTCTAGTTAGAACTCAGAGCTATCAGCAATTACGAGCAAAAATGAATTTTACTAGTGATACGTGACATACCATTGCAATGAAAAATCCCAACATTGGTTTGATGAGGTACTGAGCTAGAAATCCAACGCCCACCTATCGAAGTACAAAATAATGGACTCATGTCCTTGCCCAGAAATCTCGAGAATTATATGTAGTTTGCAGATGAGTTACTACTCACAGTCCACGGATTGCGCAAACATCTTCTGAAATCATCAAATGTCAATGTCAATCCCATCGAGAGCATGAGAAAACCTAAACCAACAGTAAATAGGTCCGTCTCTAACCAAGTCACCTGTAGGAGATTTAAAACGGGACTAAATATATATGATTATTTTCAACAACTATTAATGAAAAATCCTTACCATGGCAGGCTTGTAAATACCAATAATTGTTCCTAAAATGACCTGAAAAGATTAAACAAATACAGAACGTGATAGCTTTCCTCAGAGTGTCATTCTTCATGAGATACAGCAAATAAGTACCAGAATGAAACCATCCTGCTGCAACAAAATGGCCCAGACATACCCATACTGGAAAAAGAGTTGTCAATGTTTCGACTATTCTCTCATATTGACTCGATTGACTGGGAGTATTGCTAGAAAAATCTCCAGATGTGGCAGCCTTGCAATAAACTCTAGAACTCCTAAAATATTTACAAAAAGATAGAACTTATTTGTTTAGTGAAATTGAAATGATAATCGAGAAAAATTTAAATTAAGCTCAGGAGATCAGTCAGTAGAAATATTCCAAACCACATTGTTGGCATCTTATCCCAAAACAAAGACACTGAATAATGTTGTTGATCAATCCTGATGTCTTCATTCGGTAACCAGATAGCTAAAAAATTGGAAACATAAACGGAAAATGTACCTAAACAAACTACATATTTGGTTGGCTCTTCTTGCATTGTCCTCGTCAACTTTGAGTTTGTGCGGATATTTCAGATCTGAACATCTCAATGACCCCGTTATTTTCAAGCCCCGGCATTCCTTTACGAGCATCAGACTGGATGCTAATGCTTTCAGGTGCTGTCCCCTTCTTGATTCCTTCCATTTCACAGCCTTTCTAGCCAATGCAACTGATGAAATAGAACTTCTAGATGAATGAATTCCATTTGGATCTGTAACTAAGAGGCATCTTGAACAACTGCAACACAAAACCAACTTCATAAACTCGGCTTTCTATGGATAATCGACGATCAAGTGCAATTTCCTTTAGCAAGCTTTACCTGGATTGTACAGAAAAACTTGGAAATGACACCATGGCACAATAATCTGCCCCTCTTCCAACTAGAATCCAATTTATGAAGCGCCTGTGAAGCAGAATCAATCTCAGGCTTCAGATTCAATTTTATAACTGATTGACAAGACATTGGAACTATAAACTATAGCTCAATAGCACAAAATGATGTAACTAATATCGGACAAGTTACCGAATTTGAAAAAGCTCCCACCTCTTAAAATTAAATGAATATTCAATTTGAACTGATGAAGGAGGCTAAACATCACCCCTCGCTCGAACAACCTTATTCTGTACGACTGCGTACAATACTTATAGAGCTAATCGAATTACATTCTCATCGCAAAAACAACAGTCCCTCCATTACATAATACACCGAAACACACCAAAAACATAAAACTCATACCCGAAAAAATCTTTCGAATTATGCAAGCATAATTATTCTATAATTATCAATGACCATTCAGCTGAGAAGATCAACTTACTGAAATGGCACCACCACCACAGCCGCGCTATCCCTCCAACGATGAATCAACCAATCAATCAAAAGCCTCAGAGATTTTTGGAAGGCATAAAAAAGTAGTGATTCCGCCAGGTCAAGCCACCCCGAAATGACAAGTTTACCCTTTCTGTACCTACGTTTTCCCTACCCTACCTACCCGCAATTCTGCACACACAGCTATCTTCTTCTCTCCCCTCCGCTGTCGCCTCACCATTAACGACGCTTCAAGCTTCAACTCCCTAACGACATTGTTACGGTTTACAGCTCCCCAACTTGGTCGCAATCTCCGCTCAAACCTGAAACATTGAATCCGCCATCGCTGGGAAAAATTGCGGGCTCACATGGCGAAGAAATCTCGCATTATTGTTGTGTGATTAATTTTCTTTCCGTCATCAACAGCAAAGGGTATAATGGGTTAATGAGAAAAACAGAATCTGGTAGAAGCAATTTTGGGTGTGACATTATTGAGAGAGGTTAGGGACATGCGGGAGAGCAGGGGTGTCAGAAGTCAGAAGAAGCGTGCTTACAGTGTTACTAACGATTTTTGTGTAAGAATAAAGATAAGGCCATCTCTAACCATTGGCCATCCTATTCCAGAAATTACTCACCACACACATACGCCTGAATACACGCTAAACAATATATTAACTAAGGAATCCGAATCTTATTTGCAACATTAATTTGTAAAATAATCTATTTATAATATATATATATATATAAATATTATATATAAATTTTTTTAAAAAAAATAAAAATCATACATATTCCATTATATAAAAACAAATTAAGAATAAACTTAATTGAACTAACACGAACAAGAACTCAAACAATATAATTGCTTAAAGATTTATACAAACAAACTCGAATACTTAAAGGAACTAATACAAACCTTGTTAATTAAACTCAAGTAGCAAACAAACATACTTAAAATTCTATATAACACATGAATTATAATGGTTTTCTCAAATAATATCAATTCAAAAATTTATAAAATATAAATTTTAAATATAACGCATACTTTTATTTCACATAATATACAATATAACGTTATACTTTGGGTGGTGTGCTCTGGGTAAACTTCAGACGAATCTAATAATTTGCAAATTAGACACGACAAGATAAATCATACTGAGCAAATCAATTTGAAGGCGTCGGAGTTCGAACCAATGATCTCTCAATTCCACACCACCAAGTCATCTCTTTCCCAAAAAAAAAAAATAATAATTATTATTATGTTTAAATAATAGAAAATGGAAACTTCTCTTTTCTTTAACCTGATATTTATTTTGGGAAAATAAACTCTCCGGTGTAAAGATCAACAGTTTGAAGGCTTAGACACTAGAGTATATATTTATTCCCAAAATTAAATTATATTTAAAATTTTATGTTAATACATATTAATATCAAATTAAACAAAAATGCTCAAAATTTAAAATAACAAATACGAAAATATTGATTATGTTCTCCCAACACTATTTATCTTTTGCGATTCCAAAAAATAATATTCATAAAGAATAAAAAATTATAAGTAAAAAAATTTTTTAAAAAAATTGAAATATTCATAAAAAAAAATTGAATATTCAAAGAATAATATATTTTATACTTTTAATTCAATTTTATACTGCACACAGAAAATATTCACCTAAAAATACTGCCTCAAGTTAAAATATTATACTTATGTTTAAATATATATATATATATATATTTCTTTTTACTAATTTAAACCTTTTAAAAAACTTCAAACATTTCTAAACATGACCATAATTTTGAGATTATTGCTCATCACTCCACGTGGGAAAAAGAAAAAAAAAAAAAAGGTAAAGATGGTAAAAGTGAAATTTTGTTTTGCTACACCATAACTTTAACCAGAGTTTGTTAATCAAAGTGTCATAAATCAAATCAAATAAAATAAAACAACAATCAAGATTACGATCCCACACACGATCCGCAAAATATTTTTAATTAATTAATTAATTAATTAATTATAAGCGGAAAGAAACAACAATATAAGACGTCATGCCTACGATATACATACTATTTATAAATAAAGCAACCTAAATATTCGTGACTATTTAATTTGTCCATTTCTTACATTCGTTACATGCATACTATCCTTATCCATATGCCCATTTTGCCCTTGCATCTTATTTAATCAAATTATCGACTCATTCGAGTTGGTGTATGCAATTAATATCATACTCAAATCGAGGTACAGTATAACCATTTATTATTATTATTAAAAAATATCGAGGCTAGTTTTATATTTTTTATTTAATAATTAAAAATAATAATTTATCAATTTTGATGAACACAGCCAGTTATGTTTAGTAATTGAAGAATTTGTAGGAGCTCCATGGACCACAAAAACGGCAGATCCTCACGGTGCAATACTGTGGGCGGTATAGATCCATCTGGAATGGAGGTCCCAGGAGTTACCAGCATTTCGAACACCTGCGATGACCAGCCCGTACTTTTTTTATTTACGTGCCCCTAAATGAGCGTTAAAAAAAAAAATTAATTTCAATTTTTTCTTAGTAGTGACAATTGAATATTAAACTAGTGCATTAATCTCCACCAAAGTCTAATTTAAATATTTTAATCCCGATGAATCAACCACAGGAGACAACATTAATCGACTGTTACATATAATATTAAGTTACAACCTGTGTCAATCATTAACAAATTTATTTATTTTTAGTTCAACTCATTGAAGAAACTCCGCCGACTCTCATATTAATCTCGTGTAAACCACGCACCAATAAGAATTCAGATGAAGAAAAGACGGCGCGTTCAGCTGCGCGTGATCTCTGACTCCGTTGCATTAATTGATTGTTCTGCTGATTTTATCATCTTCTTCTATTCTATATATTGAATGAAGTCTTCACAGAGCGAAAACTGCTAATATTGGGCAAGTGTAGAGAAAAGAATTAAAGAAATGAAGAAGATCCTCAAGAAGACGAGACGAAGAACATGGGAAGGGTAGAGATGGTTGGCTATGCTACGTGGAGATTTAAAAAAGAATCAAATCTTTCGTGTTATTAATTGCTGTCTGTAGCTGGTGAAGTTGTGTGATTTGTTCTGGGTTTCTTCAATTAATTTGGATAAGTAATCCATGGCCGCTTCTTCGTCTTCATCTATGAACGGCAACGCCTCTCTCTCTCCTCATCATCCTCCCCATTTCACTCCTGTAAGCATCTTACTTTATACAGTCATCTGTATATATATACATATTTGTGTGAGAGTGCGTTGTGTGTTCAAACTTTTTGGTTAAACAGGAAAAAGGAGCTGACTTTTGAATCCTTTTTGCCTTTTGATGTGCAGATTGAGGAAGGCAATGAAGAAGAGGAGTTTTCGCAAGAAAGGAACAGTTCAAAAGCGACTCCAGCGAGTGAAAATTGCAAGCAGCACGAAACGACGCCGTCGCATTTAGATAAAACGAGCAGCAGAGGGTCTTCAAGAAGGCGGCCGCCGGAGAATGACGTGGCCACGGCCGGCGTGCTTTGCAGCAAGTGCCGGCCGAGCAACCGGGAGAAAATCTCAGCCGTTCCTTCGGGAAACAACAGGCCTCACCGGCCGTCGATTTCCAGCCCGAATGGGATGCTCAAATCTATCCTGGCTTCTTTAGCGATTAGGAAGAGCCCCCGGACATCGTCGGAGGGCGCCGCCGTGTCAACGGAGGAGCATTGGAAGACGGCGGCGGCGGAGCTCTCGAACAAGCTAATTCAGGCTACCAGAAAGAGGGACGAGGCGATTCTCGAAGCTTCCAAATTGAAATACTCCATGGCTGAGCTTGAGAAGAAGCTCAACAAATTAGAAATCTATTGCCATAGATTGAAATCCGAGCTCGAAATCTACAGCGGCGGCAATGATAATCTGCATCATAAAGAGCAGCAGCCGATTGGATCCCCTCGTCGAGTGAATTATCACGGCATCGACATCGGCGATCAAGACAAGGTTATTGAAAATTTCTTGGACCAGGTATCTGAAGCAAGATTAACTGTCCGGACACTGAGCCGGGCTTTAGCTCAACATCTAAGGCAAATGGGGCCAAAAGTTTTCGATCGAATCGCATCCCTATTGCAGCCATTCGACATCAAGATTTCGAATTCAAGAAACTCTAGAGTCATGCTTTTATATCTGTACATGGAGGCCTTATTGAACATGGCATTGTTCGAGGACTTCGAATCCATAGGGTTCCAAAAGAGTGCCGCCAATCCAGTCCTTAATCCGATCGATAATTGCGAGGCTAATTTCGCCATGTTCCGGCGGTTGCAGGGGCTGACATGGGAGGCAGTCTTGAACAAGGGGACAAAGCATTTTAGTGAAGATTTCAGCAGGTTTTGTGACAGGAAAATGAGTGAGATTGTGGGCATGTTGGGATGGAACAGGGCGTGGTCGGAGCCGCTATTACAAGCCTTCTTCGGAGCTTCTAAGGCTGTGTGGCTTGTGCACCTTTTGGCTAATTCAGTGCACCCAAGTCTCCCGATTTTTAGAGTCGACAAAGGGGCTGGATTCGACCATGTTTACATGGAGGATGTGGGGGGCGGCGACAAGGCCAAGAAGCTCGTTGCTAGCGCGGTTCGGATCATGGTGGCGCCGGGGTTCTACGTGTACGATAATGTGATAAAATGCAAGGTTGTTTGCAGGTATTGCAGCAGCAGCAATGGTGGCGGCAACGGTAGCATCATCTTGTCCCCTTAGTAAGAAAAGAATGAGAAGGGATGGTTGTCATGATTAATTATTCGTTACAACAATTTTTTTGATGTGGGCATCCATGTATGTTTTGAATTGGAGTGTGGTTCGTGTAGTCAATTTGGTGTAGTCTGTGCAGTCTGCAGTAGCCAAAGATTAAGATTAAGACAAATTTGTGGAGGAATATAATGATGACAAGTTGCATGGATGGTCGATTATCGTCCTGTCCTGCCTGCTGTCGTCGATGGACGAACTGTTTCTGTTTCTGTTTGCATGCCATTTCCTTGGCGATATTATTCAGCTGCAGAGGGGACCATCTTGATTATACCGTTCAATTGGGACACCTCGTTTCTCCATCGCCGGCGGTCGGAAAACCTATTTTAAGTGACAGACTCATCAAATTGAAAAATATGTGAACCGGAGAACGTCACCGGCTATTATACTTCACCAACTTGGTCTGGTCACCTACGACAATATTTTTGTGACCTCTAATTAGCAATGTTGTCGTCTTTGTCAATTTCTCACAATTTTTTTAATATTTAGTTTATTTTTTAATATTAAATCAAACAATCATTTTTTATTTTATATATTCCCTCCATTTCAAAACAACAATACATTTGAGATGGATACAAAAATTAAAGAATGATAGCATTCATATTTTATGTAATTATTGTGAAAAAAGTAATAATTATTTTGTAAAATGATGAATGAGATAATTATATGCATTAATACTTATTAATATCGTATCAATCAATTATTCAAATTGAATTTTTTATTATTCAAAATTAAATCCACAAACAAACAGGCCGCCAGTGTTTGACGAGGTGTTTTTAACACAAATATTTTAAAATTTACTAAGTCAAATCAATAGGTGATTAACCATTCAACACATATTATATAATTTTACATAGCTTATAGTAAAGATATTTATACAACACATTATAAAATAAAATTGCATAACAAATACTTTTATCGGACACTGTTGAATTATGTGTTATGTAGAAATATGCATATTGTCTGTATTAATTATATGTATCGAACTAAAATAAATCATTACAATATTGATTTGATATGCACCATAACCAATATTCCCTCCGTCCCACGTACCGTATCTGCTGCACTATACACACGGTATTTTAGGAAGGTGTAATCAGTAAATAATTAAGAATATATTAGTGAAAATAATTATCTTCGGACAGCAATGTGGACATGGCACATGGGAGGTGGGACGGTGAGATTATTATTTATTAATCAAGACTATATTAAGTGTGTTTTTAGTTGATTTCTTTTAATACTAAAATCAAACAAAAAAACTTTACAAATCATTTAAAAGAACCACGGTGTCACGAGAAGTTAATGATTATTTTATTTTTCTGATTTACTTTCTTTATTGGGGTTCTGACCATTTAACTATTTTATTTGGGCCCATTAGGCCCAATATAATGCTATTAGGCTGGGCTGGTCCAAATTTATTTTATCATGGTATGGTGTAAAGTGAAATGGCATTAATGATTAGTAATAATGTTGATGCCAGAATATAGTGGAAAATATGGATCAATGAAATCATTTGTAATTTGTGTCCTATTATTATTGTTATTATTAGCTATATATCCTGTTCGATCCAACACCAACCAGTCGATTATATTATTTTATTAATTTATTACTATTATCTTAAATTGATAAAAACAAATCGTCAAAGGCCCTCATTTCCACTATAGAAATACTGCTTCTTCTTTTCCTCTTAATATGTACTTTCATTCACATAAAATAAAGATGATGTTTGGTGCATTTTATATATATAGTACATATCGCATTTAATTTAATAATAAATGCTCACTCCATAACATTTTGCATAAAATTTTTAGGGATTTCTAAATACTTTTTCCACACATGGCCTAAGGGTTAACAAACCCTATTCCAAATATAAGCATTCAGATTTCTTTTTCAAGAAAATTATTATCAAAGGTGGCATGTTGGATGTGACAATTATATTAGAGATGTTTGGAAATGACAAAAATATCCTGCACAGTAGCATAGTAGAGTGATTAAAATTTAATTAACTAGAAGAGAAGAGGGTATTGGAATTGGAACATATGAAAGATTCTTGCAAAAAAGTTAATTTGTCTTGTTACATTAATCATTGCCTTTTATTTCCCTCACTGCTGTGTCTGTGAGTGTCCTATTCCTATACAGGTTAAATTGTACAATTGCCCAATTTAATTTTTAATCTCTAACTTTTTCTGATTTTTAATTTGAAGTAGGTGAGAAGTCAGTGTTACTACTAACAATAATAATAATAATAATATTAATTATTACTATTATTTTTTAAAATTTTCCCCTTGTAATGTCACTTACAATAATAATAATAATTAATAAATACTTGCCGACAACTATTTCTGTCTTTCCACTAATGTGGTGATTAGATTAAAGCCAAAGGTAGCATAGTAATAACAATAATTATAATAATAACAATAATCTGTATTCTGCTTTATTTAAATTATTTTATTTTATTTTTGTGTGTGTTGTATGGCCTCTCACTCTCTCTCAATCTCACCAGAAAGTTAACCCACTAATAATTGAATTTTCCATTTTCAACTTTCCCTATTTGTGATAGTGGGTGGATCATCAACTCTGTGATCATATCATCACTGACACTGCTTGTGGGACTATTGTAATAACATCATCATTATTATTATTAACATTATTATTTGTTTCAAAGGTACCTAAATGGAAGGGAAATGAAGATCATCATTTCAAATTTAATTCAAATTTTCCAGTGCAGAAAAATTATTATTGTGCTAAAAATAGTTCATTTTTCCATTACTAGAATAATGTAGTGATTGGCTTTGAGTTCGAACAAAACACAAAACAGTAATACTAGTACTAATTATCCCATTATCTTTATCTTCTTCTTCTTCTTCTTCTTCTTTCTTACAGTCCAGCCCAAGGCCATGATTGTCCTGACATTCACGAACCATCAATGGAGAAGGATGAGATTAGGGTAGAACGACCTAAGCACTGCCATGGAAGTTACTAAGGTGAAACTGGCACATTTCCATGCCTTCAGTTGGTTAGTTCATCCTCGTTATCAGTCACTTTCGGACACCTTTTGATCCTGCGTTGTCTCCGGGGAGACAACAGCTTCCCTTCTTCAAGCATCGTCGTAATCGCCGGCCGGATCGACGCAGACAGATTTCGAGCTTTATCTGCATTTAAGAATTCGAATTTGCATAGAGACAAAGGAAGAAGATGAGTCTTACTGTAAAGAAAATACTATGTCAAAGTGAACATCGTCAAAGACGAGAAAATGCATCCATTGATGATGAATTAAATTGCAATATAAGTAATTTGTCTGTAACTTGCAAATTCATATATCAGCAAGAACATATGGAGAAACTTTCCCCTCATTTGAATCTTGTTCTTTCCCAAATTCCTACAAATCAATAAGACAGCTATGACATGCTCTTTTTGTCCAATCTCCTCCACACAGACTGGATACATACATACATACATACACATATATATATATAGATAGATATAGATATAGATATTTGATATATAATCTTACAAACAAGCAGATATTCATATTCTCCAAGAACATTGATTCTAAAGAATTGAAGGGCAATAAACAGCAAGAAAAGGATAAACCTACAATTAGTGGAAAACCTTACACAGACGATGTATCGACGAAAACTTCATTAAGCACATCATCCTCGCCGTTCTCCAGAGCGAAAAGCTCGATATCCTTATCTTCATCATAGCCAGACGACGACGATGACTCTCGCTTCTCCATCTTCAAATGAGCTGAAATAAAGATCAACTTTTGAGCCCTCTCCATTCCCACCCTCGAATGGCAATGCGCGCTCGCCCATTTCAGAAGAGACCAATTGCATTTGAAGCCCCGCGACGTTGCGTGTAGGAAGATCAGCCTAACCGCGACCTTCCCCAGCGATTTGAACTCACTCAGGTGTGTTTCCCACACAAGCCTGCTGCTCTGAGGATTGGCGATCTTCATCTTCCCCGTGTTCGGATCCCTCTGCCTTAACTGCACCGCCTGCGCATACACAGGGTCGAGCCCTTCGGTTCTCCACTTCATCAGCTCCATAAGAGCAATGTGAGCCTCTTCTCTCATGACAAGGCGGGTTATGAGCTTGTCCACGTCCTTTTCTTGCTCGGGAGTCAGGAATTTGAATGGCGGCAAGTACTTCCCGCTCGCGTCGCGCATAAGATAAAGTGGGTCGAGTATAAATGCAGCCGACCAGGATGGATGGTAATTCTTCTTGAACCTTCTGTCGATTACTTTCTCGACGTGGCCTTCGACGACGTGGAACTTAGAGCACCATTCTTTGACCTTCTGCCTGAGTTCTTCCCAAAGGGGCAGGCATTGCCCGATTCTCGGCTTCTCTGTCTCAATCTCTTGTGCCATTGATCTTATGAGCTTAACCAGAGAGTGCACGGCTTCTAACTCATTCCAAAACTGAGGATTCCTCATCATTTCTTCAATTTCTCGGGCGGTGGGGTCCTCCATTAATGAAACTTTGTAGGATTCATCTGAGAGTACCAACTGAAGAGCTCGGGCGGAGCTGAGTATGTCCTCTACAACGGAGTAGATGGCTCCAAAATCGGATCTTTTGTAACCGTGCAAGGGCAGTCTAAGCAAAGCGGCGCGGCCGTATTCCTGAAGTTGGTACCTGTGAAAACTATGGCGTATTTGAGACTTGTTGTTAACAAAATTGGCCAATTTTAAGCAATTCTCACTCACATTCTTGAACAAGGGAAGATCCTTCCCGAAATCCTTAATCAGGCTCTGGAAACCTTGGTACTGACAGCAAATGTTAACCATCCAATGGTGCTGATTCTCTAAATCCCTCAATGCCTTGGCCTTATACTTGTCTGAAACTATCCCCACACACTGATGAACATTGCTCCCACAAATCTCTGTAATGGTGTCCAGAAAGATTTCCTCGGTGTATTTGGAAGGGACAAAACTGCTGGTGAACACAGTCCTCCTAAACACACTTGTTCCGTTTGGCAGATTCACTGCCAAATGCACAAAATTGTCGTCACCACCGACATTACTATCCCTATCCCTATCTCTCGACTTCCACCCCTCCGCCGCGACCTGGAAGAACATGGCGTCGCGAATTTTGGCTTCCGACTCGGCCTTGGCCTCCTCGTACTTAGAATCTAACCTGGAACCCACGAGCTCTCGCCTGGAAATCCCAGGAAGTCCTACCTGGTTGAGAAATGCCTTGAATTTTGGGTGGTCGAGGCTCGAGAATGAAACTGATCCGCAGCATTCGTAGACCCAATCGGAGAGCAAATCGAGGGCTGAATCGACCTGAGCTTTGTTCAGAGATGGCCCCTGAGCAGATGTTTTTGGGCTCTTGAGCCTTTTCACGCTGTTTTCCAGCTTCGCCAGAGCTCCCAAATCTTCTTTTCCGCCTGATAAAACCATCTGTTGTTGACCGGGGAAGCCGCCGACGGCCACCGGGCTGGCTACGGCGGTCGCAGTCGGAGCGCTGATTGAGACTGCCGGCGGGAACGCTAAATCCACTGTGAATCTCGAAGGGTCGACAATAGCCAACGGCGGAACAAATTGATGCGCCGGGAGCGACGCGGTTGTAATGCCGCCGGAATTGTTAGCACTCGCCGCCGCGCCGCGGCGTTTCCGTTGACTGTGGGGCGGCCGGGAAGAGGAAGGGGAAATTCCGGCAGTCTGCGGCAAGCTCGCCACGGAAAGAGGCGGCGGCGGCGGCGCCGACGAAATCGGCTTTGGCGCGGAAGCGAAATTCGGGCAAGTCCCTCGCTTGAGATGCTCCGACGCCGTCCGCGACGGATTCGACGCCGAGAAGACGGCGTCGCAGAGGGAGCAGCGCAGCTTCACCGCCTTGGGCAGGCCGTTGTCGGAATTGTGGACGAGGATCGGCTCGAGGTGCGTCCAGTACCACGCGCCCTTCCCCTTTATCGCCTTGGTCCGTACCATCACCAACCCTTCGAACCTCTTGTGGACCACCTTCGCCGCCTGCTCTTCCGACGACACCGACGACTCCACCGCCGCTGCTCCCGCAGCGCTCGTCGCCGCCATTGTCCCCGACACTTGCGAACTTTCACGCCGGCCCACTGTACACCCAATCAATGCGTTCGTGTGTATATAATTATCTCTCTCTCCCTCTCCCTCTCCCTCTCTCTCTCTCTCTATATATATATATTCCAAAATTGAGCTATAATTTTATGTTGGGCGCCGTGCCGTGTCAAGGCAATTGAATACTTTGAAGACAGACATCTCGCCGGACACCGGCCGCCGCGCTAGACTCTCGCCCATGGCAGATACCCGCCGCCGGCGAATGCTTTACAGAAACCGATTACAGAAACAGACATAGAACTGGGTTCAGTATAACTAACCCGCCACAGTCGTCTTTCAAGAGAGAGAGAAAGCAGAGAGAGAGAAACAAATGAAAGAGGAGAATAAGGTATGGTGTAGTTGAAAAAGGGTTGAAGGTCGAACTTGTACAGTTTAGTGTCCGTGGACAACACGCGCCGCCTGCTCTAGTCTCCCCTCCACTGTTGATCCGTGGAAATTAATGAAGTCTTTTTTTTTTTTTTGCTTTTTTTTTTTACACTTCTGAATCCCAATTATTCTATCGCTTTTTCTCCTACCCAATCACATCACTCCATATATATATATTCAAATTAAAGTTTTTTTTTTTTTTTTTTAATCCTACTATTAATTTTCGTAATTTTGCAAATTTCTATCTAATCAAATCTTAACACACACCAATAATTATGGTGTCCCAATTTCATACATCTTATTCTACGTACAATTCACACTTATATATAACGCATTTAATTTATCAAATAATCTTTTTTTTTTCTCCTATTGAGATTGATCCAATTTAGCTAAATATTTATTTATTTTACCAAGATAAATGGTAACGGTAGAAATAAAAAAAGAGCATATTATATAAATGGACTAATAATTATGTACCCCAAAATACTTTTCTATTATGATCCCACTTCTCAATAAAAGTGTTTATTTTTAAATTAATATATAGAAACAAATATAACGAGACTATAGTATACATAGAAAAATGGTACAATGCACTGAACCCATCAATCCACTTATTGTTAATTAATCTGCCTTCAATTTTTTATTATTATTATTATTTTTTTTAAAAAAAATAACACATTATTGAATTAAAAACATGACAAGTGAAACTAATAAAGCATACATTTCATTAAAATTAAAATAACCATCCAATTTCAATCATGGTTAGTATTCCACAATGACCCATGCCATATACATATATATATATATATTTATTTAATCGAAAATCAGATATTCCACGTGTGCAGAAATTATTAGTGCACCATCTTAAATTGACCCATGTATGTATAATAGAAATATTTGACTAAAATTCAATAAAATAATATATATATCTCTATAATATCATGTCATAAAAAGAACCCAACTTTGCACCAATTTTGAATACAAACTTTTATATATATAAGATATAAATTTTATTTCAACGAGTGGTTATCACGCGCCAAAGCCATTTTGGAATTTTCTCCTTTACTGTTAGGGTCATAACAGTCTTTTTGTTTCCTACCCATTCTTTTTCTACCGTAGCCTTTTTTGATTTTTTTTTTTTTTTTTAAATTTTCCTATCTTTTGGTGTATTCTCCAAATTTTTAATTAATAAATGTATAAATTTATTTTATGGGAAAAATATACATGCACATATTTATTTATTTATTTATTAGTATAGGGCATTCTATAAAAGGGCAACCTAGGATTCTAATGAATTGCACTTGGCTGACCAGACAGGCCAAGAAATGGTTACATATACATTTATACAAATATATATGTATTTCTAGGGAGTCTTTCAATATTTGAAGGGTAGTTTCGACATTTCACAGGGTGAGATGATACGTACATATGGAAAAAAATAATTGTGAAGAAACATCTCATCTACATGTGTCTCATTTTTTCCAATACATCATTTAATGTTAATAAATTCCCCCAACAAGCAACATTATGGTTTCACATAATTATCAACTTCTTGTGAAATTTTTTTAATAAAAAAATTACTACCTAATTGTAGAATATTGAGTCTTGTCCGAACAAATTTGAATATCTGTCTATATATTTTTTTTATAACTTTTCTTGAAATATATAAAATCCCACAATTAAAATCAAATAATATTAAGAACCCTTTTATCCAATATAAAGTCAGAATAAAATGGCATTTCCAGATATTTTTAAAAGGTCGAATGGGATAGTATTTTCCAAGATATGATTTTTATTTTTATGGGATTCTGATTCAGTGAAAAATATTTTTTTTCAAATAATAATAATAAGAAAGAACACAAAGCATACGTTGACCATTGGTGATGAGGCATTGACATTTTTTTTTTTATTATTATTATTATTATGTTTTTTTCTTCATATGATTTTTATTTACTTGTTTGATATTATTGAATTTCCTATTCTAATAGATCCAATTAATTTCAATAATATTCCTTGCCACATACATAACAATTATGAGCTGCCTTGTTTGGTACAGATTATAATCAAAACCCAATTAAATTATAAATGCAAGTTGTCGAATACTCAGACTACCTATATCAAGTACATAACTAAACTCCACAGTAATAAATAAATAAATAAATAAATATGTCACATTAATAATTTAAATCATACTGCAAAGTTTACTTGTTACTAATTTATGCTCTATCCACATTCAATATAGCAAAATATTCTAATTAAATAAATGAGAGCTGTTTTTATTGAAATTTTATTTTATAGGGATTATGCCAAAGTGGTCAATGCCAATGACCAGACCATCTTCTACACTTAATTCGTTGCTATTTCAGTCAAATTTGGCGATGTAAGTTGAAAGCAATTAATTAATACTAATATAATTCGGGTAGTAAAACTATAAAAATTGGGTATCCACTCATTCTATTTTTTTCAAAATTTTGAATTCATAATTCTTAGATTATGGTATCTGGTTTTAATTTAAAAAATTATTATTCTCCATAGCATATTTGTCTGTATTGCACGTTATATTTTATTAATTTTAAAGATTTAGACAAAATTTATTCATCATATCTTTAAGATTTAGGAAAATGTGTGTATACATATATATATACACATTAATTTCGACTTGCTATTCTATATTTGTTTTACCCCTCGAACATTTTGTTTAAATAATTATGTAGGTTGAGGTGATAATAGAAAAGGTGGGATGGGTGAGGTGGGGATCTATAGCTAGGTTACAATTTTGCTTCATATTTAGATCAAATAATTCCCCTAAAAATGTTCTTAAATAGCAGCCTATAAAGTCTACACCAAAAAATAAATGGGGAATTCCCAAATGTAACATCCTCTCCTTTTCTCACTTTTGTTTCTTTATTACTACATAATAGTAATATTCAAGAAAAGAGAGACATACAAATACATATACACATGCAAGAATCCTACATGGGAGTTAGTTGAAAATACAGAGCGAAAGTGAGGTTGTGTATGTCAATTCAGATACTTTACAAATGATGGACACTTTTTAGTTGGTGCATTATTTAATTAATGAATATCGTAACTTGTAAGAAACATGGAATTAATATGTATAAATTAATAAAACAGGGAGGAGGTGGAGGCATGTTTAAAACCTGCAACCATAGAAGTGAATATATATATATATATATATAACATACATACCAAAAATTCAGACTTAAGTTTCACTCACTCATCATTCAATGGATTGCTGCTGCAAGAATGTAAATATGTCTGCGGATGAAGATTGTGTTCAAAAGTCATGGAATATGCACACAAATGACAAATGTGATGTGATTGATGATTACACAGTGATGGGCCAAAACCAAACTAAACTGATTACTGATCAAACTCATTCTTAATTTCGAAAACAGCACAATGCAACACATGAAAATCATACCATTCCATTTGAAGTCTTCCTCAAGACTGCAGCTTAGTATAAGATCGAGATTTCGAAAATAACCCTTCAGTCACATGCACCACAACAAAGGCAAGCTTTTGTACCTCAAATGGTTGATGATGGGGATATAGTATGGAGTTGGATCCCAAGATTTGTCTGTTGTTGGAAAGAGAAAGGATTGGAGCGAGGGGGAATCATCCAGAGACAATTCTGGTTGTTATGAAATCAGTCGAGCTTATTATCCCGTGCAGTTAGGCCTGGCGAGTCCCCGTTCTGCTCGATGTTGGCCTTTAGCCCTTCTTGAAACTGTACCAGAATGGAAAGATAAATTTGTTAAGAGGAAAAACACACAAGGTGTGGGTAGGACTTGTTGGGTAGTTTGAACCTATCACACATATTGAATGATGTTGTCTTCAAATGCCTAGATATCTCAAGACTTGCATATTTCCAACATGACAAATTTTCTCAAATTAGGTATTCTAGTTGATCTTTTTGAATGTGGGATTCTTGGATCCTGGGTAAATATGAAAGTAAGATGTAATATAGCTTGAGTGAAAGAAGAGTCATTACCTGCCGAAGAACTTTCTTCTGATAACGATATCCCTGCAAGATGTTCAAGGAGGGTAAAAATGCAGTATTTGAAGTCAAAATATACCTACCTTCAAATGGAACAGATAAAACATTAAAGCAATCACCTTATCAGTGCCATAAATGTAGTCGCAGTAGGTGAAAACTGATGCAAAATTACTCTGGCTTTGTTTACCAACATAATGATGATAATCATGGTAATCCGGACCACCATAGAAAGGAACATACTTTGTCAGAGACCAAGGAAGGTCATACCTGCAGGAATCACCCGTTACAACATACTATATTGGAAATAACAGTACATGCTTAAATAGTGAACATAGAAAGGCCATCAGCAAACCTGGATAAATAATATAGCCTATTTTCAGCAGTTACTTTCAGGTAAGTTACTCATGCCACAAAAGTTAGAAAGCCATGTTTATTAGGGCTACTGTTTGATCTCCTTATTCCTTCCCCATAATCATGTACTTCAAAAAATCTTGAATGTGATAAATGAATATGAAAGGTTCTAGGTAACTAACTACTTATGGCCTTAAGCAAGACAAAGGTAAACCGAATAAATTGGCATTTCACAAAGATACTAGAGATCAGAAAAATTAATCTTCAGGTTAAAGGCACCTTGATAGTTTTTTTATGAGAAACAGTAACACTGGACTCTGGGTAGTAAACATATATTCATTGGTACAAGTTCTGTACAAAATTTAGCAGTGTAATAAGTGAGTTAAGAATCTTCTCACAGTGTAATAAGTTCGGTACAAGTGTAATAAGTGAGTTAAGAATCTTCTCAGTGTCATGCATACTGCAGAAAGTGTTTACATCTTCCAAGCCTTTAACTGAACTAGAAATCAGTGACTTTATTTTATAAAACCTTATTTCCCATTAAATTTTGTGATCACAAACTGCTTAACACCAAAACGATATCCAATCAAATAGTTCCAGAAGCTAAAAATTTGGTATCTAAATATACAATAAATACTCCAACAAGAAAACAAACACCCAAGATTTCCACCAAGCATATTTCCAATCTGGTGCAGACAGGGTTCAGGGATTTTCAAAATTACATTTTACCTGTCACACCATCCAAAAGGTAAAATGTATCCTCTAACAAGTTACACTGTCCACTAGAATTGCAGCTGTGTGTATTTACTTGCGTTTTGGTTACCATCTTCATACTATTCAATCTACAGTGCATTTTCATTTCCCCTCACCCAACACCTATTTTCACCTCAAGAAGTTCAAAAAGCAAATACCAAACCAACACCAAAACACAAGCAAACATACTACTTACTATGTGCTATAAAATACTAAATTATGTTTGTCTTTAGAAAGATAAATTAGACAAGCATGTGCTCATGTGAATGGTAAAAGAAAATCAGCAGCACACATGCGTAGTTTTTGACACAGCAAGTAAATAAATGCTTTCCCTAAAAAAGAAGAAATAAAATAACTGAAAATACAAAAAAGAAAGTATAAGAAAATAGAAAGAGGTGGAAAGGGAGGGAGGAAAGATGATCCTCTAGCCCTCCTCGAGCCAAAAAGTTAAATTGGTAATAATTAACTCAATCCCACAAATGCATTTACTTTCCAGCGAATCAGTTACATCCCAAAAGCAAATAAATAGTGAAAAAAGAAAGAATCACCTACAACTGGTAAACCATTATTAAGTCAAAATTACCAATGACATTCAGATTGATCAAAACTTGGAGGCTTATCATTAAAATGCATCAAATCAAACGCATGAACTGTCAAGCATGCAAAGTGCATTACCCACTGTGAGTCTCAATGGCCTCAATCTGCCTCAAAGCAATCCACAACCAGAATGTAATCATATGTCCCGGTGCTATAGCGGGTCCGAGAAAAGATGGAATCCCCAGGATCAAGATCTCAGCCCAGTGAGCATATGGCGCTGCAAACCCAATTGGCGCGGTGTACTCATGATGCACCTTGTGAATTTTCTCATAGCCCCACTCGCAGTGAAGAAACCTATGAATCCAATAGTTTGTGTAGTCCTCCACAATGAAATAGACCGCCAATTGCAAGACTATTTCCCACAGTGAGGGCAATGGCAGGCTTGTTCTTATCCTTATCATCTACATTCGCCACACACACAAAGAAACTCAATAAAAAACCAGAATATATATATATATATATATAGCCTATAACTCAGCTCTAACTAGTTCTTATCCAGCACCAAGGCCGTGAGGGAATGCGAATGATTGCAACTTTGATAAATCAACATATAAATAGACATAAAACATTACTAAATCAAACAGTATCCAATTACACATTACCGCAAAATTAAAATCACATCAATCCGAGAATCGAATCGAATAATAATACAAAAAAGAATCTACCTTAACAGACGGATAAGAAACGAGCTGAAGGGGTCCGACGACGAGGAAGAACATGCGCATGACGGATTTGTAGCATCGAATAGTATCGGAAAAGGACAGGGTGACCTTGGGCTGGATTTTGTAACGCCCGACAGACTTGCGGAAGAAGAACTCAAGAAAGAGGTAGTAGAAGGGGAAGAGCGAGAAAATGAGGAAGAGGAAAATGATGTTGTGGCAGTAGAGAAAGTAATCCGACTTGGTGGCGGAGTAATCGAACCACATCACCTCCGCCGCCGTCAGAGATCTACCGAGGGCGGCCTCCGCCTCTCCCACGGTGGCGTAAGGCAACATTGGAATCGTCCTTCAATGGCTCAGATGCAACCACAATCACAATCACAGTCACACTCACTGTAATCTCATAGAGAAGATACTCAGACTCATTCACAAATACAGTTCACAGATGCATTGGTGTTTGTTTTCTTGTGACATATATAAATAATACTAATAATACTTCAAAGCAGGTACTGTTGAGTGTTGACACAGCACACTGATATTTTTAATATTTTTTTATTTAATTCTTTTTATCAATAAATAATCAATCCAACTTTTAATTTAATTTCAGAGTTTTGATATACTAATAATATATTGTGTCAATAATATCAACTTTTATATTTTTCCATTATATATTTGTATACTATTGTTTATAACCATGCAATCCAAATGCATGCATGTTTCAATGAGCATAAATTATTTTCCTATCGGAATTTACAAATTTTTCTTATTTTGATTACTTTGTGTTTAAAATAGTGTATTTCTATGGGGCAAAAAATTGAAAAAAAAAAAAAAAAAAAAAAAAAGAAATACTCCATATAATTTTGGGATTTGCATTTTTAGGGATTTGCACATTTCTCTACTATATTGATATGTTTTTACATCAACTTTTTATATAAATTTTATTTGTTAATAAAAATTACGTACAAGTCACTTTTTATTTATTTTTCAAATCAAGTTGAATTTCTGCAAATATATATATATGTAGGGAGAAAACGAGAAAGATCTGACTGAGAAATAAGATATACTAAAAAGTAAGCATCATGATGGCATGGCGTGATATATACTAAAACTATTAAAAGATGAGTTACACTGCACCTTTCATTGACTGCACTGTGAAACACTATTATTATTATTATTATTATTATTGAAGTTTTTTTTTTTAAAAAAAATAATAATAATAAAAAATATGAAGAGTGTAATAAAATTTTTATTTCAACATGATAATTATTATTTGTTAAAAAACTAAATGATCGAACAATAAAATGATCATTACATGGTTATGAGTTCAAATTTCAAATTTTCAAAATTTTATCTGAGTTGCGAATTGCAAGCTCATGAAATATAAATTTATATATATATATATATATACCATGATAATGTAATCGATAGATAGCAAATCATGTGAATAAGTATAGCCTTTGAAAATTGGTAACAAGTTTAGATATGCATCAACAAAGCTATGCTTATCAAGATTTGATGAATACCAATCATCCCAAAAAATAAAATAAAATAAAATAAAATCCACAAATAATCATTGTAATTATAAAGTAGTTGAGGTAGATTTTTCTGGAGGCCCATTTACAATTACGCATGCATAGTAAATTGTCACATCTGTTCTTTCTTTTGCAGAAATTAATTTCAAAAAGTTTATTCAGCTACAATGACAATTTTATTGATATGGACGAATTCAATTTTCTTTTGAAATTTATTTAATATTAAA
The DNA here is from genome assembly GCF_009805555.1 of Andrographis paniculata. NCBI lineage: Eukaryota > Viridiplantae > Streptophyta > Magnoliopsida > Lamiales > Acanthaceae > Andrographis > Andrographis paniculata. The sequence goes on along the minus strand of NW_026137616.1, from coordinate 219,291 downwards.
TTTCTATTCAGAACATAAAATTTAATAATTACTTCACTTGCAAGTAGATAATGTAAAATGGGTCTAAAAAGGGAGAATGGATCATCGATTCGGACCTATCCAATCCAATTTGGGTCGTATTTATTTTTGGAATATTAGATATTAATAGTCTGCATAATCTGAATTAAATTATTCCATGACGTTTCAATTGTTCTCACTAATTTATACTCCACTTTTTATTTTGAGATAAATTGTGCCACTAAACAGATCGCAATTTTAAGCATTTAAATAAATTATAGAATAAATAAAGGCAATATATATATATATATATAGATAAGATTTATTAATATGCATTAGTATGGAAATATTTACAAAATTGAGATTCGTTTAATTATATACTTTTTCGGAATGGGAGAGATAGGTAGGTCAGGTCGCCCATAGGCGAGACGACGAGCAACGCCGGATCATTGTCTCCTCCTAGGTTTCTGCTCAGATCGATTTCCCGATTCGTTTCTTGCCAATTCGAGCACCAGGGCGGGCGTTACGCACCTGGCGCTCCTGGGGCGCATCTCCCTGTCGTTCCTCTCGATCATCTGCAAAAAGCTGAGCAATTTGAATCAGAAATAGAAAGAGCATGGGGGATGTGTTAGCATGGCTGCTCTTCTTCTTCATACTCATTGCTCTTCTCGTCATGATCGTTTTCCAGGTTATTGCTCTTTCAAACGATGCTGATGAAAGTTAATTAATGTTGTAATTTCTAGGGCTTCGATTTGGGATATTTGGTTAAGGAGTATTTTCTCCACTGAATTTAGGGAGTCGCTGCGGTGAACTTCTTTGTTACTTTTAGAAGAAAAAAATTGTCTCTTTTGATTTACTTAAAACTCTTCTTCATCTAGTTACTTTTTTTATTTTCCTTTGGGATGCTTGATTCTTGCTATGTTTTTATTCACCTATAAGAAATTAGTATCTTGTCACTATTTTAGCTTGTTTGGTATTATATCAAAACAAAAACGAGCTTTGATTCGATGAAAACAGTATTGTGACAAATTCTCATGCTTTTTAAATGTATATTATGAGAATTCCCCAAATGGATTGAATCTAACAATGAGTGAGATAATTATGGCACTTTCTCTAGTTGATTGGTTGACCGTCCCAATGTACATACTTTGAGGGAGGAAGTAGTACTTTTTGAACTTTTTTGGCATTAACTGTGCTATGTACTTGGAAAAAAGGCTTCTTGGTGTTTGTATAAATTATGTGATTGGCTTTTATGATGATGCTTAAAAGGTCTGATATTCTTAAGTAGATCAGTGGTTTTCATGGTGGCTCACAGTGCCAATCAAATGTATGTCACTTAATCTAGTTTTATTGGCATATCACACTTCATGGTTGTTGGTGCTTTTCACTGAAGTTTTTAGTTGTCTTCACCTAACATAACAGCTCCGTGTTTGGATAATTTAACACTTGTTGCATGCTATGCAGCTCATGTGCTTGGCGGATCTAGAGTTTGATTACATTAATCCTTACGATTCTGCTTCGCGAATAAATAAAGTGGTTTTGCCTGAATTCATCACGCAAGGAATTCTATGCCTCCTGTTCCTTGTGACAGGGCATTGGGTTATGTCCCTTCTTTGTGTTCCATACCTGTACTACAATGTGAATCTGTAAGATCTCTTATACTATCCTTCGCATTTGAATTAATTTCCTTAATCACTTGGATGCTTACATACTCATAAATGGTGTTGGTTTCCCTGTTGTAACCAATTTATTGTCTTGTGGCTCTTATCTCACGGTGCTTACCGCCTGTGATATCTTCACAATCTCATGAATGATCATTTGGCATATATTGAGCTTAGATTAAATATTTTCATTTATACAATCGATTGTTATCCATGTTTATCTGTTCTTTCATTTATTGTAGTAAATTCATGATTCTATTCATATTCCTGGGGAGATATGATAGCTTCTTGAGTAAGTATGCGGTTTGAGATATGATGATAATAATAACCAAACAACAGCAATATATTGAGGAATGTGGAAATGGATGAACAAAGATCCTCTACTGGATATATACACACACATATAGGGATCTAGAATTATGTTAAATTAATAACAGTTGGACAGAAGATACACTTCACTAAATTTTCGATTCATACTATTTTTATGTCAATGTCGCTGATAGTTAAATATGATAGAACAAAAGAATTATGTACGGTGTATGGTTTCCAAAATGGAGATATTCATCCTTTTAAAACATGAGACAATGGTGTCAACTATCCTTGCATCTCCATGCTTTGTATGTATAGGTCTTCCACCACGTTTACAAAACAGGACACAGTTTTATTTTTTAACTCACTTTTAAAATGTATAGGACTAATTTATTACAGCGGAAGTATTTTTAAACCTATGTGAATTATCTTTCTTTGGATAATCTACATGCCTCCCTGACGATGTTTGGTCAAACATTGCTCTTTTATGATTATGCCTTAAAATTTTATGCATACTGTTTGTACTTTAATTTGGAAGATGGCTTTTAGCAATTTTGCAACATGGGGGTTCACTTCAAGTGTAATTTTGGAAAACTCAAACCATAATTATTGGCAATGCCATTTAGATGACTGGAGATTTAGAATGTCCTAATATTATCTAAGCTGCTACTTATTTATGGCAGGTACCTTCGAAGACAGCACTTTGTAGATGTAACTGAGATCTTCAACTTGCTCAACTGGGAAAAGAAGCAGAGACTCTTCAAACTTGGTTATATTATACTTCTACTCTTCATGTGCTTGTTCTGGTGAGTGAATCAACCTAATCTTCAATCATCAAAGCAAGCAACTTGGAATTTCTTAAGATAATCTCACCTTTTGACTAATTCCTATTCATAGGTTGATTTACAATGCACTCGAAGATGATGAAGAGCATCACTTTTAGTTTCAGTCAAGTACCATTCAAGTGCTGCCAGCTGCTGTCAACATTGCATTGGATGAATTGCTTCAATGGCTCTTGGAATTGCTCTTATTTCATTGTAATTTAACCTTTTGATAGTTTGTTAAGAAAGTAGGCTCCTTTGATCCGGTGGAACCTGTGAATTCTTGCACGGGGCCTATTTCATTCAGTTACATTTCTGTTGCATTTTTGCCACACTTCGCAGCGATGTTGTAACTTTATCACTTCAATTTCTATTGAATTTTGCCACACCATGCAGTGTTGATGTTGTTTAGATAAGCTAATGATTTATCAACAGGCTCTGCAGTCACAAGGAGCTTTATTTGTTCTTTCTTAATATTACAATGGCTTCAAAATAACAATATTAAGGCATTCCTCTGTTCAAACAATGGGGTAAAAAAGTGTTATTTGGGTAGAAAATTGCCAGAGTACATGTCACAAACAGGGCAATGTCAGAGCTTTAAGTTCCGCTGCACACTAAATGGTTTCAGCCAAATACCGAAAGCCATACAATGTGTAAAGGGGTTGTATGTACAAAATCAAGAAGGCTTCTCATATGTGTTCTGCTCCCTGAATTCTGCAATGGCACTCCTTATCATACCAGCCACATCCGAGCGAACAAAGAGATGAGTGTTGTCCAAGACATGTATAATGAACTTCTGAGATTGAGGTAGTGCAGCATTCATGTTGATGATGAACTGTGCCATGGGAATGTCACTGCACAAGAAAGATTAGCATGGTTTAGCATGGTTGAGATGCACATTTATGTGGATCATCAGGTGGGCGAATATCATGACAATTGGAAGATAAAACTACTACTTGGTTAAGAAAATCTACCAACAGCTATTTACCTATCTAAAGCCTTTTTATATTGGTTTCTACAATTAACCAATGCAACTAATCTGGCATAAAGTGTGTATATCTACCAATTTCGAAAGGAAATAAAGGGTATAAAACGTTGACTCAAATGATGCCTCACCATGAAATGTACAATCCTTTGATGGCGTTCACCATAGTAGATAAGCTCTTGACCTGCAAAATGAAAAGTAGGTTGTTACTGACATTGGCAAATTTCTGAGAACCAGTAGTAGAGCTACAATATCCTGCTGTGGTGGATGCAATAGATCTCACTATGTTAACAACTTTGGCAAACTATAACGACATTTATTTGTAGGAAAGGGTTGCACTTTGAAGTACTTGGTGCTTATTACAATCTCAGCAAACCAGAGAGCAAAAATGTAATTGGAGAGACTTGATATGGGCACAACACAAGTTAAAAGATAATCAATTCCAACAAAGCACCAAGAACAGTTTCAATGAGCATGAAATCAAAACAAAAATAAGTTTACAGAAACTAAAACCAGCACGAAGGGGTGTAAAAGATGAATTTTAAGCCAGGAATTCTTGTCATAGCAAAATGCAATATAAGGCACCACTGATTTTGTATAAACTACATAACCTGATCTGGTCGAAACAATAATACTGCATTTTCTAATCAATAAACTTGAGTCAATGTGATGATGCTCACCTTGGCTCTGAATAAGTATCAAATTATAAACAATTTTTCTTAAAAGATAAAAGAAATTCGTATATCGATTCAAGCAAATTGCCAGAGAAGCCCGCGATAACAAAATGAAATCTATCAGTCCACATTCAAATAAAATAAGTCCCTGGATACAGGAAGATAAAAATTTAAGTTACCACCCACCTCGTACCAATAGAATCCTAGTCTAATCGGCAAAACGATTTCAATCGCTTAAATTTCTAGGCTGCGCTGCTGAGAATGTAATCCACCAGTCGCTCGAGACTCACACCGCGCTGGATGCCAACAGCTAACAGATAAAGGGCAGGGCAGAGGATTCGATTCAACCTACTTTTAAAATTTCCCAAAACAAATTCACTGTGAGTAACAAAAACAGTGTCGCTGCCGAATTCAGATATCTTAACGGGTCGACCCGTACCCGCAACCATTGTGGGTCCGATCTGTGTAACCCATTTCACAGCTCTACAGCTACACTACCGAATTTGAAATCCATCCAATTAAGACAAGGAGAACCGACGAATGTTAATGGGCTTAGTTGAGCCCAATCTCAAAGCTAGGCCCATATTCTGGAACTTTTAGAAGAGGCCTAAAATAAAAAAATTCCTACCGAATACGTCATTTCACCTTCTCATAATACATAGCATCCTATATCATATCCTATATATAACTATACACGTCATTTCACACTTCAAATTTTTGGCTTCTATTTTTTGGAGTTTATAAATTATATTTTTATTTATAAGTTTTTTTTGGAGGAAAAAAGTATAGATAGTTTTTGTTTTGAAATTAGTGTTTAACAATTTATAATAATAGATAGTGAGTGATTTTAGATTTAATTTTAAAAACAAATTCTCATAGAAGAAGAAGATTACGGGAGATAAGTCTGCAGAAGAAGAAGAAGAGAAAAATTGAGAAAAAAATATGTGAAGAAGAATTTTGGGAAGAAAACAAGATGGAAGAAAGAAGTTGCGGAAAAGAAAAGAAGAAAGAACAGAAGAGAAAGAGAGAAAAACCACAGGGTATAACAATCTAATAAAGCTAGTGTTATTTAAAAGCGGGGAGAGTGTGCAGCCGTTTTACAAACCACGAATAGGTTTTTTTTGAAGTTTTAGGACTACGAGGGATTCAGCAAATTTGGATTTTTTTTGCTGTTTTGCCTTTTATCTATATCTTATAAGTTTGCTTTATATATTTTTTATTAATTACTATAATCTATTGTATTTTTTTTACTAACTTATTATTATATTTAAGTGACTTTATGAAAAATATTATTGATTTATTAGAAATAATATTTGATAAATTATGTAGATCATGTCATATAAAATAATAATTTTAAATTTATAAATAAATAAATAAATAAATAAAATTAACCTTTCACATTTTTTACTCAATTTTCCCCCTCTAGGTAAAATATTATAATTGTGTACAATAAATTTTTAAAAATATAATAAAAATTTACTTTAATTTTATAGCTTTTATTTTTAGTATCTACATTGTATAGATAATTTACTATGTATTTTTATAGTTAATATGATCCATTTTTCTTTTACAAATTTTTTTTGATAAATTATTAACAATAAAATTATAATTATAAAATAATTTATTTTTATGTATTTTTAATTAAAGATATATATTTATTTATTTCAAATATTTATAAAATTAAATAAAAATAATATAATAATTAAATTTAATTATAATAATTTAAACGCTAGTAGTTATATATATATTTTTTAATTTATTTTAAATATTCATAAAATCAAATAAAAATAATATAATAACTAAATTTAAATATAACCATCCGCCCATAGCACACGGTTTAAAAGCCATGCACACGTTTAAAAGCCAGTAGACTGATTAAGCAGCACAGCCACTCTCTTCTGAAAGTAGAAAAGGAATTTCACAACAGTAGCTCCAATGGCGGCGCTGCAACCATCTCTGTCGTCTACACGCGCAACTGAGCCGTCTGTAAATGCTACAAATAAACAACAACTACAAGTCTACAACTCACTCTACAACGCACGCTCTGCCATAATCAATCAACTCCCCTCATTTGTTCTGTTCTGCTCTACAACAAGCCATTTATCCAATTCGCTCGATCTACCCTGCTAGGCTCATGTTAATGTCCGTCGCCGGCTTCACCTTAGGTTTAGGAGGAGCAATGGCGCTATTGTCCGAGGTCATCGTTGGCCATCCATCGCCGCTGCGGAATCCAGATGAAGCACAATGTGCCTCGTCGTCCATCGCTTGGATTGGAATCGGGATGGAAGCCGCAGGTATCATTGTCACCGCCTCCGTGGTCTTGTGTTTCTTCATCCTCAACGGCTCCGGCTGCTGCTGCTGATTCCCCGACAGAAAACTTCCCACAACAATCTGCCGGAAAAATGAAAACACTGTTTGATTGAAAGACAGCAAAAGAAGATCGAAGAACACAGGGACGGCGCGCATACCTGCACGGGGGTGGCTGCAACTAGCAAGCCGGCAACGCCACCTCCTACAACGCGGCCATCGGCGCTAGCCAAAGAAACGCTCATGCCGCCGGATCTGTTTCGCATTCCTCCCGTCTCTGTAGGCGTGAATGATCCAGACAGCGACAGTATCTCAAACCGACCCTGATAGCAAAAGAAGCTCGATCATACAGTTTTTGAGTTTAATAAGGAAAGAGAACTCGAATAGAGCACCTCGTATGTCAATGTGCCGCCAGAAGAATCCGGCTGACGAATAGTTGCACTCGATACTATGCCATTGGCTGATAGAATGCATATTGCGCGAGGCCCTTGTTGAGAGAAAGATATAACCTTCTTCATCACATCCTAAAATCACAAAAATTTCGCCTATCAATACCTCAGAGAAATTGATCAAATGGCATTTGTTGTAGATCATACATTATACAACTGTCAAGGCAACTTCGACATCATAGCCAACAATGTATTTAGATCATACCAAGATAAATACATGTAGATCAAACAATAAATATGTGCCGGAGGAAGTAACTTGATTGGGATTAGCTAGAGCAGAAAAAGCAACATAAGAATGGAAGAAATACTGCCAAGCAATATACGAGAAAGCGTCGATATTCATAACTATTTACCTCTCCTGCATTAACAGTGATAATGTGTGGGGTAAAACTGGCACCTCCGGAAGTCGGAAACCAGTCACCTGCAAGAGCTAAAGAAAGAAAGAAATGTCATTTCTGATCGAGACACTCGTATACATCAGCTCAAACAAGAAAACCATTTAAAGAAATTGCAATTCTTTGGGGAAGTATTATACGGTATATGATTGTCATAAAAGCACCGGACCACAGAACAATGAATTAACAAATATTCCAATCATTGAGCCAGTCGTGCTCGCCTTTTGTCAAAACTCAAGATACTAGAGCAAATAATAAGCCGGTCTGTCTTCCATTTAACGGATCCCATCAACATCACAATGTAGCAACTCAAGTCAAACATCGATACAATTCACCTATCTTTAGGGTAAAGAGTTGCAATTGAAATCATTCCCAAGTCATAACTCACAAACATTAACCACAATCACCGTAATTTGGAACTGTCTCAACCATCATGAATCGACATTTCGGATTCTTGCCATGAGTCAACCAAAACATCGAAAGGATAACCTAAACTACACTACATTCAGTGACTTTAATCCATTCTAAAGCTAGAGATTAAGAAGGTCGAAAACAGGACATCTAGATTGCAACAAAGATCAAACACCCTTCAACACATACTCATATTTCACAATGAAAATGACCTAATTTCAAGATTCCCAACAGGTCCCATCATCACTAATGTCCATAAATTCCCAGAGACTAATTCTAAAATTCAGATATTTTGAGCACAGGTTTGTAAGAGCAAACAAATAAATAAAAAATTCACAAATCCCCATTGATCCCTTATACGATCTACAGCTCAACAAACACCAAAAACGAAAAATCGAACAGTTCAATACCTAGGCCACCACCAACAGTCTCCATTCTGGGCTTCGCCGTCAGGATCACCGGCCGGATTTTGCCCCGCTTCCCGGCAGCTGAGAAATCAATCACCGGCGGCGGCGGGGCGGAGGAGGATATCGGCCTCGGCGACAGGGCCTTACCCGCTGAGCCATCGGAGCCGTACTTTCTAGGCCTGCCCCTCTTCTTCTTCATCAAGGCAGCGCCGCCGCTTCCCACTCCAGCTGCCTGTGGCGGCGTAGATAGAGTCACGGCTAGGGATTCTGATCCGGCGAGCCGCGGCGGGTTCTCATTGGCTGTCCTGGAAGCGACATGGTAGTCCGAGGGAACATCGGATCCCACCACTGTCACTCCTCCACTCCCGCTCAAGGCATTAGTAACCTCCATCTTTAAAACTCCAACAAACAAGTACGGCTACCCCTTTCTTCAATAGCCCATTAATTTCTGGAAAAATCGAAATAAACCTCCCAAGATTTCTACAAAATTCTAAAATTAACACCCACCCAATCTGTAGAAAGAAAACCCATTTTGCAACAACTTCAATTTCATCACCGACACAAAGCTTTAATTTAATAACCCTCAACAAAGTTGTAAATATATACACATATATGTAAGAAAAAAGGAAAAACGCTGAGAAATCAAAGTGAAAGAGATTTATCAGAGCTCAGACAGTACAGCAAAAGCAGCCTGGGAAGGGAGAGAGGGAAAATAAAGAAAATTACTAAAAGATTAATCTGATTTTTGAGGAAATTTTGCGGATTTTTTTTTTTTTTTTTTTATTTGAGAGATTTACCTCATTCTTTCCTCCATTTTTTTATTTTATTTTGTTCTTTTGTTTTTTATTCGGTAGGTGACATAAAAATGAATTCTTTATTTTCTTGGAGTTAAAGCAAACTTAGGTTCCCCAGACTGTCTGGATTTATATTCAAAAAATAAAATTATATTTTAAACAGTTGTAAGAATACACTAGTATTAAATATTCACTATTAATTAATTGTTTGAAATAAATAATAATGTCTGCATTGCGATCCACTCAAAAATTTCAATCATATATAGCTTTGTTTACTTTATACCCTTTTATTTATTTGGTATTATATTTTTTTTTTAAAAAAAATCATATTAAATATATTTTTTATCCCATAAAATATAAAATTAAATATTATTTTTATTATTTTTAAAATTCTAAAAAAATCTGTATGAACAAAATAAACTTTAAAAATAAATTAGTTGCAATTGGAAGAGTAAAATAAACTTTGGCTGTCAAGACAACATGAAGGATTATTATTTGCTCACTTTCCCCTCTAATATAACTTTTTATAGTTGTTAATTTTTTTAAAGTAGTAATTTTTATTTTAATAATTATTTGATATATAATATTTTATGAATATATTTTTTAAAAAATGTAAATTAAATAATAAAATAATTAAAATAATTGTTAATCGAACAAAAACCAACTTTACAAGAAACCCTAACCTATATTTATCTCCAATAAAATTCAAAGCGCAACTATTGTGAAAAAGTTTAGATAATAAAGTTAGGTGGCTCATACAAATTGAATGATTTATTTTTATTTTTATTTTAAGTGTTTACTTGCCTTATAAATTTAAATTTAAATTTAAAATTAAAAAGTTTTTGTATAATAAACTTAAAAAAAAAATTATGTGGTCCACAATCAAAGAAATGCAACCCCATCACTATGCTGACACTTATGCCAATAATAAATTATTCTAATTTATTGAATTCAATAAATTATTTAATTAATGAGTTACTATCAAATAAATAAATAAATAACATTACACAATATAATATTATACAGTAGGTTTAGATAAGAACGATGCTGTTTTTTTATTTTAATTTTTTTATTTCATCATGTTATTTTAATTATTTTGAATTTATTAAATATTGTGAAGGTTAGTGCGTTGTTATTATTATTATTATTATTATTATTATATTTATATTTCGCTTATATATATATATATATATTTATCAAATTATATATGTATTGTAATGGACAAGTTGCAGTAATGTATTTATTCATTAATATACCTTGATTTAAAAAAAAAAAAACGATGCAATGAATTTAGTCAATAAATCAAATTGTATATACACGGAAAATAAATATTATTTCTGATCGAATTATTAAGTGTGAGAAAATATTAATTTATGGAAATACTCTTTTTATTCTTTATCAACGATTCTGTTTTAATAAAAGTTGTAATTTATTCCTTTTACGAAAAATCCCCCCTGCATATTTTTAGAAAATTCAAAATGATTTCAAAACTTTTTTTTTTTTTGTTTCTGCCACAAACTTTTAATAATATAATTTTTAAAAATTTTAATGGTAAATGCATTTGGTAAAAGATCAAATATAAAGATGATTGGGTCCAATGGGCTTATTAAGCCCATCTTTAGAAGTATTTCGGTATAATCGGATTGGGCCCTTTTTTCTCCTCTTTGATGTTTTTCTCCTCTTGAATATTCAAATCTTTGTTATAGATTTGAATACTTTCAAAATATATTTATAATGAAATATTTAAATATAAATATAAATAGAAAAATATAATGTTGCTCCCATAACTATTTACTATTTCTTGATCCACAATGATGAACCTACTTGGGCTCAAGGCCTACTATAAGTTATATATATTAAAATTGTTATATTTTATATTGAAAATAAATATTTAATTATTTATCAAGCTACTTGGGCTCTAGGCCCACTAGTGGAAGGGACCGTAATTTCCATCCTGCTTTTATAATGATTATATCTAAGCAAGGTATGTTTTTTGCTTGTACGGGCATCTATTTTAAAATTAAGAATGTATTTATAATGATTTTAATACAATTAAATATAATTGAATGCCTTGAACAAGAAAAAGTAAAATTATTTTAAATATATTCGTAACATCTAAAAATTTATTTTCATTAAACATATTTTAAGGGAAGATACCCTAAATTTTCTAACATTAAGATGCATTCAAATTTTATCTAAGCAGACAAACAAATTCCCCCACTCAAAAGAATAAGTAAAAGGTAATCTCACATATATACACATAAAAATGCACCTGCTACAAGGTAAGGTAAATGAAACATGATCAATAAATTTTCCAATTTTCCCATCTATATTTACCTGCTATTCTATTCAATTCAATCAAATATATATATATATACATACACGAATTGATGGGTGTGTCATACATCAAAGCATGATGATATACCTGTTCTTTTAAATCTAAATCTCCTTCTGTAAAATGCCTTTCACCAATTATATATGCCACCAAACAAAATGAACTTTTAAGAGTGTCGGTTCGATCGCTTTAAGATTTCTTGTCAGGAATAAGATTTGATCAATCCCAAATTGTATAGATTCCTTCTCAAGATGCTCCCAAGGGATAGCAGCATGGCCCCCCCGCCAGTGCCTGTCATGGCGGGGTCGTCCCGCTCAGCCTTTTTCCGATGGAACGACTGGAGTTCCTTAACTTTCAATTTACTCAAACCGATCTTCTGTCGAACTGATTCTATGATGTTTGCATCTGGAAGATTCCCGGATGCATCTGTCACGTGGAAGACGTTTAGAGCTGTGTCCCTTGTGGTAGATATCTCTGCCCTCGTAACGTTTAAGCCATTTTCTCGAATTGTTCGCATTACGTCGGCCAGGAGACCTTTTCTATCTGCTGTACAGAGCTCAAGGCTCACACCCTGACATCGATTAGATTAAAAGACGATGATGAATAAGAATATTAGAGCAGCCTAGGTTGTAAAGGATGTCAATTTACAACTCACCTGAGATGCCCTTCTTTTTATTGCGGATTGTAGACACAGAATCACACGATGCTTTTCGGCATCCGAGCTTATAGGTGTTCCATCCAAGTGTCTGAGGAAGAATTCCTGGTCCAAAACAGTTACTGGTTTAAGCAACTTTCACTAAGCAAAACCAAAGGGTTAAAATTGAAGATGAAGATGTAAGAACATACCAAGGATGCTTCGTTCTGTGCTGTATCTACAGTGGCATGGAAGACAACATATTGCATGTCTGTTAATGTGCAAACGACGTCGAAAAGGAGCTTATTACGATCTCTACACTGGATATTTACCACGGAATAGTCCTTCTCCAAGTAATTTTGAACCAAAACAACAGGGGAATCGCAAGTATTGATGTTCGGTTTTCTATCGTAATCCCTGTCTGCAAACATCATTTGGTGAAGCCTCCTCTCCATGTGCGTGACCCCCAAAGAAACCGAGGTTTTGGCACTCCGGATATCATTGTCCCCCTTTAGTACATTCCTCAGGGTTGCCTCTATAATGCCTAGTTTCTGTGAATCCTCTATTGGTGATCCTGAATCATCATCCTTAACATATATAAAGGCTGCGATTCGACCATTGTGAGTCCAAACCTTTGCATCAACAACATTGCAACGCAGGTTTGACAGCACTGCAAAAACCTCCGAAAGAAGGCCTACTCTATCAGTACCCGTTAGCTCCAAAGCTGTTAAGCCCTCTAAGCTTCTTGATCTCCCATAATGAACTGTCTCTAGAGACTGCAATGAAACTCACAGTTACCATAATGACTTTTTCTTTTTAACAGGAGAGTGTGCTAGAGACTATTCTTGTTAAATTTTACTGGGATTGGTGCTTAATAGTTACCTGCTCAATGTAGCCCATCACACTCTGATCAGTTACTTTGTTTCCATTTAAGTCAGTGACATGGAAAACTGTAGATTCACAAAATTCGACGGCAGAATTATTAATGGAAATTCAACTGCACGATACAACAGCTATCTTGACCAACAAGGATGGAACACATCAACTACTCACCGTCCATAAACCACCGGCCATCAGAACAAATGTAAGCTTTTTTAATGGACAGATTCAAATCTGTCAAAACTTGAACAGCTTCTAGAAGTATCCCATGTTTTCTTGCACTGTCGATCTGCAAATTAGACGTAAACTTAACCGATTAAAATCAAATTGCTCAGATTAAATTACTGGAACCTTGATCTCAACGCAAAGTAAAAAGATATTTAAGGAGGGGTTAAAATTACCGTGAGCCGCGTCGCGTTAGAGCAACCCGCGTTGTCGATCATGACCCTGCAAGAGGAGGACGAGAAACAGTCAAAGAGGGCGTTAAGGAACTAATCAAGCACTAAGAGCAGAGTTTTGAAGGAGTCATCTAAAGTCAATGCGACAACTGTCAGCTGGAAAATAAATGTCGACTGAGTCTTATGAACTTGGAATCAAAGAAATCGGCCGTGATCAAATTGTAAACAAAACACGATTAACGGCGGGAATTTGTGTGAAATTGCGCTGATCGAGAATACATTGATAACCGGATTCAGCAAATATTTTAGGATTATTAACCAAAAACCTAAATCAACCTCACAGTTCTGAAATACGAACAGCAAAAAGTCCATCCAAATTAAGAGCAAGATAGACGAATATACAACACGAAATACAAATCTTCAAAAACAATTTATTTGCCGTTCGGAATACAACTTCACCGGATTTCTCTGAAGTTTTCCCCTCAAAACTACCCCCAAACAAATATTCATAAACTCCGAAAGAAATTAACCAACTCGTGCAATTCTTTTCACGGAATCGAGCGTTCAGAGAAGCAAAATCCACAAATAACGTACACGACTCGAAGGAAGCTAACCTCGGCGTAGACATACGAATAAGAAGCTTTTCATATTCATCCAAATTCGTCGGCCATTCCATATTTTCCGAAACAAGAATCAGATCAGACGCAGCACCCCAGCAAATGATCTTATCAACCTTCTCTCTGTAGCTGAATCGGGATCAAAATCTCAGCCCTTCAGCTCTCTCCAGAAGCTCCGGGTTTCTATTTCCACAGAAATGACCAAACACGGCGTGATTTTCCCATTCAACGGCGAACGGCCGTATTTATATCATAAATTTCCCGGATATTTTTCTTCTTTCAAAATAAATAAATTCCAAATATACGGAGACTGTGACTGACCGTACGTTCTGCCCGGGGTGCCCGGATTTCGCAGGATTCATTCTTCCATCGTATTATTTCTGCCCTGAATATATTTTCAAAAATCCTTGTTTACTACAAGTCAACTACCCGTTTCTGACACGTGTTTTCCAGTGGGTGATGCCAGCTGGACACCACGTGTCGTTGGAATTATGCCTTGCGTGTACTCGACTCAATGGTGACTGGTCAGTGGCGCCCTTCCCACCTTTTTTTTTTGATATCGGTGTACGTGATTTCTGGCTTTCAGTAAATTTAATAAAAGCGCGTTTTACAAAAAGTGTGAAAAATAAATGCGACATACAAAAGCGTGCTTGGTTCAGTCCCTTGTGTGCTGACAATATTCACATGCAAATCTTCACAACCCACGCTCGCTGTCTCCGCCTATTCATTAGTTTGACCAGAGTCAGCGGCTGAACGCTCCTCCTTAAATCGGTCTGTTCTTACTTTACCTATAATTAAATTAGTTAATTTAATTAATATATTTGGAATTTTCTTTACGAGATAAAGCAGTTGGATTATGCAATAGTTTGCACTTACTTTCATGATACATACCAGATAGATAAGGATAAAGCATTTTTTTTTTTTAATAGGAAAAGGAATCGAGCAATTTATTAATCCATTCACACTTACACAAGGTCCATGATGTATGTAGTGGGCATTTAATATGATTTTTAATTTATGTTGTACGAAGCCATGATCCTTGCCTTGCATCAATACACCTCACAATTATGCCATGTCTCAGTACCAATTTGGACACCCAACGTGACAACAAAATAAATAACCAAACAAGTTGAAATTTAATCAAAAATAATTTTAGGTCGGCTTCTTTTTATCCAACTTTCATTACTTCAATTTTCATGCATCTGTGATCACTAATTGTAAACTTGGATTCTACGTTTGTATTCCTGAAAGAATAAAAATAAAAATATCAACGGGGCACGTGGACGACACATCATGACTTAGTCGTTACTCGTGTCTTTTTCGGATATATTTATGATTTATTTATACCACCGCCACATCCTTTTCCCTTTTCTACTATTCACACAGAACTGGCGCCAAATTTAAATGATTTGGGCCGATTATTTTCGACCATTAATAATTTGGACTAAGGCCCAATAAAATGCGTTGCGCCAGCCCATTTATGACAACGAGGAAATACTGTAACTGGCAGTGCCAATTGACCCTGCTTCGCATTTTTTCTTACAGACGGCCGTCCAGTAAGAACCTAACCATGGCGATGGCGGCGGCCGGTTCTTCTATACGTACATTCTTTCTTCCTCAAAATTTACGATCAGCATCTGGTAGTAATTCCGAGAGATTATTCGTTTTCCTTTGCTGCGGGAATTTGCCCCGATTTGCTTCAGGAAAAGTAGTCGGCAAATCATTGACGAAAAAGTAAGCTAGGCTAGGAATTAGGATCCTCAATTTCAGACACAAATGGCGATTGATGAATTCTAAAACTGTTTGATGCAAGTGCAGAGATTTTGTTGCTGTGAATGGTGTTCCGGAGAAAGCAGGAGATGCTGTGCCTTCCTTGTTCCACGCAGACAATTCATGGTACTTTCTTACATGGACAAACTCTTACAACGTTAGGGTTTTACAGTTACCGGTGCGCACAGGTTGTCTTTGATCGCGGCGGTGTTTGTAGCAGCACCTCTGATCCAGAAGCTGTTATCACTCACGAGTAAGCTCATCCAAATCCAATTATCAATTATGCAAAAGTGTAACTAACTCCGCCATTTTGGAAAAGCTGAATTAATCAACGGAATTTTGAGCAGAGGAGATTGACACGGCGGCGCGGGCGGTGGAGAAGATAGAGCGCACGGTGGAGGGAGCGGCGGAGGACGTGGAGAGAGCGAGGAGAGACATTAACAAAGCACTTGTAGATCTGACAAGTGGGCTGAACAAGGTTGTCCGAATCGTGCAAGTTTCGGTCAGAAAAACTGTGGAGTACGAGGAGAAGGTCGATGATCTGATCCATAAGGTACACAGCCATCAATCAATCAATGAAACTAGAATCTAATTTTGAAGATGAGGATAAATTGGTAATGCAGGTGGAGGAGCTGGAGGATCAGGTGGACGAGGTGATGTTCAATAAGAACAATAGTAGCGGGAACTAACTGTAGTATTTCTATTACAAAGACTCAAATTTTATTTACTCTTCCAGGAATTCTATGAAGACACACATCTCTTTCTTCACCACCCAATTTCAGATTATATATTGCAAGAATTATTATTATTATTATTATTATTGCGTGCATTAATTTAAGGGTAAATTATATATTATATAACTATGGTTGTGATTTTAGAAAAAAATTGCACAAAACATGATGTATTTTATTTATTATGTGAAATCGAATTGTGTTACTTTAAAGTTTGCAAAAAAACATTTTTTTTTAAAAATATCTTAAATAACTTTTTTAAATAAATAAATAATTGATCAATAATTTATGGTTTATAATTTTTGTAAAAATTAAATAACAATTTATCTCCAAAAAATTATAAAATAAAAGATTAATCAATTATTTATATAAAACTTACATTATGAAATTCATATTTACAATCAAATATTATTTTTGGACAAAAACGATGTTTAGTAAAAATTTTGCATTAATACAAAGGTTTTACACAACAAATAAAATATGAGATATTTTATGTATTTTTATTAAAATATAATGGGGGTATTACTCTCTTCTGTAGTATATTGAATGATATAAAATCAATGTTAGTTGTGTAATATATTGTAAATTGAAAAAGATAATTATAATATTAGGTATATAATAAAATTATTAAAAAAATAAATATTTTATTATATGACAGAACAAAATCGAAAAATTGAAAGATTATTAAGGTATGAATGAGGTATATAGTTACTCTTAATTTAAATATAGTGGCTTTGAAACTTTGGGTTTGAGGAATCTTTTGGATGGGTCGGGTCATGTCAGCCCAGTGGAGTCCAGTCCAGTATTTACATGTGACATCAATCGTCTAAACGAAATATAATTATTTACTCCTGATTAATTTTTAGTTTAATCCATATTGCAATAGAGATCCACAAAACATGGGGGATGATCAGGCACGTGTTGACTTCAGTGTTCATGCGGTCCCCACTTTTTTCTATAATTATATTCTTTTTTAATTATTAATAATATATTAATCGTTAGACTTAGGGGGGTGCATTAAATTTACATCTTGGGAAAATTTACACACGCCAAAAAATAAAAAAGAAGTAACCCACTGTCATTTAATCTTTTCTCATGATCAGCACATGTAGCATTGATCATTTCACAAACCAATTGATAATTAAATTATTACTGTTCATGTCTCAATGCACATCTTTTTGCATCTAATCAAGATTAAGACAGTTTAATTAATATGTATGCACCACACCCATCTGCAACTACTCTATTATTGTTCTTTAATTTAATTTAATTTAAATCCTTCTCTCTCTCTCTCTCTCTCTCTCTCTCTCTCTCTCTATATATATATATATATAGTTGATTAATTTATGTGTTGGATTGATGGATAACATGTTTGAAAAAAATAATGATATTCTTCCTTAATCGAGTTTGGCTGGAGTAAGTTTAAATTTATATAGTCGGTATTAATATAATATTTATTTTAATTAATGGGCCCAAGCTTAGCTAGCTAATGATCCTTTTCGACAATTGATTGAATACGCATATAATATATAAAATGTCATTTTAAATTATTTATCACAGTGATTGATTTGAATGTCGCCATATTAATTTAATTTGTTCAACCTCATTTTTCTGTTTTGTGTTTTTTAATCATCATCAATTGATTACTCATTAATTAGGATAATGTGAAACATCAAGTGGTCAATTGTCTTGTCCACTGGAAACGGCAATTATATGTTGGTGATGAATAATTGTAATAATTTGCCAATTATAAGCAAGTTTAACAATATTAGCATTATCTAAACATTTAATAATATAACTAACGTTGATAGACTCAAAATTATCAATATAGATATATATATATATATATATTAGATACACATAAAGATCGATTAGATTGCCCAAAGTGTAGGAAACCTTAACCAATTGGCGATCACGAATGATGCAGTTGGTTCAGTGCAAGAAATCAAGCTCCAACACTGACGACAAAATTACAAGATTAGTTGTATGATCAAACCTTGTGATACAATACATATATGTATATATATATATGTATATATGTACATAGGACAATTGCAGAAAGTTGAATTTGGAAAGAGGGGCCCTTGAGTTTACATATTCAATTTCTTTATTAATTAACCACAATCAGAGCTATTTGATGATGTGGGTTGGAATGCATTATATATATATATATATATTATCTATATCTCTATATAGATATATATAAAATAAGTTTGTAGAGAGAGAGAGAGAGAGAGAGAGAGAGAGAGAGGGGGAGATAGAGAGAGGGAGAGCTAGCTAGCCAAACCCTAATCGAACCCTTGATTTGAAAGAAGACGTGAAATCAGATAGAGAGAGAGAGAGGAGGGAGCTGGTGATTCTTTGAAGCAAAACCCTAATCGAAACCCTTGATTTGAAATTAAAGGTGAAATCAGTTCGATCTGCCTCATCAGCTTGATTTGCGGAGAAGACGACCAAATCTGTAGTTAAATCTACAGAGAATTATTGGTTTGGAAAGGTGTTCGTTGTTGTGCAGATGGGGAATCAATTCTAGGAGTTGAATCAGCTCCAAAGCACTCACTAATTAGCTTCAAAACGACGACGTAATACACACACTCTCAATTGGGTTTCGGGAAGAGATGGCGGATTCAAGAATCTGACAGGTACGTAGCGCCACGAAAACCACTTCTCCGATCCAGGTTTCCCTCTTTTGAAGACGATAAGAAATTTATAGTTTTTATTACATTGAATAACGCAGAGAAGAAATTAAAGGCATCGAATTTTGGCACGAACAAGGTAACTGGTGAAGAACAAGACAAAAGAGGAATTCTGTGAAAAAAGCCCTAATTTGAATAAGAAGAAGATGGACAGTCATTCGCTTCCACCGCCATTTAACACGAGGGACTTCAATCTGCAGCATCAATTCCACTCGGAAGACGAGCAGAGCGAAACCACCGGACTCAACATGGTCCCAAAGCTCAACCTGGACGACGGCAGCGGCCACCCCGATTCCGCCACAAAGGACGGCAGCGGAGCATCCGCCGACGGAGAAATGTCCGTCAACAGACGGCCGAGGGGCCGCCCTGCCGGTTCCAAGAACAAACCCAAGCCGCCGATCATCATCACGCGGGACAGCGCTAACGCCCTCCGTACTCACGTCATGGAGATCGCCGACGGCGGGGACATCATGGAGAGCGTCGCCAGCTTCGCCCGGAGCCGCCAGAGAGGCGTCTGCGTTATGAGCGGCAATGGAAATGTCACCAATGTAACACTACGCCAGCCAGCCTCCGCCGGCGCAGTCCTCACGTTGCACGGCCGGTTCGAGATCCTTTCCCTGGCGGGGTCCTTCCTCCCACCGCCGGCTCCGCCAGCTGCAACGGGCCTCACAATATACCTGGCCGGCGGTCAGGGCCAGGTGGTCGGCGGCAGCGTGGTAGGGCAGCTAATTGCCGCCGGACCCGTGATGATAATGGCGGCGTCGTTCAGCAACGCTGCGTATGAGAGATTGCCCCTGGAAGAGGACGACAATGGAATGCAAGTTCCGGGGAACTCACTCGATCCTTCCATGGTCGGCGGCGGGCAACCGCCGGTAATGGGAGACCCTTCCATGTTTCAAGGGATGCCCCCAAATTTGGTCAATTCCATCCAGATGCAAAACGACGCGTTTTGGGCCACCGGCAGGCCGCCATTCTAACTTCAATTTGGCTTCTGCAGGAATCCATGGCAGGTAACGAACCCCACCCCAACCCCTCTTCCATTTCTTTCTCTCTACTGCTGTCTTAATTAGTTTAATTTTCCATTAGTTGTTTTTGCTATTATGTATTTGCAAGATGATGATGATGATCAAGAACTCGCGCTTTTCTACAATTTCCCTGTTAAGTGAGACCATGTTTTGGGATTTTTATTTGTTAATTTGGATTGATCTCATGACTTCTTTTTTGCTGCTGATGCTGATTTTACTGATCTTCTTTATTCTGATATATATATATATATATATAGTCTTGTACAAATACAATCAAATCAAAGTTTTTCCAAAACCCACAACTCAAAATAACAAATCCAAAAAGGTAATGTTGATTTAAGTTATACTACTTGTTTAATAATGATAATAATAATTAATATGTATGTTTGTTTTGCAAACAAAACAAGTATTGTGTGCAACTCAAGTCAAATGCATATTTATTGCACCACTTGGTATTGTATGTCAGCAAACTGAAACCAAAGAGATGATTACTTGTGGGAGTGCGAAAATTGTAGTACATCTAATATGATTAGCAAGGGTCGTCGTCGTCGTCGTACACTCTTTGCTTACATTTATAAGTGCAGCTGCTGTTGGTCTTGAAATCTTGGACTAGCTAATTATTTTCCATGGTAATCAGTGAAATCACTGTAACTGCTGACTAACATGTGTACATGATAGATGGAAGAACCTGGGCTTCATTAAAGCCACTCAGATGGTTTGGTCTCATAACCAAATTATATATATATATATATGTATGCATAGACACACTGTTATGGGCATCTATATATATACATATATATATTTATATCTTCATTCATATATCTTCCCATACATACATTTTTATTTCTTGTATTAGAGTTATGTATGTCCAATGGATCAGAGACGCCTAGAGGTATTGGCATACACGTGCAGGGCTGTGAGAAGGGAGTTCTTTTTCGAGGCATAATACACATAAACAAATCAGAGGGACAGTGACTGTAAGTAAAGGCAGCCCAGATCAGATCAGATCAGATCAGATCAGCTGGGAGGGACAAAGTGCAGCATGCCTTGAGCGATTCTTCCGGGGGTTCTTGAAATTTGAGGTTTTCCTTACATCAAGAAAAATAAAGGACCACATACACATCTTACATATATCTACATACATACTACATGGCAATAGTTTGAGAGAGAGAGTGAGAGTGAGAGCTAGAGAGAGAGACAGAGAGAGAGAGAGATTCATTGAACTGAAAGTAAAACCCTTTAAAAATTTAATTTGATGCATGGTGATGGGGGTTGGGTTGGTTTGGTTCCTTTAAGTGAAGCAGTAGGAACAGCCAACCCATATGTTCTGTGGGTAAGGGTTTGACAAGTTGCTTGTTAAGCTTATCCATTCCATTCTTGGAACACACTTCCAATTCCAAACTTGTTTCTTTTTCCCTTTCTCTTTTCAAGAACCCTACCTCCTCACCATTATTAATTAATTTACACACATGTATATCCTTTAAATAATTTAATTTCCCTCTTTATATATAATAATACTTTGGGCTCTGCCAAAGTTTGATTGGGCTAATTTATTTTCACAACTTTGTTTGGGCTAATCCAATTGATAAATGGTTTATATTTTTATACAATAAATTGCACGGATCTTACTATTTGTCACGGGCTTCCTTATCACTTATTTTATTTGAAAATTATAGAAACAAATGCAACATGTTCAATAAATTCCCATTACTATAATTAATTCCAGCTGTTAATCATACATTGCATGACATTATTCAAACCCTCATCAATATCGGGTAGGTTTCATACTTAGGTTAACTACTTATACAACTTATGGTACAAATTAAAGAACGTGGCATTATTATAATAATGAAATTAAAAAATTAATCGGAAGATTTATAGAAGTTTTCTTAAAAAACATATCCATTTATTACTAGGTTTATATTTGGTTAGTTCTATTCTTTCTCTCCAACTGTCTTCAGTTCGACTTCGACCATTAAGAGTTGGAGGTTGCGACGCTGTCCGAATGTCACCATCCCATTCAATAAACTCTGCTGGAATTCGTTTTTGATAATTCAACAGCAGTCAATTTTCCAGATCAAATGTCGGGATCGAAAATCTAGGAACCTCATTTTCTTTTCTTGATTGGTTGAGAATTAGAAAATGGTGAAAATCCGATTGATTGAAGGGAGGAAAAGGGTGTGGGTCCGTATTTAAGCTTTCTTTCTTTGATTATTGTCCCCATGAAAAAGTAGATATTTTTATATTCTGATAGTGGTCGTCGTCGGCTTTTACAACGTCTCTTCCAAATTTCTATAATTCAATGGAGTTTTTTAAGTGATATCTCGTTGACCCTGTTGTTTGTATGGTCTAACACCCATATTTTTGTCATATTTTATGATCCACTAGATTTCTATTAAAAATTTCCCACTGTTCTTTGAGCTGCCAAACAAGAACGATCACCACAAGGAGTATGGAATTCGAAACCCCGCTTTAATGCCTCTAAAGGTTGAGTTGGTGGTGTCGTTCTCAGTGTTTAATTAGTGAGTTGAAGAAGTGCACATGACCTGTTCGATCGTTCGTCTCTGAGAAATTGAAGTACTGGGCAGGGCTTGGGTCGCTTCATCTCCTACAGAGGCGCCAACAGTTTGGGGAGAAAGTGAGAATCTTCAGATGGACGGAAAGAAAATGAAGCTGTTTGACTGGAACGAGGCAGTGAAATCATCGGACAAGTTGTTGGAGGATCAGCCTTTGCTTCCATTTGTAATTCCTGTGTTCCTGATTCTTTGGATCATAGAGAAGTGGTTTTTCTCCATGTCGAGTTGGGTTCTTCTTGTTTTCGCTGTGTTCGCTACAATTCAGGTGAATTTTCTTTCGGATACGGCTTTGAATTTGCAACTATGATCGTTTTCATTTGATGAATGCTACTATTGTGATTTCCTATCTGTTTTCTGTTTTTGGAAATTTGTGAAGTTATGTCTCCTAGCAATTAATGTGGGTGGAATCCAATTAATCAGCATTGGAATGGACAGATTCTTTGTCTGCTATTAGAGGAAAATTAGATCATCATGCAAAGGCTATATCACAGTGGGATGTAATAATAATTATGAATTCTATCTTTAATACAGGGTTGGACAAGAATTGGTTGTGTCTGATTTTTATCCCTAGAACAAACATATACCTCTCTTAGACAGCATGCTCATTAGGTATTCTCAAGTTGATAATCTGGGAAAAGCATTTTTATGGCATTTTACTCTGAGAACTTTTTTTTTTTTTTATCTTTTTTTTATGGAGAAGTTTGAAATTTTAATGTTGGAATTGTATATGTACGGTTGATTTTTTCTTTTTCTCCCTCAAGATTGCATGCGATGTGCCTAGAGAAAACAAGTTCGGGCTAATATTGTATCAGAATCTGACTAAATTATTTTCAGTCTGTGAGGCTATTGTTACTTCAAATTTGTTTGGCTTCTATTTACTCATTAGTTCATGGCATTTAATGAAGCATTTTAGTGACCTAATGTGCTCATATTCTGTCACAATTTAAACTATTTAAAAGATGAAGTTATATAGAATAATAAATTTATCAAAAACAGGTGTGTATACTGTATAGATATGTTTTTGAGGTGTTTTGGGAATAGGAAAAAGTTACATAGAAAATAGCTGTTAGATGAGATCTTTTGAACTGAAAATAGAATTTTGATTTAATATTTTAAATACAAAATAGGTTTTGAATATGATATTTGCTTTAGGGAAATTTTTTTGGTGAACAGTGTAAATAGAGTTGAAAACATAAGTAAACATTCGATGATAAGCTGTTAGTATCCAGGTGTATTACAGATTTGTTCCTGGTTGAGATAACTATCCAGGACTATATGTCCGTATTTTGTGCAATGATTTGTAATGTGCTTTTAACAGTATGCAAGTTATCAGAGAAGAAAAACCGTGGAAGACTTGAACAAGAAATGGATGCAAATGACTTTACAGGCCTCGGTAATTGTCCAGTACATCTTGGTTATTTGTGTGTGGCTATTTTGCTCTATATTTATATGTTTTTATGCACTTGTTGTAATACATTCTAGACTTCACTCTTTCTCTTATATATGCAGTTAACGACACCACTAGAGCAGTGTGAATGGCTGAACAAACTTTTGAGTGAAGTTTGGTTGAATTATATCAACCCAAAGCTTTCTTTACGGTTTGCATCAATTGTTGAGGTAACTGCTCTCTAGTACATATTAGTTGCATCGGCACCATTACCTTTTTCTCTTCTCCCAAATGTTCAGACTTCTTTATTCATTACTTGTTTGATTGTTTCTTCGTATATCTGTTTGTTCAAATGCTTCATTGTAAGAGCTGGATCACATGCATACTGTCCATAGACATGAGTATAAATCAATTTCTCGATAATTCAGAAATTTACTGTCCAATACAGGATCCAAAAAGGTATACCAAATAAAATTAGACCAATTTTACTGGAATCCCCTGATATTCTCAAGAAAAGTTACTGTAACAATTTTATATAAAGAGGAGAGAAACATAGCATGTTCTGGTACTATTGACCTTTGAATATGTACATGCATTTGGATGTAAAAAAAAGCTGACGTTGATCATTCTCTGCTCTTAATTGTACAGAG
This sequence comes from Andrographis paniculata, assembly GCF_009805555.1. NCBI lineage: Eukaryota > Viridiplantae > Streptophyta > Magnoliopsida > Lamiales > Acanthaceae > Andrographis > Andrographis paniculata. The sequence continues at coordinate 194,383 of NW_026137616.1, read as the reverse complement.
GCGCATGAAGCAACGGAAACCAAGGTTAATTGTAAGCTCTGATGCTCCATATTCATCATGTAAAGAAATTTATATTGAACTGCTAAGTACATGGCCAGATTGACTAATAATATGATGTTGTTTCAGGAGAAGGTTGAGCTTCAAGAATTCTCACTGGGTTCACATCCTCCTCTATTGGGGCAGCATGGCATTCGCTGGTTAACTGTAGGTAATCAGGTATGCATCGTGTTTTCTTATTATCTGTACTCTATCAGGATTTTAACCCGTAGGATAACCAAGTGAAAATGTAGTATAACACGTTCATATGACACAGAGGATCATGCGCTTGAGTTTTGATTGGGACACAGATGATCTAAACATCATGCTTTTTGCTAAGTTGGCTTCGCCATTAATGGGAACAGCTAGAATTGTTATCAACAGTGTCCACGTCAAGGGTGAGGTATGCATTTAAGTTTTCCTTACTTTCTGATTAGTTTTGGGATTCATATCATTTCAAATGTGAACTTAACACCACATTGAATTTTCTAGTATGTACATGTTCTCTTTCAGCTTATGAAGATCTAATTAGGAATCTTGACTGCCATTTATTCCTGTTTCTCAGTGGGCATGAAACTTCGTTCTCTCAAACATGGCAGCTTGTTTTCATTTTGTAGCTTCTTTTGAAACCAATATTAGAAGGGAAAGCCATAGCATACTCTTTTGTATCAACCCCTGAGGTGAGAATTGGTGTTGCTTTCGGAAGTGGTGGTAGCCAGTCTCTGCCTGCAACAGAGCTACCAGGTGTTTCTTCATGGCTGGTATGCTGACTATTCTTCTATTTCATAGTGATGGGGCATGCAAATATCATTACAAAAATAAAAAATAGAAAATTTAAGCTGTAGGTTGCAATGAAATGAGCAAAACTGTAACAGATTGTGTACATGGGGATTCTAGCTTTTTTCTGAAATGTTCAATATTCTTCAAAGCACCACAAATTCACTTTTAAAGGTCTCTGGTGTTAGTGTCATTGCCATCAATTAAGATATAAATCCCGGATTCTCTCTATCTGAATGATAGGTTAAAGTTGCCAATGAAACATTGAATAAGCGGATGGTTGAACCTCGACGCCAGTGTCTATCATTGCCAGCTGTAGACTTGCATAAGTATGCTGTAGGTGGCATATTGTATGTTACCGTGCTCTCTGCTAGGAAACTTTCTCGCAGTAACTCGAGAGGTAGTGGTTCGACGAAATACACAAATTCATCAACAGAAGGTAGTACAAAAGATTACAATGACACTGAGCTTAAGACATTCGTTGAGGTTGAACTTGAGGAGCTAACAAGAAGAACAGATGTGAGAGCAGGATCTAATCCTAATTGGGACACAACATTCAATTTGATCCTGCATGACGACACAGGAATTCTCAAATTCCATCTCTATGAATGTCCTCCTGGAAGCATGAAATATAACTATCTTACTTACTGTGAAGTTAAGGTAAGTGTTGTTTTACTTATGTCTCCATGGCTACTTATATTTTCTGTTTGTTAATAAAGTACCAAGTGCTGGTTATGTTTATACAATTAATATCTTATTACTTTGTAAATAACGCATGACAAATCTTGTGATGCAGATTAGATATGTTCTGGATGATTCAACCATATTCTGGGCCATTGGTCCTGACTCGACCGTGATTGCCAAGCATGCTGAGTCTTGTGGAAAAGAAATCATTATGACAGTTCCATTTGAGGGGGATAACTATGGAGAGGTACTTCTCATTGTCTATCCTCCATAGTTCTCATGTAGGTCTATTTAATTTGTGGCAGCACTCTCTCTTGGAGATGTTCAAGGAATGAGCTGCTGTCATTTGCTATTATTTCGAAGAATTTTCATTTCTATTACCAAATATTCAGAATAGGTATATTGATGACTGAAACCATGCAACTTAACTGAAGAATTGGCCAAAGATAAAAGCTTTACTCACGCATCAGGACATAGAACATTTTGCTAATGATTATCTTGGTAAAAAACCTTGCAGTTGACCGTAAAGCTTGAACTTAAAGAGTGGCAGTTTGCTGATGGATCACATAGTTCCAGTTCCAGGTCAAGTTCTGGTCGTTCGCTAAGTGGGTCATCGAATTACTTTTCCATTACTGGTAGGAAAATATGCATAACTGTAGTAGAGGGCAAGGAACTTCTTGTGACCGACAAAATGGGGAAGTCCGACCCTTATGTCAAGTTGCACTATGGGAAGGTACATTACATAACTCCTCCTTTGTTTCCTCTTGCTGGCAATAAGCCATTTGATGCATCCTCTGTTTTGCCTACTTAGCAAGGAATCTGATCATATAATGTGTTAATGAATCTCTTACATTTCATTAGATTTTCATTTGTGGGTATTTAAGGATTTCATGCTTATGCTGAATTTCAATGTGTATATTTCCCCCAGACTGTTCAAAGAACAAAGGCTGTTTCACATTCTCCCAATCCAACTTGGAATCAGAAGTTTGAGTTCGATGAAATAGGTGGGGAATATTTGAAGGTTAAGTGCTTTACTGAAGAAACATTTAGCGATGAGTTCATCGGGAGTGCACGGGTGAACTTGGAGGGACTTGTAGAAGGGTCTATAAGAGATGTGCGTATACCCCTTGAGAAAGTCAATTCTGGAGAGCTGCGGCTTCAGATTGAAGCTCATACAGTTTATAGTAATGGCAGTTCAAAGGTAATCACATATGCTTAGCCTAAAAGATTATAATCTTCTGGTTTTGTTGAAATAGCCATATGACAAGTAAATTCATTTTTCTTGTCATCTTCTTCAGGGCTCACAGGCAAGTTCAACCAATGGCTGGATTGAGCTTGTTCTTATAGAAGCAAGAGATCTTGTTGCTGCCGATCTACGCGGGACCAGCGATCCTTATGTAAGGGTACACTATGGGAACTTGAAGAGAAGTACTAAGGTTAGATAGTGTGCATATGCCAAATGTTGTATACCTTTAGTGTCTCTGTCCATTCGATGTAGTGTTTCTGTGTTTTATTATTACAGAACTCCATTTTCTTGACAGGTTATGTACAAAACATTGCATCCGAAATGGCATCAAACCTTTGAGTTTCCAGACGACGGCAGCCCCCTCACATTGCACTTGAAAGATCACAACACATTGCTGCCTACGTCCAGCATAGGAGACTGCGTGGTCGAATATCAGATGCTGCCTCCAAATCAAATGGCTGATAAATGGATACCGTTGCAAGGAGTGAAGAAGGGAGAGATTCACATCCAGGTTACAAGAAAAATCCCGGAGCTGGAGAAGAAACCGAGCACGGATTCTGAGTCTTCGCCATCTAAAGTTCGCCAGCGCGTCTCCAATCAGGTGATTGATCATACTCTGTTCAACAATTTTTCTTGGATTGAATACATTTGATGGCTCTAACAACTAGGAATTGTCTCCGGTTTCTACCACAGATGAAGGAGATGATCATCAAGCTTCGATCTCAGGTGAACAGCGACAATCTTGAGGAGTTTACAAAGTCACTGAGTGAGCTTGAGAGCCTCCAGGATACTCAAGAAGAGGTTATGGTCCAACTCGAGACAGAGCAAATGCTGCTGCTAGACAAAATAAACGAGCTCGGACAGGAAATCATTAACTCGTCGCCATCCTTGAAAAAAACCGCTACGATAAATTGAATCAACATTAGAACTCCCTAGCACTGGTGACATGTAGAATAAACTTGTGTGCCCTAGAATATGTATTATCTTATTACAATCTTGTTCCCTGCTGGTTTGTGTTTTGGTTGGGAGAAAGAAGAATGGAACTGTACAGTTACTTGTAGAATGCATTGTTAGTCAATACATTGTTTAATAAGTTGCCTTCCAATAAAAATAATGAATCCCTGATTCTCTGTTAGGCTAAAATGGCAAAATGCAGACATCATAGTTAACAGATGTTTCTAACAATGTAAACGATCATTATGTTCTTCATCTGATTAAGCACCATTCTTTTCTTTCCGTGCCCAAAGCAATACAAGGGCGAATCCCATCAGTGACATCATGACCGTCTGCAAATTGAACCCGAACATGTTTAGATTCTATTCGGCATGGTTTGTCGGGTTCTAGCAAGAAAATTTAGGACTCACAGAAATAGCCGGAGGAATGCTGACGAGTGGATCTTGGAAAAACCTGTTTGCAAGTGCAAGAGCCAAGAGACTGCTTTGCATACCTGCAATGAATAAATGAGCTCAGTTCGGAGCCACTGGCATTAGTAGTCGGAAGACTCTTTGATATGATAAAAGAAATTGAGATCACCTGTTTCATATGATAGAGTTCTTTGCAGAGCATCGACATCAGGTGAATTATGGAAGATGAAACCAGTGAGAAAATAACCAGCAACAAATGCTGATAAATGAAATGCAATCACCAGCAGGAGCACCGAAATCCCGGATGGGGACATTACAGATTCCACATTGATAGCGAGTGGAGCTCCAACACAAAGGGCTGTCACAAAAACTGAAAGGGGAGGCAGAAGTGGCCTAATTGCATTGCAAATTTTCGGGAAGAATCTGCAGCAGCAAGTCAGCAAAAGGTAAGAAACTTACGGCGCACTACAACCAACGTACAGCAGCAATGGTATAACTACAACACAGTCTAAGTTTACCTATTTAAAAGTAGACCGGTAGCAATAGGAGTGACCACAATTTGCAAAATATTGGAAACCATTCCTTTCACATCAACGGGTAGTTTTTTACCGATTAGCAACAGGGACAACAGCGGGGTGACAAAAACAGCAGTAGCAGTAGATATAGATGTCATGACAATGCTAAGGGGAGCCATTTGTGGATCTGTAAGAAAAGTGGCATAATTGGAAAGCTGTGCTCCACTCACACAAGATGTTAACATGATGCCTACAGCTGATACAAACAACCGCATTAGTCGACATTCAATTCCCACAAGATATTCGAAAAAATCAAAGAGAAAAAATTACCCAAGGAAGTTGGGAGACCAAGTAAGGTCATGGCCAATGTGCCAAAAAGATAACCAAGAAAGGGTTTCACAACAAATTGTCCAACATAACCGGCAAAAATGGCTCCTGGTTTTCTGAACGCTTCAAGAAAATCTTTTTCACTTGAATTAACTCCTACTGCAAACATCAGAAATCCTAATGCTGGTGCATAATACCTGAACATCACAACCTAATCATTATTAAGCATTGAAGGGGCAGAAAAGTTCAAGTAGTTTTTATGTGTGCTCAGCGTTTTGTAGCTCAACCATTAGTAGTCCCCGTATGCATATGTCATCACACTTTTGATATTCCATTTCACAACCTTTTTCAATGTAATTACGTCAACCCATGGTTCATGCAATAAGCAGTATCGAACCTGTTGGTGAACCAAGTGAATGAAGGTGGGTATATCAGAGCCAAAATTGTACTTGCTAGAACAACTTGAGGTAGAAAAGAGTTTGCTCCCTTCAAAATCGCCACGATGGAAGAAACAACCTAAACACCAAAGCCATCGAAACAAACACCTATTTCTTTATTTTTTATATTATATTAAAAATTAATTTTAAATTCAAAGACATGACATCAATACCTTATTTATATTGCAAATTCAAACTTTTTCCTATTCAAAATCCAAATCCAAAACCTAATCACCTAACCAAACACACCCTATTGTATCATAGTCTTAAACAAATATTAGCCTAACTATGCGTTGGGAAACCACAAAAAGGTAATTAACAAAAACAACTTTTATAGTCCCTCTTTTGCAGACACCACACCAATCAATCAAAACTGCTAGGCGATTCATACCTTAGGACAGTTTGATGCATGTTCAGAGGGCCATTCTGGTGATAAATTGTCCGAAGCCGCACACTTGCCGATCAGTAATAATCTAGAAATCCCGCCTACATACAGTTACAATTTTCAGGTCAAAATAACAGAACAACAATCTACACAAGAATAGGGTGCCTAGGATTAATTCCATTGTAATGCCAGCTTAGAGTTAAGTTACTGCAGTATATGCATAAAAGACTCACTCGATCGCCGGTGGTATTTAACGTTCGGCAAACGCAACCCTGCAATCGAAGTAAAATCTTTATCACCTATCCTTTTCAAAAGACGTAAATAAGTGATTGCAAGAAAGAAGAAAAAGGAACCTGAAACAGTGTCGCAATCTTCTGGGCAATAAAAACGGGGAACCTTGGTGTTGAGCCGTGGGCACTCCGTTTGTAGGTAAGATTTACGGCCATGGAAGTGGTTGGGAAGACGAAGATGCAGGATGTATCCCGTGGCGCTCATCCTCCTGGTTCGTATCTTGCAATTTTGCTAAAGGGAAAACCCAAATGGCTGGAGTTGTGGTGATTAGCTGTTATGGGTTTTTTTGGCATTTGGGTCATTTCAATCTTCCAGACATCTACTACTGTCGTGACGAACTCCACGAGGTGTACATTAATTAAGTCCAATGGGTTTGGTTAGATCTTCATCCAAAATTTCGATTTTGCACTTCAAGATTCCAATTTCAAGTATTCCTAGTTTTAATTGGCTTGGCAATTTGTTATTAAAATCTACAGGGTAGAGTAAACTACTGGTTTTGCCTGCCATGACTTTCAAGATCGTCGTCATCAACAACGACGTCGACACGTATACCTATGGCGGAACAATACGCGTACAATCAGTTTTTTACTTGTTCGGCTCACCGCCGGACAACGCATTCTCTCGATACCCCACCAGATTGTGCCGCCGGAGCTGCCTTTTCTCCCATTATATTTAAATGTGAGGTAGAAATCAAAATCTGGACGGCGACGGCGATATTTTCTCCAATCCGAAAGATCAGACCGTAAAATCCCTTCATCACGCATCAGGCTTGTTCGATTTTTAGCAGAGGTAGGAATAGGATGGACACGAATGCTGCCGGAGAGGATCATGTAGACGGAGAAGATTACCTGAAATTGGAGGAAGCGGATGGGGCCGAAGCGTCGATGTCCGGCGTCCGCTGGTGGTGGTGGGCGAAAATTCTGGCGGTCGTGTCGACAGTCGTCGTGTTGGCTGTGGTTTTCTTCATATGGATCGAACCCGTTCTAATGGACAAGGTCAATCTCGATCCTCGTGAAAATTCAATCCATCCATGGCTACCACTGAATTAATCAACATCTGCCTCTCGTATTTTTCCAGGAAATCATTCCCATAATAAATTGGGAGAGAAGAACTTTCAGCAAATCTGCACGCGCACTGATAGTGTTCTGTTCTCTGGTGATATTTCCCTCTGTTCTTCTTCCTTCGAAACCATCCATGTGGATAGCAGGGATGACCTTCGGATATGGACTTGGATTTCTGCTAATCCTTGCAGGAGTCGCCATCGGCGCCTCCATTCCATACTTCGTCGGATCACTTTTCCGGCGCAGAATCCATGTAAGTACTACAATCTTCGTTCTTCGACATCGCGACACATTTCTTCATAAAATCGAGACTTCTGTTGGCTGTAGGTGTGGCTAGAAAAGTATCCGAAGGAAGCTTTCCTAATCCGAGTCGGCGGCGCCGGAAACTGGTTGAGTCAGTTCCGTGCAGTAGCCCTAATTAGGGTTTCCAGTTTCCCTTACATTCTGTACAACTACTGCGCTGTGGCTACGGACGTCAAGTATGGTCCTTATTTGTTGGGGACACTCGTCGGAATGGTGCCGGACATACTCTTCGGGCTTTACACGTGAGGACTCGCGCCGGTCGCTCGTCTTCTTTTTTCCTTTCAGGTATGTATCGTCGATAGCTCAAATTAAATGAACACGGTTTTGTTGGAGTGCAGCGGCGGTCTCATCAAGACATTAGCTCAAGCTTCGTACAGCGGGCAGTCCCTGTCGCCGGTGCAAATTGCGGTGGACGTGGCGGTCTTCGGCGTCATCGTGGCGGCGACGGTTGTGATCGCCGTATACGGCAAGAGGCGTCTCGAGAATCTGCAGGCTCAAGAGCAACAAGAAGTAGCATTATTGTAAAATTTTCTAACACGCATTTAATTTAATTTAGTTTAATTATGTTATGTTAGATTATTAAAATTTGCAAAAATATAAAAAAATTATGTATATAAATGGACATTATATTAAATGAACTGTCACGATGCAAGTTGGGTGAACCGAGAATGTGTGGGCATGGCTGGTCACTGGTCGGGGGGCAGGGCAGGGCAGGGCTAGTTTTATAATTGTTCATTCATACCTCTATCTACCTATGTTGTGTATTATACAGAGGGAAGGAGTTGAAATGACCAGTTTATCCCTGAGACAATTTAATGCCTTTCACTTCCGACAATTTATTACTGGAGTGCTTGTTTACACGACACACTTTTATTTATTTGATATTATTTATTTTTTAAAAAATATTATATTTAAATATTTTCTTTTTACAAAATATTAAATTAAATATAATTTTTTTTAGTTTCAAATTCTCAAAATTTTAAAAACTTTTTAAAAATCTCTCTGTATACAAAGCTGGCTTTTCAAACACGTCCAAATATATGAAACTGTGACAGAGGGAGAATCTGAAACAAAGTTGTCAATCATAAATGTGATTGTTGCAGAAATGCTGCTGAAAATGAACCAACACAGACAGATAGATAGAGGTTAGATAGCTTTGAAATGTTCCCAACTATTCCTCCTTCAACGTCTCTGCACACGAACAATCACCATTATATAAATTATTATTATTAAATTTTTTCAGAAAAATAAAAATAAAAAATCAATTTTCAAATCATTACATAAATTCCGCTAATTTGGGTACGGGCAGCGCTTCCTTATTCGGATCCCCCCATATCCGCGTTTTTTACTACCCATTCAAACTTCGGATCCTCTACTGTGAAACGACGCGCGTGAATGTATATAGATATACACGTGTGTATGTATGTATGTATATACATATAAGTATAACCTCTTGCTCATATCCACGTTGTATTTTCATTCTCTCGTCATTCAAGAAGGCTCAACTGTCTGCTTCTGCGTGTGGCTGTGTGTGTGGGAAACTGTGCGGAGGAGGACAGGAAGGAAGGAATGAAGGAAGGAGAAGAAGAAATGGTGGACACTACCGCCGAGAACGATGAGGTGAAGTACATTTTCACGGCTTATGAGATTGATCTCGACTATGAGTTCGACGCACCTCGCTTCTTCGACTTTAGCCGAGAAGAGACGCCTCTTGAGGTCTGCCGAACTGAAGCTTGGTTCTCCTCCGCCGGAAGCCATCCTCCTTCTCGTAATACGCTCTATCTTATTGTTTCCCTGCTCAGAACGATGAGTGGAACTCTGAATAATGACGTGTTTTTATTGTACGCTCTCGTTTGCCTGCTTGTTTCTGTTGAATGCAGTTTCCGTGATGCATTCTTCTTAAGCTGTCATTTTTTCATTTTTATTTTTTATTTTTGTTGGCTATGTTTCGTGAAACTGCCGTCCAAGGCACAATTTTGGATCTTGAGGTACTCGGAGCGACATTGCACTGTAGCGAAGCTAGCGAGCCTTGTGTTTTATTGACCGCTGCTTCTTGTACCAACACGTGTTATTAGAATTAGAGTTTTTCAATTTTTGGTTTGTTCTTCACCTTGCCGTGGCTGAAGCTGCGCCTGTGCTCAAGTTGGTTGGGCAATGAAAATATCAAAATCTGTGTTTTATAATGTTCTGTTTAGTTGCCTGCCTTATTTTTTACACATTATCAATGGTTTGATAGTGCTTATTTATTCAGGTGAAACTGGCTACAAGAAATGGGGATTTTAAGAGTTATACAATCATTAAAAACTTGCACTGAATTATAGCTTAAGAAGACGTGCATTGAAATCAAGATGATTGTGGTAGTGAAGTCTGATTATTTTTGCTTCCCGCATTGTATGCAAGTAGAAACCAGTAAACAATTTTTTCTTTGTTATTTATAGGTAAACTGACAATGTGCATGCTCACTCTCATTTTATGGTATTCCACTCCTTTGGTTATCTTACTTACGTGTTTAACTTCACAAAGTGGGTGATATTCTCTTCTTTCAGCTTATGTGGCAAGGTTAGTTTGGAGAGAGAAAACTTTGATGGAAAGGACTTCAAGTCATATGAAGCCAACAGCAAGTTATTTGGCAAAACAAGTTCGTCCTTTGCATGCTGGATACTCGAGGTGATTATTTAGTCTTATTATTTATTGTATTTTTTCTTAATACAATGTATCAACAAATCATGACCTTAGGTAATCAGCCAATGTCAACATTTTAATAGTAAAATATCCTCGTCACTTCAAAATACTAGGTCAAATTCATCTGCTTTAGATAAAACATCCAAGTCGTCAACAAGCAGTGGTGTGATTGAGAATCAAGCTGCCAAAAGACAAAAGCTTGAGGGTGGTCTTCTGAGGAAGGTATATTACTGTTCTATTCATATACAAGTTTCTTTTTTATCACTTGTCTATTATTCTATATTCTCGTACCATTCTTCAGTGGGTCATATATTTTAGACGCACATCCTTGATAGCATTTGATGAGAATAATTCATGAATTTTGTAATGCCCCTGAATAGAGTTCCTTGAGCATGAAAGATAGATGATATATTCTTGAGGAGCGCAGATAGAATTTTGGTAATCAGAATGCACGGCTACTTTGTATGTACTAATTTGATTCTTGGTTTCATGGATGAAAAAAGATGCTATCTAGAAGGGAAAGCTACAACTTGTCACTTGATTGGCTGCCACAAATGTTGCTGGAGTTGCTTTAGTAGTCTTATGCTGTCTTTCACAATATATTGCATTGTTGATTATGAGTTTACACAGCTGTTTTTCCTATATGAGTGTTTATAAAGTTTGTTAATACGTGAAATAGGTTATGGGTGCGGTGCATCTGGATCAGGCTAATTTTGTGCATAAGGATCCCAAGCGGGTATGGCATTTACATATGGTAATAAGTACAAAGATGTTAGCATTCTTAAGCAATTTAGTCTGAATAAGGTAACTATGATGTTGGTCTCTTAGAGTTTTAAAACGAAAAAGACACTTGCAAATTTGCAATGTACATCTCCAATGAATTTTTTGTGCTTGCTTAAATTCTATTGCTATGGGTGATGGAACCATAAAAGACAGTCCCTTGATTTGTGACTATGGTACCTCTGATCTAAAATCTTTAAAATGGATTGACAGGATGAATTCCAGTATGAATATGCAACTCCCATCAGATCCAGGACCACTATTCCTAGAGATCCGAATCTTGAAACAGCACGCAGGGCCCAAAGAGCAATGTTTGTTCAATTACTATTGGAGCTTCTGTTCTTATATTGCTCTAGATTCATGTTGCTGTTGAAGAGTTACTCTGATGGACTTCTGACTGTCCCGCTTAATGGTTGAATATCAGGGAAAGGAGTTGTAAAGTTGAAAATGTGACTTCAACTGTCTATAGATTCAAAGCTCGTCCCTTAAACAGAAAGGTTAGTATCTATGTTTATGAATGATCTTGCATATTTTTTATTCATAGCACATAATTAAGATTTAACTACTCTGTTTTCAGATCCTTGAAACAACGCCATTGTTCCCAAAGAGAAGCACTCCTCAGGCTCCTGATTTTCAGGTGAGTGTGCTAGAATAGGTTTCCTTCCTAGGAACGTTTGACTGACATGGTTTTGTACTGATATGCATGTATATGTGTGTATATTGGGTGACTGGTGTTTCAGGAATTTCACTTGAAGACATCAGAGAGGGCTGCACAGCATAGCTCATCAGTTTTAAATTCCACCATTCCTTCCAATCATCCCGATAAGGTTGTAATTGGACATGATTCTAGTAAGGGTTATTAAAATGTTTATACGATCTGTGAAATCTTCGTGATACGTAAACCCGTCTGTTCATTTTCCATATGGAGAAATAGTGCCGAGTTAAATATAGAAATCCACTCATTGTTACTAATATTGCTTCTTTCTTTTTTTCTTTTGTTCTTTTTTTTAAAATCTTGGAGCAGGTACTAAACAAATATTCAACTGATTTAACAACAGAATGCGGAAGCATTGAGCCTGGAAGGTAGTTTTTTGAATGGTGGATTATGTTAATAATGCCATTTTTTTTTTATTTAAAATTAACTTCTTATCCATGCCCGACTGGAAAAATCTTTTAGTTTTTTGAGGTGATAAGACATTAGGTTCTTTCGTATTTGTTGTTCGGGGACATTTCCATTCATCTCATTCTTGTCTACATATGCCAATTTCGTTTTTTCCACCATTATGTTTGGTCTTTCAGTCTGTTGACTCTGTTCTATAAGAGTTTTATTACCACCATTTGACCATTCATGTCCTGTAACATGTTTGTATCTTATGTATAAGTTTCCATATTTTTCATACCCAGCATTATGAATATTGCTTCGAGGACAAATGGTGGTCAGTCATCTCACAGCTTCAAAGCTCGGGCCTTCAACAAGAAGGTACTCTTCTCAATATCATTTGTATGCTAAATACATTGTAAGGGTTATTACAATGTCTGCATGCACCAATTGTCTTCTCAATATGTTTCAAACTTAAAACACATGTTCAATTGCAGATCTTACCAAGCAAAAGGGGTGTAGGAGTTTTTAAAAATAGTAAGAAGGAAACCACAACCCCAATGGTAACGTGCATATAAATTTTTATTCTGGTTTAATTTTATATGAGATAGTTGATTCATTTGAAACAAGGCGCACTAACACTGTATCATCCCCTTTATTCACAGGAATTTAATTTCCAAACAGAGAAGAGGTTCAATACCATTCCCCCAGTTGAACTCTTCAACAAGGTAAACAACTATCATCGAATATTCAAGCTACTGTTTTGGTATTTACACCCTGATAAATGTTTCCAAAAGAAAGAAAAAACTACAAACTGTTGTCTGTGCTTTCTATACCATTGATGCCTATAATTAGTATCATCAAAGATAATGTTGTCTGTGACACTTCTCTCTTTCTCGCAAATAGCTCTCTCTGGAATCTGAAACACAACCAGCTGCTAATCCTGATATAAAAGAACAATAGTCCGCCCTGCACTGGAAAAAGGTTCCTCATTACTGTTTTAGTACACTTAAGAGTGTGTTTACTATGGAGGATTAGATGGGACTATTTAATCCCAATTTTTTCCATATAGTAAACACACCCTTAATATTTTTAAATAATTTTATTTGGTGTTTTCATATTTTGATAAAGTTTTTCAATACAGGGGCCTTGAAGACAACTAAAATGGTTGCTTCCCATGAGATAAGGAGGTGTGCATAATGCTTAATCCTTAACTTTAGCCGTTGCTGCAGGTCAAATAAATAAACCATGGATGGGAGATAAGTGCTTGCAGGGACGTGGATGAGTGTTAAACAATCTGTAGGCATTATTTAGGTGTTTTGATGAGTTCTTCAGGCCTCGGGACTACAGAAAAGGCGGCAGTTTCATACCAGAAAATGGTGAATTACATAGCACTTGCAACCAATATTCATAGCCTTTTTCCGATCAAATAAATAAATAAATAAACTCATAGTCTTTTTGCTTAGTTTGAAATAACAATGCAGCCATTTGTTTTTAACTCTCTGTCCTGACTTGGTCTTTGTAGGTCCCAACAGCTGTCTATGCCAATTGCCAAGAACCCACAACTCCACGCTTAACCTTCTCCCACATTGCCGCTAGAAGCCGGTTGCAACTTTAATTAAACTAATATTCCCATTCCCCAAAAGCCCATATGTGTATATATATATAGAAGATGAAATGTGACTGGAACCACCAAGAAAACCATTTTCATCAAAGAGGCAGTTTCCCAACAGAGGAAAGAAGAGCTGTAATAAACCTGCTTAATTCCTGCACTTCAAGAGTCATCGAGAAATATTATGGCCCAGCTGCTCAAGGCAACACTGATGGTGATGACAATGGTGGTTATTTCCACTCCAGCATTGTCAACAGATTACATTGTAGGTGATGGATCGGGCTGGAAACTAAACTTCAATTACACTGCCTGGGCTGAGGGGAAGGATTTCCATGTCGGAGACAGGCTGAGTAAAATACTCAATTTATTTCCTCTAAATGGAACACTTAAATCAGCACTTACACTGGTCTCTGAAGTTTCTTGGCACAAGTTATTCTTAACACTTCATTTTGTGCAGTTTTCCGGTACACAGAAGGATCTCACAATGTTTTCAGACTGACCACTGCTGATGACTTCCGGCAGTGTGCTGTGCCAAGCAATGTGACTTCTCTCAGCAGCGGAAATGATGTGATCGTCCTCGCCTCTCCAGGGAGGAAATGGTACATCTGTGGGTTTGCAGACCACTGCACCAGAGGGATGAAGCTTGCCATCACTGTAACTACCGCAGACTTGGCTCCGAGTCCATCTCCTGCCTCGCCCGGAGTTTCAGCAGCCTCTGGATTCTCCGGCAGCATGCAGGGTGCTTGGGTTCTTGCAGCTACTTCTCTTGCAGCATATAAAATGATTTGGGCCTAAAAAAAAGAGAGTACATCTGCATGCATGCAGTTTTGCCTCCTACTATTCACTTATTTTGTAATTTTTAATCTTTCGACAGTCTTTTGTACGATTGACTGTAAGAATTTATGAGTGTTGGTAAATTTTATTAAGGTTTTGTTCATCCACAGATCATTCATTCTACACATCCATATCAAAAGCTTAGAATCTAAAGTCTTGTTAGAGGGAAAGAATTATATAACAAGTGCTGAAGTACGATTATTATGATCATAATTTATTATCCATCACTCAGGCAACAATCAATTAATAACAGTTCAGAGCAGTGAAAAATGGAGCTTTCAATAAGAAAACCCAAAAGATTTTCAATGGCAAAAGGAGTACCTCATGGAAGGAGCTGGTGCTGGTTATTGAAGACTATGCTCGAACCGGTTCGCTTGCCGCTGGAGCCCGACCGCAGAGCAGTTCACCCGCCGTTGGAACCTGGCCAAAGCACTTAGCTACCATCGTCGAAACTTTTTTAACATACTGCGTATACATATTGCTTAGAAACCGATTGGTGCTTATGTTGAAGACGAGTAGGCCGAGGAACAGCAAGAGTAGAGAAGGAACAAGAGGCCAAAGGAAGTTGGCATCTCGTAGCAGCCCCGACTTGGGGCCGGTTGTGGTGATGTGCAGTATCACCAGAAAGTCCACCACTGTTAGAATCAAGGTGAGGGGGACGAAAAGCGGGAGCATGTTTTGTGTGATCACCACGTCCATGACCGAGGAAACCACCGGCTGCAGTGAAAGTAGAATGGTAGCTATTGAAACACAGAAGGTTTCGAGATTAATTACCATGACAGCAGTGAATTCCGTGCGAGATAGATCATAGAGAACTATATGTCCGGGCCTGTGCTCATGTGGGAACGCTGTCGTGTTGGTGTTTTCCGGCCAGTCTTGCCACAACCCGCCGGGGGGTGTTAGGACTACTTGAAATGTCACAGTCGCAACTATTGATGCCATTACTATGATGCCACCCCTGACCTCCTTGGAGTAGTAAAATCCAGTGTCTAGCCGCTCCATGGCGCCCGCTGCGACTGGACCTGTTGCAGGAGGATGGGAACTTGTTAAACGGGTAAGTGTTGGGTCGGATGCCCTGCAACCTCCGGCCCTGATGATCGCCTCTTGGAGATATGCGACATTGTTGTTGTTGGAGTTGGTTAGACCACAGGCGAAGATGATGTCCAACGCAGTTAGTCCATACAAGTTCTTTGCATTCACATCCAAGTCAGGCTGCTTCAACAAGAGCTCCACTGTCTGCGTATATCCGGAAATTAAAGAGACTGTAAGAACAGCAGGATTTCTTATCATATTGAAAAATGTATGTATGTTGTCTTGCCTGAAGTTGTCCTTGAGCAGTTGCTAAATGCAGAAGTGTGTTTCCTTCCCGATCGCCCTGGTTAAGCAGATCTTTGGCCGACGAGCCGAGCTTTTGAATCAGCAGATCAAGAGCCTCGTGTTGGTGGTGCTTCACAGCAACATGAAGAACACTGTCGCCGTTAACTCTGGCCTGTATTTCTGCCTCCTTAGAATAGTCCACAGCAAGAAGTACATCGATCACGTCAGTTTTACCAGCAGCCGTTGCTGCGTGTAGCGCAGTCCTCCCATCCTTGTCCATCTTCAGGCACAGATCGCGCTCCGCAGCAGTACCCTTCTCCCTTGCGATATCCAGCATGAGCTTGACAATCTCGGCATGGCCATTGGCTGAGGCCAGGTGGAATGGGGAGTAACCGGCTCCATTAAGTTGGGAAAGCTGGTGGACACTGACTGAGCCAAGCTTGATGTACTCTCTCACAAACTCGGCATGGCCAAACATGGATGCCAAGTGAAGAGGCGTTTCTGTTCCTGCCCCAGGCTGCAGCAGCTTCTGCAAGATTGCAGCATCTTCTCCAACTGAATCATGAACAGCTCTCAAGTCCCCCGAGCACGCAGCTTCCATCAATCTTCTTTCCATTTCTGTATATATAATGCTAAACAATGCACAATATCTTATACACACACATTTATATATAACAAGAGGGACTTCCCATTCACTCTCCATTTAAGCATATTTTACTCAAAGTATTGTTCAAAACCTATTTCACTTGCCTGTCAGGACAGTAGAATATTTAATGCAAGAAGTATTCGATATAAAAGATCAGTAATTTCTCAATCAACAGTATGTAGGCCAAGATTTCTTACTTTGCATATGTTCTCTCGTTTGGAAAAGAAAATTCTTTTCTTAAGTATCTATTTTAAATACAACCAGCTACCTTGGTCCTTAGCTTCTTGGCTTGTAGGCCAATATTTCTTACTAAGATTGAATATAGGGAATTATTTCACACTATACTGTCGCAGTCATTTCAGTCTAAAACTCATGCAACTTTTATGAAAGAAAATGATACAGCAGTAAATAACAAAACCATCTCACAATGGGACCTGCCGGACTGGACTGGATGTGACGAGTGGCTATGCAGGTGTATTGGCTGGGGGAATTAAACTTTGCTTGTCACAAAATCAGCATTGGTTGCCTCCCAGATGGTTGTGCCATCGCAAGTGCAGAGCTTTTTGTAGTTTTCTCCGACTCCTGCGCTTCTGGCCACCACTGCAGCTGCAATTCCTTCGTCTGACTTATCTTCAGTCCCATACACCACTATGGATCGTCCAATCAAGTCAGCAACTCTCAGCTTTTCCTTGACGCCGGAGAAGAAGGCCTCACCTTTTTCATCCACATCCAATGTTCCCAGGTCACCGAGTGGCTGACATTTTGAAATATTGAATAAGGGGAAAATTACAAATTGAAAGATATATATATATATATATATATGCACACGTCTTGTTTGAAGATCTAAAAGCAAAAAAGTCGAAAACACATTTAGCTAGATAATTCAGATACATGAAACCAGACCTCTTTTTCGCTCTTGTTTGGATTGAACACCTTTCCGGTGCTTGCTGCACCCTTCGTCAAATCACCAAACTCATTGATGGACCAACCATGTTTCCCGGGCGGCAACCCACTGAAGGTCGCTTCAATCCTGGCCAGTTCCATATTAACTTGAGCTAAGCGAACAACTCCAAATATAACAGGTCCCTTAAACTCAGAAACAGCAGCTGAGATTAGAAAATCTGTACAGCACAAACATCAAGTGTCACTCCACCATCACTTACAAATAATACAAAATAAATAATCATCTTTTCTACATGAACTTAATGAATTCCCATAGAAGAAGCAGAGTAAGCACAAACAATTATAGCATACCGTCAGGAATCCCCTGTCCAATCAATCTTGATTTTCGACCAGTCTGTTCCAGTGTTTCTGTCAAGATCTTAACAGGTGAAGTCCCAAGAACTCTCACAACTTGATTTGTCAAATCCACATCCACATTCTTGACACCTAAAAGTCAAGAATGAGATATAAGATTGGCCATTGATAAAAACAAGATCTCAAAGTGACAACACACAAGCAGAGGAATGTTTGCTTTAAAAGCTCACCATCAACAGTCTCCAATTTGTTCTTGACAGACTTAACACAGCCCTCGCATTTCATATCCACCATAAATTCAGTCTGTCCACACACCAGAGGTAAATTAAATTTACAAACATTCAGTTAGTTAGTTCATAAACATTCTCATGCAGAGTTCAGCTCACACAAAAGCACAACAATTACCCTTGACACTTATTTTACTTTAAATTTCGATATGATATCACAGACTGAACTAATTTGATAATGCATATGGACAATTAATCTATCCACCAAGATACACTCAGAAAACTTTATAATAATATTAAAAAGCAATCAAATCATACAGCAAAGCTTGACGATAACATTCCAGCACCCAATTCTATCATCAATGCAACTATCTAAGTTTTAAAAATTTAGGGGTCGAATGGAAAAAACCAATAAACCTCAATTTGTCAATCATAATCACACAGATACATAATTTAACCAAAAACAAAGTGAAATTACAGCGTACCAGCAGCTCCGGCAAGGCGCCGCCGTTCTGCAAACCAATACACGACAAGACAACACCAACAAATGAAATTAAATTAATATGGTAAAGCAGCGAAAAAACCTAAATCAATCTTAACATCTGGCAAAAAGGTAGTTATTGATTACCTGGTAGGTTCGAAGTGTGTTATCCATTTGAACAGCGCCTACCGATTGGTTCCCCAAACTCTTCACAAGACCCGGCTTCTCCGGTCTAAGATTCGAATCAGAAATAAAACTGAGAGACGCACCACACAGACTTTTGGACAACCTTTGAATATTAACAGAAGGGCGTGAAGCTGAAGAAGAAGGGCAGACGGAAGACACAGCGAAGGCCGCTGGAATCGCTACAGTGGCAGCAATGGCTGTAGTCTTCGTGGTGACCACTGACCTCCAAAATGCCATTTTTTACCCCTTTCGCTTTGATTTTATTTCCCCCGGGACAAGAATTTCATATTATGTTCAGAATCTCGACTATTCCACTCTGTGGTGTTGGAATTTTCTAGAAGGGCTGGTAGATAGTGTTCAATTTTCTGTCTCAATCTGACATTATTTATAGATAACATAATTTTTAATATGTACTTAGACTACTATTAGTATATCTATAGTTCAAGCTTTTACTTTGGATAAGTTACCTAATGATATAATTTTCTTATCTACGTTAATTTAATTGTATATAATTAGATTTGGGGTCTTTATTAATTAAGTTTCTTTCAATACTTGGAAATTTTAAGAATTGACATTAGAAATAATAATGCACTTAGCTAAGCTAAGATTGTGATGTTTGCTTGTATTTTGAATTTGACAAAACTTCAAGAAAAACATATGTATTAAAGAATTATTTTTAAAAGATAAAAAAATATTTATATTATAATTTAGGTGATGCATAAACAAAATTCAAAACATAAACAAACACAATTCGTCCGAATGACTCAAAAACTTATAAAAAGTATTAAGCTAATAAACTAAATTGATCACATCTTGCACCAAAGTCTATTATTACTATTTCAAATGAACAATAAAATAAAATTATGAAAAAAGACTCCAGCAAATCCAACATAAGAGACTTGTTAACCTTCAAATTGCAATTTACAATTGCACAAAATACCCAGTCACCAACTAACACACGTACTCAACAAATAAATTAATCTCCACTCACTTAATCCCTGAAGTTCAATCAATACCAGTTCAATATCTTACCTCATGAACACAATTTTTACCATTTCAATACAATGCACAGGACTATTATATATTTATATTACGACTTTAAACTGCACATGAAATTAAGCTACCATCACTGCACTAAAAACATGGAATTTAGAATTGTCCTAATTTTTGCATTCTTGGCCTTGCTGTTGATGCAAGGACAAGCAGGAGGAGGATCATTGGCACTTGCAGCAGATCAGGAAGATGATAATAATAATGGTGATGCTTATCTGGACACGTATATTGTCCACGTGGACATTCCCGACAACATCCTGTTTGGGAGCTCCGAGGATGACGTGGAAAGATGGTACCATTCATTTCTTGCCAAATGCTTGCCTGCTTCGGAATCGGATGCCAATGCCAAGTCTAGAATGGTCTACACCTACAAGAATGTCATCAGAGGATTTGCGGCGAGGCTGACGCCGGAGGAATTCTCCGCCATTAATGACCACGAGGAATTGATGCACGCCCGCCCACAGCGGATGCTGCCGCTGCACACAACCCACACGCCGGCGTTCCTCGGCCTGCAGCAGGGCGCCGGCCTGTGGAAGGATTCCAACCTTGGACAGGGCATAGTCATCGGGGTCATCGACACGGGCGTGTTCCCCGACCACCCCTCCTTCGCCGACCAAGGAATGCCGCCGCCGCCGCCGAAATGGAAGGGCGCCTGCCAGTTCAATTTCACGGCGTGCAACAACAAGCTCATCGGCGCCAGGTACTTCACCATCGGCGAAGGCACGCCGATGGACGGCGACGGCCATGGTACGCACACCGCAGGCACTGCAGCCGGGAACTTTGTTCCCGGCGCCTCCATCTTCGGCCAGGCCAATGGCACCGCCGCTGGAATCGCACCACGAGCCCATTTAGCTGTTTACAAAGTCTGCACCGATGGAAGGGACTGTTCGGAAAGCGACGTCCTTGCCGCCATGGACGCTGCCATAGACGACGGCGTCGACGTTCTTTCCATCTCCCTCGGCTGGAGTTCAGTCCCGTTTGCGTTTGACGCCGTTGCGCTTGGCGCTTTCAGCGCCGCACAGAAAGGCATATTCGTGAGCTGCTCTGCTATGAACCGCGGCCCGGCGCTGGCAACGCTGTCGAACGAGGCGCCGTGGATTCTGACAGTCGGAGCAAGCACCGTCGACCGGAAGTTTAAAGCCACAATTGGTCTGGGAAACAAATTGGAGATCGACGGCGAGTGCATCGTTCAACCCAACAACTTCGCGCAGTCACAACTGCCTCTCGTCTTCCCCGGCGACTCTTGTTCTTTGAAGGCTCTGACCGTAGCCAATGTTACAGGGAAAATCGCAGTCTGCGAGAAAGACGACTACACACTTCTGGCCACTCTCAGAGCCATTAAAGCAGTCAATGGTGCAGCACTTATTCTAATAGCTCCTGAGGAAGATGGAGTCACCAAATTGCTGCTGCACATTCTCGAACCCGCCATAGAAATCAGTCACGCCGACGGCTTGAAGCTCATATCCTACATAAATTCCACCGCCAATCCCACGGCGGCGCTGTCCTTTCAAGGGACTGTCATCGGGGACAGCCATGCTCCGATCGTGGCTTCTTTTTCTTCCAGAGGTCCAAGCCTGCAGAGCCCGGGGATTCTGAAACCCGACATCGTCGGCCCTGGATCGAACATTCTTGCTGCCTATCCAGTCTCCCTCGAAAACAACACCAACACCAAGCTCAGATTCGCTCTACTTTCCGGCACTTCCATGGCCTGCCCTCATCTCAGCGGCGTAGCCGCTCTGCTCAAAAGCGTGCACCCTGATTGGTCGCCGGCGGCCATTAAATCCGCAATCATGACCTCTGCTGATGTTGTGAACCTCGCCGGAAACCCCATCGAGGATCAGACACTAAAACCGGCTGACGTTTTTGCTGCCGGAGCAGGACATGTGAATCCAACCAGGGCTAGCGATCCAGGGCTTGTTTACGACATCGAACCA
Organism: Andrographis paniculata; assembly: GCF_009805555.1. Classification (NCBI taxonomy): domain Eukaryota; kingdom Viridiplantae; phylum Streptophyta; class Magnoliopsida; order Lamiales; family Acanthaceae; genus Andrographis; species Andrographis paniculata. The sequence goes on along the minus strand of NW_026137616.1, from coordinate 172,849 downwards.
CAAGACTACATCCCGTATCTGTGTGGACTGCAGTATACGGACAGGGAAGTCGCCATTATTACTCAACAGAAGGTGAACTGCTCGGAGGTGCAGGCTATACCTGAATCCCAGCTTAATTATCCTTCGTTCTCCATCATATTTGGACAGGAAGTTCAGACATACTCCAGGATGGCTACCAATGTTGGCCCAGCGACCTCGACTTACACTGTCAAGATTCTTGCACCTGTAGGAGTTAAAGTCAGTGTGATTCCTGAGAAACTTGAATTCACAGAGATGAACCAGAAGCTGCCATACCAAGTGACATTCACGAGACTTCCATTGAATGAAACCGTGGATTATACTCAAGGTTTTCTGGTGTGGACGATGGGGAAGTACGCTGTTCGGAGCCCCATTGTTGCAATAATGGATGACTGAATGGATCGGGTCAGGCCGGGCTTGAATTTCGATCATGTTTTGTCAGCTTACCTTTTGTTTCCATCACAAGAATAAATCCCTGTTTGGCAACTTCTGTTCACGTATGTACGTATGTTCTAAATAAATATTAGCCCTGAATCATTTGTACAGACACAAAGTGTTGTAAAATTGGATATCAACAGACTGCAGATATGGTAATTCCAGATAACGGAACAAACACAAGACTGCATCATTGTTACCTAAGAACAATCAATCTATCAATTTATCCTTCTTGTTATCATCATCATCCCCATCATTATCTTCAGCGATGATTCCAATTTATTTGATGCTGGCAAAACCTCTTTGTAACCTCCCCCACACCAAACACACACAGCTATATATATATATATGTGGATACATGCATTCTTGAGTTGTGAGCAACTAACCATGTCTAGATCATTCTCAAGCATGGCTCTGATCATAGGCACTTTCTGTGCCATTTGCCTCTTGTTTTCATATCCATCAATGGCTGAAGAGATAAGTAATGAAAGTGCAGAAAAGAGTAGCCTAGAGACATACATTGTTCATCTGAAAGTTCCAAATAATGCCCATGTTTTTGCTGACTCTGATGAGCTAAAGAGCTGGCACCACTCTTTCCTCCCGGAGAGCTCGGATCGACTGGTTCACTCGTATCGCAATGTCATGGCTGGCTTCGCTGCAAAGCTGACCCCTGAAGAAGTGAAAGAGATGGAGAAAAAGGACGGATTTGTTGCAGCCAGGCGACCGCGAATGCTGCCTCTGCACACAACTCATAGCCCTAATTTCTTGGGGCTGCACCTCAACTCCGGACTCTGGAACACCTCCAACTACGGCGAAGGCGTCATTATTGGTGTCCTCGACACCGGAATCGCGCCAGGTCACCTGTCATTCTTCGATGATCAAGCTATGCCGCCTCCACCTGCCAAGTGGAAGGGGACGTGCCAGTTCAGAGATGCGTGCAACAACAAGCTCATCGGTGCGAAGAATTTCGTCAGCGGACAGCCAGGTCCACCACTCGACGATGATGGCCATGGAACTCACACTGCCAGCACCGCTGCCGGAAACTTTGTTCTTGACGCCAGTGTATTTGGCTTGGACAATGGTGTAGCCGTCGGCATGGCACCCCGAGCTCATCTAGCTATTTACAAAGTATGTTCTGAAATCGATTGCGCCGAGTCCGACATTTTAGCAGCTATGGATGCTGCAATCGAAGATGGTGTTGATGTACTTTCCCTGTCCCTTGGCGGAGGCTCGGTTGCTTTCTTCGAAGACGCCATTGCTGTCGGCGCCTTCGCCGCCATTCAGAAGGGAATTTTTGTGAGCTGCTCAGCCGGCAATGGAGGGCCTGTCAGCTCCTCATTGTCCAACGAGGCGCCGTGGATTCTCACCGTCGGCGCAAGCACCATTGATAGGGATGTAGTAGCTTCAGCAGCATTAGGCAATTCAGAGACATACGAAGGGGAGTCACTTTTCCAGCCTGGTAACTTTTCGTCGGTGAAGTACCTCCCTCTGGTTTACGCCGGCGGCGCCGGCGGAAATGCGACCACCGCATTGTGCGGGCCCGGATCGCTCGACGGCATTGATGTCAAAGGGAAAGCTGTGCTGTGCCTGAGAGGAGGTGGGTTCGGACGCATCGAGAAGGGGCAGACTGTGAAGGACGCCGGCGGCGCAGCCATGATTCTGATGAACGACGAGATCGACGGCTACTCCACCATAGCCGATCCACATGTGCTTCCGGCGACTCACGTGAGTTACGCTGCCGGAGAAAATATCAGAGCCTACATAAACTCGACGACGAATCCAACGGCTGCCATCGTGTTCCACGGCACGAAGATAGGCGATCCGACGGCGCCGATGGTGGCGTCGTTCTCTTCCAGAGGACCTAATTTGGCAAGTCCGGGGATCCTCAAACCCGACATCATCGGCCCCGGCGTCAGCATCCTCGCAGCCTGGCCTGTGTCCGTCGACAACTTCACTAACGAGAAGGCGACCTTCAACGTGATTTCAGGGACATCAATGTCGTGCCCTCACCTCAGCGGCATTGCTGCACTGCTCAAAAGCGCGCACCCCGACTGGTCCCCCGCGGCGATCAAATCCGCCATCATGACCACCGCCACTCAGACGACGGTGAACGCTTCCGCCATAATGGATGAGCGACACCTTCCGGCCGACGTATTCGCCGTCGGATCAGGGCACGTGAATCCGGCGAAAGCAAGCGATCCGGGGCTGATTTACGATCTCGAGCCAGAAGACTACATTCCATACCTGTGCGGATTAGGATACACGGACAAGGAGATAGAAGTGATAGTGCAGCAGGAAGTTTCGTGCGCGAATGGGACGAGCATATCCGAGGCAGAGCTCAACTACCCGTCGTTCTCGTTTGAGCTGGGGGATTCTGTGAAAACGTACACGAGAACAGTGACAAATGTTGGTGAAGCAAAATCGAGGTACGATTCGGTGATCGACGTGCATTCGGTTCCGGGATTTGGTGTGAGTGTAGCGCCGGGGACTCTGGAATTCAGTCGAGTGGGGGAAAAGATAACATACGAGATCAGCTTCAACAGAGTCGGTGGTGCGCCGACGGCGAATGCGACTTTCGTCCAAGGCGCCCTCATATGGCGCTCCGCCAAGCGTGATGTTAGGGCTCCCATATCAGTGAAGATAGTTTGACCATAACTAAGATTGATTGATTGATTGAAGAAAGATTCAGACATGGTTTTTTTATTTCCATAGCCATTTCACATTTGCAACCAGAAATAAAATAATGTGACGATTCCTTCTCGCAAATGCTCATTTCCTCTTTTTATAGTATTAATTCATAAACAAAAAGAAAAAAAAAAAAGGAAAAAACACGAGTTAAAAATCATTTTGGGAGAGCATACTCAACAAAATGGGGTGATTATTCAGTAGAAGATGAGGTTAAACAGAAACAAACAAGGGCTTAAAAGGCAAGGCAGACTATTTTTATATATGTAGGAGGGAGGGAACTAATTGGCAGATGAATCCAACAAGCTAAGCAGAGAAGGAGATATACATGTTCTTATGTACAAAGTTCATTGCTTACCACAATGATCAAAGTAATGGGGACATATAGCGCAGGTGCTGCGGATCTAGTTATGTTATACAAGAATTAAGCGTCAAACTCCTCCAAGTTTCAGGGCTCAAAGGTGATAAGAGTTTGAAGAGTAATGAAACATTGCAGGTAATGATAGTACAGAACAAATTTGATCGAGACACCCTCCTGTTTATTTCCTTCATTCCAGTGACTGGCTGTAATTCCTTTTCTTTGAACTGCTGGCTGTGTGCCTGCTGAATATGGTAATCGAGTCATCATCTTCATTTACTTTGTAATGTGAGCATAGTAAACAACTGCATTCGTACTTACGAATCCTCAGAGCGTTCTTTACTTGATGATGACTTCTGCAAGCTGGATGACCTTCCAGAGGCCTGTAAAATAGGCATCAACATCAACTGGTTAGTTCATGCTCAGCTTAAATTTCTACTTAAGATTTTGATCGTGCTTCCAAAAACATTATCAGTGAGGTAAATCCTGATCTTCTTGACCGATAGATACGATAAGCTCCTGAAATTCACATAGAACCTAGGTGTCTGCAACTTCATCTTCTACACACTAAAGAACATTCACAAAATTGAGACACGCAGACAGGGTTTTTAACCAAAGTGTGTCTTTTGCTTCTTCCAGAATCCATTTATAGGCATGCGTTATACATAGCATATAAATTATTGGCTCTAGGGACATGTTACTTTAATCAATGGGATAAGCTATGTTATGCCATTTTCTAAATTGAATTAATTCATCCTATATCGCAAGAGCATCATGCAATCAAACCATATGATAGGATATGAATGTACCAGTTCATCCAATTACACACTTTAACCTCAACATTCCTGTGTAAGTCAACAACCATGATAAAACCCACGCAAGAACATTATTCAGACTATTGATATGGTCAAACCCACTGCTTTGGGTTGAACACATGTTTCCAGAAGACATGAAACAAGATCGTCATTGAACAAATCAATATTCCATCATATCTGAGACAAACTATACAGATCATAGATTCAAAAGTTGTCATTAAATTCGAAATATATTTAGGCACAAAGTGGCTTGGGAACTCCACTATGCCTTGCAGAATGATTCCTCTAGTATTATGACCTTTACCAACAAATATCGATGCTGTCCATAGATCATACTATTTAGTGTACTGCACTTCACCTGACTCTCTACAGTTCCATTGCATGCGATCAAAGTAGAAGTTTATGTAATATGCATCACCAGGCTTACAAATATTTTGATTAAGTTCTGTCTTCTAAAAGATGGAATAGAATAGCCGAGATCATAATGCCAAACCAATTTTTTTTACTGGTGATAAATATCAGAACTGTCATTGAGAAAGAACACTAATGATTACAAGAGTAACTGTAATAAGAAGTATAGATATACTAACAGAGTGAAGAAATCTTTTGCTTCCTTGAGCATGAGCTTCTAGATATTCTTCATATGTCTGCATCATAAAACATAAATTTCAATCATCAGACAGATCTCATCTCAAATCCTTAACCCTGGCAAGTCAACAATGCGCACTAAAGACAACTCAGAAATGCAGGTAAATTACGGCAGACATCAGCCAAGACCACAACATAATGTAGGAATTGTGTAGCATAAATAAACAAATTTATCACCAAAGGAATGGAAGACAGAAAGCAAAATGCATCATTTTCGTTGAGGCACTGTAAGTAGATCAAACAAGGAGAACAAAGTAGCCATGCAATAATTATAAAAATAACAACAACAAAACAAAAAGAAAGGTAGAGATACGATGAATTTTCTACTTGCAACATTAAACATGAAATGCAATCCACGGAAATATTAACTCATCAGAAGAGAAGAACAAATAATATTGTTGAAAAAATTGATAGAATATTAAATTCTGATCCAAAATACTTTCAATCTGAACTGAAAGGTCCAAAGACCATGCCATAAAACAGTACCCAATAAACACGATTATAAGCAATGAGCTCTAATGCAGCAACATGGTGACTAATAAAGCTGAACATGAGATATAGATACCATTTCGAGTATATCATCTTCAGTGAGAGTTCCAGTAACAGGGATTCTTGTCCCTGACAAGCCCCAACTATTAGTTTGAGAAGTAATGTCAATCCCGCTTGTCATGCTTCCATTAATTTGACAGTGTTTTGATTGTTTTACATTGATTGCCGCATGAACAAATGAGGAATTACTATACATTACACTGGCACTCTGGTGAGGCAACTGAAGTCTACTTTCCTCAGCTTGAAGTTGATATAATAAAGACGGATAAAGCAAGGGTGCCATTTGTATAGGAGGCCCATTAAAATCCTCATCTTTTATGCAAGGCTCTTCATAAGGTCTTCTTGCAGAAAAATTCTCCCCAGATATCTCATCCCTTCATTAAATAATATACATTATAATAATGAACAAATAAAAAGTAAAGGTAGCCAGTTATATACAGAATAGTAATGCCTTACATATTAAATTTTAAATTATGCCAGAATAACAATGAATTAAATAGATAATTAGCCAAAAACTACACCTTTTTAAGTAAACTTCCATATCACCTCCCTCATTAAGAAGTTCACAAAGAGCTTTACCAATATCCTCAGGCAGCTCCTGGAAAATAAATAACCTGGTCATACCTCCCTTCACTTAGTCCTTAATCCTAAGGCTCTTCAGAGCTGGAACATGTGATACCTGACAATCTCTGCTGATTTTGACAGGTTTGAAGCCATTCAATGGATTTTTCAGATGGAGAGTCTTCTGAAAAGGTAAGTCATGTAAACACAGCCATTTGACTTTAAAGGTGCGTCCCCAAGAATTATTTTTCCCACTGCCTTGACTCCAAATATTATCCCTCCTCCTACCTATGGAAGACATCATTTGGGCATACCCTTGGAAGAACCCACTCATGTTGACGCTAAATATAAGAATTACCTTGCCAGAGTTCTGCATAATCACTTAAATTACATTACTGTGCGATTGTTTCTAGCCACTTTTCAGTTGAAAATAACTCTAGCACTTCAAACAGTATGATATTCATATAAGCTCATGCTATGTATAGTACATATAGGTTCAAAATAAGCTGCTAAGAATCATATCACATGAACTGAAGAAATAAAAATAAATAGACAGCGTTACTTGAAAAGCTTCTGCAAGAATGGGCTCATTCATTGCCTGAGTTGCCCAAATGCCGTTCTTTACAGACAACTGTATATTTTCATGATTCAAGCTCTTGATAATAAAATATCTTGTATTATTCAATTTATCCTTCTTCATCTCACTTGATGTTTCCACCCGATCGTGGGAATGCATTTTCTCTTCTTTCCCTGAGCGGCACATTGTCTCATTTGATCTACCCTTTGGGATCACTGCAAAAGTATTCCATATATATCATTTAGAAAGATCATTTCATAAATCATAACTCAGTAACTGTGATTTGAGACTAAGTAAACAAGTAACTGCAACAGGAGCTACAAATCAGCACCACAACAATACTATAATTGTCTGATCTCACAAACATAGGCATCCTTAATCAGACTATAGTCATCTACATTGAACTGTCCACAAGCACTGTGTTTTTATATCTATTGTAGAAATATAACTTACTATTAAATAAATTGCTTCAGATAAGGCAGGCAGTAATCAAATTTAAAAATAAACAGTTCAAAGTGAAATTGTACTATTTTATGTGCATTAGAAAAAGTGGCAAAACAGCAGGAAAGAAACATCTTGGAGATCTTTATAGGATATGTATTCACTTTTTATAATGCCATGACAAGATATATCCCCAGTCTACCAGCCAACCTAACTCAACTCTACTTAGACCACAGTTTAGTTAAAAACTCAATATCAATGCCACCGTAAATGAATGCTTAGGCACCAAATATTATATGATTCCATAGACATTGAATGCAATATGATTTTTTTTTTTTACATGTAAGGCAAATTATAGTGCCAAACTATGTATGTTAGAAACAATTATGAAATACAAAAAATGTTGAATTATATTAGTTCGACAAAAATAACTTGATGGTGAGCAACCCATTACCATATTTTCAGAACACGGAATTCAACAAATCTACTGCTTCTCAATAATACTATTTGTTATAAATATTCCAATAACTAGACTTTCACTTGGGAAGGTATAACTGTACATAATCTAATGAGCAAATACCGAACAAGCACCCTAAAGCAGTTGATTAACTAGGATCCAGTTCACGTTGAAAGTATGAAACAGGTATTACAGGTATGAATGAGGAATTATGCAGGATCACATGGACCATTACATTCTTTGCCATCCAACTTACAGACAAGTACATAAACTCATGTGATGTGAACCTCCTCCCTAAGCTAAACCTACTTCAAACACTCGCACAGGGTATACCTTTGGTGAACTGGAAATCCCACTCTGATAGCTCTTTGCAATGATCCAATACATCTCAAACAAATATGTTACTTGAGATGAAGCAAGATTAGCTGTATAAGTTGATTAAGAGTTCCCTGGCCACTATGGGTTTTTAGCCTAATTAAATTTACAATCATTAATCGATGACCTATGAGTTTGTTAGGCATCAATCCCAGATCAGGAAAATTGACAAACTCAATATTAGAACATAGAACTTCACTGACAGCAGCAATTAGGACTTAAGAAGGTCCCAGAAACTCATAGCAATCATCTACCATAGAACAATTACAAGCTCGAGATTGTAAATATAGAGAAAAACAAGAACTCCACCTGAATCATGCAAGTTCATGTCCTTTTTTATTCAGTCACTGATGAATGCACTGAAAGCTTCCAAACTCTGAGGAAGCAGAACAGCCGAACCCTACTGAGACCTACAAAATCTATCAGAACAACATAAAGAAGAAGGAAAATATGGAATTCATTTACAGCACAAATCCCCTACCAAGAGTTGAGGTGGGGGGCAAAACAGCAAAAAAAGTTGTTTTGAGCAGAATTCAACCGGAAAACACTAAATGCCTCTTTAAAGCTAATATTATTGGTTCATTATGCAGATAAATAATTTATATTACCCATGAAATCTATGCTCAGCTAAAAAACTACGTCCAACAGGAAATATATATATATATATACATACAGTTAAAATACTCAATAATGGCAATACATTACTGTAAAAAATCGACAAGGGATATAATACAACAGTTGAAGGGCAGAAACCAACAGTATGTCAACTTGAGATTGAATCTCGGTTACAGCTTCACTGTCAACCAAGGCTGCCCCTTGTACTATTTTAATTTTGGCAAAGATAAGTCCTCTGTATTAAGACAACTACATTTCCGCCCCACAATTGCTCTTGAACTAAGTTTGAACATCCTTGACATATCAACAAATATCAAAAACTGGTCTATACTCCAAGCACTAATATATCCTAGAATGGCCAACATTAAGGAAACAAAAGAACAGAAGAAACATATTCATAAATACAGAAACTATGGGTTCACAAGAGCATGACCCCAAAAAAGATAATCTTTGGAGTTTTAATCAGACAATAATTAGGATGCTAAGTAATAAAAGCAACTACAAAGATCCTTATAGAGACAAGTTCTTTTATCCTTAGGCTATGTAGTCTGTACTTGAGCTCTAGCTCTAAGTAATACCATTAAAACCAATACCCACATAACCATCAAAGAACATCCAATTACATATGCTAAACCATATTACATGCATTAAGTAGACAATGTTAATTATTAGCATAAAAAAGCAAAGAAAATAAATAAATACATAACTCTAAATTTTGATGAACTAAACCTTAATTTAACCCTTGTCCAGAGAGGTTTTCTAAAATCTGCTTTCCATCTATACCTATGTGTTTTTGCCACTAATACTACTGGATTGAAATATGTGCTAGTTTTTGAGCCATGCCTTTCACTCATAAGGATTCAAAAGGTAAGAGTATCAATAGGAACTTACTGTCAGAAGGACTCCCCATTAAACTACAACCTGCTGGCCCTTTTTCTGGCCAGTTTCTCCCATACTTACTGTTTCTGCCTACCCCCATTATGTGTGAATGAAATATTGTTGGCTTCTTATGAACTTAACACCTAATTTTCTCTCATGCACTATTTCTGACTTTCTTCCCATACTTCAAAACAATTTAAAGAACCCACCAAGTTCGCAATGCCTTCACCTCAGATTTTCTACACATAAAACCCACTTTCCTAAATACACAATATCTACTAGAATCCAATTAAATGACATATGCAGCGAATATAAAAACCTCAGTTAATTCCCAACTTTAAAACCATCGCATATAGAGAAATTCGAAGTGAATAAAAAAAGGTATACCATGTTTCCACGGCCACGCTTCGACTAACAGAACCACATCTATTAATAACTTACAGAACAAACCGAAAACAAAGAGTATTCACAGTCACTGCACAGCCTCAACAAAAGAACAGAACAACAGACAGAAATTGGGTAAAAATTAAATGCGCAGAAACACATAGCTACAAGCAGAACTATCAACATCGTTCGTGCACAATCAGAAGGTTGACTCACGCCATTTTAGGCGGCGGAACGCGCGCGGTGTCTGAAATTGGTTAAAAAAGCATGCGCTGCGAAACCGACGGGGAGAGGGGGAGGAACTCGGAGAGATGATAGAGCCAATATGGCTTTGGAGAGGTTAGAGAAAGAATTCAGTCGTCTGCCGAATATTTTTTACCCTAAAATAAATAAATAAAAAAGATTTGTCCAAAATCATTTATAAAGCTTGGAAAGTACTATTCAAATGCCAAGATAATACCAATAATTACTACTGGTTTTATTGCTTTATTATATAAATTTATGAGTAATTTTTTTTAAAATCCTTGCATCACCTATTATAATTATTTCATTAAAAAATCAAAATCCTAGAAAACATTAACAACAAAAAAAACCTTATGATATGTTAATATTTTTTTATATATTATAATTTACAACACTATTGTAAATATGTTTTAATATTATATATTTTTCCTCTAAAATAAATGTATTTAGTGAGCTTTAATTTCGAAATTTACAAATAAATTATTTAGAATCCAAAAAATCAAGTTAGAAATCATATTTGAATTTTACTTTTATTTGGTTGAAAAGTTTAGTTCTAACAATCGTATGTGCTTACAAAAATAAAAATGACAAAATTCTATCAATTGAACCTAAAGATATGTTTAGTTCTGAAAATTGAGGTTAGAGAAATAAAAAATGATCTTATTTCTTTTATTTGATTGATTTAGATAATAAAAAATTGAGAAATAAATCATAATACAGTTAATTTAATATTGATCATTATATTTATTTTTATTTTTTAATACCATTTAATTTTTATAATTTTTTTAAATTATAGTATTATTTTAATTTTACAAAACATGTCATTTTATTTATTATTTAAGTATTTAATTTTTAATATATATTTTAAAAAAAAATAATTATGATTTAATAAATATAATTATAAATTATGAATAGTAAAATACGACTAAAATATATTATTATGTTTTTATAAAAATAATAAATTATGTACGAAAAATATAAAAGAGTTTGATAAATTAAATAAGTTAAAGATAAATATTCCTTGTGTTCAATTTATTGTCCAGTATATTTGTACGATTAGGTAATTGTATTTTTATGAATTAATAAATTTATCTTTAATTAGTAAAGGTTAAAAATAATAAATGAACGAAGATAAAAATATACAACTTAGAAGGGACTATAAAATAATGGTTTTAATCCTTCACGCATTCTGGAAACCGCCTTATCTTCATGTCTGCTTTTGGACATAACCCATCATCAATTTCCGATTGCCTGTTGGCACCTTAAACCTCAAATGCCACCATTTCCAAAACCCCTCCGCCCCAATGGCCTCCAAATTTGGACCCACTTTCGCAGGACTGAGAGTCTTCCCTACACGAGTTAGGAATCCATCATTATGCGTCTCTTCATCGCAGTCTTCTGTTTCCGGAGTTACTTTTGGTGCTAAGAGACTGTCGTTTCCGCGCGAGCTCTTGGTTATTTCACCTAAAGCTACACCCGATCAGTCAGGTAGGGTTTATCCGCTGCCTAAACAAACGGCGATCAGATCAAAATTGTTTCTAAAAAATGAGCATTGGTCGAGTTTGCATCGTGTCTGCTGCAGGTCAGGTCCGAGAAGACGAAATCGTTGATAGCAATGTCTTGCCCTATTGCAACATAGATAGGGATCAGAAGAAGTCTCTGGGGGAGATGGAGCAAGAGTTTCTTCAAGCACTCCAGGTAGAAGTTGGGAATTCTTACCAACAAATTGATTGCACCCTGATTCCTGGGTTGAGTTTATACAGGCCTTCTACTTCGAAGGGAAGTCTATCATGTCGAATGAAGAATTCGATAACCTGAAGGAAGAGCTCATGTGGGAGGGAAGCAGTGTTGTGATGCTAAGTAATCGAAGTAGTGTGTGTTTTAAAATGCTTTCTTGTTTGACGAGGCTCTTCATCTTTGTGTTTGTGATCTGATCTATGCAGGCCCTGATGAGCAGCGTTTTTTGGAAGCTTCCATGGCCTATGCATCTGGAAGCCCGATTATGACAGATGAAGAGTATGATGGACTTAAGCAAAAGCTTAAGGCAAGTTATCAAAAATATAATTGGCAAAGTTTCCAATACCTGAGAAATTGGAAAACAAAAGTTGTTTAATTAAAGTATGCGGTGGCGTGGCCTGGCATTTTTGCGATTATATTGTGTGAAATGTTTAAACAAGTGCCATTTTAGGGATGCCATGTTAAGTGATGCTATTTGCTTTCCCTGTGTATGTCCAGCTTACTTAAGTTTCGTGTTCTTTGGCTTCTTTTTTCTTCGTTTTCATGCCGTTCTTTAATTTGTATTAAAATGTTGAGCATATTTTATTGTAGATGGATGGCAGTGCAATTGTGGTTGAGGGCCCTCGCTGCAGTCTTCGAAGTAGAAAGGTTTGTGGTATTCGTCGTCTTCGACTGTACTACTAATACATGATACTGAAATCACATATGAATTCCAAATCAAAAGTTTGGGTTCACCATGTACACAAGTTCAATAAATTATACTCCTTTTTACTGAATTAATTGTTCGCGCTTAAATCATATATATATATACATATGTATGTCCATCCATTTCTAAAATTTCGTCTTCATTGACCTGCAGATTTACAGCGACCTCTCTGTCGACTATCTTAAGATGTTTCTTCTCAATGTCCCGGCTGCACTCATTGCATTAGTACTGTAAGTGGTGTTATGATTGTTGTATCAGGAGATCAAACTAAAGTGATGTATTCAGATTAACCAAAACAGCTCCATGTATGATCTTCAATTCGATGATGACACAACAAGTCTCAGCCTTTCATTTTGTTTTGCAGGTTCTTCTTTCTTGATGATTTGACTGGATTTAAAATCACCTATCTTTTAGAGGTAATGAAATACCCTTTGGGGAGCGATAGTTGGGGTTTTGCTTGTACATCCTTTTGCAGTAACTATGGAGTTTTGTCATTGCAGCTTCCGGAGCCGTTCAGTTTCATTTTCACATGGTTTGCAGCCTTGCCATTACTACTCTGGTTATCTTTCACAATTACAAACTTTTTCGTGAAAGATTTCTTGATACTAGTGGTAAGAGTTAAGACCATCCCAGAACACTTGCATCCAATCCAAACAATTAAACATGAACACTCATTTCTCCTTGCACTTGCATCCAATCTTTCAGGGACGCTGTCCTAACTGCGGCACAGAAAACAATTCATTCTTTGGTACCATATTGTCTGTACCCAGTGGGGGTTCTGTCAACACAGTAAAATGCTCCAGGTAAGTCGTCGCAGTTTGAGGCTCCAATGCTTTCCTGCTAGAATTCAATCCGCTTTCTGCTGTACTAAATGTTGTTGAAAATGTCGCATTTTTATACAGCTGTGGAACAGAGATGGTGTATGATTCTAAGGCTCGGTTAATTACACTTCCTGATGGCGGTGAAGGATAAGTTCAATCAGTTAGTTTGTAACCTCCGCCATTCCATCGAAAAAGAACATGCCTTGATCCAAATAATTCTGACCGTTCACCTTCTGAGTCATTCCTGTCCATGGAAGCTCAGAGATATCATCTGGAGCTACACGTAAGAAGATCGAAATAGTCTCTGCAAACAGCCTGAGGATCCATAGACGATACTAAAGCTATGCCTGTGGGCTGTCGCTGTATTGTACGTGCTATGTTGTGTTCTTTTGTAAGATTCAGGCAATGGTTCTTTGTTGTCCTGAAATGTTATGATTTCATTCATAATCCATATTTTATTGTCCAGATTAATCGAACATACGTTTTTGTGGGTTGATTTGCCTACCCTCGTAGTTTTCTAAGGTATAAAACAAAACACCAAGAACTTGCCCGCACGTTGTCATATACAACTCGTACGTGTCTGTGGCAAATACGTTTGACTGATGAGAAACATGCAATCCAATATGTTACTGAAGGCCACGATGACTATCACAAGTCCATGTCCTTCAAACTATATATATATATATATATATATGTAAACATCACACTGCAAATCCTACATAGATCGATCAGTATCACAATACATATTTTGCTTAGAAAGACAGGTACACCCATCTATGGCTTCTTTGCTTCATTCATGGCAGCTCTGTTTCCTCCTAGCACTAGCCATGGCCGCCGGCAACGTCGCCGCCGGTGGATATTCACGCCCGGCGGTAAAGGGTTTTCAACCCACCCCATGGACTCTTGCCTATGCCACTTTTTACGGCGACGAAACTGCTTCTGCTACTATGGGTAGGTCGTAGGCCATTATTTTACAATATCGGGTCGGGTCGGGTTTATACTGAATTGTGCGAATTTTTTTTTTATGGGTGACAGGCGGGGCTTGCGGATACGGGAACTTGTTCCAGACCGGGTATGGGACGGATACGGCTGCGCTGAGTTCGGTTCTGTTCAAAAACGGGTACGGGTGCGGGCAGTGCTTCCAGATCCGGTGCGCCAACTCGAAGTGGTGCTACAAAGGGTCGCCGGTCACGACGGTCACCGGAACTAACCTCTGCCCGCCGAATTGGTCGGAAGATTCCAACAACGGCGGGTGGTGCAACCCGCCGCGCACGCACTTCGACATGGCGAAGCCGGCCTTCATGAAGATCGCCGAATGGAAGGCCGGGATCGTTCCCGTCATGTTCCGGCGCGTGCCGTGCACGCGCAAGGGCGGCGTGCGGTTCAGCTTCCAGGGCAACGGCTACTGGCTGCTGGTGTACGTGATGAACGTCGGCGGCGGCGGCGACATCGCCAACATGTGGGTCAAGGGCGGCGGCGGCGCGTGGATCAGCATGAGCCACAACTGGGGAGCTTCTTACCAGGCCTTCGCCACGCTCGCCGGACAACCACTGTCCTTCAAGATAACCTCGTATACGTCCCATGAAACCATCGTCGCTAACAACGTGGCGCCGGCGAACTGGCAGGTGGGGTTGACTTACACTGCCAATGTCAACTTCCGTTGACCCTGATTCTCTCTTCTTTACTCAGGATCGATCGTCTCATATTCACAAGTATAATTATTGCATATCGTTTTTTTTTTTTTTTGGTTTTGAATTCTATATATAAATCTTGTGTCGCTGATTCAAAGAAGTGGCAATTTTACATGTCACGATTGAGGTGGGTTAACTGTACCAAGATTTAATGAATTAGGTTAATTAATCCATGATTATCGTTTTTTTAAGAATAAATAATTTTAATACATTTAAAAGTTGTAATAAGTGAAAACTCTCTATAAATGGATAAACTTGGAAATGAAAATAAAAAATGAGAAATCAGTGAGCAAGCCTTATTGGTAGCAATGTACTAATCTAACAATCATTTTTGGTGTAAGCCAGCCTTGGTTCCCCGAGTCCCACAAATTAATTACTCTCATATCAAGGACGTGCGACATTACTGCAAAATGATTTCACTCATGTGTCCACTTAATATTCTTAACCTTTAAACAAATTATTATTCATCCAATTTCATTCAAATTAGAGGATTGGCCAGAAATTTGAAATAAATAAAGATACACACTTTTTATATAATAATCACAGGTCCCCCTTACTGCAAGCAACATTGATGCAACCTATGCCAAAGCAAAGTGGGCTACATGTAATGAAAAAGATAAAATCCAAATATTATTATCATATTATCTATTTATTTATTTTTATAATACGAGAACTCGTAGCCGTAAAAATTATTATGCAAATTAGACTCTGCGTGACGAATCACACATAGATCTAAAAACTTCAAAATTTGAACCCATAACCTCACGATCAGTAGTTCACTCTCTACTTTCTTACAAATTAGTATATTATATGGAGTATATTATTTGTACTTGTCCGTTATAGTACTAGTACACATATTCGTTATAAGCACGCCATTATCCCTTTTTTCTGTTCCGCCCTAATTTATTTATCCCTTTTGACTTGCAACCAATCATTACCACTCCCACGCTCCCCGAATCATTAATCCCTCCAAAACAAAAAAAAAAAAAAAAAGACACCTTTAATCTGCCTGCATACATTACCTCTGCATTCCAAGCCAAGCATTCTAAACCCATCAATGCCAATATAAATATATAAATATATATATATATATATATATATTATAACACTACTACTTTTCTTAAATATTCTAGAAAAAAACAAAAACAAAATCAGAAATTGAAGCCTCAAGCAAATTTCTTGCATCCAATCTTGTTATGATCCTCATCAACACTTCATCAAAATTCATCCCTTTTCCTCTCATGTTCATGTTTCATCCCAAAAACACCTTCTGCACATCACTCTTTAAATGGCCCTTCTCTTCACCATCTCCTTCTTCATTCTCCTCCTCCTCCTCCTCGCACCTCCGCAACCCGCCGCTGCCGTCGTCGTCGAACCTCAGCCGATCAAGTCGGCGCGCCTCCTTGACCTCGTCATCAGAGACTACACTTTCCGATCATACAACAAGAACTTCAAAACAGGGAAGCTCCACAAAATCAATCTCCCCGCAAACCTCTCCGGCATCGACGTCCTCACCGCTAGGTTCCGCTGCGGCAGCCTCCGCCGTTACGGCGCCCGGATCAAAGAATTCCGGCTAGGCGTCGGCGTCTCCGTCCGCGCCTGCACCAAAAGAGTCATGTTGGTTCGACAAAACCTCGGATCGAATTGGTCTTCCTTATACTACGAAAACTACGAACTCTCGGGCTATCAGCTCATCTCCCCTGTTTTAGGCCTACTCGCATACAACGTCGGCGCTACAACCGCCGCCACCGTTCCCTCCGAGCTCGAAATCCAGGCCGGAAAAAAGCCAATTATCATTGACTTCGGCGGCACTGATCTGATCAACACGTCGTCGTCGTCGCCGGGGATCATTCCTTTGTGCGCGAACTTCGCGCTGGACGGGAAAGTCACGCTGTCAAACCAAGCGAGGCCTAACGTTTGTGTCGCGACGAGAGATGGACATTTCGGGCTAGTCGTGGAGTCACCGTTGATACCGTTGAGACGGAAGGTGAGCAAGTGGAAGATCGCGATTGGGAGCACGATCGGAGCTGCCATGGCGGCGGTTCTGTTGAGCTTGCTGGCGGTTGCGATGCTGGTGAATGCGAAGAAGAAGGCGAGGATGGAGGAGATGGAGAGGAGAGCTTATGAAGAGGAGGCTCTGCAGGTGTCCATGGTTGGACATGTCAGAGCTCTTACGGCGACCAGCACCAGAACTCTGCCTGCAATTGAGCACGATGAGTCTCCTATTTGATTCGATTTGATTTTATGATGATCATCAAGTTCTTTTTTTTTTTTTTTTTTTTTTTTTTTTTTTGGATTTTAGTGTAGATTGTTAGTTCATGTCTGAATCTTTTGCCTTTTTTGGGTTTGTTGTATGAATGTTGGAGCTTAGGAACATCAATGCACTGAAAGATTGACACTGAATCCGATTCATTTCAAGTGTAGGATTTTTGTGGAAATGCTGACGAATTAATCCATCTGTCCTTATATTGAGTAATTGATATCATTTTTAATTTTTATTTGTATCGCATGACAACATATATTTTTCTTCGTTTTTGGATAAAATTATTAAATCAAAATATATTTAATAAATATCAATTAATTTAATTAATTTCATTATATATAATAAATAATATAAAAATAATGATAATATATCAGATATTATTTTTTTTAAAAAAAAATATATTTTCTAGTAAAAGAACATCACTTAAATATTTTAATTTATATTTAAAATTTTATATTTTTTATAAAACTAATTCATATTAAATATAAACAAATAAATATATTTTTTATTTATTTATATTATAAAAAATTTACAAAATAATATACATATTATATATTTTTTTATTTCAATTATATTATTAAAATATTTAAATATATATTTTAATTTTTTAATTATATATATTTACTCTGTCCCATTAAAAAATTGTCAATTTTCATTTATGTTCGTTCAAAAAATTAATGTAATTATTTTCTAATTTAGTAATTGTAATACGTACCTATCTAACATAATAAATATTCTTCTATTTTACAATATATTATACAAATATCATTATTTATTTTTATATTACCATAGAGTGTTTTTATTTTTATTTTTATTTTTATTATTATTCAATATAATACTAATATTAAAAAGTTTATTAAAAAAAAAAACAAACACCATTATTTTCGTGGGATAAAGAAAATATTAAATTTATTTTAAAATTATTAATATTAATAATTAATTAAATATTATTATTTTAAATAAAATGGAAAGTAATTCTGTCGGCAGCTAGAAATCTCATCATCTTTCGTCTTTCATCAGGTGGCGGATCGA
Source organism: Andrographis paniculata (assembly GCF_009805555.1). Taxonomy (NCBI): domain Eukaryota; kingdom Viridiplantae; phylum Streptophyta; class Magnoliopsida; order Lamiales; family Acanthaceae; genus Andrographis; species Andrographis paniculata. The sequence goes on along the minus strand of NW_026137616.1, from coordinate 154,559 downwards.
ATTCATCAGTTTTTGGAATTTACTAAGGGTATGTATTTTTGCTCAAAATTTGATGAATTTACTATTTAAATTATGCATATATTTTTTTTTTCTTGCAAAATATTTTATTATATATTATTTTAATATTAACTTTAAATTAAATTCTTTTTTTTTTAATTCATTTAAAGAAACGTAGCCTAAATTTTACTCGCGTTTTCTATACACACCCACACATTTTGATCATGCTTATCCAAACCCTTCATATCTCTTCGACTTCCCTTCCATGGCGGCTGCTTCTGCTCCCCAAAATCAACTCAGCGACCGAGTCGCCATCGTCACCGGCGCTTCCCGCGGCATCGGCCGCGCCGTCGCCCTCCACCTGGCCTCCCTCGGCGCCAGAGTCGTCATCAACTACGCATCCAACGCCGCCCTAGCCGACTCCATCGCCGCCCAAATCAACAGCGCCGCTAAATCCGACAATGTCCGCGCCATTACCGTGCAGGCCGACGTGTCGAATCCCGACCAGGTCAAGTCACTCTTCGACGCGGCGGAGTCGGCCTTCGGCGCGCCGGCTCACATCCTCGTAAACTCCGCAGGCGTGCTCGATTCGAAGTTGCCCTCAATCGCCGACATGCCGCTCGAAGAATTCGATCGGACCTTCAGCATCAACGCGCGTGGGGCGTTCTTGTGCTGCCGAGAGGCCGCCAACAGATTGAAGCGCGGCGGCGGGGGAAGGATCGTATGCCTGACGACGTCGGTGGTGGCGTCGCTGAAGGTTGGGTATGGGGCGTACGCGCCGTCGAAAGCGGCGGTGGAGACGATGGTGAAGATCCTGGCGAAGGAGCTTAAAGGGACGGGGATTACTGCCAACGCGGTGGCGCCGGGACCGGTGGCGACGGAGATGTTCTTCGCCGGGAAGACGGAGGAGGCGATCAAGAAGGCGGTGGACGACTGCCCGCTTGGGCGGCTCGGGGAGACGGGGGACGTGGCGCCGCTGGTGGGCTTCTTGGCGACGGACGCCGGCGAGTGGGTCAATGGTCAGGTCATTCGGGTCAACGGCGGTTACGTCTAGACTAGTTTGACTACTCTAATATTGCTACCATAAGGATGATCTAATAATAATATAGTTACACAAGGGATGATCTAGTGTGACACGGGGAATGAATATTTTCTTTATTTCAATTCAAAATATCATTTTTATTATTTTGATTTGTCAAATTAAAAATAACATTATAACTAATGTATTTAACGGCGAGAGAAATCAATCGTTGAATTAATAATTATCGGATAATGTAATTAAATAGAGATAATTGAATGGTTCATCTGTATATATAAAACCAAATGTTCAATGTCTTGATGGTTGTGGTTGTGAGCCTATCATCTTGTATATAGTCATCTTAATTTGCTGATCGATCTTCAAGGTCTCTCACAGATCAAATACTGTCGGAACAAGCGACAATTGCAGCGGCAGCATCTCTTCCTCGAACTAGATTTATACCAAAACAAATACAAGTATATATATATATATATATATCAGTTTTTGTAAAGCCTTGTGGTATATATAAAAACTTATTGCACAAAAATCAAATAAACTTACCATTTTTGTCAATTCTGCATTTTCTACCTTTAGTTTCCTCTCCTGTGCAGGCAGACATAAGTCATCAATGTAATGACTTATATTTCAGATATACTTCTAAAATACACACACACACACACAGTTACCTGTTCCTTAAGCTCAGCAATTTTCTCACAAAATAATGCATTCTGGGATTTAATCAAACATCAATATCAGCAACGCATATATGTACACAAAATCATGACATATCTTATATAGTTCTAAGGTTGTAATAATAATGCAGTATGTGTGTGTGTACCTTCCTAGCTCTGATTCTGCATAAACTTTGTTCCAACTGTGATTCAAGTTTCTTTAAATCATAAATGGAGCAAGAATCTAAAGACTCTCCCAATAGTCTTCTGCAACAAGAATTGAATAAATTGGATACTTTAAGAACACCGTAATAAAATGGCGGCGCGCCGACACAGAATTCAATCCGCGGTGGTGGTTATAATTGGTTACCTTTTAGATTCTTCGAGGAGGTTAAATTTGTTATGCAATGCACCGATCTCGTTCTCCTTCTCAGGTTGCTGCAATAAATTAAATAATAATATACATCAAATATATATATATATATATCCATCTCTATATTAGTATTATTCTTCCAATCTATGTATATATAATTGTAAATAAAAGTATACTAACATTGGGTGTGTTATGGACTTATGGTAAGGTGTTATATAGGTCTATTTTCCATTTTAATTGTTTTCAAATTAAACAATAGTTAAATGTGTGATTCTATATATAAAATTTAATGTATTTTTAATGAGAATAACAAATTATATAATACAATTAAAAAACAATGAAATATAAAGAAGAAGAAAACAATTGTGGGTGCATAAAATTCAAATACACCCATTGCAATTTCTGACCTGTGCTTTATTTTCTTTGACAATATTATTATTGATGGTGAGATAATGTCTTTGATACCGATCTATCGTCTCATCAATCAAACTGCAACAAATTTATTCAACATTAATTCTTCAATTTGCACAATTAAAATATATATATATGCTTATACCATAATTCTATTTTTTTTAATAATATCTACATATACATATATATGCTGTAGAAAAAAAAAATTCAAATAAGAACCATATAACAGCTAGCAAATGGATATTTAAATTTAATTGGGAGTTGATTAGTACTTAAAATACCAAAATTTCTAATTTTTTACTATTTGGACTTTGTATTTCTTAAAAAAAATATATATATATATTTTTTTAAAAAACATCTCATCAAACATTATTTTAATACTAATCTCAAACCTTTTTTTTTTTTCGAAACTAATGAAAAGAAACTTACCTATATATGATCTATTATTATTATTATTGTATGACACAGTTGAGGTGATAGTAATAACAGTAAAATCCAGTTGCTTGTGAAGTATTTAACTTCATTGAATTTGTCAGAATCATATGATGTAATGATTTCTTCCATCCAAAGAAGATTTGTCTATATATGAAGATCAAGAATCATATACTATATGACACCATTTTGCTGTGTTTTTTTTTTTTTTTGTTTCTCTCTCTCTCTCTCTCTTTTGATAAATAAACCATAGCTGAAGCATGAAGTCATGGAAATCAAGAAATACTATAAAGAAGAAGAAGTGACGCTATAATCTCAATCTCAAGGCACATTTGATGGTGTTGTAATGATACATGATGTCCTTTCCTTTTATCAAGAGCTAATATATATACAGGCAGCCACTTATTAGGGATTTGTGAAATAAATATGGTTAATTCAAGAAAAATATTTCCATAAACCAATGAAAACATTGCATAATTAAATTTAAATTCAAAAAATAAAAATAAAAATCATGAGAAAGTAAGACCTGGAAGTTGAGAACTGATAGAGCCTTCCTTTGGGAGAGAAGATTATCAGTGCAACCTCTGCATCACAAAGAACTGACAGCTCAAATGCCTTCTTCAACAGCCCACTTCTCCTCTTCGAGAATGTCACCACTCTGCTGCTTTCATTCTCGATCCTCTTTATCTCTATCTTCCCCCTCACCATTATTACAATTGAGTTCCCCTCTCACTCTTAATTACAGTACTCTTACACTACTACCCCACTCTCTCTCTCTCTCTCTCTATATATAATCCCAAAATACTAAACCACAGAGAGAGCGCCACCAGATCTGCAAAAATTACAGGAGAAACAAGAAACCAGTTCGTTAAAGAATGAACACAATCAGAAACCCTAGATTCACATTTGCTCAATTTCTTTCTTTCTTTCTTTCTGACTTACTTTTTTTGGTGGCTCCAGCTTTCCATTTTGTGGGGTGAAATAAATCTGGGCTCTCTCTCAGTCTCAACCATTTTGTGGAATGAGAAGAGAATCAGACCAATTATCTATATATATGGCCTGCCATTTTCTTTCTTTCTTCTTTTGGTAAAATTATTTTTATTACCAGATAAGAAAGAGCCCCAGCTCCGATCCAAGTCTTTCTTCTGCACCTGCAACATGCGGAGGATTAAATAAAATTTAATTTTTAATTTAAATAATTGCCATTGTGTACGTCGAGGAATGTAAACCCTTGGCTGCCCTTTTATAGCCTCCTAGGGACCAATTCTTTAGAACGTTTTTTTTTAAAATAACTTTGGTGATTTTATAAAATTGAAATAGTGGAAGGCTCCCATCATTATCATATTAAATTTGTAGTATTTTGCTTTTAAATATTTTATCATACAAATTGTAATAATAATGGATGGATGGTTTTTTTCCGTTTTTAGAAAAATTGCTAGAAAAAGAAAATGGAGATAGAGCCATGTGATGCTTCTAGGTCGTATAATAAAATAAAAACTATTATTATTATTCAACTCTATGTCAACTTCCGTTCGTATCTGTTATTAAAACATTCCCACCCAATCAACTCTCGCCACGTAGCAGTGTCACATGGACCCTTTGTTCTCGGCATCCCATTCCTTTTGTCCCTTTCTCCATTTGGTTTTGTATTTTTATTAGTTTTTAATTTAAATACTAGTAAATATTTGAATGTATAAGGGAGATTAAATAATAAACATTTTAAAATTAAACTAAAAAAATATTTATCGTTTTGTTTTAATTAAAAAAAAATTATATAATGAAATAATTCTTGTTAAGCTTCAATTTATATTTATAAATATTGATTGTGAAGTTTGAATATTTATTATTTTCATTTGAACTTCCATGCATAATTCTTTTTCATCTTTTAAACTTATATTTTTTTGGATTATCATCCAAAAAAATCTTTTATTTTATTTAGTAAAAAATATATGATTTTTTTTTTTTTTTTGTATTTTACACTATAAAAGATAAAAATTAATAATTGTTATCTATTTTAATTAAAATTCGTACTCAAATATTTGAGTACAAATTTGAATGAGTATAATATATACTGTTTAGACAAAATAATATAAAATCTTTATGTGATTTTTGAAATTTGCTGAAATCTTTCGTAGTCATAAAATTTCATATTATCTATTTTGTGATTCTAAAAATGTTACATAAAAAATTCTCTCTTGTAGTACTTAACAACGATTGTAATTATGTACTCAAATACAATTGTTTTCCGGGTTGTTCTCCTGACTATACTTGCACACTGTAGCGCAATAATCGTAAAGTATGTTGTACTGTTCGGTCGTGCTCACCTCAACACGTGAAGTTCTAACGGTCGTACTCTCCTTTATCAACGGTCGCATTTTAGACGAGTGAATTATAGTCGCTGTTAAGTACTAACAGTAAGGGTTTTCATGCAATATTGTGAGAACTACGGGTATGTAATATGAAATTTTAGGACTAGAGGAAGTTTTCAGTAAATTTTAAAAATCAAAATGAGATTTTTTGCTATTTTGCCTACTATTTATATAAATATGTTATCTGAAAATTTTCATATTGGCTTCAGAGATTTGCTTCAGAATTTGAACTACCTTGGATACATTTTTTTTTTTTATCTTCGAAACTTGTATCGGAGACACATACGAAAAATAAAATTCGTTGTCTTTTCAGTAATCTCGAAAATTTCGATACTATTTAAAATAGTTTCAAAAATTTCGAGATCGAATCCGAAACTGCAAGCATTACTGCGCATGAATTAGTATTTCTAATTGTCTCAAAATTCCGAAGTAATTATTATTTTTTTATAAAAAAAATAATCCCTTGAAAATCAGGGCACCGAAGATCATTTTCGGCCAAAAATAAGTATACAAAATAAATGGAGAAAATATAAAATAAGTATATCATTGAAATCCGAATATATGTATATTCAATTAATAACATATACTCTATTCATATAACAATATATATACATATTTATATTTTAGGTTATTCTTACCATTTTTAAAAAATGGCAAAAAATTATTGGATGACAAACATAAGTTTAAAGAACGAATAAAAAATAATAGTTAGGGGATGAACTAATATTCTTTCAGTAAAAAAGAATATATATATATATTTTTGTATAATTTAATATAAATAATAGTAAAAGATTGAAAAATTCTCAAAAAAAACACATCCTACCTAATTATACATAACATATAATATACTCTATCCGTTCGTCCTCAAGGAAATTTATTTTTTGTATTATTATACTCACTGGAAATATCATATTTTATTTAATTCAATATACTATTATTTTTTATATTATTAATAAGTATTTTTCATGTTTAATAGTATAAAAAATACATTATCCAAAAATTACAAAACAAACAGCCAACGGCCCAACACACACTCGTTTAAACGAAGAATTTATTTTTGGAAATAACTTTATTTTCATTTAAAATAAATCAAGGAAGATTTTTATTGCCGTCTAAAACTGTTTTGCACGTAGTACAGTATTTATTTGCCGGCGAATTGGTCAACTTTAGGATATTAATTATATTAATTTCGAAAATCAGCTTCTCTTTTCTATTTCCCTACTATCATTTTGCTATGTCCACTCCACCCTCTCTGAATAGTGTGAATAGTCTGTCTTTTTTGTTTTGCGATTAACGATGCTCTCTGGAAACAACAATTCGACGGCGAAATTGGAAAAAAGCGAGATGGATGCTGCTCCTCCCCCTCCTCCACCTTCACAGTCCGCCTCTACGCCGGCTCCGGCGGAGACAGAGGATCGAGACAAGGAGATAGTGCACAGGACAAAAGCGATACAATTTTTAGGGCGAACGACGCCTATAATTCTCCAAAATGATAATGGCCCTTGCCCTCTCCTCGCTATCTGTAATTATTCTGGCTCTCTTTCTGTATTAGGCTTTCTAATTCCGTCTGTCGGTGTGCATATGTTGAGGATCTCTAATGCGACGTTTATGTTTGCCTGAACATTAGGATCAAATATATCATTCTTAGGAAGGATGAACAGACGGAACGGATTTTTTGTTCAATCTCATTTTTAGCTTGAATCTCACTTCTGGTTGTCATTTGGGAATATATGAATTCATGATAGGAAAATGTTTCTGGTTTTGATCTGAGTGTAATAGTATGGTGATTGCTCTAGTCTCTAGTGGCAAGTCTACAGCTAACACGCCATTGAGGAAACTGTTTGTACTGGACTACGAATTCATTTTATGGAGGATGCAATTAAGATGCTAGCTCGTGACGAAAAATCTCATAATCCAAATTTTTAGAGATGGTCTTGAATTAATATGCTGAAAGCTTTTTCTTCCTATGTGCTTATTGCCAAACTGCACAAGAGGTGATGTACTTTAATATAGTTTGTTTAGGATGTGACTTGTTGAAAAAATATAGTTTTGTAGGTTACATGTTTGCATCTTGAACCCTGTGTTGTCCATTGTTCTTATGTGCAATCCCATTATGGCAGTGGACTTTTTACATTTTGTCTTTTGGCTTCTTGTTACCATGTTCATTGTGTGTCCAAATTAACTCACAGTTGCATTTCTAATAGGTAATGTTCTTTCACTGAAGAACAGCTTGAATTTGAGTCCAGATATTCCGGAAGTTTCACAGGAGAAACTGCTGTCCCTTGTTGCTGAGCGGTTGATTGATTCAAACTCCAGTGTTGATGTAACTATCTTTTGTACTCTAGTCCCTTTTTTCTTTTAGTATTTTTTAGGTGTGATTTAACTGATAAACAACTCTTCTTTTAGTTGTTTATCAAATTTGGCTGGGTTTAAGCTTCAAGTTCATTTTCTGACCTTGTTAACTGGCGTACAGAACAAAGACACTGGATATGTCGAAAATCAGCAGCAGAATATTGCCGATGCCATTGACTTACTTCCTAGACTTTCTACTGGGATTGATGTGAATATAAAATTTAGAAGGTGGATTAGACTTTCTTCTTTACTCATTATATTTTCAGATGTACACTTTGTCTGGGGACTGTATATGGTGATTGATATATCAACAGTGCTTGTATTGAAAATTTTTCCAATATTTGTATTAAATGACAAAAACATATTTTTCTCAGTGTCTGAACGACCAGGGAATCTGCTGCCATTTGTAATTTTGACAGATGTGTATCTGATGTTTCAGAATTGATGATTTTGAGTTCACTCCAGAATGTGCAATATTTGATTTATTGGATATTCCACTCTATCATGGGTGGATTGTTGACCCTCAGGTATGCATTGCATCACTGCTGAAAGTGAGGATATTTAATACTTGACATTTTAACAGTTCTTTGTCCTCATTTGAGATTATAATTACTCAATTAAACTTCATTGGAGCTAATCGAAAATAGTATGATATAACTTGAGTATTTTTCATAGCATTCTGGAAATTGACTTTACAGCTTGTTGCTTCTAATTTATTTTGTTGGCTTCTATTATTTGAAAAGTGACATTTAGTTGGAGTAATAATAGCAAGCAGGGATGGAACAAAAACATGAAAATCATTGAAGCATCAAATGTCTTTAAATTAATTAAGTTTTTATAGTGTTATCTACTGCCTATATTCCAGCATTATCATCAATTCTGGAACACAACCAAATTTTCATGAAATGATATATATATATATATACACTAAAAAAGTAATAATGAAGGCTTATAATTATGAATTGATGATCCCCCGACGTAATAATGAAATTTGTGGTCTATCCTTAGCTCCATGTTTATCTATCCCATGTCTTTCTTAATGAAGATTTTTCCATTTTGGAACAAAAATTTGCATGAGATTTTATGCTAATTAATATAAACTGAACGAAGTTGCACACACCTTGTGAGAACACAAACCAGCTGGCGCCGCAATGCCCTGTTAAGTGACTGAGGTCATGACATGTGAAATCGCACATACTAATCCAAAAACTTTTTAGGATCCCTGGTAATTAAGGCTGTTAAATTGCTTTGGTTATTTTCGATTTTCTTTCTGAATTAAGAAAATTAATTATCAACTCCCGCTTGTACTGTGTTACTTGGTGAATAAAGGTTCTTTTTTGGCTAACGGGTTAAGATGAGATTTACAAGTTCACTTTCATATCTAGAATGTAGTTCTACGCGTTCATACCTGCTTAAAAAGGAAAATTTAGGAAAAATGACTGATCCCTCTTTTATGCCTTTAGAATGTAAATTAGGTAATCTCAAACAATGGTAGCCACTGGATTTTCATGCACATACCTTTTTGGATTAATTGTTCAATTAAAAAATTCTATATGTCACGAAGGCTTTTGCTGACTGAATCAAGGATCAGAAAGAATATATCATGAACAACATATCAGCTTTTAAAGTAAGCTCACATGTTGGTTGGCTTGAAGAGCGCGAATTTTGATCTCTTCGGAGAACTTCTGAGAAATTGTTATGGAGGCATGCTAGTGTCTATAGTAGGATCAACGGCTGATGTACAACTTCAAAAACCACTTTTCGATATATTTCCAGCCAATATTTTGAAGATTTCTGGAACTGAGTAAGAAATGATGAATATTAGACACTAGACACTGTATCAGGATTATGGTCGACTGTCTCTGTGATTCTTGGTCATAGAATGAATAATCTTTGCACCATAAATCCATGCGTATCTTCTCATGTGTGGTATGATGATATGGTCAAATATTATAGTCTAGTCAAGATATATTTCTCACATCTACTCACTCTTTTTTTGCTTTATTATCCTTACACGTGTCTGATTAATTTTTCCACGAAACATGCTTCAGGACTATGAGACTACAGATGCTATTGGCTCAAAATCATACAATACTCTTATGGGAGAGCTTGTTTCATTAGAAACTCAAAATGTGGAGGATGACCACAAAAAGAACACTGATGATGGTGATGATGATGATGTTGATTTTGTTGCTGCTACAACTGCAGCACTCGGAGTACCTTCTCCTAGTCTTTCAAGGGGTCAATCTTTTGATGAGTCTCCCCATAAGCCAAGAAAGGGGGATGTAGAAGAAGAAGCATTGCTCTTAAAAGTCTTGAAAATATCAGAGGCAGAAGGGACCAACCCAGTGTCAGATGGTGTTTCTGATGATATAAGTTTCCATGTAAGTCCTGTAAAGGAACCTGAATTGATAACACATATGAGAAATGTGGAAGATGATATTTCCAAAGGAACAACCAATACTCCATCCATTGCCCATGCAGATGTAAAATTTCCTGAAGCAGTTCCACAAGAAGTTAATTGCTCATTCTCGAAAATTGACCAGGAAAATAGCTCTCTCCATTCTTCCCACAAGGAATCTCTAAAGGTTGGTGATGCAGTTGTTTCAGATACTGGAACTAAGAATGGAAAAGTTCAGTCCTCATCAGTTGAAGATGAAGTTATATGTGATCAAGATAATTCTCAAGATAAACTAAGGGGTGATGAACTTGCTCAAAACGACTTGATTACAACCCTAGAACCAGATGAACCAAGAAATCAGCAAAATGGTGGCAAGGAAAAAGATACAACTGACTTGTTGGCTATTCCTTCAGGACCAGATTCTGCCAGTGGCCATACACATAATACAGAAGATCCTCAAGGCTTCCCTTCCAATGTTGATAACAATGAACCTATTTATGAAGGCGAAGAATGTATATTAGACTCAGGACATGTAATTTATGAAAATCGGGAGCCTGTATATGAAGGCGAAGTGGTTCTTGCAGAACAAGCAGATAAAAGTAATACGGAGGATGGTGGTCTTAATGGAAAGGAAATAATATCTGCAAAACAAGGTGAAAAGTGCTCCTGTAAAGTATCCATTTTTTCTATTTATTTTTGGGAAAAGATGTACTATTTCCTTATCTTAATTAACTTTTCTATGATGCTAATAAATGTAATTACTTCTTATTGATTCTTGTTAGGCGAAATAATCAGGAACTTTTTGAACATAAGTGCTAGTCAGCTTACTGTATATGGGTTCGTATGCTCTCTATTTTTCTTGTTTGTTTGAGAATACACTCTTGTCTGGATAAGGGTCTGACTATTAGTTGTCTAATGCAGGCTGTTTTGCTTACAAGATAGGGTGAAGGAGCGTGAACTTTGTGTCTTTTTCAGAAACAATCATTTTAACACTATGTTTAAGGTTAGTACATGGGATTCTGTAGTTATACTAATTATATATATAAAGTTTCTTCATGACTTAAGTTTTACATGTGACTCAGATAAAGTTGGACTAGAAAGTTATATGTTACCACAATCATCATATTATTTTAAATTTTGTAGTTATTATTTAAAGAAGTATCTATATATCTTACTAAATAAGGAGAAAACTATAATAAGAGCTCATTACTACTACTAGAAAAGCGGTTAGTTCTCATTTCCTTTTTGAGATCTCTGCATATAAGTCTTAATGCTTATTGTTGCAGTGCTTCCATGCTCTTTCTTTTCTTGTCTTTTTTTCCCCTTAAGCACGTGAAGCTAATATATGTCATTTTCAGTATGAAGGTGAGTTGTACATTTTGGTTACAGACCAGGGTTATATTAATCAGCCAGATCTGGTGTGGGAAAAGCTGAACGAGGTAAGAAGATCCGGAATCTTTTTATTTCTTGGTTTTTATGTGTGGGATTGTCTTGTCTCCTCGTTGCTGGTTTTAATTTGTTAATTTCACCTTATGAGTATGATCCGAAAGCATCTGAGTTTTCATTTTCTTTTATAGTTTGGCATGTAAGGAGTTTCTTATTATTAAAAGTTGATACAAGGAGATTTCTATAATTCAACAGCCCTGCTTTGTCATATGTAGGATTTTTAAGGGAATTATATGTTCGTATCCCTTAATTATCATTTATTTGATGTTTGATAATCATCATGGAAATAGATATTAAACCAATTTTTTAATAGCTTTGGTCTTATTGCGATAATGTTTGGAAAACAACATTTATCATTAACAATGAATCTTTCTTGAAGTCCGTGAGGATTTTGTTCTGTGCATTATATCTTATGATAATTTGAGTGTCCACCTTAGGTGAATGGCGACAGTGTATACATGACGGGCGATTTTAAGGAATTTAAGATGGATGACAATTCCAACAACACATGGAATGAACAGAATGCCATGGCAAGTACTGCATAATGTAGTTTTTCAACGTTTCAGACCTCCTGACATTTTGTAAAGACTTTAAGTCTTCTGAATTGAATTTCAAACTTTGATTTTCAGGACTATCTAGCCGGTGGCATTGATACTACTCAAGAAAATTCAACTTTCAAGTAATCCTCTATCTACTTTATTGATTGTATTCCACTCTTTGTTTGCTCTTTATAGATATTGGAATATTTCATAATTGGAATACCTTTACTTAATGTGTAAGCGCTGCTTTTTGTTTCCTTTTCATTATGTAAGGAATTTTAACTACACTGAAATATACATATCTAAATGCCTTACATGATAAGTAAACTGGTTTGGAATGAATGGACCCATTTTATTATTCTAAACTTATTTATAGCTTAACAGACCTGTTTGGACTTTGGTACAGTTCTATCAGATAAACTATTTAGCAAAAGTCTCCGCTATTTGGCATCATATTATTTCATTCCAACTTTGATTCCTCTGTTACAGCAACCTTATGGGGTAATTTAAAATGCTGTTTCTTGGCAGTTCTGATCTGCAGTTGGCAATGGCTCTTCAGCAACAGGAATATGAGCAGCAGCAGCAGCAGCAAAATCAGCGTAACTTGCAGCAACCAGCCGTGACTGATGGTTCAAAGATGGTCACCGGTCCAAGGGTAGGTTTACAAAACTCTTTGCATTGGTTTAATTCCATGCATATTCTTGCATTATCCAGGGGTACTGACATACCTAATCTTGCATATCACTCAAATTTTGTTAGCTGGGAAGCAATCAATTAAATATGATTTTCAACTCGGGTTTAGCGTCTCTGCACGCACTTGTGTTTAATCTTCTAAGAAAATCACAAATCTTGGCAGGTATCACACAATGGTGGGAGGAGTTCCTCCTCCTCCTCCTCATCTAAACAGCAGGAATCGCCGAAAGCAAAGGAGAGGTGCATTTTGATGTGATGACTACTTGCAGTTGCAGGTAGGTTTCAACATTCATCGAAGCAAGTTTTGCTGAGTGTTGTGGAACAACTAATTGCCTTTGATTGACTTCCATTCTGCTCACTTATCTCATGTCTGTAGAACACTATGATACTAACTGCACAGCACAGCATCTCACCTCACCTCACCTCACGTGTTGCTGTAAATAGGAAAAACGCGTGTTTTACCTGGCATTTATATATATATAAAAAGTTAGGCTACTACTTAAAAATCGCTTTTAGGTAGATAGCACTTTATCAGCAGTGGTAGTAGTCTAACAGTAACTATTTTCCTTTGTAAGCTCCTCTGCAGAAGATGATGCACATAATGTACGCTCAGTTTCAACTCCATTATAATCTCTCTCTCTCTCTCTCTCTCTCTCTATATATATATATATATATGTGGAAATTTATGCATGATTCTTAGTTTGTGTTTAATATATTATAAAGAATTTATACAATTTCGTGCTTGATTTGTGAGGAAGTCTTCCATTGTAGTCTTGTTAATGTAACGCGTATTGCAATTTATATACCACATTATTATTACTATTATTATCATTCTATAACATTTTTAAATTACAAAAATAAATAACAAAACAATAATATAGTAGTACTCCTACTTTAATATCACCGTGTGTGTTTTTGAATTTAATTTTAGGGGGGAGTGTCCGGGACGTAGTTGCTTAAATGTGGGCCTGAATGAGTGAGACAGCGTAAAAGCTTAGGCCCATAATTTCCTCAAGTCTTCGGTTCGGCCGGGTTTAAACGGGCTGGTTCAGCCAAATCCAACCCGGCCTATCTATCTATCTATCTATCTATTAATACTAGGTAGTAGTATTAAATACATGACTCTAGTGACATAGTGTAGGTATAATAATTACTTTTATTATTAATCAAGTGATATAGATATAGATAATAACAATATCATAAATGCACAATGAGGAGGCAGATGGGGGCATTGATGATGGACGATGCATTATTATTATTATTATTATTATTATTATTTATCTGCTGCCCCTCAGCTGTCTTGTCTCATCTGTCTGTCTGTCTGTCTGTCTCTCACTCTATGGGTGATTTTATTGCTCTTTCATCCCCACACCCACCCCCTGCCCTCATTCGTAGTCATTGTCTTGGTAGAGAGAGAGCATTCATACGTACAGTACAATACAATACAAATACACATTGTGTTGTGTGTGTGTGTGTGTCTCACTCACAGGATTTTCTAACCTGCGTAAGTATCTGACATGCTACAGAAAGTTTTGTTGTCTCTAATCCCTATGTGGGAGGATGGAATACCGATGCCATATATGCCAGTGCAGTACAGTACCCTTTCTCTTTTTATTTTCTTGGATGGTGACGTAACCCAGTTCTCAATTAATTCATCCATCTGTATGGGCCCCACAGTCACACTCACTCATGTCCCTCTCCAAACAAGAGACAATTTTTTTGCCCAACTGGTCCTCCTCCTCCTCCTCATATCATCCCTACTTCCCATCTTTCAAAAACTAAAATCAGTATGCTGTACATTCTTCTTTTTCACTTTCCATTTTTTCTTTCTTTGGTTACTCCATAATATTTCATCAGAGTAGATTCTTCTTCTTCTTCTTCTTCTTCCAATGTGTAATATGAAGTAGTAATAGTAATTTGGCCCCTCACTGTAATTGTACCTAGTGCTGTCGCTGTCGAAACTCTTCAGGCTAGCTTCTGCTTCTTCAGAAAGGGTTTGCTCTCAATTACCATTTCTACTGATCTGATCATGATGGGCGGTGGTGGAGGGCTGAGCGACATCGCCGGCGGCGATCAGAACCACCACCACCAGCTGAAGGCGGAGATCGCCAATCACCCGTTGTACGAGCAGGTGCTGTCAGCCCACGTGGCATGCCTACGTGTGGCCACGCCTATCGATCAACTCCCCATTATCGACGCCCAGCTCTCTCAGGCAAATAATCTCCTCCGCTCTTACGCCGCCCAAAATCACCATCTTCATCATAATCATAATCCCGCCCATAGCCATAGGCAAGAACTTGACAGCTTCTTGGTATGTACGATATGTATATAATTCTGTCTTTTCCAGTATTAATATATATATAAATTAATTACTTTAGTGAATGTTGCAGACCCAATACTTGTTGACGTTATGCTCGTTCAGAGATCAACTGCAGCAGCATGTCAGAGTTCACGCCGTCGACGCCGTTATGGCCTGCCGTGAAATCGAGCAAAACTTACAATCCCTTACCGGAGCATCGCTCGGTGAGAGCACCGGGGCAACCATGTCCGACGACGAGGAGGAGGAGGAAGAGGACCTGCAAATGGAATTCACCATGGATCATCATCAAAATCAATCTGATCATGAGCTGATGGGGTTGGGGTCGTTGATTCCCACAGAATCAGAGAGGTCTTTAATGGAAAGAGTGAGGCAGGAGCTCAAGCTCGAGCTCAAACAGGTAATCTAATCCAATCCAATCTCATTCATTTAATTGAATTCATGAATTGAATTTAAATGCAGGGATTCAAATCAAGAATTGAAGACGTGAGAGAGGAGATACTAAGAAAAAGAAGAGCCGGAAAATTGCCCGGTGACACCACCGCCGTCCTGAAGAAGTGGTGGCTCCACCACTCCAAGTGGCCTTATCCGACGGAAGACGACAAGGCTCGGCTCGTCGACGAGACGGGATTGCAGCTCAAGCAAATAAACAACTGGTTCATCAACCAGAGGAAGCGAAATTGGCACACCAATTCCAATTCCAACTCCAATTCCTCATCGTCTACCACAACTTCTCTCAAGTCCAAGCGCAGGAGATAAGATATGAATGTATGTATTGCATTGCATTGCAATTCAAATACTCACCAGAAATCAGCTGCTGCTAAAACCCTTTATTATTGAAGTATAGAAGAAGATGATGATGATGATGATGATACAGCCATTATCAAACCATGGTCTTTCTGAAACCCATATCAAATGAACAAACAAAATTTTACTTGTACTGAATGAAAATGAAGTTATTCGCCATGGCCTGTTGCCTCAGCTGCTGCCATTGGCGACGGCACCATTCTGAGCATAGAATCTGCGGTATTTGGAATCGACTTCGGTGAGATAGTATACGCCCGGTGCAAGGAGGCTGCAGTCCTTGCTTGTAACAAAGTCTTTGCTTCCATATCTGTGCTCCATTGTCTTCATCGTTTCAACGAATTTTTCTGGCGGGAACTGCACAACACATCGCTTATGGCAGTTAAACCAGGCCTGTTGAATCAAGATGTTTATGGAACTAAACAGGACTTACCTCGTGCCTCGAATTCAATTTCTCAGTAATTTTCATGGCGGATGCAATGTTCGACAGGCTGAAAGGATGCTGCCCTTGGGTGAGGCGGAGAGAAAACATGGTGGCTGTCAAACCACTCCCGTAGGAAAACAACACCACTCTTTTCCCGGACTGTAGGGAAAGAAAAACAATCGTTAGAATGTGCGAAAAAGCACAGAAAGAGTTTGTTAGTTTGTTCATTTTACCAGGTCGGTGTTCTTGTTGTGGAGGAGGGATGCAAATGCAGCATAGAGCGATGCAGTGTACATGTTCCCAACTTGTTTCGGGATGAGTGTGGACGGCTGCACCTTAGCGTCGTAGAATGGCTTCGCGACTTGTTGGGAAGCCTGTGGATTCACTAAAGTTCTAAGCAATCGAAGATTCATTGTGGCAGTTCATCAATAAGAGATAACGACTAACATATAGCTCAAACCTTCTCAAGATCACGACTTTGGTAGCTTTCGTCATGGCTCAGTGACGAAAATGGAGCCAGACTCTCTTTACCAGCTTCATCAATGTAGCTGAAAGTTGATAAAACTGGGAATTAAGCGGACAATTTTTCTTGACAAAATGGTGTTACGAAGAAAATCATAATTCACCTGGCTTTCTTCAAACTATCATTGTATACCAATCGGGCAAAGCTCTTCTGTACAAGCTGCATGTTACAAGTTCGAAGTTGGTTCAATTTATATTCAATTAGTAAACCAATGTAAAGGAGAGTGCTATTTGGCAGCAGAACTGAAGTTAGCTGAAACTTGTTTGGCATCGTTACCTTATTATATGGAGAATGGAATACAAAGTAATCAGCATCTGAAATTGAAAACGGCTTACCCTCGAGTTTTTCGTACCTAGCAAATGTGACAATATGTAACATGCAATACAAACTTATATAAGAGATGAGATATACGAAAGCTGGCTGACATTATTCCAGGAGCTTACTTGTTACAGAAGGTTTTGTAACAAGAATCGAGTGCCATGAGGTAGCAAGTCTGAGAGAGCTTGCCATCGACAACCTAGAGAACACCATTATTAGTATAGCAAATGATCGAAGGCATACAAATAAGTTGAAAATTAAAGGAGTATTACCGGATATTCGCTGGCAAGGTTGGGCTTGTAGAAATCGTATGCATGAGCCATGTGGCTCCCTCTGAGCTTACTTTCAAAAGCAATAGGAGCATTTGGTCCTATTAGCATAGCAATTGCTGCAGCTCCTCCGGTAGGCCTAGCCGGACCCTCAGCGTAGACCTGCCAAATTTAGCCAACAGTCAGAATTCCATAATGTATTTTACAGAGCCTAAGCCATATAATTTTTTGCCTGGTTTTCATTTTTATCAATTTCAGAAAAAACACAAACACAAGATTATAATATTATTCTGGTGATGTTCATACAGCGCTGTCTGTGCAGACAACAAGCCCATGTCGGCCGTCCCACGAACTACTTTCCACCCAGTTGACACAGTTGAATAGAGCAGCAGTGCCACCATAGCAAGCATTGGTCGAGTCAACACCTTCTATGTCGGTATTTCCATGCTTCTGCTCATTCACATGGAAAATTAACAGAATTGAGTAAATGTATAAACTTAAAAGCATATCCTGAATGAAATTTAAACAATATATATATATATATGACCATTACTATAGTAGATGTGGATCTTTGGGGCAAATACCTCGAAGATTGGCATCAGAAATGTCTTAATGGATTTGCTTTTATCAAGCACCGTCTCACTTCCAACTTCAAGTCGACCAATCTGACTTGGATCAACCTCATACTTATCTAGGAGGGAAACAACAGCTGTCATACTGAAATACAATGTGTTAGCAAGTGCCCGCCAAAATGAACACTTTAAAATAGGACACCGGTGAAATACATTAGTATTATTAATAAATGATAGATTCTATCGAAATATCTGAGACTAAAAGTCACAACTTTCATTCATGAAGAACCATGCATACCATATATTTCAGCAGTGCCCACAAATTGATTTGTTTTTCTCCCTGTGTCGTAGCTTTAACTTAAAGCATAAATGTAAACTTTCTTAAGGAACTTAGAAGTCAAAGCCTCAAGAGCCACATGTGCGCGCTAAGTGTAATTAATAACCAGCTAAAACGAAAAGATTCCTTTTCTGTATGAAGATCAAATCGGTGTAGAGATTAAGCTAAGATTTTTCAAGTCTACCTTGCAAAACTCAAAGGAAATGATTCCCTGTTTATAGAAACTAAATATAAATCAATTTTCATTAGATACTCTAAATTTTCATCCGGTGCAGTGTAATAAACATCATCATCATCAATCTTCGCTAGATGCAATCAATTCGCATCGACCAAAATACCTCATAGAAATGACATCTTCGACATCAGTGCAAAATGCCATGCAATCTTGACCGAGCCCAATCGTGTACTTCCCCTTGCTTGCTCCATCATGATCCTCCAGGACATCCTGCAATGGACACATTGAAACTCACCAGGACAAGAACACAAATCCGATCTAAGATGCACAAACTTTTTAAATCGTCAGGTTCTCAAAAACAATCACGATGAACAAACTACTAAACATAGCCATAAGCCAATCAGTTGTAACATCATCACTATCAAAGTGGACAAAAGAGAGCTAACATCCTACATCTCTCGAACAAGAATTACAGCCAAGCAACACATCGCAAGGAAAGGGACTTTACGCAAGGCAAAAAAAATAAAAATCCGAATAAAGAAGCTGCAAATAAACCATCAGATATAGGACCATGCTCACTTTCATTCCAATCAAGCACTCAAACAATCGAGTGGGTCCATTTTTCAGAAATCTAAAACCATGAAAATTACAACCGAAAAAGACATGGAAATTAAAAGGCCACGACCGTACATCCCCTCTCCAATTTCATCACTCCATTTCCGAGTCTCTATTTTCAAAAGGTTCAAAAGAAAAACAAAAAAAAATAAACCAGAAACAGAACAATCAAAACGAGGGAAGACATAAGAGCACGAAAACCGCATGTTAGAAGCTTCAAGACGCTTCGATTCGAATCACGTCAGAAGAGAAATATATAACAAACAATTCCAAAAATACAATACCATCCGTCGATTACCTGCTTGATGCAAGTCGGCGGAAAGTAAATCTCCATGGCGAGAATTCCCACATTCTTGGCCATCACTGTGACTGTGCAAGGAAAGGAAATACACAATTTTCCCTAAAATTCCCCGCGGGATTTCCTCGATTCTTGATCTTCAACGCAAGCAATAACAATCCAACAACACCAAGATATTCAAGAGGGGGAAACGTCTAAACGGAACAACGAAAACGAAACTGTATTTGGGGAAATCTGCTGTGTAGGCTGAACGTTGGCGCAATAAGACGCAGCTGCTATGGCGGCCACTATTTATACTTACAAATTTCCTCGATTTTATTAATAAACAATTAAAAGAGAAATTCTATTATATATATATATAAAAAAAATTACATAAATAAAATCTTTCGCTCGTAAGATTATTTATTTTTTGTGCGGATTAATTAATGTCTTTTAAATGAAATTAGATGTTAAATGATTTTAATTTTTTTCATTTTCAAAATATAGAAAGTTAAATAAATGATTTATAGTGAATGACTAAGCATTAAACGTGTCGTTAATAAATTTACATAGTATGATATTTGGCATGTATATTAATATTTTAATATATTTGTAATTCTGATTGTCTTTTGTAGGAATTGGGGGAATGATAATGAATGACTTATCTAATTTGAAATTTAAATCAAGGAACCAAAATTGTTACACTTACAGTGGTTAGACAAAATTATTTTAAAATTTAGATGCCTATTTTGGGGGTTTTGGTAGGACAATAATTCATCAACTGCCTCTAGTTTTGGTATCGTGTGTTCGGCTATATTTGGGATTTGTTTTACTATTTTGCCTTTTCTTAAAAATAAAATAAAACAAAATAAAATAATGATATACTCCCCCGTTTAATTGAAAGATTATCATTTTTCATGATTTAGTAATTGTACTACCTATTTAACGTAATAAATACCCTTTCGATTTATAATATATTACACAAATGTCATTACTTTTATATTACACTGTACTAATAGGGGTATTTTTATCTTTTTCATTACATTCTAATATAATACTAATATTAAAAAATATATGTATAAAAAGCAAACGTCACCCTTCCAACGGGACGGAGGGAGTATATTTATTTATTCATGATATGTGCAAAATGTTTATGACAAGTTATTAGCTCCGGCCGAGAGTTTATCATAGAAAAAAAATGTTGTTTAAATACTTGTTTCGTTTTCTAAAAGTGTTCTTAAAATCTTTTGTACAGTCATCACATATTTTTTTTTATAAAAAAATATATATTATTTTAATATTATTTTTACTTATATATTCTTAATTAATTATTTATTTATTATGTTCATACTAGATTCTCGTGTCTACAGTAAATGGTAGGTGAAACTGATGGAGTATAAAATTTGGTGAGTAATAATAACAATGATGTAAGAGTATATTTTTATTTGTGATTTAAAATCGAAATTAATACTAACATTCAATTCATACCCTTTTTAATAAAAATGTATTTTTTTAATGAAATATTATATCAAAATATTATTTAAATAAAAAACTTAAATTACACTATATTTCAAAATAATTTCAAACCACAAACAAACACAGATAAAAAAAAATAATGATGAATGAATATTTAAAGAATATATATTTTTTTAATAAGTTTATTTATATAGACAACCTAAAATAATAAAATAGATACATATTTACAAAATGGAAGAGTACTCTTTTTTTGAATTGGGTGGTCTAATAATTTATAATTGAAATATAATATATCTACTTAAAATTTAATTAAAAAGTTATACGTAAAGTAAAGTGTTTCGTAAAAAATATATGACACAAATAAATTAAATTATGTAGATAGACATGATTAGCATAATTTTAAGATCAAATTTGAAAGTATATAATAACACTATATATTGTGCATAATTGGATTAGTTATAAAGATTTACTATGTAACTTTATTATTGCATATGAATATATATACTATGTGTGTACAAATACCATATTCGTAAATTATGTTATCTAAAATTTAAAATACAAATAAAAAAATAAATATGTTAGCAAAAAATAATACATCATGACAATTAAAAATGAATAAACTATAATAATTGAATCAGAGATATTTTCTCTACATGAAATAGTTATGATTTAATAGTGTTTTACATTAATAACATATTATTTTCAAAAGATAAAATAATTTTATTTTGAATGAAAATTGCACCTCAAATTATTAAAGTTTAAATGAACTAAAATGAGGATGAAATCGAAATGTGCCGAAAAGTGAAAAGGAATTTTTCAAAAAGCTAACGACGAAAAGAACATGAGGGCTTGTTTGTTAATGTTTAAAAGAATGAAGAAGATTTTCTTTTATAGGCACACTACTCAAAAAAATATGAAAACCGACATGAATTAATGATCATAACTGATGTATTGTAAGACTCGAATTGAAGTCACGATTGTACTATATATTCAGACTTTCGAGTGCCGCTCCCAAATGTAGGTCATCTTAGTTGAATTAGATCAATAAAGTTTAATTTGTGTTATTGCATGATTTCCTTAATTTTTTTCTTTGTTTCCTAATTTCACAACAATAAGCCGCTATTGTCGCATTTTAATTTTCGTCCATAATTTTATGTCGTAATTAATGTAATCACGCAAATTGACATCTTAACTGATACACTCATGTATGATGAAGATTGCTTTTTGATCAATATCCGAGTTGGACTTTACTATTTAAACTTGTCTTGAAATTAATTAAAAAGGAAAAAAAAATAGATATAATATTTAAGCTTTCGAGTAAATTTGGCATCGCCAAACTATTCATTTATTAAGCTTCAAATCCTATTCATATTGTGTCTGTGTTCAGTTTGGTGGACGGCGCACATGTGATTTACTTGTATTTACGTGTTTCGACTACACTTTTATCATACGAAATTAATATTTAAATACATCATCAAATGGTGTGTTTAACTAATATGTGACAAATTTCCAACCATTAGTTAGTTAATTACATCATCATTAATTAACTAATTGGTCATCCTTTGTAATTGCTCAATTAACCAAATTGAATTAATTATTTCATTATGCACAATATATTTTTATTTTTGAAAAATTAGTTTTTATCAATTATCCAAATTCATTTATCCAACATAGTAAAAAATATTCAAAATAAAATAAATAAAAGGATTTAAAACAATTATGGCGGATATCATGCCTATAGAAATCAAGTCAAGTTTAACGGTAAAAATCTATTCACGAAATACTTTTTACTATTATTTTTAGAATTTTCAAAAAACAAATAAACACAATTATCCAACGTGCATATTTCCATCAATTCTATTACAAGACAATTTTATATGTTTTTCTTTTCTTAAGAAGATGCTAATAACAAAATAAAGTTGACCTAATCATTTTTTATTTCCGTAATTTTTGGTTTCCTTCATGTAGGATACTCTTAAGGATGATAATACCACATTTTGTCAATAAAAATTTGATCTTGTCCGTATCTTCTACTTTAAGTAGTCAATCTATACAACTGTAATCTAAATTAACACTTCAGGTTATTGAACGGTACATAGTTAAATTAAATACATATATTCAGAAAATGAAAATATTATTAGTAGTGATTATCTTGGAGATAGCATCAAAATTGGATCAATGTGCAATATTTGTCTTCAATTTGGGCCTTAGCATGGCAGCCCATCCAAACAAACGCGTCCATTATAAAAGCCCAAACAAACTACAAATTTAGAGGAGTGCTTATTAAATAATTCTTTTAAAAAAACAAGCTGGTATGTCAGTTATTCGATCCCGAGTATATTCTTGTCGCCAATTTAACTAATTATCTGTAATTTTCTTTACGGGTGTATTTGTTCAAGGGATTTTGCCAAAAATTTACTATCTATTCAAAAAAAATATTTCTCTAAAAATATTACATCAAACATCTATTTTTATTTTCTATATTATTATAAAAATTAATTTTACATTGTCAACACCTATTTATATTTAGATCAATCATACAATTATTTTAATTTAAAATTTTTACTATTTAATCACATTTCATAACTTAATCACCTGTTCTTCAAAAGACAAAAGTCGTCCACTCCAAAGTATGAGAGCTACAAAAAAACAAAAGCAAAAATTATTTTTTCACATTCAATATCATAATTATCAATCTCATAAAAAAAAAAAATTATTAATTTTGTCTCATTCAAATTTTTTATTAATTTTAATTTCAAAATAATTGATTAAGACTGAACATGAATACAACCGTCCAATTTTATTAACTATTTTAAAACTAAAATTGATAAATTTTTATTTAAATAAAATCAAAATTAATAAAAAGATTTAAATAAGTTGATAATTAAGAAATCACCATCGTCGTCGTCATTTCATTTCCCAAAATCAGACCTCTACAGTGGACTGATCAATGGCAGTGTAACGCCACCGCTCTTTCTCCATAAAATCGGCGTCCAAAAACTTGGCAACGAATCTCCAAACTTTATACACATCCTCAAAATTATTCATCATTCCAACCCAAATCGAAGCCGCCCACAGCCCCCCTTTCTTCTTCCTCCTCATTTTCTTCTTCTTCTTCTTCTTCTCCGACTTCAACCACACGTTCTCCAAGAACCCTATTGTCAGGGAAACGTTGTTCCGCCCGGCTAGCTTCTGCACCAAATTCGGGTCGACCCGTTCCCCTTTCCAGTCGTGCACGTTGAAGGCGATGGCGGGGCCTCTGTCGAGCATAATTCTGGGACCCAGGATGGTCACCAGGGCCTGCCCCTTCCCAGAATGTGGGTGCTGTAGACTGAGCAGTGCGTTCACCAGCCAGTTCACCAGGCACCTAACCCTAACGCTGATCAGAATCAGGCCCAGCCTGTCCGCGTGGTCCAGGCCCCGGAATTCGATTTCCTTGCTGCCCATTTCTACTATCTCAGACGTTAGCAATGGCAGGGGCAGGGACTTGGGGTCATTATTAGTGGTGAGTGCAGGGGTAATGCTTACGATTCCCATGGTGGTGGAGGATGGATTGAGAAGTGGGACAGTGGATTTTTTTATGAACAGGGAGCAGAATCCAGATGGGTTTTGTCCGAAGATTTTGAAGAATGAGCAGATGAGGAAATCGGGCTGGAAAAGGGAGAGGCCTAGGGTTTCCATGTCCTTGGCTCCTAAAGCACAGGCATCAAGCAGAACATGCCAACCGTTTTCCCTGGCCAGGTTCATCCACTGGTAGGAGTATCTTGATCCAGACATTCTGGATTGGAGTGGGAAGACAAACAGGCCCCTGTTTTTGGGCTTGCTCTTTTTGACAATGACTTTTCTTAGTTTTCCAGAATTGACTCTCAGGTTAGGCCATGAGAACACAGCTGATTGAGCTCTGGCTCCTCGTTTCTTGGAGCTTTCGATCATGGCTTGCACGGCTTCGTTCTCGTAGTCGTACATGGTGAGAAGCTCTTGATTGGAGTGGAAAGGGTAAGCATCTGCCAGGAGCTTGAATGCTGTTGATTGGTTGGCTGTGAACACTAACCAGTAATCCTCTTCAAACACATTCATGTATCTCATGATTCGTTTTCGCACCAGCCTTTGGAATTCTGATTCTTGGCAGCTTCTATTGATCAGGTAAGAATTCAAGTTCTCTGAGCTGTATGAGATGTCGAAGAAGGGGGCGGCGTCTGCAGCACTTGATGATGATGAGGCAGTTTCGGAATATGGCACCGAGCCGTAAAGTTGGGAGTATGAAAACAGCCCGTGGCCGGTATAGTCGAGACAGACATGGTTTGCCAGATGACTATACTCCAAGGCTCGAATATGGTCTGCAAGGACGGTGTTTGAGTAGCTCGGGATTGCATTGTTCAGGCTGGTGAACATCTCTTGCAATGACGGGAGGGATTCATGGTTGGTGAAATAGGTATTTGGTTGGATGGAGGAGAGTATGGCTGAATTAAAGTCTTGGCGAGGATCGGTCCCGGAGTTGGGAGGGGAGCTATGGGGCAGAGGCTTTACCCAGCAAGAGCTGAGGCAGGATTTGGATGCCTCTTTGATGCAATTTGGTTGCATGATTTGCTTTCAGTTTCTCCTACACTCATAATGCTTGGTAAGCCTTATTCAACTTGACATTCTCTTGTTCCATACAATCATCTGCTGCATACCTAACCCTGTTTATACCCTTGCAGACACAGCAGGTTATTTTTATGTGATGGACCAGGCAGTTTGTCTGATGGTGAACTTAGGTTGACTCAGTCATTCACCAAAATGTCAGGATCTTTGGCTTATACCTTTAACCCTCTTGAATTTTCCTTCCATGAGACATTTCTACTCAACCATTAATGTGTTCCCAGTCAAACATGAACTTGTGATGATGTGAGTGTAGCTACAAGCCTACAAGTATAAGGGATAAAAGAGGATGTGCATATGATTGCATATTAGTGGCTCAAGATCAAAGAGGTAATGGACAAGCAGAAAAGGGCAAAGGCGAGAACCTCCAGAGCGGCGGGCACCATCATGGGTAGCCAACCTTTCATCAACATGCCTAGCTCCAAAGTTAAGTGTATAGTTAAGAAAACTAGTTGAGGCAAGTAGTTTTCAATTGAGTGTTTTTTACCTTTGCCCCCATAAAAAGCAAATAATGGGCATCTACTGTTTTTTTTTTCTCAAGAATACCAAGAATGTGTAAGACAATAAGATTATATGTGGCATTTACTGTAATTTGCAAATTAGGCACAGTAAGACTTTGCCTCAGGGAAAGGCTATTGAACAGACAGCATTGTGATGCTACGACTACACATCCAACCAACCAACCAATTAAATGTCATGGTGCAAAAGGCATCCATTTTCAAACTGCCACGAAGATTATCTAAGCTTGAAATAACAAGGAAAATGACACCTATGGTTCACAGTTCACACTCGGAAAGAATGGTGTGGACTTGTGAGAAGACTAGAAGGGACAACCGTGGCATATATATTATGTAAAAACTTTTGAATTGGAGTTGTGTCCCTACTACTTCTGTAGTACGAAATAGGAAGTTTATCAAGATTGTTGGTTTAAGGACCATTGGGACAACTGTACCTGAGTGCCTGTGTCTTATATGCAAAGTATTCTACATGGAAACAGAACCCTAATAGGCTAATACTTCTGTAGGACGAAATAGGAAGGTTATCAGGATTGTTTGTTGAAGAACCATTGAGACATCTGTACCTGACTGCCTGTGTGTTATATGCAAAGTATTCTACATGGAAACAGAGATAGGAAAGGCAAGATAAGAACCCTAAAAAAAGATAGGAAAACCGAAAAAATATATAGATGTTGAGAGTGGGATTCGAACCCACGCCCTTTCGGACCAGAACCTTAATCTGGCGCCTTAGACCAACTCGGCCATCTCAACTTTTGTTATTAATCATTGTTTTATTTAATAAAATCTATTTAACGAGGTCTAAGTCGGGTATGTTGTCTGGAAAGGGGAAGAAGATGATAGATAGGAGTTATTACAGATTTCACATGCTTCTCTTATATTGCTATATGGTATTTATCCTAACAAGTGCATGAAACTCTCCACTCGTTTTCTGGATGAATATATGAGGACATGGCATGGCATATTGGCATGTATAACTAAATCTATTTAGATGTGATTCTGAGACAAATCTTGACAATTAAGAGAAGAGTATTCTTGATTATAAAGTTTGTTCCATGCCTTCTAGTTTCGCAGTAATATGCACTTAAGCCCTAGTGGTCATAAGCATCAAAATTTCAGATAAAAAGAACGTAAGAATCCATGTATGTCAAAAAGCCAGAAAAGAAGAGGTGTCTGAAGGCTCACATACCCTTAACGTCGAGCATCAGATCATCCGCGTTCAGTATTACTCGGTTCTGAGACTTGGCCACACTTTCCGCAATTTCCTTTGAAGCTTCAATCTTCCTTAAAGAGATGAATGATTGGTTATTACCAATTGCTTTTCCTATCAGCACAGCACTTTGAGCTTCCCCCTACAGTCGCAACAGAAGGTTGGAAAAATTAGGTAAGAGGGTTTGCAAAAACATAATGGAATTTGACTTGGAAAACCTCAAACCTTAGCTTTGATAATAGCACTCTTCTTCTCTTGCTCAGCTTTCTCCACAATATACATGGCCCTCTCGACTTCCTGTGCAGCAATCTGCTTCGCTTCAATAGCTGCATTAAATTCCGTACCAAAGGAAATATCTGTGATGGAGACATCATCTACTTCAATGTAGAAGGATGAAGCCTTTTCCGCTAACAGGGTGCAAATGTCCTTACTAACAGTCTGCACTAGCAATAACCATTAAGCATCAATTCCAAGTTGAGGACTTCTACTTCCATAAATATATATTCTTACCAGTAGTAACTCAGGAAAAAAAGTAGGGATACACATATATTAGCTTGCAAATGTTTTAATGTCACCTCTCTCTGTGTCACTAGTTGGCTTGCATTGTACTTTGCTACAGTACCCCGAAGAGTTTCTTGAACAATAGAGGGGAAGACTACTTCATCGTACTTTTCCCCAAGACGGCGGTAGAGTGATGCTAAGTAAGTTAAGTCAGGACGTGCAAGAACTCGAAGACTGATTTCAACCTGCTTGGCATAATGGGAAGGTCCAAACATAACCATATGATCATTGTTATACTACTGCAAAATGATCAAAACATGAACAAGTCTTTTCTAACTTCTTAGCTCATTTGAAATCATGGAGACTGTAATATAATTAAGTGGAACAAAAACTCAAAAGTGACATTTTCTTTTGTCACTCATCTAAAAGCAATTTAAGAAATTTTGATTTTTTCCCGAGGTTGGTGTGTAGAATTATGCAAACATGGGAAAAGGGAAAATTGTAACAATGAGACAGATTACCATTTGTAGATCCTGAGTTCCTGCCGTGCCCTTAAAAAGATGAGGGCGTGCACGGACGTCGAAGGTAATAGGCCATTCAAGATAGGGAAAGGTAAAATGCGTTCCTTCTGCATAAACCTGCAGAAATCTATGTTCTGTAACATATGAATGAGAATTTAACTACTGAAAATGCCAATTTAAATCGGGTACCATTACGACACATTTTTATTTCATGGCAATGTGAAATAACTATTGCACTACATAGTAGTAACAACTGGTTCAGGAAAAGAGTTTCACCTCAAAAGCAAATTATAGGACGGTGGTGTATGGCTTTCTGCTCCAACCAATACACTCCTTGCTTATAAGATAATGGGTAATTAACATAGAGTTTTTAATGACATTCTGGTACATCAACTATTACTTGCAAAACAAATGCATGCTTTGAAGATTGATTAAAATCAAGCAAACTTTTATATTTATCAGACATTCTGAATTTGTGTTATATACATTCATGACAGTAGAAGAATGAAACCTTGAAAGTTCTACAAGTATGAAGCAGGGAAAAGAAATACACACACATGACAATCCACGCCAGCTTAGTAAACTAAAGTTCTGTAAGTATGTAATGGGAAGGGATCATATACACACAAGACAACGCATGTTGACATACAAGCACATTTCTGTAATGGAAAAGTCTAACAGGTCTTAGGGATATAATAACATAAAAACAAGTACAGAGAAAATGAGAAGTATAAATGTTTTACTTTCTGCTTTGTCCCAGTGATGCGATTGAATTTCAGGGCTCTATGGCCTTCATCGACATTGAAGTAAGTTTTCCTAATAGTTTGAACTACAGCAACAGCAATAGTGGCAATCTTGATCACGTCCCATTTTGGAAACAACCTCCCCTTGACTTTTTCAGCATCTGAGGACAGAAACTTATTGTTATTAGCCTATACCTTATTTGGCTTCAGAGGCAGAAGAAAATTATAATCTCATAAGATATCAATAACTAGTGTCAAACAAAATATCATGCATCCTTCTCTTTTTCACAATAGAGAAAGCAAGTGATAATGTTTTGCACCAGCAGAATAGATAATTAAGTACATAATCTAGTGCTAGATAAATAGTCATATAATCTCATTTCCAATTTAATCCAACATACTCAGCCACTGTTTGGTGTCCTTCAAGCCGATAGACTTGAAACGACATAGTATAACAGTAATATAGCCAATTTATGATTAACAGAGACCCTAGTTAAAAACACAGAATGTAGAGAAACGGTTCTAGAAGCAAATGTTCTCAACTTTTGTACATGAAAAGGTTCCACACATGGACTACAGAAGATACAGGAATTAGCACCATCAAGTTCAATATTTATTTTACACAATCATCAGTTTATCAGCATATCATCCATAAAACAAATCCACATAAATAATCATTTTATACCAATACCGTACATCAATCTATAATATAAAGGAACTACATCCTGTACGCTCCAAATTACGAAAAATCACAGCAAAAGAAGCGAACATCGCACGCGATAGATGTAAATGTTGGTAGGTGTAAGCACAAACATGTAGCTTAACAGAAAATTAAAGTTACCTAGAACCATGCTGCTGGAAGAAGAGAAATGAAGTACTAAGAGCTTCTGAAGATTCGAAGTCCCGCGCAATGACTGCGAGAAATGGCATCACACTGAACACGATGAGTATTTATAACAGAAAAACTGCAACTAAGCTCTGCTCCGGTGTTAACGGACTACTGAACCGAGAAACACGTAATACGAGCTTAGTCCTTAATTTCTGTAAAATTGCGTTTTCACCCCTTAATTAACTTTGAAGTCCAGTAATTCCCAAATTTGAATATATGTAACTGAATAATATAGATAGACTCATTGTATTGTTGAATTAATATATATATATATATATATATTACATTACATGTATGCATTTGATTCCAAGGGGCAGCACGCACATACATTATGCATATTAATTGCCTAAAAGCTTTCAACAAAAAGTAGTTGATATTCAATTATTTATATATTCATATCTTCACTTTCTAAAGCTTTTCTGACGCCTCTCCTGCAATATCTTCACTCCCATGTACCTTCCGAGCATCATTACGGTGGCCTGAGGATTAGTTCCGGGGGAGTGTTTAAAGGTGGAGCCGTCGATGACTCGGAGCGCGTCGACGCCGATGACTCTGTACTGAGAGTCGACCACTTTCTCGATCTGGCAACCGCCGTGGTAATGCCAGATTGTCATCACCGTGTCCTTGCAGAACTGCTCCAGCGAAGTCGACACATTCTCGTGCTTCGGCCGCAGGTTCACCGGAGCGTTGGCGGTTATCTGGAGGAGCACCGGAACCGGTAGGTAGTCGTATCGGAAGGTCGAGAAAGCCTTCGACTCGATTACCTTCTCGATCACTTCCATTCCTTCGACGCATCTCCGGAGGTCCTCTGGATCCTCGAAGTAATTGAACGTCACCGACGGATTTTCCGATGGATCCTTTGATTTCAGGCGCAGCTCGCCGGTGGAGACTGGCCCCAAGGTTTTCTCCAGGATGAATCCTCCACTTAACGCCGCCGGCTCCGCCGATTCTAGGATGTGTTTGCTTGCCTCGGTGGAAAATTTGGAGAAATCACCAACTGGAAGTCCGGCGGAGAAGAGTTCTCCGCTGGCGGCTTCGATGAAGCTTCCGTAGCGCGTAACTCCGACTACCTGAATCAACGAAACCTCCACCGGAGACGGCGACGGAACGAAGACGGCGTTCATTGGGTTGTCTGACATGCCCTGGCCCACAAACGGCTGATCCAAAACCACTGTTATGTTTTGGGCCTTGAGTTGGCCCATTGGGCCGATTCCACTTAACATAAGCAGTGTTGGGCTTCCGAGAGCCCCGGCTGATATAATTATCTCAGTTTTCGGCCCATGTTTTAAATACGCTTTGTGCCTTTTTCCTAATGCGTCTGTGAACACCACTCCGTACGCTAATGGCTTCTTTTTACCTGCTTCATTAAAAAAAAATATATATATATATAGAAGTAAATTTTAATAAAATTGAAATTTAAAATGTTCAAAAAAAAAAAAAAAAAAAAGAAAAACCTTTTCGTCGGAAGAGTATTTTTTGGACAGAGGCGTGCAATAGAACTTTAAGCTTCTTTTGATTGGCGTATTTCAGGAGATCCGCCGCCGTGTGCCGCCGCATGTCGCCGTCGAAAATGGTGCCGCCGACCTTAGTCCCCTGCAAATGATCGTACGTGAAGCCATTAAAAGGGTGAACGCCGACCTCCAACAGCCCATCCTTCACCGCCGACTGCCACTCCTTCATCGGCGGCTGGAACGCCACCATCCTCTCCACCCACCGGTAAGACTCGTTCACCAGCCCGCCGTCCCACCCGGCGGCGCCGACGTAGTGCGGCGGCGCGCGCGAGTAGAATCCGGCGTTGAGGCAGCTCCCGCCGCCGAGCACGCGCGCGCGTGCGCTGATGACGCCGTCCTCGGAGACGAACTGCTGCGCCGGCGACGACGGCGAGAGGTCGGCCAGCGCCTTCCCGAAGGCGGCGAGGTCGGTGATGTTGGCGTTGCCGTACGGTGAGCCGCCGCGCTCGAGGAGGAGGACGGAGGCCTTCTCTGAGAGGGTCGCCGCTAATGGGCAGCCGGCGGTGCCGCCGCCGACGATGATGTAGTCGTAGTGAGAGCGCGGCGGCGCTGACGTAGCGTCAAACATGAAGCTGCTGTAATTCGGATCTAAACAACAAAAGATTTATAATGTAATATAATCCTTAAAAAAATCACAACTTAATAAAATCAAATTACATTATAACAATGGAATTTAAATTACCTTTCAGGCGATCATCGTCAGATAATGAAGAGACAAATTGATCAAGGAAAATCAGAATGCCAACTACAACACCAAGTAATCTCCAAAAACCACCCACCATTGTTGTATCAATGAAATTGGGATCATCCAAGGGCAGTGATATGTAAACACTCCTGCACATATATATATATATATAGATATATGTGTATGTATGTTTGACAGCCAGGTGGAAGCATACACCATGAGACAAATGCCTTGCATGCATGAACACATCATCGTGTAATAAATACAATAAAATAAAGGCATCTTACTATCTGCCTGCGATCTAACTCACACCACTTAGAATTAAAAACCAGTCTTGGCTGGATCTGCGTTTCTGTTATGTATTTATGATTTCCATCGGCAGGAAGGAGGAGGAGGAGGAATTGGGCTGGGCCCAGAGGTTTTCTAGAAGCCCCATTCATACATAGCCCACACAAATTTATCAAGGAACAATGTATGTATGGAATTATAGAATTTAAATAGTAACAAATGATATTTGATTTAATATTTATAAATAAAAAAAATATTTAATGGAATATTTTACTATGGATAAATAATAATAATAAAATTTCTAAAACTATATATATATATAAATAAAATACGTCGAAATTGCAATATAATACTATAAAATATTTCTAGTATCAATACGTACACCTTATGTTGTAGTGATTAGGCCCATTGGGCCTTTGGACCAAAGGCCCACAACGATATTTATCAAGTGCTAGTTTTTCTTGTTTTTTTTACAACAATAATTTTGTATTCTATATTTTACACTGTCTTCAATCTTAGTCAACTTCACAATCTTGATTATATTTAATAATAAAGTATGTATATATATATTGCCCAACTCGTGCACTTTCCCGAATACATGCATCATGAATATATCTAGAAAAACGTCCACGTCATCAGTACACGGCATACAGCTGGCATGGCATGTCTCCCAATGACAACTTACAATATTTTTCTAGATAAACAATCATTAATTTAATTTTTAGTGGAATATGATTGGTCGACAGGAATCACACCAAAGTGGGGCGACGCAGCAGAACCGAACACGTCCAGCCACTAAATGTAGTCCACGTGGCACCAATCAGGCTTCATTGGATACACGGTATACTCCGGTTTATTTTTTGGCGACAATAATGAAACCATTTGCATGTTTAGCTTACAAAGAAATACTACCGTTTCATATACCGTGCCTCCTACACTGTAAATATTATATTTTAAAAGAAATATAATTAATAAATAATTAAAAATATATTAGTGAAAATAATTATCATATAATAAAAATAATTATACATTAAAATTAAGATAATTAATTAATTTAATTAAAATAAAAAAAAAAATTTAAAAATTTAAAATGAGATTAAAGTGTGTGACTGACAGAAACAGCGCGATATGGTAGGTGGACGGAGAGAGTAATAATAAATTCAGAATTACAAAATAAAATGATACATATGCTAAATATTGTATTTTTATTTTTTTTTGGAAATTAAAATCTTGCATTTACCAAATACAAATATAAAAACTAAAGTAGCACGAATCACACCCGGCGCACGACTTAATGATTTCAAAAATAAATTAGAAGTATAATGATTAAATAGTGTAATGCGTTATTGAATAATTAAGGAAAGGTCGTTGAAATTACAATCTTGTCCTTCGGAGGACAGTTTGAAAATACATTGAAGAAATCTCTTGGCAACTGTACGGTGGAGTTTGAAAATTGAAAAGAACAGCTGTTTCGGTTGTGGCTTCGGGATTTAAGCAACGGACCGCGTACTCGCTCGTCTCGTCGTCTTCAGCTTCTCTCCAGGTAACTAACTAATCGTCGCTTTTATGCGTAAATATCCGTGGCGTTGAAAAATGCAGGCTTAATTTTTGTTCCAAATCAGCGATTTTCAAATTTTGAGGTGGAAATGGACTTTTTTGTGATGGATTGATTTCTTCCGGAATTGAAGTACTGGATTTGTTCTTAATGAGAAAGCGATGGATTGTCTGGAAATTATTACCAACAATTAAAAGAAAAATGGTTTTTTAATGCGTTGTTTGGGGGCTCTACGTTTTTGTTTGATGAGAGGAAACATAGTTTGGCCTTTCTGTTTTCTGTCTTTTAGGTATATTCTCGAAGTACGTTGTCTAGATGGGTTGGTCTTAGGTTTTATACAAATTTAAAAACTTGCAAACATTTTAGTTTCTACAATCAAACCCTGAGAAGGAAGAGGGGAAGTTCAAAATTATTGAAGTGTTTTTCAGTGCAAGTTTACAGAGCTGTGGAATCTGAGATTTTGTTTTTCTTGTGTAATTAGGGCAAAAGATTGCCCCTTTAGTTTGCTGGGAGGGGCAGTAATTATCAAGAAGAGTTTAGTGATGAACTTGTTTCTCCAAGCTGGATAATATTTACCATCGTCATCGATTTGATCTTGTCCGGAGGTATTGGTGCAGTGATATGGAAATGATCTATGGGGATGAAGTGTGCAGAGCTTTGATACATACATGTATCTGTTTCAAGTCTTCAGACTTAAACAGCACAATCCTGGATTCAACTCAGACTGCTAATTTTAAAGAGAGGTATGTTCTTGGCGATCAGCTCGGTTGGGGAAGATTCGGCATCATTAGGGAGTGCTCGGATAAGCTGACCGGAGAGGTTTTGGCTTGCAAATCGATCTCCAAAGAGAGATTAGTTACAGAGGAGGACGTGCGAAGTGTGAAGCGCGAGATTGAGATACTGACGAAGCTATCGGGGCATGAAAACGTCGTGGATCTTAAGGCAGTGTACGAGGATGAAGATTACGTGCATCTTTTAATGGAGCTTTGCGCCGGCGGGGAGCTTTTTCATTGGATAGAGAAGCGCGGGAGATTGTCCGAGCAGGAGGCACATATTATCTTCAAACAGCTGATGGAGGTCATAATGTATTGTCATGATAAAGGCATTGTGCATAGAGATTTGAAGCCCGAGAACATACTCCTTGTGTCGAAGGCTTCGATTTCGCCTATCAAGCTGGCTGACTTCGGTCTTGCGACTCATGTCGAACCGGGTAAGGTTTATTTATATTTGGAGCTCATGTCGGGAAATGTTCGAATCCTAAGTACCCGTAATAACGAACTTGCAAAATGGATCTTGGTTGCTCAAGATCTTTGGACTCTACGAAACTGAGTGTTGTTCTTTGTTAACAGGACAGATGCTAAAGGGGACTGTGGGAAGTCCATTTTACATTGCTCCTGAAGTTTTGGCCGGAAACTACGATCAGGCGGCGGATGTTTGGAGCGCCGGAGTCATACTATATATCATGCTCAGCGGAATTCCTCCGTTCTGGGGGAAGACCAAATCGGCGATTTTTGATGCAGTTCGCGCGGCGAATCTGTGCTTCCACTCTGATCTTTGGAGTTGCATTTCAGAATCAGCCAAGGACTTGATTGCAGGAATGCTGTCTTTTGACCGTTCGAAACGACTAACGGCTACTCAAGTCTTGGGTAAGAACACGGGATATTCTCTGTAATGAATGCTTCAGAATTGTGTAGCGATAATCTTGGATCGTACTTTGCAGCTCATCCGTGGACGAGGGATACGGAACATAGTAGTCAAGAACCGTGCAGGCAGTACGATCTCCGGCATCCACAGCTGGATTTGATGGATGGCTGTTCCTTCTCTAACCTGATTGCTGCTCGAGGAGAGGACTTGAGTTTTCACGATGGATCGCCTCTTGCTGTGAATAGCAACCGAGAAAGTTCTCCTGTTTTCTCATGTACATCTTCGTTTTCATCTGCTGTAGCAAAGAGCGCGCCTTCCTCGGTGCCGGAATTCTCGTCTCCAATCCCTTCAATTCTAAGCTTCACATTTTTTAGCCCCATCCTATCACTTGAATCAAGTGGCAAATCCTTGAGTTTCGAGACCAAAATGTTGTCCATTGATGATGATGGAGGTATTCTTCTGTGCTCTGAAATGCCCCTTTGCAGAACTCATAGTTATGTATCCAATCTAGTTTCTCTACACATACAAGTACGTATTTTGATTCTTGATCGATGGGGGTTTCACTTCCATATGCAGATCCAGGTATAAGAAAGCTCATACTTACCCCCGAGCCTGGTCGCCCCATCGAGCACAAGTCGGATGACAGGGCAGAAGTTCATTCAAAAGCATCAGCAAGCGTTTCAAATGCCACGATGAGCTTGCAGAGCAAGAGGAACCTCACAATAGGGGTTGGCGAGCTCGACCATTTGGATGTCATAGCTACGGCTGCATCAGTTAGCCGTTGGGCATCCCTAACGCAGATTTCGAGCACAACCTCGCTGAGATCCTCCCTTGTCTGCTAAAGGATCAAAGTGAGAAGAATCCTTCTTTAAACATAAAAGAAAAATTAACCTTATTGTGTCACCACATAGAATGGCTGCCATTGTTTGAGTAACATAGGAAATGTTTGTGTACTAAAAAGGACCTGGACAGATTTATAATCTTGAAGAAGCGACCAAGCCTTGTCAATATAACTTTAATTCCCATCTAAATACATTCTTGATTTTTCCTGAATAACTTTCTTACTTCCTTTTTGTATACTCTTATAATGTAGCAATTAACCCGATATTAATTGACTGAGTACACTCCAACTATCAGCAATACTTAACACGACTAACCCATCTGAAAATAATAGAGACAGGTTATCGATCAAAGCTTACCATATAGTATTCCTTAAACATTGCAGAAGCTAATAGAGACTGATGACGGCACAGCAGTTTCCCCTATTGGAATAGGACACATCCTCTCATGACATCACCAGCTGAAAGCACATTTTTAAAACAAGATGAATAAGTTACTTTTGAACAAAATGTGCATATTTAGAACCAGCAAGCTCCAAAAGTGAGGAAGCAAATTATGTTCTCAAGCGATATTTTGCTCGCCATAAAAATACAGGGGCATCATGTGGATTTGATATCTGGGATTCCCACTTTTCATTTTTTAAGTTATGGTTCCTAGCATCTTAATATTTGGGAAGAAGTTGTTCCAGCGGAAGGAAAATCCCAAGGATGCATCCATGGAGCTCTTGGTCCAGGTGGACCAGATGTACAACAAAATGATTTACGGTGTATGCAGATGAATATCAGGCCGCAGGTGCATATTCCTGAATGATAGCAGCAAGTTTATCCCTGTCTTCTTCAGTCTTGGTTCTTATCAAGAATGTCCGAGCAACAACTGCATTACTGTCATCGCCATCACCCTTCAAAAACAATGTGAAACTGACTATCAGCAAGCATTTCAGATGGCCATAAAACAATGACCATTTCATTTGACCATCATAGTGATTGAGACATAACAATATGCAAGTGGCCTGATCCTAATAATAAAATCATCTGCCATATTAGCATGATTGCAGTTGGCATATTTCATAGGAGCTTTCAAGATGAGGACAAATTTTGAACAAGAGAGTTACTCAATAAAACTAATTATCCTATACAAGACATTTATATTTTGGAACAAAACTAAAACTCATCTTTCAATGGGACCAGCCAAAATCAAATGAAACCGGAGTTAGTCACTCAATACAATCAAGTTTGGATTCATCTGCCATAAGAGAATCCTAGTTATGAGACAACCCCAAATATATATATATGTATCTTTTTCAAATTTAAGATGCAGACAGATGCTACTCTGAGCCATCTTATGTTTTGTTTCAAGAACTTAGCAAAATCATCCTTCTTCTCTGTTTTTTGGTACTCCTAAATCAGATTTTCAGATACCATGGTTATGAAATATAAATTCAGAAATTGAAGAAGTAAATGTAACTTCAGAAACACACAATCACAAGATGGAGAAACAAAAATGAAATGATAGGTATCAAAAAAGCTGCAAAGCATTACCGAAGTATGAAATATTGCTACTACTGAATTCTTTTGCAAGTTTGTTTTGATGCCTGGATATAACAAAGCATTGAGGATCACTTTTCCCACCTGCAACAATTGAGGATAGGAAGGGAAATATATTATGAAATTGATATTGCAATATCAA
The DNA here is from genome assembly GCF_009805555.1 of Andrographis paniculata. Lineage (NCBI taxonomy): Eukaryota > Viridiplantae > Streptophyta > Magnoliopsida > Lamiales > Acanthaceae > Andrographis > Andrographis paniculata. Next base: position 116,524 of record NW_026137616.1, on the reverse strand, counting down.
GACAATATCAAGTAGATGATTATCAAGATATATAAGTATTTGGGAAAAAAAAAAAAGTTCCAAAGCAGAAAGAAAGTAACAACTATATTATAAGTAGAACAAAAAGACTCGTATTATCAGGAAATGAGATGTATAAATCTGCAGTAAATATTATACATTTTTAGTTTTTATTTTACAGTTGAATGTGTATCAAGTCAATAAATAGGTTCACATTAAACAACTTTGTATAAAGAGAGATAAACGACTCAAGATGTCAGAATAACAACATATATAAAATGAAAATTAGACCCAAAAAAAAAAGGTGACTATTTTCGGTTATAGAACCATTAGCAATAACATATAATAATACAGGTATCTCAAGAAAAAAACCCACATCATTGCGTATGATGATCGTCGGTTTAGATTCATTGGTTCCCTTGCTAACACCTTCCTTGCATTTGATACTAAGTTGACCCATGCCTTTATCTTTCCAAGCATCTTTGTCAGCAGGATCATTTGGCTGAAGACAAGGTAACAATGAACAAAATATTAAACAAAAAATACTTAAAAGGTAATAGAAATAGTTAATCAAATTCATCAATGATCAAACGTATCAATGACATACATACAGCAACCATCTTATAATCAATCATTACATTGTTGGAAATCAGGCATGTTAGCATCACATGACATATAAAGTGAAATTTCACAAGAGTAAGAAACTTCACAAGTGCAATTTTAATGAACAGTGAATGAAAGTCAACTAAGCATAAAAAGATTCCCATTGACTTAAACCACAACCAACATTATGGTTTCTAAAAGATTTTGGGTAATAGAAAAATATGAAAAACAATTGTGTATGAGTGTGTAAGAGAAGATTGGCATTTTTAAAATTGAATGTTTGGTGCAGAAGGATCTTGAAGAGCTGGAAACAAGACAAAGAACCCATAAAGTATCAAATTAATGAATAATCCTATGACCTATGCTTTAGCAAAGAAGTCAACCTATATTGTATGGATGGATTGAAAAGGCATGATTAATATCAAATTAGATGCATGCTCACCTTCACATAAAGTTTGCATTTAACCTCATGTACAGTAAGAATTCCTTTCTCTTCACTCTTTTTCACAGATGGGCTGCTTGGTTGTTCAATATCATCTTCTGCTTTCCAATACATTAACAAATAAAATGAATTACATTTTTGAAGAGATCACAATCAGAAAATCACGGATCATACACATCAACTGATGCATTATCAAGCATATTGGCATCATCAAGCCCTGGGTTTTTCTTAAAAAAATATAAAATAAAATGCATCAGGAAAAGTGACATAGGTGAGAGCATATTTTTATGTAGAATACAGGAGATTTCCATAGAATATATGCACACTATAAATGTATACATGTATATGATGCATGAAGTGATTGGAATTTTCCAGTAACAGAAACTGAAATGAATGCTTGCATGAAATATCCTGGACAAAAATGGAAATAATTCTTGGGCAAAGGATACAGAAATGGAATGATTATGATTATATAAAAGTTTTCGATGATTTATCAAGAACGGGTTACGTTATATCCCATTACAGGTTAGACTCCAGACGATACAAGTGTATCAATAAGACCAAATAAAGTATATTCCACCCACTTACCCCCTTCTGTCTCATTCGAAGCACCTAGATTTGTCACAGCTGAATTGGTACCGAAAGGTGCAGATGCCTGGCTTACTGAAAGAAAAGGAATAATTAGGATGAATTATATCCTGCATCAAACTTCCATGTCGAAAGATAGTCCACAGAAACAATCTGAAGAAGTAAATCCACTAATAGAGGATTGACAGAGAAGACTTTTATAGATAAACAAAAATCTTACTGAATCCCGTAGAGAAACAAGAAAAAGAGATAATCAAATGAAATGATACAAACTGAGATTAGAAACAATGCATCACAGTGCATCAGAAAGAATAAATCAGTAAATTCTTCAAATATAGCATTAAGTTCTGCTGAGCTCTTCAATTATATTTTTAACTTCCAATTGAGAGATATGTTAGGATTGTTTGTTTTTTTTTTCCCATTTTTAAGTGTAAACCAAAAATTAAGTCATGCATTTGGTAATCAAATTTGGAGAAAAAGATTTTTTATCAAAAGAATTAGACTCGGAATGCCATTTGTTGAGCTATTCTAAATTATAACAACAAAAAAGAAGAGGTCATTTAAACTTGGTCGTCTGCAGCTACATGTTTGTAGAGAATGTCCATTTACATCAAATAAGTGATATACATGAAGGAAAGTTGAGCACATAGAAAAGAGTAATTTTATTACAAAAATACCTCCAAATGTGAAAGGGGAACTATTATTAGAAAAAATTCCAGGACTCCATGATGTTCCAAAGCTTGTAGCTGTAGCAGCAGAAAATGCAGGTTTCTCGAAAAACAATTTGTCTTTGTTTTTCTCAAGTCCAAACGATGGTTTCATTAAACCATCATTAGAAGGAAGCTCGCCTAAACTTTCTCCTTTTGCAGCATTTGCTTTCAACCAGTTGACCACATCACTAAATTTCTCCTGCAATATTCAGCCAACCAAACAAATATTAAAAACTATCTATATCCACAATCAATCATCAACAGAAGAGTTGCTTACAACCAACCATGATGCTTTTAGCATGATTTAAGTAATCCTGCACTCCATCTTCCCATAGCTCATCCGGATGGTTTTGTAATTGGGTTTGTACCCAGCTGTCCAGTTAAGAGTTCTTAATGTTACACAATGAACAATTGCACATGATTAAATACTTACAGAAATAGGAACAATGTCAGAATGAATTTTTATTTTGAAATAACTCCAGATTTACTGAACCTCTGGCAAGTCTACAACTGAACATCAAAGAATTAAACCAAGCAAACCTAAGAAATTACATTCCATACCTCAAGAGAGCCAGAATAAAAGAATAGAAAGATACAACGAAATATGGCATTTGCGTGCTTTTAACTTTTGCCATTGACGTAATGCAGCAATCAGCAGCATTGCAAAAATAATTCAATTATGAACAGGGTGAAGCCAAGGGACAACAATACCGAAAAAATTTGATCAATAGAGAAAAACCAGGTACAAAAACATTGATCCCCATGCAAAAGCTCCACACATTTGTACTTACGTCACAAACTAGACCACATAATCCAATGAAAACAATCAAGTACTTCACGCTCTTAGGTTTATAGCTTACGCCAGCACAAATTAAGAACCAAATAAACCAACATCCAAGACTAACACGCGTCAATAGCATGCGAAGGCACCACAGAAGTTAGATGAAAGGCATAAGAACCTTGCAAACTGAGTATTGAGAGCTCTAACGTGCCGCCCTGATGATTGTGCCCTCTTCATGTCCAAAGACGGCTGCGCAACCGACGGTTCTGCCTTTTCCGCACTAAACAAAGATCCACCCGTTACTCTCTTGCTCTGCATCTGAACCATAAAAAAAATCAAACTACACATTAACACGCAGCTCAAAAGATAAAGAAAACATCAATTGAGTAAGAATAAAATGCAGAAACCACACTTACGAAGGAGTCGTTGGAACTGAAAACAGGAGCAGAGTCGGAGGTTGCCATACGCTTCGTCCCTCTCATGATTGCTAATGTTTATCTAACTTCACCGCTGCTTCCGATCGTCCTCAGTCTGAATTTCTAGGCTTAGGGTTTCCGGATGGCCGACGATGAAGGCGAACAATTTATTTTCTTTTCTATTTATTTTATTCGAATTAAATTTTATTTCCACCGCAATCCTCTGCGCAGCACAACTCTTTAAAATCGAAAACTACCCGTTTGATTACGCGACTGAAGCGAAACGACGTCGTTGGAAGAGAATATTCTACACGTGCCGCCCACGTGCTTACCGCTGCAAGCCGTTATATTATGTACCCACTTTGGGAGCTGGGCTTTATAAGAGTCATAGCCCAGTAACAGGTGGACTTTTCTCGCTAAGGACTTGTTTGGATGTGTCATTTTCAAAATATGAAGAAATCAATTACATGGATTAGACACTGCCCTGCCTACATCTTATTCCAATTCCTTGAGTGAGCCATTGCAGAAATTCAAAAAGAACATACAAATGAATTCTATATATTCATTCTAGCCAAAGCTTTTTTCGATTTAGACTAAAGGGTTCTTCTCTTCATCTTCTTCCCGGTCTCCATTTTGCTTCATTATGTGTTCTTCTGTCCGTCGAAACCTCATCGGTGTAGGCGTGCTGCTGCTCGTGCTCGGGTTCCCTGCAACTGCTCGAGCCGGTGGTTTACTATCGAGCACGAGCTTTAAAATGATTCCCATGGCTATGAGCAGCAGTCCCGACCCGTGTTGCTCTGTTAGCGGCTTCGTAAAAATTATATACGACAGCAGCAAAGTCACCGCCTTTCTCGCTGTCGTCACCTGCAAATAAATTCACATGAAACTTAGACTCGGCCTTTTTTATCCCACCGAATTTTGTAGCAGAGTAGAAATTTCAGTACCATGGCAGTCGTGGCTGCACCGAACAGGGCAATAAGTGACAAAACAGAGACTTGGCCGACGAATGTAGCCATTGCTTCAAAGACCAGCACGCCGTAGACATAAGGATGCTGCAGTTTTGTAAACAAGATATATAACAATTCCACGATTTCGAATAAGTGGTACCATATACATAATTACAGATTTTGTTGCATTATCATAACAAGTCCAAATTCAATGCAAAACTTTATGACATTTGGTGTGTAATCTAAGATAAGTACCATGTGAGGTCGTCGCGATATACAGCACAGAGAACAGGATGTTTCTTGCTATGTAGACAACTCATGATACGGCGAAGGACCGGTAATTTGTCTTATTTTTTTCAGCAAGAATTTAGGGGGTGCCCATAAAATATATGTCTTCCAACTTACACTAACTAAAGCTTTTTTCCATATGCTCACATGAGGGACCAATCCCAAGAATTTATTTTTAAATAAAAGTAGGCGAAAGCGAACAAAATACTCACCTCGGCGCAAGAATTCCAAGCGGTGAATAACTCCCCCGTCAAGATCATGGGCAACAACAGCATTGGCAAACCAACCACAGTCGAACAAAACAGCATCTCCGTCTAAACGAATCAAATCCACATCAACATCATCGCCCTAAATTACTAAACAAGGAAATGAACATTAATTCAGTACCGTACCTGAGTTGTCTCCGGATTCGTAGTAAAGATCGCTTCTTGAAAGTTGCCGACAAAAGAATCCATGAAGAGGGCTCCCACAATCATCACAATCCCGACGACACTAAAATTCGGAGAAGAATTGGCATCTGCCAAGGTGAAAAGAATCAAGCCCACAACCAAGAGCAATGCAGATATGTACTCGTGCAAAGGGTATTTTCTCCTCAAACCAGGGATGAACGCGCCCATCACCATAACCGGCAGAACCTGGATTCCAAACAATTGAATTCAAGAAATGATCACTTGCAATAAAACTAAACCACTAAACAGAAAAAAAAAAATGGCTATGTTTCAAGAAACTGTATACCTTGGTGGACTTAAACATGATCTGCGCCGGATAATTCAGATAAGCCAATGATCCCTTGGTTAGTCCGTGGGAACCCATAAGGACCGCCGAGAGCCTGCCGTAAGTCTTCCAAGGGTTCACCATTTGTTTGATGGTGAAGCCCTGTAAATAGATTAAGGCCAGGTAAACAAAGCCTTGTACAAAGGTAAAATACCAGCCATAGCTGCAAGACATGTGAAATTTTCTTGAAGTCAACAAGATTTGAGCTGGAAATAGCTTTCCTTTTTTATTCAAACAATCAAGAACATGACGAAGCTAACTCAAATTGGTGGGGACGTGGGGTATGGACATACCTGAAATTAAGCCGATTATATACATACTCCTGTGGAGAAAAATTAATAAATTTCACAATTAGTCAACTCTGGAAATTCATTATTCACATTTACAAGAATTCAGAGGGCATGAGCAAGATCTCCCACCTAATTCAGAAATCTCACTATCAATGACACAGTAAACAATCAAGGAAAAATAAATTGCAAGATTTGGTAAACCAAAGTATGCAATCAAGAAAATTAGAGCTTTGCAGAAACAGGAAACATATGGAATCGAAATTCAGAAGACCATAAATTTCAAGATTGGCTAATATGAAACTTCCTTTCGCAGAGGCCAAAATGTAACTGTCTACATATGTATATGTGTGTATCTATGTATTAAATAACAAACAAGAAATGAATGATTTCGTTTGAATGAAAGCAAAAGTGAAAGCAGGACAAGAAAATCCAGAAATAAATAAATAAAATACCTCACAAATTCCATTGACAAGATAGCCAAAGAAGAACCCAGAAGAACAAATCAAGAACTGCTGCCAAGTGGGTCTATCAGTCAGAGATATTCCCAGGAGAGACCTGGCTTGATCTTCCTTCTTCATCCCTGAAATTCTTCGTCTCCCAAAAACAAAAAAACTGAAAACCCAAAACTAGTCCCCAAAAACAAGAACACAAAAAAAAAAAACTAGACCCAAAAAAAGAACAAACGTCTCCCCTTTAGCAGTGCATGGTTTCGCTTTACCACCAGATGAAATGGAAAGGGCTGAAAGAGGAAGAAATCCTTTTTATATGTCGGAAAACAAAAGGGCTTTTTTTTTGTGAGCAAGAAAAGTATCAAAACATGACCGGCAGCCTCCCCTCTGTACAAGATTGTTTTCCAATAAAATCCCACAGCCACGAAGATACATACATATATATACGTCTCTCTCTCTCTCTCTCTCTCTCTCTCTCTCTCTCTCTCTCAGTGCGTGTCGCTCTCTGATGAAAGTCACTGTGTGATTGATTAATGCAGGGGACAGAGGAAAGGAATGAGAATTGAAGGGGAAAATTGGGAGTTTGGGTTTGGCAGAATGCGCACACCCCAAACACTAATCTTAGAGTTTAAGTCAAATGCGAGATGATGGTGGTGTACGAATGAGAATACGATTACAATTATTTTTTAGATAAATAATAGTAATGGTATTTTTCAAATAAATAAATGTGCAATTAATAGGTGCCATTACCACAAATCTGCACTTCTGCAGGCCAAATTCTTCCTCTTAAATTGAAGATTCAATATATAATTGACAATTAGGCAGCTACCTTTTAAAAAACTATATTAGTGATTGAGACTGGGGGAATTTTCTATATTATTTGGACTGATTAAGGGTAAGTAAGCCCTAGTTTTCCAAATTTTAGAAATTTATTTCCAACAGATTGAATTAGTTTTTGAAGGATAATAATAATAATAATAATAATAATAATTCCAATATGAACAAGGTTAGCGTGTTGGAAGGAGTCGTTTGCCAACACTAAAAAAGTGATAGGGAAAATATTACTTCCAACTAATTAATTGCAGTACTTTTATATTGGATCATATGGCAAACAAATACAATGGCCCAATTGTAGAGTTTTTATTTTTAATTTTTAGAAGTTTTTTAGGTGGTCTCTTTAAATAAAACAGAAGAGATCGGGCATCAATACTGAACAGTTAAAAATTTATCAGCTTAATTTTTATTATTAAATTATATAATTAATATAATTATATGTAACTAGTTGTTAAACATTAGCATCGGGTTAAATATTTTTATTCAGCACCGGATCCAGACGTGATCCAGACTTTAAATAAAATTCACAATAGAGATGTTAATAGAAATCAAATTTTCGACTCCAAAATAACAGTGTCTTATATTTTCTTTTCAATTTTTAATATTTTGTACACCATCTTGCAACAAAATATAGGGTCTGTTTGTTATGATGAGTTTGAAAAAAAAAATAGTTTGAATTTAGTATGAAAATAATATTTATTAAATATTTTGTAAGAAAAAAAAAATTTCAGGAAATACAAAATCCAAATAGTAAAATTCGGATAAAATCAGCTAAAGAAACATACCCTACGTGTTATGTTGCATAGCAATTTTTTTTTTTTTTCTTTTTAAAACATAAGAATCCGCTACAGGAATTGCCCACCGGCTAAAACAAGATACCATCGCAAATTCAACCCCTCACGCGCGACTGAAAAAAGAAAACATTACAGTATACGTGGTAAAAAGTACTTATTTTTCGCCGAAAAATGATGAGTCGTCAGTCATCTATACGTATATAAATAAAAGTATCATAAATTAATAATCAGAAACTCCAAAGTTGCACTTCGGCGTCGCTTTCTTCATCATCCCAACTGAACTTCCAACCTACACACGGCGGCGGCGACAGCAGCGCCGCCTCCGCCAGTGCCCCAACACCAAAATCTCCGTACAAACTTCCATCGTACATTTCCTGCGATTCCGAATTCTCTGCCTCCGCCGCCTCTCGACCCTCACAAGCTTCCTCCCCAGCTCCCGGACCAAACGCCTTCGCCGCCTCCACCGCCGCCTTCCGGAGGTCCTTGGCCTCCGTGGAGGCCGGGACCGGCAGCCGCCACATTGAGTCCGCGAAATTCAAGCAGGCCATCTGCCCCCTGAGCGCCAACGCCGCCACGTCGTGCGCACGCGCCGCCATCTCCGGGGTAGGGTAGGTCCCCAGCCAGACCCTCTTCTGCTTGGTGGGCTCCCGGAGCTCGCACACCCACTTGTTGGCGTCCCTCCGCCGCACGCCGCGGTACACCGGGTGGCGAGTCTCCTTGAACTTCTTCCTCCCCGCGCGTTTCTTCGGCCGACTTTCAGCCAACATCACCTGCTCCTCCGCCGCCGCGACACCGCCGGACGTTCCCGGAAAATCGAAATTTGAAAGTGCGTTGTAATCCATAGATATGTATAATTGATCAGCCAATTCCAGTAGTCTTGGATGGTCCAATGCCGGCGGGATCCATGATCGGCGACGGTTATATATATATATATATAATAATTTGGGAGGACTGTGGGGATCGATCCACGGCGGTTTAGAGAGAGAGAGTGTGAATGCGAAGTCTACAACTATGCGCACACGGAATGGCTGAAAGAGCCGATGAGCAATGGGCCCATGTCATAACAAAACGTGCTGTCTTTTCTGACGTGGCAATGTTTGACCCGTTTGACTGGATTTTATGGGAACAGATAAGACCCTCAAAAAGAACATATTATTATTATTTTGATCGAATGTTCTTACCCCCTCCTATAACAGTACTTTTTCCATTTTTATTTGTTTTATGACAATTGATAATAATAAAATTTATTAAATTAAAATATAATTAATAAATATAAATTAATTTAATTAACTATATAACATATAAAATAATATTTATTAAAAAAAATTATTACTACTTTCCTATGAACTAAATATTTTTATGTATATTATAAAACTTCATATCTTTTATAAAATTAATATATGAAATTATAAATAAATAAAATTATTTCTAAAATATTTAAATTTGTTCTAATCTTTTAACTATATATTAAATTTATTTTAAACTACTAATATTATTAATTATAAAAAATATTATAATAAAATAATATTCTAAGTCGAAATCTTCAAAGTCTCGACTTTAATTTAAATAATACTCGTTCTATCTCAACTATCATGTCAAAAAGAATATAATATTAATAATAAAAAATATATAATAAAAATAATTTTAAATTAAAATTAAAATTACTAATTAATCTAATTAAAATTTTAAAATAATAAATATATAATTCTTTTCCAAATAAAACTGAAAGAGTAAGTAAATTATTGTATAAGAAATAATATATGTGTATATATTTAATGCTGTACAAATATTGGAATTGAAACATAAACAAATTTATAAGTAAACATAAATACGGTGATAGAATATATATATATATATAAAACATAGCCACACTCTTTTGAAAAGAAAATGTCAATTTAAAAATGTATTTTGCATATTATTTATATGTAAATGTAAATATATTATATTAAAAATATTACATTAATATTTATTTAATTAAGGGTATAATATTTTATTTTGTACTACTCTCAATCAAAGATAATTCAAACCTGTTTATAGCCTCTTCCTCTAGTCATGTTTGGTACGGACATCAATTTGCTAGATCACGGCCCATTGTAAAATTGGGCCGGCCCAATATATAACTAAAATGATAATCAAGAGATATTCCCTTTTAAGGACAATTGTGAATATCTATTATTGGGAAGAATTATAATTAAAATTGCTTTTGGAAAAGCCAAATGGGTGAACAAATATGAAACATTCGTCCAATGTAATTATGGCCCACAACATGTATTGTAATAAAAAAAATGTAACGCATTATTTCCATATTTAATTACCACTTGATCAATTTGCCTAGGCTTAAATGGTTCTCCTTCAAAATTAATTTTTATTAAAAAATAGAATGTGAAAAACTAAACTGTAAAAAGTAGAAATTAAAATAAAGTAAACAGGGCAGGGCAGGGCCATGGAATGAATTGGTGAGGTACCTAGTGACATCAACTAAACCTTAAAATTGCATTCACTATTGAAAGAGTCGTCTGTTAATTGCAAGAAAAACGAAATTGATACAAATGTCGAGATTTGATGAATTAAGACCTAAATTGGGACATAATAATTGAAGTTGAAACTAATTGGGGGACATATTTTTAGTGGGCCATTAATGCTTCTCGTGACGACACTTGTTGATAATATGTAAAATTTTATAATCACAAAAGTTAAGGTTGTACAATCATTGGATATCCATATGTCTTAATTATGTATATATTTTCTCCCACTCCCAAAATACTCCCAATTAAGTTAGGTTTAATTTAATCCAAGAATCATATACACTACATCATCTATTTAGTGATTTGGTATATACATTAGTCCATAGTTGGTCAAGAATATAACCAAATTATTCCTATTCCCAAAAAGGCAAGACACATTATTATATGTGTAGCCAAGATGGTGTCATTTTCTTATGGGCTTCCACAAAAGGAATATTAGAAATAAAAAAAAATAAAAAAATAAAACTAAAATAAATAAAGGGCTATGGTCCATTATGTGGGCAGTTACTATTTTATTCAAATTATGTATACGATACCAACCACTGTTTCAATATTATTGTATTAATCATTTTCGTCCACAAATAAGGTATATATTTTCAAAAACATAAATACAATAATACAGTCCTCATCAGTAATTTCAAAAGTAAAAATATTTAACAAAATATATTCTCATACTTAATCTAAACTCAAATATTGTCACCCTGAACGTTGTACAATGTTTTTATTTTATTACCTAATAATTAATATATTCAAACATAAGGATACAATCATCTTATATTAACTGTTACACATTCCCCCCCTCCCCCCCCCCCCCCCCCCTTTTTTTCCCTTAATCTTCAAGAAATTTTATGGTTATTTTTGTTGTGACAACATTTTTCATGAATATTTACAGAATTTTGGATGTAATATTATGTGAGAAAGAATGATATAACTTAAATTTGGTTTTTTTTTTAAAAAAATAATAATAATAAATAAATAAATAAGAGGCAACTTTCATATATATATATATATATTCATTTTTCTATATGTATATGTCTAGAGAGAGAGAGAGAGAGAGGACAGAGACAGTCCACCAAGAAGAAGAAGATGGATGTAGGTGTGTTTTTTTGTTTCAAGTGTAGAGAAAGAATTAAGGATTAATTTTGTGTGTGTCGGCCATATGAATGTGTGCTCAAATAGTCAAACGTTCTAACTGCTCTTCATCATACAAACATATCTAATAACAAAATTTCGGCTCCAACTTTAACTAGCCATATTTTTGCAAAAGTACTTTACACAATAAAATATATTATTTGGTGTGTTCATTTAATAACAAAATTTACACATATTTCTTTGATTTTATAAAATATATGTTGAGGTGCAAATCCAAGTCCCACGTTGGAAGTTGTGAAGAAAATTACACACTCTTTATAAGTCTCAAGTTAACTTCACTACTATCAGACCTTTTGGAGAATATTCAAAAACAAATTCACGGGTGACACAAATTACAAACCACATAACCAAATCCAAGCCAAAAAACACCCTTTTATGTATTTATAATTATCTATTGATTTTTCAAAGATTTAATATTTATCTTTATTTAAAATATTTTATAATCAACATATTTTTATTCAAAATATTATTAATGTAAACATGTATTTTTCATATAATTTTTTATTATCTTCAAAATCCATTATATAAGCTTTCTTCTTCTGGCTGTTCTTCCTCACCTTCCATTTATGCATGAGACAACCACTATTCAATATATTCTTGCATTACTGCTCCAACCAAACAATATATATATATATATTGAAAATAAATTAATATGTAATATGTGAATTATCGTTATGTAGCATTTGTGTATGAAATATTATGATGTGTTTTATTCTCACAGTTTTATTAAATACTAATTAGTCTTAATTAAATAAATGTTTTAGGACTAATCAATGTGCCTTCATTTCAACCTTACATATAGACACACTAAATTTTTAGTCTATTAGATTTTTTCTTTTACACTATTTTCCTAAACTGTTTAATTAATAGATAATTTTGATATAAATTAATTAAAAACGTGATACCCATCACTATAGTTACTACACTGAAATAGGCGAAGTGGAGCAAACGTGGTTGCATAGTTGGTAAATACGATTTCATTAAACCTAAACATCGAGACCTAATTTGAAATTTATAGATATGTAATAAAAGGTGAAAATTAATTAATTAAAAAGGTCGAAAAATGTAAAAATAAAATATAAATAAATAAATAAAATGCGGAGTTGATGATAATGAGTAGTAATTATTAGTGTATATGGTTTTAGTTTATTGCTTCATATAAAAGCAACTCCGAGAACGATTCGGTTTGACTAGAAAATTTCGGACACGACTTTTTCTTATCATTAATATCAATTCAACCTTTTTGTCCCCTCCCTTCTCCTTCCCTATTCTAATTTCTTCTTCAAACCCTTAGCTTCTCCATTGTTCTGTAAGTTTCACCAAGATTCAATATTCATCCAAAATTAGATGCAGCTGGTGAAAGAAGATGATGAAAGATCTAATTTCATGCAGCATCGATATTTATTCCTTTATTGTGAATTTTAATGCAATCGATCAAGTGGAAGAAATTTTCTGATCAGAAACCCTAGCTATGGAATCGTACCAAAATTAGGACAATGCCCTGATGATCGATAGAATTGAAAAACAATTTCTTTGATGTAATACGTTTTTTTGGAGCACTGAAATGAATTTGTAATGTCTGATCTAGCAAAAGAATATGTTGGGATGAAATTAAATTAAAATTTCTCACTCTATCTCTCTTTCTCTCTCTGCCAATTCTTAAATGATAATAAATTTGAATTGAAGGCACTGATATTTCAAAAGTAGCTCCATAGGTTTTCGGGATCGGAATTTTCCGGCGAGTTCCCCGACGGCGTCGCCGCCATTCTCGGTGGGCTGACGAGCATTCCCTCCGCCATATCCATCAGCAAATTGGGCATATCAAACAATGCCTCCACGTCGATGAACTCATGGCTGCTTCCGGTCAAAGCTTCTGCGCCGGCCGGAGATTCGGGCTTTTCCGGTAATTGAACAGCGGCGCCGGCCTCATCGCTACCGTCGGGCTTCATCGACGCCGCCGCGGTGGCGGCCGCTTTGCGGATGTCCGTGGGCGACGGAGAAGCCGGCACTGCATAGTTGTTAATCCGATCGGGGAAATTTAGAGTGGCGTCGCTGCCTTTGAGGGCCAGCGCCGCCACGTCGTAGGCGGCGGCGGCCATCTCCGGCGAGGTGTAGGTGCCGAGCCAAATTCGTGTGGTCTTCTTCGGCTCGCGGATCTCCGACACCCATTTCCCGCTGCGGCTCCTTATCCCACGGTAAACGGGGTGCTTTCCGCCGCCACCAGGGCGGCTCGACGATGACGACGACGAGACAGCCGATGACGTGGCACTCACGGCGGCTCCGGCGGCGGCGGTTGTCTTGACCTTCTTCGGCGACGGCAATGTTTCCGTGCTAATACTTGGCTGCAAGTGCGACGGCTGATCCGTCAGTTGGTGCACATGAATTGTATGTTTCAAAGACGGCCTCGGAATGGGCGGCGGCGGCGGCGGTGCCGGAGGAGGCCGCGGCTGCGGATTTGTTGGGTGCGGCGGCGGTTGTGGTGGAGAGGGGTTTAGGGTTGAGTGAGATTGAGAAGGTGGAGAATTGGTATTCTGACTCATGTTAGAATGGGTTAGAGAGTCGGCCATGGATATTTATAATATATATCTTACATGACATGATCATATACATTATTAATACATATTATATATATATATATATAAGGTAATTAAAATTAAACGGGGAAAGCCGTGGGGAAATCGTGGGTAAAATTGGAATTGAAGCTGTACTTGTAGTAATGTATGAAAAAAGGTAGCAAAACCAAACACGTTATATATGTAGTTAAGGTCTTCACTGGAATTCGAACAACTGAAAACCGCAGGAGCTGAGGTGAAGGTCCACTTTATTATTACATACACGTTTATTTATTTTATTTATACATAGAGAAGCAGCAGCAATTAAGCAAATTTATGTAAGAAAAAAAAAAGAAGCATTAAATGGGTTTGTAGAGAGAGTTTAATTGGAGTTAGTTCCAGCTAGTGATTGTACTAGTACACTACAACCTAGCTAGCTAATGCAATACATATATATATATATATATATGATTTTATGTGCAGTGGGAGTGGGTCATTTTCTGAGAACATAACATTTATTGAAAATTGACACTACATGCATATCTCATATATATATCTATTTCTATCATCTCATTCCATATATTGAAATTGCCTACTTGTTTGTTCTTCAATTAATGCACGTAGCCATGTATGCGCCGTGTACACGTCATATTTATTTTATTTATTTATTTATTTATTTTTGTGTGAGCAAGTAGCTGGCTCGCTCCACTGAGAAGAGGTATTGAATATTGATCACAGTGATTTTGCAGTCAGCCAGCCACTCTATACTAATTCGCTCTTTTTTTCTTTTCTTTTTTTTCCTTATTAAACTGTCTGAATTATCATTATTTTTATTATTATTATTATTTTTAATCACATGAGAATTGTGTTGCAAGTGACTCGAAAGATTTATCAACGCGGAACCAGTCTCATCATAAGTTCAACCTTTACACCACCGGAGCTAACAGTAATAGGATTTTATTTTTAATTAATTAATATATCTGTCAATGCAACTCATCTAAACTGAAGTCAAGATATATATCGTCCAATCATTTATGTTATTTTGCTCACCAATATCCTCAATTAATTAATTTTTCTAATTTTGTTTGAAATTCCCAACAACATTTGAACGTGGGTTGAATGAACTTCAACATATCAAGTCCAACATTGTTTGCCTAATTCCCCCTCTCTCTCTCTCTCTCTCTCTCTCTCTCTCTCTCTATATATATATATATATATGTATGTATAGATACCTAATTAACTAGGGTTTAGGGTTTAATTATTTTCATGGATTCTCTAATTAAAGCATAGCTCCAAATTAATTAATCAAATCACTCAAAACTATAAGTGTTATTACACATATCATAATTAAAAGTACATATATATATATATATATATAGGATACCAAATCCACCAATAAAAATGTAGCAAAAAAAGTAAACCCTATAAGAATGTTGCAAGTATATCAATTAGAAATGAGATAATAAAATAGAGGAGGATGATCTCTGTAAATGATCTTTAATGATACACAGAGATCAACTCGCACATGTGGAAACAGTAACCATTTAATATAATAAATTTAAATATAAAAACATATATATAATAAATTATTATTATTATTATTACTTAAGTATATATTTCTTGGCTAGTGGTGGAAGATCATATTGAAATTTATTAATTGAATGGATCATATATAACCAGCAAGGTATGCTTTTGTTTAAAGACATATCTATTCATTTGGTTTCCTCTACTTGGAATTTAATTACATTACCATTTGAATTTAACCTAAATATATATATATATATATATATGTACGCAAGTGATCTATGTATAGAATTTGTTTTCCTGCTTATAAATAGAAACATTGTCCTTATTATATACTACATCAGTTCCAATACAATAAACTTGTTTACCATTTTTGTTCGTTTCAAAACAATAGTTTTATTTTCATAAATGATCATATCACCGTAAAACTACCTCTACTTTTTTTCATTTTTATTACACAATTGCCACTATTTTTTTACACTAATACACTCATAAGGGCAAAAAAGTATTTTACCCATACTTTTTACCAACTACCAATATAATATCAATATTTCTTAAATTTCATGTCCAATCCAATTAACACTATATTTATCTGACGGAGGGAGTATTTATTTATATATATTCTTCCTTCATCCGCCAAATTTATTCTCACTTTCCTTTTTAGTCCGTCCGCTAAATTTATCACATTACTACTTTTGACAAAGTCAATAAATCAACATTTAATTATTACCCTTCATTCAACACTTATTTACAACAAATACCACTAACTTTATTACCTTCTCTCTTCATTTATTTTCATTTCTAACTAAATTTTCAAAAATATCCCTAACTACATATCACTTTTTCAATAAAATATTCATTTTTCTTAAACCCCGCGCCAGACCCAAATGGGCTATTTTAAGTGGACAGAGAGAATATATATTTTTTCATAACATGGGAATTCATGGCTTGAGTAAACCGTAGATCCGATAAAACAAGTTATATTGGCAAATCATATCTGACAAGTAAAACTTGGAAACGTAAAGGACCGGTTAGCAAGTAGAAAGGCAAGGGTAGAAAGCAGAAAATGAAGTCCTAGATAGAGAAATCAAAAGTGACCCTAGTTTACGGTCAGATGAATGAACCGCCGGGAGCTCGTATGAGAGTTGGTTTGACTGCCCTAATTATGGCGGAATATTTTCTGAGATGTTAATGAACAAGACGTACTACTATATATCGACAATATCTTCCGTTTCGTCCAAGCAGGATCCGAAGTATCGGTCTTATTGGATAAAACTTGAAAATATTGAAGTTTGAATCTATTATCTCACCGTATGAGAAAATGATATTTTGGGCTTCCAAGCCCAATTGATAGTGTTCTTGTGGCTGTAGTAAGCTTGTACCTCAAATTTCACCTCTACTTAGCCCAAAATGGAGTCTTGTATTATTATTATTATTAAAATTTGTAACGTTTAAAATAATCTTGTCTGGAATAATTTGTTTTGAAAGATAGGCAGCTCCTATGGCGAAACCAACTCCAACCCATTTTCTGTACATTGTTTTCAATTGATATTTCTTTCATTGTAAAAAAATAAATAAAATGCCAAAATTGTTAATAAAGTCGTCAAATAAATTTTTTATATTATTGTTATAGGCCTTGGTTTTCTATAATTAAATAAGAATGATTCATTGCCCATTTCACAAAGAACAACAATCTTAACTGCTCATAAAGTCATAATACTGTTAGCTATTAATGGCATTGCCAACATTACCATATCTCTTTCTTGGAATGCTCAAACCCAATATTATTAATTTCTTCATTTCAAACTATATATATTCTCAAGATATTTTTGTAACTAAAAAAATAAAAATAAAAATTGATAGATGATCTTGGAACAACACCAATTAATTCGTAAAGATGTGAAAGAATGATTCAAACCCTATTCATTGTTCAGTCAAACAAGGTTAATTACTTTCGATAATCAATGAGAAAAAAGAAAAAGAAAAAGAAAAGACCACCTCCTTTTACATTAAATTAAAATTAAATATCATATTTACATGCTAAAAACTGTTACATAAAACACCAAAAAACCATTCAAGATTCTTACTTACATCTATATATACATCATATATATATATATATATGTAGTAAGAATCCATGCATCATCCCATTTTCAAGATTCATATTACATACTCAAAAAAACGGAATTGCTAGCTACAATGTTCATCCCTTTACTGTCGAAACCTCAAACATGGCAAGAAAATGATGAAACCACCAAGAAATCCACCCTGTTCTTAGCCTTGAATGAGCTCAACTCCATAGCCAACATCGGCCTCCCCATGATCCTCACCGGCCTCGTCCTCTACGCCCGATCGATGATCTCCATGTTATTCCTAGGCCGCCTCGGCAATGACCTCACCCTCGCCGGAGGCACTCTGGCCCTCGGATTCGCCAACATCACCGGATACTCCATCCTCTCCGGCTTCGCCATGGGAATGGAGCCGATATGCGGCCAAGCTTTTGGCGCACAAAGATTCAAACTTGTCGGCGTAACCTTACAAAGGACCATCCTCTTGTTGCTTCTGGCGTCGATCCCGATTGCATTTCTATGGATGAGCATGAAGGGGATCTTGATCCTCTGTGGCCACGATCGCGGGATAGCGACCGAGGCCGAGTGGTACATCCTTTTCTCGATTCCCGATCTCATATCGCAGTCGTTTCTTCATCCTTTGAGGATATACCTCAGGGCTCAATCGGTGACGCTGCCGTTGACGTGCTGCGCGAGCTTGGCCGTGCTTCTACACATCCCTATAAACTACTATCTCGTCGTGGCCCTCAATCTTGGGATCAAAGGGGTTGCGTTGGCCGGGGTGTGGACTAACGCGAACCTCGTCGCGTTCTTGATCGCATACATTGTGTCGTCGGGAATTTACGAGAAAACGTGGGGCGGATTGTCGTACGAGTGCTTCCAAGGATGGGGGCCTCTCATGCGGCTCGCGATTCCGAGCTGCATTAGCGTTTGCTTGGAGTGGTGGTGGTACGAGATCATGATCTTGTTATGTGGGGTGTTGATAAATCCTCGCGCGACAATTGCTTCGATGGGGATCTTGATCCAAACAACGTCACTCATCTACATTTTCCCGTCGTCTTTGAGCTTCGGAGTGTCGACGAGGGTCGGGAATGAGTTGGGCGCCAATAGGCCTAATCGAGCAAAAGTGTCGGCCGTAGTTGGATTGTGCATCAGCTTTGTGATGGGATTTTCGGCGCTTTTGTTTGCATTGAGTGTGAGGAACAAATGGGGTGGTTTGTTCACTAAGGATGAAGAGATCATGGCATTAACGTCGTCGGTATTGCCGGTGATCGGGCTGTGCGAGCTCGGGAACTGCCCGCAGACGACGGGATGCGGGGTTTTGAGGGGATCAGCAAGGCCTAAGATGGGGGCTAATATAAACTTGGGGTGCTTTTATATTGTGGGGATGCCTGTGGCAGTTATGGTGAGTTTGTACTTAGGGTATGATTTTAAGGGGCTGTGGATGGGATTATTGGCTGCTGAGGGGTGTTGTGCAGTGGCAATGTTGTTTGTGTTGGTTAGGACAGATTGGGAATTTGAGGCTTTGAAGGCAAAGGACTTGACAAGTTTTACTACTAGTGAACAACAAGATCAAGATCAAGATCAATATCAAGATGATTCTTTTGAGTACATAGGGATGGATCATCATCATTTATTGCCCTGATTTTTATATATGTATATTTTTTTAATTTTATGTATTTTTTGGTGTAAAGGGATGGTGGGTAATTAAGGGATTTTTGGGAAGAAATACTTTATAGTAATTGACATGGATTTAGGGTTGTGGTAAGGTCACAATGCAAAGATATTTTGTCGGTCGTGTGTTGATGTTGTTTGGTTGTTGATTGTTGCCTTACAATACAGGGAACTTTTATTTTAACACATTAAGCAAAGTCCCATGTCAAAACTTGAAAGTTTGTAATTTTCTTTTTTCTTTTTTCTTTTTTTTTTTTTTTTCAAAAAAGAAGGAATATACTATGTTTGGAAATATTAATTAAATATGAGAGGGGCGACAGAGGCAAATGGATGGGAAGTTAAAAGAGTTATGTAACTATGCATGTATGTGTGTTTGAAATTCCAAGTGGGGAATGGAATGGGATGGGCTCTGTGCAACAATACCTGCATGTATCTGAACAAATTTTTGTACCTGAATTTGGACTTTTCTTACTTCACATTCTCAAGAAAATGAATCCAGAGCATGGAATGGAATTATTATTATTATTATAAGATTGTTGAAGGGTACATTCAAGTGGGTTTCTATAGGGACATGGTTCCCTAGCTCCATAGCATTTAATTATAGAAATTATTAATAATATATTGGGGGGATGCACATGGCAAGATTTCCAGTTTTGTGACTTGAAATGATGAAGGAATATATGCCATTACCAAATCTTCACTATAAGTTACTATTATTATAGTTAGCAACTCTATAAAAGGTGTAATTACTTACACAAAACACAATAATCCACCCACTACACATCATTAGTTCTCACAGTACAATGACAGTGGATTTAATTTCAAAACCACAGCATAGCAAATCCAAGAATCCAAGAAAAGCATTGATACAACAAAATAGGAAATAAATTAAGCACTCTCCAAAATTTAAGATTGAAGCAACAACTAATGATGATACAGCCATAAGCTTAAACCAAGTGTCCAAGAATATCTGCCACGCTGGTTTTTATCAACATAAAGAGAAAAAAATACTCAAAGAATTGGTTGGATCATCAATAATAATACAAATCCCTATGAAATACCTGACATCGATCACACTGGAGGCTCTCCTCATATGGCATTCATTTATTGTGGTACTCCCTCCCCACCACAATGAGCAACGACATTTCACACACTGTCTCCAAATAAAATTACAACTTCTAGAACCCTAGGATAGTCTTGGACAAGAATCTAACAAAACTTTTGCAATGGATATTACCTCCAAGAATTTGGCTGGTCCAACATCCATGAAGCCAACATATAGATAGATGAATGCAAACTTCGATGACTTCTGACTTTTCTTCTATATACTGCCTAAGAGAAGAGGACGAGAGTTCAAATAGTACAGCCCTATATGGTAAATAATCTGAGGCCGGGGGTTGCTGCAGCTCCACAACAATTGGAAAATGCAGTAAAGAAGACTTAAGACAGATGCAGGCTGAATGTACATCTCATAAACAGGCACTCGTAAGAGATGATCTGTGGGATATGGAAGAATCATTTGCTTCTTGCAGGAATTACAGCACTTGATACTTCAACAGCTTGTCTTTCACGGAGGGTTCCAAGGCAGACATGCATTGTTCCCATCCTCCATTGTTAAGCATCTGGCCGAAAATTCAAGTTATAAACGTGTGTGAACACATATATAATATAACATATGACAATAACACACAATTTTGATACAACAAGCAGGTCTTGTTCATCTAAGAAACCAACATGTTTTATCACACAATGACGGGAAGAATGGTGAAATCTTGCTGGCATTTTCTGTTTTTAAGTGTGTTTGGCCAAGCTGTGTTTACGACCAAAGCAATGCAGCGGGTGATGGATCCGGGCAACAGTATTCACCACAAAAAATCTTCAACTTAGTAGTTAATGCATATTCATATCCAAGAAAAATAGTCTATCAAGTAATTTACAGTGTTTGCATAAGATACCCAAATTTGTAAAATGCTTTCGAATCTTGTAGGATGAAAGATTAAGTGCTTATATACCTTAATTAAATTATTTTATAGGCATGTCATATGAAAAGCTTTAAAAGTTGAAAGATTAAGAAAATTCCAAAAAATTGCAAGTATTTTCTTCATAACCACTTGACTTAAACAGCTTATTTGTTTAATATAATAACCTATTTTATTAAACTTAATGAAATTATCATCTATTGGCTCCCACACAATTAATAAGCTGAGGCAAACACTCTTTTAATACACAAGGAACTACTTACTTGTTTATAGCCATGCACAACCTGGCAAACATCATCGTGTAGGTCCTTGCTTCTTATTTCCTGAAAATTATAAGAGAAAAACGAATGAGCACTTGGAACTTTTTTATTTGACAAGCTTGATATATTTATTTTACATAAGGTTTCTTTCTTCCCCTTGTGTTCATTTCATCAGATTGCATTTCGTATTTTGCAGAATGCTGGATATAAAATTTCATCACTTACATGCCAGCTTGCAATAGCCCTGCAAATAAATGCAAGAGACTTCAAACCTCCAGATGGGTTTGCTCTGACCTGAATGCAACAAATATCACCAAGTGAAATGACAATATAAAGGTTGTTGTGGTCTAAAAGCATAAAGCTGCTCAAAGTATGAGTAAATTTGTCTACCAGTGCACATAAGCCTCTGAAAGCATCTTCCTTCTCTATATCATCACGAATCCTGTCACAGGTTTACAGAATCTTAGCCGGTTGGACTACTAAGGTATAGATTCACGAAGAATTTTGTTATTCTCAAGAAGGATACCAATGCTCAGGTAGTATCTTAAGGTAGAAACACAATAGAGGCATGAAAGTTAATAAAAAGCTGAGACAATAATCTTCTCAGAAAGAACCAAAGTTGTGTATTCACTGGCGGTACTCCAATCTAATTCAACTGTGTTTCACACTTTGCTCAAACTGTGAGCAATAAATGCACTTCTATTCCAGCCTAAAATACCTTGATTACAAAATCAGACATTTTTGTAACTTACATGGACAGAGCCGCACACCAAGACTGCATAAAATGCTCCATGTGTGGTGAAACAACCTCCGGACAAACCCAAGCAAGTCTTCCCAGTGTAATTGCACTATTTTCTATGAGAGATTTGTTCAGTTCCTTCACATAGAAAGCACCATCATCATCATCATAATAACAAGTTCAGATGGACTTTTTCTTCAATGCGTTATACAGAATGAAATCATATGCATGAATCGGCATGATGCTAATACTGATCCTCCATTCATACACAGTACACATAAGGTCGCCAGCAATGAAGATAATTTTGGTACAAAACAACTCTACAAAGTCCTATATTTCAACAAAATTTCAGATGTCTCCTACCATGTTTCTTTCATTACATGAGATAAATTCTCTCAAACAGGATAAGCGATAAAATTGCAGAATTACTTAGATAAATTTATTATGGAATAAACCGTAAACAATAAAGTGCAATTAAAAAACATGACCAAGACACTATCATATTTCATTTTCCAAACTTGAATAATAAGGAATTTATGTCAATTATATGGGGAGTTGGATTCAAAGAAGATCCAGCTATCAAACATAAAGAACAGATCATCACCTCTGGATGTTGAAGTATTTGTACCAAGCACGA
Source organism: Andrographis paniculata (assembly GCF_009805555.1). NCBI lineage: Eukaryota > Viridiplantae > Streptophyta > Magnoliopsida > Lamiales > Acanthaceae > Andrographis > Andrographis paniculata. The sequence continues at coordinate 93,500 of NW_026137616.1, read as the reverse complement.
AACTACATTCAGTACAACAGGAGATATCTCCTTGTGAACCTGAAATCCAAAAAGCAAACCATAAATGTCGCGCTTTGCCAAAATACAGCCAAACAAAAAGATTATAAGGGGAGAATGGACAGCAGGTGGGTGTATGTCTGAAGCATAAAAAAATTAAACTAGTGCATGTGATGTCCACTCTGACAATTTCATAGCCACCTCCTCAGTAGCATTGTCGTTTACTATGCTAATTTATCATGCCCAAAACATGACAGAAAGAGCTTTCTATTAAATGAGACATAATTAATCCATTATAGACATGGATTGTACTAAGTTTATATGGAAGTAAAGCATTGCTGATACCAAGAATGATACAAGAAAGCTAGCATAATAATACAATCATCCAATAAAAAATGAAGGCCTTCCTTGAGGAAAAAGCATAAAATCATCTCATCTACTGACAAGAGAATAATCAACAAGTATACAGACAGAAAGCCACTGTGCCATTGTCCTTTGAGAGTCGGTCATAATGCTAAAAAGACTTAACCTTTATAGCTAGCTCGCCAATAGCCCAACAAGCATTGTTTGCAACAGACACAGCTTCCTTCAGCTTTGCAATGCTCTGTAAAATTTAGATTTGAGGAATGAAGTGCAAAGACCATAGTTCTGAGATTAAGACATAACCGTGGTGATTCACTTACCAATTGTTTGGAAGCAACATCCAGGAATTCTGGTAGACGGGAATGTAGGTGGACGGGACAAATCTAATAAGGAGAAGAAGCAAAAAAAAAAAAAGAATCACCCTGAAATTAGACCACACTGTAACAGAGCAAACATGCGATGCCTAATCAAGAAAAATAAAAGCTACCATACATTTCCTACTCAGAATGGAAGTAGCATCCTCAGACCCAAATTAAGTGGAATCAGAGTCAGCTCAGATAAAGTCAATTTCAACTTACTCTTGCAAGGTCCCCCAGCAGTGCAAAAGCACTTTGCCGAACATCATAGGCTTCATCCATACAACATTTTAGCAGCAAATCCTTCAAATTACTTTGTGAAACCTATTACAAAAGATAGTGCATGAACACCAACTCTCACTTTAAAAAACAGAGTGTGGATGAGAAAACAAAGGATGCAAAGGAAGTCGAAAATGCACTTATGAAACAAACAACTAGCACAAGAACAGTCCAGCGGAAGAACAAAGCATTCATGCTACATTTTGAAGAAAGACACTAAGGTATATGAAAGTACCAAACTCTCAATTCCAGGGCCAAGCCCCTCAGCAAGTCCAGAGAGAAGATCCAAGGAGCAAACAACAAACTCTCTATCATACTGTACCCCAGCCGCAGCAGGATCAACCTAGAATACAAAGCTTCTCATACTTAGGCAAGCTTTTCAAAATAGATGAATGTATGAATTGAATCTGAAAAAGAACTAAAGCAGTGATTGCATACAAATGTCCAACTTGATACAATACAGACAGCCTACAAGAAATTTGAGATTAAAAAAAAAAAAAAAAAAAAACCCTATAAAGATCAACTGTGTTTATCTCTCACTCTTAACAACTCTCTCCAAGCCAACATGATTAAAGAAAAAAATAATAATAAAAATGCTACAGATGTCTAAATGGCTTGAACATAGGTTGAATTGATCTCATGCAGCATAAAACACAATCTGATTATGCGGTGTATAGATGTTTATGTCAATAAAAAAAAAAAAAAAAAAAAACCTTAGCAATTTGCTGAGTCTGGATGATGTTTATGCACCTCTGAAATACTGGTGGAGCAAACTGTGAAAATCCAGTACCTAGTGCCTGCAAAAGACCATTGGGATACTGTCATCGCGCACATACACATATTGGAAATGATTTTTTGCTCAAAATACCACAGAATTCAAGATCAGTCATTGATGGTCACTGCAGCGAACATATTATTTCAGTACGAGCACAACTCTTCTCCACAAGCTACAAATTCAAATTTTCACACACAAAAGAAGAACAATAATAATCTGCAATTCTTAAAAAAGCAGCAGCCAAACACAATCACCTTTGTCATCTTTTGTCATTACACAAATTGTTACATAGACATGTAAATAAATAATGGAGTAAAACACTGGCTCTCTTAATTAGTTGTGATAAACCCAAGTTTTCAGCTTAAAAAAAGTACATATTAGGAATGTGCACCTGAGTATTTTATTTTGAAAGACAAATAAGACAAAGACTTGATTATAACATCAGCCTAGCAGTCTAATGCTTGAATTAAATCTTTAACAAATTCTCCTAAACAAAGTACTCTAGGTATCATAGGAAGCAATGGAATGTACAAGAAGTTCTAATAGCGAGAATTTTCACTTTTTGCAACAAAACAATAGCTAATTGACTAAACAGAGGATACTCATATGTAGAAATACCTGGGCAACAGATGTAAGACATTCTAGAAGTGGGAAAAGATCTTTATCAGAGTCTGAAAGTTGCTGCCACTTTGCAATCAGTGGGGGCATCAAGATCCCAAGACATTTAGGCTGCATTAATCAGGAAATATAATTATTTAATATCATGATTCTGACTTTCATCCTCACCATCAGAAACAAAAAAAAAAATGCAATGCTGAGCAAACAAAATCAAGAATGATGTCTTTACCTCATTCAGCTCGCCTCTAACAGCATCTGCTAATGTTCCAATTGCATCGTATACAATCCTGAGGTTCCGTCGCTGCACAAGACAAGCTGTTATTGCATGAAGAAAACTGGGGAGGAACTAGAAGGAAAAAAAAAAAACAAGTGGATTTGGCATGCAACCCAAGCATATAACATGTCAAAGATCAATTACAAGTAATATAAGAAACCTGATATTTCCCAAAGGCACACATCAAATGTTGCAAGATGATCTCTAGTCGTGGTCCCAAATCCTCTCCGGCCTCCTATAATTACAAAACATTTGCATCTCAGGGTGAATCAAGTTAGGTACATTAAGGAGGAAGATGATTAAAAATGACCTCTTCAAGTGTAGCAAAAGCAGAACATGCTGCCTCTTGCACCCGCTTATTATCATCCAATATCCTTCGAAGTAGCCCCATAAGAATTTTGTCAAATATATTTTGACCTTCTTGACGAGCAGAACCCTATGACACGCAGATAAATTGTAATCATTTATAAATGACCTCAGAATATTAGAAAATTAATAATTGAAGAGAATTGCTTTGAGAAAAACCATATCAGTGAAGAAAGCAATCAGGAATCTGAGAACTACTCTGCTTCAACATGTTGGCTTCTGAAAAATTGTGTACTTTTGTTCTTTTAACTATGTTTTTGCACTATCAAATTTCTTATCTCAAAAACATATCAAATTCAAAACTTAATTTCATATAAAATATTACATCAAAAAACCTGTTCTCAAACATCACATCCAACTTATTTACATTACATTAATATATATTTCCTAGTCTACTTTTTACTATTCGCAAACCAAACTAGAAGACTAAAAGACTTCCAAAATGTATCTAAACACACCCCATATTAAGTAATACCTTGAGAGAGACTTGGAATCACAGTTGGCGTCATTCATACAAAATTTTGAAATCAGGATACACAACTCAATCCTCATTAAGAGATTATGATCACAAGAATACTATCCGCATTCAGCATTCAATACTTTGGGAATTAAATTGATGAATCCGTATACAGCTATGGGCACCGTGGACCAGACAAAATCTCAATTTCAAGTGTCACATGAACTATCAAAATAAAAAACTAAGGAATAGATAGCAAATTCCATACAAACATGCAGAGCAACCATGGTTCTTTGAAACATTATGCTACACGGTTTCATAATGTTACCTGAACGATGTATCTGCTGAAACGTGAAAGGGTCCAACAAGAGATGCTCCGTATTAGAGGAAATTTATCATCTAACAGTGGAATAAGAAACTCAATAATCTGCCAAGAATAGAAGGATAAAATTTATCTCAAGTGAAGCAACATTAGGAAAACAAAGGCTATATTCTCTCATCATTGTAAGTCAAAGAAGACAAAGATCATGAAATAAACCTTATCTGGAACAAGGTTAATCATGACTATAAATAAGTCAGGGCACATTATTAGCATATAAAAATGTAATTTAGCTGAAAGGAAAGTCATTTGCAAGATATGAGTATAATGTGACAACTTGGAATCTCTATGAATTAAATCGAATTAACTACCTTATCTGGAAATAAACCTAAGTCGAAAATACAACTGGTAATAGTTTTCATCAGGCTATACTGCTCCTGCAGGCTGATAAAAAGGCTAACAGAGTATTTTAGAAAGAGTAAACTACGGTAATTCATCACACAATAATCTAACATCCTACTAAATTAACTGTTAAAGAATTGCAATGGCCTAAAATGGGATGAACTTTCCATTTCACTCTTTAATTATCTGAGACTTGGATTTGATGAACTTAGATATTGTATGCTCTTTGATGGCATGTGGAATATATCTCAATTTCTGGCTTCTCCAAAGGTTAGTAAGAAAACAAAAGAGGATAAAACGTATTTTCATAAGTTCTAATGTTTTTTTTACGTAAGTCATCATGGTTTTTCAACACCTAGGGTTTGTTCGTCTCCAGTTTGGAGTTTGGGAATAGAAACTTTTGGAATCAAAATATATTTTTGATTTGATGTAAATAGATTTTTACAAATAAAAAATAAAACAGATATTTGATTTGATTGTTTTAAGGGGAAAAAAGTGACGAATCGTACAAGACAAAAACAAGATCCCTGTGGTTTTGCAATAGATATAAGAAAATTACAATGTAGAACAAGCTATCAAAGACATGTGATACAGCAACAATGTCCAATTTGGAAATTTAATCACAAGTAAAGCTGGTGCAATCAGCTAAAGGAAAGGCCAAAACAAATATAAGGGTGAAGTGCTGCACTTAATCAAGTCGCACTTAATCATTATTTTAAAGAAATCTAAGGAAAGATAATGGTAAATTCAGGAAAAAAAAAAAGGGGGTTTGTTTGATTTTGGCCCCAAACCAAAATCAATACTATTCAACCTGTACGGTTTCCAATAAAAAAATAAAACCAAAATTCCAAACTCAAACCAAAACCAAGCAAACCCAAAGTATTCATTCTCCAGATGAGGCATAAAGCTCTTTACCAAAACAGTCATAATTTGTAAACAGTTGAAGGCACAAGCCTAGTAGAGTCAAAAGAAAAACATGATATAATGCCAATGACAGTTCACAAGAAAAAATTTTGGTGAAAAAACAAAGTTATAGTAGTATAAACTGGTATGAACTACATATGCACCCATGTGTGTTGAGCCTGCTTTACCACAATTTGATTAGCTAATCGAAGCCTAGATTTGACAAGAAAGCAATTCACTGATCAATCTTACTCATATGATACCTGAGACAAATGGGGATAGAGACCATTAATACAGCCCTCTCCAATGGCACCAAGTGCTAAAACTGCAGCCTCCCGATCTCTCCAAGCTTCATCACCAGGCATTCCCAACTTTGCCTACAAAGAGAATCAAACAAAAAAATTTTAACTTGACACCTTTTAAAAAGATAATTATACTGAATGACTAAATGCAATATCATATCTGTAGAGCTTCCCACCATGTCATGAAATAGGAGGAATGTCAATATTCTCAATGAGTACTGTTGTATGTATGGTGTTTAGGCATTTGACAAGCTATAAAAATCAATAAAAGGGTATACAGACCATTATGATTGTAATATATGCATTCAAATTAGTTAGTTTAGTAAACAAGTAAAGTTTGCAGCAGCCGTGTGACAGGCCATTAATAAAATCGAATTCAACAGATTATGCTGAGATAAAACCGACCATTTATGCTCACATTTTTCATGCAACTGCCATCAGTTTTAAATCAATGTAACTCAAATAACAAAAGAGAAGGATTGCATCATACAATATCCCATCAATACATAGAGCATACATCTTACATATGTAAAACCCTAATTTATCAACATACTGAAAATAGAAGTGTAGAAGACACTTTTCAAATGAAATTTAACCTGCACAATGGGCATCAAAGTAGGTAAAATTTCATCTCCAAACACATTGGAAATAATATCCAGAGCTGCAGCACTACACTTGCGCAGATTCCAGGCATTTACAATGTTGTCATCCTGCCATTACAAAATCCATGGAGCCGCATTAAAAATCTTGCAATGAGGGCATGAATAGAATCACAAAAGCTGAGGCAAAAGGCAAAAAAATACGGATCTAGTTGTATGGTTAAGCCAGAACAAAAATTCAAAGGGTATTGAATCCATCCTGATTGATTCCATGAGACTTTGGATACAATGTGCATACCTCCTCTTCATCTTCTGATCCATGAAAACGTGAAGAATGAAAACGAGGCTTTAGGTCCTGGATGATAAAATTGGTATAAGGAAAACAGTCATACAGAGTAAACCAATATAACAAAACCCAAAGTTAAGGCATGAAGAACCATAAAAGAACCTGATCTCGATCTGGAACTGATCCATCCTCCTGTAATAGTAAAAATATAACAAACAAAAACATTAATTCAGATAGAAAGGTTCAATTACAAACATAAGAAACTGAAAGACACAAACCTCAGCTTCCAGAACAGACTCATCATCATCAGCATACGCCATGTTTGACAGCAAAATCTGCAGGAAGTGGAAAATAATAAAATGCATCATAAATATAAGGGTAATTAGAGTGGATGAATATCTGGATGAAGTAAGAACGATACAGGAAGAAGTCGCGGCAAAAATTCTCTCAAATTCTCAGGTGGCAGTTCAGCTTCACAATAAGCAGACCTGTAAAAGAAATACCATCTCAAATTCTTGGGAATATTAATCAGTAAACACCGTCTCAAAAGCACAATAGTCCATCAAATGCTACTGTTGCAGCTTCAATTTGCAAGTAAACAAAACCATTAGCATCTAAAACGAAGGTTTTAACTGAGCAGACCATACATAAATTTCGTACAAAGTAAATAGGTAGTCATAAAGTCACCCCTAAAATGAAAGGAAGTGAATATCACAGTTCCAAATGATATTAGGATTTTTTCAATCAACTAAGAACGGTAAACTACTGAATGACACTGAAAAAGAGTCATGGGAAGCAAGTCACAAATGAACAGTGTCCAAAAAATCAGTTTTAAGCAAGACAATAAGACATGTATAGAAAAAGTCATAATGCAACCAAATTTCCGGATATTAATGATATTACCGTAAGGAAATATCCGATCTCAAGACAAAGAGATAAAAAATTAAAAAATAAAAAGAGCTCAAACTAGATTACTCAGTACCACATTCTTGACTAAGCCCAGTGTATTATTTGACAAGGAAAATGTTCTAAGAGACTAAAGATACAAGGCATTATATTTCATACTAAATAAGGAGATTCCTTTTAAATGCCAATTTGGCCTTCAGCACCCATGTATAGATATGATAACCAAGAATTGTCTATCTAATTTGGTGATTTCTTTGATTTCATGACCACTTAAGTTAGTTTATAATCCCATTTTTCAGTTATATCTATGCAGTTTTAAACTGTATTTTTAATTTCATATTTAATCAGATGACATGGATTTAGGCGGATACTCTGAAATTCTGTAGCTATTTGGGCTGAAATGTTTATTCAGGCCAAAACTCCAGCAAGAATGCATATAAGACAGTATTTGAGAAATTTTGAGCCAGAGTACGAATTTAAGGGAGTTTCCAACACAAGTCCAGATACCACCCCAAATGTTGCCAAGAATTAAAGGCACAACTATACAAAAAATTCAATCATTATTCCAGATAAAAAGTCAAACCAGTAAGATATGCAAATATTCAACCTATCAAGCAAACATTTTACCAAAATTCACATGCTTCAAGGGCCACTTCTTCATCAGGGTCCTTGTTGACTAGCAACATATATTCGATTACATTCCTTAAATGTGGCTGCAATATTGCATCAAAATAGTATCAGGGACAGCAACGGACAATGGATTAATTGCTAAATATAGGCAGAAATAGTAAAACAAAATCTAACACGCAATAAGTATCTTATAAAAAAAAATTGGAGAATAGGATTTTATTTTTTAGAAAGCGCTACAAGTAAAGAGAGAGCTCAGTGGACTCATATGATATTACAACCAAGCAGATAACTCGATGTTTCCTTTTGCACTATGTTTGGCAAAATAATCCACAACATCATTAGCACCACGAGGGATATATTGTAAAATGATGAGGGAACTTTTCAAATCAAGAGGTGGCGTTCGTTTATGTTGAAATTTAGCTTCCAAGGAATCAAAGTATCTTAGAACATACATGTGACCGTAAACTAAAGAGAAAAATGGCAGTCCATCGATGATCCACCACACAATAAGTATCAAAAATTACAGGTTGCCTAAGACTATAGGACACTATAACAATAAAAATAAATAAAAATAGAGGTCTATAGATGACAAGAAATTACCCACCACCAAGACAGCAGAACGGATTTCAATTAGCTGAACAAATGCAGAACATACCTGTTCACATGGGGAAAAATTAGTTGGTGTAGCTTTATCATTATGCGTGTGTGCATTTTTGTTTCTTTATCGAAAAAAATAATATTAATAATAATAATTAAAAAAATGCATGTGTGCATGTTATTAAATTGACAGACAGTTGCACAATACAACTTATCCTTACCAACTTCCGAACCTCTGGTGCAGGGTCATTCGCAAGGACAAATAAGCCTTGCAAATATTTATCCATGGACATTTGCAGAACCTGGAAGTTTATCAAATTAAGTAAATAAACTCCGGTGCATCTGCAAAACTTGCTCAAAGCAGATACAGGACTCACGCATACATACATACCATGGGCATTAGCATGATGAACTGATTCACTGAACCCAAGGAAAGCTTTCTTAATGTAGCGTGTGGCGAGTTGAAAAGCTGTGTTTACATGGGGAGAAAAAAAAATTAATCACTGAGAATTAATCAGACGACTTTAGGTTAAAATGCTTTCCTCAGTTGTTAATGGACAGAAGCAAAGATTTGGGGTGGCATTTGGCAAAGAGCTAAAGCATGAGAACCTGGAGAAATCTTGGAATAAAAGCATTAATAGGCCGTTCAGATAATCCAGAAATTTCGTTATCAAGTACTTGCGGCGCATCTTCACAAATCTACATCCAAAAACATGATTAACTTATTAGACTGTACAAAGTACAAGCTCTTCATTCATCTGTATATAGTCACTACACATGGAACAAATGCCTACATATGGAAAAACATAGCCAGAAGTCTAGCTTTAAAGCCTAAAGGTATGAATTTGCTCATCATATAATAGAGATTAGAAACAGCCTCGGTACAATAGAACATCAATACAGTGTGCCTAACATATAGTGTATATATATATATGCATGAAACAATGGTAATAATAGCATTTTCAAATAAACCTAAATAGCCCATGGTGAGTAGTGTGGAGCATTAGTCAACTAAAAGACCCACAATAAATGGAAAACCAAAAGGTGTTTTGCATGTAGTTCTTTGTATAACCCAGAAAGGTGAGAAATCCGTACCTTAGACAAAGCATCCATTGCACCTTCCACATGATTTATATCACTACTATCTAAGCACTTCACCAATGCATTGAGCAATTCCGGCCATCCTGCAACTCCCCCAATTTGAACAAAAGTACTTATAATGGTTCCAGCTGTGGACCTAATGTGTCTATCAGCAGCCCCAATGCATGGTAACAATTCTGCCTTTATATATTGCTGGTTTGCTGGTGGCATAGTTTGAAAGGAACTCCTAAGGTTATTTTTCAAAAGTAAGCCTGCTGCTTGTCTAACCTCCACTGATTTCCCCTGTTACATAACATTCACTAAACCTGTCACTTCCTAAATGAAAAACATTCCAAACAAAAGTATCGCTTGAATCAGAAGCTTGAATATATTTTTACTTCAAAGTTCTTGTCATAACACATAAATAACTAAGATTGTGCCATCTTGGCTACTGAACAGTTGCATAATGTCTTCATAGTGCAGTCAAATTTAAAATAACAGTGTGGATTTCAATATGTTCCCTCATGCCAACTACTTTTGTCTCTTTATTAACAAAATTTACCGCCACTATTCCCTAACGTCTTTCCAAAGTAACTAAAGGTTTATATACTCTTTTATACTTAGCATTAACTTGTCAGTAAAACTATCTGCATATTCCTTAACTTACAACTAATTCGGACAAATGGAAGAAGATTACAGAAAACAGCGAGGTCATTACCCATATTTAATCAGCATTCACGCAATTTAAAGATTCGACGAGACCCGGTGATTGATATCAGCTTCGTAAACAGCCAGACTTAACGAAATTTGGTGAACCCCCTTAAACCCTAAAAGGACTATACTTTGGAAAAAAAGTAAAACCCTTCCGCACGCATTAAAATCACATGAACCAACCCCATAAAACATTGATCCAAAAAAGCACATAGGTCAACAAAGAAACCTACGTCATATCAAAAATCCAAACTATGATGTCCGCTAGATTAAAATAAGCAACCATCAAGGATCGGGAAACAAAAGAAACCTCAGCCCGCGCAAAAATGAAAACAAGGTAATTGTTGAAATCAGGGAACTGAGAAAAGTGCTGGAGCTTCTGCCAAATCATCGACTTATCATCGGAGGTGGGAGCCATCTGCTGCTCCACAAGCCCACATATCTCCCGCAGACCCTCCTCCTGAGGATTCCAAGACGTAGCTTCCCCGCCGCCGGCAGCCGACGCCATTCTTCTCTTCAATCAACCAAAATTCTTAAACCACCCGATGATGATCAGATTCAGCAACGCCTTCTGAAATTCGAGAGGACGATTCAGATACGGCGGGAACAGAACAGAAGCAGAGCCGACGGCGAAACTGGAAGGGGGGCTCTGTTCCGAAGTGAAGCGACTAAAAATTGAACAGAGAACAGATTTGGGGTTTCTTGATTTGAGGTGGAGTTATTTAGTGCGCAAAGGTGCAGAATAAACAAGTGTGGATCAGCCAATCACCCTCGTTTTCTAGGGCTGAGCTAGATTATTAGCCCAAATTTTTTAATTAAAATAAAAAATAATAATATTTGAATAGTAAAGTGTAATAGATAAGAAATTTAAATAAAATATTATAAAAAATATATTTAATAAATAAACAATAAAATTATTAGTATGATAAACATATATTAAGGGTTTGTTTTGTTGCGTTTTAAATTGATTTAAAGTTATGTGTGAATTTAAATTTTTATTTAAATATTATTTTCATATAATATTTTAAAAATAAATGCGAAATAAGCTCTATATATTTTAGAATTAATTTATAATATTTACTTGTATTTTTTTATACATAAAAGATGTATAAATTTTTATTTTTTACTTTGCCAAAAAAAGTACATCTCGACTAATATTTGTATAAATATATTTCTTAGTGTTCGGCTGTTGATGTTGTAAAATAATTGATTGTATAGAGTAACATCTCAAGATTAATTTTAAATTTTCTTTTTTTTTATAGAAAATATAATCATATATTTTAACTATATTTAAATTTTTATAATTAATAGTTATTTTTAATCTTAATTATATTATTTATTTATCTTAATTTTAAACTATAATTAATTTTATAATACAATAATTATACTTTACATGAATTATAGTGTTTAGAGTAAATAGGACATAGGACAGAAGAGTATAACTTTATAATAATATTTTTCTTTGAAGTTACATGTATAATACATATATCGTATTATTGTTTTTATTAATATTTTTTTCTAAATATAAATTATAGGTTGAATTAAAAGAAAATAATAATACCAATACTCTACTCTCGATGTATTTGTAGATTTGAATTTCATTATACTAATAAAATCAGATTAAGTTATATTTTTTTTTATCTCAAATATTTCAATATAGTTGGATCGATTTAATTGCGGATAAAGTTCCAATAATTTATATATAATTTAAATGGATTATATATATATATTATAATTAGCTTATTCATTTGTTTAATTTAGAGTGTTTTACTTTAAAATTTTTGAACATATATTTCTTGCAATCGAAAATATAATAAAAATATATGCTTATTTCTTACAAAATATTAATAATAAATTCCGATCTAATTATCATAAGGAAATAAACATCTGACCAAATCTACGTTTACAAGTCCAACTTCCCACCACTATATCATTAATTACATGTATAAAGAAATATGTATGTAATATTAAATACTCTTCCGTCAACTCATAAAATATACAATTACTTTTGGCGCGGTGTTTAAGAAATAATAGCATTTTAATTATAATATATAGTATTTGTGAAAAAAAAATAAAGTATTTAAATGAAATGTTTACTTTGTAATTGGACGTCCCAAAATAGAAATATGTATACTTTTTAAGTGAACGGAGGAAGTATAATATTTTATATTGAGCGTTGATTTTTTATAAAATAATAAAATACAAATATATATATATATTAGAATTCATGATGAGAAAAAAATATATTGGAAGTACAAATCCTATATATTTTATTTTTTTTATAAAATATAAAATTATATTATCAATAGTAATATCCATGTCTCATAGAAAAAATTATTCAAATTAAAATTTTATGCAATCACATTTATAAAAGGAATACGTGATTTATTAAATCAAAGTCGGACTTTATCGCAATCCTTCTGTCACAAAGCATAATTAAAGCAAATAAATAAATAAAATGAAAACGACTTGTGTCCTAGAAAGTCAAAAAATTGCATTATTTATTTATTTATTAATTAATCATTTTATGACCGTCATTGTTGGTGAGTAATTAGAAGAGGGAATCTCCTATCAAATGTGCTTTTTTATATTAGGAAAGTAAAATAATTTGGGCGTGATACGATAGCACACGCAATTTAGGTAAAATATAATTAATAAATAATTAAAAAATATATTAATAAAAATAATTATAAATTAAAATTAAAATAATTAAATATTTTAATTTAAATTAAAAAAATTATAAAATATAAAGTTTAAAATGCAGTTAAAATATATAATTATATTTAAAAAAAAATAACAAATTATGTGAGACAAAAAAAATAAAAAATAACTATGCCGCCTACTTTCCATAAATTAAAACATAAATTATACTTGCCTTAAATATGTTTCCTATCTCAACTAAATTTGGAAACACTGTCTATTTGTTTGATTTTGATTATATATATATATATATTTAATTATTACTTATTGACAATATTTTTATTGATAATAATATTATTTAAAATTATCTTTAAATTTTAAACGCTGGTTTCCTATATAATTCCTCAATGCTAAATAATAAGAATCAAGGGTGTATTTCTTTAATTTTTTGATTTAAGAAATTTTAGTTTTAATTTAATATTAAAATAATATTTAATATAATATTAAAATATTTTATATAAAATATAAAATTGAAATAGTAAAATCTAAATAAAAACGTATCCGAATTCTGTTTGTTTGGCATTTCAAACCAGTTTTTAAAACAGGCAGTTACCAAACAAAAAAAAAAAACAAACAAACATTCATTTCACAGTACATTACATTAAAATATTAATCAAATTAAAATTTAAATAAAAAACTTCAAACTTACATCTCTACTATTTTGTTGTTAACTACCATTTATTTCTTCCCCGGACGCATTCACCTTCCTCCCTGTTCTTGCTGCTGCCGCCGGACAGGACCAATCGCCGCCGCCGGCTGCCGGGAATTCCTTATCTTGAGAACATCAAGTGTTTCGATGTAATTCTGAACTCTCTTCACCTGCGGTGGTCCGATTTCCGACAAAACCGGAAAACTTCAAAATCAACATGTAAACATAAGTGTAAGAACATAGATGTACGTACCTGCATTCTCCTCTGCAATTTGACGTCTCCCTGGGCATCGATTCCATCCAAATTGATGAGCTGAGTCATAAGCAATTCGATCAAGTTCAACAAATCTGTCTCCACAACTTTCCTGCCCTTACCGACGATCTCCATTTCAGCAGACGCAACCTGAACGAACCAGATCGAAACGACAACCGTTCGTTCAGACAAAAAACCAGTGCACTGTCGCCATCAAATCAACATCAATGGATCACCTGCTTCGCCAGATTGTCTACTTCGAATCGGACGGCTGCGATGGCTTTCGCCGCCTTGTCGGTACTCTCGAGGCGGCGCAGTGCATCCTCGACCATCACGACCTTTGATCCGTCTCTCACCTCGCAGACATCGAGGAACTCGTTCGAATCCCTCTCCTTCTCCCTGAAAGAAACCTTCTGATCCTGCTCCTTCACTCCAGTTCGCTCCGCTACGATTCTCTTCAGTTCCCCTGCAAAAATACAGCATCGTCAAAACAATTTTCCGACAGAAACAGCGGCGGTACGAATTTTTTATTTAAAAATTATTTATTACCGAAACTGGCTTGGGAACTGACGGTTACTTCATGAGAGGATGATCCGTGCCTGACTCTGACTCTGATTTTAGGCACCGGAATCGAATTTAAATTGGCGTCGGAGTTTCTCTTCTGGACCAGCATTCCGCCTGGCCTCACCTCCCAACACCCGCCGGCGAACCTGGACTTGGTCGTCCTTAACATCTGGTCAATACTCTGTGATTGAGGGAAGTACGGTAAAATGGGTAGTGCTTGTCCGGTAAGCTAAGAACAAATGAACAATGCCTCTGTCTGAAGGAAGAAACAATCAAACAAACCAGGTTTCTGTCCCACTATCATATACTCCACTGCTATATATATATATATATATATATGTCAGGCCAAGCCAATAAATCTGGGCATATGCTCTTTTTGTATGTATATGTGTGTATTTCAGTAAAATTTAAAATTATGTGCTAATAGCAATGGATTTTTTATGTCATGAAGATTGATGGAAAAAGAAGAATGCTTTTAATGAAAAGATGAGTGTTTTTTGAAAACCAGGAATATTCTACTCTACTATGTTTCACTTTTTATTATTATTATTAGGATGATGATGATGATCTGTTGTTGGTGGCGTTGGTGTTTGTGGCATCCATTTTCTTTGGGAATAAATGCTTAATAATTAAGTCCAACGTGCAATAATTTTTCATTCCATAAATTGCATTAATTAATTACTATGAATCTGCTTTTGGAATGTTTTGGATTATTATTAATTTTAAAATATATTCTTATAATAGGAAAAAATAAAATAAAATTATAATGCCATATATCAACGCACTATTATTATGTTACAAAATATGACATGTCAAACCATTACTTATATATATATATGTGCGTGTGTGTGTAATAACATGTTATGTACTACTACTAGTGCATACTGTTTCTCTGGTCTCTATTTCATTAAATATTGTTGTGATTAACTAAGTCTAATTCGGTGTTGAATTTTGAAGTGGTTTTGTTGTTATCAAGCTGTCGGTCCCTAGAAATGATTGGGTGTAAGCCAATGAGAAGGGAACCAATTTCTTGAAGCAAAATCAGATGATGTAGTGATGTTTGGTGGGTGGATTGGATTGGATATATGCAAAGAACACAATTCTTTTATTAGAAGTATGTGCATCATCATCATCTCATGATCATTAGAAACAGCTTTAATTAATTGTAATTGATGGGTCAATTGGATACAAACTAACAGGCTGTTCCATTATGCATTCCACATTCCACAATACAAATACATATAACATCCACATATGAGAGTAGAGTTATGTATTGTGTTAATAGTGAGTAAGTTGAGTTTTTGGTGTTTCAGTCCTGATGAATAGATAGATAACTAGAGGCTGTTTTGACTACACTACCCCTCCGCCCGCCCTCCTTTCAATGAATTTATATAATATATATATATATATATATATATCACCCTTCAATTCAATTCAATTCCATTCAAACATACGAATGCATGCACAAGAAAGAAAGAAAGCCAGGCATGGTTCAACCAAGCCTTACCCCCCTATGATCCAAATATCATCATTGTTGTCATCAAACTGCATTAACCGAGGGTGGGGTGGGGTGGGGTGGGGAATGAGGAAATAACCTCAACCTAAACTAACTAACCTGGCCGCTGGCTCGTCAAGTCCAATCATCAAACCAGTAGTCATCACACCCCACCCATCCATATATCTCCCATTGCTGCTGCTGCTGCTGCTGCTGCTGGGGATATATGAGGAGGAGCAGACAGACTGATCATTGATGGCACACACCATAAACCAACAGCTTTGCTCGCAAACAAGGAACAAAATAACACAGGAACTTCACTTGCAAGTTTAATTCCAGATATATACCAACTGTCTATGCAAGTGGACATGGATCCATGTATGATAATAATAGTCATAATCATATAATGTAGAAAGGTAATACTACTAATAAATGAAACCATAAACCAACTGCTTTGCCCTCTCAAGACTCTATCTTGGCAATACCATCATATTTCCAAAAACCAGCAAACAAATTGATATCTCAAGTCATAGAAATAACACAAAAGTTTCAACTTGATTCTGATTGATTGCATACCAAATGAGGGAGGAGGGTATGTTATGGTATGGTTAAATCAGCTCCAGGTACAAGGCTTCTTGCTTGCTCGTCAGCCCCAAGTCGCTCAGACTTGAGTTGCTCTCTTCATCGCCAAATGCACGCCGAGGATAAGGCCTCACCTGAGTAAATGAAATGTCCAAACAGTCGGACATAAAAAATTCTCAGTATATACATACATTTCTTGCAAGATCTGTCATTTAAGTGAGCGGGAAGAAAAATAATAATTTTGGTAGACAGTGTGAATGAATTACCAATCTGTAGCTTCCAGGCTTAACACCTTTCCCAACATCAATGAAGTCAAAAAGGTGCTGTAGACCAATCCCGAAAATCAAGTTAGTTCACAGGAAAATGAAAAACAAGGGAATCAACACATCACAGGCTCAACTAAAAGGACTTATATATGTTGCCCATTATCATCCAACATTACAAATTTATCATATTCTGCCCTCATGGATGATGTAACATAAAGTGTGTCAATAATATATAAGGAACAATTTACTGAATTTGAAACATCTTCATAGAATTAAGCTAAAAAGCAACACTTGCATCTCCATTTGAACTTTAATGTATACGAGTCATTAATTGGTTCTTCTATTTTGATTATGATCTTGAATGAATTATGGAGTGTGTCCTTGATAAGTCTAACTGCATGTATTAGAACCCTATAGGCAAAGTATATCGGTGTCTTATGCACACTATTCAAACTCCAAACAGTTTCATGCTTCCCTAACTCAACCACATATTACCTGTAGCCTGTCAGACTTGTAAAATCGGCGACCTCTCCTACTTCCATCAGGCATTCGAACAAGGAGTGTAACAGCATTCTCATCATCTGGTCTTGGTTCCTGAGGAAGGGAAGCTTCCTTGGCAGCTATTTGTCTCTCAATTTCCTGGGCAACATCAAGAAACGTGTTATGTCTTTGAAATAATGTAAGTTGTACCATGTTACACTTGGGTGCATGCATAAACTTAATAGACAGCAATCAAGTCAAATATGTCTGTAAAATGCAATTTTCCTTATAGGTGCACGTTCAAAAGCAACTGTTCTATGTGGGTAATTTTGCAGAGACTAGACCAGACAACCAAAGGCCAAAAACCAAATTCAATCATATTACTACACCACAAGGTCCAGAAACTACATACTAAAATTTGTGTTTGGAATAATTCACCTCCTGGATCTTGCATTTATTAGTAGGAAAGAACCAATTATGGTAAGAATATTGAATCAGAAGCAACCTCATCCAAGCTCACTCAGGTGTGACAAGCAAACAAACACACTATTCATGTACATAAATCTCAGGAACAATTATAGGATACAGGCTTACTGTAACAACTACTAAGGACATATCATTTTGTATTGGTTCATGTATGATTATTGGTATTTATGCTTCTCTGCATGGTTGTGTTTGTGGATCTATGCTTTGGTTCTCTTACTTTTATTATTGAACACCTATCAATAGGGGAAGAACAAGAAGGTCTTGGTGGCACTCTGGGAGGTCAACAGAGAAAGTACAGAACATATGAAAAGAAGTACAAAAGCAAAAAATAAAGAAAATAGAAACAATAACATAATTATATCATTGATTACCATCATCTGAATAATGATGGCAATGTTATATAAATTTCATGTAAATTAGATAAGCAGAGGCATATTAATGCTAACATTTACAATTCTGTAATTCCATTTGGGAAAGTGCATTAAATAATACTTACGGTTTTGCCAGTACTAAAAAAGGCAGTAGATTGATAACATTTATAGGATTCTTGACAAATATAAGTTTTAGAACCAAAAGAAATCAGTTCAAGAACATGATCCAACTTATTAGGTGCTAATCAAACAAAAATTCAGGATTTTAATGGCCTTTCATAACTTCTTGCAGTGATCTATTAACTACATGACATGATTTCCCAAGATTCTCCATAAGTTATTAAAGATAAGTTGAACATAATATCAGAACTGAGTCACGCAATATTTGTATATGGTACTATGTAGTGTGAGGCAGGATAGACAAAAAGCATAAGAAATGTCAGCTCCCTAAGCCTATTCATCATCTGGAACCCCATCTACATTATATGAGAATAGCATCAAAAATATTAATCAAATAACAAAATAATCAAATATGTATATGCAATTCAAACACGTGAGAGATTAGGTTATGCACAAACTGTCGATAGAACCCATTAAAAACAAGCACCTGTTGTTCCTGCAACTGTCTTTGTTGCTCCTCCTCCTTGCGCCTCTCTTCAGCAAAAGCAGCTTCAGCTTCTTCCTTGGCCTTTAATTCTTTCTCTCTGTCAGCTTGTAATGCAGCAAGATACTCATCGTCCTGCAGTACATGACGTGTATTTACAATCAACAGTAACTTAAAAGTCTAGGCACCACTTGAGTTCATCAAGCAAACCTGTTGTTCTCGTATCAATCTCTGTGCAGTGACAGACGGGGATGGAGGACGAGGTAAGTTTCTGGAGTAAGGGCCCATGGATCTGCTTAAACCGCTCTCCATGGGCTGATGAGGTGCATAAGGAAAATGATATCCAGTTCCTTCAGGAATGCCACCAAACATCGCAGCCTCAAGCATTACAGCTTCATCATGTTCTTCAGATGAGATACCACCCCACTTCAAACAGATTGCAACACACATAAGAATCTTTGGTAAATATTTTCAATTTTGTGTACTTAGAAAAGGAGGGATACTTACAAGCACCAAGTAAATTACATAATTTAGCAGAATGTGTGTGTCAATAATAATGATACTAATAATAATAAGAATAACACTACCTCTTTCACATAAAAATGTGCTCAAACTTTTGGACACAGACTTTAATGCGGGTGTGTATTTTTTTGATACATATTGACTTTCATAGTAGAAAAAGTACAACAGATAATATGGATTTTTTTTACTAAAAAGAGAAATAGGAACAGTTTTAGATGACAGAAAGGCGAGCACATTTATCGATGACAGCAGGAGTACTAAATAAAATAATAATAATAATAATATAGGCTTTGTTCTGACATAATTTTCCATACAACGGATAAGAAAAAGTACTTCAAACTAAAACACTAAATGAACACACTCATAGTCACCTCATCTGAAGGGAAATTGCCTCCGGTATTCTGCGAATTATTATTGTTATAGATTTGACGAGGACTTGAAGGTGGACTGGCTTCTACTCCTCCATTATCCTCTGGGGAGTCTATTGAACTTGAGGCCACACGCCTTCTCCTGTGCCTAATCAGTTGTATGTCTTCTACATCTTCATCTTCATCTTGAATAGATGAACTTCCAAGTTCCAAATGAGATTGCCTGCAGAAACCATGAAGCAGAAAATAATTGCCTATAGATGGAAAAAAAATGCAATTGCCTACCACCCAATTATTTTATCATCTGCTTGTTATGTGAAGAATCACTTCTATAAAAGGACTAATTTCCAGATCCAGAGAACCCTAATGATTCCGGCTTGTAATAATTGATGTAAATTTGTGGACTAATGTTTTGGAGCTCAAACATAGAAAATTGATACTACAATGGATATATCAGATTTATCTGTTCCCCATAGGCTTCAATACTTCAGACAATAGCATGAAAATCTCATTCATTTTTTTTTTTCAAAAAACATCAACTAAGCGCAAGAAAAATCAGTTGTGTCATAAGGTCCAAATAACATAAAGAGATTGGTGGCAAAAAAGGTATCTACCTTCCATTTGAAATTTCTGTTTTCCCCATTTCCTCTGGTAAATCTGATTTCTTTGCGTCACCTCCTGAAGATCCAATTTCCCCTTCTACTTCCCTCAGTGCCTTTTCTTTCTCTGCAGTCTGGATTTACCTAATGTTAAGCCACTACTAATATGATTCAAAATAAAGCATGCAAAGGTAAGAGCAAACCTGCAATGAAAGGGAAACTGCCTGTGCAAGATCAGGATCTTCAAGGTGAGACTGCACACGCTGGGGAGGAGGAAATTCATGATCCTGCATCGGTACATAGCTCTTGAGAATAGTTGAAATAAACAACATCCAAGGATAATAGAGAGCCCTTAAAAGGTTGTACTACATACAATACTGCTATATTGTTGGGTTGACATTACAGCATCCTTCTTTGAAGCCTCAATGGCTGCTCGTATCATTTCTTCTTCTATGTCATTGCTGTAGTCATTGTCAGGGACATCTACGATGGTAGGAGCACTTGGACCAGATTGCACAGGGCTACCTTGATTCCCATGTCTATCATGTGTACTTGCTGGGTTTGGAGTATATGTAGTGTCATCATCATCGTCATCTAATGTGACAGCCCCGCGCACTTCTGGCCCATGATCATATGCAGTTTCACTAACATCTTCAATGACAGGAGCACGACCAGTATTATCAGATGCCCCACCGCTGTCTTTAACCTCAATAGGAATCTCCCTCACCTCTCTTGGGTGGGAAACAAAAGGAGAGCGAGATGAAATATTGGTACCAGGATCAAATATACTTCTGGTGAGGCTTGGATCTAATAGTGAGAATGGATTAATATCACTAGAAAAGGGCAGGCGGGAAGGAGGTGGTCTCCGCAAGCCAACTTGCATTGGATCATCAATGTCCATATCATCCCCCTGAGGGACAGTCAAGGATGCCTCTGGAACTCTGAACAAAGAAACAGGAATGTGGTATATGATGTGAGTTGCATCATTGATGATTACAAAAGAAAATCAGAGATTTACTCTATCCAAATAAGTAAAGATATACTAACATATTTCGATCTCCTTCACTGAAATGCGCATTAATAGCTTCATTGAGGTTGCCATGATATTGCTGCTCAACCAATAATACGACACAAAAGTTAACATAAAACCAAGAGAAGTGCAAATACAATTCAATGAAAGTACTTCAGATTACATGTTGTATTCCAAGAAACTTAAGAGGGGTATTTGTTTGTGTCTTGGGTGTATGTAATGTTTTAAATAGAAACTAATATTTTAAATAAAAAACGTGTCAGAATGTGATTTTAGTGGGGTGAGGGGGTGGGGAGGGGGGGTAGATTATTGTGTTGGAGGGTGCGAAGCCAAAAACAAGTTTGAAAAACACAAACTAGCACACCCAACTTTAGAAAGAAGGGGTGCACATTATCAATTCACCTTCATTAATTATTCAACCTAACCATACATCATTGCAGGTATCCCCAGTAAAAAAAGGAAAAAGAAAAGAGGAAAACCTTGAGAAAAACCATCATCGTTATTGATTCACTAAAGTCAGTTATGAAACCAAATTAGAACGAACAAAAGCGGTGTTGATGGAGAACAATATTTTGGCTAAACTTCGAAGACTGCCAACAACTCCCTAAGATATATGTAATGTAGAACATTTAAAGCCAAATAAAAATTTCTGATTTTTAGAACTTCGAAGCTGGCGCTACATCTTGATGCTCAAAAATCCATACCGAACATAAGTTCCACAGACATCATTCCCAATTTCGCACACACAACACCAAATTCAAGACACTAAAAGGTTCTCCAACTCCACTACATATACAAAAAAATATATATCATGAAAAAAAAAAAAAAACCCTAACTCCTCACAGGCTCAACTATTGCACGCCCTGCGCTCATCAAGTCCAAAAAAACACCAAAAATCCAAATGGAAACTCATTCTGAAATAAAACCGGACAATCCAATTCCCAGGAAACTGATCCGACCTAACGAACAGAAACGATTTACCACGACAATCACCATAAACATAGAAAATAAATAAATAAACTACCTCCAATTTCTGAATTGCTGTGGCTTCAGGAGCGCCGGTGATGCTCATGAAAGTATCGATAGCTTCTCGATCAGGCCTCGCCATCGCTTGCCGAACAATTTTAATTTACTAATTTCCCAAAATCAAAAGCAGTGCTGTGTCACGAAGGGAAAATCGGAATTGGTATATATAAGGAAGAGAGAGGACTGAGTTGTCCAATTAGCCCGAGTCAAGGGTAAATTCGTCAATTCAAGTTCCACAGCATTCCAGACTATCACGCCTTCTCCCGATCTGGGCTTTAGAATATCTCTTCGTCTTGGGGCGTAAGTTAGCCCTTTATTAATCAAGGAATATTTCCAAAATTACAAATAAAATAAATAAATATATATATTTTTTCGCCTGAACTTGTTCATATAAATTTATTATTTCTATTATTTTTTTGCAAGCTTTTATGTTAGATAATGTTCTTTTAAAAAAATTAAAAATTAAAAATTTGTTGCAGGTGGATTGTGCCCTAAAAATATGTTTTGAATCCATCTATTTTCATCTCTATCTATAAGAATATAATAAAATTTGAATATTTGATTGTGAATAAATATTTAAAATGATATTTAAAAAATATATTATTAATAAATAGTATCTAAAGTTTTCAAAATAGGTTAAATAAATAGTTGAAATATGGATTATGGCCCCAGGTCCCTTGAACTACTAATGTACCATTTGGGTCCAAAATTTTATTTTTTACACTATGTATTCATTTAAAAATGTATATTAATTTATTTTTTTTTTTTTATGAAAATATCTAATTAAATATTTAATTTTTTCAGTTGTTGCAAAATTTCACAAAAAAAAAAACAAAATCTAAACTGAATCATGACAGTTGAGATTACTCTCCATGATCCATGCTTAAGAGTTGCTGATGAATTGGTACCATCAAGAGATACTCAATTATGTTTTTGACAATTAAATTATATATACACTAATTTAATTTTCAGGTAAGTATTCATTAATCAAAGTGAAGATAGCAACAACAAATTATAATTTGTTTAGATCTATTTCAACAATATTAATTTCCAAATTGAAATGATTTTGGTTACATTTTGCATAATATTAGCATATCCAACAAACTCAAATAAAACAGCCTAATTTAATGAATCTGATCAAATCAGAATTTAAATTGATCAAATCTAATATAAACAATAAATTACTCCCTCCTCCCATTCAAATAAGCCCATTTATTAAAATAATGTAAAAAAAATAAAAAATAGTTGCAGTTGTTTAGAAATTTAGTTAGAAATTAAATAAAAATAAAATAAAATTAATGATATTTATTGTAAATAAACGTTTTTAAAAAATAATAACTTTGATTTCATTCTGAGCTCCATATATGTTGAATTTAGGTTTTATTTGTATTTAAACAAAGGTTTGGGTTTTTATATGAGCTTGACGTATTATAAGTAAACATAGGTTTCATATTATACAGTTTACAATGAAATACTATTTTCTTAATAAACCAATGAATAAACTTTTTTAGTTGTATAATTTAAATGTCCAGTATTTATCGAAAAAGTGATTTGATTGATGATAACAATTTTCCACCTTAACAATAGGAAGAAAAAAAAATCAAATTCAATAGAGATAACTGAACTGAAGACAAATTACTCACAATACTTTGTTAATATCATAAATAATATCTTTTGAATTACGAGTCCAATACATTTTATTTAGCAAAAAAACAAAAAACAAAAAAAAAACAGACATTTCTTCTTGCTCATTATAAGACAACAATCACTTATTCATAAACTTTTTGCTCAACTATTTTTTTAATCAATAAGTTTCAAATTCAAAACACAGTCAAATTCCAGAACACAGACAAACGCATCTTACCTAATTAACTATGTTATTTAATTTATGATATATATAATATAGATATAATTTCATAGAAAATAAAATTTTATATATTAAAAATAAATAGATAAATAAATAATCTTTATTTTATTAATACAAATTAATTTTATAAAAACATATAATTTTAAATATATATTTATAGAGCCATCTGATAAAATTAATAATCGAATACATTTATTGAATAATTTGTTTTCATAGAACAGTACTTCCTGACAGTCATCATCAACATACTAAATATTTTTTAAAATTTTCTTTTCCAGCCATAAATATTTACGGCTAAAAGCGTGTTAACGTGGCAGCACTTACGTTCAGCGTTTTAATTTCAGCGAAGGAAAAAACGTGCTTGGCTGTAAATTGGTCAACCCTAATTATTATTTAAAAAAAAAAAATTAATTACTTGAGCGAGTAACAAAACACTTATTCTGGGAGTTTACGCCTAAGTAAATTAAATAAACATAATTGGTAACCTGAGGTGAAACATAAAATTTACTAAAGGAATATAAAAATCATTTAATTATACTGAGATAACATAAACAAATACAGCAGTCAAGGCTAACGTGTTTGACCGAGTTTAATGTCTCCAGGTTAATGGGACTCAACAGTTGGATTAGCGAATATAATCAAATTCAAAATTTATATGTGAAGAATAATAAGGACATCAATTTAAACTCAGGATGTTCTGTGCTATACTTAGGTGGGTGGGTGGCATGCACATATAGGGTTCCTATTCAAAAGATTTTAAAATAATAATGAAATGGGATGATCACAAAGTTGAATCATAGAATTGGTACTTCAGAACAAAATTAATAAATTCTAATTTGAATTTCCACCAGAGAAATAAATTTGAATCCATAGTAACAGAAGGAGAGTTTTCTAACCTGTTGCAGTAATACACGATTCCAAGATGCAGCAGGCAAAGGCAGCCATGACACCTCCTGGCAAGGTCTCTGCACCACATAGTCTGAACAGGTTTTTATTCCAGAGATGACTAAAAGTACTCTCTCTCTCTCTCTCTCTCTCTATATATATATATATATATCATTCAACATTACTTGTTAAAATATACCTGGTGAGCACTGCAGGGGATTCTATATTGTAATCAAGAATTGATTGAGCTGTCATTATTCTGCATTCCATTGTGGAGACACTTCTAATCCTCATCAGGCAGTTGGTTTAATGACAAACACCGCCCAAAAGCCATGATGTTAAAACAGTTTACATATATGTATGTAGAGAGGTAAGGTTCAAATTCTCATGTATTATTTTAACTTTTAAGACTCCAAACTGCACACGGGTGTTGAGGGAATTCATACAGAGACAACCAGACAAAGTTTATAGATCAATGTGCTGACAATACTCAAGGCCAGCCGGCCATTCATTAGTGCCTAAAAATTGATCCAAGAATGAATCTTGATCCACGATTGGGGTGAAAAGATGAAAATCTGCAGTTAACTTATAAGAAAGCAAGAATTTCTAATAGTACCTGACCTGGTAACGGCCAAATTACAGTTAGTCATCGAAAGATGGTTTGAGCCCGTGCCTCTATAATGGAAAAATAAGTTCAATTGTTATGCCTCTATCATAACATGCATATAGCTTGTTAAAAAAGGATTTTAAAATGAAGATTTTCATTGAACTGCAGATTTAGTAGGTATGTAGAAATCTAGAAAAGCAACCATTCTTAAAAAACTGTGCTTATGCATATAAGATTCAGAATTGGATTCTGAGATAATGTACAGCTCAAGAAGATCTAGGATGAGATCCATTCCCCAATTTTAGAAAAAGATATCTAGATAATAATTGAGGGAGTAACGGTGCAAGGAATGAGGAACTGCTATTATGGTGTTCTTGATAGCGAAGTAGTTGCATAGAAACAAGGACATGGAAATAAGATGACGCCATGACAGCATCCTCCAGATTCTCAGTAATGTAATCAGTTAGAAAAGCACATTGTTAAATCAAGTCAAAACGGGGCCCATTTTTGGCTTATATGAGAACTAGTTTGTCTCCTAATCATATAGAATGCTCATAACAAATACTTATTGCAACTGCCTATTGGTGGGTTTAAGTTTCACAGCTCACAGATACATGAAGGGGAGAAAGCATCCTGTGGCCTTCATTAATCATGCTCAATTTCTACAAATATTTTATTAAGTGTTGACGAAGGATCAAGGGGGGCACAGGAGACAGAATTATTCAATTGGTTATTTGCACCTTTTGTGTACAACTAACTTAACAAAAAATTGTCAACTAAAGTAGTTGCAGATTCTTGCCTGTCTATCTATATAAGCAGTTGTCTGCGAGGGTATCAGACCAGCAGCTTCTATGCAGCACTGTCTCCTCTTTCCTCTTGAGTTTCTCATTTCCTACAAAAACCTGCAAAAAAAGGTTATTAAACAATTTTGTCTTCAGGAAATACTCTGTACATTTTTCCTTTGAGAAATTTCAACAATGTACTCACCACTTTTCTACATTGGAACTTTACTGCTGGTAGCCATTTTCAACTGGATTTACAAATGGAAGAATCCAAGGTGCAATGGGGTCCTCCCACCAGGTTCAATGGGATGGCCACTTGTTGGAGAGACACTTCAGTTCTTTGCTCCCAACACTTCTTCCGACATTCCTCCGTTCGTAAAGGAGAGAATGCAAAGGTAATCTCACAGGCAATCCTTCTGTCAAATAACCATTTTCATCTTTCTAATCACACACACACACACATGTATATAATTTGCCTATCTGCGAACTTCTCAGATATGGATCGATATTCAAGACTAGTTTGGTGGGACGGCCTGTTATTGTATCAACAGATGCAGATCTTAATTATTACATCTTCCAGCAAGAGGGAAAGCTGTTCCAGAGCTGGTATCCTGAGACCTTCACTGAAATATTTGGCAGGCAGAATGTGGGTTCTCAGCATGGTTTAATGTACAAGTACCTTAAGAATATGGTGCTGAATCTCTTTGGCCCTGAAAGCCTTAAAAAGATGCTTCCAGAGGTTGAGAAAGCATCGATGAAAAGCCTGGAAAGATGGTCTCACCAGAATGTGATTGATATGAAGGAAGCAACTGCACAGATGATATTTGACCTGACTGCAAAAAAGCTAATCAGCTATGATGCAAAAACATCAACTGGAAATCTAAGGGAGAATTTTGTTGCTTTCATAAATGGTTTGATCTCCTTTCCTTTGAACATTCCAGGAACAGCCTACCACAAATGCTTACAGGTATTTTGTCTATATTTGGTAATATTTCCATATAAATGACAAAACCACCATAACATGAAGCAATCTCACTACTATCTTTGACCTGCAGGGTAGAAAGAAGGCAATGAATATGCTGAAAACCATGCTACAAGAAAGGCGGAAAAGCCCAAGGAAAATCCAGAGTGATTTCTTTGATTATGTCTTGGAAGAACTTCAGCGTGAAGATACAGTTCTCACAGAGCCAATAGCTCTTGACTTAATGTTCGTATTGCTCTTTGCAAGCTTTGAGACAACCTCATTAGCAATCACTTTAGCAGTTAAGTTTCTGCTAGATCATCCACTGGTTTTGAAAGAACTTATGGTAAGTAAGCAAATATGAGTACTCTCTATGAATCAACTAAGATTGACCCTTGGTGTTGTATTCAACCTAACATGTTTACATTTGCTCCAGGAAGAGCACAACACAATTATTCAAAGGAGGGAAAGTTCAGAGTCTGGATTGACATGGAATGAATACAAATCAATGAAATTCACATTTCAGGTGAGCTATAAACATCTATATCTTCTAAGGATTTTGGCGAGTGTTTTGCAACAATGAAGTTCACTAGTAAGATTATTATGCAGGTTATCAATGAAACAGTCAGATTGGCCAATATAGTACCAGGGATTTTCAGAAAAACACTGCAAGAAACCAAATTCAAAGGTGTGGTTTCAAACCTCAAATCTTATCAAGTTTCTTTTGCTACTGTTTCACTAAACTAAGATGATTTTATACCTTACAATGCAGGGTACACAATTCCTGCTGGTTGGGCTGTCATGGTATGTCCTCCAGCTGTGCACCTAAACAGCACCAAATATAAAGATCCCCTCGACTTCAATCCATGGAGATGGGAGGTAAGTTTTCCATACACGATGTGTATGTGTGTGTGTGTGTGTGTGTGTGTGTGTGTGAAAATACTCCAATGACTTAATTGAAATACGGATGCATACTGAAGGGAATAAATACACACGGTGCATCAAGAAACTTCATGGCCTTTGGAGGAGGCATGAGGTTTTGTGTTGGAACAGATTTCACAAAGTTGCAAATGGCTGTATTTCTTCATTGCCTCGTAACAAAGTACAAGTAAGAATATAAAACATACCACCATTTCTTGTGCATGATTGAAGGCGCATATTTATATTTAGCCTCCTTTGCCTCTAAATTCCAGGTGGGTATCATTCAAGGGAGGGAACATTCTTCGAACACCTGGTCTGCAATTTCCAAATGGATTCCACGTTCAAATAACTAAAAAAGACCCATAAGAGAAGGAGCCTGACTAAAGATCATGGACAGCTACGCCATTGGATGGGTGAAAGCAGGGACTTTCAAGAATCAACTAGGTAAAAGATACACAAAAAGGGACATGTAAATGAATGGTCCGTCATATAGGGGAGCGATTGATGCAGGGAAACTAGTCGGGGATTCAAGAAACATTTTGGTTCATTACGTTTACACAACATATACGGTACAGACAATGACAGGTCAAGGAAATCCACAGAAAGAAACATTCATTCAGAATATCCTCTGTGAATATGTAAAGTTTAATTGTTACCTTTTTTACACTGTTTCACTTTTTTGCTTTTCCTACAGAATATGATGCACTAGCGAAATGTATCAATGACTATACTGTTTTGATTGGACCACATTATTTTTTCGAATCAAATCACAAAAAATTAATGGATCGAACATGTGAAAACAAAATGAGCCGAACCCAAAAAGCATTTGGGTTCAGTCCATTTAGCATTTAAATGGAAATGACGAAGCCGCCAGTCCCAGTTGCTTGATGTAACAGAGAAACCCTAACCCTACGATCGTTATATAATATGTGCGTACGGCATATAAACCTAACCCTAGAACACAGTTCAATAGTGCGTGCGTGTGTGCGTAGTGTGACCGTCTCCATATCGGTTTCCATGTCGATTTCTATATTCCTATAATTCTGATTCTGATTCTAAAGCTGGAAGGACGGGCGGCTGTGATTAAAAAGAGAGAGGGTAGAGTTGCGGAGATAGATGAAAGATTGTGAAGGTTTCGATGTTGCAGCCCCCTCTGTGAGACACAGAGGGCTGGCTTTTGGCACACAATAGACTTTCATCTTCAATTTCATCTATCAGTTATTCGCCACTATGAATTACCTTTTCCCAATCTACACTTGATATGAGCCTCTCTCCTTCCTTCCTTCCTTTGTTCGTTGTTCGTGTTCATCATTTTGCTTAAATTTATCTTTTGAAGCAGCTCCGGTGCCAGTAGGCTGATCCGTGGGCTTATCGGAATTCGAGAGAAAGGTAGCGGCTAATTTAGGAATGGTCCTGCATTGTTTTGCAATTTAACCCCTAATTTTCGATACAATTCTAAACTGGACCCATTTATTATAGATTGAACCCAAGTACTATCAACCCATATAATTTCGGTCACACAACCAATTAACCCATAAATATTTGATTTAATATTTTAATATTTGATTTAATATTTTATACAAAAAAATATATATAATATAATATTTTTTAAAAAATGAATAATGACCCATGAACAAAAATTTGTTATACAAATTATAGTTATAAAGTTATATATATAGAGAGAGAGAGAGAGAGAGAGAAAAAAAGCAAAAATTATTTTCAGGGTGGAGAAAAAATAAAATAAAAATGAAAGATCTCGTTGAGTTCTTTGGACATTGGAGCAACGTGAATGTTACAAGTACAATTTATTTATTAATTTAAACTAATCTGCTAAACAGCCTGCTGCTGCTGCTGCTGCTGCTGCTGCTGTTGCTGCTTAAGTAGTGATGGCCTTTGCTCGATCATTTCATACTGCAGAGTAAAGTTTTCCTGCAAAGATACAACAGAATTAGCAACCACAAAATTTGTTGTTTAGTTGTTCCAGGACAAGCAAGACCATGAGCAACACAAACCTTTCTTGCTGTCTGCCAGGTATTGGGATCAAAACAGAAGTAGCAACCGCGTTCGTAAGTGCTCGTCTTGATCAGAGGTTCCATAGCTGTTGCCCTGGTTAGCCACACGCGGTGCTCTCGGTGATAGAGCCATCCCCTGTTGCAGCTGCAAACGGAAGAATGTACAACAAGTTGGGTGAGATCATAGCAGGCAAACTCCATGGATAAACACACAGCGACCATATGTTATCAATTGAACACTTTTGATCAGCACAAAACACTGTGTTGCTGAAATAAGAAAAGATATGGCAACTTACAGTTCATTTGCTGCAAAGAGCTGTTCCTCGCTTTTCGGCATGCTATAGGGTAGACATAATAATAGCAAAGATTAGAATTGTCGTATTGCAGGACCCAACTGAAACCTTAGTTCAGTTACCTGTAAAAGATGTAAAACAATGTCTCTGGCCGGAATCTTGTATAGGAGCCTTGCTGCACCGATAAATGAGTTACAAACGGTACGAGTGTGATTCAAGTGCTATCCTACCCTGCATAACTAAATCATAGAAAAAAACTACCTTCAGTGGAGGGCTTGTTTTAGTATAATAACACTCGGGAACATTGTACTCTGGCTCTCCTCTGACAGGATCCTCGGACCAGGGAGATGCAAACTTATTGTGGATAGGCTCGGACGAGTTTAAACTCAGACCAAGAGTTGTCAGGTCAATTCCAAGTGAGAGAGAAGTCAAAGCTGGATTCACCATTTTTACAATGTTTGCTAAACTGAGCATACCGTATTGATCAGGTAAGGCTTGGGATCCCTGAGAGGATCTAATCTCTTTATCTCTGAACGGATTGACAAAACGAGACTGAGGTTGCAAGAATTGCTGGTACTGCTGAGAAAATCCCAAGCAATGGGAAGCCACAAAATAATTATTACAGCAGATCAATGACTTACATTTTGAAAATAATGAAAATTATCAACATGCTTACCTCAGAACCATAGATATCTTGGTTGCCTGATGTTAGATAGGAAACCCCACTTCCACTTATTGATGAAGAACGATGTTGTGGCGGATGATGAGATGAATAGGCGGTTCCAAAATTAAAACTAGAAGACCTTCCCATCTAGAAAATTACTAGGCAGTAAGTAGACAGGTGTTTACAAAGTCCCAAGTAAACCATATTCGAGTACCATAACTTACAGGTATTTGAGGTAATTGCTGAGATTGCATTAAATTAGTCATACTGTCATGGATTGGCTCTTTTGGGTGTGCGTTGTGAGTATATTCTGCCGTACCGCCAACATTAAGACCACCTGTATTTTATAAAGGCGTATACAACAATTACAGTATCCTGATAAAACAATATTTATAAATCCGAGTGACATTATCTGAAAGCACAATGGTTCTTGTAAATTCTCAGTTTATACTGGCTCTTGACTAAACATTAAATAAAGATTGCTAAGAATGAAACTGATATTGCTGTTTATTCCAGAAATCCAATATCAAGCATAGTCACACACTATATGCTACTGTTGGATAATCTCTTAACTCTCTAGCGACATTGTTGCATCGAGATAGATACATTCTAACACCTTTCTTCATAGCATAGCTAATTTAGAATAAACTTCATTCTGCTTTTCCCCCTTATTTAGATTTAGTTTACCTGTGGAACAAAGAAGCCTTAACAGCTATGCATCTTAAAACTTTTATGTCTTTGGAAAATCAGCCGCTATATTCACACATTAACATGATATCCACACAAATGCTACAACTTTAATAAAGTTCCAAGAACCCCCCAACCAAAAGAAGATCAATCAGATGGAATATAAGCAAAACAAAAGTAGAACACCTTGACTAAGAAAGTATAAACTGTTGTTTCAGACAATTGACATACAAAATAGAATGTACAGGTTACCATAAGAAGATATGGAGCTGTCTGTGATAGCAGAAAGGCACAGAATAATCTATTTGGAAATCATTGATCGAATTAGTAATCTTTTGCCAAAAGCATTATTCAGGAGACCCCCAAATCATGTAGATTTACAATGGACCATATAGAGATTAAATCAATCTGCAGTGCACATGATATGTCTCTAAAATAAGCACCTTTGTATCCTGGTAAAGCAGGGAAATCCTCATTCTGAATGCTAAATTCCTGGTTCTGTTGGGTGAAACCAATGTTATGCTTTTGCAGCAAACCTTCATATTAACAATGGTGAGACTACAAAAAAATAACAGGCAATAGCAATTTGATGCGACCATTAGTTGCATTACCTATCTGACCATGAGAACCTCCAGCAGAAGTAGGGCGTCCTGATAGCTGAGGAAAATCGTTTATATCAAAATTAGCACTGTCATGGATATTCACATCATTTAGTAATGCCATATAACTAATATTATTATTCCCAGCTTGAAACTGATTTTGAGACACTGGCACACCAGCACCAGAATAAGAATTGCCAAGCATGGACATGACCTGTGGACCTGAGAATTTAACCCATCATAAAAAAACAGCAACAAAAGTAGCATGCCACATTACTTTTTCATGATTCCAAGTTAGCACATTCCGGATGAATATTCTGTGACCCCACCACATTACTTTCCTTGGTTCCAAGTTCACAAGTTCTAATGAATAATCTTCGGTATGGTACAGATTAACATTAATACATCTGATACCAGCATATAAAGATAAGCACCCACAAGCAGCCAGTATACATAAATTTTGGCTGGGCTTTTATTTCAAAATTTTAGCAACTATCTGGTTTGTGTAAGATGATGTTTTGAGCAGCCCCAACTACTCTCTTCATGAAAACCAAGTATAAGCACGCATCTAGAAACTTCGGTGTGCAAGGAAGAATATTGGTAATAAAATCATACCACTAAAATTCAGCCGAGATGCAAGGCCAGGAATATATCCCGCCCCACCAGAGCTTGGACCTCTAGAACTATTGCCCCCACCCCCCAAACCACCTATAGCATTTGAAATTATTCCTCCGCTTATATTTGGAAGCACACCTGGCCCTAAGAGTACAAATTACGCAATCAGAGGTTATGTATGCATATATGTAATTTACATTATAATATAGATAACACCCTACCCACAGTATTTGCACCTCCTGAACGAGTATGTGAACTTCCAAGAGATAACTACATGGGAAGTAGAAATTGTACAAATTATTAACATGAAATAATTTAATGTATATGCAAGAAATTAACATGAAAGATTGATGTAGTCAACCAAAAAGCTCGACAGAATGTTATACCTGAGATAATGCATTAGGAAGACTGTTTACTGCATATCGCCCATTAGACACACTTCCTGGAGTTTGTTGGACACCACTTGGAGGAACACCAAGATTCATCGAATTTCTTGACGCCAAAGATCCAGGTATGTTTGTCATGTTATAGTTACCAAGCATGCTATGGAGCCCTTGAATGTTTCATAGTTAATGAGTAGAATGCGTATTATTTTATTTTTATACATCTCCTGTAATAATTCTTAACCCAACACTTGTTATATACCTACCAGACTGATTTAAAACAGCACCAGAGGAACCCGACTGAACAGAAAATGAAGTTGCAAAAACTCTTCCAGGGTTATCTGGAAGGTTTGAATTTGATCCATTCAATCCTGGCTGCATCAGAGTTATAGTGCACATTTAACATCAAGACATATTCAAAATTATTGAACTTGCAACCATGTGCAATTGGCTTGACACTGTATCCCTACATGTTGTGAGGAATAAAGGACAAAGATGGATTTCTACTTCATTAATCCAATATGTACAGTAGCAATGTGACACACATAAAGGAACTAAGCAGGTGAAAGAAGGAAGAAACTTACACTGAGAATCCCCGACATTTTTTATTCCTCAAAAGAAAAGGGGGCAAAGGTCATTCGTCTTCCAGGGAGAACTCTTAACTTCGTTACCAATTTATCAGTAAAATTTTTATGAGAACCTAATAAAATCAGGGATCAAGATATTAGAGTCTGCAACTGGAAAATTGATCTCATGAAACAATTCACATATTTTCAAAGTTGACTTTAGTTGAATAACAATTAGCAACTTTAACGAAAGACTGCACAGATAATAAAAGGAAACCATTAAGATCAACATGTGGGAAAATTTGGCCACTAAGTTATAGGTCCTTCATATGTATAGGATTTTCTTGGAATATCGATGAAATTATTATAAACCTCGAAGAGGTGCAGAGAGTATACATTATAGTGAACAAAATTAAATTCAACACCCATCCACAGCTGGGCATTCTCAATACTTCTTGGTTCATGTATCAAAATAACTATCAATATCCTTCCATCTGATGAACAAAGTCGATAGAAATATTTGGTTCTTCAAGCTACACTTGGGTTTTCCAATGAAGCATAATAACATATTCAAACACACTTGGCTTTGATATTATTAGATCAAATCCCAGCAATATTTGTTATTCTAACCCTAGGGTTCTAATGCCAAATTGATTGCTAGGCATACAAGAGGACTTCGTCCAATAGTTAGCCACAGTAAGTTCACAATTTTGTTCTCCAATGCCAAAAAAATTTGGAAACGTAAATGCAGGTGATAGGCAACCTCTTCACCTAATTACTTCCCTCATCAATCTCCGACATGAACTAGAAGAAGAAAGAAATGAAAATGATCAAAATCACAATCTAAAGTAAAAATGGAAAGCCATTGAACTCAATTTCTTCCGTACACAATCCTCAAATCGGAACCAGTCCGAGAAACGCAATCAAACGCAACAATTAAATTCCTCACAAGACAAGATCGAAACGCCAAGTCCAAAATTCCCACATACATTCAAATTTCAATAATAATAAAACGATAACAGATTCAATTCTATGAACAGATAGAGCGATCCAGTACCTTCAGAAGATACCGACCAGTTAGAGCTGACCTGCGATGATAATCAATCTACGCACAAAAAAAAAAAATAAATAAAACGATCCTCCTCGAAAAAATAGCGATTCAATTGTCAACCTCTTTATCAATCATCATCACCAACAACTCTGTACAATCGCAGTATCACTGTCCCTGAAAAAAACCAACCCAAACCATTCTCTACCTTTTACATATATTCGGGCCTTTATCGT
Source organism: Andrographis paniculata (assembly GCF_009805555.1). NCBI lineage: Eukaryota > Viridiplantae > Streptophyta > Magnoliopsida > Lamiales > Acanthaceae > Andrographis > Andrographis paniculata. The sequence continues at coordinate 58,159 of NW_026137616.1, read as the reverse complement.
AGTCTCCCCTAGCCCAGAACTGCAGCACACCCCACCCACCCTATCAGGCCCACATCATAAACAAAAAAAAAAAAACAGAACATTTTGGTTTTCCAATACAGGCCAAGGGGAAGAGTATATTCTTGTGGCAATTGCCATGTTGACTTCCATAAGCAGATCAATGAAGGTCTTAAGCTCCTTGCTGGGGTTGGCCAATGGCCATTCACTACTTAATTGTTTAATTGTTTCTTCTTAATCTTCTCTATCTGGAAGGGAAGGGAACACATGCGGGTCAATAATGAAACACAAAAAATTGTACCGCAAGCATCTGCTTCATTGGTGGAATCATTTAACCATAAACAAATAAGGGTGGCTGTAGCTTGAATATGAGACCGTACCATCATCGTTAATCTATTATTTATAATAATAATTATTATATATTCTCAAGTTTATAAAATACATTGTATCAAGATTTGGGTCTTCCAAGGTTGATTTAAAATCCCTTTCATATTTTATTACATTTTGTGTCAAGCTTTGCATCTTAGTCCTATTATTGTTCTTTAAAATTTTATATTCAAAAAATTTTAAATTATATTATTAAATGAGATAAATTATATTGAATTATATTGTAAACATGGTGAATATTTATATATCCATCAAGAAAATAATTAATCCACCAAACTTAGATAATATGGAATGAATGGTTTTGATCATGTTTTGTTTTTTTATTTTTTTAAATTTTAATATTAATTTCTTTTTAAATTCTGTATATTTTTTTATTGTAACTATGTAGAGTGAGTAGCATTGTTTCATGTTAAGATCACAAAAAAAAAAACTATATGATTTTTATTTTACAAAACTTATATATATTTTACTCACTCATAAAAAATTAATAAATTAATTAATAATATTATTTTTTTTTTATATTACAAATACAAAATTTCATACTTCTATCCAAACACACAAAATTAACAAACTCATTATTTTATATTAAATTATTATTATTTTTATAAATAAATAAAATATGTATAGTATCAGTATATAGTGTGAATGTATAATATTTTTATTTTTATTTTTTGAAATATTAATCATTTATAGATATGATCCATACATAGTAAATTTATAATCAAATTTAGGCTGAATTTTCAAGTTTAATGGTGTATTTGAAGTTTTGAATTAGGGTTGGCTTCTAGATTCCGTTATTATTATTATTATTAAAAATATATAATTACAAATGTATGTATATATATTCAAAATATCATATAGATGTATATTTAAATGATATTACAAACTTATCTAATAGTAAAACATTCTACATTTTCAAGTCCAAATAGTAACTCTAAAAGTCACATTTTAACTTTGATATTTGGAATTCAATTTAGGGTTTGTTTTATTTATTTATTTCAAATACAAATAAGCATAATTAATTCATGGTTCTTCATAAATCAAGCTTAAAGAAAATTTTCAATTTCAAATCAACGCTAATCAAACTCGGGGTGCAAAACACGTGTTTTACAAAAAAAAATAAAAAATTAATATATTACATATATTTATTATTTTTATATTACTTACACAATTATTTATATCTCAGGTAAAAAGTAAAAATATTCATTCCAACTATTTTACGAAACAAATGATAATAAGAGATTTGAACACATTCAAGTAAAAATTTCAAAATCATTTTATATTTCTACACATATTTTAATTTGTTTGGGGTTTAGATTTTGAGTTTGAGATTTGAACAGTAAAATTTTTGAATTTGAATAGTTGTATGATATGATATAAATAGGTGTTGATGTAATATTTTGAATGTAAAATTGATTTTTACTATCATATATATATATATAAATAGGTTTTCATTTGATATTTTTCGAGATTTTTATTTTTTATTTTTGATAAATAGAAGATTTTGAAGAATGTCCTCCAAACAAACACACCCTCAATACAACATGTGATATTTTTATTTATCGACTGTACTTATTGTTTCTTTACAATATGTTATTAACATCATCCTGATTTTTTTCATTCATCATTAACATCGCCTTTTGCATTAAATGATCGAACATTTATTTATTATTTTAAATTATTATTATTATTATTATAGATATATTGACTTCAACCAACTTGTTTCATTTTCAACACAAGTGTGAATCGCATTTAAAAAATCTAAGACATAATTATTTAGATGTATATATTTTTGAAAAGTTGTTTCAAAAAATTATATATAGAACATTTATTTTCTCTTATAAAATATTATATAAAATATTTTATTTATTTATTTATTTTACTATTTTAAAAAATCTTCAAAAATTTTTGGAACTCTTGTCTAAACAAAGCCTAAATTAGTTCATGTCGCAACAAGAAAAATACCCAAATTCAAATTTCAAAATGATTCATTAATTATGTAAGTAAACATATATTTCATCCGTCCCAATATAATAGTTCTGTTTATCATTTTTATCCGTTCCAAAACAATAGTCTTTGTTTTCATAAATAATCATATCACTGTAAAATTACTCTTATTCTTTTATTATTATTATATAATTGCTACTACTTTTTATACTAATACACCCACAATGTAAAAAAAAAAAAAAAAAAAAACTTTAACCCACACTTTTTACCCACTATTAATATAATATCTATATTTCTTAAAACACCATATTCATAAATATATATATATATATATATATATTAAACATAATTGTGACCACATAGATAGATGCAAACGCGGTGCATTACTCCAATGTCAACTTGCCATTATATATGACTTTATTTATTTATTTCTATAAGTGACTCATCAAATATGACCTTGCGACACTTAATGTATGCGCGGTTATTTGTATCTTCATGTTTATTTTCACACTATATAATTATCAAATCCAATGTTTATGTTAATTCATAACATTATATTCAAAATCGATTATTCATTTAAATCATTATGTTAATTCTTTTTAATTTAAAATAAATTCAAGATTTTCCAAAACTAAGTAATGTGCCCAAGACATTGGGTGTGTTTGGATGTGGCTGTCTAGATTCCTATTATTCATTTTTTTTTCTCTAAAAAATATCATTTTAAGAAAAATTATACCAACAACAAATTTTACATCAAAAATATTATATAAAAAACTTGTTTATACTACATAAAATATATCACTTCAAATTGTTGTTAGATGTTCAATTGTATTACTTGGAATGAGATTTATTTGGTTAATATTTGGTTATTATTATTATTATTAATGTGTAAAAGTAACAACCATACCTTAATAATAGTTATTCAATGTAAATATTCTTTTAGCAAAAAATATATAATTAACATTAATTTATTTAGAAAAAAAATGATTTTTTTTTTTTTTTGTAAATATGTCCTACATAATTAAAAAAGTTTAAAAAATATATTGAATGAAAAACATTAAAAGCAATATTATCTAATTTCGATTAACCAAACAGATATTTGGTAGACAAGAGTCACGATGCTATATATCTATGGAGCTTCAGTTCTAATAATGTTTCAAAAAATGACACACACACATTAATTGCTATAAAAAAAATAATAATAAAATTATATATATATTTATATATGCAATAAAAATAGTCAGTATTAATAAAAAGGGAATGTCTCTATATATCTCTCTGGCCTGTTTAAAATCTTAATATGAGATTTTTTGGTATTATAGTTACGTTACATCTCATTTATTGCCTCATCCCTCAAGAAATATGTATTTATAGAAAATCCTCACTATTGGGTGTCAATCACGTGCTGAAATCCCATCACCAACGGCTAAGCAATTCGGGATTAATATTTTTTTCCAGTCATACGTGACGTGACGACTTTCAATACACGAACTTTATTAATTATTTTTAAAATAATCATTGATAGAAGCGAAACGTAAATACACAGCTATATATATATATATATATATATTTATCAATTATTATTTTATTCCACTGTAAATCATAATGCAATAAAAACCAATGAAAATTCGTTCCCACAACGCAAATCCATATATCGATTTTTTAAATATGACCTAATTTTTAGTAATATCTTTCCGCATTGGTTTGGGTTTTGAATTTTTGATTTTCAACACACATATATATATATATAATTATTTATTTATTTAAAATTTGTGTGAATTTTAAGGAATTGTCAGATCACATATATGCTCGTTACTGAAAATGCCTTATTGCCAATTTCTATTTCTGCTACATATAATTTCAAATATTTTTATTTTATTTTTATTTGTTCCAATTTATTATATTATTATAATATTATTGTTGGTCAGAAGAGAGCTGTAAGCTAAATACGATCCGAGGTTGAAACGAAAGGGCGCATAAATTAAGACAGGTCCAGTTCAGTTTCCCAAATCCCGAGAGACCGGGTCAGGGCGGCCCGATCCGACCCGACCGCAAACTCCCAAAAGTTCACCTCCTCCGCTATAGGTCAGCCTCCGGAGGAAGGCGGCAACCGCCACGTGGTTGACGGCCTTTTGCCCCACGATACGCCTTGGCTCATTAAATAATCGGGAAATCGATTTTAACAAACCTTTAAAAAAAAATTTTGTGTTCCCCAAATCTGAATTTAGAGAAAAAAAAATTGGTCGAATTCCAGCTACAAAAGGGCTCTGCCCATTTGCAAAAACCCCCCCTTCTACCCGACCCCCAACCCATATGCCCATTTCGCACCATCGCCATCACCACCATCTCCGCCATGGCCGGAGTCGACGAGCGGCAGGAGAGCTTCTACCGCCTCCTTATGGATCGATTCCAGGGCCTGGAAGCGAGCCACCAGAAGCTCCAGGAGCAATTCCAGGTTCTGATGGAAGAGAGGGCCATCATTCATCACAACCGTAATGCTAATATTAGGAATCGGGGTTTGACGGCGGATACCGGCGATTTAGGGCGGCTGCCGGGGTGGGCCTCCATTCCGGGGGCCTACTTCGTCGAGAGTCCGTACAGGCGTGTGCTGGAGCAGATGGGTCATGCACTTTACGTCTACAGAATCATCCCCGGAGAGATTACTTATTGGTAATTTGTTAAACCTAATTTTAACCTCTTTTCTTCCTCACTGTTTTATTTGATGATTTGATTTTGCAAATTGAATTGGTTTGACCTGAGATTGATAAAGCTCTGATAATTAGATGATACCAATTGATGGTGGAATTCAATTAAATGCCTGTTTATGGTTATTGGAAATTGCTGTGATTTTGCCATTTTCAGTTTGCTGTGGAGACTGGTGATCTTTTTACTGTTCTATTCATGTATCAGTCTTTGCTATTCCATTTCTGGAAATATCAGTTTTGACTCCCAACATTTCTGGCCATTGATATCTTACTTCTTTTTGTATTTAATTTTTTTCTAAAAAAAAATAAAATTAAAGGGGTGGGGTGAGGTAAAAGGGATGACTTTTGAGGGATTTGACTTAGAGGTGTTGGAAATCGAGAGCCACAAAAGATGGATTATTATTAATAGGTCTAATTTTGGAAATAATTGAAGGGAAGAGTAATTTCTGTGATCTCTAATGGAGCCACGTTTCTTCAGGTAGATAATAACTATCATTGATGGCGATCCCTTATATATTGTTTTGACTTTTAATTTAGCAATTTCCCTGTTATAGAAAACCCTTTTGACATTTTGGTTTTTTGCATTGACATGCAAGAGCTTGAAGTTGTGTTGTTGTGTTCCTCGTGTTTCACATTTGGATTATTTCCAATTTTGGATTTCTTGCATTCCCAACTTATGTAATAATCAAGATTGAGTTATAATCATCATCTGCAAGTTGTGAACATTAATAAAAAAAAAACAGATCCTTTGTTGAACTTATGCATTCCGACAACATTTCCCTTTGGAAGTTAAGTTCATAAAAATCGAGCATTTGGCGACAAGAATGCTACCGGAACTCTTTGCTAGTTTTGGCCTGATTGTATATATGTGTATCATGAATGAAATTTATTACGTTACAGGAACCGTGCAGCTGAGAAACTATACGGATACAAAGCGAACGATATATTAGGACGAAGAATTTCCGAACTTCATCTTGAGGTAGAAAACAGTCTGTCGACTCAAGAAATTGTTGACAAGCTATACACCAGGCGCGCCTGGGCCGGCCAGCTCCCTCTGAGGAAGAGATCCGGGCAAATTTTCATGGGAATGGTGACCAAAAGTGCGCTGTATGAGGACGGAGAGCTTGCTGCAATCGTCACTGTATCGAGCGATGCAGCCATATTCAATCACACTAAATCTGGACCTACTAATCAAATCAGCGACCACTACGATGGCCGTAAACATGTGAAGAAAATTTACTGGCAACCACAGCCGCGCATCTCGGCTGTGCCACAAATCGCAAACTCTGTCTCCAATATGGTACTCGATCATTTTTTTTTGGATAATTGTGTTTATTGCCTTCTGTGAATTAGCTCATCTTCTGATCGATCAGGCTTCAAAGGTTCTGCCGCGGAAACAAGGGGAAGCTGCCCCTAGAGCGACACCCGAGTATGACGACACTGATGTAGATAGCTACGACATGATCAATAGACCGCCGAGGGCTCCTGTAAATATTATTTTGAAAGATTTAGATTAAGCCTAACTGCAATTAAATTGAATTTTTAAAACCGTAAACACTGCAGATGGGAAAGCCTCATATCGGCGTTTCCATGGGACCAGCGAGCAGACCGGAAGTGGTGAGCTCGGAGAAGGAATTTATTCAACCTTCAAGAAGTGTATGATGATACTTTCCTATTTACTTCAGTTTCAAGCTTAGGCTGTGATCGATTGTGTATTTGTTACGATGTGTGTCGTGCTCGATATTTGTAGGGAGTAAAGCCCGTTTCTAACGTGCATTTGGGAGGGGCGAGAAGCTTGGAGAGAGAAGTGGATGAGTACCTTCTGCAAAATGGTTCTGACCATAATTTCAGGAGGAAGGAGAAGGAAGCGGCTTACGAAGCGAGTCATCGCAAAGATCCATTGAAAAGTACGTGTGATGTTTCTACATCTTGATCCTAATCAGGATTCTATGTGATGTTTTCACAAGATCTTGTGTGATCGTAAGCGGATTTTTCAGGTGCGTATCAAGGGCAATTCGACGGGCATAGATCTCCCGACAGGTTGCAAAGAACAAACTCATCCCAGCATGACAAGAAAGTGATTCGGCAAGAAGATGCGCCTGCCCGACAATCTGGTTCGATTAAGACTCCAAGTTCAGGGGAGAGTGTGGGCAGTGGAGAAAGCTCGTTGAGTAGAAACGAAAATGATCCGCACAAGGTTGTGAATAGTGAGATTCGATGGGAAGATCTGCAGGTGAAGGAGGAAATCGGGCAAGGTAACGTTGAAGAAACGCCAACTCATGTGCTAAACTTTGTTTTCGATTGTTTTTGTATATCTTGTTTATCCTGATGTGCTGATTTTACAGGTTCATACGCCGTTGTCTATCGTGGAGTGTGGAACGGATCGGTATGGGGATATGTTTCGGTACAAAAAATGTCTAATTTTAAAGAATTGAGAAGATGACGAATGTTCCTTTTACGTTTTGTTTCTCAGGATGTTGCTGTTAAGGTTTATTTCGGTAATCAATACTCCGAGGAGACTTTGCTCGACTATAAAAAGGAGGTAAAATCGACTCTTTGATAAAAACACAACGATTGCTCGATATGATTGTTGATTTGAAACTTAAAACCAAAACTATGGATCAGATCGATATTATGAGAAGACTGAGACATCCGAATGTGTTGCTGTTCATGGGAGCCGTCTGCACCGAAGAAAAGCTCGCCATGGTTACCGAGTACCTAATCAGGTATTTACTTGTTGCGAAAATTCGTTATCGAATTGGTTGATGATACACGATTCAAACGTTGCATCGGATGCGATCAGGGGGAGTCTCTTCAAAACGCTTCATAAGAACAACCAATCATTGGACATCAGGCGGCGTATTAGGATGGCGATCGATGTGGTATGTTCTTGTCGAAAGTTTATACTTTTCCTTTCACGTCGTTCTAATTTTTGGAAGCTGACTGTCGTTTCTCATCAAATACAGGCCAGAGGCATGAACTATTTACATCACAGAAATCCTCCCATAGTTCACAGAGACCTCAAATCTTCGAACCTCCTAGTAGATAAAAGCTGGACTGTCAAGGTACGACAAACTAAATAATTCGCCAAACCATGTTTCCAATTTCATTAAATTATGATTACCAAAAGGCCCTTTTTTAAATCTGCTTTCAGGTCGGAGATTTTGGCTTATCGAAGCTAAAGCACGCGACTTTCTTGACGGCGAAATCCGGGAGAGGCACAGTTGAGACCTAAACACTAACTATTTCCGATTGAATTTGTTTCGATTAAACCCCGTGATCCTTCTTGTTTAACTTTTTCATTTGTAATCTTTCGAAACACTGCAGCCTCAATGGATGGCGCCTGAAGTTCTTCGAAACGAACCCTCGACAGAAAAGTAATCCTCCGGTGCTCTTTTCGACAAAATCTTTACGCTGAATTTCTCTAGCTAAACATCGAATTTCCTTTCCAACAGGTCGGACATATTCAGCTTCGGCGTCATCCTATGGGAGCTTATGACCGAATGTGTCCCATGGAGCAACCTCAATCCCTTACAGGTAACTTTTACTTCTAAAGAATAGTGTAAAATCCTCGTCGAATGCTAATTTGGGCGTGTTTGTAAAAGGTTGTTGGAGTCGTCGGATTCATGGATCGCAGGCTGGACATTCCCGACAACATAGACCCTCAAGTTTCTTCCATCATCTCCGACTGCTGGAAAAGGTAAAGATCTGAATTAGCTGTTCTAACATCTCCGTATGTAAGAGATCGAACATGTTATTGATCTATCGAAATATACTTGCGTTAATGCAGCAACCCTGAGGATCGTCCTTCGTTCGAAGTCATCATCAACAGGATGACGGCGATCATTCAGAAAATGTCGGAAGCCAACGGCCCGGCCCGGCCAGCCGCCGCGCCGTGACGGTCTGGTCGCCGTCGTTTCGACGGCTAACGTTAACCTCAGTCAGGTGTCTCTACTTGGCCTTTGTCGAAATAGAAGTAGTGATTTTTACACTCCATGGAAGCTTTTCATTTTTATCTTCTTTTTCTTACCCTATCCTTTTATAATGTCTCGACTCTTCTTCTTCTTCTTCTTCTTCTATTGTATCTGTTTTGCTTTCATTCTACTGTAAAAAAGGGATTCTGAAAAACTTACTTACACAGCTTAATTTCGTAGGACTTAGGCATGCGCAAATGAAATTTGGTGGGAATAATATATAAATAATTAAAACACTTTTGCATCAGTTCAGTTCTATACAAATTAATTTGATGTTTTCCATTGTGGCTTTTGAAAGTTGAAATGTTATTATTGGGCTTTTTACTTTGGCCCACTAAGATCTAATTGGGCCGGCCGTACTTACCCATCAGTATATTTACTAGAATTAAAAGCCACTTAAAAAATTATATGGGAATAAAAGAAATGTTACCATTTTTGTGGTGAAATATGTTGTATATATAAGAAAATGTTTTCATAATAAAGTGAAACTAAAATAAAAATTTGAAAGATATTATAAAGCCCAAAATCTAATCAATGGCCCACTAAGTATGATTCTTTAATTGGGTTTGGTACGACTGGGCCTACTTGCCAGAGTGTGACCTTCGCCACCAAAATTGACTTATGGGCTTTGCTCGACAGTGAGGCCCCATTATGCAAAATTAACCATTTTTTGAGTTTATGATTTTAATTTATTTATATATACGTACGGAAATTATAAACCCTTTCAATTCATATGAAGAAATAATTGGCACATGCGATCAACAACTGGCAAGATTTAATGAGGGCTTGGTTTTACAATAGATATATATATATATATAATTAATTTGGTAAATTTCTTGTTAGGATGACATAAGTAATTTATTTAGCATTAATTGAATTGAATTGAATTGAATTAAAATCGGTTTGGTTGTCAGCAAGTGGTGCATAATTTGCATTTATTTGTTTTATTGTCGTGTTCAAATCATCCAAACAGCACAAATAAATTAGTACAGAAATATGTACAAAGTGTAGAAAAAAAGGGTAAGAAAAATTGCATGTATTGAAAATTTGATTTGGTCAAGTTTTTGGAACTGCAAAGACATTCTTTAGATATACAGAAATTGTGCCCGCATTTGATTAAATGTTGGAATGTAATGTTTTGTCATAAATAAGGATGGAAATGTGAAACTTTTTTTTTATTATTAAGAAAAGATCACAAAATCGTGTTTGAAAATGAGAGGTTTGTAATAAATCCGGGAAAAATATAGCAAAGTCGCATTTTTCAATTATTTAGAATAAATAAATAGGAAGAAGTGCAGCAGTAACAGGAGCTATAAATGGCGACAAGAAAAGAGGTGAGAGATGGTGCTATGGAAAAGAATGAAATGAATGCAGAGCTTATTCCGAATTTGGTGCCAGAAAGCAAACCTCATTTGCTCTGAATCTCAATCTCGATTGATTCTTCTGTAATCGGCAATGGGGAAGGCTTCCAGATGGTTCCGGAGCCTGCTCGGGATGAAGGCAACCGACGATTTGAGCCGGAAGCAGGCGTTCAGGAAGAAGTGGAGTTTTGTTCCGTCGAGGAAGGGGAAGGATCTTCCGCCGGAGTATGGTGATGAGTCTAGCAAGCACGCCGTAGCTGTGGCTACAGCTACCGCTGCTGCAGCGGAGGCTGCAGTCGCCGCGGCTCAGGCTGCCGCGGCCGTCGTCAGGCTCACGAGCAGCGGGAGGAACATTTCCGTCGACGGCGACGGAGAAGCGGTGGCGCGTTACCGCAGCCGCGAGGAGCAGGCGGCGGTTACGATTCAGTCACATTTTCGTGCGTATCTGGTCAGTTTGAAACTGCGTAACAACTTTCACAATTTTTTATTTGAATTCAGTTGCCTTAACATCATCCATGTTTATCCTTCGTCCAATCAAATCTCCGTGGCGCTGAAAATCACGTTAATCGCTACAATCACTGAAATTCTCGCATACCTCTTCCGAAATAATCAATTATCACATAATTTCCTGTTTCATGGTTAATCCAAGCTTCCGATCTCCCAAACACTACCTCAAACCCCCACAGCTGGCCATAACGCGTTATATTTCTTCCTTAATTGCCCTTCAAGCTTCCCCACAGTTTCTCCCCAATTTCCCCTCCGTGTGAGTGCTTATGGTTCTTCCAATAAATGCAGGTGTATCTGTTTGGTGCTACTCTGCAGAGACGATTACTTTGCTGTGCTTTTATTCGTGACGTATTCTGTGCACTGCTCATATTAAAGTATCTATGCTTTTAATGTATTTATGCATATATTAATTCCTCCGCGTAGCCGTAGGTGGTCCTCAAATAAGGCTATTTTCTAGGTATGACAAAAGGGGTGGGCTCAGAGGTTATTTCGAAAGCAAATATCTGAACATAGTAATTGTCATTTAGTGATGGTTAGGTTCTAACATAGTAACATGCGAATTGTTTATGAAATGCTAACGTTATTTTCTTGAGATTGGACTCCAAATTGTCGATGATGTTGAATGATGGGAACATAGAGACTTAATGGGCTTTGTCTACAATGGGGGTAGGGTTGTTTTCAGTATGTAGACAGCCTTTATACGTGTAATGTCAAAGTTCTACACTCTGCTACTGCCATTTCACTTTGGCATTACACCATTTGCTGTTAGTCTAATTTCTTGTTGCTTTGAGAGGATTCATGGCTTTGGTATCTTACAGTAATAGCTCGGTTTGGACTGTGTTCGTTCTACCTTAGATAGAAATGGGGGGTTTCTAGGCCATGATGGGCTTCTGGAAATGGGGGGTTACATGCTCTACTGAAAGCAGACAAGGACAGGCCTAATGGTGTAATCTTGAAGATTTTTTTTATCTACATTTTTGGATAGCAGTTGGATTGAGTTGGGTAGCTTTTTTATTCGTGGCTTTAGATGAAAATGGTTTATTGGGGTTACTTTTTCTTCACTTTTGTAGTACTGGGCTGATGAGACGTCTCTGTCTTCTATAATGGCAGACTTTTGCCATGGGAGCACTTTTTAATGCCTTTGAGGCGCCAACAAAGTTTCAAAAAAATTTCATGGCTGTCTTTGTCCCCATTTCTGGGCATATGGCTCTATTGTGCCCTCATTTGGTGGTCATCTTGACATCTACCATGTCCCATGAGCCTTCATGATTGCTTTAGCTGTCTTGAATTTAGGGAGGTCAATTGTAGTACAAGTACAGATCTCACCCTATTCATTTAATTGTGATCGAATCTAATTGTTCAAGTATTGAATCGACCTAAAAATAAGTTTAATTTCTCTGATGCTCTTTTTCTAGCTTTTCTTAAACCTTTGTGTCCACAAGTCTTGATAGGATTAGAGCCGAAGGATTAAATCTGTTATTCAAAATTAGTCGATTTGGGTCTCAAATCTTGTTATTCGATCCATTGTCATTCTTATTCGAATTAATTACCAAATGTGGAAGCCTGCTAGACTGATTGTTTGGTGTTATTCTGTTAATCATCAATGTGCAGTCAAGAAGAGCTTTGAGGGCACTGAAAGCATTGGTTAGGCTGCAAGCACTAGTGAGAGGACATCTTGTGAGGAAGCAAACTGCGTACATTTTGCGCCGGCTGCAGGCACTCGTAAGAGCCCAAGGGAGAGCCCGAGGCGGGCGAGTTCATGTTCCCGAATCACCACATTCAAGCATCAAGTCATCTCACTTCACTTATCCAGTAAGACCAATCATGATTCTCTTAACTTGCACTAGATACAGCTGATACATACCTAATAATTTGACCGCAAAACTGCAGGGGCCAGCAACTCCAGAGAAATTCGAGCATTCTATCCGATCTAGAAGTTTGAAGCCAGAACAATTGGCTTTGCTAAAGGTTCGTCTCCTACTTATCTGAACTGTGGTAGGGAATTGTTTAACCTGTGAACCATATGGCTAATGGGGTGACTCCACGTGCTATGCAGAGAAGTAGTTCGAAATCAAGCAGAAGTGTTGAGAATGATCGAGAAAAATCACATGTAAGTCACGCAGGCAAGGACAGCAGCAGAATAAGCGAAAAATGGGAACACGGAGCTTATACAAGACCTACAGGTTATGACTATCAAACTGATAAGATTCTTGAGATCGATACCGGGAAACCAGAAGCTGCTCCCAAATGGAGGACCCCTATTTACTCTCCTCACATCAACCAAGGCTCCCACCAACATTGTCGAAGCTTTTCAACCCCAAAGAGCTCAACCGCCAGCCATTCAACACTTAGCCCATACAGCAAAGCTGAATCTTTGATCCACCCTCTGAGTTTCACAAAAGATGACAATGGAAGCACCTACTGCACTGCCGCCAACAGTCCAACATTCTATTCAGCATCATCCATGGGAAGCTCTAAGAGGGGGATGTTTACGCCCACCAGCAGTGACTGCTCGAGGAGCTGTCTCAGCGGTTATTCTGATCATCCAAACTACATGGCTTACACTGAATCATCAAAAGCAAAGGTCAGGTCCCTTAGTGCCCCAAAACTCAGACCCCAATTCGAGAGATCAAGCTCGAGCTCTACAAAGAAGTACTCTGTCCACACACTTGGTGATCCAAGGTCCACCCAGCGAGGTTCATCTTTGCACACAAACTTCACCAACAAAGCTTATCCGGGATCTGGCCGCCTGGAAAGGCTAGGCATTCTTGCCAGAGGTGACATTACCGGAATCAGTGAAGAGCAGTTCGCATTGAGCTCATAATTTTTAGTCACTAACTGTAACTATTATTACCTTTTCGACTCAGAACAGTGTCTTTGTGCTACCTTGGGAGGGTAAATTAAAGTTTATTTAGATGTCAAACATATATTACTCATTAGCTTCAAATTGGCAAATATTTAACCTACCTATACTTGTTAGAATCAATTATTCAAACTGATGTATATATATCAAAAGCAAGCCAGATAAGGTTGTTATATAACTGGTATTTCTAATGAAAAACCGATTTCTTACAGAAACAGTCTCATAGGATAAAGCATGGAAGTGAAACAAAAACGTTATCATGTCAACAATCGATTCAGACCAAAAATAAAAGGAATAGATAAACATCTATTCATATAGGGTTCAAATTTAAAGTAGACTAACAGATTCAACAGGCAAGGAAATCACCGCTTTCCGCCTCCACCGCCGAGCTTAGGGCCCTTGGGCATTGCACCTTTGGGTGCACTGCTCTTGGTAACTTTCTGCTTGGACAACACCTCGGCTTTCTTAGCTTTCTTCTCATCCTTTGTTTTCTTGATTCTCTCCTTGATTTCACTGAAGATCAAAAGATATAATTTTATAAAGAGCTGTAACATTTTGGCAGGCACAAGATGCAATTAAGTGTTTTTGGTATTGATCTTTTAACAATTAAACACCAAACATACCGCAGAGCAGCTTCGCGGGCAGCATCACGAGTCTCTGGCTTCTCAGATCTCTTCTTCTGAATAACTTCCAATGTGGCACCAACAATGGACCTCGAATAAGGTTTCTTGGTAGTTCTGCGCCTCTTTTTAACAGCCTCAGCAGCAATATCCTATTGTATCATTTGAACAGATGTTTGATTGAATACTTGAACAGAATACACAAATCCAGATGCATTCACTGAATGGGGGGTGAATAGCATCATCACAAGGAATATAAATCAATTTTTACCTTCTTATGCTGTTTACGGTACACAGCTGTCCATGTGAGCTTCGCAGGCCTCAGGCGATTGTGGAAATACCTCTTGCATTTTGAGTTAGCAAAGAGGAAAACCTAAGCATGGGAAACATATGTATTATATAGAAGGGGCTAACGCAATTGAAAGGTCAAAAACCAATTATTCAAACAATAGTGTGGCAAAGACACATCTCAACTGCGTTGCAACAACATTGACGCACCTGAGAGTCGGATCGGATAAACCTGATGCCTCTTCCGGGGTATATCTTCGCACCACTGAAACGACAGAGCTCCGTCCTGATAACCAGTAACAGTACTTAATAAGTATGTGCAAATAAAAATAAAAGTATTCAATCAAGTACAAAATTCCAAAGCCATAAAAAAGAACTCTTATGTCATCACAATGCAATCCCCCAACAAAAATTCATTCCCCATCCTACTGCTAAATCAGGCAGAACCTAGCAGCTTTCAGGATGGATACAATTAAGAATTCATAAGTTTTGTTAGACAATTAAAGTCGAGCTATATAGCAACAGAGCATGATGGATGCCTCGTGAGGTCCGGGAACCCCTACCAGGATCAGGTACACCTTTCACAAAATAGAAACCAGACACTCCATAAACAGCATTTAAATATCAGATGACCTTAAGCACAGTATTGTGCTGCAATATTTAGAATGGATAACCCGGCAACAGCCACCACCAAAGTTTCAGCCGAAGATACCTTTATTTAAATATGAATGAAATATAACTGCAAGAATATGGAAATCGAAGCACAATCACCCAAATAAACATCAACCGAACGCTAAATTGATCCGCAAATCTACGATGGCACATCTAACCGAACTAAAAAGATCTAAAAAACATCAAATCGGTGTCAAGCAAGCCTACACGCGCAAACACAAAGGGAATCGGGATAAGGACGTTACTTGAGAACCATGGTTGTCGACCTTGTAGCTGTGCTCGCTGCGCTCCGTTCTCCACAGAAACTCGCAAC
Organism: Andrographis paniculata; assembly: GCF_009805555.1. Taxonomy (NCBI): domain Eukaryota; kingdom Viridiplantae; phylum Streptophyta; class Magnoliopsida; order Lamiales; family Acanthaceae; genus Andrographis; species Andrographis paniculata. Next base: position 42,525 of record NW_026137616.1, on the reverse strand, counting down.
GCAAACCCTAATCCTGAAGCAGACAATATATCACTTGATGAAGTTTATTGGGTTTCTTTATAATGGGCTTTTGAGCCCACACTTCCTATGGAGCCTATAAAAAGCTTTAAGCCCAACTGAGACTTGTTTAGACGTGTAATTGATTTGGAGTTCTAATTAGTGATCATTCATCAATTTTTATTTTTATTTTTTCATATTCAGCAAAAACAAAAAACGTCCACAATATTTTTTTTTTTAACATGAATTTTGATTAAGATAATACTCGTATTATATTAATTGCGTGTGAATAAATTAATAAGGTAAATGAAAATTGATGAATGGAATGTGTAAATCATTATAACACATGTAAATAAATACTCCCTCCCTCCCATAACAAAGTATTCATTTTTCCATTTTAGCACGTTCATAACAAAGTATCCATTTTTTTTAAGCAACTGTACTATTTACCTAACATTACAAATACCCTTACAACTTACAATATATTACACAATGTCATTACCTTTATATCAAACACATAATAATAAGGTTATTTTAGTCATTTCTACTTTATTCCTACTATATCATAATAAAATACTAATATTTCTAAAACTACGTGCAAAAACCAAATGGATATTTAGTTCCGGGACGGAGGAAGTTCTATAATATTAAAGATTATAAATTAAATAGTATATAAATAAATTTTAATAAATAAAAAATACATATTTCGTGGATAATTAAAAAATAAAAACACACATAAATTTAGTGGATAGGGGATTATCATATTAAATATTTACTTTATCTTGTATTAAATTAATTTTCTATTAAAAAATAAGAATATGTTTATTCGAGGATTTTAAATGCAATCAAATCTATATTTATAGCACGTTAAATATGTATCAAATTCATATTTATCACATGATAGATGTTACTACTTTTTATGTTTTGGCTATTAAATGCGATTGAAGTTGATATTTTACTTCGATTTTTTCCATAAAAACAAAGATCATTACATCAAATATCCTTTTAATATTATATTAAAAAAATAAATTTATATTTGTAATATTATTTATTCTTTATTGAATTATCAACTTGTAACAACGCTTGGAAACAATACTGCCATCTTTTGAATGTAACTTCTTTGTGTGTTGGCATTAATATGTTACGAATATGTATACAAGTAATGTTCATGAAATACTGATCAATACATACAAAATGTCAAATTACATCAATACAAATATACAATACAATGATTATAAACTAGTATGTTTATATCCACAACAAGGCCCACATCAAAAACAATTTGGTTCCCATTCTATACCAGCTAAACAAATATATATAATTATATAAAGTTCGATTTCTTTAATTTAGAACACAGTTTTATTTTTTTTAATTTGCTTTTTTAATCGCGTATTATATAATTAATAGTGCAGATAATTAGTGACAAACAAAATACATTGAACGCGTCGCTTAATTGATTGACCCCACAAAAACAACTCTACTGGACATATTAAATAAATACATTCCTCATATATCCATCCTATTCCTATTATACCCCTTCAAAATTAATAAATTATCACATCATGCAGTTGGAGGGTCATGATTCTTACGGCACACAAGATCCAACGGCTCTGATTTGATCTCCAGACCCCCCGGCGGCAGCCGGTCATCGCCCCTCTTCAAGCGCTTGCCGCCGATCGATACGCCGAATATTCTAGGGCATGTCTGCTCTTCCTCAACAGACTTTCCGCCGCCGTCCGCCGTGGTAGGGGTCTCCGGCATGAATGCTATCCCGATCCCATCCGTCAGCTTCGTTTCGCCTCGATTTGCAGCATAGCTAGACAGAACATTGCATATGTTTTTGCACAGATTCCTCAGCTGGAACAGTTCCTGGCTCATCTGCGAGTTCTCTCTTCTTAGCCTGTCGTTCTCTTCTAATAATTCTGAATTTGATGCGCAAGGCCGCAGCGATGGTTGAGTGGTGGTTGCTGCAGTGCCTGCCTGGGATGAGTTCGATGATAGGACTTGTTCCTCGCCGGAATTTGTTGGAGATATTTGTGCGGCAGACGCCGGTGGCACAGCTACCGTCACTACGGCGGCGGCAGGCGACGATGTCACGGTGGTACTATGGATTTTCCGCCGTTGGATGTCTCTGAGTAACGACTTTGCGCCTCTTCTGAAGTAATCGTTCGCGAATTCCCACCTATCTGGAACTATTTTTCGAAATCCCTGCAAAAGTACAGTAAGCAAGAAATTTACATCCTTCACGTTAAAATCCTTGTTTCTGAAGAACACGCCAAGCGGTTTTCCAAAAAAGAAAAAGAAAACTTACATAAGTATTAAGCTGGCGTACAAAACTGGAAAAATTGTTGTGCTTGAAATATTTAGGTAACAAATCTCGGGCAAATTCGGCTGGTCGCCAGACGATGAACGTCGTTCCATCTTCATTCCACGAGATTAAATCATCGACGGAAGGATCGTCCACTAGCTGATAAGTTTTCGTCAAAAACGGCGTCGGAATTGACCTCTGTGATTCACCTCCTCCGCTACTCCCGCCGCCGCTGGCCGCCGTGCCTTCACCGCTCATATCACATAAAAACAAATATGCCGCTGCTTCCAACCCTAATTAATGAGGTAAAACTAAAACTCGAATGCGGTACTGCAAATCACAAGATCAGAACAATATCTCAAAACCATTCTCGACACGATCAACACTCTCGATAATACAATCGCATTAAACCGACAAAAAGCCAATAAAGAACAAGTAATTAAATCAGGCAAAAACCCACACAAACGTGCGTACAATCTAAGAAACACGACAAAGCCTGGTGCCTGTATTCTAACAATGGCGCTCCAAAAAAATTCTCAAATAACCTTTAACATTATACAGGCATTTGAGATGCAGCGATGTGCAAAAACAACAACTGCAGTTTACACAACAACAATCATAATCTCGTGAAGCAAATCTACGAAAAAAAATCTTTATCATTGTCAATTTACCTCGACGAAAAATCTTCGACTCCTGCCGATCCAACCCCTCTGATGTCCACCAGTTTGTCAGATCAATCAACGAGACGATCAACCGAGGAGGACGCGAACGTTAGGTGCAGAGTGATGGCGGTGGAGAGGCGTTGTCTTTCTAGAAGGTTCTCCGCGGAGAGAATGTGAGGGCGATATTTAGAAATACAGAAAATAGATAAACTAGGAACGTGTCAATTCAGGATAGGTAGGTTGTCGGGGCTCCGCGAGCTAAATCGGGTCGGGCGGGGCCGCCTTAAATTTCGGGGCTGTTTGAGAAGGTACCAGAAGTTCTCCAAAAGATCTGTTTTTCACATGTTTCCCTCCTTTTTCTTACCTGGGAATTGATTATCTAAACCACGTATACTGTGCACAAACTTGTACCTTTGTCCAACATTGGTTGACTTCAGTCTTCGACTCAAGGTACAATGATTTGAAGCGTATAACAAAAATGAGGTGCAGCTGGTGTAGACGTAGGGGATTCTGTTCTTTCCAACTCGCTTTGGTTATTTGGGCGTACGTGTCCGAAACATGATGTTTTGACCACATCGTTGGGTCCCACCAGAAAATATATATATATATAAATCATAAATTAAATATCTTTTTAATTGAGAATTAAATGCCGGTTGTTCAATTAAAAGTAGTTTTTTGAAGAAATATCATATTTAGGTTTAGATTTCATATATATATATATATATCGGATGCCGTTTGAAAAAAAATTGAATTTGAGTTTAATTTTTATTTGAATTTTAATGTTTTTTTTTTATGTATAAGTTTGGTTTGAATTTGGGGTTTTTTTATATATATTGATTTGACAAGTAATAAATATAATAATATAAATATGTATTAATTTGTATAATTTGATTATAAATTTATATTATATCTATATATATTTTTAAATTTTTATTTATTTATATTATAAAAAAATTTATTTCTATAAAATGATATATATTGTATATATTTTATTAAACTATAATTATTATAAAATTTTTAATTTAAATTTATAATTTTAATAAATAAATAAATAAATTAGAAAAAAAAAAAAAAGAAAAACAAATAAACACATGCAAGCCCATCCAATTTGTTTGCCAACCAAGGCACATCCCAGTTTAGAATATTTTGCTGCGCCTCAAACTTGCTTCGAAGAAATATGCCCTTTGTATTTTAGTTAATCATTTTTTAATCTAAATTACAAGATCAATGAATTCTACGACGACGATACAATGGTCCACCCTATCGATGCCTCATGATCAAGAATTTAGTACCGTATTAATCCTTTCAACTGTCGCTGCCGTCATCTTTACTATTTTCAAAACTGTAGTTATTACTTCATTCGATATTTCTATTATCTGTTTATGTGTCTTTTTAGAAGTTACAATTATTCGACTTGACTTATATTCTTCTTATTTATATTTTAACCTCTTTTGTTAAGGAATAAAATATCAACAAATTTAGTATAGTCGAAAATTTTGCCACTTCCATCTGAAGTGTCCACAATCAATTTGATCATCTTACATTCCTTGAGAACAAACGAAGATGTCCGTGATAGAATCCAAATGTATCTCCGCTATAATATACAAATTTAGCTCTAACTTAGAAATGAAGCCTTTAGACTTCAAAATGCAATCTTAGCTTTCCAACAACAATAGAGGAAGATTAGATTCTTAATTCATAGCGATAGATAGATTAAATTGTTCCAACTCTAAATGCTAAGAGAAACTTCACCTTTGTTTGATTGGCAATGATGGCTCGTCCACTCATTCTACAGACGAGGTTATTTTGATTATTTTGAACTTTTACTTATCGTTATTGAATTGTCCTTAGGAGATTGTTTCATCCATTGTGAAGATTTTTCGCTCGAACTTTTTTGTTCTTGATTATTTTTGTCATGACATGTCTTGCTATGTTACTCGATAAGAGTTTTTTTTTTTTTTTTTTATTTTTCTTCTAGTGGTTAGGCATATTGAGATTGATAAATCCTCAAGGACATATGGTTTCCTAGCCGGTTTCTTTTCCCGTGCTTCGGATATTGTTGGTGATGATATGATTGATATAATTTCGAACCTTTTTTTAGCATAGTAAACTTTTGAGGAAGATTAGTAGCCACATCATTCTTGTGTTTATCCCAAAAAGTCTCACTTCATTTCCTATGTGACTTTTGGCTAAATGTATGTAGAAATATGATATACAAAATTAGTTCTGAGCTAAATATCAAGAACATTTTTTACTTTATTATTCGGGATTTCTTGAAAGATGTATTTCATGAGTTTAAATTTCGTTATAGATTGATTGACCTTATTATGACTTGTGTTTACGACCTTCTCCTATTCTTAGGGTGTGTTCGGTTGTAGGATTTTATCAAAATCCTACTATTCATCCAAAAATTTTTCCCCAAAAACATCAAATCAAACATCTATTTTTTATTTTTTATATTATACTAAAAATCAATTTTATATTCAAAACATTACATCAATATCTATTTATATCACATCATACAACTATTCAAATTCAAAATTTTTACTATTCAAAATCCAAACCCCAAACAAACACACCCTTAGGATATTAATGTTATTATGAATTTTTTTAGAGATGAGAAAAGAGTTAAGGTAGGGCGATCTCCTATCATCATACATCTTTATTATTAGTATGAAAAATTTTACTAGTATGCTTAACATTATATGTAAGGATGAGGAGTTGAAAAATCGGCCCGGATATAAAGCGTTTAGAAATTACCCACTTTGGTTTTGCCTAACGATGCCATTTTTTCTCTTGGGTTGATCGCCATTTAGTGGGGAATATGATTAGACTAGGGATGGATAAATTTACCGAACATATCAAAATATCGATTTATCATATCGTATCGCATCGAAAATATTGAAAATTTCGGTACGGTATTGATATCGTACCGAAGTTTTCGGTACGGTATCGATATGAATTTTCGGAAAGTTCGATATTTCGGTATGATATCGTTCCGATATTATTTTAAATAATTTAATTATTAATATAAGTAATAATTATTAATATTTTTTAAAATCATAACAAAAAAAATATGTAAACTATTGAAAATTTATTGATTTTTTCATAATATTTTTATGATGGAGAATAATGATATTTATTAATCTTTTTTAAATTATTTTGAAATTTAAAATTAAATTTTCGGTATAAACCGGTATTTACCTAAATAAAAAATTTAGGTATAAGCTATATATATCGGTATCGTATCGAAATTGAAAATTTTTGGTATAAACGGTATATCGGTATCGTACCGAAAATTTCGGTATATTGAAAATTTCGGTACGATACCAGTACGTATTTTAGTCGTATCGAAAAATTCGATACGATATCAGTATCGACGGATATTTTCGATACGGTAGATGAGACGCATTGATAATTACAGGAATCATTCGAACCTTAGACTAAATTTAGATAAGTCCAATATTTTTTATGCACACACCCTTCATTTAGATAAAGAGGATATATGTGAGCTCTCCAACGTGATTGAAAGTACGATCTCTTTTGTTTACACTGATGTTTCTGTCTCTGCCATCAAACCGAATGTCTCTTATTTTCGTGGGCTTTTTTTATCTTCTGTCTCTATATTAAAATTGTTTTGTAACGGATGATCGAATAATTTGGAGTGAAATCGTGATCATGAGGTTATAAATTCAAATATTATTCTTTCGAATTTTACTTGTCACACATAGTTCACCTAATGTGATTTATTTTGTCGAATCTAATTTATTTACAGTACATTCGAAAAATAACAGTTACAGATTTTCATGTCATAAAAAAATATATATTATCTTTCGTTTTTTTTTAATTTAATCAATACTTCCTCCGTCCAGCTAGAAAATATACATATTTCTATTTTGGGACGTCCAATTACAAAGTAATCATTCCATTAAATACCACATTTTTTTTCACAAATACCACTACTTTATATCACATCATTACTTTTATAAAAAAAAAAGTAAGGGCAAAAATGTCATTTTAGTACTTTTACCTACACACTTTAATCTCCGCGCCAAAAAAATAAATGTATACTTTTAGTTTGGACGGAGAGAGTATAATATTTTACCGAATATAATGATGTAAGAATTATTGTTACTTTTTGAGAAAACAACCTATAAATTATGATAGAGAGATGAATGACGGGTAAAATCAAGCGACGTTAAAAACTTTTATATCATGATTGTACGAGGTTGAAAAAATTAAGGGAGAGTTGATTTTCAGTCCCTGTCAGTGCTGTTGGATTTAAATTCAGTCCCTATTACTAAAAAATTGACCTGCACTCCCTCCTTTTCAATATTGGTTTAATTTCAGTATCTATTTTTTATTTTAAAGGTATATATTTGATGTACCTTTAAAATATATTCAAATACTCTCAAAATTATTTTATATACTTATAATATATTCCACTCTACATATGCTACATTTCGCTCTACCTAAGTTGTTCCACCGGTATACTTCTGTTTACCTTATGTATACTTTTGTTTATGTATTTTAAAATAATTAAAATAAAGACAAAAAACAAAAATTACAATTACAATCACATTTTATTGTGGATTAAGACGGAAAATTATACCTCTTTTTCATGCTAAAATTGTAAATAAATCAAATAATTTTGTTCGATTTGATATTTGATTCAAATTTATGATTCGAATTTGAATAGATATATTTTATTCGATTCAAATATGAATGGAATACAGATAAAAATTTTAATATTCGATTCCGTATTCGTAAATATTCAATTCAACAATAAAAAAAAAATACATACATAGTATAAAATGTAGCATACATATATGTATTTCTCAAAATAAATAAAAACTAAATTTATTAAGTATAATAATTTAAAAATTTTATATAAATAAATAAATAATATAATTAAAATTATATCATGATATTTATATTTATGTTAAAGTACGAAAATCTTTTATGTGTCAATATAAAATTTTGTATTTTATTATTAAGTTGTCTTAATATTATTGTTATATTTTTAATTTAAAAATCTAAATCGAATAGCTTTGAATCGAATCGGATAAGACAAAAATGAATCACATCTTAAATTAAATATCTAATATTGAAATCAAATTGAATACTCGGATCAAATTGAGTAATTTAAAAATTATTTAGAATCGAATACATATATCATTTTAACATTCGAAACAAATCGAATATCGAATCGAATAGTAGAATATTTTCGTGATTCAATAGAATATTGCAATATGTATGTTTGTTCATAGTTGTGTGTTCATTTCCATTTTGGTAATGTATGCCTATATTATTAAAGTTGGATTTTATACTTTGGCAAATTTTAGAGTAAATAATAATGCAATATTTAAATTTTATATGTGGAATTGATGATCTTAGTAACTTTATTCGAAATTGTCTAGGTATTTGGGATTAAATTGGAGGAAGTAAATAGAGTATATGTTGTTTATTTCTGTCTATAGGTTATGGTAGTTCTCCAATGTTATTTCTTAATAATTCTGCAAATAGTTAGAGTTATGCATGGAGTTTTTATAAATTCGCCGAAAGTATAATGGGTTGCTCACGATATACTCCCAATAAGAGTATATATACCGTCATAATATTCATGAAAATACCCCTAATTAAAATGTATACGCTCATACGTATTTGTCAATATAATCATAAAATGTGTGTTTGTTTATGTTATTCTTATATTTCTGTTGAGCTACGTAGATGACCTTACATATACCTGAACGCAGCTCATCTCTGGCTCATGGTGAGAGATGATCCTGAATTCATAAGATGACGCCATCAAAGTAATACGCTATATTACGATCCTTTGGTCTAAATGTTTGTCTAATGTTACGCTCATGCAAACCTGACGGTTCATCTTTAAAGGGGCTTAGGTACTACAATGATGTGAAAACTTATTGCGGTAAAATTGTTGACTGAATTTTAAAAGACCCACCATCTGAAGACTTCATTTCATAATTTGTATTTGTATGTAACGTTTTTAAGCGGAATTGATGATCCCAGTTACTTTTTTTGGAACTGTCTCGGTTGTTGGGATTGAATTGGAGGAAATAAACTGAGTATTGTAGTTCATATTTGTCTGTAGGTTACGGTGGTTCTCCTATTTTATTTCCTAATGCTCATGTGAATAGTTATAATTGTTTTTGGAGTTTTTATAAATTCGATTAAATATGACTGAATGCTCATGATGTACTTCCAATAAAAACATATATACCGGCATAATACGCATGAAAATACCCCCAAATAAAATATATATGCTCATACATATTGTGAATGTACTCATGAAGCGTGCGTTCGTTTATGATTGTTCCACAATCCAAATTTTAATGACACACATTGCTTTGAGGTGGTAAATTAATATTTTATGATTATTTAACTTTATCCATACCTAAAGCTAAGTTAGATGATATAATGGACTTAAAAGATAAGTATTAATAGTCTTACAATTTCGACGGCAATCTCATGGAAAGTGTGGCATGATTTGTTGAATATATACGTAATGCTTGAACTTTTCAACAAAGTATAATAGAGGAAAAAAAGGGTGTGCCCTCATTGAGTTCCTTTATACCCTCCATTTCCAGAGAATTGACTGCCTCTGTGAGAAATCAATTACACTCAAAGATACCTAGTACTCGACACATAATACCTTAGAAACAATTATATATACCTCTACTGTCAGTGTTTATACCCCGTACGCATAGTTATGTAACTACATACACTATCAACATGTCGTTGTTTATTTGTTGTGTACCTATATTATGATATCAAATACTCTGAAAATACGTACTTATACCTTAGTAACCTCTACTAAAAAAATCGATCATATTGAGTATCATATACTCACTTGTAAACGGTAATTGATGATTAATTCAACACGATAGTATTCTTGCAACTTCCAGGAAAGTATGAAATGACAAACACCACACATTTACAAAAATAAAAATGGGGAATATTATCATATATACACAATAAATATTCAACCTCTACTTATGGATGGTAAACCAAGTCATAAAGAACTTGTTTAAAATATTTTTCATTATTAAGCTATATTCGTGTTGCTATGAAATTAATAAATAGTTGATGCAATCTAAATTCACATTGACGAAGTAACGCAAGACAAATGTAGTATTTACTTGAAACAACAAGTTGTAATCTACTATTAAATTTTAGTTTGTGACGTGGTCCCTCCGTCAAAGTATTGAATGAAATCAACCACATTTATGGATATCTGCTACTACACGGATAATATCTAAACAACCACCATTCATACCTTGAATGTTGGTGTTTATATATAGAGCACATACTTACATACCTGCATCAAATATCGACATACCTTGGCGCAAATCTTACGTACCTATAATATTGGTGTCATATGCTTAAGTAATGGGTATATATACCCTGATAACCTGTGCTTGGGAAACTGACCATTTTCGGTTTGAAGTATTCGTTTACTATAGGTAACCAGTGATGAATTCATCATGATAGTATTTTCGCGACACCCTGAATTGTATGAAAAGGTAAAAAAAAAAACATATTTAGTATATATGGCTAAACAAGTTAGTTAAATTGTATGATATATGTACAATCATAGTTTCAACCTCTATTTGTAGATGGTTAAACAAGTCATAAATGACTAAGTTGAATTATGTTGATTGTTAGATTACATGATTGCTACCACAAATTAAAAATATTTGGACATATTACATAGTAATTTACATTATAGCACACACAAAAATATTCGGTCATGAGCATACTTGCATGAGGCATGACTCGGCTAATTTATTTATGTATGGATGCACCTACACAATTTAAATGTAACAAGTGATTGTCTTTCCTTTGTCATCACATCTTTGGGTGGATAATCTATTGGCATGAGTTATTCATTCTTCAATCTGAGATCCAATCTATTGGCATATAAGGTCATCTACGTAGCTAAAAAACTATATATCGTGAATTGATTGAAAATTACGATAATAATGTAAAAAACAATGAAATTTATATATGTCAAAACTTGTATGATTCTATATACTCTTGTTCATTGTTCATATACTTCCATTTAAGTTTTATATATGTATGTCATAATTATACATTCCTTTATAAATATTTCATAAACCTCTATTTGCTCGATAGTAACCACCTTAATATATCAATATAGTTACAAATAATAGTTAAATGACCACAAAAACAAACGTGAACTCCAACACATATAAACATATTTCATAGAGAAGCACAGTAGACCATAATAACATTGGAATTGTTGAAAACAATTCATGGAAAGGCAACCACTAACTTTGGCAGATGAATATCAACAACCCTCAAGTCGACGTAATGCAATACCATCAGATATTGCCAAGCATGCCGGGAAAATAAGATCCAACTTCACACGAATATTGTCCAAAAAGTCCTTACCTGCAACAAAGGTGGGAGTGCTATATAGTTACAATTTATAAAGAAAATCAATATGAACAATCACAATCACAGTTGCAACAAAATTTTAATTCAATAATTTTCGAAACAAATTAATGCCAGTGGAAAATTATCTATGACTAAAATCTCTCATGCAAATTCACCAAAAGCTTACCTAATTTTCTTCTAACATCATCAATTTGGGAACTTTAAACCAATTCAATCGATGTAAAAATTATGAAGATGACCACTCTAAGCTTAGACAGTTATAAAAAAATTAATAGGGCAACAAGTCGCATGTGCTAGTTGTTTGCTATTCATGCCAAATATTAATAGCCATATGTATAAATCTATCCAATTCATAATCGAATTAACTTAAGACTAACTTATATTGACATATATAAAAGCATCAAATTCTATATGCATCAAACAAATCGAACAAGCCGCAAATCAATGACACAATCTACTAAGGAATTTCATCAAATAAGTTTTGTAGCTACATATTAATGTATTCCATAAGAACTTTTACTTTTTTAAAAAAAAAATTTCAAGAGACTAACAGCTAAACTATCAAAATTTTCCCCCTCTTCTTTACAATAAAAAACAAAACTCCATATTAAATACATAATATAAATCACTCCTGTCAAAAAAAAAATAAAAATACATAAGTAGCGGAAGTGTATCGAAAAACCTAAACTAAATATAATTGCATTGAAACTGAAATAAAACAAATAGAACAAAAGACAAAAACAATATAAATTTGAGAAATAGGAAACCAAGAAACAAAAATAATAAATAAATAGAAAAATACTTCATTTACGATTGCATATATTTTACTCGATGATATCGAAGACAACCGATGACGAAGATTGTCCAGCTCAACGGTTTACCGCGGTACTCTGCGCATCTTCAGGCGGACAATTTTAGGCTCCATCAACGCTGGATTGTTCGTCTCCGGCAGCTTGTTGTCGTCTCTTGGACATTTAAGAGATCGACAATGCGTTGTTTTCAGGATTGGTGGGTTCATTTAAATATTTTTCCTGGGCTAGATTAGATTGCTATGATAACCAACGAGATTCCTTTCAATACGTTTTATGATTGAAGTGATGTTGTGGCTACGAGAAAACCAGTGATTTTGGGGTTGAAGTGGATTTCGCGCGAAGCAAATCACAGAAGAAATAACAAATATGTGAATAAAAGAGATGAGGATATAAAAGACTTTTCACACAATCAAGGATAATAATGGAAAAAATAAAGAATGGGGAGTAATTTGCAATTGAAATGTAAAAGTAAGGGTTGTAGTGTCATAAATTTATAATAGGGACTGAATCACAAGTTATTTTAGTGCAAAGGGATTTAAATCCAATTATCATGTAAAAGTAAGGGTTGCAGTGTCATAAATTTATAATAGGGACTGAATCACAAGTTATTTTAGTGCAAAGAGATTTAAATCCAATTATCACTAATATTTAATTATAACAATTTTTGTTTAAAATATTATATGTGTTTGTCTAGTATTAAACATAGTATTTTAGTTTAAAATATTTTTTTTTATAATAGATAAGATAACTCCTATAAGTAATACTCCATAAAAAAATAATACAGAGTATTTAATAAAGAAATCAATAATTATTCGGTTGAAATAAAAAACAATCAATTTTGATGTTCCAAATAATTCATTATACTATACTTTTATTTTTAATATAAATTCATTTGTTAATATATTTATAAAATTATTTTTTAAAATTTTATTTAACTTTTAAAATCGAGTCTTGGTCCAATTCATAATCGTGCCTGACAAATACGACTATTTTTTTTAGGTTCAATCACGATTTTGAATCAGATTTTCGAGCAGTATATTTTCTTGCAAGTCATACATTCGCTCTTTCAATTTACTTCATATGGAGTCCGTGGGGTATTTATCTTCTCGACTTTGCCTGCTACAAATTTGATGAAGATCTTAAGGTATGGAGTTCAAATCAATTTTGAGATGATCGATTGAGTGGTTTAATCGACGAATCATTGATGAGATTTTGTGTTTTTTATGCATAATGAAGGTGAGTAAAGATTTTGTGTTTTTGATGCATAATGAAGGTGAGTAAAGAGCAGTTAGCAAGCTTCGATTTTTATTGTCGAATAAGAAATTAAACCTACTTACCTAAATTGTCCTAGGATCCGCCCCCCGCTCCGGAGTCAATCTGAAAAACTCATTTTTTAAAATAAAATATAATTATTTTAATAATTTAATAATAAAAAAGTAAGTATTAAATCCTAAAAATTTTAATTATAAAAATAAGAACAATCAAATATTTGTCGCCTCGCCCCGCCCCGCTCGAGGGTCAATCCGGAAAACTCATTTTGTTAAATAAAACATAATTATCTTAATAATTTAATAATAAAAATATAAGTGTTAAATCCTAAAAATTTTAATTATGAAAACAAGAACAATCAAATATTTGTGATAGTTCGCAGTGATGACGGTTGGATAGACAAGGTAAAATTTTACAATAACAATTAAATATTGACAGTTGTCCACATTCACGAAGATCGACAGCAGGTGAGGCGACAACATTGTGAGAAGAATTGACGAGGAAGAAACAAACGCCAAAGACAAAATTGATTTAGAAATTACAGTTCTGTTTTATATTTAAATTGTTTTAAATAAATATGTAATATAATTTATATTATATAAATATATATATTAATTCTAATAATCATTAAAATATCTGGGTTTGAATCCAAGTGCATAACAGATTTTTAGTAAAACTTGTAATCTGCCTCCAACTCGGCTGAATTTAAAATTTAAAATTAAAAACCCCTAAGCATATTTTTCAGACCTGAACTCGCTCCATCCGAGGCTAACCCACCCCGTTTAACATCCTTAATTTTGATATTTTATCAATAATAAATTTTGATTAAAAATAATTATTTAATATAATATTTAAAATAAAAAATAATAATAATTTTCAGTAGAATATATTTGTCCCTTCAAAATATATATTCTTGTGTTTTCTTTATTTGAAGTCGTCATAAATATATTTATATTTCATAGATAATATTCTTCCAATTCACTGGTATTTTAGATGCACGTTGCGGCAAAAAATCGCGAACGACGATCTTCTCCGTCGTTTACGAACCCGTCGTCCAGTCGTATATTGCAAACGAGGATTCTCGCAGGGACTCCGACGGACCCGCGTCATCGCGAGAAGTCTAACAAGCGTTATCGTTTAAAGAAAAGAGAAGTCGTCACAAGGATTTTATTAGTGAACCTGCGAAAGGATCATTGTCGATGTCTGCCCTGGCAGACCACAGCAAACTCGTGACCCCACGTACGAATGCCGCATAGCCGTCCATCGAGAAAGAGTGGGCGTCCCAAAAAATTCCTGTACGAATTTTCGTGAATATGTAGTTATCAAAAAAAGATTTCCTGCGATGCACGTCGCGGCAAAAAATTACGAACGACGACCTTCTCCGCCGTTCACGGACCCGTCGTCCAGCCGTATATTGCGAATGAGGATTCGCGCACGGACGCGACGGACCAGCGTCATCGCGAGAAGTCCAACAAAAGTTATCATTTCGAGAAAAAAGAACACGTAACAATGATTCTATAGGTGAACCAGCGAAAGGATCATTGTCGATGTCTGCCCATGCACATAGCAGCGAACTCGTGACCCTACATACGAATGCCGCACAGCCGTCCATCGAGACAGAATGGGCGTCCCAAAAAACTCCTGCACGGATTTTCGTGAATATGTAATCATAAAAAATGGATTTCCTGTGATGCACGTCACGGCCAAAAATCGCGAATGACGACCTTCTCCGCCGTTCACGGACCCGTCGTCCAGCCGTATATTGCGAACGAGGATTCGCGCACGGGCGTCGACGGACCAGCGTCATCGCGAGAAGTCCAACAAGTGTTATCGTTTTGAGAAAAGAGAACTCATAACAAGGATTCTATAGGTAATCTGCGAAGGGATCATTGCCAATGCCTGCCCCGGCAGACCGAAGCGAACTCGTGACCCCACGTAAGAATGCCGCACAGCCGCCCATCGAGAAAGAGTGGGCGTCCCAAAAAACTCCTGCACGAATTTTCGTGAATATGTAGTCATCAAAAAGGGATTTCCTGCGATCCACGTTGCGGCCAAAAATCGCGAACGACGACCTTCTCCGCCGTTCACGGACCCGTCCTCCAGCCGTATATTGCGAACGAGGATTCGCGCACGGCCGCCGACGGACCAGCGTCATCGCGAGAAGTCCAACAAGCGTTATCGTTACGAGAAAAGAGAACTCGTAACAAGGATTCTATAGGTCAACCTGCGAAAGGATCATTGTCGATGTCTGCCCCGGCAGACCGCAGCGAACTCGTGACCCCACGTACGAATGCCGCACAGCTGTCCATCGAGACAGAGTGGGCGTCCCGAAAAACTCATGAACGGATTTTCGTGAATATGTAGTCATCATAAAGGGATTTCCTGCAATGCACGTTGCGGCCAAAAATCGCGAACGACGACCTTCTCCGCCGTTCATGGACCCGTCGTCCAGCCGTATATTGCGAACGAGGATTCGCGCAGCGACGCTGACGGACCCGCGTCATCGCGAGAAGTTCAACAAGCGTTATCGTTTAGAGAAAAGAGAAGTCGTAACGAGAATTTTATAGGTGAACCTGCGAAAGGATCATTGTCGAAGTCTGCCCCGGCAGACCGCAACGAACTCGTGACCCCACGTACGAATGCCGCACAGCCGTCTATCGAGACAGAGTGGGCGTTCCGAAAAACTCCTGCACGGATTTTCGGGAATATGTAGTCATCATAAAGGGATTTCCTACGATGCACGTCACGGCCAAAAATCTTGAACGACGACCTTTTACGCCGTTCACGGACCCGTCGCCTAGCCGTATATTGCGAACGAGGATTCGCGCAGGGACGCCGACGGACCCGTGTCATCGCGAGAAGTCCAGCAAGCGTTATCGTTTACAGAAAAGAGAA
This sequence comes from Andrographis paniculata, assembly GCF_009805555.1. Lineage (NCBI taxonomy): Eukaryota > Viridiplantae > Streptophyta > Magnoliopsida > Lamiales > Acanthaceae > Andrographis > Andrographis paniculata. The sequence goes on along the minus strand of NW_026137616.1, from coordinate 26,137 downwards.
CTCACAACAAGGATTTTATAGGTGAACCTATGAAAGGAACATTGTCGATGTCCGCCACGGCAGACCGCAACGAACTCGTGACCCCACGTACGAATGCCGCACAGCCGTCCATCGAGACAGAGTGGGCGTCCCAAAAATCCCCTGCATGAATTTTCGTGAATATTTAGTCATCAAAAAGGAATTTCCTGCGATGCACGTCGAGGCCAAAAATCACGAACGACGACCTTCTCCGCCGTTCACGGACCCGTTGTCCAGCCGTATATTGTGAACGAGGATTCGCGCATGGTTGCCAACGGATCTGCGTCATCGCGTGAAGTCCAACAAACGTTATCATTTAGAGAAAAGAGAACTCGCAACAAGGATTTTATAGGTGAACCTGCGAAAGGATCATTGTCGATGTCTGCCCCGGCAGACCGCAGCGAACTCGTTACCCCACGTACGAATGCCGCACAGCCGTCCATCGAGACAGAGTGGGTGTCCAGAAAAACTCCTGCATGGATTTTCGTGAATATGTAGTCATCAAAAAGGGATTTTCTGCGATGCACGTCGCGGCCAAAAATCGCGAACGACGACCTTCTCCACCGTTCACGGACCCATCGTCCAGCCGTATATTTCGAACGAGGATTCGCGTAGGGACGCCAACGGACCCGCGTCATCGCGTGAAATCCAACAAGCGTTATCGTTTAGAGAAAGGAGAACTCGCAACAAGGATTTTATAGGTCAACCTGCGAAAGGATCATTGTCGATGTCTGCCCCGGCAGACCGCAGCGAACTCGTGACCCCACGTACGAATGCCAAACAGCTGTCCATCGAGACAGAGTGGGCGTCCCGAAAAACTCATGAACGGATTTTCGTGAATATGTAGTCATCATAAAGGGATTTCCTGCAATGCACGTTGCGGCCAAAAATCGCGAACGACGACCTTCTCCGCCGTTCATGGACCCGTCGTCCAGCCGTATATTGCGAACGAGGATTCGCGCAGCGACGCTGACGGACCCGCGTCATCGCGAGAAGTTCAACAAGCGTTATCGTTTAGAGAAAAGAGAAGTCGTAACGAGAATTTTATAGGTGAACCTGCGAAAGGATCATTGTCGAAGTCTGCCCCGGCAGACCGCAACGAACTCGTGACCCCACGTACGAATGCCGCACAGCCGTCTATCGAGACAGAGTGGGCGTTCCGAAAAACTCCTGCACGGATTTTCGGGAATATGTAGTCATCATAAAGGGATTTCCTACGATGCACGTCACGGCCAAAAATCTTGAACGACGACCTTTTACGCCTTTCACGGACCCGTCGCCTAGCTGTATATTGCGAACGAGGATTCGCGCAGGGACGCCGACGGACCCGTGTCATTGCGAGAAGTCCAGCAAGCGTTATCGTTTACAGAAAAGAGAACTCGCAACAAGGATTTTATAGGTGAACCTATGAAAGGATCATTGTCGATGTCCGCCACGGCAGACCGCAACGAACTCGTGACCCCACGTACGAATGCCGCACAGCCGTCCATCGAGACAGAGTGGGCGTCCCAAAAATCCCCTGCACGAATTTTCGTGAATATTTAGTCATAAAAAAGGAATTTCCTGCGATGCACGTCGAGGCCAAAAATCACGAACGACGACCTTCTCCGCCGTTCACGGACCCGTTGTCCAGCCGTATATTGTGAACGAGGATTCGCGCATGGTTGCCAGCGGACCTGCGTCATCGCGTGAAGTCCAACAAACGTTATCATTTAGAGAAAAGAGAACTCGCAACAAGGATTTTATAGGTGAACCTGCGAAAGGATCATTGTCGATGTCTGCCCCGGCAGACCGCAGCGAACTCGTTACCCCACGTACGAATGCCGCACAGCCGTCCATCGAGACAGAGTGGGTGTTCCGAAAAACTCCTGCATGGATTTTCGTGAATATGTAGTCATCAAAAAGGGATTTTCTGCGATGCACGTCGCGGCCAAAAATCGCGAACGACGACCTTCTCCACCGTTCACGGACCCATCGTCCAGCCGTATATTTCGAACGAGGATTCGCGTAGGGACGCCAACGGACCTGCGTCATCGCGTGAAATCCAACAAGCGTTATCGTTTAGAGAAAGGAGAACTCGCAACAAGGATTTTATAGGTGAACCAGCGAAAGGATCATTGTCGATGTCTGCCCCGGCAGACCGCAGCGAACGCGTGACCCCACGTACTAATGCCGCATAGCCGTCCATCGAGACAGAGTGGGTGTCCCAAAAAACTCCTGCACGGATTTTCGTGAATATTTAGTAATCAAAAAGGGATTTCCTGCGATGCACGTCGCGGCCAAAAATCATAAACTACGACCTTCTCCGCCGTTCACGGACCCGTCGTCCAGCCGAATATTTCGAACGAGGATTCGCGCAGGGACGCCGACGGACCCGCGTCATCGCGTGAAGTCCAACAAACGTTACCATTTAGTGAAAAGAGAACTCACAACAAGGATTTTATAGGTGAACCTGCGAAAGGATCATTGTCGATGTCTGCCACGGCGGACCGCAGCGAACTCGTGACCCCACGTACGAACGCCGCACAGCCGTCCATCAAGACAGAGTGGGCGTCCCGAAAAACTCCTGCATGAATTTTCGCGAATATGTAGGCAGCAAAAATGGATTTCCTGCGATGCACGTTGCGGCCAAAAATCGCTAACGACGACCTTGTCCGCCGTTCACGGACCCGTCCTCCAGCCGTATATTGCGAACGAGGATTCGCGCACGGGCGCCGACGAACCCACGTCATTGCGAGAAGTCCAATAAGAATTAACGTTTAGAGAAAAGAGAACTCGTAAGAAGGATTCTATAGTTGAACCTGCAAAAGGATCATTGTCGATGTCTGCCCCGGCAGACAACAACGAATTCGTGACCCGATGTACAAATGCCGGTCAGGCCTTCTATCGAGACAGAGTGGACGCCCCAAAAAACTCATGCGCGGATTTTCGCGAATATGTAGGCAGCAAATGGATTTCCAGCGATGCACGTCACAGCCAAAAATCGCGAACGACGACCTTGTCCACCGTTCACGGACTCGTCGTCCAGCCGGTTATTGCGATCGACGATTCGAGAACGGGGGCCGAAAAACCCACGTCATCGCGAGAAGTCCAATAAGAATTATCGTTTAGAGAAAACAGAACTCGTAACAAGTATTCTATAGGTTAACCTGCGAAAGGATCATTGTCGATGTCTGCCCCGGCAGACAACAGCGAATTCGTGACCCGACGTACGAATGCCGGTCAGGCCTTCCATCGAGACTGAGTGGGCGCCCCAAAAAACTCCTGCGCAGATTTTCGGGAGTATGTAGGCAGCAAAAATGGATATCCTGCGATGCACGTCGCGGCCAAAAATCGCGAACGAAGACCTTGTCAGCGGTTCACGGACCCGTCGTCCAGCCGTATATTGCGAACGAGGATTCGGGCACGGGCGCCGACGAACCCGCGTCACCGCGAGAAGTCCAACAAGCGTTATCGTTTAGAGAAAAGAGAACTCCCAACAAGGATTTTATAACTGAACCTGCGAAAGGATCATTGTCGATGTCTGCCCCGGCAGACCGCAGCGAACTCGTAACCCCACGTACGAATGCCGCACAAACGTCCCGAAAAACTCCTGCACGGATATTCATGAATATGTAGTCATCAAAAAGGAATTTTCTGCGATGCACGTCGCGGCCAAAAATCGCGAACGACGACCTTCTCCGCCGTTCACGGACCCGTCGTCCAGCCGTATATTGCGAAAGAGGATTCGCGCACGGGCGTCGACGAACCCGCGTCACCGCGAGAAGTCCAGTAAGAATAATCGTTTAGAGAAAAGAGAACTCGTAACAAGGATTCTATAATTGAACCTGTGGAAAGATCATTGTCGATGTCTGCCCCGGCAGACAATAGCGAATTCGTGACCCGACGTACGAATGTTGGTCAGGCCGTCCATCGAGGTAGAGTGGGCGTCCCAAAAAACTTCGGCGCAGATTTTCGCGAATATGTAGGCAGTAAAAATGGATTTCCTGCGATGCACATCCCGACCAAAAATCGCGAACGACGACCTTGTCCGCGGTTCACGGACCCGTAGTCCAGCCGTATATTGCGAACGAGGATTCGGGAACGGGCGCCGACGAACCCGCGTCACCGTGAGAAGTCCAACAAGCGTTATCGTTTAGAGAAAAGAGAACTCCCAAGAAGGATTTTATAGGTGAACCTGCGAAAGGATCATTGTCGATGTCTGCCCCGACAGACCGCAGCGAACTCGTAACCCCACGTACGAATGCCGCACAGCCGTCCATCGAGACAGAGTGGGCGTCCCAAAAAACTCCTGCGCGGATTTTCGCGAGTTTGTAGGCAGCAAAAATGGATTTCCTGCGATGCACGTCGCGGCCAAAAATCGCGAACGACGACCTCGTCCGCGGTTTCGGGACCCGTCGTCCAGCCGTATATTGCGAACGAGGATTCGCGCACGGGCGCCGACGACCCCGCGTCACCGCGAGAAGTCCAGTAGGAATAATCGTTTAGAGAAAAGAGAACTCGTAACAAGGATTCTATAATTGAACCTTCGAAAAGATCATTGTCGATGTCTGCCCCGGCAGACAACAGCGAATTCGTGACCCGACGTACGAATGCCGGTCAGGCCGTCCATCGAGGTAGAATGGCATCCCAAAAAACTTCTGCGCCGATTTTCGCGAATATGTAGGCAGCAAAAGTGGATTTCCTGCGATGCACGTCGCGGCCAAAAATCGCGAACGACGACCTTGTCCGCGGTTCACGGACCCGTCGTCCAGCCGTATATTTCGAACGAGGATTCGCGCACGGGCACCGATGAACCCGCGTCACCGCGAGAAGTGCAGTAAGAATTATCGTTTAGAGAAAAGAGAACTCGTAACAAGGATGATATAATTTAACCTACGAAAGGATTATTGTCGATGTCTGCCCCGGCAGACAACAGCGAATTCGTGACCCGACGTACGAATGCCGGTCACGCCTTCCATCGAGACAGAGTGGGCGCCCCAAAAAACTCCTGCGCGGATTTTCGCGAGTATGTAGGCAGCAAAAATGGATTTCCTGCGATGCACGTCACGGCCAAAAATCGCAAATGACGACCTTGTCCGCAGTTCGCGAACCCGTAGTCAAGCCGTATATTGCGAACGAGGATTCGCGCACGGGCGCCAACGAACCTGCGTCATCGCGAGAAGTCCAGTAAGAATTATCGTTTAGAGAAAAGAGAACTCGTAACAAGGATTCTATAGTTGAACCTGCGAACGGATCATTGTTGATGTTTGCCCTGGCATACAATAACCAATTCGTGACCCGACGTACGAATGCCGGTCAGGTCTTCCATCGAGACAGAGTGGGCGCCCCAAAAAACTCTTGCGCGGATTTTCGCGAATATGTAGGCAGCAAAAATGGATTTCCTGCGATGCACGTCGCACCAAAAATTGCGAACGACGACCTTGTCCACTGTTCACGGACCCGTCGTCCAGCCGTTTATTGCGATCGACGATTCGCGCACGGGGGCCGACAAGCCCACGACATCGCGAGAAGTCCAATAAGAATTATCGTTTAGAGAAAAGAGAACTCGTAACAAGGATTCTATAGTTGAACCTGCGAAAGGATCATTGTCGATGTCTCCCTCGGCAGACAACAGCGAATTCGTGACCTGACGTACGAATACCGGTCAGGCCTTCCATCGGGACATAGTGGGCGCCCCAAAAAACTCCTGCGCGAATTTTCGCGAATATGTAGGCAGCAAAAATGAATTTCCTGCGATGCACGTCCCGGCCAAAAATCGCGAACGACGACCTTGTCCGCGGTTCACGGACCCGTCGTCCAGCCGTATATTGCGAACAAGGATTTGGGCACGGGCGCCGACGAACCCGCGTCACCGCGAGAAGTCCAACAAGAGTTATCGTTTAGAGAAAAGAGAACTCCCAACAAGGGTTTTATAGGTGAACCTGCGAAAGGATAATTGTCGATGTCTGCCCCGGCAGACAACAGTGAATTCGTGACCGGACGTACGAATGCCGGTCAGGCCTTCCATCGAGACAAAGTTGGCGCCCCAAAAAACTCCTGGGCGGATTTTCGCGAGTTTGTAGGCAGCAAAAATGGATTTCCTACGACGCACGTCACGGCCAAAAATCGCAAACGACGACCTCGTCCGCGGTTCCCGGACCTGTCGTCCAGCCGTATATTGCGAACGAGGATTCGCGCACGGGCGCCAACGAACCCGCATCACCGCGAGAAGTCCAGTAAGAATTATCGTTTAGAGAAAAGAGAACTCGTAACAAGGATTATATAATTGAACCTGCGAAAGGATAATTGTCGATGTCTGCCCCGGCAGACAACAACGAATTCGTGACCTGACGTACGAATGCCGGTCAGGCCTTCCATAGAGACAGAGTGGGCGTCCCAAAAAACTCCTGCGCGGATTTTCGCGAGTATGTAGGCAGCAAAAATGGATTTTCTGCGATGCACGTCACGGCCAAAAATCGCAAACGACGACCTTGTCCGCAGTTCGCGGACCCGTAGTCAAGCCGTATATTGCGAACGAGGATTCGCGCACGGGCGCCAACGAACCCGCGTCACCGCGAGAAGTCCAGTAAGAATTATCGTTTAGAGAAAAGAGAACACGTAACAAGAATTCTATAGTTGAACTTGCGAACGGATCCTTGTCGATGTCTGCCCCGGCAGACAACAACGAATTCCTAACCCGACGTACGAATGCCGGTCAGGCCTTCCATCGAGACAGAGTGGGCGCCCCAAAAAACTCCTGTGCGGATTTTCGCGAGTATGTAGGCAGCAAAAATGGATTTCCTGCGATGCACGTCCCGGCCAAAAATCGCAAACGAAGACCTTGTCCGCCGTTCACGGACCCGTCGCCCAGCCGTATATTGCGAACAAGGATTCGCGCACGGGCGCCGACGAACCTGCGTCCCCGCGAGAAGTCCAGTAAGAATTATCATTTAAGGAAAAGAGAACTCGTAACGAGGATTCTATACTTGAACCTGCGAAAGGATCATTGTCAATGTCTGCCCCGGCAGACAACAGCGAATTCGTGACCCGACGTACGAATGCCGGTCAGGCCTCCCATCGAGACAGAGTGGGCGCCCCAAAAAACTCCTACGCGGATTTTCACGAATATGTAGGCAGCAAAAATGGAATTCCTACGATGCACGTCAAGGCCAAAAATCGCGAATAACGACCGAGTCCGCGGTTCACAGACCCGTCGTCCAGCAGTATATTGCGAACGAGGATTCGCGCACGGGCGCCGACGAACCTGCGTCATCGCGAGAAGTCTAGTAAGAATTATCGTTTAGAGAAAAGAGAACTCGTAACGAGGATTCTATAATTGAACCTGCGAAAGGATCATTGTCGATGTCTGCCCCGGCAGACAACAGCGAATTCGTGACCCGACGTACGAATGCCGGTCAGGCCTTCCATCGAGACAGAGTAGGCGCCCCAAAAACCTCCTGCGCGGATTTTCGTGAATATGTATGCAGCAAAAAAGGATTTCCTACGATCCACGTCGCGGCCAAAAATCGCGAACGACGACCTTGTCCGCGGTTCACGGACCCGTCGTCCAGCTGTATATTGCGAACGTGGATTCGCGCACGGGCGCTGACGAATCCGTGTCACCGCGAGAAGTTCACTAATAATTATCGCTTAAAGAAAAGAGAACTCGAAGAGAACTCGTAACGAGCATTCTATAGTTGAACCTGCGAAAGGATCATTGTCAATGTCTGCCCCGGCAGACAACAGCGAATTCGTGACCCGACGTACGAATGCCGGTCAGGCCTTCCATCGAGACAGAGTGGGCACCCCAAAAAACTCCTGCGCGGATTTTCACGAATATGTAGGCAGCAAAAATGGAATTCCTACGATGCACGTCAAGGCCAAAAATTGCGAATAACGACCGAGTCCACGGTTCCCAGACCCGCCGTCCAGCCGTATATTGCCAACGAGGATTCGCGCACGGGCGCCGACGAACCTGCGTCACCGCGAGAAGTCTAGTAAGAATTATCGTTTAGAGAAAAGAGAACTCGTAACGAGGATTCTATAGTTGAACCTGCGAAAGGATCATTGTCGATGTCTGCCCCGGCAGACAACAGCGAATTCGTGACCCGACGTACGAATGCCGGTCAAGCCTTCCATCGAGACAGAGTAGGCGCCCAAAAAAACTGCTGAACGGATTTTCGTGAATATGTATGCAGCAAAAATGGATTTCCTACGATGCACGTCGCGGCCAAAAATCGCAAACGACGACCTTGTCCGCCGTTCACGGACCCGTCGCCCAGCCGTATATTGCGAACTAGGATTCGCGGACGGGCGCCGACGAACCTGCGTCACCGCGAGAAGTCCAGTAAGAATTATCGTTTAAAGAAAAGAGAACTCGTAACGAGGATTCTATAGTGTAACCTGCGAAAGGATCATTGTCAATGTCTGCCCCGGCAGACAACAGCGAATTCGTGACCCGACGTACGAATGCCGGTCAGGCCTTCCATCGAGACAGAGTGGGCGCCCCAAAAAACTCCTGCGCGGATTTTCACGAATATGTAGGCAGCAAAAATGGAATTCCTACGATGCACGTCACGGCCAAAAATCGCGAATAACGACCGAGTCCGCGGTTCACAGACCCTTCGTCCAGCCGTATATTGCGAACGAGGATTCGCGCACGGGCGCCGACGAACCTGCGTCACCGCGAGAAGTCCAATAAGAATTATCGTTTAGAGAAAAGAGAACTCGTAACGAGGATTCTATAGTTGAACCTGCGAAAGGATCATTGTCAATGTTTGCCCCGGCAGACAACAGCGAATTCGTGACCCGACGTATGAATGCCGGTCAGGCCTTCCATCGAGACAGAGTGGGCGCCCCAAAAAACTCCTGCCCAGATTTTCACGAATATGTAGGCAGCAAAAATGGAATTCCTACGATTCACGTCACGGCCGAAAATCGCGAATTACGACCGAGTCCGCGGTTCACGGACCCGTCGTCCAGCCGTATATTGCGAACAAGGATTCGCGCAAGGGCGCCGACGAACCCGCGTCACCGCGAGAAGTCTAGTAAGAATTATCGTTTAAAGAAAAGAGAACCCGAAGACAACTCGTAACAAGGATTCTATAGTTGAACCTGCGAAAGGATCATTGTCGATGTCTGCTCCGGCAAACAACAGCGTATTCGTGACCCGACGTACGAATGCCGGTCAGGCCGTCCGTCGAGACAGAGTGGGCACCCAAAAAAACTCCTGCGCGCAGTTTCACGAATATGTAGGCAGCAAAAATGGAATTCCTACGATGCACGTCAAGGCCAAAAATCGCGAATAACGACCGAGTCCGCGGTTCACAGACCCGTCGTCCAGCCGTATATTACGAACGAGGATTTGCGCACGGGCGCCGACGAACCCGCGTCACCGCGAGAAGTCCAGTAAGAATTATCGTTTAGAAAAAAGAGAACTCGTAACAAGGATTCTATAATTGAACCTGCGAAAGGATCATTGTCGATGTCTGCCCCGGCAGACAACAACGAATTCGTGACCCGACGTACGAATGCCGGTCAGGCCTTCCATCGAGACAGAGTAGGCGCCCCAAAAACCTCCTGCGCGGATTTTCGTGAATATGTATGCAGCAAAAAAGGATTTCCTACGATCCACGTCGCGGCCAAAAATCGCGAACGACGACCTTGTCCGCGGTTCACGGACCCGTCGTCCAGCCGTATATTACGAACGTGGATTCGCGCACGGGCGCTGACGAATCCGTGTCACCGCGAGAAGTCCAGTAATAATTATCGCTTAAAGAAAAGAGAACTCGAAGAGAACTCGTAACGAGCATTCTATAGTTGAACCTGCGAAAGGATCATTGTCAATGTCTGCCCCGGCAGACAACAGCGAATTCGTGACCCGACGTACGAATGCCGGTCAGGCCTTCCATCGAGACAGAGTGGGCGCCCCAAAAAACCCCTGCGCGGATTTTCACGAATATGTAGGTAGCAAAAATGGAATTCCTACTATGCACGTCACGGCCAAAAATCGCGAATAACGACCGAGTCCGCGGTTCACAGACCCGTCGTCCAGCCGTATATTGCGAACGAGGATTCGCGCACGGGCGCCGACGAACCCGCGTTACCGCGAGAAGTCCAGTAAGAATTATCGTTTAGAAAAAAGAGAACTCGTAACAAGGATTCTATAATTGAACCTGCGAAAGGATCATTGTCGATGTCTGCCCCGGCAGACAACAGCGAATTCGTGACCCGATGTACGAATGCCGGTCAGGACGTCCATTGAGACAGAGTGGGCGCCCCAAAAAACTCCAGCGCGGATTTTCGCGAATATGTAGGCTGCAAAAATGGATTACCTGCGATGCACGTCGCGGCCAAAAATAGCGAACGACGACCTTGTCCTCAGTTCACGGACCCGTCGTCCAGCCGTATATTGCGAACAAGGATTCGCGCACGGGCGCCGACGAACCCGCGTCAACGAGAGATATCCTGTAAGTTTTATCGTTTAGAGAAAATGGAACTCGTAAGAAGGATTGTATAGTTGAACCTGCGAAAGGATCATTGTCGATGTCTGCCCCGGCAGACAACAGCGAATTCGTGACCCGACGTACGAATGCCGGTCAGGCCTTCCATCGAGACAGAGTAGGCGCCCCAAAAAACTCCTGCGCGGATTTTCACGAATATGTAGGTAGCAAAAATGGAATTCCTACGATGCACGTCACGGCCAAAAATCGCGAATAACGACCGAGTCCGCGGTTTACAGACCCGTCGTCCAGCCGCATATTGCGAACGAGGATTCGCGCACGGGCGCCGACGAACCCGCGTCACCGCGAGAAGTCCAGTAAGAATTATCGTTTAGAAAAAAGAGAACTCGTAACAAGGATTCTATAATTGAACCTGCGAAAGGATCATTGTCGATGTCTGCCCCGGCAGAAAACAGCGAATTCGTGACCCGACGTACGAATGCCGGTCAGGACGTCCATCGAGACAGAGTGGGCGCCCCAAAAAACTCCAGCGCGGATTTTCGCGAATATTTATGCTCCAAAAATGGATTACCTGCGATGCACGTCGCGGCCAAAAATAGCGAACGACGACCTTGTCCGCGGTTCACGGACCCGTCGTCCAGCCGTATATTGCGAACAAGGATTCGCGCACGGGCTCCGACGAACCCGCGTCACCGCGAGAAGTCCAGTGAGAATTATCGTTTAGAGAAAACAGAACTAGGAACAAGGATTCTATAGTTGAACCTGCGAAAGGATCATTGTCGATGTCTGCCCCGGCAGACAACAACGAATTTGTGACCCGCCGTTCGAATGCCGGTAAGGCCGTCGATCGAGACAGAGTGGGCCCCCTAAAAAACTGCTGCACGGATTTTCGCAAATATGTAGGCAGCAAAAATGGATTTCCTGCGACGCACGTCGCGGCCAAAAATCGCGAACGACGACCTTGTTCGCGGTTCACGGGCCCGTCGTCCAGCCGTATATTGCGAACGAGGATTCGTGCACGGGCGCCGAATAACTCGCATCACCGCGAGAAGTCTAGTAAGAATTATCGTTTAGAGAAAATAGAACTCGTAACAAGGATTCTATAGTTGAACCTGCGAAAGGATCATTGTCGATGTCTGCTCCGGCAAACAACAGCGTATTCGTGACCCGATGTACGAATGCCGGTCAGGCCGTCCGTCGAGACAGAGTGAGCACCCCAAAAAACTCCTGCGCGGATTTTCACGATAAGTAGGCAGCAAAAATGGAATTCCTACGATGCACGTCACGGCCAAAAATCGCGAATAACGACCGAGTCCGCGGTTCACAGACCCGTCGTCCAGCCGTATATTACGAACGAGGATTTGCGCACGGGCGCCGACGAACCCGCGTCACCGCGAGAAGTCCAGTAAGAATTATCGTTTAGAAAAAAGAGAACTCGTAACAAGGATTCTATAATTGAACCTGCGAAAGGATCATTGTCGATGTCTGCCCCGGCAGACAACAGCGAATTCGTGACCCGACGTACGAATGCCGGTCAGGCCTTCCATCGAGACAGAGTAGGCGCCCCAAAAACCTCCTGCGCGGATTTTCGTGAATATGTATGCAGCAAAAAAGGATTTCCTACGATCCACGTCGCGGCCAAAAATCGCGAACGACGACCTTGTCCGCGGTTCACGGACCCGTCGTCCAGCCGTATATTGCGAACGTGGATTCGCGCACGGGCGCTGACGAATCCGTGTCACCGCGAGAAGTCCAGTAATAATTATCGCTTAAAGAAAAGAGAACTCGAAGAGAACTCGTAACGAGCATTCTATAGTTGAACCTGCGAAAGGATCATTGTCAATGTTTGCTCCGGCAGACAACAGCGAATTCGTGACCCGACGTACGAATGCCGGTCAGGCCTTCCATCGAGACAGAGTGGGCGCCCCAAAAAACCCCTGCGCGGATTTTCACGAATATGTAGGTAGCAAAAATGGAATTCCTACTATGCACGTCACGGCCAAAAATCGCGAATAACGACCGAGTCCGCGGTTCACAGACCCGTCGTCCAGCCGTATATTGCGAACGAGGATTCGCGCACGGGCGCCGACGAACCCGCGTCACCGCGAGAAGTCCAGTAAGAATTATCGTTTAGAAAAAAGAGAACTCGTAACAAGGATTCTATAATTGAACCTGCGAAAGGATCATTGTCGATGTCTGCCCCGGCAGACAACAGCGAATTCGTGACCCGATGTACGAATGCCGGTCAGGACGTCCATTGAGACAGAGTGGGCGCCCCAAAAAACTCCAGCGCGGATTTTCGCGAATATGTAGGCTGCAAAAATGGATTACCTGCGATGCACGTCGCGGCCAAAAATAGCGAACGACGACCTTGTCCTCAGTTCACGGACCCGTCGTCCAGCCGTATATTGCGAACAAGGATTCGCGCACGGGCGCCGACGAACCCGGGTCAACGAGAGATATCCTGTAAGTTTTATCGTTTAGAGAAAATGGAACTCGTAAGAAGGATTGTATAGTTGAACCTGCGAAAGGATCATTGTCGATGTCTGCCCCGGCAGACAACAGCGAATTCGTGACCCGACGTACGAATGCCGGTCAGGCCTTCCATCGAGACAGAGTAGGCACCCCAAAAAACTCCTGCGCGGATTTTCATGAATATGTAGGTAGCAAAAATGGAATTCCTACGATGCACGTCACGGCCAAAAATCGCGAATAACGACCGAGTCCGCGGTTTACAGACCCGTCGTCCAGCCGTATATTGCGAACGAGGATTCGCGCACGGGCGCCGACGAACCCGCGTCACCGCGAGAAGTCCAGTAAGAATTATCGTTTAGAAAAAAGAGAACTCGTAACAAGGATTCTATAATTGAACCTGCGAAAGGATCATTGTCGATGTCTGCCCCGGTAGACAACAGCGAATTCGTGACCCGATGTACGAATGCCGGTCAGGACGTCCATTGAGACAGAGTGGGCGCCCCAAAAAACTCCAGCGCGGATTTTCGCGAATATGTAGGCTGCAAAAATGGATTACCTGCGATGCACGTCTCGGCCTAAAATAGCGAACGACGACCATGTCCTCAGTTCACGGACCCGTCGTCCAGCCGTATATTGCGAATGAGGATTCGCGCAGGGACGCCAACGGACCCGCGTCATCGCGAGACGTCCAACAAATCTTATCGTTTAGAGAAAAAGAGAACTACTAACATGGATTCCATAGGCGAACTTGCGAAAGGATCACTGTCGATGTCTGCCCCGGCTGACAGCAGAGAACTCGTGACCCGACGTACGAATGCCGCACAGCCGTCCATCGCGACAGCGTTGGCGTCCCAAAAAACTCCTGTGCGGATTTTTTTGAATATGTAGGCATCAAAAAGGGATTTCCTGCGATGCACGTCGCGGCGAAACACCCCGAACGACGACCTTGTCCTCAGTTCACGGACCCGTCGTCCAGCCGTATATTGCGAACGAGGATTCGCGCAGGGACGCCAACGGACCCGCGTCATCGCGAGACGTCCAACAAATCTTATCGTTTAGAGAAAAAGAGAACTACTAACATGGATTCCATAGGCGAACCTGCGAAAGGATCACTGTCGACGTCTGCCCCGGCTGACAGCAGAGAACTCGTGACCCGACGTACGAATGCCGCACAGCCGTCCATCGCGATACACTGGACGTCCCAAAAAACTCCTGCGCGGATTTTTTTGAATATGTAGGCATCAAAAAGGGATTTCCTGCGATGCACGTCGCGGCGAAACACCCCGAACGACGACCTTGTCCTCAGTTCACGGACCCGTCGTCCAGCCGTATATTGCGAACGAGGATTCGCGCACGGGCGCCGACGAACCCGCGTCACCGCGAGAAGTCCAGTAAGAATTATCGTTTAGAAAAAAGAGAACTCGTAACAAGGATTCTATAATTGAACCTGCGAAAGGATCATTGTCGATGTCTGCCCCGGCAGAAAACAGCGAATTCGTGACCCGACGTACGAATGCCGGTCAGGACGTCCATCGAGACAGAGTGGGCGCCCCAAAAAACTCCAGCGCGGATTTTCGCGAATATTTATGCTCCAAAAATGGATTACCTGCGATGCACGTCGCGGCCAAAAATAGCGAACGACGACCTTGTCCGCGGTTCACGGACCCGTCGTCCAGCCGTATATTGCGAACAAGGATTCGCGCACGGGCTCCGACGAACCCGCGTCACCGCGAGAAGTCCAGTGAGAATTATCGTTTAGAGAAAACAGAACTAGGAACAAGGATTCTATAGTTGAACCTGCGAAAGGATCATTGTCGATGTCTGCCCCGGCAGACAACAACGAATTTGTGACCCGCCGTTCGAATGCCGGTAAGGCCGTCGATCGAGACAGAGTGGGCCCCCTAAAAACTGCTGCACGGATTTTCGCAAATATGTAGGCAGCAAAAATGGATTTCCTGCGACGCACGTCGCGGCCAAAAATCGCGAACGACGACCTTGTTCGCGGTTCACGGGCCCGTCGTCCAGCCGTATATTGCGAACGAGGATTCGTGCACGGGCGCCGAATAACTCGCATCACCGCGAGAAGTCTAGTAAGAATTATCGTTTAGAGAAAATAGAACTCGTAACAAGGATTCTATAGTTGAACCTGCGAAAGGATCATTGTCGATGTCTGCTCCGGCAAACAACAGCGTATTCGTGACCCGATGTACGAATGCCGGTCAGGCCGTCCGTCGAGACAGAGTGAGCACCCCAAAAAACTCCTGCGCGGATTTTCACGATAAGTAGGCAGCAAAAATGGAATTCCTACGATGCACGTCACGGCCAAAAATCGCGAATAACGACCGAGTCCGCGGTTCACAGACCCGTCGTCCAGCCGTATATTACGAACGAGGATTTGCGCACGGGCGCCGACGAACCCGCGTCACCGCGAGAAGTCCAGTAAGAATTATCGTTTAGAAAAAAGAGAACTCGTAACAAGGATTCTATAATTGAACCTGCGAAAGGATCATTGTCGATGTCTGCCCCGGCAGACAACAGCGAATTCGTGACCCGACGTACGAATGCCGGTCAGGCCTTCCATCGAGACAGAGTAGGCGCCCCAAAAACCTCCTGCGCGGATTTTCGTGAATATGTATGCAGCAAAAAAGGATTTCCTACGATCCACGTCGCGGCCAAAAATCGCGAACGACGACCTTGTCCGCGGTTCACGGACCCGTCGTCCAGCCGTATATTGCGAACGTGGATTCGCGCACGGGCGCTGACGAATCCGTGTCACCGCGAGAAGTCCAGTAATAATTATCGCTTAAAGAAAAGAGAACTCGAAGAGAACTCGTAACGAGCATTCTATAGTTGAACCTGCGAAAGGATCATTGTCAATGTTTGCTCCGGCAGACAACAGCGAATTCGTGACCCGACGTACGAATGCCGGTCAGGCCTTCCATCGAGACAGAGTGGGCGCCCCAAAAAACCCCTGCGCGGATTTTCACGAATATGTAGGTAGCAAAAATGGAATTCCTACTATGCACGTCACGGCCAAAAATCGCGAATAACGACCGAGTCCGCGGTTCACAGACCCGTCGTCCAGCCGTATATTGCGAACGAGGATTCGCGCACGGGCGCCGACGAACCCGCGTCACCGCGAGAAGTCCAGTAAGAATTATCGTTTAGAAAAAAGAGAACTCGTAACAAGGATTCTATAATTGAACCTGCGAAAGGATCATTGTCGATGTCTGCCCCGGCAGACAACAGCGAATTCGTGACCCGATGTACGAATGCCGGTCAGGACGTCCATTGAGACAGAGTGGGCGCCCCAAAAAACTCCAGCGCGGATTTTCGCGAATATGTAGGCTGCAAAAATGGATTACCTGCGATGCACGTCGCGGCCAAAAATAGCGAACGACGACCTTGTCCTCAGTTCACGGACCCGTCGTCCAGCCGTATATTGCGAACAAGGATTCGCGCACGGGCGCCGACGAACCCGGGTCAACGAGAGATATCCTGTAAGTTTTATCGTTTAGAGAAAATGGAACTCGTAAGAAGGATTGTATAGTTGAACCTGCGAAAGGATCATTGTCGATGTCTGCCCCGGCAGACAACAGCGAATTCGTGACCCGACGTACGAATGCCGGTCAGGCCTTCCATCGAGACAGAGTAGGCACCCAAAAAACTCCTGCGCGGATTTTCACGAATATGTAGGTAGCAAAAATGGAATTCCTACGATGCACGTCACGGCCAAAAATCGCGAATAACGACCGAGTCCGCGGTTTACAGACCCGTCGTCCAGCCGTATATTGCGAACGAGGATTCGCGCACGGGCGCCGACGAACCCGCGTCACCGCGAGAAGTCCAGTAAGAATTATCGTTTAGAAAAAAGAGAACTCGTAACAAGGATTCTATAATTGAACCTGCGAAAGGATCATTGTCGATGTCTGCCCCGGTAGACAACAGCGAATTCGTGACCCGATGTACGAATGCCGGTCAGGACGTCCATTGAGACAGAGTGGGCGCCCCAAAAAACTCCAGCGCGGATTTTCGCGAATATGTAGGCTGCAAAAATGGATTACCTGCGATGCACGTCTCGGCCTAAACTAGCGAACGACGACCATGTCCTCAGTTCACGGACCCGTCGTCCAGCCGTATATTGCGAATGAGGATTCGCGCAGGGACGCCAACGGACCCGCGTCATCGCGAGACGTCCAACAAATCTTATCGTTTAGAGAAAAAGAGAACTACTAACATGGATTCCATAGGCGAACTTGCGAAAGGATCACTGTCGATGTCTGCCCCGGCTGACAGCAGAGAACTCGTGACCCGACGTACGAATGCCGCAAAGCCGTCCATCGCGACAGCGTTGGCGTCCCAAAAAACTCCTGTGCGGATTTTTTTGAATATGTAGGCATCAAAAAGGATTTCCTGCGATGCACGTCGCGGCGAAACACCCCGAACGACGACCTTGTCCTCAGTTCACGGACCCGTCGTCCAGCCGTATATTGCGAACGAGGATTCGCGCAGGGACGCCAACGGACCCGCGTCATCGCGAGACGTCCAACAAATCTTATCGTTTAGAGAAAAAGAGAACTACTAACATGGATTCCATAGGCGAACCTGCGAAAGGATCACTGTCGACGTCTGCCCCGGCTGACAGCAGAGAACTCGTGACCCGACGTACGAATGCCGCACAGCCGTCCATCGCGATACACTGGACGTCCCAAAAAACTCCTGCGCGGATTTTTTTGAATATGTAGGCATCAAAAAGGGATTTCCTGCGATGCACGTCGCGGCGAAACACCCCGAACGACGACCTTGTCCTCAGTTCACGGACCCGTCGTCCAGCCGTATATTGCGAACGAGGATTCGCGCAGGGACGCCAACGGACCCGCGTCATCGCGAGACGTCCAACAAATCTTATCGTTTAGAGAAAAAGAGAACTACTGACATGGATTCCATATGCGAACCTGCGAAAGGATCACTGTCGACGTCTGCCCCGGCAGACAGCAGAGAACTCGTGACCCGACGTACGAATGCCGCACAGCTGTCCATCGCGACAGCGTTGGCGTCCCAAAAAACTCCTGCGCGGATTTTTTTGAATATGTAGGCATCAAAAAGGGATTTCCTGCGATGCACGTCGCGGCTAAACACCTCGAACGACGACCTTGTCCTCAGTTCACGGACCCGTCGTCCAGCCGTATATTGCGAACGAGGATTCGCGCAGGGACGCCAACGGACGCGCGTCATCGCGAGACGTCCAACAAATCTTATCGTTTGGAGAAAAAGAGAACTACTAACATGGATTCCATAGGCAAACCTGCGAAAGGATCACTGTCGACGTCTGCCCCGGCAGACAGCAGAGAACTCGTGACCCGACGTACGAATGCCGCACAGCCGTCCATCGCGATACACTGGACGTCCCAAAAAACTCCTGCGCGGATTTTTTTGAATATGTAGGCATCAAAAAGGGATTTCCTGCGATGCACGTCGCGGCGAAACACCCTGAACGACGACCTTGTCCTCAGTTCACGGACCCGTCGTCCAGCCGTATATTGCGAACGAAGATTCGCGCAGGGACGCCAACGGACCCGCGTCATCGCGAGACGTCCAACAAATCGTATCGTTTAGAGAAAAAGAGAACTACTGACATGGATTCCATATGCGAACCTGCGAAAGGATCACTGTCGACGTCTGCCCCGGCAGACAGCAGAGAACTCGTGACCCGACGTACGAATGCCGCACAGCCGTCCATCGCGACAGCGTTGGCGTCCCAAAAAACTCCTGCGCGGATTTTTTTGAATATGTAGGCATCAAAAAGGGATTTCCTGCGATGCACGTCGCGGCTAAACACCCCGAACGACGACCTTGTCCTCAGTTCACGGACCCGTCGTCCAGCCGTATATTGCGAACGAGGATTCGCGCAGGGACGCCAACGGACATGCGTCATCGCGAGACGTCCAACAAATCTTATCGTTTAGAGAAAAGAGAACTACTGACATGGATTCCATATGCGAACCTGCGAAAGGATCACTGTCGACGTCCGCCCCGGCAGACAGCAGAGAACTCGTGACCCGACGTACGAATGCCGCACAGCCGTCCATCGCGACAGCGTTGGCGTCCCAAAAAACTCCTGCGCGGATTTTTTTGAATATGTAGGCATCAAAAAGGGATTTCCTGCGATGCACGTCGTGGCTAAACACCTCGAACGACGACCTTGTCCTCAGTTCACGGACCCGTCGTCCAGCCGTATATTGCGAACGAGGATTCGCGCAGGGACGCCAACGGACGCGCGTCATCGCGAGACGTCCAACAAATCTTATCGTTTAGAGAAAAAGAGAACTACTAACATGGATTCCATAGGCGAACCTGCGAAAGGATCACTGTCGACGTCTGCCCCGGCTGACAGCAGAGAACTCGTGACCCGACGTACGAATGCCGCACAGCCGTCCATCGCGACACACTGGACGTCCCAAAAAACTCCTGCGCGGATTTTTTTGAATATGTAGGCATCAAAAAGGGATTTCCTGCGATGCACGTCGCGGCGAAACACCCCGAACGACGACCTTGTCCTCAGTTCACGGACCCGTCGTCCAGCCGTATATTGCGAACGAAGATTCGCGCAGGGACGCCAACGGACCCGCGTCATCGCGAGACGTCCAACAAATCGTATCGTTTAGAGAAAAAGAGAACTACTGACATGGATTCCATATGCGAACCTGCGAAAGGATCACTGTCGACGTCTGCCCCGGCAGACAGCAGAGAACTCGTGACCCGACGTACGAATGCCGCACAGCCGTCCATCGCGATACACTGGACGTCCCAAAAAACTCCTGCGCGGATTTTTTTGAATATGTAGGCATCAAAAAGGGATTTCCTGCGATGCACGTCGCGGCTAAACACCCCGAACGACGACCTTGTCCTCAGTTCACGGACCCGTCGTCCAGCCGTATATTGCGAACGAGGATTCGCGCAGGGACGCCAACGGACACGCGTCATCGCGAGACGTCCAACAAATCTTATCGTTTAGAGAAAAAGAGAACTACTGACATGGATTCCATATGCGAACCTGCGAAAGGATCACTGTCGACGTCTGCCCCGGCAGACAGCAGAGAACTCGTGACCCGACGTACGAATGCCGCACAACCGTCCATCGCGACAGCGTTGGCGTCCCAAAAAACTCCTGCGCGGATTTTTTTGAATATGTAGGCATCAAAAAGGGATTTCCTGCGATGCACGTCGTGGCTAAACACCTCGAACGACGACCTTGTCCTCAGTTCACGGACCCGTCGTCCAGCCGTATATTGCGAACGAGGATTCGCGCAGGGACGCCAACGGACGCGCGTCATCGCGAGACGTCCAACAAATCTTATCGTTTAGAGAAAAAGAGAACTACTAACATGGATTCCATAGGCGAACCTGCGAAAGGATCACTGTCGACGTCTGCCCCGGCTGACAGCAGAGAACTCGTGACCCGACGTACGAATGCCGCACAGCCGTCCATCGCGACAGCGTTGGCGTCCCAAAAAACTCCTGCGCGGATTTTTTTGAATATGTAGGCATCAAAAAGGGATTTCCTGCGATGCACGTCGCGGCTAAACACCCCGAACGACGACCTTGTCCTCAGTTCACGGACCCGTCGTCCAGCCGTATATTGCGAACGAGGATTCGCGCAGGGACGCCAACGGACACGCGTCATCGCGAGACGTCCAACAAATCTTATCGTTTAGAGAAAAAGAGAACTACTGACATGGATTCCATATGCGAACCTGCGAAAGGATCACTGTCGACGTCTGCCCCGGCAGACAGCAGAGAACTCGTGACCCGACGTACGAATGCCGCACAACCGTCCATCGCGACAGCGTTGGCGTCCCAAAAAACTCCTGCGCGGATTTTTTTGAATATGTAGGCATCAAAAAGGGATTTCCTGCGATGCACGTCGTGGCTAAACACCTCGAACGACGACCTTGTCCTCAGTTCACGGACCCGTCGTCCAGCCGTATATTGCGAACGAGGATTCGCGCAGGGACGCCAACGGACGCGCGTCATCGCGAGACGTCCAACAAATCTTATCGTTTAGAGAAAAAGAGAACTACTAACATGGATTCCATAGGCGAACCTGCGAAAGGATCACTGTCGACGTCTGCCCCGGCTGACAGCAGAGAACTCGTGACCCGACGTACGAATGCCGCACAGGCGTCCATCGCGACACACTGGGCGTCCCAAAAAACTCCTGCGCGGATTTTTTTGAATATGTAGGCATCAAAAAGGGATTTCCTGCGATGCACGTCGCGGCTAAACACCCCGAACGACGACCTTGTCCTCAGTTCACGGACCCGTCGTCCAGCCGTATATTGCGAACGAGGATTCGCGCAGGGACGCCAACGGACCCGCGTCATCGCGAGACGTCCAACAAATCTTATCGTTTAGAGAAAAAGAGAACTACTGACATGGATTCCATATGCGAACCTGCGAAAGGATCACTGTCGACGTCTGCCCCGGCAGACAGCAGAGAACTCGTGACCCGACGTACGAATGCCGCACAGCTGTCCATCGCGACAGCGTTGGCGTCCCAAAAAACTCCTGCGCGGATTTTTTTGAATATGTAGGCATCAAAAGGGATTTCCTGCGATGCACGTCGCGGCTAAACACCTCAAACGAACGACGACCTTGTCCTCAGTTCACGGACCCGTCGTCCAGCCGTATATTGCGAACGAGGATTCGCGCAGGGACGCCAACGGACGCGCGTCATCGCGAGACGTCCAACAAATCTTATCGTTTGAGAAAAAAGAGAACTACTAACATGGATTCCATAGGCAAACCTGCGAAAGGATCACTGTCGACGTCTGCCCCGGCAGACAGCAGAGAACTCGTGACCCGACGTACGAATGCCGCACAGCCGTCCATCGCGATACACTGGACGTCCCAAAAAACTCCTGCGCGGATTTTTTTGAATATGTAGGCATCAAAAAGGGATTTCCTGCGATGCACGTCGCGGCGAAACACCCCGAACGACGACCTTGTCCTCAGTTCACGGACCCGTCGTCCAGCCGTATATTGCGAACGAAGATTCGCGCAGGGACGCCAACGGACCCGCGTCATCGCGAGACGTCCAACAAATCGTATCGTTTAGAGAAAAAGAGAACTACTGACATGGATTCCATATGCGAACCTGCGAAAGGATCACTGTCGACGTCTGCCCCGGCAGACAGCAGAGAACTCGTGACCCGACGTACGAATGCCGCACAGCCGTCCATCGCGACAGCGTTGGCGTCCCAAAAAACTCCTGCGCGGATTTTTTTGAATATGTAGGCATCAAAAAGGGATTTCCTGCGATGCACGTCGCGGCTAAACACCCCGAACGACGACCTTGTCCTCAGTTCACGGACCCGTCGTCCAGCCGTATATTGCGAACGAGGATTCGCGCAGGGACGCCAACGGACATGCGTCATCGCGAGACGTCCAACAAATCTTATCGTTTAGAGAAAAAGAGAACTACTGACATGGATTCCATATGCGAACCTGCGAAAGGATCACTGTCGACGTCTGCCCCGGCAGACAGCAGAGAACTCGTGACCCGACGTACGAATGCCGCACAGCCGTCCATCGCGACAGCGTTGGCGTCCCAAAAAACTCCTGCGCGGATTTTTTTGAATATGTAGGCATCAAAAGGGATTTCCTGCGATGCACGTCGTGGCTAAACACCTCGAACGACGACCTTGTCCTCAGTTCACGGACCCGTCGTCCAGCCGTATATTGCGAACGAGGATTCGCGCAGGGACGCCAACGGACGCGCGTCATCGCGAGACGTCCAACAAATCTTATCGTTTAGAGAAAAAGAGAACTACTAACATGGATTCCATAGGCGAACCTGCGAAAGGATCACTGTCGACGTCTGCCCCGGCTGACAGCAGAGAACTCGTGACCCGACGTACGAATGCCGCACAGCCGTCCATCGCGACACAGGACGTCCAAAAAACTCCTGCGCGGATTTTTTTGAATATGTAGGCATCAAAAAGGGATTTCCTGCGATGCACGTCGCGGCGAAACACCCCGAACGACGACCTTGTCCTCAGTTCACGGACCCGTCGTCCAGCCGTATATTGCGAACGAGGATTCGCGCAGGGACGCCAACGGACCCGCGTCATCGCGAGACGTCCAACAAATCTTATCGTTTAGAGAAAAGAGAACTACTGACATGGATTCCATATGCGAACCTGCGAAAGGATCACTGTCGACGTCTGCCCCGGCAGACAGCAGAGAACTCGTGACCCGACGTACGAATGCCGCACAGCCGTCCATCGCGACACACTGGACGTCCCAAAAACTCCTGCGCGGATTTTTTTGAATATGTAGGCATCAAAAGGGATTTCCTGCGATGCACGTCGCGGCTAAACACCACGAACGACGACCTTGTCCTCAGTTCACGGACCCGTCGTCCAGCCGTATATTGCGAACGAGGATTCGCGCAGGGACGCCAACGGACCGCGTCATCGCGAGACGTCCAACAAATCTTATCGTTTAGAGAAAAAGAGAACTACTAACATGGATTCCATAGGCGAACCTGCGAAAGGATCACTGTCGACGTCTGCCCCGGCAGACAGCAGAGAACTCGTGACCCGACGTACGAATGCCGCACAGCCGTCCATCGCGACAGCGTTGGGCGTCCCAAAAAACTCCTGCGCGGATTTTTTTGAATATGTAGGCATCAAAAGGGGATTTCCTGCGATGCACGTCGCGGCTAAACACCTCGAACGACGACCTTGTCCTCAGTTCACGGACCCGTCGTCCAGCCGTATATTGCGAACGAGGATTCGCGCAGGGACGCCAACGGACCGCGCGTCATCGCGAGACGTCCAACAAATCTTATCGTTTAGAGAAAAAGAGAACTACTAACATGGATTCCATAGGCGAACCTGCGAAAGGATCACTGTCGACGTCTGCCCCGGCAGACAGCAGAGAACTCGTGACCCGACGTACGAATGCCGCACAGCCGTCCATCGCGACAGCGTTGGCGTCCCAAAAAACTCCTGCGCGGATTTTTTTGAATATGTAGGCATCAAAAAGGGATTTCCTGCGATGCACGTCGCGGCTAAACACACCCGAACGACGACCTTGTCCTCAGTTCACGGACCCGTCGTCCAGCCGTATATTGCGAACGAGGATTCGCGCAGGGACGCCAACGGACCCGCGTCATCGCGAGACGTCCAACAAATCTTATCGTTTAGAGAAAAAGAGAACTACTGACATGGATTCCATATGCGAACCTGCGAAAGGATCACTGTCGACGTCTGCCCCGGCAGACAGCAGAGAACTCGTGACCCGACGTACGAATGCCGCACAGCCGTCCATCGCGACAGCGTTGGCGTCCCAAAAAACTCCTGCGCGGATTTTTTTTGAATATGTAGGCATCAAAAAGGGATTTCCTGCGATGCACGTCGCGGCTAAACACCTCGAACGACGACCTTGTCCTCAGTTCACGGACCCGTCGTCCAGCCGTATATTGCGAACGAGGATTCGCGCAGGGACGCCAACGGACGCGCGTCATCGCGAGACGTCCAACAAATCTTATCGTTTAGAGAAAAAGAGAACTACTAACATGGATTCCATAGGCGAACCTGCGAAAGGATCACTGTCGACGTCTGCCCCGGCAGACAGCAGAGAACTCGTGACCCGACGTACGAATGCCGCACAGCCGTCCATCGCGACACACTGGACGTCCCAAAAAACTCCTGCGCGGATTTTTTTGAATATGTAGGCATCAAAAAGGGATTTCCTGCGATGCACGTCGCGGCGAAACACCCCGAACGACGACCTTGTCCTCAGTTCACGGACCCGTCGTCCAGCCGTATATTGCGAACGAGGATTCGCGCAGGGACGCCAACGGACCCGCGTCATCGCGAGACGTCCAACAAATCGTATCGTTTAGAGAAAAAGAGAACTACTGACATGGATTCCATATGCGAACCTGCGAAAGGATCACTGTCGACGTCTGCCCCGGCAGACAGCAGAGAACTCGTGACCCGACGTACGAATGCCGCACAGCCGTCCATCGCGACACACTGGCGTCCCAAAAAACTCCCTGCGCGGATTTTTTTGAATATGTAGGCATCAAAAAGGGATTTCCTTGCTGCGATGCACTCGCGGCTAAACACCCCGAACGACGACCTTGTCCTCAGTTCACGGACCCGTCGTCCAGCCGTATATTCGAACGAGGATTCGCGCAGGGACGCCAACGGACACGCGTCATCGCGAGACGTCCAACAAATCTTATCGTTTAGAGAAAAAGAGAACTACTGACATGGATTCCATAGGCGAACCTGCGAAAGGATCACTGTCGACGTCTGCCCCGGCAGACAGCAGAGAACTCGTGACCCGACGTACGAATGCCGCACAACCGTCCATCGCGACAGCGTTGGCGTCCCAAAAAACTCCTGCGCGGATTTTTTTTGAATATGTAGGCATC
Organism: Andrographis paniculata; assembly: GCF_009805555.1. Classification (NCBI taxonomy): domain Eukaryota; kingdom Viridiplantae; phylum Streptophyta; class Magnoliopsida; order Lamiales; family Acanthaceae; genus Andrographis; species Andrographis paniculata. The sequence goes on along the minus strand of NW_026137616.1, from coordinate 748 downwards.
AAAAAGGGATTTCCTGCGATGCACGTCGCGGCTAAAACACCTCGAACGACGACCTTGTCCTCAGTTCACGGACCCTTCGTCCAGCCGTATATTGCGAACGAGGATTCGCGCAGGGACGCCAACGGACCGCGCGTCATCGCGAGACGTCCAACAAATCTTATCGTTTAGAGAAAAGAGAACTACTAACATGGATTCCATAGGCGAACCTGCGAAAGGATCACTGTCGACGTCTGCCCCGGCTGACAGCAGAGAACTCGTGACCCGACGTACGAATGCCGCACAGCCGTCCATCGCGACAGCGTGGGCGTCCCAAAAAACTCCTGCGCGGATTTTTTTTGAATATGTAGGCATCAAAAAGGGATTTCCTGCGATGCACGTCGCGGCTAAAACACCCCGAACGACGACCTTGTCCTCAGTTCACGGACCCGTCGTCCAGCCGTATATTGCGAACGAGGATTCGCGCAGGGACGCCAACGGACCGCGTCATCGCGAGACGTCCAACAAATCTTATCGTTTAGAGAAAAAGAGAACTACTTACATGGATTCCATATGCGAACCTGCGAAGGATCACTGTCGACGTCTGCCCCGGCAGACAGCAGAGAACTCGTGACCCGACGTACGAATGCCGCACAGCGTCCATCCGACATCGTTGGCGTCCCAAAAAACTCCTGCGCGGATTTTTTTGAATATGGAGGCATCAAAAAGGGATTTCCTGCGATGCACGTCGCGGCTAAACACCCCGAACGAC